>NC_082654.1:61661853-64161853 GCF_028023285.1 Balaenoptera ricei | reverse complement strand
TAAAAGAAACCAGCTTAACAACCCTGAAATCCACCTTGACAATGACCATGGCCGCTTCTTCACTGAGGAATCTCTCCACACCCTGCCCCCACCTTTCCATACCCGTCACCTGAATACCCCTCTCCATTCAAGAATGGACTCCCCATGCCACACAGAATGAACCCACTCTCTGCAGCCCAGCAATCCCACCGAGGGATCCGGGTCCGATCCCCCTTTTTAGGTATCCTGCTTGCGACTCTGCTTCCACCTTCTGGCCGAGCCAGACTACTCATTGTTCCCTGCAAATTCCCTTTATTCTCCCACCTCCGTATTTTTGCTGGTGCCGTTCCCATTAAGTAGAATGTGCCCCTTATCCTCAACATCCTCTCCCAGCAACACCATGTTACAAGGTCTTGTCTAAAGGCCACCTCTCCAAGAAGCCTCAGCTCAAGTCCTCAACTGACAGAACTGCTCCCGCCCTTAAGCTGCAGGTGTGTGTTTGCCGCCTCTGTCAGGGCCCCTCGCCTGTTTGTCTTCCATAAGAATGACTAATGTGTTTGTCTCACTCTTCCTGGCAGGGCGGAGAGCTCCTTGAGGGCGAGGATTAGGTCCCAATGAGGCGGGTGGCCTGTTGCAGAGGGCGAGGGAGGCCAAGAGACTCGAGTTTAAATTCCAGCACAAGATTTGCTGGCTGTGAGAATCTGGGTAAACCACTACAGCTCTTGGAGCCTCGGTTTCCCCTTCTGTAAGTGACACGAAAATACCACCCGTCCAGAGCAGTTGAGAAAATCAGATGCAGTCATTCATATGGCAAAGATTTCCTGAGTATCCAGTACATGGTAGCACAGTCCAAGGGTACAGTGATGAGCAAGACAGAGTCCCTGGCCTCGAGGAGCTTACACGCCAGCCTGGGGAGAAGAGTGGTAAATACAGAGGCAAATACCTGAAAGAATGTCAGGCAATGACACTGCTCTCCAAAAAATAAAACGGTGTAATGGGGAGCAGGTAACTGAGGCAGGGGCAAGGGCAGCAACCCTCACTAGGGCTTCTCGGAGGAAGTGGCATTTAGCTGAGACAAGAATAAAAAAGGAGCAGGGCATGCAAAGATCTGGGCAAAGGACGATCCAGGCAGCAATACCAGCAAGTGCATGGCCTAATGGGACACCTGCCGGAGCTCAGTAATCAGCTCCCTCCTCCTCCTCTCACCTCCCCATCCTCTGCAGAGCGTGATACAGACAGACACGGCACACAGTGAATACACGTTTGCTGACGTGAACTTGACAGAATAAGGAATCCCAGCAATACACTGAAGCACGACAAAAGTATGCATCTTAGCAAAACACAGTCAACCACGATGAGGCAGATGCCAATTAAGCAGCTCTTAATTCAACCTCATCTTTAATGATAATGACCTTTGGCAGCACCTGTCTCTGAATAAACTACAATTTCCTAACGTCTAAAGGTGAGCACAGATCACTCATTTCAGCCTGGGTCACCACACTTACAGCTCGGGGTGTGTTGGGGCTCCACTCCAGAATGACTGGCTTTGCCAGGCCCCTGCATCACCTCCCTCCATCCCCAGCTGCCTTGTCAGCCAGAGCCATGTTTGCATTTCTGGAAGCATTTGATTTTAATAACCTCCTCAGCCTTGCTAAATCACCTCCTCAAGGCTAACATCCTCATACTTGGGCGACACAAGCTTTTGATGCCACCAAATTATCTATTCGGTTATCTCTCTGAAGCAGAACATTTTTGTTCTTCCACCAACATACATTTTTTAAAGCTGAATAATTATCCATGTGGTTTCAAAGAAGATTTCTCTTTGCCTTCAAAAAAATGCTTCTTCAGTGCCAGTGACACAGGGCAGCCTGGCAGCCTATTTAACCACCTGCTTCTTGGGGTGTCTGCTGGTCTGTGCTGGTGGGAGGGGTGAAGGATGCACTGGGGCTGTCAGGGACCCCAGAACTAGGGCCCCTCTGGGGCAGCAGCACTTCTGCAGACATCTTCATTTCTAGCTGGCTATGCCCATACTGCCCTGCTATGTGCTTCTTCAGGGGTGTCCCTTGGGGACCCCAAATCATCAGAATCCCCTCATCCACCCAAAAGGCCCAGGCCTCCCCAGTTTACATGATGACCAGGTTTCAAACTGTACGCCAGCCAATCGGCTGCCCAGCCCCTCCCGCAGCCTCTCCTTCCTCACGTCCTCCTCCCACTGGTCTGACTCGGGACAAGGCCACACCAGCACAGGCCCGGCGCATGGAAGGTGTCTCTTCCCTGCTCTCCCTTCCATGGTCTCGCATCCATCCCGTGCCCGGCGGTGCTCTTCCGAAACCTGGCCCGGATCACGTCACTCCCTGCTCAGAACCTGTCAGGGGCCCCCCACTGCTGTCCAGATCAGGTACAGCTGAGGCAGCTTGGGCCCCCATTTAACTTGCTGAACTCAGATGCTGAGTGTGACTCTAGTGTTTTTGAAGGTACATGGTTCCCTACAGCCTGGGTGTGCTATCTGCGAGCCGGCAACCTCACCTGGTCCCCAACCATCAAAACGGTCTGTCCCAGGCTGCGGTTTAACACAGGGCTAAGAACGTAGGCTCTGCAGTCGGAGCGCTTGGGTGCAAATCCCCCCGGCTTGGGGAAGTTGCTTCGTCTTTCTGTGCCTCAGTTTCCTCCTCTGTGAAATGGGGACAATAACAGCAGCTACGTGCTAAGGCTGAGCGATGATTAAATCACCGGGTTGTTTTTTTTCATGGGTCATTTGACTCTAGGTGATCTTCACTGTTCAGGCTCTCTTTAGAACCTAACCTCTGTGTAAGCTAGGACTTTACTGTAGGAACTACTTAAGGTGACACTCAAGGCCCTCTGAGATCTGGGCCAGCCCCTACCTCCCCTCCTGCCTCAGCTCCCTTTGCTCTCCCGTGTTGCTATTCCCATCACAAGCACCTGCCTGCATGCTGCCCCACCTTTGCTCAGACACCCTCACCTAGAACGCCTTCCCCTCACTCCTGTCCCACACCTACACCCCTAAACCTGCTCCGTCCTTTAAGGTTCAGCTGAAATGCCGCCTCTTCTGTGCAACCCCCTTAACACGGATGCTAAACCAACACCCAGTGTGTACACAACTCAAGACAGTAGAAGGGGAACTCATCCTCACTTAGTTCACTTTAGGTCCTGCAAGCATTCCACACACCATGCAATCAGCTGGCCGCCTGGCGGCCTGTGTCCAGGGCTTGTGGCATTTCCACAAGTCACCGTGCCATCTAGGGCCCAGTCTCCCTGCTGTGATGAGACCTCCACCTCCCACTGGGCTTCCCTGGAGGCCCCTCAGGGCTGGACCGGTTCTCATGGCTGGGGTGATTTCTGCAGACCGAACAATGAAGAGGAGAGAAAACTAAGGAAAGAAGACTGAGCGATTTGTACCTGTGGGATGAGGGAATTCCTCCATCCATCCGACACATGACTTCTGAGCACCACCGCTGTGTCAGGGCAACATCACAGCAAACAGGGACCCAAGGAACAGGTGTGCTGTGCTTAAGAATGCCCACCACAGACCCCCCACTCTTATCCTCCCTCCTTCCAGAAGACTGAGGCCCACAGTGGGGCTGGGATGGAGATGGGTGGGGCTCGTGGCCATTGGAGCTTCCAAAGTTCTAGACGGGGACTCAGGGACTCCCCCACCACCAACAGAGAGACCTGAGCCCCAACCAAAGGGCTTTGGGGTTCTGTCCCATCACTGCTACAGAAACAACTTCAGGACACAGCTCACCATCCTCATCCTTTAGCAACTCTAGAGTTAGCCAGCGTAACTTCGCAACTGTTCCTCTAGTTCCACAAGACACTGTGCCAGGGGGAAGGGACCAGCGGACCAGAAGACAGGGTGGGAGGAAGCCTGGCCTCTCGTTTACCCTTTGGGCCTTGTGCTTTGTGCACTAGGCACAGGTGATACATACTGGGGGTTTTTTAATATAAATTTATTTATTTATTTTTATTTATTTATTTTTGGCTGCACTGGGTCTTCGTTGCTGCGCACAGGCTTTCTCTAGTTGTGGCGAGCGGAGGCTACTCTTCGTTACGGTGGCGGGCTTCTCATTGCGGTGTCTTCTCTTGTTGCGGATCACAGGCTCTGGGCACGCGAGCTTCAGTAGTTGTAGCACGCAGGCTCAGTAGTTGTGGCGCACGGGCTTAGTTGCGCCGCGGCATATGGGATCTTCCCGGACCAGGGCTCGAACCCATGTCCCCTGCATTGGCAGACGGATTCTTAACCACTGCGCCACCAAGGAAGCCCTGTTTTTTAAGTTAAACACATATAGTTTTAAAAGTATTCCGCAGAGTGCAAATGCCTAGGCTGGAGCCACAGAACAAATTTTCTCTCTCTCCATCCCAAGAGCTGCTTTCCAATACTGAGCTGTTCTCTTTCCCTCCACGGCCCCTTCTACACCTGAGGCTGGGGGTCCATACAGGACCCCAACAAGCCCATAGCGACCTGGGCACAAAGAGGCAATGCCAGACCACAGCATGGTGTAAAAGGATTTCCAGGGACTTCCCTGGCGGTCCAGTGGTTAAGACTCCACGCTTCCAATGCAGGGGGCGCGGGTTCGATCCCTGGTCGGGGAACTAAGATCCCACAAGCCGTGCAGTGCAGCCAAAAAAAAAAAGAGAGAGAGAAATAAAAGGATTTCCAGAAATGCCCACCAGGGCCCCGCCTCACCTGCCTGAATAATGGGCTCAGTGCTACCTGCCTGGACACGGCCATATGTGTCCACCTCTCTGGGGCCAGTTCAGAAGCAGCCAGGACTCCACAGGCACACTGGGCTGGGCTGACACCAATCACTTGCCTCTGAAATGAGAAGGGCACGCCAGGTGCAGGCCCTGCATTTCTGCACCACAGGCTACTGCACTGTGCCAACTCAGTACCAGTGAAACCCTTGGGCTCTCTGAAAGCTCTACTGGTTTCCCTTTGTATACTGGTTATTTGCCTCTGAATGATACCCTCACACACTAGCCCTTGCCAGGGTCTCACCTCCACCTCTTTCTCTGCACTGGCACATCCTGCCAAGCAAGACCTCCTGATCCCCCACCACCAACGCCCACAGTCTGCTCTCTCCAATACCCAAGGGCCAGGAAAATGAAAGGAAAGCAAGATCAAACTAAAGAAAGGAAGGAAAAGCTTATCACAACAGTTGGGATGGTGGCTACCTCTGGGGGTGGGAGCGGCTTCTGGAGGTTCTGGCAATGTTCCATGTCTAGACCTGGATGGTAGTTACGTGAGTATTCGTTTTACAAATATCTGCTGAACTAAGTATATATGATTTTATGGACTTTGCTACCTGTGTATACCTTTTCATAGCTTCTTCTTTTTTTTTTTTTTTAAAGAAAAATGACTGGGTGAAGGCCACTTAGAAAGGAAAGTCAGGGAGGTCTCTCTATAGACGAAACATTTAGGCTGAACCTTAACGTATGAGAAGGGCCCAGCCATGAAGAACAAGGAAGAGCATCCCAGACAAAGGGAACAGCAATGTGCAAAGGCCCTGAGGCTGGAAAGGGTTTAGCAATTCAAGGAACTGAAAGGTGGCCTGTCGGCAGATTTGAGGCTTCCAGCCCTCGCGGTAAAGAGACAAGTGGCCCTGGCCAGGCTGAGGGCTGCCCTGTGACAGACAGCCTGTTCCCTCCTCCATGCCTTCAGAGCTGACCTGTACCTGGCTGATCCTCAGGACTCCCCAGGCTAGGAGACATGGCAGCAAAACACACACTCCTCCCCTACGACCAGCACCAGCCTCCTGGGCTCTGGGCCAGGAACTGTAGACCCACAAGCCCCCCCTGGGGCCAAAAAAGACTGCTCCCACCACAAACCCTGGCTGCCCCCCTCCCTCGGGACATGTGTGTGAGTATGTGTGTGTGTCTGTCTCCCCCTCCAGACTGGGCACTTCTGGGACACTTGGGTCCTCCAGGGAAGGTACACACAGTAGGTGTTCAATGTGTGTTTGTTGACAAAGGAGCTGGTGGCAGTGTCTGACCCAAGGGAAGATGTTATTCTGTCCAGTGAGTATATATCAAGTGCTTCCTGATACTGTACTTACTCAGCACCCTTGCTCAAGAAAGGGGCTGCAAAATCAAATCACTGTGGAGTCAGCTAGGAATGTAGACACAGGATGTGAGCCGGCCAGGGCGTGGAAGCCCTTGTCGGGACCCGGCCCTCACACCCTGGCCAAGTCCCTGACTCAGCTGCCTGTCACCAGGTCGGCTGGTGACGGGGTGCCATCTGCTGGTGAGACAGGAGAAAAGTGGCCAAAGCAGGAGTGAGCCTGAGAGGAGGGAGGGAGGGCAGGAGGGGAAGGGGGAAAGGAGGGGAAGGGGGGGAGTAGGGAACAACATATCCCTTCTCTCACTAGCCTTGGTCTCCTCACTTGGTGATCTCACAGCGCCCAGCCTAGCCGCTCAGTTCCCTGAGGATGGATCAAGTCCATGTTCATATTCATTCCCTCTCTCTCTCTCTGTCACACACACACACACACACACACACACACACACAGAGAAATCCAGAGGCCTGCCCAGACAACACCACCCACCCTCACCCCACCCTACCCCTGCCACCCAGCCCTCCAGAACCCACCAGGAGAAGGAAGTTCCAGATTGTAAATAGTAAGCCAGTGGCTCCCAAAATTCGAGGCAGGGAAGAATCATACAGGGTCCCCATTAACATGCAGGTCACCATGCCCAACCTCTGAGATTCCACTGTGAAAGCTCTAGAGTGGGGTCCATGATCTGCATGTAAGCAGAAGCAGCCCACGGGGGCTGCCCCCTTCTCCTTACCACCTGAGGCATCTTTTTTTTTTAATATTTATTTTTATTTATTATCATTTTTATTTTTGGCTGCATTGGGTCTTCATTGCTGCACGCGGGCTTTCTCTAGTTGCGGCGAGCGGGGGCTACTCTTCATTGCGGTGCGCGGGCTTCTCATTGCAGTGGCTTCTCTTGTTGTGGAGCACGGGCTCTAGGCATGTGGGCCCACCTGAGGCATCTTAAATGCCCAGTATGGCAGCCTGACACACAGCAGGCCCCAGATAAATGCTAGCTCCTTTCCTTCCCAGCATACCTTGTTTTTTCCTTCTTCCCATCTTTGCTAGTGCCTCTATCTCAGCCAGCCAAGCCCTCCCTTCCCACACTCTCCCAAGCCTTTCCAAATCCTGCTCTTCTGCAGTAATGATCAGTTTTTTAAAGTCATCCCCCCAAACCTGGGAGCCTCCCCCTGGAAAGGAGAGGGTGCAGAGTAGCCTGGCCTGATGGTCCACTGGCTGGATGTGCTGCCATCTGATGCCAGGGAGGGAAGGGTGAGGTCAGAAGCCCCTCAGGGGTGCAAGGACCCAGCGAAGTCCAGGTGGGCATGAGGCCTTTAAAAAGAGGAAAAACTAACTTGGGGAGACAAGGGGGGCATAGAGAGGAGTGCCTCGTGTGTGTGGGGGGGAGTCTGAGTACAGGGCAGAGTTCCCAACTCTTTGCAAGCTCATCCGAAAAGTCTAGCAGATGATGCTGAGGAGGGGTGAGGGGCTGGAAGAAAGTGGCTTCAACTCAAACCTAGGGGCAGACCAGAGGCCAGGTGGAAAGAAGCCTACTTCTTGGGGGTCAAGAGGCCTGGAGTGAGGCAACAAGGGCTGTGAACCAAAGCTCAGGTTACAGGAGGAGCAAGCCTGGCTCTGGTGTGCACCCGTGGCTCTGGTGTGCACCCGTGAGCGGCCGAGGCAGCGCGAGTGATGTTTCCCAGGGTTACCTACCTGAGTAAGGTGAGAGCCTGTAATCGAGCTCTCCCCAGCCCAGCCTCTGCAGGGATCTCCCACTCTGCAGCATTGGAGCAGACATCCCACCGGGCCTGAGCCCCCAGCCTGTGCACAGGGAGGCAAGCTGGGGAACCCAGCAGAAGGGGAGAAGCCAGGGAAGCTCATTCCACACCCAGGGGCAGGGGCTTAGAGCAGGAGCTACTCCCTTAACTCCTGTACCTCTTGTCTGCTGTTGGGAAGTGGGTTTTACTTTCACTTTCTAGAGTGGCAGGTGGTCCTTTCCCTAAAATCTATTCTTCTCTGCTTGTGAGAGTAATATGTTCATCATAGAACATTCAGAAAATGAAGAATAGTATTTTCTAACATCCATTTGTATCTTATTTCTTTCCAATTTTTATCTATGTATATACATGTTTAACATAATTGGCATCTTACTGTCTATACAGTTTGGGATCCTTGTTCTTTTCCAATTCACATTATACATGAGAATTTGCCAGTCCTCATTCAAGCATGTAATGAAATTTTACACACCATGGTTAATAGCTACGTAAATTGCATTACACAGCTGTAACAAAAGTTCTTTAAGCAATTTTCCAGTACTGGCTTTTTAGTTGCTTCAGATTGTTTGCTCTTTTACGTGAGAACCATATCGGGTTACTTCACCTATCTTTCAAGACCCACATCAATTCCCACCTCGTCCAGAAAGCCTTCCCAGACTCCTTCAACACCCAGCAATGTCTCCCACCTCTGAATTACCACCACCTGTAGTCCATCTGACACGGCTCAGCACGGAGCCCGTGCGTCAGTCACTGCTGTCCCAGTGGCGGGCCAGTCTCAGGTCCAGAGCTCCACTGCACATATCCCTGGGAGCCCCCCAGCACCGTGCACACAGCAGGTGCTCAATACATGCTGACTGCTGACCCCTCAGATTACATGAGCCTGATGAGCTCCACCTGCCAAAGGGTCAGGATTCCAGGCGCCCAAAGTGGCCTGCTCTGACATTCTGCTTCTTTGCTGGGCGCTGAAGAAGTAAAAAGGCCCCCTCTCATTCAGCCCTAAGTTTAAAGACCCAGCCACCTCCACGTGAAAGTCTCGAGCTTCAGCCAAGACCACCAAGGCTCAAGCATTTAACTCCTCTCCCAAGTTGACCGGCGATCGGCAACCATCTGCCCCCCACCCCAGAACAGAGAGGGCCCAGGCGCTGGTGCCAGCCAGTTAGGGTTCCAATCCCAGGCACTGCAGTGGCCAGGCAGGGCTGCCAGTTTTTCAGTGGGCATGACCCGAGCAGAGAGAGAAGCTGGTTGCAGAGCGCCCTGCCCTAGACGCCCTGCACACTTCACTCCAGGCAGGGTGTCCACTCTGTTCACAGAAATCCCCACCTGGCCTGCGGAGGCAACTGAATTTGCAATCTCTGGTCCTCAGACATTGAAGTCTAGACTCAACACAGCCTTGCAGGCTCTCCGCCTGCCAGTGGCATACCTCATCTCCCCCCTCCCCAGCGGCAACTCTGCAGCAGCCTCGCCCCCACTCAGGCGCAGCCCTCCCGGTGCCTGGGGCACCCGTCTCCTAACTGCTGCCTCCTGAAATCCTCCCTCAAACAGCACGTCCCCCGGGAGGTCAGAATTCCACTCTCCCCCCTCTACTGCTCCTCCACCCTGCCCCCTTCACACATCTGGATGAGAATGAGCCGCATATGTGTCTCTCTCCCGTGCACCATTTTAAGGTAGGGGTAGGTTATTCACCACAGAGATCCGTTGATTTGCACTGAACTCCCCATCCCAAGGCAAGTGGGGACACCCAGCCAGGTGACTGGCTGACACCTGGAGGAGGTGCGTTTGTGGTGGGGGAGGGGAGGGACTTAGGCCCCACCTCCAGCCCTTGGAGATGAGAAAAATTAAAAATAATAGCGGGCTTCCCTGGTGGCGCAGTGGTTGAGAATCTGCCTGCCAATGCAGGGGACACAGGTTCGAGCCCTGGTCTGGGAAGATCCCATATGCCGCAGAGCAGCTAAGCCCGTGTGCCACAACTACTGAGCCTGTGCTTTAGAGCCTGCCAGCCACAACTACTGATTCAATAAGGCAACACTCGGGAGGCACCAGCACAGTGCAGTGCCAGCTACTGCCACCTGGTCCAAGGGCACATACACACTTGGAGTCATCGGCAGTCTGAGGGCAGGCAGACATGCTCCCGGCAGATGGAAGCCCTACTCAGTGCTTTTCAAACCTCTTTGAACTATGACCCCGTATACACAAACTAAACACAACTGCAATAAAAAGTCCATGGAGGGACTTCCATGGTGGCACAGTGGTTAAGAATCCACCTGCCAATGCAGGGGACACAGGTTCGATCCCTGGTCCGGGAAGATCCCACATGCTACAGAGCAACTAAGCCCATGTGCCACAACTACTGAGCCTGCGCTCTGGAGCCTTCGCGCCACAACTACTGAGCCTGCATGCTGCAAATACTGAAGCCCGCGCTCCTAGAGCCCGTGCTCTGCAACAAGAGAAGCCACCGCAATAAGAAGCCCGCGCACCACAACGAAGAGTAGCCCCCACTCGCTGCAACTAGAGAAAGCCTGTGCGCAGCAATGAAGACCCAAAACAGCCAAAAATATATTTAAAAAAAACAGAAGTCCATGGAACACAGCTCCTCACGCCGAGGGGTGCATGCTGATACTGTGCCTTTCACCTTCTCTTTCTATCTCATTTCCAAACTGATTCAATAAACCACGTACAGGGTGCCCTACAGCTGGAAAAGCCGTGCCCTCACTCACCCAGGGTGTCGGAGCCGCTCTCCACTGTCTCGTTGACCTTCCTCGCAACTCTGGCCACGGCCTCACCCATCTTCCTCAGCATGCAGACTCAGGTGTCCTGCCGCCAGCCACCAGGCTGGTCTGCTGCTCATAAAGGGACCTGTGCTTGGGGAAGACAAAGGGCCATGAAGTGCCTGCCCACCACCAGCCAGGGACCCACCCCTGACCCACCCTCCCCCGGGGACGCAGGCTGCAGGAAGCACGCAGGGAGGGGCCAGGCCACTCACCTCCTCCTGAGGGGCCCAGAGCCCAGGCCACATCCGGCTCAGCCTTCAGAGTGGCTGATCTGTCCATCAGCCCGGCCCTACCAGTTTCCTGGGAGAATTGACACCTATGACCTCACCAGGGCTTGAACCAGTGGCCAGGCGGGTGTGAGGATTTAGGTGTGTGCTGGCCTGTGACTCACTTAACAGGCAGAGCAGTGGGGAGAAGGCGGGGTACAGCCAAGTGCAAGGAGAGACACCTGTCCCTCCATCCCACAGGCTCAGAGCCAGTCCACAGGACAACTGCTCCAGCTCCTAGTTCTCCTCAGCCACCTCTGCCAGGTTCCTCCCGCAGGCGGGAAGTGGGCACACAAAGGCAAATGAAACACAGCCCTGCCTGGTCAGAGCTCACTGTCTGGCTGGTGGGTGGTTTCTAAGAATTCCCTTTCCATGCAGCAATACAGAGGGAAAGTTACAGTTTTAGCCACAGATCTGATTGTTAGCCTGATGCTGAGTTTATTGGCGAGACCCCAAGGAAAAAGGAAGGGGGGCAGGATCACTGGGGAGAAAAGGCTTAAAGAAGGGTGAGGACACAATCAAAACGATCAGGTGTAGAAGACATAAGGGACTCGGGAAATGTCTCCAACTCCTTTTTATTAGAGAAGGAAACTGAGGCAGAGAGAGGGACTCAATGACCTGACCAAGGTCAAAGTAAGTAAATGGCACTAACCTGGCCCAACTCTACATCCAGTGCTCACTTCTTTACAAAAGTCACCCACATCACTAGCGGCAACACCCCATGCAGATAATGAATTTGAGGCCAACATCAGCGCTCTTTCTTGCTCCTGGATCCCAATCCGAGATCCACAGACAGCTCAAGGAGCTCTACTGAACACATCTGAGGGTCAAAGGCAGAAGAATGTGAAGGGCAGAGAGAAGCGGGTGAGGGTACAAACAGATACCAAGAAAAAGTCCACATGTGCTCAACTGGACAGGAAGGCCGAGTCAAGCCCACTCAGGTGCTCAGGGAGAGTTAGTGATGAGTTCAGTATGTGCCTGCATCTTGCCAAGGAAGAAGACAGGCCTAATGCCCAACTCTGACATTTATTAGTTGAGAAGCCTTGGGAAAGATTCCGAACTACTCTGAGCCCCAGTTTCTTCATCTGAGTAGGAGATCTAGTAACACCTGCTGCAGTGGGTTCATATGAGGATTGAACAAAAAATACATACCTTTCTAGACCAGGGCTCAGGACACGTAAGCTACTTAATAAATGCTAGCTGAAATGATGAAACAGTACACGTGCAGATACGATGCCAGCACTTAATCCCAGTTACATACCCATATGACTCAAACAAACAAGTCAGTGGAACTCATATTTAAGGAATGAGTAGAACTTCCACCTCTCCACCTCCAGGAAGTCTTCCCAGATTGCCCCAGCCCTCAGTGTTCTCTCCTCCTTAAGTTTCAGTAGCACGCAATGCCTTAGCTCAAGCCACTTGGGTTATTTATGAGCTTTTAAAAATATACATACTTATCCCCCGCAGCTGGCCTGCAGACAGCTTAAGGCAGGGAGCAGATATATACTATGCTTTCCCCCTGCACTTCATACCACATACTGAAACAGACGTTCAGTTAGTTTCCCCCAATGGTGATGATGATCAACAGCCATCATTTGGGTTTCAAATCTAAATACAAGTCAACTGACTCTTACAACAAAGATACCATCTAAATGAGAAGGGTCATAAGTCCTAACAATGCCAGGTGGATAACTTGCAGAAGGTGGTCCAGGGTAGAACAGCAGGGAATAGTGAGGACTATGGAAAACTGGACCCAATACCTTCATCATGCTACTTTTAAGACCAACCCCCTAAGCCTGAGTCACAGCAATGTTGCTGGAATCTTGGTGACTCAGTCTAATGCCTTTATGAATGAGAACACTGAGGACCCAAGAAGGGAAGTAAATCAGCCAAACAGAAACAAAAAACCTAGGTCTCCTAACTCCCAGCCCAGGATTCTTCCTACATACCATGCTCCCTCCTTCTCCTATCTCCAGTATTCATCATCAGTAACCACAAACATGTATTGAGCATCTACTAGGAACAGGGCATAAGAATGAAGAGGGAGGAAGGAAATATAGGAAAGAGCTTTGACTTATGAGCTTCTGATGAGGACGACCTTTCTAAGGAACATCACTGAGGCAATCCTGGCCTCACAACAGAGAGGAAAGGGAAGGTAAATCTCCAAGCTACCCAGGGTCTGTGCTAACCCTGGTGAGATTGCATAGGCTACTTTCAATCAGGCACTATGCCTGCAATTCTAATAGCTGCCACCAGGTGGGAGCAGTGGTGCCTTAAGCTAAAAAGCCCATTGAAGAAAACTAGTCAAATTAAAAACCTTACCCCTGGTGGTAAGCTCAGACACCCTATAGTGTGGGTCAGAGATTGGACATTGAAGCAGGAACAGCCTGTAAAGTCTAGGTGTCAGAGTAAGTCACTAGGA
Organism: Balaenoptera ricei; assembly: GCF_028023285.1. Lineage (NCBI taxonomy): Eukaryota > Metazoa > Chordata > Mammalia > Artiodactyla > Balaenopteridae > Balaenoptera > Balaenoptera ricei. The sequence goes on along the minus strand of NC_082654.1, from coordinate 64,148,590 downwards.
GGACAGGCCCCTTACAGGCCCCAGAGGATGCTCTGGATACAGCACAGATGTGCCCTAGGCCCCAAAGGGGTTCCGGCTACCTAAAATCACCAACCCCACTAACTGGCTAGGAAACCACTCTCCCTTCACCTAAAACTACCCATTCCCCAAGGGAGAATTTCTTATAAATTCCAGCTGACAGTCCCTCTCCCAGGTCAGGTGACCAAGGCCTGTCACTTTTTGGCATAGGCAGGGCTGAAATGGGAGGGTGGCAGGGCCATATGTGGTATAAGGCCCAAGATGGGGTAGGAGGGCCCCAGAACTGAGGGGAGAACAAACTTGAGATGACGAGAGTCTGGAGTGGGTCCCCAAAAGAGGTCCTACAAGGTTGTCCAACTTTGCTGACTGCTCCTTCCAGCCCCAACCCAACACTGGACCTCTCTGACCAAAAAGTAGCAAGAATTTATTGAGCATGTAACAGGAGCCCTCAGAGACAGGGGGCGGGGGGGAAATAAGGCAAGCTGCTCTTCCTTTCTTTGGTTTGAAACTGTTTTTAAGAAAAATAGAGAATTGTCTGAGTCACATATGAGTGACGGAGAGAACTATGGACCCACTCCTCACTGAGTGAGAAGCCTCCTAGGCAGGGCCACCCTAGGACATGAGGGGCCCCTATCTATGCAAATAATTTGAGTCAACCAAAATCAGCATGTCAGCACCATTCTGGCTGCCCAGTCTCATGCACTTCCATGAAAGAAAGACCTTGCCGGCCAGTGGGAGCAATCAGCACGCAAGGCAGCCCTCCTGGAACCAGACCACAACCACAGGGCCCCAAGACAACCCAACCCTACAGGCAGGCTCCTTGAGGCATCTGGTCAACCCACAGGCAGGGGTAGTAGTAGCAGAAAATCAGAGAGTGTCCCAAAGGGGGGAAACAGGAACCACCAGCCCATATGTGTCTGTTCTGGGTTTGGGGTCCCAGTCATGAGAGGTCAGCCTTAGAAAACTGCTCCAAAGTGCTCCAAATCCTGGAGACCCTTCAACACAGTGTCCAAACCCATACTCACACTGCTGCTGTCTCAGCAATACATCCCTCTCCACATCCCTCCCCAACTCCTCTTTCTTCAGAGTGTGCATCATAGTCCTAGGAAATGTTTAAATCCAACAAACATGTCCTGGGCCCTTCTACAAGGCCCTCACTGGAAGAGTTAAGGTACAGAGACAGGGCTTGGGCCAGAATAAGCTTCCCATCAGGTAAGAGAGACTCAGTGACAAAAGGCAGAATGAGCCAGATGCTGGAGGCCACAACGCCAGGCCCAAGGACCATGTGTGCCTTCTGCCATGAAGGCACATGGCATGGCTGGGAAGAGGGAACAGAGGCAGGGGCTGAGCAGAAGTACCCAAATGATGAGAGAAAGAGGGAGACAGGAAGCCAGTCTGTCCCCAGATTACTGGGGGAGGGGCTGGAGGCCACCCTGTAAGTCTGTCCTCTGTTTCTCTTCAGGGAACTATGAAAGGTTTTTTGAGGAGAGCAGCCTAATCCAACCAGAGTTTTGGAAAATTATCACTGTTGTGAGCAGTCCCATTGTCAGCTGGAAATACCACCCTCCTCACTGGGTTGTTTTGAGAAGTAAATGACATATAACTTTTGAGAAATCTTTGCAAACTGTTAAGCATTTCCCACACCAACGCACTACTGATATGTGATTAAACCGCTACAGATGGTAAGTTAGGATATAATAAATGGAATGTCAGAAAAGAAGTTGTCCTGCTTTGTGAGAGCTGGCAATAGAGTCCTCCTGTATCTATAACCTGGTTTCACCTGGACACAGGTTTGGGGGGGATGATTTTTGCTTAAACACTGACCCTAACCCTCTGCCAGGGCTCCAGCCCTCATCAGTGAGAACTCTACCTTATCTGAAGCCCCGAGATCTGTGCAAAGGAGCTGCTGTGACACCCCGTCCGCACCAGCTGCTCCTATATTTAGTTACTGGTGTGGGCACTTGGGAACTTTAGAGCCTGGCAGCCACTCTGAAGGGCAACTCGAGCCTCTTGCTCCATGTGTGCGAGCTCCCCCCACTCCCACCCCCACTGGCTGCAGCGGGTCCTCTGGACCGCGCAAGCTAAGGAGCCACTGGGGAAGTGCGAAGCAGTCGGCTGGATCGGACCCAAGTAGCCCCGAAGGCCCACTCGAGCCCAGACAGAGTTGACCCACTTTTCCACCCAAGGGAAAGAAGCCCGCTGGGGCGAGAGCGGCACGGACTGGCCCCCTGTTTTTGAGCCATGAGGTTCCCAGAGCCGCGTGCGTGCTTCTGTATGGGCATCTAAGCATCCTCGGGCTGCGCCTCCCAGGACTGAGCGCGGTGGCCAGGCCAGGGTCCCCACGCCTCGCGCTAGGGGACCGCCTCACCGTCTTCCCCACCCCCCGGCGCCCGCAGCCAATGGCTCCTCGTCGCCGGCCCTCCGCTCGCCAGGCAGGCGGAGACTGGGGAGAATAAAGCAGGCAGAGAGGAGAACGCTGGTGATCGCTGAGGGCCGGGGACTCCCGCGCTACCCGGAGGCCGAGAGGAACGCTCTGGGACAGGCGTCTGCAGCTCCCCGGAGGGGAAGCAAACCCCGAAAAGTGTGGCTTCAGGCACGAAATTTACAACAGCCTCTCCCAGCAGGGGCGCCTCCCGCGGGGAACGGAGGCCCCCTCGGGACGGCTTCCCCAGGCTCCCTATTCCCTGGTACCTCGGCGCCCGCTCCCCCAAGCCAGCCGGGGTCCAGCCGCAGTCTGCAAGCCAGAGCCGGCGCGGCGCCGGGCCCCTTGGCACTGCAGAAGCCGCAGCTGCTGCACCGCTGCTCCTTCCGCGGGGTGACTTGGGGGAGGGGAGGGTACACTACGGAAACGGGGACATGTCTCTCCCTCTCTCCCCCAGCCCCTCCAGCGCTTAGCCTCAGACTACGTTTACTTTGCGGGGCACGAAGGTGGGGCCCCGTTCCGGGCCGCTCTCTGCTCCACTTACGGCGACAATGCCTCCTAGCGCCCTGCGCAGCGCAGTCACGCTCCCTCGGCCGCCGGCGGCGCCCCATGCAGCAGCGGCGAGCTGGAACTGGCCGGGAGGGGGCAGAGGAGCTGCGGTCTCTGAGCGCACGGTCGCCCGGCCAATCGCCGCGCCAGGAGCCGCCCCGGGGCGGGAGTAGGCAGCCGCGCGCAACCAATTAGTGCGCGGGTCCTCACGCGGCGCCCCCGGAAAAGCGGCCTGTGCGCTCTCGTCCGCAGGGTGGATCCGCTTTGTGTTCGGCTTCTGGAGGAAAAACGCTTTGGACGGCGGGAGTGTAGACCGGCACGTGCAACAGATCCCAGGATTAATAGAACTGAGTCTCCAGATTTGTTTTTCTCGAGGGAGCAGAGTTGAATTAGCCAGATCAGGGGTACTTTGAGAAAGGTGAAGATGGGGACTAGGAAGCTTTTCCCGTGGTGCCTTCAAGGCGCCCATTCAGGTTTTTAGAGGCAATAATTCTGGGTACGCTAAGTTACTTAACCTCTCTAAATCCCAGTGTTTTTCTCTATCAAATAAGAATTAAAATGTATAAATACCTACTTCACAGGGTCATTGTGAGGATTAATACCTGAAAAGTTTAGTGCAGTGCCCGGCATGATGGTTCAGGGAAGGGTAGCTGCTTCGCAGGCCTACGTTTACAGAGGATTCCCCATAGACTCTTTACTAGGCACTGTGGGGAGGACCAAAGAGATGAGGCCCCTAACTCAACCAGCGATGGTGGTCAATGAGTCAAATGCTCTAATAAACAGAAGCATGTGTTAAATATGTGGGAGTCCTGAAGAAAGAACATTTAATTCTGCCCCTGGGGATTGGGGTAGTTAGATAAGGAACACACATTCACTTGGGTCTTGATGGATATTATGAGTTAAATTGTGTCTCCCCCCCAAAAAAAGATATGTTGAAGTCTTAACCCCCAGTACCTCAGAATGTGGCCTTATTTGGAAATATGGTCATTGCAGGTATAATTAGTTAAGATGAGGTCATACTGGCATAGGCTGTGACTGGTGTTCTTATAAGAAGAGAAAAGACACATCGACACAAAGGGAGAAGGCCATGTGAAGATGGAGGCGGAGTAGAGTGACGTGTCCACAAGCCAAGGAATCCCAAGGATTGTGGGCAAGGATCAGAAATTAAGAAGAGGCAAGGAACGGATTCTCCCTCAGAGCCTCCGAAAAGGAGCCAGTTCCGCTGACACCTTGATTTCAGACTTCTAGCCTCCAGAACTGTGAGAATAAGTTTCTCTTGTTTTCAGCTACCTAGTTTGTGGCAATTTGTTACAACAGCCCTGGGAAACTGCTACAGTAGGTGAGTCGGAATAAAGGGAAGGGGATGAGAAACACCTCCAAGAAAGTCTTTCAAAACTGAATGCCTGGGCTACGCTGGCCTGGCCTGGCCTGGCTGAGGGGAGGTGGCGGGAGGGCGCTATGGCGGAGGCCGGGCCACAGGCGCCGCCGCCCCCAGGCACCCCAAGCCGGCACGAGAAGAGTTTGGAACTTCTCACTACCAAGTTCGTGTCGCTTCTGCAGGAGGCAAAGGACGGCGTGCTTGACCTCAAGCTGGCAGCTGACACCCTAGCTGTTTGCCGGAAGTGGCGGATTTATGACATTACTAATGTGCTGGAAGGTATCGGGCTGATGGAGAAAAAATCCAAGAATAGCATCCAGTAGAAGGGCGTGGGGCCTGGCTGCAATACCCGGGAGATTGCGGACAAGTTGACTGAGCTCAAGGCAGAGATCGAGGAGCTGCAGCAGCGAGAGCAAGAACTAGACCAGCACAAGGTGTGGGTGCAGCAGACCATCCGGAACATCACAGAGGACGTGCAGAACAGCTGCTTGGCCTACGTGACTCATGAGGACATCTGCAGATGCTTTGCTGGAGATGCCATCCAGGCCCCGTCGGGCACCAGCCTGGAGGTGCCCATCCCAGAGGGCCTCAATGGGCAGAAGAAGTACCAGATTCACCTGAAGAATGTAAGTGGCCCCATCGAGGTGCTGCTGGTGAACAGGAGGCATGGAGCTCACCACCTGTGGCGGTGCCTATGCCACCACCCGAAGATCTGCTCCAGAGCCCGTCTGCTGTCTCTCCCCCTCCGCCTCTGCCCAAGCCTGCGCTGGCCCAGCCGCAGAATGCCTCACGCCCAAGCAGTCCCCAGGTGACCATCCCCAACCCTGTTCCCGGCAGCACCGAAGCCCAGGGGGTGGCCGGTCCAGCAGCTGAGATCACAGTGAGTGGTGGCCCTGGAACCGATAGCAAGGACAGTGGTGAGTTCAGCTCCCTCCCACTGGGCCTGACAGCACTGGACACCCAGCCGCTGCAGTCCTCTGCCCTGTTGGACAGCAGCAGCAGCAATAGCAGTTCATCCGGACCCAACCCTTCTACCTCCTTTGAACCCATCAAGGCAGACCCCACAGGTGTTCTGGAGCTCCCCAAAGAGCTGTCAGAAATCTGATCCCACTCGAGAGTGCATGAGCTCAGAGCTCTTGGAGGAACTGATGTCCTCAGAAGTGTTTGCACCCCTCCTCCGCCTTTCTCCATCCCCTGGAGACCACGATTACATCTCCATCCTGGATGAGAGTGAAGGTGTCTGTGACCTCTTTGATGTGCCTGTTCCCAACCTCTGACTGACAGGGGTATGCCCTTTGTGGCTGGGACACAGACTGTCTAACCTGGGGGCCGCCTGGGGACCTCCCCCCACCCCACCCCTACACAGCTTGAGAGCCGCAGACTCATGGCTTCCCCAGCCTTCCCTCACTGCGCAGTTCTGGCCACAAGTCCCACTCCTGCACCAACACCTGTTTTCTGTGCTGGGAGAGCAGGGGAAAGGGGCTTAGCCCGCTCCACTGTGGAGCCAAAGTGTTTGCCGCTCCTTTTTTGGGGACTTCCCCTATCTGGTAGCCTCCCCCCGCCCTCCCAGAGTTCAGTTTCAGCTGCCACCCAGTGGCACAGATCCAAGGACCCTCCATCACCCTCCTAGGGCAGCTCGTCCAGCCCCACCGCCCTGTATCTGCCAGCCCCTCCCCCTCCAGGAGGAAGCATGGGGTGGAGCTGGGCACTTGCCAGCACCTAGCCTAGCCTCCTTCACTTCTCCCCACGGGGACCACACAGCTCCTCTGTACCGCTCATGTGCCCCCTTTCTGCTGGACCCTTGGCCCTGAGAACCTGCTGGGGGCGGGGGAAGGAGCAGGTTGCTAACAGGAGGAATGGAGATCTCTAGTTAGGAATCTGGGTGGGAGAGTCCCTGAGGATTGGCCCAGCCTCCGTCTGACCCACAGCTCCCGTCTTGTTTTCTGAGGGGTTTTTTTGAATTTTTGAATTTTATTTTTATTTATTTTTTTATACAGCAGGTTCTTATTAGTTATCCATTTTAGACATATTAGTGTATATATATCAATCCCAATCTCCCAATTCATCACACCACCACCATCCCCCTCCGCCGCTTTCCCTGCTTGGTGTCCATACGTTTGTTTTCTACATCTGTGTCTCAGTTTCTGCCCTGCAAACCGGTTCATCTGTACCAGTTTTCTAGGTTCCACATGTGTGCATTAATAGACGATATTTGTTTTTCTCTTTCTGACTTACTTCACTCTGTATGACAGTCTCTAGATTCATCTACATCACTACAAATGACCCAATTTCGTTCCTTTTTATAGCTGAGTAATATTCCGTTGTATATATGTACCACATCTTCTTTATCCATTCGTCTGTTGATGGGCATTTAGGTTGCTTCCATGACCTGGCTATTGTAAATAGTGGTGCAATGAACATTGGGGTGCATGTGTCTTTGTGAATTATGGTTTTCTCTGGGTATATGCCCAGTAGTGGGATTGCTGGGTCATATGGTAATTCTATTTTTAGTTTTCTAAGGAACCTCCACACTGTTCTCCATAGTGGCTATATCAATTTACATTCCCACCAACAGTGCAAGAGGGTTCCCTTCTCTCCACACCCTCTCCAGCATTTGTTGTTTGTAGATTTTCTGATGATGCCCACTGTAACTTGTGTGAGGTGATACCTCATAATTTTGATTTGTATTTCTCTAATAATTAGTGATGTTGAGCAGCTTTTTGTGTGCTTCTTGGCCATCTGTATGTCTTCTTTGGAGAAATGTCTATTTGGGTCTTCTGCCCATTTTTAGATTGGGGTGTTTCTTTTTTTAATATTGAGCTGCATGAGCTGTTTATATATTTTGGAGATTAATCCTTTGTCCGTTGATTCGTTTACAAATATTTTCTCCCATTCTGAGGGTTATCTTTTCGTCTTGTATGTAGTTTCCTTTGCTTGCAAAAGCTTTTAAGTTTCATTAGGTCCCATTTGTTTATTTTTGGTTTTATTTCCATTACTCTAAGAGGTGGATCAAAAAAGATCTTGCTGTGATTTATGTCAAAGAGTGTTCTTCCTATGTTTTCCTCTAAGAGTTTTATAGTGTCCAGTCTTACATTTAGGTCTCTAATCCATTTTGAGTTTATTTTTGTGTATGGTGTTAGGGAGTGTTCTAATTTCATTCTTTTACATGTAGCTGTCCAGTTTTCCCAGCACCACTTATTGAAGAGACTGTCTTTTCTCCATTGTATATCCTTGCCTCCTTTGTCATAGATTAGTTGACCATAGGTATGTGGGTTTATCTCTGGGCTTTCTATCCTGTTCCATTGATCTATATTTCTGTTTTTGTGCCAGTACCGTATTGTCTTGATTACTGTAGCTTTTAATATAGTCTGAAGTCAGGGAGTCTGATTCTTCCAGCTCCGTTTTTTTCCCTCAAGACTGCTTTGGCTATTTGGGGTCTTTTGTGTCTCCATACAAATTTTAAGATTTTTTGTTCTAGTTCTGTAAAAAATGCCATTGGTAATTTGATAGGGATTGCATTGAATCTGTAGATTGCTTTGGGTAGTATGTTCATTTTCACAATACTGATTCTTCCAATCCAAAAACATGGTATATCTCTCCCTCTGTTTGTATCATCTTTAATTTCTTTCATCAGTGTCTTATAGTTTTCTGCATACAGGTCTTTTGTCTCCATAGGTAGGTTTATTCCTAGGTATTTTATTCTTTTTGTTGCAATGGTAAATGGGAGTGTTTCCTTAATTTCTCTTTCCGATTTTTCATCATTAGTGTATAGGAATGCAAAAGATTTCTCTGCATTAATTTTGTATCCTGCAACTTTACTAAATTCATTGATTAGCTCTAGTAGTTTTCTGGTGGCATCTTTAGGATTCTCTATGTATAGTATCATGTCATCTGCAAACAGTGACAGTTTTACTTCTTCTTTTCCAATTTGTATTCCTTTTATTTCTTTTTCTTCTCTGATTGCCATGGCTAGGACTTCCAAAACTATGTTGAATAATAGTGGTGAGAGTGGACATCCTTGTCTTGTTCCTGATCTTAGTGGAAATGCTTTCAGTTTTTCACCATTGAGAATGATGTTTGCTGTGGGTTTGTTGTATATGGCCTTTATTATGTTGAGGTAGATTCCCTCTATGCCCACTTTCTGGAGAGTTTTTATCATAAATGGGTGTTGAATTTTGTCAAAAGGTTTTTCTGCATCTATTGAGATGATCATATGGTTTTTATTCTTCAATTTGTTAATATGGTGTATCACATTGATTTGCATATATTGAAGAATCCTTGCAGTCCTGGGATAAACCCCATTTGATCATGGTGTATGATCCTTTCAGTGTGCTGTTGGATTCTGTTTGCTAGTATTTTGTTGAGGATTTTTGCATCTATGTTCTTCGGTGATATTGGCCTATAGTTTTCTTTCTTTGTGACATCTTTGTTTGGTTTTGGTATCAGGGTGATGGTGGCCTCATAGAATGGGATTGGGAGTGTTCCTTTCTCTGCAATTTTTTGGAAGGGTTTGAGAAGGATGGGTGTTAGCTCTTCTCTAAATGTTTGATAGAATTCACCTGTGAAGCCATCTGGTCCTGGACTTTTGTTTGTTGGAAGATTTTTAATTGCAGTTTCAATTTCATTACTTGTGATTGGTCTGTTCCTATTTTCTATTTCTTCCTGGTTCAGTCTTGGAAGGTTATACCTCTCTAAGAATTTGTCCATTTCTTCCAGGTTGTCCATTTTATTGGTGTAGAGTTGCTTGTGGTAGTGTCTTAGGATGCTTTGTATTTCTGTGGTGTCTGTTGTAACTTCTCCTTTTTCATTTCTAATTTTATTGATTTGAGTACTCTCCCTCTTTTTCTTCATGAGTCTGGCTAATGGTTTATCCATTTTGTTCATCTTCTCAAAGAACCAGCTTTTAGTTTTATTGATCTTTGCTATTGTTTTCTTTGTTTCTATTTCATTCATTTCTGCTCTGATCTTTATGATTTCTTTCCTTCTGCTAACTTTGGGTTATGTTTGTTCTTCTCTCTCTAGTTCCTTTAGGTGTAAGGTTAGATTGTTTATTTGAGATTTTTCTTGTTTCTTGATGTAGGCTTGTATTGCTATAAACTTCCCTCTTAGAACTGCTTTTGCTGCATCCCATAGGTTTTGGATCATCGTGTTTTCATTGTCATTTGCCTCTAGGTATTTTTTGATTTCCTCTGATTTCTTCAGTGATCTCTTGGTTATTTAGTAACATATTGTTTAGCCTACATGTGTTTGTGTTTTTTATGTTTTTTTCCCTGTAATTGATTTCTAATCTCATAGCGTTGTGGTCAGAAAAGATGCTTGACATGATTTCAATTTTCTTAAATTTACTGAGGCTTGATTTGTGATGCAAGATGTGATCTATCCTGGAGAATGTTCCGTGTGCCCTTGAGAAGAAAGTGTAATCTGCTGTTTTTGGATGGAATGTCCTATAAATATCAATTAAATCTATCTGGTCTATTGTGTCATTTAAAGCTTGTGTTTCCTTTTTAATTTTCTGTTTGGATGATCTGTCCATTGGTGTAAGTGAGGTGTTAAAGTCCCCCACTATGATTGTGTTACTGTCGATTTCCTCTTTTATAGCTGTTAGCAGTTGCCTTATGTATTGAGGTGCTCCTATGTTGGGTGCATATATATTTATAATTGTTATATCTTCTTCTTGGATTGATCCCTTGATCATTATGTAGTGTCCTTCCTTGTCTCTTGTAACATTCTTTATTTTAAAGTCTATTTTATCTGATATGAGTATTGCTACTCCAGCTTTCTTTTGATTTCCATTTGCATGGAATATCTTTTTCCATCCCCTCACTTTCAGTCTGTATGTGTCCCTAGGTCTGAAGTGGGTCTCTTGTAGACAGCATATATATGGGTCTTGTTTTTGTATCTATTCAGCGAGCCTGTGTCTTTTGGTTGGACATTTAATCCATTCACGTTTAAGGTAATTATCGATATGTATGTTCCTATTACCATTTTCTTAATTGTTTTGGGTTCGTTTTTGTAGGTCCTTTTCTTCTCTGTGTTTCCCACTTAGAGAAGTTCCTTTAGCATTTGTTGTAGAGCTGGTTTGGTAGTGCTGAATTCTCTTAGCTTTTGCTTCTCTGTAAAGCTTTTGATTTCTCCATTGAATCTGAATGAGATCCTTGCCTGGTAAAGTAATCTTAGTTGTAGGTTCTTCCCTTTCATCACTTTAAATGTGTCATGCCATTCCCTTCTGGCTTGTAGAGTTTCTGCTGAGAAATCAGCTGTTAACCTTATGAGAATTCCCTTGTATGTTATTTGTCTTTTTTCCTTTGCTCCTTTCAATAATTTTTCTTTGTCTTTAATTTTTGCCAGTTTGATTACTATGTGTCTCAGCGTGTTTCTCCTTGGGTTTATCCTGTATTGGACTCTCTGCACTTCCTGGACTTGGGTGGCTATTTCCTTTCCCATGTTAGGGAAGTTTTCGACTATAACGTCTTCAAATTTTTTGTCAGGTCCTCTCTCTCTCTTCTCCTTCTGGGACCCTTATAATGTTGTTGTGTTTAATGTTGTCCCAGAGGTCTCTTAGGCTGTCTTCATTTCTTTTCATTCTTTTTTCTTTATTCTGTTCCGCAGCAGTGAATTCCACCATTCTGTCTTCCAGGTCACTTATCCGTTCTTCTGCCTCAGTTATTCTGCTATTGATTCCTTCTTGTGTATTTTTCATTTCAGTTATTGTATTCATCTCTGTTTGTTTGTTCTTTAATTCTTCTAGGTGTTTGTTCTTTAATTCTTCTAGGTCTTTGTTAAACATTTCTTGCATCATCTCGATCTTTGCCTCCATTCTTTTTCCGAGGCCCTGGATCATCTACACTATCATTATTCTGAATTCTTTTTCTGGAAGCTTGCCTATCTCCACTTCATTTAGTTGTTTTTCTGGGGTTTTATCTTGTTCCTTCATCTGGCACATAGCCCTCTGCCTTTTCCTCTTGTCTATCTTTCTGTGAATATGGTTTTTGTTCCACAGGCTGCAGGATTGTAGTTCTTCTTGCTTCTGCTGTCTGCCCTCTGGTGGATGAGGCTATCTAAGAGGCTTGTGCAAGTTTCCTGATGGGAGGGACTGGTGGTGGGTAGAGCTGGCTATGGCTCTGGTGGGCAGAGCTCAGTCAAACTTTATTCCGCTTGTCTGTTGTTGGGTGGGGCTGGGTTCCCTCCCTGTTGGTCATTTGGCCTGAGGTGACCCAACACTGGAGCCTACCCGGGCTCTTTGGTGGGGCTAATGGCGGACTCTGGGAGGGCTCATGCCAAGGAGTACTTCCCAGAACTTCTGCTGCCAGTGTCTTTCTCACAATGAGACGCAGCCACCCCCCGCCTCTGCAGGAGACCCTCCAACACTAGCAGGTAGGTCTGGTTCAGTCTCGTATGGGGTCACTGCTCCTTCCCCTGGGTCCCAATGTGCACACTACTTTGTGTGTGCCCTCCAAGAGCGGAGTCTCTGTTTCCCCCAGTCCTGTCAAAGTCCTGCAATCAAGTCCCACTAGCCTTCAAAGTCTGATTCTCTAGGAATTCCTCCTCCCGTTGCCAGACCCCCAGGTTGGGAAGCCTGATGTGGGGCTCAGAACCTTCACTCCAGTGGGTGGACTTCTGTGGTGTAAGTGTTCGCCAGTCTGTGAGTCACCCAACCAGCAGTTATGGGATTTGATTTTACTCTGATTGGGCCCTTCCTACCATCTCATTGTGGCTTCTCCTTTGTCTTTGGATGTGGGGTGTTTTTTTGGTGAGTTCCAGTGTCTTCCTGTCAATGATTGTTCAGCAGTTGGTTGTGATTCCGGTGCTCTCGCAAGAGAGAGTGAGAGCACGTCCTTCTACTCCGCCATCTTGTACCAATCTCCAGCACCCCTCTTGTTTATTCATTTATCCTCATTTAGAGCCATTTGCAGAGATTTAGAAAGATTTGCAGTAACGAATGGATTCCTATATAAAGATTATTTTTATACTTTTTGCAACAGAAGGAAATTGTAATATTTGTACAGTGTCCAAGTGAATAAAGACCATGCCTAAGGCAAAAAACAAACAAACAATAACCCTGAATGCCTAGTGTATGTAAGGCCTTGTGTCATGGGGTGTACCAAAGTGAATAGGACACAGACTCTGCCCTCAAGAGATTACCACTCATGGCGGGTGGGAGGGGGGGAGCGATGTGGGCAGCAAGCAGCCATGTTTTCTGACTCCTCGTGCCTTCCCGGGAAGACTAGGAAGGCCTCTCCCCAACCTCATCATCACCCCATCCCTGCCACACACATACCAGGTACCAGATATAAATAACATATCAATCAAGTCGCATTCTGCCCAAGCCAAGATCCTCACTGCTCTGGACAAATCAGACTCTGCTACTTCTGTTTCATTTAAAACCAGCCTGACGTTTCTGGCCAACTTCTACACATGGTTGCCGAAAACTCGGCCTCTGTTCACCAGAGCCGAACAGAAATGCAGAGACAGAGCTTTGGAGGAGTAGAAAAGAGTAGCTGTATTACTTTGCCAGGCAAAGGGGGCCACAGCAGGCTAACACCCTCAAGGCTGTGCCCCCGTTCCTGGGAAATAGGAAGGCGTCTTATAGTTTCAGAGTGGAAGATAGGGCTGTAGATAAGGATCGGGACTGATGTCGCTTGCATTCTTCTTTCCTCCTGGAGACACTGAGATCATCAGGGCTGGCGTCAGGCGGTTCCAGAGCAGGTTCTGGTGCTCTGGAATTGAGGTTATCGTTATGTGACCTTCTTTCTGGAATGAAGAATGCTCACAGAGGAAAGAAGTGTTAGGGAGTGTTGTCTTAGAGAAGTAAACATCAGGGACATAGTACAACTTTAGCTAGGGGGCAATCATTTTCAGAGTGCAATTAAGCAAGAAAGAGAGGGGGGATAAAACATCTATAGGAGACCGGTTGAACGGGCAGAAAGAACAAGGTCTGAATAAGGGCTAACGTAATGGGGGTGCCTCAACTAGTTTCTGCTACAGCAATATGGATGTCTTCTCTCCCCTGCTAGGCCTTATGCAGACCTGGGATAGCATGTGTAGTGCATTGCACAAGGTAAGCACTCAATAAATACCACTGATGGCCCCAGCCTGGGATTTCCCACTTTCATGCCTCACCTCTCCTCCTCTCTCAGGAATTTCATCCGGGGACCGCCTACTCCACATGGACATGACTCCTCCCCAGCTCAAATGCCACCTCTTCTATTCCTGGTGTGTTTGCTCTCCAGAGCACTTTCTGCATCACACCCATTAATATGGCACATCTGCACAGGTCTTTGCTCCCAGGACTCTGCCTGATTTCAAATAGACCAGAGCCAGAGCTTGGCATGTGGTAAGTGCTTGTATCAGTCAGTACTTTTTTTTTTTTTTTTTTTTTTTCTGCATAATAGAATACCCCAAAACTTAGGAATGACTTTAAAAAATATTTATTTAGTTCACGATTTTGTGGGTCAGGATTTTAGGTTTGGCTCAGCTGGGCAGTTCTTCTGGTCTCAGCTGGACCCTCTCATGCTGCTGGGGTAGTGGCTAGGCAGCCAGAGGCTCTACTTCTTGGGGGTGGCTGTCACCGGAGGTAACTGGGCCACATGTTACTCATGCACCAGCAGTCTAGCCCAGGCTGGTTCACATGGAGCTGCAGGTTTCCAAGAGCAAGACTGGAATGATGCAGGTTTCTCAAGGCCTAGGCTCAAAACTGGCATTGTGTCACTTCCGTAGTTGTACTGACTAAACCATGTCACAACAGCACCCAGATTCAAGGGTGGGGAAATAGACTCCATCTCCTGATGGCAGGAGCAGCAAAGTCACGTTGAAAGGAACACGGATACAGGGATGGATAGAGAATTGGGGCTAGTTTTGCAATCTACTGCAGTACTCAAAAATATTCCCACAATATCTACCACATAGTGGGTACTCTATAAGTATTTATTGACAGTGCTAAGATTTTCAATCACAATGTTTACAGACTTCATGCAATGCAATTAATTGGCAAAATTTTAGCCCTCATTCATAAGCTATCCATTACTACCTTCAGTTTCAGAATAGCAAATGAGGAGGTCAGGAATACAGGCCTGTACGAGGGGAAACCCCACTGAGGCTCCCCTGGGAAGAAGTTCAGCTGGCCCCAAACAGCCTCCTCTGAAGGGATCCAGAGCATCTTTAGAGAACTGGGTCCCCTAGGGACCTGGTCCAAACATGGTCACGTGGTTGGAAGCCATACATCTTTACCTGTGAACAGAGAGAGACTTAGATGTTAGTCGGGGCTCGAACACAGCCCCCGTTAAGCCTGATTGCCTTGCAAGCTGCCTGCCAGATAGGAAGCAATTTTGTGTGATGACAAAATTGTTATCTGGCTGTTTCCTGGAGGGTCTGTCCCTCCACTGAGCAGGATAAATTCTCAGGGCACCTGTGGAAGGGACATATATTGTGGACAGAGCCCGCAGCTCAATTCCTATGACTGAGAGCCCTGATGGGGAACGCTTCCCATCAGAGAATTACCAGAATCAATCTCCAGGCCTGCTGTGGTTTGAATTGTGTCCTCCCAAAAAGATATGTTGGAATCTTAACCCCAGTGCCTCAGACTGCGACCTTAGAGAGAAAATCAAATTAAAATGAGGTCAACAGGGTAGACCCTAATCCAATATGACTGATATCCTTGTAAAAGGGGTAAATTTGGTCACAGACAGACATGCATAAAGGGAAGACAATGTGAAGGGGCACAGGGAGAAGAGGGCCATCTACAAGCCAAGGGTTGAGAGCTGGGACAGATCCTTCCCTCACGGCTCTCACCTTGATTTGTCAACCCTGCTAACACCTGGTTTCAGACTCCGAGTCTCCAGAACTGGGCGATAGTAAACTACTGTTGCTAAGCCACCCAGTTTGTGGTACTCTGTTACAAAACTAATACAAGGCCTTCAATTTCTCCTTTTCCATTCTGTTCTCCTCGTATTTACCCTTATCATACACCCCTTGAGGGGAAAATACATTTAGGTAGAAATAAAACATGAAGTCTCAGGGACATGGATGAACCAGACCCCATGTATCATTCTTTGCCTCCCTGAGTCCTCCACCTGGGGCCACACTTCAGCCTGGAGCTAAGCTACCAATAGCCAGGAGCTCAAGGTCACTCCAAGTTACTGCCATCCTAAACAGAAGAGCAGTTCACCCCAGTCCTTCTTCCAGAAACTTCAGCCTGGAGCCCCCCTCTAGATACTGCAGGGTTTGCAAAGATGATCAAGAAGCAGTCAGTTCCCTCAAGATGCTTGCAGTTTGCCATGGGGAATAAGATTCACATAAAAAGTAACTATAATAAAGTGTTTCTCAAGCTTCAGCCATTGCCATACCACTTTTGGATATTCGCTATATCTGAGCCCCACCCAGCAGTGACTTGAGTCACTTATATGGACTCAGAGTGTCCATGTAAGTCCTGCACATCTTTTTCCAACTCTGCATTTAGTGGCATCCTGTAGGTTATTGGAAACAGGCATGGTGAGAGAATTTACAGCATGGAAACCAGCACACACTACAAATCAGGACTTTTGGCGGGGGGAGATACAGCTTACTTACTTTTTCCTTTAAATTGACTCACTTTTTAACTTAAAAATGTTTATTTTATAGCCATGACATGGAAGCAACCTAAATGTCCATTGACAGATGAACGGATAAAGAAGATATGGTATATACATATGGAATACTACTCAGCCATAAAAAGAATGAAATACTGCCATTTGCAGCAACATGGATGGACCTAGAGATTACCATACTAAGTGAAGTAAGTCAGACAGAGAAAGACAAATATCATATGATATCATTTATATGTGGAATCTAAAAGAATGATACAAATTAACTTATTTACAAAATGGAAATAGACTCACAGACTTAGAAAACAAATTATGGTTACCAAAGGGGAAGAGGGGGGAGGGAGGGATAAATTAGGAGTTTGGGATTAACAGATACACACTATTATATATAAAATAGATAGAGCTATCATATGATCCAGCAATCCCACTGCTGGGCATACTTCTGGAGAAAACCATAATTCAAAAGGATGCATGCACCCCGATGTTCATTGCAGCACTATTTACAACAGCCAGGACATGGAAGCAACCTAAATGTCCATCAACAGAGGAATGCATAAAGAAGATGTGGTACATATATACAATGGAATATTACTCAGCCATAAAAAGGAATGAAATAATGCCATTTGCAGCAACATGGATGGACCTAGAGATTGTCATACAGAGTGAAGTAAGTCAGAAAGAGAAAGACAAATACCATATAATATCGCTTATATATGGAATCTAGAAAAATGGGACAGATGAACTTATTTGCAAAGCAGAAATAGAGTCACAGATGTAGAAAACAAACTTATGGTTACCAAGAGGGGAAAGTGGGGGGTGGATACAGGGAGGAGCATTCCTGAGGCTTGGGGTGGGGGGTAAGGAGATTGGGATTGACATATACACACTACTATATATAAAATAGATAACTAATGAGAACCTACTGTATAGCACAGGGAACTCTACTCAATGCTCTGTGGTGACCTAAATGAGAAGGGAATCTAAGAAAGAGTATATATATATGTATATGTATAACTGATTCACTTTGCTGTACAGCAGAAACTAATACAACATTGTAAAGCAACTATACTCCAATAAAAATTAATGAAAATAAAATAAAATAGATAACAAGGACCTACTGTATAGCACAGGAACTATATTCAATATCTTATAATAACCTATAACAGAAAAGAATCTGAAAAAGAATATATATATATATATGAATCACTTTGCTGTATACCTGGAACTAGCACAACATTATAAATCAACTATACTTCAATTTTTAAAAATTCTTGTTTTAAAAGGAAACTTTGTATCATTACTGCAAATGGAAACCAGTATCATTTGCCATAGATAGAAAGTAACCTTAAAAATAAACAGTAAGTCAATTATATCTCAATAAGAGTGGAAAACATTAAAAAATATAATTAAAATGAATCACTTATTAAGTTATAGCAAATTATTGTTGCCTGCTAAAGGCCTGCTTCTGGGGCTCTTCTCTTTGTTATAAAAGGAGTCTAGCAAGTGTTAGAGAGATTGTAAAGCATACCAGTGCCTTGGTTAATTCAAAATGATTGAACAAGATTTGAAAAGGCAATAACTCTCACATCAGTGCTCCTGGAGCTCCAAGAATCAGCTCCTTGGGAAAGACTGTTGTATTGAAACAAAGAGAAATTTGAGTTCAGCTGTACCAAGTAAAGAGTTTCAAGGACAGGCTGCTCCCAGTGTGCCCACCAACTGCAGGAAAAAAAATGATACTTGAATAAATCTTAAAGGACGGACTGGATTTCAATAGGCAGAGAGGAGCAAGAAGGGGGTGAGAGTGGGAAAGGAGTAGCGAGGAGAAGACAATTCCCGGAGAAGGGCTCAGCTTGAGCAAAGGCTTAGAAGTCAGGGAGCACAGAGGGCATTCCTGAGGCTTGGGGTGGGGGGTAAGGAAGCAGTGGCAATAGTAGGAAAGGGTGCACTGAGCTGTCCATGAGAGCCTTCGCTGCCAGAATGATGAGGGGGTACTTGATTTCGATTTACTGGGTGTTTCAGTTAGCTCCTGCTTTGCAACAAACCTCCCTGAGAGTTAGTGGCTTACAACCACAGATGTGTATTATTTCTCTCAATTCTGTAGGTCAGCTGGGCAGTTCCATCTGAACTGGCTTGGCTGGTCTCTGCAGTCAGCTGGCACCTGGCTGGGGCTGGCTGGTCTAGGACAGCTTTACTCCTGTGTCTGGCAGTAGGCAGGCTGTGGGTTGAGGGGCCTCTGCTCCACATGGTCTCTTATCTCCCAGGGGGCCAGCCCAGGCTAAAAGGCAAACACACAGCGAAAGCACTTTTTTTTTTTTTTATTCATTTATTTATTTTTTGGCTGCGTGGGTCTTCGTTGCTGTGTGCGGGTTTTCTCTAGTTGGGGTAAGCGGGGGATACTCTTTGTTGCGGTGCGCAGGCTTCTCATTGTCGTGGCTTCTCTTGCTGCGGAGCACGGGCTCTAGGCGCGTAGACTTCAGTAGTTGTGGCACGTGGGCTCAGTAGTTGTGGCGCACGGGCTTAGTTGCTCCACGGCATGTGGGATCTTCCCGGGCCAGGGCTCGAACCTGTGTTCCTTGTATTGGCAGGCAGATTCTCAACTGCTGCGCCACCAGGGAAGCCCCGAAAGCACTTTTTAAGCCTCTGCTAGTGGCACAGATTTTCTATTATCCGATTAACCAAAACATGGCCAAGCCTGGAGTCAATACGGACACCAAGGGCACCAAGGGTGTGGATACAGGGAGGAGTAAACATATTGGGACCATAGCTGCATCAGTCTCCCACAGTAGATAATGGAAGAGCTTTGAAAGCCTTTGAGCAAGGCAGTGGTGTGATTATGGAAGCATCATGGGAGGAAGGAACAGAGCATGGGATGATTTGAAATAATAATGATAACAATAACAATGATGGTTTATACCTAAAATGTCACTTTTTCCACCCAGCACCCTATTTTATCTATTCAGTCTTTACATACATACATACATACATACATACACAAACACACACACACACACACACACACACACACACACACACACACCTGTTAGTAGCCCCATTTTAAAGATGAGTAAACCAAGCCATGGAGAAGTTAAAGAGCTTGTCAAAGGTCATGCAGCTACTAAGTGGTAGAATTAGGATTCAATTTCAGGTAGCTTAACTCCATATCCTGCATGTATAAATACTGAACTGTCGACTGAAAAAAAATGCAGTACCTAAAAGTTGAGAGTTATGTTTTATTCGGTGGACATTCTTAGGACTTCAAACCCAGGAGGCAGCATCTCAAATAATGCTGAGAGACTGCTCTGAAGAGGAAACGGGGATGCCAGAACATATGGAAGTTTTTGCAACAAAACCAGGTAGTCAGAACATTAAAGATTACTGTTAATAAAAGAAAACCAGATATCTCAAGTTAAGGAATTTAGCACTTTCCTATGTATGGAAAGATGCAAGAGTGTGGGCTCACTGAAATCATTCCTTTGGTATGCACCTCAGCTATCTGGGGCCGGTAGCCTGTGTTTTCTCATCCTGAGTTTCCTCAGGTGCACCGTTGGGGGTGGCTGCAGCAGCTGACTGCTAGATGGGCTTGGCAGTGGGCAGCCTATTTGTCTCCATCCTGAGTTCTCTCAGGGCGGCTGTATTGTAATGGCTTGATGGCTGCAACATCCTTTGTTTACTGATATGGCAGGCAATATTTTCGTTCTCAAAACCATGGAAGGACCCATGAGAAAGCCCTTTTGGTGGTCTGTGTGAGGAAGACAGGGCCAAATTTAGGGTAGTTGTAAAGGGGACAAAAAAAGGACAGATTCAAGAGATGCTTCTGAGATAGACTCTGCAGCACTTGGAAACTGATGCAGGAATGAAGGAGGAAAGTGTATGGGAGAGGTGTCAGGTGTGGGGGACTAGGCTGTGCCCTGCACAGGATTAAAGTACCAGGAGGGGGGCTTACCTGGTGGTCCAGTGGTTAAGACTTTGCACTTCCACTTCAGGGGCACAGGTTCGATCCCTGGTTGGGGAACTAAGATCCTGCATGCCCCGTGGCGCGGCCAAAAAAAAAAGACAAAGGTACCAGGAGGACTTGCTGGTCTAGGGTGAATAAAGAGGAGGAGGATTTAGGGGATGTTGAGAAGGATGTTAAGGGGATGTCCATTTGGAGCCGTCCAACAAAGTCTTGGAAGTAGAGGTCAGGAGATCCAGAGGGCTGGAGGTCAAGGCTGCAGTTTCATAGGTCAGAGGCCCTGGTTGAAAGCATGTGAGAGAAGGATCCTCAGAGAGCAGGGAGGGGAGGGCACAGTGAGAAGTGGCAAGGTCTGAGGAGGAAGACTAGAGGAACATCTGCAGGTGGACGCTGAGGGTGAGAGAAGAGAAGTCAGCCGGCTAGAGAGGGCAGAGTGGGCTCCCAAAAGCTGTGGGTCTGGAGAGCTTCCATGGAGACTTGGACAGCAGAGCCAGGTGCTGCAGGGAGGTGAGGAGGGGAAGAACTGAGGAAAACCACTGGCTTTGATAATTTGAAAGTTGTTGATGAACACTGCTAGGGGCAGGACCAGACAACTATAACAAAACAACAGGAATAACAACACATAGCACTTAGTATGCATCAGGCACCATTCTAAGCATTTTACACATATTTACTCATTTACTCCGTACAATAGCCCTTGTCATCCTCCCCCCTCCCCTACTCCCAGCCTCCTGAGTAATCCTCAGACTCTTAACCACAGTGGAAACAAGATATGGCTGCTTTGATCCTTCCCCTGAGCAGAGCTCTTCGTGGGCACATCCTCTCTCTTCCAAGCCTTTCTGGGTACAGAAATCCCTTTGGATCCTCCTGTGAAGGCAGTGTTTTCCCCTATAAGGACCCCACAACCAGGATATCTCTGTGCTCATCACAATGGACTATCTCAGCCCTGGGTGAACCTCTCATTTACTTCTACTGTCTTTGAACTCTGCCCCAGAAATACATGCATCCTATTAAATTTTCAGATCCTCAAAAAACACTAAAAGCTGTTTAAAGGCAATGACTGGGACTTATTCCTCCTCGAATCTCTCTTTGATGCCCAGCACAGTACTTGCATCTAGAACTAAATCAGTGTTTTCAAATTTATAGATCAATACACATCAGCAGGTTGAGAAGCCAATTTAGTAACTGTATTAGTTATCTATTGATGCATAACAAAATACCCAAAATTTAGTGGCTAAAACATTTATCGTATCGTGGTTTCTATGGGTCAAGAATCTGGGCGTGGCTTAGCTGGGTCCCTCGGCTCTGATTCTCTCACTGTCTCTCACTGTCTCTGGAGGCTTGACTGGGAAGAATCCTCTTTTTTAAAATTAATTAATTAATTAGTTAATTTTTGCTGTGCCGGGTCTTAGTTGCGGCATGCAGGACCTAGTTCCCCAACCAGGGATTAAACCCGGGTTCCCTGCATTGGGAGCACAGAGTCTTACCCACTAGACCACCAGGGAAGTCCCAGAATCCTCTTAATCCTGTTGGACTAAGACCTCAAATCCTCAGAAGCTGTTGGCAAGAACCTCCCTCCGTTCTTTGCTACGTGGCCTTTCCAAAGCACATCCCTCAACATAGCAGCTTCCTTTATCTAAGCAAGCCAGTAAGAGGGCAAGAGGGAGTGTCAGCAAGAGAGAGTGCTAGCAAGACGGAAGTTGCAGTCTTTCTTAACCTAATCCTGGAAGTGACATCTCATCATGTTTGCTGTTTTCTGTTCATTAGACGCAGGTCAGTTGGTCCAGCCCACACTCAAAGGGAGGGGATTACATAGGTATGAATATCAGGAGGTTGGAAACATTGCGAGCCGTTTCAGAAACTGCCAACCACAGTGGGTAATATCAACATTTCTTATGAATAGAATAGAATAGAATACAACAGGGAGATTCACATGTGGTAAGGGTATTATTTAACAAAACTTCTGTTTCAGTTTTATACATATGTATGAACGTACTGAGTCATGATATAAGTGTGGGATTTTTAAACTGTAAATCAATGTCAAAAATGCTTATGAGCCACTGTACTAGGTGATGGCTCAGTTCTTTCAGCATTTCTTTTAATTGAAGTATGGAAATAGAATTACAGATATAGAAAACAAACTTATGGTTACTAGGGAGTGAGGGGGTGTGGGTAGGGATAAATTGGAAGATTGGGATTGACATATATACACTGCTATATATAAAATACTATGCCCCAATAAAATTTTTAAAAATGAATAAATAAATTGAAATATAGTTGATTTACAATGTTGTGTTAGTTTCAGATGTACAGTAAAGTGATTCAGTTATACATATATATATTCTTTTTCAGATTCTTTTCCATTATAGGTAATATATATATATATATGTGTTATAGATATCGAATATAGTTCCCTGTGCTATAAAGTAGGTCCCTGTTGTTTATCTATTTTATATATAGTAGGGTGTATCTGTTAATCCTAAACTCCAAATTTATCCCTTCCCTCCTTCAGCAGTTTTTAAATTTCAGCTTTATAGAATTATATATGATATATAAAATTGTAAGATATTTAAAGCATACATCATAGTGACTTGGTATAGATATACATTGTGAAATGTTTCCCCCATCTAGTTAATTAACACATCCATTACCTCACATATTTATCCTCTTCTTTTTTATGTGTGAGAACATTTAAGTTCAATTCTCTTAACAAGTTTTAATTTTACAATACAGTATTATCAACTAAAATCACCACCTTTTACATTAGATCCCCACCTTTCAACGTTTTGAGTCAATGTGCATAAATGTTCAGTGAACATTAGATGAAATGATGGATGGACAGTTGGGCAAGTGGGTGGATGGATGAGTGAATAAATGGATTGATGGGTGGATTGCTATATGGGTAGATGGATAGATAGATGGATGTTTACTGCTCTTCCAAGGTGATTTATCAGATCAAACTAGCCCAGAATAAATTCTCACTGATCCAAATTCCTATACCATTTACTGCAAGTTTGTTTGTTTGTTTATTTATTTAATTTAATGTTCCTAAGGGGGCTATATTTTTTAAATTATTTAAAAATATTTTAATATTTATTTATTTATTTGGCTGCACAAGGTCTTAGTTGCGGCACGGGCATATGGGATCTTCGTTGCAGCATGCAGGCTCTTTTTAGTTGGCATGTGGGTTCTTAGTTGTGGCATGCAGGATCTAGTTCCCTGACCAGGGATTGAACCCAGGCTCCCTGCACTGGGAGCATGGAGTCTTAACCACTGGACCACCAGGGAAATCCCTACTGCAAGTTTATATAGCACATATACTAACATTCAGAGATGTTTTATTCTGATATTTAACTAATTCTTCTAACAAATATTGTATTTCATGTACACTTTGCCCCAAGTACTGTACTAGGTGTTCTGGATACAGTATTTAGCAAAAGAAACATGGTCCCTGCTTTCCTGGAGTGTTTAATTTGGTATTAGAGACAGACACTAAAAGAACATACAGGGACTTCCCTGGTGGCACAGTGGTTAAGAATTCGCCTGCCAATGCAGGGGACACAGGTTTGAACCCTGGTCTGGGAAGATCCCACATGCCACGGAGCAACTAACCCCGTGCGCCACAACTACTGAGCCTGCGCTCTAGAGCCCACGAGCCACAACTACTGAAGCCCACACGCCTAGAGCCCGTGCTCCGCAACAAAGAGAAGCCACCACAATGAGAAGCCCGCGCACCGCAATGAAGAGTAGCCCCCGCTCTCGCAACCAGAGAAATCCCGTGCACAGCAACAAAGACCCGATGCAGCCAAAAATAAATAAATAAATAAATAAATTTATATATTAAAAAAAACAGAGCATACAGATATATTTTGATCAGGATAGTTTGTGAAAAGGGCCTTGAAGGAAAGTACAGGGAAAGAGAGTAGCAGGCGGGCCTGATTTAGACTGGGTGTTAGGAGGAGCCTCTTTGGGGAAACTACATTTAGGCTGGGGCTTGAAAAAGATTGTGGGTGAACAGAGCCGGGACAAGGAGGGGAGAAGTGTGTCCCAGGCAGAGGACACAGCACATGCCAAGCCACTGAAGGTGCAAAGAGCTGGTGATTTCAGGAACCAAGAGAAGGTCTGTGAGGCTGGCATGCAGTGGGAGAGTGGGTGAAGGATGAGGGTGGTAGAGTGAGCAGGGGCAGACCAGGATGGGCTTGGTAACCTGATATGGTCTAAATGCACCTGGAAGTCATAAAGGGTTTTGAACAGGGGAGTGACAAGACCTGATGTGTATTTGAAGATCCCTCTGCCTGCAATGTGGAGAAGGGGGCCAAGAGTGCGCATGGGAAGAATAATCAGGAGGCTCACTCAGTCTTCCAGGGGAGAGATGATGGTGACGGGAGAGAGGAGGATGTAAGATAGTTAGGAGATAGAACCCCCAGCACTTGGAGATGGATTGAATTTGGAGACTGAAAGAGAGGTATCAAGGATGACACCCTGGCTTCTGGCGTGAGCCTTTACTGGATGGTGCCATGGCCTGAAGAGGAACCGGTTGGGGGGAGGGGGACGATCAAGAGTTCAGCGTGTCCAATGCTGTGTTTGAGATGTGGGAGACACATCCACCGGGGTGTGAGTAACAATGTCAACACCTGCCTCTGTTGGGTCACCTCGTGCCAGACTGGGAGCCACGCTTCACATGCATCTTCTTACTGGCTCCAGAAAAGACCACTGTGCAGTAACTTCCAGTGTTATCTCCATTTTAAGGATGTGAAAATTGAGCACAGAGATGAAATGACTTGCCCAGAGTCACATGGCTTGTACCTGGCAGAGTCAGGGATTCAAACCCTGTCCACCAGACTCCATCCACAAGGGTGTCAATTCCCCGAGCTACCCCTGGGAATGAGTTGGGGGAGGAGGTAGAAGTCGGGGAGGGGCCTTTAAGGCCTACACTCCTACTTTATTCTCATATCCCCTCCCACAGTGCCCTCAGAGAAGACAGCACCCCTGGCAGGCTTGTCCCAACCTGTCTGTAGATTCAGATATGTCTGGGCCTGTCTGTCTGAGAGCTTTGTGGGCTGAGACTCTGTGGGGCTATTGGCATAAGGGATAAGAGAGCCTCATGGGAAAGTGCTGCCCAGAAGGGAAGAGTACAGCAACATGCTTAGCCCAAGCACGATGGGTCACTCAGAAAAGAGGGACAGTTTAAAAACATTTTAAATAATGCTTTTTTTTCCCCTAACTACAAAAATATTACTTGCCGAGTGTAGAAAATTTGCAAAACACACACACACACATACACAAAGCACAATGGAAAAAAATCACCCATAACCCTATCTCTCAAAGAGAGATAACCTCTGTTATCATTTGGGTGCATGTCCTTCCAGTCTTATATTTACGTGTATGATCATTTTGTACACATGGTTTAGAGCCCTGCTCGTTTATTTCCATAGGAAGAATTCCTAGCAGTGAATTCCTAGCAATTAGGACAAAGAACAAGCATATATTTAAGTTTTTTAGTGAAAATGCTATGACTCCTGGCAGAGCTGAGACTAGGCAAAGGTACCAAAGGTTCCCAAGATACAAAATTTAAGGAGGGCTCATGTGCCCACAGCCGCAGAAAGCCAAACTCTGACAGCAGGTATTTGCAGCAAAGTATGGGTTTATTTGCAGGATGCCCAGCAAGGGAGTGGGAGACAAGTCTCAGATCCACTCCAGCTCGGTCTTTGAGTGACGGATGGTTTAACGGGGAAGAACAAAGAGGCTGGGATTAATCATCATCTTGTGACATATCTTAATCATGGTTTCGGGAGTCAGGATGTCTCTGGTTTACAGTTCTTGGCCAGGTGGTCCATGGCTCAGGGGTCTGTGAGCTCATCTTGCCTTGGAGAAACAGCCTGAGTTTATACGTCAATGATTTCTACAACAGCAATTTTAGTACATTAACGATGTTATCAGCAGCAGCAATCTTAGTCATCTGACTCTGGTTAATGGGTGTTCAGTTAGCACAGGATTGAGGTTAGAGGGGACAAGAAAGGGATTGAGTTCAGAGGAGACAAGCAAGGGAATCAAGTTTTGGACAGAGAGATTAATCATAAACTCGGGAAGGGGACTCGGTTTTAGGGGGACTCAGTTTCATACTCTCTGCTGCCAATCCTACACAGGCACAGCCTGAAAGTGCCTCTTTAGGTCTTGCCCCACCCAAGCCCCACCCCTAGCCCTGGGTCCCAGTGAGAAACTGAAAACCAGAGACAGGATTGACTTGGAAACGAAGCATATGTAGGCTACATCAGAGTGGAGAGTATTCCCCCTAACAGTGTTGAAGGACAAGTATATCTGAAAATACACATGGGACGCCCCTACTTTATTCTCAGGGAGTATATCAGTTAGGGTACATCCAGGCTGCTGTAAAAAAGACCTCAAATACTTCAGCGTAAATAAAATAGTTTGTTTCTCTCCTATGAAACAGGTGATCTAGGGAAGCTCTGCTCCAAAAGGTCATCTAGAAATCAAGATGGCCAGTTACTCTCTCATCTTCAAAACGTTCCTTCCCTCTCTGGGTTCAAGGCTACTATTGCAGTTATACTATTTCTGAACTGGCAGGAAGAGGAAAAGAAAGTGTCTAGAGCAAACCACTTTGCCTTTAAGGACATGACCCAGATGTTACACGTAGCATTCTCTTTTCATCCCGTGGCCAGGACTTGGTCCTGGTCACACCTAACTACAAGGGAGGCTGGAAAATGTAATCCATGTCTGAGTGTTCATGGGCCCAGCTAAAGCTTGTGAATTTTATTGCTAAAAAGAAGGGGAAAATGGACACTGCAGAACAATTAGTGATCTCTGCCCAAGGGAGGGATTTGGGGTAGGGGTTCCTACATTTTAACAGGTGGAGACTAAGCTGAAGAAATAAATCTTGTTTTTCATGCTCAAATTACTGGGGTCCAGGAAAATATGATTTATAAATAAAGATGTTGTGTCCAGAGTCTAATTATGAAGGGTTGAGACTGACTGTGGAAGTATCCTCTACATGGCGCAGGGCTGCAGACCCTACCTGCTTAGGAAGTGTTTATTGATCAATCATTCTTTTATCAGCAGGCCAGGAAATCATTAATTCATCCATTCTCTTCATACTTTCTTGTAGATCAGCTTGTCTTGCCTCTGACTCCCCAGGATGTTGTTTGATGCCATCGGTTGCTATTCCAACGTCCACCCCCTTCTTTTTTCTCATCAATAGAATCCACTTTTGTTTGGGGCAGCAATATGGCAACTACACACTCGCTTTCTGTGCCTCTCTTGAAACTAGGGGAAACCTTGTGTCATGGTCTGGTCAACTGTATCAGTTTCCTAGAGCTGCCATAACAGGGTACCATGGACTGGG
This sequence comes from Balaenoptera ricei, assembly GCF_028023285.1. Taxonomy (NCBI): domain Eukaryota; kingdom Metazoa; phylum Chordata; class Mammalia; order Artiodactyla; family Balaenopteridae; genus Balaenoptera; species Balaenoptera ricei. The sequence goes on along the minus strand of NC_082654.1, from coordinate 64,121,332 downwards.
TAGCTTAAACAATGGAAATTTATTGTCTCACAGTTCTGGAGACTACAAGTCTGAAATCAAGTTGTCTGATTTCCAGAAGGAAATCTGGTTCCTTCTGAGGGCCGGGAGGGAAGGATCTACTCCAGTCTCTCTCCTTGGCCTGTAGATGGCCATCTTCTCCCAATGTACCTTTACATCGCCTTCCCTTTGTGCCTTCCCTCTGTGTCCAAGTTTCCCCTTTTTACAAGGACACCCTATTGGATTAGAACCCACACTAATGACCTCATTTTAACTTGCTTGCCTCTTTAAAGATACAATCTTCAGGGAATTCCCTGGCAGTCCAGTGGTTAGGACTCTGCGCTTTCACTGCTGAGGGCTCGGGTTCGATCCCTGGTCGGTGAACGAAGATCCCACATACCAGTGCAGTGCAGCCAAAAAAAAAAAAAAAAAGATACAATCTTCAAATGAGGTCACATTCTGAGGTACTGGGAGTTAGGACTCCAACATATCTTTTCTTGGGAGGACACAATTCCACTCATAACACTAATGAAATAAAAACAGAAGTCAGCTGGGGGTATTTGGGCAAGCGTTTACTTTCCTGATACAATGAGACAACTTTCTTCCTGCCTTGAATGTAAATGTAATAGCTGCAGCCTTGGGTGCCATCTTCTGACCATGACAGAGGGACCCTGAATCAACTCCAGCAACCTCAGAGCTCTGGGCATCTTATTATGTGGCTTTTATTCAGGCTTTTGAGGAGAGTTTTTTGTTACCTGCAGCTGAATGCATTCTTAACTGGTCCACTGTCTCCCTGGACTGTCTTTAGCTCATCTGCACTTGTTAGGGGACCTTCAGAATCTTATATAAGAACATCCTACTCATCTATCTTCTGATGTCTTATTCTAAAGTTCATGTAACTTCCGGAGCAACAGCAAGACACAGGCACACATAGTCTTTACTGAAATGCCTGAGAAGGCTGGGCTTTGAAGAGACACGCTATTGGAATGCAGTGGGCCTCATAGCTAAAGGCTGAGCCGGAGGGGTATTAGAAACAGGATGGTGATTGGGGTGAATGAGAAAGGGAAGTGAGAAAAGAGGCAAAAAGCAGATGGGTTTAGTAATGCTTCCTACTGAGGAGACTAGGGAAGGTGGATTTACTAGGATTGGTCAGAGGGGAGAACCTAGAGGAAGTCCCAAGGGAATTTCCTCCAGTGCCTAAATACAATAATGTAAAATCACAGGCTGCATGAAAACTTGAGAACATCTGGTTTAGGTATAGCAAGCTCAGATGCTTCTGGGGTCCAGGCAGTAGCATGAGTGAGTGAAGTAGGCAGGTGAAGACTGGTAGGTGGTCCACCAGATGGGGCAGCAGTAAATCAGCATCCAGTCTTGATGCTCTGCTCTGGGCCAAGAATGATTAAATCTGATTTTTCAAGAAAAGCTAGAGATCCACTTTTTATGTTGAAATCTCTAGGTTTTTAATGTGGAAAACTCACTAGGTGGTTTTGAACCATATGTGAGCCAAATAAAATACATCTGTGAGCTAGATGTGGTCAACCAGAGTGCCACCTCTGGTCCAGCCCTACCTCATACCGAAAGCAGTAGACCCCACTACAGTATCCTGCACAAGGGCTCCCCAAACCTCACCTTGAATGCCTCCAGTGACACCAGAGTTGATTAAAAATCCACCAAATCCTACAATTCCAGACATCAATCCACATCTCTACTGCAGCGTAAAAAAAAGCATAAGACCGCGTCCTCCATGCATACAATACCCTTTTCCCTTTGCCTGGTTAAAAAAAAACCAAAAAACTGCCATACAGAGACAACAGGTACATCAGAATCTTTCAGGCTCTCCATATGGGACTAAGGCAGAAAAGATAGAAACAGGTGGATGCACGTAAATATTTAAGTCAGAAAATATAGGTCATTGTGACTGATTAGATATGAGGGGGTGAACAAAACATAAATTGAGGTTGACCTTTAGTCTCTGGCTGGAGTGAGCCGAGGTTGATGGTGCCATGTCCCAAGCAAGGGCAGGCAGGAGGTGGGAGAGGATTTGGAGCAGAGGGGGAGCAGCAAGCTCGATTTAGAGCAGCGGTCCCCCACCTTTTTGGTACCAGGGACTGGTTTCGTGGAAGACAAATTTTTCCATGGAAGGGGTGAGGGGGACAGTTCAGGCAGTAATGGAAGTGATGGGGAGCGATGGGGAGCGGCAGATGAAGCTTCACTCGCTCGCCCACTGCTCACCTCCTGCTGTGCGGCCCGGTTCCTAACAGGCTTCGGACTGGGGGTTGGGGACCCCTGATTTAGAGGATGTACAGTTAGATGTGCTTGAAGGACATCCATGTGGCTGTTAAAATCTGAGACGGGAGCTCAGCAAGGGATTCTGGGCTGAAGCTACAGATTTGGGAGCCACCGGCAGAAGCTGAAGCAGCAGGAGTGGGCGAGCTCACCTTAGGGAGATGTGGAGTGAAAAGGCAAGAGGACCAAGGGCAAAACCCGGGGAACATCAACGTTTACATGAAGGGCAGTAGGTGGCAGATAGTAGATGAAGACCAAAATGGTGATGCCAGGAAGGGGCGATGAGAAATCCCTGAAATGCAAGGGAGGAGAAAGAGTTAAGAAAAAGAGAACAGTCAGATGAGGACCAAAAGTATCCACTGGATGTGGCATGGAAGCAGCTTCTGTGCATTGGCAGGATGGAGGCTCAACTGAAGTGACCGAAGAGTGGACGCCTGGAAATGGAAGCGCGATCGCCAAGTGCAGACAACTCCTTCTAAAAGCTTGGATGGAAGGAAAGGAGGAAAACATGGCCTCAATAAACTAGGAAGGGCCTTAAGGCCTAGGGAGGGTAAACTTGGGCATATATAAACTCTGACGCCAAAAAATCAGGGGAGGCACAGAAAGTCCAGTTGGAGAGACAGGAAAACACTGACCTGAACTCTGGAGCCCTTCAACCTTATTTTTATAGCAGAAGACAGAGCCTTCTAGATAACCCCATGTCTTAATCGGCTCAGGCAGCCATAACAAAACACCATATGCTGGGTGGCTTAAACAACATGAATTTATTTTCTCACAGTTCTAGAGGCTGGGAAGTTCAAGGTAAAGGGACCAGTCCATTTGGTTTCTGGTGAGGTCTCTCTCCCTGACTGGCAGATGGCTACCTTCTCCCTGTATCCTCACATGGTGGAGACAGAGCTCTGGCATCTCTTCCTCTTTTTATCAAGGCACCAGCCCTACAGGATTAGGACACAACTCTTGTGAGCTCTTTTAACCTTAATTGCCTCCTTATAGGCCCATCTCCACATGTGATCACATGGGGGTTAAGCCTTCAATAAATGAATTTGGAGGGAATATAATTCAGTGCCCAGCACGCCATGTACTCACCTTTCTGTCTATTTCTGGAGCGAGCTATTTGACGTTTCGTGGGCCTCACTGAAACTGCCAAGCTGGAGCTCACTCCACCTAACCACACCCTCCCCTTCTCCCCCTGTGTCTTCCCTTCTCTGACTCATAGGAAGGACATTGTTAAGAGAATTGCCTGATGGTCAAAATACAAGATGTTCTTCTGGAAGGAGGAAGGAGTCTGGAGCTTCCAAGAGAAACACCCTCATGCCAAGCCATGGGGTGGCTCATGTGACTGTTGTATGGACACATATCATTCCCACCAAGGATGCCCCCAAATACACCTGTAGCTTCAGTTGTCCAGCTAGGTCACAATAAAAGTGAGTTTTTAGGACTACAATATCCACTTTCCACCCAAGTCATTTTAGCCTCTAACCATTGAACAATCCAGTCCCTGTCTATCCCTTCACTCCTTTTGACCCTGAATGTCCTATAAATCATTTATTTATTCAACACATATTTACTGAACACCTACATGTGCCAGGCACTGTGCTAGTCCCTGGGGAAATGAAGAGACAATGACAAGCTGCTTTCATGGTGCTTACAATCTGGGGGGGAGGGGGGGCAGTTATTAATTAAATAATCACACAGTTATAAATGTATAAGTCATGTGGAGGTGAGGCACACAATGGCACGAGAGCCTCTAACAAGGAGATCAGGCCTTGGCATCTTGGCTGATGAGAAAACTCATCTCAGTGGAATGGGAATGGTAAGTGATGAGTAGGAGTAAGCTAGGTGAATGTTAGAGAATAGGTTGGTTTTCTATGCTGCATATAGAAAATAGTAACACATTTACGCAGCTTTTTCTTTTTTAAACAACAAACTTAGCAACTTAAAAGAATACCTTTGTGGGAATTCCCTGGAGGCCCAATGGTTAGGACTCAGCACTCTCACTGTCAAGGGCCCAGGTTCAATCCCTGGTTGGGGAATTAAGATCCTGCAAGCCGCATGGTGCAGCCAAAAAAAAAAAAAGAATACCTTTGCTATCTCACAGTTTCTTTGGGTCAGGAGTCCTAGCATGGCTTAGCTGGGTCCTCTGCAAGGCTGCAATCAAGGTATGAGGCAGGGCTGTGTTCTCACATGGAGGCCTGACTAGGGAGGGTTCAGAGGCTCTAGCAAGATGGAGTCTTACACAACATAATCACAAAAGTGACATTCTGTCACCTTTGCCATATTCTATTGGTTACAAGCAAGTCACAGGTCCCACCCTCACTCAAGGGTGTGAACACCAGGAGTTAGGGGTCATGGGGGGGTCACCTTAAAGTCTGTACATCACAGAGAACAACCAAAGGGAACAGCATGTGCAAAGGCCCTGTTATGGGAGGGAGCATGGTCCATTTGAGGAACAGGAGCACAGAAAGGGAGAGGGAGATGAAGCCAGACCATGGAGGGCCTTATTCAGGATCCCAAGAGGTGTGGGAAGTCATGGAAGAAGGTGGTGGTACAATACAGTATTCACTGACAGCCATTGCTACCCCAGGGCTTCTGAGCCTAACTCAGTGTGGAAAGATGAATGACCCCATCTAAATCCAGCCAGAAGACCTGGATGCAAGGAGCTGAATGCATCCCATGGACGCTCCATGAGGTTTGCCCTTGTTCACCCCTGAACCCAGAGCCATGGCCATACCAGGAGCTCAGTAGATATTTCTGAATGAATTAGTTAATGGAGACATGGAAGCCAGGTAGCTTGTCCAGAGCCTTTGTGGAGAATCAGATCCCCTAATCAAGTCTTCCACCCTGAACTCGACAGCACCACCCAATCACCACTAAAGGATTCCCATTGAAAACCCTGGGCTTCACCTAAGAGAGGGCAGAAGCTCCCGGGGCAAAAGCGCCTCTTGACTCAACGTGGCGAGCACCCAATCTGGGCTGCCAGGCTCTGTACGCCGTGTGCCTTGCCTTTGGGCTGTGGCTGGCACAGGGCGTGGCACACCATTCATTGTGGATGACAGTTTTAAAAGTGCTCTCATAAAAAAAAAAAAAAAAGTGCTCTCTCTGGTTGGAGCTCAAGCTATCTAAACCAGCACATGCCACTGGATATGGTATGGCATTAAGTGAACAGCCCACTTTCACCCTGCAGGCCAGGGGTGACAGAGGAAGCGTTATACCCATGAAGAATCTTCTACTAAATACTGAGATGGAGAGAGAAAGACAGGAACTGCAGGTGCTGACTTGTAGTAAACAGGCAGACAATAAACGGGCTTCAACAGAGGACTTTATGTTACCTAAGTAACTTTGAACAAACTGTACCTCATTTTCTGAAGTCGGCAACTACAGACTTTTTTTTTTTTTTTTTTTTGCCACACCGCACCATGCGAGGCTTGCAGGATCTTAGTTCTGCTTCAGTCAGACATGCAGCCCCTGGCATCTTCTAGGACCTGGATTGGTGCCTAATCATCATTCCCATCTACCAAACCTTGGCTGGGCCTGACACAATCCTCAGAAGAGCACTCTGTGAATGAGGGACTCCTTTATTTCACGTGAGAGAACACGCTCAGGCTCATGGTCACACAGCAAGCAGGTGGGAGAGCCAGCTTTTGAACCAAAGCACGTGTGAGGTCATAGCCTGTGTGCAGTGGACGGTTCCCAACCGCAGTGAGAGGGTAGAGAGTTTCCAGAGACACGTCAGGGGACCTCGGGCAAGTTAGCCTCTCTGAGGCTGCATCCTTATCTGTAAAACAGGCATAATAATACCCACCTTGTATGGAAGTTGGGAGTATTTGAGATAAGATCTCTAGAAGGCCTAGAACAGCCGTTGATTCAGCCTCGCTGTCTATAAAAGTTATCGATGATTATTATCACCTTCGGAACACATTCTGCCTTTTATGTGTCAGGAGCTCAACAAATGGCTGCTGCTCATCCCTGCATGAGTTCAGCTGATGTGATGATAAAGAATGGGTCCCCAAGGGGCACCTTGCCCTCTTTACGATGCAGGAAGCCAGTGGGCACAGGAGGAAACACATAGGATGGCCAGCCAGAAGCTCAAGAAGTCATAACCTCTTTGAGTCTCAGTTTCTTTATCTGTGAAGTGTAAGAATAATAATATTGATAATAATAATGAAAATAATAAGCAGGCTGCCTCCATCACAGGGCTGTGGCTCAGCTTAAGTGAGATAATGGTCTGAAAGTGCTTGTTAAAGTGGAAAAGTGTTATCTAAAGATAAGGGGCTATTATCCCTATGATGATACAGATGGAGAGTGGGTAGCCTCATTACAGAGGGCAGAAAGAGCCTTCCTCTGCCCCTGGGAAAGACAGAACCAGAGAGAACAGAGGTAGCAGTTACGTACAGGGGAGTCAGAAGGAATGAGTTTGGGGAGGCCCTGCTGGCTAAACACTGGAATAATAAGTTACAGAAGGAGCATCTCTGGGTCGGGGACACCCAGGCCACTTCCATTTTTTGAAACTCAAGTTATACCAATAAACATTAAAAGTTCCAAGAAAGGGCTGCCCAAATGTGGTATATATTGCATGTTCAATCCTGGCAGCACATCGGGTATGGATCCAGGGCTCACAATTGCATCAGCAGCTTTCAAATCACCAACTATCTAGATAACCTCATTCAGAGATAAGATTCTGCTCCCAATTCCAACATGTGCATTTTTTCCTCACTACCAAGCAATTCTCCAAGACCAGCTGGGTGCCCTATAATTCTGACACTACCTGGAGATAGTGTCAGATGCCACAGGCTAAGGGCTCAGTCCTACAGGACTGCTCCCCCCCAACTTCAGATGCCAATCTCAAGTTCAGGTTGTCACCTGTGCTTCTGACCGACTGGCTATAGACAGGTGATTCCAATTACTGCCCCCCTCAGGTTTGATTAATTTGCTAGAGCGGCTCACTCTAGAACTCAGAGAAACATTCTACTTACTAGACTACTTACTGGTTTACTATTAAAGGATATAACTCAGAACAGCCAGATAGGAAAGATGCATAGGGCAAGGTATGGGGAAAGGGTGTGGAGCTTCCTGCTTTTTCTGGGCGTACCACTCTCCTCAGATCTCCACATGTTCATCAACCTGGAAGTTCTTTGAACCTCCCCCCTTCCCCCATCCCCAATCTTTTTGGGTTTTTATGGAAGCTTCATTACATAGGCATGATTGATTAGATCATTGGCCATTGGTGACTGAACTCAATCTCCTGTCCCTTTTTCCTCCCCAGAGGTCAGAGGGGTGGAACTGAAAGTTCCAGCTCTCCAATTACTTGGTTGGTTCCACTGGTGACCAGCCCTCCTTCTTAGGTGACCTAAGGGCATTTCAAAAGTCACCTCTCAACATCACAAAAGACACCTTGATCACTCTCTTCACTTAGGAAATGCCAAGGGTCTTAGGAACTCTATGCTAGGAACAGGGACTGAGAACAAATACGTATTTCCTAATATAAATCACAATATTACAAGAGCTAATACACAGCCTGTACATTTGAGGCCAGACAAGACCCTCCTAGTTCCCCATGGTAGCTTCTGGGAGAGAGAGAAGAGATATCTTTTTCCTTTAAATTCTCATCTGATCAACAGACTGTGGTATATCCATAAATGAAATACCACTCAGCCATAAGAAGGAATGGATTACTGATATAGCAACACATTGTGCTGTATATAAAACAATATACACAGTGTGCTTCCATTTATATAAAGTTTTAGAACAGGCGAAGCTAAGCTGTAGTGATAGGCAGCAGATCAGTGATTATCTAAGACTGGGGCTTGGGGTGTGAGGTGACGACTACAAAGAGGGACAAGGGAACTTTGGGGTGTGAGGAAATGTTCTAGATCTTGATTGTGGTGGTATTTACAAAGATGTAAACATTTGTCAAAATTCATCGACATGCACACTTGAAAAAGGTGCACATAAATTACACCATAACCCAGTTGATAAACACAAATTCTCACCTGAATAGGGCCACCCACTGCAGAACTGCCCGCAACTGTGTCTAATGTTTGTATCTCAGCTTCCACAAAGACTCCTTAAAGTCAGTTCAACACCACGGACCACAGGCTGGTTCTGAGCCAGGCCCCAGACGATGCAAGGTGAGGAGGGGCCCAGTTCTCGCCTTTGAATAGTTCACGGTCTTGCAGGGAACCAGATGCATAAGCAGGCAACATTCATGCGCAAGGTTGGTACAAGTGACCTCAGTGTGCACAGAGCACTATGGGAGCTCTGGGGGAGGGAACCAGCTCTGGCCGGGAGGAGGAAAGTCAAGGCAGGTCAACCCACACAGAGTATTAAAGAGGAGTCTGGGTTAGGCAGGGAAGGGGAGGTGGGGAGGAGAGTATCACTGCAGGCAGAATGTTCGCTCCACTGAGCTGGGGGGCCTCTGTCTTGTTTACTGCTATATCTCCTCCCCTAGAAAGTGCCTGACACTCAATAGGTGCTTATTAAGGATTTGTTGAGTTAATGGACAATATAAGCAAAGACAGGGGAATTCTCTGGCGGTCCAATGGTTAGGACTCGGCGCTTTCACTGCGGGGGCCCAGGTTCAGTCCATGGCCGGGGAACTAAGATCCCACAAGCCACACAGCACGGCCAAAAGGAAAAAAAAAAAAAAAACAAAGACAGGGTCTGCAAACTATGGCCCACAGGCCAAATCCAAATCCAGCTGGCCACTTGTTTTTGTAAATAAAGTCTTAACTGGATCCATGCTCATTTGTTTACATGTTGTCTCAGGCTGTTTTCTCACTACAACAATAAAAGTTGAAAACTTGTGACAGAGACCATATGGCCTGTAACGCCTAAAATATTTACTCTCCAATCTTTTATTGAAAAGGTTTGCTAACCCCTGAGCAAAGGCAAGGAGGCGAAGCTTTTAGAGTTAATCCCAAAGGCTAGGAGGAAGGAAATTAGGTAAGGTGAGAAAAACAATGCGAATGGATCCTTCATTGTCCAGTTACAGAATGTGTGTACACATTGACTTACCTTTTCTGGTGGATACATAGATTAATGCCCTTGACACCTGATCTAACTTCCTTTTGGTCTGCCTTCCTACACTGCAGAGGCTGGAAGTCTGAAAAACAGTATTTCTTATGTTCCCTTGCAGCAAAACCCCCCAGATGCATTTCAGGGGTTGGGGTTACACCAGTCAGATGCCTTCAGGGACTTCCCTGGCAGTCCAGTGGTTAAGACGCCATGCTCCCAACGCAGGGGGCATGGGTTTGATCCCTGGTTGGGGAACTAAGATCCCGCATGCCGCATGGCATGGCAAAAAAAAAAAAAAAAAAAAAAATCAGACACCTTCACACAAGACTTGAGTGCTTACCTGAGTGTACAAGGGAGAGAGGCAGTGTGGCTCTGGGCCTCCACTTAGCGGATATTGGTCTAGCAGACTGTGTGGCTTTGAAGCTGAAAGTGCGGCAGCAGCAACCTGATCTCTGGATGTGGCTAAGATGGGACTGGCAGTTGTTTATTATTTCACAGGTCCCTGACTCTCATCCAGGTTGCAGCTCTCTTGGAGGATCAGTTCTGCAGGGTTCTGACAATCATTCCTGGAGGCCTAGCCTGGAGCCCATTCTTCTAGTTTATCCAGTGTGTTTCAAGCACCTACTTCTCTGAATCAACCTTTTCTGTTACTGCAACTGACTCCTGATGAATATACTATTTAAACATTTGTGCTGTGCTCTTTAAATGAAACCAGGTAGATTAATAAACATATGTGTTTAGCTCTTCTTTCCCATTAGAACCCCCGCTAAAGTAAGAGCAGAGGAATTTTTTTTTAAAGTATAAACCCATAAGGACTAAGAAGTCAGGAAAGGATATAGCAGTGGAAGAATAATGGCAACAACATTTTGGAAGCTGGAAAGCAGAGAGGGAAGTGGTAAGTGACTTAGCAGAGTGGGAAAAGTGAAGGTGGAACAGCTAACAAGAAAAAGGCCAGTTCGCCATATGACCCAGCAATTCCATTCCTGGGTATGTATCCAAAAAACCCAAAAACACTAATTTGAAAAGATACATGCACCCCGATATTTATACCAGCACTAATTTACAATTGCCAGGATATGGAATCAGCCTATGTCTCCATCAACAGATGAATGGATAAAGAAAATGTGATATATGTATAATCACCAGATGTGTATACACACACACACACACACACACACACACACACACACCACACAATGGAATACTACTCAGCCATAAAAAAGAATGAAATTTTGCCATTTGCGGCAACACAGGTGGACTTGGAGATGAAATAAGTCAGATGGAGAAAGACAAATACAATATGATATCTCTTACATGTGGAATCTAAAAAACACGGCAAACTAGTGAATATAACAAAAAACAAACAGGGACTTCCCTGGTGGTGCAGTGGTTAAGAATCCGCCTGCCAATGCAGGGGACACAGGTTTGAGCCCTTGTCTGGAAAGATCCCACATGCCGCGGAGCAACTAAGCCCGTGCGCCACAACTGCTGATGCCCACGCTCTAGAGTCTGTGCTCTGCAACGAGAGAAGCCACCGCAATGAGAAGCCCACACAATGCAACAAAGAGTAGCCCCTACTCGCCACAACTAGAGAAAGCCCGCGTGCAGCAATGAAGACCCCACGCAGCCAAAAATAAATAAAATTAATTAATTAATTTAAAAAAAAAAGAAAGAAACAGGCTCACATACATAGAGAACAAACTAGTGGTTACCAGTGGGGAGAAAGAAGGGGGGAAGGACAAGATAGGGCTAGGGGTTAAGAGGTACAAACTACTATGTAGAAAATATATAAGCTACAAGGAAGGAGATATATTGTACAGCACAGGGAAGATAGCTAATATTTTATAATAACTATAAATGGAAAATAACCTTTAAAATTGTGAATTACTATGCTGTACATCTGTAACATATATTATGCATCAACTATACTTCAATTAAAAAAAAAAAGAAAAGAAAAAGTCCAGTTCATAGCACAGCACTCCAGGACGGCTGATGAATCAGAGGCTCCAGGTACCTCTGTAGTCAGAGGTGCAAAGTGGGGCTGAAGAGATTAAAAAAACTAGTTCAAAATCTTTAAAAGGAGCAGCTGGAATCCTCCCAAATCTGCTCCACCATCCTGCCCAGCTAAGATGATGGGAGCGTCACCTTCCTCCCCAGCGCCTGCAGGTGATGGGAATGTCACCTTCTAACGAGGCTGAACAATAGATACAGCAGGTATCTGGGCACCCCTGGGTCCCTGGAGACACCCCCCAGGTGTAGCCTGGGGAAGGTATACTGAAAGCAATGGAGTCAATGAAAGTCTGCACTCTGAATGGCGACTCCCACTCCCTGCCCTGCCCCAGCCTGGGTCTCAGAACCCGGCACCCAGACTTCTACTCCACAGGCAGGAAAATAGAGGACCCTTCTTGGGGAATATTGATGAGCAAAAGACAAAACATCTATAGACACTGACATTTGGGGGTCCCCCAGTGAAATGGCTGGTCTGGATCTGATTATCTCACAGAGAACCTCATCCTGAGACAAGCCCTCCCACCCACTCCCCTCACTCAGAGCCTCCTCTAAGTATTTTAGCCCCTCACTAGAGGCTGACTATGGAAGGACAGCCAAAAATCATCAGGCATGTGAGGAACGCTTCTAATCTGAAAAACAGGGCCTTAAAAGCAGGTAGAGAAGGTAAACCCAAAGGAAATAGAGACAATGCAGGTTGCAAAAGAGAACTTCAAAGAGTCTAATATCTCAGGGAGATAAAAGATACTGCATTGTGGTAGACTTATATTGGTGTTTCCCAATGAACTATAACTCCTGGTATGTAGGCTCTTATCCTCTGCCACGTTGATTCTGGGCTTTGCCATGTGACTTGCTTTGGCCAGTGGGACATTAACGAGTGTGGTGCAAGCCAGGGTTTAGGAGTGCTTGCACACTGGGCTTCTCCTGCTAAAACGCTTACAACCTTTTTGACTTTGGGCAAGTGTGGTGGTTTTAAAACATGTCCACAAATTATCTGATATGCTGTCCTTCAAAAGGAGCCTAATTCCCCTCCCAAAAAATGTTGGCAGTACTTAGTGACTCAATTCTAATGATTAGAATGTGGCAGAAGCTACATTCCAAGACTAGGTCATAAGATTCACTGTAGCTTACCCCTTGTTCCCTCTCTTGGTTCAATCACTCTGGGAGAAGCCAGCTGCCATGTCATGAGGAGACGCAAGCAACCTTATGGAGAGGTCCATGTGCTGAGGAACTGAGACCACCTGCCCCCAGCCATGTGAAAGAGCTAGGAAGCAAATCCTCTGGTCCCAGTCAAACCAGCCTTCAGGTAATTACAGACCAGGAAACCATCTTCACTCCAACCTCATGAGAGGGTGGCTTTCCTGACCCTCAAAACCTAAGAGTTAACAAACATTTGTTGTTTTAAGCCACAAGTTTTGGGGCAGTAATTTGGTATGCAGCAATACATAACTAATACATCAAGTTATTCAACTTTTTTGAGCCTCAGTAAAATGGATATAATAATGGAGACTACTGCACAGCGTTGCTGTCAGAAAAATACAAAGCAGTGGTGTACATAAAGTGCTTAGAAGAGTGGGGTATTGTAGTCACTCTTGGACATTGGTTGCTGTGGTTGTTATCGCTCAGTTGAATCTAAAAGGTGCTTTGCTAATCTACAATGCTCCCACTTCCTTGAGTTCTTCATCTGGGAGTACATTTCCCCAGAGAATGTCAGTTTAAGAAGGAAGTTTTTGCCAAGACATTTCAAAGGGGAAAGAATAACCTTTTCAACAAATGGTGCCAGGTCAACTGGATAACCACATGCAAAAGAATGAACTTGGACCCCTACCTCACACCATATACAAAAATTTACTCAAAATGGAGCGAAGGCCTAAATAAGAGCCAAAACTATAGAACTCTTAGAAAGAAACATAGGCACAAATTTTTGTGACACTCGATTAAGCAACAGTTTCTTTGATATGACACCAAATGCATAAGCAATCAAAGGAAAAAAATAAATTGGACTTCACTGAAAGTAAAAACTTCTGTGCTTCAAAGGATGCCATCAAAAAGTGAAAAGACAACCCACAGAATGGGATAAATTATTTGCAAATCATGTATCTGACGAGGCTCCAGTTTTCAGAATGTACAAAGAACATTTAAAACTCAATAAAAAGACGAATAACCTAACTAAAAAATGGTCAAATTATTTGAATAGACATTCCTCCAAAGAAACTATACTTTGTAATAGTCAATAGGCACATGAAAAGATGCTCAATGTCATTAGCCATCAGGGAAATGCAGATGAAAGCCACAATGAGATAACACTTCACACCCACTAGGTTGGCTACAATCAAAAAGACAGATTATAACAAGTATTGGCAAGGATGTGGAGAAATTGGAACCCTTATACACTGCTGGTGGGAATGTAAAATGGTGCAGCCACTCCAAAAAACAGACTGGCATTTCCCCAAATGGTTGAACCCAGAGTTACAACACAATCCAGCAGTTCCATTCCTAGGTATATACCCAAGAGAACTGAAAACACGTTCACACAAGAACTTGTATACAAATGTTCATAGCAGCATTATTCATAATAGCCAAAAAGTGGAAACACCCTAAATTTCCATCAACTGATAAATGGATAAACAAAATGTGAATATTATTCAGCCATAAAATGATCCAAGTACTATATACATGCTACATACGGTTGAATCTTTTTTTTTCTTTCTTTTTTTAAATTTTACTTATTTTATTTTTGGCTGCGTTGGGTCTTCGTTGCTGCGTGCGGGCTTTCTCTAGTTGCGGCGAGCGGGGGCTACTCTTCATTGCGGTGAGCGGGCTCCTCATTGTGGTGTCTTCTCTTGTTGTGGATCACGGGCTCTCAGCCTGCGGGCTTCAGCAGTTGTGGCTCACAGGCTTCAGTAGCTGTGGCTCGCGGGGTCCAGAGCCCAGGCTCAGTAGTTGTGGTGTATGGGCCTAGTTGCTCTGTGACATGTGGGATCTTCCCGGACCAGGGCTTGACCCCGTGTCCCGTGCACTAGCAGGCGGAGTCCTAACCACTGAGCTATCAGAGAAGCCCCGGTTGAATCTTGAAAACATAGTAAGTGGAAGAAACCAGTCACAAAAGACCACAGGTTATATGATTTAATTTATATGAAATATCCCAAATAGGGAAATCTATACAAACAGAAAGTAGATTAATTGTTGCCTGGGCTGAGGAGTTTGGGAATAAATGGTGGGTGACTGCTAATACATACTGGGTGTCTTTTTTTGGGTGATAAAATGTTCTGGAATTAGACAGTGGAGATGGTCGCACAACTTTGTGAATATACTACTAAAACCCACTGAATAGTATACCTTAAAAAGTTGAATTTTATGGTAGATTATTTTAATCGCAATAAAGCTGTTATCCAAAAATGGAGCAAGTTTTTAGAAAGGGCGTGAAAAATTAGCTGAGTGAGTTTTTTTAGGGTTTTCTAGAGGTGATGAAATCCATACCATGTACATACACAAATCCATGTACATACACAACCAAATGCATTCATGCGCGCATGCATGAACACACACATTAATTTCAAAAGACCACAGAAGCAATTTTGTGGTACTTTTGAAAACAGAACAGGTGACTATGACACCTTTTTTTTTTTTTTTTTGGCCTTGCCTCTAGGCTTGCGGGATCCCAGTTCCCAGACCAGGGATCCAACCCAGGCAGTGAAAGCACCGACTCCTAACCACTGGACCACCAGGGAACTCCCTGACACCTTCTAACTGGGAAAGGAAGACACCAGAGGTCCCAAGAAGAAAATCCTAAACCATCATTTTTTTTTTTGGCCACATGTACTGCGGGATCTTCGTTCCCTGACCAGGGATTGAACCCACGACCCCTGCAGTGGAAGCGTGAGCCATAACTGCTGGACTGCCAGGGAAGTCCCATATCACCATTAATTTCAATATGACTTTGCTAGGAGGCAATTATTTGCCAAACACTTTATACGCTTAACTCACGGGACTACTCAGTGAGGTAGCATCATTATCTCCATATTACAAATGAGGCTCAGAGAGTGTAAGTACCTTGCCTGGGGTTACACAGCATGTTAACGGGAGAGCTCCTTTCTCTACTCCAGGCTACCTATCAAAATGAATTAGAAAAAACAGTTGATACTCCCCATCTCTGAAACTTCAAAACTGTACCCTGGTGTCAACTTCGTTTACTTCTTTTCATTCTATACTCCAACCCAATCTCTATGTCCAACTTTTCCTACCTCCTTCACACTTTGCTCTGGCCAGAAATATCTCCCTGTTCTCCCTGAATGTCCCAAAATCTGTTACCAAAAGACAGATCAAGGAGGGGTACATGTTGTAATCAGTGTACTTCCTAAGCTCTACACAGATGTAAACTAGCATTTCACCTTTTCCTTCCTCTAGGAAGTGCCTTCTTCTCTTGACATATGCAAAGCTTTAGGATCTTTCAAGATTGAGCTCAGTCCTCTCCAACTCTGGGAACCTCCAGACTGCAGGGTAGGCAGGGAGCTCTTCCTAGATTCCTGGACATTCACCATAAAATCCCTTCCATCTCATGCCCTGGTCCAACCTGACCACCAACCACAGTATTTGCTTTTCTGTATAAGTTCTTTTGTCTGTATTTTTGTTAAGAAGTAGTAGCTGTTTTACCTGGGCTGAACACTGGGTATTTCTTAATCTCAATTTCCTCATTCGTCAAATAGGAACGATGATAGCTATGTTTGTGGTACCCATGATTTTCTTTTCAATTCCATTTTGGGAATGTTGTGGACAGAGGCAATGTTGACTAGAGCATCAGTTCTCAAAGCGTGGTCTGGAGATCCCTGGGGGTCCCTGAGACCCCTTCCAGGGACCTGTTAGTTTCCCATTTTTTCAACTACATACCTGTGTGAATCTCAGTTTTCTTCTTATACTTGAATCAACACAACAGATTGAATGCAGAAACAAATGTGAGGGTTTCTCTGGTGGCACAGTGGTTAAGAATCCGCCTGCCAGTTCAGGGGACACGGGTTCGAGCCCTGAACCAGGAAGATTCCACATGCCACAGAGCAACTAAGCCCGTGCGCCACAACTACTGAGCCTGCTCTCTAGAGCCTGCGAGCCACAACTACTGACCCCGCATGCTGCAACTACTGAAACCCGCGCACCTAGAGCCCATGCCCTGCAACAAGAAAAGCCACCACAATGAGAGGCCTGCGCACCACAATGAAGAGTAGCCCCCGCTCGCCACAACCAGCAACGAAGACCCAACACAGCCAAAAGTAAATAAATATATTAAAAATCTTAAAAAAAAAAAGAAACAGATGTGAGATTGCAGCTCTTTCCTATTACATATACATTAAAATGTTTGCCAAAATGTAAAAAAACCCAGTTTTCACTAATTTTTTGGGGAAATATAATTTTAAAAATAAAATATTATGTTTACATGGGATGACATTATTTTATGAATTGATAAACATTTAAAAATTCTGTTTTAATTTCTAATAGAGTAATTATCAACAGATATAATCCACACAAACAAAAGCTCTTTGGTATCCTCAATAATTTTTCAAGAATGTAAATTTTAACATCAAAAAGTTTGAGAAACCCTAGAGGAAAGAAAGTGTTACAGATTTGAATTTTCCAGGTACCTCGTGGTCTTAACCTTCCCCTGTACTTCAGTTTCTTTTATCTCTAACACAATACTCACTCATGTGACATGGGCAGCTATTAATTTCTTTATTTTCTTAATGTTTATATGTTGCACTATGTCTGTATATAAGGACTGTCTCTGGAAGAATACACAATAAACTGGTCCCAGTGGTTCACCCTCGAAAGGGGAACTGGGAAACTGGGAGAGGTGGCATCGTAAACCTTTCTGCTGTGTTTTTTAATAAATGCATGCATTGCTTATTTTTAATATTGAGCAATTAAAAGTAAAATAACACTTTTGTTTAGATGGATAGGAAACAGAAGTCGGCTCAAGGAAAGTAGTGTTGATTGACAATTAAAAAAAAAACACTTAAGTTTTCCGTGTCCACCGACACACAGCTCACAAACAGTTGGCATAGGTTCTGCCCGACTCGCGTCCCGCCCTCAGGGCTTAAGCCCCGCCCCGTCAGCAGCCCCGCCTCATCGCACCGCACCCGCCCCTCGGAACGTCACATCCGGCCGACCAGCTACCCCGAGCTCCCTCTGCCTCCCGCCTTCGCCCGCTTCCGGTCGTCGTCGTCGTCGTCGCCGCTGCTGCCGCTGCTGCTGCTGCTGCTGCTACTGCTGCTGCTGAGACTGCTGGCGGAGGCCGGAGGAACGGGCGGCGGCGGCGGCGGCGGCTGAGAGGGCGGCGGCGGGAGCGGAGCGGGACGAGGGAGCGAGAGGAAGCGAGCAAGGAGCGAGCGGAGCGCGCCGAGCCCCGCCCGCCCTTCCGCCCGCCGGAGCAGCCGGAGCAGCCCGGGCCCCCAGCCGCCGCCGCCGCCGCCCGTCCGCCTGCCCGCCCGCCGGACAAAGCCCGAGAGCCCGCGCCCAGAGCCATGTCCTCGTCCGCCGGCAGCGGCCACCAGCCCAGCCAGAGCCGCGCCATCCCCACCCGCACCGTGCCCATCAGCGACGCCGCGCAGCTACCTCATGACTATTGCACCACGCCCGGGGGGACGCTCTTTTCCACCACGCCGGGAGGTGAGCGCCAGCCGCCCGCGCGGCCCTCACCCGAGCCTGCAGCGGCTGCAGCCGGCTCCCGAGCGCGTCCGCGCCAGCCTCCGCGGTGTCCCCTCAGTTTCCCGCCAAGGTCCTTTAACTCAGGGCGTGTCCACGCTGGCCGCTCCGGCCACCCCGGCTCCGCCACAGCCCCTCCGCCGCAGCCCCACCAAAGCCCCCGTGAGACAGCTTTCGGGAACCTTAACTTCGCGTTCTCTCTCGCCTGCGGCTCGATTCAGTGCGTGCCCACTCTGGGAAGTGGCTCTCCTGTGGCGAAAAAAAGCCCTTGTTCCCGCTTCGTGGCAGGTTTACGCACTCTACCCAGTTTTCTGCCCCCTCTCCTCCTGCTCCGGGGCAAATTCGTCTACATTTGGCCTTGCGCTCACTCCGCATTACCTCTGCCTCTTACATATTGTGTAGTTGTGCACACTGACACTTGATTTTGGAGCTGTCTCCCGGGCCTTTGTAGAAAGGAAGTTGGGGAGAGTAAGTCGCTCCTGGGACGCTGCGATGACTTGTTTTGCTGCTTTTAGAACACCAGGAGGGGGCTGGAATGCGGAGTTTGGAAGCCTCGCCCAGTGTTATCCTGCTTTGACAGCATTGTTTACTTTGCTGGACCAGGCCCCGCGGGTTGGGGGAGTCCCCAGGCTGGAGGAGGAGTGATAAAAGAATGCTCAAGTAATAGGCTGGGGAAAGGAGCGCTGGCAGCCTTGAGGGTAGAGTTTTGGCGGCGCCGCCTTGGGAGGTAGATTGAAGAGGGCGTTGTCAAGCAGGGCACCCTTGCTGGGGGGCTTGCTTGATCCTGGGGAAGGGGCAGTGCAGAGCGGGGTTTCTGAACACTGCTTTTCAAAGTACGACCAGAAACTGTTTACAAGGAAGAACACTGGGGTAGAGGTGAAGAGCGTTGAATTAATTGGTCACGGGAAAAGGGAGCTCAAAGGTTGTCTTTCCTCTCACTGGGCTTTTCTCCAGAGGGAGGAGACTGGACGATCTTGAGGGACATTATGAAGGGAATGGTGCTTCATTTTTAACTTCGTAACTTTGCCTTTGGGTGACGGCCTCTGGCTAGAGGGTTGGGACTTGGCTGGCAGCCCCTGCAGTCTGCAAGATTGCTAGCTTCGTTCTTGTGGGCTGGGCTCACCAGTTGTACTACAACCAATCCCCTGCAGCTAGGCCTGGGCGATCCTTTAATCGGTTGCACAATAGCAAGGCGGTAGAGTAAGAAGACCTTGCCAACAGGGGATAAAAATCTAGGAGAGAGCTCTACAGAGGAATCCAGCCAGGCCACTCTAGGGGTGGGGTGGCTGCCTTGTAAGACTTTAAATAACCCAGGCAGGAGAAGTTCATCAATAAGTGTGGAGAACTGGGCTTAAGGAAGTTATAACTGCAGAGCAGTGGAGTTTCTAGTGAGGTGGCTTACCTCATTGGAGAAACCTCCCTCCTGACCTGATCTGTTCAAGGCCAGACCCTGAGCATGCTGAAATCTTCTTGCCTTTTAATCGTGAAAGATTTTGGCAGATCAGAATCTGCTCCAGATAGGGTTGTCTTGAACTTGAACTGACAGCTTTTAAGAAATGGATACTGTTTTCCAAGGTGATGGAAAGAGATTTATAACTTCTTCCAGAATTCTTTGTGAATTCCGTAATGCCTGTGCTTCCAGCAGTTCAGAACTTATGTCATAGTAGCAACTGCGCTCAGATATTATTTCTTTGAGGAAGGAACTAAACTTTTAGCTGTATATTAATCATTATTCCCCTGAGGGAAGAGTCACAGGGACACCCTTTTTGGCATATTTCAGACAGCCAGGCTACCATGCTTTTAAAGTAAGGGCATAGTCTTTAAGTGTACTTTAAAGATAGAAGCCTGTCTCATAGTCTGGATTAGTTCCTACAGTGCTTGGAAAGATTCTGCCAGAAATACTGATTCATTTATCCTTCCTCCCTGTGTACATAGCCACTACTGCTTTCTCAAATATCACTGACCCTGTCTCCAGATAGTTTCTACACTTTTTTAAAAAAATTAATTATTTATTGGCTGTGTTGGGTCTTTGCTGCTGCGGGCAGGCTTTCTCTAGTTGCAGTGAGCGGGGGCTACTTTTCGTTGCGGTGCACGGGCTTCTCATCGCTGTGGCTTCTCTTGCTGCGGAGCACAGGCTCTAGGCACGCGGGCTTCAGTAGTTGTGGCTTGTGGGCTCTAGAGCACAGGCTCAGTAGTTGTGGCACACAGGCTTAGTTGCTCCACGGCGTGTGGGATTTTCCTGGACCAGGGCTCGAACCCATGTCCCCTGCATTGGCAGGCGGATTCTTAACCACTGCGCCACCAGGGAAGTCCCAGTTTCTACACTTCTTAATTTCTGATTTAAAACTTGTCATCTTAGCTCATCTATTATATTGAACCAATATTTATTGGTAGAGCACATTGTCATCTTTAAATTTTTAACACAAAGACTTACATAATGTGTTTATAAGATACAACACTGTTGTGATTGGATTTAATCACTATTTTATAGCAATTAACTCAGTGCCGCCTAGATTTTCAGTACTTACTGATTTAGTTTCCCCCCGCTTTGGAAAATTTCCAATTTTCTGATGGTTTGTTCATCTCTTTTGTTACATTTCCCTCTCTCCTCTCATGTAACTTTCCTTCCCTGAACCAGGGTTGTTATTTGGTCACCTCTAGGCACCTGAATTAATCCGGTTAGGTACCTTAAGTGAGTTTTGTGGGTCTAGTGCAGTGCTTTGCACAAAAGGGGACTACAGACAAAAGTAGGAAATGCAGTCTTTGCTCTGAATGGTCTTAAAATCTTGGTGGGAGTTAAGGGTGGAAAAGCTTTTTAGTTCTAAAAAAAAACTTGTAAAGAGTCGAGTGCTAACATATATTTCAGACTTGAAAACATTTAGAAAAGTGATAGAAGGCTTGTATTGAAAAATCTAGTAGGAAGGAAGGGGATTAGAGTTTCCTGTCTCAAACTTCTGGAAACTTTCTGGAGTGTCATACACATGTCAGAGCATTCCAGGATAACAGTTGATGTGCTGAATGCCCTAAATGATCAGACTGGGCAAGGACATTCACAACACAGTGAACTTAACATCTCTCCCCACAGAGGATACAGTTCACCCTTGAAAAGGTTTCTCAAAATTGCCTTCCTGTGGTTTGGAAAATGAGAGTTGGGTGAAAACACACTTGCTGTAACCTCTTCTGTTTCTCATATTTTTAGAAGTGTACATTTTCTCATTATTAAGGAAGAGTAAAATTTTTGAGTAAATTCAAAATGCCCTTGGATTTTATTTTGTTTTGTTTTATCTGCCTGTGGAGGAATGGGGATGAATGATGTTCGGTTCTAACTTTGAGAAGCTGTTTCTGGCCTCAGTGAAAGGTAAAGTTACTGCAGTCTCCTTCACTTTTGTGACATTAGGAAGGAACCTAATGCTTTCATTCTGTAACTGAGAGAAATTAAGTAACTTGTTAGTGTCATACAGCTAATTAATGTCAGTGGGTAGTCGCAAATTTAGTGTCCTGATACCTAGTCCAGTTTTTTCCTCTGTTGTCTTAAGATGCGTATTTTCCTAGGAAAGGAAGTTTACAAACATTTAAAAAGACTCTTCGACCTCTGGAATGCTAGCTAATGGCGATGCTTTTTGTTATCTTATTTTTTTTAAGTTCTGAACTGTCTCCCTGTGGGAGGGTTGTGCTCTGGGGAATGAGCAGAAACATAGAGACCTCTTTGAGCCTTTCTTTTTGCCTTTCTTTTCCTGCATAACATCCTCATCAGCTGTGGAAAAGTATGCTGTTGCCATAACAAGAGCACCAGAGGGGAACTAACTATGATGGTCTAAAATCTTGTTCATACTCTGCTTCCTCTCTGCCAGCTGGAGAGTTGCTGTGATTGATTGGTTCACTGAAGGCCAGTGGAAGGGTCTGGGGATAAAGGAGAAGACAGGAAGAAGGGAAAAGAATCCACTTGGAGTGAGCCATAATAAAGTAAGAGTATTTGGGGGGAGTCCTGAGTGTTAATCTGATTCCTTTCTTGGGAGAAATGAATAGAGCTCTGTGTAGATATGGGGAAGGAAGGCCAGTTTCTCACTGTTACAAAATTTCTAATTCAGTGACCTTGGGCTGAGTTTATTCTAGGCCAAAAACTTCTGAACCAGCAAGTGTACTTATTTGCCTCTCTCGTTTCAGTTATTAACCAAAGGACTTCATGATTACATGTGAGAAGTGTGTGAAAAACATGTTGAAAGTTGTCCAGTCACTTTGCCTTGTGTTTGAGGAAGATGGCATTTACTTATCTCAGAGTAACAAAAATTAACATGTGTTGTCATTCCGGAGCAGATTTGGCTGTAGTCTCATATTCATCAGCTGCCAAAGCATGTACTAGAAGATGTAGCTTAGTTTTGTGTTGGGTGCGTGTTTGCTGATGAGGGACTGAATTCTGAGCCTGGGAAGGCAGCAGCCCTCAGCCGCAAGGCATATAGCAGTGCGATGTGTGGAAGGGAGTGCCTCTGCCTGCTCCATGTCAGTCACAGCCTGATGAGGGAAGACAGAGCTCGTCCAGGCTGATAGTGCACAACTCCCTTCTGCTCTCCGGAGGCCTGTGTGTAAAACGGGAAGGGTGAAACGTGACGAGTCTGTAAATTGGCACTACCAGGGTTGTTCCGCAAAGACCTTGTGAGGACTGGAGTCTTAAAGATGATTTTATGGGAGGGGTCTTGCATGGTTTGGAGACAGTGTAAAGATTTGCAGATCATGTCCTTTCAATTTTTCAATATTGTCTTGAATAATATTCAGGCTTCATGGATTTGTATGGACAAAAAAATATTTTGGTGTGTGGACATGTCATAACAAATGACTAAGGAATGTCAGGTTTTTTATTTTTATATGGAATCAGCCAAAATAATTTTTGGAACTCAAATAGCTACAGTAGTAAATAATGTTGTAGGAGATGCTTCACTGCCAATCAGCAGTAAAGTAAAGGCTGTGATGAGAAAAGAAAGATTTGCAGATCAGACAAGGTAAAGTTAATGTGGGAAAGCTAGTTCATCTGGTTGGAGAGGAAGAGAGCCTGAGCAGGACAGTAGTTGGTTGGTGAAGGATAGAACTTTTTCTTGGCTCCCAAGTCTTTCGATGAATAGATTAATGTTTAAAAGATTTTTGCTAATCTATTTATAATAGAACAAAAGTCAGTTGAAACTTGCTGTCATTCAACTTATTGAATAGGTAAGGCCTAGGCTACCATTTTCAAATTTGTTCATCACAGAACTTTGTTTTGCAAAGATCCCTTAAAACCTGTGTTATAACACCCAGCAGCTATCTATCTGATGTGTGGCTCGTTTTTAGAGGACCTCTTCACCTGATACTCAGGCCACAGTTTGAAGCCAGAAGCTCAGAAATCTATGAATGTTTATATCTGGATAAATGATCTTTCAGATCCTTAGAACAAATGCCCCGACAACTGAAGCTGTTCATTTCATTGAGTAGTTTTTAAAAGTAAAATCCTTAACAAGCAAGGATCAATTAACTGGAAAATACAATTCAATTCTTGTAGATTCCTTGGGATTATCTATATACAAGATCACAGTCATCTGTGCAAAGAGATAGTTTTACTTCTCTCTTATCAATCTAGGTGCCCCATTTTGTTTTGTTTTTCTTGCCTAATTGCCCTGGCTAGAACTGGAACCTTTAGTACAGTGTTGAACAAAAATGGCAAGAGAGTGACAACAGATTCCCTTGACTTGTTCTCAGTATTAGGGGAAAACCTCCAGTCTTTCATCATTAGGTAAAATGGTAGCTGTCGTTTTTCATAGATGCTCTTTATCAGGTTCAGGAAGTTCCCTTTTATTCCTAGTCTGTTGAATGTTTTTATTATGGAAGGGTGTTGGGTTTTATCAAATGCATATATATATATATATATATATATATATATATATATATATATATATATATATGTATTGCATCTATTGGGATGATCATGTGATTTTTGTTTTTTATTCTATTGTTATGATGTATTATGTTAGTTATTTTTAGATGTTGAGCCAGCCTTGCATTCATGGGATAAGTGCCATTTGGTCATGGAATATAATCCTTTTTATATATGTTGCTGAATTCAGTTTGCTAATGGTTGAGAATTTTTGCATCTATATTCATAAGGGATATTAGTCTGTATTTTTCTTGTGGTATCTTTGTCTGGTTTTAGTATCAGTGTAATACCTCATTCAATTTTAATTTTTTTAGAAATGGCCTGCTGTTTATAGCAGAAGTGAGGACTGGTGAAGATAGACCATTGCTCTCTAGGTTCTAAGAGGTACCTATCAGAAAGTTTGAGAGGCTTGTGGTTCATTTTAAGATGTCCTTTGAGCTTGAGAAAGGTGCTCATATCATTACCAGAGAATGTTTATGTTAGAGCTGGGCTGCTTTTACATTGAAATGAAACCACTCTCTGGTCTGCTAAGTTCCTAGAACCATTATGAAGAAGCAGCACTGAAAAAAAGTGACCTAGACCAGTGATCTCCAGTAGGCTTCTTTGCCTCTTATGGACTTTATTGATGAGTTCCTCACTATGAGTAAAAGTAGAAGACATTGATATGTATATATGCATTGTTTTTATATATTTTTTTAAGTGCCCAAGAGGAGTGAACTTGAGGAAAACAAGAAGTGGGAATGAAAGCCAGGCTTGAATCTGAGTGCTTTCCCCATACCAAAGCAGTGAGCGAGCCTTCATTAATTATTAACATTACAGAGGCTGAACCACAACATCTGTGAAATCTAATCCAAAGAATTGATCCAGGATGCAGTCAACAGTCTGTCAGATCCAACCAGCTTTTTCCTGGAATCAGAGCCAGGCATTTCTTGAGAAAATTTATTTCAAGATGAATGTTCAAGCCCAAACAGACGTGGACATATTTGATGTACTTCATTTTGATAGACTTAACATCAGTTGGCATTTATTTGACATTAGTTTGTGTTTTGTATACCACTTTGGACCTGGTACTAACTAAAAAGGTCATTTGTTTCAGATCACTTTGCAACCAAGACTCAAGAGAGCTAGATTTGCTTAGAGTACCTTGCTTATTTGTGTTTGTCTCCTGGCTCCTGTGTCACTGTGTGATCTTTCTTTGGATCCTAGTTTCTCCATCTGTAAAATGACAGGCTTCCGCCAGATGCTGTCTAAAGCCTCTTCTAGCACTGGACCTTCTGCATAGGAAGATAGTCATTATCAACGTCCCTTTCAGCCTAAGTGTGTGTTCTACTATGGCAGTGTCCTACGTGATTGGGCAGGGACCCCATCCTTTGACATTAATATCTTGGAAATCTTTATTGGAGTTAATCTTTATTGGAGTTAATCAAAGGACAATAAGGATTGGCTTTTCACAAACCTTGGATGTCTTCCGTTTGCCGTAATTATTTAGCCATACTAAGTTACAATATCCTCCGGCTCCAATTGTGCCTTTTTTTGATGTAAAAATTGTCCCTCTCTTGGTTTTGTTAGCACTTTAGGGATTTGATGGTTGTACACAGTAAATGTGGTTTGGCCACCATCAACTTCCCTGGAGGATACTGGGTTAGGCAGCTTTTAGCCTCTTCTGGGTTATCTGGCATAGAGCTTTTAGAAGTCTGTCCTTTCATCCAGAGCCTCCATGAAGAACAGATGTTTAAAACTGTAGTTCATTCAAGAATGTTCTCTAACACAGTCAATCAAACACAGACCTTGTTAATCACCCCTCTTAAGCTGGAATAGTAAAAAGCAAAGAAAACCACTGTTTTTGTAAGTCCTTTCTGTATTTTAACTTCTTATTTTCCCTTTTTATTACTGGGGGAGACAGGAGCTTGGGAGGAAAGAGGGAAAGCGGCAAACTACCTTTCTGAGTGTATTGGAAACACTTGCTGCTTGTTCATCTTGTATCTGTTTCTGATCTCTTGGTGGGCCCTTACATGAGGCATAGATGGAGAATGTCAGGAATTTCTACTGGAATGCTAAAGTTACTTGCCAAGTGCTTTGTTGTTGTTGTTGTTGTTGTTTTAATTTCTAGATTTGAAGGATACCTTCTTCCTCATGGCTTTAGTGTCGGTCTGTTACGTATGTATTTATATTTGCAAATACTTTTTGAGTCATTTTTTTCCCCCGATTCCTTATAATGGGCTTTGCTTTTTTTTTTAACACTTTCTCTTGGTCTTAAGAAAAAAATTGGTGGTGGGGGCTTCTTTAAACAACAAATTTATTCTGTTACATTTCTGGAAGCTAGAAGTCTGAAATCATATATATGTCTTATTGTAAAATATACATAACATAAAATTGACCATTTCAACCATTTTTAAGGTACTGTTCCATGGCATTAAGTACATTCACATTGTTGCGCAGCCATCACCACCATCCATCTCTAGGACTTTTTTCATCTTCCCAAACTGAAACTTCATACCCATTAAACAATAACTCCCCATTACCTGCCCACCTCCAGCCACTGGCAGCCATCGTTCTATGTTCTGTCTCTATGAATTTGACTAGTCCAGGTACCTCATATTCGTGGGGTCATAAAATATTTGTCTTTTGTGACTGACTTGTTTGACTTAGCAAAATGCCTTGAGTATTCATGCAATCACCCTTTTCTTTTGCATTTATTTTTTATAACTATGAAAGTAAAGTTTAAAAGTCATATAGTATTAGGCTAATAACAAAAAGCAACATTCTCATGCCCCATCTCATCTCCAGTTCCACTCCCCAGAGAAACCATTTTAAACTCTTTCAGCCATTTCTTCTAGCATTTACCTCTGGATTTCTGAATAGCATGATTTAATGCTATTTCTCAGTTTTAGATATTAACAGTTTCCTACTATGGAAGATGAGGATTTAAATTTAGGTAAATATTAAATACAGACGTGACATGACCGACTCTGTTGGTTTCCAGCCCAACAGCCTTTCACTCTTTTTCCATGCTACCCCAGATTCCCTCATTTTTTTAAAGTGGTAGTGTGCCAAGCCCCAGAAGATGCACCCTGACTACTCTATGGCTTCCCCAGTGTCTGGGCTGGCAGGCATCTGACTCAGTTCTGGCCTAAGGATTGTAAGTGGGAAGTCCACTAACGCTTTTCTGAGAAAGATTTTCCTCTTTGATGGCTAAAGTCCCCTGAGGGAAGCCCTATTTGACCCTACACTCTCCCTTCTTGCCTAGGATGTTGTTAGGAGGGTGTAGGTTCATCTCAGCCTTCTTGGAGGGTTTTGTCACCAGCTATGCAAGCTATTCAATTTGGGCAAGTTACTTAATGTTTCTTTTTTCTGAACTGTCTATTTGCATGAGTGGATGCTTAATTCTAGTTCTGGAAGCAACCTTAGTTAAACAGTTTTATGGTCAGGACCCTGCAAAAGTATAGTAACTACTACCCTGTCAGTTAACCATGTTACAGCGGACTTTGTCTAGGTGGTTTTATTTCAGGTTATACAATTTCTTGGGTGTATATAGCTTAATATATGGATTAATTATCATTTAAACTAAGCTACTTGGTCTTGAAAGAGGCCCTTAGGCTTGAATGACCTTGTTTCTGTACTAACTAACCATCTTCACAAGCATAATTTTGGGCCTTATTCATTCACCCTCTTGTGTTCCCTGCCATTTGAAAATCACTAGTTTTTAGATCAAAAGATAGAAGCTTTTTTTCCCTCCTCTCTGTTCTCCATCAAAGGGACTGAGTTTTACTCTCATGTTTTCCTAGTAATGTCAGCATTTAGAAAGTGCTGGGTCAGGGTATTAGATTTATCTGAAACAGTCGTCACCAAGGGATGAAGAACGTTTATAGATATCTAATGTTAACCTAGATCTAAAGATTCCTATTTGTTTTGAAATCCAAACATGAAGACTAAAGTAATATATGCAAGTTTTAAAAACAAAATAGAAAAAGAAAAATTGAACAGAAGCACATAAAATGCAAAAATGCCAAGAGACTGCTGCTTTTAACAGTTTCTGTTTATAGTGATTTTATTGGTTACACTACTGTTACTGTAAATAATATATGTATGCCACAATTTCTTGATTTCTTAACATTGGATGATACTGTTGACTCCCTATTATGAAAATGAGGCATATAGGACACTATATGCTTTCATTACTTTCTATACCTCTCATTTTCCCTCTCTCCATTTACCAATTTTTGTAGATTGTTTTATCGTTTTTGGTTCTTCTGGGTAGTTACCTTTTTTTTTTTTTTTTTTTTTAGTATTTTTTTTTTATTTTATTAATTTATTTTATTTTTGGCTGTGTTGGGTCTTCGTTTCTGTGCGAGGGCTTTCTCTAGTTGCGGCGAGTGGGGGCACTCTTCATTGCGGTGCGCGGGCCTCTCACTATCGTGGCTCGTGGCCTCTCTTGTTGCGGAGCACAGGCTCCAGACGCGCAGGCTCAGTAATTGTGGCTCACGGGCCCAGTTGCTCTGCGGCATGTGGGATCTTCCCAGACCAGGGCTCGAACCCGTGTCCCCTGCATTGGCAGGCAGATTCTCAACCACTGCGCCACCAGGGAAGCCCTGGGTAGTTACCTTTAAAACTCTAAATACTATAGTTAAACCTCTTGTGTTTCAATCTGATAGTTTTAACTCCACCATATGAGATTATACTATCTACCTGTCCTGCCTCTACTTCCCTAGTAGGTCTGCCTTTCCATTATTTTCTACAGTATCAAGGTCTGTAATATTTACATACTCTTCCTTAACTATGATAATTCACTTTTATTATGGTTTAATTGTAAACATTGAAAATCAATAAATAGCATATATGATACTATGAATTTTGTAACTTTTCAATATAAAACCAAGGAGTATGATGATTTTCATAGAAAAGGAAATGGAACACTCACTGGAAAGAAAAAGTTTCCGCTGTCAATGTCAAATAGATTCTTTTTTTTAACACTCCATCAATTTATTAAAATCATGCTCCATTTTAATATTGTGTTATACGCAAGCTATGGATTTTTTAAACCTTCTTTAAGAATTTATGGTTAACTTTTCTCTAGTTAGTTGTGGATGCATTGGTTGACGTTGAATTGGGCTGACATAAATGTGGCTGGCAGTTGAAATTTGAATTATTGGAAGTTCTTGCTTCAGAAAATGTGTCTATGCACATGTATAAGAGACCCTGAATATTAGGTTTTTAATTGTCTTGGAATTCATATAATTTCACAGTAAACACAATATCCTAAAAAGGAAATATAAAGGGTTTTTTCCCCTGGCATTTTATTCATAGTCAGGTCTTTATGTTTTTCTTTTAATAATTTTGTTTTTTTGTATGTCATATGCTTTTCAAGTACACCACAGAATCCTTAGTCACATGTTGATTCCCTTTTTTTGCTATATATCTGCTACAGTTAATTTTTTCAGCTTGCAGTGATCTAAAATTCAAACACTTAAAATACTGTGGTTTTGTACCCATATTTTCCCTGGCCATATTTAAGAACATTAACAGCATCAGTTAAGGTCCTAGTTCTTCAGGGTGTCTTCTCTTCTGAATTGTTTACTTTGTGTGCATTTGAAACCAAATGTATCTTAAAAATCCACTAAACTATTAAAACTAATAAGTGAGTTTAGTAAGGCTGAAAGAAATGAGATTGGCATACAAAAGCCAATTGTGTTTCTATATACTTTCAATAAACCAAAAATGAAATAAAGAAAATAATTCCATTTATAATAGCATAAAAATAATAAAATACATAGGTATAAATTTAACGAAAAAAACAACAAAACATATACTGTGGAAACTAGATAACATTGTTGAAAGAAAGAAGACCTATATAAATAGACATTCCATGTTCATGGATCGGAAGACTTAATATTGTTAAGATGGCACTACTCCCCATATTTATCTATATATTCAGCACAATCCCCATCAAAATCCCAGCTGGCTTCTTTACAGAAGTTGACAGGTTGACTCTAAAATTCATATATGGAACTTTAAGAGACCTAAAATAGCCCAAGCAATCTTGAAAAAGAAAAAGTTAGAAGACTCACACTTCCTGATTTCAAAAGTTGTTACAAATCAAGACAGTGTATTACTGCCATAAGGATACACATAGATCAGTGGAAGTCCAGAAATAAATCCTCACAATTACGGCCAATTGATTTTTTAAAATTAATTAATTAATTTTTGGCTGCATTGGGTCTTCATTGCTGCGCGCGGGCTTTCTCTAGTTGCGTCGAGCGGGGGCTACTCTTCGTTGCGGTGCACGGGCTTCTCGTTGCGGTGGCTTCTCGTTGTGGAGCACAGGCTCTAGGTGCGTGGGTCAGTAGTTGTGGCGCACGGGCTTAATTGCTCCGCGGCATGTGGGGTCTTCCTCGACCAGGGCTTGAACCCGTGTCCCCTGCATTGGCAGGCGGATTCTTAACCGCTGCACCACCAGGGAATGTTTATAGCAGCATTATTCAAAGTGGAAACAACCTAGATGTCCATCAACTGGTTAATTGATAAAATGTGATTTATACATACAATGGAATATTATTTGGCAATACAAAGAAATTAAGTACAGTTGATCCTTGAACAACGTGGGGGTTAATCCAAGTGTAACCTGTAGTTGGCCCTCTGCCTCCATGGATTCAACCAACACTGACTGTATAGTACTGCAGTACTTCCTGTTGAAAAACAGTTCTAACTTGCATTGTTCAAGGGTCAGCTGTACTGATAAATGCTAAACATGAATGAATCTTAAAAACCTGCAAGTGAAAGAAATAGTCATAAACAGACACATATTGCATGATTGTATTTTATGAAATGTCTAGAATAGGCAAATCTATAGAGACAGAAAAGAGATCAGTGGTTGCCTAGGCTGGAGAGGTTGGCAGAACGTGGGGAGGGACTCCTAAATGTATATGGGTTATCTTGGGGATGATGACAGTGTTCTAAAATAGTTTGTGGTGGGAATTCCCTGGGGGTCCAATGGTTAGGACCCGGCGCTTTAACTGCTGTGGCCCAGGTTCAATTCCTGGTCGGGGAACTAAGATCCTGAAAGCCTCATGGCGCAGCCAAGAAAAAAAAGATTGTGGTGATGATTGCACAATTCTATGAATATACTAAAAACTATTGAATTACACACTTTGAATGAATTGTACATGAATTATATCCCAAAGAAGTAAAAAAATGTATTTTATTGCCTCTGCAAAGTCGCAGGAGTTCTTCAAAGTTTCTCTTATATCTGACACATTTAGGTAGAATTTCTACTACTTATTTCCTACTTGGTTCAATTATAATTCTTTAATGTTTATGTTGTTGCTAATATATAATTTAGAAATAGAAAGCTTGCTTTTATCCTGTGCTGTTTTTTCACCACCTCACCTCAGAGTTTCCAAGCTTAGCGTACTACAGAAGTGAGAATAATCTTGTTCCGACTTGCAACATGAATATTAGTAAGAACATCTCACGGTGAAATCTCACCCTTCTGAAACCTAGCCATGGACAAAAGTGGGGGGTGACACAACAAAATCCATCCACTAAAGCTGCTTCCCTTTGTTCATTGGAAAACCATCAGGCTCCTTCCCAGCCTACTTGCTCTTATTTTACATAGTGTTAAAATAAGCAGATCACCAATTTCCAAACCCAACAGATTAGATGTATCAAGTTAGAATGGGTGTAAAGGGTGTACTGTAGACTGAATTGTGCTCCCCCCCCCATTCATATATTGAAGCACTGACCCCCACAATGTGATGATATATAGAGATAGGGCCTTGGGAGGTAATTAGGTTTAGATGAAATCCTGAGGGTGGGGCTCTCACAATAGAATTATTGTCCCAAAAGAGACACCAGAGAGCTTGCTCCCCTCTCCCCCGTGGGAGGACACAATGAGAAAGAACTGTAAGGAAATACATTTCTGTGTAAGACACCCAAAATGTGGTATTTGGTTAGGGCAACCAAACTAAGACATGGAAAAAAGATGGTTCTTAGCCAAACAGTGAGGGAGGAGACAAGGAAACCATGGTGGGGAGGGCCATAAGCACAACCTGGCTATCTGAATCCTATTCAGTATAAGGAAAATACAGAGCACCAACTGAATAGGCCCTGAGACTTCCTAGGTCACAACGTAGTATAATAAATGAGTTTCATAATAATCAACCAGATTCATCAAGAAAGGGTTGGTTTTCTGTTTAAGGTGGTAAAAAGTTTTATAATCTGTATTAGAAAAATTTCCATCCAAAATAGTTCAAATTATTTATTTTTCGAAAATTGAACTAAGTTTTCTGCTCTCCAGAATGATTCATTCCTCATAACTTCAGCTACCTTTTTGTTTGTTTTTGTTTGTTTGTTTTCTTCAGCTTCATTGGGTCTTCGTGGCTGCATGCGGGCTTTTCTCTAGTTGTGGCGAGCGGGGGCTACTCTTCGTTGTGGTGCTTGCGCTTCTCATTTGCGGTGGCTTCTCTTGTTGCAGAGCACGGGCTCTAGGTGTGCGGGCTTCAGTAGTGGCACGTGGGCTCAGTAGTTGCGGCACACGGGTCCTAGAGTAAGCGGACTTCAGTAGCAGCACGTAGGCTCAGCAGTTGTGGCTCGCAGGCTCAGTAGTTGTGGCGCACGGGCTTAGTTGCTCCGCGGCATGTGGGATCTTCCTGGACCAGGGCTCTAACCTGTGTCCCCTGCATTGGCAGGCAGATTCGTAACCAGTGCGCCACCAGGGAAGTCCTGCCTTTTTGAATTGCTGCTAAGTTCTTATTTTTCAAAGCAAGGAAAGTGAAGGTAAATTTCTACTTTCCTTGTCCTAAAATTATATTTGAAACAGGATACAAAACTCTGTCTTCTTTAAACCCTGTTTTCCAGGAACTCGAATCATTTATGATCGAAAGTTTCTGTTGGATCGTCGCAACTCTCCCATGGCTCAGACCCCGCCCTGCCATCTGCCCAATATCCCAGGAGTCACCAGCCCCAGCACCTTAATTGAAGACTCCAAAATAGAAGTAAACAATTTGAACAACTTGAACAATCATGACAGGAAGCATGCAGTTGGTAAGAGAATGCTGGTATTAGGGACCAAGAGGGTAGCCCTGGGATTCGAATGTCAGTCTGCTGTGGGTTGAAAAAATGTTGATGCTTCAGTTGTAACTGGTATTCAGTCATATGTCTCTAAGGTTCCCCCCACTCCCCTCACCAAGGCTTATTGAATTATTGAATTGTTCTGAAAACCCTGACTTCTAAACCATAACCAAATCTACTCTAGGTGTGGGTTGAGGGGTGAGGAAGAATCCAAAATCAGGGACTGGTAAATCCCAAAGAGGACCTCTTGAACCTGGGCTTTGTTGGACTAGGGATAACACACACACAGAGAAACAAAACAATTTAATAGTTCCCATTTCCATCACCCTCAGGAAACAGACCTTGCTTCTTACAAGAAGAACGTCATTTTTGTGGTATAGGGCAGCGGTCCCCAGCCTTTTTGGCACCAGGGACCAGTTTTGTGGAAGACGATTTTTCCATGGACTGGGGGGATGGGGGGATGGTTTTGGGATGATTCAAGTGCATTACATTTATCGTGCACTTTATTTCTATTATTATTACACTAATATGTAATGAAATAATTATACAACTCAATCATAATGCAGAATCAGTGGGAGCCCTGAGCTTGTTTTCACTTGCCACTCACTGATAGGGTTTTGATATGTGTCTGCAAGCAGTTGATTTATTACGGTCTCTGTGCAGTCAGACCTCTCTGCTAATGATGATCTGTATTTGCAGCCACTCCCCAGTGCTAGCATCACCGCCTCAGCTCCACCTCAGATCATCAGACATTAGATTCTCATAAGGAGCTCGCAACCTAGAATCCCTCATATGCGCAGTTCACAGTAGGGTTCACACTCCTGTGAGAATCTAATGCTGCAGCTGATCTGACAGGAGGTGGAGCTCAGGCGGTAATGCAAGCGATGGGGAGCAGCTGTAAATAGAGATGAAGCTTCTCTCACTCGCCCACAGTACCAGTCCGTGGCCGGGGGGGTTGGGGACCACTGGTGTAGGGAAAAGCAGTATGGTTTTTCACCCCGTTTTCCAGGACTGCCTGTAATATTTCAGTAAATACTCCCCCATACTCACACACACACGTTTATTAATGAGTCCTCTCTGTGTCTGTGGAAATGGCCAGCTCCTGAAGTACACCTTGGATTGCACTCCATGACCCTTTTACACGAGCCAGCATTCTGCCTCCTCAAATTCCAAATGAGTTTTTAATGGACAAAGTGTCGATTCAGAGCAGGGCCAAAGTTCAGAGCCTCCAGAAGAATGTGCTGACTTGATAGATGGCCAGGTGCTCCCCAGGAGCTCCGTTTGGTCAACCTCTGGACAAAGGGACACTCAGAAAGTTTTCACTTGTATCCTTTCCCCCAATTGCTCCTCCCTGTGGGTGATTTGACTGCCATTCTTGTTTTTCCCCCAGATTAAAAAGACTAGCCAAAGCAAAGCAGAATAGTTGTTTCAAGGCTGCAGAGAATGGGACAGTTTGAATTCCTTTTTGACCTTTGTGCAAAGGGAATGATAGTTAAAACTGTTTTGCTTTTTCTCTTCGTGCTTTACTTTTTCTGTTCTTCATTCTAACCAGGAGATGACGCTCAGTTTGAGATGGACATCTGACTGTCCTGCGAGGATCAGAAGAAAAGCAGCAACACTGATACACGTGTGTACCTGATTTGGCCAATAGGATCAACAAGGCAAAGACAGAAGAGGCAGTACCAGCAATCCCTGTTGCAGTCTCCTACTCCTGCTCCCCTGCTCCTTCTCCGGGTGCCAAAGGATGCAAAGATGAGCTGCATCTGACCATTTCTTCTCCCTATTTCCTGTTCCCCTTCCCAGTTAGACAGTTAGATTGAAGGCCCTTGGCATATTTCTGTAGAACTAAGCAGCCCACAGAGGAAAACAGTTAACCTCTGGTTCCCCCTTCCCCCCATTTTTTTTTTAATCCCAAATCAAATACCAGCCTACCAATAATTGGCTGGCTGGGAAGTCTGGGGAAGTGATATGGAGGTTTGATAGGTTCAGCATCATTCCTGTTCTTACCCTCTGTCTCTCCTCCCTGTCTTGCTCATGTTTCACTGCTGCAAAAGTCTGGGTTTGGGGTCTTGAAAACCATTGGAGGGAAATGGTAAACAGGAAGAGAGCTGCTTTCTCTTTTACCTTGAGGTGTTTGTCCTTGGGGACAGAACGCTGTTTGTACATCTCTGGTAGCATTACCCTGGGGCACTGTTTTGAGGTCCACTTCCCCTCCTTCCTCTGGGAGGAATGTCTTCTGTCTTTAGTATTATAGTGCATCTTCCCATTCGTTTACTTATCACAATTGTGCAAACATTTCTTAACTCTACATCAGAAGGGGGTCTTTGGTCACCAGCTGTTCTTTCCTCCCCTTCTCCCATCCCTCCCTGCTTGCATCTTGTTGCTTGCAGTCCTTTTGTACTCTGAGCTATCCACGTGATTTCTCCTGCTCCTGGAGCAGGTCCCTACGACAGGACAGAGGCTCTTTGGATAAGGCCCGATGTATTGGGTTGATCAAAAAGTTCGTTCTGGTTTTTCCGTAAGATGTTACAGAAAAACCAGAATGAACTTTTTGGCCAACCCAATAGTCCTCTGCAGGATGATACCCAGGAATGACCTCGGAAGACATTGAACTGTTTGAGTACCCAGGCTCAGTAGTCATTGTTTTTCAGTCCAGTGAGCATTGTGATATTTGTTGTCTGTGATTTTTGAGTTTGAAGTTGACTTTCAGAATGCTCTTAGAAAAGAACTAAACTTTTTTCCTTTGTGGACCTGCTTTGTTTGGCTGCTGAGATAGAGAAGCATGGGCTTAAAAATGCGTTCCTTCCACTTTTCTTACCTTTCCCATGGTACTCTGAATTTCCCTATCTTTCCCTCCCTCCCTCCCGCCTTCCTTCCTTCCCTCCCTTATCTCTGCCAGGCCATTTTTCAAATGTACATCCAGGATACCTCAAGTGTTGGTATCTGATAATATCTGTCACTCCTCTTAACTGAGGAGTGACCTTTTATTTTTAAGATGAGTACAGACCTATTTTTAGATGTTTTCAGTACAGTTTTGAACAGCAACTTTTTAATTACACATCTTCCGGTGTTAGGAAGGTGAGAATTGTCCGTAGGCGAGTCTGCTGTTCCATGTCACCATCCCTTGTCTTCCCTAGTCCCTTACGAGCTCTTTCCTTCTCGCTCTAGTTTTGGGTGTGCATGTTTGGAGTTTGTAGTGGGTGGATTGTGAAACTGGACCATTCTGCCTTCCCTGGGTTGTTCATGGAAACCTCATTCTTTTCCCTTACCCTTTGCTGCTTCATTCCCCATCCCATGGTCCTGACTATTGACTGGCACAGTAATCCTGGGAGAGTGACTCCCCTCATAGAAAGACAAGTAAAATAGCCACTGGTGTCCTGGGAATTTCTGGTTGGATTTGGTGCCCTGAACCCTCTTATTAAGAGATCAGATCCCAGGGTGAGAGTAACAGGCCAGTTGGCTAAGATAGAAAGCTGTTTTTCTTTTGAACTATGAAAAGACCCTGTTTGCGAATACATTTTAGACAGAAAGAAGGAAGGATGTCTGAGGAACTTTGTTCTGTTTTCTGCTACAAAATGTGAAGAGTTCAAAAAGTGAAACCTTTTGTGATGGTTGATGTCTCTCAGGAATAAGCTGGGTCTCCAGAGTTTTGGAGATGCTTTCAGTCTCAACAATTGATGAATGGAAAAGTATTTTTTGTTTGCTTTTTAATGTATCTCTGTTCTGATTTTAATTAAACTCCAAATTTCACTTTACATATTCTTGGAACAACTTAAGGTGCATTGGTAATTTGCATGAGAAGCTTGCTCAGGACCTCATTGTCCCCTGGGAGCTTGATTCTTTGGGAGTGACGCTTTCATCCTCCTCAGGGCCCGGCCTGGGCATCCTCTGGAGTCTGACTCCACTACAGCGAGTAGTCGGGCTGTCAGCAGAAGCATGCGCCCTTGTTTGTTCTTTACTGCTGCACATGAAAACTCGGCTTCCTCACTGAGAGACGGGGAATGAATTTAAAACATGCCAGCTTGAGTAGTCTTAAGATGCCATGTTCCCCTTTTTTGCTATCTTGAGGAACTGCTGCATGTGGCCCTCTAATCAGAGGCCATATTTCTAGTATTTCTTGGGAGTGTCAGCTGTATAATATAGCAGCCGCCCAATCCTTTAGCCATCTCTATAACGACCTCCATCTGCTTGGTGCAATTCCTTCCTGGAGGCCACTGCTACTAGAGATACTGTGGCCTCCATAAATCGGCATTTCAAAGATAATTTCACAAGGCAATAGATGAACTTCCAACAGATGACACCTTTGTGCCATGCCTCATAGAATCATTTTCAGGGCAAGCCAGAATCCAGTAGGTGGTTTACTCCTGTATGTTTGGAAGGAATCTCACAGTTGAAGCCCTAAATGAATAATCTCTCTGGGCTTTTTCCTGGAAAGGGAACCCCCTTAGGGTAGCATTTGAGTGAGGCGGTTCTTAAAATCTTATTGATTATTTGTACTTTTCTTCTTAGGAGAAAACCATGTTTCTGTACTTCTGGGGACAATCCATGTCGGTGAGAAATGACCTTGTCCAAATTCCAGCAGGAGACATGCATTGTCATGATTCTACCTCCTTCGTAGTGTGGTGCATTGAGTTCACCACTTCCTCATATTCCGTTGAAATAGCTATTGTGTTCTCAAGACCACAGTGTAGAGAAGCTGGCTTCTAGCTATTGGGCTTCCAAGCCAAGAGTTTTGTCCTTCCATCTGCGTTAGTTATCTATTGCTGTTTAACACATTACCCCCAAACTTAACATCTTAAAAGAGCGAACATTATCTGTCAGTTTCTGTGGTTAGGACCTGGGAAGCAGCTTCACATGATGGGTCTGGCACAGGGTCATAGGAAGTTGCAGGCAAGATGTCAGCGGGGTCTGCAGTCACCTGGGGCTTGAGAATCCACTTCTGAGCTTTCTTTGTGGCTGTTGGCAAAATGCCTCAGTGTCTTCCTATGTGGATCTCTTTTTAGGGCAGCATGAGTGTCCTCACAGCATGGCAGCTGGCTCCCCCTGAGCAAGTGATCCCAGAGAAAGAGGGCAAGGAGGAATCTGCAGTGCCTTTTATGACAGTCTCCGAAAGCACACGTCATCACGCCTTCGTATTCCGTTCCTTAGAAGCAAGCCACTAAGCCAGCCTACACTCAAGGGGAGGGGAGTTACACCCCACCTACTGCATGGCGCGGTATCAAAGAATTTTGGGTATACTTTAAAACCACCTCACCCCCAATAGAGGATGAAACCAGGTCAACAAGAGGGGGTAGGTTTAAAGTAGATGATATACTGAGAGAGGTGTTGTTAACTGAAAACAGTTCTCTTAAGACGTGCATCGACAAGCAGATGAAAAACGGATTCTCTCCCCATGGCTACTGCCAGTTTTAAGAGGGGAGGCAAGAAATGGCAATTCCCAGGAGAATGTATCTATACATTTGCCTGGTGTATACTACCAGCAGCCCAAGGTTGCTTCTTTGTAAGTCCTTGGCTTGGTATCTAAGACTCAATACTGCTTGCTCGCTCTCTCCTTTAGCCAGGAATTGACAAAGGGAATTGGATCCTTCTAGTTGAGCCACTCAGATGGACTTAATTGGAGTCAGGGTTGTTAAGCAAAGGGAGCAAACTTGAATTACATTTTGGGTTATGGGGCTGAGGAAAGCTAACCGTTCCGATTCAGGGTGACATAGCTGAGAGCATCCAGAAGCCAGGTCCCCACCAGAGTCGATGCTTGGCACCTGCTCTCACAAACCACACCAGCTGAAGCAGACTTGGGCCAGGTCTCTCACTCAAGAAGCCACTTCTCAATAAGTAGGGAACATCTGGGAATTTAAAATGTCTGTCTGTGCTTTATTGTTCTTTAAATCCACTGCAGGTTAACTGCGTGCCCACCTCATCCTGGGCTTCCTGATGGAAATGGGTTCTTAAAGAGAACCAATGCTGTCTTCACCCTGAAGAAAAACTTAGATGAAGCTTGTCAGTTCAACACGTGTTTAGTGAATGTCTGCTATGTGTTTCTGGCACCCGTGCCAAGTTTTTAGAGATTTCAGACATCTTAAGGATGCAAATTCTTGTTTGGATTTATGCTCCAGCTCTTCCCAGCATTTTCTTATCTATAGACCTGCTTGCTTTAGAGTATACTTGAATAAAAAAGCATTGCTGCTGAGGCAGCTATAAAAAAAAAAAGGTACTTCTTCCAGAATTAAGGAACTCATCTTTAAAGCACCTTCAAATGAATTTTTTTCCATCTGATTTTGAGGTGGAGTCAAAATAGGTGGTCTTTTATTTTTGCTGTTTGGGTTACCAGCTCTTTGGGTCTGTCAGACCTTAGGGGTATCACATATCTTGGCTGCTTGAAGCCTGGGCCTGCAGCCCTTTACATTCCCCTCCAGACGGGAGGCCCGGTGCTTTTCTCTCTGGGTCAAAACTTTCCCTTATCATGTTTCTGGACTACATGATAAGGGGAGCTATTTATTAATCTGCGAAACCCAATCTCTTACCTGCCCATGACATCTAGGAGGGGGTAGTATTTGCTTTAAAGAAGTTGTTTCCTTGGGAGGGCAGTTTCTGTCTGGACTTTGAAGGGGGCATAGTTACCACACATTACCATCCCCACCACCACCACGTTCTTTACCTCTGTCCCAGCTTTTAGTAAAAGATGACATCAGATCTTGAGGCAGTTGGGTCACAATTCTTTAGAATGCTTATACCCCAGGGGCATTTCCTGTTCTAGTCATGTTTTTCCAGTTGAGTATTGGCGTTTCCGTGAGGCTTGCTCACAGACATTTCTGATTGAAGATTAAGGATGGTTGATAC
The DNA here is from genome assembly GCF_028023285.1 of Balaenoptera ricei. Classification (NCBI taxonomy): domain Eukaryota; kingdom Metazoa; phylum Chordata; class Mammalia; order Artiodactyla; family Balaenopteridae; genus Balaenoptera; species Balaenoptera ricei. The sequence goes on along the minus strand of NC_082654.1, from coordinate 64,081,533 downwards.
AATCATTCATGTCACCTTTCCCACCCTCTGGAATTTACATTTCTTTCTCTGGGCTGGTCCTGGAAGTTGACACCTTTTGGCAAAGCTTAGATTTAGGAGAAGTCTTTCAAGTCCCTGTTCAGATGATCTGTGGTTTCTCTTTGCTTCCTCTGCCTGCAGCCCTGGCAGACCATACTGTCTGGATCCCGAATGGAAAACAGTACTGAGATGAAACACATTCCTGGGGTATTTAAACTCTCACTCTGCCACCTTTCTAAGAGTTGGAGGCTGGCAGAGAGATGCTGCAGTGCTTGATAATTATTTGGCCACATTGAAATTTCCAAAGGGAGCTCTTGCCGGTGCTTAAACCCAAAATTCCTGAACACCTGAGATTGCATGAATCTAGCACAGAATATCCATTCTTGCCCCAATGTACCCCCTTCCTCTCCATCTTAATCTTCAAAACAAAACAAAACAAAAAACCCAAGCCCAGGCCAAGGGTCATTTTTACTTGAAACCAGGAGAGTGGGGGAGTAACACGAGAGACGAGGGGCGAGCTGTGTGGTGAGGCACCCTGCTTCTGGTGTCTGTTCCAGTCACTGAGGACTGTGAGCCAGTGCCTTTCCTTCGCCTGGAGGTGGAGCCCATCTCTTTCCACCTGGGTGAGGAGACCCTCTGCTACCCAGGGGTGAACCTTAAAGAGGGTGTCTTGGAGAGCCCAGAGGACACTCACATTTTTTGGGTGTCCATTTTAAGCATCTTTAAAATGTTTTATATATTAAAAAAAAAAAAAATGTTCTTCCCTGTCTTTGTGCAACCAGTGGCCCAGTTCCATCCATTCTGAATGGAAAAACGGAGACTGCCAGTGCTTTCCTTGGTCTTCCCTTCGTCTCCCTTAATGTGGGTATCCCCTTACCCGGCCTGTGCATTGCACTGTCGTGGATGGATAACAGAGGGCACCACGCAGTCCTGAGGCAGTCCCGTGTGACTCCGTGATCAGGTTTTTGTTTCTTGTTTTTCTAACTGTCCTTCCAAACCAGCAAGTGTTTGGAAATTAGGGGAAAAGTTAAATTCTCACCAACGGTTGCTGTTACACTTGAATCAATAAAGATCTTGAGTATCAACTTGGTGTTTTAATTTTTCTTTTTTTTAAATTTCAGGTGAAATCCTGTTGATACATTTTGGGCATCTTGCTTGGTGAGGAAGATGGGCAAAGGCAGTTGGCCACTTCATGTGTCAGTTCCTCTCAACATTTACGGAGCACTTTGTCCATCTGGCCCTGTATGTGCCAGGAGGTGATGTGTCCCTTCCCGAAGGAGCTTGGAGGTGAACACGTACATGCTGGGGCTGGATGCACCCAAGAAGGCCCTTCTTTAGGTACCAGCCTGGAGGAAGCCCAGGCAACAGCTTTCCTGACGAGGGCTGCCTCTGCCCCTCAGGAGCACGTGTTAGAAATCCATCATATCTGATGTCTGAAAATAAACTAGACTCTGCTGCGTGAGCATCACATTCCTTGCTATTATTAATCCAGTGAGGCTCACATATTAGTATTGAGAGCAAGAATCCTGTCCTTTCAAGAATCCTGTGGACCGTGTAAACAGGTCCACGGAACAAAACAGTGTAGAGGTTTAGGGCACAGGCTTTGGAGTAAGACAGGCTTGAATTCCTGCTGTACCACTTAGTAGCAGCCACATTCTCTCTGACAGGATTCCCAGTCTCTCTAAGCTTTGGTGTCCTCTAAAATAGGGTTAAGTTAAGAAGTAGGTCTTAACCTGGGTGGCTGTGGGCTCAGGTGGGATCACGGAAAGCACTTAGCCCAGTGGCTGGTATGTCAAGAGCTCAGTTACAGCTCAGTGTGACAAGTAGAGGTGGGTCAGCTGGGTCTGCTTTTCCCCAGAATGTGCAAGTTTGGGAGTGGAGCAGGCTTGTGTGACCCCTAGAAGGACGAAATAATCTCTTCAAGGGAAGATAATCTTGAAAGCCATTTCATACATCCTTTACTTTGCCCCAAAGGCAAATAGGGTATCAACTTCAAAGGCAATTTAGGATAGAGGGATAAGGCTTTTACTGCTAGTAAAAGGGGAGACTACATGATGGAGATTAACCCGACTGTGTTGCTGTGTGAGAGTCACAGCCGCTTCCCAGCTTCTGCTTTTTACCTTTTCTCCACTCCTCCCTGTACCAGGCCCGCCCACTTCCCCAGCCAAGGAGAGTAATGCAGCCAGTTTCCCCCAGTCGGCTACTGACTTGGCACTGCTACAGGAACAGCGGAAGGAGACCTTTGCCTTGAGAGCAAGTTAAAATACGTCTGACTTCTCTGAAAGCCCCTTCCTGGCCCTCAGGGTAGGGCAGGACTCAGTTCCCATAGGCAGCATTTCCTCAGACTTAACAAAGCCTGCACTAGCAGGTAGGGTCCAGAGCACGGAGCTGTGTTGTAGGCTCAGCCCCAAATACCTCTGGCCAGGCAGCAGAAGGCCCCTGCCGCTGACACACCACCCAGTAAGCTTTTAGCAGGGGTCAGCAAAACGTCCTTTCACTCCTTTGTGCCTGCGTCTTCTGCTTGATATGAGGCGGTGTCCTGTCGTCAGTGGGGTTTGTTCTGTGAGTTGGTAGAGCTGCTAACTGTAAACGCTCCCACAAGCTATAGCCACAAATAGCTTGACCTTTTCGCTTCCCTGGCCCCAGCCATAGAAGAACAGTTGGGCACCCATTTAGTACAGAGGATGCTCTAAAGCCCTGGGATAGGATTTTTACTCCCAAGAACTTAAGTTTGGTAGTGGAAGTGGGGTTTCAAATGTCTGGTTCCAAAGGCTAAGGCCTTGACCCAAAGCTAAGAGAGCAAAGACCCCTAGATGGTATGAAGGACGGTGCCCTTGGGGCTCCAGAGACCAGAGCTCAGCTCTTGGCCCTGCCACTCCTAGCTGTAGCATCAGGCCACTAGGCCTCACTGGAGTCTCATTTAGGAAAGAGGATGGTACAAAAATTGACCTCACAAGGCCTCCCCAGCTCTACTGTTTTCTAAGTAGAGTCAAATGCAGAATCCTATTGTGATTCTGAATTGTGGGGAGGGCAGGTTATTTCCACTCCAGGGAATGAGCAACTGGATCAGTTTTGTTGCTGAATCAGGGCATTGAGGTTTCTCAGGCCCAGGCCTGGCTCTAGCCTAGCCAACCCCTTCCTGGGCCAGGATTACTACCTTGACTCAACCAAGTCAAGTTTGAGTCCCCTCTAAACTCAAGTATTCCCACAAGATTGGAATCATTTTTCCTAAGGTTGGAGCATTAGTCTATGGGCTTCTTAGGAAAGCAGGGTAAGTTTACTGTGGACTGACATTCCCAATAAAATGGTCCGCTCGCCCTGCCAAACAAAAAAAAAATAGAGCCCCTGTTTTGGCAGTGCTCAATGAGGCCAGCTGGCAAGAGAAAAGTAGAATCACAGAAACACACTAGCATCCGCCTGCTTTAATTTCACAAGATGAGGCTGAGCAGTGAATTACTCACCTGAGGTCACACAGCTTCTCAGTGGCTGAGCTGCGACCATAACCCAAGTCTGCCACCCAGGGCAGTGTCTTCACTGCTATGGATAGGAAGCCCAGGGGCCTCATTAACGGCACGCATTGACAGACTGAGGTGAACTGTCACGAGCTTTAATAGACTTGGATGGATTGTGCCCGCCAGAGCAGACTGACTTGGGGACGCCCCAGGGCTCCAGCTTCTGTAGTCCAACGTGGCCAGTTCTCTTGGACGAGTTCCTGCCTCGCCCTTCAAAGGCACCAGCTGGCCTAGGAGAACTATACAATGGCTTTATTGTATGTACAACTCGTTAGCAGAGAGCCACTCTGCGGGGGCTCCCTGACCCAGCCTGAGGCAACCAAAGCCAGTGGACTGTTTTTAATTTTACATAGCGATACTTAATCTTCAGGTGGCAAGGGTGTGGGTGGGTGTATGTCAAAGGCCACTTTTGAGAATACACGAAAGTTAAATACAACCTTGTCCCACCTCAAAAATAAATGCACATATGCTCCAGCTCTTGCATACAATTTCCAGGGGATCATGGGTTGAAAAAAGTTAGCTAAAGGACTCTTGCACTAGTGCTTTCACGTGCTACTGTCTGTTCAGCAAAGAGAAAACCCAGCAAGCCTGCTTCACAGGCTTCCTCCTCCCTCTCCTCTGTGCTCAACCAGACCCCACAGAGCCTTTAAGGACAGGGTGGCAGCCCTTCCTCCTTAGGTCTGGTGGACAGAGGAACTTTTCCCCCTCTTTGTTTCTCCTCATTGTATTAGATGGTTATCATGTCTTCTAGGAGCTTCCCAACCTTCCAGGGTACAGGCAAATCCAACACACCTGCAGGAGCTCCTCAAAGGCACCCACATTCTTCTACAATCATATCTTTATGATGGTCTAGAAGGACTCGGCCATTGTCCACGTACAGCATACTCAAGGGCTTGGTCTTCACTGGGGCACAGCAGGTGGAAGGGACTCGGTGGGGTTGGTACCGTTTCAGCAGACTCTGTGAAAGGGAGGACAGGGGGGTCAATTCACATCCCAGTGGTGAGGTCAGAATGGTGTCATTTCTGGGTAAAGGGTGAAAAAGTTACAGAGAGTTAAAATCAGTTTCTGGGGGCAAAAATAGAAAATTCTTTTCATAAAGGAATCAGAATGCCAACACATCATCAACTCTAATATCTAAAATAACTCTTTTTTTAAACAGCCTTTAAACAGAAGATTCTAAAAGCTGTATCTGGGTAGAGCAGTAGGTAACATATGTTCTCCTATTGTTCTAGTCTAGAGTGAATACCAACTTCAAAAATATTCCAAGAAACTCCTGGTTTAGTTCCAGAAATATGAAGCAGAAGAGAGTCATGCGGAAATTCTTGTGGGATTTGCTTTGTTGCCCAGAGAAGGGCAAACAGAGTCAACGGGAGAAAAGGTAACAAGCCCTTGGCATTTTGGAACTGGGCCCTGTCCCTGTGGTCCAGTGGTGGCTTTTCAGATCAGTGTTAGATTTGGTGACTGGGACTGTCTGGGTCTCTGGTTCCCTCTGATCGTGCTGCAGGTAGGCTGGTGGACAGAAGTGGGGCCTGGGAGAGACTCAGGAGGGCCTGTGCCCCGGACAGGTCCTCTAGGATACCAGCCCCCACCACTGCCTCCCTCTCACGAGCTCAGCTCACATTCTCCCCAGAGCCTCTGGACCCTGCCTGAGGCTTGGCATGGAGGATGTACTACATACAGGTCCAAGAGGTTCTCAGTCTAGGCTTCATAGAGTGAAAATAAAAACACTTTGATCCCGTGTGACCTTTGAGAGCAGGTCAGGACCACCATATATAAGCTCTGTTCTCTGCTTTCTCCACCTCATTTTCCTTCCATTCCTCTCCCTCCACCACCTTCTAGACCATAGGCTGATTAGTGGCACCTGGTGGTAGTCTCTGGCTTTATTACTCCTGCAAAATGTGTCCAACTCCTGTTTTTAGGCAGCAAAAGTACAGTGGCTGGAACAGTATTATCTCTACCTTGGCCTCATAAACGCGGCCCCCATTGCATCAATGAGTTACAGACTTCTAGTAATGGTAAGACAACATTATACCTGTTAGCTGCTAACTATTGATACTACACATGTGGTATGCATATCATCTCATGTAACCCTAGAAGTATGGCATTGCTATCCCCATTTTACAGGTGAGGAGACTGAGGCTCAGAGAGAGTAAGCAACTTGATCAATATCACATAGCTAATGAATAGGATTCAAACCCAGGCCTGTCTATTCCCAAACCCCAAATTCTGAACTTCCTTTCCTAGAATGTCAGGGCAGTGGGAGGAACTGAGACCCTCCAGTCTACATGCCCCACCCCTAATTTTATGACAGAAGGAAAAAGTCCCAGGAAAACAGTGTGTTCAGGGTCACCCGACAAGGCATGACTCCATGTAGGCTCTCTGAGGATGTTATCATTGGTCATCTCTATATCCTTAAAACCTGTTACAGAACCTGGCACATTGTAGGTGCTCGAATAACTGTGCGTGAATGAACACAGTAACCTAACAGCAAAGCCAGGGTCCTGATCTGGTAGTAAGGACAATTCTCCCCCACAGCTTACTGCCTCCCCTCCCCAGGCCTCGGCATCACACCTGGATGTATGCGTGGTTGGTTGGATGGAACTCTTCCCCCACGGGGTTAGGACACTCGCCCTCACAACGATAGGCATTGTACTGCTTGGGGTAGATGATCCAGGAGCCCCATCCGATCAGGTTGAAGTCCACCTGGAACTTGACCTTCCGACACAGTTGGTTTCTGTCCTGCAAGTGATATCGACGATGCCTCCTGCCCCTCTCCCGGGAGAGCTGTCCCTCCTGGACCCGCCAGGAGCTCTCAGCTTCCCACAATAGAGTGGAGCTCCCCAGCCGCCTCCGCTCCGGGGAGAGGTTGGAATAGAGCATGAGGAGCACGTTGGTGACAGGTGGTGTGGGAGGCCGCCGCCAACACTCTCCAGCCAAACTGGACATCTGCTCCCTCAGCTCCCCAGGGTGCTTCAGCCACTTGGAGAGTGGCCTGGTCACCTCTAGGACCATGCTGCCCGAGGAAAAGGTAACCTGGGACAGAGTGACAGTGAACAGGTCCATTCGAAGACGTTCTAGGCAGTTGGGTGGGTCCTTATCCTCATTCAGCTTTGGCTGGTGGAAAATCTCAATTGAGAGTGGGACGTCAGGAGGAAGGGCCACAGGGCTGGACAGCTGCAGCCGGAGCTCGGCCCATGCCAGATCCTCTTCTTGGCCCAGGAAGGAGAAGTCAAAAGCAAAGGTCCAGTTCTGCCCATCCATCTCCACATCTGGGTGAGAAAAAGCCAGAAGGAAGCAGGTGAGTGGGGGCCTCCTGCAGCCTCAGTTGGTGTAACAACAGCCATAGCTCATGACTGAGCCCTTACCTTATATGAATCGTCACCCTAACACTATGAGCTGGGCATGTTATTGAACCCATTTTAGAGATGAGGAAAATTGAGTCTCAGGTTAAATTACCTGCGTGAGGTGTCATTCTTGGAAGGTGGCAAAGCCAAGAATAAGCCCAACTGCAAAGCCCAACCTCCAAATCACTGTTCTGCTGCTCCCCCTCAAGACACTCCAGAGAACAATTGGTAAAAATTGGATGAGTTCGTCTCCTTCTCCCTTCTCCCCTCACACATGCAATCTAAGGACAAGCCCTGAGCTTTCTGACAGAAATCCTGGGCTTCCACCCACCCTGTGGCCCGCTTGCCAGGCTTTGTCTTCTCATTGGAAAGGGTGGCCTGTTTTACAGCACGATGAGGTCGATTCACAGGTCATAAGGGTTGGAGCTCCCAGGGAGGCATAGGCAACGGAAGCCAAAGACTGGTCACCCCTTCCCCCACCAATTCCTAAAGACAGAGGCAGACACTTCAAGAGTTCTTGGCAACCTTACAAATAGGTTTCTAAAGACATTCTAAGCTTGACTGTGCACTGACCTTGCACTTTTCCACCCAGTGGTCTCTCCTACCTACCTGCAGGGCGCTCACCCTTTCCCACTCTAGATCATCCACACACCAGGGCAGACACAGCAAGCACACACCCAAGACAATGAAACCCATACTGAATGAAAAGGAATGGGGAAGCACATTCCATTCATTTTAGTCCTGGACTAATTTGGTCTGATGTCTGGGAATAGCACATATTGGTGGATTTTTCAGGTCAGCTAAAAGTGATCTGTAACTTTTTTCAAGCCCAGTTTCATCTTTGCAGTGGGAATAGTAATGCCCTACCCTTCCCTGCATTGTCATGAGGACCCAGGGAAATGAAGATGTTTGAAGGTCTATTGCTAAATAAAAGGCAGAGGATATTCATTAGAAATAAAAACAGTAACCCTTTGGCAAATCAATCCCGAAGGTAGTGATCTCTGACTTAGGTCCACTCTGGGCAGACCACATAAAAGTTTTGTTTTTTTGGTTCTTTGTCTCATAGAACATCTTTGGTCAGATAGTAAGTGGATTTCTCTGGGAAGTCCAGCCTGCATTAGAAGGGCGTAATTCCCAGCTTCAGCATCCTGAAGCTTCTCCCAGCCCATCCCTAGATGTTCTTTTTCACTTAATTTCCACTTCCCTTCTCATTAGCACCTGCAGGAGGCAATAACCGGCCCCTGACTAGCAACTCCCCAGAGGTGTGGGGAGGAGGCTGACACCACCCACTGCCCTTCGCAGCACCACCCCGTGACATGTAGCAACTCCTCTACAGCTCCGCCTATACCAGGACTTAAAACACACTATCTCAAGTATCCACAAATGGCTTTTTAGAGGAAGGCATTCCAGCTCAGTGTTTAAGAGGAGGGGCCTGGTGTCTCCCATGATGGATCAAGTTCTGCCACTTGCTGCCACACTGGGCAGCCAGCTTTCTCTGGGCCTCAGTTTCCCTCTGGGTAAAAGGGAGATGGTAACAGTATCCACCTCACAGGGGTGTTGAGATTTACTGAGATAAAGTGTGTAAAGTGCTTTGCCCAGCACAACCACCGAAGTGCAATAAATGGCCATCATCAACTGCCGCCTCATTATTACCCAAGTCCAAGTTAGAAATGAAGATGTCCAGGCAGTGAGGGACCTGGACCGGGGAACAGAGTCATCTGCTGCTGGGATGGCAGTGTGGACGCAGGGGCAGGGAGGAGGATACTCCTTTCTGCTGGAAGAGTCTGAGACCCCACTACCCTACCTGCAGCCAAGGGCTCCCCAGGTCACAGTGCTAACAGGTTCTCTTAGATCTGGCTCTGGTTCATCTTAGAATAATGCGGGGGGGGTGTCTAATCTTTGAGGGTCACCAATGCCTGATAAAAGCCAAGAATGCTCTCCCCAGAAAAACTGCATTTCCTACTAACACAATAAATGTGATTTGGGGGTGGTTATAAGAAGGGTTCATGGACACCCTGAAACCCATCCACAGACTGAATGCAGATTTGGCCACATGGGCCCCAGCGAAATCTCTACCCACTTCCAATTCTAAAGAAGGAAGTGGTTGGGCTCATGATCTTGGGTTCCTTTCCCCTCAAACAGGGTGTTGAGTTAGAGTCAGGGACTCTGTAGAAAAAGAGGGTGAGTATGACACCGAGTTCCCACCCTACATTATTATAAATTATGAGGGTAATTACCATTAACTGCTTCCCTCATGCCAAGTGTTTTATAAGCCTTGTCTCCTTAAATCCTCCCCACCTTTATCACCATTTTGCAGATGAAGAAACTAAGGTCCAAGGTGAAGATGGTTAAACAGTGAAAGACACAGGACAGGGATGCAAACCTGATTTGGTTAGATTCCAACACCCATTTCCCCTTATCCTGTGCAGCTTACAAATAAACCCGAGATGGAAAGGTACCACACTCACACAAATGAGGTAGAAAGAAAGCCGGGCACTTTATTTTTACAAAAGGGGAGACTAGAAAAGTCAGCTGATTTGCCAGGGACACATGGGGAATTGGGAAGCAGGGTTTGAGGGACCAGAGCCCAGTTTCCCAGACTCCCAGACTCCCAGACTGTCAAATCACCACAAACCTTCCGGAACTCTCTGGAAGGAGGGAGTGAATTGGAAAAGTGCGCCTCCCACTCTTTGCTCATCCACCTACACCCCCAACCCCAACTTTCTGGCAGGGCAGAGCACTCCAGTAATTTTCAAATTGCTCCGCCCCCCGGGTGTCCCTAGTCTGACTAGTCCCCAGATGACCCTTCCGGAGAGGGTCGCTGGCCGTCTGACCCCAGACGCGGCTGGCCAGGGAGCTAGGAGTCCCCACCCCCAGATCACAAGGGGCCGGCGGGTGGCCGTCAAATCAGATTATCGGATGTGGATTTCGCCCGAACTCCGGGGAGGGCCGTCTGGCCCGGCAGGCAGAGAGAGGTGCAGGCAGGCAGGGGCCACCCCGGGCTCTAGGATGTGGATTGCCCGGAGTAGAGGAGCCCCGCGGGAAGGGCTCCCTCTTCTCAACGTCTACCTGCGCCCAGTGCCAAGAACGCACGCTGTCTCATCCTCGCGGGTGATACTCTCAAGGTCACCATGGGAGTGACCTCGCCCGCTCCAAATCTAGGCCCTGAACCCGGTGTCGTCCGGGACACTGACACCTACCCCGCCTGGGCTAGATGACCCAAGCCTGCCGCAGTTCTCGATTTCGGGGCATTTCATCTCTAATCCCGAATTTCTGAAACCTAATCCCTGATGTTACATGCTTGATACCCTATTTCGAACCTCAGTCTCAGCCTGAGACACTCCCAACGCCAGACCCCGGGGCCCGTTCACCCTCACTCGCGAAAAGAAAAAAAAAATTGACAAGACAAAATAATTGTAGCAATAATAACGACCATGTATTACTATGCCTGGTTTTGTGCTAAGCGTTCTATGTGCGTTGTCCGTAGCCCTCGCCAGTCCAATAAGGGAGGCACTATTATCCCTATGCTACAGATGTGCAAACCGAGGCGCCCGGAGATTACAGTAGTTTAAGACGGCACAGATAAGCAGTGGCACAATCAGTCTTCCACCCTATAGTCCCGCGCTTTACCCACGCTAAACAAGACCAGAACGCAGAGGTCTCAGTCCGGGACACACCCCGGGTGCCACCAACCCTGTCTCCCGAGCCAAGGCAGACGCCGAGACACCGTCAGCCCCAGCCTCTGAACGTGCCCTTCAAGCGTGCGGATACGTTTTCAATGGCACGTCCCCGGCACAGTGCCGCAGCCTCTGCCGCTCCAGCGCTCTCCCGGAGTCCCGCGCGGGAGCGCCCAAGGCGCCCCGGGGGTCCAGCCGAGCCGGGCGGGGCGGGGCGGAGCGGGGCAGCCTACCTTGCGCCTGCAGGCTACGTATGATGTCCGCCCGGAGCAGCGGTTCGCGGTACAGGCTCAGCATATAAGCAAGAGGGGATGGCGACGAGGGCTGCCCCCACGTTCGAGGGGGCACCGGGGCTACCATCGTGGCGCCCGCCTGGTGGAGAGCCCACCAGGCGTGCAGGAGGAACAACGGCAGGCTGTGGGCGTGCATGGTGGGGTGGCGGGGCCCGAGGCCAGCCTCCGTCCCTTATATCCTGGGCCTTCGCGGGCGCCCCGCCCCTGCCCTTCCTCCCTAGGGGAAGCTTTCAGGTCGGATAACACCCCCCAGCCCAGCCCCCGTCACCGGGGGTGGCCCCCAGAGGGACCACCTGCTGGGGGCGAGTGAGACCCGAGCCTGGTAGGGAGGAGATCTGAAAAATTGGAGGAGCTGTTAGGTCCAGGGACCGTCTAGTTCGCCCAGTCTGGACACCCTGGCACTCTGCTACTTACTCCAGGCTTTTTTTCCAAGACACAGCTGGCTTGTCGCCGGCGAACTCCCAGGTCAGAAGGATGGCTTCCTTACTCTCCCGCACCTGGGGTCCCTGCCCTTTCCTCTTCCTCCAGGTTCCAAACAGATGTCTGGCTCAACCAGGAGCAGATAGAGAATGAAAGCTGTGGCTCCTGGAGGCTCTCGGGCAGGGTGCAGCCCCACACTGGCCTGGGAGGCTTCAGCCCAGCCTGGCACCGTGCAGCCTTCCAGGACACTGTCCAGATGGCCTCTGGGAGCACCCCCCGCTTTATACGGCAGGGCCTGTCTGGAGAGCTAGCCTCTGAAAAAATACTGGGTACTGGGAATTGCTGGAACAAAAAAGATGAGTGCCAGACGAAGGTCCATGGGGACCTGCTTCAAATATTGAAGCTCTCTCCTGGAGAAAACAGAGGACAGGAGTGACCAGGATGAAGGACAGACTTCTCCACTGGAAAAGGAAGTGCTCAGAAGCTGGAGCCGAGGGCATAGCTAACGGGGTGAGTGGAGCGCCTGTGGTGGTATCAGGGTCTTCCTTCACAGGTTCACATCACCCCAAGCGTTTCAGGAAAAAGGTGTTGCCTGTGTCATCCATGTCCTGCAGTCCCTGCCTCCCCTGGCAGTTACCCTGGAGACCTGGGTTTCAGCTCAGGACCTCTCACTTTCCTCTCTCTGGGCCCTGCTTTCCTCACCTACACAAGAGTGGTCCTTGTCTGGCCTCCCTTCAGGTGCAAAGTCAGGTTGAAGCTGAAATTACCTTTAAAGAAATGTAAATCTCTGCCCCTTGTTCAGGCCCCAGCTATTTTCTGCAACACTGGAGGGCTCGTTATGCCCCCGCCCTCGCCCCCCGGTCCTTTCCTAGCCCTGACGTGCACATTAGCAGCTGGCCAGCATTTACCGAAACACTACGTGCCAGGCACACCTAGGCTTCTTTCACAGGATGCCTCCAGCTCCAAAGAACCACACGCTCAGCCCTGAGCAGGTGTTATTGGAAGGAGCCCCAGCAGGCTCAGCTAGGAGCTCCAAACCCGTGTCCAGGTGGAAGCCGGCCCAGCCAGCAGGAAGGGGCCTTGCCTAGGAGAGATGTGGGTTGTAGACCTGTGCCGACCATGGGACCGGGACAATATGCTCAGCCAGACGACTGTTAGTTCCTTCTAAAGCTGGGGACTGTCTTGTTCATCGTGCTCTCCCTCCAGTACATATCGTGGTTGGGACCCAAAGTATCTTGGCTGAGTAAATTAATCAATGAATGGCACTGTGTCTGGACTTGCCTGAAGATAAGTATCACCTGGGGTGTATGTTAAACTACTGATTCCTGAGTCTCAATCCAGGCCTTTCGCATTCGAATTTGGAGAGAGACCTTGGTAATTTACATATTTAACCAGTACCCCTGTGATTCTTATCAGACAACTTTGAGAACCTGGGTGAGCTCGGGTCTAGTTACAGCTTGGAACCCACCTCTCTGCGTTCAGTTTCCTCATCTCTAAACCATGACTGGAGATACTTCCTTCCATGAAGATTAAATAAAACAAATGCTAAAATGCTTTGCAAGTGCTTAAAACCTGGTGTTTTTGTAAAGCCTTAAGCATACAGATTATTATGGGTGCTCCGTGGTTGTCATTCAACTTCCCCAGCCTGGGGGCTTGCAGCCTGGGGCTTGTCAGTCCCGGCCCTCTGCATCAGACCCCTCCCCAGAGGCAGAAGGTGCCCTCACCCAGGTTATGAATATATAAATAAAAAACAATGAGAGATTGTGGTTAGACAGAGGCATAGGGGTCAGCCTTCCCCCAAACCTACATGTCCTGGAATCCAGGGGGTCCCTGTTTAAACAGGGGCATTCAGAACGTAGTAGCCTTATCCACCAGGATTAGGGAAGGAACAAAACAGATGATCTCCTTCCCGTACTAGACCAGAAGCTTCTTGAAATTAAGCTTTATTCATTCTGTGTCCCTCCTACTATGTGGCATATAGTAGGAGCTCAGTAAATATTTCAATTAAAATGACTGATAATAACAATAGCTAACGCTTATTGAGCGCCTAATGCAGTAGGCATTCTGGTAATCACTGCATTGATTTTATTATCATCCCCACTTCAGGGATGAGAAAACAGAGGCTCAGAGGGAACCTGGTAACTTGCTCAAGGCCACACATTTACAAGTGAAAACAGCCAGTATGTGAAGTGTACTGCTTGTTACCCAAACCCATGCTTATAGCCTTCTGGCTTCCCCATAGATGAGAGGATGGACATGGGCCTTGTCCTAAGACTTAAAAAAAAAAAAACAAGTCTCAAATAAAGTCTTGCTTTTCCCAGGGTCCGGGAGCAGCAGACACAACTCATTTCTGATGTGTATTGGCCCAAAGCCCTTTGGGGACCTGCTCTCTGACCAGCAAGAGGGACTCTGTCAAAGCCCATTCATCATTGAACTTTCTCCAGCTGGGGCACTCTTCAGGACGGAGGCTAACAGTCATTCTTCTCATTTTTAAAAGGTACTTGTTCATCCAGGATCTGTTTCCTGCAAGAAGGACCAGAAGTGCCTTCTTCCCAGGAGGGGAACGACACCTTCTCGCTTCCCCTGCCCCAGACAGACTGACCGACAGATTACCTGACCTGGGAGATAACCTTTCAGGGCCAACCCAGCTGGCTGGAGAGTGGGGAGCAAAGTCCCTCGAAGTTCTCGAATGCTTTCCATTGGGCCGTTCTGGACCCTTCCTCCACGTGAACAACGATATGCAGGGTTAAGTGCTGGGGCTCTGAGGTCAGGCTGCCAGAAGGCAGACTCTGGATCCTTCTCTATCGCTACCTGGGCATATTAGATCACTTACCATCTTGAAGCATTTGCTCCCTCAGCTGTAAAATGGAGATAAAGAATAGTATCTACTTGACAAGAATGCTGTAAGCAGTAAATGTATGTAAAGTAGTGCTTGGTCATTTGTTTATTCATTCATTGAACAAATCTGCTTATCTAGGAGTCTAAGGCAGGTTACCGGCAAGTGCTAGATTCTCAGGAAGTCAGGGCAGGAAGGCATTTCAGTTCCGCACATATTTAATGAGCATTTCTTACATCAGTGTGACACTGGCTGTCCTTGCATATATGTTAGCCTATAGAAGCCTGTGTAATCCTGTTTACCCCTCCCTGAAGCTCTGTAAGGTATGTAAGGCATTTTAGACATGGGGAAACTGAGGTACAGAGGAATTAAATAGCATCATTATTTTGAAGGTGGAGGGCGTCTGCTTTATCACGCTCCTCCCATGCCTGGCACAGCTCCTGGCACACAGGAACTCAGTAAGGACTTGTCAGGTGATTGAATGAGGTCCATATTCCTGAACAGGTTCCCAGCACACCTCTGCCTTTCACATGCTCCTTCTCCATGCAGCCTCCTGCTGTTTCCACTTAATCTCCCTGGTAAACTCCTTCTCACCTATCAAGACACAGCTTAAACACTGCTGCTTCCTCTACAAACCTGTCACTAGCTCCCTAGCAATTTGGCAGAGTCCTCTTCTAAGCAGAGCGCTGAGGAGCAGTTGTCCCAGCCCTCATGAGTAACTGCCATCAGACTGTGAGCTCCCTGGAAGTGCAGACGACTCCTGTCTCTGAAGCCCCAGCCCCTGCTTCCTAGCTGACCATTGCTTGCTGTGATCCTCAGCCTGATGCGGTCCTGCAAATGGCAGAGGCGGGACTAAGCACAGGCTTCTGGCTTCCACCTCCAGTACTTGGTGCCCTTCCTGTACCCCTCACTGCTGGTCTTGGAGGGCCCATCTAGGTGCCTCTACTGGGCACACGTGGCTCTCTCTGTGATCTGGAGATAGAGACCTCAGCCTTCCTCTACAATCCCCTTGTACCCCAAATGCACTCTGGCCCCATGGAAACACCCACCCTTCCCCAAAGTTCAGAGCTGTTCTTGCTCTGCCCAGAATGATTTTTGCCTCCTCTTCATTCACACAAAATACACCTATTTATCCCACAGAATCCAGCTCAAGGGTCTCCTCTTCCACGTGGCCTCCTTCCCCCTTCAGGCTCTGGTCCCTGGAGCCCCTAGGAGTTTTCCACCAGGAGCCTGCTGCTGGCTGGCTCTGTATTCTGCAGTGTTCAGCAAAGGGCCTGGCCTTGGTAGGTAGAGCTTGCAAATCTGCCTGCAGCCCACCTTGGCTGATCCACAGTGTTTTGTCTGCTCCCAACAGTGTTTTGAAAGGTTTTTATTTAAATCACCAATACTGAAAGTTCATAAGATTTTGCAGAAAATAGTTTGTTTTCATCATTTAAGAAATGGAAAGGGCTAGGCCCTCATTTTAACAAAGCAAGCGTTCCCTTAAGCTGAATAGGATCTGCTTCCTTTAGGCAGGGTCTGTTCTCTAAGGAGCGGCACAGTCCCCTCCACTCCTTAACTTACTGCACCCATGTGCCTGGCCCTAAAGACAAATGAGTTTGAGACACTTGCTGTATATTGGATGAGAGTAAGACACTCCGGAATCAGTTTGGAAGTGCAGGCTCGGGATCAGCCCACCCCATTGTCCTTCTCCAACTAACCCATGGATTGTGGGTACCTGGCCCAGGCTGGATGAAATAGAAATAATCTATTATTTAATAAGAACTTACCATGGGACTTCCCTGGTGGTCCAGTGGGTAAGACTCTGCGCTCCCGATGCAGGGGGCCTGGGATCGATCCCTGGTCAGGGAACTAGATCCCGCATGCATGCCGCAGCTAAGAGTCCACATGCCACAGCTAAAATAAAGATCCCATGTGCTGCAACTAAGACCCAGCACAGCCTAAATAAATAAATATTTAAAAAGTCACTTATTGGGCTTCCCTGGTGGCGCAGTGGTTAAGAATCTGCCTGCCAATTCAGGGGACACGGGTGCCAGCCCTGGTCCGAGAAGATCCCACATGCCACGGAGCAACTAAGCCTGTGCGCCACAACTACTGAAGCCCGTGCGCCTAGAGGCCGTGCAGAGAAGCCACCACAGTGAGAAGCCCGTGCACCACAACGAAGAGTAGCCCCCGCTCGCCTCAACTAAAGAAAGCCTGCACGCAGACCCAACGCAGTCAAAAATAAATAAATAAAAATAAAATTTAAAAAGTCACTTATTAATAAGTACTTACCGTAATGTGCTTGAATTATCTAATTTACCCTTCCTATCACTCCCATGAAGCAGACTGGATATTTACTTCCATTTTACAGGTGTGAAAACTGAGGCTCTGCAGAGTTAAGCCCCTTGCCCAGGCTGGAATGCTTGCAAACGGTAAGGCTGAGATGGATACTCAGTCATTCTGACTCTGGAAGCCAGACTGGATATTGCCATGTCCCCACATGGTTGTTTATTACCTCCTTTACAGGAGGGGCCTTTCCCCTGTCTAAATGGACCTCCTGCACTCCATCACGTCACCCCGTTCATTTCCTCCACAGCACTTCCATGGTTGGAAATTAAGTTGTTTACTTTGGTACTGTTTGTTTATTTTTTGTCTGTTCCCCTTCCCCAGCACTGGGCTGTCAGCCAGACTCCTGTCTGTTCAGTTCACCACTGAACCCCCAGTGCTCAGCACAGTTCTCGATTCTAGGACTCAGTACGTATATGTTGAAGGAATACATTTAACCCAGTCCCTGGACTGGGGGACACAGAGGTAAGAAGGCGAGGATAGGGGAGTCCCTTCTCCTCCAGTGGCCACCAAAAGGGTATGAGCCCCGCAGGTCACCAGCTTCCTCTGGTTTCAAGTTCTTCACTCTCCTGCGCACATGTGGGGTACATAGTAGGTGCACAGTAAGTGCTCAGTACACCTGCTTTGGCTTGCGGATGTCTTGACACCAGCAAGAGAATGCCTTCCTGGCGCTTGTGACTCCTCGTGAACATGCTTCACGTTATTGCACCTTTTGCATGCATCGCTCATGCCGCCCTCTCGCCTCCATCCTCTCCCCTGATCCTTGCAGGAGCTGAGGGACCTGAGCAGGGCTGGTCTCTCCCTCCCAGAGAGTGACTGGCCCGAGATGGTAGAACTGGTAAGGGCCAGGCCTGTCTGATTCTAAATCTCTTGCTCCCTCCGGCTGCCGTGGCCAGACTCTCGTCCCAGCCCCTCCTGGGTGGAGCCGAGGCTCGACTTGTGCTTCCCACAGGGTCAGGAGGTGAAGGCTCAGCCTGCCCTGGGAAACAAACAGAGAGACCACCAGGAGGGTCCCTCTCTTCCCACCCCAGAAGCTTCTCAGAGATTCCCGCAGCGCAGCCTGCCACCCCTGCCTTCGCCTTCCCACCCCCCTATTTCCCTTCCACAGAGAGTCACTGGTCTTGGAGTTGAGCTGGAGTTTGATGACCCAGTTGAGCCTGGGACTGGGAGAAAGCTCTGTGCCTGTGTACATGCGTGCGTGCGTGCGTGCTGTGTGTGTGTGTGTGTGTGTGTGTGTGTGTGTGTGTATGTGTGTGTGGAGGGCAAGGAAAAGAATCACTACTAAGAACAAACCCTTAGGGGAGTGCTTCCTGTGGGGGTAAGGAGTGCTTGGGGAGCGCTTACAGTGGACCAGGCACTGACTATTCTAAGAGGTTTATGTGCACTATTAGCTCAGTGTCTTCCAAAACTGCTTGAGCATAATAATCCCCTGGGGCACTTATTAAAAGTAAAGGGAGTCCCAAAAGTCATAGTGTACTATTTTTAGTGCTCTTTTAAGCTTTAATAGCCTCAAAAATATAAATGATAGAAACTTACAAAAATCATCCTTTGATAGTTTAATTTTTTAAATTCCTTTTACACCTATTTAGTTTTGTGAATTTTTAAAAATTAATTAATTAATTAATTAATTTTTGGCTGCGTTGGGTCTTCATTGCTGTGCGCTGTCTTTCTCTAGTTGCGGCCAGCGGGGGCTACTCTTCATTGCGGTGCGCAATCTTCTCACCGCGGTGGCTTCTCTTGTTGCGGAGCATGGGTTCTAGGCACATAGGCTTCAGTAGTTGTGGCTCATGGGCTCTAGAGTGCAGGTTCAGTAGTTGTGGCGCACGGGCTTAGTTGCTCCGCGGCATGTGGGATCTTTCCAGACAAGGGCTCGAACCCGTGTCCCCTGCATTGGCAGGCGGATTCCTAACCACTGCGCCACCAGGGAAGTCCCTAGTTTTGTGAATTTTTAATAATACATTTTTAATTAAAATTTTTTGTTTAGTAAACATTTGCTATTTTTAAAAAACATAGTTAAAATTTCATTATGCAAAATTCAAAACAGTGGATGATTGGATAAACAAATAATGGCATATATCTGTACATTGGAGTATTACCTGAAATAAAAAGGAATGCACTATTGATATATATAACAAGGATGAATCTTAAATAATGATGCTGAGTTGAACAAGCAGACAAAAGACAGTATATACTGTATGATTCCAATCATATAAAATTCTAGAAAATGCAAACTAATGTTTGCAGACAAGCAGATCAGTTGCAGAATGCGGATCAGTGGTTGTCTGGGAGGAGAGGGGAGAGGGAGGATTCAGCAGGAGAGTTTTGGGGGTGATAAGTATGTTCATTATCTTGATTGTAGTGGCAGTTGTATACATGTGTCAAAGCTTACCAAAATGCACACTTTATTTGCAGTTGTTGTGTGTCAGTTATACTTTACTAAAGCTGTAAAAATGAACATAAATACAATAAACTTTTAAAATATAAGAATTACTATTAAAAATTCATATAACTAAATAAACAAAAGAAATTTATTTTTTATATTTTTTATTTTCCCAAATTTCTTACTGTTTAACAAAAGAAATTTAGATAAACTTTGTGTTCTTTGTAAGTTTGTAGCATTTATACTTCTGAAATAGAACTATACTTAATAGAATATTAAGTATATTCGACTAAATATTAAGTATATTCTAATAAATAGTATATTCTTCTGTACTTCTACTACAGCTTAAGAATGCACTAAACTTTAAGGACACCAAAGTCTCATAGGTCTATGGGCTCAGTAGGCCTGGAATGGGACCCAGGAATCCCTGCCCTTCCAGAGAGCCTTATCAGGTAAGATGGAAAACACAGCATCATCTCTTTCTCTTTTCTTCCCTCTCTTCTGTCTTTCCACAGACACACAAGGTAGATGCTTCTGCTGGCTTCTTTCTACAGCTGAGGAGTCTGAGGCTCGGAGAGGCCGGGCAACTTGCCCAAGGTCATGCAGTTAATTAATAGCAGTGCTGGGATTTGGGGCCAGGCAGTCTGACTCCAAAGCCTGCGCGTGGGGTAACTCACGCGGGGGACTTGTATTTCCAACTCTCCCACCCCCACCCCCGCGCAAGCCCTGTGCCCTCTTAGCCACTGACCTCAGGGCTAGAGGGATCCCAGGCTGGTGCATCCCCCATTCACATCAAAGAACCCCAGACTTCAAAGGCAGCTGGAAGGGAGATGCACATACCTGGCTGGGTATGCAGAGAAGCCCTGGAGAGCTAATACGATTAACCAGAGACCCAGTGGGGCAGGAAGAGTTTTCATGAAGCAGATAACTCAGTGGAAGCAGTTTGAATCCATTCTCACCCACCATTCACCCTCAGAGCCTTTCATTCTATGGCTACTGGCGGAACCTCCAGACACCTGGGAATTGGGGGTGAGGGGAGGGCTGAGCCAAACCTGTGTCCATTTCATAGATGGAAAAACATGTTGAAAGCCAGCTGTTACCTTTGTGCCGGGCATAGTGCTGAGTGCTTTGGACACATGCCTTATGCACAGCTCTAAGGAGCTCCTTTCACGCTGTGTTCTATAATGATTCCCGTTTTACCGATGACAAAACTGAGGGCTGGATTGCTTAAACACTTGCCCAGGGTCAAGTTGGTGCTAAACAGCTCGGCTGGATTGGAGTCCAGGTCTGTTTCGACCCTAACCTTCATTCTGACTCTCTCCTCTGCTGTTTCAGAGCCAGAGGATCAGGGTTGTGAGGCTTGCAGGAGGCTGTGCTTCCTCAGCTCCAGTCTTGGCCACACTGGCTTCCCTCCCCGGGAGACCCCGGCCCAGCCCCCTTCCCAGCCTACTCCTGGCTCTCTTCAGTCTTGCCCTCCCCACTCCCACCCCAGCTCTCAGCTCCCCTTTTGCATCCTCCCTGTGGACTACACCCCTCAGAACTGTGTTCCTTCCCCACTGGTAAGAGGGCGCTGCCCTGCTGGGGAGTCCAGTCAAGGAAACTCCCAAAGAGCAGGGCGGGGAGGGGAGAGGGTATTGGTCTGAATTAGTACCAGTTAGATTGGCATGCAGGAGGGGAGGGGGCGGGGACATCTAGGGCCTCCTCTCAGCTCAAGCCAGACCAGCATGTGACCTTGGCCAAGCCACATGGCCTCGTTGAACCTCAGTTTCTGCATCTGGGATTGTCCCCAGCTCTGTCCCCCACTTGGCTATCCTGGACTTGGTGGAGATCTGAGACCAGTGAGTGGAAGTGTTTCCTAACATTCAGGTCCTGCACATGTGGGCTTTGCAGCTTCTTCCTCCTCTGTTCATCCCAAACAGTTGATGAAATGTTAACAAAATTTTTCCGCTTAGTTCCTTGTATTGTGCTTTTCTGTGTACAGAATTAATGTATATTCACTGTAGAAAAATTACTGCATAACAGTACATAGAGGAAAAGAAAAATCCCCTCTAATCCTGCAATCCATATGTAACCGTGGTTAGCATTTTGGAGTATGTCCTTCCTATCCCCCCTCCCCCGGGCATTTATGTGCACATGTGTCTTTTACTTAGAACAATCACACTGTGTGAACTGTTCTGTAAACTGCTTCTTTCATGTAACCTGAACATCTTTCCAGGCCAATAAGCATCCTTCACCGCTATCTAAAAATAAATGTTGCTTATTTTAAGAGACCACCTCCTCCA
Organism: Balaenoptera ricei; assembly: GCF_028023285.1. Taxonomy (NCBI): domain Eukaryota; kingdom Metazoa; phylum Chordata; class Mammalia; order Artiodactyla; family Balaenopteridae; genus Balaenoptera; species Balaenoptera ricei. Next base: position 64,060,443 of record NC_082654.1, on the reverse strand, counting down.
GGAAGCCAGCTGAGATTTCTGCAGTCCAATCAGCCCTCTCTCAGGACCCTTAAATCATGCCCCCTATTACCTACCTCCTCTTAGACTTTGAGCTTCTAGGGGACAGAAGTCTCCTCTGCACCCCTGCACTCAGTGCCATATGTACAATAGGTGCTAATTAAGGGGGATGAAAAAGTACTTTTCTTATAGAGCTTGCTTTCCCCAGGCAGGTTGATTGCTGTCATCGGGAGGTGACAGAGGCAAAGGAAAGGAACACTCATGGAAGCTGTGCCCTTCAGCGTGCATGCCTGCCTCTGGCTTTGCTCTCTTGTTTGTGGAGAGGAGTCCTAAAGGGATGTGTGCAGGGCGGTGCCCAGTCCCGCCAGCCGCGTCAGGCCGCTGCGCCCGCCTTCTTGGGAAAGCGCTCGGTGGGCGACCCGGGCAACTCGGCCGCCAGCTAGCCGAAAGAGCAGAGTGGGCTGTGGCGCCAGAGGAAGCTGGAGGAGGCGGTGAGTGGCCTGGAGCCCCGTCGCGGGTCCCCAGCGCGGCGGTGGGGTGTCTCCTCCCCAGGCCCCAGTGGGTGTGAGCGCTGCAGGTCTTGCCCGTGTGTCGCTGTGCCCACGACTTGGCGCTGCACCTCGGGCAGCTCCTCCGCCCTGCGAGTCTTGCCACTTGGTCCTGGACTGGAGCCCCGAGAAAGAGGGACCCTCTGGAGTGAGCCCCCGACCTGGACGTAGTGGTCAGGGATCTGGGTCCGCTGGATGTGTTCCCCTCCTGTCTATCCTGTCCCCACCCTGGGCCTACTCTGTAAGCTGGGGCCTCAGGAGGACGTTATGGCTCAGGGCCATCTGCAGAGCCCCAACTTGGTGCCAGGCTGGCTCTGGGGGGGGGGGGTGGGACAGGTGCGGTGAGTCACCACCACCTTTTCGTGCTCCCCAGCGCTTCTGCCCCTGGACTTAGGGAGGGCAGAGCCCCCCACCCCCACCCCCAGGGGAGCCCAGTCCGCAATAGCCACTGTCACAGTTTGTCAGCGCTCACCCGCAACCCTTTGCACAGTTATCTCATTTAGCGCTCACACCTCTGCACGGTGGGTGCTGAGAGATGATGTCAGTTGCTTCAGGCGAGGGCAGCCACAGGCGGAGTTAGTTACCTTGAGGCTGATGAATGAAGGGTAAGTTTCACGCCCCTCCAAGGTCCCCAGCTCTGATTTGTATTTGTATTTTTGTGTTCTTTCCTTCAAACCCCCTCTCCCAACAGTATGAGGCTCGGGCCCCACAACAAGTGATCTTTCCTGGGTACCTGGTCTTGTCTGCTGTCCCCTGCCACACTGCCCAGGGTGGGGGATTGCCGGAGCCGGGCAATGCAGGCCTGGCAGGGAGGGGAGGGCGTGCAGACCCGTCAGGGGCCCACATGACCTCTGCACCATTCTTGGCTCCCCATGACTCCAAGCAGCCTGCCCACCACCCGGCTCCCTGGCCCCCTAAGGAGCCAGCTTGGGCAGAGCCCTAGTGTGACCTTGGGCCCCTCTCTGGGGCTCAGTTTCCCTCATCAGAGAAAGGGGTGGTTGTTACAGGGGTGACTAGAGAAGCCAGGGTGAAAGTGGAGGAGCGGCAGAAGAAAGAGGCTCTGGAAAGCTGCGGCGTCCTGCAGCCCTGCCTGTGTCCTCCGTGCTCTCCCAGCCCCCATGCCCCGGGCCAGTTCCCATCAGAGCACCCCACCATGCCCTGACACCCCGTCTTTACAGCCACACACCCCAGTCCCCTTCCAGCTGCGCATCTTCTCGAATTGTCATTGATGGTGCTGCCTTCCCACACTCACTGCCTCCTGGTCACTCTTCACCTCTGAGAGCATCTCCCCCTGCCCACCATGGACACTGCCCTGGCTTGGGTTGTGGGACACTCATGTTGCCAAATTGGTTTAGTCCTGCTTGACCTCAAGGCGGCTTTTGACACAGTTGAAACACTCTCCTACCCCTTGACTTTGGTGCCACCAAGCTTCCCTCCCACCTCCCCGGCGCTCCTGCTCCCGTTCTCTAGTGCCCCCCACCCACTCGGCACTGATGGGTCCCTCCCCTCCCTCTACATCCCTCTTCTGGAGCGTCTTGCCCTTCTAAGGCTTAAACCCCACCCGATGCTGATGGTGCCCTGCCTTTCTCTACGTCTGAGTCCAGGACCCACACCCACCACCCACCTGTGCATCTCCCCTGGGCTCCCTCATGGGCTTCTCCAGCTCCCCACCCATCCAGGACTGAGCTCTTCACGTGCTGCTCGCGCAGTGCTCCCACTTCACTCAAGCCCCTCCCTCTACTCAAGCCAGACACCCTGATTCCCTCCTCTCCCCAACATCCCAACATCCGATCCAACACTAGCCCCACCGATCCTGCTTTTAAAATCGTTCTCTAGAATCCATCTGTCCCTCTCCATCTCCTCTGTCATCACCCTGGTCCCAGCCACCCTTTGCTCTGCACTGGCCTTCTGGCTGGCCCCCACAATCCATTCCTCCCAGGAGCGGCAGCCGTGGGTGGGATTGCAGCACTTCCCTCGTTGAAACCCTCGGAGCTCCCCTTGCCTTGGGATCAAATACAAGCTCCTGAAGCCCGGGCCCTGTGCCTCATGCCTCATTGCCCTCCACCTGCAGCAGCCTTCCGCCTTCTTTCAGTTCCTGGAATCTGGTGAGCTTGTTCCCACCTCAGGGCCTTTGCCCTTGCCGTCCCCTCTGCCCAAATGCCCTTTCTCCTGCTCTGCCTGGCAAACACCTACTAGCCTTCAAGTCTTTGCTTAAATGTTACCTCCTTGGAGAGACCTTCCCCCAGCACGCGGTTGAAAGATGACCCCCTCACACTCCCTCAGAGCACTTATTGTCAGCTGTGGTTACATCTTTGCTCGGGGGCTGTTGGTTCATGTTTGCCCCCCCACCCCCAGCAGACTGTAAGCGCTGCAAAGCCTGTTGGGTTTACTGTCTGTGTTGCTCTGCACCCCTGCACTTAGCATGGTGCTAGGCGCACGGAGAGCACCCGGGAAACACCTGTTGTGAAGGAGAGGAGTGTCCGGCTGCCCGGGCTCTCCTGCTGCCATCTGTCCAGCAGGTGGCCTCCCAGGGCAGAACTTCATCGGTCCTCTGATTCCAGGACAGCTCCCACTGCGACCCCACAGCCCCCAGTCAAGCAGCAAGTGCAGGAGTCAGGCTCCCCTCTTAACGTCTTCCTGCCCCACAGAGCCCTCTGTACTCCGCTCTACTCTTTGAGATTTGGGGCTCCGCATCGTGGTTATGTTTACCGGCATCTCCTGCAGGGCGCTAGAGGCAACTTGAAGCCAGAGGCCAGATCAAACCCGTTTCTTTTTCCTTGGTGCCTGTGCAGAGCTCAGAAAACTGAATGACCAGTGGGAAAACCAAATGACTCAGTCCCGTGGAGAGGCTCTGCTCCTGGCGGTTGTCATTAAGGCTTTGGAGCCTGATTGCTTGGGTTCTAACCCTCACTCTACTGCTTACTAGTTGTGAGACTCTGGGCAAGTTACACAACCACTGTGTGCCTCATTTTCCTCCTCTGTAAAAGTGGGAATAGTTCCTGTCTCATAGGCTTGTAGTGAGACTAGAATGAGGAAATACACAAGTATCTAGCATGGTACCTGGGTGTAGTAAATACTCAGTGAATGACAGCTTTTACTACTGAACAATTCTTTACCCCCTATGGGAATCCCCATTCCAGATGTGGGAGAGACTGTCCGTGCTTGTGCATGGCACACACACACACACACACACACACACACACACACACAGGGAAAAATGCAGGAACAACACATACCTCTCCCAGCTGTGGGCTCAGGCAGGCCAAGGTGCCTCCTTTGCCAGGACAGGGGAGCCCAGCAGATGCCCAATTGCCTTCCTGGCACTGTGTCTCCTGCATTCAGTGCCAGTGGCTTGGCAGGACAGTTGCCATGGCAGCAAGTGATCCGGCCTGCAGACAGGGACAGTGGCTGGCTTTTGCTGAGCTCTGACTCTTTAGAAGGGGTGGTTTCCTGCCAAGGCACAGGCCCTCCTGCTGCCCAGACATTCAGCTGGCATGGGCAGCCTTGGCCACACCCAGAGCCCACCAGTCTCCCTACCCTGGGAACTGGGAGGCTGAGCCAGCCACTTACTCTGGGCATTCCCTCAGAAGCCCTGGTGAGTTCAGGTTGGGCCTGGCACCTCGTAGGCCTCTCTTGCATGTTTTTGGGGTGAATGAAAACACAAACAATGAATTCCCTCTCACCACTTTGAAGAGTAAAAGTTTGAGACATAATCTGACCTTCTCTAGAAATGGCCTAAATATTTATTTAGTACCTACTGTGTGCCAGCCATTGCTCTAGGTGGAGCCAAGATTTGAACCCAGCTAGACACGTTCCTGCTCTCAGGGAGCTGACATCCTAGTAGGGGGAGAAAGACAATAAACAAACAAACAGCCAGAACAAGGAAAGTATCAGATAGTGATGGGTGCTGTGGAGAGAATTAGGGTGACGGAATAGGGAGAGAATGAGGGACTGCTTCAGGTGGAGGTGGCAGAGAAGGCCTCTCCAAGGAGGTGGCAGGTAAGCAAAGACCTAAGTGGAAGGAAGGAAGATCTGGAGGAAGAGCATCTTAGGAAGAGGGATCAGCAAGTGCAAACATCCTGAGGGGGGACCACAACTGGCCAGTTTGAGGAACTGAAAGAAGTTAGGCTGGAACTTAGTGGGCAAAGGGGATGATGAAAATAATGCATAAAGTGTACTGATTTTAAAGTCATAATCTGATGAATTTTCACAGCTGTATTCGTCTATGTAACATATCCAGATCAAGATATAGAACATCCCCAGTGCCCCAGAAGTTTCCCTCAGGCCCCCTCCCAGTCAATGTCGCCCCTCACCCAGAGGTGACCACCCTTCTGCCCTCAATCATCATAGGCTAGTTTTACCTGTCCTAGGAGTTTGTCTAAATGATGGAATCTTACACTACATTTTCATTTGGATCTAGCTCTTTTCGTCCATGATGTTGGTGAATTGGTAGTTCATTCATTTTAGTTGCTAGGAAGTATTCCATTAAGACACTGCACCACAATTTGTTTTTGTTTTTTTTTAAATAATTTTTTAATAGATTTATTTATTTTTATTTATTTATTTTTGGCTGCGTTAGGTCTTCGTTGCTGTGCACGGGCTTTCTCTAGTTGCGGTGCACGGGCTTCTCACTGGGGTGGCTTCTCTTGCTGCGGAGCACGGGCTCTAGGCATGCGGACTTCAGTAGTTGTGGCACGCGGGCTCAGTAGTTGTGGCTCGCAGGCTTAGTTGCTCCATGGCATGTGGGATCTTCCCGGACCAGGGATCGAACCCTTGTCCCCTGCATTGGCAGGCAGATTCTTAACCACTGCGCCACCAGCGAAGTCCCCTGCACCACAGTTTGTTCATCCATTCTTCTCTTGATGGACATTTGAGTTGTTTACATATTTTGGGCTATTCTGAATAATGCTGCTAGGAACATTCTTGTAGATAGCATGCCCGAAAAGATATTATACATGCACTTTTAGGTATGTTATATACACCAGTGAAGGATCAGCAAGCTCTACCCTTTCATTCTGCAGGTGGAGAAACAGGCCCAGAGAAGGGAATGGACTTGCCCCCAGGTTACCCAGGCAATCAGTGGGTGAGGGGGGATGCTGCTGACCGTTTTTGCACCACTTGTGCTAGGCAGAAGGCCCTGGATCCCCAGGAGGGAAGAGGAAAGAAAAGAAATTTTTTGAGCACCTACTGCGTTTCAGGCCCTTCATAGGTATTATATCATTTGTGCTAATCCTCAAAGAATACCACCAATTAGGCATTATTGTGCCCATTTTACAGATGGGGGGCCTAGTCTAAGAAGCATATTTATAGAGATGGAATCAGGACTCAGGCAAGCCTGTCTGATTCTAAAGCCTGACCCCTCAGTGACATGCTGCCACCCAGGGGAGTGAAGGCTCCACGTGCCAGGGCTGCAAAGGCCGAGTATAGAACCTGCGGGGAAATGAGAAACTTGAGAGGCTCCTCACATTAGCAGGTCCCCAGGCAGGATGGGAAGCAGCTGGGAGAAATAGCCTAGGTATTCTGTTTTAAACTGCTGCCAGACCCCAACTGGCCTGCATTTCCCTTCTGAGGACAGCTCAGGGTTGGGTCTGCTCAGTGGGCCTTGTGGTTAACTTGCTGTGTGACCTTGGGCCAGGCACTGCCTCTTGGTGCCTCTGGTACCTTCTGGCTCTGACCTGGGGTTGGGACTGGGGGTCTCCAGGCCTTCACTGGCCTGACAGGTGCCCTTTGCTCCAGGGCTGCCACTGGGGAGGCTGGTGGGGAGAGGCGGCTTTGGGACTCCCAGGACCGCTCCATGGGGCTGGTGTGGGGTCTCTACCTCCCAGACAGTGGTCTTCCTACTCAGAGCTGGAACTTTGGCCCACTTGGGACTTCTTGGTGAGGCCTTTTGTGTCGGGGGGAGGGGGCAATTATTTTCTCCATTCTGTGGGGTTTTTTTAAAATTAATTTTTATTGGAGTATAGTTGCTTTACAATGTTGTGTTAGTTTCTACTGCACAGCAAAATGAATCAGCCACACACATACATACAACTCCTCCTTTTCGGATTTCCCTCCATTTAGGTTGGGTTTTTTTTTTATTGTTGTAAAATATACATAACATAAAATTGACCATTTTAACCACTTTTAAGTATACAGTTCAGTGGCATTAAGTGCATTCACATTGTTGTGCAGCCATCACCACCATCCATCTCTAGAACTTTTTCGTCTTCCCCAAATGAAACGCCATACCCATTAAACACTAACTTATTGAATAGGGGTTTTTGGAGGTGGGGGTAGGAGGTCGCTGTCCCTGAGTGACCAGGGGGAAGCTGTGAGAGGAAGTAAGAGAATGTGGAACAAACTAGTGAGGAAGGCAGGGATTTGTGGCAGAAACTGGGGCCCCTGAGCAGGGAGACTTAGCTCGCTCCCCTCCAAGACCCTGTCCTGGGCTGTCCTGATCCCCTGCACGGGGCTCTTTATTTCCTTCCCACCGGCCTCTGGCTGCCTGCCCCACCCCCATCTTGGCCTCTTCTTCTGTCTCCCTACAGAATAGTGAGCATTTTTAACGGCTTCACTGCTTCACTGCTAGCAGCAGCTAGAGATTTGAAGGGGGGCGGTGACAGGCTGGGAGGTGCGTGCCTGCGGGCTCCAGAAGGACACTTGTCTGCAGGTTTCTGAATGTCAAATGTCAGCTAGGTGTGAAGTCAGAGCCCGGAGACCAGATCCCTGGGGGTAGGGAGGTGCTGAGTGGTGAGAGAGAAGGGTTTCATTCTCTTCTCGACCCCCTTGGGAAAGAGCTCCCTGGGGGAACTGGAGGTGGAATAACAGTTAAGGCCTTTTCCGGTCTTGGAAGTTCTCACGGGTCTTGGAAGCTCCCACCGAGCTTTGAAAGCCCAGGGGTTGTTTAGCTGGAGAAGTCTGCAGGCAGGGTAAGAGATGGCATTTCTCAAATATTTGAAAGGAAGAGGTATGTACCTGTGTGCTGGTGGTCCCAGGGTGGCCGGGACAGGACCAGCTGGGGACTGAGGAGAGTGGCTGGGAAGTGGAGGTCAGATTCATGTTAGGAGGAGGAGGACAGTTCTGCAGAGAAGTCTCCCTAGGGGGTGAGCTCCCATCCCGGGGGAATTAAAGTCAGGTAGCACTTTGGCTGAACTCAAGGGCTCTGAGGTCAGAGATGGCTGAGGGACGTGGGGCAAGTTCCTCAACCTCTCTGTGCCTCGGTTTCTTCATTCAAAAAATGAGGATAGTAGTGGAATATGCTTTTCAAAAATGAGGAATGGGATTATGGATCTGAAGTCTAATACAGTACCTGGCACTTAGAAAGCACCCAGTAAAGGATCGGAGTACAGTGGGGAGCATTCTTGGGTGAGGTGGGGAGTTGGGTTAAATTCCCACAAAGAGCCCCTCAGCCCTGATGTTCCATGGAAGGAGAACCATGGGGTTCATTCTGACAATGCACCAGAGTTGTCTGAAGTTTGTCACTTACCGCCAAATGGGCAATTTGTCCACCTATCCACCATAGATGGGGTCTGAGAAGAGTACCTGTGTTTATGTGCAAGGCAAGAGTTATTTATCTCATTTTACAGATGAGGAGACTGAGGCCCAGAGAGTTTCCTTTAATTGCCCAGTGTAGACATGGTGAGGCAGGATCTCGATTAGGGCTTGAATCTCCAGAAGTCTGGTCAGGGGCTCTGTCCAAACAACTCGTCTGGTCATGGCCTTTATCAAGCCCATGGCCTCTTGGTTTTCTGCTCAGTTAGAGGGGTTGCCTGACTCTCTTGCTGGAAAAAAGGTGGGATGAGGGGTACCAGCCAAGGTTAAGGAAGCTTCTTTTCCCCAGGGCCTAAATGTGGACCCCTTTTCCCTGCTTTTGCCCCAGGAGGGGTCCCTGCCCAGGGCTTCTTGTGGACCTGCTACAGTGAGCAGGGCACAGCAGGCTTTGGCGTCAGGAGAGCCATCCTCAGAGGAGTGACATCACCACTCCAAGCCTCAGTGCTCTGGGACGTGGGAGTGGCACCTACTTCTCAGGTTGGCTGAAAATAGCCAGCACGGTAATTTTGAGAAAGCCCTTTGTAATCCAAAAGCAGGCCTTGAGTCCAAGCTTGGTGTATGTAGGTACTCAGGACTTGAATTTCTTCCTTGTTTCCTCTGCCCGAGACCACCTCTTACAGTGGAAGCGGCTGTCCTGCAGCATTTGGAGGTTTGGCCTGGCCAATTATACAAGCATTTATTAAGCTCCTAGTATATGCTGTGCCCTGGGCTAGAACACAGCAATGAACAGTACATATTTCCCTGCCCTCCGGGAGCTCAGAGGTAACAGTACATATTTCCCTGCCTAGTGGCGGAGGGACAGGCAAGCCAATGGATCATGCCGGGGGTGGCAGCCTTGAGGTGTGCTATTCTGAGCTCCCTTGCAGAGAACTTGCTGCAGGATGCAGTTAGCTGACTGCCCTCAGCTGCCCCACCTTTGGGATCCGCTGCTGCGTTCACACGGAGGCCACCACCTCCCTGGGCTCCTGGCCAGTGGCTGAGCCCCGGGCGGGTACTAGAGCTGGGCCACATCTGCCAGATGCAGGACTCCTCTAGTGGGCAGTCTTTCTTCGGGCTTCCTGCTTGGCCTGGCTGAGATGTTCTCAGGGCTGCCCTGGGCCTGGGGCTCTTCCTCTCAACCCTCCTTCCTTCCCCATCCTTGCATAGGTGTCAGACCTGCAACATGGTCTGAAGGCTCTCCCCACTCATTCCTACCTCCTCGCCCCTTGTCTTTCACTGGCATTTCCCCCAATAAACCAACTGCACTGCTAACTTTGCCTTGGCGCCCGCTTTCCAGAGATCATAACTGACACGCACTGTGGAGGGACACATACCCTGACCCAGGGACGCCTGGTTACATAGAGCAGAGTCTCGCTGACCACGCTTTGGACGGCAGATGTCTGGCTCGGTCACTGGAGCACAGGGGCAGGCTGAGCTTTTGCTGTGGGTAGAAAAGCAGATCTTTGAAGTCAGGCTGCCCGGTGTGAATCCCAGCTTGGCCCCTTACCAGCTGTGTGCCCTGGGGTGGGTTAGTGCATCTCCCTGAGCCTCAGTTTCCTCATCTGCTAAGGAGGATGAGACGACTCCTGCCTCGTGGGGCAGGGGTGAGGCTTCAGTGAGTTAATGCATGTGAACTGTGGCACAGAGTAAACACTCAGTGTCTCCCTTCCCCTGTAGGAGGGAAGACCTTGCAGGGGAGGGGGCGAGATGCCATCTCTGAATCTGTGCCTCTGGCCTCAGAAAGCACCCTGGATTTGGGGGGCTGTCTGTGCCCTTCTGAGCCTTGGCCAGCACATTCTTAAGAGGAGTTGGCATCACCTGGTCCCCTGCCAGCCGCAGGTGGGAACACTACACCCTGGGCAGGGCTGGGGGCAGGCCAGAATCTTGGTACAGAGGCAGGCTGCTAAGAGTCGGATTGGCCCTTTGCAGAAGAGGGCCTTGGAGTCACTTGGCCCTGTGGTCCCCAAACACCAGATACTTGACTATTGCCTTAGAACCACCCAGGGGGCTTTCCCAGGCTCCAGCCCTGGAGATTCTGGCTTAGGAGGGCTGGAGTGGAGCCTGGGAATCTGTGGTCGAATCCCTCCTGCTGGTGATTCAAATGCACACATAGGCCAGCTGGGAACAGTTGTCCAGTCCCAGCCCCAGGTTTACCCCTGACTGCCAGGACAGTGAATGCCTGTCTCAGACGGCCTGGGGTGGGGGGTGGAGCGCCTGGAGAGGCCTTCCAAGCCAGCAGGTCTTTAGTGGCCTCCAGTTTACGTGAACGTGCCTGGCGTGCCATTATGCTTCTGAGTTTGTTTTGGAAAGGAAGGGACTCTAATGAGCTGGGCTGTTTCTCTGTGGCTTTGAGCTGCTTCTGCCCATGGCTGCGTGCCTCCAAGACAACAAAGGGAATGGGGGGTGGTGTCTGTCCCTTCTGAGAAGCCTAGCTCTAGGCCATTAGGACAAAGAAGGAGGCTGGGTCAGGAGTGAGTTCCTCGTCTCTGGGAACAGTCAAACAGAGGCAGGGACCACTACCCCTCAGAGATTTCATACAGGGAATCCCTCTAAGTCTGCCAGGGTGCTCTGTCTGGCCTCGTAGACTTCATTTCTTTAAGATATGTTTACTGCATCCATCATATTCTGATGGAGGTTGGGGTGAAATTGTGTAATGTCTGTGGGTTGCTTTAAAATACTCCAGAAAGAAAACCAAAAGAGAAAAAAAGATAACAGTAGATGAAGCAAGAGTGGCAAAATCTTGATAAGTGTCATATCTGATAATGGGTATATAGCGTCGATTATGCTATTCTCTACTTTTGTGCATATATAAAGTGTTCAAAATAAAAATTAAAAATGACAGTTATTAGGAAATTCCCTGGCGGTCCAGTGCTTAGGACTCTTCGCTCTCACTGCCAAGAGCCAGGGTTCAATCCCTGGTCGGGTAACTAAGATCCCACATGCCTCATGGCATGGCCAAAAAAAAAAAAAAAAGACAGTTATTTGAATATATCGTAGATGCATAGGGTAAAAAAAGCCAACTGTACAAAAGGATAGTGAGTGGAGGGGAAGCCCAATTCCCCTCCCCAAGCTTCTTGCTTCCTCTCCCCAGGCTTCATTTATCCTCTGAGGGCTAAGCCCTCTTCCCAGCATCTTCTGTAGCCTTCCAGAGACTGACCCTGTGTATCCAAGCCTATCAGTTGATTATTATTATTTAAAAATAGATAACACATCCACATGGAACAAAATTCAAATGCACAAGAAGGTGTGCAGTGAGAAATTTCCATCCAGCCACCCAGTTCCCTGGAGGCAACTAAAATCACTGGTTTCTTACCTGTTCTTCAGAGACATTTAATGTACAGTTTACCCTTGAACATCGCGGGGGTTAGGGGTGCCCACCTCCGTGCAGTCAAAAATCCGCATGTAATTTAATTTATAGCTGGCCCCTGGCGGTATCTCCCGTTCTGCATCCCCAGATTCAACCAACCGTGAATCTTGTAGTATTGTAGTAAAAAAATTGCGTATAAGTTGCCCCCTGCAGTTCAAACCTGTGTTATTCTAGGGTCAACTGTATTCTGTGTATGTACGTATATATAAGCAACCCTCCATATCCAGTTTCCACCTCAGCTGATACCCACTGTACGTACAGCTGATACAGCTGTACTACTATATAAGGGACTTGAGCATCTGCAGATTTTGGTATCCATGGGCGTCCTGGAACCAATCCCCCAGTGGATATTGAGGGACTATATCTATACAGCTCCTAAAGTGCTAGAATATTAGAGACCTGTCCTGCAATTTCCTCTCCTCCCTCCCCCCTTCCCTCCTTCTTTTTTACCTCAGCTGCAGTTGAGTAAATAATTTTCCTCAATCATCATCAATATATGTGAGGCCTTTCTCTTGCATTGTTCTCTTTGTTTCATTTCCCCTTCATCGTATTCCTTTTTCTCATAGGCACCCATGGTAGTGTGTTTGATCAGTGTTCTTGCATAGCGCACATATCCTCATTTTTAAAAACTATGGTTATTTTTCTGTGTATGAGTGTTGTTACTTTACATCAATGGTATTGTATGGCTAATCCAGCTCTATTATTTTATCACAGGATACTGTGTTTTCAAGCTCACTCCACATCTTTGCATGTGCACCTGGACTGTTGGGTGTACCTGTTGGATGGGATTCTGTGGTTGGAATCCATGTGACTTATCTATTCCGCTAGAGACAGATGCCAACGCTGGCTCCAGTGCCCACTGTCACAGACTACGCTGCCCTGATCGTCTCTGTCCATGTCCACTCCTGGACTTTGCTCCCAGCTCTAGAGATCATTTTCCATCAGCCCACATACATCTGCCTCGTGTTTTAAAATAGCTGCCTGGCATTTCCAGTTTCTAGATGTTCCAGAGTTTATCTAGCCAATCATCTCTCTGTCCACAGACTTTTCGGCTGTTTCCAATCTTTCACCATCGCAAACGAGGAATAACCTTGCACAGTTGTCAATCTGTCCGTGTGCAGGCACATCTCTAGGCTAAATTCCTAGAAATGGAATTGCTGAGGGGAAGAGTCTGCATTTGTCATGTGGATAAATACTGTCAAAAAGTGTGAGACCGTCCCTTTCCTATCCCTCTTCCTTTTTTTTTCCTATCCCTCTTCTGTCACTAAGGTTCTTTGAGGCTCAGAGAGGTGGGTGACCTGGCTGGGATAACACAGCCAGTGAGTTTTGGCACCGAGACTAGACCTCAGGAGGCTGAGCCTGGGCCAGTGATCTTTCCAAGGCACTTCGTTGGCTCCTGTGTGTCCCAAACTTTGCGGAGTCTGGGATCTTCCCTGTAAGTCTGGGAGGTCTTGGCCTCTGCTGGAATGTTTCTGGTAAGCAAGCACTCCTCACTGCCCACCCCTCTGGTGAGGGGTCAGCCCAGGAGCTCTGTTCCTGGGGACCAGGAACTTGCCATCTGAAGGCCTTGGGAAGGCGCTATCAGGCCTCTGTAGCTCCCTTGACCCCCACCCCACCCCCTTTTCCCTTGCAGCATTTTCATAAATGGCTCTGTCAGAGTGAGACATCCTTGGGCGCCTGAGTAGTGTTGCTTGGATACAACTGGGCAACAGATCTGGGTTATTTAAGGGAGAAGGATAGTGGGAGGGAAGGGGTGACAGCCTATTTATTCAGGGATGGATGGTCTTCCTGCTGCAGGACTTGGCAGACCCCCTCTCAACACCCCCCATCCCACCCCGCCTCATTATTTTCAGTGTCCAGGGCCTGGGGTTCTGCAGTGAGACCCAGCAGAAGGCCACTTGGAGCTCCTTTCTCATAGCAGTGGGGGCAGGGGATTCTCTGCACATTATGAGAGGGGAGGGAGAGGAGGGAGGAGGTGAGGGCAGACGGAGACCCCTAGGAGGGGATCTTCTGATGATGCTAGCAGCCACAACTACTATTATGTTATTGAGCGTCTTCTTGGACAGCTATTTGTTAAGGGCTTTAAATTTGTTAGTTCATTTAATCTCAAAATCCTGTCGAAGTATGTGTGACTGTCCTCATTTTATAAGCACTTTTTAAAATTTTAATTTAATTTACTTTTTGGTCAGGCTGCGTGGCATGCGGGATCTTAGTTCCCAGACTAGGGATCAAGCCCACGCCCCTTGCAGTGGAAGCACAGCGTCTCAACCACTGGACTGCCAGGGAGGTCCCAATCCTCATTTTATAGATGTGGAAACAGAGGCTCAGAGAAGCTCAGAAACTTGCCTGAGGTCACGTAGCTAAGAAATGGCAGAAACTGAATTCAGACTCAGGTCTCTCTGACGCCAAAGCCGAAACAAATCAGTGTACATCACTGAGCTGGTAGGGCCCTCCCAGGACATCCACTTCCACTCTGAGCTGACCTGGGAGGTGGTGCTGGTGTCCTCTTCACAGCCCTCCCAGCACCCTGGTCCCCACTCCACCCTGCAGGAAACACATCTCTCTGAAAATTTACTGCTCTGCCTGCCTCACAGGTCTGGGAGCACCTAGGGCAGGGTGGGGTCTGCACCCTGAGACCAGGGTCAGGCACACAGTAGGTACTTAACGTTGCAGCTTGGAGCTCAGATGCTTGAGCAGCTCACCTGAGACAGGGATCCTCACTCACTTCCCTACAGCCCTGCAGGGACCAGAAGACAGTGTCCTGCCTCTGAGCCTTCTCTGCTCCAATTGAACAGACCCGGACCCTTCAGCATTTCCTGGGGCTGGGCTCCAGATCTCCACCCTCTTGCTATCTTGCTGGGAGTCAGCACCCATGTTCCTGGGCAGGTGTCATCTGATCAGCGGGAGTCCACAGAGGCGCAGGTGCGGTGCTGAAGGCTGCTGGTATCTGTCCCTGTGCAGCTCAGGACACCCACCAGAAGGAACTTAACTCTTCAGTGGCCCAGCTCTTAGGGAGGACTGGTCAAACTGGGCCGGGCTGAATTGTAGGGTGGGGTGGGAGTAAGGAGCTGTGGCTTGGGAAATGGGGAGAGACATGCCAGGTGAGCTGTGCAGAGGAAGAAGCCAATACGTGCGTGGGTCCTGGGCTTGTGCTGTAATCAGCGTGTCCCCTCATCATCCTCTGAACCCCAGTACAACCTTACACTTTGCGGAACTTTATCACAACCTGCCTTCAGTCACGCTTATCCATCGAATAGCGATGACGGTAAAGGCCACTCTGTGCTACATACTTTGAAGTCATCACCCCATTTAAGTCCCACAACCACCAGCTCAGGTAAGTGAGGTAAGTGTCATGAGTTACCTGAGGCTCAGAGACCTCCACTGTTTCTAAAGTAGCCCCACTTTTCTTTACCATTCTATTATTTTCTTCATTGCATGAATAACTCAGGAATGATGTTGCCTCTGTTATTATTTACTTGTTTATTGTATCCTTTGCCCCACCCTACTAAAATGTCAGCCCCATAAAGGGATATTGCCCCATGAGGGAACTTGTCTGCCTCATTCACTGCTCAAGGCCTAGAACAGGGCTTGGAAGATAGAAGGGGCTCTGTAAATGTTTGTTGATTGACCGACTGACAATGAATGAATGAAATATCTGTTGACTGAATGAACCAGGATTCCTTCTCCCTTTTCTCTCTTCTTCTTCTGATGGAGGGCTCTCCTTGTAGTACTTGAGGAATGTTCTGGAGATAGAATCACCCTCCTCCCACATGTCCTGGGCACTCTTCAGTCAGGCATTGAGAAGTGCTGGGGGACGGGTAGGGGGGAGGTCCCCTTGCCCTCGGGGACCTCATTGTTCTTCAAGGCATTTTCAAACTGCAGGTCACAGGTAAAATCAGTTTTGTGCACTGCAATCAGTAAAAACAAAAAGAAATAGGATAGGGGCTTCCCTGGTGGTGCAGTGGTTAAGAATCCGCCCGCCAATGCAGGGGACATGGGTTCGAGCCCTGGTCCGGGAAGATTCCACATGCTGCAGAGCAACTAAGCCCGTGTGCCACAACTACTGAGCCTGTGCACCTACAGCCCGTGCTCCACAACAAGAGAAGCCACCACGATGAGAAGCCCGCACACCGCAACAAAGAGTAGGCACCGCAACTAGAGAAAGCCTGCACGCAGCAACGAAGACCCAACACAGCCAAAAGAATAAAAATTAAAAATATATAAAAATAAATAAATTTATTTAAAAAAAAGAAAGAAGTAGGATAGGATAGATTAGAAAGTATCAGAGTGCGTCACATGCAGTAAGGCTAAGCATTTTTTTGTTTGTTTTGGTATATTTATGTCTCTGTGTAGCTGGTGGTCCCAAGGTAAAAAAAAAAAAAAAAAAAAAAAAAAGAAATATATATATATATATATATATATATATATATATATATAATATAGTTGATTTACAATATTGTGTTAGTTTCAGGCCATGATAATATTGTGTTAATACAGCCAAGTGATTCAGCTAATATATATTTTGCAGATTCTATTCCATTATAGGTCATAAGATGTTGAATATAGTTCTCTGTGCTATGCAGTAAATCCTTATAGCTTATCTATTTTATGTATAGTAGTTTGAATCTGTTAAACCCATGTTCTTGATTTGTCCCTCCCTCCCTCTCCCTTTGGTAACCATAAGTTTGTTTTCTATGTCTGTGATTCTGTTTCTGTTTTGTATATAGATTCATTTGGATCCTATTTCAGATTCCACATATAAGAGATATCATACAGTATTTGTCTTTCTCTGTCTGACTTCACTAAGTATAATATTCTCTAGGTCCATTCATGTTGCTGCAAGTGGCAATATTTCTTTTTTTATGGCTGAGTAATATTCCATTGTATAAATATACCACATCTTCTTAAGCCAAATGTCTGTTGATAGGCACTTTGGTTGTTTCCATGTCTTGGCTATTGTAAATAGTGCTGTTGTGCACATTGGGGTGTATGTATCTTTTTGAATCAGAGTTTTCATTTTTCTGGATATATACCCTAAAATGTATTTCTTTTTTTTTTAATATTTAGTTATGGGACTTCCCTGGTGGCGCAGTGGTTAAGAATCCGCCTGCCAACGCAGGGGACGTGGGTCTGATCCCTGGTCTGGGAAGATGCCACATGCCGTGGAGCAGCTAAGCCCATGCGCCACTACTGAGCCTGTGCTCTAGAGCCTGCGAGCCACAACTACTGAGCCCACGTGCTGCAACTACTGAAGCCTGAGCGCCTAGAGCCTGTGCTCCACAACAAGAGAAGCCACCACAACGAGAAGCCCATGCATGCCGCAACTAGAGAAAAATCCCACGCACAGCAACGAAGACCCAACTCAGCCAAAAAATAAATACATAAATAAATAAATTTTAAAAACTACTAAAAAAATTATTTATTTATTTAGTTAGTTGCATGGGGTCTTTGTCACAGCAGGCGTGTTCCTCAGTTGCAGCTTGTGGGCTCCTTAGTTGCAGCTTGCGAGCTCCTTAGTTGTGGCATGCAAACTCTTAGTTGTGGCATGCATGTGGGATCTAGTTCCCTGACCAGGGATCGAACCCGGGCCCTCGGCATTGGAAGCGTGGCGTCTTATCCCCTGCACCACCAGGGAAGTTCCTAAAATGCATTTCTTACTTTGAGTTTCGTCAAAAAAGTTTGAACCTAGTGTGTGAATTTAGGAGGTGGGAGATGGTATCCTTGGACCTAGACCCAAAGGAGGGCCAACCAATGAAATTAATAATCCAGCTGATAATTATAATGTCAATTATTGAACATGTATTCTGTGCCAGGCAGGAGTGCTCAAGTACTAGGGCCCTGCACAGAGGTGAGGGGGAAGGAGTCCAGGGCAGACAGAGATCCTTTGAGCAGGGAAGACTGCCTGGAGGCGGTGGAACCTGAACTGAACTCAGCCTCGGAGAACCCCTCTGCCCTGGCAGGTGCAGGGCTGGGTGAGGGTGTGAGCTCAGGTGGCAATAATAGTAACAATAACAATAGCTTCAGTCAGTGAGCTCTGGCCAAGTGCCAGGCACTCCTTTAATCCTCCAGACATTTCCTGGAGGCATAAACTGCTCTTCATACCAGTTTACAAATGAGGAAAAAAAGACTTGGAGAAATGTGGTGACTTTTAGGGTAAGGGTCACATAGTGGTAAAATTGCTGAGGTTAGATCCAGGCAAATTGGCCCTACTCAGAGCCCGTGTCTTTCAGCCCTGGACTGCACACAGCAAGGCCCGAACAAGCGAGGGCTGCTGGATCCTGGTGGTGGGGCGGTGGGCCTGGAGGGGCAGACAGCCAGAGCAGGACCCTGAGGCAGCTGGGGCAGGTGCGGACGGGTCTGTGTTGGGCCTCAGAGACCACCTGGCTCACAGGGAAGACTGCAGGCTCCAAGATGCCCACCATGGAGGGCCCACGTGGGTCCCAGTCTTGGCAATAACGTGGCCATGGGGAGTAGCGCCAGATTGGCTTCCTGCCCTGATGTTGTCTATTCCTCGGGCCCAGTGTCCCCCAGCCTGTGGTGGGCTTGGCGTGCAACGAGGAGCAGAGAAGAGCAGTAGAGCCTGTTTCTCATCTTTTGTCAAGTCTCATCTTTGTTGGTTTGAACCCAGCTCCTCTGCCTTCCGGCGAGTTGTTTCTACCTGTCAGGAAATAATTCTTGGCCTGAGCGTTCCCACGAGGGAACCGGGGGTTCGCACAGCTTATGTTTCTTCGCAGGGATTGAACTTGGGACTTGCTTGCCTGGGCAGAGGGGGCTGTGGATGGCCACTGGCAATTCTCATGGAAGCGTGAGTAATGGGGTGGTTCACTACCCTTTGCAGTAGCGGCTCGCCTGGTTTTGGATGGTGGTGGGTTAGTTTGTGTGTGTGCTACACATGCCCACATACACACACATGCTCACTCCTACAACCACACTCACACCCACTAGACACTCGCACAAACATGCACACTCTCATTCACATCTCTGTAAACATACATGAGCAACACGAGCATATATGTGTACATACACGTGTTCACACACGAGCACACAGTTGTACTGCAGGGCCACCCGCGGGGCCTGGCATTCTTTAGATGATAAGGTGGCGTCTCGGGTTCTTGTGCATCTGGGATGTGGGGTGGTGGCGGTAGTTCTGGTGGAGGTACTGGGTCAGTAGGGGTGGGTCCTGAGCCCTCTAGTTTCTGAGATCCTGTTCGGGGACCACTGATCCTTTCTCAGTGGACTTTTGGGCTTCTGCTCTGAGCTTACAGACGTCTTGGGGAGCTTCTGCGGCAGTTTGCGCTGAGAGAGTTGGCCCAATTGATTCTTCCGTTCTGCCTGGGGTTGGAGAGAGAGGGCAGAGTGCCGTCTTTGGGGTATACCTAGGGCTGCTGTGTCCCTTCCTTCGTCTCTTCCTCAACATTCAGTCCCCTTCCCCCTTCCAGGCCGCTGGGTCCGGTGGGGGGCAGGATCTGGTCCTGCAGGCTTTCTTGTGGTGGGGGGAACCCCCAGCATTTGCTGCTCTGAGCAAGGACTTGGCAGAACCTCAGGGGCTGGGGGTGGGCTGGTGAGGCCGGACGCTGTGATCTGGATGCCATCTGTACCCTGTTTCTGAGATACCTCTAAACCCCCAGCCCTCTACTTCTGGGGTCTACCAGCTGAGCCCCGAGGCTGTCTGTTGGAGCCAGAAGGGCAGTGATTCTGGTTCTTCCGGGGACATCTCTGCCCTGGGCTTTTCTGCTTGATTCAACAAGAACACCTACTGTGTGCATGGTGAACACGAATGAATGAATGAATGATCAATGTGCCAGACACTGTGCTGGGGACCAAAAGACAGGTCAGACACAGACGTTTGTCCTCCAGGAGCTCAGTCTAGAGAGGCAGCCAGACACAGATCCCAGGGAGGAAGAGTAGTGTGTGTGTGCATGTGTGTATGTGTGCATGTTTGTATATGTGTGTGCTCGAGCACAGTCTTAGTGCACATACACACCCCTACCTTAGTCCTGGCTGCAAGGGGGCATTATCCTGGATAATGCAGGACAATGAGGATGCATTATCAGCATCCTCAGTATGGCAGGGGCTTCAGTTGGGGAATCTGACACGGGGTGGGGTGGTTTATGAGGTTGTACAAAGAGGAGGAAGGAAGGGAGCAGTGCCCAAAGATGGTGCCTACAATGTGCCACATGCCACGCCAAGGCATCACATGCCCCAGCTTCCTGGCTTGTCAACACCTCTTTGAAGGAGGACAGACCATATTCTGGCTGAGGCACTTGAAGATCAGATAGGTTATGTCACAGACCACACAGGCAGTAAACTATGAGCCAACTTGAGCCTAGCTCTGCTGGTCTCTGAAGGTCAGGTCTGCTTCCCAAGGCCACTCCTGGGTCTTCTCCGCTCCTCTCCTCCTTGCACATCTTGGTTGTTACAGGAGGAGGCCTGGAGCTGAGGGCGAGTGTTCCCTGGGCCTCAGTTTTCTCATCCACTAAAAGAGGGATAATAAAAGTAGTTATCTCATAGAATCATCAAGTGAAGCTACTTGAGACCTGGGTGCTGGAGACTTGGTAAGAGCACCACAAATAACAACCATTCCGCTTGTCTTTATTTGTTCTTAGGGCTCCCATGGACTGCAGGGCCTGCCTGCCCCTCTCCTAGCCCAGCGCCTCTGGCCTGACTTTGGAGAGAGGTGAGGCCTGTGCTGCCTTCATCCTGGGGAAACTCGGACTTCACCGACTCCTGCTGCAGCCCTGATTGTGGGTGAGGCAGGTAGTGACAGGTGAGGAAGACCGATTTCCCCAGTGTGGAGCAGAGTGAAGGAAGAAGTGACTCACCAACCACGACAAAGCCCATCTCCCCCAGAGGAAACAGTGGCGAGAGAGCGAATGCCCTTGGGTGACTTTGGGGGCACGCGCCAGCGGAGGGCTGGCATGGGCTGCTGGGGCGTCGTCAGGGTGCGCCTGGCTGGGCTGGAGGCGGGGATAGGCCCCCCTGGGGGTGGGGATTGTAGGTATCACTGCAGGGAGCCATGGGGTGGGGGCAGAGGGACCCCTCCCCTTCCAAAGTTTCTGCCCCATTCTTCCCTTTTCGCCTCCGGGGACTGAGGGTGTCTAGGGCTTGGGAGAAGCCCACGACTGAGTGGACAGTCTGCTTTTTAAGGGCTCAACCGTTGACTCCTGTGGTGGCTGAGGTCCAGAGAGGGCAATCGCCTAGCTCAGGTTGCACAGCACAGCGAGGATTCTTCCGGTGCCCAGCTGCTTGTCTCGGTCCCGCCGAGGCTTGGCCTGGCTTTAAAAAGCAGAGAGCGGCGAGGGCCAGCCGATTTCCCGGGGAGCTGGAGTCTGGGAGGGGGTGTGGCGCCGAGAGCTTTTGCTTCTTTCTCCTGCCAGGGAGGCTGGATGTAGGGTTTGGGCTTCTTCCAGAACTAGCCGAACTAATGACAAGGGAAGAGGAGCTGGCTTCCCAGGCCATCTCCCCCGTCCCAAACTTTTCCTCCCAGGCGGAGGGTGGATGGGCGAAGGGAGGAAGCGGGGCGGGAAAGGTGGGGCCAGCCGTTCCTCCCCGCCAGGCTGCCGAGGCTCTGGAATGCCAATCTGGACGCTGCTTGGTGAGTGTGTCTTTAAATCCGAGACCCCCGCCCCCTTGGCGGCTGGGGCCGGGGCTAGGGCTGGCCGGGCGGCGGCGGGCTCGGTGATTGGCGGCCTGGCCGGATCCGCCCCTCGGCTTGGGGGTCGTGGGGCGCGGGGAGCGGAGCGGCGCGCTCGGTCTGGGGCGGGCAGCTCCCTTCGCCGGCGAGCGCGGGCTCCTTCTCTCGTGGCCTCGCCTCGTCGTGCCCGGCCTGCCAGCCTCCGGAACCGCCTCTGCCCACGGATGGGCTGGGGAAGTTGGGAGGAGCGAGCCGGAGCCCGCGCCGGGCGCGACCCGCCGCTGCCTGACTCGGCGCCCGCCGTTCGGGCGCAGCGCGCCAGCCGCAGGAGCGCGGATGTCCCGGAGCCGCGGGCTGGCAGGTACCGATGCGTCCGGACCCGGGCTGGCGAGGGAGGGCTGATTCAGGAGTTCTCTGGGCACTCCCGGGCCGGGGTTGCGCCGACCACCCACTTCCCATCCCCCAGGTCGCACGCCTCCCTGGGCTCCGCGGAGAAGAGAGGTCCTGGGCCCCCACCCAAACCCGCGCGGGATCGTTGCCTGGGAGAGAAGCGGAACCTCACATATTAAACAGTGAGGAGTTATTGAGTCCTTCTGTCTGTCCGGCTCTGGGCTACCGACTTCCTCGAGGAGATTTCCCTCGGACTGGGGTAGATGTGGGCTGGCGACACCTCCACTCGAAATGGCTAGGCCTGGGGCAAGGCCCAAGAGCTGGGCTTCCTGTGCAGCTGCGGCGAGGCAGGACGCTTCATGATCCACACTTGGGGTCCCTGGGCTCATCTTTAGGGGCTTGAGGCCCATGGCACCGGGAAGAGTCCAGAGAACCCAGTGGGTGCAAGCTTTGATGCTGGGCCCCATCTAGTCCTTTCCTTCTGTAGGCCTGGGACTCCGAGGGGAGCCCCCTTTTCATCTTCAGAGGTTTTTCCTGAAGGGGCAAGAGGCCTGGTCAGAAAGCAGAGTGCAGCGTGCGGGAGACTGTTGCCTTGGACTTTCGAAAGTGGCCAGGGTGGTTGGAACGTGTTCTTATCTCTTGGGGAGTCAGAAATGGAAGAAAAGCTCCCCGACTTCAGGAAGCTTCCCAGCTTCCCTACTCTCTAGACCAGAATTCCAGGCACCGACTCCTTGGCTTCCTGCAGAGCAACCTGGACCCGTGACTGAGCATTTCTTAAACGCCAGGGAGGGTGGGAGTGGTGGAAGGTGTTGGAGGGTTCTCCCCTTAGGTGGCTCAGCCCCACGGGGGGAGACAAGACATAAACACAAAGAAAGTTCGCTAATACAGGGTTTCCATCCCAGTTCCGGACTAATTATAATACTAGTGGAAATACCAAGAGCATACACATGATTAATTGCTGAGTGAGTGACAGGGTCTGCAGTTGCTAGGGGAGCTGGGATGCAGTTCTCAGGCAGCCGTGCAAATATGTTTAAAATGTTGTGCCTCCATACCCATCCTTTGTGATTACCGTGCTAGTGGTTAGGCCCTCTCACCACTTCCATGGATAGGGAGCAGCTGGAGTGTGCCCCAGCCCCACTCCCAGGTGTTTTTTGTTTTTATGTTTTCCTGCTGGTGGATTTCTGAAGAAGCACATTTGGTTTCTGGGGTCAGGCTGCCCATAGGACTCTCCCAGCCTCCCTATAGGACTCTCCCAGCCTCCCTGGGGCTCTTGAGGTTTAGGATCTAGATCCAGCCTTACAGGAGGAAGTCCTCTCTTCCTTTCGGAAGAGCCTCTGTCGCTGGGGGCTGGGGATGAGTTTGTCAGGCTGGAGGCCCTGAGCCAGACACTGTTTCCTGTGAGTGCAGACAGACAATCTTCCCCTCGCTGGCCATCCGGGGTTGGAGTTGGGGTGTTGGAGGTGGGCAGGCCTGGCAGGGCTGGCTTGAGGTGAGTGGTACCTGGGGCATCCTGACCTCACCTCTGAGGTTCTGCTTTGTCTAGGGCTCTGCCCTCTCCCGCATCATCCCTCGCAAGTTTCTGTTTTCTGGAACACTTTGCAGAGGTGGCAGTGTGCTTGTGCCTGTGGTCTTGGGAGCTGTTCTGGGGGTGGGAGTTGCTGAACTCACCCTTTAGCCCTTGGCCGGCACTGTGAGTACTTGGGTGAACACACCCACCTGCCTCCAAACAGGTGGCACACACAGGGTCACCCGGGCACAGGTGGGGAATGCTGGCATGGGAAGAGATGTGCGCGCGTGCTCAGGTTTATAACTGTGTGGGCAAGGGCTGTGAGGAACGGGATACAGATGGCACGAAGGCAATGGAGGTGGGCAAGCAACCCAAGGCACAGACACGTGCAGGGGCAGACAGTGTGAACACACAAGTGTGGACCACGCACAGGCCGCAGATACTCTATAGAGATGGACCTACGCTATCATGAAGATTTGGCTGATAGAAGTGGACAGACATATGGGTGGGCTCACGGAAGCACAGACAGGGATGTGAGCTGACATTCACCAACGCGAGACATGGAGCCACATGGACGTGCCTTGAATCCTGGGCAGACGTGGAGTTGGCTCTGGGCACCTGGGACACAGACCACACAGACAGTTATACCTGCTGAGTCTTCCGGCAGCGGAGGGCAGAACACAGTCGGAGGTAGGTACCAAGATATAGTATGAGGCAAGTGCTGCTCAGTTATCCCTGTGACTCTGTGTGGCAGCAGTGCCTGAAAGCTGACCTGTTTGGGGTGGAGGTGGTACAGGTGCTGTGTGGTGTGGCTTCATTTCTGGGTTCCCGCTTTGGAGTTTGAAGACCCCAAAGGGCTCAGTATCCTCTGTTTTACCCTGAGAGTTCTTTGACCTCCCTACTCCCTAAATTACAGGGCTGGGTGCATGCCTTAAACACCATCAGGGACTCCTTGAACTTTGAGGCTCATCTCCCCTGGGTCTCAAGAGCTTCCCGAAGTGAGGTCGTGTGGTCAGGGTAGGGGAGGTACCTGGCTGGGGACTCTCCTTCTGAGCCCAAGCCTGAGGGTTTTTGGCAGGGAAGGGACAATCCCTGGGGAAGAGAAAGAGTAGACATGCAGATGGGTCTTTGATGAGACCTTTGCTTTCTGGTATGGATGGACTGCCCCTCCCCCAAGCCCTTGGACAGGGAAGCCCCCCTGCCCCCAATCTGGCTATGGCTCAACCTGGAGATTGGGAGATACAGCTCGACACTAACTCACCGTGTTACCTGGGCAAGTTACTTAATGTCTTAACTAACTCTTTAATGTCTTAACTAAATCTTTAAAGTGAAACGCCTCATCTTTAAAATGGTGCCAGTAACCCCTCGCCCTTGGGGTGTGGTGAGGGTTAAATGTGAGATAATCAGTGGAAAATGTGTGGCCCAGGGTCTGGCATAGAGCGAGCACTGTCAGTGGGGCCTTGGTGACCAGCCTTCCCCTGTGGCCAGGACTCTCCAGAGCTGCTTCAGCAGCCAGGTGCCTGGCCCTGGGAAGGCTAGCAGGCCAGGCACCTCTGGGTTGAAAGATGGAGGGCTTTGTCCTCACCTCCTGCCCACCATTCGCTCCTTAGCCCTGTGGGACCTCTGCACGCCTGCACGCAGGGTGTATGAAGCTTGGGCCTGCCTCCTGCTGGGCCTCTGGGAGGGGAGCCAGTGGTTTGCTAAGAATAGCCCCAAATTATGGCTCTGCCTCCCAGCGGGCAGCCATGCATCTTCCCAGCCTGGGCCAGGGGACTTGCAGATGGGCCTTTTGTGTTTCCTGTAACTGGTACTCAGCACTGGGATGAGCTTGGGAGCAGCAGGCCGGATCTGGGAGGAGGCCCTGCTGTTCTTCCTAGGTGTTTGGCTGGGACCTGGGGACAGGGAAGGTCCGGGGAGAACTAGCCTTTAAAATCTCTGAGTTCCTCTTCCACTTAGAGCTTGTCCTGACAAGTGACCATCTTCCTACCCCTCAACAGACCTGTAGCGATTAAGAATACCGGGCCTGGAACCAGACCACTGTGGTCTGATTTTCGGCTTCCTCTCTTGCTAGCTGTATGGCATCAGACAACTCACTTAACCTCGCTGTGGTCTGATTTTCGGCTTCCTCTCTTGCTAGCTGTATGGCATCAGACAACTCACTTAACCTCGCTGTGCCTGATTCCCTTGTGTAACAGGATTAATAATAGTAACTCTCTTATAAGAATGTCACAAGGGTGAAAGGAGGTAGCACATGGAGAGCCCTTGGGGTAGTGTGTGGCTCATAGTAAGTGCTCAGTAAACATTAGGTGCTTCTGTTATCATGGTTCCAGTTAATCTCAGCAGAGGGAGAGACCTGTGAGGCCACAGAGGCCAGGCTGTTTGCACAGTGCCTCATGGTGGGAAGGCACCAGGATGGCTTCTTGGTTCCAATTCCTGGCCTTTCCTGCCCCCAGGTTCAGTATGAGGTGCAGGGGACCAAAGGTGAGTGAGACTCAGTCCCTGCCAGATGAGAGAGGCACATGTCTACCTTCTCCCACTGGTACCTTCCCGGGGCCTGTGCCAGCTGTGATTGGAGCCGGAGGGAGGGAAGGGCTTGCCTGGGGACAGGGTGGTGCTTCAGGTGGGCTTTGAAGGATGGCCAAGAGTTTGCAAGGATGAGAAAGGCTTCCCAAGCAGAATGAGCAGCCCATGCAGAGATGTGACAGCTTGGCGTGTTTAGGGAACATGAGCGGATCCACGGACCTGGGGTGGGACCCACGCTCAGCACTCCTGGACTGTCAGGAGAGACCTTTCTGCGTCCTGCTGTCCCTCCCACACTGGACTCAGAGGCAGCCCTGGTCTGCCTCTTAGGACATAAGCTAGAGGCCCCCCGGAATTCTGGCCTCCCACTTTCCTTTAAAGAATCACATTCACCGTACCCCCATTCTCCACGGGACCTCCAGCCCTTCCTGGGACCCCTCATTTTTGAGCTGGGGACTCCAGACTGCTCTCACCCCAGCATCAACATGTCTATTTTTGCTCTTAGCTGAGATGCCTATAGGTTAACAGGTCCCCTTCCTCAGGAATGAACTGAAGCCTTTGAAACCTCTCCTAAGGAGTGAATGTCTAATAGTAGAATTATAAGGTGTTTTATTTCCTGTAGCTGACATGTGGACTGGCTTTAGCTCTGAAGGGTGCCCCTGCTTGGGCTGGAGCTGGGGCACACTGATGAGGGAGAGACATGGGGCATCTGGGGTTACCTCCATGCCCATGGCAGGCAGTAGAGAGCATCTTGGAACTGGGTGTGCCGCTCCTGACCCTGCGGGCTCCCAGGGAGCAGGGCTTTCAGAAATTCCAGGAGGAGGGAGGGTGTGGTGCTGGGACAGCTGTGGGTGCACGGCTTGGCTTCCCTCCCTCGCCCATGAGAAACAGCCCCACTGCCAAGAGGCTGCGTCGGGGGCATGTCGGGGGGGTGGGGGGAGAGAAGTGAGTGCCCTCAGATGACCTTGGGCTTTGCCAGACACTGCATCCCGCTGAGCCCCAGGCCCTGCCTATCTGCAGGCGGTGTGTCTTCTGTCCTGGCCCTCCCCAGAGTGGAGGACCGGGACACTGGGCGTTTTTGAAGATTCTGTTTAGAAAGCACAGAGGGGAACTTCTCCCCTTTTCCTTTTCCTTTTCCTGGAACTGCAGACCCCAGGAAGGACTTAACCCCTCTCCTGCCAGTCACAAAGTGGCTGGTGGACGTGTCCACTTTGACTGCTGCCCTCTAGTTACTGAGTCCTTCTCCAGGGTCCCTGACGTTGGTGCTGACCCCTCAACTCCCCAGGGCCCTGACTGGCAGGACCTAGAAGACCTCATCCACCCTGGATCTGAACGGAACCCTCCCTACCCACATCCTTGCTTTAGCCTTAGTTAGGCCACCCGCTTGGTGGTGCTCACTCCCTGCCCCCATGGCAGCCCTGTCTATTGATGGAGCTCACAGACTTTGGGAGTCTCCTGCAGGTGCTGCTGTGCTGGCTTGCTCCAAGGCCTGTCGGGAAGCTCTGGTTTTCAAATGCCCCAGAGCCAAGGGCCTCTCTGGAGATCGGGCCCCGGTGCCGCAGAGCCTTCTGGGGAAGTACAGAGCAGGTCTCTCTCTTCTACTGGGTGTAGATGCTCTGAACTGGGTCTGAGGCATAGGTGGATAAGCCTGGGACCAGCAGTTGACTGCTTCCTCTGAGCCCAGTTTTCTCATCTGCAAAATGGGCGTAATAAATTTTTATGTTTACTTAAAATTAAAAAAAAAAACTGAGACGAAATTCACTTGATGTAAAATTGACCATGTTGAAGTACACAGTCGAGTGGCATTGAGTACATTCGCAGTGTTGTGGGACCACCACTTCCATCAAGTTCCAAAACATTTTCATCACCCCAAAGGTAGACCCCTTTCTCATTAAGCACTGACTCCATTCCTTCTACCTCACTTAGAAAGGAAGTTTTATTGAGGTACACATACCATAACAGTCATCCAGCCTAGGGGGCAGCTGGCTGAGTGTTGGTGAAGGTCATGGGTGTGCAGCCCCACTCCAGTCGAGTGTGCGAACGCTTCCATCACCCAGAAGCTTTCCTGGGGCTCCCCTGCTGTCAGTAGCCACTCCCACGCCTGGTCCCAGGCCGCTTATCTCCTGTCACTCTGGTTTTGCTTTTTTCTAGATTTTCACATAAGTGGACTCAGGTAGATAATAGGTATTTTTTATTTCTGCCTATTCTACTAAGCGTAATGTTCTCGAGTCTCATCCACGTTGTCGTGTGTTCCGGGAGTGCCTTCCTTTTTCATCCCAATGTGTGCGGGGAGCATAGCTTGCTTACCGAGTTTCCAGTTGATGGATGTCTACCCTGCTTTTGAAAATGTTTTCAGTTAAAACAAAATTAAGTAGTTATCTTTATGAAGGATTCAGGTAGTAGCTTCATAGAGAGAGAGAGAGAGAGAGAGAGTAAAATCTGAAAGCCACTTCCCCCTCCTGACTTCCTCTCTTCCCCCGAGGTATCCCTCTCAGCAATTTGTGAATATCCCACCATCTTCTTTTCTGTGCCTCTGTGTGAGTTTGTGTAGTTTTGATTTGGGGATATAGATGGGATGGCACTTGGTCCATGGCTCTGGGGTCCGCTTCTTCACTTAGCCCTTGGTCTTGGGGGTGTTCCCAGCACAGCCATCTGAGTTCTTCGTGTTCCCTGGGAGCCAGCCCTGAGCTGAGGGCCCAGAGGTGGGGGCCTGGGCCAGTTGAACAGGTGTCCACTCTCTCCCCCTCCTCCGGCTCCGAGCTGGGGCTCAGTGAACCTTTGGGGAGGCATAAGAAGGCTTCCTGGAGGTGGTCAATTCCAAGAGGTTTGTGGAGGAGGGAGGCATTGGGACAAAAGGGGTCCGTCTGTCAGGGGTGGACGTGCACTCCTGCTGGTTTCACCAGCGCCTCCCACCCAGCAGCTGCCGGCAGGGGCTTCCTCTTCCTGTCTCTGTAAAGTGCCGCTGGAAGGAATAGGCCCAAGGAGAGGGAGATTTGCTGGGTCAACAGAAGATGGACCCTTGAGGCCTCCCTTCTTGTTGCCGTGGAGTTGCCCCTTGCTGAGGCTGGAGGCAAGCAGCGTGCTTGGATAGGGACCCTGTCCCGCGGGCAGGCTGTGCTGGGCGCGTGTGGGTGAAGGGTGAGGATGTCGGCTGCCTCCCCAGGATGGGGAGCTGCCTGTGCTCAGATGTGCCGGCTCCTGGCTCTGCCCCATCCCCAGCCAGCTGGGTCACTGAGGTGCGGAATCTTGACCGTCCTGCTTCTTTCCTTGACGCTGCCTCTGATGTGTACGTGAATCACATTCCCTGCGTACTTACTGACATTGGTTGTTTTCATTGTTTTTAAGTTTTTCCCAATTTAATAATTCAAATAGTGCCGTAATACTGTTGTATGAAGCGGATTCCAAGAGATAGGAATCCTGTGTTGCCGTGTCTGAGGGCAGCCAGCTGCTCACCCTGGGTGGGCTTGGCTTGTGACTTAGGGTTTCGTCTTAGCCTCTGTCTCCTGAGCCCTTGGGCACAGTATAGGCGGAGGAAGAGTAGAGTAGGCCTGGAAGGGAAGCCGTGAATAGGTGGGTTTGTTGATTTCCCTGTGATTTTTCCAG
Organism: Balaenoptera ricei; assembly: GCF_028023285.1. Taxonomy (NCBI): domain Eukaryota; kingdom Metazoa; phylum Chordata; class Mammalia; order Artiodactyla; family Balaenopteridae; genus Balaenoptera; species Balaenoptera ricei. Next base: position 64,031,368 of record NC_082654.1, on the reverse strand, counting down.
CTTAATGCAGCTCAAACCTGGGTAATAGGTCGACCTTCCCCCCCCCTTTTAAAAATAGCTTTATTGAGATTTAACTCACAAGCCATGCAGTTCAGTGATGTAAAGTATACAGTTCAATAGCCTTCAGTGTATTCAAAGAGTTGTACATCTGTCACTGCAGTCTAGTTTTACAACATTTTCATTAAACCAGAAAATTACCCTGTACTCATGAGTCATCACTCCCCACCCCACAAGTCTACTTTCTGTCTCTATAGATTTGCTTGTTCTGGACATTTCATATGAATGGAATCGTAAGTATGTGGTTTTTTTCTGGACTCCCTTTTAAAGGAAAAAAGAAGCCTCACCTGTTGATTGAAACTTTCTTATTAGAATATAACTTAAATGTACAAATATAAAACTCGGTGTAAGTGCCTCAGACTTACATAGTTTTTACATAAGTATAAAGCAAACATGAAATAAAGCCAGAATAAAACTAATAAAACCAGAAAGCCGGCCCATTTCAAATGAGCAATATTAATTTTTAAAAAAAAATAAATTTATATATTTATTTGTATTTATTTTTGGCTGTGTTGGGTCTTCGTTTCTGTGCCAGGGCTTTCTCCATTTGCGGAGAGCGGGGGCCACTCTTCATCGTGGTGCGCGGGCCTCTTACCGTCGCGGCCTCTCCCGTCGCGGAGCACAGGCTCCAGGCGCGCAGGCTCAGTAGTTGTGGCTCACGGGCTTAGTCGCTCTGCGACATGTGGGATCTTCCCAGACCAGGACTCGAACCCGTGTCCCCTGCATTGGCAGGCAGATTCTTAACCACTGCGCCACCAGGGAAGCCCAGCAATGTTAATTTAATTGGAAGGATGTGAACTGAAACGAAATTGCCATCGTTGGGTTGATAGCAGAGAGCTGGCCCCTTCTGTTTCCCCTGCTTCTGTCGCTTGTGCCTGCTGGGCTGGCTGGCTGGTTTGGGGTGATTCTGATTACAGTTGTCCCTCGGCAGCATCCTGGGCGGGGGGATTGGTTTCAGGACCCTCACGGATTCCAAAGTCAAGATGCTCAAGCTCCTTATATAAAATGGCACAGTATTTGCATATAACCTATACACATCCTCCCTTATCTTTTAAATCATCTCTAGATTACTTATGATACGTAGTATAATGTAAATGTTATGTTAATAGTTGTGAATACAATGTAAATGCTATGTAAATAGCTGCCAGCACACAGCAAATTCAAGTTTTGCTTTTTGGAACTTTCTGGAATTTTTTTTTTTTCAAATATTTTCAATCTGAGGTTGGTTGAATCCGAGGATTACAGAACCCAAAGATGTGGCTGGCCGGCTATACCCACATTTGAGCCTGAACTGCCGATGAGTAATCCCCAAATGGCTGTTTTAATAGTACACCACTTGATAACCTGGAAAGCTGGCTCATTTGATCAAAGATACGGGTGTAATAATGGCGTTATTGAAATCTGCATATAGTGGCTGATAAGCCCACTTCTCGTGGGAATCAGGAACTTGGCACAGAGATGGGCTTTGCTCAATTCACACGGATGTTCTCAACGTGAACACAGTCCTGACTGCTAAGAGATTGGGCCTTTGAACTGGGCATATCCAGGCTGCCATGGGCTATAGGGTGGCTCGATTCTCCACCCCACCCCCTTCTCTTATTTGAAGCACAACCTTTGTTTGTGTTGTGTGCAGTGATGTCATTTGGCCTTCACAAAGAAGGAACTGAATCATAAACACAGGAGCAGACCGAAGCCCCAAATTGCACAGCAGCACTTGCTTGTGAGATGGTCATTTGGATGACCCAGGGCATGCTCTCATTACTTTTAAAAATTTATTTATTTATTTATTTATTTATTTTTAATTTTTTTAAAATAATTTTTTTAATTAATAATTAATTAATTTATTTTTGGCTCTGTTGGGTCTTCGTTTCTGTGCGAGGGCTTTCTCCAGTTGCGCAAGCGGGGGCCACTCTTCATCGCGGTGCGCGGGCCTCTCACTATCGCGGCCTCTCTTGTTGCGGAGCACAGGCTCCAGACGCGCAGGCTCAGTAGTTGTGGCTCACGGGCCCAGTTGCTCCGCGGCATGTGGGATCTTCCCAGACCAGGGCTCGAACCCGTGTCCCCTGCATTGGCAGGCAGACTCTCAACCACTGCGCCACCAGGGAAGCCCTATTTTTTTTTTTTAATTTTTATTTTTTTAACATTTTTATTGGAGACTTTTTAAAAATTGAGGTGAAATTCATATAACATAAAATTTACTGTTTCAAAGTGTGCAATTCAGTGGTATTTAGCACATTCACAAAATTGTGCAACCATCACGTCAACCTAATTCCAAAACATTGAAAACATTTTTGTTTTATTGTGGTAAGAACACTTAACATGAGAACTACCCTCTTAACACATTTTTAAGTGTATGATATCTTATTTTTGACTATAAGGACAATGCTGTACCGCAGATCTCTAGAGCTGATTGACCTTGCTTAACTGAAACTTTGTGCCTGTTGATTAGTAACTCCCCATTTCTCCCTTCGCCCAGCCCCTGACAACCACCATTCCACTGTGAGTTTATGAATTTGACTATTTTAGATCCCTCATGTAAGTGGAATCACGCAGTATTTGTCTTTCTATGACTGGCTTATTTCACCTAGCATAATGTCCTCCAGGTTCGTCCATGTTGTCGCATACTGCAGAATTTCTTTCTTTTTAAAGACTGAATAATATTCCATTGTGTGTATGTACCACATTTTCTTTATCCATTCATCCATCAATGGACGTTTGGGTTGCTTCCACCTCTTGGCTGTTGTGTCTCGTGCTGTAGTGAACATGGGTATGCTAATACCTCTTTTGAGATCCTGATTTCAATTCTTTTGGATAAATACCCAGAAGTGGGATTGCTGGATCATCTGGAAGTTCTATTTTTAATTTTTAGGAACCTCTAAACCTGTGCAGTTTTCCACAGTGGCTGCACCATACTACATTCCCACCAACAGCGTGCAAGGGTTCCAATTTCTCCACATCCTTGCCAACACTTGTCTTTTGTTTTTTTATAATAGCCATCCTGACAGGTGTGAAGTGATATCTCATCGTGCTTTTTTTTTCCCCCTTATTTATTTATTTATTTATTTATTTTATTTGTTTTTGGCTGTGTTGGGTCTTCGTTTCTGTGCGAGGGCTCTCTCCATTTGCGGCAAGCGGGGGCCACTCTTCATCGCAGTGCGCGGGCCTCTCACTATTGCGGCCTCTCTTGCTGGGGAGCACAGGCTCCAGACGCGCAGGCTCAGTAGTTGTGGCACACGGGCTTAGTTGCTCCGCGGCATGTGGGATATTCCCAGACCAGGGCTCAAACCCGTGTCCCCTGCATTGGCAGGCGGATTCTCAACCACTGCGCCACCAGGGAAGCCCTCATTGTGCTTTTGATCTGCGTTTCCCTGATGATTAGTGATGTTCAGCATCCAAAACATACTCATCGCCCCAAAGGAAACTCTGTATCTACAAAGCAGTCACTCCAGATTCCCCCCTCTCCCCAGCCCCTGGCACCACTAATCTACACTCTTGTCTCTATGGATTTACCTATTTTGGGTATTTCATAGAAATGGAATCATACAATATGTGACTTTTTGTGTCTGGGCTTCTTTCACTTGGTGTAACGTTATCAAAGTTCAACTACATTGTAGTGTGTATCAGTGCTTCATTTCTTTTTGTAGCTGAATAATAATCCATTGTATGAATATACCACATTTTGTTTATCCATTTATCATTTGATGGACATTTGGATTGTTCCTACCTTTTGGCTGTTGTGACTAGAACATTCGTGTACCTGTTTTCAGTTCTCTTGGGTATGTACCTAGGAATGGAATCGCTAGGTCATATGATAATTCTATGTTTAACTTTTTGGGTTTGATAGTCTAGAATTAGGTAGTAGTGATGGTTGTACAACAATGTGAATGTATTAAATGCCACTGAATTGTATATTTTATAAGGGTGAATTTTATGGTTATGTGAATTAAATCCCCGCGGTGAGGGGGACAGGGGAGAGCTCACGGATCCCGAAGCAGACATCCTTGGAGTCTGGATTGAGTCATATTCTCAGCTCTGGGCAACCCAGAGTCCTCATCACCTCCTGGGATCCTGCGGACTTCCTGGGTGGTGAGGACACCGGGCTTCAGCCCCATGGTCCCTGTTCGGGGTGGTAGGTGGGAGCTGTCTGCCTCCCAGCCTTAGCTCACCCTGGCCCTTTCTGGCTTCTAAATGAGAGGTGCTCACTGTAGAACTCAGTGTCCTCAGTTTCCCCACCTGTGACGTGGGCCCATGAGCAGCCAGCCGTGGCCGTGGCCCAGGCTCTGTGGGCAGCAAGGCCTGTAGTGGGTCAGACGTGTGGCAGGTCAGACCTCCGACGCCACCTTCCCCTCTCTGGCTTTCGTATTGCTTTCCAGAGGGAGCCGCACAGGCCTCAGGGCCAGCTCCTCTTTCTTTTCAGGTCTCCAGGGCCTGCTGCTTCCTTCTGAGATTGCAGTGGGATGACCATGGCCGCCCTGTCTGTCTGCTCAGCCCTCACTGCACATTGCTTCCCCCTTTGTCCCATCTCAGTGAGTGGCAGCCCCATCCCTTTAGTTGTTCAGGCCGAACCTGAAGTCGTCCGTGGTTCCTCTGTGTCTCTCACACCTCAGAAACGTGTCAGCAAGTCCTCTTGGCTTACCGTCAAAATGGGTCCAGGACGAGCCATGCTGCGGGCCCAAGCCGCTAGCATCACTTGCGCGGTTGCGGAAGACTCCTAACAGGCTGTTGGCTTCCGTGCTCGGCCCACGACGGCCTCTTCTAGCACAGCAGCAGGGTGACCTTGTTGGAATGTAAAAGTCAGCTCAGGGCACTTCTCTGGCCCAAGCCCCCGCCACGTAGTTCCTCATTTACCTACAGTGAAGGCCAGTGTCCTTACTGTGGCCTCCATCTAGTACCTACACGCTCGCTCTCACCTTGCTCGTGGCTGCCCCACGGCTCCTGCAAAACATTGGGAACACCCCACCTCAGGGCATTTGCACGAATGATCCCTTGACCAGGGATGCTTTTCCTCCCCAGAGCCACATAGCTTGCCATGTAACTTCCTTCAGGTCTTTACTCAAATGTGAAGCCTCCCTTGGATACCCTAAAATTCCATGCCTCATCTCCATAACCCTTTTCTTTCTTATCAGTTATCACCTCCTGATATACCATATATTTTACTAATTTGTATAGTTTATTTCTGTGTCTCCAGCTAGCATGTATGAGGCAGGAAGTTTTATTCTGTACTGTTAGCTCCTAGAACAATGCCCTGCACATAGTAGATGCCCCAGAAACGTTTGTAGAATGGCTGCATCAAGAGGGAGTGAATTGGGCCATTTTATAGATGAGGAAGCTGAGTCTCAGAAAGGTTGACTTGAACCTAGTCTCTTGACTCCCAGTGCTCTTTTGCTGAGCCATAGTTCCACCTCCTTCTCCCTGTGGCCCTGTGTCTAGGGACAGCCATGCTAAACCTCGTGGGTCTGAGGCTTCCAAGCTCCCCTTAGGAAGCTCCCTTTGTTAAAATGGTAACTACGGAGTTGACGTTCATGCAGGTGATGGAACAGCCTGCCCCGTTTGTTGAGTGCTCACTCTGTGCTAGGCGCTGGGCTCAGCAGCTTAGATGGATTTATTTCTCAGTTAAACCTCACCGCATCCTGAGGAGGAGGAGGTGTCATTTACCCCATTCTGTGAATTGGGTGTGGAGAGCTTTTGTGTGGAAATAGAGAGCTCTCACGTGGGCAAAAGTGGAAAGGATCCATAACTTCTTGAACCAATGAGGACGTGTCTTAAGGAATTCTGGTTGCTGTATGATGTGCTACAACCGTTTGGAAAAGTAATATGGCACTTAGTTACTCTAGTTTTTAAAACGCACGTGCCTTTTCATCTAAGCAGTCCAAATTTTGGTAGCCTGTCCTAAAGAAGTCAAATTATCAGGACATAAGGCTTTGTGCACAGGGATTGAGTGGCCGTACCCCAGAGACCACGCTGTCTCCTTTCACTTCTGTGTTCTCCCCACGCAGTACCCTGGCACGGGCTGTGTTCCTCTTCCTGGCCTGCTTTTCACGTGGCCCAAACCTTCCTGTTCTTTAGATGTCAGCGTAGGCCTTCCGTGACCATCATATCTACAGTATAGATGGTCCCCAACTTACAGTGGTTTGACTTATGACTTTTTGACTTTAAAATGGCGTGAAAGAGATATGCAGTCAGTAGGAACCGTACTTGGAATTTTGCATTTGGATCGTTTCCTGGGCTAGTGATGTGCGGTGCGCTTCTCTCCCGTGATGCTGGGCGGCAGTAGCCACAGCTCTGTCAGCCACGCGGTCACGAGGGTAAACAGCCGATACACGTGTAACCATTCTGCACCCACATGACCGTTCTTTTCACTTTTGGTAGAGTATTCAATAAATTACACGAGGGATTCAACACTGTATTATAAAACAGGCTTCATGTTAGATGATTTTGCCCAACCGTAGGCTAATGTAAGTGTTCTGAGCATGTTTAAGGTGGGCTAGCTAAGTTTTTCAGTAGGTGAGGTGTGTTAAAATGCATTTTTGACTTGCGATATGTTCAATTTATGATGGGTTTATTAGGAGGTAACCCCGTCATAAGTTGAAGATCTGAATGTCCTTTTCCTACCTTCCTCATTTTCTATCTCAGCATCTCAGCCCTTGGAGCCCTCATCACAGTGTATGCAATGTGTCACTATTGTATTTCTTTTTTTTTTAAAATAAATTTATTTATTTTATTTATTTTATTTTTGGCTGTGTTGGGTCTTTGTTGCCGCGTGCGGGCTTTCTCTAGTTGCGGCGAGCAGGGGCTACTCTTCGTTGCGGTGCGCGGGTTTCTCATTGCGTTGGCTTCTCTTGTTGCAGAGCACAGGCTCTAGGCATGCGGGCTTCAGTAGTTGTGGCACGTGGGCTCAGTAGTTGTGGCTCGCGGGTTCTAGAGCGCAGGCTCAGTAGTTGTGGCGCATGGGCTTAGTTGCTCCACGGCATGTGGGATCTTCCTGGACCAGGGCTTGAACCCGTGTCCCCTGCATTGGCAGGCAGATTCTTAACCACTGCACCACCAGGGAAGCCCGGCAGGCTGACTCTTAGTTGTGGCATGCAGACTCTTAGTTGTGGCATGCGTGTGGGATCTAGTTCCCCAACCAGGGATTGAACCCAGGCCCCCTGTATTGGGAGCGCAGAGTCTTACCCGCTGGACCACCAGGGAAGCCCCACTGTTGTATTTCTTTGTTGACTCCCTCCCTCTCTTTTTCTCTGTTGTGGGAACGTCTGCTCCCAGGTGCCTATCTGGTTGACATGGTTAATACTTAGTAGCTCTTTGTTGAATGAATAGTGATACAATGAAATGACACACCACCATTAAACAGACAGGGTTGGAGTTGTATGTAATTAACTGGAAGGGGCTGTTTGTGTTGTCTTGCTAAGGAAAAAAAGCTTGTTGTAGAAGGAAGCTTAACAGGTGGGCTTGGAGGGAGATGAGACAGGCATAAACTTTTTCTTTATACATCCTTGTTTGACTTGTGGCATTAAGTACAAATTTCGTAATAAAAAATCTGGCCAACAACAACAAAAAAATCACAAAAGAAAAGATCATATCCAGCCAGAGGGAGCATCAGGACTTGAACCCTGGTCCTTCTGACTCCCAGCCTGTGTTCTTACCCACCACCCAACACCTTCCATAACCTTTCCACATCCAGCTTCGCAGTGTCCTCTCACTGCAGTCCTCAGAGGAGGACAGAGTATGAGTTATTAGCTGTTTGTATTTTATTTTGTAAATTGAGATAAAATTTTCAGACAGTAAACCAGGGCGTGGTTTGATGAATTGTTACAGGTATATCACCTGTGTGACCCATACCCAGATCAAGATATAGAACATTATCAGTGGCCTGGAAGATTCCCTGGAGTCCTTTCCCAGTCAGTTAACAGACTGTCCCATCCTCTCAAGTGGCCATGCTTCTGAGTGCCTTTCAAGGATTAGTCTTGCCTGTTCTTGAACTTTATGTGATTGGAACCATATGGTGTGAGCTATTTTCATCTGGCTTCTTCTGGCTTCTTCCTCTCAACATGAACTCTGCGATTCATATGTGATGCTGCAGCTTGTCTTTTTCATTGCTGTGTATTATTCCATTGTGTGGATGTATCACTATATATATATATATATATTTTTTTTTTTTTTTTTTTTCCTGTAGATGGACTTTTGCCTAGTTTCCAGTTTTGGGGGGATTATGAGAAAAGCTGCTGAACACTCTTGCCTGTGGACACAAACACTCACTTCTCTAGCATGTAGATCCAGGGGTGCTTGCTGGGTGCTGGGATAGAATCCAGAAGTAGATCCAGTATAGATCCAGAAGGGGAAGTACTTGCTCAAGGTCACACGATGACTCATGGGTGAAGTCAGCCTATCTACCCCACCCCCGAAGCCCTCTCACCCTGGTCTTACCAACACTTTCCACCCCTGGCCTGCTTCTTCTCACCCCAGCCTTGTGGAGGGTCAGACCCCTCCTCGTACTGGAAAGAGCCTCACGGAGCGGCTTCGTCTGGGGCTGGCGCACGCCTGGCTGGGACCGCCTTCTCTTCTCTTCTCTCGCAGACCTCCCAGGCCGCAGAGGCAGCCTTGTGTCTCTTTCCTCAGCTCCCTCCACTCAGTTCTGTGGCACCAGCTCCTCGGGAGGTGGTGCCTTTAGCTATTTCCATACCTGTCCCACCTCCACCCTGAACTCTCCAAGGGTGGGGACAGAAAAGAATATGGGCATTTTTTTTTTTTAATTGGAGTAAAATTGCTTTACAGTGTTGTGTTAGTTTCTGCTGTACAATGAAGTGAATCAGCTATATGTATAACTATATCTCTTCCCTCTTGGACCTCCCTCCCTCCCCTCCCCCCCTTCCCCCCTTCCCCCCCATCTAGGTCATCACAGAGCACTGAGCTGAGCTCCCTGTGCTTATTGAGGTAAAATATACATACCATACAATTTACCCTTTTAACAATTTTTATTTTTATTTATTTTTTTATTTTTTAACATCTTTATTGGAGTATAATTGCTTTACAATGGTGTGTTATTTTCTGCTTTATAACAAAGTGAATCAGTTATACATATACATATGTTCCCATATCCCCTCCCTCTTGCATCTCCCTCCCTCCCACCCTCCCTATCCCACCCCTCTAGGTGATCACAAAGCACCGAGCTAATCTCCCTGTGCTATGCGGTTGCTTCCCACTAGCCATCTATTTTACGTTTGGTAGTGTATATATGTCCATGCCACTCTCTCACTTTGTCACAGCTTGCCCTTCCCCCTCCCCATATCCTCAAGTCCATTCTCTAGTAGGTCTGTGTCTTTATTCCCGTCTTACCACTAGGTTCTTCATGACCTTTTTTTTTTTTCCCCTTAGATTCCATATATATGTGTTAGCGTACTGTATTTGTTTTTCTCTCTCTGAAACCATTTTTAATTGTACAACTAAGTGGCATTCTGTACATTCACATTGTTGTGCAACCATCACCACCATCCAGCTCCAGAACTTTAAAATTTTCCCAAACGGTAACTCTGTGCTTATTAAACACTAACTCCCCATCACCCGCAGCCCCTGGTAACCCCCCTTCTTCTTTCTGTCTCCGTGAATTTGACTACTCTAGATACCTCATATAAGTGGAATCATTGTAATTGTCCTTTTGTGTCTGGCTTATGTAAACACTTAGCATAATGTCTTCAAGGTTCATCCAGGTCCTAGCATGTGTCAGAATTTCATTCCTTTTGAAGGCTGTAATTGTTCTTTGGAGCACATTTTAAAGGAACCTCAGATCTTCAGGATTGAGTGAGGGGATCAACTTGACTGTGGGAGTGGGAAATAAATAACATTTATTCACATCTCCTAGGCGCCAGCCCTTCCCCTATGTTGTCTCATGTAATCCTCACCACATCCTTATGAAGTAGGTACTAATATTATCCTCATTTTACAGATCAGGGTACTAGGCTCGGTAACTTGGCCAAGGTCACACAGCAAGTCATTGGTCAGCCAGGATTGGACACTGGGTCTGCCTGCCCACACAGCCTGTGATCCACGTCCCCACCGCCACCCAGGGCAGTGCCCCGCTCAGGCTGAGAGTCATTTCCTCAAATTCTTCTTATCAGCTGATTGGAGCTGAGTGTAGGGCCGATGGATGCCAGCTGGCTCCGAGGAGACAATGGCAGTGGCTCCTCCTCCCTGGCCCAGGTCCCCCTTCCTGGGCCCTGGTTTCTGTTGAAAGCCCCCTTGTGAAGCAACCTCCTTGGGCCGGGCAGGGGTCTGCAGGGATGTGGGCCTCAGTGCCCCCCCTCCCCCCCCCCCCAGCACAGGCTGGCAGGAGCCACTTCGTCCAGCACAAGCCTGGCAGGGCAGCCAACAGCAGGATGTCACTCTTGGCAGAACTTTCTCTGAACAAATAACTACCAGGAGTTTTGGGATTGAGAGGATAGATAAACAGGAAGAGGGAGAAGCTTAGAAATATTTTTCTTCCCCTCCTGTGCCCTGGAGATTTCTCCCTGCTCTCCCCTTGGCCACTGGAGGTTTGAGGTGGTGGAGCTCTTCGCCTGTCAGAAACCGCCCGGAGGCCTGAGGAGCCATGGCTGGCGAGTTTTAGGTTTTAGGGTTTCAGGCTTTGTTTTGCCTGATGGGCTGGGATAAGCCTGGGCGCTGGGGCCAGAGAGTCCCCAGTTTGAATCTTGGCTCCGCTGTTTCTTTGCTGTGTGATCTAAGCTAATTAATTCAGCCTCAGTATGGGCCAGAATGGAGAAATGATGTAGTGAATATTCATTGAATACTGGCTGTGGGTGCTCAAGTGGGCATATACAAGGATTATCATGTCAGTTAATCCTCACAGCCCTCAAAGGTGGGCAGGGTTATTGTCTTTATTTGACAGCTGTTGAAGCACAGAGAGGTTAAGTGTTTCTGTCAAGGTCACACAGCTGCTGGTGGTGGAGCTTGGGCTCGAACCTAGGCAGCTGTGTACTTAGTGCCCTTCTATTTTATCAGTTTGGCATCTGGTACAGACCTTGGCACACTGGACTGTTGGTACTCTTTTTTTTAATTTTTTTTATTTTTTTTATTTTTTTAACTTTATTTATTCATGGCTGTGTTGGGTCTTCGCCTCTGTGCGAGGGCCTTCTCTAGTTGCGGCAAGCGGGGGCCACTCTTCATCGCGGTGCGCGGGCCTCTCACTATCGCGGCCTCTCCTGTTGCGGAGCACAGGCTCCAGACGCGCAGGCTCAGTAATTGTGGCTCACGGGCCCAGCCGCTCCGCGGCACGTGGGATCTTCCTAGACCAGGGCTCAAACCTGTGACCCCTGCATTGGCAGGCAGATTCTCAACCACTGCGCCACCAGGGAAGCCCTGTTGGTACTCTTAATTGCCTTCCCTTCTCTTTTACAGAGAAACTAAGTTTAGTTGGGGGTAATGTCATGGTGGGGTGAGGTCTGCTGAGCTCTGGGCCCCAGCAGTCCCAGAGCAATATTTAGCCCTTTCTGAGTTGGCTTCCCACAGGCTGCCTCCTCCATGCAGCCATCTTAGGTTGACACAGGGTGTCGTCATGGCTCTCTCCAATTGCCCCGGCCTGGACAGCACATCTCACCCCACAGAGCAACATCCTAACTCTCTGACATGGTCCCCAAGGCACTTGGGGCTTAAACCAACCTTACCCCATCCTGTATTCTAGCCTCACAATGCGATAATTATAATACTTCCTAGGAGGTTCTGCACAGTGCCAAGCATCTCTCTCTCTATGCTGTTCCCTCTGTTCAGAATGACTTTCTTGTCTGTCAAATGTTGCTCATCGTTCAAGGCCCAGCTCAGTGGCCTCCTCTTCCAGGAAAAGTTCAGTGGCCTCCTCTTCCAGGAAGCCTTCCTGGAGTTCCCAACCCTGAATTAGCATCTCCCTCCTCTGTGTAGCTCAGGGTAATGGGAAAGGTCCTGGAGTTCCTGCCGTGTTGTCAGCCTCTCTAAGCCTCAGTTTCCTCATCTGTGGATTGGAGATCATTGGACGACGGAAAGGAGAAAGCCTGGATTCTCAGGCCCTGGCCTGTGTAGAGTTCACCAGGGCTGGTGAAGCTTGGCCCCTTCAGGGTTAACTCCCTGCCATGCCAGGGGCGGAAGTGAGGAGGACAGAGTGTGAAATGAAGTCACTTCCCTGCCTGGGGGTCTGCCATGTGCCTGGCCTTCTGCAGTAAATCCTGTTTCCTCCTTGGCCACTGTGTGCCCACCCACTCCTGGCTCCCATGACCCTGAAGGTCACCAGCAGGTGGGGCTCCCCATGGAATGTTGGCCTGTGGTTCATCCGGCGAGGTCACTTCCTGTCTGGATAAGCTGGCCACCTTTCCTGCCACAGCCTTCCACATGCGGGTTTCATGGGAATCATGGGTGTGGGGTCCAAGGGAGGCTTCCCGAGGTCAAGTTCAATGCCCAGCTGATGCCTTTTATTCTGGGGGCACTGGGGCCCAGGGAGGGCAGGGCACTTCTCGAGGTCAGGCCTCTGGACCACACTGCAATTGTGGGGCTCTGTGGGTGTCCCCCAGGGTCGCAGGCCTGTAGGGTAAGGTGAGGAGGTCATTCAGCCTCCCTGAGCCTCCTTTTCTTCTTCTGTGGAACCTGGGGGAACCTGTGTGTCAGATCTGCCTCGAGAACTGACCTGGTCAGCCCAGGACATCCTTGACCTCATTTAATCCTCACTTCACTGCAGGGACCCTGAGGCTCATAGAAGCTCAGGAACTGACCTGGGTCTCTGGTGGGGGGATGGTGCTGGGAGTCTACCCAGGCCTCTCTGACCTCAATGTCCTGGTTTATTCCACGGGAAGGTATTTAGCTTTTCCTCAGTGGCAACTCAGGAACATCCCCACTCCTCTGCTCTTTTCCTGTGGGATCAGGGTCTCCTTGGGCTGTAAAGTTGATGTAGAACCCTGGTCCCTGGCATCAGTGTAGTGTGCATACTGTGTAGTTCCTTTTTCCCCCTTCTTTTTTCTATAAATAGTATATATAGGAAAATCAGAGTAAATAAAGATATGCAGGAAGATTAGAAAAATCATCTGTGATTCCACTTCTCAGTGATAACCACAGTTTATCATTAATGTTTTGAGATTTGTCCTTCCAGACATTTTTCGTGGTGTGTGTGTGTGATTGTGTGTGAGTGTTTGTGCTTGTGTACAGGAACCCTCTCTCCTTTTCAGTGGGATGAAGCTGTAAATTACTGTTTACTGTCTTTTTTTTTTTTTTTTCAAACTCAACATACAATAGATATTTTCCTATGTCAGTAAATAAACTGCTCCTTGCTTCTTTTGAAGGAAACCTTTTTTGGAAACTTTTAAGTTGAAATTTAACACACATCACAAGTATACAGCTCGATGATTGTACGAAGTGAGCACAGCCTTCGGAGCCTGACCAAGTCAAGAAACAGAATTCCTCCAGCACCCCGACCCTGTACCCCATCACCGTCCCCACCTCCTTCCTGCTCCAGACATGACTTTGTGCCTGATTTCCAACACCATACACTAGTTTGGCCTGATTTTGAGTTTTAGATAAGTGGAATCATATAGTGTTTGCTTATGTTGGCTTCTTTGACTCCACATTCTGTTAGGGACGGTCATCTGATGCTCTGTCCATTTTAATGACGATATGATGATGTCCATGATACGTTCAACTTTGACCACTGTTGATGTGAAAGATGTTTCCAGTCTTTGACTAATATAAACAAAACTGTACCCAACGCCTTTGTGGCCGTATCTTTATTTCCTTTGACTCAGTTGACGAATTGCTGGGTCAAAGGGTTGTAAATTGTTAAGGTATTTTAGGAGTATTGCCAGATTGTCCTCTAGGGAGCTGTGCCAATTTACATCCTGCCAGGTGCTTAGGAGGGAGCCCATCCCTGGCGCCCATGCAGAGATCTGTTGTTTTCATCCTGCTGTGCTTATGATGCCGTGAAAGGCAACACGTGGCAGCTCCTTGTTCCCAGTTTTTAAATTAGGTGAATATCTTTTCTCACGGTCATGGTCATTTGTATTTCTTCTTTGTTGAGTTTTTGCTTTTGTTTTTGGTATGCTTTACTTTAAAAAAATTTCTTTTTAAGGTTTTTGTCCACGCTGCGCGGCATGCGAGATCTTAGTTCCCTGACCAGGGATCGAACCCGCGCCCCCTGCATTGGAAGCTCGGAGTCTTAACCACTGGACTGCCAGGGAAGTCCCTGGTATGCTTTCCTTTTAAGACATACTTGTTTTCTCATTAAAAAAAAAACCCTCTATATTAAATATGATAAATATAAAAATATGTTGAAAATATTTTTATCCAATTTGTCATTTGCCTTATAACTTTGTGGTTTTTCTGTGTTGGTTAAAAGCTGACCATTTTTTAATGTAGTCTGGTCTATCGATATATAACTTTATGTCTCCTCTAGCAGTTGCATAGAAAGTTCTGTTATGCCCCAAGATTATATAAATATTTACTTATGTTCTCTTCTTTCGCTTCTCTGGTTCCCTTTGTAGTGTGTCATTGTTCATCCTTCTGTACTTACCTTAGGAGCATGATGTTAGGTGAGGGACAGCTTAGAGGTTAAGAGCATGCACTCAGAGGCTTTCAGCCACCAGTGTACCCTTGAGCAGATTACAGAGGCCCTCTGTGCCTCAGTGTCTGTAGCTGCAAAATGGGAATAATGCTAGGACACAATAACCAAGGGCCTATGGTGGGGGTTAAATCACGGTTATTTGCAAACTTTTTAGTCTCAATATTCCTTCCTTTACACTCTTAAAAATTGAAGACCCCAAAGAGCTCTTGTTTATGTGGGTGATGTATTTATAAATTGATATTTACAATATTAGAAATTAAAACAGTATATTTAAAAGCATATATTTATACATTCATTTAAAAAATAATGATAGCAAACCCATTATATGTTAAAATAAATAAATTTTTTCCTGAAAAATAACTGTGTTTTAAATATGGTAGGAAGAGTAGCATTGTTTTGCCATTTTGCAAATCTCTTTAATGTCTGGTTTAATAGAAGACAGCTGGATTCTCATATCTGTTCCTGCGTTCAATTTGTTTGTTTGTTTTTTTTTATTGTATTTATTTATTTATTTTGGCTGCGTTGGGTCTTCGTTGCTGTGTGTGGGCTTTCTCTAGTTGCGTCAAGCGGGGGCTACTCTTCGTTGCGGTGCGCAGGCTTCTCATTGTGGTGGCTTCTCTTGTTGCGGAGCACGGGCTCTAGGCACACGGGCTTCAATAGTTGTGGCACGCAGGCTCAGTAGTTGGGGCTCATGGGCTCTAGAGCGCAGGCTCAGTAGTTGTGGCGCACGGGCTTAGTTGCTCCGCGGCATGTGGGATCTTCCTGGACCAGGGATCGAACCCATGTCCCCTGCATTGGCAGGCGGATTCTTAACCACTGCGCCACCAGGGAAGTCCCCAATCTGTTTTGATATGTTGTTTCAATTGAAGTATAGGAAGAAAATCCAGCTTCACACAGGTAAGTTTTTGGAAAAGGGAGGAGTATGTTGTTAGCCTGTGGATATTTTCCTTTGATACTACATAAAAGTTCAACAAGTGATAGTTTCTTAAAGGGAATGTAGAATCTGAAAACATATTAATGAACTTTTCATATTTTGTTACATTAAAATTCACTGGACTCTCTTCTACTATGAATGGCTCTTTGACCAGGTGTGATTTTGTAACACCATATATCAGTCATTGGGAAAATATTGGTTCACTGACTTGTTCAGATGTTCCAAATGTGGCACAATTCATTTCATCATATCCAAAAATTACATATGTTAACCATATCATCGCAAAATCTTTGTGTTTTACGAAGCTTTTAAATTCCTGGTAGATGATGCAAGTTTTTGAGAATTGTAATTTTTCCTTAAAAGTTCAAACTTTATCACTGACCATAAATGCTGTCAGTTGTTTTCCTTGAAGGGACAGGCTCACTTTGTTCAGTTTTGAGAAAATGTCTACCAAATATCCAATTGTGAATAACCATCATTTGTTTGTCAGCATTCTTTCACATGAAAGTGGTGCTCCACGGACAGAGAGGCTGGTTCAGCCGACAGTGCAGAGCAGCTCACAAGGGCTTGTCCTGCAGACATCTGTCGTATGCCACTAACTAGCCCATGTGCTCTTCCCAGGTCAGCACACAGAGTATTGAAGAGACGTGTACTCAAGGGCTGAGAGTCAGTGAAATTAATTGGTTTCACTGCTCCATCAAGGACATTCTTAAGTGACACTGGTGTATTTTGTCACCGCAAGTGATGACCAGCCCAGTTCCGGGCCACTGCTGGGCCTCCTGCTGAGCCTCTAGCAGTTTCACCCACCGTGGCCTTTGCTCCTCATGGTGAGAACGGCAACGATGTCTTAGTACTGTCCTGAGAACGCTTTGACCTTGTGCTTCATTCTCTGGAGCAAGAGAGCTCTTCCTGGTCAGGGTCTTCCCTGCTCAGTAAAGTGAAGCGGAACAGCAGGGAGGTGCAGGGAGAAGGGTAGGAGGCCCCCGGTCCTGGCCCTGCTGGCCACTGTCTCTGTGACTGGGCAGGTCTCTGGCCTACTCTATACCTTAGTTTCCTCTTCTATAGAATGAGAGGGACAGACTAGGGTCTCAAAGGTGGCTATGACTCTAAGATACATGTTGGTGCCTAAGGGGAATTTAGACCCTGTCTTGTGTTTGCGAGTGCGTGTGTGTGTGTGTGTGTGTGTGTGTGTGTTGGGTGTTGGGGGATGAGGCCCAGAGCAGGCAGTGGGCTGGTCTGAGCCCCTACCCTGGGTACAGACTGAAAGTTTTATGCCCCCTTCTTCTCTAACCTCCTCCCCCAGCTCTCCCCTGGTCGCATAGTAGGGGAGCCCTAGAGCATGGTGACTTCCTCTGTGTTTGTTCTGCAGCTGAGGCAGATGTTTCCTGCAGCTGGCCACTCAGCCTCCTGTCCTATTTTTAGCTCCATTGTTACCCACCCCAGGCATCTGGCTGCCAGGGGTGTGTGAGAGGCTGTGGCCCTGGAAGGGGCACTCTTCCCTGGGTTCAGCTTCTTCTCTGCCTTCTGCCGGGTCCCTGGGTTAAGCTTCCCAGTGTCTTTTGGGAAAGTGAGGGTGGCTACGGGAAAAATGGAAGAGTAGGTGGATGCATGGATGATGCAGTACAAAGGGCCCAGGCTGCGAACCAGAGGCCTGGCTGTGTTGTTATGTCATGTAATAAACTCTCCATGCCTCAGTTTTTCCATCTGCTAAATGGCATAATAGCTTGCACTTCTGCCTTTCTCATAGGGTTGTTCTGAAGCTGAAATGAGATAGTGGATGTGAAATTTGTTTAGCAAAATGACATTAGGAACCTACAACTATTGTGGGTTCAACCCTGTGGGGGCCCCGGAGGAGCATCAGATCCAGAGTGGGGAGATGAGGCATGTACTTTCCAAACACTGGGCCAGTGGGCGCAAGGTCAGGGTCGTGTGGGGTATAGGCTGCGTTTTGGAAGGTTTGGAGGGGAGGGGGACATTTCCACTGGACGTTGATGGATGGGGTGACAGGGTGAGGGTGGGGATGGTGTTCCTGGTTGTTGGACCAGGAGGGCAGAGGCATGGAGGCAGGGAAGGGCCGGATGTGTCCTGGGAGGTCCAAGCAGTAAAGGGCCTTGAGCATTTCTGGCCGGCAGCTCTGGAGCTGCTCCCCTAGGAAGGGGCCCCACGGTGGGTCTGGGGGCAAGAAGCCCAGCAACCCCCTTCCTGAGCTGGTAGCCAGCACAGCAGCTCTGCTTCTGGCTGTTTTACACACTGGACTTCCATGAAAGATTGATTTTGTGCAAAGGATTGAGCTGCTAAAATGTCCTACTCATCTTGTCCAGCTCCCTCACTTTCCAGGTGGAAATCAAGTGTGGCCCAGAGAGGGCTGTGTTGAACTTGAGGCCTCTCAGAGAGCCTGTGCTGCAGGGAAACATCTCCTGGGGCTTTTCCTGCTCCACACCATAGGGCAGCTGGGACCTGGCTTTGCCTGGAATGTCGGGGGTGTGGAGGGTAAATAGGGGATGATGAGGGTGGGAACGGGGGTCTTGAAGGCCAGGCAAGGGAGTCTGGACTGGAGGCTGCCGGGGTGGGAGGGATGGGGACAAATCCCAGAATGGGGTCATGGTTCTTCCCAGCTCCTTAAAAGGATACTTTGGGTCCCTGTGGCATTGCTGGAGGTCAGAATTGGGGTTCAAGTTTAAGTTCCCACTGGCCTTTTGGGGCCCAGTCCCTGGAAGCAGCCAGGAGAGTGTCAGCAGGGCCAGGGGTCCTGGGCGTGGTGTCAGGAGACTCTAGGTTTCTGCTTACCTTGAAAATGCCCAAATGCCCAGCTTCTTTGTGCACCATCACTGAGCACGTGAGCATGTCCATATACTTTTAACCCTGCTCTCCCCAGGGCCCTTCCCCTACTCCCAATCTGAGATGGACAGGGGCTTTAGGCTCTTTCAGGCACAGAATGAATGTCCTTCCCAGAGTTGACTGGCGCCTCCCTGGGGATTTTTACACTCGCCTCCTGCTCATCCTTGAAAGAACCTACAGGCAGGGTCCCTCCCAGCCAGATAATACCTTCTTGTTTTCCAGGGAGTTCCCTTGCTCAGAAAGGCCCCCGAGAGGGACACAGAGAGACTCCAGATGGGGAGACTCTGGCGATTTCTCTCTACCTTTTTGGAGGAATGGAGCCCAAGGCTCTACCTACACTGTAGAACAAACATTTAGCAGCTTGGAACTTTCTAGATTTATACAACTGACTCGGGGAGAGCTCCTGCACCACACGGCCTATCAGTTGATGGTCCTGTGACACGTGTGCCCCATGGGCCCTGGTGGCCAGGGATAGTGTCTTCTGTATTCGTGAGCCGCTGTGGCCCCAGCAAGGGCTGGGCTCACAGGATCCTGGCATCGACCTGCTCGAGCATGACCGGCAGGGAACCCAGTGTTCTACCGTGAAAGGGGAAAGAAGGAAGTTGTGCCTTGCGGTGTATGGTCATTGAGGTCAAACCCTAAAAATGACGGAGTGCATCAGTCAGGATTAGATTTGCCTGTGAGCAATAGGAAAAGCCAAATAACAGTGGCTTACACAAGAGGGAAGTTTATTCCTCTGTCCTGTCCGAGCCCAGAGCTTTGCGGTCCAGGCCTGGTGCGGTGGTTCGGCTCCACAGATTCCCGGGGTGTGGCTTCACATGCTGGCAGTTCAAGATGGCTCTGAACCCTCAGCCACCGCGCCTATGTTCCAGGCATCAGGATGGAGGAAGAGGGCAAAGGGGGCTCGTAAGGAAGGATCTGGAATTTGCCAAGGGCACGTACTGCCCCTTATGTTCCATCGGCTAGAATTAGTCACCTGGCCCCAGGTAGCTGCACGGGAGATAAGGAGTGTGGTCTTGGCCGTGGGCAGCCATGAGCTCAGCTAGCTGCCCTGTCCCTCCTCTGGTTTGTTTAGTGCAGACGGAGGGAGGGAGGGAGTGGATGAAGGCATTGTGGGCATTTTGATCAAACCTGAGGATGTTCCCAGGCTGAGAAACTGGGCCAGCGGTTCGGGGGCAGCAGAGCCTCACCCAGGGAGATTTCTCAGGAGGCCAGTCCTGCCTTGGGACCAGAAAGCCACATGCCCCAGGCCAGGAAGGGAAGCAGGGGCTGAGCCTGAGGGAGAAAGGCTTTCAGGGGGCTGGAGCCAGCCCCGTGGCGAGGTCAGAATGAGGGAGGTGGGCCACCCTCTTCTCAGGGGCTCGGGGTGTGCTGAGAAAGTGCTGTCCCCTGTCCAAGATCCCATATAAGCAGAGCTTCCTATCAGGCACAGCTGACCCACCATGGGGAGCTCCAGACATGGGGGGTTCCCCCGGCCTGGAAGCAGGTAACTAGGGGTGCTGGAAAGGGCCCTTTTCTTTCCCGAGGGTCCTGAATTCCAGGAACCCCCAGCCCCACTGGAGCGCCTGGTAGCAAGTTCAGGGTCTTTGCTGGCCGCGGAGCAGGCAGGCGCCCCCTCTCTGCCCTCTGCCTGTCAGGTGAGCCGAGAGGGAAGCTTGTTGCCCCTTCACTGAGGGCGGGGCCTGCAGCTTCTCCAGCCCAGGGGCCCATCTGCAGGGTGATCCCCCGGCTCCGCTGCTGCCCCACACCGGCCCCCACTCTCCACAGCTCCTCGGCTGGCGCCCGGTCACTCTGCCCACCTTCGCCCCACCTCCAGAGGCTCCCCCCGGTTTGCAGGCTGAAGCCCGGAACTCAGGGCCCACCTCACGGAGGCAGCCCACCTGATGGACACATGGCACTATTTCCAAACATTCATCCACCTTCTGTTTTTAATTTTTAACCTTTTTTTTTTTGGTTTAGAAAATCTAAAAACACTTCAGAAACATATAATTTAGCTGGTGAAGGTCTCCTGCAATCTCAGACCCCAGACAGCTTTATTTTTTAAAAATTGATCTTGTCCTAATTTTAAAAAGAAGGAGGCTAAGGGGCAGCGGTTGCGAAGGGATTGGTCTGGGTGACCACCAGAGACATGAGGTGAGGGGCTACGACGCAGCAGAAACCAGAACTCTGCTTCTACTAAGCCACGTAGCCTGGGGAAATTCACGTCATTGACCCTGCTTAGCTGTTTCCTCTCTGCAAAGTGGGAGCCGTAAACCCCGTCTCGCCTCCCTTGAAGGTGGTTGTCAGCAGCAAAGACAGAGAAACCACAAAGACACAAAAAGCGCCACCAGGCTGCAGGAATGGAATGATTATCATGGGAACATGGATGACCACAGGCAGAGGGTGGCAAAGGCACTGAGCCGAGGGAGCACAGGGGGACTTGGGGGTGGGTAAGGTGGGGGATGCACTGGGTGAGGAGCTGTGACCTTTGTCCAACTTTGAAACTATTACACATAACCGCACTTAAAAACATTCCCAAAGTAATCATGTTCACTGTAGGAAATTTAGGAGTGATGGATAAGCAAAACAGAAAATAAATACCGTACTCGGTCCCCCAGCTCAGGAATGAGTACCATAATGTTTAAACATCTTCCCCCTTTTGTACCTGCTTGTTGTTGGGTGCCATCCTTGGTCCCATCTACAAGGAGCCGGGCAGGGTGGGAAGGTGAAGTGATGGAGCTGATTTGTTCCATTAACAATTGTGTGTCCGGCTCCCTCAGTGGGACAGAGCCAGGAAGGACACAGGATGGCCCCTGCTGGGAACAGCGTGCAGTGGAAGGGAATGGAATGTCCCATTTTGTGATGCTCACAATGGGCTGTGGGAGTTGAGGGATGGGTGTGGGTGTGTAGTCAGTCTGGGAGAGCTTCCTGGAGGAGCTGGGCTTTAACTTCCAAGGGTGGGTAGAATGTGGGGGAGGAGGGCAGTCCAGGTGAGAAAGTGCAGGGTGGGAGCATCTTCCCCCGCACCCTCTTTTGTGCACTGAGACCTGCTCCTTGATGCCGGGTCTCGCTCTTCTGTGAGTCCTGAGAGCTGCAGGTGCCCCCAGGTTGTCATCTATTCATCTCAGAACAGATGGGACCCGGGCACTGTTCTGGTGCTGGGGCCATGGTGTGGACAAATTAGGCACCGTCCTGCTCTTGGGAAGTCAGGGAGGCTGCTGCTACAGACATAATCCCGTTAATGAGGCGATTGAAAAATAAAAGGAGGTCATAAGCTGGAGAAGAATTGAGGGGTGTGTGTGGACAGACAGCATCGCCAGGACCTCAGAGAGGCTTCTGAGGAAGGACGTCTGAGGCAAGACTAGGGGAGGGGGCAGGCACATGAGCAGGCTGCGTGGTGCTCCAGGTGGAGGGGTGGTGGGTAAGAAGCTTTCGTGAGTAGGAGAGGGTCTGGGGTGTTGGAAGGAGGAGGAGGACGTGGCCAGTGGCTGGGGCATCATAGCGAAGGGAGGGGTGGGGGCCTGTCCGCGGGGCTGAGGGCTTTGCATGTTACAGTGTGATGGAAGGAAATGACATGACCTCCGCCCGAGCGCCCTCTGCCTGTGATCGTCCGTGTTCCCGTGGTAATCCTTCCATTCCTACAGTCTGCTGGGGCTTTTTGTGTCTTTGTGGTTTTTCTGTCTCTGCAACTGACAGCAGCCCTTGAGGGAGGCGAGACAGGGTTTATGGCTCCCACTTTGCAGAAGAGGAAACAGCTAAGCAGGGCTAACGATGTGATTTAGGACTTTAGAGATCCTTCTGGCTGCTGCATGGAGGATGGATTGCAGGGGTCATCCATCCTTCCGGAGGGAAGGAGAGAGACTCCTGGAGGCTGCTGTAGTCACTCTAGGCAGGGGCCAGTGACCAGTGGTGGCAGAGCAGTTTGGACCGACTAGGGGTGTGAACCCGTTCATCTGTGGGTGGGCTTTCAGAGCAGGCAGAGGACTTGCACAAGGCCCCAGAGCAGAGCTAGGCTCTCTTGGTTCTTGATTAAGACCAGAAGCAGACAGAACTCTCCCTAGGTGGTTCACCGGGCAGAGTGAAACGGGGAGACTTGTAATTCTGTGTTACTACAGTAGGGCAGCTGCTGCGGCCCAGCCCCACTCTGCCCTGTTGTTTGCCCGGGATGAGAGCCAGGGGATTGCAGAGCCCACTTATTCCCTCAGACCATTCCTTTTATAGGCAATGTCTGGGCACGGCCCTGGCCCTGGCCTGGGAGGTTTAGATCTGGTACCAGTCCGTGGTTGCAGGGAGGGGATGTGGAGAAGGTGGGGAGAGAGTGCAGGCAGAGTGGGGCCTGGGGGGATATGAAGGGCTTCTGGTGAGTCGCGCCCTCGCTGTGTTTGGGCTGGGTAGGTGTTGCCTTAAACACACATTCACTTACTTCATTCCTGTACGATCCAATTAGGGAGGTAGAGTTATGGTCCCCAGTTTATAGTTGGGGAAACTGAGACTCAGAGAAGTTAAGCATGTGCCACACGACTAATACGTGGTAGAGATGAGAAGATCGGAATCAGCCAGATTTCGGCCCCAGAGTCCATGCTTCACATAGAGTCGAAATCACTGGATCCCCCAACTAGGTGTGAGGGTGTTGGGGAGTTCTCACTTTCTATCTGTTAAATGGAAATGTTGCCACTGCCTTCCCGGGGTTTCCTCATGCCTCAAACAGAGGGTTTTAAGTTCTTGCCTGCAGCAGGCATTTGGCTCAACTCTGAGGACCCTGAGCTGCCGAGAGGGGCCCTCAAGGACCACGGAGAACTTGAGACTTAGCAGCACTGTCCAACAGGAGTACAGGTTTCCCCGCTACCCGAAGGTAGAGCACTCCTGTGGGAGCTTCGTTAGCTGAAGTGGCATCCAGCGGAGAAACAATTACCTTAGGACAAATGCACTTGCTAACAATGCACAAGATAAGTTGGATAAAGCACAGATGCGCACCGACGCAGTTCAAACCTCTGGGCTTGCTGCTGAGATGTTGAGAGTGGTTCCTGGGAAGGAGCTTGGCGAGGGGTGCGCGGCCCCTGTAATGGCTCCTGCAAGACAAACGCTCAACACTATTTTTGTTTTCCACTTTTTTTTGTGGTAAAAGCAAAATCCTCTTCAGATTTCTCTTGGTTAGCGGAAACAGTTACTAATGTAGGTCTTCCGTAAAAGCAAAGTGGCATAAAGCGAACTTTCAAAAAATGGGAGATACCTGTATAAAGTGAGCCACGTGTTTTTTTTAATTGAAGTATAGTTGGTTTGCAATGTTGCGTTAGTTTCACCACGTGTCATTTTAACTGGCCACATAAAAAAGTAAAAAGAAATAGGTGAACTTAATTTTAGTAACATGTATTATTTAATCCCAGTATATCAAAATATTATCATTTTGACATATAATCAACATAATAAATTGTTAATGAGATATTTCAGTTTTTTTTGTACCACGTCTTCGAATCCAGTGTGTATTTTACACTTGCAGCACATCCCAGTGTGGACCAGCCACATCGCAAGGGCTCAGCAGCCAGTGCGGTGGTGGTTACTGTATTGCACAGCCCAGCTCCAGAGTCTGATTGATCCCTGCCCCCACCTCTGCAGTGCATGATAACAGCTGATTTTTATGGAGGACTCACTGATCAGGCCCCGTTCTGAGGACTTTCATAGTTACACAGTGGACCCTTGAACAACACAGGTCTGAACTGCACGGGTCCACTTATACGTGAGTTTTTTTCAATAGATAGCTACTGCACGATCTGTGGTTGGTTGGATCCAGGTACACGGAACTGCGGGTACAGATCTTAGACTGCCCGGAGGGTCAACACCCCTAACCCCCGTGTTGTTCAAGGGTCAACTGTATTGTTGAACCTTCATAGCAACCCCTCAGGGGAGGTACTGCTGTTGTCCCCATTTCATTGATGTGGCAACTGAGGTCCAGAGAGGTAGCTTGGCTGAGGTTGAACAGTGGGTGAGTTGCGGAGCTAAGGAGGAAGGTGTGATGAGGGGGGCAAGCTCCTCTTGTTTTTAACAGATTTATTTAGGCAAACTTCATACGACAAAATTCACCCATTTTAAGTGTGCACTTCACCACTGGCAAATGTATGTAGTTGTGTATAATCACCACATTCAATACATAGAGCAATTCTGTCCCCTAAAGGTGCCCTCGAGCCCCTGTGCGGTCGACTCCCCTGTCCCTGACAGCCATCGATCTGCTTTCTGCCCCTGTAGTTTTGCCTTTTCTCGGATGTCATGTAAATGGAGCCAAATAGTTTGAAGTGTCCGGGGCCTGCTTGTTTCTCTTAGTACGATGTTTCTGAGGTTCATCCCATGTCATGTGTATATCAGTAACTTGTTCCTTTTTTATTGCTGAGTAGTATTTCATTGTATAAATGTGCACGTTTTTCACATTTTCTTCATCTGTTCACCAGTTGATGGACATGTGAGTTGATTTCAGTTGGGGGCTACAATGAATAATGCTGCTGTGTACAAGCCTTTTTCTGGACATGGTTTCATTTCTCTTGGGTAGTTAGTTACCTGAGAGTAGAATTGCTGAGTCATATGGTAATTGTATGTTTAAATTTGTAAGAAACTACAAAGCTGTCTTCCAAAGTGGCTGTGCGATGTTACACTTAAGCACTGTGTCTCCAGTTCCTCCACAACCTTACCAACACTTGATGTTGTTGGCCTTTTAAAATTTGTCATTCTATGAGACTTTCCTGGCGTCTAGTGATTAAGACTCCATGCTTCTACTTCAGGGGGTACGGGTTCAATCCCTGGTCAGGGAACTAAGATCCCACATGCCGCGTGGTGCAGCCAAAAAGAGAAAAAAAAAATTGTCATTCTAGTGCATTTTGCTGATGACATAAGATGCTGAACATCTTTTATATGCTTATTTGGCATCCGTATGTACCTTTAAATCTTTTGCCATTGTAAATTGGATTTTTGGTTAACTTAATATTGAGTTGCAAGAGTTGGCACCTCTTTTTTTGGTCGGGATTAAATGAGATAATATACGTCAAATGCTTTGCAATCAGAGGTCCACCCACTGGCCCTCCTGGCATCCCTCTGGGTCAACACTCAGGGTCACTGGCTATCTTAGGCACCCTGTTTAGACCCTCCCCTTCCTGCTCACCCAAGGTAGGCATAGGAATCACATGCTTGACCAACACCCCCTGATTTGGCCAGCGGTAAAACGTCTGCTCAAATCGATCTTCCTGCGCTCACTGCAAAAGCTTCCCCTTGCCTCAGGCCAGAGTCAGCATGGCCCAGCCAGGGGGCCTGGAGTTGGGAGGCAGGAGCCCTGCGTCCCAGTTTTGTCCTTATGACCTCTTCCCTTATGACTTGGAGCGCATCACTTTCCCTCTCTGGACCTCAGTTTCCTCATCTGTAGAAAGAGAAGGTTGGACTAGGTAACCTCCAGGGGTGTAGCCAGCTCTGAATCTCTGCTTTTGGGGACCTTGGTGACGGCCATTTGTGGAAGTTCCTGTGATCACAGCATTCCCTAAGGCAGGACTTGGGATTTTGCAAGAGGGTCTGGCAGTCAGGAATGGCAGGAGAAAGGGATGGGGCAGGGTGGTGGCTGGGTCAGGAGCAGATGTCCAGCTTTCTGCTTCAGTTGCAAGAGCCAGACTCTGCTTTGGAAAAGCCACCATTCATCTTTTCCAAGCCCGTAGGGTTTGACAAGCTGGAGGTCATGGGTGCTGTTCCGTGACCAGGACAGAAGACATGGGAGAGGGGGGACTGTGAGCTTTGGATGAGAGATGGGGAAATTGAGACCAGAATGGTGACGATCCACTTCTACTAAGAATCATATGAAAAGAAATGGACTTGGGCTCCTGTGATGTTTAGGTCCGGGGCCTTAGGAATCAGCTGTTGAACCTCTTGTCTGTCATCCCCACTCTAGGACCCAGAATGGTTGTCTGCAGCATCCCCTTGGCTTGAATACAGCCATTGACGAGAGGCTCACTGCTCCGGCAAGCTGGGCGTTTATGCTATAGCATCAGGCAGTTAGTTGATGACTTGGAGCTAATATTCCAGCTCCTGAAGTTTGATTCTTCTTGGAGAAATGAGGTCACCTCTCTGTGAAAGATTCCATAGGGTGGTTTCTTTTCTCTCGGGACTTGTCAGTTGCTGTTAGACTGAGGAACAAGTCCTGAGAGCAGGTGAGGGGATTAAGAAGAGACGGGGTCAGGATGGTGGTGTACAAGCACACACACCTTTATTTCCCATCAAAACTCTTTTTATAGATTGCAGTAGGCAATGCATGTTTTTGTTAAAATCACAAGACAGAATCATCAGACAGTATTTCCTTAACGTTGAAGTTATAGTACAAAACATACTGCGAACCAGAATATAAACATGCGTGAGAACAGACTGTGATTACCAAAATATGCCAAGGACAAACTATAGTTAGAGAAACCGCAAGCAACCTCATGGGCCAAGACTCATATGTTCTCTAATAACTCTTTCGGGTCCTGTCAAGAATTAAGCAGGACTTTGCCATGCTTTAAGCTGCAAGGACTGTGTCAGCGTGCAGCTGGTTCCCGACAGGGACTGACTGCTGTGTGATTGCCCAGAGGCAGGAGGGTGGCACGTCCATGTGTAGAACTTTCTCAAATGCTGTTGTAACTGCAGCCCAGATGATTCTGTGGCTTCTTAGCTGGTCACTGAGGACTTTTGTGGGTGAAATGGAGTCTGGAGTCCTCGCTCCCTGCATGGGAGACTGTGCGTCTCTCTTCCCCTCTAGGAGGTCGTGTCTGGGTGCCCTGGCAGAGAGTGGAGTGGATGGGGGTCCCTAAGGTCCCTGAGTGGCGGTCAAGCAGATCCAAGAGGGAGAGGAGAGTGTGTGGGGTGTTCTTGCTGTCAGGGTCAGCTGTGAAGAGGCAGGGAGGCAAGCTTATGCTGCCACTTAGCAAAGGCCAGCTGTCCTCACCTGAAATGGACACAGTGAGGCCTGAACCTTATAGGGTTGTGTGTAGTGGGCACCATATGTTGTAAAGCACCCAGCATGGTGCCTGGCACTTAGTAGGTGCTTTGAAATGTTAACAAACAGAAGCAAAGGAGAAACATGGAAGGGGGCCTGTATTTGGTGGGGCATGGTCTTCCCTTAAAGCAGTGGTTCCCTTTTTTACTTGCCAAGAGCCCCTGTAGCAGCATGGCAGAAGCTCACAGATCCCTTCTCGGAATGATGTTTTTAAATGCACAAATTAAATATTTGGGATTACAGAGGGAGTAAATTTTATTGAGAGTGCTATCAAAATACTAAAAAACAAACTTGTGATGTAGTAATACGTGTCCTTAGATATTCTTGCGTTAACACGATAATCCATTAAGTGAGTTAAGGTTAAATTTTATTTTTTTAAAGACACACCAGTGTCAAGGCTACTGTTGCTTGGCTTTGATGGGGACATTCATCTGGCGTGTGCCTTTGAGGGCATGTGGCCAGCATGGTGGACATGCAGGCATTTGCGATTGGTTCGATGGTCCCAAGTGTGGAGAACCCCATTTTGCAAACGGCATGGCAGCTTCTTTACAGCTGGCTGCGTAAGTTGAGGCTAGGCTTCTCGCTCGGATTGTCACATTCTCCACGCTTGTTGAGTGAAAGGCGGTTGTGTGAATCTGGATCCCGCTCTGGGGGATCAAGACCACCAGGCGCAGAGTTGCCCAGAGTTGGCCGGTCCTGTCACCCGAGATCTGGGGGGCAGGGGACCCAGGTCTGATAATTACAGTGGTGTGAAGGGAGTGATGAGTGCAAGCCACGTTTCCAGATACCTGCATGGCTGCTGTGTGATGTGAAAACGTCTCTGAGCTCAGTGGTGTCTGTGTCCTGGGCTTTGTGACACAGCAGGAGTGGCCTTCACTTGTGGTTAAGGAAATGTTAGCTTTTAGTTAGAAGTTAGGAAAATAAGGCCTAATTGTTTGCAAAACCATCCAGGCTCATAGACCGCCCCCCCCCGCCCCCCATCTTACTATCTAGTCTTATCCTAGTCTACCCCGATTCTCCCCCCAGCAGAGGTTTGAGCACTAGGGACCCCACCTACATGTCTGCCCTTGCTGACCCCTGGCCCTGGCAGTGGACAGCAGTGGTATCACCACTAGGACTGCCAGTCTTAGGAGCCAGATCCATTTGGAAGGGGCCTTCAGACTGTCCCATCCTTCACTGTCATTTTATGGCTGGGGCCGCCGAGGTCCAGAGGGGAGAAGTAAGTTGCCCAAGGCCCCACAGCATGTGGCCAGCAGGATGAAGGGTCCTTTGCTGGCGAGGCTCACTCTAGGTGGGCTGGAGAGGCTTCAGGGGGAGAGTTGCAGAGTGAGAAGCCTGGGAATCCCAGGGTTTCCCCCTCCTCTAGACATTTTGGAGACAGGTCAACTTTCAGACGATACGGTCTTTCCCCCACGCCTGCAGCTGTGCACATCTGTATTGTCTCCGGGCTGTCCTTATAGGGACCGGCTGGGGCCTGTCACCGCCTGTGGAGCCCTTGAGAGACGAAGAAGGCAGGAGCTGGAGCTTTGGGGGAGGCGAGGGGCAGGCGAGATGGAGGTGCCAGGCCTGGCCCAGCCCCGTGGGAGCAGGGCCCAGCCTTGGCCTGGCAGCTGTAGCCAGCTGTTGCCTCCTGCAGGCCCTTCCCATGTCCTGTCCGTCACTCCCTCCTTTGGGACAGCCTCCCGAGTCCTGTTCTGGGAGGAGGCTGTCCCCACCCATGCCTCCTTGGCCCAGGCTGCTGAGAGGGGTCTGGGGAAAGTTGGTGAGCCGTGTTGGGGGCCTGCTGTGGCAGGCGAAGCGGAGAGAAGGTTCTGGCTCTGCTGACGGTCAGCTGGGGGTCCACTGTGCAGCCCCTCACCCGCTCTGAGCGCCTGTGTTTCTGTTTGGAAACAGAGGCTCATTCCTTCCACCTTCTACCGAGAAAAACAAGAAGAGAGAGAGATTGGACCGGGTGTGGAGAGTCGTGATGAGGCTCTTACAGAAACACTAGGTTAGCGTGTTAGCAGCGCTGTCACCCAGCTGCTGGGAGTTGTCAGGGGTGACGAGGCTGGGCCGGAGAGAGGTGGGGAGCCCTCTCCAGACTGGAGAGCGAGAGGGGGGTGGTTTGGCGTGCTGGGAGGGATGGAATGAGCGGTCGTTCTGTCTAGGTGGCTCTGGGGAGGCGGAGCCTGAGGGCACAGCCGGGGGAGGCCCTGGGAGCGCCCGCCTTGGGACCAGGAACTCTGACTCAGGATCTGGGAGGGGAGAGGGCGCAGTGAGCTCAGCCTTCAGACTGACATGCTGACCCCTGACCCCACCATCCACTGCCTGAGGTGCCGCTGCTGCTTATGAGAGGGCGTGGGCGGAGCGTGGATGGTGGGGGACAGGTAGCCCCCGCTGCCTGAGGGGGAACAGCTCATGCCAGGCTGAGGGCAGCTTGGGGAGCAGAGGGGAGTCGTCAGGTTCTAAAGACTGCTTATCACCTCAGAGGGGAAGTATCTCAGGGTGCAGGTCGGGGGTGGGGGCTGGCCAGGCAGGTCGCTCCCTCCCCCTCCTGATCCTGGTCCGTTAGTGCCACATGGGGCCAACTGCTGCTGGGCTCTCAGAAAGTTCTTTGAGCCTCTGTCTCCCACGTCTGTCGCCCCCTCTCTTGGGTCTGTGTGGAATTCCCAGCCCCTTCCCTTCCCTTCCCAGCGGCCCTGGTTCTTGGACGCCTGAGCCAGTCCTCCCCACACCCTCTACCAGCTCTTAGCAGCTCTCCTGGCCTGCTTCCCCAGCCATTCTTCTTATTTGTTTTAAATAGATTTTATTACCCAGTGTTCAGAGGAGAAAAATCAGAAAATGCAGATAAGGCAAAAGGAGAAAATAAAAATTGTCTATAGTCTCATCACCAGGTGATGACTCGGGTTAGCATCTTGATGTGCCTCCCCCCAGATTTTTCTCCTGATACATGTTCATGCATTAAAATGAGATTATAGCCTGTACTTGCTTTGCAGCCTGCTGCTTCCATTCCTGTTTCCTAGATATCTTTCCACATCAGTCAATAAGATATTTTTAAGGCTGTTTAACATTCCACCTTAGAGATACCCCATAATTTATTCAGCAAATCCCGTTGCAGGCTCTTTCCGGTGTTTTGCTACTATAAGTAACATTGCGATCAACAAAACACCCTTGTAGCCCGCTTGTTACGCGCGTCCTTAACTATCAGTATTTCCCTAGGAGAGAGCCCTGTGAGAGGAATTGGGAATCCACGAGGATGCCTGGCATGCCGGATGTTGGGCAAAAGCTTTGGCTGTTGAGATGTTGATGGTGTTGAGGTTATTGATGTAGAGTTCAGGGGCCTGGTGCTTTTGTTGAACCCTTGATCTGCTGAGAACTCACCCAATCTGGACTTCCCTGGCCTCATTTTGTGACATTCACGGCTAGAATATCCTGCTGCGTCCTGTTCCCATCCAAATCCTTCAAATCTGCCTCCAGACTTCCCTCTGCCTCTGCCTCTGGTTCTCCCTCTGGTGATGGCCTCCTCCTTCCCCCAGTCTAGAGGGCGTGGCCTTCACGTGGCCTGACCCAATTACTTGGAGCCCTAGGTCCTGCCCTGATGGGGATGGTTAACCCCTTCCTGTCTTATCTTCACTAGGGGAGTGTAAGCTGTAAGGGGTCAGGGGGCTACATCTTCTTGACTCTCCATGTCCATAACTCCCCCCAAGGCGGCAGCAGGGGGCCAGGCACACAGTAGGTGCTCCACGAACATGTGCTTTGCTGGGCACCGGCGTGGAGGCAGCAAACCCACCCTCTGTCTCCAGCTGCAGGGTGAGCTGGCCTTCTCATGGGCCTCAGACTGTGTATCTGTTCACAGGGTAGGGATGGTGGGTGGGCTGGGTCCCTTCCTGCTGTGGCTTTTCCCATGCCCTCCTTGACCTCTTGCCCCACAGGTCTTGGGTCCTGAGGCCGCCGGCAGACTATGGGTACAACGGCCAGCACAGCCCAGCAGACGGTCTCAGCCAGCGCCCCCTTTGAGGGCCTCCAGAACGGCGGCACGATGGACGGTCGGCACTCACTCAGTGTCCACTCCTTCCAGACCACGGGCTTGCACAACAGTAAGGCCAAGTCCATCATCCCCAACAAGGTGGCCCCCGTCGTGATCACGTGAGTGGCAGGACGAGTGTGACCGTGTCCCCTGAAGACATGGCTGGGGGGAACTGCCTGGAGGGGTGGTGGCATACAGCACTTAACATCTCCAAACTGCTTTCATAGATGAAGATACTGAGGCCCAGAGAGGTTAAGCACTTTGTCTGGAGTCACACAGGAAGTGGGTGGCAGAGCCGGTGTCTGTCGCGGGTCTCTTAGCCCATATTACTTACCATGTCACAGTGCCAGGGAGTGTGGAGAGGGAAGAGTGGCTGGGGGAGGGGGTACACCCTTTTGAGAGTAATTTTTGGCTGACGTTTTCAAAGGAAGTTTAATTCTTAGATGCATAAAATGTAGATTCCCACCCCCCCCACAACCTGTAATTATGGTTCGAAACTGAGGTTAACACCGGGCCATTAAAGGGCCTTGGGCTGAAAAAGCTGGCAGCTGTTGGTCAACTCTCCTAATTAGGCCCTTCAAGGACATTCCCAGAGGGGGCT
The DNA here is from genome assembly GCF_028023285.1 of Balaenoptera ricei. Classification (NCBI taxonomy): domain Eukaryota; kingdom Metazoa; phylum Chordata; class Mammalia; order Artiodactyla; family Balaenopteridae; genus Balaenoptera; species Balaenoptera ricei. The sequence goes on along the minus strand of NC_082654.1, from coordinate 63,999,395 downwards.
GAGGGTTTGTTCTGGCCCCATATTTTGAGAGACCTGGACACACTGCATTCGTCCTGTGGTCCCAGGGAAGGAGTGGGTGCTGGGATCCTGAGGTCAGGGAGACAGAAGGGGCATTGGATCCGTCTCCTGGTGAGTCAGGAAGCCTTGTCTTATATCATATCTGCCCACCGAGCTTCCCTGCCTCTGGACCCCTCCAGGATGGAGGAAGTGGGACATGATGAGCTAAGAATTAAATGTGTTCCACGTAGAGACGTTTGGCAGAGAGTTAGCAGATGGGGCCTTCTGTATAAAGAAACCTGAGGAGTGGGAATGATAAATCCGGCCTGCCGCCTTTGGGGCCTGACAGGAAAATTGCAGTCATAATACGTTACTGTGCTCATGATAAGGGGAGGAAAAGAGATGTTAAATAAAAGGGACTTGAGGGCTTCCCTGGTGGCTCAGTGGTTAAGAATCTGCCTGCCAATGCAGGGGACATGGGTTCGAGCCCTGGTCCGGGAAGATCCCACATGCCGCGGAGCAACTAAACCCGTGCGCCACAGCTACTGAGCCTGCGCTCTAGAGCCCGCGAGCCACAACTACTGAAGCTCATGCGCCTAGAGCCCGTGCTCCGCAACAAGAGAAGCCACCGCAATGAGAAGTCCGCGCACCACAACGAAGAGCAGACCCCGCTCACCGCAACTAGAGAAAGTCTGCGCGAAGCAACGAAGACCCAACACAGCCAGCAATAAAAAAAATAAAATAAACTTATTAAAAAAAGAAAAAAGGGACTTGATATATAGTCTTTGGACTAGCAGATGACAAAACTAGGTTCGGGTCTTGAGCGCAGTGTTGGAACCTCGTGTCCTGGGCCTGGCTCTGCCTCTGCCCTGCTCTGTGACCGTGGGCAGATACTTTTCCCTCTCGGGGCCTCAGTTTCCTTATCAGGATATGTGGGGATGACATTCAAAATATTTAAGCGTGGTGTGGCTCAGGACAGTCACCGGTCTGCTTCAAAAATCCACTGTAGTGAGACTGTGCTCCCTGGAGCCAGCCGTGACCCAGTGATCCTTGGGTTGTAGCTTGTTTGAGGTTCAAGGGACCTTAGAAGATCATCCAGTACAGGGGCTGGCAAACCATATCCTTCAGGCCCATCTCCTGTTTCGATAAATAAGAGTTCGCTGGGACACTGCCACTCCCGCTCATTTGCATATTGTCAGCGGACGCTTAAGGCTGCAACGGCAGAGTTGAGTAGTTGCAGCTGACTGCGTGGCCCACAAAGCCTAAAGTATTTACTATCTGGTCCTTTATAGGAAAGGTTTGCTCACTCCTGATCTAATAGCTATTAGATCAGATGTGAAAACTGATCTCTAGACACAGAAACTGAGTCTCGGGAGGCAGAAGGGTTTGCTCGCCACGGGTCCCGTGTGATGGAGGCAGAGCTGGCCGAGGGAGCCCAGGTCTCTGGACTCCTGTCTAGTGCTCCCCACCCCACTCATTCCCCCACCCTGCCTTTCCTTTTGTAAAGAGGCTCAGACCCCAGATCACGAGCTCTGGAAGGCTGTGTCTTATTCATTGTTATAATCAGCACAGAAACTTGTTCGGTCTTGAGTGCACAGCGCTCCCCCTGGTTTAGCATCTACAGAAAGCTGTGGGTTTTGTTTGAAATGGCCCTGTGTGGAGGTAGAACTACTGCTAGTAATTGTAGTTAGATTACTAAACGATCACAGTCTTCGAGGCACTGGGCTAAGCACTTACTTCATTAGCGCATTGTCTTCTCACAGCAGCCCTTAGGAGGTTGCAGTTACTGGAAACGGAGCTATAGAGCAAGTAACTCCAAAGCCTGGAGTTACTGAGCAGTGGAGTTGGAGTCATGCCCAGGCCACATGGCCCCAAAGCCTGGGTCCTGAACCACTGCACTGTGCTAGGGGGTTGTCGGTGTGGGGTTGTTCTCAGAGACAATCTGATGGAGGGATCGTCTGGGATGGTTCGTGTTAAGCCTTGTTTAAGGAGGCCTTAATCAAGACAGAAGCTTCTCTCTACACAAAAGTCCAGGAGCTACTCCAGGCTGATGTGGCTGCTCCATGATCAGTCAGGCTCCTCCTCTCTTGTTGCCCCACCATCATCAGCATCTACTTTCTGCCGTCATTTCTGGATGCTAGACAGGAGAAAGAGGGAAGGGTAGAGGGCACACATCTTCTCTTTAAGGGGATGGCCCAGAAGTTGTACACATCACTTCTCCTCACATCCCATTGGCCAGAACTGAATCACATGATCACACTAGCTGCAAGGGAGGCTGGGGCATGTAGTCTTCAGCTGGATGGCCCAGTCACAATTCCAGGGTACTAATGCTGAGGAAGAAGGGGAGAGTGGCTATTGGGGGACAGTGGGCAGCTTCTATCATAAATGCGTGGGTGGGACGGGGTGGCCCTGCCGCAGGCCTGGTGAGGGTGGAGCGGATACTGGCCGCGGAGTTTGCCTGACTCAGTCTCCATTCTGCCCCTGGCAGGTACAACTGCAAGGAGGAGTTCCAGATCCACGATGAACTGCTCAAAGCCCATTACACGCTGGGCCGGCTCTCAGATGCCACCCCAGAGCACTACCTGGTGCAGGTGAGGTTGGGCCTGTCCCTCTCTCCCCCTTGCGGCCTCTCCCCCCCTCTTGCCCTCCTTCCTCACAGGCTCCCTCCCTAATCTCCTGCTTTCCACACTGTCCCCCTTCTCTGCTTCACTGCCTCACCCCACCCTCTGGGGTCCTGATCCCACTTCCTCTCACCCCCTGGTTTCCTGGACCCCGTTCCTCCTGCCCTGTGGAGCCCCCTGCTCTTCTGTCCCCATCTGGCCCCTGCCTGGCCTCAGCCTGCCCACACCTCTCTCCGGAGCACCAGGGAGAACAGAGAAGGGAGCCTGAAGGAACTGGGACCCCAGATGGCTCCCCCCAGGCTGGGAATCTCCATCCCATTCTCTTTTGAAGTTTCAGAACTTCTCTGGAATGTAGATAGAGATGTAGATGTAGATGTACATCTATCTATCTGTCTTTGTATCTTTTTTTTTTTTTGCCTTAAATATCCCCTGGAAAGTAAAGTCTACAAGGGCAGATGACTTCATGTGTCTTGTTCACTGCTGTAGCCCCAGGCCCTAGAACAGTGCTTGGGTATAATGTAGGTGCTCAATAAATAGTGAATGAATGAATGAATGAATGATAATCATGATGATTAAACTGTTTTTGTTGAAAGAGGGTCTGGGTAGGAGGTGGCAGTGGATGGGTAGATGGGTGAACAGGTGGATGAGATGACCTCATGATTCCTTTTTGCCCAGGAATGTGTCTTCTGGTTCCTCCTGCTTTCACCTGATCCCTGAGTAGTATTTTCCTCTTTTCTCTGTAGTCAGTGCCTCCCCAGCTGGGGAGGGGAGAAACCTGCCCATTCCCAGAGCTGCAGGCCTCTAGGAAGTGGCTAGCAGTTTTCTCCTGGTTGGTTCCTGGTGCCCCAGCTGTGACTCCCTACTCGAGCCCCTTTTCCATGAGCTTCCTCTGGGTATGAGAGATGTTTGCTGTGTGCCCGGGGAGCTGCAGGCCCACCCTAGAGGCAGCTTTGGTCTTCTGTTTCATGTCCCTGGAGTGCCTCTCCTTGCTCTCCTTCTTCAAGGCCAGGCTCAGATGCCACTTCCTGCATGAAGCCTTTTTGGATTCCCCCTCAGGAGGAGTTGCCTTTCCTTTTCCCACACTGTACGACACTCCTCCTGGCATCACGGATAGTCACGTATTTTGTCTACTTTTTCCATGAGTCAGCAGACAACTTGAGGACCATGTCCCCCACCCCCTCTCCCTGCTCCCCATCCCCTGGGGCCTGGGACAGAGCCCTGTTTGTAGAAGACGTCCCTGAGTCATCTGAGTGACCCCCTGTGGCTCTCCCCCTGCCAGGGCCGCTACTTCCTGGTGCGGGATGTTGCAGAGAAGATGGATGTGCTGGGCACTCTGCAGAGCTGTGGGGCCCCCAACTTCCGGCAGGTGCGGGGCGGGCTCACTGTGTTCGGCATGGGGCAGCCCAGCCTCTCAGGATTCAGGCGGGTTCTTCAGAAACTCCAGAAGGACGGACACAGGGTAAGCATGGCCATTCCCCAGGCAGGGGCTAGCCCCCAAATCTGGGGAAAGGGGTTCCCGGAGGGGCAACTTCAGAGACTCTGGAGGAGCCTGGCCATATCATAAGGAGGGTGACTGGTGACCAGGACCAGGCCCTGCCAGGCCTTCAATGCCATTATGGTCACTGTGGTCAGCATAACTGGGAAATTCTGGCTAAATGTTTATTGCATTGTCATGTGTGGACATGGGAGCCCCAAGGTCAGAAGCCTCTTATACACCCCGCAGGATGATTATCACAGCTAACACTTAGGTCCTCATGTCAATCCTATGAGGCAGTTATTCTCCCATTTTACAGAGGAGGAAACTGAGGCCCAGAGAGGATAAGTGACACAGCCCCTGAGTGGTGTCCCAAGACACAAACCTAGACCCCTGGACTCCACGTATCTGCTTTACATGCCTCCTCTCTCTTGCCTGATGTGGAGATGGGGTTTTGAGTGTCTCCAGGACAGAGGATGAGTGTCCACTGTGATTGCAGGCTTACGGTGGGCAGCCGAGTGTGATTTGACCTGGGTTAAGATGGAGAGTCCTTAGTGAACCAGAGTGGGGAGGGGGTGTTAGCTGAGCATGGATCCCACCTTCCCAGCAAGTTCTTCAGGGTGGGGCCTGCCCACACATCTCCCTCTGTCTGTACAGTGCTCAGTGAATGAATGATTACATGGTGGTGGTGAGCATTCACTACTTCAGCTGATGTTTATCAAGCACTTGATTTACCTAGGGCTCTGCACTAGGAATTGTGGGGACATGAAGATGACAAGGACATGATTCTACCCGCAAGGAACCTGTAGTCCACAAAGGGAGAAAGATGTATTCATTGATAACGTTAATCCAGAGCAGGAGTGAACACCACAAGATTCAGATGAAGGGCTGTTGGCCCTGAGAGGAGGGAGGGTCAGGAGCAGGTGGCACTGGGACCTAGCTTTGCTTCTGGGGTAGGATTCAGGTTGCAGGGGCAGAGTGGGGCGATGGGCCCGCAATGAGGGGGAGCGGCTAGCTCGGAGGCCCAGAGGTGGGGCAGTGGAGCAGGTGTCCACTCCGGGTAGTGGTGATGGGTCCTTCCTCCTTGGGTTCCCGGCAGGAGTGCGTCATCTTCTGTGTGCGGGAGGAGCCCGTGCTGTTTCTGCATGCTGATGAGGACTTCGTGCCCTACACGCCTCGAGACAAGCAGAGTCTTCACGAGAACCTCCAGGGCCTCGGACCTGGGGTCCAGGTGGAGCGCTTGGAGCTGGCCATCCGGAAGGAGGTGAGGGCCACTGGTGTGGGTGGGAGGCCGCCCTCCTGGTAGGCCTTGGACAGCTGAGTTGAGCCCCAGCCCCCAGCCCCGCTTTGCTCTCACTGGCCCACGCTCGCTCACTTTTCTGCCCTGCTTGGGTGAATGGCTGCTGCAAGGCTGGCTCCGGGCAGCCAGGGGAAGGACTTCTCTTCTCGGCTCTATTTTCCTCTGCCCCTTTCCCACCCTGCTTTTCTCCTCCAAACTCAGCATCATTATTTAGAAAAGGGTCTGGTGGAGGGGAAAGAGCACGAGACTAAAAGCCCCAAGACAAGTTCAGCCTCCTGTGAGCTGTGAGGCCTGGGCTGGGTCACTTCTCTCCATGGGCCTCTGTTTCTGAGGTCCCTCTGTCCTCCTCCTTCACAGCTGGGAGGTTTGTCAGGGTCTCTGAGGCTGTTGACGCACCACAGAGGTGTGTAAATAGTGGGTGGGGGTCATGGCGTCCCCTGCCTCCCCTGGGACATCCCGGGCAGGAACGGAGGCCGCAGCTCAGACTTTCTCCCCTCGAGCTCCCAGCTGACCGAGCTTGCTCCTGTCCTTCAGCCTGGCGGTTTAGCCAATTCCTGCTGCCCACTGGGCCAAGCCCTTCCAACCTGGCCCCACTGTGGGCCATATCAACTCAGGCGTAGCTGACTGCCCTCGGGCCAGCGGCCACCCTGGTCCCGTCAGGGCTCCCAGGGCACAGAGAGGACCTCTGGTGTGTAGTTCTCCCTGGAGGGAAAGCAGCCTGTCCGTGGCCTCTGTGTGGCCTAGGCGCTGCAGAGCTCATCCAGGAAAGTCAGTCATGGCCCTCTGGCCCCCTACCTCCTCTAGATCCACGACTTTGCCCAGCTGAGCGAGAACAAGTATTACGTGTACCACAACACTGAAGACCTGCGGGGGGAGCCCCACGCCGTGGCCGTCAGGGGCGAGGACGATGTGCACGTGACCAAGGAGGTGTACAAGCGGCCCCTCTTCCTGCGGCCCACCTACAGGTACCGAGGGCCTGCCCAGGGCCCCAGTGTGCTGGGCGTGGCTGCTCGCTGGGCCTGCTCTCCAGCTGCGGCCTCAGTCTCACCATCTGCAGGTTGGGCTGAGTTCCCCACGCCTGTGTCTCCCATGGGAATATGGGGGTGAGGGGATGTCCGGGGTGTGTGGCCTGCCTGATGGGCCTCTCCCCCTCACCCGGTAGGTACCACCGTCTGCCCCTGCCAGAGCAAGGGGCCCCCCTGGAAGCCCAGTTTGATGCCTTTGTCAGTGTCCTCCGGGTAAGTGGGGGCAAGAGGGGTGGTGGGAGCATGGAGGGTGGGCAGGTGCTTGGAGAGTGGGTCTGTGTCGAGGCCCCGTCTCCATGGAGATGCCCTGGTGGGTGTGGCTTCTGGAGGAAGGCTGAGGGCGTGAGTGTGTGGGCTGTGTGTGTCTGGTGTGGGTGTGTATTTGTACATTCTCTAATGACAGAGCCCAGCGCTGACCGTCTGGAGGCCTGGACTCTGGCTGTGGCTTGGCTGCTAACTTGCTGTGTGATCCTGGACAGATCTCCTAACTTCTAGGCCTCAAGTTCCTCATTTCTATATTGGAACTAAAAATTCTTACCTTCCAGGCTTCAGCTGATATCTCCTGAGTACTGGTGTTTCTGTACCGACCCCTTTGGGAGGTCACCTTGTTTAATTTGCCTCTCACAGCAGAGTAACTGTGGCCCTGTCCCCTGTGAGTAATTCTCACCTCCAGGGCCCTGGGAAGGAGGCAGGGCCTGTGCTCCTGGGGTAGGTGGAGCAGATCGGGCCGTGGGGCTGGGCAGCCCATGTCATGACCCCCCAACCCCAATTTGGTCCTCAGCTGAGGGCTTTCCGGTCACGCTGTTACCTGCTCTTCATGGTCCTTCCCCAGGAGACCCCCAGCCTGCTGCTGCTCCGAGATGCCCACGGGCCTCCCCCTGCTCTCCTCTTCAGCTGCCAGACGGGCGTGGGCAGGACCAACCTGGGCATGGTTCTGGGCACCCTCATACTGCTTCACCACAGTGGGACTGCCTCGAGGCCGGAGTGAGTGGCTAGTGGGACCCAGTGCCCCAGGGGACTGCGGGGATAAGGAGAGGGGAGGGCGGCGCTGCCCCAGGTTGCTGGGGACACGTCAGAAGCCCAGAGCTACAGCTGGAAGTTGGGCAGCTGGGGTTCACTTCCCGGTTTGCCGCAAACTTCACTGGCTGACCTGGAGAAAGTCACTTGACCTTTCTGGGCCCCAGTTTCCCCAGTGGAACAAATGCCTCTTGTCTCCCCAACTGATTTGGAAGGAAAACTTGGAGCATGTAGTCCGGTGCCTCTCAGCGGGAGGGTGTGGACAGCGGGGCGTCCTCCAGGCCTTTGGGAGCGCTGATTATGCTACTGCCCCTTCCTGTCAGGGCTGCCCCTACGAAGACCAAGCCACTGCCCATGGAGCAGCTCCAGGTGGTCCAGAGCTTTCTCCACATGGTGCCCCAGGGGAGGAGGATGGTGGAGGAGGTGAGTGAGGGGGCTGGGCAAGGAGCTGGGGGCGGGGCGGTGGAGGGGCACTTGCTCCCCTCACTGGGGGACCTCTTCCTCCCCTGCCCCCTCCTTCCCTTCCCGGCCAGTCATTCTCTTTCCCCCTCTCTTCTCTTCTACCTCCTGCCATCTTTCCTTGGCTCTGCTCCCTCCCTGCTGCTGTCCCCTCTTCCCTGCCCTGGTCTCTGGCACCAGGTGGACAGAGCCATCACCGCCTGTGCAGAGTTGCACGACCTGAAGGAAGTAGTCTTGGAAAACCAGAGGGAGCTGGAAGGCAGCTCGCCAGAGACCCCGGCTCAGGTGAGGCACGGAGAGCTGCTGCTTTTGCCTGAGCCCGGCAGCCTTGTTTGGTTGGGCCTGTTGACTGCCCCCCTTCAGACTGGCTTTTCCTAATTGCTGCTTCTCCCATGAGCAGAGCAGTTTTCAGAGGAAGGGGAGATGGGGAGCTGGACCTGTAGGAAGAGAGGAAGTTTACTTTCCCTGACCAGGACCCCTTGATGCAGAATAAACAGGATGGAGGAAGGGGCTGCTGGAAAGGTGCTGGGGGCCTCTGGCTCCAGATACTTCCCAGGCTGCTCCCGGCTCCCCCTGCAAATAAAACCCTCGCTGTTCTTTGGGAAGGCCAGAGTTTGGTCCAGCCGCTGATTCTGGAAGAGTGATGGGCTCTGGGCTGTCTCAGCAGGCCTGTCCCTGTGCTCTGGGGAGAGGAGGTTGGCTTGTTCGCACACAGCGCATGGAAAGAATCTAAAGCCCGCAGAGTCTTTTTCTTCTTTAACACTTAAAAAAGTGTTTTAAAAGCAATATTATATTATAGAAAATTGAGAAATTAGAGAAGGAATAAAACTGCCTGTCATCCAAGCCCAGCTGCCGTGAGCATTTTGGCTGCCTTCCTTCAGTTTTCATATTTCTGATGTTCTTTTGTAGGTTGCCTAGGGCATGTTTATGTCCTGCTTATTTCATGTAACCCCGTCTTTCCCATGTCATGCCTGCTTGTCGTTGTTGAGGTTTACTGGCTGTGGATCCAAGGCCATTGCGAGGCTCAGCCATCATTGGCCTGATAGGTTAGGAGCAGAGCTCTGGCCCGATTGCCTGAGTTCTGTTCCTGGCTCTGCCACCTAGAGGCGTGTGGACCTGGGCAACCTGCTTCACTGCTCTGTGCCTCAGTTTCCCCACTCGTAAAATGGGGCCACTAACAATAATACCCCATAGGGTTGTTGTGAGGATTAGGTGAGCTCAGGTCATAAAGCCTCAGAAGGGAGCCTGACAGAGCAGGTGTTCCTCCTAGCCATCACCTGCTGTGATCTGCAGGCCCCTTCTAGTTGCACAGTGGGGTTAAAGTAAGTACTTTGCATTGAACTACTTCATGAAAATGAGGCTTTTGTGTATTTAGGATTTTTCCCCTTATAAGGTCTAGATTAGGGGTTGACAGACAATGGCCCATGGGCCAAATCCAGCCCACCACCTGTTTTGATAAATAAGTTTTGTTGGAACGAGGTCTTGCCCATCCATTTATGTACCGTCTATGGCTCTCTTATGCTGCCATGGCAGAGTCCAGCTGTTGCAAGGCAGATCGTGTAGCCCACAAGCCTAGAAAATTTACTGTCTGGCCTTTTATAGAAATAAAGGTTTGCTGACCTCTGGCCTAGATTCCCAAAGATGGGATTAAATTTCATCCAAGGGCATGACCTTTTTTTTGGGCCTATACGAATCTCACTTGCCCTCCAGAAGGTGGTGCTGACCCAGCAGGAGAAGCCTGAGATCCGAAGGTGAAGAGAGGGACCCTTGGAATTTTCTGTGACAGCCCCCTGCCCAGAGGACTCTGGGGTGGGGAGGATCGCAGCTCTTCAGTGAGGGCCTCTGGTTCAGGGAAGGGTGTATACACTTGCTGCTTCAACACGGATTGTGTGTGGCCCTGCATGGTGGGTGGCATTGGAGCAAAGCGGCGAGGCCCAGCCTGTCCCTGGGCACAGAGCCTCACTGAGAGCTGTAGTGCCTGCTGTGGTCACCAGTAGCTCTTCCTGCACCATGGATAAACCACAGCAAATGGGATAGGGTTGGAAGAACTTCCATCCTGGCGTAACAGGGTTATGCAGCGTTGGGGTAGATTGTCTAATGGGAATTTCTGAGGCTTAACTCCTGCCCTTCTGGGGATGGGGATGCGTGGCTTAGCAGCCCCATCTTTACTGCCGGCCCTCCTTCCTGGTCCCTTCCTCTCAGGAAAGCGGCAGCCAGCGCGGTGTCCGGCAGAGGGCGCTGTGGAGCCTGGAGCGATACTTCTACCTGGTCCTGTTTAACTACTATCTCCATGAGCAGGTGGGGTGGCGAGATGAGCGGACCCATCCCCCTTTCTCCTGGGGTCCCTCCAGACTCCCCACCCAGGGACTGGCATGGGGTTGATGGGGACCCCTGTGGAGCTGAGGAGGGGAGTGGGGACATGTGTGTTGGTTCCAGAGGAAGGTGGGTTTGGGGGAGGCAAGGAGAGACCCAGATAGAGGGACAGTCCCCAAGCAGGTCAGGCAAAGGGAGGCCCCACGTCTCTTTCCTCTGGGCCCATCTCTATACCCTTAGCCAGGGCATCAGGGCCTGGAGGGATCTTGCTTCGGATATCCTTGTTCTCTCTCCCCAGCCCCTCATCCCTGCCCTGGGCCGTGATGGGTATCTCTTGGGGTCCCCCGACCAGAGGGCAAGCAGGGAGAGTTTGGGATGGCCATGTGCCCCTGAACTCCCGTCTCTCTCTGCCTCGGGCTGCAGTACCCGCTGGCTTTTGCCCTCAGTTTCAGCCGCTGGCTGTGTGCCCGTCCCGAACTGTACCGCCTGCCTGTGACACTAAGCTCAGCGGGGCCTGTGGCCCCTCGGGACCTCATCACCAGTGGCTCCCTGGTGAGTGCACCTGGCTGGCTGGGGAAGTGGGCGTGGGTGTGGGCTAGCCCTGGGGTTGGTTACAGCCTTGGTTCTTGTGGGGTTGGGCTAAGCATTGCCCTCACAGGAAGCAAAGGGAGGATGGCCTGTGGGGTGATGGGATCCTCCTGTGAACAAAATGGGGCCATTCTCAGGCCCTAAGAAGCATTTGCAGCTCTGGCTATTGTTCCAGTACCCGCTCCTCATTCTCAAACCCAAGCGCTCTGGGCAGGGAGTCAGGAGACCTGGTGCTGGTATCTTTGCCACCAGCCTCTCATCTTTGAGCCTCAGCTTCCTCATCCGGAGAGTGGGCACCATTGCACTTGCCCTTGCCAGGGTGGTTATGAGGCTCCAAGTGTGCAAAAGTGCTTTCTAAACTGTCAAGTGCTGGTCTCACCCCCTGCCCCCCATGCCCACTTGGGGCCAGGTTCTGAACCTCAGTCGGCCGCTGAGGGTCCCAGGCTTGCTTCTCTCCCAACAGGGGACAGATGACCTCGTCTCCCCGGACGCACTCAGCACCGTCAGAGAGATGGGTGTGGCCAACTTTCGGCGGGTGCCCCGTTTGCCCATCTACGGCACGGCCCAGCCCAGTGCCAAGGTGACCAGCCAGGGGGCCCACTTGTGGGGTGAGGGGAAGGGGGGTTGAGCTCTTTCACTGACGGCCATCTGTCCCCCCAGGCCCTGGGGAGTATCCTGGCCTACCTGACCGACAACAAGAGGAAGCTGCAGCAGGTCGTGTGGGTCAACCTGAGAGAGGAGGCCGTGCTGGAGTGTGACGGGCGCACCCACAGCCTGCGGTGGCCTGGGCCCCCCACGGCCCCTAGCCAGGTGGAGGTGAGGCCCTCCTGCCTTGTACGCACCCCTGCCTTGGAGGCCTTCTGGGGACTTGGCCTGAAAGGGTCTTCAGAAGCTTCTGTGCTCCTATTGTACAGATGAAGAAACTGAGGCCCTGAGAGGAGCAGTCTCAGGGAGTGGCTGACTCAGGACTCCCTTGCAGCCCCGGGTCTGGTTATAAACCTTGAGGCTTGAGAAGGGGGAGAGATGGGCCCGAAGGCCAGGACTATCCTGGCCACAGAGGCTCTGGTCTTTCAGGGCTGGCCTGGGGGCTGCCGCATGGCCTGAGCCCTCCGTCCCACCCTCCCCTAGAACCTGGAGACCCAGCTGAAGGCCCACCTGAGCATGCCTCCCGCAGGCACCCAGGGCCCACGGACCCACAGGTTCCAGATGTGCCTCACGACGCAGGAGGTCTTCAGCCAGCACCGCGGGGCCTGCCCCGGCCTCACCTACCACCGCATCCCCATGCCAGACTTCTGCGCCCCCCGCGAGGAGGTGAGGGGGCTGTGTGGCTGAGGCCTCTGGGGAGGGAGAGGACGCCCCCCCTGCCTCCCTCGGGCCTGGGCCTTGGCTGTGGGCACAGCTCCCCAGAGGGACTAAGAGCTTGTTCTGCAGGGTTTCAGATCGGCCTAGGTGGTTTATTCACATGCCTACCAAGCTCCGTGTTGGCGTGTGTGCGCACGCGCCTGTGTGTGTGTGCATCATGTGTTGTAGGTATGTGTGGGGTGGGTGAGCATGTCTGTGTGTGTTCAGAGTGGGTGGGGGTGTGGTTGTGGAGTGTGTGTGTGTGTGTGTGTGTGTGTATGTGTGTGGTGTGTCTGTGTCTGTGGAGGCTGTGCTGTGCCACTTGTCTTTACTGGGGGACGCGTGGAGAGCGTGTCTGGTGGGGAGCTGTGTGGTGTGGTGTGTGTAGGGGGTTTGTGGAGGAGGGTGCTGGGGAATGCTGTGTGTGACTGAGGGAGTTTGTGTGTGCATGTGGTATCTGTAGGTTTATGTCTGTACGGTCTGTGGGTCTTTAAGGTTTGTGTGGTGTGTGTGCCTGGCATGTATTGTGTGGGGGTCGCTGTGTGCCTGTGTGATGTGTCGGTTGTTTGGGCGATGCGTCTGTGTCTGTCTGTGAGACGGGTGGTGACCGGGCTTGTATTGCCCCCTCACTTTGCTCTGTGGGTCTGGTTGCCCGTAGTTTGTTGCCCCCTAGTGGTCTCGTGCTGCAGTGATCGGCTGAGGTCGGGACTGCCCTCAAACTGGGATCTGGGTTGGGTCCACCTCAGGGGGGCAGTAGGGCCGGGGGTCCACGTGCAGCCCGGGGGCGCAGCACATAGGAATGTGCTTGTTCCACCTGGCAGATGGTGGGCACCAGGAACCTCAGGTGTGTGCCCGTGTCTGCTCATACGTCCAGTGCCTGGTTATATGGGAGTGAACGTGTTTACGTGCACGTGGTCTTGTGTGTACTGCAGTGAGCTGAGTGTGTGTGCATACAAGGTTGTGAGCCTGACACAGCCAGGCTCAGGGCAAACACTCCCAGGACAGCTCCCGGGGTTGCCATTTGGAGGGATGGGCCATCTTGGGAGTCTGTGCAGCTGGGAGCACCCACTGACTCAGACCTTGGTCTCCCTGTGCAGGATTTTGACCGGCTGCTGGGGACCCTGCAGGCTGCGCTCGCCAAGGACCCGGGTACCGGCTTCGTGTTCAGCTGCCTCAGCGGCCAGGGCCGGACAACGACCGCCATGGTGGTGGCTGTGCTTGCCTTCTGGCACATCCGAGTATGTGTGGCCTCCTGTGTGAGGACAGGGGTCTTCCCAGGCAGGGCGGGCATTTGGTCCCTGGGGACCCTGGCTGTGGCAGGAAGGTGTGGTCCCAGAGCCCCCTCTCATCAGCCCTGGGCAGATGGCGCATGGGCTGGCAGACCCCCGGCACGGGCTCCAGTTGTGGGCAGAGTTGGGGGGGAGGGTGCGATCTGGTACCCATGCTCCCAGTCCCAGCAGCTGTCCTCCCTTAGGGCTTCCCCGAGGTGGGCGAGGAGGAGCTCGTGAGCGTGCCTGATGCCAAGTTCACCAAGGGCGAGTTTGAGGTGAGCATGCCCTGTGGGGTCCCCAGGGGACACCTGGGGGAGGGGAGGGGTGAGTCTTGCTGGCAGGTCTGGGGGAGATCTTCAAAGCTCCTCCTAAGGCCATTATCTTCTTCCACCTCATCGTATCAGCCCTTCCCTGTTCCCATTTCACAGATGAGCAAACCAGGGCACAGGGTAGCTTGGCTCTGGGCCGTGGCAGATGGTGTTTGGAGAAGAGGGGGCAGATCCCCCCCACTCCTCCTGGCCCTGCTGCTGGGCTACTGGCCACCATCTTGTCTGGGTGACATTGACGACCACCTCACGGGCACCTGGGACCCAGCTGTGGTTGGTGACCCCAGTGCCGGGCCCCGGACCGCCCCACCCCACCCCCATTTCAATTCAGGGCACTGGATGCACAGTGCTAACATCTCACATTTAGCCACCCATGTATTGCACCTCATGTGCCTCATGTCATCTTCCCTGACACCCTGTAAGTAGGTGGCAGTGTCCCCGTCTTACAGACGGGCACGTGGAACTCAGAGTTGGCACGTGGCTGCCCGGTGTCGGTGTTGTGGTCGGCTCCTGCCTAGCTGGCCGGCCTGGCCAGTGCCCCTCCCCTGCCCTCCCTACTGTCCTGACACCCTGGCCTCCAGCAGCTCCTCAAACTCACCAAGCACTTTCAGCTTCTGGGCCTTTGCATATGCTTTTCCCTTGCCCTGGACCACTTCTCTCTTCCTTCTTCTGGCTGACTCACTGTTTCTTTTCTTTTTAATTTTTTATTGTGGTAAAATATACATAACACGGAATTTACCATTTTAACCATTTTTCAGCGTACAGTTCTGTGGCGTTAAGTACATTCACATTATTGTGCAACCATCTCCAGAACTTTTTCCTTAGGCCAAATTGACCGTATCCATTAAACACTAACTCCCCATCTCCCCTCCCCCAGCCCCTGGCAGCCACCATTCTACTTTCTATCTCTATGAATTTGACTATTTTACATACGTCATATGAGGAGAATCATACAGTATTTGTCCTTTTGTGACTGGCTTATTGCACTTAGCATAATAGCATCAAGGTTCATCCGTGGTGTAGCATGTGTCACAATTTCTGTTTTTAAAAGGCTGAGTAGCATTCCATTGTAAGTATTCACCACATTTTGTTTATCCATTTATCTGTCCGTGGACACTTGGGTTGTCTTCACCTTTGGGCTATTGTGAATCACGCTGCTGTGAACATGGGTGTACACGTATCTGTTTGAGTCTTTGCTTTCAATTCTAGAAGTGGAATCACTGGATCAACTGGTAATTCACTGTTTAAATTTTGAGGAACTGCTATATTGTTTTCTACAGCAGCTGCACCATATACATTCCTACCAGCAAAGCACAAGGGTTCCAATTCCTCCACATTCTTTCCAACACTTGTTGTTTTCTGGGTTTTTTTTTGATAATAGCCTTCCGAGTAGGTGTGAAGTGACATCTCACTGTGGTGTTTATTTGAATTTCCCCACTGACTAGTGATGTTGAACATTGTTTCATTTGTTTTATGGCCATTTTTGTATCTTCCTTGGAGAAATGTCTATTCGAATTCTTTGCCCATTTTTGATTTGGGTTGTTTTGTTATTGTTGAGTTGTAGGAACTCTTTGTATATTCTGGATATCAATCCCTTGTTAGATATGTGATAGTTCAGTGGGTTGCCTTTTTACTCTGTTGATAGTGTCCTTTCATGCAAAAATTTTTAATTTTGATGATATTCAATTTGTCTATTTTTTCTTGTTTCCTGTGCTTTTGCTGTTATATCTAAGTAGTCATTGCTAAATGCAATGTTATGAAGCTCTTCTTCTGTGTTTTCTTCTAAGAGTTTTATGGTTTTAGCTCTTACGTTGAGGTCCTTGATCCATTTTGAATTAATTTTATTTTTTTAATTTAATTTAATTTTTTTATATAGCAGGTTCTTATTAGTTATCCATTTTATACATATTAGTGTATATATGTCAATCCCAATCTTCCAGTTCATCACACCACCACCCCACCACCACCACTTTCCCCCCTTGGTGTCCATACGTTTGTTCTCTACATCTGTGTCTCTATGTCTGCCCTGCAAACCGGTTCATCTTTGCCATTTTTCTAGGTTCCACATATATGCATTAATATACGATATTTGTTTTTCTCTTTCTGACTT
Source organism: Balaenoptera ricei (assembly GCF_028023285.1). Lineage (NCBI taxonomy): Eukaryota > Metazoa > Chordata > Mammalia > Artiodactyla > Balaenopteridae > Balaenoptera > Balaenoptera ricei. Next base: position 63,983,553 of record NC_082654.1, on the reverse strand, counting down.
ATTTCACTCTGTATGAGAGTCTCTAGATCCATCCACATCTCTACAAATGACCCAATTTCGTTTCTTTTTATGGCTGAGTAATATTCCATTGTATATATGTACCACATCTTCTTTATCCATTCGTCTGTCAATGGGCATTTAGGTTGCTTCCATGACCTGGCTATTGTAAATAGTGCTGCAGTGAACATTGGGGTGCATGTGTCTTTTTGAATTATGGTTTTCTCTGGGTATATGCCCAGGAGTGGGATTGCTGGGTCATATGGTAATTCTATTTTTAGTTTTTTAAGGAACCTCCATACTGTTCTCCATAGTGGCGGTATCAATTTACATTCCCACTAACAGTGCAAGAGGGTTCCCTTTTGTCCACACCTTCTCCAGCATTTGTTGTTTGTAGATTTTCTGATGATGCCCATTCTAACTGGTGTGAGGTGATACCCCACTGTAGTTTTGATTTGCATTTCTCTAATAATTGGTGATGTTGAGCAGCTTTTCATGTGCTTCTTGGCCATCTGTATGTCTTCTTTGGAGAAATGTCTATTTAGGTCTTCTGCCTATTTTTGGATTGGGTTGTTTGTTTTCTTAATAGTGAGCTGCATGAGCTGTTTATATATTTTGGAGATTAACCCTTTGTTCATTGATTCGTTTGCAAATATTTTCTCCCATTCTGAGGGTTGTCTTTTCGTCTTGTTTGCAGTTTCCTTTGCTTTGCAAAAGCTTTTAAGTTTCATTAGGTCCCATTTGTTTATTTTTGTTTTTATTTCCATTACTCTAGGAGGTGGATCAAAAAAGATCTTGCTGTGATTTATGTCACAGAGTGTTCCTCCTATGTTTTCCTCTAAGACTTTTATACTGTCCAGTCTTATATTTAGGTCCATTTTGAGTTTATTTTTGTGTATGGTGTTAGGGAGTGTTCTAATTTCATTCTTTTACATGTAGCTGTCCAGTTTTCCCAGCACCAGTTATTGAACAGACTGTCTTTTCTCCATTGTATATCTTTGCCTCCTTTGTCATAGATTAGTTGATCATAGGTGCATGGGTTTGTCTCTGGGCTTTCTATCCCGTTCCATTGACCTATAGTTCTGTTTTTGTGCCGTACCATATTGTCTTGATTACTGTAGCTTTGTAGTATAGTCTGAAGTCAGGGAGTCTGATTCTTCCAGCTCCGTTTTTTTCCCTCAAGACTGCTTTGGCTATTTGGGGTCTTTTGTGTCTCCATACAGAGTTTCAGATTTTTTTGTTCTAGTTCTGTAAAAAATGCCATTGGTAATTTGGTAGGGATTGCATTGAATCTGTAGATTGCTTTGGGTAGTATAGTCATTTTCACAGTATTGACTCTTCCAATCCAAAAACATGGTATATCTCTCCCTCTGTTTGTATCATCTTTAATTTCTTTCATCAGTGTCTTATAGTTTTCTGCATACAGGTCTTTTGTCTCCTTAGGTAGGTTTATTCCTAGGTATTTTATTCCTTTTGTTGCAGTGGTATATGGGAGTGTTTCCTTAATTTCTCAGATTTTTCATCATTAGTGTATAGGAATGCAAGAGATTTCTGTGCATTAATTTTGTATCCTGCAACCTTACCAAATTCATTGATTAGCTCTAGTAGTTTTCTGGTGGCATCTTTAGGATTCTCTGTGTATAGTATCATGTCATCTGCAAATAGTGACAGTTTTACTTCTTCTTTTCCAATTGTATTCCTTTTATTTCTTTTTCTTCTCTGATTGCCATGGCTAGGGTTTCTAAAACTATGTTGAATAATAGTGGCGAGAGTGGACATCCTTGTCTTGTTCCTGATCTTATAGGAGATGCTTTCAGTTTTTCACCATTGAGAATGATGTTTGCTGTGGGTTTGTCATATATGGCCTTTATTATGTTGAGTTAGGTTCCCTCTATGCCCACTTTCTGGAGAGCTTTTATCATAAATGGGTGTTGAATTTTGTCAGAAGCTTTTTCTGCATCTACTGAGATGATCATATGGTTTTTATTCTTCAGTTTGTTAATATGGTGTATCACATTGATTGACTTGCATATATTGAAGAATCCTTGCATCCCTGGTATAAATCCCACTTGATCATGGTGTATGATCCTTTTAATATGTTGTTGGATTCTGTTTGCTAGTATTTTGTTGAGGATTTTTGCATCTATATTCATCAGTGATATTGGTCTGTAACTTTCTTTTTTTGTAGTATCTTTGTCTGGTTTTGGTATCAGGGTGATGGTGGCCTCATAGAATGAGTTTGGGAGTGTTCCTTCCTCTGCAATTTTTTGGAAGAGTTTGAGAAGGATGGGTGTTAGCACTTCTCTAAATGTTTGACAGAATTCGCCTGTGAAGCTATCTGGTCCTGGGCTTTTGTTTGTTGGAAGATTTTTAATCACAGTTTCAATTTCAGTGTTTGTGATTGGCCTGTTTATATTTTCTCTCTCTTCCTGGTTTAGTCTCGGAAGGTTGTGCTTTTCTAAGAATTTGTCCATTTCTTCCAGGTTGTCCGTTTTGTTGACATAGAGTCACTTGTAGTAGTCTCTTAGGATGCTTTGTATTTGTGCTGTCTGTTGTAACTTCTCCTATTTCAGTTCTAATTTTATTGATTTGAGTCCTCTCCCTCCTTTTCTTGATGAGTCTGGCTAATGGTTTATCAATTTTGTTTATCTTCTCAAAGAACCAGCTTTTAGTTTTATTGATCTTTGCTATTGTTTTCTTTGTTTCTATTTCATTTATTTCTGCTCTGATCTTTATGATTTCTTTCCTTCTACTAACTTTGAGTTTTATTTGTTCTTCTTTCTCTAGTTCCTTTAGGTGTAAAGTTAGATTGTTTATTTGAGATTTTTCTTGTTTCTTGTTTCTTGTTCCCTCTTAGAACTGCTTTTGCTGCATCCCATAGATTTTGGATCATCATGTTTTTGTTGTAATTTGTCTCTAGGTATTTTTTGATTTCCTGTTTGATTTTTTCAGTGATCCTATTTACTAACGTATTGTTTAGCCTCCATGTGTTTGTGTTTTTTACGTTTTTTTCCCTGTAATTGATTTCTAATCTCATAGCATTGTGGTCAGAAAAGATGCTTGATATGATTTCAATTTTCTTAAATTTACTGAGGCTTGATTTGTGACCCAAGATGTGATCTATCGTGGAGAATGTTCTGTGTGCACTTGAGAAGAAAGTGTAATCTGCTGTTTTTGGATGGAATGTCCTATAAATATCAATTAAATCTATCTGGTCTATTGTGTCATTTAAAGCTTGTGTTTCCTTTTTAAAGATTTATTTATTTAATTGATTGATTGGTTGCTATGTTGGGTCTCCGTTTCTGTGCTAGGGCTTTCTCTAGTTGCGGCAAGCGGGGGCCACTCTTCATCGCAGTGCGCGGGCCTCTCAGTATCGCGGCCTCTCTTGTTGCGGAGCACAGGCTCCAGACGCGCAGGCTCAGTAGTTGTGGCTCACGGGCCTAGTTGCTCCGCGGCATGTGGGATCTTCCCAGACCAGGGCTCGAACCCGTGTCCCCTGCATCCGCAGGCAGACTCTCAACCACTGCGCCACCAGGGAAGCCCCAGTGTTTCCTTTTTAATTTTCTGTTTGGATGATCTGTCCATTGGTGTAAGTGAGGTGTTAAAGTCCCCCACTATTATTGTGTTACTGTCGATTTCCTCTTTTATAGCTGTTCGCAGTTGCCTTATGTATTGAGGTGCTCCTATGTTGGGTGCATAGATATTTATAATTGTTATATCTTCTTCTTGGATTGATCCCTTGATCATTATGTAGTGTCCTTCCTTGCCTCTTGTAATGTTCTTTATTTTAAAGTCTTTTATCTGATATGAGTGTTGCTACTCCAGCTCTTTTTTGATTTCCATTTGCATGGAATATCTTTTTCCATCCTCTCACTTTCAGTCTGTATGTGTCCCTAGGTCTGAAGTGGGTCTCTTGTAGACAGCATATATATGTGTCATGTTTTTGTATCCATTCAGCGAGCCTGTGTCTTTTGGTTGGACATTTAACCCATTCACGTTTAAGGTAATTATTGGTATGTATGTTCCTGTTACCATTTTCTTAATTGTTTTGGCTTTGTTTTTGTAGGTCCTTTTCTTCTCTGTGTTTCCTACTTAGAGAAGTTCCTTTAGCATTTGTTGTAGAGCTGGCTTGGTGGTGCTGAATTCTCTTAGCTTTTGCTTGTCTGTAAAGCTTTTGATTTCTCCATCGAATCTGAATGAGATCCTTGCTGGGTAGAGTAATCTTGGTTTTAGATTCTTCCCTTTCATCACTTTAAATGTGTCATGCCACTCCCTTCTGGCTTGTAGAGTTTCTGCTGAGAAATCAGCTGTTAACCTTATGGGAGTTCCCTTGTATGTTATTTGTCTTTTTTCCCTTGCTCCTTTCAATACTTTTTCTTTGTCTTTAATTTTTGTCAATTTGACTACCGTGTGTCTCGGTGTGTTTCTCCTTGGGTTTATCCTGCCTGGGACTCTCGTGGACTTGGGTGGCTATTCGTGGACTTGGATGGCTATTTCCTTTCCCATGTTAGGGACGTTTTTGACTATAATCTCTTTAAATATTTTCTCGGGTCCTTTCTCTCTCTCTTCTCCTTCTGGGACCCCTATAATGCGAATTTTGTTGCGTTTAATGTGTCTCAGAGGTCTCTTAGGCTGTTTTCATTTCTTTTCATTCTTTTTTCTTTATTCTGTTCCACGGCAGTGAATTCCACCATTCTGTCTTCCAGGTAACTTGTCCGTTCTTCTGCCTCAGTTATTCTGCTATTGATTCCTTTTAGTGTACTTTTCATTTCAGTTATTGTATTTTCATCTCTGTTTGTTTGTTCTTTAATTCTTCCAGGTGTTTGTTCTTTAATTCTTCTAGGTCTTTGTTAAACATTTCTTGCATCTTCTTGATCTTTGCCTCTATTTTTTTTCTGAGGTCCTGGATCATCTTCACTATCATTATTCTGAATTCTTTCTCTGGAAGGCTGCCTATTTCCACTTCATTTAGTTGTTTTTCTGGGGTTTTATCTTGTTCCTTCATCTGGTACGCAGCCCTCTGCCTTTTGATCTTGTCTATCTTTCTGTCTGAATTAATTTTTGTATATGGTATAAGGTAAGGGTCCAAGTTCATTCTTTTGCATGTGGATATCCAGTTTTCCCAGCACCATTTGTTGAAAAGAATGTCCTTTCCCCATCGAATGGTTTGGCAAAAATCATTTGACCGTATACACGAAGGTTTATTTCCAAGTCTACATGTCGGTCCCTCAGATGTGATAGTTAGAACTCTCTCTACTCACACCCAGTCCTGTGCCAGGAGCTCTGTGTGTGCTCCCTTCTTCACCCTTCACAGTTCCCAAGAGTCAGGTGCCCTTACTACTCCCATTTGATAGATGACGAAACTGAGGTGCTGGGAGCCAAGCTCATCACCCTAGAACCACGTCAGAGAGGTGATGGGGTCAGGGCACAAGCCAGGTAGTTGACCTCTGAATCTGTGTTCTAAAGTTACATCATGTGACCCAAGGATGCCCCTGTACCCACATCCTTACCCACCCCAAGACATCCTCATGTTTAGACCAGCTTCCTTTGTAATTAATTCAGGCCTATTGAGCCCACAGTCCAGTGGGGAACATTCAGTAGACTGTGAAGAGTGCTGAAATAGACATCAGTTCTGAGCGCCGAAGGTGCAGCTGGGGGAGCCCAAGAGGGCTTTGTGGAGGAGGTGACATTTGAGTGCGTTTTAGAAAGATGAGTGAGTCTGCTGGGGCTGGGGGGAGGGATAGTGTGCAGAGGGGATCAAACGTGCAAAGGAGGGAGTCTGGAAGGGGCAGGACCTGTGGAAGGCTGCAGTTGGCCAGAATGGAAGGAGGCAGGGCTGAGGTGGGGGCCCCGACTATGAGGACCCTGGAAAACCACACTGTGTGTTTGACCTTAACCTTGGGGCCAGCAGAGAAGTAGGGCAGGTCGTGATCAGATTCTCATTCTGGAGGCCAGTGTGTGGAGGAGGGTGTGGAGAGGAGAGCCTGGCGCCTGAGTGAGGCGGGGGCCGCCCGGTGAACAGGAGCCCAGTCACCATTGGCTGGTCTTGGGGGCCGTTGGTTGTGAGGCAAAGAGGGAAGACACCCAGGATGACCTCAGGTTTCTGGCTGGCACTTGTGACAGCCAAGGAGATGAAGAATTCAAGGGGAGGAGCAATTTAGGGGGAGAAGCTAGGAGTTTGGTTTATTGCATTTGAAAAAGCTGTAGCCCTCTGCCTGGGGAACTGCCCCTGGGCCGTCCTGGGGACCTGCCTGTGGTCCATACTCCTCTCAAGCGAGATGTCCATGTCCGACCCAGAGCTTGGGATCCGGGTGTGGCCTGAGCCGGATTAGCCGAGGGTCCTCCCAGGTGATGGGTCCTCTTCTCCCACTGGGCCGTAGCTCCACCCCTGCCGGTGTGCCAGCCCTGGGCCAGTTCCTTCTGAGAAACGCAGGGGTGAGGGAGCGCCCTCCCTGCCACGATCCCGCTAGGGCCCAGTCATGGAGATGGGTCAGATTGAGAGAAGAGCTGAGCTGGGTAGGGTTTTGGTCTTTCGTTCATTTAGCATCGTCCACGGGGTGCCTCCTAGGTGGAAAAGCTATTGCTCTTGGGGATTAGGGAGCTTCTTGTCTGGTGGGGAGTGGATGTGAACAGGTGGACACACGGATGGATGGGATGGATGAGTAGGTGGAAGTCGACCTCGGGGCTCTGAAAGGACCGTGCGGGCTGTTGGGGTGACTGAGGGGGCCCCAGGAAGGCGTTGGAGCCGTGGGGGGTGTTACGAGGGAGGCTGGGAGGCAGGTGGGGTCAGGCACTGGGAGACCTTGTAGACGTGGGGAAGCTTTCGGTTTTTATGTTGAGTGCAATGGAGCCAGGAAGAGACTGAAGCCCGGGAATTGCACAAACAGGACGTGCTCACTCTTATACTTTCCTGTGACCTCTCTGGCAACCAGCGAGGAGGAGAAGGAGGGGCTGCTGCAGTGTGGGTGGGAGGTGCTGGAGGCCTGGGTTGGTGCTGGCACAGGGGTTGCAGGGTAGGCACATCCCGAGGGGGGTCCACAGGGGCGTGGTCGGGAGGGTGACTGCGGGGAGGAGCCCTGCCCTGCAGAGTGATCTTAACGGGCCTCAGTTTCCCCGAGTAAAGGGGGTCTTACTTCAGATGAGCGGTGTCCACACTGCGTTCCCCAGAGCTGGGTGTTTCCAAAGTGCCTGGGGGCTGCTACCGGGTGGAGGGAGAGCCAGCGAGGCCCCAGCTCAGGCCTGTCCTATACCCGTCCCTCGCCCCGCCAGCCCCGGTTACATGACAGCTATCTGTTTTACGGGTTAGAGTCCTGGATAAGGCTTCGTTTGAAGCAAGGTTCCTGCTGCTTAAAAAATAAGCACCTCGGGAGCCCTGGCCTCAGAGATACGGAGGAACGCCCTTGTTCCCCGCCCCCATCTGAGAACCAAGGAGTGGTCAGGGACCGGGTCTTGAGGCCAGTGTGGCCCTTGGTGTGGGTGAACCTGTTGCCGGGGCTGGAGGGCCCCCCCACCTTCGTCTTCTCTCTGCTCATCCCTCTCCTGTGGTCCCAGGTGGTGATGAAGGTGGTGCAGCTGCTGCCTGATGGGCACCGCGTGAAGAAGGAGGTGGACGCGGCGCTGGACACGGTCAGTGAGACCATGACGCCCATGCACTACCACCTGCGGGAGATCATCATCTGCACCTACCGCCAGGTGAGCCCCGGCCCCGGCCCGGGTGCCGTCCCCACGTGCACAGCCCAGGAGGCGGCCACCGTGGGCGTGAGGGCTGGGGGCCCCATGGGACCCCCAGGGGCTCTCGGTCACTTCTTCACCTTCTGGGAGCGGAGGGGATCCCTGACATGGAAATACGGCCAGCCACGGCTCGTCCCGGCTGCGTTCTAGAGCGCTCGGTGTGGTGTGTGCGTGGGTGAGGTACCGGGTATTTAGCAGCCGCTGCGGCTCTGGGACTCGTCGAGGATGTGAGCAGTCAGAGGGAACACCCTGTCCTAGATCCCTGTGGTGCCAGGCATTCACCCTCCGGTTTCTGGGCCACGGGGGCCCTGGGGGTCCTGGGCAAGAGGCAGGTTGGTAGATGCGTCCTGGAGAGTGGCTGTTTAATATCCGGTGGGGAAGCCGTTCAGTGTTTTCACAGCTGATGCTGCCTGAGGGACTGGGCATTCAATAATACAAATCCGAAGTTTTCTAAAGAAGTCCAGATTTCATCTAAACACTCAGATTTTTAGCCTATCTAGAAAAATGTGCCCTCCAGTCGGCTGTGGTTCCCCGTGCTCTGTCACATGTGGCCCAGCTGGTGCAGCCATGTAACCTGCCGGGCCGCTCTGGGCATCAGACTCTGTGGCCTCTGGCCTCTGTGTAGAGCACGCTGACCTGTTCTTCTGTTCTCCTCTGGCCCAGTGAACTTGCTTGGCTGCTGGAGAAGAAGAGGGCGCTGGAGTGGGAGGGAGCAGCTGTGGGGGGAGCCGAGAAGACTGAGCCTGAAGTGAGGGAGTACCCCTCTGGGTGCCGACCTTGTGCTGTCTGCTGTGGGCCAGCGGTCCCCAAGGTCAGCTTCTGCCTGTGGCCCCTGCAGAGAAGGGGCAGCTCCAAGCCAGCCCCACGCTCAGCCTGCACCTGGCACATGTTGTGAATGGCTGATCCAGGCCAACCTTTGCTTAGGGTCACCGATCAGACCATGGTTGGGAAAAAGGGTGTTGGGCTAGAGGCAGGCCATCTGGGGTCAGGCTATGCCCAAGGCAGAGGTCACTTGGAAGGGCTGCCAAATTTGGGGTGGGGAAAGTGGTTAAGGAGTTTCAGAAAATGGACTTTGCTGAGCTTTGGAAGATGGGCTCATTTTCCCCAGGGCCAGCAGCTCCATTGTATATCCCCTTTGGAGTTGCCAGTGGGTCTCACTCATGGTGGTCTCGTATACTGCCACCAGGTGGCAGCAGTGAACGGAGAGCCTGAGCTCCTCCTTTCAGGACACCCCGAGAGGGCGGAGAACTGACGCTTCCATTTCTCTCTGTAGCTGGAGGCCCGAGTAGTTGAAAAAGGATGCCTAGCCCTGCCTCAGAGCACCATAGGCCCTCTCCCCACACTGACCACACTCTGTCAGAGTCCCCCTCTCCACAGCCCCTTCCTTCCGGCCCTGCTAGCTCTTCACTGCCTTTAGGCAGTTCAGGGACCGCCCCCCCGCCCCCAAAGGTGATAGGCCCTCCCCTCCTCTGAGCTCTGCAGCCATGGATGTTCATTGTGGGGCACACCGAGGGTGCAGCAGGGAGCATCAAGGGGACGTGAGCCTTGGGAAGAGAGGAGAGGTCCCACAGAGCTGGCCTTGAACAATCCCGAAGTAATGAGAGCCAGGCGAAGGCACTTCAGGCGGGAGGGAGATCCTGGGCAAAGGCCAGGAGGCTGAAAGGTGCAAAGCGAGTTCAGAAGCAGTGAAGGTGCTAGAGAACACAGTTGTGTTGGAAGTTGCCAGAGATGAGGCTGGGTGGGTGAATTGGCTCTACTCTGTTGGCAGTGGGAGAGAAGGGTGGTGTGGTTGGGGCTATGTTCAGCAGTAGATGCTCTGGCTGCCTTTGGGGTGTGGGGTGTTTTAATGGAAGCAGACCCAGCAGAGGACTCTCGCCCCCCTCCCCGCCAGGCCAGCCCCCTCATCTCCGTTCCAAAGGCTAGGATGGTGCCAACCTCTGCAGTGGGAGGAGGGGAATCCCTGAGCTCCATTCCTGGGCTTCCCGGTGTTGGTGATGGAGGGATAAGAGTCCGGGGCAGGGCTTCCCTGGTGGCGCAGTGGTTAAGAATCTGCCTGCCAGTGGAGGGGACACGGGTTCAATCCCTGGTCTGGGAAGATCCCACATGCCGCGGAGCAACTAAGCCCGTGTTCCATGACTACTGAGCCTGCGCTCTAGAGCCCGCAAGCCACAACAAGAGAAGCCACCGCAATGGGAAGCCCACGCACCACAATGAAGAGTAGCCCCTGCTCTCCGCAACTAGAGAAAGCCCGTGTGCAGCAACGAAGACCCAACACAGCCATAAATAAATAAATAAATAGATAGATAAATTAAAAAAAAAAAAAAAAAGAGTCCGGGGCAGAAGCAAGATGTAGGTTCATTCCCCAATTTGGCCACCAGGTGGCACCAGCGAGCTGGGGTCAAACTCTCAAAAGAGCTGAAGAGGAGGGGGGCCTGAGACACCCTCTAATCCAGTTCTTCTCACTCTGGCTGTGCAATAGATTCACCTCGGAGCTTTAAAACAGGCCCATGGCTGAGCTCCATCCCCAGAGTCTGATTTAGTTGGTCTGCTATGGGGGCCGGGGCATGGAGCTTTTCTTAAAGTAACTTAGGTGATTCCAAAGTACAGTCAAGGTTAAGTACCACGTACTCTAAGCAGGGGTCCCCAACTTCAGTGAGGTTCAGGATCACCTGGAGGACTTGTTAAAATGCATATTGCTGGGCCCGCCCCCAGGCTTTTGATTCTGTAGGTCTGGGTGTCTAGCAAGCTCCTAGATGACGCTGACGCTCCTGGGCGGGGACCGCACTGCGGGTTCTGCTGCTGTAGTGTCTTGCCCTCTTGCTCTCTCCTTTTTATAACAGATTTATTGAGATATAACTCACACACCAGACAAGCCACTTATTTAAAGTGTGCAAGGCAATGGTTTTTAGTATATTCACAGAGTTGTGTAACCATCGTTACCACAATCAACTTTAGAACATTTTCATCATCCCAAAAAGAAACCTCTTGTACGCATTAGTAGTCGTTCCCCATTTCCCCCTCTCCAAGCCCTAGGCAACCGCCAAGCTACTTTCGGTCTCTGGGGATTTGCCTATTCTGGACATTTCATATAAATGGAATTATACAATATTTGGACCTTTGTGACTGGCTTCTTTTACTTAGCATAGTATTTTTGAGGTTTATCCACATTGTAGCATGTATCAGTATTTCACTCCTTTTTATGACTGAATACTATTCTGTTGTGTGGATATATCACATTTTGTTTATCTCTTCATCAGTTGACGGACATTGGGTTGTTTCCGTTTTCTCGCTGTTATGAATATAAAGCTGCTATGAGCATTCATGTATAAATATTTGTGTGGACATGTTTTCAATATACACAGGAGTGGAATTGCTGGGTCATATTATAACTTTAGGTTTAATCTTTTGGGGAACTGCCAGACTGTTTTCCAAAGTGGCTGCACCATTTTATATTCCCATCAGCAGTGTGTGAAGATTCTAATTTCTCCACATCCTTGCTAACCCTGGTGATTGTCCTTTTTAAAAAATTTTTTAAAAAATTTTATTAATTTTTTTGGCCAGGCTGCGTGGCTTGTGGGATCTTAGGTCCCTGACCAGGGATTGAACCCATGCCCTCAGCAGTGAAAGTGCAGAGTCCTAACCACTGGACCGCCAGGGAAGTCCCTGGTGATTGTCCTTTTTGATCTTAGCCATCCATTATAGCTGTAGCCCAGATGATTCTGTGGCTTCTTAGCTGGTCACTGAGAACTTTTGTGGGTGAAATGGGGCCTGGAGTCCTCGCTCCCTGCATGGGAGACTGTGCGTCTCTCTGCCCCTCTAGGAGGTCGTGTCTGGGTGCTCTGGCAGAGAGTGGAGTGGATGGGGGTCCCTAAGGTCCCTGAGTGGTGGTCAAGCAGATCCAAGAGGGAGGGGGAGTGTGTGGGGCGCTCTTGCTGTCAGAGTCAGCTGTGAAGAGGCAGGGAATCAGTTTGGGGATTGCCATCTTTTTTTTTTTTTTTTTAATTAATTATTAATTTTTGGCTGCACTGGGTCTTCGTTGCTGCACAAGTGCTTTCTCTAGTTGCGGCAAGCGGGGGCCACTCCTTGCTGCGGTGTGCGGGCTTCTCATTGCAGTGGCTTCTCTTGTGGCGGAGCACGGGCTCTAGGCATGCGGGCTTCAGTAGTTGTGGCATGTGGGCTTCAGTAGTTGTGGCTTGTGGGCTCTAGAGCTCAGGCTCAGTAGTTGTGGCGCATGGGCTTAGTTGCTCCGCGGCATGTGGGATCTTCCCGGAACAGGGTTCGAACCCGTGTCCCCTGCATTGGCAGGGGGGTTCTTAACCACTCTGCCACCAGGGAGGTCCTGGGGATTGCCATCTTAAAAATAGTCACTCTTCTGATCCATGAAAAAATAGGGTATCTTTCCATTTGTATCGGTCTTCTTTAATTTCTTACATGATGTTTTGTAGTTTCCAGAGCGTAAGTTTTGTACTTCTTTTGTTAAATTTATTCCTAAGTATTTTATTATTTTTATGCTATGGAATTATTTATGCTAATTATTTATGCTAATTATTTTATGCTATGGAATTGATTTCTTAGTTTTATTTTTTGACTTTGTTCATTGCTACTGTAGAAATACAACTGATATTTGTATATGGATCTTCTATCTTGCAACCTTGTAGAACTCGTTTATTAGTTCTAATACTTTTATTTTTTTAGTGAATTCCTTAGAATTTTCTATATACAAGATCATGTCATCTGCAAATAGAGATATTTTATTTTTTTCTTTCCAATATGCATGCCTTTTATTTGATTTTCTTGTCTGATTGCCCTGGCAAAATCTTCCTGTACAATGTCGACTAGAAGTGGCAAGAGCAGACATCTTTGTCTTGTTCCTGGTCTTAAGAGGAAACCTTTCAGTCTCTCACCGTTAAGTATGATATCAGCTGTGGGTTTGTCACAGATATCCTTTGAGGAAGTTCTCTTCCATTCTTGGTTTATTGAGTGTGTTTTTTAATGAAGAGATGTTAAATATTGTCAAATGCTTTTTCTCTATCCATTGAGATGATTCTGTGGTTTTTGCCCTTTATTCTATTGGTATAGTATATTGCTGGAATTAATTTTTGGGTATTAAACCAAGCTTGCATCCCTGGGATAAATCCTACTTGGTCATGGTGTACGATCTCCTTTATATATTGCTGCATTTGGTTTGTGGAGGATTTTTGCATCAAATTCATAAAAGCTATTGATCTGTAGAGTTCTTTTCTTATGATGTGTTTGGTTTGGCATCAGGGTAATATTGGCCTCATACAATGTTACCCTGTCATGGGGAGACAGAAACCTAGGGAGGGAGAGAGGGTATGACAAGTGTGTTAGTCAGCTTGGGCTGGCATACCAGACTACCACAGACTGCATGGCTTAACCAACAGAAATTTATTTTCTCACAGTTCTGGAGGCTGGCAAGTCCGAGATCAAAGTTCTGGCTGATTGAGTTTCTAGTGAGGGCTCTCATCCTGGCTTATATACAGCCGCCTTCTCACTGTGTCCTCACATGGCCTCTGTGTGTGTGTGTGTGTGTGTGTGTGTGTGTGTGTGTGTGTGTGTGTGTTTTGTGTGTACGGAGAGAAGGGAAGGGAGGGAAGGGGCTCTCTGGTATTTCTTCTTATAAGGACACTAATCTCAGAGGTCGTCTAATCATTGACGCCTGGAAGTGCTGTTAGAGAACAAAGAAAGAATCCAAAGACCTTATTCCTAGCCCAGGTTTCACAGACCAGTGTTAACAAAGGGAAGGATCTTTCAAGGGTTGCCAATATGTAACCTTATTAAATGTGTTCATTTTAAAAGAAGGAAGGAAGTAAAGAAGCAAAAATGAAAAAACCCAACTACCATCTAACATGGTTGGCATTTTAGAAAAGAAAGGATATTTTAGTACCAGAAAAGTAGGGTGGGTGTTCTCAGAATAGAGGACAGTCCTTGAAAAGATTTATATTTCTAAATTCCTGTGGAGTTGTGAGACTGGTCATAGACCTAGATTTGGAAATTGAGACGAGGCCACTGTTTACTTTAGTCAGAAAGGCCGAATGCCTCCTTCAGGGTCACCCCGCACTCGCCCCAGCCTGACTGGACCCAGAGCCCCTGTCCTGCCTGAGGTCAGGGTGATCTGAGCGGTCCCAGCTGCCTCCAGATTTGAGGGGGCATCTGGCCAGCTAGGTGTGTGTATGTGTGGACCCTGGAAGGGACTTAATTATGACCGTCAATCCCCGTGTGGATGGGAAGGAAGCAGGTTAGATTGTCCTGGGTTGACTGGCGGAAGGAACGAGGATGTGGGAGCTGGAAGGAGCTGGGTTCCTACAGGACCATCTTCATCCTCTCTGACTACCTTTGTCCCCCTGCCTACAGGCTGGACTAATGCTGCTTCCTGGCAGCGCTGTGTGTGGGAAGGACACAGGGCAGGCTGTGTGTGGGAAGGACACAGTAAATGCTCGAAAATGGGAGGCCCCAAGGATCATTGTAGGGCACAGTGTCCTGTGATGTTCTTCCTAGCTTCAAACCCCCTGAACAGACTCTCAGATTTTAGTGCCAAGGGGACTTAGAGAGCATGTGATCTCTCTGTTTACAGAGGAGCAGGAGAGCGGACTGCCCAGGGCCCCACGTGAGTTGATGGCAGGTCAGGGATGAGAGGCAAAGATCCTCACTCCCAGCCCCGAGCCCCTCCCCTGACCACGATGCCCTTGACCCCAGGTCTCAGTCAGTGTTGCCCTGGTGGGCTGTGGTGGGCTTGCTGAGGCTCCAGAGGCAGCTGCTTCCTCTACCCTTTCCCTCTGAGGGACTGACTCCTCTGGAAATTGGCAGCCATGTCTCACCCCTGGTACCAGGCTGTTTATTTAGACCCCTGCCCTCTGGTTTCAAGCCGGAAGCCCCTGGGTGCTCTCCGGTGGAGCCTGCAGGTGTCTGCTCAGAGCAGGCCAGGTGCTGCGTGTGCAGGTGACTCTCGTTCGCCTGGTTGGACACGCAGGACCTCTGAATGGAAATGGACCTGAGCCCAGGCTCAGGTTGGGGGTGTATCGCCTACATGGGCTCCATTTGCCTGGGAACATTCCAGGTCCTGTCCACATTCTGCCCCTCAGAAGGTTTCCTCCCAGGATCCCACAGCCTTGGGATTCTGAGACTCTGAGCAGCACGTGCTCCTCAGCTCCCTACCCTGCACCCCAGATCCCCCAAACAGTGCATTTCCCTTCCCTGGCCCTGCCAGGTCCAGCAGTCAGCTTACACCTTAATCGCAAGCAATTAAGAAAATGGCTCCTGGAACTTGACGAGTGCACTTCTGCCAGCAGTAAAACTATTTCAGGGCCCTTGGTGGAGAAGAGCCGGAGAATGTGGAGGTTGCTGCTCTGTCGTGGAGCAGAAAGGAGGGCTCACAGTGTGTGTAAGTCTCTGTCTGCACGGCGAAGTCACACACCAGCGATGAGGACTGTTTGTAGCTTGTCTGTGGTTTTGGAAATGTTATTAGACCATTACCCAGCCTCCCAGGGCTGGTTTCAGTTTTGCCTTCTCTTTCTGGTCTTTGTGCGTGTGCGCTCACTTCCTCTCACAGGGGTGATCGCGGTGTGTACACAAGCTGTCCTGCTTATTCACCTGGGTGACGTTCTTGCATTTAAACATGTGCTCAGGCAGCACATGCTTACTGAGCGCCTGTCCTGTGTCTGGGGACGGGACAGTGAGTGAAGGTTCACTGAGCTTATATTCTAGTAGAATGAGGAGTGGCTCATTAATAAATAGTTTGAGCTCGTGGACACTTTAGCCTGTCTGTTGAAGAGCCTCTACATCATCCTATGTAATGTCGGCATAATACCTGGTTGAGTGGATGTACTCCAGCATCACCTGCTCTTCCTGTGGAGGTGGCCCATGAGATTACTTCCTGTTGTTCTCTGGGCAGGTGATGGTACCATGAGCCTCACAGCGAATGCTGCTCTTTCATCCATGTGGCTTGTTTCTGTAGGCTGATTCTTAGAAGTAGGATTATTGACTAAGTTGAAAAATAGGAACATTTTTTCAAATTATTTTGGAAAATTTCAAACAGAACAATTCAAAGTAGGGAGAATAATTTCACAGACCCTTGTGTGCCCACCTCCCAGCTTCAGGAATCAGGGCCAGTCTTATTTCATCTGAAGCCCTACCAGTGCCACCCACTACCCCAACTGGATTATTTTGAAACAAGTCCCAGACCTCATATTACTTCCTCTATAAATATTTCAGCATATCCATCAAAGAAGGGATCTTTTAAAAAAAGACCATCATAGGGACTTCCCTGGTGGTCCAGGGGATAGGACACCGTGCTTCCACTGCAGGGGTTACGGGTTCGATCCCTGGCTGGGCAACTAAGATCCCGCAAGCTGCGGCGTGGCCAAAAAAAAAAAAAAAAAAAAAAAAAAAGACCATCATAACGCCATTATCACACCTAAAACGACAGTGATTTCTCATCCTCCAATACGTAGTCAGTGTTAGATTTACTTACTGATCTCACGACGTATTTCTGCAGTTGGAGCAGGACCCAAACAAGATCCACAGGTGGCATTTGGCTCACGAGGCCCTTAAGTCTCAATGAATCTAGAACATTTCCCCTCCTTACCTCCCCTGAAGTGAATGTGATGAGGTAACCGGCTTATCTTCCCGGGCGTCCCACAGTCTGGATCTTGCTGATTGCACCTGTGGGTTTAGTTGAGCCCGTGTTGCAGTTCCTGTGCTTCCTGTAAACGGGTAGAGCAGAGGCTTGATCAGATTTGGCTTGGCTTTTGGCCGGCACAGTCGTGGGTGGTGCTGTGTGCTGCCACGGGGGCCTGGAAGGTCCTGTGGTCTCTACTGTGACCTGGCAGCTGCTGGTGCTCATCCCCTCGATTCCTTGTTTCATTGGGGGTTTGCAAAATGGTGATACGCCGGCTCTCTCATTCCCTCTGCATTAATTAATTGCTTACTTCCAGAAAGAGGCTTCCCCGAGATGGCAGTGAGGGCCGGTGCTTGCTTTTCCCTTGGATTTACCCGTCCCCAGGGGAGGTTTGGGAGATGCTTCTCTAAAGCCGAGGGGAGGTACTCAGTAAGCCCTAATGTTCCTCCAGACTCGGATGGCGCTGGAGTCTGTGATGAGGGTCTGGGGGTGACTGGGTGGAGGTGGGCCGGGAGAGGGCAGACGGAGGGGCTCATGAGGGGAGGCTGGGAGTTGCTGGAGGCCATTGCTGGAGGCCGGGGGACCCAGGCCCCACGTGTCCTTGGGCAGCTCAGAACCAGCCTGGGAGGTGTCCACGCCAGGCTGACTGTACATTTTCACATCCACAGTCTGGCTCAGTCTTCCCTGTGTGCCTGTGCCTGACCAAGGCAGCTTGTAACATTACCTCCATTTGAGGAAGGGAGGCCCTGGGCTTGTCCGAGGACACACAGCTGGTAGATGATGGCAGGAGGAACGCCCGACTCCAGCCCCCGACTCCCAGATCAGGCCCTCTCCACTGTGCCACACTGCCGCCCAAGGAAGAGGGGGCAGTTTCACCTCCCTTGCCCATCTCCAGCCCCACTGGGGGAAAGCATAAGGCCTGGAAGCCATGGTCCTTGCCCTTGTATTCCCCGCCTGAGTAGAGGAACGAGCCCAGAGGACAAGAAGACATCCCACACTCGGGTCATGGCTGTAGAAGGGCATGGGACCAAACCTGCACACACATTTTCCGTGGAGACAGACCTTCCCCGGTATAGCAGTCTTTGTCGAGGCCTGTCTCAGGCTGCCTGGCCTCTGGGGGCTGCAGCCCGTGATGCCTCCTCCATTCCTATAGAGGCAGTGAGTTTGGGTCAGGGCCTGATCACCCCACGTGTGTGAGGCGGCCAGAATGCTCAGGGTATTTTTAAAAATGCCTCAGTAGGAAAAAAGAAAGAGAAAATCCTTTGAACTAAGCCACTCCATGAGTTTGGAATAGAGGTGAGAAGGCTGGGCCCCCGACTGAGGAGAATCCAAGGGGCCCCCAGCCCACAGTGGTGACTCCATCTGGTGAATGAGTTGTTTCCTGCTCGGCCTGGAAAGGGAAAATATTTGTGACAGAAACCAAGGTCAGGGCTCCTGAAGGAAGTCCTGTTAGAATCATTAATGCCAGGGGCACTTTTCCTTAGCCTTGGCTAGTGACATTAATTCTGTGTTAGTTCTGTGTTTAAGACAGTATGATGTGTCTCCCGTCTGTCCCTTCAGAAAGAGTTTGAGGAAAATCTGAGGTGAAGGTAACCACACGGAGAGAAGTAAAACATCCTTTGGTCTCAAATTGAGATTTATTTTATAGACTATGATGCTTTAACTTTGAGCCGTGCTTTTCGAGTTTCCTAAGAACTTCCCTGTCTCTCCTCTGGTCCGCAGAGTAGCTGGTGAGGAGGTGAGGGTGGGTTTTATTAGACCCATTTTCCTGAGGAAGACACTGAGGCCTAATGAAGTTTTGTGAC
Organism: Balaenoptera ricei; assembly: GCF_028023285.1. Classification (NCBI taxonomy): domain Eukaryota; kingdom Metazoa; phylum Chordata; class Mammalia; order Artiodactyla; family Balaenopteridae; genus Balaenoptera; species Balaenoptera ricei. The sequence continues at coordinate 63,965,382 of NC_082654.1, read as the reverse complement.
CAGCTGGAGGCAGGATTAGCACCAGTCTCCCAACTCCTTGGCCTACATTCCTTTCCTTCACTGTGGTGGCCACGACCCAGAGGGCAGTTCTCTTGTGGCAGAAAAAAAGGGCTGACAAGGAAGCCACCAGCCCTTCCTGGTTGCACTGCCCTGGGTTGGTGCAGGGTTGCTAAGAGGTCAAAGAGATCCAGCTCAGCGCCGCAAGGACGAAGATTATTTCTTTTTTAAAATATATTTATTTATTTATTTATTTTTGGCTGTGTTGGGTCTTCGTTGCTGCGTGGCCTTTTCTCTAGTTGCGGCGAGTGGGGGCTACTCTTCATTGCAGTGCGCGGGCTTCTCAGTGCGGTGGCTTCTCTTGTTGTGGAGAACAGGCTCTAGGCGCGGGGGCTTCAGTAGTTGTGGCACGCAGCCTCAGTAGTTGTGGCTCGCGGGCTCTAGAGCACAGGCTCAGTAGTTGTGGCGCACGGGCTTAGTTGCTCCGCGGCATGTGGGATCTTCCCGGTCCAGGGATTGAACTCGTGTCCCCTGCATTGGCAGGCGGATTCTTAACCACTGCGCCGCCAGGGAAGTCCCGAAGATTATTTCTTAAAAGAAATGTAGAGAGAGACAGCTGTGGCCCTGAACCCCAAGTGGGGTCTCTCTCTGTCTCTCCAAGACTCCGGCTTGGCCAAAGTTGTTCCCTGGAGACCTCATTCTGGTAGGTAAAGTGTCTCAGGCAGTGCAATTAGAGCAACCCTGGAATGCTGTGAGCTGTCGTGTAAAATGTGATGGAAGAAAAGGGTTGCTTCCCAAGGCTCTTTCACACCAGGCCAAAATAGAGCCAGTGGATTGGTGAGCGGCTTTCATTCAGATGGAGTGTGGGTGTGTGGGTCTGTGTGTGTAAGTGTGAGTGTGTGAGAGTGTGTGTGTGAGTAGGCTCAGGTTCTCAGTAGCTGCGACCTCCCTTGCTTTCCCTTCCTTCCCATCATACGACTGAGCTGGAACCGCTTGCACCCTCCAGGGGGACCATGCTGGTTTGTTCAACGGCATCCATCTAGTGAACGCTGACAGGGTGCCAGGCGTGGTTTCTGAACGTGCGCCATCAGGCTTGGGATTTTCAGTGGTTCGGGAGGGGTTCAGATCTCAACCCCACCATCTCCCTGCCTCCCCCCTACCCCCCGCACCCTCTCCGTCTCCTGAGACCCTGCCTCTGTGCTTACTGCTGTCATTGTCAAGTTTGTGGTTGTCACTAAAGGTGCCCTTTCTGCAGCTCATCTCTGTTCCATGTGCAAGGGCTCATGCCTGAAACCCTGGCTCAGACCTTGCCTGGCACAAGTAGGGCTTCACAGATGTCTGCCTGTGAGTGGATGGAAAGCGGACAGTTGAATAAGTCATTGTGTGATTAAGTTGGAAACCCGCCCCCTACCATCTTTGTATCTTTTTGTTCTTTGTCCACATCGTTGGTCTCCAGGAGAGGGCGCTCTTCTCCAGCAACCAAAAGAGCCCTGGGAGGGGGTTGGAAACCCCGGTCCTAGCCCAGGCTCTGCTAGTAACTTCCGGCACAACCTTGGGCAAATCACTTTGACCTGCCTGGGCCTCTGCTTTTCCATCTGTCACCCGGGGTCACTACTGCTGCCCCGCCTGCCTTGAGGGGTGGCGGTGAGCACCTGCCTGGGTACCGGTGAGGTGGGAGTGGGGTGTACAGTTGCCGGGACACCAGGCTGACTCCCTTGGTTATGTGTAGGGACAGTGAGCTCCTGAGGCCAGGACCGTGTCTGGTCAGCACTGAATCCCAGAACCTGGTCTAAGGGTGAACGGTGTTTGTTGGATGAACAGCAGAGAAGCACATGGCACCAGGTTTAGCCCCTTCATGCTTTGAAAGTGCTGATCAAAATATGACATCTTTGGAAAACCAGTTACCCGCCTCTGGGGTGAGGGCCCCTTTCTCCCAAATGGGGACTAGGCGTGGAAAGCATCCTTGGGCTTGAGGCCCCTCAAGCCCACGCAGGCCTGAAGATGGAGTCTGCAGGGACTCATGCAGAGCCCCCAAGGAGAAGGGTGGGGTCTGAGCTCTGGGACCCTGCCCCTTAGAAACTGACCATCTTTGAGGGCTGTCGGCCACCCGCCCAGTCTGGACCCCACCTCAGCTGGAGGGCAGTGGTCGCCAGGCCATGCTTGTTCCTGGGGAGCGGGTGGGGAGAGGGCAGCAGGGAGGCTCCAGTAATGACCGCAGGTTCTCGCAGGGTCACTCTGGTGCCGCGCTGAGACTGGACAGTAGGGGCGGGGTTGAGGGTGGTGGCAGGGAGGCCAGTCAGGCGCCGTCACCGAGATGAGGTGGCTTGACTGGGGCGTGAGAGGGGGCAGCTTCTGGGAGTGTGTTGACATAGAGTTGACAGGATTCCCTGATTGGCTGGATGTGGGGCTGAGAAAGGGAGAAGTCGAGGAGGGCTGTCGGTTTGGGCCTGAGCAGCAGGGCTTGCCTGTGAGATGGCAAGCGTGTGGGCAGGGCAGGTTTGGGGAGTGGTCCCGAGGTCCGTTTGGAGTGCGTTGTGGAATTTGAGGAGCCCGAACCGTATCCATGCGGAGCTCTTGAGCAGCGGTTGCACGTCTGAGTCCGGAGCCCCCGGTGCAGGTACACACGTGGGGGTCCCCAGGGAATCTGGAATGTCGGTCCTAGGTGACACTGAGAGTATGACACTGAAAGGGCGACGTGACCCAGGCAGTGAGTGCCCGTTGACCAGCTGAGCACCCTCTGCACGCTGGGTCCTAGCAGACGCTCAGGGCGGCGGGAAGGAGGCAGAGATGGAAACCTGGTTGTAATCTGGGGCCTGCTGCCCCGGTGTATCGCTGTCTTGAGGAGACCAGTCATGCCTTGCAGAAGCAATTAAAAGCCCTCACGATGGAATGTCATGCAGTAGTTAGGGAACTGGTGCAGAGCGGAGGAGGCTGAGGAGCAGCCGGTGGGGCTGGATGGTTCAGAGCCTCGGGAGAGCAGTGGCTTGTCCAGGGCCTGGAGGGAAAGCTGAACGCGGCCAGCCCAGGTGGAGGGGAGGGCATTCCAGGCAGGAGGAAGAGAGAGGGTAAAGGTACAGAAGCAAGAGTGAGGCGAGGAGCACTTGAACTTGACTGTGGTGGAAAGGCCTAGGGTGTTAGGAGAGCTGGGGTTTTGGAGTTGATGTCCCAGCTTGGATCTGTGACCTTGCTTGAGCCCCATCTGCACCATGAGATGTCCCTCTTGCTTCATGGGTTTGCTGGAGGGCATATTAGAATCTCCTCATCAGATCTACGTACGTTGTGCTCAGCCTGGCACCTGCATGCAGGGGGCCTGGGCACACCCGGGGAGGCTTTCCAGCCCTGCCTCCGTGGGCCTCTCCCAAGTGGCCCAGCAAGGAGCAGCGCACCTCGGGGCCCGCGTTGATGCTGGGCAGCCTGGAGGCTTGAGAGGCCTGACGAACCCAGTGCCCTGGCCACCTTCCCGGGGCCCCGTCTGTTTTAGTGCTTAGTCCCCAATGGACGAGGAAGCCTTGTCCGCTCCACCACAGCTAATGACAGCCTGGCCTGCCAGGCCCTCTAAAAACAGCTCCACTATTTTTATCTACTGGAGGTGGCTGGCCTGTCCTCCTCCCCAGACAGTGCCAATATGGGGTGATTTTAAGGAAACCAGGGCTTTGCTAGGAAGATGGGTCATTGTCTCAAATCACAGACTGCGGTCGGGCAGGAAGCGCCCATGGAACCTTCCGGTGGGTGTCAGGCGTCACCTTGACCCAGGGGTCTGAATTTAGAGATAATTCCACCCTACCTTGCCAGTAGGGGCTCGGAAGGAATCACTTGGCCTCTCCACCCAAGATGTTCCTCAGAATCCTTGCTGGAATCTCTGGGGGCAGCAGGCTTCTGTCCCCTCTGGAGCAGGGGCACCAAGAGGATAGAGCTCTGCCCCCGGGGCCAAGTCCCGAGCCGAGGCCTCTTCACACCCACAGAAACTTACTTCTGAGCTCTTGAAAGTAGTTTAAAGTGACTCTGCCTGGTGGCACTGTGGGTGAATTCCTTTCCTTCTTTCTAAGAAAATGTGTTTAACTAGGCTCCCAGCCTTTGGATGGAGATTGAGGAGCAGCGTAAGGGATCGGGTGGTGAATGGCCAGCGCCGCGCGGCATGAAGTAGTCACCCTTAGAGACAGGCAGAGTCGTGCTGTATTGGCCGCAGTTTGTATTTAGGTAAAATCTTTTTTTTCTTTTTTTTGGTCCACTGGCTAATTTCTAAACAAAACTGCTTTTTTTTGGGCACTTGGTTGGTTGATCCATCCTTAAAACAGTAGGCGTCCTGCCCCTACCGGCCCCAGTCAGCTTCCTGCACCAGTGGCCCTGGGGCCATTCCTACCCTCACATCCGCCAGAAGCCCTCACTGGCCCCTTTGTCTGTAGGGTCAGGGCTTGCCTGGCTCTGGGCCCCCTGCTGCTACAAGGCCCTCCCCCTCTGCCTCCCTTGAACCCACCTCACTCTTTGACCCTTTCCTCCCCCTCTGAGGGCACCTTTCTGTCCCCTTCTTCCTAACGCACCTCAAATCCTCCTCCTCTTGGAGGCCCTCCCTCGTCCGCTACCTGCCTTGCCTCGATCCCGTGATCCGGCTGCTCTGGGTGTTTGGCAGTTGTCCCCTGTCTCCCCCAGACCACGAGTGTCTCTGCAGGCAGGGCCTGTGTGTGCCCCACCTTTGTGCCGTGGCTCTGGCCCCCGTTCCGTGAATGTCTGGACCCGTGTGGCCCCCCAGGGTTTATAGGTGCTTCCTCATGCCATACTTTACTGAGCAATGTGACCTCCAGCAACGTGGGGCTGAGAGTTTAAATGGCAGAACTGGGACCAGAACCCAGTCGTGTCTCCCAGGGAGTCAGGGCACTGGCTGTGGTCCCCTTGCCCCAGCTGGGCCCTGTTCGCTGTCCGCCTTCCACCCCTGCTCCGTCCCCAAGGTTCCAGAGCTCCTTCTGGATGGTGTGGTGGGCCAACCGTCCACTCCCATGACCCTGGGGGCAAAGACGGCAGAGGCACCAGAGGCTGAGTCACCCGAGGCAGAAGTGGGAGGTGGGGGACTAAGGTCCCACAAGCAAGCCCACTCCAGCTCGCGGTTCTTAGGGCTGTGGGTCGTGTCATGTCTGGGGCGGGGGCCCACCCAGGAGCCTTCCTGAAGCGGCCCGGAGGAGACTCGTGTAGGCTGACGTGTGCCTGCGTGGGAGGGCTTCCAGCTGTGGCTCAGTTGTTGGGAGACTGCCCTTCCTGGTTCCCGGAGGCCCGGGGGCTGGCTGTGCCCTCCCCTGGATGTTCCCGGTGCCTGAAGGTACGGCGGCTATGCCACATCCTCTTCTTGGAGCAGAGAGAGCTGCCTCGGGCCCTGGATGGAGGCCAGGATGGGGCGGGTGTGGGCGAGAAGGGGGGAGGGTGCAAGTGCAAGGTGAGGTGTGGCGTTCAGTCCCCCGGGCTCCCCCCTAGGGCGACGGTCCATCTGCGGTGGGTTGGAGGAGCACGCCCAGATATGGTGGCAGACACCCGGCAGGGGGAGAGCTGGCTCTGTGTGTCCTGGGCCTTGTCCCCCCGCCTACCCACTGACCCCGACACTGAGGAGAACCTGGAGAGGACCCCGTATAAGTCCTCTTCCTTCTGAGCATTAGTCTCCCGCGAGTCTTCCGTTAACAGGTCACTCCTATTCTCAGAGCTTCAGTGGCTCCCCAGTGCTAAAGCCACGGAGCTCAACCCTGGCTCCCTAGATTGGCCCCGGGGACTTTTCACAGCCCCCGTGCCCAGGCCCACCCCGCGGAGGTTCTCGTCTGATTGGTCCGGGGTGGGGCCCAGGCATCTGCACACCAGGGTTGGGAAGCTGGCTTTAGAGGGTAGACTTCTCGGCGCCAGGGTGGCTTCCACAGTTGGGGGCCAGCCCAGTTGCCCTCTTGTCCCTTCGCGCCCTTGTTCCAGCCAAGCCAGCCCCTTCCCAGTCCCCCTACCTGCTGGGCACCATCCTCGCCTCTGGGCCGCCCCGTCTGGTGCCCACTGTCTTCATCCGAGTCCACCCAGGCCCTCAAGGCCCAGCTGCATCCTGTGCTCTCTGGGAAGCTACCTTTAGTCACTTGGCTGTCCCTTCCCTCCCTAGCGTGGCCTGTTCTCCTAGAAGGTGCTCAGGATTGCCGTTCAAAAGACCGATGCCCCACCCCCCATCCCAGCCTGTCCCTCCCTGAGCTCCTGCACCTCTTGCTGATCCTGCTTCTGTGGTCTTTCTCTGCTCTGTCCCCAGCCTTGGAGAGTGTGTGTTGTGTGAGAGTGTGTCTGTATGTGTGTGAGTATGTGGGGGGGTGTGTTGTGTGTATGGTTTGTGTGTGAGTGTGGAGTGTGTATGCGGTGCGTGTGTGTGTACGTGACTGTGTTGTGTGATTGTGTGTGGGGTGTGTGTGACCGAGGGCATGTGGTGTGTGAGTGAGGTGTGTGTGGGTGTGTGTATATGTGTATGAGTGTGTGTGTGGTATGTACGATTGTGAGAGTCTGTGAGTGTGTGAGTCGGGTGTGTGTATGTGTGTAGAGCGTGTGTGGAGCGTCCCTGGCTGGGGGTGAGCACCCACTCTGACTCCCGCCCCGTGCCATCCGACCTCTAGGCGAAAGCGGCCAAGTCAGAGCGGGAGGCCCGGAGGCTGCAGCTGCGGAGCCTGCAGTACCTGGAACGCTACATCTGCCTGGTGCTCTTCAACGCGTACCTCCACCTGGAGAAGGCCGGCTCCTGGCAGAGGCCCTTCAGCGCCTGGATGCGGGAGGTGAGGGCGGGGGCGGGGGCCGGGACCGCCCTGTGCGTCTCCCCCGGGCCCAGGGACAGGCTCCCTGTTGAGCGGGCAGAGTTCTCATCTCACTGTACAGGACGCTCCCCTGTGGCTGAGATTGTGTCTCGTTCAGCTCTGGGTCCCCAGCACGGCCTCTGCGCTCAGCAGGCAGTGAGTGGATGGATGAGGAGGAGGAGGAGGGAGGAGACGAGGCGCCTGGGGACAGAGCAGGGCGGGTGCTGGGCTGGGCCCCTCCTCCTTGCCTGCGTCCCCAAGGCCAGCGTCACCTGGGTGCTGCTTCACGCCCACTGTTGTGTTCATCCCTCCCCTGTGCCCTTCTGGCTCCCCACTGTGGCTCGGCCCCTGCTGCCTTGCAGCCGTGACCTTGGACGAGTTAGTTAGCCCCTCTGAGCTGCTGTCCTCGGCGTTCCCACGTCAGCACCACCTCAGGAGGCTGTGGTGGGGATTCCATGAGATGCATACAGTGCCGTCTGCCAGAGCTTGTGTGAGCGGGTCTGCCTTACGTGGCGACTGTGACTGTATGCTCCCATTCTACAGAGGAGGAGACTGAGCGCAGAGAGGTTAAGTGCCGTGTTCACGGTCAGCGTTAGAGCAGGTTGTTTGGCTCCAAAGCCCACCATGTCTGGCCTAAGACGCTGCCCTCTCATGCCGCCTCCACCCTCCCTCTCTGCTTGGCTCTTCCTGGTTCTTCCGCCGGCTCGCCTGCTTTTAGAGGAGGAGCCGCTGCCTCGGCACCTCTAGGGCAGGAGAAAGGCCTCCTTCCCTCCTTGGCAGAGGAGCCTGTAATTACCCCTCCGCTGGGACACTGGCCCCTATTGACCTCACCAGACTGTCCTGGCAGTTCTAATCTGGACTCAGGGCTGGAATTAGCTCCCGTGGGGCAGGTGGGCAGGAGGATGGGAGGCTGTGATGGGTATAGGAAGGGTACAGGGGCTTAGGTAGGTGTGCACGTGGGGTCAGAGCTGTGAGGGAACAGAGGCAGGGAGGCCACCACAGGGCCTGGTGGCAGGAGTGGTGGCTGCTGGGCGTTTCTGCTGAAGATGGGCCTTCAGGGTGTTCCTGATAGGGCATGGGTCACACCAAGGCCACATTGGGGCCACCCTCTTGAGCAGGCCTTGGGCTCAGCTTCCTCTTGGAGGTGGAGGTGGTGGGGGACCTAGGACACTTCTGCTTGGGTTCTGCTCAAAGAGCTGAAATCAGGGAGACCGGGGGCTGGGGAGGAGCTTGATCCCCTCGCCAGCTGAACCCTGGTGGTGGGTGTTTGGGGACGTCAAGGAGGGCGAGAACTGCTGGTCCAGCCCCGAGCGTGGGTTCCAGCCTCAGGGGATGAACAGAGGGCAGGGATGCGGGTTGCCCGGAGACCTCTGTTTGGAGTGGAGCCTGCATCCTCCCCATCCCCCAGGACGGTGGGGAGAGAGGGAGGCTGGTCGTTGAGTAGTTTGAGTCTAGTGCCAGGGTCTGGGCCATAGGGCTGTGTGGAGAGTGTCCAGGGAGGCCCCAGTTAACCCGCCTGAGCTGAGGCCCTTGGTGGGCCTGCCTGCTCCACAGCCGGAACTCACAGCCAAAGGGCTCCTGCTGGCTGCTGCATCCACACTGCCTTCCCCAGCGCTCCCTGGGGGCCCAGCTGTAATACCGGGAGCAGCTGGGCCTCTGCTCCTGAGGTCCCCATGGGAGCGTCCCCATGGGGCTACACAGGCATGGGGCGTGCTTGGCCTCCCGCGCTGCTCTCCGCTTGCTCACTACCTGCCAGGCGCTTTCTGTGAAGCGTCGCCCTCCACACTGTGCAGTCCCGTTATAAGGAAACGGAAGCACAGAACAGTTAATAGTAATCAAGATGCAAACTTGTGCAGGTCACTGAGCTGGGGGGAGGCAGCGCTGGGCCCCAGACTCGCCTGCATCTGCGGAGCCCAGTGAGGGGAGGACGGTGTGACAGAGGGGGACGGGGGACCTGAAGGATTACCCCCTTTCCCTGGAGCTCTGCCCCCATCTCTGCTGTCCTCCCCAGGTGGCAACAAAGGCCGGCATCTACGAGATCCTCAACCAGCTGGGCTTCCCCGAGCTTGAGAGCGTGGAGGACCAGCCCTTCTCGAGGCTGCGCTGCCGGTGGCAGGAGCAGAGCCACGGCCCCGAGCCCTCCGCTGCGGGGGACTTCCTGTAGGAATGGGACTTCCTGTAGGACGCGCTCCCCCTGCCCCTGCTACCGCCGCCTCCCTCGGGGCCACCTCCTACCCTCGCAGGCTGGGGGTGCCGGTGCTCTTCACTGACAGTGGCCCTGAGAAATGATTCCTCAGCTTAGCAGAGAGACTGGCATGGGTGGGGACCCCTTTTCTGAAAGAGTTTTTATAGGACAATTGGCGCACAGTGATACCTTGTGAATGGCAGGCGCGGGGAGGGCCTGCAGGAAGGCCGGTGTGGCATCACGTCTCCAAGGAGCTCACTCCCCAAGTTGCCAAGCGAAACCCCTCGCCGCTTCGCCCTCCCCTCTCCCCCGAGCGGCTCTGATGGCCCCTGGCGCGGAGCAGCCCTGGCCAGTGTTGGTTTCCCTCTTTCCCTCTCTCGTGGCTCTCCCACGCGGCTTCTCCCGTTTTGCTGCTTGAGCACTGCCCTGGGGGCCCCGGGCTCCCTAGGGAGTAGACTGTGTGCTGGCTGATTTGTTACCTTAAAGGCAGCTTTACCCAGTTTTCTTGCCTCTCATGCCTCGTCTCAACCTGGAGACTTGAAGAAGGACAACCACACGCCCGGTGGGTCCCGCAGGGGGCCTCTGCCTCTCCTTCCTTTGCCCTCTCCCCTCCCCTGGGCTGGCAGGACTGTGGAGGTTTCCAGGGAGCTGAAAACGAAATGGAGTCCCTCCCGGGGGAAGAAAGAGCTTTCAGAAGGTGCATGCAGCCCTGTGGAAGAGGCCAGCTCCGTTTCTCTGGAACCATGGGCGGGAGGTCTAGGGGAGCACTGCCTCCCTGCGCCGCCATCCAGAGTGGCCTGTGCCCCGACCTGCTGTGGCAGGAGCCCCGGAGGCTGCCGGGTGACCCTGAGCGAGCAGTGGGGCGTGAGAGCGGACCAAGGATGGCGTGAGGGGGCACTTGGATTCCAGGCCATCCTTGCTGAGCATCCTTGAGCTGCCTTCCAGTGGGGGCAGAAGGGGCCAAGTGCTGCTGAGTTAGCAGCTGCCGGGACCAGCTCTGGGCAGACAGTGGGAGGGTTGCTCGGAGAGGCAGGCGGTGTTGAGCTGAGTCTGCGGCTCTCCCTCTGGGGGCTGGTGTCTCCCGAAGCACAGGGGCTGAATGGTGTGGACGCTGTCCTCCTGGCCTCGCTCGTTGGGGCCAGGGAGGTCTCTCTTGGTTGGACACCGGCACTTGTGCAGAGAAACAGGTGATGTGTCACTGGTCATGGTATTTTGAAAAGGGGGAAGAGGCCAAAGTTGTTCACGTCTACCTAGTGTTGGAAAATTTATGACCGTTTTAGCTGAATTCTTTTGCAAATCTACTGTATGTCTGTTCACTACCTTTTCAGATTTGTTGTTGTTTTCGGTTTTATTTTTGCATGTAGTAAAAAGTGTTAATTTTGTTGCAGACAAGGTCTAGAGGAGGGGTCAGAGATCAGGGCTGAACTGGGAGGGATCCTTTGCATTCTCATGGTTGGCCCTGACTTTCAGCTGTGCTGGGACTACTGGCTGGTCACATCACCTCTCTGCCTCAGTTTCCCCATCTGTAAAATGGGAGAATAATACTTGCCTACCTACCTCACAGGGGTGTTGTGAGGATTCATTCGTGATTTTTTTTTTTTTTTTTGTACAGAGCTTTTGAGCATTAAAAGTGGCTAAATGTGAAGTGCGCTTGGCTGCCTGTCTTTAGTGTGGGTCAGGTGTTACAGAACTGATGCAAGCTGGGGTCCCTGCTCCTTCAGAGTAAGGGTGGGAGGGCAGGGAGAGCCAAGAGCACCTGCCCGTAGTGCACCTGATTCTCAGAGAAGGGGGATTTTCCTGGACGCCTCTCTCCTTCCTTCACATCCCCAATCATGTTTGACCCTCTCACCCTGGATGCCCACAGCTGACGTGCTGAGCCCCTTCTTGAAGAAAGCAACGTAACAGGCTAATTCACGCTAAAGTGTGAAGGACTGTTATATCCAGGGGAACAGAACAAAATGGAATTTCAAGGGCTATGAAGGAGGGTGGTCCTCAACCTCTATTTCCTTTTCTTATCCCTACAGGCTCCCCTTGGTCCCTTTAGGCCCCTGAATGCTTGAACACACTTGTGTTGAGAAATTGGTGTGTAAAGAGGCAGTAAGGAGAGTGAGGTAGAGAGAGTGCTGACCTGAGGCTTCTCTCTAAGCTCTTCCAGGATTAGGGGAATCAGACCCTCTAGGTTGTAGTTCCAGGGTCAGCTGGGGGTGGTGAGAATGGAATCCGGAGCCCCGACCGCATAGGGTTGGTGATCTCCCCAGCCTTGGAGCGGAGGCCTCCTGGGGTTACTTCCCAGCACAGCAGAGTCCAGGCATGCTCTGTGTGGCTTCTGAATGTGAGCGCAGTGGTGTATACACCAGTGTGCATGTGTGTCCGTATGTGGGGTGGTTCAGCACTTCTCTGCCAGGGGTGAGGGGATTGTAAAAATATGATCAGTGGAAGGATCTCCTGGGACCCTGATGGAGGTGCGGCAGGGTCTTGGGACGACCAGGACTGGGAACTGGAATACTGTCCAGGGAGCCCTAGAAGTCCTCTGCAGCATCAACGGGGGTGCGCCGCTCCAATCCCCCCTCAGGAGAACCCGCTGCAAGAGCAGACGGCACAACTCCAGCCGCTGCAGCTTCGATCCAACACGCACCAAGGCCGCGCTCCGTCTCCAGCCCTCTCCCCGCTTGGGCTCTCCCAGACCACGACTGAGGCCGGCAGGGCTCTCGAGCCACTAGCCACGCTGTTTCTGCCCGTGGCAGCCTTGCCTGGGGCCTCCCCGTTGGTCTGGCTGGGGGTTCCCCAGACCCACCCTGCAAAGTGGGGCTCTCGCTTCCTCTCTCCTTTCACGGGCGTCAGACCCGCATCGTGGTCTGCAGGCTCTTCCTGCCTTCTGCCTCCCCCTCCTTTATCCTTCACAGGGGTTTCCACAAATAAATCTCCTGCACATCTGATCCCATCGTGGTGTCTGCCACTCTGAGGACCTGAATGACACACCCTCACCCTCTTCTTGGCCCCCCTGGGCAGCTTCTTTGTCCCTCTTGCTGGTTAAGGCAGCCTTCTCTGGCACTGCGCAGGGACACCACCAGCCCGGTTTCCAGCTTCATATGTTACAGTTCCAGCCAGACTCAGTTGTCTTTCTCTCTCTCGCACCGCCCTGCCCTTCCATCTCGAGTGTGCGGCTGCGGGGCCTGTGGACTGGGGCCCGTGTGGAAGGAAATTGCTGCTCACCTTCTCTGTGGATGGGGTGGGGTGGGGAAGGCGGGACTGAGGCGCTTAGAGTTATCTGGGTGGATACCCCTAAATCTGCGAATGGCAGTGCCAACCTCTGATTATTTCCTAAATAGAGGGAATATTTCCTGAGTAAACCATTATAAAGGTTTTCAATTTGTCCTCCAGAAATGTCCTATTGGATAGTCTCAAATAGCAGTTAATGAGCTCGCTGTTTCTCATGCCTGGCCAGCACCGCCTATTCCACTTTTTTAAAAACTTCTCGCTAGTTTTGTGGCTCACAATAGAATCTCATATGTGTTTAATTTTATATTTTATTTATTTACTTTTTTTTAATTGAAGTATAGCTGCTGTACAATATTATGTTACAGGTATGTAATACAGTGATTCACAATTTTTAAAGGTAATACTCCATTTATAGTTCTTATAAAATATTGGCTGTATTCTCCATGTTGTACAATATATCCTTGTAGCTTATTTTATACCTAATAGTTTGTACCTTTTACTTCCCTACCCCTGTATTACCCATCCGTCCTTCCCTCTCCCCACTGGTAACCAATAATTTGTTCTCTATATATGTGAGTCAGCTTCTTTTTGGTTGTATTCACTGGTTTGTTGTATTTTTTTAGGTCCACATATAAGTGATATCATATAGTATTTGTCTTTCTCTGACTTATTTCACAAAGCATGATATTCTCTAGGTCCATTCTTGTTTCTGCAAATGGCAGGATTTCATTCTTTTTTTATGGCTAAGTAATGTTTGTGTGTGTGTGTATGTGTGTATACATATATATACACACACACGTATATAATACCACATCTTCTTTATCTGTGTGTCTGCTGATGGACACTTGGGTTGCTTCCATGTCTTGGCTATTGTAAATAGTGCTGCTGTGAACATTGGGGTGCATTTTTTGAATTAGTGTTTTTGTTTTTTCTGGATATACCCGAGTGGAATTGCTGGATCATATGATAGTTCTCTTTCTAGTTTTTTGAGGACCCTCCATACTGTTATTGAAGAGACTGTCTTTTCTCCGTTGTATATTCTTGCCTCCGTTGTCAAAGATTAATTGACCATAAGTGCATGGGTTTATTTCTGGGCTCTCTATTCTGTTCCATTGATCTATGTGCCAAGAGAGTGTCTGACTCCAAGCCCGTGCTCATTTCAAAGGTGGATGTCGGTGCCAGCTCTGGGTACTGGAATCCTCTCTGACATTTTCAGTGATGGGGAGAGAGATGTCAGTCCTTCTGGAAGTGTGCCCTCGCTGGGGCGGGTTGGGAGGGGGGTGAGGGGAAAGCATGATTACTTTGAAAACCTTCCTACAAGGTCTTGTGGTTCTCACGCTCAACGCTTTTCAAACCCCTTTGTTCTTTCAAGAGGTTCCCCTCAACACCACAAGAAGTACTTGTTTCCTATGAGTCACTCTGATAGATTATCTATGATGGAGGCTTTTGAGTTTCATTTTGCGCCTCCCCTTAGTATATTCTTTCTTTTCCTACCATCTGCCCGCCTCACCCTGAATTAAACATCAATAGTTTATGAAAACACACATTTCCCCATTCCCACCCCAACATTTGAAGTCACCAGTCTTTTAATTTTTGCCCATCTGATAAGGAATTGCCCATCTGATAAGGAAACAGTCTTTTGTTTTTATTTTAATATGATTTTCCCAATTACTAATGAGATGAAACATCTTTTTATAGGTTTATTGGCCATTTGGATTTGCTCTTTTATGTGTTTGCTTATTTTTCTACTGGGTTGTCTCTTTTAAACTAATAGGCGTAAAAATTTTAATACAGTCTGTTTCATTCGTAGGTAGATAGATAGATATACAGCCAGTTCTTTCTTCCAGTTTATCCGTAATTGTTTTGGAGTTTATTTTGTTAAATTTTTGCCTTTTATATTTTGTGTCTTGTGTCAGCAGACCTTCTCTACCCAAGGTTACTTATCTATTTTCTGGTTTTCTTTGATTGCTTGTACAGTATTGTCCTTTATGTTTCTTTAATTCACCTGGAGTAAATGTTTGTGAATGACATATGGTAGAGAATATAATTTATTTTTTTTCCAAATGCGTATCCAGTTGGCCTATGTTATTTATCGAGTAGCCAAGTTTCTCTACTCCTTGAACTGCAACCCTTGTCATATGTTAGGTCCCTGTGTATACATGGGACATGCAGCAGACATGTGATTGCCATTGCCTCTAGCATCCATTCATCTTCCAACAACCATCTCTGACTTTCCATCCTGAGTTTAAAAAATCTCGAGTGGATTTTTAATTTTTAAAATCTTTATTACTCTTTTCTGAACTTGTAGTTTTCCTTGGGTCAACTTTGGTAAAATACCAACATTTTCCCAGAATAACACATGGACATCTGTCAAGATTTTCAAGTTTATTAATGTAAAATCATATGTAATATTCTCTCTTTTCTTTTGGCTGCACCCAGCGGCATGCAGGATCTTAGTTCCCCAACCAGCGATCAAACCCATACACCCCGTGCATTGGAAAGGCGGAGTCCTAACCACTGGAACGCCAGGGAAAACCTTGTAATATTCTCTTAAGTATTTAGAAAGCTCCTGTGCATCTGTGACTGTCTTCTTTCTCAATCTTAATGTTTATGAATATCTTACATATTTTCCATGGTCACATTTGCAAGTTTTTCTGTTTGTTATCTTCAGATAACCTATTTTTGTTCTTATAAATGTAAACATTGAGAATCTGTGATCACATAAACTAGTAGAGGTGACTGTTTGCTATAGTAATGCTACTTGATTCTATGAACCTCTTCTGAGTAATATGCCAAAAATCACATCATGATCTCTCATCAAAGCATTAAAAAATTTTTTTTCTATTAGCTGTCAGTCAATTGGGTACTCGTGTAATTTTGTTATAAGCATTGAGAATTGGAAAACACTGGAATTGCAAAAGGATGTATTACCTGGATATTGGAGTCATTAACTCTCTCACTTTCTGGAAAATATGCCCCCAAAAGTTTATTAAGATTTGTCAAGTGACTACTAATTATATCTCTTACTCTTTCACTCAGAGGTACCCTGTATAAACTAACATACACAAAAATAGATGAGGAAAATATTGTTCATTTTAACTCTCCTTTTCCAATACAAACTTTTCTTTTTTTTTTTAACAGTTCCAAAAAGTTTTTTAAAAACAACTTTATTGAGGTATAATTGACATACAATAAACTGTACGTATTTGAAGTGTATAATTTGTTAAGTTTTGACATAGGTATACACCTGTGAAATTATCAAAATCAAGATAATGACCATATCCATCATCTCCGAAAGTTTGCTTATATATCCCTTTATAATTTCTACTTCCTGACCTTCCCTCCCCCATCCCTCTCCGCAGGGACACTTTGATCTGCTTTTTGTCATCATAGATTCGTTTGCATTTTCTAGGGTTTTATATAAATGGAAGCATCAGTGTGTACTCTTTATTTTCTGGCTTTTTTCACTCAGCATATTTCAAGGTCATCCATGTTTAATGTACATCAATTGGTCATTCCTTTGTATTGCTGAGTGGTATTCCATTGTACGGCTATACGCTCAGTTGGTTAATCCAAATTGTTACTGGATATTTGGGTTGTTTCCAAGTTTTGGCTATTACAAATAAAACTATTATGAACATGTACAAGTCTTCGTATGGACATATGTTTTCATTTCTTTTGGATAAATACCTGGGAGGAGAATGGCTGAATGGTATGGTACGTGTATGTTTAAATTTTTAAGAAACTGCCAAACTATTTTCCAGATGGTTTCATCCCCACCAGCAGCATATGGGAGTTCCATTCCCTCCACATTCTTACCAACCTTGGAATTGTCAATCTTTTTTGACTTTAGCCATTCTAATTGGTGTGTAGTGGATGTATTTCCTACCACCACCCTCCCAGGTCACATTTTTAATTGATAAGATTTCCAATTCAATCTTTTTTAGGGTAAGCCTAAAAGCGTTAGAAGGCTCATCTCTTTGAAGATATTAATTATTCTTATTTGAGGGCTTATTCAGTTAGTTCTATTTCCGTGGATGTTAGTTCTTCTCTTTATTGAATTTGGTGTTTGTTTTTCATGGTGTTGGTTTTTCTCAGTGGTTGGTGAATTTGGTTGTGCACTCAACTTTGTCTTGAGATTTCAGGTTATCCTGTTGGTAAGGCTTGTGACTATTTCACATAGCCTGGACTGGTGACTACTGAGGAGGGATGAGACTTGATGGCGACAGCGTGTGCCGGTGGCTGCCCTTCTGGATGAGGGTGCCCCCTCGCCGCTAGGTGGATATCAGCCCTAGGATGCCGCCTCAAGTGCCCCACTCGCTGCTACTATCTGGCAGACTCCACTGCTACCCAGACTTGACCTGTGCTGCTGAGGGGGGCACGGGGAGAGCCAAATTCTCCAGCTGCTTCTGCTGGAATTCTCCAACCTTGTCCTGATGGGGGTCCAGGCTTCCTCCTGCCTCCTGGCTTGGCACCTGTGAGCTGAAAGCTTCCTTAAAGCTGGTCCCTCCTCTCTCAGAGGCTTTCAGCTGCGTGGCTTGTGGGCTGTCATTTCCCCTGTCCACCCAGTTCCATCAATCTCTGTCTTTCAGGGATTCCTCACAATTTCTGACCTCTTGTTATTCTAGCACTGGCATAGAATTTAAAAAATTAATACTTTTAATGACATTTTGAGGGCTGTGGGTTGGGAAGGGGAAACAAGAGCATATGCTTAATCATAATTTGTATATGAAAACAGCTCATACTATGCACTAGGCCCTGTAGCAGTTAGGATCCTGGCAAAGAATGGATGGCAACCTTAGCTCCAAGTTCAAAGACAATTTAATGAAAGGACCATTTGCAGAGGTGTGGGCAGGGTTAAAGGAACCAGCTTGGAATGGTGAGAGGCATTCAGGAACTAGTTACAGGGGGAAGCAGTAACCTCCCCTAGACTTGAAGGGGCAAGGGGACAGCACAGTGTGACCTGAGCCTGCCACAGGTATCTTCAGGGGACTCTGGGGACCATCCAACAGAAACTGAGTTGAGAAGGGGGTAACCATGGCCAGAGCAGCATCCCTGAGCATGGGGCTGAGGGAGGAGGAGCAAATGCCTTGACTTCTCCCTTGTCTTGTCCTCTGATCTCCCGTCAGTGCCTTCCTTTGATTGCAGGAGGTGCCAGCAACATGGTCCACGGGGTGGGTCAGCCTCCGGAGATGGGGAACGGAGAGAGAGACAAACAGAGGATAACCCGCACAGCCTTCTCCCAGGCACTTCATGTATGTCGTCACCTCCAGTAGTTCCACGACAGCCCGAGGAGGTAGGCCTGTTATCCTTATTTTACAAAGGAGGAAACCCAGGCACCTTGATCCAGTGACACCTCCAGAATTTCCCTCTGCTCCTCCCTCTGCCTGGTGTGCCTTTCCTCCCTTCCTAGCGCACTGCTCCTGGGCTTCAAGTTCAGCTTGATTCAGGTCTCCTCACCACTGCGATCTAAGTGTCCTCAAGATACTTAGAGAAAGGGTTCTGACTTCTCAAGATGCTGTGCCCACATTTCCTCCAGCATTTCATTATGAAAATTTCAAAACTACAGGAAGGTTGGAAGTACTGTATGAAGAACAGCCCCGTACTCCGGGGCCCACTTCTCAAAAACACTTTCACACTATTGTCCGTCGACTTGTCTAAACCTCCACTAACTTGTGAATTCCTTAAAGGAAGGGCTACCAGTGATCAATCTTTGCATCTCAGGGTCTATGATGGCCTGGCACACAGAATGCAGTCAGTAAATGTTTGATGAATCGATAATTCACAAGGCATTTGGTGTTTCCCAGGAAAGGGGAAGGAGAGTTTTATTTATTGAGTGCCTACGGGTGGTTTTCATACATTGTGTGGGGCATTGCGTTCATTATTTCACCAAAGCCTTGCAAGTCAGACGAGGCTGGGATTATGATCTCTCTTTTACAAGACCAAGAGAAGTTTCATAATTTACTCAAGGCTCACATTGTATCCCTAAGGGATCTGGGATTCAGATCGTCAAGCTGCCCTCAAACCCATGCTGGTGACCCAGTGCCTTCTCTGTAGACGGGAGGCTACTTGGTGCTGGGGACTGTGCTTTATGCATTTCTGAATGTCCCAGGACCTCGCAACTAGCAGGTGCAGTAAATATTTTTGGCAAGAATGAATGAATGAACCTTTAGTGAGTATTTCCATACTACTGGAATATGGCATTCACTGCTGGAAATTCATTCACTACGGGAATATGATACCTGAAGGGAGCTCGTACACCTCTTCACTAAGCAAAGGAGGGATCTGAGGCTGGAAGGGCAATGACATCCAAGGTCGTGCAGGGAGCCAAGGGCAGACTCAGTGTGCTGACTTCCTGCCCAGTGCTCTTTCTTTTCCCTTCCTCTTCAGATCCACCCGAGCATCTGAATTGGCACCAGTCACTAACCCAGAGCCTGGAGACCCACAGAAACCGCATTTCCTAAAGCTGTGTGGGTGGGTGCCTGCCCAAGCACTAGCTCATGGTGCCCGTCTTCCTTCTTCTTCACTGAGGGTACCATGGGCTTCAGACACTTGAAGTTGTGTGTGAAATTGTGTTTATATACTCTGCTCAGGTGAGCATCCAGTGTTTGCATCAGGCTCGCAAAACAAATACAAAAACCGTGACCCCCCCAAAGCGGGTGAGGCCTCCTTTACGTGTTCTCCCCAGTGGTTCCCCAAATTCTTGATTGTGCAGACAAACAGAATTTTTAAAAGAATATTAGGATGCAGATTTTTGCAAAGTTGGCCGATTAAAAAGAAATGAACCCCCCTTACAACTCTATCGTATCATAAAAGGATATTTTTAACCCCTCCAAACAAGAAGGACGAATTCTCTGGGGGATAAAAGTGACAGGCCTTCCAATTAGGTGAAATAGCTTTAACATGCTACACGGTCCTTATTTTGCTCACTTTGCTCTCGACGGAAAATGTTAGCGTGGACCAGCCTTTGGGAGCCTTGCTCTCCGTGGAGAAGCTTCCGCTTAGACCTGTGTCCTGGTGTGAGAACTCTCTGTGGAGAGTTCTCTTGAAAGGTGCCCCCTGGAGGTGACTGTGCGTGGGTTCTGTTGGATCCCTGGGTGCCATTTCCACCAGGGTGGCTGCCGGTAACTGGCCATGAACTTTGGTCACCTGGGGAGGTTATGTCATTGTCCATTGGCTTAAGTTTCCTCACGAGGGTTTTGGGCGAGAATCTGAAGCATACAGGCTCTGAGTGGCCAAAGCAACCTGCTGTCCCCAGCTCCCTTGGAATGGAAGCATTGCGTGGTGGGCGCCTGTGGGGGCCCTGGGGGTGCAGGGCTGTGGGGACCATGAAAGCACTGGGTGGAGGGGAGCTGTGGCCGTGTGAGATGACCCCACTCCCTTTGGGTTGCCCAGATCCCTGCGTCCTTCTCTCCTGCCAATGCAGGAGACAGGCCCTTGTCCTTCCTGCCCTGGATTCCCCCATCAGGGCACTGGCTGGCCTTCTCTCTGGCTAGGCCCACCCTCTCCTTGGCTGAGGACAGGCAGGATCGCAGTTTTGTAAAGAGATTTGCCAGGGAAGTTTTGCTGAGGAGGGACGTTGGCCCCAGCAGGGAGTGGGTCTCTTGGCGGGGAGGTGAGAACAGCAGACCAGCGCAGCAGGCTGTGGCTGGTGTGTCTTTGTGGTTCTGCACACAGTAACATCTCTGTGAGTGCTCCTTGAGTGACAGGTACTTCTGAGCATCTAACATGTGTCTGACAAATTGCTGCAACTCTCCCAGCCCCAGTTTCTACATCTCTAAAAGGAGCTGACAACGCTCTCCTGCCCCAGACCCCATCCTGCAGCGCAGGCAGGATTCCCCAGCTGTCTACGGGATCTGGGGCAGGACAGGCATCAACCCATTAAGTGGGGCCCCTTCCCGATGCCGCTGCGCCTGACGTGTTTTAGGTGCTTCCACATCCGACCCTTTACCACACAGGAGCCCACGTGTGATCTTAAACTCTGACCTAGGTGTTAGTGTGTCCAGGCGACGTGAGGAACAGCGGACTCGGAGGGGAACCCATTTGTCCTAGGTCACGTAACAAGCAAGGGTGTAGCCCACTGCACTCATCTGGTCTGGGAGGGCTGTGGGAATGCTCTTCACTCCAGATGGTACCAATAAAGGCCCTTTTGCTCAGTTTGTTGATACAACAAAACAATAAACAAACAACTGCTTTTTGGAAACAGTTGGGGGACATGATTAGGGAAGAATTGACCAGAACGTCTAAATCACTGAACCTTTTCAAGGAAAGCCCTAGTATTATTTTCAGATACACTACAGATGAAAACCAAGAGTAAGGTACCTTCTGGACCCAGCGGAGGCCCCTGCAGCACCTGCTCAAATACCAGATAAGAATCATGAGGGATTACTCATGGTTTATAAGCTAATTTGCACGGTTTGCTTAATAAGCACATTTGCATGGTCTTAATGGTTTCCAAAGGACTTGAAAGCAGTTTGGATTCTTCACAAAGTTATAGAATCCCCTGCCATGTCATTTGCCCTGTGAATTGGTTCAGCAAACCATACTTCTGTTTTGTTTTTGAAATCAGAAACAGATGTTTATGTTTAGGCTGCCGGCTCCAGCTTAAACACAGGCTTTCTGTCTCTCCTCTGCCCAGTTTGCTCTTTAAGGGACAGGGAGGTGTTCTGGCTAAGCTGAAGTCCCGTCTCTGGGCCCCTCCCCTGAGCTGCCTCCAGCAACTGGCTGCTCCCTTAGCAGCCGGCCTCCTGAGAGAGGAGAGGGCCCTTGGGGACGGAAGGGAACGGCTGCTAAGGAGTGGGTCCTTCTGGGCCTGTCTGTATGGCCTTGAGCAAGTCCCCCTCCTGTCCTGCCTGTGGGGTCCTTGCCTGGCAGCTGAGGGGATTAGAGTGACAGAGAAGCGTGCTGCCTGGCACCAGTAAATGTGTCAGGTATGCCCAGTAAATGTGTGCCCTCTGCTTTCCCTTCAGGCTCCCTGGAATTCCCAGCCAGCCTTCCCCACCCTCTTCTGGTCCAGAGGGTGGGCATGGGAGCTGGGCTCAGTGAGTGTCCCAGGGAGGGGAACCGAGTGCACCCCTCGTTCTAGCCCCTGGAGAGCGATGTACAACCTGCAGGTGTCATTTCCCAGTGCTGAGGAAGACAGAGTGGGACAGCCAGGGTGGGCTAGGAGCCTCCAGTGCAAGGTGGGCCAGCGTGGAGGAGCGAGGAGCCAGAGGGGAGGGAGCCCTCGTGAGAACCCCGTGCCCTGGCCGGGACAGGAAGAGTGACTGAGGCGCCTGGGCACCGCCCCAGGTCCGCAGTAGCTGAGGGGTGGATGCCCAGGGAAGACGGGTGGGGCGGGGTGTCGACTGGCAGCAGAGCCCCCCGTTCGCATCGTACCTTTCCCAGCACTAAGTAACTGGGAGACTTTGGACCAGTCATCAAACCTTCCTTAGCCTCAGTTTCCTCACTTAACAAAGTAGGGCTCTTAGGAAAAGTAAATGAAATCATGCATATTTACACAGGGCATGTCTCACAGTAGGCACTTAAGAAATGGTTGATAAAGGTAAAAACAAACTAGAAACCTTGAGATCTCATCCTCATCTTGGCATTTATCATGAGCTTGTGCACCTGTGCATGAGGGCAGGGGCACCTTGGTTGGCTCTGGTTGGAAGTCCCTTCCTCCCAAACAGTGGCTCCCCACACTGGGTCTCCAATTGTTTCAAGGTAAGAGGGGGAAGAGTTGGCCTTTCTGGGTGGGGGCAGGGCCGTGGGGGGCAGTGGGGAGGGAGGAGCCGAGGCCTCCCCTCCAGCCTGGCCTCGGCTTTTCTTCCCAGGAGCAAGGCTCAGTGCTTGCTCTCCCACCCTCCCCAGTCTCCTTGTCTCCCCCTCACCCAACAAGCTCATTGTCCTGTGAGGCGGGGGGAAATACATGCCAACATTCATTCATTCAACAGTGTTTTTGGAGCACCTGCTACGTGCCAGGTCTTGCTAGGGGTATGGAGGTCGTGATGATCAAGACAGAATGGGACAGTTCCAGGCAAGAGAATCCCGAGGCCTAGTGACGGTGCCCACCAATTTGGCTTTCTTCACTGCCCCCCACCCCACCCCAGGGCCACTGCTGTAGTGGGGAGCTCTAGGGGGAGGGCGGAGTGGTGGGCAGGGCTAGTTCTTTGGGGCCTAGAGGGCTTGGAGTCGCCATGGCCCTGTCATAAGTGTGAGGTTGGTTTCTCCAGTTCTGGAGAGCTGGGCTGGATCTTGTTTGAGTCCTGATTTGACAGCTAGGAAGATAGGCACAGGAAGGTCAAGGCAGAGGCTAGCTAAGAAGCCGGTGGCAGGCTGCAGGAAACAGTTTGGTGGTTTCTCAAGAGGTTATACATAGAACTACCATATGACCCAGAAATTCCACTCCTTGGTGTTTATCTAAAAGAAGTGCAAGCAGGGACTCAAGCAGAAACTTGTGCCCCAATGTTCATAACAGCATTATTTACCATAGCCAAAAGGTAGAAACAATGCAAGTTTCCATCTATGGATGAATGGATAAACAAAGTGATATATCCATACAGTGGAATATTATTCAGCCATAGAATGAATAAAGTCCTGACACAGCCGACAACATGAATGGACCTTGAAAACATTATGTGGAGTGAAAGAAGCGAGACACATAGGACAAATACTGTTACAATTCCACTTGCCTACCTAGAGTAGGCAAATTCAGAGACAGAAAATAGAATAGAGGTTACCGGAGGCTGGGTGGAGGGTGTTTATTGTTAATGGGTACAGAGTTTTTGTTGCAGAAGATGAAAAAGATTCAGGTATAGATAGGGGTGATGCTTACATGACACTGTGAATGTATTTAATGCTACTGAACTATATGCTTTCAAAGGGTTAAAATGATAAATATTATGCTCTGTATGTTTATCAAATTTTAAAAAAAACGAGTGGCAGATGGCATGAGGAGATTGCTCTTCCTGAGAACACCCCCCTAAAGTGGGTCCTCTTCAGCCACTCGAGGGCTTTGTGTTGAGATGGTTGGGGAGACTGTGCAGACAAGACACTAGGGGAGATGGTGCAAAATACACTCTCGACACCTCAGGGGTCACACTGTGGGATGGCTGGAGAAACAAGCTCCTCGGCTTTTTGGGAGACCTCATTTCTAAAGCAGGGATGAGTACATCCACCGCATAGGGCTGCTGGGACGATGCATGTACAGCCTTCAAAACACTACAGTAAGCACTCAAGAAATGTTATTTATTAGTATTTCACTTGTGGTGTTAGTGAGAGAAAAGTAAGGGGAGTGAAGAGGCAAAGGAGAGGCAGTGAGGTGTCTCAATTACTGCAACTTGGAAAAATGCCTTATGAAATGAAGTCCCATGAAGCCCCACATTCCCGAGAGAGCGGGATCTGGTGGAGGTGGGAATGACGTCCTCAGTGACTGCCTCCGAGTGAAGGAAGGACCTTGGGTGAAGGTCCCAGCCCTCCAGGCGATGACTCCTGTGAATAAAAAGGACAGGGAGATGGGGGGACCTTCAAGATGGCGGAGGAGTGAGACATGGAGATCGCCTTCCTCCCCACAGATATATCAGAAATACGTCTACATTTGGAAAAACTCCTACAGAACACCTACTGAACGCTGGCAGAAGACCTCAGATCTCCCAAAAGGCAGGAAACTCCCCAAGTACCTGGGTAGGGCAAAAGAAAAAAGAAAAAATAGAGACAAAAGAATAGGGGTGGGACCTGCGACAGTGGGAGGGAGCTGTGAAGGAGGAAAAGTTTCCACACACTAGGAAGGCCCTTCACTGATGGAGACGGGGTGGTGAGGGGGAAGCTTCGGAGCCATGGAGGAGAGCACAGCAACAGGGGTGCAGAGGGCAAAGCGGAGAGATTCCCGCACAGAGGATCAGTGCCGACCAGCACTCACCAGCCCGAGAGGCTTGTCTGCTCACCTGCCAGGACGGGTGGGGGCTGGGAGCTGAGGCTCCAGCTTCGGAGGTCGGATCCCAGGGAGGGGACTGGGGTTGGCTGCATGAACACAGCCTGAAGGGGGCTAATGCGCCACAGCTAGCCGGGAGGAAGTCCGGGAAAAAGTCTGGAGCTGCTGAAGAGTCAAGAGACCATTGTTTTGGGGTGCACGAGGAGAGGGGATTGAGAGCACTGCCTAACCGAGCTCCAGAGACGGACACGAGCTGCAGCTATCAGCGCGGACCCCAGAGACGGGCATGAGACGCTAAGGCGGCTGCTGCGGCCACCAAGAAGCCTGTGTGCGAGCACAGGTCACTCTCCACACCGCCCCTCCCGGGAGCCTGTGCAGCCCGCCACTGCCAGGGTCCTGTGATCCAGGGACAACTTCCCCGGGAGAACACACGGCATGCCTCAGGCTGGTGCAACGTCACACTGGCCTCTGCCGCCGCCGGCTCGCCCCGCATTCCGTACCCCTCCCTCCCCCCGGCCTGAGTGAGGCAGAGCCCCCTAATTAGCTGCTCCTTTAACTCCTCCTGTCTGAGCGAAGAACAGACGCCAGAGGGCAACCTGCATGCAGAGGCGGGGCCAAATCCAAAGCTGAACCCCAGGAGCTGTGCGAACAAAGAAGAGAAAGCGAAATCTCTCCCAGCAGTCTCAGGAGCAGCGAATTAAATCTCCACAGTCAACTTGATGTACCCTGCATCTGTGGAATACCTGAATAGACAACGAATCATCCCAAAACTGAGGCAGTAGAATTTGGGAGCAACTGTAGACTTGGAGTTTGCTGTCTGCGACTGACTACTTTCTGATTTTTATGTTTATCTTAGTATAGTTTTTAGTGCTTGTTATCACTGGTAGATTTGTTTATTGGTTTGGTTGCTCTTTTTAAATTTATTACTTTTTAAACTCTTTTATTTTTACATCTTAAATTTTTTATTTTAATAACTTTATTTCATTTTATTTTATTTTTTCTTCCTTTCTTTTTTTTCTCCCTTTCCTTCTGAGCTGTGTGGCTGACAGTGTCTTGGTACCCCAGCCAGGTGTCAAGCCTGTGCCTATGAGGTGGCAGAGCTCAGTTCAGGACATTGGACCACCAGAGACCTCCCAGCCCCACGTAATATCAATCAGCAAGAGCTCTCCCAGAGATCTCCGTCTCAACGCTAAGACCCAGCTCCACTCAATGACCAGCAAGCTCCAGTGCTGGACACCCCATGCCAAACAACTAGCAAGACAGGAACACAACCCCACCCATTAGCAGACAGGCTGCCTAAACTCATACTAAGTTCACAGACACCCCAAAACACACCACCAGACGCGTTCCTGCCCACCAGAAGGACAAGATCCAGCTTCATCCACCACAACACAGGCACCAGTCCCCTCCACCAGGAAGCCTACACAACCCACTGAACCAACCTTACCCACTGGGGGCAGACACCAAAAACTATGGGAATTACGAACCTGCAGCTTGCCAAAAGAGACCCCAAACACAGTAAGTTAAGCAAAATGAGAAGACAGAGAAATACACAGCAGATGAAGGAGCAAGGGAAAAACCTACCAGAACAAACAAATGAAGAGGAAATACGCAGTCTACCTGAAAAAGAATTCAGAGTGATGATAGTAAAGATGATCCAAAATCTTGGAAATAGAATGGAGAAAATACAAGAAACGTTTAACAGGGACCTAGAAGAACTAAAGAGCAAACAAACAATGGCAAACAACACAATAAATGAAATTAAAATTTCTCTAGAAAGAATCAATAGCAGAATAACTGAGGCAGAAGAACGGATAAGTGACCTGGAAGATAAAATAGTGAAAATAACTACTGCAGAGCGGAATAAAGAAAAAAGAATGAAAAGAGTTGAGGACAGTCTCAGAGACCTCGGGGACAACATTAAACAAACCAACATTCAAATTATAGGGGTCCCAGAAGAAGAAGAGAAAAAGAAAGGGACTGAGAAAATATTTGAAGAGATTATAGTTGAAAACTTCCCTAATATGGGAAAGGAAATAGTTAATCAAGTCCAGGAAGCACAGAGAGTCCCATACAGGATAAATCCAAGGAGAAACACACGAAGACACATATTAATCAAACTATCAAAAATTAAATACACAGAAAAATATTGAAAGCAGCAAGGGAAAAACAACAAATAACATACAAGGGAATCCCCATAAGGTTAACAGCTGATCTTTCAGCAGAAACTCTGCAAGCCAGAAAGGAGAGGCAGGAGATATTTAAAGTGATGAAAGGGAAAAACCTACAACCAAGATTACTCTACCCAGCAAGGATCTCATTCAGATTCGACAGAGAAATTAAAACCTTTACAGACAAGCAAAAGCTAAGAGAATTCAGCACCACAAAACCAGCTTTACAATAAATGCTAAAGGAACTTCTCTAGGAAGGAAACACAAGAGAAGGAAAAGACCTACAAAAACAAACCCAAAACAATTAAGAAAATGGTAATAGGAATATACATATCAATAATTACCTTAAATGTAAATGGATTAAATGCTCCAACCAAAAGACACAGACTGGCTGAATGCATACAAAAACAAGATCCGTATATATGCTGTCCACAAGAGATGCACTTCAGACCTAGGGACACATACAGACTAAAAGTGAGGGGATGGAAAAAGATATTCCGTGCAAATGGAAATCAAAGCAAAGCTGGAGTAGCAAGTCTCATATCAGATAAAATAGACTTCAAAATAAAGACTATTACAAGAGACAAAGAAGAACACTGCATAATGATCAAGGGATCAATCCAAGAAGAAGATATAACAATTGTAAATATTTATGGACCCAACATAGGAGCACCTCAATACATACAGCAAATGCTAAGAGCCATAAAAGGGGAAATCGACAGTAACACAATCATAGTAGGGGACTTTAATACCCCACTTTCACCAATGGACAGATCATCAAAATGAAAATAGATAAGGAAACACAAGCGTTAAATGACACATTAAACAAGATGGACTTGATTTTTATAGGGCATTCCATCCAAAAACAACAGAATACACTTTCTTCTCAAGTGCTCATGGAACATTCTCCAGGATAGATCATATCTTGGGTCACAAATCAAGCCTTGGTAAATTTAAGAAAATGAAATCGTATTATCAAGTATCTTTTCCAGCCACAACGCTGTGAGACTAGGTAACAATTACAGGAAAAAAAACTGTAAAAAACACAAACACATGGATGCTAAACAATACGCTACTAAATAACCAAGAGGTCACTGAAGAAATCAAAGAGGAAATCAAAAAATACTTAGAAACAAATGACAGTGAAAACACGATGACCCAGAACCTATGGGATGCAGCAAAAGCAGTTCTAAGAGGGAAGTTTATAGCAATGCAATCCTACCTCAAGAAACAAGAAAAATCTCGAATAAACAACCTAACCTTACACCTAAAGCAATTAGGGAAAGAAGAACAAAAAAGCCCCAGAGTTAGCAGAAGGAAAGAAATCATAAAGATCAGATCAGAAATAAATGAAAAAGAAATGAAGGAAATGATAGCAAAGATCAATAGAACTAGAAGCTGGTTCTTTGAGAAGATAAACAAAATTGATAAACCATTAGCCAGACTCATTAAGAAAAAAAGGGAGAAGACTCAAATCAACAGAATTAGAAGTAACAACTGACACTGCAGAAATACAAAGGATCATGAGAGATTACTACAAGCAACTATACGCCAATAAAATGGACAACCTGGAAGAAATGGACACATTCTCAGAAAAGCACAACCTTCCGAGACTGAAGCAGGAAGAAATAGAAAATATAAACAGACCAATCACAAGCACTGAAATTGAGACTGTGATTAAAAATCTTCCAACAAACAAAGCCCAGGACCAGATGGCTTCACAGCCAAATTCTATCAAACATTTAGAGAAGACCTAAAACCTATCATTCTCAAACTCTTCCAAAATATAGCAGAGGGAGGACCACTCCCAAACTCATTCTACGAGGCCACCATCACCCTGATACCAAAACCAGACAAAGATGTCACAAAAAAAGAAAACTACAGGCCAATATCACTGATGAACATAGATGCAAAAATCCTCAACAAAATACTAGCAAACAGAATCCAACAGCACATTAAAAGGATCATACACCATGATCAAGTGGGGTTTATCCCAGGAATGCAAGGATTCTTCAATATACACAAATCAGTCAATGTGATACACCATATTAACAAATTGAAGGAGAAAAACCATATGATCATCTCAATAGATGCAGAAAAAGCTTTTGACAAGATTCAACACCCATTTATGATAAAAACCCTCCAGAAACTAGGCATAGAGGGAACTTACCTCACCATAATAAAGGCCATATATGACAAACCCACAGACAACATTGTTCTCAATGGCGAAAAACTGAAACCATTTCCACTATGATCAGGAGCAAGACAAGGTTGTCCACTCTCACCACTATTATTCAACATAGTTTTGGAAGTTTTAGCCACAGCAATCAGAGAAGAAAAGGAAATGAAAGGAATCCAAATCAGAAAAGAAGAAGTAAAGCTGTCACTGTTTGCATATGACATGATACTATACATACAGAATCCTAAAGATGCTACCAGAAAACAGAGCTAATCAATGAATCTGGTAAAGTAGCAGGATACAAAATTAATGCACAGAAATCTCTTGCATTCCTATACACTAATGATGAAAAATCTGAAAGAGCAATTAAGGAAACATTCCCATATACCACCACAACAAAAAGAATAAAATACCTAGGAGTAAACCTACCTAAGGAGACAAAAGACCTGTATGCAAAAAACTATAAGACACTGATGAAAGAAATTAAAGATGGTACAAACTGATTGAGAAATATACCATGTTCTTGGATTGGAAGAATCAACATTGTGAAAATGACTATACTACGCAAAGCAATCTACAGATTCAATGCGATCCCTATCGAACTACCACTGGCATTTTTCACAGAACTAGAACAAAAAATTTCACAATCTGTATGGAAACACAAAAGACCCCGAATAGCCAAAGCAATCTTGAGAAAGAAAAACAGAGCTGGAGGAATCAGGCCCCCATACTTCAGACTAAAGTAATATGTACTGTACTAAAAAGCTACAGTAATCAAGACAGTATGGTACTGGCACAAAAACAGAAATATAGGTCAATGGAACAGGATAGAAACAGAACAGGAAAGAAAGCCCAGAGATAAGCCCACGCATATATGGTCACCTTATCTTTGATAAAGGAGGCAAGAATATACAATGGAGAAAAGACAGCCTCTTCCATAATTAGTGCTGGGAAAACTGGACAGCTACATGTAAAAGAATGAAATTAGAACACTCCCTAACACCATACCCAAAAATAAGCTCAAAATGGATTAAAGACCTAAATGTAAGGCCAGACACTATAAAACTCTTAGAGGAAAACATAGGCAGAACACTCTATGTCATAAATCACAGCAAGATCCTTTTTGACCCACCTCCTAGAGAAATGGAAATAAAAACAAAAATAAACAAAGGGAACCTAATGAAACTTAAAAGCTTTTGCATAGCAAAGGATACCATAAACGAGAGGAAAAGACAGCCCTCAGAATGGGAGAAAATATTTGCAAACGAAGCAACTGACAGAGGCTTAAGATCTGAAATATACTAGCAGCTCACGCAGCTCAATATCAAAAAAACAAACAACCCAATCCAAAAATGGGCAGAAGACCTAAATAGACATTTCTCCAAAGCAGATATACAGATTGCCATCAAACACATGAAAGGATGCTCAACATCACTAATCATTAGAGAAATGCAAATCAAAACTACAGTGAGGTATCACCTCACACCGGTCAGAATGGCCATCATCAAAAAATCTACAAACAATAAATGCTGGAGAGGGTGTGGAGAAAAGGGAACCCTCTTGCACTGTTAGTGGGAATGTAAATTGATACAGCCACTATGGAGAACAGTATGGAGGTTCCTTAAAAAACTAAAAATAGAACTACCATACGACCAAGCAATCCCACTACTGGGCATATACCACGAGAAAACCATAATTCAAAAAGAGTCATGTACCACAATGTTCACTGCAGCACTATTTACAATAACCAGGTCATGGAAGCAACCTAAATGCCCATCGACAGACGAATGGATAAAGAAGATGTGGTACATATATACCAATGGAATATTACTCAGCCATAAAAAGGAACGAAATTGGGTCATTTGTAGAGATGTGGATGAATCTAGAGTCTGTCATACAGAGTGAAGTAAGTCAGAAGGAGAAAAATAAATATCGTATATTAACGCATATACGTGGAATCTAGAAAAATGGTACAGATGGACCTGTTTGCAGGGCAGAAATAGAGACACAGATGTAGAGAACAAACGTATGGACACCAAGGGGGGAAAGTGGTGGGTGGCGGGTGGTGGTGTGATGAATTGGGAGTTTGGGATTGACATATACACACTAATATGTATAAAATGGATAACTAATAAGAACCTGCTATATAAAAAAATAAGTAAAATAAAATTTAAAACTTCAAAAAAAAGAAAAAAAAAGATGTGGCACATGTATACAATGGAATATTACTCAGCCATAAAAATAAATGAAATTGAGTTATTTGTAGTGAGGTGGATGGACCTATAATCTGTCATACAGAGTGAAGTAAGTCAGAAAGAGAAAAATACTGTATGCTAACACATATATATGGAATCTAAAAAAAAAATGGTTCTGAAGAACCTAGGGACAGGACAGGAATAAAGATGCAGATGTAGAGCATGGAGTTGAGGACACGGGGAGGGGGAAGGGTAAGCTGGGACAAAGTGAGAGAGTGACATGGACGTACTTACACTACCAAATCTAAAATAGATAGCTAGTGCGAAGTAGCCGCATCGCACAGGGAGATCAGCTCCATGCTTTGTGACCCTCTAGAGGGGTGGGATAGGGAGGGTGGGAGGGAGGCTCAAGAGGGAGGGGATATGGGGATATATGTATACATATAGCTGATTCACTTTGTTATACAGCAGAAACTAACACAACATTATAAAGCAATTATACTCCGATAAAGATGTTTAAAAAAAAAGGAGAGGGAGACAAAGATGTTTTCCTTTCATGCTGGTTGATCTCATGGGGTGTTTGGGCTTCCCAGGGGAAAAGTCAGTGTCCTGCCAGCAGGCTGACGTCATGGCCCTTTTAAGAAGAAGCAGGGAACCAGCTGTTGTGGAGATTAACTGTGGGCCCAGATGTGCAGTTGAGCCCCACACTAAACAAATTGCCCTTATAGCCTGTAAAGCAATAGCAGCTGTTCTAGTTCTGGCCAGCCGCGGTTGCATATCTGGCTTTTGGGAAGAGAAGGGCTTGTGGAGCAGGACTTCTTCCAAGCATTGGGAGGGTGGTGCTTGTGGGGTTTGCCCACCCAGCAGATTCGGGGTGACAGGGCTGTCGGGTCCTTCGGCCATGTCCACTGAGTGTCAGGGACCAGCTGGCTTGAGGAATCAGGGCCCAGTCCCTCCGAGCTGAAAGAGCATGCAGACGTCATTGTTCTAGCTCCTCCTTTTACAGCTGGGGACCCCGGGGTCTGGAGGGAGTTTTATGTGATTGTGGTGTACTAAAGAGCACTGGTTGGGGTTGGAGCTCAGTCTTGGATCAAAGTCAAGGTTCATATGGTAAGTCTCTATGGCTAGCCTGGGGTGAGTGTGTGGCCATGGTCATTTCATTTGTGGCCTGGGTTGGCTGTCAGTCCTTAGCTGCTCTTGAGGGTCCTCCTGCCTGTGACGGAGGTTGGTCTCTTTCTATGTGGCAGTAACCCTAACCACCCCATGAGGATCTCACCAGTGACCCTGGTCTTAGCTGTACCAGACCCACCTGCCACCCCATCACCCCCACCCCAACAGATAAAAGCCAGGCAGATGCCCAGTCTGCCCCTGCCTGGTGTTTGGCCGCCTGGGCTGTGGAAGTCTTGGCTGGAGAGGACCTTGTCTGGCAGGCGGTGGGTGGGGGAGGGGAGCCCCATGAGCAGGTTAGGGTGGTGGGCCTGGCCCTTCTGGGGTCACAATTTGCCTAGGCCAAGTGGATACCAGCTGCGCCCAGAGAAAGAGCTGCTCCAGCTGGAACTGACTCAGTTGGTGACTGAGCCCATTGTGAAACAAGAGGTCTGGGTAGGTAACAATCAAGAGCCATCCCTCGCCTTCCAGGAGAGGTTCTTTTTTTTATTTTCAGATTTACTCATTCATTTATTCATTTATTTAGCAAACAGATTTTTTAAATTAATTAATTAATTAATTAATTAATTAATGGCTGTGTTGGGTCTTTGTTGCTGTGCGTGGGCTTTCTGTAGTTGCGGCGAGCAGGGGCTACTCTTTGTTGTGGTGCACGGGCTTCTCATTGTCGTGGCTTCTCTTGTTGTGGAGCATGGGCTCTAGGCGCTCAGGCTTCAGTAGTTGTGGCACATGGACTTCGTTGCTCCGCGACATGTAGGAATCTTCCCGGACCAGGGCTCGAACCCGTGTCCCCTGCATTGGCAGGCGGATTCTTAACCACTGTGCCACCAGGGAAGCCCTAGTAAACAGGTTTTGATTGAGTTTCTGCTGTGGTCATAGCACAGGCTACAAACACATTTCAACAACTCAAAAGAAATTATCTTTGGTTTCTGGATTATAATTTTAGATGTATACACTTAAACTGAAATTATACTACTTAAATTGGTCAAATAGATCTTCAAACTAAAGAACAACAACAGAATAATTTGGAATTGTCAGAGAGAAACAATCAGTCTGTTTGAAAACTAAGAGTTACAGACATTTCACTGGAACCCTGAAAACTGAACATGTTAATTTATCAATTATTTATTCATTTGCTTGAACTGCTAAATTATATTAGACTATAACTTACATACTTAAAGTCTTTTCACAGTAAGAAATACTTGGGCATTTAGAAATCCATTATTATGCATAAATGCATATTGAGAAGATTTCAATTATACTGAAACTGTTTGACCCTCAATTCAAAGTGTTCTAATGATATTTTGCAAATTGAATCCCTATATAAAGCCCAGTAGTTTGTTGTTATCTGAGTTTGAATATACAGCTTTAGATACATCATATGTTCATTCTACTTTCCCATTGTATTTTTTTTTAACATCTTTATTGTAGTATAATTGCTTTACAATGGTGTGTTAGTTTCTGCTTTATAGCAAAGTGAATCAGCTATACATACATCCCCATATCTCCTCCCTCTTGCATCTTCCTCCCACCCACCCTATCCCACCCCTCTAGGTGGTCACAAAGCACGGAGCTGATCTCCCTGTCCCTGTGCTATGAGGCTGCTTCCCAATAGCTATCTATTTTACATTTGGTAGTATAAGTATGTCCATGTCACTCTCTCACTTCGTCCCAGCTTACCCTTCCCCCTCCCCGTGTCCTCAAGTCCATGCTCTACATCTGCATCTTTATTCCTGTCCTGCCCCTAGGTTCTTCATAACCATTTAAAAATTTTTTTTAGGTTCCATATATAGGTGTTAGCATATGGTATTTGTTTTTCTCTTTCTGACTTACTTCACTCTGTATGACAGACTCTAGGTCCATCCACCTCACTACAGATAACTCAATTTCATTTCTTTTTATGGCTGAGTAATATTCCATTGTATATATGTGCCACATCTTTAACCATTCATCTGTCAATGGACACTTAGGTTGCTTCCATGTCCTGGCTATTGTAAATAGAGCTGCAATGAACATTGGGGTACATTTTTGAATTATGGTTTTCTCAGGGTATATGCCCAGTAGTGGGATTGCTGGGTTGTATGGTAGTTCTATTTTTAGTTTTTTAAGGAACCTCCATACTGTTCTCCATAGTGGCTGTATCAATTTACATTGCCACCAACAGTGCAAGAGGGTTCCCTTTTCTCCACACCCTCTCCAGCATTTATTGTTTGTAGATTTTTTGATGATGGCCATTCTGACTGGTGTGAGGTGATACCTCATTGTAGTTTTGATTTGCATTTCTCTAATGATTAGTGATGTTGAGCATCCTTTCATGTGTTTGATGGCAATCTGTATATCTTCTTTGGAGAAATGTCTATTTAGGTCTTCTGCCCATTTTTGGATTGGGTTGTTTGTTTTTTTGATATTGAGCTGCATGAGCTGCTTGTATATTTTGGAGATTAATCCTTTGTCAGTTGCTTCATTTACAAATATTTTCTCCCATTCCATTCTGAGGGTTGTCTTTTCGTCTTGTTTATGGTATCCTTTGCTGTGCAAAAGCTTTTAAGTTTCATTAGGTCCCATTTGTTTATTTTTGTTTTTATTTCCATTTCTCTAGGAGGTGGGTCAGAAGGATCTTGCTGTGATTTATGTCGTAGAGTGTTCTGCCTATGTTTTCCTCTAAGAGTTTTATAGTGTCTGGTCTTAAGTTTAGGACTTTAATCCATTTTGAGTTTATTTTTGGGTATGGTGTTAGGGAGTGTTCTAATTTCATTCTTTTACATGTAGCTGTCCAGTTTTCCCAGCACCACTTATTGAAGAGGCTGTCTTTTCTTCATTGTATATTCTTGCCTCCTTCATCAAAAATAAGGTGACCATATGTGTGTGGGTTTATCTCTGGGCTTTCTATCCTGTTCCATTGACCTATATTTCTGTTTTTGTGCCAGTACCATACTGTCTTGATTACTGTAGATTTTTAGTATGGTCTGAAGTCCGGGAGCTTGATTTCTCCAGCTCTGTTTTTCTTTCTCAAGATTGCTTTGGCTATTCGGGTTCTTCTGTGTTTCCATACAGATTGTGAAATTTTTTGTTCTAGTTCTGTGAAAAATGCCAGTGGTAGTTTGATAGGGATTGCATTGAATCTGTAGATTGCTTTGCGTAGTATAGTCATTTTCACAATGTTGATTCTTCCAATCCAAGAACATGGTATATTTCTCAATCAGTTTGTACCATCTTTAATTTCTTTCATCAGTGTCTTATAGTTTTTTGCATACAGGTCTTTTGTCTCCTTAGGTAGGTTTACTCCTAGGTATTTTATTCTTTTTGTTGCGGTGGTATATGGGAGTGTTTCCTTAATTTCTCTTTCAGATTTTTCATCATTAGTGTATAGGAATGCAAGAGATTTCTGTGCATTAATTTTGTATCCTGCTACTTTACCAGATTCATTGATTAGCTCTAGTAGTTTTCTGGTAGCATCTTTAGGATTCTGTATGTATAGTATCATGTCATCTGCAAACAGTGACAGCTTTACTTCTTCTTTTCCGATTTGGACTCCTTTTATTTCTTTTTCTTCTCTGATTGCTGTGGCTAAAACTTCCAAAACTATGTTGAATAATAGTGGTGAGAGTGGGCAACCTTGTCTTGCTCCTGATCTTAGTGGAAATGGTTTCAGTTTTTCGCCATTGAGAACAATGTTGTCTGTGGGTTTGTCATATATGGCCTTTATTATGGTGAGGTAAGTTCCCTCTATGCCTAGTTTCTGGAGGGTTTTTATCATAAATGGGTGTTGAATCTTGTCAAAAGCTTTTTCTGCATCTATTGAGATGATCATATGGTTTTTCTCCTTCAATTTGTTAATATGGTGTATCACATTGACTGATTTGTGTATATTGAAGAATCCTTGCATTCCTGGGATAAACCCCACTTGATCATGGTGTATGATCCTTTTAATGTGCTGTTGGATTCTGTTTGCTAGTATTTTGTTGAGGATTTTTGCATCTATGTTCATCAGTGATATTGGCCTGTAGTTTTCTTTTTTTGTGACATCTTTGTCTGGTTTTGGTATCAGGGTGATGGTGGCCTCGTAGAATGAGTTTGGGAGTGGTCCTCCCTCTGCTATATTTTGGAAGAGTTTGAGAATGATAGGTTTTAGGTCTTCTCTAAATGTTTGATAGAATTTGGCTGTGAAGCCATCTGGTCCTGGGCTTTTGTTTGTTGGAAGATTTTTAATCACAGTCTCAATTTCAGTGCTTGTGATTGGTCTGTTTATATTTTCTATTTCTTCCTGCTTCAGTCTCAGAAGGTTGTGCTTTTCTGAGAATGTGTCCATTTCTTCCAGGTTGTTCATTTTATTGGCGTATAGTTGCTTGTAGTAATCTCTCATGATCCTTTGTATTTCTGCAGTGTCAGTTGTTACTTCTCCTTTTTCATTTCTAATTCTGTTGATTTGAGTCTTCTCCATGTTTTTCTTGATGAGTCTGGCTAATGGTTTATCAATTTTGTTTATCTTCTCAAAGAACCAGCTTCTAGTTTTATTGATCTTTGCTATCATTTCCTTCATTTCTTTTTCATTTATTTCTGATCTGATCTTTATGATTTCTTTCCTTCTGCTAACTCTGGGGCTTTTTTGTTCTTCTTTCCCTAATTGCTTTAGGTGTAAGGTTAGGTTGTTTATTCGAGATTTTTCTTGTTTCTTGAGGTAGGATTGCATTGCTATAAACTTCCCTCTTAGAACTGCTTTTGCTGTATCCCATAGGTTTTGGTTCATCGTGTTTTCATTGTCATTTGTTTCTAGGTATGTTTTGATTTCCTCTTTGATTTCTTCAGTGATCTCTTGGTTATTAAGTAGTGTGTTGTTTAGCCTCCATGTATTTGTATTTATTACAGAATTTTTCCTGTAATTGATATCTAGTCTCATCATGGAAAAGATACTTGATAATACGATTTCATTTTCTTAAATTTACCAAGGCTTGATTTGTGACCCGATATATGATCTATCCTGGAGAGTGTTCCATGAGCACTTGAGAAGAAAGTGTATTCTGTTGTTTTTGGATGGAATGTCCTATAAATATCAATTAAGTCCATCTTGTTTAATATGTCATTTAACGCTTGTGTTTCCTTATTTATTTTCATCTTGATGATCTGTGCATTGGTGAAAGTGGGGTGTTAAAGTCCCCTACTATGCTTGTGTTACTGTCGATTTCCCCTTTTATGGCTGTTAGCATTTGCCTTATGTATTGAGGTGCTCCTATGTTTGGTGCATAAATATTTACAATTGTTATATCTTTTTCTTGGATTGATCCCTTGATCATTATGTAGTATCCTTCTTTGCCCCTTGTCTTTATTTTAAAGTCTATTTTGTCTGATATGAGAATTGCTACTCCAGCTTTGCTTTGATTTCCATTTGCATGGAATATCTTTTTCCATCCCCTCACTTTTAGTCTGTATGTGTCCCTAGGTCTCAAGTGGGTCTCTTGTAGACAGCATATATACGGATCTTGTTTTTGTATCCATTCAGCCAGTCTGTGTCTTTTGGTTGGAGCATTTAATCCATTTACATTTAAGGTAATTATTGATATGTATATTCCCATTACCATTTTCTTAATTGTTTTGGGTTTGTTTTTGTAGGTCTTTTCCTTCTCTTGTGTTTCCTTCCTAGAGAAGTTCCTTTAGCATTTATTGTAAAGCTGGTTTGGTGGTGCT
Source organism: Balaenoptera ricei (assembly GCF_028023285.1). NCBI lineage: Eukaryota > Metazoa > Chordata > Mammalia > Artiodactyla > Balaenopteridae > Balaenoptera > Balaenoptera ricei. The sequence goes on along the minus strand of NC_082654.1, from coordinate 63,927,894 downwards.
GAATTCTCTTAGCTTTTGCTTGTCTGTAAAGGTTTTAATTTCTCTGTCGAATCTGAATGAGATCCTTGCTGGGTAGAGTAATCTTGGTTGTAGGTTTTCCCCTTTCATCACTTTAAATATGTCCTGCCTCTCCTTTCTGGCTTGCAGAGTTCCTGCTGAAAGATCAGCTGTTAACCTTATGGGGATTCCCTTGTATGTTATTTGTTGTTTTTCCCTTGCTGCTTTCAATATTTTTCTGTGTATTTAATTTTTGATAGTTTGATTAATATGTGTCTTCATGTGTTTCTCCTTGGATTTATCCTGTATGGGACTCTCTGTGCTTCCTGGACTTGATTAACTATTTCCTTTCCCATATTAGGGAAATTTTCAACTATAATCTCTTCAAATATTTTCTCAGTCCCTTTCTTTTTCTCTTCTTCTTCTGGGACCCCTATAATTTGAATGTTGGTTTGTTTAATGTTGTCCCCGAGGTCTCTGAGACTGTCCTCAACTCTTTTCATTCTTTTTTCTTTATTCTGCTCTGCAGTAGTTATTTTCACTATTTTATCTTCCAGGTCACTTATCCATTCTTCTGCCTCAGTTATTCTGCTATTGATTCTTTCTAGAGAAATTTTAATTTCATTTATTGTGTTGTTTGCCATTGTTTGTTTGCTCTTTAGTTCTTCTAGGTCCCTGTTAAACGTTTCTTGTATTTTCTCCATTCTATTTCCAAGATTTTGGATCATCTTTACTATCATCACTCTGAATTCTTTTTCAGGTAGACTGCCTATTTCCTCTTCATTTGTTTGGTCTTGTGGGTTTTTGCCTTGCTCCTTCATCTGCTGTGTGTGTCTCTGTCTTCTGATTTTACTTAACCTTACTGTGTTTGGGGTTTCCTTTTCACAGGCTGCAGGTTTGTAGTTCCTGTTGTTTTTCGTGTCTGTCCCCAGTGGCTAAGGTTGGTTCAGTGGGTTGTGTAGGCTTCCTGGTGGAGGGGATTAGTGCCTGTGTTCTGGTGGATGAGGCTGGATCTTGTCTTTCTGGTGGGCAGGTCCGCATCTGGTGGTGTGTTTTTGGGTGTCTGTGACCTTATTATGATTTTAGGCAGCCTGTCTGATAATGGGTGAGGTTGTGTTCCTGTCTTGCTAGTTGTTTGGCATAGGATGTCCAGCACTGGAATTTGCTGGTTTTTGAGTGGAGCTGGGTCTTTGCGTTGAGATGGAGGTCTCTGGGAGAGCTTTCGCCATTTAATATTACGTGGTGCCGGGAGGTCTCTGGTGGACCAATGTCCTGAACTCAGCTCTTCCACCTCAGAGGCACAGGCCTGACACCTGGCTGGAGCACCAAGACCCTGTCAGCCACATGGCTCAGAAGAAAAGGGAGAAATAAAATAAAATAAAGTTATTAAAATAAAAAACAATTATTAAAAAAATTAAAAAGTTATAAAAGAAAAGAAAAAAGAAGAGAGCAACCAAACCAAAAAACAAATACACCAATGATAACAAGTGCCAAAAACTATACTAAAAAAACCCAAAAAACAAAACAACAAGAAAAAAAGCAGACGGACAGAACCCTAGGACAAATGGCCAAAGGTAAGATATACAGACAAAATCACATAAATAAGCAAACACATACATGCTCACAAAAAGAGAAAAAGGAAATAGATATATATATCGTCACTCCCAAAGTCCACCACCTCAATTTTGGGATGATTCGTTGTCTATTCAGGTATTCCACAGATGCAGGGTACATCAAGTTGATTGTGGAGATTTAATCTGCTGCTCCTGAGGCTGCATGGAGAGATTTCCCTTTCTCTTCTTTGTTTGCACAGCTCCTGGGGTTCAGCTTTGGATTTGGCCCTGCCTCTGCGTGTTGGTCGCCTGAGGGCATCTGTTCCTGCCCAGACAGGACGGAGTTAAAGGAGCAGTTGATTCGGGGGCTCTGGCTCACTCAGGCTGGGGGGAGGGAGGGGTACGGAATGTGGGGCCAGCCTGCGGTGGCAGAGGCCGGCGTGACATTGCAACAGCCTGAGGTGCGCCGTGCGTTCTCCCGGGGAAGTTGTCCCTGGATCACGGGACCCTGGGCGTGGCGGGCTGCACAGGCTCCCGGGATGGGAGGCGTGGATGGTGACCTGTGCTCGCACACAGGCTTCTTGGTGGCCGCAGCAGCAGCCTTAGCATCTCATGCCCGTCTGTCAGGTCTGCGCTGATAGCCGCGGCTCTCGCCTGTCTCTGGAGCTCGGTTAGGCGGTGCTCTGAATCCTCTCTCCTTGCGCACCCCGAAGCAATGGTCTCTTGCCTCTTAGGCAGGTGCAGACTTTTTCCCGGACTCCCTCCCGGCTAGCTGTGGCGCACTAGCCCCCTTCAGGCTGTGTTCACGCAGCCAACCCCAGTCCCCTCCCTGGGATCCGACCTCCGAAGCCCAAGCCTCAGCTACCAGCCCCGCCCGCCCCGGCGGGTGAGCAGACAAGCCTCTTGGGCTGGTGAGTGCTGGTCGGCACTGATCCTCTGTGTGGGAATCTCTCCGCTTTGCCCTCCACACCCCTGTTGCTGCGCTCTCTTCCGCGGCTCCGAAACTTCCCCCCTCTGCTACCCGCAGTCTCCACAGTCTCCGCCTGCGAAGGGCCTTCCTAGTGTGTGGAGACCTTTCCTCCTTCACAGCTCCCTCCCACTGGTGCAGGTCCCGTCCCTATTCTTTTGTCTCTGTTTTTTCTTTTTTCTTTTGCCCTACCCAGGTACGTGGGGGAGTTTCTTGCCTTTTGGGAAGTCTGAGGTCCCCTGCCAGCGTTCAGTAGGTGTTCAGTAGGAGTTGTTCCACATGTACATGTATTTCTGATGTATTTGTGGGAGGAAGGCGATCTCCATGTCTCACTCCTCCACCATCTTGAAGGTCTCCCTCCCATGACAGGTTCTTGCTTCTACTGTCAGTAACAGAGAGGAGGGTGGCTGACCGAGTCCCATGTCCACCTTGACCCAGGCAGTGTGTGGCCCTTCTGTGGCTCCTTCACACAAAGAGGAGTGAGGGACAGCCGTTGCCTGGGCTGGAATCAGCTTAGTGGTGCTTCAGCCCAACCAAGTCAGAGACGGGACCAGAGATCTAGACACAGAATCCCTGATCCACGACCAGGGCTGGACGTTATAAAGAGGTCGGTTTCTGTGTCACATGATGGTTCATGGTTAGAACCTTCTTCCTTCTGTGTAGAAGGAAGGTAATGAGTTGTTTGTCTCTGGGAGAGTTCAAGCAGAGGCTGGAAGATTCTTTGGTAGGTTTTATTCTTTCATTCATTTATCCATCTAATCACCCATCCAATATTTTTCAAGGATCAAACTTATGTTAGGTGCTGGACTAGTTGATTCAACTGTGAATAAGATAGAAATGGCCCTTGGCCTCATGGCACTGTGATGGGGAAATAATGAGGACTATGGGAGCAGGGTACGGGGGGCCATGACCTAGACCTGCAAGCCAGGGAAGGCTTCCCAGAGGAAGCCACCTTTGAAGCTGAAGCCTGAAGACTGAGGAGGACTTAGTCCGGGTAGAGGAGAAAAGTTCCAGAAAGAGGAGGCAGCACATGTGAAGGGCTAGAGAGGGTGTGGCCAACAGAGGAATGAACATGCTCAGTGAGGCAGGGCTTGGGTGGTGGGCGGGGTAGGGGGTGGGAAAGGCAGAGTTGAGAGTGAGGTCAGCATATGGATCACACTAGGGGCTTTGGACTGTATCCCAAGAGCCCCAAGGAACCAATGAAGAGTTTCAAGCGAGGCAATGATGTGGTCAGATGTGCATCTTAGCTGGTTTCCCCAGAGACAGACCTCAAGACAGGGATTTGCAAACAGGTAGTTTATGTGGGAGGTGATTCCAGATAATACCAGTAGGGAAGTGGGGAATTGAGACAGAAGGGAGAGAGCCAAGAGAGCACTTGGGGTCAAGCAGGTCACCATTGTGGGTACTGGAGCTTAACCCTGTTGGGAAACTCTGGGAGCCACCGCAGAATATGCCCTTCAGAGTTATCCCCCCTGCCCAGGCGGAGGGAGCTGGGCTATTTATACACCACTTCCCATTAGCCATCGGTTGAGGGCTCTTCTGGCCTCCCCGTGGGACCCTCAGGCAGAGGTGGAGGGCCAGCATGGAGCGGGGCTGAGGGGATACGGGGAGGGTGCCAGCACCACTGCGGCTGTGAGTTGGAGGGGCAGTGAGGGGGAGACAGTAGCCTAGTGATCAGTGAGGAGGCCACAGGAAGACTCATCCAAGCAAGAGGTGTTGATGGCCTGGGCCAGAGAGACTGTGGTTATGAGCAGAAGAGGCTGAACTGGCTGGCCTTGGTGACGGATGTGGGGGAGTGAAGATCACTGCGGAGAGGACTCACAGCCTATCAAAGCTGCACGGGGCCCCCTGCCCCTCCCCCCGGGCTCTCCCCACCCCCAGACTGCTGTCCTCCAGCAGATCCTCCTCTGCTCACACATGTCAGAGACACTGACGCTGCCGCCACAGCAGCTGGGGGCCACACCTCAGAGACCACGAAGTGTGTTTGAAGGGAGATACAGGTGCTGTGGCAACTGCTTAAAAAACAAAAACCGGGCTGTTGTCAACCACAGCCCGAAGTCTTGGAAGAGATCACTTGGGCGGGGAGAGAGAGAGAGGAAAAAAAAAGCAATCCAGCCCAGCCCCCAGCCTGAGTGCCACCCTGCTCCCTGAATCTCTCCTCCGGGCCCACATCATCTCCCCATCAGACACAGGCCACAAGAGGACAGATGCTCCGCATGGCTTGTTCACTGGCCCCAGGACCTGGTTGACAGAAGGTGCTCAGTAACCATCGGTGAATGATGGAACCCACGAAAGGTCCCTGCCCTTCTGTGCTCCATGCCCTGGGGAGGGAAGTGCTGGGGGCAATTGAATGGTGGCTCTAAGGACAGGGCCCGCCAGGGTGAGGTGGGAGGATGGTTGGGAAAGGGGATGGAGGTGTTGAAGCAGCAGGGGGAAAGATGGAATGGTGTCATCACCAGGGTTCTTAGTTGCCAGAAATAGAAGCCAAGTCTGGATGAAACAAGTAGAAAAATAATTCAGCCCTAACCAGTGACGCATGGGAAGCGGTGTATGGACGCCCAGCTCCCTCCATCCCAGCTGGGATAACTCTTCATTGGCTCTGGTTGCCCATATGGTGACTTGCTGGATAAAGCCCCTTTTCTGGGTCACCCTCCCTCCCCTGGCCTACTTCCCCTCTCCCCTAGTGGGCTTCCTGGGGTCACTTCCAACATAATTACCTGTACTCTAATCTGGTCTCAGCATCAGCTTCTGAAGGGACCCCATACCTGGGCAGCTGCATCTGACTGGCAGATCCAGTCACATGTCCTTTCCTAGTTGCAGGGGTGGTTGGAGAAAGAAGCATAGGGCATTTTCAGCTTCTGAGGGGAGGTGGCTCTGCTTCCCACCAGACTCATTGGTGGTGTGTCATCAGCACCGCTATAGGAAGCTGTCCTAATCTGTTCAGGCTGCTATAACAAAATACTCCAAACTGGGTGGTTTTTAAACAACAGAAATTTATTTCTCACAGTTCTAGAGGCTGAAAGTCCAAGATCAAGGTGCTGGCAGATTCAGTGGGCCAGCTTTCTGGTTCATAGAAGGCATTTTCTCACTGTGTCCTCACATAGGGGAAGGGACCAGGGATCTCTCTGGGGCCTCTTTTATAAGGGCAGTAACCTACATTATGAGGGCGCCGCCCTCATGACCTAATCACCTCCAAAGGCCCCACCTCCTAATACGATCACCCTGAGGATTACTATTTCAATACATGAATTGTGGGGAGACACAAACATTTAGACCACAGCCTAAATGGCATATTCAAATTATGGTAATTTGAGGAGGGTTTTTATTTATTTATTTATTTATTTTTATAAAGGGCCTATTTACAAAGGTGTAGGGGGCTGTAGAGAAGCAGAAGGGGTAGTACAATAACGCGGGTTTAATAGTGGTGAAGCGGTTACCATCCCTAAGTCTGAAGGGATGAGAGGAGGGAGCAGTGGCTGGAACCCAGAAAGAGAGAGACATGCAGAGACTTCCCAGAGAGGGGCGGTGATACAGGGACACAGTCAACGCAAGGCCGCCTCACTGAGAGGCACTGAGAGGAGCCCAGGGCCTGTCACTGTGCTCTCCCCTTCTCCCCTCCTCCCATATCTTGCTCACTGACCGGCGGGCTCAGATCGGCCAGCCTCCGGGCCAGAGCTGGGTGGAGCAGCGTACGGATGAGACCTGAGGGCAGATGGAAGACACCAGGCACAGCAAAGAACATCCCGAACAAACAAGGGGCCCCAAGTGTGACAAAATGTCAGCGAAATGTCCATGAAAATGTCTCATAGGGCTGAGAGCTCCATAGCTGCCCCTCAACAACATCAGCCATTCCTTTTCCTCGGTAATACCACCCCTTTCCCCCAGGGGCCCTCCTGTCGGGGTCCCACTGGTTTCTCCAGAGCTGTGCTCAGAGTGGAGTGCCCACGACTCACGGAGACCTGGCTCGGCCACTAACCTCGGCAACCACGGTCAAATCCCTTCTTCTGAGCCTCAGTTTCCTTAAATGCAAAACCAGGAGGGTTAACCGGATGAACTTCCAGGACTGCTTCTATAGCACTGACCTTCTAGAAAGGCTCACGGCCCCCTTCCAAACAGTCCTGGGAAGGGAGTAAAACACAGATTGTCCTTCTGGGAAACCAAGGCTCAGGGGGACTTGCTGGAGGTCACTGACCACGTGGGGACTAGAACAAGCCTGCCATCTCTTGTCAGAGCTGTTTCCGGAGCCAGGCCGGCCCTGGCCCTGCTTTCCTTGAGGGTATGGCCCATACCCATGTTTATTTTCAACGAGTGCAGCAGGCAGCGTGAAGTTGCGTGATTTCTCTTGTGCTCTTGTCTGTGCACGTGGCTGTGAAGGGAAAGGTGTAAGAACGGTGGTTTCAACCAGGCTTCTAGAGCTTGGCAATCCCCTCACCCAACTTGGGGATCCAGGGTCAGTGTAATGTCACTGCTGGGCTTTTGAGCCTGTGGGTCCACGCGGACCTCAAAGGGCTTAATTTGTAGGGAGTTTCAAAGAGAGTCAGGAGGGCTGTGTCAGCAACTCTGAACCCCACTGACAACGGCCCTTCACAGCCGAATCCTACCGGGTCTAGGAGGCTACCCTGAGTCTTGCCGCCCACCCCATGGGCCTGTGTTCTGAGGCCTGTGTCCCAGGCACATGAAACAAGGACCAGTTCATTTTATATCACAAGCTGAGGCTCTGGGGATTCCTGCATGCCAAGCCCAGGAGGCCCTCAGACACCACCTGGTTGAAACCACTGCCTTCTCTCCTCGAACTGTGGGACAGGGGAGAGCTGTTAAGTCTGCCAGATGGGTTCTGCTGAAATTAGAGTTTCCAAACTGGTTGCTCCGGATCAGTCATGGCCTGCATACATGTCCTCTTTGGCTCGTACTGTGCTTGCCCATATAGGTTTATTTTTACAAAGTGAAATGAATTGCCAACACTTATAAGTCACGCTGGGATTTCTGGTTGCTTTAAGAAATTAGAAAACCTGGCAGTACTGGGCTCACATTCCTGCCTGGGAATGTTTGGCTGGTGCAGAGCTGCCCATCTCCCCACCCCCACCCTGGATAAGACGTGCCCTTCGGTTCACCAGAATCCTCACCATTCCCTCTTGTTTCTCGGCTCGGAGCTGAATGCGCATTGGCATTTATCACTGTTTATGCTGCTGTTTCTTGAATCAAAGAGTTATGAGGAAAGTAAAATATTTTGGGTCCCCCCATTTCCAGCCAAAGTGGAAAAATAGTTTATTTACATTATTTGCCTACCCCTGGGGTCAACCACCTGTTCTATTGGGTAGGGTGGCTAATGTAGAAGTTTATCTCCAAGGCTGTGTTTGGTCTCCATCCTCTCCTCTGCCACAACCAACACCATCATGGTCACCGTCACATCACATTTATTGGTCCTCTGTCAGGCTGTGTACACAATGAGACAGGTCAAGAGAGCTCTGGATTTGTCTGAGAGGCAAAGCTTGGTGGGCAAAGAAAACAGAGCAAACAGAGCAGCTGGGGCCAAAGGGGTTAGATCTAATATGATGAAGAATTCACCACACTAGAAGAGGGGCTGCAAGGGAATGGTACACATGACACCAGGCAGCCTGGTGGGAACAGCCTCCTGGCCTTCTGCCCGGCTCCTGACCTGAGCTGGGACCTGTGTAGCAGTGGCTGTAGGGCGTGGCCCAACTCCAGCTCATTTCTGGGCCTTGAGAATATTGAAGAGCTAAGGTAGTTTGGACAGAGTGACTCAGGGCTGGCTGTAAATTCAGCCACCTCGCTGAAAAAAAAAAAAGCCTCAGTTTTCCAACTGTCTAATGGGGATATGGAGATAGGCCCTCTGGGTCCCTTCGTGAGACCCCTCCAATTCGGCACACTGGTCCTCTCAGGGCCCACTGCTCTCACCACACTGGCCCACTCCGGTTTCCTGGAGGATCCCCCAGAAGCCCTTGGGGGGCGTACTCCAGGCACGTCCCCCCCGTCAGGTGAGGTAAGCACTTAGCATGGTAGGAGAATCTCAGGTGACCGTGCTTCAGGTGGCACTTCACCTCGTGTGAGCCAGACTTTGGAGTCTGGTCACAGGTACCGAGAAGGTCATCATCCCAGCCAGAGTCTGCATCCCAGACCTGCACCCTCAGGGGGCCCCCTGTGGTCAGGACCACATCCCCGAAGTCCAGCTGTGTCATCCACCTGGGGTGGTTATCGTTCTGCACTGTGTTGGTCCTCAGCTCCCGGCCGCCGAAGAAGACCTTCAGGTAGGCGTCCGTGGCAGTGGTCCAGTCTCCCCACAGACCCGTCGCCAGGAAGTTCATGACCTCCAGGTGGGCCAGGCCCCTCTTCCTGGGACAGCAGTCCTGGTTGGTGGCCGCCGAGCCATGGCACATGCACTGGCACGGGTCCTTAGGGTTCTTGCGCCGCCCCGGGGGGCACGGGCGGCTGCAGTCCCTCCAGCGTGCCCTGTCTGTCACGTACTTGCTCACAGCCTGCCTGAGTGCCTCCCGCCGCGGGTCCCGGCTGTCCAGGAGCAAGTGGAGCGGCTCTAGCGTGTAGTCCACCAGGCCGGGGCTGTCCTGCAACGAGGCCACCCAGGCTGAGAACTGCTCGGGCCCAGCCTGGTTCCCGAACAGCAGGTCATGCACGGACGTGTGGTGGCCGCCAACGACCTCAGAACAGCGTTCCCGGTAGGCCTGGTGGAAGGAGGTCCCCATCTTGTGCTGTTTCTTCTTCTCCTCACACTCCTTGAATGCCGACGAGGCACTGGCGTGGCTTCCTATGCTGACCTCGGCCTCGACGGCCAGGCAGTCCTCAACCTCCTGGGCCGTGAGCCCTTCCAGGGCCAGCTCGCAGGTGCGCAGGGCGGTGAGGGCTGAGACGCGGCCGCCCAGCTCCATGGACCGGATGAAGTGGGTGCCATAGCTGGAGATGAGCCTCCGGTAGTCAGGCTCGGTGGAGATGTTGAAGTAGGGGGGCAGGGTCTTGAGGGCCCTCTTGAACTCAGGGTGCAGTGGGGGAGTGTGCACCAGGTGGAAACTGAGGGGAGAGAAAAACATCAGATGGGCCCAGCGGTGGGTAGTGTTTTCCCCTAAATAACTCCTGTGAGATTGCCCAAGGTCACATTAAGTGGCAGAACTAGGGCTTGGACCCAGGGGGCCTGGCTCCAAAGCTCAAGCTCTGAACCACCAAGCCAGCAGGGAAACCCACCCTGCCCGTTGCCCCTTGGTGACCTAGGTACTTTGTATAGGTATTTTTGTCTTTCTTTTTCAAAAAAAGATTTTTCTTTTCTAATTTTAAAAGCGATGGTATGACACCGATGGTATCTCTCTGGTTTGGAACCTAGTCCTGTGGCCTCTGTCTGTCTGTCCCCTGGGTTGGGCCTTGTATACCTGGGCTTCTGACAACTCTGGCCATGCAGGCAGGAGCGCCCTGTCTCACTGTGTGGGAAACACGGCCTCCCGTGAGGGAAGTCAGCGGGGGTGGGTGACTCTGGGTCCCATGGAGACCGTGCATTTCTTTGGGTGACTAGGTCCCTGAGGGCTCAGGGCATGGCTACTGTTGTTCAACCTGTAGCCCGAGTTCTTAGCACAGAGCCTGGCAAGGAGGAAATGAAGAGTGCTTGAGCGGATGAAAGAGGGCCAGGGACAGGAGGGACCCAGCCAGGCCTCCTGCCCGCAGGAAGCTAGCAATGCCCAGGGAAGTGGCGGTTGGGTGCTCAGTAGACCAGACTGACACCATCTGGGGCTCTGAGCATAGCCTTGCTCGCTTGCCCTCCACCTGTTCTCTCCCTGGGTTCTTCCAGGTCAGGGCCTCAGGGAAGGGGGTACGTGAGAACCAGGACTGCCATCTCCTCCTGGCGGAAGCGGCCGCCAGCTCCCCACGCTGCCATTCCAGGGCTCCCAGACCACCCCGAGTTTCCCACGCCTTTTCCAAGTCCCATCCAACCTCCACTCCCCCGACCCCGGCGCTCACCTGTAGAAGCGACACTCCACTGAGTCCAGGCTGAAGCGGTACTGGTCCTGGTGAGTCTTCTGGGCTGCGAAGTTGGCTGCCTGGGAGTGGGAGCCCGCCACGGTCACGCGCACGTTGCTGCTGGGCTTGGGAGTCACGTCCAGCCCCACCTGCCAGTCGTTACGGATGCTGTTGGCCGCCTCCCCAGCCACCTCCTCGGTGGAGCGACCCTCATCCTTGACCACTTTGCGGTTGCAGCCCGAGCCCTGGGCGCGCCAGTCGGTGAGCGCCAGGGGCAGGCGCTGGAGGGCGCCCTGCTGCAGGGCGTTGCGGCAGAGGGTACAGGTGCCGTCGGGCCGAAGGAAGTGCTGTGTGTCCACCGGGAAGGAGCCTGAGCGCCGGAGGCTGGTCACATCCACGCCCTCCCCTGCCAGCCAGGAGCCGGGCACGAACTTGAGGTTGCGCCGGCACTCAGAGCGTGCGGCCGTGTAGCAGGGGGCAGGGGCGGGTGCGGGCAGAAGCAGGAGGAGAATGCCGGGGAGGAGCACTCGGGAGGCCATGGAGCTGTGGAGACAGAGGGCAGACGCTGTGGGCAGGGGCATGGAGGAGGGCCGACCCCTCCTCCCACTGTAGCTTATCAGGCCGTATGGGATGGGGAGGGAATGAGATATCTCTTAAGTCATTGGATGTCAGAGCTGGCATGGCCTTTACAAACCTGGTCCACCCCCTACATTGTACAGATGGACCCAAAGAGGGGAGTGGACTTGCCCAAGGTCACACAGCCAGGAGGAGACCCTTGCTAGGATTTCACTATTTAAGGCCAAATGGGAATCCAGATGGATGGTTTTGTCCCCAGGACCACAGCTACAGCTGGTGGGGAGGGGGCTCTGCCTGCAGAGGAGGGGACGGAGAGTAGCTGTAGAAGATTTGGGGAGGAATCGGGGGAATCTGGGAACTCTAGGGAAGCCTGGATTCTGGAGAGGTATTATTGTGGACCCAAGAACAAGCCATGCTTTCTTTCCTCACCTCACCTCTCTCATTATCTCCCCCCACCCCCATTAAGCCCTTAACAGAATTGGAAAAGATTGCATCACCCTCACTCTCCCCATTTCCCCTTTGGGGCCCTCTCTCTGAGCTCATGGAAGAACATCAGCCTGAATTCTAGAATAAAAGCTGCCTATGCGCCTGTGCCCCTAGATCCTGTGTGGGGAGGGGCCGTTCGGTTTGCTCTCCTCCTCATGCTTGTCTCCTCTGGCATTCCCTGCCACGCTCTTCGGGAATCTGGCCATGTCTGCAAGCTGCCTATTGCCGACTCTCGGACAATGCTTAGCTCAAAGGTTCTTCCTCAGTTTGAGGTGGCTCTGGAGCGTCACTGGGCCTGCTTATGATCTGGAATCTCCTCTCTCTACCCCAGTCCGAACTGAGCTCCTCAGACGCCTCTCCACTCTGGCACCTGCCAGGGACAGCGGCTTGTCTGAGGCCCAGGGGATTACGGACAGCAGGAACTTCCCCTGTATTCCAGCTGGAACCTTCTGTGCCTTACCTAAAGGAGTGGCTTGAATGGTGGAATTCTAGGCAAAATGGCAGGCGCCAGGGAGGTAAATAGGAGAAGGGGAGTCTTTTGAAGGCCCTCCGATCATCTTGCTTAGGCAGCCAGCGTAGTTCATAACCTTAATCTAAAGAACTCAGTCTCCATCCTGAACCCGGGGAGCCTGTTTCCAGCTTTCTTAGTTTTAACTGTCAGCATTTGAAGGGGCCTTAAAGACTGTGTACTCTAACCTCTTCATTTTGTATAAGAGAAAACTGAAGCCCAGGGTGGGCATGAGGCTGCCCAGAGAGTTAGTGACAGAGCACAGTCTGGACCCAAGTCTCTTGCCTTATGGGTTACAGCACTTCCTGCTCCATCAGGCTCTTCCCCAGACAGAGCAGCCCTACTCTTGTGCCCCTCTGTCCCCACTCAGAGGCTCCCAGCCTCCCTGACCCCCTGCTTCCTCCCTACCTGGAGTCCTGTGTTGAGATGGTCCTACGCAGACACCCTCTCTCCCCACGGGAGGCTCCTGAAATGGTGGTGCAGCCCCCCAGGCCACAGTTCACATCTCATCACGCAGGCCACAGTTCACATCACTTCTGCTTCCTGCCCCGCCCCCCCAGCTCTAGTCATGGGTCCCCTTTGCTCTCCCCCGCCCACCGGCACCCAGCCTTCCCTCACCTCCTCATCCGGCCTGCTGACAGCCCTCAGGAAGCAAGCCGAGGGGGCCAGAGGCTCATGTGCCAAGCAGAGCTGCCTGGGGCATGGGAACCCGGGGCAAACAGGTGAGGTTTAGGGAGTGGAGCGAGAACACAGGGGTCTGAGAGCTTCGCGATTCAGCTCTGGTGTTGATGACAGGCCAGCAGGGAACAGCTTCCCTGCTTCTCCCTGCGGCATCGCACATGTGGGCTGTCAGAAGCAGTACAGAGTGGGACCTCGGAACCGGTCCGCCTGGGCTGGGGCCAGCTCGGGTGCGCACTAACTGTGTGGCCTCATCAGCTTCTTTAGCCTCTCTGTGCCTCAGTTTCCTCATCTCAAACTGGGGATGATATTAGCGCAGACCCCATGGGTTGTGAAGAATTGGGGAGTTTCTACGTGTGAAGTGCTCAGAGCAGTGCCTGGCCCTCTGTGAGTGTTAAAGCACGTGACCGTTCCCTCCTCCCAGGGCAGTGGGGAGAAAATAAATGTTGTTCACATCTCCTTGCCCACTTCCTGCCCACACCTGCACCCCAGCCCAGGCCAGGTTCTGGGCCCCAAACGCGTACCCCAGGACTGGGTCTCCTGCTCCTCACTTTGTGAGGAGAACCAGTGGCCTCGCTGGTCTCCAGCCTCCTCCCTAGCCCTGGTCTGTGCACGCATAGTGCAGGGGGGGCGGGCAGCTGGGCGACACTGCTGGGAGGAGAGACTTGGGTGAGGCCAGAGGCCTGGGGCCTTCTCCAACCTTTGTCTTACGTGAGGTTTCCATGGGTTGAGTGACTCACAGGGCAACTTCTGGGGGGCAAAGTCATACTGGTCTGAGGTGGAGATAGCTGGGTAAGTGGGGGACCATTCTTGTGAGTGCACCCTCTAACCGCGTTAGTGACAGGAAAAAATAGCCACAAGCCCCAGACCACATGTGACACCATGGGATGGCTCATCCCTTGAGTTTACGTCCCCCACTGTGTCCCCTGCTCTTACGGGAACTGGGGTTTAAACTGTCTTCTCGAAACCCAGCCCCATCTCCTCCCCACAATGTCCCCCTCCCTCTCCTAGAATTTGCGGCCTCCCGACCCCCTTCTAGCTCCTGCCCGCGGCCTAAGTCAGATATCCAGGCTGTGAGGAGTTTAGTTTTGACCGTGCTCAGAAGACCAGTTTGAGGGGCGTGGAACCCTGCAGAAAATCTGTAGGAAGAGAAAGGTGAGGTAGGGGAGACAGGTTCTAATCCCAGCTTCGATGCAAACTTGCTTTGTGACTCTTGGCAGTAGAGTTTTAACCCCTTTCTAGGTTCGTTTCCTCATCTATAAAATCAAAGGGAGGACTTTGGGATTTCTAAGGATCCTAATGATGAAATGTGCATTTAGCAGTTTTCACTCGGTGTATGAAGTGGCGAATGTCCAAGAGATGCTGGGCGGGGGTGGGGGGGGTGGTCCATAAAAGAGTAGTGATGACATTGAAGTTTACAACTACTGATTTTGGCCTGTGTAGCTGATGACAGCTGTCCTCTCCGGCTGAAACTTAGCACTTGACATGTGTTTTAATCACAGTTTTTCCACAGAGACATAAGATGCAATTTTCAGATACCATCTGTACGGTTTATTATTAACAACTTTGTTGAAATATAATTCACATACCATACAATTCACCCATTTAAAGTGTACAGTTCAGTGGGTTTTAGTGTATTCGCAGAGTTGTGCAACCATCACCACGATCAATTTTAGAACGTTTTCATCGCTCCCCCAAAGAAACCGTGTACCCGTTAGCAGTCACTGCTCCTTCCCCTGACACCAATCTACTTTCTGTCTCTATGGATTTTCCTGTTAATTGAATCACACAAGATGTGACTTTTTGTATCTGGCTTATTCCACGTAACATAATATTTTCAAGGTTCATCCAAGCTGTAGTACGTATCAATACTGTATTCCTTCTATTGCTGAATAATATTCCATTGTATGGACATACCACATTTGTTTATCCATTTATCAGTTGATGGACATTTTGGTTATTTTCAGTTTCTGGCTATTGTGAATAATGCTGCTATGAACATTTGTGTACAAATTCTTTGTGTGTACATATGTTTTCATTTCTCTTGGATCTATATGTAGGCGTGGAATTGGTGGGTCTACAGTAACTCTTTAGGAACTGTTTTCCTACATGGCTGCATCGTTTTACATTCTCACCAGCAGTGTATGAGGGTTCCAACTTCTCCACATCCTTGTTATTATCTGACTTTTTGATTATAGCCATTCTTATGTGTGTGAAGTGTTGTCTCATTGTGGTTTTGATTTGGATTTCCCCAATGGCTAATGATGTTGAGCATCTTTTCATTTGCTTATTGGTCACTTGTATATCTTTTTTGGAGCAATGTCTATTTGAGTCATTTGCCCGTTTTTGAATTGGGTTATTTGTCTTCTTATTATTGATTTATAATAGTTCTTTATTTCAGATTCTAGACCCTTATCAGGTATATGATTTGCAAATGTTTTCTCCTATTCTCTGAGTTGTTTTTTCACTCACTTGATGGTGTCCTTCAAAGCATGAATGATGTTAATTTTGATGAAGCCCAATTTATCTATTTTTTTCTGTTGTTGGTCATACTTTTAGTGTCATATCTAAAAGTCTTTGCTTAACCCAAGGTCATGAAAAACCCTATGTTTTCTTCTAAGAGTCTTATAGATAGCTCTTACATTTAGGCCTGTGATCTACTTGGAGTTTATATTGTGTATGGAAAGGGGTCCACCTTCATTCTTATGCACGTGGATATAGTTTTGAAATATATTTTTTTGAGGTTACAAAATGTTTACTCTTGACAGAAAAGCTCCATGGATACTGTACACAGAATGCATGAGAAAGATACTGATCCTGAGGACATCTACTTATACAAACTATACCTACTGCAAACACGAACTGTAATGAAAGGAAGGAGGTCCTTTAACAAATCCAGTGTTTAGATTGTACTTAATGTGCATATTTTAGAGATCCAAAATGCAGTCCCAGGTGTTGTTCCCTTCATCCTGTGATCATTCTTTGTTCCCTTTTCTTTACAGATTTGTGAAACTTTGGGATTCTTTCTCACCCCTCAAATGAGTTATCTATAGTTATTCTCGAGTTATCACCTTCAGTCTCATGAAATAAGTTGAAGAGTTTTTCCACTTTCTCCATGCTATGGCAGAGTCTGTAGAAGGCTCAGTTTTTGTAGTTGGGTAGATTTGTAACTGCAGGGTCCGTGTCTTCAATAGCTCTGTTCAGGTTCTCCAGCTTTTTTTCTGGTATCGGTTTTGACAAGTTACATTTTTCTAGGAAACCTTCTTGTCTGTAAAATTTCACACTTGTGGGCATGAAGTTATTTACAACAGTCTCTCTCTTTCTCTTAAAAGTTTTTTTTTCTGAATCAGTAGTGATACCCCCTTTTTAGATTATAATTTTTATTATGGTTTTTCTCTTTTTTCCAGATCATTCTTGTTAAAGATTTTTATGTATTTTCGTTACTTGTCTCAAAGAATCTGCTCATGGCTTTATTCATCCTCTCTGTTGTATCATTATTTTCCATTTTGTTCATTTCATTCTTATATTTTTATTTCCTTCCTTTTTCCTGTATTCTTTGGGCTTCTTCTATTGTTCTTTTTCTAATGTCTTGAGATGAATCCTTAGTTCATTAACTTTCACTCTTCTTTTTTGAACTGATGTATAACTGACGTATAACATTATTATTAGTTTCTGGTGTACAACATAACAATTTGATGTTTGTATATATTGTGAAATTATTACTACAGAAAGTCTAGTTAACATCCATCACCTTACTTAGTTACAAAATCTTTTTTTTTACTTGTGATGAGAACTTTAAAGATCTATTCTCTTAACAGCTTTCAACTATGCAATACAGTATGATTAACTGTAGTCACCATGCTGTAGATTACATCCCCATGACTTATTTGTGGCTGGAAGTTTGTACCTTTTGGCCTCCTTCACCCATCTCACTGACCCCCCAACCCCTGCCAATTTGTTCTCTGTATTTATGAGTTTGGCTTTTCAAGAGAAGAGTCCATATATAAATAAGATCATATGGTACTTGTCTTTCTCTGTCTGACTTATTTCACTTACCATAACATCCTTAAGGTCCATCCATGCTGTTGCAAATGGCAAGATTCCCTTCTTCTTTATGGCTGAATAATAATTATAAATATATATGTTTGTATATCTGTCTATCTATCATCTATCTGTAATTTTCTTAATTTTCTTTATCCATTCATCCATCAATGGACACTTAGGTTGTTTCTGTATCTTGGCTCTTGTAAATAATGCTGCAGTGAACATGGGGGTGCAGATACCTTTTCAAGTTAGTGTTTTTGTTTTCTTTGGACAAATACCCAGAAGTGGAATTACTGGATTAGACTTTCTTCTTTTTAATGTAAGCATTTAAGCTTCTCCATTTCTCTAACAATCTTTCTAACTGCATCTCTAAGGTTTTGGTATGAAGTATTTTCATTATTGCCTAGTTTCTTCATATTTTCTAAATTTCCTTATGATTTTTCTTTGACCAGTGAGTTATTTTTTTAACTGTGCTTTTTACATTTTGAATAAAATGGAGTTTTATTTATTTATTTATTCAATTTTTGGCTGTGTTGGGTCTTTGTTGCTGCATACGGACTTTCTAGTTGCCGTAAGCAGGGGCTACTCTTCGTTGCGGTGCGCGGGCTTCTCATTGTGGTGGCTTCTCTTGTTGCAGCGCATGGGCTCCAGGCGCACAGGCTTCAGTAGTTGTAGCGCATGGGCTTAGTTGCTCTGCGGCATGTGGGATCTTCTCAGACCAGGGCTCGAACCCGTGTCCCCTGCATTGGCAGGCGGATTCTTAACCACTGTGCCACCAGGGAAGTCCAAAAATGGAGTTTTAAATACTATCTTTTGGTTATTGATTTCTAACATAGTTGCATTGTAGTCAGAACATGTTGCCTATATGACAGCCATTCTTTGATGGTTGTTGAAATTTTCTCTGTGGTCTACTAAATGTTAAGTTTTTGTAAATGTTCCTATGTATTTGAGAAAAATATCTATTTGCTAATTTTTGGTTGCAGGGTTCTATGTTCAAATCTATTGGTTTGTCGATATACTAATTACTGAGAGAATCATTAAAATCTCCCACTGTGAAGACATTCAACATCTGTAGGTTTCTCCCTGCAGCTAGAGTTCTGTCAACTTTTGCTTTAGGTTTTGAGGCTGTTTTATGAAACAAGTGTAGTATCATTTTGCCTTCCTGGTGAATTGAACTCTTTGTGTAGTGACCCTTTTAATTCCAAGTAATGTTTTTAGCCACAGTATCAATTTTGTCTCATATTAATAGAGCTAGCCCAACTTTTTTTTACTATTGCTATTTTAGACTGTGGTAGATTACACATAACATAAAATTTACTATCTTAATCATTTTTAACTGTACCGACTTTCTTTTGATTAGTACTCACTATGGAGATCTGTCTTACTTTCAAACTCCTTGTGTTCTTATGTTTTAAGTGGGTCTCTGTTAAACATAATTAGATTTTGTTTTGTCATCCAATCTGAGTAACTACATAACTGCATTAAGTCCATTTACATTTATTGTGATTATTGTTCTGTTAGAGTTTATTTCTGCCATCATGTGTTATGTTTTTTCATTGTCCTGCTTCTTCTTTTCTTCCCTTTCCGCACTCCTTTCCTGCCTTCTTTTATGATAGATTGACTAAACTTTTAAAAAAGTACATTCTTTTCCCTCTCATGGCTTAGATCTCAGAATCTTTCTGATTCTTCAGTGGTTACCCATAAAAATGCTAACATGCATTCTTCTCAAGATCTAACATTCTTTACTGTTATTCTCCTTTCCAGGGATACTTAGTATGCTGTTATGTAAAATCACCCTTTCTCTTTCTGAGGATTATTTTTTCTGGTATTTTAGTTCTAGCTTACTTTTCCTCTACTAAATTAGTCATTGGTACTATTACTTGATACAGTCAATGTTTGTTTATATTTACCTACACATTTACCAATTTCTTTTCTCATTATTCTCTGGGCTTCCTTTGGGGATAATTCTCCTTTTTCTTAAAGTGCACACATTAGAAGTGCGTCAGTGGGTGTCTCTGGTGACACACACTCTCAGTTTCTGTTTGCCTGAAATGTCTTTGTTGCACCCTTGTTTTTGAATCATAATTTCAGCTGACTGACACTTTGAAGTTATTGCTGGTTGACATCTCTCAGTACTTTGAAGTTACTTCACTGTTTCTGGCTTCCATTGTTGCTGTTGTTTAATTGTCATTACTTTTATAGAGAATTTGTCTTTTTGGGGTGAGGGAGGCACTGTTTTTAAGATCTTTTCATTTTTGACTTTCTGAAATTGTACAACAAAGTATGTATCCAGATATGAATTGCTTTTAATTTATCTTGTTTGGGATTTGTTCTTCCTGTACCTGAGGATTCACATCTTTCATCATTCTGGAAAATTATGAAAACATCTTGGCCATTATCCCTTCATATATTCCATCTCCCTCATTCTCTCTATTTTTTACTTTTGTAATTAACAATATAATAGGCCTTCTCACTCTCTCTTCCTGGTCTGTTATACTCTTTCTTGTCTACTTTTTGTCTCTCTGTACTGTGTTCTCATTATTTTTCTCTAGTTCTTTGTTTCAGTTCACTGATTCTTGCTTTAGCTTTGTCTAATGTGCTATTTAATCCATCCATTGGGTTTTTAAATTAGGTAATACATTTACCAAGATGCAAAAATCAAAACAATATAAAAAGATATATAGTGATTAAACTCCTTCCTGCTCCTTTACTCACCTGCCCCCCCCCCCAACTTACCTCCACAGGTGCCACCTTTTTCCTTTTCTTTTTTCTTTTTTTTAGTTTCTTTGGTGTCTTCTCAGAATTTTTTCACACTGATACAAGCAAATACTAGTAGAAATGTTTTCTTATTTTCTCCCTTTCTCACACAAAAGGAAGCATGTTATACATCTTGCTTTGTACTTTGATTTTGTTATTAAATAGTACAGTTTGGAGATATTTACATATCAGCACATAGTTTCCTCATTCTTTTATTTTTAAACACTTGTATAGTATTTTATTATATGGATGAACAATAATTTATTTGGCCAGCCTCCTATTGATGGACATTTGAGTTGTTTACAGCCTTTTTCTCTTACAAACAATGCTGCAGTGAATAACCTTGTACATATCTTATTTTGGGTATGTGCAGATGTATCTGTGTATAAATTTCCAGAGGTTGAATTGCTGGGTCAGAACCTTATATATGTTCAATTTTGTTATAAACTACATGTATACATGCACACATGCATACACATATACATACATATGTACATATGTTACACATATACATATAGAGTATATATACACATACATATGTACATGTATACATATATATATATACACTCCATAGGGCTGGCATCGGTTTTCACTCCTACAGCAATGCATGAGTGGACCTGTTTTCCTTAGCCTTATCTACAGAGTATGTGGTCAAACTTCCAGATTTTTGTTTAGTTCATTTTTACTTTCAGTGATTTATTATTTACTTATAAACTCTCTGTTTCATTCTGTTCCAACTTTTGTGATTGTTTTCTATTCCTTTAAAAAAGTTTAAAAACATTCAAACATACTCATTTAAAATTTTATGTCTAGTCATGCCAATACCTATAACCCTTGGTGTATCAAATCTTTTATGTTGTTATATCAGCTGACTCTCTCCCCTCTTAGTGGCTTGTATCCTTGAGCGTTTTGCTTGTAAGTTTAGATTGTGAGCTCATACTTGATTGTCTTTATCTGTGGGAATCCCACAAAGCCTGGGTTGAGAAATTCCTCCAAAGTAGGTTTGCTTTGGTTTTATGAGGCACCTCCCAGTTTTACCAACCCATCTATTTGTATTAATTTTTTGGCTTGGCATATTCTAACCCATACATGTGGTGTAAATTTGAACCTCAAATGAAGGGGGAGGGGTAGGTCTGTGGTTATGATGTTTTAGGAGAGATTTTGTCCTTCCACTCAGGTTTGAGAGTGAGACAAACAAGTATCTTTCTTGACTCCCTTTCCCAGTAAATACTTTCTTTTTATAGTCTCCCCTTTCATTGACATTATTAGCCCTTTGAGCATTAATTTAGGTTTTATGTGGGATGATCTCAGCTTCATTTCTCCTACCCCATCCCCGTCCCTAAGACATGATTGCCTTTTACTCCTCTGGTCATTATAACTTGGGGTCTGGTTTTCCTGGATAGGCACATGCCCTCAGGGCATCCATGGCTGGTCTGCCTGATTTTCTCCCTAGTTATTACTTCTTTGGTTTTGGCTCCTTGGGATTTCTCTTACTTATTTTAAATCTCATCTATGTTTTCTGATACATGTCACTATATTTAATTTGCCCTTTCTAGGTGTTTTGCGGCAGGGGAGATTTTAAGGATAATTATTCTGTAGTATTTGATCTCACAAATATTATTCATTCAATAAATGTTTTATTCATATTTATTCAAGTATTCCTATTCAAATAAAATAACACCTACTCTGTGCTAGACTATTTTATTCTATTTTTTCTATTTTATTCCAAAAGATTCAAAAGCCTCTGATAAGTATAGCAACCACCAGCGAGTTCATACACCGTTAAATTAATGGAAACTTTTTCCTGTTTTAACAAAGAGATCTAAGCATGGTGGATGCTGACATTTTCATGTGAAATCAACCCAACTTGGACAGCACTGAGAGGGCATTTGTAACACCCTTGCTTTGAGGTTCACCCCACCACATTAATATCTACTGAGAAGTCGCTATTAATAAAACAGGAATGTAGAATGCTAATGTGTATATCATAGAAATGAGTAGTAGAAGTAGAATCTCCTGCTTTTTTTTTTTTTTAAATCAATAGAGACAATGAGGGTTGCTGTAAGGATATATTACTGTGGGAATCTTTCAGAATGCTGGAACTACAAAGACAGCAGGCTCCTCCCTCTCTCCTGTCCTTCCTGTATTTCTCTTTCAGACTTTGCAGTCTCTCATCTCCTCTTCTTTCTCTGCTCCTTTCTTCACTTTTCACTGGGTGCCTTCTTGGCTCACTCATTTGCTTCAGTGGTCCCTTCATGGCTGTTTAAACATGGCAGCCCAGCCTTCCCAGTTGCCTCCCATGGCTCACTCTTTTGATTTTGTATAGCATGGACTTTAAAATTTACAAAGACTGTCACATACATTATTGAATGTACCCCTAACAATGTTGTGACATAAGCAGAATGTTGTTATTCCTAATTATTTTATTTAATGAAAGACTGAGACCCAGCAAGAAGTACTTGCCCAGCATTACACAGCCAACAAGTGACAGAGCAGGGACCAAACCCAGGTTTTCTGGCTCAAGGCTGGGTCTTTCTCAGGAGCCCAGTTCACATACAGCTGCCTAGTAAGTCCACATCCAAGTGAAATTCCAACGTCTGGAAAAATTGGATTTCTAACTGATCAGTGAGCTCCCAATTTTCTGATATTTCTATTAAAGAACAGTAGGTCTGGGATTTCTCTGTGAGAGTGGTGGCCTCAGATTATAGAGTTTAGAAAATTGGTGTGGGTTTTGTGAATGTCTTGAGGGCCATGCTTGGCCATGTCTGGGAGTTTTGTAATGGGTTACTAGTGGCCAAGGGCTTGTGAAAATATAAACGTCTCACTGAGCTTAAAGCTGAATGGAAAAAAAAAAAAAAGTTCTGAGTAAGAGTCTGACTAATGGCTCTTTGGAAGAAATTGAGCAGTGTCTGAGACTTTTCCATGTGCCTTTCAGCTAGAAAAGTTTTGTCTTAAAACCCTGAAGCCTTATGCATTTGACCAGCACAAAGTACTGTGCACATTCATCTATTGTAACTCACCGAGGAAGTCTTTACTGACCACCTACTATATGCTAGGTGCTGATGATTACAGAGCCACACAAGATAGGATTCTGTCTTTAATGGGGACTACAGTCCAGAGAAGTTTTAGCACCATGGTTGAGTTTATAGTCTTGGGAGCCAGACTGCCTGGTCAAAATCACTGCTGTATCCCAACTAACAATCAACCTTGGATAAGTATCTAATCTCTTTAAGCCTCAGTGTCCTTATATGTAAAATAAGGCCAATAATTGTACCTATCCAACTATGCCTATAACTCAAAGTATTGCTCTGGAGATTAAAAGGTAATGTACGTACAGGGCTTAGCACAGAGTAAAAGATCTAAATAAAAGGTAGGTCATTGGCATAAAATTTTAAAGGGGGTTTGGGATATGTGGCTTAGAAATGAGGAGCTTCAGTGGTCCAGAGTAGTGGTTTTAGGTTCAGTTAACCCACTGATGTCACAAGACTCAGACGCTCTTGAAGGATTGGTAGGTGGCAGACGTGGTGGCAGACATGGTGCATTGGTAGATAGCAGACATGGTTTTCAGGGGGCGGAATAGCAGGAGCGATGGCATGGAGGCAGGAAAGAGAGACTCACATCAAGGAAGTAACTTGTGTTTATGAGTAGGACTAGTATGTAGGAAAAATGGGTAGGTATTAATGATTATAATTATTATAAATATCCCATATTTAACACTATCTGCCAGGCACCTTGAGAAGTGCTTTAAAATTATGATATAAATTAATCCTCCCAATAGCACATGAAATCTCCCCATGAAATGTTGAAATTTGCCAGCCAAATATCCCTTTTAGGACAAAGCCCTACGCTGAGGAGAAATGGCTGGGAGTGGAATCCAAACCAAACAGGACAGTGAGGAACCAAGTAAAGAGAAGATCCAGATAAAAGTAGGGGAGTGTAACAGGAAGCAGTTCTCAAACTCCTCCGAAGCCACATTTTAAAGCCATTTTCCAGTGCAACAGAAGGGGGAGCCCTAGAGTCATGAATCTTGGCCAAGAAATCTGCCCATACTTCCCATTCAGGAGTACAGGGAAACCTACCTCACTTAAACACGGGCAGCAGAAAAGAGTTGAGGGAAGGAACCCAGCCCCACTCAAGGTTCAAATAAGAAAAGGGACTAATGAACATAAACAGGTCATCAGACAATGAGGTTCTCTAGAAAGGCATGCCTACAAAACAAATGACATTTTTACTTTAATATTTCAAAATGAGCTAAAAGAATTTTTTAAAAAAATGACTGAAGGTATGCAACTAAAGCATAACACAGGATCATAAAAATTCATAAATGAGATGATTGGACAAAAGGAAGACTTGAAAAGAGTTCACGTAGAATTTAGTAAGGAGAAACTATTTTTCTTTTCTAAAAAGAAAAACCATCTCAGAAATGCAAACTAGAGTGAATACAAGAGTGAATAAATAACACAAGTAATATCATAAGAGAAATAGAAGATGAAAAGAAGGAAAAAGAAATAAAAATAAACTGGAGTATGGGGGGAGAAAAGATATGAGAGAAAATGATAGATATGGAAGAGAAGATCTAGCCTGTGTATAAAAGAGAACCTAAGGAAGAAAACTCAAGCAACGGAACAGAGTAAATACACAATCATAATGAAAGACTTTAATTTACTTCTCTCTGTAACTGATTAAATAAGTAGACAGCAATAAAATCAGTAAAGATATAAAAGATTTGAACAACACAGTTGGTAAGCTTGACCCAATTAACATACATAGAACACTGCACCCATGTACCAAAGAAATACATCTTCTTTTAAGGGCACATTGAACATTTCTCTAAATTGTTTATCTGTTGGGCCATAAAATAAGTCTCAAAAGTGGAATCAATTTCAATGGATAGAAAGTTTACAGAGAATGCTCTGTTATCTAATGGATTTAGCTAGAAATCAATAACAAGAACAAAAAACAAAAGAAAATCCCAAGATGTTTGGAAATCAGCCAATATCTTTCAATATGACCCTAAGACAAAGAATAAATTAGAAAATACTTTGAACTGGATGATAATAAAAATATAACATGCTAAAATATGTGGGATGTGACAAAAGTCAAGCTTCGAGAGAAATTTATAGTCATAAATGCATATATTAGAAAAGGAGAAAGATTTAGTATCAATAATTAAAGTATCTATCTCAAGATGCAAAAAAGGGCAACAGATTAAATCCAAACAGTGTAGGAAGGAAATAATAAAGAGAAGAAATTAATGAAACAGAAAACAGATATACCATAAAGAAAAATCAATAGCCATAGTTGTTTTTTTAAAATGACAAATAAAATTTATTAACCTTTAGCAAGACATATAGAAAAAGAGAGAGAAGGCACAAATTGACAAGATCAGGAATGAAAAAGGTGATATCAGTACAGAGCCTACAAACATTAAAAAGATCATAAGATATTATGAACAATTTCATGCCAATAAATTTGACAATTTAGGTAAAATCAATATTTTCTTAAAACCATAGCTTACCAAAACTAACATGGAAAGAAATAAAATATCGGAATAAGCCCATACCTAGAAAATAAATGTTTTTCCTTTTTAAAATTAAGATTTATGTACCATAAAAGTCACCCTTTTAAAGTGTAAAATTTAGTGGCATTAAGTACATGCATAGTGTAGTGCAACTATTACCACTATCAGTTCCAGAACATTTTCCTTACCCCCAAAAAGGAGCCCATATCCAGCAACTAATCTACTTTCTCTCTCTATGGGTTTGCCTATTCTGGAAATTTCATATACATGGAATCATATGATATGTATATGTGGCCTTGTGTGTCTGGATGCCTTCACTTAGCATAAGGCTTTCAAAATTTATCCATGTTGTAGCATTTATCAGTACTCTATTCTTTTCATCTCTGAATAATATTCCATTGTATAGTTATACCACGTTTTGTTTACCAATTATCAGGTGATGGGTTGTTTCCACTTTTTGACTATTATGCACAACGGGGCTGAGTATTCATACACAAGTTTTTGTGTGGATATACGTTTTCGTTTCTTTGAGGTATATACCTACGAGTGGAATTGCTGGGTCCCATGGTGACTCTAGGTTTAACTTTTTGAGAAATTGCCATCTGCACATGGGAAGTGGCATCTTGTTGTGGTTCTGATTTGCATTTCCCTAAGGACTAATGATGTTGAACGTCTTTTCATGTGTTTATTGGTCATTTTGTATATCTTCTGTGGGGTAATGTCTATTCAGATACTTTGCCCATTTAAAAATTGAGTTATTTGTCTTATTGTTGAGTTGTAAATTTCTTTTATATATTCTGGATACTAGACCCTTTTCAGATATATGATTTGCAAAAATTTACCCCTGCTCTGTGGGTTGCCTTTTTCACTTTCTTGATAGTGTTCTTTGAAGCACAAAAGTTTTTAATTTTGATAAATTTCAGTTTATTAATTTTTTTCTTTTGTTGCTTATGTTTTTGGTGTCAAATCTAAGAAACAATAGCCTAATACAAGGCAGGATTGCCTAATCCATGAGGATTCATACCTATATTTTCTTCTATGAGTTTTGTAATATTAGATTTTACCTTTAGGTCTTTGATCCACTTTTTTTTTCAGGCGATAAATTAATTTTTTACAATATCCTAAGAAAATCTCCAATATTAGAAAGAAAAGCACAACTGCTATCAATGATAAACATTGTCATGAGAAGACATCAGTATGGATATGGAAAATCTACTCCTAAAGCATACAGAGTACAGTCTGAGTGAAGTTGTAATGGTGGAATAAATAGAATTCCTGCTTGCTATTATTTTTTCCTTTCAACTTTCTTGAGAAATAATTGACGTATCATGTAAGTTTAAGGCGTATGTACAGCAGGATTTGACTTACCTATGTTGTGGAATGATTACCACGTAAGTTTAGTTAACATCCTTTGATCTATTTTGAATTAATTTTATATATGATGTGAAGTGAAGGTCCAACTTCATTTTTTTTCCCTGTATGTATAGCAAGTATGTATTCCCAGACCATTTGTTGAAAAGACTAATTTTTCCCCATTGAATGGTCTTGGCACACTTGTTGAAAATCAATTGGCTATAAAAAGCATGTGTTTAGGGAATTCCCTGGCAGTCCTGTGGTTAGGACTCCGGGCTTTCACTGACGAGGGTGTGGGTTCCATCCCAGATCAGGGAACTAAGATCCTGCATGCCGCAGAGTGTGGCCAAAAAAAAAAAAAAAAAAAAGCATGCATTTATTTCTGGGTCCTCAGTTTTATTTCACTGATATACCTCTATCTTATGCCACACATAAGAACCTTATGAAGGTCATTCTCAAGGGGCAAGACCTCCAGTTACTAAGAGTGTTTTAATTCCACCATCAAGCTTCTATTCTGTCTGCATGCACTGGCCTTGGAGTCAGCTTATCCTCTCCTGTGGCTTCCATTGCCACCCAGAGGCTGATGATCCTCGGATTTCTCCCCAGCCCAGGGAGCTGGGGTGGGTTCCATGGGTTGAGTTCCAGAAACCTCAAACCTTTGTTCCAAGAAACTCTTCCCTTTCCTTTCTGAACTTCTCTTCCCTATTTCAGGGGATGATTCCCACCTGCTCCCAATTACCAAGGCAAGAACCAGTGGGATCATCTTTATTTGCTCCTCCTCCCTCCAGGCCCTTCCCTCAATCCATCATCAGCTGTGTATATTCATCCAACTTCTTGGGTTTGCGTACCCTTTCCTAGACCTGCAGCCGGTAGGGTCAGGCCTCCTCATCTCACCCACGGCCTGTTGCACAGCCCCTCATGTGCTCAGATCCTTTCCTGTTCAACAGATTCATTCCCTGTCCAACCACCTTCCGTGTCTCCCTATCAACTAAGGGATAAACATCCAACTTGGGAAGGGAGCCAAGTAGGAGCTAGGCATCTGGAGGGTATAGAATCATGGAAGCAAAGGAGCTGGCAGTGAGGGGAGGGTGCATACTGTGGATATTGGAGGATTAAAGTTCAAATTTAAAAGTATTGTTTTGAGCATCTATTGGGGCAGACACTGTGTTAAGCACTTAATGTGCATTATCTCATTTAATCCTTACGCAAGGTCCCGTAGTAGGCAGCAGAGCTGGGGTTTGAACCCAGGTGGGCTCAGTCCAGAACTCCTGCACTTAACCACCAGATGGCTTCTTTGCAATGTTGCCGGCAGCCAGTCCTGCACGTCAGTAGTTGGGGTAAAGTGCCAAGGAGGAGAGCAATCCTTGCCTGAACAATCTCTCGCCCTCTTACCCCGCATTTTCTTGTCCTGCTTCTCATTTTGCAGATGAGGAAAGTGAGGCTGAGAGGTCCCTCAGCCAGCAGGAAGCAGAGCTGGGACTGACGCAGACCATCTGACCCCAGAGCTTCCTGGGAGTGTGATCCAACATGACGAACGTAGCACTGACCAAGGAATGGGGAGGCCTGGCTTCCAGGCTGGTGCACTTGTTTATGCATGAACTGGAGGCGATGGGAAAGTGTCCTGAGTGTCCGCCTCTCCATCCGTGCCCAAACTAGCCCTGCCTCCTGCCAGGGCTGTTGCGAGGCCCAAGGAGCTAGAGCTGGTCAAGTGCTCTAGGGACCGGAAGCACGCTGTGCGTGAACAAAGGCCGGTGAGCAAACCTCAGGGGTCCTTACTGCTGTCCAGCGATGCTGAGGGAGGAGGGTGTCTGGGTGCCCAGAGAAAAGACTAGACCATGAGGGAGGAGGGTCACGCTTGAGCTGAAGGTGAGAAAACAACTGTCTTAACGAGTCAGAATCATCCTGTTATGAAATGAGCATGCTTCAGAGGTAGTGAGCTCCCACCCCTGGGGAGGGGCAAGCAGCTGCTGGAGGGTGTGCACTGGGGGAGACAGGAGATGAGTCATCTCAGTTCTGAGATCAGTTCATGTTGAGATTCTATCTTTCGGAGAGGCTCTGCTTCTCGATGCAAATGGAGTTCTGAGAGTAGACCCTACTGTATTTGAAAGTTTATTGTCAAGAAGTGGGGAAAATGCTATTTTAGGTTTACCAGCAGATTTTTAAAATTGAAGAATAGTTGATTTACAATGTTTCAGGTGCACAGCAAAGTGATTTAGTTATACATATATATATATTTTCAGATTCTTTTACATTATGGGTTATTACAAGATATTGAACTTAGTTCCCTGTGCTATACAGGAGGTCCTTATTGTTTATCTATTTTATATATGGTAGTGTGTATGTGTTAATCCCAAACTCCTAATTTATCTCCCCCCCTGCCCCTTTCCCCTTTGGTAACCATAAGTTTTTGTTTTCTATGTGTGTGTGAGTCCATTTCTGTTTTGTAAATAAGTTCATTTGTATCATTTTTTTTTTAGATTCCACATATAAGTGATATCATATGATGTTTGTGTTTCTCTGTCTGACTTCACTTAGTACAATAATCTCTAGGTCCATCCACGTTGCTGCAAATTGCATTATTGTATTCTTTTTTATGGCTGAGTAATATTCCATTGTATATATGTACCACATCTTCTTTATCCATTCCTCTGTCAGTGGACATTTAGGTTGCTTCCATGTCTTGGCTATTGTAAATAGTGCTGCAATGAACATTGGGGTACATGTATCTTTTTGAATTAGAGTTTCCATCTTTTCTGGATATGGGCCCAGGAGTGGGGTTGCAGGATCATATGGTAGCTCCATTTTTAGTTTTTTAAGCAACGTCTGTACTGTTTTCCATAGTGGCTGCACCAATTTACATTCCCACCAACAGTGTAGGAGGGTTCCCTTTTCTCCACACCCCCTCCAGCATTTATTATTTGTAGACTTTTTGGTGATAGCTATTCTGATCGGTGTGTACCAGCAGATTTTTTTGTTTGTCTTCATTTGGTTTGGGGAAGAGCTAAAAGATAGAATTTCTCTTTGGGTTAAAGATGGAGCTTTGGTTAAAAACAAAAACCACTTTAAAATGGGCCTTTGGAGAAGAGGAAGAGAATAGACCAGATCCTGAGGGGCCTTGGGGTCAGGCCTGTGGGTCTGAGGTGGGCAGTGAGGGACAGAGTTGTCTTCCCTGTGACTGGGTCCCACAAGAGGCTTCAGGGCCTGGCCTCTGGGGGTGGAGTGGGGAGTGTGATTGTCTCCTGTTCCACCCAGGGTGGGTAACACGCAACATGTCAGCAAGCGGAGGACATCTGGGGATAGCGAGTCAGGAGCCTCTGTAGAGGTGGGCCGCCAGCAGACTCCATGGGCTTCAGATCCAGGGTCCCGTTGAAAGCGTTCTTTGCTGTGGCCTAAGGCCCTCTTGAGGATTATAGGAAGGTTTTTGTTGAATGTCATAGTCCAGTGGCTGGTACACCTCTTTCTTCAATTCCCACCAAAAGAGAAATACACTCACGACAGGCATTTCTGTTGTTCCTTGGAGCCCCAGAGCAGCTTACTAACTTCAGAGGGACCCGGAACTTTTCCATGAGTAGACCCACCTGGAGAGGGTTATCAGGACTGAGGTGGGTGAGAGGGAGGCTAGGACAGCTCTGTTTGGTTCCCAGTCCAGGATGGGGAGGATGGAAGGAAGGCCCCTAAGTGGTCTCAGGAGATTTGGGATTAAAGCAAAGTCAAGTTCATTGCAGCCCCTTCACCCCCTGGACAGCAAGGGTCTCTGAGCAGGACAGGCAGGGCCTGAGAGCCACCCAAAGCCCACATCACAGGATCCAGATACTTAGCAGCAGGCTGTCATTCTCAGAGCCCAGCAGCTCTAAGAATAAACCCCATGGGTCTCAGTGCCCAGCACAGCATTGGAGGGACCAATTACGGGTTGTTTAAGGATTCGTGAATTCATTGCCCAGCCAGGGCATCTGGGGAAAGCACCTTTACAGAGCACCTGGTGGAATAAAAAGCAGGGAAGGTCCCATCCCCGTCCCACCTCCTCCCAGTAGCCCTTGATCTGCCCCGTCAGCCACCTCCTATCCCTTTATTTCCCTGGACGAAGGGCCTCAGCAGAGCTATGTCCCTTGCATTTCAGCTTCCTGGGAACCCAGACGTCTCTGGTTGCTCTTGGGGAAGGCAGCAGGCCCAGCCTTTGGGTGGGATGAGCCCTCCCCGCAAGCCCCACTGCGGTTCCTGGGAGCTCCCCCAAGACTTCCTGAGGGCTGTAGTGCAGGCACCCGGCTCCTCTCAGGTGTGGGGCACCAGTCACCTTGTGCACGAACTCCAGAGTCCCTTCACTGAGGGAACAGGTGTCTTTGACCTCCGACTTCTGGGCAGTAAGTTTGGGGTCACAAGAGCCAAGGTAGTCATCGTCCCAGCCAGAGTCCTGCGCCCTCAGGTCCCCCCACCCCATGGGCAGGGCGTGTCGTCCACCTGGGGTGATCATTGTACCACACCATGCCGGTCCTCAGCTCCTGGCTGCTGAAGAAGACCTTCAGATAGGCGTCCGTGGCAGTGGTCCAGTCTCCCCACAGACCCGTCACCAGGAAGCTCATGAGCTCCAGGCGGGCCAGGCCCCTCTGCTGGGACAGCAGTCCTGGTTGGTGGCCGCCGAGCCATGGCACATGCACTGGCATGGGTCACAGGGGCTCTTTCACTGTCCCTCCAAGGAGCCAGGAAAAACTTCGTGGAAGAGGCAACATAGAAAATGGATATGGATGAGTCTATAGGTTTGATTTTGTTTAATGTTTCCCCCTGATTATGAAAGCAATACTTACTCATGTTGAAAGTTCGGAAAGTACAGAAAAATCATTTAAATAACATAGTAAATGCTCTCTCAGCCTAATTCTCCATCAATATCACCAACCACATCACTGACCCCCCTGTTAGTAAACTGGCACTGCTGGATCAGCCCTATCCCAGGAAGGCTCCTGCGAGGCATCCTGAGTGGCCTCTGCTCATCGCCCGTCTCCGTCTCTATGCCTCTCATTGCAAACAGAACATTGCTACTCCTTCCTCCTTCCCAACATTACATTCTCCTTGACCTTTCCCCCACCCAGCAGGCCTCACCTCTGCAAGAAGCAACACTCCACCGAGTTTGTGCTGAAGCTGTACCGGTTCTGGAACATTGGCCAACTTCCTCGGGAGTGCGGGAGAGCTGGATTTGGCCCTGGCCAGGTAACAGTGGGAGCTGGAGCTCTAGGTGGGCCAGTTGGTGGGGGCCAAGGGCAGGTGCTGGAGAGTGCCCCACTGCAGGCATCGTGTCAGAGGGTGCAAGTGCCATTGGGCCACAGAAAGTGCTATGTGTCCTCCAGGAAGGATCCCAAGTGCCATAGGCTGGTCACATCCATGGGCTCCCCCGCCAGCCACAAGCAGGGCGAATGGGCCGCAGTAGGAGGAGGATGCCTGGGAGGAGCTGTGGAGGCAGGAGCACCAGCTCACGTGGAGCTGAGCCCGAGAAGGAGGTATAAGAGCAGGTCTCTGCAGCTTCTCACCTCCTTCCCTCCTCAGCCTCTCCACGCACCGCTGACTCAGCCACACCTGCCCTCTTTCTAGCACCTCCACCTCCAGCACGGGCAGGTCTCCTTGGCAACAGTGGAGTGAGTGTGGGGTGTGAAGCAGGAGCTGAGAATGGCTTCTCTGAGGGCACTCAGGGGCTCTCTGGAAGGGAATAGGCCCCATTCTGAAGCCAGTGGCTCCTGGTCACTGTTAACTGAACCGAACTTGAGTCTGCTCGCCTGACATGAAGCAAAACCAATCTGCTGACACTGGGTTGTGGTGAAGGAAAGTACAGTGTTTGTTGCAGAGTGCCAAGCAAGGAGAATGGGCAGCTAATGCTCAAAAGACCCAACTACCTGATGGCTTTCAGGCAAGGGTTTCTACAGGCACATTAGGGGTGAGGGTTGCAGGGTATGTGATCAGCTTGTGGACATTCTTCTGATTGGTTGGTGGTGAGATAACAGGGTGGTATTTCAGGAATCTCAATCATCAATTTTCTTGTTCCAGCCTGTCTGGGGTCTATGTTCTGGTGGTCATCACGCAGTTAACTTCTTCTACCTGGTGGGGGGGCGGGTCTTAGTTTCTGCAAAACAACTCAAGGATATGTGTTAGGATATTATCTATAGCCCTTGAGGAGGAACTAAGTGTCCTTGACTTTGTTTTACGGCTAAGCTATTATTATTTTGTTTTGTTTGACTGCTTTCCTTTGTTTTCCTCTAATTATTAACTGATTACGTTTGCTCTTTGGAACTTGGGGAATGCCTAGAAGGCTAAAGCTTTTCAAAATATAAGCAAGCGGGCTTCCCTGGTGGCGCAGTGGTTGAGAATCTGCCTGCCAATGCAGGGGACACGGGTTCGAGCCCTGCCTCAGAGCTTCTGTTTTCACATCTATAAACAGGAGTATTGATACCCACTTGCCCAGTGAAGCACACAGGATCATTGTGGATATGAAAGGACCTAGTGGGGACCTCTGACAGGCAGCTGCTGGCATTCTGGTCGTCTTCACCCCTGTTCTCATTCTAGTGTAGGGAGCTTGGAAAACTGAGCCCAGCTTGTGGTCACCATGTCCTTACCCTGCTGCAGCTCTATTTACTTGCTCTGCTTCGAGGCCTTTCTGATGGAAGCACATTTCTGGGCCATTTAATCATTGCCTCTCTCACCTGCACAGCTTAGTATAGTTTAAAAGGGCTTTCACATCCATGCACAATCTTATTTGGTAATTTCTCAATTTCTCATTTACAGAGCACAGAATATACCAAAGCCCCCAGACCTGTGTGTCTGAGTATTTTGTCATCCTCATTTAGAGCAAGAATACTAAATGCAGTCAGAATAACAGCTGACATTTGTCGAGTTCTTATGATGTGCCAGGCACTCTGCTAAGTACTTTGTATACAGTAAAGTCTGATAAACCAGCTCTGTGTTTTTCCCACTTTACAGATGGGGAAACTGAGACTTGGTGGGGCGGTTGTTTAAGAAACGTTCTGTAAATCACAGAGCTGGTAAGTGGTGAGCCAGCGTTGCTTATTTTCCTTAAGCCCTTTGGGATCCTGCATCTGACAGGGACAAACCAGGAGTAGTGCATGGAATCCCCCTGCCACAGTATCTACTGCCTGAGTTGGGGGTATCAGGCTGCTGAAGTTGGAGAGACGGTGGAAAGAAGGAGGTAGAATTGGTTGATCGGGCACCCCCCGTTGATGTGGGTGCCCTGGGCAGGATGTTGGGGAACCTGGGTTGGAATATTAGAGCTTGTGTTCTCCTGCAGTGTGACTTTGGCCAATTCACCTACACTTTCTGCCTTCAGTTTTCCCACCAGAGAAATTGTTGGCATACTAGTGGTCATCAATCACAGCATTGCTACTTTGTGATAGCTTAGCCTTTCCCATGGGTTATCGGGTTAATCTTTGCAAGATCCCTCATGAGTGGGTACCTTTTTTCTTTTCATTTCACGGAGAAGGACAGTGAGACACTTGAGAGGTGAAGTGACTTGTACCAGGTCACTCAGGTGGTTGGTTAGGCTTGGACCTGGACTTGAACCTGGTGCACTGGGCTTGAACCTGGGCTAGTCTGGTTCCAGAGCCCAAAGCTTTAACCTCTGGGCTAAATTTGTAGAGCCCTCAGGTTCCTACCATCTGGATGAGATCTGTGTTCCACTGGGGCTTTCTCTCTTGTTAGGGTCAGGGGAGTAACACGGATCAAGCAGGAAGAAGTCCCAAGGGTAGGGGTCCTCTGTGGGCAGTCACATCTAAGTCAGAGGCTGCACCCCGGGGGGACCTCCTTATCAGTCTGATGTGGTCCTGGAAGTCCCCGCCCCGTCCCCAGCCTCCTTCCCTCTCCTGGACTCCAGTTACCTGGCTCTGCCACCAGCCCTCACCTGTGTTGTCTTGGATTCTGCTTCTAGATGCTCTAGTCCAAGGCAGAGCTCAGCCAAGCGAAGAAAAGGATGTGGCTCACAGCTTGCCCTTGTATTTATGGAGGCAGGTAGCCTCTCCTGCTGAGCTTACAGGCTTGCATTGCCCCCACAGTATCTTTTGGGAGATGTCTATGGCTTTCTGTACAGAACTATCTCTTTGAGGATTTTTGCGTAACAAATGGCCCTGCAAGGTGAAGATCTTATCTCTCCCCAGGGCAGAGGGCAGATTTTTTTGCTGCGCCCCCAGGGCAATGATTGGGCAGGCTTGCTAGTAGCCCCTTATAAGATTGGAATTTCCTAAACTCAGGGTTCCTCAGCCGTGACCCAAACCCACCGAGGGCATGACATCCACCCAGGCCCGCCTCCAACTTGGTGCAACTTGGGGGCAAGGGAACGTGAAGCTCATGCTGCTAAGAATGCTGTGAGCCGAAAGGTCCTTGATCTCCGACCCGGGAGTTTAGTGTCTTCTGCCAGGAAACTGGGGATTGGCGTACAAGTAGGGTGACATCTCAGACCCTTCACAGCTTCACAGGTTTGGTGATGAGGATGGGTGCTGATGGAGACATGTCTTTCTGGAAGAGGAGAGGATAAGAGCCCAACAGAGGCAGCTGTGGCGGCGGGGGGGGGGGGGGGGAATATACCCCACGGACGTGGTAGCAAAGGCTCTCATCCGAGGGGTTTTTGGAGCATAAAGGTTCCCCATTGTCCTTCCTGATAATGAGGCTGTGGGGCTCAAGGGAGGAGGGAAGTGCGCTGCCCGCTTGTCACTTCGGCTGCTGTTTGCACTGCTGCAGACTGGAGGAGGAGGAAGGACCAGGCGTCCCCGAGGCTGACAGACAGCGCTGGGTGGATCCAGTCTGAGCCCAGGCTGTTGCAGTGCTGCTTGAAACCCAGAGTGCAGGATGGACCGCAGCTGTGGGCATTTCTTCCGGTGACGGCTAAATCCACCTGCTTTCTGGGCCATTTGCCCCTTGACAGCGGTGCACCTTCCAAAAGCCGCTCCCTCGGGACTGAGGGAGGGCTCCCCCCCCCCCGCCCCCGCCACCGGTAAGGCAGTTAGGTCACCGGGTGTGGCTGCCTCCAGAGAGGGCTCATCTCTCAGCTGCTCTCCGGGCCATGGGGCTGCAGGGGTATGCGGACCTATTTTGATCACTCAGTGGAGGTCACTTGCTTCCGAGTAGGAGGAAGCTTCCTCTGGGCCAGCTGGAGCGGACTCAGGGAAGCACACGGCTCAGGAGACCTGGTTTTGCAGTTTGTACTGTGCAATCTTAGCCTATTCCACATTTGGGTCTTCACTGTGTACCTCAATTCTCCCTGCACTTTGCTCTCTCCATGACCTTGTCTTCTGCGGCTCTCTACCGCTCCGCCCAAGGCTCAGCTCCACTGACCCTAAGTAACCATTCGGTGACTGAGTCAGGGACCCTGGGAGGGATTTCTGGCCTGGTTCCCACCCACACAAGCCTCCCAGTTTCCAAGGGTGACTTGGCTAATTGATCTGGAGGCCTTGCCAAAAATCATATTCTGGAGGCTTGTGGAGCGTAAACGTGCACGGCTGGCTGTAGGGCTCAGCTGGCCTCAGCTGCTTGGAGTTA
The DNA here is from genome assembly GCF_028023285.1 of Balaenoptera ricei. Lineage (NCBI taxonomy): Eukaryota > Metazoa > Chordata > Mammalia > Artiodactyla > Balaenopteridae > Balaenoptera > Balaenoptera ricei. The sequence goes on along the minus strand of NC_082654.1, from coordinate 63,891,955 downwards.
TAAAAAGAACAGAAGTGCCGGTGGCGGTTGGGTGACTAATGGTGACCACTGGGGGTGTTGCCATCAGCTGTTGGGTGAGATGGTGTATATCCAGCCTCACTGAGTTCCCAAGGCCTGAGTATCCCTGGAGCCTGATAGCCTTTCTCACCTTCCAGCCGGGGCTGCGGGCACTGTTTCTATCAAGAGCTTAATCAGTGCACAGAACTCAATCAGGCACAGAACTTGATCAGTACCCTGCAGTCTCCTGAGAGCTGGCTGTGGATCCAGCCCAGTTCCAGGCACCATGGGGAGCATGTGCTATGAGGAACCATTATGAAGCTAACAATTAGGTGAGAAATGATGTGCTTGCAGACCCTCCAGGAGCTTGGAGAGCATGGATTTTGGAGTCTGATGAGCCAACTCCAAGTCCCAACTCTGCTGCTTACTTGGGCTGGTTATTAACGTCTCTGGACCTCAGTTTGTCTCATCTGTAAATGGGGACAATCCCTAACCCGCGGGGGTTAAATGAATCAAGATGGTAAAATCAATTTTAACTTGACATTGGGTCCTAAGGGAAGGAGACGTTATCCTTGGCTGGGTCACACTTAGAACATCCAACCCCCCTGCCCCCGCCCCTGGCCCAGCCCTTAACAGCAGTCTGTGGTACCTGCACTTTGCTCCACAAATGTATCATTATCACTATTATTTAGTAACAGGAGATAGGAGAGGTTCTCTCCTTGGTGACTTTTTACTTAAGCCCGGGTCCATAAACCATGGTGGTGATGGTCATCTTGGGCACGCTGTAGGAGCCGGCTGGCTTTTCTTTGCGATTACCACCCTGCCAATGGGAGCCTGACCTGCAGCTCCCCACGCTGGTGGCAGCGTAGATATTTTCTATCCTAATCTAATCCCTAATCCACACGCCCTTCATGGCAATGAGTTCAAACTCTTAGAGGAATCGTTGAGCCCCTGGAGAGAGTGGCTCACCCAGTATGGAGGGCTGAGGGGAGGGGACCTTGACGCTGGTCCATGAAACACACATCCATTGAGCACCTACTGGGTGCCAAGCTCTGGTGAGACAAAACCTGAGCCAAGAATGGCCCCTGTCCTTAAGAAGTTGATAAGAAATGCTTCAACAAGAAGTATATATCTTTCTCCGGACCACGACAGGAATCTCCTAACACTGCAGCAGACTTAAGAAACCACAAATGATTAATTGATGCATTCATTCGTTGATTCATCCAACATTTACAAAGCATTTACTGTGTTCCAGACTATATGCTAGGCAGTAAGTAAAGGTGGAATGAGACCTTTAGTTCACAGTTATTAAACAGATGGATGATTTCAGCACAGGAAGTCCTACAGGCTTGTCCGAGGTATAGACGTGGAGCAGAAGAGGGAGTGATTGGATGATTTGCTGGCTGGGAGAGTGGGAGTAGTTCTATGTCTGGGAGCGTTTCATGGAGGAGGTGACCACTGACAAAGGATTTGAAGGAAGAGTATTGGCCTGCCGGATGGAGGCGTGGGGCAGAGGCACCCGGGCTGAGGGATGCAAAGGCCTGGGGACTGAGTCATGGATGATCGGGGCTCAGAGGCACCACAGAGATGATCTCATCTACCCACTCCTGGTGCAGAGGGCAGCAGGGACTGCCCAGAACTACCCAGTCAGTCAGCAGCAGAGTTCTGACCAGAGCCTGGCCTCCTAACTTCCCAGCCAAGGTTTTTTTCTTGCTGAGCAAATGCTAGACATCATACAAAACATCATCTTCCCACTTGAATCACAAGCAGGTATGCGTTCAGGTCATCTGAATTTAGCTCAGAGTTTGTAAATGGAGAGCAGAGCTGGAGGGGCTGACATTTACTGGGGTCTCTGCAGTGCTTTCCACCGTGCCCAGTACAGAGTTGATGCTCAATAAATGTCTGCAGCCTTCTCCATGGCTGGATGGCGGGTGACAGCCTCTCCCTCTTTTGGAGGTTGCACACATGACAGTTTTCGACTCGTGATGACTTGAAGCTAGGGCTTATGAAAGCTCTGTGCCCTGGAAGGCAAGAATTTCACAGGCAAAGCGTGAGCACCTGGGTTGCCCTTAGTTTGAAAAGGGGCAGGTCATTCTGGGAATGAGTGAACGTAGATTCACCTCCAACCACTCTGCCCTTTGAGTGGTGCAGAGGGCAGGGTCTTCTAAGTCACTCAGGGCTTTCAGTATTAGGGGCTAAGAAGGAAGCAGAAGTGTCAATGATATTATGCCTTCTCTGTGCTGGTTCTTAAAGAGCTTTCAGACATGGCTGGTGTGGTTTGTGTCCGTTCTTGATGGGAGACAGATATTTGTAGTCTCATTGTCCAGATTTAGAAAACTGAGGCTCAAAGAGGGGCACAGCCCAGGGCAACCTATTGGAGCAAAGTTGGCCTTGAGTAAAGAGAAGTCACCACCACCTGAATTGCATTTCAGAGACTCAATTTCACCACAGCCTCCACTGTGTTGACAATATATAGAAACAAAGTAGTATTCTCTGTCCTTCTGAAGTATATCAAATATATATATAAAGGCATATATCTTTTTCTGGAAGATTATTTATTTATTTATTTATTTATTTATTTATTTATTGGTTGTGTTGGGTCTTAGTTGTGGCACGTGGGATCTTCGTTGAGGCATGTGGGATCTTTCATTGCTGCATGTGAGTTTTTCTCTTCTCTAGTTGTGGCGTGCAGGCTCCAGGGTGCATGGGCTCTGTAGTTGTGGCACGCGGGTTCCAGAGTGCGTGGGCTCTGTAGTTTGCGGCACACGGTCTGTCTAGTTGAGGCGCGGGAGCTCAGTAGTTGTGGCATGTGGGCTCAGTTGCCCCACAGCATGTGGGATCTTAGTTCCCTGACCAGGGATAGAACCCACGTCCCCTGCATTGGAAGGCGGATTCTTTACCACTGGACAACCAGGGGAGTCCCAAAGGTATATATCTTTATATTATAGTTTATATCAATACATAATTATATAACACATTATATAGTTACTAAAGTATGTATTATTATATATAATAATATTATATATTAAATATGCTATACATTTATATATCATAGCATATAATATTATACATTTATTTATATTTATATACATTATATATAATATTTATAATATACATTTTATAGTATGTATTATATAAATTATATATTTAAATATAAACTATAACACAAAGATCTACATCTTAATATATGTATATCTGCTGTATTTCAGAAAGACGGACAATACTGTGATAAGCACCCCCTCCCACTATATTAACATTTTTGCCCCTTCGGGCTCTAAACCCTCAAGTACCCAGTACCACAGTGTGAGTGAGGAATTTGAGAGCAGTTTTTACATCTCGCTAGCTTTCCAAATCCTAACACTGCTCCTGCCCACTCATAGAAGCTGCTGGTGGCTGCCGAGAGCCCTCTGGATGGGCCAGAGCCCTGGACATGGCCTTTTAGGCACCTCAAAGTCAGATCCCTGCCCACTTCTCTCCACCAGCCACAGGGCATGTCCTCCAGGAAGCGTCTTCCGTCGGCTCACCTGTAGGTTTGGAGTCCCTGCTCTGTGCCCTCAAGCACCTGTGCCTACGCCCCTCCCAGCAGGTCACCCCCCCACCGGAGCCCCCTTGTCTGTGACCCTCACTATGTTGCAGGAAAGAGAGTGGGGCTTGAGAGGATGGTCACGTCCCAGGTCTCAGACGAGTCCCTGGGACAGCCACCAAGTGTGGGTTCTTGGCTTTGCGCAGGACAGAATTCAAGAATGAGCCATAGTAAAGTGAAGGAAGGTTTATTTAGGGAGATACACACTCCATAGACAGAGTGTGGGCCATCTCGGAAGGCGAGAGTGGCACCAGGGTATGGCGTTGTCAGTGTTTACAGGGGTGGGTAATTTCATAGGCTAATGAGTGGAAGGAGTATTCCAACTATTTTGGGGAAGGGGTGGAGATTTCCAGAAATTGGGCCACCACCCACTTTTTGACCTTTATGGTCGGCCTTGGGACTGTCATGGCGCCTGTGGGTGTGTCATTTAGCTTGCTGATGTGTTACAGTGAGCGTATACTGAGGCTCAAGGTCTAGTGGAAGTCGACTCGTCTGCCATCTTGGACCTATTTGGTTCTTTTTTTTTTTTTTTTTAATTATTTATTTATTTTTGGCTGCGTTTGGTCTTCGTTGCTGCACACGGGCTTTCTTTCGTTGCGTCGAGCAGGGGTTACTCTTCGTTGTGGTGCGCGGGCTTCTCATTGCGGTGGCTTCTCTTGTTGCAGGGCATGGGCTCTCGGCACACGGGCTTCAGTAGTTGCAGCACGCAGGCTGAGTAGTTGTGGCTCGGGGGCTCTAGAGCGCAGGCTCAGTAGTTGTGGCGCACGGGGTTAGTTGCTCCGTGGCATGTGGGATCTTCGCAGACCAGGGATCAAACCCATGTCCCCTGCACTGGCAGGCGGATTCTTAACCATTGTGCCACCAGGGGAACCGGACCTACTTGGTTCTAATCAGTTTATGTCGTGTCCTCGGGCTATGTCATTCTTTCATTCTTTTAAAGGTTGTGCCCTGCCCCCTTTCCTCCTGTTTCAACTAGACGGTAAGCGCAGAACACACAGACTGGTCTGCCACGGTCACCTCTGACTCCCGGTGTCCAGCACAGAGCTGCGACGGGGGCATGCCAGGAGTTTGTTAGATGTTGGCCACGAGTTGGAAGCTGGAGCAGGGAGAATCTGTGTCCTGGGAGTGAGGGGGCCACCCTGACCATCAGAGCCGCAGAGGGAGACAGGACCAGCTGTGGCATTTTGCTGAGTCGGCTCATTTTGGAAAGTTGGAATCAATCTGGGTTTCCCACGTAGCAACCATTCACTCCCCTCCCTCCTGTCTCATAGAAACATGATTTGTTCATCTTCTTCAGAGCAGCTATGGCTGCATAGGAGGGCCTTGGCCCTTGTTGGGGACTGACTGAGGAATGGGCTGAGGGAAATTCTGGACCCTGAGGGCAAACTTCTGCAAGGGGGCCTCTGGAAGCCTTTACCTTGTTCTTCAAAAGGGGCACAAGAAAATGCAGAATTCTGTAGGACAAATGTCCTGGTTTCTTCAATCAAAAAATGGAGAGGAGGAAATTGTTTAGATGAGGGGTCAGCAAACCTTCTCTGGAAAGACCAAGTAGTAAATATTTCAGTCTTTGTGGGCCATGCTGGCTCTGGAGAAACTACTCCACTCTCTTTGTAGCAAGAAATGAGCCAAAGAACATGTAAACAAGTGGAGGTGGTTGGGAGTGTTTACAGGGCGGTGGTGGGATTTGGCCCTAAGTGTCATTTGCCCACCCCTGGTTTAGATGAAAAGACTCTTCTGTGACACATCAGCCAAATGCAATGTGTGGACTTTGTTTGGACCCTGATTTGAACAAACCAAGTCTTAAAAACAAAACTAAACAAAACAAAAAAATTTGTGACAGTTGGGGCAATTTTAACAATGATGGGATATAAGATGATTTGAAGGAATTGTGGTTAATTTTGTTAGGTGTGACAGAGACATTATGGTTTTTGTTGTTGATGTTGTTTTGTTTTTGTTTTTAAAGAAGAGAGAGTCTTTATCTATTAACTACTGATACTAAGTGAGAGATAATGCCTGAGATTTGCTTTCAAGTAACCCAGGGTGTGGAGGGGAGGAAGTAAAGAAAACAAGATTGGCCATGGGCTGATAATGATTGAAGCTGGGTTATGGGTGAAAGTGGGGAGAGGCGGGTCTTCATACTATTCTGTCTTCTTTTGTGTATGTTCGAAAATTTGCATAGTAACATTTTTAAAAGTGGGGACAAGAAAAAACTCCCTCTTCCATTGCCTCTGGTGATCTTCGCATCTGGTGAACATATGTTGCCTGGCATTAATGCAGCCATCTTGTGACTCAGAAGGGACAAGCCTGAGGATGAGATTAACCACAAAACATGGCAGAGTGGAAAGAGGAAGGAACTGGGGTGTCGGATGATTCTTTTGGGTTGCCAAATTAACCAGGCCAGAATGGGCCTGCTTCAGTGTTCCATATTACATGGGGTAATAAATTAAGCTGTTTTTAATTTTGTTGTTGTTACATGTAACTCAACTGATCTGGAGAAAGGAACAGAATGGAGGCCTGGCTCTTCTCTGCTGCAGGGTGCCACCATGGCATCTGAGGGGACACCAGGATTGGAAGAAAGGCTTGTGAGAAATGGGTCCTTGCCAAATCTCTCCGAGTCCTTCTGTCATACCCAAGGGGCTCCAGGAAATGGGAGTGGTCTCTGCTTTCTGCCTACTGATGCCGAAAACTTGGCCTCTGTGCACTGGTGCCAAATCAAATCTCAGAGACAGAGTTTTGGGTGAAGTAGAAAAGAATAGGTTTATTGCTTTGACAGGCAAAGGGGGACACAGTGGGCTCATGCCCTCAAAAACTGTGTGTCCGAACCTGGGGGATTTGGTGCGGAGTTTTATAGCGCTGGTTCAAAGGTGGGGTTGCTGCTAAGGATCAGGGTGTGTGCAGGGCCTGCATTCCTTTAATCTGGCCTCAGGTGGTTTCCTGATGAGCTTCTTTGGTTCTCGAGGTTATCAAACTGTGACCTTCTCTCTGGAATGAAGAATGCTTCATCAAGTATTGTAGTTAACATCTTCCATTTGTTGGGGGTTTTAGTTCTGCAGAAGAGCTCAAAGATATTGTTATGTGTATCCTTTGAGGTGGAACCAGAACCCTGCCCCAAGGCTGCACTATTGTTTCTTTCTTTTTTTCTTTAATAAATATATTTTTAAAAATTAATTAGTTAATTTTATTTTTTGGCTGCGTTGGGTCTTCGTTGCTGCGTGCGGGCTTTCTCTAGTTGTGGTGAGCGGGGGCTACTCTTCCTTGCGGTGCGTGGGCTTCTCATTGCAGTGGCTTCTCTTGTTGCGGAACACAGGCTCATGGCACTCAGGCTTCAGTAGTTGTGGCACGCAGGCTCAGTAGTTGTGGCATGCGGGCTCTAGAGCTAAGGCTCAGTAGTTGTGGTGCACGGGCTTAGTTGCTCCGCGGCATGTGGGATCTTCCCGGACCAGGGCTTGAACCCGTGTCCCCTGAATTGGCAGGCGGATTCTTAACCACTGCGCCACCAGGGAAGCCCTGCACTATTGTCTCTTTTTTTTTTTTAAATTAATTAATTAATTAATTTATTTATTTATGGCTGTGTTGGGTCTTCGTTTCTGTGTGAGAGCTTTCTCCAGTTGTGGCAAGTGGGGGCCACTCTTCATCATGGTGCGCGGCCTCTCACTATCGCGGCCTCTCTTGTTGCGGAGCACAGGCTCCAGACGCGCAGGCTCAGTAATTGTGGCTCACGGGCCCAGCTGCTCCGCGGCATGTGGGATCTTCCGGGACCAGGGCTCGAACCCGTGTCCCCTGCATTGGCAGGTGGACTCCCAACCACTGTGCCACCAGGGAAGCCCTGCACTATTGTTTCTTGATTGCTCCTTCCTTGTCTCTGCATCCCCTCACTTCCCTGATTAGCAACCTGTTGAACCTGCCCTTTGGAACTCAGGGAACGTCATGGAGGCTGAAGCCTATTCCCTACAAACAAGAAACGGGGGACACAGAAAGGCTTTTGTGTCCAGGAGCCCCACAGGGTCCTGCTCGGTTTCACTACCTCTCTTGAACCCCAAAGGGCCAATGTCAGGGGCTGCACTGGACTTTGGCTAGAGGGATGCTGATATTGTAATAGTAGACCGACAGTTTTGGGAGAGGAAATGGCAGACGCAGAGTTCCTGAAGGACAGCTGGCCTTTCTGGCATCCTTCCTTACAAGGACAGGGAGATCTCCTCTCCCTGAACCCTCAACACACAGTAACCGCAACCACAGAAGGTCTACACACAGGGCACGACAGCATTGTTTCTAACTGATCTCATGGTTCAGCTGGTCTCGGGGGTATCAGCTGTTCTGTAATGCATGACAAATCACTGTGGTTAACTTAGCCCATCCGGGTCTCCTAGATACGGTCATTAGACGTTTGCCAACAAATGTGCAGAGGGAATGCTGGAGGAAAAAAGGAGAAGGGTGATGTGGAGAAGGGCCACAAGCGATGGTCTCTGGTTCCTCTGGATGTCACAGAGCTCTGCCAAGGACTCAGAGTTCACATAAACTCAAGCTCAGGTTTTGGAGACGGGATGGGAGGTGAGGGGGGGCAGCCATCAATAAGGAACAGGTCACAAATCCTCAGTGAGTTTGTTCTCAGTCCCACTTTTGCCCCTATTTTCAAGGCTGTGCTTACAGTAGTGATTCTTAAATAGGAGCATGCATCAGAATGCCCTGGAGGACTTGTTAAAATACAGATTACTGGGCCCCTCCTCCTGAGTTTCTGATTAAGCAGGTCTGGGTTGGGGCCTGAGAATCTGCATTGGTGACAGACACTGAAGTGATGCCGATATTCTGTTGCTCTGGGAAACCCTGATTTGAGAACCACTGGCTTAGAACTTCTTGGCAGGACAGTGGCTCTCAGGTATCAGGAAGAAGAGATCCAAACTTTTCTTCGTCTTCACTTTGGGCTGAGGTGGGAACCAATGATGAACGGCCAGAGGGGCCTGGTCCTGGGTGGGAGGAGCCTAGAGTTGTGATGCTCTCAGATCACCTGACCAGGAACCAGGAGTCTTGGGGTATTATTTTGCTCCTGAGTGATCTCACTGTGTGGCCTTGAAAAGGTCACCTCTGCTCTCTGGGCCTCAGTTTAGCCCTTTATAAAATGGACAGATGGCACTATTCTGTATGTGTTACAGTTTTCACAACAAAAAGGTTTTTTGAAAATAAAAAGGAAGACAAAATGAACTAGGTGACCTCTAAGGGGGTGAGGGTCGGGGAATCTCATGCTGGCACCACGGTGTACTCAGAAGCTTTTGGGCTGGAATCCAACTTGGGAGTGAATATGACTGATATTAAGTAGCTGCAAGTACTGCCTGGGGCAATCGCCTAACCTTGCAGAGCCTGGAAGGGGGGATGAGGATACTCATGCCTAGGGCTGTTGTGAGAACTGATGCAAATATGCAAAGTGCCTGGTCAGTAAGTGGCTGCTAAGATGATTGCTTTGTTATTTTCAATATCTCTTCAAGGGCTGGGGGGGACACAAAGGCAACTCTTCTCCCCCATCTCTGCCTGACTGTGGAGCCTGGTGACCTTGTTGATGATGGAATCAGAACTTGCAAGTATATGTCTCAGGTTTTCCCCTGGAACGATAATTCTGGGAAGTGCTTAACTCCCCAAATTTTCTTTCTTCCTTTCTTCCTTTCTTTCTTCCTCACTCCCTCCCTCCCTTCCTTCTTTCTTTTTTTTAAATTTTTATTGGAGTATAGTTGATTTACAATGTTGTGTTAGTTTCTGCTGTACAGCAAAGTGAATAGTTATGCATATACATATATCCACTCTTTTCTGGTCATTACAGAGTGTTCAGAAGAGTTCCCTGTGCTATACAGTAGGTCCTTATTAGTTATCTATCCTTATCTATCTATATATAATAGTGTGTATATGTCAATCCCAGTCTGACAATTTATCCCTCCTCTCCACCCCTTCCCCCTTGGTAGCCATAAGTTTGTTTTCTACATCTATGACTCTATTTCTGTTTTGTAAATAAGTTCATTTATATCATTTTTTTAGATTCCACATAAGCAAGATCATATGATATTTGTCTTTCTCTGTCTGACTTACTTCACTCAGTATGACGATGTCTAGGTCCATCCATTTTGCTGCAGATGACATTATTTCGTTCTTATTTATGGCTGAGTAGTATTCCATTGTATATATGTACCACATCTTCTTTATCCATTCATCTGTCGATGGACACTTAGGTTGCTTCCATGTCCTGGCTATTGTAAATAGTGCTGCAGTGAACATTGGGGTGCATGTATCTTTTTGAATTATGGTTTTCTTTGGATATATGCCCAGGATTGGGATTGCAGGATCATATGGCAGTTCTATTTTTAGTTTTTTAAGGAAGCTCCATACTGTTCTCCATAATGGTTGTACCCAAATTTTCTTTTCTTTTTTTTTAACAGCTTTATTGAGATGTAATTCGCATACCATAAAATTCATTCTTCCAAAGTGTACAATTCAGTGTTTTTAGTATAGTCACAGAATTATGCAGTCATCACTACTCTCTGAATTTAGATCGAAGCCCCACAGCCATTAGCACTCACTCCCTATTCCTTTCCTCCCCAAGCCCTGGCAGCCAGTAACCTAATTAGTATCTCTATAGATGCTAGGAAGTTTTTATAAGTGGTTAACTCCCCAAATTTTCCATGAACTTTTCTTTCTCCAGCTCCCATTCATTTGATTATTAATTTAACTAATATTTATTGAGGGCCCACTAGGTGCCAAACACAGGACAGGCACTGGGGATACAATTTGGAAAAAAATCCAGACAAGGTCCGTCCCTGCTCCCTGTGGAACTTATGGTCCAGGGGGGAAGCAGATGTTAATCTGTGAATCACACAAAATCAGGTGAAACTCAACAGTGAGAAGTACTGTGAAGGAGATGGACAGAGATGGTGTCCCTGGTTGGGAGGGCCGGACAGGCTTCAGGTAGGGACGACTAGAAGGCTGTCCAAAGGGTGAGCAGGGATTGACTGGGCGAAGAGGCTGGATAGAGCATTCAGGGCAGAGTGGACAGCCTGTGCAAAGGCCCTGAGGCAAGATGAGCATGGTGCATACAAGGAGCTAGCCTGCAGGGCTGTGAGTGGGGGGACACGGAGGCAGGAAGGTCAGCAAGACCACCCCGTGCAGAGCCTCATAGGCTGTGTTAGGGAGTCTGGTCTTTATCCCAAGAGTAACAGCCTTTGGAGGTTTTATAGCAAAGGCAGATACATGATCTAAGGTGTGATTCAAATATGTCCTCGGATGCAGTTGGAGAAGAGGTGTCAGGGGCCAGAGCTGGGGGGAGGATCTTTTAGGACAAACTTATGGCAGTGGCCATTGAAGGGATGCTGGTGACCTGGTGGGGCAGGGGATGCATTTGAGATGGAAGTAGCTGTATTTGGGGCTCCTTTGGAGTTGACTACATAGGGCTTGGAGGTGAGTTGGTGACTAGGGTGGCCTGGCTGTCTGGCTTCCTAACTGGGTGGATGGTGTGGCTCTCACTGAGCTAGGGTGGAATTCCCTTTCCCCTCGCCTGAGTACGTCAGAGCCCAGAGGGTCACTGGTCACACCAGGAGATATAAGAAAGGGACGCTCTGTGTGTGTTTCAGGGTAACATGTAAAGCACAGCAGCTGGCACTCAACAAATGACAGCCACCTGCTGGGCCCCCAAGCTGTGACAAACCTATGCCACTACTATGTCGTCTCCCCCATCCACATCTCGCCCAGGGACTTCCTGGCTTCTTGCTGCAGAGACCTGTCTCAGGCTGAGACTCTTACTTCCTTAGGGGCGTCTGTGACTCCCCCCTGAGGAGGGGAGATTTTGTTGTCTCAACCTCAAACCCCCTCTTCCTCCTCTTGGAAGGTGGAGCAGGGGAGGGAAAGAGCTGGTGCCTGGGAGAGAGGCTGTGCTCCTGCAGGTGAGAGAGCAGGTTCCTGGGTTCGGAAGCCAGGGGTTTAGTCTCACTCTAAACTAGCTGTGAAACCAGAGGCGAGTCCCCTCCCTCTCTAGACAGAACCTGTAAAATGGGGGTGGGGCACTGGCTTGGAGACTATCTCAGGGCACCTCCAGCTCCAGTCTCTGGGGTTTTGTCTGTGCTCAAAGGAGAACGCGCCAGCGGTCGGGGGCTGCCTTCCTCCTCAGGGGGCACTCACAGGCGACCCTGCTCCCGCATCCGGTGCGCACTTCTCCGTCCCTGTCTCTCCCGGTTGTCAGGCTTTCTCACGCACCTGTCATGTCTTCCAGGGGGTTGCCGACCGTGTGCAGTTCAAGCTGTTCGCATCTCCCCATCTCCTGCCAGGGCTTTGGACGGGAGGAGTGTTGGACAAGTGTCGGAGGGCTGTGAGCACGAGAAACATCCAAGCCATTTTCCCCCCCGTGCAGAATCTCAGGTGAGAGACTGGGAACCCGGAACCTGCCGTCCTCGGAGGGTCCCGGCAGATGCCAGGAGATTTCTTTGCTTTGGCTCCGATCACCTCCAGAAACAGGGCCGGCCATGCAGCCATTTCCTCCACCTTCTCTGGCCCATGCTCTGAGCTCTGCTCCCATGTCCCCTCTTCCTAACAAAGACTTCCTCAGTAGAAAAGAGCTTGGACATACAATATTTGCCAACAAAAGCAACCATTGTAGCCCCAAGGGAAGGGGGTTGGGGTAGAGAGCCAGGGAAAGGTTTTGCTCTCTGCTTGCCGAGACTGGCTCCAGGGAAGGCCCCAGCCCACAGTTCATGAGTCAGGCTGCTGGGGTCCCAGCTGTAGTCTCTCCCTCTTGACTTACCAAGTCTAAGGCAGGAAGTATGGGGTGGAGTCCAGGGAGAGCACTGCAAGTTCCTCTGGGATGGCCCTGCAGAGGGAGAAAATTAGCAATCACATGCCACGACTTTTCCCTTCTGTCGCCACAGGGCCCCCACTCTGCAGCTGGGAAAACTGAGCCCCTGAGAAGGGAGGCAGGCCATTTAATCCTGAGCTCATCTGGTGGGTTTGCGGAGGGCCAGAATGGAGACAGTTCACTGCCTCTCCTGCAAGTTCCCACTGACACGTGTACCCCTCATACTCTTGCTTCATCAGCCCTCACACACAAAACCACAGTCTGGCCCTTGACTTCACAGATCTTAAAGAACCAGAAAGAGGAGAAAGAGAACTCTATTCTTCCCAAACTTAATATAGATCTGTTTGGTGGTGCCATCTCAAATAATTGGATGCTCTGATGTTGCTTGGAATAGAACACACTCTGCATTTCCACAGGACTTTAAAGTTTACGTCTGTGACTCCTGTGATCCTCACCACTTCCCCTTTGACAGATGAGGTACTGCAGCCCAAAGAGGGAAATGACTTGCCCTTGGCCACTTGGTCTGTACTGGCTGTCTAGCTTACAACAGTCTCCTGACCCCTACCCTTGTCTCTTTCTCCTGCTCAGCACTAGATTCTGGGTCCTGATGCCAGCTCTGCTGCAGATGAGCTGTGTGACCTGGGACACGTCACCTCAGCTCTCTGAACCTCCTTCATAAATGTACTGGCCCTCCAAAACCCTGATGTCATTTCATTCATTCCACAAGTGCTGCTTTTCAGGAGGCCCTGAGTCAGGTCCTGGAGCCGTGAGGATGAAGATTCCAGCTCTCTGCCCACAAAGTGGGACCATATTCAGAGCCCAGGGAGGGTGTGGACTGGGAAACCTCACATAGAGAGAAGAGGGCAGGAACCCAAGTTCTCTTTCAGGGGACCCAGGGATTCCCAAGAGAAGTCTGGTCAGAGAATTTGCATCCATAAGTTGGCCTCCCTTTAAGAAAGCCCTACAACAAAATGTCTGAACTCAAAAGAAAGATTAGGGGTCTTTATACACTTTACAGAAAGGTTCTTTACTCTGCAGTTCTTAAAAACCAAACAAACCAAAAAAAACAAAACTCCTTTCTCCAGTTCCCACCTCTGGATTTACAGTGCATTTGAAAATTGTTAGGAACACATTCATAGAGTAAAGCAGGAGAGGAAAGCAGGAGTTGGGCTGTTTGCCTGACTACTGAACGGGTCTCAGCAGCATTACAAAACCAGCAGCCACTCTTATCTCTTAGACTCAGTTTTTCCCACCTTAGGCTGTGTGGTGGGTACATTGGTGCCAGGTGTGGAAGCAGAGAATGGTTATCATTTATTGAACCTTACTATGTGCTATAATTAACACCCATTTCACAGACGAGGAAACCGAGGCTCAGAGCTAGGATTTCAATCAGGTCTGGCTGACTGTAAAGCCAGGGCTCTCGGCTCACCTTGCTCAGCCCTGCTCTTGACTAAGACACAGATCAGTCACTGCACTTGGGGGCCCAGGGTGCTGTAGTCTGCAAAATGGGTAGATCCAAGGGGCGGAAGATTACTGGGGGCATCAAGACCATCAGGAGAGAAAGGAGACACTCTCTTGGGGCGGGGGTGGGGGTGGGGGTGGTGCTCACCATCTCCCCATCCAAAGGCAGTGGGACATCCCATCGGCCCAGGAGCTCTGGAAACTGGGCCCTGCAGTCAAGTAAAGGGGGGTGGGGCGGAGGAGCCTAGGAAAGTAAGGGCCATCACTCCTGGGGAGCCCATGAGCCTGAGGGGACACTCGCCCAGGGCGCCCGAAGCCCCAGCTCGGGCTCCGCGTGGCACTTCCGATCCGCGCCCTGCGCCCCGCCCACGGGCGCTCTGCGCCCCCAGCTCCGACCCGCGCCCGGCCCCGCCCCGCCAGTGTGCCCACCCCCGGCCCGCCCCGCGGTCCACTTGCCCGGCTCCCGCAGCGTCCCGGAGCGTCAAGGCGCTGGCGGACTGACCCGCCAGCAGTTGGCACTGGGGGCGCTGGCGCGTCGGCCGCTCCGCTCTCCCGCCGGCAACCTCGGGCTCCCGGAGCCAGCGGTCCAGACGGCGACGCCGCGCGTGGGGCCGGGATCGGGCGGCTGGAGGCTGCGAGGCGGGAGGCGGCGGAGGAGGCGAAGGCCGGCCGGAGCCCCGAGCGCGCCCCAGCCTCGCTCGCAGCCCGGAGCTCGGGGCTCGGCGCCCTCCCGGCCCGCGTGCCCGCGCGGCCACATGGCTCCTCTCCGCGCGCGGCTGTCCTTCCTGCTGCTCTTGCACTGTGCGCTCTGCGCCAACGCGGGCAGCAGGACCCCAGGTGCGTGCGGGTAGGGCGCGCAGGGGCGCGCGGGGTCCGGGGTGCACGCGGGTCAGGGTGGCCCGAGGGTGCCCGAGGAGCCTGGCAGCTTTCGAGGGGGTGGGAGGCTGTGCGCACGCTGGGTCCGAGCTCTCTTTTCTTACCCCAGTGCCACCGATGCTGTCCGGGGATTTCTCTCCCTTTCTGGCACAAGACTAGGGAGAGACCCCAGGAGAGCACTTGAGGATAGGAGCCTTTTCTTAGAAGCTTTGTATCTGTCTCTTGGTCTCTGTGTTTCTCTCTCACTCTCTGTCTTCGCTCCTGTGTGTCTTTCTCTCAGTGTCTTCTCTGTCTCCAGCTTGTACGCATGTGTGCACATATGTGTGTACATGTGTGCAAGTATCTGTCACACACAAAGAATCAGGCTGGCAGGTGGCTGCCCCACCCCCCAGTGAACACCGGGCACTCACACTCCTGCACAGAAACACACATGCATCCCTCTCCCCCAGCATTCTCACACTCTGTGCTGTGCAGACAGCCTCTCACACGCAGATCAGACACCCTCCACCCTCACTTTGCAGTGTGAGGTGCCCTCCTGGTGGCTCTCAGCATGGGGAGGGGGCTCTGGTCATTTCCAGGCAGGGTGCCTGCTTGTCTTTGAGCTCTGTTCATGGACCAAACAGGATCCCCCTAGCTAAAGTCTTGGGGGTGTTCTGCTGCAAAGGGTAAAACCAGAGGAAAGTTCGTCATCTCCCTCCCCGCCCTCCAATAACTGCCTTGGGCAGGAGGGATTTTCAGGGCACATCATTTTCTAGGTTTTATCAGTGCCGTGAAGGGGGCTGGGGACACAAGAGATAGAGCTGTGTGGAAATGAAAATTCCTCCCTAACTCCTATCCATGAATCACTAGGCCTAGAAGCCAGGGAGCTGTCATTCCTGCCCGGCCTGGCTGGGCTTAGCGAGAGCTGTGTGAGGACGGGCTGCTGGCATGCAGCCTGGAGCATGGGGCCATGACCTCACACTTAATTCAGTCCGAGTGGGCAGGTCACCCCTGCGTCTCCTTTTATTTTTGAAGATCTATATTTACCCAGCTTGGGGCTGGGCCATGTAGAAATCTCGGCAGCCACTGTGCTGCTTAAAAAAGTTTTCTTTCTAAACTTGGAAAAATGTAGAACCTGTATTCCCTCCCTTCCCTCTCCAGCTCCTCTCTTCTCCTTGACACGTGCCCAGGAGGCCCTGAGTTTCTAGGTGTGTTTGTTTTGCCAGCTGTGTTCCAGGAGCTTGGTGACGAGGGCCCTACCCCGGGGTGGGCTGGTGACTTCAGGGCACTGGGGAGTTTGGGCACATCCAGCCATCCCTCTTTGCCCTGGGGGCTTTCGGGGAATTTCCACTGTAGTGCCCAAGCTTGGAAGGTTTGTTGCTAGAGTGACAGGACTCTGTTTGGCATCATTTGTTTTCCTCCGCTAGCTGTAACAAGGGCCTGGGGACTATGGGGTGCAATGTGTGTCTAGCAGTTTACAAACTTGAACACCGATCATCCAAGTGCAGAGATCCAGGGGCTCTGGAAGCACTGGATGAGAAATAGATGAACTTGGGCTAAGGGGTTCCTCCAAGGTGACGGTCAAGGTTGCAGAGCCCTTCCTGCCCCCATGGGATTTCCAGCTTCCCCGGCTTAGCTCTGCCCAGACGGCACCGAAGTAACTCTTTCTTTATTTCCAACAGAGTTGCGCTTCTCAAGAAAGCTCAGTGACTATGGTGTGACAGTGCCCTGCAGCACAGATTCTCAGGGACGCTTCCTCTCCCACGTGGTATCTGGGCCACCAGCAGCCTCCTCAGGGAGTACAGAGGTGGACGGACCACCGGCACCACTGTCACACTCCGGTCACCTGCGGGTGGCTCGAAGCCCACTGCGCCCCAAAGGAGCGACCTTGCAGCCTGGCAGGGGGGGACGCTCCTCCCTCTACTTCAACGTCACTGTTTCTGGGGAGGAACTGCACTTACACCTGCGGCCCAACCGGCGGCTGGTGGTGCCCGGAGCCTCGGTGGAGTGGCAGGAGGATTTTCGGGAGCTGTTCCGTCAGCCCTTGCAGAGGGAGTGTGTCTACACCGGGGGTGTCACGGGCATGCCAGGGGCAGCTGTCGCCATCAGCAACTGCGACGGATTGGTAAGGGACAAGGCTTTCATCAAGCAGCACCCCCCATCCTCCCCCTTTCCTCCCCGTCGCCCTCACCGAGCCAGACCGACATGGTTTTCTCCTTGGCTCCTGTGTGTTTGGGATTCCTGTGGGCACAGCCTGCAGTCTGGGCCAAGTCAGGGGCTGCGCCACTTTCCAGAGAGAACCCCGCGTGCCCCTTTGGCCACCAGGTTCATACTGTGCCAGCTGTAAAGTGGCCGAGATAGGATGGTACCTTATCCTGTTCATCCCCTCACCATCTACTGACACACCGGGACCGCGGCTCACCTGTCAGGGGTCTGAGTGCAGACACACGCAGGCGTGAGGAGGGCAGGCTCTGCTGGGGTTGAGTCCTGGCTGTGCCGCTCGCTGGCCGTGTCACTTTGGATAAGTTACTTGCCCTCTTGTGGTCCTTTCCCTTACCCATGAAGTGGGATTTATTCATTCTGCACGTATTTACTGTGCGCGCTCCACGTGCCAGTCGGGCGCTGGGGATACGGCAGTGCCTGAGACAGACACAGTCCCCTGCCCTCCTGGAGCTGATGTGCTGGTGATGAAAATATGACCTACCTCACCAGGCAGCACGGCCAGTGGTTGGCACCTGCTTGGCACATGGTCAGGGCTGTCGGTATCAGCTGCTGTTATTATTTTTACTGCTGTGTCCTTCCTCGTGCCCCACTGTCTCTCATCCCGAAGCCAGCCTGCTCCTCCGTGGCTCTCTGATCTGAGTTCCCTTTCTCAGGACCTGCTCCCTCCTCCCAGGCACAGGGAACCCCCTGCTAGTTGGTTCCATGTTGCAAACCAGAAAGCCACAGGTGGCTTCTCTCCTTCCTGTGCTCAACTCAGGCTGGATCCCACTCCCCTTGCTGCCCCGTCTGCTGTGTATCAGGCCCTCGTGAGCCTGCGTGGCAGCTCCAGGGCCTTGATGGGCACTGTTTTCATGGTCTCTGCTTTGCCAGGCATGAGCTGACATGTCCAGGAAAGGACCTGCTTGCCCCTCTGCCTTTGAGCTTTAAGAGAGGGATGAGTCAGATCGGGGGATGGTAAGGGGAGGGGTCTTTCCTTACTGGCAGGGCTGGGAACACTTCTTACCATCTTCCCATCCTTAAGAGGTGTCTTCCTGCTGAATGTCATGGCTGCCTTTGTCTAGACCAGGGTTTCTCAATCTTTTTTTCGTTATCATCCCCCTGGGGAGCCTTTTAGACATTTTTTCCCTAATTGCTCCCCAATGAAACCTTAATACCACAGCTATACTGAATATGTTTTTAAACTCTATGTATATCCGTGCTTTATATATGAAAAGAGTAAACTTTTTGCCTCCCAAAGAACCAATTTTTGCCCCATTGGAGGCACTAGAGCCCCCATTGAGAGGCATGGTCTAGGCAGTGGTTGATTTTCAGAGTTGAGTGTGCACCAGAATCACCTGGAATGTGAGGGTTCTGTGGAGCGGACTTTGAGGAACCCAGATTGTAAGGATAGCTGGGGAAGGCTGAGACCTTGTCCTGCTGCCAGGGTGAGCCTTGGCCGCCATCCTGCCCTGGCTCAGCAGTCCTGGGACTCTCCTCAGCCTGTGACTAGCGCTATGCTGTAGCCACAAGTTTTGGTTGAAAATCCAAAGTGACGTGAGGAATCACCTAGAGATCCAGTGTCTGTGCAGATGGAGAGATAGAAAGCACCAGTGCACATCAGTGGCTTGGGCTGAATGACATGGTGACCTGAAGTCATCAGCCAAATGGGCTGTAAGCTGTTCAGTGACAGAGCTGTTCTCCCGTTTCCTTGACTACCTCCATAAATGTCCACGGGGACATAAACAAAGGCATGAGTGGATGATCATCGCCATGAATATGTAACTGCCCACACCCTTTGCACCCGGGAAACCTTCTTATCATTGAACCAGCTCAGCAGCCATTGACAAGTGGTCACTGGATGTTCAGCTGATGTTGCTGACTTTTGGTGGCCTCTGAGTAAACGTTCTCATTGGCTGTGTGACCTGGGCAAGTCACTTCCCCTCTCTGGGCTTTACTCTTCTCATTTGTCCAAAGAGGGGCTGCACTCACTCCTCCCTGGCAGACAGAAATCGATTCTACGTGTCATTTGCAGAAGCTGGGTCAGATCTCGGAGGCTCCATGGATGAGCTTCTGGAAGCCTGTTCTGCAGTGGAACTGAGGCTCTGGGAGTGGCTTGCCTGGTCCCTGCATTTGGTGAGAGGCAGAATTGGACCTCCTGGGCTGGGCCCCTGCTTGTGCCCTGGGCTCCAGAGTCCAGTCCCTAAGGCCAGTTCTCAGGGGTCTCCCTGACCTGGTCCCTGAGAGGGACCACAGCCCAGCACAGAGGCTCTCTGTGCAGGGTAGGGATTTCCTCACTTCCAGCCCACTCCAGAAGACTGCCCTGTGTCCCATGAGAGCAAGGGCTGTTCACTGTCACCCAGCTGAGCCACCTTTGGATTCAAAGACCACAGTGTAGCCCTTCTGATGATAAGATTTAACTCTGCATCTTTATGTGGACTCTGAGTTTTAACCCCATCTTCTTCCATGTCTCAAATGCTGAAGTCATTCAGTCCAAAAAAATACGTGCTGAGCACTGGCCATGGGCAAGGTCCACAGGGAGATGTAAGCAAGTGAAAGTGACACAAATAATAACAGCAACAGTCACAAGCCATAGCCATAGCCCAGGCACAGCACACATACTGTCATGTGCATTCATTAACTTCATCCATCGTGTAAGTGGGGAAACTGAGTCATGGGGAGGAGATGTGAAGATAATATCAATACATATAGCTTCTGTTGGCACAGGACTTTATAGTTTATAAAGCCCTTCAGTTGTATGAGTGCGTACACAGATATTGTTGTAACCCTGCTTTGCGGAGAGTCAGGTCTCTGTCCGCAAGGAACTTGGGTGCTAAGCAGGGGGTACCCCACAAATAGTTTCAACAGTAACTTTTTGGTTTTCCGTAGCACAGCAGGGATGGCTACTTGGTAAATGGGAGTGATTATTATCTTTGTCTTAGAGAAGATAATATTTGAACTGGGTCTTGAAGGATGAATAGAAGTTTGTTGGGGCCAGAGGGTGGGTAGGGCGTTCTGGGCAGAAGAAAGAGCTTGCCAGTGAGGGAGCACCATGCTGGACGGGGCCGGGGAGGTGATCCTAGAAGACACTGGGCAGGTGGGCCTTGGTCTGCCCTTGAAGGAAGGGCAGGATAGGAGACGGGGCCCAGGGCAGGGAAGCAGCAGCCTGTTATCTGAGAAGAGTCTGGGCTGGGAGTTGGGAGCCATGACTGTGTGACCCTGGGCAAGGTGCCCTCCTTCTCTGGGCCTCCCTTGCCTCCTGGGTGTATCATGGAGCCTGTAATGGATGAGCTCAGAGCACCTTCTAGCTCTGGCATTGGTACTTTGTGACACAGGGCAGGCCTTGCTGGAGGAGCTTGAAGCCAGGCCACTGTAAATCTGTAGTTGACTGCCCCTTCCTGGCGGGTCCTGGGTCTGCTCCTGCCAGGCCTGGGCGGGGCTGCAGGTGCAGAGAGGAAAGACACCAATCCTGAGCTTGGCCCTCATGGCTTAGCAGACCTTCCAGTTGGAAGACGGTCTGAACAAACCCTCTTCTGTGTGGACAGACTTGCAGCCGTTTGGACTTTAGCTGCTCTGGTGAGAAGTGCTGTGTCTAAACTGAGGACTCGATCCTCCTTTCCAGCTGGAACCTGCAGTGGGAGCAGTGACCATGATCTCTTCCACTTCTCCTGCCATCCCACAGAGTCAGTCACCACGGGCACCGGGACAGACACTGGGCGGGTTCTGTGCACGGCGGTTAATTCATGCCTGACACTGAGGAATGGGCACTTTATCTCACTTCCCACCTGCTCTGCTGGAAGGCCTGGTGTGTCGTAGTCGGGGAGGGGGTCGGGGGGCGGAAACCAGGAATGAGGAAGCCAGGACCCCTGCCCTAGATGAGTCTGGAGGATAATGGGAAACCAGACATAAAAGCAGACAGATTACAATCCTGTGTGAGGCAGCAGCGGGAGGACCCGTTTGTTTTGGTTAAGGCATCAGGGAAGGCTCCTGGAGGAGGTGGCATTGGCTCAAAATTGTTCAGACATTATAAACATGAAAGAAAGTGCCAGGCCCTTCGCCCGCAGAGAGAACTGCTGACCCAGAGCAGGCTTGTGGGTGTTTGGGGGAAGGAAATAGGCGATGTGGGGAGGCCCGGTCGTACCTGCAGAGTGTTTCCCCTGGGGTTGGGGGCAGCTGTCAGACACGGGGGTCCCAGATTGGGAATGCGCCCAGGCAGCAGTGGCAGCCTGCTGGTCGACTCTGCAGAGCCTCCCTTGGGGATCCGGGCCAATCAACGTGGCAGTCCCCGCAATGTTCCTGTGACCTGAAACCTCAGGGCCTGCGGGCAGGGAGGGCCTGGGTCATCTCAGGTCCCCTGGCTGGGGCCAGGAGCAGAACAGACTCTCTGCTAGCAGTTGTGGTTTGAAGTCCTGAGAGGCACATGGAGGCCTGGGCGGGGAGGGCACTACTTTGTGGGTCCTGGAGGGGTTGTGGGGTGTAGGAATGAGATCAGCAGAGTGGGACCCCTGCATACCATCAGGAGCCCAGGCTGCCAGCCTCCTGAAGGCCACTTGCCCCACTTCTACCTCTGTCTCCCGGGCTCCTGGGCCTCGCTGCCCCTGCACTGGGGTCACGGGGGCTGGGAGGCGTCACGTCCCCACCTCTTTGCCCTCAGTGCCTCTGTGAGTCACGGGCCTGGCGTGGAAGCAGCCGCACGTGTAAGATTTGTCACCATCTGGTTCTGTTTTCCACCCTCTGCAGAACGTGCATTTTGAACGGGTTACAGAGTAGACCCCTGGCAGGCGGTATGGGGAGAGGGCAGGGGAGGCTGCGTCCCAGCTCTGCTTCCTAACCTCTGCCTAATGGTGTGCAAGTCCCAGCGGCTCTCTGAGCCTCAGTCCTTTTGTCTTTAAAATGGAATTAAGACGCCAGGTGGAGGGCGTGTGTGTTGGGGACTGACAGTTTAAATGGCCCGGGGTTTCTCTGTGGGGTGATGAAACGTCCTAAAGTTAATTGCGGTGGTGGTTGCACAGCTTTATGCAGAGACGAAAAGCCATTACATTCTGCACTTTATTTTTTTTTTAATTTAAAAAAGAAATTTTTTTATTGGAGTAGAGTTGATTTACAATGTTGTGTTTCAGGTGTACAGCAAAGTGAATCAGTTATACATATACATATACAAACATTCTGCACTTTAAATGGGTGAATTGTATGTATATGAATTATGTTTCAGTAAAGCTGTTACCAGTAGGGCCTGACCCATAGAAAGCCCCGTGACAGGCATTTTTAGTCATAATTAGGAAACAGTCTAGGGTGGCAGAAATTGTGGAGTCTCTCTACTCTAGTACAGACTAGCTGTGTGACCTTGAATAAGTTTCTAAATCTCTCTGTGCTTGGGATTCCTCATCTGTAAGGAGGAGAGGAGAACAACCATCTATGGGGCTGTTCAGAGGATTAAATAAGAAAATGTAAAAAAGTGAAGGGTCTGGTATATGGTGGGGCCTTAAAAAATGGGGATTATTAATAGTAATATTTATTACTTTTTTATAGTAATTACTATAGTAATTACAGTTATCATAAATGGTGAGAAATACTAAAAGTATTGCTGGAGTCCCTTGTACTGCAACAGTACGTAGATTATCAGTGCTCTCTGATGTGAGCCCGAGGCCACCTCTGGTTCCCCGGTTGGCCAGGCCCTGCCCCCGCCTCTGCTGTGGCAGCTTTCTCTGCAGAATGGGCCAAATGGTGCTTGCTCAGTGCACGGGAGTGTATTACGACTGGTCTGTAATAACCCCACATTCCTTCCAGGGCAGGAGGGTACTGAGAGGTGCCAAGTGGAGCATTCTGTTAACAATCTGTGGGCACCTTCCCCCAGCCAGGCCCTTGACCAGCTCCTGGGGATGCAGGGTTGAAACTCACCCCTCTCTCCCTGTGCTCCAGAACCCACGGTTTAAAGAAGGCCGGTATGCACAGTAGACAGCATGAAACAAGACTGATCACACTAAATGTCAGTGTTGTGTAGGAATGCAGGGAAGCATAATGCACTTGGTAGGTGGCCTGGAGGTGCGTACTGAGAAGGAGAGGTGCTCAGGGAAGGCTTCCCAGCGGAGAGGACATTTGGGCTGGGTATAAAAGCATCAATAGGAGGTTTTAAAGCCAAGAGGTAGGAATTTTAGGCATTCACAGGGAAGGATATCCTATGTCTTTGCAGGATTCAGGAAATGGCAAGTCATCTCAGCTCTCCACGGGAAAGGGGGGCGATGAAAATGTAGTTTGGAGAAGCTCTGCCTCACTGTGGACTTGGATTTGCCCCTGTGGCCATAGGGAGCCATGGGAGGTTTGTAAGCAGGAGTCACTTTAGTATTTGGGAAAGATGCTAATCCTTCCAGCTGCATGCTGGCGCAGTGCTATTGTAGCAGATTTGCCTGGGGCTCATCGGTGTCTTTGTGCCAATATCTGTCCTTGCCCCGGGGTTGCTCCATGATGTCTAGGGAGTGAGTGGGCTTTCCTGGCAGCTCCTTGGCAAGCACCCGGCTCTGCCTTGCTGTCTGTGCCTGCCCTGGGATGTGGAGTGTGAGGCCTGGAGTTTCAGAGGTGCCCTCACCCAACTGCCCGGCAGGCCTGTCCCCATACATCGTGGACTGCGGGCTGCCTGCCCTTACACATCTGTGCTGACAACCCTGGGAGGGGCGGGGGATGTCTGGCCCCGCATTGGTGCAGAGCTCGTCTCCTTGCTCCACCTGCCTCTCCAGCCTCAATGGTGGATCCTGCCCTGCAGACCCTTACCCCTCCCCAGCCAGCCTGGTGTGTTTGCACCTCACTTTGCAGCTCATGCCTTTGCTCATGCTGTTCACACCTCCCATGGTGCCTTCCCTTCCCTCTGCTTGAGGCATCCCCCATCTTGGCCACCCAGTTCCCAGAAGTCAGGAACTGTCTTAAATTTTTGCATTTCTCTGCATGCCTAGCACAGGGCTGGGTTCACGGTACACAGGAGGTCGGGACTTCAGCTGCCTCTAGGAGCAGGGATTAGCTCAAGGGAAGAGGGCCAGGTACTAGGGGAGAGGTGGGACAGCGGCAAATTCCTGTTTAAAGGGACTGCCAATCTGGTATTGCATTTGAGAATTTTAAGAAAGACATCAGAAATATGGATTTTTAAGCAAAGTGTTCTATATTTTAAGACAGTGTGTGGGCCCAATGCAGCAGGGCTCTTAGCTGGAGGCCTTAGCTTGTCAGTGAGCAGTGCAGGGGATGAGAGCATGACCCCTGCAACCAGACTGCCTGGGTTGAAATCCCAGGCTTGGCTTTTTCATGCTGTGTGGCCTTGGGCAATTACTAAGCCTCTCTGTGCTTCAGTTTCCTCATCTGTAAAGTGGGGCTAATATTAGTCACTTCATAAGAGTTGTTATGTGTGCAAAGGGCTTTATTAGCATAGTACCCGATATGCTTCAACCGTCGCTGTTAAATGGTGTGGATTTATTGGTTGAGTCCACTGGGTCTGAGGGGATGGGAGCGGGAAAGAAGAGGAGAAGAAGTCAAGAGCACACCAGCTTTCTGCTTTACAACCCCAGAGGGGTCTCTGGGCCTTTAGCTGGGCAGGCAGAGCCCATTCCTCCCAACCTCCTCCAGGCCTGTTCATTTTTTTTCTCAGGCTGCAACTTGCTTCTCACCGCCGTTTGCATTCTTCCCCTGGAACATTCCCATTGGGCTCTCAAAGGGCAGGGTCTGAGCTTAGTCACCTGTGTGTCTCTATGACCCCGGCACCTGCCACAGGGCAGGCCCTCAGTGGATGTTGGGTGGGCTGACGGACCGGGAGAGGGAACGTGGAGGACTCCCTTTCAGAGGCGGCATAAAGCTCACGTTTGCATCTTCTCACCTCTGTCAGATGGGGAGGGACAGCGGGCCTGTCCTTCTCTCTGTGGCTGTCTGTCTGCTCCTAGGCCAGCGATGGATGACACATGGCACTCGCAGTGCCACTTGGCCTCCTGCACGCCCTGCAAGCCCTGCAGGTCAGCTGCGCACGCTGCCCCCGAGTGCGTGTCCCAGTGTGTGCTCCAGGCACCCATGCCCCGTGGGCCTGAGCCGGTGGGTGAGGCGAGACTGTTTGCTTTCCTGCCCTCAGTGTGCCCTTTACTGGCGAGTTTCTGTCTCCAGGGCTCGCGTCCTCTGCGAGGGTGCAACCAGCTTCATCACGTTTGCTATTCAGGTAACCCAGTTCCCTGAGAAGCCCTCAGTCCTTTGTAGAATTTATGTTTCTATAACGAAAACAAGAAATTGTCTTTTTGGAGAAAAAGGGAGCTTCTGACCTGCCACACCAGGGTGACTGTGGGTCTTCAGGTAGAAAGTGGCCTGCAGCCCTTCTTACACGTCATAGAGTATGTCCTCCGTGGTCACTTCCTGCTTGTGGGGCTGCGGTCTGGGGGCTGCAGGCAGGGGCAGCAGTCAGCATGGGGTGCCTTGACCCCAACCAGATCCCAGGAGGCGGGAGCACAGGTTTTCCTGGGGAGATAGGCAGTGTGGGGAAACTGAGTGACTGTATCAGTTATCCACAGCTGTGAAACAGACCAGCCTAAAACTGCTGAACTTAAAACAACAGCATATTTTTTCCACAATTCTGTTGGTTGGCTGGGTGATTCCTCTGCCGGTTGCTCCCTGGACAGTTGGCGAGGCTGGAAGGTACAGGCTGACCTCATTCACACATCCGGCATTGGTGCTGGCTGTTGGCTGGGCAGCCTCAGTTCTCCTGTCTGTGGCCTCACATCCTCCAGTAGGTAAGACCAGCTTCTTTTACGGCAGTCTCAGGGTAGCATTCCAAGAGGGTAAAAGTGGGAGCTGCAAGATCTCGTAAGGAAGATCTTCTAGTCTTGGAAGTTGCATAATGTTGCTTCTGTGCATTCTATTGGTCAAAGCGAGCCACAAGGCCAGACTAGATTTTCCAAGAGTGGAGGAATGGACCCTACCTCATTTCAAAGAGGCGTGGGAGCAGAGACAGGAGGAATTGTTGCAGCCATCTTTGCAATCGTTCTCCCATACTGACCCTAGGCAAGTGGCTCGACCTCTCTGAGCCTCAGTTTCTGTATCTGTAAAGTGGGTGTTCCTACCTTGTAGTTTTGTTGATTAGAAATCAGGCACTTAAAAGTGCTGCCACAGTGTCCAGAACAATAAATGGCAGCATTTGCTGTTATTATTGTTATCTCTTGGAATAAATATAGAAACTGAGGCAGGTTCCACAGTGGGTTTGTTTCCAGACCCCTGGACACCCATTCTAGTGCTCTTGCTTCCCAGAAGGCCCCATGCCATCAGGGCCTCAGTCTGAGTGGCCCAGGGTCTGGATCCTGGGTGGTTTTCCAGTCTTCGAGGCGGTCTGATCTTGCAGTTTCACTTCCCTAGTTTCCCCACTGCTGTGCCTTGCTGTCTGCTCTGGGTTAATAACTTATTTATGATATGGAATAGAAGCCAGACATCACCTCACTGCTGCTCCCTCCGAGCAGAGCCGGCCTCCCATTCCAGGGAGGGCTGGTCTAGGAGCTGGTTTTATTTTACTTCCCTGGCATCTTCGGGCTGGCTGGAGGGAGGGTGTCCTCTGGGCTGCTCCGTGGGCTGGTGAGTGGGGTGGGGGCTGTGCTTGCCTTCCACCTGCCTTCCAGCCTCAGTGCGGTCCAGGCCCGGGGGTGGGCTTTTGGTGAGGACCTGGGGAATTTCCGCATTCCCCGGACCTTGCAGTGGAAAGTTCCCAAATCATCCGCCAGGCCCGGCCTTCTGTTTTCAGCATGTGGGCCTTTTCCTGCCTTTAAAGCCTTAGAAACAACAAGAACAACAATAAGAAGAACAACAGCAGCAGTACTATTTGTAGGCGGCCTCATCCCTGGCAGCGCCAGGGAGCTCCGTATCAGCACAAATAACCCTCCTGTTATGAACACCTCCGGCGGTGAATCTCAGCTCAGCATCACTGCTAAAGTTCACCCTAACTCAGCTATGACTGGAAGAGGTTTTGGGGGCCTCTCCGTCCCCTTCTCACTTTCCAGACAAGGAAGCTGAGGCTCATGGAAGGGAAAAGACTCACCCAGGGTCACACAGTGGGCGACTGTCAGGGCCAGTGGGGTCCAGGTCCCTGACTCCCAGTCCAGTGCTCCCCCCACAATCCCGTGCAGCTTCTCCTGAGTTACTAGACGGGAATCGTTCCTCGAGATCATAAACCCTGTAACGGCCAGGGCCTCGGTGGCCATGGCAACGACTTCAGAGCACAAACACTGAAGGGA
Source organism: Balaenoptera ricei (assembly GCF_028023285.1). NCBI lineage: Eukaryota > Metazoa > Chordata > Mammalia > Artiodactyla > Balaenopteridae > Balaenoptera > Balaenoptera ricei. The sequence goes on along the minus strand of NC_082654.1, from coordinate 63,864,807 downwards.
TTGGTCCATCAGTTGCCTCGTTAGGGGCGTCCTGGGAGTCCTTGGGCCTGGGTGCCGAGTGGAGGTGTTTACAAGGCTGGACAGCTCAACTTCTGCGTGTCGATGTCCTCCTGACGACTGGGAAACCTGGAAAGAGAAAACAAATGCCAGCCTCCCAGTGAGCAGGATTTGAAGCTCAAATGAAACCTTCTGGTGCTTCTCAGCTCCAAGTCACCATTGCTGCTGTTTTATCCATTTTCAGAATTTTGCAGGGCAGTGGGTTGCCGTTTTGCACACATCACTTGACATGGAACATTAAAACCCTGCACTCTCCTTTTCTTCTGCTTTCCATGACATGGCTGAGGGGGCAGTAGATCAGGCCCTTTTAGAGAAACCCCTGAATGTGGGAGTGTTTGTTAGGACCTGGTCGCTCTGAATGCAAACCCTGTTCCCAACGGGTTGCTTGAAGCCCTTTGTCAGTTTTTGCTTTTAAGCCAGCCAAATATTTATACCTTTGATGTGTCCAGAAAACATTCGTACCCCCAGGCCACCGCGCCCCACAGCAGAAGTTAATTTCCGCCCCTTGAGGTTGGCAGGAGCCCACACTCTGAATTCGCTCCTCCAGCCCAAAGAGGGCTTGTTGAGTGCTTGATATTTTGTCACCTCATAATTCACAGTCCCGAGGCTGTCCCCTAAGCCACAGCCGTGTTTTGTGGGAGAGGACTCTCATTAAGGGTGGTATGCCCAAGGGGGTTCATTTTGGAGACTTGGACCTGAGGATGTTGGCCGAAGGTGCTTTTGTTCAGAAGTTGGTCCTGTGTTGTGGATCGGTACTTGTCCTCTTGTGGAGAAGCTCGCATCTGGAAGAGGGACAGACAGACATATGTGAGCGGGATAGAGCACCCGCCAGAACCACTGGGGGCGTGGAGGAGGGGGCGGTGATGGGGTGACATTTGAGCTGGGCTGGAAGGGCATCCCGCAGAGCTCTCCGCAGGGCAAAGACGTGGAGGCCCGCGTGCACAGGTGTGGCTTTCCAGCCAATGTGGTTTTGTCCACTTGTCCCCAGTGTGCAGAGGAGGGCAGCGATGCCTGGAGGGGTATGTGTTGTCAGGACCCCCATGTGGGGTTAAACCTGGGCCCGGCACAGGGTTCAGGCGTCTAGGTCCACTCATCTTTCCATTCTCCTGTGCTCACCTGCCCTCTGCAGGGCCCTCTGGGGGCAGGCTGATGTCAGGATGGATCAGAGGGGAGCCCTGGCTGGGACAAGTGACCTGCTGGGGGCCAGCCCTCCGCTGCAGGCAGGACTGGCCTCACCCTTTCCTGGAGCCACCCCACTGTCCCCTGGCTTGCTTCTGAGCTGTAGGGTTCAGGCCTTGAGGCGGGGAACCGTTCCCCAGCTCGGGGCCTGGCAGCTACACCGCCTCCTGGCGTTTGAGGGCTGCTTCCTGTCTCCTTGTCTTGAAGCCTCTGCTGCTGCCAGGACTTTGGGCCAAGCAGGGAGCCAGGTGGAGCTCCCAGCCCAAGCTTGGTGGGCCGTCCGTAGTGGTGAGTGAGGGGGGAAGCCTCAGAGCCACTTGGCTCCTGGGCGTGGGGAATGGAAATTAATGGTGGCTGCCAGCCTGGCAAGGTCTGCCCTTGACTCTGGCTGGGCTCCAGGGTGGGGGCTGGCGGCACAGGGAGACTCTCTGAGCACCTGCATGTGAGGCCCCGCCCTGCCGCTGGGCCAGGACCCCTGCCACTGGGCAGGGAGGGGTGTCATAAAAAGCAAGCACCCTTCCTTTAAGAACGTTTGCCAAGCCTGAAGAAGGGCTGCGGGAAGACCTAAGCAGCTCTGTTCCCCGCAGAGCCAGAGGACAGACTCGCTCGCCGCCTGCAGCAGCCGCAGCGTAGAGCTGTCGCTCGTAATTGTCCTCACTCTCTGCACGGTGGGCTCCCAGCTGGGAGGGCTGTGACATCATTGCCCACTGGCCACCCAGTAGATCACAGCCTCCCTCCCCACCTCTCAGACCCACCCAGCTCAGGGCAATTTTGGCGAATTCATCTTCACTCACGGTGGAGTGGCACCTTAAGGGCAGGGGGTGGCTAGGTTCTAAGATAGCACCTAAGATAGCACAAATCACGTGTGGTCCGGGTGATCCTTGGTCATGCTCAGTCCGGGGAGATGCTCACGGTGTAAGAGATGTGCAGTCACCCGGCCTGTCCGGACTCCCCTTCCCCACCCCTGCGGCCCCTTGGTCAGGGTGTGTACTCACTGTCCTCTTGTCCCCTCTCTGTCTTTCTTGCCCATTTCCTGTATTATGACAGACTAATTCTGGTCGAACACACGATGCTGATACTTCTGTCTTTGTGAAACATGGATGATCACTTAAACATTCCATTTAGTACCATTACACCATTTGGAAGCTTCTAGAATTGAGACCAGGGGTTCCTAGCCCTGGATGCACATGAGAATCACCTGGGCAGCTTTGAGACAATACTGATGCTCGCTCCGCCCCCGCCGCCCCATCTCCCTAGATGTGATTCATTTGTCTGGGGTGTGGCCTGGGCGTCAGTCGGTCTGCAGATTCCCCAGGTGATCCTAATGGACATCTAGAGGTAAGACCCACTGCTGTAGCCTCCTGGAAAAGTCTACTTTGTGTTTGACGGAAAAGTTGGGGGAGCAGGAGAGCCAGTCCGAAGAAAGAAAGAAAGGAAAAGGCCACACACCTGCTGTGGGCCAGGCCTCAGCAGGGGGCATTTCCCCTTCATTATGTCATTTCATTTCTTTTCAGGCATGGAAACTGAGGCTTGGAGAGTGTCACCCAGCTGGGAAGGGTCCAGGCTGGGACAGAGCCCCAGGTATTTCACTCCCAAGTGTAGCTGCTACATCACTTGGCAGGGAGGTTGGATGACAGAAAAGGAGGGTTACATTGGGTTTGTTTCCTTCTTTTAAACTTTGTTTTAACATCATTGTTATACAATTTTTTCTTGCTCATTGTAGCAGGCAGACATTCTGTGCAGAATCAGGTTTCCTTTTCAGATAGGGGAATCATAGAAAAGTTAGAAAACACCTAAATGTTTAAAGAGAAGGAAATTGCCTACAAGGTCACACCCAGGTGGTGCATTTCCACCAACCTTTGGTTTGCCCATTTTCTTTCTCACATTGACAATTCCTGTGAATCAGTCTTTTCTTGGTAAGGACTTTTCCCCTTAAGGATGCTTAACCACTGCTACTTTTTTCTCAGGGATTTCTTCCCGTGTACAGACAGGGGATCTGAGCAGGTCAAAGCCAGGTTGCAGTGGAGCAAACCATCCATGGTTCCAGAATGCTGCTCCCAGCCCTCCCTTCGTGAGCCACTGGCACACTTTGAATTTTGGTCGTGATAATCATGGCAGCAAACTCGGACACTTACACAGCCCTTGCTGCCAGCTCTTGGTGCTCTATGTATGTTTCTCCGAGCAACCCACAAGATCAGTACCCTTATAACCTGAAGCACAGGGATGTTTAGTAACTTGTCCAAGATTCCATGGTTTGAGAGTAGCAGGACCCAGGGATTCTGGCTTTAGGGTCTCTGCATTTACCCAACACACGCCCCATGCTGCTTCTCCCCTGAGAAGGATCTTTGCTACAAATGGGCTGGGCCCACCAAGGCCCCAGTAGCCTTTCACCCAGCACCTCCCAGGGTGTGGGGCCTGCAGAGGTCATGACCCTGGGAAGTGGGCTGAGCCAGCAAGCATTCATCCCAGGTAACTGCCTCCAGCTGGTGGAGGCTCTCCACTTCCCGTGCTGCTTCTGAGCCTCAGGGCCTTCTGGGATTTCTGCTGCGCCGGTGTGGGGTGTCTGTTGCCCTTTGAGGACAAACCTGGCGGTTCTCGGCTCCGTCCTCCGAGGGCTCCTTCCTCCTGCCTGTCCCCAAGGCTGCAGCTCGGCATGAATCAGCTTTCGGACTCTCCTTGGCTTGGGCCCAGGCCTTGGCAGCCCAGCCTCCAGCAGAGCTCCTGTGGCTTGGGGCTTCCACATCAGGTTTGAATTATGTGGAATCTCAGCGTCCGCAGGCTTTCATCCCAGCCGTGCTGACTCACGCTTCCATGGTAGCGGGCAGCCTGTGCGCCTCATGCGTGTGTGTCGTCTGAGTGCATGTGTGTTGTCTGCCTGCTTGTGTGTTGTCTGTGTGTGTGTCATCCCTTTGTGTGTCGTCTGAGTGCATGTGTGTTGTCTGCCTGCTTGTGTGTTGTCTGTGTGTGTGTCATCCCTTTGTGTGTCATCTGGGTGCATGTGTGTCTCTTGTTCCTGTGCATATGTGTCATCTCCGTGCCTATCTCTTATCTCCCTGTGTGTGTGTCATCTAACAGCTTTACTGAGATTCACATACCATGTAAGTCACCCATTTAGAGTGTGCGATTCAGTGGATTTTTATTATATGCCCAGAGTTGTGTAATTATCACCATGTTCAATTTTAGAACATTTTCACTATCTCAAAAAGAAGCTCTGTGTCCTTTAGCTATCGCCGCCGCCTCTCTCCGCCCCCTCTCTCCACCCCCTCTCGCCACCCCCCAGCTGGGATCCATTACTCCAGCCCCCGGCAACCGCTAATCTATCTTCTGTCTCTATAAATTGCCCTATTCTAGAGTTTCAAATGAATGGAATTGTATAATATCTGGCCTTTTGTGACTGGCTTCTTTCACTTAGCATAATGTTTTCAAGATTCACCTATGTTGTAGTATTTTTCAGCATTTCTTTCTTTTTTATGGCTAAATAACATTCCACTGTATGGATACACCACATTTTGTTTATCCATTCATCTGCTGATGGGCATTTGGGTTGTTTCCACTTCTTGGCTGCTGTAAGTAATGCTGCAGTGAACATTTGTGTAAAGGTTTTTGTGTAGACTTATGTTTTCATTTCTCTTGAGTTTATACCAAGTGGAATTGCTGGCTCATATGGAAACTCTGTTTAATATTTTGTGGAACTGCCAGACTGTTTTCCTAAGTAGCTGCATCATTTTACATTCCCACCAGCAATGTATGAGGGTTCCAATTTCTCCACATCCCTGTCAACACTTGTTAGTGTCTGACTCTTTGATTCTAGCCATCCTTGTGGGTATGAGGGATATCTCATTGTGGTTTTGATTTGCATTTCCCTAATGACTAATGATGTTGAGCACCTTTTCATGTGCTTATTGGCCATTTGTATATCTTCCTTGGAGAAATGTGTACTCAGATTGTTTCCCCATTTTAAACTTGCGTTGTCTTCATCTTATTGAGCAGTGAGAGTTCTTTACCTATATTAGATGCAAGTCCCTCACTAGGAGAGCAGAGGCTGGTTTCATATCTTTTTGCACCCCCCTCCCCCAAGCCCAGCACGCAGTAGATGCTTCGTAAAGACCTACTGAGAGAGGGAACGATGGTCTCAGGCTATGGGGGTGTGTGGGGTGGCGCTGGCCCCCTCACGTTCGTCGTGAATCAGAGGCAATGGCCCACGATGATCCCTCAGAGGGTCTGGTCCCTGCAGGTTATGTTGGGTGTGTCTTTCAGTTGAACTGACTTAACCACTGGGGAGGTGGAAGGACTTGAAAAAAACCTAATCCCTGGGCCCACCCCTCCCCTTGATTTTTGGCTTGAGTAACTGGGAAAAAGATAGTGTCATTTGCTGAGATGGGGGAGCATGGGGAGGAGGAGCAAGTCTGCTTTAAAGTTTGTGGTGCCCAGCAGAAGCCCAGGGTCTCTCTCAAGGAGGCTGTTGGACAGTCTTACATGGAATTTCGGGAGGGGTCAGAGCTGAGGATGTAGTTTTGGAGTTACCTGCAAATACATAGTCCCCATAGGATCAGGAGAAATCCCCAGGGAGCATGGGTGTGGCTGGAGGAGCTGAGTGAGACCAGGACAAAGAAGTGATTTCTGGCTCTGGCCACATGAGTTCACAGGTGACTGTGATGAGAGCAGTTTCCAGGAAGTGGTGGTTCTAGAAGCCCCTGTGGTGTGGATAGAGGCGAGGCATGGAGGTGCAGGCGGTGAGTGTGGACAACTCTTTCTGCTGTGGAGGGAAGCAGAGACCCTGGCAGTAGCTGGACAGGGCTGGGAGGGAATTTCACAGATGGGAGATCCTCAAGTGCACTTATCAATACATGTCAACGAGACTGAATCAGGAGAGAGGGAGGGCCTGGTGATGCCAGAAAGAGGGATGCTAATTGCAGGAGTTAAGTCTTGAGGCGGTGAGAAGGGGGTGGTCCTGAGCACAGGGCACGGCTATGGGAGTTCATGTGGTGGTGGGAGAGCCTGCCTGATGGTGTCTGTTTTCTCCTTGAAAACAGGAGAGGGTGGGGGCGGGACCAGTGTTAGATGTCCAAGCCAATGGGAAAAGGGGAACACAGGTGTAACGGGGCAGTGCTGCAGAATCCGCTGCCTGCATCGTGCTCACGTGAGAGCTCTGGACACTGATTCCAAGGGAGACCAGTGGGCACCGTGTGCGTTTTCTCCATCAGTGTGCAGACGTGGAGTGGGTGGCGGCTTGGGTTGAACCAGGGCAGAGGCTTCTCTGGGAGAGCAGGACGCAGGGAAAGGCAGGAGAGAGTTACGGGTGTTTGCACAAGAACTATTATGTGTCTGGATCGAGAAGTCCAAGGTGGTGAGAGGAGAAGTGAGGACTTGGAGGGGGGATTGACAGTGCTGGAGTGGTGGGGCCATGTGTTGGAGGTCTTGATGAAGTTTAATCGTAGCTGGAGCCAGCGTGCTAGAGTTAGGTGAGCAGGATGGTGGGGGGAGAGAAGGAGACACCCGCAGTCAAGGTTTCTGAGGTTGTAGCAGGTGATGTGATCTCGGGGGCAGCCTGGCTGGCAGTGGCTGGGGATAGAAGTAGGTGTCCCTGTTGGGGGCGAGCCTAGTGGAAGCCACTTCTGATTCTCATGCCATTCCCAGTGTGTGCATCACCCAGCCTCCACTTGCTGGGTTTACTTTTGTTTCCTCCAGTGGAGCAGTTTCAATCTGAATTTGCTGGAAGCCTAGAACCTGAGACAGCACAGCTGGCAGTAAAACCCTCGTAATGGAATTTCCAGAACAAGTTCAGGCCCGAGAATGCACTCTCCTTGGGAGGTGGCAGGATGGTAGGGTTGGCGGTGGCCTGTTCTGCTTCTTTCCCTGCTGGGGAGGCCCCACATAGGCCGGCCTTGGAAGGAGAAGGAAGGGGAGACCTGGCCCACACCTCAGCTGGCTCCACTGCAGCTGCCATCTTGAAATGGGCCCTCCTTCTGGGCATTTGACAAAGGTTGGCCAATCTGAGGGGGCAGCAAGGGGGCTCGGGATTCCCCTTTCCCAGAGGGCCTGCAGCTGTCCTCTCAGAACCAAACCGTTGGCCCCACGTGGACCCCAGGCTGGGTCCTTGCTCATTGTCTCTGCACGTGACTCAACACAGATGGACCCCTGCCCTTGTCCAAGTCTGGACTTCTGCACTGTCCAAGGTGTCCTTTGGGATCTCGATCTCTGGCCTCCCTGGAGATCTGTTTGTTGGCTCATTTTACCTGTGCCTCCCAGTTTACATGCAAGTACATGCAATTTTAGAATAAACACTTTTATATATACACATTCCCACATACATACGAATTTCAAAATAGTATGACCTCAGTTATCTGCTGAAATATTTGGGACCTCACCCTGATGACAGACTGCTGCTGGTAACCAACTGAACTCTTCAATTATGACTCACGGCAGGACACTGGTGATTTCTAAGGCAGCAGTCACCTACCCTGTCCTCACTTGTCTCCTTCAGGTGCCCTGGAATTACACTCTGGATTTGGAGTTTTTGCCTGAGGGGAAGCTGGACTGGAAAAGCTTAGTTAGCATGGCCTGAAGGCCTGTGGATGAAGATGCAGAAGAAGCTGTCACCTTTGCAACCAAAACAGTGTCACAGCCATGTTGGAAAATTCAAACAGGCCCCTCCCTCAGCCACACACCTGCCAGGAAGGAGTCCTCAGGAGCAGCTGCATTAAAGGGTCTAGAGCAGGGCTGAGGGGGCCAGGCTTGCCCACTGGTGGGTTTCCATTCGGAGAAATTGCCTGAAGGCCTATATAGTCTGTGGCTCAATTGGATATAATCAGCTGTTTGTTGTTGTTTTTATTGCACGAAGGATCTTTCTGGAATATATTTCCTACTTATTTACTGTTTCCAGAAGAATAAGTTATGGGTGAAAACAGATACAGCTGACATTTATTTTCCATTCCACCAGAACTTCTTTTCTCCCCCTTTCTTGATTTCTTATACAGAAATTTGATTTGATTTTAGTGCTTAAAATTAGCCACCACTTGTCAGAAATATAAACATCTCATAAACTGAGAGACGGGAGTAATTTGGTGAGGAGGCAGAGAGCCAGAAGGTTCCCGTTGCCAGTGTGTCTGCCCTGAGCGGTGCCTGGTTTCCTGGCCAGGGCAGCGCTGGAGGGGAGCGTGGGCCAAACCTCTCCTGGTGCAGACGGGGAAATGGAGGGCCGCGGGGAGGAACTGGCCGGGCCTGCCTTGCCATCCCTTCTCCAGGAGGAGGGTCTCGGAGGCCAAGAGGGAGCCCAGACGTGGCCCAGAGCTGCCAAGGCCTGGACGTGATGCCCTAAATAGATGAGGATGATCACTAGGGAGGTTCTGATCTGGATGCCAGTGGGGGGCGGTAGGGGGGGGGGTGGAGATGGGGCTGGTGGGATCTGCAGTTACAAAGAGGTTTGAAACTTATTTCCTAGTTTTGAAACTTATTTCCTAGCCCTTGCATATGACAGGGCTTGGGTCTTTGCCCTAAACAGTTCACTGGGTGGAAAAATAGGGGTTCTTTTAACTCTTCCCTGGGGAGAGGGCTGAGGGTATGGGGGCTAGACCAGTCCCAGGAATCCCAGGACTTCCAGGTCTGGCGGAGGAGAGCCGGTGTGTGTGGTGTGCGGTGAGAATCCTTTCGGGTGTGTGCGTGGAGGGTGGTCAGCAGGCAGTGGGAGGGGTCTCCTCCTAAGGCTGTGTGCTGAAGTTTCTCCTCATCCTCACGTCGGTGGTGGGAGGTGGACCGGCTTCCATCGAACGTTTTCGTCCAGAGGTGGGAAATGAATATCCTGCTTGCTCTGCAAGGCCAGACCAGAGGCCCAGGGACTTGCAGTCGGGACTACGAAAGAATGTTTCCTTTGAAACATTCCTATGAAAGAATGCTCCAAGTGGGCCCCCAGGGCAGGAGCAGGGCCCGAGTGGCCTGAGGTAATAGAGCCTAGTGGTTCTAGGCTGGCCAGAGCCTAGAGCTGGGCTGGGCTGTTGTTCTAGTGCTGTCCCTTACTTGCTGGGTGACTCTGGGCAAGTTACTTAACCATTCTGAACCTCTGTTTCCTCATCCATGAGATGAGTCTAATATTAGTGCCTATCTCATAGGGTTGTCGTAAAGGTGAATTAAGACGTGTAAATGTAAGTGGCAGGTACTGTTATTAATAGCAGTGGTAATAAGACTGTTCATAAAGGGCGGAATGTAGAGAAGAGTGTTTCAACTCAGTAAGCCATTACGAGTGTCCGCACGCAGAATAGGTTACATCTTGGGAGAGGGAGCTCCCTGTCACTGGAGGCATCCAAGCAAATGTCAGAGGTCCCCTGACTGGGGATGTTGTCAGGGTATTGAAGCCTCAGACTGGGGCAGGCGTGGCCATCTTGAAAGGGAGGGGTGGGCTGGAAGGTAGTGCCTTGCAGGCCAGCGCTATGCTGTGCGCATCATTCTGGAACCTGCATCCCTCATATGAGGCACTGGGGTCTGGCGGCCACAGGGACCCAGTGGGTGATGAGGCAGGGAAGGCGAGATTCTGAAGAATCCTCCTGTGTAGTGGGTTAACCAAGTCCCAGAACGGGGGAGGCTGTGATCAAGTGACCCAGTGTCGGGGGCGAGGGGCGGTAGCTGAATGGAGTCTCCTGCCCCCTGGTCTGGAGAATTCTCTGCCAGGCTGTTTCCAGAGGTGTGATGGGCAGAGAGAAACAGAGCAGCTACAGCCCTCAGTGAGCCTGGGTTTGTGTGAGTTTGGCCTGGGTGAAGCACAGGTTGTCTGACTTGTGCTGTGAGGGTCTCTTGCTTTGCTTGGTCCCGGGGGGCTTCGGTGGGGTGGCAACAGTGCCCTTGGGTATCAGACAGGGGTACAGAAGTTGGGATGGGATGGATGGGCGTGGGGCTTGGCAGAGAGTCTCTCTTGGCAGCCGAGCTACAGTAGCTTTGGGGGGAATGCCCTGGGCCCTCCCATCCTGCAGCCCTGTGTACCCTGGAAGACGGCTTCCTTCGGGGGGCTCTGTGGGTCCACAGTGGCAAAGGCCTTTCGACTTGACCATCACTTATGCAGGTTTGGCTCAGCCTCTGCCCACGAGCCTGAATGCGTCCCCAGCCCCACACTGCCCTTCCTGCTTCCACACCTGTGCCCGGATCCCCTGCCTGCTGTGCCCTTTCCAGCTCACGTAGGTTTCTTTTGCCACCCTGTCACTTTCTCCCTTCTGATGCACTGATTACCCTTCCGCTGGCCATGGAGGTCGAGCGGAGACTGCCAGTCCCAGGGTGACCCTGTGACTCAGGCCGGACCAACCACAGTCTCCCTTGGGCTGTTCCAGATGGGACTATGCCAGGAAAGCCTGCTTGTCTGTGGTGTCAGAGCAGAGATGTGCCTCTAAGAACATAGCCTTGTCCGGGAGAATGAAGCTGATGCAGAGCGGATGAGGAGGGTGGAGAGGGAGCCGAGGGCACTGGACCCCTCCCTTCCAGTGCCTGCACCTGCCATGGTTTGTCCAGGGGCCAGCACGCTCCCCTTTGGGCCAAGGGGGTTCAAGTTGAATTTCTGCCCCTTACAACCGAGAGCCTGATGGATACCTGTCCCTCAGGTATATCCGCCAGTGCGCCCAGCCCCAAAATTTGGTCACCCTCTGCTCCTCTGTGGGCCCCTCCATCCAGACAATGAGCCACTCACAGCCAAAGGCTGGGCCTTATTTATCTGTTTCTCCCTGCCCTGGGCACATGGCAGGTGCAAAAGTAAAAAAAGGGAGAGCGCTTTAAATGAAAGGACGTGTGCTTAATATAGAGTTTGACATTGTCATTTCAGTAAGCAGACCAGAACTTTTGCAGACGATTGAGTGTCACCTGATAAAATGGTTACCTTGGGAAGCTCCAAACTTATTCGGGTAATGCTGGCTATTTTCCCTAGAACGTTTTTTGGCCTCCTGATTGGAGCAGAAGTCCATCTTGGATTTGATCCAAAATGGTGTTTGCAGTTTGATGGAGAGACATAGCAGGAAGGGACGGAAGAAGATGGGCTGCTGCTGGGAGTTCGGTGTTGCGTGCTCAGGACGCCTTGAAGGGGGTTCCCTAAGAAGCCAGCTCAAAACAGGCTGAGGTGGGACAATTGGTGGAATTTTGTTGCGCACAGTAGTGGCTGCTTTAAAAAGAGGCAGCTCCTATTCAAATGGGAAGGTTTATAAAAATGCTTCCTTCATTCCCTGTTTTGTGTTCACAGCTGCGTTCCCAGTGTCTGGCGCAGGGCTGGTATGTAGTAGGCACTCCGTAGGTATTTGTCGAATGAGTGAAGGAATTCAACAAGTATATATTTTTTAAGGTTTGCCTCCTATTTTCCAGGCACCATGATGGGTGTCTCTTACGGCTTTATAGAGCTGATGTGTGGGTGGTAGGTAGGGGACCTGTACCACGTCTGTTCACACACATCCAGTTACATGTTTCATTGGCCCCTGTGAATATTGCCTTCATTGGGACCTAATAGTTGGCTGGGCTTGGCCAAGGTTATATTTTTATGTTTTTATTTCCAAGGCCAACACTTCATTTTTTTTTTTAGGGACCTGTTTTGATGCAGGCGAAAAATTAGAGTAAAAACAGAGCACACACTCCTGGGGCACTGTCCTGGCTCATTTATCGTCAGCAAACATGAGCTGCCCTCCCTGGTGTGTATGCACACATGCTTTAAATCTGAAATAACAGCGCTTTGTACTGGAGTTGGGGTCCAGTGCCCACCTTAAGTAGGGATAATTAACCTTTACTGATAGGACTTTCCCTTCTTGTCTGTCTGTAGATAAAGGCAAATCTGCAGGATAGTGATAGCACTTTGGGGTGCTTTGGTGTGTGTACCTAGTCCTTGTGACAGTGACCTGCCATTTTAAGCCCTGGAACCCTTTGTTTAAATGAAATGTTACGTGGAACCCCGTGAGTGTACAACACAGTGGAAGTGGATCTGCTCTGCTTGCAATGGGCATGTTGCAATGGGCACCCCCTCCCATGTCCCTGCTGGCATCCCAGGGCCCCCCAAGCCCCTAGAGGAAGAGTCTATACTCGTGTAGTCACACTCGTTTGCGGTCACACACGCTCACCTGTTCTGCCGTGTGTTAACATCTCTTCTCTCTCCCCCTCTTTCCTCCTGCGCGCTGTGCCCCTGGTTCAGGCGGGCCTCATCCGCACAGACAGCACTGACTACTTCATTGAGCCCCTGGAGCGGGGGCAGCAGGAGACGGAGGCCGGCGGGAGGATGCACGTGGTGTACCGCCGGGAAGTCGTCCAGCAGGCGTGGACAGAGCCTCTCGGGGACCTTCACAATGAAGGTAGGCTGTGGGCGGGGCCCCCGGCTCTACCTCCGTCCACACCTCGGGGGTGTTTTTAGGTAACTTCTGGCCTGAACTTCTCAACTCCTGGCCTCAGTCTTCTCAGCTGTGTAATGGGACTGGGCCATGTAGACCTACTGCACGGGCAGAGAAATGCCACTGGGTTTTAGGGGCTACCATAACAGTCTGGAGTTGGGGGCCAGAAGGGTACTTGAGTCCCCTGAACTGTAGTCCTTGGGACTCCAGAGTCTCTGAGGGGCTCAGTGTTGCTTTGCAAGGCTGTTTCTCTGCCAAGGCAGAAGGTGGAATGGCTGCGGTTAGCTCTTCCCCCTGAAAATCATCTCAGCCCCTGGGAACCACGGGAAGGAGGTTCTTAGGGCACTTGTAGGGAGACTGCCTGGGGTCAGGCCACCAGGATCAGCTCTGTGTCCAGCAGACCATTTAAAAATCCTACCTCCAACACTGTCTACTGTGTGACCCCAACAAGTTACTTAACATCTCTGAGCCTCTTTTTTCTAATCTGTAAAGTGGGGGCGATCATTGTTACCTCTAAGGCTGTGTGTATTATAGTGTGTATAGAAATCCCAGCATGGAGCTTAGCATGTAGTAGGTGTTTGATGAATGGTTGCTCTTATCACGGTCTTGTTATTAAGGTAACTCCTGCCATGTTAGGGTGAGAGCCCTGAGAGGGGCGTCTCTGCACCCCAGTGATCAGCACCGGAGCCTGCACACCGGCCTGCACGCCTACTCAGGACACGTGGTTGAGCGAATGAAGCAGTGGATGCAACCTGTGCTGGTCCTGGGCCCGTGCCGACTTCATAGTCTGACTGAGCTTTGTCTTGAAGCCCCTTTGGCCACTAGGACATGAGACCCTGGGTGGAATCTGGCCATGAGTCACCACACCCTCCTGCCTGGGCCCTGGCGGGGTTGGGCCCAGTGTGAAGGAATGCCTGGAAACCAGTTGTCCCCACGTATAATGCCTCCTCTGAAGCCCCAGCTGCTCTCCCCCTGTTGCTCATAAGTGATGCTGCACTTATGTTGCGATGGTGGAGGGCTCTGCAGGCCTGGCGGGGGGGGGGGGGAGCTGAGGGACTGGGCGGAGCCTCGGGGGGCTGGGGAGGGTTTCAGGAGCAGGTGGTGACCATTCCCACCACCATGGCTGGGAGGAATGACAAGTCTCCCTCAGGCTCCATTTTACCTGAGGCCGTTCGGAATCAAAAGACCATAAATCCTCCCTTCTGGGGAGAGACCTTGGGGAAGTCCTACTCCAGGGCTGTGAGCCTGGAACCAACCACACGGTCCACCACCACGGTCGTTGGCTGGGAGGCCGAGACTGCTGAGCTCAGGGTGGGGTTCAGGCCCCGAATGCTGCTTTGACTCCCTTTCATCAGGCTGCCCGGCTGAACCTCCTGTGGGCCTGTGGGTGGCGTCATGCCCTTGGCCCATGTGGGTCCTTCCTTAGAAAGGCAAGGGTGATAGGGGACTTTCTGGAAAACCTGTGACTCACTCACTCTGTTAATTTAAGGCCGGCGTTGCATCTGAGCCCAGTTTGTGAAGTGTTTCTGGATGCGGCTGTCTCCATTTAACATCTCGGTTAAGATGAAAGGTTTGACCTTGGAGGCTGTGCCCTGGACGTTCCCAGGCTCCTAATGCTGTCCTTTCCTCAGTCCTGCTCTGTAGCCCCCTTCCGACCCTCAGTCCTGCTCTGTAGCCGCCTTCCCACCATCCAGGTCCCTGGGGCCTGGATGCCAACAGGCCATATGTGCCTGTTGCCAGAGTTCTGGCTCCTCGGCTGCGGGCCAGGGCTGCCAGACGCCAGGGCAGCTTATCCCCTGGCCAGGCTGGGGCTTAAGGCTGCTGCTGCTTTTTCTTAATCAAGAGAAAATCCATTATAACATATACAATTCAGTTTTTTTTTTTTTTCACTATATTCACAATTTTGTGGGACCATCACCATTATCTAATTCTAGAACACCTCCATCACTCCCATAAAAAACCTGATACCCATGATTTAGCTGTCACTCCCGTTTTCCTCTCCTCAACCCTCTGGCAACCACCAATCGATCTTCTCTCTCTAGAGATTTGTCTCTTCTGGACATCCCCTATAGATGGAATCATAAGGTCTGTGGCCTTTGTGACTGGCTTTCTTTCGCTTAGCGTGTAGGGTTCACCCGTGCTGGAGCATATGTATCAGTACTTTACTCCTTTTTATGACAGGGTAATAGTCCATCCTGTGGAGAGACCACATTTTGTTTATCTGTTCATCTGTCGGTGGACATTTGGGTTGTTTCCATTTTTTGGCTATTATGATAATGCTGCTATGAACATTCTTGTACAAGGTTTTGTGTGAACATATGTTTTCAATTCTTTTGCATATATACCTAAGAGTGGATTGCTAGGTCCTATGACTACACTGTGTTTAACTTTTGGGGGAACTGCCAAACTGTTTTTCAAAGCAGCTGCACCACTTTACATTCTCATGGGGCTTCTTGGGTGGGCTCATTGAAAGTTCCCAGTGACCTGCTGCCCTCACCCCTCCTCACTTTGAGGATTCCCTATGTCTGGCCCAAAGGATGAGAGACACATAAAAGAGGGTGTGACTGGAACATCTCCAAGGTCTATAGCTGATGTCAGCAGGCCCTCCCCTTACTGTTTTTGTTGAGTGAGAAACCTGGGTGGACCCGGTTAGGGTGTGATAATGGGGAGTAGCAGGTCTGGGTTTACATTCTGGCCTTTTGCCATGAACTTGCTGTATGACCTGAGATGAGTCAGGTAACCTCTCTGAGCCTCCCTTTGACAGGCCTGGCAGGGAGAGCTGTGAGGGGTCCAGTTCCCCGTTTCACTTGCAGTGCTGAAATCTCCGGGCACTGCTCATGTGTTGGAAGTGGCTGTTATATTCTACTCACTCCATGGAGAGAGCCCTTGCCCCTCCTCCTCCCCTCCTGGGGGTCTTCTCCCCTCCCAGGAATTTGTCTCTGGGCTGCTGCACTCACTGTTGGACTCGGACAGCAGGGCCACCAGGAGCTCTGGTGCAGTGTCACCTGCAGAGAGAGAGGCATTGGCCTCAGGGGCAGTGAGGGTGGACACCAGCCTGAGCCCTGCTCACCAGGCTGTGCATTGTTCAGAGGGCCAGCTGCCCATTTCTGGTTCTCCACTAGGCCAGTGGCCATTCATTTTCCCAACTCTTTTTTTTTTCCATAAATTTATTTATTTATTTATTTTTGGCTGCGTTTGGGTCTTTGTTGCTGCGCGCGGGCTTTCTCTAGTTGCACCGAGCAGGGGCTACTCTTTGTTGCGGTGCGCGGGCTTCTCATTGCGGTGGCTTCTCTTGTTGCAGAGCACGGGCTCTAGGCACGTGGGCTTCAGTAGTTGTGGCGCACGGGCTTAGTTGCTCCGCGGCATGTGGGATCTTCCCGGGCCAGGGCTTGAACCCATGTCCCCTGCATTGGCAGGCAGATTCTTAACCACTGCGCCACCAGGGAAGCCCGGCATGCGGACTCTTAGTTGTGGCATGCATGTGGGATCTAGTTCCCCAACCAGGGATTGAACCCGGGCCCCCTGTATTGGGAGCGCAGAGTCTTACCCACTGGACCACCAGGGAGGTCCCCATGTTCCCAAATCTTAAATCTAGTGCTTTCCTTCCTTTGCACGATAGCACTACTAACCAAAGGGAAAACAGAAACAGTAACATGGAGCCCTGTGGTTCCCTGTTGCCCTGTGCTCCGATTTCAGTCCCTGAAGTACCCATGTGCATGGAGGCTTAGAGGCAGAACTTGGGTGTCCGTTGATTCATTCCTGAGGGTCACCTGCACTGTGGGCGGTGTCTCCTTATACTCACAATAGATCCTGCAGGTGCAGCTCCCTCTGCTTGGGGCCCTGTGTTCCCCGTGTTGTCTCCTGCTCCCCACCAGCCAGCTCAGATGTGCCCTTCTCCAGAAGCCTTCCCCAGCTCCCCAGTCCCGGTTTGGGTCTCGGTGTGGAAGCCTGCCCTAGTCAGTCCTACTATAGCCCTTGACGTTACTCTATTGATACCATCTGGTTTCTTATCTGTCACCTGCACTTAATGTTACTCTATTGATACCTTGATGTTACTCTATTGATACCATCTGGATTCTTATCTGTCACCTGCACTAGGCAGGGGGACTCAAGGACAAGGCCCTGCCTTCATCACCCACCCACCCTCCCTCAACCCTTCTAGTACGTGTGGGGACCCTCCTGCAGCCACACCTCTGGATACATGCTGGGATTGTAGTGGTGGCATCTTTACAGCCTCAGCCCCTGGCCCAGTCTTGGGGGTGGGGGGGTTCTCAAATAACAGTGGATAAATGAATAGTCTTAGAAATCAGTGCACAAGTATCAGAGCTTCAGGGTAGGATGGCAGGAAAGTCATTAAGTTCAGTTGAAGCTTTCTCGAGGGACCCCAGCCTCCTGTCCTGCTTTCATAGCTTTCCCTATGGTGTCCTCATGCACCCTCACTCCACTGCCCCAACAGATATTGCTCCAGTCCTTATTCAGGCTATGGTGTAAATGACTGATAACTGCTTGAGGTGTTACCTTTCTAAGTAGCAGTATGTTTCAAAGCAAGGCCTTTGGATTCAGACAGACATGGACACACTACTTTGAACCTTAGTTTGTTTGCCTGTATAATGGGGTCGATAACCTGACAGAGTTGTTGTAAGAACTGGATTGGATTGGATTAGATTAAGGGTCAGAAACTAAGTCCATGGGCCAAATGTGGCCTACCATTGTTTTTGTAAATAAAGTTTTATTGGGACCTAGATAGACTCATTTGTTTATGTATTGTCTGTAGCTGCTTTTATTCTCCAACAGTCGAATTGAAGGGCTGAGACGGAGACCAGAAGGCCCACAAAACCTAAAATATTTACTATCTGATCCTTTACAGAAAAAGTTCGACGACTCCTAGATAACATCATACAAGTTAATAAATGCTGGTTAAAGAAATAAATATTTTGCTTTTAGCCAAAAAGCCGAAGTTGTGATGGTGAAATTTGGAGTTGCTGGCAGTGATTGGGAGGGATTTGAGGGGCACAGGGCATGCTCCAGGGGTCCCTAAAATGCCCCACATAGGCCACGGTAACATCACAATTTTTTTCCTTTATTAAGATGTTTACACCCAGTGCCACCTTTGATTTTTACAGCAAGCTTGTGGGGCAAGAGATCAAGGATTATCCCTCCCCATGTCACAGCAGGGGAGGGGAGCCTGGAGCAGCGGCGGGGCTTGGGCTAGGACACACAGGGAGGTGGGACCGAGTAGGAACTGGAACCCGGGCCAGTTCTCACCTCTCTGCTCCTCATTGCCTCAGGGACTCGCCGTGTCCTCACGCCAGGGAAAGGGCTCATGCCCACCAGTTACCTGGTATGGCACAAACCCTCATGCTGCCTTGGCTTTCAGAGGCAGGGAAAGGAGCACACGTGACGGGGGCCGCGTCATCGTGACAGTCCCTTATGTGGGTTTGACCTCGGTTTCTTCCCGTCCCGGTTCCAGCTTTTGGCCTGGGTGACCTTCCCAACCTGCTGGGCCTGGTGGGGGACCGGCTGGGAGAAGCAGAGCGGAAGCGGCGACATGCCAAGCCGGGCAGCTACAGCATGGAGGTGCTGCTGGCGGTGGACAACTCGGTGGTGCGCTTCCACGGGAAGGAGCACGTGCAGAACTACGTCCTCACCCTCATGAACATCGTGAGTGTCCCCGAGTCCCGGGTCTGGGGGCAGGGGCTGGGGTGGGGGCCACCAGCGCTGGTCTGATGGACAGTTTCTCCTGGGCCTGGTGTTTTCTGGGCAGACCCGGGGAAGTCACTGCCTGCTCCTTAGTCCAGCTGGACAGCAGTTTCCGTGGTGAGATGGGCCTGAGCAGGCATGACGTCCATCCCAGGCCGCAGCTGGTCTCAGCTGTGCATGCCTGTGCTGAGGTGCCTACAGGCAAAGCAGAGCCCGTGGCCAGTGGCTTCTGGGCTTGGACACATTCAGAGCCTGGGTCGGGCATGGCCGGGGGCCTCACTTGCCTTAGAGTTGAAGGGACTTCCCTGAGATTCATCATCTGGAGAAAATGCTCAATCCCAGGCTGGGGAGACTGGCTAGTGAGCTGTCAATCTGCTAGGGGGGATCCGAGGCCCCCAGTGTGGGCCTTGGGTGTTCACAGAGATCAGACGGGCAGGGAAAATGAGGGTCACGGGCAAATTTTGAGACTGTGAAGCAGAGAGGCCGTGCACTGTCCAAAGTGGGTGGTCACTGCTCAGCTGCCACGGGAGGCTCTCATGCCGAGATGCAGGGCTCTTGTCACAGAAAGGCCAGTTTTTTAAAGAAAAGTCAGAAATGCAGACAATTTTGTTTTTTTAAAAAACTTTTTATATGGAAAATTTAAATTGAGGTATCTAAGTGAAACACCCAACTTTTAAAAATGCTAAAATAAAAAAACCCACTGAGAATGCTGAATAAAACCTATTTACAACACCACATTTGGCCTGTGGGCTACAGTTGGGCACCTCTGACCTAAAGGGGCAGAGACGAGGGAGACCAGGGGAAAGGAGGGTGAAAGCGTCAGGGGTGGGCTTGCACTGTTTCTCTTCCGGCAAGAGGCCTTTGTCAGAGGCGCCTGCGGCTGTGGCTCTGGGAGGATGGGGACCGGTCTAGGCGCAAGTGGGACCTACGGTGGGAACTGCTCAGGCCTCGGCCGGATGCTGGGGAGACGGGGCAGGACCTCAGGCCCTCCTTTATGAAGCCAGGTGGAGGGGTGACGTGGGGGTCAGGCCCCAGCTCAGAATACTAGGGTGCTGTGGAGTTCAGGCAGGAGGAGGCAAGCACCCCATCAACAGGAGACAACAGGGCAGGGCCTTCACCTTGGAGTCTGCAGGGGACCCAGCTCGACGGCTTATCATAAACATTTATCCGGAATGTAAGAGCTGAGAAGGAAAACATATATACATGGTGGGACCTCTTTATTTTTTATTTTATTTAAAAAATTTTTTTATTGGAGTATAGTTGATTTACAATGTTGTGTTAGTTTCAGGTGTACAGCAAAGTGAATCAGTTATACATGTACATATATCCACTGTTTTTTAGATTCTTTTCCCACATAGGCCATCACAGAGTATTGAGTAGGGTTCCCTGTGCTCTACAGTAGGTCCTTAAGGATTAGTTATCTATTTTATATATAGTAGTGTGTATATGTCAATCCCATTCTCCCAATTTATCCCTCCCTCCCCCTTCCCCTCTGGTAACCATAAATTTGTTTTCTACATCTGTGACTCAATTTCTGTTTTGTAAATAAGTTCATTTGTACCAGGTGGGGCCTCTTTAGAAAGCCAAAGTTTCCAGCCCCTGCATGGGCCTCCACTGGCCTTAAGGTTAGGGTCCTCTCACCTGAGGCCTGTAAGAAAGTTGGCTGGCTGCATTCTCATGCAGACCAAAAGGTGACTGCAGGGGGGCCAGGGCTGCGATAGGATCAATTTACACTCAGTCTAACATGGAAGGTTCTTGGAGGCTGTGACGGACGTGCAGCCAATCACAATGATCACAGTAATGCGTGGGGAGGAACGTTAGTGGATTGGCCAAGAGCGTGGGCTTTGAAATCAACCAGTCTGGCTCTGCTCCTTCCTGTCCTTTGACCTTGGGGGCAAGTCAAAACCCCAAAACACCAACCCTCTCGAGTGTCCCTTTTTTGGGAGCTTCAGGTCTTATTTGCGGCATGTGGGTTCTTTCATTGAGGCGCGTGGACTTCTGTCTAGTCGTGGCGCGTGGGCTCTAGAGCGCATGGGGTCTGTAGTTTGCGGCACGCGGGCTCTCTAGTTGATGCGCACGGGCTTAGTTGCCCCATGGCATGTGGGATCTTAGTTCCCCGACCAGGGATTGAACCTGTGTCCCCTGCATTGGAAGGTGGATTCTTTACCACTGGACCACCAGGGAAGTCCCTCCCCACTTTTAAAACAGCATTACCTGGGGACTTCCCTGGTGGTCCAGTGGTTGGGACTTCACTTTCCAGTGCAGGTGGTGTGGGTTCGATCCCTGGTCGGGGAGCTAAGATCCCACATGACTCGTGGGCAAAAAACCAAAATGTAAAACAGAAGCGATATTGTAACAAACTCAATAAAGACTTTAAAAATGGTCCACGTTAAAAACAAAAACACAAAAACAAAAACAAAAAACCAAAAAAACAAAATAAAACAAAAATCCCCCAGCACTACCAATACTTACTACGCAAGGGTTTGGGGAGATTAAATGAGGCACATAGCACATAGCATGGCATAAGCTCCCAGTAAGTGGTTGGTAATAATAATATGGCTTTCATGAGGGAAGTGGTAACACATTTCTGGGAACTAAACAGTTGATGAGCAGAAGTGTCAACTCCATGGTCATGCCAATCCCCCTGGCAACATTTGTGGGAAAATAAAATGCTGCCTGTGCTGTCTGGGGTCCATAATCCAGCCACACGGGAGGCGAGGTGGCTCCTAGGAGGGCATGCAGCCAGCCCCTTGTAAGCTGTGTGACCTTAGGCAAGGGACCTGTATTCTTCGGAATGTGTAGCTTGTAAGTGATGGAAAATGAATTCAAGCTAGGTTAAGAAAAACAGGACTAAAAGAAATGGGCCAGGTTGTGGAAGGGACGGGATGGAGCTGGCTGTAAGTGTAATTGGTACTAGAGGCTTACATGGACTCTGTTTTTAGGTTCCCTTCTCTCTGTGTGACATCCTAATTCTCTTTGACCAACATCTCTACAAGACAGATTCTGGCTATTAGCATCATGAAGCTCTTTTTTTTTTTTTTTTTTCCAGTTTTTTAATTAACGTATAGTTGATTTACCATGTTGTGTTAATTTCTGCTGTACAGCAAAGTGATTCAGTTATACATATATGTACATTCTTTTTTTAAATATTCTTTTCCATTGTGATTTATCATAGGATATTGAATATAGTTCTCTGTGCTAGACAGTAGGACCTTGTTGTTTATCCATTCTAGATATAAAAGCTTACATCTGCTCACCCCAACCTCCCACTTCATCCCTCCCCCAGCCCCCTCCCCCTTGGCAACCACCAGTCTGTTCTCTATGTCCGTGATTCTGATTCTGTTTCTGTTTCATAGATAGGTTCATTTGTGCCATATTTTACATTCCACATAGAAGTGATATCATATGGTATTTGTCTTTCTCTTTCTGACTTACTTCACTTAGTATGATCATCTCTAGTTGTATCCATGTTGCTGCAAATGGCATTATTTCATTCTTTTTTATGGCTGAGTAGTATTCCATTGTATATATGTACCACATCTTCTTCATCCATTCATCTATCCATGGACATTTAGGTTGTTTCCATGTCTTGGCTATTGTGAATAGTGCTGGTATAAACATAGGGGTACCTGTATCTTTTTGAATTAGAGTTTTGTCTGGTTATATGCTCAAGAGGGGTATTGCTGGATCATATGGTAGCACTATTTTTAGTTTTCTGAGGAACCTCTATACTGTTTTCCACAGTGGCTGCACCAACTTACATTCCCACGAACAGTGTAGGAGGGTTCCCTTTTCTCCACACCCTCTCCAGCATTTATTGTTTTGTAGAGTTTTTTAAAAAATTTATTTATTTTATTTTATTTATTTTTGGCTGCGTTGGGTCTTCGTTGCTGTGCGCAGGCTTTCTCTAGTTGCAGCGAGCGGGGGCTACTCTTTGTTGTGGTGCGCGGGCTTCTCATTGTGGTGGCTACTCCTGTTGCGGAGCACGAGCTCTAGGCACACGGGCTTCAGTAGTTGTGGCGCGTGGGCTTTAGAGCGCAGGCTCAGTAGTTGTGGCTCACAGGCCTAGCTGCTCCGCAGCATGTGGGATCTTCCCGGGCCAGAGATTGAACCCATGTCCCCTGCATTGGCAGGTGGATTCCGAACCACTGTGCCACCAGGAAAGCCCTGTAGACTTTTTAATCATGGCCATCCTGACCAGTGTAAGGTGGTGCCTCATGGTAGTTTTGATTTGCATTTCTCTAATAATTAGTGATGTTGAGCATCTTTTCAGTGAAGCTGACTCTTATTTTGCCATAGCTCCCTGGCCAGAGACAAAAGAAGTTTCCCCTGGAGTTCCCAGGCAAAAGCTCCTGGGGCTGGACTCTGATTGGTCTAAGTTCGGGTCACATGACCACACTTTGGACCAATCACTATATGCTGGAGAAGGAGATGGAGTTTCCCAAAGGAGGAGAGGGACTGGACATAGGCATGGCCACTGGAGAAATTGTTCTGAGCTCACCAGACACCCCAATCTGTGTCTGTTATACTATTTAATCCCTGAGAGCCTCCGTTTTTCAAAATAGTGTCTGCTCTTGGGTTGAATATGTGTTAAGTACTTAGCACATACCTGGCACATAGAGAGTACTCAAGCAATGTGTTCTTCGTTCTTATAGCTGTATTGTCTTTGTGTGTGTGTATATGTGGTTCTTTGTCTAAGTCTTTGAAGGTGGAGTCCTTGAGGGTGAGAACTTTGACTTAGGCTTTTTTGAAACCCGAGAACACACAGCATAGGTGTCTAGTACAACACCTGATAGGTGATCGGTAAATGTGGAAGTGAATGGTGTCTATGGGAGAAGCAGGGAGCCAGCATGGGAAAAGGGGAAAACAGCAGATTTCTGTCTACAATGCCAGCATTAAGAGAAGGGCAGGGGTAGAAATCAGCTCCAACTACAGGAGCCCCAGGGAGGGGACGGGTGCCAGAAAGTCTGCCCCTTGCCACCTCTTTGTTTGGATACTAATTCTTTTATCCCTGAAGTAGCATGTGGTTTGCCACTCAAAAAACAAAGGCTACCATGTGCAGCCATTTGAGAAAGAGAGGGAGGGCGGGAGGGTTACTCTGCCTGTGAACACACCCACCTCACTGGAGCACTTGACCACCCACCCAGACTCTATAAATTGCTAGCCCAACCTAAGACCACACAGCTGAGTACTAATCCCATTAATGGCAGAGCCAGGTTGGCCCCTAGAGCCAGCAGGTGGAGAACAGGAGGGAGAGTGGGACAGGGGCCGGGGGCAGGGGAGACCTTAGGAAGCGCTCGTTGCTGGGACCCTCGGTCCTGGATCCTGAAGACCCCAGGAGTGTGAGCTGGGCTCTATTCACAGTCCCAGAGTTTGCTAAAAGATAATTCTCAGAAAAAGGTAAAATCATGACTCCTCACACAGAAATAAAATCGGGCGTTGTGTTAAAGATTTTACTCTACTCACTGATCAGTGAGGGAACCAGACAGATGTTACAAGCCATTCAAAAGAGAACCCAAAGAACAGAGACATTTATAGATCAGGAATTTTGAAACAAAAACGTGCAAATAGAGACAGAATTGGCTTTTTCACAGGGTGGAAGGGAAGACAGAATTTACATGTCTGTAGACGAGTTTTGCATTGCTATCAGTTACCTAACACTGCTGTCAGTTGTAAAGTAGCTTCTGTGGTATCAGATTCAGATAAGGCCAATAGGTGTGCTGTGGACAGTGCATAGTTTTCATGGAAGTGCACATTTTTATTGCCTGAGTTTGCGGCCTGGACTGGGTCGCAGGTAGAGAGCCCTTTCCATGGATGGCGGGGAGTCTGGTGGCGCATCTGACTTATGGGCTGCATCCTCCCTCCTGGAGCTAGAGGAGTGGCAGATTCCCTCAGGACACAAGGGCACACCCTGGATTCTGGCTGTGTGACAGGACTAAGCAACCAAATGGTGGGACCTTCCCCCCCATACCTCCCTAAGAGCTGACCTGCCAACGCCCCTCCCTTTCTGGATTCTGGTTGGGGAGTAGGGTGTGGAGAGAAGGCCTAGAGTTAGGAGTGCTTGAGAGTGGGTAGTCTGAGGAAGACCATAGAGCTCTCTTTTCCTGGGCCACGTGCTCCGTTCTCTCTCGCATCTCTCGGAGAAAGCTTCCTGTCTGGGCCCTTGCATTAAGGATTGTGTTGCTCGGCTTCTCTTTAAATGTCTCTTGGTTGAACTGAAGTGTGAGCACGGCAGCAGGTCCTGGAAGGGTAGAACAGACTTGCTGGAGCCCCACTCCCCAGCTGGCCTCAACCTCAGTCTGAGCTGTCATTCATTCATTTGTTCAGAGCCAGGTGCTACGCTGCCTCAGTGGGCCTCCCCTATGCTAGGCATTTGGCAAGATGGGGGTGGGTGTGATCTGGGCTTTTATGGTCATAAGTGACAGAAACCCAGCTCACACTAGCTTAAGCCAAAGAAGGGATTTATGGGACAGGGCAGCTCCAGGGACTCGGGCCTCAGGTCCATTAGGATGCTCTCTCCTCCCTCTCCTCCCTGCTTGTCTGCTTGGTGATATAAGCCAGCAGGAGCCAGGCTTTCTCTCCGTGGCAGGAAGGAGGACCACTGGCAACCCCAGATTCTCACACTTCCTGCTCTTAGGACCCAAAGGCAAAGGGATCCTTTCTGCCCTCCTAGGGAGGATTAGCCTGGGTTGGGTCACATGGTCATCCCAGACTAATTGCTGTGATTGGAGCGTTGGCTTGGGCCCCCAGGTCTACTGCTGCGAATGCAGTCAGGTGGAGCAGTATCTCTTCCTAGAAATCAAGCAGTGAAGCATGCGGAGAGAAGAATAGCTTCCACAGTGGAGGGCTCAGATAGAGTGGAAAATGTATGTAGTCCCTTCCCTCAGAGCACGTAAACTGTTGTATGTCCACAAACAATTGCAAATTGGGGACTTTCCTGGTGGTCCAGTGGTTAGGACTCCACACTTCCACTGCAGGGGGCCCAGGTTCGATCCCTGGTCGGGGAACTAAGATCCTGCATGCTGTACGGCACGGCCAAAAAAAATAAATTGAAAATAAAAATAAATAAATAAATAAGACACCATAGTGAAAGCCTTCATTTATTCATTAAAAATACATTAAAAAGACAATTGCAAATTACATAATTTTAGAAGTCATTAGAATCATTTTTGAGCAACCACCGGGAGCCAGGCTCTTTATAAACGTGACCTCGTTTACTCAAGTCTCCCAATAACCCTGTGAGAGGTCTGAGTGTCCCTGATGTCCTTACACAGAAACCGAGGCGCAGAGAGCTGGCTGTAACTTTTTGGTCTCCCATCTGGTCGGGTACGGGGCTGAGATCTGAGTGACTCTCTGTCGACTTCAGAGCCACCCTCTTCCCACGGCCTCTGCAGAGGTCTGTAGCCTCAGCCAAGTGGTGCTGTCCATGGCTGGTGACCCATATGTCAGGGAAGAAACAACTTTTCCTCTACCCTCTTAGGTTCAGTACCTGGAGACCTGCAATTTAAACTGACAAAAGACAGTTTAGCAAGAGAAAAAGAAAGTTTGTTTACGTGTGCAATGTGCATGTCCATGCAAGTGCTCAGTGATGAGTAACTCACAAAAGGGTGGTTAGAATTTGGGGCTTATATGCCTAACTTAATAAATGGACGAGAGGGGAGAAGAGGCTCTATGGGAAGGGCAAATAGGTTTCTTTAGGAAAGATAAATGGGCTTTAGGAGAACAACTGGGAAATAAGAAAGTTTGTGATAATATATGTTTATGCAGGTGCAAGTGGGCTTTCTGCCTTTTTTTTTTTTTAATGACCATGAAATTCCCCTGGGGAGGGGATTTATAGTAGCTCATTTTCCCAGAAGTTGCTGCTTTGTCAGAGGAGGGAATTTCTGAGATGGTTTCTTTCTGCATCTGTTGAATCTCAAATGTCTTCAGCTTAAAATAATATTTATACCAACTCTGCAGTTCTGAGTGGGTCCCCACACAGGCCAGGAGTGGGACCCCGGGAGTGACCCCAGGAAGTGAGTGATCATATGTGTGTGTGTCCTGGAGGGACCAGGGCCCTGTGCCAGTCCCTGAGGTCCCCGCTTAGGGTAGAAACCCACATGTTGTGGGTTCTGCGCCACTGTGTGCCCTTGGCAAGGCCCCTACGGGACACACACCACTGAAGACCGTGCCAGGAGGGCCTGCTTTGGAGGCCTATTTCCATAGTCTTGGTTCTACCTTCCTTCTCAAAACCTGCCAGAAAGTAGGTGAGGAGGAGAGTAAATGTCTTCTCAGAGGTTCTGGAGGGCTGTTTGAGGCTGGTTCCTTGCTCACTGCTGCCTTGCCCTTGTGGGTGTGGGAACAGAGGTGTGCAGCTGAGACAGAGCTTCCCTCGAGGGCCTGTTCCTCTGGGGAAGAGAGGCTCGCAGCGCTGAGATGGGCCACGCCTAAGGAGCTGCTGCCTTGCAAACCTGCGGCTGCCCCGGGGGAAAGTGAGGGTTTGGGGTTCTGACTTTCCCAGGTGCAGTGGACAGCCGGCCAGAGTTCCTCCTGTGGCAGTGAGTGGAGGGGCTGCCGACAACCTCTCCCTCCCAGGGGACCAGCAGCACATCCTGTCCATTGTGTGGGAACTTGTATTTGGCTGGAATGCTTGAAGCGCTAATTCCCTTAGGGATTTCATGAAACCGGTAAAAAGGGTGTCCCTTTGCTCTTCCCTCGCAGCACCTGCCTGCCTGTGACCGTTTCTGATCCTGGTTTCCGGGGCCAGGGCTGGCCTGGTGGGATCAGAGAGAGATCTGGTTCCCAGGATGGATGGTCTCATTGTGCTAACCCAGGGAGGAGGGGACAAAGCCCTTAGAGGAACTCGGAATGATCTGATCAGGCCATCAGGCCCCAGTCACTGCAGCTCTCAGGGGCATCTTGCCTCTCACTTTACTTTTGCATTAACCTGGGCATGTGCTATAAATATTCATGCAGCTCCAGATGGTGGGCAAGGACTCCTCCTCAGCTCTCCCTCACATGCTGCTGGGCCTTGGATGGACTTGGCTTTCCAGGCTGTTCCTCGCTTTACCCATCTGTAGTGGGTCTCTTTCCTTAAGGCTTCTTCAAATCTCAGGGCAAGGGAACCATTTAAAAAAAATGTTTATTGGAGTATAGTTGATTTACAATGTTGTGTTAGTTCCAGGTGTACAGCAAAGTGAATCAGTTATACATATACATATATTCATTCTTTTTCAGACTCTTTTCCCATATAGGTTATTACAGAATACTGAGTAGAGTTCCCTGTGCTATACAGTAGGTCCTTGTTGGTTATCTATTTTATATATAGTAGTGTGTGTATGTTAATCCCAAGCTCCTAATTTATCCCTCCACTCCATGTTTCCCCTTTGGTAACCATAAGTTTGTTTTTGAAATCTGTGGGTCTGTTTCTATTTTATAAATAAGTTCATATACATCATTTTTTAAAACTAGATTCCACATGAGTGATATCATATGATATTTGTCTTTCTCTTTCTGACTTCACTTAGTATGATAATCTCTGGGTCCATCCATGTTGCTGCAAATAGCATTTTTTCATTCTTTTTTATGGTTGAGTAATATTTCATTGTATATATGTACCACATCTTCTGTATCCATTTCTCTGTCAATGGACATTTAGGTTGCTTCCATGACCTGGCTATTGTACATAGTGCTGCAATGAACATTGGGGTGCATGTATCTTTTTGAATTATGGTTTTCTTCAGACATATGCCCAGGAGTGGGATTGCTGGGTCATATGGTAGTTCATATGGTAGTTTAAGGAGCCTCCATACTGTTCTCCATAGCAGTTGTACCACTTTACATTCCCACCAACAGTATAAGAGGGTTCCCTTTTCTCCACACCCTCTCCAGCATTTATTGTTTGTAGACTTTTTGATGATAGCCATTCTGACCTATGTGAGGTGATACCTCATTGTAGTTTTGATTTGCATTTCTCTGATAATTAGTGATGTTGAACTTCTTTTCATGTACTTTTTGGCCATCTGTATGTCTTCTTTGGAGAAATGTCTATTTACATATTTATTTATTTTTTTTATTTTTTTGGCCACACTGCACGGCTTGCAAGACCTTAGTTCCCCGACCTGGGAATGAACCTGTAGCCCCTGCAGTGGAAGTACGGAGTCCTAACCACTGAACCACCAGGGAATTCCCAAGGAATGTCTATTTAGATCTTCTGCCCATTTTTTGATTGGGTTGTTTGTTTTTTTCTGACATAGAGCTGCATGAGCTGTTTGTATATTTTGAAGATTAATCCCTTGTCGGTTGCTTTGTTTACAAATATTTTCTCCCATTCTGTGGGTTGTCTTTTTGTTTAGTTTATGGTTTCCTTGCTGTGCAAAAGCTTTTAAGTTAAATTAGGTCCCATTTGTTTATTTTTATTTTTATTTTCATTACTGTAGGAGGTGGATCAAAAAAGATATTGCTGTGATTTATGCCAAAGAGTGTTCTGCCTATGTTTTCCTCTAAGAGTTTTGTAGTGTCTGGCCTTATATTTAGGTCTTTGATCCATTTTGAGTTTATTTTTGTGTATGGTGTTAGAGAATGTTCTTTTTTTTTAAAAATTTAATTAATTAATTTATTTATTTTTGGCTGTGTTGGGTCCTCATTGCTGCACGCGGGCCCCCTCCACTTGTGATGAGTGGGGGCCACTCCTCGTCACGGTGCACGGGCTTCTCATTGTGGTGGCCTCTCCTGTTGTGGAGCATGGGCTCCAGGAGTATGGGCTTCAATAGTTGTGGCTTGTGGGCTCCAGAGCGCAGGCCCGGCAGCTGTGGCGCACAGGCTCAGCTGCTCTGAGGCATGTGGGATCCTCCCGGACCAGGGATCAAAGCTGTGTCCCCTGCATTGGCAGGCAGACTCCAAACTACTGCACCACCAGGGAAACCCAGAGAATGTTCTAATTTCATTCTTTTACATGTATCTGTCCAGTTTTCCCAGCACCACTTATTGAAGAGACTGTCTTTTCTCCATTGTATATTCTTGCCTCCTTTGTCATAGATTGACCTTAGGTGTGTGTGTTTATTTCTGGGTTTTCTATCCTGTTCCATTGATCTATATTTCTGTTTTTGTGCCAGTACCATACTGTTTTGATGACTGTAGCTTTGTAGTATAGTCTGAAGTCAGGGAGCCAGATTCCTCCAGCTCCCTTTTTCTTTCTCAGGATTGCTTTGGCCAAGGGAAACATTTGAAACATAAGGGGCAATTTTCAGCATTTAGTGAGTGCCTGGTGTGTACCTAGTATGACAGACAGACTCCTGTTCTAGGGGACCTTTGAGGGCAGTGCTGAAGGAGATGGTTGGTATTCCTGTGGACTCGGGGAGAGAGGAGAGCTTTCTGGAGGAGGTTGGTGCTGAGCTAACCTTGGCAGGGAGGGGTGGCAAGGTGAAGAGCATACAGGCCAAGCGTGGTGGCAGCCGGGCAGCACAGCCCTGGTGTGCAAGGGAGGTGACAGAGGCCTGCAGAGAACTCTCGGTAGTATAGCTGTGGCAGGATGGTCCATCAGGCAGTAGCGTGGGCTCTTGAGTGGAGAGAACGCATGAAGAACATTGCCTGATGGTGGCACCCAGGTGGATCGAGGGCAGGAGAGGATGGATGCCAGAGGCCAGCTGAGGCTGTGATGGGGCAGCAGAAAGACCCAGGATGCGGGGACTCCGAACTATCCTGAATATCTCAAATATCACAGTGTCATTCCAGTACCTACCGCATATCAGGCACAGAGCTGAGGACTTTACAGGCAGGCTCCTTGAATCCTCACTGCTGCCTTATGCAGGCAAGTTCTGCGGTTCTGAGAAGCTAAGTGGCTTGCTCAGAATCTACACAGCTAACAAGTGGCAGAGCTGGGATTCGAACTCATACCTGTCTGATTCCAAAGTTTTCACTTTCCTTCCACTACTGCTGTGGCAGAACTTGAGGAGGGAGAAGCAGGGTCGCCGGACTCCCGGTCCGGGAGGTGGGAAGAACGTTGCCCCTTTGCAGAAGGAGCCTCTTCCTGAGATGGGTCTCCCTAGCAGAGTCAGGATCCTGAAGCTTCACCCTGGGGCACGTTTCCTGCTCTTGGCTCCTGGTTGTGGCCAGGCCTGCTGGTGCCGGCAGGAGCCCTCTCCTTGCCTGGGGTGACGCACCGAATCTTCTCTGGGATGAAGAATCCCTTTGATGTGAGGATATGGGGATCCTCCTCAGGCCTGGAGCCAGGGCAGAGGGAGGTGAGAAGAGCAAAGAGGCCCTTTCATTGGTCCTCACCAAGCCAGCCTGCAGCCGGACCCCTCTTGGCATCCCACCTGTCTGGGTGGTAGACCCTTTGCCCACCCTGCTCCTTACCTGCCCCACTCGGCTGACACTACGAAGGTGTTGAGCACCTCTTAGATGGCCTGCTAGGAAAAGCTTGACTCCCCTTCTAGATCCAGGAGGTTTGGCTGTCAGACCTGGACCTTGGTGGCCTCAGCGTGGGAGCGTGGCTTTCTGTTGTCACTAAACGTGTTAGCTATTCATCATAACAGCTGGTTTGGAACACCACGAAAACTGCTTTCCTGCTGACAGAGTGTTGCTTTGCCAGATTTCTTCCTTTCGGGGATATGTGAGCAGTTCAGCCTCCCTGCTCATTGGAAGGATGCAAATCCCCCTCCTCCCTCTCCTTTTGGTCCTTTCTCTTTTTTTTGTCTCTCCCCTGGAAACTTTCCACTGCTTTCATGACACTCAGAGGCCACCTCCCAAAAAGGAAAAGCAAAAATTCATTTACTTTAAGGTAGTGTTTCTTAACCGGGGGCAATTTTGCTCCCCAGGGGACACTTGGGAAGGTTTGGGGATATATCTTGGTTGTCACAGCTGGAGGGGCTGGGGTGCTTCTGGCGTCTAATGGGCGGGGCTCAGGGATGCTGCCAAACACCTTCCAGGGCACAGGACGCCCCCACGAGAGAGAATCGTCAGTGTCAAAGCGTCCCTCGTGACCACGTGTGACCCCCGCCCTAAGGTATAAGCTCCTGAGTTCCCTGGCGGTCCAGTGGTTAGGACTCAGTGCTTTCACTGCCAAGGGCCCGGGTTCAATCCCTGGTCGGGGCACTAAGATCCCATAAGCCACGTGGCACGGGCCAAACAAAAAAAAACGTATAAGCTCCTGTTGCCCCACGCAGGTGAGCCCACCGGGAAGAGAACAGGCCCGGTGCTGGGGTTCCTGGCAGACATTCCTGGCAGGAGAGCCGTGGTAACAAGCAGCACCCTTCGGGGGTGAAGACAGCCTGACGACTCACCAAGGGCTCTCGTATCCGGCTTCTCCCTCGCAGGCGTGGAGGTCAGACTCCTGACTGCTTCTAGGGTGATCTCATGGGCCGCTCCTCAGCCGCCACAGTGGGAGGTATAAGTTTTAAACCAACTAGCCGTTGCTCTTGGTTGAGCGCAGGCCGTGTACCAGGCCCTGTTGCAAACGCTTGACCTCTGCCTCGCCTGCTGTCCCCAGGCCTCCACAGGCTCAGAGGAGGGTCGGCGCAGGGCGAGATCACGCGCAGAGCGCGGGTCTTTCCAGGCCTCCTCCCTGCCTCTCTTCACACACAAGCAGGCTGACCTGGGCTGTAACTGCTCCTGCATTTTGGAAATAGGTCACGGGGGATAAATGCTGACTATTGTGGACTCATGAAAGGAACTCTGTTGGGCTGGGAGGCCTGGCCCTGAGCACTCTGGAACCAGGCTGCACGAACAGCCCGGGTGTGAGGTGGGCTGAGTGGCCAGGCCCAGGAGGACGGCACAGGCCAGCCTGCAGGCTCTGGGAGCCCCGGGGACAGCCGCACCTGAAGACGTGTGCTGCTTAGAGGCCGCTTAAGTGCTGGCCTGTAGCCCACACCAGCCCGTGACTGAACTCGCGGGGAGGGGACGGAGTAGCTGAGCCTGTGGCAGCTGAGAAAGGAACCGGGAGATTCAGCGCCCTCCTCGCACCACCCAGAGAGCAGCCTCATATTCAAGATCTCACTGGTGACCTCAACGGCAGGGCCTGCCAACGTGGCATATAAGTCAGCATGACTCCCTGGTGAGGCCTCAGTGTCCCAGCCCAGGGGACAGCAGGGCCCAGCTCTGGCTCCTGCGTGGGTCAGCGCCCAGGGCCTGGGGAGAGCAGGGACCCCAGGCTGTAGGCAGCAGTATTTTGCTGACATACATCCGCACGTGTGCATGCAGGCATGTGTACAGTACATGTGTTTACACACGTGCATCTACATATGCCCACATCTATCCGTGTGACATGGATACATGCACATGTGCACACACAGATGAGTTCAGACGTGTGTGAACACATATTTACCACATTTCATGAAATCTAAGACCCCATCAATCGTCAGATGCTCCGCTATTTCATGGACTCGAGAAAGAGAAAAAATGCTACCGATTAAATTCTGATATGATGTTTTCTTATCACTTAGCATTTGTATTTGTACTTATTGGAAGAGCTCTTTAGCCTTGTTTAGGCTTAGATTTTGATCATATATTACTCTTGTATGTACACAGATGTGACAAAGTGGGGAACTAAGGTATTCCCATAACTTCCTCACATTCAGAGTATTACTTGTCCAAATCACTTTCAGCACAGAGTCATCAAAATCTGTGCTTTTCCACACAGTATTGTCCCCTGTGCCATCAGGAGCCTGGGTGATGATGCAGGAACGCTCCTCTCTTCCTCTGGGGTGTCATCCAATCCACGGACACCCATTCTGCAAGCTTCCATGCGGTGCCTTCTTGATCCTTCCTGAAGGTGGCAGTGGAGGTATTTAGACACCCATGATTCACATTCCTTCCTCAGATAGTCCCTAAACGGTTCACTGCCTGAAATGTGGAGGGATTGCGGTATCCTGTGAAGCCACCAGGAATAACAAGAGGGTCTTGCTTGCACAGGCAGCGGCAACACACCTGAACTGCCACCTGGCCTCCTGCAATCATAAACAAGGGGAAGGAAGAGCGTCCTGGCCTCATGAGATGCAGGGTGCATTGGAGCGCCTGGTCTGCAGAGTCGCCGTGTGCCATGTTGCTAGAAGGGTCAGGGATTGGAGACAGTAGGACTGGCCCCAGAGCCCAGTACTGAGAAAGGGCTGGAGAAGTCATTGTAGCCATTCCCCGACCTTCAAGCAATGCTGCCCGCATTCTGTTCAGGTTCAGAGGCACTGAGTGACCAGGGAAGGCACAAGAGTGGAGGCTGCGCTTGAACGCCAGCTGTGGTTGCTGTCTCTAGACGAGCACTTCCATCACTTTGGGCCAGCTTTTCTGGCCGTGAAAACAGAGGTAACATACCATGCTCCTTGGAGCTCCTTAGAGGAGTGGCTGACTGTAGAGCTGGGGCAGGGAATGCCCAAGATGAGCGTCTTGTAATGTCAGAAAGTAAGGAATGCCCCCCCAAGACCCCCAAGCCAAAAACGATGGGAGTGTGTTAAAAGGACAGGAGCCAACTGAAAGAGCTGAAGCTGGGACAATTTGAGCAATAAAATAAATAATGAGGTATTGGATTATAACCCAGAGTATAAAATAAATATCCACGAGTCCATATTGATAAATGAATGATTGAATACATAAATAAATGGGGAAGAAGAAACAAATCTCTGCAGAAGAATTTCAAATAAATGACGTAGGTCCTTTGCCCTCAAGGAGGTGGGTTTTAACTCCCCACTCCTGAAGTGGGGGGCTGTGCATAGTGACATCCTTCTAAAGAGCAGAGCATGGAAGCCAGGGCCGGGTGGCGGGGGGAGGAAACTGGCAGGCAGCCTCTCTTGCAGGTGATCAAGGTCAACATCACCAGTGATGTGATGTTGGTAGCATGCACTCCTTTTATTTTTGTTTTTTTTGGCCACGCCACATGGCATGCGGAATCTTAGTTCCCTGACCAGGGGTCGAACCCGCACCCCCTGCAGTGGAAGCGCGGAGTCTTAACCCCTGGACCGCCAGGGAAGTCCCACAGCACGCACTCTTGACATGATGTGATGAAGGCGCTCACCTCTGTGTTCTTCCTCCCTAAACCCATAACCTCAGTCTAACCATGAGGAAAACAACAGACATACCCAAATTGAAGGACGGCCTGCAGAATACTTAACCAGTATTCCTCGAAACTGTTTAGGTCATCAAAACCCAGGAAAGTCTGAGGGCCATCAGAGAGGATAAACAGCCTGGAGCAGTCGAAGGAGATAGGATAACTAAATGTAATGTGCTGACCCAGATACGATCCTGTAGCCAAAAAATGGGACAATACCCCTACATTAGGGAAATCTGAAAAAATATGGACTTTAGTAAGTACTAATGTGTCCGTATTGGTTCATGCATTGTGACAAATGTACCATGGTAATGGCAGATATTAGTAACAGGGACCTCTGTATTATCCTTGCTGCTTTTCTGAAAATCTAAAGCTAAAATTGAAAGTATATTGATTAAAAAGGAAGGAAGGGCAATGACTTCCTTGCGAGCAGGTTGCTGGGAGGATTCTGTGAGGTGCTGCTGGGAGGTGTGGGCTGTGCCAGCCCTTAGGTGGCAGTGAGTACCCTCTCCTGTTTGAGTGAGGGGCGGGCTTAAGACCCCAGGGTCTGGCTTTCTCCGCACTGCCCCTCCCTGTGGAGCCCTGCTGAACCCGGCTGGACATTCTGCTCCGTAGCCCCTCAGAAGCAACATTCCCTAGGGAGTGAGGGAACTTGGGGTTGGTGGGGGACCATTCTCTGCTGGAAGCAAGAAGGAGAAGCCCATCTTGGCTTGGTCCAGAAAGGAAGGCTGCCAGCTGCCCTTGCATGGGCTCCCCGGGGCCTAGCTCTCCCCTGCCAGCCGTGGGCTGAAGCCTGGGCATTGCTGCTGCAGGTGCCCAGGGTCTGACCCTCCTTTGGGCAGGAGAACAGATTCAGAGCTCCCACCCCAGTAGACCCCCCTTCCCTTCTTCCTGCTCCCTGGGCTTGACCACAAGGCCCCCGGGAGGCCTGGCCACACAGGGTTACAGGAGAAGAGGGAAAGCGTTCTTATAACAATCCCTAACTGGCCGAGTTGCTGTTCACTGGACATGGAATCCCACTCCCCTCATCTTCTCTTCCAGGCCAGAGAAAGCCCACCCCAGCCAGCCTGCCACAGAAGCTGGTTCTGGAGAGCAGCTGTGTGTAGTGGCTAAGACTCACAGAGATCTGAGTTCAAATCCCAGCCCTCCCACTTTCCAGCTGGGTAGCCTTGCGCAAGTTACTTAACCTCTCTGAGCCTCAGATTTCTCACATATGAAACAGGAATAGGTCCTGCCTCCATAAGGTTGCGTGAGGTTGCATCAAAGCCCTCAGCACAGTGCCTGGTACATTGTAGGTGTTCAGTGACTAGCAGTCACCCTCCAACATTTGTGCTCTCTAGCCATCCTCTCGCTTCTGCTGTTTTGTCTCCCCTTGGCCAGAGGGAGTCCTGACCTGTGCTTGTTTTTCTGATACACATCCAAGAGCCATCCCAGGCCAATATGTTATGTGGAACTCTAACCTGGGTTGGGGGGTCTTGATCTTGAACTTGGCTGAGGTTGGGAGAGTAGGGAGACCAGACACAGTGTTCTTTTCTGCCCCGTGGGTATGTCTTGCAGCAATCATGCTTTTGCCCACAACCATGGGAAGTGATTCTTGATCTCCCCTGAGCTGGCGAGCTGGCCTCACCTCTGGCATTTG
Source organism: Balaenoptera ricei (assembly GCF_028023285.1). Classification (NCBI taxonomy): domain Eukaryota; kingdom Metazoa; phylum Chordata; class Mammalia; order Artiodactyla; family Balaenopteridae; genus Balaenoptera; species Balaenoptera ricei. The sequence continues at coordinate 63,828,887 of NC_082654.1, read as the reverse complement.
GGTGACAGCCGTGGGGGGCAGAGGCTGACAGAGCCAGGCTTTGAGTGCACAGCCAGGCTGGAGCCTGTCAGGGAGCAGCTCTGTGTTTATTCCAGAGGGCTGGGGTCCTGGGTCTCTCAGGCAGCCTCATCTCCTTGCTGGGGCACCAGTTCAGGGCTGTGGGTGGAACCCATGTGCCCACGGCCTCTGTGGTTCTGTTGGACACGGCAGCCCTGTCCAGCCCCCTCCTTGGCCTGTGCAGAGTGTCAGGGTAGCTCCAGCTGAATCAAAGCCACTGAGGTCCCCACTCAAGGGCTAATAGGGGTGTGTACAGATGAGCCAGGGCCCCAGAGACAGACCAGACCCCTGGAGTGGCAGGGCCAACCCTACTTTTGCGGGGGCGGAATATGGGAGAAAATTTAACTACTTCATTTTCATTATCCTTATTTAATATAAGAAGAGACCAGACTGTCTCATTGTGGAACCCTGCTCCTATCACAGCCTCAAAACTATTCATCCATTCTCGTATTTAGGCTGCCTTCCATCTTCTTTACCTGCAGATCCTTTAGTGGGTCCGTGTGCCTGTCGCAGTTTTCTTTCACTCGATAATGTCTTTATTCCATTATGGTTCTTAAAAGATGGTTTGCTGGGTCCAGGATTCTAGGTTGATGGTTTCTTTGTCATGGTGCTTTGATGGTGTTACTTCAGGGTCTCCCTTGTTACTGTTGAAAACCTTCTCCCAACGCAATGGTCCTTCCTTGGTGAGTGATCTGTCTTCTGTCTTGCTGCCTGTAAGACGTTCTCTTTGACTGATGTGAGCTTAGAGAGAAGTCCCTGGGAGTCAGTGGTGACCATCTGTCTCCAGGAATGGAGCCGATGCGCTCAATGAAACTTCAAGAGGGAGACTTGAGGCCAGTGGAGGAGGTGGGCAGGAAGGCCGAATGGGGCCCATGGCACAGAGAGCTTTCTAATGGCCGAGAGTGCCCTGTTGCTGGAGGTGTGCGGGCATGGGCTGGGAAGAAACTCCCCATCACATGGGGATTGGCCTCAGTTACCTTGATTGCCAGTGACCTTGGGGCTGTCTTGGTGGCTCCACATGGTTCCCGCGTTCCTCTCTCCTGCATCAAGCCTCTGCCCATCTCCAAAGGGTCAATGACCTTCTCAGTCAAGGATCATTCTGGCTCCTCCAGTAAGACCTGCCTGACCCTCCTTCCCACAAGCACCCTCTTCCTCTCCCCTGACCCCTGGGGTGGGGCACAAGGGGTCTGCGCCACAGAGATTGATACACCAGTGACCGGAAGCCTTTGGTGTCCAGATTATTTCAGAGCACTGAGTGGTCTCTCCAGATGGTATGTCCCTTTCTGCTTGCTCAGTATTTGCGTTTAGGCCTGTTACCTGGGAGTGGGAGTTGGTGTCAGGAGGCCCCACTCAACCCCCTACCTGTATTGGACACTCAGGCTCTGATTCTTCCTCCTGCTCAGAGAGCAGCAGCCCCCTTTCCAGTTCTGTGAGGACCTCCCAGTGTCCCGGCCTGGAGATGCAGTGTGGAGCAGGGGTCACTGCAGCCCTTGAAGAGTGGGTTTGGCCTGCGGAGTGTGGGACAGAAATGAGTATTGCGGCAGGATTCTGGCAGCAATCTGCCTGGTCCACTTTGGAGAGAGAGGAGGGCAGGAAGGCCATGGCCTGGGTACTCTAGATGGCCAGAGGCCCTGCAGACGCCCCACCCGTGTACCCAGTGACCACTCCCTTCCCCTGCCCTGGGGTCACTGGTGGGTTTACACATGTATACAAGGTGCACAGATGTGGCTGTGTGGAGCATGCGTTGCTTGTGACCCCATCCTTGGTCTGCACTCTTATAGGGCACCATCAGGGAGGTCTGAGACACTGGCCACACCCTTGTGTAGAAGGAAGGCCATGTCCTGGTGTTGGAGGGGCTGAGATGTTGGGCTTATTTGAGTCATCCTACTGCAGATCAAGTGTCGTTTCAGTGGGTCAGCAAAGAGTACTCAGGTTGGAATTCTGTGAGGGAGAAAATGTGTGCGTGTTCTCCTAGGATGAGTCGGGGCAGGCGGGTGGAGAAGGACATCATCTATTTATGCATTTGGCCACTTTGCTCCCATGATGTCTTTGCTCCTGCAGGAGAGGGGAGGAGGGTGGAGGGAGGTGCCCCCACCCATCGGACTTTGCACGGTTATGTGTGATGGGGTTTGTGGGGCCTGCTGTCCCCCAGCAGGCACTGGCCTCTGGTCTCAGTTGGGGTCAGACATGGGTGCCAGGCAAGCCCTTGGGGGAAGCCTGGTGCTGGCTGCTCTGGAGTTTGCACGCTCACGGGTTGGGGCCACTGCCAGGTGTGGGAGAGTAGGCTGGGGCTCTGTTCTTGTGTCCCAGGAGGGGTGCGTCAGCACAGGAGCAGACCTCCGGTCCCCCTGCTGGCCTTCCCCTCCCCATGGGACTCTCATATGTAGGGTTGGCCACACTGTCCCTCTCCATCGGGTAGACAGCAGTCCCTTTGTGGGTTGTAGGCTGGTTCTTTTGCTCATGAGCTGAAGGGCTTGGAGAGGTAAAATGGTGAGAACAGGGTCATGCATGAATCTGCATCCCCGCTCCCGGGAAGCCATGTGGGCAGGAGTTAGAGGCTGGTTCCACTTCTGCCTCCATCACTGACCGTGACCGTGGGCCTCTCTGCCTGTGGGGCTCACTCATAATCCCCAGATGTTGAGTTGGCATGAGAATCCACGTGCCAGCCCCACGACAGCCATTATGATCCCCAGTCTACAGAAACAGAGGTTCTGAGGAGTTACCTGTTGTGCCCCAAGCCACCCAGCTCTTAAGAGGCAATGCTGGGGTTTGAACCCAGGACTCTGGCTCCTGGCAGCTACACTGCTGTGTACTGACACTGACTTGCTGACCACGTCATTTCTCCTCCTGGACAAGTCACTTCTCCTAGGGGAGTAGTTATGTAAGTGACGGCCCATCACGTGTAGACATTAGAGGTGATGCTTTTAAATCCACAGAATGATGTTTCAGGAAATAAGAAAAATACAAACAGTATATTCAGCATGATTCCAATTTTGTAAAATCACACACACACACACACACACACACACACACACGTACACGGCAGGAAGCTGTGTTAACCATGGTTATTATATATCTGACTAATATATAATAGGAGACAACTTTTTTTTCTTTTTTCTTTTCATAACTTGGGAGCTTTTTTTTTTTAATTGAAGTGTAGTTGATTTACAATGTTGTGTTAATTTCTGCTGTTCAGCAAAGTGATTCAGTTATACATATATACATTCATTTTTAATATTCTTTCCTATTATGGTTTCTCATAGGATACTCAGTATAGTTCTCTGTGCTATGCAGTAGGACCTTGTTGTTTATCCATTCCATATTATAATAGCTTACATCTGCTAACACCAACCTCCCAGTTCATCCCTCCCCCAACCCCCTCCCCCTTGGCAACTACAAGTCTGTTCTCTGTATCTGTGAGTCTGTTTCTGTTTTGTAGATAGGTTCATTTGTGTCGTATTTTAGATTCCATATATAAGTGATATCATATGATATTTGTCTTTCTCTTTCTGACGTACCTCACTTAGTATGGTAATCTCTAGTTGCATTCATGTTGCTGCAAATGGCATTATTTTGTTCTTTTTTATAGCTGAGTAGTATTCCATTGTATATATGTACCACATCTTCTTTATCCATTCATGTGTCGATGGACATTTAGTTGTTTCCACATCTTGGCTATTGTGAATAGTGCCTCTGTGAACATAAGGGTGCATGTATCTTTTTGGATTAGAGTTTTGTCTGGATATATGCCAAGGAGTGAGATTGCTGGATCATGTGTAATTCTATTTTTAGTTTTCTGAGGAACCTCCATACTGTTTTCCACAGTGGCTGCACCAACTTACATTCCTACCAACAGTGTAGGAGGGTTCCCTTTTCTCCACACTCTCTCCAACATTTATTGTTTCTAGACTTTTTAATGATGGCCATTCTGACTGGTGTGAAGTGGTACCTCATTGTAGTTTTGAATTGCATTTCTCTAATAATTAGCTATGTTGAGCATGTTTTCATGTGCCTATAGGCTATTTGTATTTCTTCTTTGGAGAAATGTCTATTTAGGTCTTCTGCCCATATTTCTATTGGGTTGGTTGTTTTTTTGTTGTTGAGTTGTATGAGCTGTTTGTGTATTTTGGAAATTAAGCCCTGTCGGTCATATTGTTTGCAAATATTTTCTCCCATTCTGTAGGTTGTCTTTCATTTTTTTATGGTTTCCTTTGCTGTGCAAAAGCTTTAAGTATGACTAGGTCCCATTTGTTTATTTTTGTTTTTATTTGTATTGCCTTGGGAGACTGACCTAAGGAAACATTGCTATGATTTATGTTAGAGAATGTTTTGCCTAGGATCTCTTCTAGGAGTTTTATGGCGTCATGTCTTATGTTTAAATCTTTGAGCCATTTTGAGTTTATTTTTGGGTATGGTGTGAGGGTGTATTCTAACTTCATTGATTTACATGCAGCTGTCCAGCTTTCCCAACTCCACTTGCTGAAGAGACTCTTTTTCCCATTGTATATTCTGGCCTCCTTTGTTGAAGATTAATTGACCATAGGTGTGTGGGTTTATTTCTGGGTTCTCTGTTCTGTTCCACTGATCCATATGTCTGTTTTTGTGCCAATACCATGCTGTTTTGATTACTGTAGCTTTGTAGTATTGTCTGGAGTCTGGGAGGGTTATGCCTTCTGCTTTGTTCTTTTTCTCCAGGATTGCTTTGGCAATTTTGGGTCTTTTATGGTTCCATATAAGTTTTAAGATTATTTGTTCTAGTTCTGTGAAAAATGTCATGTGTAATTTGATAGAGATTGCATTAAAAATCTGTAGATTGCTTTGGGTAGTATGGCCATTTTAACAATATTAATTCTTCTTATACAAGAGCATGGATGTCTTTCCGTTTCTTTGAATCATCTTCAGTTTCCTTTATTAATGATTTATAGTTGTCAGCATATAAGTCTTTCACCTCCTTGGTCAGGTTTATTCCTAAGTATTTTATTTTGGGGGTTGTGATTTTGAAAGGTATTGTTTTTTTTACATTCCTTTTCTGATATTTCATTGTTAGTGTAAAGAAATGGAACCAATTTCTGTATGTTAATCTTGTATCCTGCTACCTTGCTGAATTCATTTATCAGTTCTAGTAGTTTTTGTGTGGAGTCTTTAGGGTTGTCTATATATAGAATCACGTCATCTGCCTATAATGACAATTTTACCTCTTCCCTTCCAATTTGGATACCTTTTATTTCTTTTTCTTGTCTGATTGCTGTGGCTAGGATTTCCAATACTATGTTGAATAGAAGAGGTGAGAGTGGGCATCCTTGTCTTGTTCCAGATTTTAGTGGGAAGGCTATCAGCTTGTCACCATTGAGTATTATATTGGCTGTGGGTTTGTCACAAATAGCTTTTATTATGTTGAGATATGTTCCGTCTGTAACCACTTTGGTAAGAATTTTTATCATAAATGGATGTTGAATTTTGTCAAATGCTTTTTCTTCATCTATTGAGATGATCATGTGGTTTTTGTCTTTTCTTTTGTTTATGTGACGTATCACATTGACTGATTTGCATATGTTGAACCATCCTTGTGAACTTGGGATGAATCACACTTGGTCGTGGTGTGTGATTATTTTTATGTGTTGTTGGATTCAGTTTGCTAATATTTTGTTGAGACTTTTTGCATCTATATTCACCAACAATATTGGCCTGTAATTTTCTTTTTTGGTGGTGTCTTTGTCTGGTTTTGGTATCAGGGTGATGGTGGCTTCATAGAATGTCTTTGGGAGTGTTCCCTCCTCTTCAATTTTTTGGAAGAGTTTGAGAAGGATCAGTATAAATTCTTTTTTGTATGTTTGGAAGAATTCGCCTATGAAGCCATCTAGTCCTGGACTTTTATTTGTAGGGAGTTTTTAAATTACAGATTCTATTTCAGCTCTAGTGATTGGTCTGTTCAAATTATCTGTTTCTTCTTGATTCAGTTTTGGTGGGCTGTATGTTTCTAGATCCTTGTCCATTTCTTCTAGGTTGTCAAATTTGTTGGCATATAAATTTTTGTAGTATTCCCTTATGGTTTTTTGTATTTCTGTGGTACTCATTGTTATGTCTCCTTTTTCATTTCTTATTTTATTTATTTGGATTCTCTCTCTTTTCTTCTTGGTGAACCTGGCCAGAGGTTTGTCAGTCTTCTTTACCCTTTCAAAGAACCAGCTCTTGACTTTATTGATTTTTTCTATTTAAAAAAAAATTATTTATTTATTTATTTATTTATTTACTTGTGCTGCGTCTTAGTTGCAGCAGGTGGGTTCCTTAGTTGTGGCTCGCAGGCTCCTTAGTTGCGGCTCGTGGGCTGCTTAGTTGGGGCATGCGTGTGAGATCTAGTTTCCTGACCAGGGATCGAACCTGGACCCCCTGCATTGGGAGCGCGGAGTCTTAACCACTGCGCCACCAGGGAAGTCCCTCTATTGTTTTTTAAATCTATTTTATTTTTTTCCCCTCTGATCTTTATTATTTCCTTCCTTCTGCTGACTTTAGGTTTTGTTTGTTCTTATCCTTCTAATTCTTTTTTTGTTTGTTTATAAATTTATTTATTTTTGGCTGAGTTGGGTCTTTGTTGCTGTGCGTGGGCTTTCTGTAGTTGCGGTGAGCGGGGTCTACTCTTCGTTTCGGTGCTCAGGCTTCTCATTACGGTGGCTTCTCTTGCTGTGGAGCATGGGCTCTAGGTACGTGGGCTTCAGTAGTTGTGGCTCGCGGGCTCTAGAGCGCAGGCTCAGTAGTCGTGGTGCCCTGGCTTATTTGCTCCGTGGCATGTGGGACCTTCCCAGACCAGGGCTTGAACCCGTGTCCCCTGCATTGGCAGGCGGATTCTTAACTACTGCGCCACCAGGGAAGCCCTCGTTCTAATTCTTTTAAGTGGTAGGTTAGGTTGTTTATTTGAGATTTTTCTTGTTTTTTGAGGAAGGCCTGTATCGCTATGAACTTCCCTCTAAGAACTACTTTTGCAGCATCCCATAGATTTTGCATGGTTGTGTTTTCATTGTCATTTGTCTCAAGGTGTTTTTTAATTTCCTCTTTGATTTCATCGTTGACCCATTGGTTTTTTAGTAGCATGTTGTTTAGTTTCCGTGTAATTGTTTTTTTCTCATTTCTTTTTTTGTAGTTGATTTCTAGTTTCATGCTGTTGTGGTCAGAAAAGATGCTTGAGATAATTTCCATATTCTTAAATTTGTTGAGGCTTGTTTTATGCCCTAGTATATGGTCAATCCTAGAGAATGTTCCATGTGCACTTGAAAAGAATGTGTATTCTGGTTATTTTGGATGTAATGTCCTGAAAATATCAATTAAGTCTTAACTGTTCTGTTGTATCATTTAGGATCTCTGTTGCCTTATAGATTGTCTAGAAGATCTGTCCATTGATGTGAGTGTGGTGTTAAAGTCTCCTACTATTATTGCATTCTTGTCAGTTTCTCCCTTTATGTCTATTAGTATTTGTTTTATTTATTTGGGTGCTCCTACATTAGGTGCATTAATGCTGACAAGTGTAAAATCCTCTTCTTGTATTAATCCTTTTATCATTATATAGTATCCTTCTTTACCTTTCTTTATGGCCTGTGTTTTAAAGTCTATTTTGTCTGATATGAGTACTGTGACCCCCACTTTCTCTTCATTTCTGTTTGCATGAAATATCTTTTTCCATCCCCTCACTTTCAATCTATGTGTGTCTTTTGCCCTAAAGTGGGTCTTTTGTAGGTAACATATTGTAGGCTCTTGTTTTTTTTGTTTTTTTTTATCCAATCTGCCACTCTGTGTCTTTTGATTGGAGCATTTAGTCCATTGACATTTAAGGTACTTATTAATAGATATGTATTTATTGCCATTTTAACCTTGTTTTCCTGTTGATTATATATTTCTTCTCTGTCCCTTTCTTTTTCTTTTTGTTTTTCCTTTTGTTGTTGGATGATTTTCTTTTGTGTTATGCTTATGTTCTCTTCTTTTTGGTTTTTGTGAATCTCTTGTATGTTTTTGATTTGTGGTTACCCTATTTTTCAAGTATGTTAACCCCATCCTGTTTCTACTTGCCTTAGACTGGTAATCGTATAGACTCAAACACATTCTAGGAAATGAAAAAAAAATCTACATTTTCCTACTCTCCTTCCCTGCTCTTTATGATTTTGATGTCCTTTTACATCTTTGTGTTCATCCTTTTGCTGTTCATTGTGGTTATCACTTTCACAGAAATTTTTTGATTTTTTTTTTAATCTGTGGACTGGCTTATTTAGGTGATTTGCTTTCCAATTGTGATTTTCTCTTTCCTATATATTCTTACTTCTTTTCTATTTAGAGATGACCTTTCAACATTTCCTTCAGGATAGGTTTTATATTTCTGTATTCTTTTAGTTTTTGCTTGTCTGAGAAATACTTTCTCTCTCCTTCTATTCTAAATGATAATCTTGCTGGTTAGAGTATCCTAGGTTGCAGATTTTTCCCGTTCAGGACTTTGAATATATCTTGCCACTCTTTTCTGGCCTGCAATGTTTCTGTAGAGAAATCAGCTGATACCCTTATGGGGGTTCCCTTATAATTAACTCTTTGTTTTTCTCTTGCTGCCTTTAGAACCCTCTCTTTAACTTTTGTCATTTTTATTATAATATGTCTTGGTGTACGTGTGTTTGGGTTTATCTAGTTGGGAACCCTCTGTGCTTCCTGTACCTGGATATCTGTTTCCTTCTTTAAGTTTGGGAAGTTTTCAGTCATAACTTCTTCAAATACATTTTCGATCCCCTTTTGTCTTTCTTCCCCTTCTGGAATCCCTATTATGCATAGATTGGCACACTTTATAATATCCCATAGGATATGATATTATCCCATAGGATATTATCGCATATGCCATATGCGTAGATTGGCACACTTTATATAATTCCTTTATATTATCCCATAGGCACACTTTATATCATCCCATTGGCACACTTTATATTATCCCATAGGTGGATTGGCACACTTTATATTATCCTATAATATATTATCCCATATAATATATTATCTTATATTGCTTTCATTTTTTTTCATTTGACTTTCTGTCTGCTATCCTGATTGGGTGATTTCCATTGTTCTATCTTCCAGGGCACTTATTCATTCTTCTGCGTAATTTATTCTGCTATTTATTGCCTTTAGTTGCCTTTTCGTCTTGGCAAATGAGTTTTCTAATTTTTCTTGGTTCCCCTTTATAGTTTCTAGTTCCTTTTTACAGTACTCTGCATTTCTGTAGACAGCCTTTCTTAATTCCTTCAGTATTTTCATTATCTTCTGTTTGAAATCGGTGTCTATTAGAGTGAAGAGGTCTGTTTCATTGTTTGTTCTTTCAGGGGAATTCCCTTGGTCTTTCAACTGGGAGTGGTTCCTCTGCTTCTTCATTTTACTTATATTTCTCTTAATTCTGTGAGTTTAGGAGAAACAATTATCTACTGTGGTCTTGGAGGGCTATTTATATGTGGGAGTGTCCCTGTGTAGCTTGTGTGGGTTTAATATTTTTGGTGCGAGGGCTGTTTTTAGTACGGATGCATGTCGCCTCTTTCCTCAGCGTGTGCTGGCCGTTATCCCCTTGATATAGGGTGTGCCGATGCAGCGGCTGGTGCCTAGTCGTGGGGTTCTTGGCAGCGGTGGCAGCTCACGCACACCCTTGGAGCACGCCGTGGGAGCAGAGGCAGCTCGCGACCGCTCCTGGATCCCGTGTAGGCAGTGCCCTGCTGCCTGAGAGCTCACACAGGGAAAAAGGCTGGAATAGCAGGTCCTGCCCCTGCCCGCACACACCACCCACGCAGTGGTGCTTGGCCTCTAAGGCGGCCCAGGCTTCCTCTGTGTACACCCCCAGTTGTGGTCACACCAGACTCCAGCCCCTCAGGGTGTTTCCACGCAGCCCACCCCAGTCCTCTCCCCGGTCTGATCTCTGAAGCCCAAGCTTCCACACCCAGCCCCCGTCCACACTGGTGGCCACGTGTCTCAGGCTGGGGAGTGCAGAGCGATGGCACTGACCATCTGTGCAGGTTTCTCTGCATTCTAGCTGCTGCAGACCCGTTGCTGAGTTCTCCTCCGAGGCTCTGAAGCCCCCCTCTGTCCCTGCTGATCTCCCCACCAGTGAGGGGACTCCCCAGGGTGCAGGAACATTTCCTCTTTGACAGCTCCCTCCCAGGGGCACAGGTCCTGTTCTGATTCCTTTTTCACTTGCCTTTTTTCTTTTGTCCTACCCAGTTATATGGAGATTTTCTTGCCCTTTCAGAGCTCTGAGCTCTTCTGCCGGCGTTCAGTAGATATTCTATGAGAATCATTCCACATGTAGATGTATTTTTGATGTATTTGTGGGAGGAGGTGAGCTTCACGTCTTACTATTCCGCCATCTTGATCACCTCTGACATTTTTCTTTTACTTTTTTGGGGTATTTTTCAGAGTTTTTAGAGTGAAATATTTTATATCCAGGAATAAAAGTTATTTAAAACAAAAAAAGATGAACTTGTCCAGTGGGACCACTCAGGAGATAGGCGTCTTCAGGAGCGGGTGAACTGCCTGTCCTTGGGGGTGGGCAGGCAGAGGCGGTGTCCATCTGTTATGGACACAGTTCCGGGACTTCCTGAACAGGGGAGTGGCTGGGGGCTGTGTTCTTCGATGAACTGTGCCATGACTGCCCCAAAGGTCCCTGAGCCTGTGGGAGAAGGGAATAATCCAATGCACTGCTCCTCTCCTTGAACTTGACCGTGCCTGAGAATCACTGGGGATCCTGTTCTAACTCAGACTCTGACTCAGGAGGCGGGCCCAAGACTCTGCATTTTTAACGAGCTCCAGGTGATGGTGGTGCTGCTGGTCCGAGGCCCTAGAGCCACTTTCCTCCTGGATTTGCCCTGGAGGAGTGCCCAGGCACTGCAGAGCAGACGGATGGTTCCAGAGGCAATTGGAAAGGTACACAGGGCTGTGAGGATGAGTGACCTGAGCTGGGTGACATTTCTGGAAGGACTCTTCAGAGATATAAAAAGACAAGATTCCATCCGAGTTGTTGGGTTTGAGACCAGGTCCCCGCATGCTTTGGCTTCGTGGAAAGAGCTCAGTGTTGGAATTTGGTGGGCCAGGATTTGAAAACCAGTTGTGCAGCTTGTTAGCTGTGTGTCCTTGGGCAAGTCATCTCGCCTCCCTCTGCCTCAGTTTCTTCATCTGAGGATAGGAATGCCTGCCAGAGAAGGCCGTGGTGAGGATGAAGTCTGATAAGGTGTCAGATACCTGGCATGCAGTGGGCCTTTAATGAACTCTTGCTTCCCCTAACACCACACGCTCTTCTCTTCTTGAAGGTAGATGAGATTTACCACGATGAGTCCCTGGGGGTCCACATAAACATCGCCCTTGTCCGCTTGATCATGGTTGGCTACCGACAGGTAAACCCCCGTGTCAACAGGCAGTGTTTGGAGGGAGAAGGGGTGGGGGGCCAGAGCATCAGACCAGCTAAGGTATCGGGGAGGGATAACAGCATCTAGGAAACATTTTGTTTCCAAAACTAGAACCCCAAAACCATTAGAATTGAGGTTTCAGTGGCAGAGGCATCTGGGGTTGGTAAGCGGGGACTTATGAATTCCCTCCAATCAGGTAAATGGACAGTCCTCAGCCCCTACAGCTGGAGGTCCTGCTCCATGAATCGGTGGGGAAAGTGGGGCTTAGAGGGGGGGCAGCGACCGAGACAAGTCCTGCTAGGGTTGTGGCCGGGAGTTCTGGGCTCTGTTGCTTGTTTTCCCCCATACGGGAGTAAAAACAGAACTCTCCTCCGGGGGCTGTTGTGGAGATTAATGACAATGAATGCATAGAGGAGATGCTCAGCACAGCACCTGCCTGTGGGTTACTTGAGGAATTAGCAATAATGTGAGTTCTCAGCAGACAGGTGCCCCAGCACAGGGCTTGGCACAGGAGTGTTCCCTAAAACGGAACGGGGCTGTGTGCCGGTGGCAGCTAGAGCCGGGACAGCGGTGACCTTGGGGTAGGCCCTGCCGTCCTGCGGGCCTCGGTGTCCCCTGCTGCTGGGAGCACAGCGCTGGGTGCCTGCTGCAGTCCGTGGGTTCCGACCGGCACTCTGCTGTCTGGCCCCCCAGTCCCTGAGCCTGATTGAGCGCGGGAACCCTTCTCGCAGCCTGGAGCAGGTGTGTCGCTGGGCACACTCTCAGCAGCGCCAGGACCCCGGCCACGCGGAGCACCACGACCACGTCGTCTTCCTCACCCGGCAGGACTTTGGGCCCTCAGGTACGCAAGGTACTGTATTTGCCGTGGCCAGGTGTGTGCAGCTGCAGGGCGGAGGCCAAGGCTGTCTCTGGGGCCAGGTCTTCTGGCAACAAAAAGATCCTTGGGACTTTGGAGACAGGACCTGGCCAGACAGGTAGGCGGCTTTGGAATGGTTTCTCGGGGGCCAGGGGAAGTGAAGGGGCCCCGCTCTGGTCCCTGCTGCCTTGGTTGAGCCTGCAGGTCGCTGTGAGTCAGGCCCTAGGCCCTGTGATCACCATCCCGGAGCCTGGCTGCTCGAAGACCTCAGTGATCTTCAAGATGCTTCTGCCCACATTGTATCCTTCTGTCCTCACTGCAGGCCGTGGGGCACCTAGGGCGGGGCTGGTGTGGACTTCAGAAAGGAAGGCCCTGCTCTACCCGCAGATCCATGCCTCTCCAGCCTAGTGATCCAAACTCATTCATCTCCTGAGATTCTCCCAACTGTGGAATGGGAGAAACAGTAGTATTTGCCTTCCTCCATTCCCGGGCTGCTAAAAGGGCTGAGGGATGCATCCAGTGTCTGTGACAGAGGATGGCTGAAAGCGCTCTGCAGACACAGGAAGCTTTGATCACCCCCAGGTTTCTGTATGGGGAAACCGAGGCACAGAGTGGCAACGAGGCTTGCCTAGGCCTCACAGCAGAGAGGAGACAAAGCTGAAACTCAGACTGGATCTCCAGGCTCCAAGTTGAGGGCTTTGTAGTGTTTTCTGGTTTGATGCTAAAAGAGAGTCGGCCTCTACCAAAAGGACTGCTTGTCTGAATCCCTGAAGCCCCAAAGGCAGGCTTGTACACACACAAACAGATTTACACACATACACACATACAGACACACACGTGTACAGACACATGCATACTCATGCACAGACACACATGTACAGACACACAGACACACGTACACGTGTGTACTTGCATGCCCTGTAGAGCACATCCAGACCTCCAGGACAATCGGGACCCAAGAAGCCTTCTCACCACAGCTTCTCGTTACACCCCCAAAACCATCTCAAATAAGAGAGGATTTCAGCAATTCCGAAGACAGGGAATAGCTATCTGGTCATGGTTGGCTGAAAGCCCGAGGCAGGGAGTGCTCTCTACCATCTCCCCCTCCTCAGATGTCTTCCCCAGCCCAGGCTGCCCTCCCAGCTGATTACAGGCCCTGGGGAGGCGGGGAAGCAGCCCCTGTAGATCACGGGCCTCGCACACAAAGCTGCTCACTCAGTGCCACGCGCCAGCCCCCTGCACTGCCCGCGGCTCCTGAGGCCTGCGCAGCTGTGTCTGCACCTTGCCCGTGCCCTCCCCTCCACCTGCCCACCCCCCACCTCCCCAGAGTCTCTTACCTGTGCTCCAGGCCCAGCTCTAGGCCCCCATAAGTCATTCCCTGGTCCCGCTCAACCCCTCGGTCAGAGCCATTCCCTTCCAGCCACCCTGCACACCCCTCTGTGCTCCTTGAACTCTGGCACAGCACAGCACGAGGTCACCTGACCTCGTGACCCCTAGTCTCCCTGCTAAGCCATCTGCCCCTCCAGTGTGTGGGTGTGCTGGGGGGCTGCGGTCTCGCGCCTGATTCCTGTTTTCCCCGTAGTCTCTAACACGGTGCCAGCTGCTACCCCACGTAGACACATTTGGAGCTTGTTTGTTGACTCACCAGCGGACTGACTATCTGGCGGGATGCAGCTCGGAAGTCGGCCATATGCAGGCTCGGGGCCGACAGGCACAGAGAGCTGCAGGCCAGGAGGGAGGGCGGCAAGCCTTAGGATGTGAGGGCAGCTTAGCCCAGGAGCTGTACCGCGGGTGCATACACATGGGGGGCGCGTTGGAAGGATCCTTCTTCCTCCAGGGACCCTCCGGTGGTGACCAGGTCCGGACGTCCCTGCGGTGGCTGGCTCGGCACAGGCCTCGTCGAGTCCTACCTCACCTGCACGTGACCTCTCTCTCTGCCCTCTCTCCCTCTCCCTGGCAGGGTACGCGCCTGTTACTGGAATGTGCCACCCCCTGAGAAGCTGTGCCCTTAACCACGAAGATGGCTTCTCCTCGGCCTTCGTGGTGGCCCACGAGACCGGCCACGTGTAAGTGGCACCGAGGGGCGAGCTGTGCCTTGAGCTCTGAGGAGGTCTGCGGGTGTGGGAGGCTTCGCCCAGTTTGGACTCCCTTCCCAGTGTCCAAGGAGATGCCAGAGGAGCTGCCCCGACGGGGAGGGAGCCCTGGGGCCCAGACAGCAATTCTGGGCCTGCCTTGGGCCCAGCCCCAAATCCAGGGCCTTGGGAGGCCAGATGTGGCCCTGCCTTTGGCAGGTCAGTAGCAGTGTCGCCTCATAGGCAGTGCTCTGCTCTCTGGGTGGCCTCTATTCCTCCATCTCAGCCACACCTCAGGGCCCTCCCAGTGCTCTGCGATGGAGCCCTGGCCTGAGTCCATCATAAACAGGGGCACTTAGACCCAGGCCTCGGGCCAAGCGGGTGGCGGGCTTGTGTGATCCTCGGGCCCGGATTTGGTTGAGAGCATGTTCATTCATTCATTCAACCAGTATTTCTTGGGCACCTGCGGTGTGCCAGACCCTGTTCTAGAAACGGGGCTGCAGTGGAGAATGGGACAGAAAAGCACGCAAGAAGCTACGTGCTGGGAGAAAACAAATAATCCACCATCCGGTGTCTGGTGGTGACATAGACCTGTCACAGTCACGTCTCCTGGCCTTGTCTGTCCACAAGGGCAGAGCTACAGGACCCGCCCCCAGCTTGCCCGCCCCCAGCCCACACGCAGAGTGAGGACTGTTTTCTGCAGCTGGAAGGACATGGGAAGGAGAGCAGTGGGCCAGTCCCGAGGGCGAGCCTGCCATCCGTGGTTGGCCATGCCCCTCTCTGCATCTGCCTGCCCCTGCGATTTCATCCCAGCCTTGCCCCTCACTGGGTGGGTAGCACCTCCTCTCTGGGGCCTCCGTTTCCTCATCTGCAACACGGAGGCTGACACCAGGGAAACCTCTGAGGGCCCTTCCTGCCCTGGCAGCAAAGCTTCCACATATTCTGGAGCTAGGAGTTTGTCTTCCTGTATGTGGGGGGCAGGGCGTGTCCACTTTTCACTCACAGAGCCCCTCCCTATGGAGAGACAAGGTCAAGCTTAGAGGCCCATGTGTCTCTCTAGTGGTCAAGGCCAGATGCAGACACCTGGGAGTGTTTAAGAATTTAGAACCTTTGGGCTTTGGTGTTAAATACTAACTATAAATATAGAGCAAACTTTTACATTTAAACTATCATCATGGCAGGTAGGTACCACACAAAAAGCTCTGTGCTGGGTACCGCAGGGTCTAGGAGAAGCTAAAGAGGCTGGCACCCAGGGAGGGCGCAGTAAGGGAGATTGAACTGAACAGAATGAAACTGGTCCTTGCACGTGAGACCTTGGGTCTGGAGGGAAGACAGTGCATGGCGTGTGAGTTGTTAACGGTGGTACAGGCGTTCCCTGCTGTGGGAGGGCAGCGCACAGGTAGGGCGGCCAGGAAAGGTGTCCTGGGGCCAGAGTGGGGCTGGAGCTGACCTCGGAAACTGTGAGGACGTGGGTAGGGTTTGAGGAGGGGGCAGGAGGGCAGAATGAGTCCAGCCCCATTGGGGGGCCAGGCGGGGTCTCAGCTTCCATCCAGAGGGGTGGCCCTCTCCACTGCATGGTGGGGAAACTGAGGCCAAAAGTCACAGTCTGAAGCCTGGTCAGGGCAGGGTCTCAGGCCCACCTGCTCATCTTCCCAGGGGTGGGCTCCCTGGGCACGACTGAGGGCTCCCCTCTGTCCTCCCCCACCCTCTAGGCTCGGCATGGAGCACGATGGTCAGGGGAACGGCTGCGCGGATGAGACCAGCCTGGGCAGCGTCATGGCGCCCCTGGTGCAGGCTGCCTTCCACCGCTTCCACTGGTCCCACTGCAGCAAGCTGGAACTCAGCCGCTACCTCCCGTAGGTCACCTCCACCCTCTGGGCCGGGATGGGGAGCAAGCGGCCTGCCACTCCGTCTCCCCCAAGTCATCTCCCCTCCTAAGACCATCCTACTCCTGACACATGCTCAATTCTGGGTTTGCTGGTCAGTTCCTGGGGCTCCGGGGACGTGGAGGCCCAGGATGAGCATTAGACTCAGGAGCTCAAGGCCGAGAATGGGCACAGAGTGGATTTGGGTGGGACGGCTGCCGGCAGAGATACTGTCACTAACCTCATGGAGCAGCCGGCCGGCGCCCAGTGTACGTCCTGCACGGCGGGCTGACTCGTCTTCTTCTCTCAGTGCAGTGAGCCCTCAAATTGTCCACAAACCAACCCTTAATCTGGGCCATGATGTGTCTCTGTAATGCGGGCAAAACAGGCCCCGTAAGGAAGCCACAAGCCGAGTGCCTGACCGCAGTCCTGGGTGCCCTTGCCCTGGAGTGCCCAGACGTGGTCGTGGGTGGAAGCGAGGGGAGGGCAGGGCAGCCCGTCCTCCCTGGACAACACAGCTCCTGGCACAGGGCGGCGGGGGCGGATTCCTGCAGGCCTTCCTTGCTTGCTTAACACCCCCTCCTCTGGGAAGGGAGAGCTTGGGCATTCCTGTCCCCACCGTGCTCACCTCCCTGCCTCTGCCGGCAGCTCCTATGACTGCCTCCTTGATGATCCCTTTGCGCCTGCTTGGCCCCGGCCCCCGGAGCTGCCCGGCATTGACTACTCAATGGACGAGCAATGCCGCTTTGACTTCGGCACTGGGTACCACACCTGCTCAGCGGTGAGTTCCCACGGCCTCTGCCAGCTGGATGCCAGGTCAGGTCCTCCTGGGATGCAGGCTGGTCATTCACAGAGCACCTTAGCCCAGGCAGGGTGACCAGGGCCCAGGCCCTGCCACTTTCTGCCATATCCCCGCCCCACCCAGTCCCACAGAGGGGTGGGGGGCCAGCGTGTGTGGTAGCTGGAGAATGCCTGGAAAGATGGGAACAGAGAGAACAGAGAGGGTGGGCCACTGCTGGGATCCTGGCTGGGCTGGTCACTGGGGGAGTTTATCCGTCAGGTGGCCCATGTGTCAGATCAGGTGCTGGGCTCTGGCCTGGTGGAGAAATACTTGCCACCGTCTACTCTTTGGGCATTTGGCAGGATGTTTTGGGCAGACTTCCCACACTGGTAAAGTTCTCCTGTGCCCCATATAACCTCTCTCCAGGGGGTCAATTGCATGCTTCCCCAACCCTCCCCCACCCCCATCCCGTACTTGAGGAGATAGATACAAGGGAGCAGAGAGCCCTGTCCCTACTCTGCAGGACAGGGCAGGGGAGAGCCTGGAGCCTGGCGATCAGCTAGAGCCACCTAGGAGAGAATTGAACAGCTGCTAACCAGGGCCCAGGTGGAGGCTCAGAGACGCGGACATCCCAGGGCAGGGGGCTCTCTGAGGGGTCAGGCCTTGGTGCCTCGAGTACCTCAAACCACCCCCATCCAGGAACGCAGCCCCCTCCTCAGCTCTGCAGGACCAGAAGGCCCTGTGTGTGGCCACCTTGCCCACTGCCCAGGCCACACTGGAACACCTGGTCTCTGCTTTGGGAGTGGAGAAACAGCTGGGATATGGGATTTCAGTGCCCAGATGCTGTGTTTGTAGGACACTAGTCTGGCCAGCAGGGGATGATAGGAGAGAAAAGGAAATTGGGGCTTTCCTGGATAGTCTGAAACAGAAGGGTGCCAACCTCTGATGTGGCTGGGTGAGATTAGAGGGCGGTGGGAGTCCTGACCTTGTCTGGGTGCTGCAGGGCCTGGGCTAGACTGGCAGCCCTCTCAAAGCCCCCCACATGCACAGAGATCAGGGGTTATCAGTGGACCCAGCCTCCACAGAGCCTCAAACCCTGGTCCCTGCTCAGTCACAGAGTGGCCTCTGCAAAGGCAGGGACGGAGGCCTGGGGAGGGAGACCAGAGGCGTGTGGGCTGTGGCTGGTGCCTTCGCCTCGGTGCCCTGTTGGAGAGAGGAGGGGTCGCCGAGGCCAGTGGCGCTTGGGGTGGGGTCGAGCTTGTGTGCGTGTGGGGCTCTGGCTGGACGGGCCCCTCCTGCCCCCCTCGCAGTGTTCTGGCCCCAATGCCCACCACACCCTCCCCTCTCTCTGTCGCTGTCCTTTGCCCCCTGGACAACTCGTCAGAGCTGGGGAGCTAGTCCGGCCCAGTGACCCCGTTGCCCTTGCCGCGCAGTTCAGGACCTTCGAGGCCTGCAAGCAGCTGTGGTGCAGCCACCCTGACAACCCTTACTTCTGCAAGACCAAGAAGGGGCCCCCGCTGGACGGGACGGAGTGCGCGCCAGGCAAGGTACCTGCGGGCCGGGGGCTGCAGCAGGAGCGCCTTCCCGGGGCGCAGGCCCCACGGGAGACCCGCCTCGCCGCTGAGTGTGGATATGAATGCGTGGCGGGGGGCTGGGGGAGGGCTGAGGACAGGAGCCAGCCTCGCGTGCGGGCAGATGGGCAGGGAGTCCTCGCGAGGACTCACACACACGCCCTCTCCTCTCCGGCACCGCAGTCCTTGGCTTCTACAGCAGCAGAGTTTGTCCTTGTCTCCCAGCCCATCGGCAGGAATGCTTACTGCCATTTGAGGAGAATGCAGCCCAGGCAGGTTAGGGAACTTGTGGAGGTCAGACAGAGGGTGATTGGCTGAGAAGGGGTGAAGGGAAGATTCCAGGTGTTCTGCCTCCTCCCCCCGCCCACCATGCTGTTTCTTGCCCCTCCCCCCCAAACCTGCCCTTTCATGTACTTCCTGGGGTGTGTTTGCACCCTCTTGTGTGTGTGGGTGTCAGGAGGACCCCGGATCTGAGAGCCCTGAGCTGAGGTCTGATACCCACCTCTGCTCTATCGCTGGCCCTGCCCCCCCCCATCTCTGTGTGGTGACCTTGGGCCATTCATTGACCCCTGCTGAGCCCTGACCAAACATCCTTCCCACTCCTCAGGTTGTTGTGAAGTTGTGAGTCACGTCAAAGCAAATGCGAGGGCTTGGAAGAAGCAGGGTGCTGCCCCCAGCAGCCTGTCCTCTGCCCTCCACCCTCTGCCCTCATCTGCTCTTCCCATTCTCATCTATAAATGGTCTGTCCCTTCACAGATGTGTGGGGCTTCCCATGGTCTTGTACAGGCCCTGTGGGCTCCAAACCTGGAGGGCTATTATCCTGGAGCCTCGGGTCTACCTGCTCCAGGTGTGTTCGAGTTTCCAGGCCCTCTCCTATCACAATTTCACATAAGAGTTAATCAGTGGCTCTCAGTTTTGTCTGCATATTAGAACCATCTGGGGAGCTTTAAAATCCCCCACACCCCAGAACAGGGAGTGACTGCAAATGGGCACAAGATATCTCTTACGATGGTGGAAATGTTCCAAAATTGGATTGTGGTGATGGTTGCCAAATGCTGTAAATTTATGAAAAGTCATTGAATTGTACACTTGAAATGAGTGAAGTTTATGGCCTGTAAATTTCAGTTGACCCTTGAATAACACAGGTTAGGACTGCATGGGTCTGCTTATATGCGGATTTTTTTTTTCAACAGTAACATACCACAATACTACCAATCTGTGGTTGGTTGAATCTGTGGATGCAGAACCATGGATATGGAGGACCGACTATAAGCTATATGTAGATTTTCAACTGCAGAGGGCAGGCACCCCTAACCCCTGAGTTGTTCAATGGTCAACTGTATAGTGCTTCTTTTAAAAATTACCACTTCTTTTAAAAATCCCTACCTCTAGAGAGTCTGACTCAGTCTGGGGTGAAGCTGAGGCATCCAGAGTTCTTAAATGTTCCCCAAGTGACTCCAAGGCTGAGAACTACTGAGTTATCTCTTGAAAAAGACCCAGAGAGCTTTGCTGTATTTCTTACCTATGGCCCTACAGGAAAAGGGAAGGGGGTTAACTTTGGTTGAGCCCTCCTTTGTGCCTGGGCTTGTGCTGAGGGCTTTGTAAGTGTTGCTGCTTTCAGTTCTTAGAACAGTCCCATTTAACAGGCAAGTACACTGAGGCTCAGCAAGGTGAAGCTATGCCAAAACCACACATAGCTAGTAGTGGCCGAGCTGGGATTCAAACCCAGGCCTTTGGACTTGAGGCATATGCTCCCTCCACTGCATGGATGGACCTCCCGGGTGGCTGGCTTCCCTCCCATGAACGTACCTGCCCGGGGCCCCTGGATGGTGATTTCAAGGTACAGAGCCAAGATCAACTCTAGATTGTGTGGGAAGATTGTGTCTTCTCTCCTTTATCAGCCCTTTGTTTCTCTGGGGGTGGTAAACCAAATAATTCCACAGTTACTGTCATCATTAATAATACCATCTGCCGTTTTTGGAGGGCTGTGTGTGCCAGGTGTTATCTCATTGAATGCTCACAGCAGCCCTGTGGGCAGGTGCTGTTATCGCCATGGTACAGTTGAGGAATAGGATTAGAAAGGGGAGCCCTTTGTTGAAGGTCCCTCAGCGCACGGTAGGGGTGGGGTTCTGTGTGACCCTGAGGCTCGTGCTCTTAACGTTCCTTTTTCTGGGCTCACCCGTGGTGCCTGCCAGCTGTGCCGTGTGCCCGGTTGGGCACTTTCTATGGCAGGCTAGGCAGCGGTGGCCCTAGGGTGACCTCGCACCCTCTGCTCCATCCCAGTGGTGCTTCAAAGGTCACTGCATCTGGAAGTCGCCGGAGCAGACTTATGGCCAGGATGGAGGCTGGAGCTCCTGGACTAAGTTCGGGTCATGTTCACGGTCGTGTGGGGGCGGGGTTCGATCCCGTAGCCGGAGCTGTGACAATCCCCCGTGAGTGCACTTGGCTGAGGTGGGCAGGGCAGGGGCCCGAGGGGGTTGGAGAGGGAGTCTCTGGGGGGCAGGGCACAAGAAAGAAGGTCCCCTGCAGGTGGCTGTGTATGTAGATGACGGCCCAGAATTGTTGGGGGTGCCAAATCACTTCCATCTGGGTCTGACATCTCCCTTTGTGTCTGACTGACATCTGAGAATGGGTCCGAACCAGTGATTCTCAGATTCTCGTCTGCGGAGAATCTGGGTGGGCCCAAGGCTTGGCCAGTTTAACAAGCCCTCCTGTGACCCTGATCCTCCAGCTAAACTTTGAGAAAACACTGATCTAAATGTTCACTAGCCATGTCTTGGGAGGATAAATTCCCCAAGTCTGTTTCCTACTACATGAAGCAAAACTTCCTTCAATTTTTCTTAACTTATCTCTTTCTGACATCAAGTCCCCCCCTCACTACCCCCTACCCATATGTCAGCATTCTGGGGGAATAATCTATTTCTCCCATTTACCCCCTCTGTGGGGATCCCCTCCCATGGTTTTGGAACCTCTGAGCACCAGCTTTTTATGGCCTCCGTCTCCCAAGCTGAAGCAGCCTGCTTAGAGCAGCTTCATGAGGGATGGGGGCTGGCTGGGGCCGGCCGTGTGGGTCAGCTGTCTCCACGTTCAGTGATTGTGAACCTCTGTGGGGCAGGGCCGGTCCCACCCCTCACAGTGCTGAGTGATGCGATGGGGACCTCAGAACGGCAGGGTCCTAGGATCAC
Source organism: Balaenoptera ricei (assembly GCF_028023285.1). Lineage (NCBI taxonomy): Eukaryota > Metazoa > Chordata > Mammalia > Artiodactyla > Balaenopteridae > Balaenoptera > Balaenoptera ricei. The sequence goes on along the minus strand of NC_082654.1, from coordinate 63,807,098 downwards.
AGCGGCTTGGTGGTGGTCACCCTCCCTCCAGCATCCTCAGGAGTGGTCCTTCATACTCTGCTGTGTACCTCCAGGGATGGGACGCTCAGTGCCCCCTGGAGCAGCCTATTCCTGTGACTGACCCTTTACAAATATGAGCCAAAATGAACAGCCTTGTAACTTCAACCTGTTGGGGGTATGAAAGCCAGGTTAAAGAAAGGCACGGTGATGCCCACTCTGGATAAACCACCTGCCAGTCATGACAGATAGTTATCCCCTTGATCAAAGCTCCCATTTATTGAACTTGTCTATGATAATAACTATTTTTTTTTAATGAGGCTTAAATGAAGTATAATCTGTGCACTCTCAACACCATGCCCAGCACAGATTAATAGACAGCTGCTGTTATAATTACTCCAGTGTATGGAGCACTTTCTCTGTGCCAGGTGGGGTGCTAAGCACTTCCATGCATAAACCCACGTAATCCTCCCAGCACCTCTGAGCAGAGTTCCAGTAACCTTGTTCACTTGGGTACATTGTATCCATAATCTCACCGAACGCTTTTAATTTAATGGGGAAGAGAGTACAGATTTAAATACCGTTTTAAAATTTATTCTTCACAGACACACCAGGAGGTAGGTAAAATAAGAGGCGTTATGGTCCGTCCTTTAAAGCAGAAATTAAGGCACAGCAAGACTTGGGGTTAGATTTAGCCAGGTCTTCTTACTCCAAATCCAAGTCTCTTTTACCACTCCTTAGTTTATTATGATATTAAATGGAATTGGATGCAAATAGGAGCAGTTGAGTCATTTACTTAGGGCCTACCATATGTCAGGAGCTGTGTAATGGTTGGAAGAATATACAAAGATGAATCAGATTGATTTCTCTTCTAGCCCAGTTGGAGGGGGTTAGTCATTTCCTCCTGTCTTCCTCCCTCTCCCTCCCCCCATCTTTTGCCCCCTTTCTTTTGCTCATTCTCTCCTCTCCCCCATCACACACACACACAATAGGTGGCATATGCCTGAAGGGACCAAAAGGCTCTGAGCTCAGCAGTCCTCACAGTGGGGGTTCCTCTCTAGTTTATAAGTTAGTAGAGCCCCTTTTTATGCTACTCTAAAAGGCTGGGCTACCCCAGGTCACCATGTGGGAAGCCTGGCCCCATCTCCAGCCTTTCCAGCCAGCACGGTCTCTCTGCGCTTGCCCCAGCCCAGCCTATGGAGGCCGCCTGTGCTCGGGGCCCATGTTCCAGTACCAGGTCTGCAACGGCGAGGAGTGTCCGGGGCCCTACGAGGACTTCCGGGCCCAGCAGTGCGCCAAGCGCAACTCCTATTACGTCCACCAGAACGCCAAGCACAGCTGGATCCCCTACGAGCCGGATGACGGTGAGCGGAGCCCTGCTCCCCACGCCCACCCCATGGCCTTGGGCATCTGCTGGGTCCATGTCTTCCCAGGTAGGGCTTCCCATGCCTGGCCCACCAGTGAAGGTGGAGGGACAGTGGTGGCACCAAAAGGGATATTGCAGTCAGCAAGCTTGCCATACGCCTTTGTGCAGGCCTTTGCACTGTGTGCGTTGGGGGAGCCACAATCCTCATCACAACCATCCTTGATTTGTATGCTTATGCTGACCGTTTTCTGTCAGAGGCAAGGACAGTGTCTTGAGCAAGGGTTACTTGGCCCAGAGGTACCGGCTGGCAGCAGTGCTGGCTGTTGGGCTTGGTGCCTTTCGGACATGTACCTTACCTGTGCGGAAGGCCCGGTCCAGGTGCGGGTGCCCCTCGCTTTGCATAACCGGCTTCCTGAGAAGCTTTGTCCTATTAACATACCATGTTTTTAGGTTTTACTGATTGTGCTACTGTTTCAGTAGTTAATGAAAATGATTTGAAAGTCAGGCCAATGAGAGTCTGTGGGATCCTCCTACTGACCCCCTACAGGCTACCCTGGACACAGGTCTCAGGACTCACGCGGAGGGTCTGAATTTTGGGGCCAAGTCAGTGCCTATCTGTTTTGGAGCATTTCTAGTGATGGCTCTCGTAGCAGCAGAGAGAACCCAGTGAAGGGCTGGATTAATGCCCTCAGGCTGGAAGGGCCTTTAACAGTCCTCTCAGTCTACTTTCCCCTGCTGGCCTCTCCATAGTCCTTCCATAGCCTGATGCTTACCCCCTACCATGTAGCCCTCGGCATCAGATGGCGCCGATCAGAATGGCCTTTCCTGAGCCCAGGGCCACCTCTTCGTAGCCCTGGTTCCAGAGTATCAATTGCAAGACCCTCCATCTTCAGCTCACATTTAGAATGACAGTCTTCAAGTTGGAAGGAACCTTGGAGGCCTGTGTATTGCCCGCCAGTGCACAGACCCCTCCAGAACATGCTTGTAGGGAGTGTCTTCTCCCCGCTTAGACTCCTCCTAGTCTGGGGAGCTCACCACTCCCGTGCCATTGTCGGCTGGCTTCCAGGGCTGCCCAGAAACCCACCTGCCTGGGGTGCACTGGTCAGGGTCCTGCCTGTCTTCGGGAGGGATGCAGCCCCCCACCCCTTAGCCCCTGGCCCAGGTCCCACCAGGAATATGACTCCCCCTTTGCATGAAATCCAAAGTAGTATTGGATGTTGTGGCTCTGGACTTGAGTCCTGAGTGCTGGGGCAAGATGTCACCAGGTATCCTGGGAGCCCAGGCATGAGGAGCAGGGAGCCAGATGGTTCCTTACAGATTTTTGCTTTGGAAGCCTTGCACATCCATCCAGACGCACACAAGCTGCTGCAACACGTGGTGGAGAAGGGCTGCAAGGCCAATGGGGCATCTGGACTTTGGGTTTTCCCAGGACTTTTAGACAAATTCCAGGAAGTTAGCTAAGCCCCAACCTCCCTTTTTCTAAGAAACACAGCAAGTGTTTATATGTTCTCCGGAACCTACTTTTGTGGGACGTTAATAGCCTTGATTTGATTGTTAGAACTAGAAAGGATCTCCCTCCTTCCCTCACTGCTGCTCTATTTTGTAAACCCAAACACAGACCACTGTTCTGCCTTACTTTCATGCAGCCTTCTAATGTTCACAAGCATGGTAAGATTCACCATCATATGTGTGACTGGTGATGTGTACGTAGAGGTCAGAGCAGGACTCAAGCCAGACTGCCTGGGTTAGAATCCTGGCTCTGCCACTTACTGGGTGGCTGTATGGCCTTGAGCAAATTCCTTAACCTCTCTGGTCCTTGGTTTCCTCCTCTGTAATGCTACTTCCTTGGGGGTATTGAGAGGCTTAACTAAGTTAATTCACGAAAAGCATTTAAAGTTGTACAGTAAGAATGTATAAAGGTTTTAGAAGTCTGGCACATAGTAAGCTTTCATTAAGTGTCGGCTTATTATTATTGTTATTATTATTTTATCACTTGATGTTTCTTAACAACGTGATGTGGCATTTTACTGATCAGGCGTAATAAATAAGGAACTGAGGCTCAGAGAGGTCAGATCATTTGCCCAAGGTCACATGGCTCATAAGTGACACAGCAAGGATTTTAAGCCCAGCTCCACACCTAGCTCTCCCCCCCATTGCCCAGAGCTGGCCCCTGGAGCTTCCTGTTCAGACCATGCGTTAATGTCGGTCTAGGCCAACCCACTTTCTCCGAGCCCAGCGGGCTCAGTGTGGTCCCTTTCCCCACAGACGCCCAGAAGTGTGAGCTGATCTGTCAGTCAGAGGACACGGGGGACGTGGTCTTCATGAACCAGGTGGTCCACGACGGGACTCGCTGCAGCTACCGGGACCCGTACAGCGTCTGTGCCCGCGGCGAGTGTGTGGTAGGTGCCCCCCTCCTGGCCGCCCACCCTCTGCCAGCCCCGGGAGACTGGGGGGCTGCACTGCCTCCTCCTGCTCCCTGGGAAGACAGGCTTCGCCTCCCCTTCCTCACCCATGACACCCCTTGGTCCTCAACATGACCCTGGGATGCTGGAAAGGGGTTACTGCCCAGCCCCATTCGAGGGGAGAGGCGTGGCCAGGTCTAAGACCTTAACCATGTCACACGACGAGTCCAAGAACGCCTCTCGGTCCAGGGTCCTCTCCTTTCAGGGCCTGGGGACTGAGGAGGAGGCCAGGGGCTGCCGACCCGGGGGTGGCGGTGGGGCACGGAAGCCTCTTCCCGCTGACCCCATCTCTGGCTTCAGCCCGTCGGCTGTGACAAGGAGGTGGGGTCCATGAAGGCAGATGACAAGTGTGGGGTCTGTGGCGGCGACAACTCCCACTGCAGGACTGTGAAGGGGACTCTGGGCAAGGCCTCCAAGCAGGCAGGTGAGCAGGTTAGGGCTGGGGGACCACCAGGAGGGGCTGGGGTTCTGGCCCAGCTAGCGTCCCTAGAGCCCGAACCATCCCTTAGGTGGGCCCTCCCTCCTTGAGCCGGGCCACAGTTCAGGGTGGGGAGGGGGGGGCCCTGGAGTCTGTCTCAGACCACAGCTGCCCCCGGCTGTGGCCCCTCATCCTCCAGGCGTGCTGCGCCTGCGCTTGGGCTCAGGAGCTCAGAAGCATTTCCTGCTTGGCACTGTGTTGTCCTAGGAGCTCAGCCATCTCTTTGGCCTGGAGCTGTCAGTGGGAGTGAGGGTCCAGACAGGAATGTAGATGAGGCCCAGGCTGGACTGGTAATTTCCTTTTCACTCTTCTCTCTCATTTTTTTTTTTTTTTTAACTGAAGTGCTTCCTGCTTTGAACTCTTGGTACCTTAGAGTTGCTTGACTTCCCTCCCCACCTCCAATCTGGACACACTTGCTGTTGAAAAGGGCCAGATATTAGTCCTTTACACTTTAGTATGAACTAGATTTATTTCCCCTTGGGGCGTGTTTCAGCTTTGCCATGCCTCTCCTTGTTGGGGGAAAGTTGATTGCTCTGAGAAAGGTTAGTTTTCAGGCCTCGGATTGGGAGGATCATGGGGGCCCCCCCCATACTGGATCTTCATGGCCTATTTCATCTAAATCTCTACAGTGGCTTAAAGTGTGAGAAGAAAGAGGGGAGGGAAAGTCAGGAGAGAAAAGGAGGGTCAAGAAAGTGGCAAATAATAGGAACTAACACACACACAGAGCCCAGTAGTATTTACAGAGCGTTTTAAGCTGTATGAACTGTGGTCCTCTCAGCACCTTATGGAGAAGGGCCCATTCCTATTGTACAGACAAGGAAACTGAGGTTCCTGGGTATCTGTGAGGAGAGGGGGTGATGGGGGATGCTGGGCAGTGGGGCCACCAGCTCAGGATGCTCATGGTTTTTCTGGATCATCCTCTGTGGCAGGAGCTCTCAAGCTGGTGCAGATCCCAGCAGGTGCCAGGCACATCCAGGTTGAGGAGCTGGAGAAGGTCCCCCACCACATTGGTGAGTGCTGGGGTGCCAGGAGATGGGCAGCCAGGCCCCGGGACCTGCCCTCGGGTGTGGGGGAGCTGGGAGGGCAGGGGAGAGGATTCTAATGCAGAGGGCGTTTCATGAGTTCGAATAATGGGAGAGAACCCCTTTTTATTGATTGATTGATTTTTATTCATGTTGAAATGGGAACCTGCTCCATGTTCAAATATCAGAAGGTATGAAAGGAGATCCAGTGAAGATTCCCTCCCAGCCCACAGACCCCATGGTCAGTTTCCTTCCAAGGGCAACCACTGTTAATTTCTTGTGCACATAGGCACATAGGTACCTTTTAAGGGTAAACCATTTTCATAGAATGTATTAGTTAAGTTTTGCTGTATAACAGTATAACATAGCATCCCCAAACTTAGCAGTTGCACACGGCAAGTGTTTGTTTATTTATTTATTATTTATTTATTTATTTTTGGCTGCATTGGGTCTTCGTAGCTGCGCGCGGGCTTTCTCTAGTCGCGGCGAGCGGGGGCTACTCTTCGTTGCAGTGTGCGGGCTTCTCATTGCGGTGACTTCTCTTGTTGTGGAGCACGGGCTCTCGGCGCATGGGCTTCAGTAGTTGTGGCATGAGGGCTCAGTAATTGTGGCTCATGTGCCCTAGAGCACAGGCTCAGTAGCTGGGGCTCATGGGCTTAGCTGCTCCACGGCATGTGGGATCTTCCCGGACCGGGGCTTGAACCCGTGTCCCCTGCATTGGCAGGCAGATTCTTAACCACTGTGCCACCAAGGAAGTCTGACACAGCAAGTGTTTATTAGCTCCAGGTCTGTGGGCCACCAGTTTGAGCTGGGCTCAGCTAGGTGCTTCTTCATACTCATCTGCCTGGACTCACTCATGCAAATGCAGTCAGCTGGTGGGTCTGTAGGGACCTGGTTGGTACTGGCTGTCAGCTGGGTTCACAGGGGTGATAGTCTGTCACATGGTCCTCAGGAGTAGCAAGAGCGGGCAAACGCTGGCGTGCAAGCACTTTGCAAGTCTCTGCTTATGTCCTGCTTTCTCATGTCCCAATGGCCCAAACAAGTCTCTTGGCCAAGCCTAGACTCAAGAGGTAGAAACAGACTGTCTCTTGATGGGAAATGTGGTATGTCACAGTGCAAAGAGGTGAGCATACAAGAATAGGAGGAATTTGTAGCCATTTTTGCAGTCTACCACAGGGACCCTTCAATTATTCTTATTGTAATGATACTTGAGCATGTAGTCTCTAAGCTAGATGCCTACCCGTTATACATATAGCAGTTATATAGTTATAAAGCCAAGACATTAAACATGAGAGCCCCCAAATCAATCAGTAGTATTCAAATTAAGAACATAAATATAATGGGGGAGATTTTTGTGTGCTTCTTTGCTCTGTTGTGTTTTTGCTGAAACTAAATTGGCCCTCAATAAATGAACATGTCCAGAATAGGCAAATCCATTGAGACAGAAAGTAGATTAATGGTTGTCAGGGGCTGGAGGGAGAGGGAAATGGGAGTGACTGCAAATGGGTCTCAGATTTCTTTCGGGGGTGACGAAAATGTTCTGGAATTAGACAGTGGTGGTGATTGCACAGTCACTGAATTGCATACTTTGAAAGGCAGAATGGTTTGGTATGTGAGTTATATCTCAATTTAAAACACGTGAGCATGGTTTGGAGGAGGCTCCTGGCGAGCAGGTGGGCAGAAGGCCGCTGCCCGCACGTTGGGCTGTAGCTGGGTTCCCCCACACTCGTCTGTGCTCAGGCTCCTTACCGAGGGCATGCGGGCTGTGATGTCACTGGGCCTCGGCATGTCCCAGGGGCCGCTCTTACCCACTGTGCCCACCAAGTCACCCTGCTTGTCACCAGCTCGTCATAAACACGAACCCAAAACCTGACATCTCTGAGCAAGCTTGTATATTACGGAAGTGCTGACTTTTCATATGTTTAGGTTATTATTAAAATAATACAAAACATTTTTAAAGTCTCCTGGAGAACTTGCACTCCCTGGAGAATACATCTGCATTAGCACAGCTGTAAAATTTCCTAACCTGCTCTGGAGGGCACCTGAGTGTAGTCCAAGCAGGCATAAGGCACAAGGGGAAACTGATGCCCAAAGTGGCTTGTGGGCCCTCTGTACGCCCTCATTCACTTGCGGGGTGAGCCAGTCTGGGCCTGGGTCTCCCATCTTCTAGCCCCGTGCCCCTGCCAGCTGCACCTCTGCACGGGGGGTGTGAGACGGGAGGGCTTTGGCTTGGCCGCCTCCCTGCCCACTTGCCTGTCTGGCTGTGAGAATTACGCCTGCACAGGGGCAAGGAGAGAAGGTCATTTACCCCTGGAAGAGGGTGGTTGCTGACAGACACTCCTACTGCACCCCTACAGATGATTCCATAATGTCAGCGGCCCCTTGGGCCCCTGGCCAGCCCCTTCCACCCACGGCCCCCCCACCCCGCTCATATGTCCAGCCCTTCCAAGGACCTAGATGGGCTTGTAGGCAGCAGATGGGCTTCCGTGGAGGTCGGGGCAGAGGCTCCTAGCACCTGCGGCAGGCTCTGGGCGGGCACACTTGCTGTGTGTTTATGGGGTGAGGGTTAGAGCTCTCCAGGAGCCTGGGGGGGAGGGAAGCAGAACTGAGACCTGTCGTCGGCACGGGTTGTGTGATTATACGTGTGTGAGATCCGCAGCGGCCCTGGTGTAAATGTGCAGAATATGTATGTGGGCGTGAGTGTGTGTGTGACCGTGTGTGTGCACACGCGCGCTAACAGGGTATGTACTCTCTGGAGAAGCCCGGGACAGGTGGCAGCCTTGGCAGTGAAGGCCAAGGCCCTGTCCAAATGTGTCAGGCGCTCCTGGAATTTGGGGGCATGGACTCTGAAAGGAAGTGAAGGAAAGAGAAGCCGTGCTGTTAATATCCACCATGTGTGGGGCTTTGAGCTGGCACTTTTCATTCGTTATCTCGTTGGAGCCTCACGATAACCCTCTTGTCATCCCATTTTGCAGTTGAGGAAATTGAGGCTCCGAGAAGTTAAAAGAGTTGCTGGAGGTACCGAGTGGGTCAGTGGTAGGACCTGGGCTCAGAGCTGGTAGGAGGTGGTGGAGATTCCAGCCCACCACCCCCAGGAAGGCGGGGTGTACATCCAGGGACCAGGGACAGCAGTGGTCGTGAGCTGTGGAGGCAGACAAGGGCCTGAGGAGATGCTCCGCTCTAGCCTGGAGGGTCTGGTGATTCTGGGGGCTGACAGAGATCAGGTCGCGGGAAGGGAGGGGGCATCTCTCCTCCCACTCAGCAGGGAGGCTGGCCCTCCAGAGAGCTGGGCTACCGGCCTCTGTGTGTCCAGGGCAAACCCTTGCCCCTCTCAGGGCCTCTGATTCCCCATCTGGATTAATAACAGCACCAACCTCAGGATGTGTGTGAGGATCCCACTGAGGAGGGAGCAGAGTGACCGGCATGTGGTTCATGCCCTGGATCCTTAGCTCTTATGTTATAATTACACCAGGTGGGGACACGCCGGGGCTCCAGAGCCTTTGCCATCCCCACCTGGCTGGGGGCTCGGGTCCCAGGGTGCAGCCATCCTCTGACCCCGATGCCTCCAGGTGAATGAGGCTGTGACTCGGGGGCCTTTGCTGGGGTGTCTGCACTGCACACCTTCCGCCCGCCGGTCACCCAGCGCCTTTCAGTTACAACTTGTGAGTCACTCGCTGACTGGGGCTTTAAGGGGGAAAAATGGACAGATATTTTTTATACTCCCGCTCTGTGCCAGGCCCTGTGCTGGGCCAAGGACACTGAGATGGAGGAGATACACTGACAGGCTATGGGAGAGACAGGATGTCTGTAATTGCAACAGTGCTAAAAGTCAGGTGCTGATTTGACGACAGTAATAGTGCCTACCATTTATTAAGTGCCAACTGCATGCCATGCACTCTGCCTAGTTCTTTATATATATGAACTCCTTTAATTGTCCCAAGAGCCCCATGGCAGGGTAGGTGGGCAGGGGATACTGCGATTATCCTCATGGGACAGCAGCCCTATGAGCTAGGTAGAATTGTCATTCCCATTTTACAGATGGTAAAACTGAGGCAACACAGGGAGGCTAAGTAACTTTCCCAGATCAATCTGGCTTCAGAGCCTGTACTCTTAGCCTCTATGCTCTGCTGTCGAAGTTGTAAGGAGGGCAAATCCCTGAGGACTGGACAATCAAAGAAGGCTTCCTGGAGGAGGGGAGAATTGTGCTGAGCCTTAAATGTGGGTGGAGATTAGTCAGGCAGGAAGAAGGGGAGACAAGGTGAGAGGAATGGTGTGCACCAGCGTCCAGAGGCAGGGGTGCTATGTGGGGGCAGTGGGATGACCCATCCGACGGGGGAAAGGCTCAGGTGGGAAGGAGTGACAGGTGGGCAGGGAGCCCCTAGGGGCCCACTGGGATGGCCTTGAAACCCCTGAGGTGTGGCTGGTGCTCCTGTGGAGGGGAATAGAAATCTGTGTGACCCTCTCCCCACGGCCAGCGGTGAAGAACCAGGTCACAGGCAGCTTCATCCTCAACCCCAAGGGCAAGGAAGCCACGAGCCGGACCTTCACTGCAATGGGCCTGGAGTGGGAGTACGTGGTGGAGGACGCCAAGGAGAGCCTCAAGACCAGTGGGCCCCTGCCGGAAGCCATTGCCATCCTGGTGAGTCCTCACCCTGCATGGTGGCCCCTGCCCACGCCCGCTTGCTGCCCCAGCCCAATCCCCTAGCTCACCGTCTCTGCTGCTGAGCCAGCGCAGGCCTGGTGGAGATCCTCCTGTTCTGGTGTCTTCAGGAGCCTGGGCAAGGCCAAGATGCCCTCTGTGCTTCGAGGCTGGCAGGATGGCAAGTGAGGAGGAAAAAAGAAATGGTTGTCTCACTGTCTGATCAGAGATGCCCCACACAAGGAGTCTGTTCTCCTTAACACAGGGTCAGAAATAGGGCCCAGGAGGAGCTGGAGGGACCTGGGTTGGTTCCCCCATCGTTCTGCCATCATCCAGTATCCAGTTGCATTATGGCTTTGCCAGCAAGTGAGTCCAGGAGTCCAGTGGCCTGTGGCCCAGGGGTGCTGTCTGGCACTGCCAGCCTCCTGAGAGGGAGATGGGGCCACTGTCCCAGCTGAGGCCCACCTCTGCCCACACCCCCTCCTCCTAGACTATAAGCCAGGGCTTACGGAGCAGGGATTGTTAACTCAGGAGACCAGACCGGGAGGGGCTCTGTTGGCACTGGCTGGTGGCAGGGAGACCTTCTACAGGCTTTGTTCCTGGTGCTACCCTCATTAGTCAGGGAGGCCCTAGAGGGCAGGGTCTGAAGCCTATTGATGTCAGCATATTAATTCAATCCAGCACGTGCTTTCTACTCACCCTATATTTGCTGTCCACCCATACACCCGTGGCTGATTAATCTTCAACGAGAGTACCAAGACCATTCAGTGGGAAAAGGAGAATCTCTTCAACTAATGGTGCTGGGACAACTGGATATGCACATGCAGAAGAATGAAGTTGAAGCCCTGCCTCACACCATATACCAAAATCAGCTCAAGATAGATCAAAGCCCCAAGTACAAGAGCTAAAACCATAGAACTCTTGGAGAAAAGAGAGGGATAAATCTCATGATCTTGGATTCTTAGATATGATACCAAAAGCATGAGCAACAAAAGAAAAAAAGAGATAAATTGGTCTTCATGGAAATTGAAAGCTTTTGTACATCAAAAAAGACGTTTTTAAGAAAGTGAGAAGATAACCTGAACAGACTGGGAGAAAATATTGGCAATCCTATATCTGATAAGAGTCTCTATTGTAGACCATCTTCCAGAGTCAGGCAGTGTGGGTGCTCTGGTGAGCAGGACAGACCAGCAGACATGGTTCCTGCCTTCATTGGAACTTAGGTGTGTGGGAAGGAGAATCACCAATGGGCACACAGGCTGTTCTCAGGCCTGGCACACAGTAGCTGCTTAGCTTGAGTTTTTTGTTATTGTTGTTAAACATCTTTATTAGAGTATAATTGCTTTACAATGGTGTGTCAGTTTCTGCTTTATAACAAACTGAATCAGTTATACATATACATATGTCCTCATATCTCTTCCCTCTTGCATCTCCCTCCCTCCCACCCTCCCTATCCTACCCCTCTAGGTGGTCACAAAACACGGAGCTGATCTCTCTGTGCTATGCGGCTGCTTCCCACTAGCTATCTGTTTTACGTTTGGTAGTGTATATATGTCCATGCCACTCTCTCACTTTGTCCCAGCTTACCCTTCCCCCTCCCTGTATCCTCAAGTCCATTCTCCGGTAGGTCTGCATCTTTATTCCCATCTTGCCCCTAGGTTCTTCTGACCATTTTCTTTTCTTTTTTTTTTTTAGATTCCATTTATATGTGTTAGCGTATGATATTTGTTTTTGTCTTTCTGACTTACTTCACTCTGTATGACAGACTCTAACTCCATCCACCTCACTACAAATAACTCAGTTTCGTTCCTTTTTATGGCTGAGTAATATTCCATTGTATATATGTGCCACATCTTCTTTATCCATTCATCTGTTTTTTTTTTATTATTTTTTTAAACATCTTTATTGAAGTATAATTGCTTTACAATGGTGTGTTAGTTTCTGCTTTATAACAAACTGAATCAGTTATACATATACATATGTTCCCATATCTCTTCCCTCTTGCATCTCCCTCCCTCCCACCTTCCCCATCCCACCCCTCTAGGTGGTCACAAAGCACCGAGCTGATCTCCCTGTGCTATGCGACTGCTTCCCACTAGCTATCTATTTTACATTTGGTAGTGTATATATGTCCATGACACTCTCTCACCCTGTCACATCTCACCCCACCTCCTCCCCATATCCTCAAGTCCATTCTCTAGTAGGTCTGTGTCTTTATTCCCGTCTTGCCGCTAGGTTCTTCATGGCCATTTTTTTTTTTCCTTAGATTCCATATATATGTGTTAGCATACTGTATTTGTTTTTCTCTTTCTGACTTACTTCACTCTGTATGACAGACTCTAACTCCATCCACCTCATTACAAATACCTCCATTTCATTTCTTTTTATGGCTGAGTAATATTCCATTGTATATATGTGCCACATCTTCTTTATCCATTCATCTGTTGATGGACGCTTAGGTTGCTTCCATGTCCTGGCTATTGTACATAGAGCTGCAATGAACATTTTGGTACATGACTCTTTTTGAATTATGGTTTTCTCAGGGTATATGCCCAGTAGTGGGATTGCTGGGTCGTATGGTAATTCTATTTTTAGTTTTTTAAGGAACCTCCATACTGTTCTCCATAGTGGCTGTATCAATTTACATTCCCACCAACAGTGCAAGAGGGTTCCCTTTTCTCCACACCCTCTCCAGCATTTATTGTTTGTAGATTTTTTGATGATGACCATTCTGACCGGTGTGAGATGATATCTCATTGTAGTTTTGATTTGCATTTCTCTAATGATTAATGATGTTGAGCATCCTTTCATGTGTTTGTTGGCAATCTGTATATCTTCTTTGGAGAAATGTCTATTTAGGTCTTTTGCCCATTTTTGGATTGGGTTCTTTGTTTTTTTGATATTGAGCTGCATGAGTTGCTCGTATTAGCCTGAGTTTTGCCATGTGGCTACGGGTCTGAAAGGCCTCGCCAGTGCGTGCTCAGTGCTGCCCCCTCCTGGCTCTCACTGGTTCTGCTTCTGACCCCACATCCTCCCCTTGGACCCCTCCTCCCCGGTCCCCCTATGCTGGCCTTGCTTCCCTGCTCTCCAGTCCTTTGCCACCTCGTCTGTCTCCCCTCAGGTGCTCCCCCCAGCTGAGGGCGGCCCCCGCAGCAGCCTGGCCTACAAGTACGTCATCCACGAGGACCTGCTGCCCCTTATCGGGAGCAACAATGTGCTCCTGGAGGAGACGGACACCTACGAGTGGGCACTCAAGAACTGGGCACCCTGCACCAAGACCTGCGGAGGAGGTACTGGCTTGCCTGACCGCAGACGCCTTGTGGGAGGAGCGGGAGGGGTCGGGGGCCTGACATCGTCTCCACTTGGCGTGTCCCCAGCTCGTGCCTCAGTTTCTCTTGAAGGTCTCTGGGGCGTGGCAGGGTGCCTGGGCAGGGCCTTAGGGCTGGGCTGGGGGTGCCAGAGCAGTATCCGGGGCAGGACCTCTGCCCTGTAAGAGCTCACCAGCTGCGTGCAGAGACAGCAGCCCACGTCCCCACCTGTGCTATACCAGTGACACCTGAGATGGGCTGACCAAGGAAGCCTTCTTCAGAAAGTGACTTGGGGAGGGGAAGGTGCAGAGGCACAGAGGGAGGGGGGATCGGCTGCAGTCTCTCCGGAGCTCACTGTCCCTGAGGCTCTGGGCAGGACAGTGGGGGCCTGGTGAGACTGACCCCCACGGCAGGCTGTCCTCCCTTCAGGGATCCAGTTCACCAAGTACGGCTGCCGGCGCCGACGAGACCACCACCTGGTCCAGCGGCACCTGTGCGACCACAGGAAGAGGCCCAAGCCCATCCGCCGGCGCTGCAACCAGCACCCGTGTGCCCAGCCTGCGTGAGTGCTTCTGGGGGAGGGACGAGGAGGCTGACCGCAGACCCTCTCTCTGCCCTGACGTCAGGACGAGGGGCGGGTGAGCCTGCTTCCGCCAGCGCTGGAGGGTGGAGGCACGTAGCCCCCGCAGCCGGGACCTCCTGAGCAGAGAGCACCCACACGCCAGCCTCTGCCCATGGCCAGCGCTGCCTTCCTTGCCCGTCCATCCCCTCTGGGATTTCTGCATTAACTTTCACTCCCAGAAGGCGGAAGATGCTGCCTTTGTTCTGCCCCTCCCAGCATTATTTTACAGATGGGGAAGCTGAGGCCCGATCTGGGGACAAGCTTTCCCTCAGTGATCCAGGGGGTCCATGCAGGCGAAGAGGATTTCAGTGTTTCCAGGCCTAGGCCAGGACGCTGTCTACCAGTTCCTCTCTGCCCAGTCATCTGGGGCCCAGGGTTGCGGTCTGGCCTTCCAGCCCCCAGCTGTGGTCTAGCCCTTGATTGGGATGCCCTGGCCTGAGGACACAGGCTCCGTTTGAGCCCAAGGTCGTGTTCTTGGGGTTACTTGGAGGTGGCTTTGGGGAGAGGAAAGAGCGGTAATTTGTGGAGGATCGATGTCTGGTCTCTGAGCCTGTTCCCCAGCGCCTCCCCAGCCCCAGCAGGCTTGTCTAGCGGCCCCCAGGTAGGGCCGAGGGTGGCTGGCCAGTAGGAAACCATGAAGAGCTGAGTCCATCCTCCTGCCTCCCAGGAGTCCTCCCAGGGTTGGGGGGTTCCAACTCGGCCTTGCTGATCCACAGCAGCTCTGCTCCCACAGGGTGGAGGGACCTCAGAGCCAGGGCAGGAGCTGGTGACCGGTGCTCGAACCTGCCATGGCCTCCCTGTGCCCGGCCCAGGCCACGATCCCCAGCCCCCTGGCTCTCCATGGTTCTTTTTTATGCGTTACTTTTTATTCAGGCCACTTTGCCCACAAACATCTGTGATCACAGAGCATGCGGGGCTATCTCTGCCATGACCCCTAGCAGGTCACCCCACCCCGGCTTGTCTCCTTATCTGTAAAATGCCAAACGAAGTTTCGGGGCTTTTTGTTTTGTTTGTTAGGGGAAGGCGTTGGCTAAAGCCGTGGTTTACTAAATGATGCCTCAGGAAACAGAGGGGAGTGGGAGTTGGGGGCTGCCCCTCCCTCCACCCCACCAGAGCAGTTTTGCTTTTGTCTAACTCTTCCAGTGGGCGCCTGCTTAAGATGCTGCTGGAAGTTGCTCTGTGGCCAAAAGACGCTTGGAGACTAGCGGCTTAGCTGATCAGCACCAAAGCTCTGCAGGCACTGACGGTGATAATAATAGTGCCTGCATTTATGACATGCCTACTGCATGCCATGCACTCTGCCATGTGCTTTACATATACAGGTCCTTTAATTGTCCCATGAGCCCCATGGTAGGGGCTTCTACTCTGCAAGCTGTGATTTTCATCTGTTTTGTGCTCGGCTGAATGTCAGTACCTAGGACAGTGCCTGCACATCATAGACTCGCAAATATTTATGAAGTGTTGAAAGAATCCTGATGTAAAGATGGGGTAACTGAGGCTTAGAGGGGTTAATAGCTTGTCCAAGGACCTGCAGGGTGTCAGGATTTAAATATCCATTATACCCATTTTTCAGATGAGGAAACAGAGGAGAGAATACGTGACCTCCCTAAGGCCACACACCTGACAGCTGCAGAGCCACGTGGATGGTTGGCTTGGCCCCCAAGCATTCTGAAGCCCAAACCCTCTCTGTGGCTCCTGCCTTTGGTGGTTCAGGGGGTGGGAGTGGCCCTGGGAGGAAGTGTCCCATAGTCCCGCCTTTCCTCCACCTTTCTCCCTGTCTGTCTCCAGGTGGGTGACGGAGGAGTGGGGCGCCTGCAGCCGGAGTTGTGGGAAGCTGGGGGTGCAGACTCGGGGAGTGCAGTGCCTGCTGCCCCTCTCCAACGGTACCCACAAGGCCATGCCGGCCAAGGCCTGCCCCGGGGACCGGCCCGAGGCCCGCCGGCCCTGCCACCGCGTGCCCTGTCCAGCCCAGTGGCGGACGGGAGCCTGGTCCCAGGTGAGCTGTCCTCAGGGCGTGGGAGGGGCTGGGCCGCCAGGCACCTTCCTTGCAAAGTCAAGGAAGAGGAGGGTCTGGGTGGAGGAGCTGCAAAGAGATCTGGTGCTCCCTGCAGGCGGAGTGTTTCTGGCTGAATTCCTCTCCCCACATCTGATCTGATTTTTCTCAAAACTAAGTCCAACAGTATGCTGGGCCATGGTTTTGGGCTTGGCCTTTATATTCATTCACTATCAGCTTTGACCTTCACAGAGTTAGGAGGCCTGGGCTAATATCCCTGTGTTACAGATGAGCAAATTGAAAGACATTCTTGTATTAAGAAATATTTACTGGGACTCCCCTGGCTGTCCAGTGGTTAAGACTCCGCACTTCCACTGCAGGGGGCACGGGTTCAATCCCTGGTCGGGAAACTAAGGTGCCAGCTACGTTCCAGGCACACTGTACTAAGAATGCCTGGAACCCATTACCAACCAGGCAGACCTGATTCTTGTCCTCGGGGTGCTTACAGTCCAGTGAGGGAGACATAAGAGACAAGTACCAATAACAAAAGCATTTACAGGTTGCAGTTGGAGCTGAGCAGAAGTAAACAGGGTAACATATCAGGGAGGGCCTCTCTGAGGAGGTGACATTCCAGCTGAGACGTGAGGTGTGAGCCATATGAAGACCCTGAGGCAAGAACAGCCTTGCCATGTGCCAGAAACCTGAAGGACATTGGAACTAGAGCTTAATGAGAGGGGCAGGGGTTACACGAAATCTTTGGAGAGTGGGCAGGGGGTCAAATCCTGCAGGGCTTTATGAGGAGTTAGAGTTATTCTAAAGAGCAGTGGGAAACTTGAAAGGTTTTAACGTGTATGTCACCAGCTCTGATTTCAGGTTTAAAGATCACTCTGGCAGCTCTGTAGCAAGTTCATTGCTGGGAGGCCAGGGAAGAAAAAGGCAAACAGTAAGAAGGTTGTGGAATAGTCCAGGGGCCACAGGGAAGTTTTTTCAAGTTTTGGGTTTTCTCTTAAAAATTCGTTTGATATGAACCTTGAAGACATTATGTAGAGTGAAATAAGCCAGACACAAAATGACAAATACTGTATGATTCCACTTATGTGAGATACCTAGAGCACTCAAATTCATAGAGAGAGAAAGTAGAAGTGTGGTCGGCAGGGACCAGGGGAGAGGGGAATGGGAAGTTAATGTTTAATGGGCACACAGTTTCAGCTTGGGAAGAAGAAACAGTTCTAGAGATGGATGGTGGTGATGGTTACACAGTAATGTGAATGTACTTAATGCCACTGAACTGTACACTTAAAAATGGTTATGATGTAAATTTTATGATCTGTATATTTGATTACAATTTTTAAAACCTCATTCGATCATGGAAATAAGCACAATGATGTTTATTGTAATAGCAAGATATCAGGAAATATTCTAAATATCCATCCATGGGAAATTGGACCCCCCCCCAAAAAAAACCCATGGTCTATTCATGTAATAAAATACTACACAGCAAGAAAAATGAATAAGCTTGAACTGTACTTATCAATATAGATAAACCTCAGAAAAACAGGTGAGAAAAAGCACTGAAGTATGAAGAAAAAAGCACTACCAGTGGGGATACCATTTACTTAAAGTTTAAAAAGGCACAACACAATATTTGAAAATGCGCCAGAATACTGATTTATTAAAGTTGCTAGTGGGGGTGTTTGAACAGGCGTTCATGACCAACTTCCTCATACTTTCCTGTAGGCTTGAAATATTGCATAATACAGAGTATTTTAAATAACTAAAAATCCCCACACAACCTGTGCAGATTTTATATTCTTCTCCATAATATATAGCTTATTTGTTTGAATATAAACCAGAAAGACTGCTGGTCCATAAAGGGCCCCTTACATAAAACAGAGAGGTGACAGCTGGTGGAAGATAGTTGCCCCTGTAAGATGGGCAGAGCATTCCAGAGCTATTGCTGTTTGTAATTATTCCTCCTGGGAAGACGAGCCGTCTTTGTCCCCCTGTTCTGTGTGGCATGTGACCCTTGTGTCTCCCTTGCTCATCACCTACCCTGGTATGAGAAGTGGACCTTTGCAAGTCCTTCCCATCCCGCTAGGAGAGGCTGTGCTCAGTGCCTACAAACCCAGTGACCTGGTCACGTGGGGCACGCTTGCTTTTCCTGAAGCCACCCCACCCCTTTATCAGAGTATGTGGGTTCCAGGGCATGAAGTGTGTGGCAGCCCTTTCAAATGGCCTTCTGTTCCTTGTACCCACACCTTTCCCTCTTAGAGAAGAAGACACTTTTGAGCATGTCTCTGCAAGCTGAGTGTTGGAAACAAAGTCATTCAATGTCAGAGCTAGAGGGGTCCGTGGTGACCCCATCACCCAGCTCTCTCAGCTTAGCCGTTGTTACAGTCTGGGTTTCTGCATCCCCTTAACAAGGTATCATCAAGTGCATGGACCTGCCTCAGGTCCCTTGGGCTAGTGGATGGCAGCGGGGTGATACACAAAATATTTAAGGACCCAGGCACAGGCCAGACAGAGTGGACACAAGCAGTAGTGCCGGAATGGGGTCCCACAGGCCCCCTCCAGATGGTGGGAAGGTTCAGGGGGCTCTAAGATCAGGGCAGTGGCTCTTTCCCACCTGGTACAGGAGTATTTGACAGTTGCTGTGCTGTCCTGAGAGGCTGTTGAGAGCAGTCCTTGCATGTCCCTCTGGTCCAGCAGAGACTTGGCACCCTTCTCTGTCCCCTTTCTGTCCTGGGCACTGGCTGGACTTCGGAGCTCACCGCCTCCTTCCTCTGTCTCTCCACACCTCCCACCCCTGTCTCCCCACGGCAGTGCTCCGTCACTTGCGGAGAGGGCGTCCAGCTGCGGCAGGTGGTGTGCCGGGCCAACGCCAGCAGTCTGGGGCAGTGTGAGGGGGAGAAGCCGGACACGGTCCAGGTCTGCAGCCTGCCCGCCTGCGGAGGTGAGCCGGGTAGGATGGGGGGGCCAGCCCAGCTCCTCTGGCCTAGACCTGAGGCCCAGCTTGGCTGGCTTCCCAGCGCAAATACTGGAGCTGCTTTTCCCCCTCACAGGAAATCTCCAGAACTCCACAGTGAGGGCAGACGTCCGGGAACTTGTGACCGCAGAAGGGGAATGGATGCCACAATCTGGGCCCCTAGATCCCATCAACAAGATATCATCAAGTAAGTGTATCTCTGGACCCCACCCCCTCCCCAGTCTTCCAGTGTTCACGGCATCGTGGGCATGGGCCGTGCAGTGGAGTGGACCCAGGTTCCAGTCTGTCCACGTGACCGTAGCCTCTTGGAGCCTTGGATTCCTCAGCTGTGAGGTGGGGATGATGCTTATATTGGTCCATGATTCCTTATCTGCAGTTCCAAAATATTGAAAGCTGCAAGTGTCTCCCTAAATTTGGTGCAGACTCACTGGGCAGCAAAATCCGAACTGAACTAACGAGAGATTAGTTATTTTTTTGCTGCGGAAACATTGCCGTATTTGGTTGCAAGGTGACCTCCAGTCTCCACTGGGGACATTATATAATATGAATACACTGAATATTACTCTTCTAACCTCAAAAGTTCTGAATTATGAACCACATCTGGTTTCAAGATTTCTGGATAAGCAGTTGTAGTTCTGAGCTCTCTTTATAGGGCTGTTGAGGGAATTAAATGAGATAATGCATGCATTCCTGCGTAGCAGTCAGCCAACAACAAATATAGTAGCAGTCATTTCTCTCTGCTTCATGATCAGGAGCCCACCAGCTCACCCACTCATCTTTCCATCCATCTGCCCATCCATCTAACCACCCATCCATCCATTAATAAATATTAACTAAGCACCTACTATATACCAGGCTCTATGTTCTGTGCTTCCTTCCTAGGTTCCTTCTCTGTTTCCCTTTCTTATCTTCCCAAGGACCAGGGTCTGACAAGATGAGTAGCAGAAAGATCCCAGACCGTAACTCCTAGTTAGAGGATCAACTGGCTGTGTGACCTTGTACAAATTTGTGAAACTCTCTGAGCTCAGCGACCTCATCTGTAAGATAGAGGGGTCTGATTAAATGTCCTCAAAGGAGCTTCTGGCTCCAGTCTTGCTGCTGCTCTGCTCCTGTGCTGAGGCTCAGGGTGTTCAAGTGCTTGGGTTTCCTTTCCTTTTCCTCTGGGAGCAAAGGGGAGCTCTGATTCTGATCCTAGAATTCTGGCGCCATCTAGAGGCCACTGGCTCTCCATTTTCTCTAGTCTCTCTCCTGGTCCCCTAAGCCAGCACCCTACCTTTTCTCTCTTTTCTTTCTCTCCCTCTCCCTCTATCTCTCCCCCTCCTCTCCTCTTCCCTGTCCCCCTCCTTTTCTCTTTCCCTGGCAAAAATTAATAGAAAGCAAAGCTCCTGCCTTCACATTGTCTGGAGAGACCTACCTGAAGTTATCACAGAAATGCAAAAACATTTTTAGATGACATTTGAACAAAAGCAAACAAAACTAATATAATGAGCACCCCTCTATGCCAGGAACTTTACAAATACTATTTACAATAATAATATTATTATTCATTGGTAAATGTCAGCATTATCCCCATTTCACAGAAGAAACTGAGTGTTGGAGAGTTTAAATGACTTGCCCGAAGCCTTGCAGCTTTTAAGTGATAGAGCCTTGATCGGAACCTAGATCTGCTTGATTCCAAATTTATTGGTGGGGGGCTTACTGTTCCAAATGCGTGCTCACCAGGGGCAGGATGTTTAAGCTGCTTGTCACAGTGTGAGTAACCCGGGCATCTGCCTGGCCCTGGCCAGAGTGGATCGGATTCCTTTGGGTTGATTGGGAGGTGGTGAGGGCGGGAGACGGAGGGCTGAGTGGGAGTTGTAACGTGGCTGATGGGCGTCCTCCAGCATCGGTCCTTGTGCTGTGTGTGCAGCAGAGCCCTGTGTGGAGGACAGGTCCATCTTCTGCCAGATGGAAGTGCTTGATCGCTACTGTTCCATCCCCGGCTACCACCGGCTGTGCTGTGAGTCCTGTACCAAGAAGGCCTCGGGCCCTGACGCGAGCCCGGACCCCAGCCTGGCCTCACCACCACCCTTCTCCACTCCTGGGAGCCCCTTCCGAGGACCCAAGTCCCCTCCAGAGGCTGTGGAGCCCGCTGTGGGACCAGCGGGATCAGACGACCATCAGCATGGCCGACCCACACAGCTCCCAGGACCTCTGGGCACAAGCTCCCCAGTGAGCCAGCGCCGCTTTGCTGCCCAGAAACTGAACCCTACAGTATTCTGGGGCACGTCCCCTAGTGCCCCCCGGGGACTGCCCTGGGGCTGGGCTGGGGCCCCTACACCAGTCTCTGAGGATAAAGGGCAGCTCAGGGAAGACCCGAAGCATCCAGGCCCCAGCCTTCCCACCACCCCCCCGGGGACATGAGCCTTGCCTCGCCCATCCCGCCAGTCAAGTTTACACTCTCTGTGCTGCCCCGGACATCCCGGCTCAGAGGACACACAGCGGGGCCGGGGCAAGCACGGACTGCCTTTTAAATTATTTGCCTTCTTATTGTTCTAGTTTGGGGCTGTGACACTTTTCAGCCCATGAAGTGGGTCTATGAGGAAGAAAAAGATCAGGGAAAGCCCTAACCGGAGATACCTCAGCAAGCAGCCCAGGTGACCGAATCGAACCTCTCAGGGGCTCCTGTCTGTCTCTCCTGCCAGGACTGAGGGCCAGCTAACACCCCCCAACACACACACGCACGCACACACACACACACACACAAACGCCACCGGGCCTCACACCGCCTCCCTTTGCCAGAAATTGTGGGGACCCCTGTGGAGGCCCCGTGTACCAGGCCCCTCTGCCAAGAGGGGCAGAGCAGGGCCGGGGAAGGTCGGGGGAGCACTCACAGGGTGGTCCAAGAGGAAGCGGGCCGGGGCCGAATGTGGTCGTGAGGCTGCAGGGCTAGGGTGGGTGGGAGGCCGGTTCATCTCAGACCCAGCTCTTCGTAGCGAGAGCTCCAGGCAGCGCCTCTGGGAAGGCCAAGGGCGCAAAGTCCACCTTGCACTCGCTGGCTGGAGGGCATTGTTGGTGGCCACCTCTGCCCCTGAAGATGGCACTTCCTACTACTTCTGGTGCCTCCAGTTTACAGGTGGGCCTTTTAACCTCACCCCAGCCCCCCTGAGAAGGGGGCTCTGGACACTCTGGAACATGTGTCCTCATCATCCAGGGGGTTCCCAGCTGGTGCCAGGCCCCCTGGCTGGACCAGGAACGGCAACTGTGGTCATCACTCCGGCGCGTGAAGAGAGCACGGCCTGGAAGGTGACTTTGTGGGGCACAGAGGAGACGTGAGTTCTCAGGCTGAGCCCTGCCAATCATTGCCCTCTACCAAAGACCGCTCCTGCTGGAGTCATGGGTCTTCTTCTCCCACCTGGCTTAAGCTGGACCAGAGTCCACTCGTAGCCGGGTCCTGGGGGTGACAAGGGCCAAGTGCCCCAGGGCAGGACGTGAGCCTCTGCCCCTCGTGCGGGTGGGGAGGAGACAGCACTGTGGGGCCTCAGCTGCACCCACGTTACCTCCGAGGGCAGGTAACTTCCCTGGGCCCTCTGGCTCTCAGGAAGCCGCCCGGTTCCCAGGACCTCTCCCAGGGGTCCTCACTCTAAGTCATGCAGAGGATCTCCCAGACTCCTCAGCAGGCCGTAGAGGTGCTGGCTAGTTCTTCTGTTCCCAGGGCGAGGGGGCCACTCTGAGCCAGGCTAGAGGAGTAGGAGCAGTGGGCCCCGGGCGGCAACCCCCGGAGAATGGAGGCCCTAGAGGGGCTCCCCAGGTGCCCCCTCCACCCACTGCCTGCCCCCTCCCGACAAGGCTGGGGCACACACTGAACCATTCCTGCGCGACCCAGCCTGCCTCTGTTAAGTGCCTCTGAGATCCAGATCCTTACAATTTTATGTATTTATTAACATTGTCCTTGGTGTTTGTTTTGGACCCCAGAACATTGTGCTGTGTTTTTCTTTTTCTCTCTGTTTTAGTGGAAAGGGCCAGCAAAGCCAGAGCTCTAATGTGCTGGGCTGGTAAGATGATTGGGGTTGGGGGTGGACAGGGAGGGGACAGAGCCACGAGAAGACTCGGCCCCCAGCCTCCCCGCCGTGGCCCCGCTTGCTCTGGGGCTCCTCTGAACAGCACCTCAGGGTGGAGAGGCAAGAACGGGCCTGGGGGCCTGGGGGTCCTACTTAGACTCCTCCACCAAGTAGCTGTGTGGCCTTGGGCAAGTCACCGTCCAGAACTTGGTCCAAAGGGTGGAAGAACCTGGGAGGTCGGCATAGGGAAGGACGTTCTAATGAACTTTCAAACACACAGGGGGTGTCTCCCTTGGAAGGTGGTGAGCGCTGTTTCCCTGGAAAAGTCCGTGCAGGATGTGGATGCCAGACAGGAGGTGGAAGGAATGTGCTGCATCTTACTGGGCAGGGAGGGCCAACATGCAAGGTGCTGTATAATTTAAAACTACCCCTTGCCCATAACAGACATCATTAATCCTTACCACACCCTTGCAACGAGTGTATCACAGGCCGCTCCCTGACATTTGTGGGGCCCAGGGCAAGAGGAGACCCCCC
Organism: Balaenoptera ricei; assembly: GCF_028023285.1. Classification (NCBI taxonomy): domain Eukaryota; kingdom Metazoa; phylum Chordata; class Mammalia; order Artiodactyla; family Balaenopteridae; genus Balaenoptera; species Balaenoptera ricei. The sequence goes on along the minus strand of NC_082654.1, from coordinate 63,783,651 downwards.
TCCAGGGACCTCACACGCCTGTGTGTGTCTAGGCCTCAAGTCCAAGCTCCATTTGCATCCCTGTGCAAACAGCTTCCCCTTGGAAACTGCCCCTTCTAAACAGCTACCACTTGGGCCTAGGGGTGCCTACATGGTGACCCAGTCACACCTTAGGGGGACTGACCTAGGGAGATGCTACCACAGGCCCTAGATTTGGGACTGTTCGGGCAGGGCATTCTGTGGGCCATTGTACTCATAGTGTAGCCTGCAAGGAGGGAGATCGTGGACCCCGGGTGGGCACATGCCCTTGGTGCAGTGCAGTCCTTGCCATGGTGGGTAGTACGGGTGGAGTGGGGCCCTCTAAGAGCCCCAGCGCCCCAGCTCTGACAGCAGTCCTGGCACATTTCACGGGGCAGGGATAACACATGGAAACGCATGCCAATGCTTCCCCGTCTCTTGCCCATGGCAGACATTGCCAATCCATCCGTGCATTCTCCCCCTAAGAGTCCTTCACATAGCGCTCCAGGTACTGACCTCTGATCAGCTGCCATCACCAGGACAAGGAATCCTAATAGATAGGATAATACTTGGCTGTCTGTGCCACTCATGAAGATGGCAGGGTGATCATAAATGGAAACATCTTTGGTTTTGTTGAGGCTTCCAGCAACAGGGAAATAACATTCTTGGGGGCACAAAACCAGACATACAAACAGCAAGCACCACCACAGACACTTACAGCATTTCTTTTGGTAGTTCTGCCATTTGCTGCGTGAATTGTCATAGTGGGTAATGAGCTGTGACTCAAGGAAACCTCAGCTGGGGGGTGGCCCTGATGAAGTGCAGAGGATTGGGAAGCAGCTAAGTAAGAGGGTTTTTATCTTCTTTTCTACAATTTAAAGTATTATAACGAACAAAGCTACACAATTTTTTTTTGTATGAGAAAACCAGGTTTATCTGCTGTGTCAATTCTAGAGTATTGCAAACAACAAGAGCATAGATTTAAAAAAAAAAAAAAAAAGGACAGCTCATCTGGCCGTGCCACAGGAGTGGGCCAGAGTCAGGGTTTGGGCTCCTCTAAGCCCCCAGGCCTCCACCTGTGGAATCCTGCCCCTTTTCCAGTCTCCTGGTGGCCCTCCCATCCCCGAGGGGACTGTGGCCTTGGAAGCCCAGGCCACAGCCCTGACCAAAAGTTACCTACACCCTGCTTAGGATGCAGAAAGCTACAAGAAGATATCAGTCCTATCCTAACAATAAGAAGAAGCTAATAATCTACAAAGTCATACCTCTTAGCCCCAGGTGGATTAAATTTCAGAGGGTGACAAGTCCCTAGAAGAGAGACGGCCCATGTGCTCTTCCACCTCTGGCAGAACATGGAAGAGCATGGAAGAAAGTGGTCAACAGAGAAGCAGAAAATGCAACTGAAATTTTAACAGATTTTTAAAGGTTACGGTGACAATCTGGAATCATAGGGAGCCCCGTGCGCAGGGGAGTCTACACCTACTTGTCCCCTCTTCTCCGCAGGCCTCCTCTGGATGCACGAGGAAGATCTGGGGCAGGACAGGAGGGCCTTGAGAGCATCCCCTGGGGCTCCAACCAAGTTTGAGAGTGCAAATTAAGAAAACAATACCTGTTCACAGTGCATTAGGACATAAAATACCTGTACATGAAAAACGATAACGCCTTGCTGAGAGAAACATACGAATATCTAAAAGGAGCCTCAGTATTGTTAAGATGTCAAATTCTCCCCAAAATGATCTATAAATTTAATGTTATTCCACTCAAAATCCCAGCAGACTGGGTGTTTTTTAGAAGTTGGCAAACTGATTATAAAATTTTTATGGCAATAAAGATCTAGAATATCCAAGACAATTCTGAAAAAGACCAAAGTGGGAGGATTTACACTACCTGATTTCTAGGCTTACTGTGAAGCTTTAGTAACCAAGACAGTAAGGCTTTGGTGTAAGAATAGATGCATAGAACAATGGAACAGAATAGAAAATCCAGAAATAGACTCACACAACCATGGTTGGTTCTCAACAAAGTGCCAAGGTAGTTCAATCAGGACAGGATAGTCTTCTCAATAAATGATGCTGGAAAAATGGAAGATCCGCATGGAAAAAAATAAATCTCAACTTTCACCTCGTATCATGTGCGAAAATTGACTCAGTCAAAATGGATAATCAACTTAAAGGTAAGAACTAAAACCATAAAACTTACCGAGGAAAAACATTTTTAAAAATCTTTGTGACCTTGGGTTAGACAAAGATGGCACGAAAAGTATAAGCCATAAAAGAAAAGCTTGACAAATTGGACTTGGTCAAGACTAAAAACTTCTACTCTTCAAAAGACAGTGGTGAAAAAAATGAGAAGGCAAAAAACAGAAAAGAACGAAACCCCACAAGCTGGGAGAAGATATTTTCACATCATATACCTGATATTGAACTTGTATCCAGAATGTATAAAGAGTTCTTAACCCCCCAAAGAATGGACAAAAGATTTGGACACTTTACTAAAGATATACAATGACAAATAGATGCAGGAAAAGATGCTCAACATCATTGGTTATTAGGGAAAGGCCAATTAAAACCACAAAGAGATCCTACTTCCTACCCATTAGAACAGCTAAAAGTAACAAGATTGACCACATCAAGTATTGGGAGGATGCTGGGCAACTGGAACTCTCATACATTCGGGTGGGAGTGCAAAGTGGTAGAGCCGCTTAGGAAAACATCTGGACTGCTTCTTATAAAGTTGAACGATACACTTACCTACAACTCAGCAACGACTGCCCTATGTACTCACACAAGGGAAATGAAAACTTTTGTCCACAAAGCAACCTGTATGCAAATGTCCATTAACAACTTTATTCAAAATAGCCTTCAACTGGAAACAACCCAAATGTATACCAAATAGTGAATGGATAAATAAACTGTGGCATATCCATACAACGGAATGCTACTCAACAATAAAAAGGCGTGAGCCACTCACACGTACGTGCACGCATCAACACACACAGATATTCACAGCGTTCTGCGAAGTGAAAGAGCCAGGCCCCAAAAGACTACACAACAGGTGAGTCCCTTCACAGGAGATTTTGGAAAAGATAAAACCCTGAGGACAGAAAACAGGTAACTAGCTGCCAGAGCTGGGGGTGGGAAGGAGACTGGGAGTGAGCATGAGGGAACTTTGTGGAGAGCTGGAGATGCTCTGTATCTTGATTCTGGTGGTGGTTACACACATTTGTCACACACATTTTCCTGTGTGCAAATTATATCTCAGTAAAAAAAAATAATAATTTTTAATCACATAACCAGGGTAATGGGAGACTTCTGTCACCCAAGATCTCTGTGAAAACGCTGCACTGTTTTCCTGGGGAAAACTCCCCTCCCCCAATTGGACAGGGATTCTTTTGACTCCCAGCATCACCATTTACCAGCTGGGTGGAATTGGAAAAGTTATCTTCCCTCTCTGATCCTTAGACTCTCATCTGTAAAATGGGCGTACTTTTTCCCTATCAGAATTGCTGATCACTCCTTGAGCTGCTGAGTGCAGTGTCTCTGCCTCCCTAGGCTGCAGGCTGCTGGAGGAGAGGCATGATTCTTTTCTTATTTGTATCTTTCTCTCTCCACCCCCTGCCTCCCAAAAGGCCTCCGCAGAGGCCCCCGGGACTCCTGGCTGCGCGCTGCTGGAAGAAATGTGCACGGACAGCCAGAGGCGCCCCGGCAAACCCTCCGCTGCTGGGCGAAGGCCCTGTTCCTGCTGCCAGGACTCCCTGGGAGGGGGTGACCACCAGGGCTGGCGGTGCCTCATCGCTCCCGGAGAGGTGGAGGCAGCAGGGCGCCCGCCAAGCTCAGAGTCCCCCTGGGACAGGCTCAGGGAGGCAGGGGGCCTGGCTCCACACCAGCTCTGGGCCCCACGTGCAGCCTGCCCGGCCACCGCCTCCCTTCCAGCCTCAGCTCCCTTATTTGCAAAATGGGAATACGGAACGACTCACAGGGTTGGTTTAGAGCAAAGGAGAAAGTGTCTATGAAAGTGCTTAGCAAGTGAGGAATTACTATTGTTCCTAAAAATCTGATGATGAATAATAACATTAAAGAGATCTGGGGGTGCGGGTTTCAGTTCTGCCTCACAGGGGCCCTGCCAAAAGCCATCCAGTGGCTTCCATTGCCCTTAGGGAGAAGGCCAAAATCCTTCCCGCAGCGGCCGAGGCCCTGCCGGTCTTCCTCAGAGGATGTTTCTCCAACCTCTGCTTCAGAGAATTTGGTGCACTTGTGAGTTGATCTCCGTGGTGACTGAATAAGGCCTGTCTGCCCCCTAGACTGTGAGCCCATGACTGCGGGACTTGCCCTTAATAAATGCAGCATTTGCAGGATAAACAGGAATGCACAGAGGTGGTGGGTTCCCTGCCTCCCTTCAAAGTCCCACAGGTCTCCCTAGATTCTTCCTGGGGACCGGGCCCTGGAAACCAAGAGGCAGCTGGAAGCCAGGAGAGGGGGTGAAGAGCCCACTGGGCCTTGCAGCTGGAGGTCGAGTCTCCTAGGAGGAGCCTATCACTGGCTGGATCGGTAAGAGGACACTTAGGCCTTCAGTTCATACAAGATTAGCAGCAGGAGAATGTGTAGAAATGTCTGACCCCCTTGTGCAAAGGGGGAAACTGAGGCCCAGAGAGACCAAATGACTATGCCCAAACCAAACCAGTGGTGGCAGCGTCCAGGCCAGGAGTTAAGATTTGCCTATGCTCATGCAATATGTTCCTGACAGATCTCACATCTCCTCTTAGGCCAGTGGTTTCCCACCCTCTGTTCCATCTAAGCTCCAGGTGTTACCATGTGGGTTGGGAGGAGTATAGGCCCTGGTGAGGGAGACGATGCGGGTATGGGCTCAGAAGCATCCTGTGGAAAAGAGCAGAGACCAGATTGCCTGGCTTCCAGTTCTGACTCCATCACTCACTGTGTGATCTTTGGCGAGTTACTTAACCTCTCTGAGCCTCAGTTTCTTCATCTATAAAATGGAAATAATACATATTTCACAGGATTAGTGTGAGGATTAAGTGGTTTATTTTTGCATGCGTTGCATACATATTTGTGGTACGTGAAAAGCCCTTAGGAGAGTGTGTGCACATGCTAAGTGCTACGTAAGTGTTAGCTGCCATTTCCATTCTATTCCTACCTCCCCCAGCTATTCCTACAGCCTCTCAAGGGGAGAGTGGTGGTGAGGGTCACATACAGCAGATGCAGGGGGTCTGGGGATGGCTGAGGGGACAGGAACGTCTCCAGCATTCTGTCCTGCTCTAGGCTACTGAAGTTCAGGAAGTCCGTGTGCGGCCAGGGAGACTCTGAGCGGAGGTGGCTGCGTCCCCCAGGGAGGGCTGGGGGTGGGCACAGGCCAGGTCACACTGTGGAGGCTGAGAGGGTAGAAGGAGGGCGCAGCTGAGAGAGGGTTTCAGCCACGCAGGGATGCTGGGTGGGCACCCATCCCGGGCAAAGGGAGCTGGAGGAGTTGTTCATCCATCTCTGGGCAGTTGGGTGAGCCCTTGGTGACGCCCCTTGGGGGGATGCTGATTCAAGGCAAGGGTCCCCTAGTACAAAGACTGCCGAAGCCTGGGGGCGACGGTTTGTGAGCAAGGGTATTATCTGGGGGCTTCCGTGAGAGCTGAGTGGGAGGTGGCAGTGGGCGGAGAGAGATGGGGAAAGGGGGAGTGGTGGTTGAATGCCAGCGGCTAACAGCAGAGCTCTTCCCTGGGACCCACCCACACAACTCCTGCAAAATCTCCAGAAATCCCAAATGCTCATGATGACTGGATTCCTCCTGACAGTTTGTGCAGGAGCCAAATTCTGCATCTGGGTTGATATGAGGGGCAGAGCTGGGGCCACAGGCAGTGGGCCCTCAAGTCTCTATGTTTGCAGGAGCCCCAGAAATCTTCAAACTATGGGAACTGGGAGGGTTCAAGGATTTCTCACCTGGAATGCCATGGGCAGGGGGACGGAGGGTCACAGAGCCACAGGGGACTAAATACTGGGCAGGAGTCCTGAACCAGGAGCCTGGGATGATTTTTTTTGCTAATATATACTGTACTTGGGTCTGACACTGGCATTGGGCCAGTTTGCAAGGTGCTTTCACTAAATAATCTCATTCCGTGTTTCATTATTCCACCTTACAGATGTGGACACTGAGGCACTGAGAATAAAGGGACCTGTCCAAGGGAGGCATCCAGAGCTGGAAGGTGAGCCCCAGTCTGGGCCCTGCCCCTAGGAGGCTGGTGAGTGAAGGGACTTAGCCCTAAGTCCCCGGGCCAGGCCGAGACAGGCGAGGGGCATTTGCTGGGTAAGTGGTGAGGAGAGGGGGTTCCTCCCGCCTGCAGCCCCTCCAGCTAGCTCCCCAGGTTCCCGGGGCACCCTCTGCTGGGGGGTGGGGCAGAGCTGGGTGGGGGAGAAGAGGGATGTTGGGGGCAGCCTTGCACCCCGGTTCGGGAGGGCTGGGGCTCCAGGGTGCGTGGGACCCGCCTCGCTGTCCTGGGGAAGGGTGTTCCTCCTGTGGCCCCTTGACCTTCCCACCCACACCGGGCACTGCCAGACTGGCACGAGGCTTCCACCAGGTTGCGGGGTAATAAATCTCATGCTTCCCGGAGGCCCGAATTGCATTACTGCACTTTATCTCAGCGTTGTGCTGTGGGAAAGAAAAAAAAAATCTTTGGGATTCAAATGTATGAAAATCTCATCCTGTTCTAAACGTAACTAGGGGAGCTCACTAAAGAAATCTCAGGAGGCTTTGATAGAGCAATCACCACTGACAGAAAAAAATGTCACTGAAAACAAATGACTGGAACCACTCTTGCCTTCTAAGTGAGCGGCAGAATTTGTATCACCGATAAGTGGGTCTGCACTGCTGGGGGCGCTGAGAAAAGTGAGGCTGCATAAGGGGCCCCTTGTAACCGCGGAGAGCACCCTTAATGCGGAGAGAAAATGGTTGTGGAGACGGGGTGGGGGGAGCCACAAAGACAGAGATGGCATCGGGGGCAGGTGGGAGCGGCTGGGGGCTTTTAAGGATGCAATTTGCCTAATACATCTAATACTTAATTGTTCTGGCGTGGCTGTCCCCTCAGTCCTTTGGGAATGTCCAAATTAAGGGCTTTGCGTGAGTCAGGATTTTTGTTTATTTCGGTGGAAATTGAGAGAAATGAACTGATGCATGGGTGAGGATAAAGGAGTGAGCACAGCCCTGGAAATGGGAGGGCAGGAATGAGGAGCTGAGCAGGCAGTCCCCCCCACGCACACACACACTCCAGGAAGTCACAGAAATACTGAGGAGGGCGCCAAGCTCTGCGCAGAGAGTCTAGCCAGTTGAGGACCTCAAGGAGCAGGAACCCCGCACTGACGTCTGGGTTTCAGTAGAGAAATCGCCTCTGCTTTAGCGACTTTGTTGACATGGCATGTATTTGTGTTGGGATAGTTGGGGTAGTGCCTGTCTGCAAGCGTACCCCACTTCTCTCCCATGGAGTCAGAGCCTGTCTGGACTTGGAAGGAGCCTGAAAAATTTCTGGACCCTCAACTTTACAGAATGGGGAGATGGGCCCAGGGAGGAAGTATGTACATTCTCGGGGTCACACAGTGGGCTATGGCAGAGCTAGGTGGCCCCTTTTATCAAGTGGGTCTCAAACCCAGAGTGAGGGAGAGGCTGGAGTGGCAGGGGCAGGAGAGACACACTGGGGGCAGGGAGGCGACAGGGCCTGGCTGGTGATGGGGGTGGGGGAACTGGCCAGCCACTGCCAGGGTTTCCCGCAGGCTCTGCCCGGAGGTGCCCGGGGGAGCTGGGCAGGAGTGAAGAGACCAGCTCTGGACGTTGCCTGGAGGGAGAAGGGCAGAAAGAAGGCACCATCGCACACCCACAGTCCCTAGCCCCGGCTCTACCACCCCACGCGTCAGCAGAGCATGATGTTCTTCCGTGGGGAGGTGGGTTGCAGCCAGCAGAGTCCCCTCCACCACCACCACTCGGACCCCACGTCGGGGAAGCCCAAATGCCGAGCTCCTGGGTAAGTCCTCACCGTCTGCTCAGAGCCCCTGCCCACCAGCCTATTCTAGGCCTGGAACCTTTGGTTCTGGTGGGGCAACACCCACCTGGAGGTGTCTCTGGTCCCCACAGTAAAGGGAGAGTAAAGGGAGAGGGAAAGAGTGTGGTCCTCCTGGGCCAGCACCTCATGGGTCAGGCCCCACCAAGGCCATGGCAACTGAGCCTCCAGGGCTGCCAGCACCCACCGAACACCTTCTGAGAGGCAAACACCAGAGCCCAGCCTCAGTGAGTCGTGGGGAAGGGTGCAGAGGGTGGGCAGGGGCGTCCTTGGAGGGCTGGCATGGGCATGGATGAGACACTTACAGAGCCTGTCCAAGTCCTAGGGAGCTGTGAGGATGGAATGACCCATTCTCTCTCCCTTCTACCCAAATGGTAGCTGACAAGGGCATGAAAAGAGGACTTTGGTCTCCCTTCCTGCAGCCAGAGAATCTTAGAATAAGGAAATCTTAAAATTTTTGAATCCTAGAATCCTAGAAATACGTGATATTGGGATTCTAGAAATAACTGAAGCATAAGATTTTAAAACACATTTTAATGCACCTTGCTCTTTTATTTACCATCGTATCTTGGAGAATGAGAAAATATGTTAAAAAAATACTAGTAGTTTTCTTTGGGGTCTTGACTCTATATTTTACTTTTCCCAATTTTCTCTATTCTCCAAACGTTTGCAATGAGCATGGATTTTTTTTTTTTTATAATGAAAAATAACAACATTTAAAGATAGCACGGTGCCTCTCATTACCAGAGGTGGTAGGCTCTTAAAACTGAGTGGAGGCTAATAATGTCCTGTTGGCTAGGTCAGTCCTTTTTTTTTTTCCTCACATGCAAAAATATTGAAAAGTAAGATTTTTGTGTGTGTCTTTTTTTTTTTAATTGGAGTATAGTTGTTTTACAATGTTGTGTTAAAACATAAGATTTTAAAATCAGTTGCTAAAATATAAAAATCTTACACTTGCAGAATCTTAGGAAAAAAGACACCAACCTGCCCAGAGAGGTGAAGCAGCTTAGAACTTTTGGCCAGAGCCTTTCGGAGGACTTCAAAATCACCCGGTCCAGCCCCTCCGTTTATATCTGAGGACTCTAGCGAGAGGGCAGGGACTTGTGTGAGGTCACCTTCTTCTGTGGCTCCCATCTCTTCCAAGGGTGGCAGTGCATCTCCTGGCTAGCAGGCAGGCAGGGGGCCGCGTGATGTTGCCGGCCACTCCTGACCCTTGCCCCAGTGCTGTCTCAGACTGGAGCTGCACCTGAGGGAGATGGGCTAGATCCAAGGTCTGGGGGCCTCCAGCCTTGTCTCCATACAGTGTGTCCCCCTGGCCAGGGGGAGGGGCCAGAGAAGCCCTTGAGAACAGAAGGTCACAGGAAATGCCTGGTATAGGGGAGAAACTAAAACACTGTGTTTTGAGTGAATGAATGAATGAGTGTTTGTGATGGTCTTAGTGATTAAGAACCTGGAGTAGGACAGACCTGGGACCTGAGTCTTGGCTGTGCCACTTAAGCACCACGTGGCTAGGTGACGAACCTCCCAGAGACGATACCCGTACCCGTATCACAGGTCTGTGAGGACTAAGTGAGATCCTGCCCGATGCCTGATACACAGCAAGTGCTTGCTGAGTGCTAGCTTCATTGTCATTATCGTGAATATTAGTAACAACAGCAAGCGGCCTTAGGACTAGCACCGAGGGCCAGGCCTCTTTCCATTGCAATGGTGGAAACATCCCTCACTTCTTTTAGCTTGGAAAGGTTGCACAGGAATGATGGAGAGCAGGGTCCGGGTGTCAGGCCGCCTGTCTCTATCCTGGAGGCGGTTCTCAGGGCCCGTGCAACTCCACGGCTGTGTCCACGCCCGCCCCACGCTTGGCAGAGCCCTGATGGGGTGACCGGATGCTCAGAGTCTGTCAGCCCCCACTCGCTCTCAGAGCCCTTGTCGTGGTGTGCCAAGCTTTCTCTGGCCATGGCCACCTTCCTGCAAGGGGCCACCACAGCTGTCACCTTCGGAGGCCTCCTGGGGCTCCGAGTCTCCTTGCCCTCGGAGCAGTAGGGACAGGTCTGTGTTGGGGCGGGAAGCGTTTTCCTCAGCACTCTTAGGGTTCCTGTCTGGGTCTGAAAATTAAACCGATAAAGACAGATTTATAGGAGAAAAGCACGCAGATTTGTTTGATAGAAGTTTTATGTGTCATGGGAGCCTTCATAGGAATATGAAGACCTGAAGAAACAGGCCTTAGTGTTTCTCTGCCAGGGGTGATGATGGGTGGGTAGTCGTGCGAGGGTGACGGGTTCAGGACTGTGAGGTGAGTGTAGGAAACTGGGGACGCGTAGTAAGTCCTGTGTGTTAGGATTCTTCTCACTGACCCTTTGTCTTCAGAGATGGAGGCTCCTTTCCTCTGCGTATAAGGGCACCTCTCCCTTGAGGGTTTATGACCTGCTTTAGAGGAGAAGGATGGGGGAAGGGCAGAGTAACCTTCCTGCTTCTGTTGTTTCCTCAGACTCCTTCAGATTAAACTATTCAATATGCCAAGGTGCCATATTTTGGGGCAGCGTTTCTTAAACTCCATCATCTGCATAGATTACCCTCACTCTCTTGCCCACGTGACCTGGGAGGTCCTCACTATGACTGTCCTCTGTGCCCAGATGGCCTCCTTGGGCCTCCAGCCTGTGACTTCAGTTGGGACTCAGCTGTTGGCCCTGGGGCTCTTGCAGAGAGCGGGAGGGAGATGGGAGGGAGAGGGGAAGGGAGAAGGAAGGGGAGGGAGAGGAGGAGGGAGAGGGAGAAGGCTAGATCTCAAGGAGGGCAGGAAACTCAGCTTTCCAATCTACTAGGGAAGCAGCCAGAGCCTTGTCATATTCCCGGAAACAGCCAGCCTCCGTGGGGCAGCCTGGCCTCTGGTCCCTTTCTGGCTGGAAACCACCTCCTGGTGGACCTCCAGGCCGTCCACCTGAGATGACCAAGCAAGCAGAGGAAGAGAGGAAGACACAGAGCCTCTTGACCTGGAACTCCGAGGAACACCTGCTCCCTGCATCACTTCAGGTGCCTGAGGACTTGGGGGAAGGGGGAAGTGTGGGTGGAGGTGGAGGTTTAGGGGGTGGGATCACTGCTGGGGAGGAACCCAGCTTCCACTGAGGAGAAATCCCCAAGGCCTGCACCCCAGATCTTTTTCTCCTTGAAAAAGTTGTACAAGGCATATAGGCTCATTATTGAAAAAAATCTATAAACCTGCTGAGAAAAAAAAAAATTCGTGTTTCTACTTAGCAGACATATTCAGATATGTGCATTCATGAAGTGCATGTGTAAGGGAAGGTGTTTGTACCCACACACACACACACAGGATGTTACTATGTGTGCCATCAGTAACTTCTCCCCTCCCTACTGCCCCTGCAACAAGAATGACATCTTTCCATCCTGAAATATGTCAAGCTACATCTCTACTTTTAATGACACATAGTACCCCATTGTACGGCAAATGATCATTTATTTAACCAAATCCCCTAGTACCATAAATTTAGGTTGTTTCTAAATTTTGTTATTGTAAACAGTGATACAAGGTTGATCTTTTCATGTTTACCTCATTTTTCTCAGAAGACATTTCCAGAAGTTAACTGGAGTGAAAACTGTACCAAAACCACATCTTGAAGGCACTTGATATATATTTCCCAATGCCTTCCAGAAAGGTTGTTTACATTTTAGTCTCTCCAGTGGTGTAAAAGCACCATAGCCCAAATATTAAGAATTTTGGTTTTCATCATCTTCTCTCAAAAAGCTTACAGAAGAAGTCTTGGGCATCCAAACATGATATTATCAGAACTTTTTGAATTTGCTGTCTGCATGGTGAGAATTGACATTCATAATGTTGTCCCCAAGAGTGTAGGACATTCGAAGAGCCTTCTAAATCACTGTCTCAGGGACTTCCCTGGTGGCACAGTGGTTAAGAATCCACCTGCCAATTCAGGGGACACGGGTTTGATCCCTGGTCTGGGAAGATCCCACATGCTGCAGAGCAACTAAGCCCGTGCGCCACAACTACTGAGCCCGCGTGCCACAACTACTGAAGCCCGTGCGCCCAGAGCCTGTGCTCCTCAACAAGAGAAGCCACTGCAGTGAGAAGCCCGCGCACCGCAACGAAGAGTAGCCCCCGTTCGCCACAACTAGAGAAAGCCCGCGCGCAGCAACAAAGACAATGCAGCCAAAAAAAAAAAAAAATAATAATAATAATAATAAAATAGTTCTAAAAAAAAATCACCATCTCAGCTGATCCTCTTGCCAAGTGGTCAGCAAGATGTAGGAGGCAGAATACTGGTCTGGGGGGTAGGAGACCCAGATTCTAGTTCAGCCGTCTTCGTGTCTGACCATTAGTGCCTCACTTTACCCATCACGTAGAAGACAGGAAAAGCCATCTCTGGACTGAGCCTTCTGTGGGGCAGTTATGAAGATTGGGACAGTGGCCATGAGATCCCTTTGTGTTAGCCTGTCCCTTGTATAAAGAGTTATCAAGAAAGTAGGTGTGGTATTAGTAATGTGGCTTTCATTCTAGATTAATTTCTGGAAATGAGTGCTTGAGTGTAGGGAAATACATTGCTAACATTTATTGAACACATACTATATACCAGGCACTGTGACATGCCACCTAATATCTCACTAAATCTTTACAGCAACCCTATGAAGTTGATGCTATTATCATTCCCATTTCACAGATGAAGAAACTGAGACTCATAGAGGTTGAGTCACTTGCCTAAAGTCACACAGCTAGCAAAGGGTACAGACAATCTCTATATAGGCAGCTGAGGGGAGATTGTGCAATTGACAAAACACACACCTGTAATTCTGTATGCAGGGCAGCCTCAGTTATCCAGTAAGTGACAGTTTTGCAAAAAGAAAAGGGCTGGGGCTCTTAGTATTGAAATCCACTTACTGATTAATCTAATGCTCTAGCTGGGAACAGTTCTCATATGAATCAGAAGCCAAGACTCAGAGTCCCGAGCTAATTGCAGAAGGTCACACAATGAGCAGTTGAGCTGGCTCTAAAGCCACCAAGCCTATCCTTCCACTCAGTAACTGCAGAGCTGGAATGTGGTCAGGACACAATAGGGGGTCAGTCAACACCTTTTGCAGTGAATGGAATTGGAGTCCCTCTGAGAATTTTCTGTAATTTAGAATGCAGTAGAATACACTTCACTCAGAACTTTCCCTGATCCATGACTATGGACAAGACCTTCCCTGGGACTTCCCTGGTGGCACAGTGGTTAAGAATCTGCCTGCTAACGCAGGGGACACGGGTTCGAGCTGTGGTCCGGGAAGATCCCACATGCCACGGAGCAACTAGGCCCGTGTGCCACAACTACTGAGCCTGCGCTCTAGAGCCTGTGAGCCACAACTACTGAGCCCACGTGCCACAACTACTGAAGCCTGCGCGCCTACAGCCTGTGCTCCGCAACAAGAGAAGCCACCGCAATGAGAAACCCGCTGACCGCAACGAAGAGTAGCCCCCGCTTGCCACAACTAGAGAAAGCCCGCACAGCAACGAAGACCCAACGCAGCCAAAAATAAACAAGTAAATAAATTTTTTAAAAAAAGAAAAAACCTTCCCTTCTCTAGGGCTCAGTGATTTAATGAAATGCTCCTTGGGCAATTGTTGCAGCCAAGAGCTTGTCCCGTTGTCTCAGGGCCTTGAGGCCACTGTTACGTGGATGCAGCGAGTAAAGGGATGGGGCGCTAGAGAGCGGAGGGGCGGACCTGAGCAAGCTAGAGTAGCCGCAAAGGGACAGTGTGTGTGTCCAGGGTAGGGCTCTCAGACACGAGGCAAGTCTTGTAAATGAGGGTGTGGACTATGGTGAATGAGAGCTCATGCCAGTGGATCAAGGACCCTGGGTTTCCACAGCTTCTGGTGTTTCAAGAGGAGCCCTAGATCCTGAGTTTTAAATCTGGTCTGCTGAGCTGGGCAGAGGTGGGCTGGGCTGGACCCTCCCACAGGAGCATCTTGTCTTGGAGCCTTCCTCTCCTCCCCATCTGCCTCGCTCTCCTAGTCCAGGGTGAGCAGCTCCAGGTCCAGTGACCTTACAGGGTGGAGGGCCCTCACTTTGCCTAGGCTAGACAGGTCTGGAGGGGACACGGCTAGCTGCTCTAGAAAGAGAGGCCTAGGAGCCAGGAGACCTGGTTTGGGGCGTGACTGAGGGGAGTGATAGTGATTTTTTATTACTGGGAACCCCACTTATTTCTGTCGTTTGAACTTAGATCATAGACTGTCCAAGTAGGAAGAAGGGACCTTAGTGAGCTGAGGGGTGAACGGAGGCCTGAAGAGAGGAGGGACTGTGTGGGGACAGACGGCTCGTTGAGGGCAGGATCAAGTGCCACCAAGGTTGCTCCCTGGGAGAGGCCTTGGCATGTGCACACTGATCGTGGGCCCTTCACCCAAATGCTGTCCCTGGTTGGGGCTGGACGACTGTGCACCTTCCTGTGTGGGCAGCCAGGTTTGGAACCCATCCCTATCCTAGAAGTGGTGAACAGATCTGGGAGAGCCACTAATAGGTACTATTTTTCTCCTTTCCCGCTGGCAGGAAGAAGGAACCTAATCAGTCACTACGCTGGGTTAATTATCGCTGGCGGCAAACAAAAGCTGAGGTGAATGGGAAAAACAGCGGGGCGACACTAATCTGATACCCACTCTTACACTCCAAGCAGCCACAGACCCAGAGGACAAGCCTGTGGTCGGACAAAATCAAACTTATTGACCTGGGTCAGTGAGGGAGCGTGGAATGCCTCTGGACTAAAGAGAGCCAGCAGGGAGTGTCTTTTCTAAGGGTTGGGTTCCCCCTGAAGGGTTCTGGAAGAGTCCCAGGGAAGCAGGGGTCAGTCCTGGATTGGTGACTGTTTCTGAGGCAGGATGAGGAGACGTGGCGATTAACCAGGGGCTGGGTTCTGTCACGGGGCAAGGGCAGCTTAGCAATTGGGTATCCCCAGGAATAAAGGAAAATATCAACAGAGCTCTGGGGGTCTCATTGGCAAGAAAGCAACAGTCACGCAGAGTGGGGGTGATTATGGCATTTTACAGCTGCGGCATGACCTAGGGAAAAGCTGCATTTTCTGTTAACTTTGCATCTGGCTTTGTCTGTGTCTGTCCCCGCCTGTTGACGGCAGGGCTGCTTTTGGTTTTTTCAGTCCGAGTTGATCCTCACGCCTTTAATCTTGTCCAGGTTTTTATTCCTTCACAGCCAAGTCAGCAAAAATTGAAACACAAATTGATTGGCTATTATGGCATCTCTGTTGCTATTTTTATTTCCTTTTGCATACTGAAATGGCCCAAAGGAAATAAAAATTGCAAGGAATGGGTTACTCACATAGAAACTTGGGAAGGGTCTCAACGAAAACCACATGCTTCATGAAGATTCACGTTAGGGAGGCAACAGTTTAGGCCAGACTGAATGAAGGCTCCAGGAATGGACACAGGCTTTGATCCTTAAAAGTAGTACAATGAGAGAAGTTGGGCAAAGAAAAATCTAAAACGTCATGGGTACCCCCCAGTTCGGTGGAAAGGGTCTGTGGATTTGGAAGTTCCTACATGGGCACTGTAACACCTGGTACTTGTCTCCCATTAGGGATAAAGAGCATCTCAGGTGGAGACAGAACTGCTAGCATGAACTTTTACCCTCTCCCAGCTGCTGGGAAGAAAGTATGCAAGCGCTGATTACCCTATGTTAATAATCTCTGATGGCAAACAAAGGCTTAGCAGAAGGGAATTAACAAAGTGCTGGGCTATACCAAAAGCAAAAATAACTGAGACCCTCAAACCAGAGTGGCTGGTGGGCTTTCCTTTCAGGGCGTCCCCTGTAGAACTAGGAAAGTTCCAGACAGGATGGAGAATCCTCATATACAAAACAGGAGTTTTGTTTTTAAAAACAAAATTACATCTGAATAGACATTTCTTCAAAGCAGATACACAAATAGCCAATGAGCACATGAAAAGATGCTCAACTTCACGAACCATCAGGGAAATGCAGATGAAAAGCACAATGAGATACCACTTCACACCCACTAGGATGGCGATCAAAAAGACAATAACAAGTATTGACAGGATGTGGAGAAATTCAAATCCTTATACACTGCTGGTAGGAATGTAAAATGTTGCAGTTGCTTTGGAAAACAGCCTGGCCATTCCTCAAAAAGTTTAACACAGAGTTATCATAGGACACAGCAATTCTACTCCTAGGTAGAGACCCCAAATAATTGAAAACATATGTACACAAAAAGCTTGTCCATGAATGTTCATAGCAGTGCTATTCACAATTGCCAAAAGATAGAAACAACCCAAATGTCCATCAGCTGATGAATGGATAAACAAAATGTGGTATATCCATACAATGGAATATTATTCAGCCATAAAGGAATGAAGTACTGACGCATGCTACAACATGGATGATCCTTGAAAATGTTATGCTAAGTGAAAGAAGCCAGTCACAAAATCACGTATTAAATGATTCCATTTATACGAAAAGGCCAGAATAGGCAAATCCATGGAGAGAGAAAATAGTTTAGTGGCCGCATAGGGAAGGGGGAGCTTTGTGGGAAATAGAGTGACTGCCAGTGTGTACTGGAGTTTCTTTTTGGAGTAACGAAAATGTTCTGGAATTGATTGTGTTGCACAACTCTGTGAATACTAAACACTATTGAATTGTACACTTGAAATAGGTGGACTTCACAGTGTGTGAATTAGATCTCAGTGAAGCTGTTACATTAAAAAAAAAAAGAGTGGGAGAAACTGGATATAGGCTATATAGATACTCTCTTTTTTCACAATTTTTCTGTAAATCTAACACAGTTTTAAAGTTAAAAGTTTATTTTTTAGAAGTTACAGATGAAGAAAACAGAGATGCAGTTGGTTTGCTGGCTTCCCAGGACCCAGTTTTCTCCAACCCCTCTGTCCCAGGCAGCTGAAGAGGGAAACAGGAAGAATATAAACCAATGACAGTCAGACCTCAAGCTAGTGTTCAGAGAGGACGGTGCACACAGGGCCCAGGTAAACAAAGAGGAGAATCAAGAAGTCACCATTTGTGCAAATAAGGGGCTTGGAAGGAAGTGCTCCAGATCCAACGTAAGTGAAACCAAAAGAAACTGACATGGTACCTATGCAACAACTCTACAGGAGAAAAGGAAGGAGTGGGACAGAGGAAGGAGAACATGAAAAAGAAAGATGACGTGCACATTTCTGGAAGAAGATACACCCAGGAACAGAAGAAAATATTAGAAAAGAACTGTTTTGCATTCTCAAGAAATTAAAGACAACTTGAACTCTGAAACAAGAGATTGAAGTTCAGACAAGGCAATAGAATGAGTTGAAAAGGACTAAGAAAAGAAACAAGGACAAAAATAATACCACTGCAGAGTTAATGAATGTAGTAGGATAATATCAGGGGTATAGCTGACATGATAGAAACACAAGACAGTGTAATGGAAGACAGATTTGAGAAAAAAAAATATCACACAGCACGCAGAAGAAATTAAGCCAATGTGCAGTAGAGATAAACTCTAAGACCACCCTGTTAACCTGTGAGAAGGATGTACTTGTCAGCTGTTTGACCTTGGACGAATCACTTAACCTCTCTTCTGAATTCTCGTCTATAAAATTGTGCTAATATCTACCACGTGGAGTTATTATGGGGAGTTAGAATGGGGTTAAGAGAATGGGCTCTGCCCATTCAAGCTGCAAGATTTGAATCCTGAATCAGTTTCCTATTGCTTATACGACCTTGAGCAAGTTACTTCTTTTTTTCCAGCTCCTTATCTGTAAAATTGTCATTAACAGTAGTATATACCTCATAAGGTTCCAGCGTGGATTAAACACGTAAGAGTTGAAGGATACTTCTTGACCTAACTTTACGAATATGTGAATATTTCAGTTTCTATATATTTGATATATAAACAAAGTCAACTCATGCTCAATGGTGAAAAATGGAAGGCATTCTCATTAAATAATATTAAAATGCCCACTATCATAGTTATTAATTAACATTATTCTCTGGAAGTATTAGCTAATGCAATCAGACCAAAAAAAAATTTTTTTTAAGGTATAAATATTTGAAAGGAGGCGTGGTTTGAGACATAAAAGAGTTCTGACAAGGGCAAAATTAGAAAGCCAGAGGAAGAAGGAAAGACCTGATCTTTGTGGCTCTGGGGACAGAACTAGGGTTTGAGCAGTCAGGAAAGGTGGTGGGATCTCTGTTACCGTCCTTGTCCAACCTGAATTTGGACGCCATGTCATGGGTGCTACAATGAGGGTTTGCCATGGGCTGGGAAGGGGGCTTGAGAGCTTCTGAGGGACGTCCCAACAGTGGGCTCCTAAGGCTCCAAAAGGGAGGGTACAACCTTTCCCTGCCTTTGCTGAAAATGGGTCACCAGCCTATTCTTGTCTCACCCATCAAGTGGAGGGCGGTCAGTGGGGTGATTGTTGAGCCAGCAAACTGGGCATGGAGAAGCTGACCCCCACGTGTGTCCTTTAGCCAAGGGTCCCAAGCGTGGTTCTCTCATCTTCAAACTGCTATCTCTTCTAGTCAACGTTTCCCAAGGTGTGGAAAGTGTACTCTGGTGGTACAAGTTGAACTTAGGGGGCACATGGAGGAACATTAACATTTTAAACATTTCTATTTCTATTTATTTTTGTGTGTATGAGAAACTTTTATAAATAACACCTCAAAACCATGATGCCAGGGATATTATCGCTGAGGTCAAAACTATAGTTAAATGAAAAAAATTAAAAAGGTAAATTTAAAGAAATATGAAGGAATAGTACAGGTGGTGAACAGTTGTAACATATTCATGATGGGGGTATGAGAATGGTTCAAGTTTGGGAACCAAGGGCTCTTGTCAGTGGCTCTGAAGTCTGATGAGGCTGTATTCTAGTTCTGGAGCCTCTGCTTACTAACTATGTGACCTTAGATCACGCAGGATCCCTTTGGTCACATGTGACATAAAAATCAACTTCTTCTGTACACTCATGTTCTAGCAGCATTATCCACAACAGCCAAAAAGCAAAACAACCCAAATGTTCATCGATGTATGAATGGATAAACAAAATGGAGTATATACATACAAGGGAATATTCAGCCTAAAAAAGGAAGAAAATTCTGGCACATGCTACAACATGGATGAATCTTGAGGACTCTATGGTAAGTGAAGTAAGCTAGTCACAAAATGACAAATATTGTATGATTCTACTTATATGACGTACCTAGAACACTCAAATCCATAGAGACAGAAAGTAGAAGGGTGGTTGCCAGGGGCTGGGGGCAGGAGGGAATGGGGAGGTATGGTTTAATGGGTATAGAGTTTCAGTTCTGCAAGATGAAAAGGGTTCTATGGATGGATGGTGGTGATGGTAGCCCAACAGTATGCATGTATTTAATATCACTGAACTGTATGCTTAACAATGGGTAAAATAGTAAGCTTTATGTTAAAAGTGCATAAAAATCAACAATTCGATTAAGAAATAATTTTATTGTCTCATATAATGGGGAAGGATGGGGAAGAATCAGGACCATCAGGTGTGACTGAGTCCACAGCTTTGTCTCTTGGAGCAATGATGACCGATGATGGCATCATCTCAAAAGCCAACGTTCCTTCCCAGCCAACAAAACAATCCCAAGGGTGGACTATGGTTGGCCTGGTTTGGGTCACATGCTTATCCAATCCTTCGCTGTGCCCAGGAATGGGGCACTCTGGTTGGACGGAGCTAAGTTTCAGGCCCACCTGGAAGGGGGTGGGGGCATCTGGGCAAACCCAACAATGGCTTTCACAGTGCCTAAGGAGACTGGATCCCAAGGAGGACCTAGAGCCATAGGAGAGAAGATTGGAAGGGAAAATCTGTCCTCATGCTTCAGGCAGGCAGAGAAGCAGAGGGTAGTGAGAAGAGAAATTCCAGGGCCTGAGCCAAGGAAAATTTAGAAGTGACCCAGGAGTGGTCATGGGGTCCTGACACCCAGCAGAAGTCACCTTGATGCCCAAAAGGGGGCCCAGACAGGGAGTGCTGCTAAGCAGGGCACAGAAGCTCTGCAAAGCCAAGCAGAGCTTACAGGCTGCAGCCCAGTAACCAGCCCGGCCTCCAACCTGCACAAGATCTGAGGTCAAGATGGCCCTGAGGTCAAGATGGCCCTGTGCAGGTGACGAAGAAGGCAGGCCCGACACCACTTGCATTTCCAGGAAGGCCAGTGACGACTCTGGCCAGTGCTTTGTGAGATGTCTGGAACCTTCCAATTCTCCCAGCTGGCTGTCCCCCTGGGGTTCAGCAGTGACCCCCTTAAAACATGGAGAAAGGATGCAGGCCTGTTGAAGGACTTTAAAGAGGGCCAGGGAGTCACAGCAAACCCTGCCGAACTCCATATCTAAGAGATGGAAGAAGAGGAACCAGAAGGAAGAGAGGGTGAAGTGGCTGGAAGTGAGAGAAGGGTCCACTTCTCTGTCTGGAGACAAGTGGGACTTGGGGTGATCCTGCAAGATGGCAGCTGGCAGAAAGCAAAGGGCACTGACAGAGGAGCCCACAGCCTTGAGTTTGAATCCACTGCTGATTGGCTGTGTAAATTTTGATGTTGCTTCTGCTCTGAGCCTTGGATTTTCCACCTATAAAACCTACTTTACGGGTGGCTGTGAGCGTTGAATGAGGTCAGATCATCCCATGCAACCATAGGTTAGCCATCTGTGTTTTTGCAATATGGTAGTTTCCTATTCCCATTTGCATAGCACATGTTTATTTCCACAGTGTTTCTATGTGCACATGATTCAACTCAGTCCCCTTATCTTTCTCCTAACAGACTGCAGAGCTGCTGAGAAAGATCTCATCTGTTCACAATCTACCCTCAAAATACACAGGTAAGAAGCCAGGCCTGAAACATCTTGTCTTTCAATGCAGTGACAATGGGTACAAAAGCCAGGCAGTGACACAAGCATTTTGCAGGGAGTTGCAAAAGGAAACACGAGATGGAGAAAGCAAAATAAATAGATTTGAAGGATGGACTGAGAAACTTAAAAGAGAGGTACGCTCCAGAGAATAAGAAAAGTATGAGAATCTGCAGGGGCAGATATTAATCTCATGGCAAGTTTTCCTGAAAAATTAGAGGAGGGGTAGAAGGATTACCTAAGGACCCAGGGCTTTTGTGCCAAGAAGTATGATATATTTTGGAAACAGATAGCTTTTAGCATTTTTCACTGTCTGGATTTCAAAAAATTACTTATAATGGAGTAGGGATATACTCTTGTAACCACAACTGCCAAGGGGCA
Organism: Balaenoptera ricei; assembly: GCF_028023285.1. Taxonomy (NCBI): domain Eukaryota; kingdom Metazoa; phylum Chordata; class Mammalia; order Artiodactyla; family Balaenopteridae; genus Balaenoptera; species Balaenoptera ricei. The sequence continues at coordinate 63,762,353 of NC_082654.1, read as the reverse complement.
AGGACCCTATTCCATGAACAGTCCTTCTGTTCAGCTCAGCCCCTAAATGAGGTTAGACAGGGCAAGGTGGAGCTGGAGTGTTTGAGAACAGAGGCTGGAGGAGCTGAACTGCTGCATCGATTAAAAAAGTAAATGTGCGAGGACATTCTGAGACATGCTACAACATGGATGAGCCTTGAGGACATCATGTTAAGTGACGTAAGCCAGATACAGAAGGATAATGCGTAAGACTATATGATTCCATTAATATGGTGGACCTAGAGTTGTCAGATTCAGAGACAGAAAGTGGAATGCCAGCGACTGGGAGGAGGGGGGAATGGGAAACTATTAATGGGTTTCAGAGTTTCAGCTTTGCAAAATGAAAAGAGTTCTGGAGATGCTTGGTGGTAATAGTTGCACACAATGTGAATGTAGTTAATGACCCTGACGTTTACACTTCAAAGTGGTCTAAATGGTTAATTTTGTGTTATGTATATTTTACAAGAAAAAAATTGGAAAAAATAAAAATAGTGTGGGTTTTCTGGGGGCAAACTGGTGGCAGGGTTGAGGACAGGGCAGGAGAAATTCAGTGAGATGGCAAGGGGCATAGGTTTTTGTTTTATTTTGTTTTTTTTGGGTTTTTTGACCACACCACGCGGCATGTGGGGTCTTAGTTCCCTGACCAGGGATCTAACCCGTGCCCCCTGCAGTGGAAGCGCAGAGCCCTAACCACTGGACCGCCAGGGAATTCCCAGGGCATAGTTGTTGTTGTTTTTTTTTATAAATTTATTTATTTTATTTATTTATTTTTGGCTGTGTTGGGTCTTCATTGCTGCGCGCAGGCTTTCTCTAGTTGCGGCGAGCGGGGGCTACTCTTCGTTGCGGTGCACCGGCTTCTCATTGCAATGGCTTCTCTCGTTGCGGAGCATGGGCTCTGGGTGCGCGGGCTTCAGTATTTGTGGCACGTGGGCTCAGTAGTTGTGGCTCATGGGCTCTAGAGCACAGGCTCAGTAGTTGTGGCACACGAGCTTAGTTGCTCCGCGGCATGTGGGATCTTCCCGGACCAGGGATCGAACCCGTGCCCCCGGAATTGGCAGGTGGATTCTCAACCACTGCACCACCGGGGAAGCCCCAGGGCATAGTTGTTATATGCGATGCTGCCACCAGGGAAACATCCCCAGTGGAAGAGTGGCCAAGGACTTTTAAAAACAAGGTGATCTAATATTGACCATGAAGCTGTTTGCTGGGTTCACAGGAAATCCCCATCCAGCCCCTGATCTTGACTGAAGCCTGCCGTGCACAAGTTTTGTGTGAATGGGGTCATATGAATTGACGTGGGGGAATGGGGGCAGTGCTGGAAGTATAGAATGGACCCACAATCCGTGGACTGAACTAAGTCAATAGAAGTAGGAGCTCAGAGCCATAGGTGACCATGAAATTGTAAATACTCAATGCCGACCTCCCCACCCCATCCCAAGCAATTTGCAGAAATCTCAAGGAACCCATTGGACTTCCCAGAGGGTCAAAGCCGTCTTCTCTATATCTTAAAGGATAGAGACACCCCAGCTGCATCTGGGTCACATTTGTATAATGTCCCTTTCCTTCTTGATCTTGCCAAGCACCATTTTCCTAACCATATGCTCTTCAGGAATGTAACCACAACTTGCGGTGAGGCTTGCTGTTCGCGAGGCAGCAGAGTGCAGCAGATAGGAGCAGGGATTCTAGATCCAGACATGTTGCGTTTGGATCCTGGTTGTCACTTACCGTGTGGCCTTGGACAAGCTCATTCACCTTTCTGAGCCTCACTCAGTTTATTCATCTATAAAATGGGAGTGATTCTCTACCTCATAGAGCTTTGGGGAACATCAAACATAGTACCATATATAAAACACGTACAGCAATTCACATAGTGTTCTATGTGAATTAGCTAGTACCTAAGTCCTGCCTCAGTGCCTGGTAGGAACTCAATAATTGGTACGGATCGGTATTGTAAAGTGGCGAGTTCCCAACCTCTGCTCTAATCTGCCCAGAACCCTGTGAGACTTGGCTCAAGGATGAGAAGAGCCCCAGCTACGACCTGCCCTTCAGTTCTCTGGAACCTAACAGAACCAGGGAAGCCCCACACGGGGAGGCTTTCTCCAACGGAGTCGGGATGGTTTGGTACAGCTCATTCCCCCTCCTGGAGCAAACTACCCAAGCACAGACCTCCTGGTAGGAGAGCGGAACTGTCCTCTTAAGGGGAAGACAGTATTTTAATAGGCTCCACGTGATAGGAAAACCGGTATTGCTGTTGAGGAGGTGCGGGCCGAATCTTTGAACTCAGGGGCTCTTCTTGAGCAAGGTGGGCAAAGTGGTGCGAACTCCTCAGCCCTCTGCCTTTGGCTTTGCCGCCTTCTCTTCTGGGTTCTGGCTGGAGTGCACACGAAGAACTTGTGATTTCCCGATGTTCTCTGGGAGGGGGACGGGAACACAGCAGGCAGGAGAGCGTGAGGGGCCAGGACCCTACCTGGGAGCTGCCCAGGAGATCTGGGGAGACCCCTTCTCCCCGCCAGGCCCTGGTGGATGTGTGCGTGCCTGGGTCAGGCCAGGCTTCCGCTCGGGCTCTCCTGGCAACCTGGGAGGGGTTGACTCCCTTCCCCCAGCCTCACCACCCTCTTCTACATCCAGGTCACAGATGTCTGAGCAGTACCTACTCTGTGTCAGACACGCTGCCCGGCACACAGGACCCTTTACAGTCTAGTGGGGCAGAACAGTGTACATCGAGAATACCTGTCCTCTCCTCTCCCCTCCAACCTTCCTTCCCCTCCCCCCGCCTCTGGTCTAAGGTACCCCTTCCTCCCTGGTCTCCCTCATCCCCTCTGGAACCCCACAGTCCATTCTCTACACAGCAGCCAGAGGGGTCCCACCACACCCTGCTGATAACCCTCCAGTGAACCCCACGCTCTCTTTATGAGACCACATGCCTGGCCTTTCCCACAGGCCGGCTCTGCCCACCGATCTCATTTCTTACCACCGTCCCCAACCCACAAGGCTCCGGCCACCCTGGCCTGCCTGCCCTTTCACCAACACAGCTGGCAGGTGGAAGCCCTGCTCGCAGGCTCTCCCTTGACCCAGAGAGGGCTGGATCCTTCCTGCCTTTCGGCTCAAGGGGCCCTCTCCCCACCCTGCCTGTCCTCCTGATTCTGCCATCGCCCTGTCATTTTCCTTAGGGCACCCATCTGCCTCAGGTGTCTTTGTGGTCTGCACTCCTCTCCCTAGGATGAAGCTCCACGGCAGCAGGAACTCGTCTCTGAATTCTCCCCCAGTGACCCCAGAAGCTAGCGCTTAGGTACTAATTAAGGATCTGCTGAACGAATGAGTGGATGGATGGATGGATGGATGAAATGAGCCGCTTCTTTGGGCAGGGCCCCATCTCCAGGGGGTCCTTGTATCCCCTGAGGAATCTAGCCATGGTGGGCCTCTGTGAGCCCCCAGTGACCTGCTATGTGGACCCTTACCTGGTTTTTCGCTTTTTGATAGAGGTGGTGTCTTCGTCTTCTTCAGGGATTGGCTAAAACCAACACAAGGAGAGGCTGAGAAGGTCAGGCTGGAGTCGTGCAGCCAGCCGAGTGGCAGGGTGGGCAGGGAGGTGGGGAAGGTGCCCCAGGGAGAGGCAAGAGCCACCCCTCCTGAGAGCCAGCAGGTGTCTGTCCAGGGATGGCCCCACCCCAAGCAGGACCCCAACAACTGTGACTCCATCGCCCGCTGTGGCCACAGGGAACCGAGGCCCTTCTGTAGGGAGCTGTAGGGAGGCCACTGCACCTGCCCTCCCTTGGCCTGCTGCTTCCCTGCAGACGGGAAGCCTTCCTGTGTGAGTGGAGAAGACAGAAACCCTGCTTCCCTAATGAAATACTGATGAGCATGGATAACATTCATATCTTGTATTGGCTTTGCACTCAGCAAGCCTTTTGATGCACCCGATGTAATTTTTCCTCCCTATGATTCCGGGAGTGGGGGTTTTGAGAAGGTGAAACAGAGGCTCACAGATGGCAGGTGGCTTGCCTAAGGTCACAGTGAAGCTGCCTTACCACTGTGCCACCCCTGGTCTCAAAGTGGAAAAGAAAACCGAGTCCAGGGCCAGAGCAAGCACCCACACCTTCAGCACATCCAAGCCAGCACAGCAGGCCGCCCCCTTCTCACCAATCCGCCCACCCGCGCTCCAGCCACTCCCAGATTTAACATTCCCTAACGCTTCCCATTTCTGACTTCCACTCCTGACTTTCCCCACCCTCTCATTTGCTTGTTCAAATCCTATCCATCCCAGCAGTGTCCCCAGGCACTTTCAGACATACTTAGTGCTGTTGGAAATACACACCCCCATCCTACTGAGTGACAATCTCTAGGCATCTGCCTTTTCAATAAGCTCCCTGGTGAATCTGAGCGCTGCTGGGCTTGGAAGTCAGATAAGCCTAAGTTTGAACCCCAGCTTTTCTGCTGCCCAGCTGCGTGATTTTGGGCTGTCATTCAACTGTTCCTGAGCCTCAGTTTTCTCATCTGTAAAATGGAGGTAATACTGCCTCCGTGGGCGGCTGTATGGACTAGAAATGTGTTAAACACCCAGCGGTGTCAGGCAAACATAGTGGGCACTCAGGATTGCTGGTCCCATGGCTGACACTCAGGCCCCACTCCCCTGCTGTGTGTGGACTTCCCTCATCTTCCCTTTCCCCAGCTCATCATTAATCCTTCTCTCCAGCCATCCAGAGGACTTAATACCGGACTTAATACTTAAAGGTACTTCTGCCTGCCTTATGTCACTGTTCCTTCTCTGCTTGTGTCCTCCCAAAGACCAAGAGCTCCTGGAGAGCTAGATGTGGCTTACCCAGCCCTGTCTTGCGACAACTGACACAGGTCACCCCCTTAGCATCCCCACAGCTGGCCCCTGGAGTCTGGTCTGGCAGAGTAAGCTTTCAAGCCGCATAGGTAGGACTGGGGGGGTCTGGGGGAGAGCATGGGCCTCTTCCTCCAGGACAGGCTTAGGCAGCCCAGGCTCTGGCCAGCACTGGGCTCCCTCCTCTGGCCTCCACTGGCCTCACCTGGGAGGACAGGTGGCTGAATGTTAGGGAGGAGAGGGGCAGCTGAGGGGTGCGAAGCCCACCTGTAGGGTAGCTGTTGCCTCTCTTGAAGTGGTTCTTGAATTTCCTGGAGCTGGTTCAGGAGTTTTTCTGCTGGGATGGAGACTAGGGGCTGGGGAAGGAGCTGAGCCACTGCTGTCTGCAGGAGGCCTAGTGCCATGTCTTTCTCTGTAAGCACAGACGGGGGAGAATCCTCAGGGGCAAGACCTCGGCCCCCATCCTGCCGCTTGGTGGGACAGGCAGGGAGCGGGGCCTCCAGCTCTTCTGCCCAATGGGCCCAGACGGCTCTCTCTAACCATCTCACGTTCTGTCCTCGGGGGCCCGTGGGGAAGGCCACACTTCTCTGGCCCCTGTGTGTGCAGCGTGCCTTGGCCTTCCACACCTCTCTCGAGTGTACCTGGTTCTTGGTCCACCTGCCACCACACCCCCTGGCCCCCTGGGAAGCCTGCTGGGGACCCGCCCTCCTCCCCCTCCTCCTCCTCCACTCTCCCATCCAATCGGCTCTCTGGCTCTCATCACTCCTCACCCTCCCACTTAGATACCCCCTCCACCTACCTCCTCAGTGAGTATGTGTACATCCATTTACGTGTTCACGTGCACATGTGTGTGTGCTCTTATGTACGAGCATTTGCACCTCTGTGCATGTGCGTTTCCCACAGTGGTGGATTAAAGGCTGTGTCTGCTACGTATGGTCTTTGAATGTCTCCCTCCCAGGGGCCGAGGCCTGCGGTCAGTGTGGAGGAGGGGGTCCCCGCTAAGGAGCAGGGTTGTGGAAACCCTGCTGAGGAATGTGGAGGAGGGAGCAGTGACGTTGTCTAGCTGGAAGAGATTAGTTTGGGGCTCCAAAAAGGAGGAGAGGCCCCCGTGTAAGGCCCTGGGGTGGGAGCCGAGTGACATCTGAGTCCTGCAGAAACAGCGGACACAGCCCTCAGCGGTCTCCACTCAGGCGAGGTTCTGGGCCCGGGACTGTGTCCTCACCCTTGGGGGGCGCGTAGAGTAGCCAGAACTGGATAGCATTCAAGGAGTCTGTTTGCAGGATTTGCGAAAGCAGCTCCAGGATCTGTGGGCAGGAGGACAGGCGTGGGTCAGCGTGGCCGGACGGCATGTTGTAGCGGGCTGCACAGCTGCCTCCCCCGCGAAGTGGTCTCCCAGAGCCCTTGCTTGGCTAGACGGGTCCCCACGATGGTCCCTGCCTCCCCTCCGCATGGGACTTCACACTTTGTAGAAAGCTTTCTCTGCCTGCAGCCCTGGAGGAAGATTCTTAACCTCCCTACCGGGCAGATGAGGCATCTGAGGCCTCGAGAGAGGAGGACACCTCGCAGAGCTGTTGTGGCAGAACGAAGCCTCAGAATCAGACACTTGGACCCCTCATCCCTGAGCCCTACTTGGGCTGGTTGTACCCCAAAGTCCCTCACTGGGAAGGCAAGGTCAGAGCTGGCCCATCAGTTCCTCAGAGACGCACCGAGTCCCGAATGCTTGGCTCCTTGGTGTGGGGATTTCAGGGACCCCATGGGCCTCCCCTCCCTGAAGTTCCCAAGTTCAGAGATTGGAGATGTTAGCAAAGAGGTGGGGTGATCCCCGTGGGCGGCCTGAGGGCCGGAGTCAGCTGGTTCTGTGCCCTGCTCGGCCGGGGGCTCCTTTCCGCCCAGAGCTGTGCGCTCTTTGCTCCCAGCCGCCTTCTCAGCCTCTGGCATCTTTGCTACTTCGCGGCCCTTTCCCCGCGGCGTCCTCCAGTCAGGGATCATCGGCAAGAGATCCAGCTCTGTCTTAGAAGGGCTGTGGGGGCTCCCTAGGCCAGGCTGCTGCTGGCGGCTGTGCCTATGTGGAGCTGGGGCCCACGGGGGGAGGCGGAGCCCCCGGAGTCCTAGGAAAGTGGGGTTCCCTCAGCGCTTGGTGGTCAGTCTCCCCAGGACCCGAGGGGCGCTGTCAGTGCCCAGCAGGTCTGCGTCATCCCTGGCAGAGCGGGAGCTGGTCCGGGCCTCTCCCCAGGCCTGCGACTGCTCGGCTGCCCACCCTCACCCCCGGGTGCCCGCCCCTTGAGGTGACCCCCGCCCCCATCTGCCCGGGGTCCCTCTCCATTCTCCGCATCCAACTTACCTGCCCTGTGCCCCCTCCCCACAGGACCCGAGAACCTACTTCCAGGGAAGGTGAGGCCGCCCTACGGTGGAGAAAGCACTGCGTTCTAGCCCCTGCCATGCTGCTCCCTCTCCGGGGACCTGGGCCATGGGCTGTCACCCGGCAGGGCCTCAGCCTCCCCATCTGTGGAATGGGGTCCTGTCTGCTCTATCTATTCCCTGAACTGTCTGTCGTAAGGCTCCAAGGGGACTGCGTGCTTTAAAGCACTGTTCACAGGGAAGGTGTCAGGATGCTGTCATGGTCTGGCCTCTCCTGGAGAACATGTGCGCCTTTGAACAGAGACTCTCACTGCCTCGCCCACCAGCACGACTCCCGCGTGCCTCTCAGGCCCCCATGGGACACTCGAACACGGAGGAGGGGGCTTTATGCTTCACTGCAGCACAGACCAGATGGCTCCAGGGTGTGGGGAGGTGGCTGCGACCAGCCTTGCAGGCTGCGGGGGGCAGCAGGCTGGGCGTGGTGAGGACACGCCAGGCAGGGCCTCCACCTCCAGGCTTCTCGTTCCACCGCCGTGGCTCCCTTCACTAACACATCAGGTGCCACAGCTGGACCAGACCTTGTGACAACGTGTCCGTGCTCCCAGTTTGGCTAAATCATTGAACTAAGGTCCCGAGAGGGAAAAGGACTTAGAGAGGGAAAGGCTCACACAGAAAGCTAGAGGCAGCTGGGGATTGGAATCCAGGCTCCTGACTCCCAGGTCTGGGCTTTTCGAGCCTTATGGTCTCAGGCGCAAGGCTCCCTGGGAGAAGCCAGGCTTGAAAGCAGTTTGCAAGGGTCCTAGTTGGATCCCTGTGAGCCTGGGAGCAGGTACCACCGTGTTCTCTGCCCTCAGACTAGGGCCTCTGTAGGGTCCAGAGCCCCCAACCTTCCCAGCGCCTCACCAGCAACTCCTGATCCTGCAGGATGAAGGTCTGGTCTCCTCCATCTCTGCTCGCAGGGCGGTTTCGTGCGCCCTGGAGGGAGTGGCGGTGGGCCGTGGCCCGGGTGGGAGCAGGGATGAGCCTCCCGGTCTCTGCTGAGTACTTTGCCCCCTGCTCCCGCTGAGGCTCCTGCTTCTGCTGGGAAGAAAGCGGCCAGAGACTCTAGGCAGAGAGGGAGAAAGAGGAGAAAGCAGAGGGGACAAGGGGGAAAAGAAGAGGAGGAGGCCAGGGACCCAGGAGATCAACCAGGCCAGCCCGACCCTGTCCTAGACCCCTCCTGCCAGTGGGGCGGCCCTTCCATTATAGCTATTGCTCTTCCTGCTGGAATTTCATTGAATGTTGGCTGCCCCCCCGTGGTTCTCGGGTGGTCCTTGTACTTCTTCCTGGGGAGGCCTTCCCCATGCCCTTCCGCCCAGCCCATCAGAGATTTGAAAACAGTATCCTGCCTTGGTGTAGGATACTGTCCCCCACAGCTTGCCATCCTTTCTTTGCCCTGGGAAACCTTCCTGAGCCAGGCCTGTGGGCACAAGGCCTAGGACCTCCTGTCCCTGGAACTCCAGTTAAGACTGGTAGTATCCTTCTCCCCATTTTAAAGATAAGAAAACTGAGACCCAGACAGCTTAGCTGAGTTGCCCTGAGTGTCACAGCGAGTTAGCTGCAGAGCAGGGACGAGAACTCTGTTGCCCAAGACGAGGGCAGGACCAGACTCAGCCACAAAGAGCTGGGCCTGTCCTAGGACCAATTTCAACCACCTTCAAGCTGCCTCCCACTTGTCCTTACTGGTTTATCAGCAAATAGCACCCAGGAGGCCACCCCCGTTCTGTGTGAAATTCTTCAGGGATTTTCCACCCCTTCTCAGATTAGACACGAAACTAAGTTCAGAAATGAGAAGCAAGCTGATCTTGCCTACGTCCAAAGTCAGCCCTTCTCCCACCTTCTCCCTCACTGCTGCCCACTTGTACCCTGTTCTTCAGCCCTCTGGTCTCTAAGGATGCCCTGCATTTTCCAGCTTGTGAGCCTTGATGCTGTACGCCTCCACTAGGTACGCCTCTCCCCATCCGCTTCTAAACTATGAGCCCTTCTTGGATTTCTCCACCTGGTACGTTCTGTCCTCTGAACCCTCACTGGGACCCTCTCCCTTGGGTTGAATTCATGGGCCCCTTCCCCTGTGCCAACAGTAGCGCCTCTCAGGAAGGCTCGCTCTGTGCTGATCTGCTGGAAGCCACGTGGGAGGGATTTAGTTACAAAGGAGCGAGTCCATTTCATCTCTTCTCAGACACCTGCTTTGTTCTGCACCCACCTCCTTGCTCTTCAGCTTATTCTCCTTGGTGAAGATGGCCACCCGGGAAGCCAGGTCTTTCAACTCCTTCTTCCAGGCCTCTGGAAGGAGGGGACAAGATCCAGCCAACTGATATCTGGGGCTCTCCTCCTTGCCCTCCCTGTACACTGGGTGTGGGGAGGACTGTAGCTGGAAGGGCCTCCTCTCCTCCCCGTCTTCCTGCCCTGCATCTTAAAGGGAGGGGTAGTTTCACAGGGGAGGTGGTACCCTTGAGGGAAGGAGTAGGAATCACACCGCTGGTGGGTTGGTGGGTATGGTGGCTACTGATATTGATGTCCTAGCCTGTGGCTTTACTGGGAGATGCTGGAGAACGCTTGGCTACATGTACCAAGATGTTTGTGATTTAGTCTAGCTTTGCATCTGTTAGGAGCCCAAAGCGAGGACAGAGATTCGGTCGATACGCTGTGGCAGTTACTAAAATACTGAGTGACTCCTGGCGAGGTTGGTAACGAGCACTGCAGCAAGCCTTCCAAGCCCCTCTGCCCCTTCCCCAGGATCCTCCCCGCCCTTAAGGGAAAGGGTAAGCCTTGGCAGAGCAGAGGCCTCTGAAATGCTGCCCTCCCCCTCCGCCCCCCAACACACTGTCTATGGCTGATTGTTCTGATTGGCTGGTGCCTGAGCACACAGGTTACGAAATACAGTATTTCCAATACTGTTCCTGGCTAGAGCTGTAAGTCACATGACTGTTGCCCAAATCTGCTTGTCCTCTGCTTGTTATGACTCCTCAGACACGTCAAAGCCAAGCAGGGGTGCATTTCTGAGGACCTGGGGTTGGGGAATAATGCAAATGCAGCTGCCCGAGGAAATAAGGAAAACAGTGGGGTTCCCCACCAGACCCCACTGACCTAAGAGCAATGGCCCTTTCCTTCTTGCCAGGCACAGGTATAACCCCAAGGTAGAGGGGCTGTGGCCCAAGTACCCACCAGAAGAAAGCCAGGGATCCCGATTGGACTGCGGGTCTCCAATGGGGACCGAGATGGTGGGCATCCCGATCAGAGAGCGGGGTAAGAGCGTGGGTTGAGGTGAGGCGGCCAGAGAGAACTCGTCCCTGACAACACAGACAGGCTTCCCGGTGAGATCTGTGAAAGGTTAGAGGCTGTGGGAAGGGGGGCCTGAGTGGACCCCAAGAACTCTGGGGGGCTGGGAGGAGGCTGGTGAGCAGGGGGGAGCACTTGGCCCACTTCTTCCAGTAACCACAAGCCCAGAGATGGCGAGAGCTGGGAGGGCCTCTGTAACCACTGCGACCTTACCCCTGGGGACACTTAGAACGGCAGCGAAAGGATGTGCTCAGGGTCACGCAGTGAGTCAGGCAGAGGTAAGACAGGAACCTGGGCTTCCTGAGACCCTAGTCCTGGGGTCCTTTCGGTGTTCTGTGACAGGGCAGTGAAGTGCAGGTGTGAGCACACAGAGTCAGGCAGCTTAAAGAAGAGGATGTGGGGACGGGGGTCATTAAGCCACAGTTTGTGACGAGAGGGGCCTGGGCTCAAATCACAGGGAGCGAGACCCTCTGGATAAAACTTCATGCCATCTGTCAGGCTTGCAGGGCTGAGTGCACGGCAGCCTGGAGGTGGTAAGAGACATTTACACGTGAGGACCCTCCGGTCTAAGGTTTGTGTGATGTTATAGCATCATTAGTTAAGCTTTGGGGAACAGCCTAGTTAGGACTTACCGTGGGTGCTCGCTCTGTCTTCCCGAACACTTTCCTTTGGTGCCAGGGCCCCTCACTCTCCTGGGTCCTCCTAGCTCACCAGCCGCTCCGCTACTGCTTCCTCTTCCTCTCCTCAACCCCTTAGCCTTGGGGTCCCCAGGTTCATGCCAGGTTCTCCTTCCCCGCATCTACATGGTCCCCTCATGATCCCATCCAGCACACCACTTCAAATACCACCCCCATCTGAGTGGCTCTCACGTTGGCATCTCTGCCCCAAATGGACCTGACTGCCTACTCGATACCTCCCCTCGGACTTCTAAGAGGCATTGCACATGTTGCATCTCCCACGTCCCAGACCAAACCCCTGACCCTCCCCATCCTCCACTGGCCCCTTCTGTGGGCTCCTCTGTCTCAGCCAGTGCAACTCCAGTTTTCCAGTTACTCAGGCCAAACACCTGGGAGTCAGGCTGCCTCCTCTCCCCTCTCATACTCTGTTTTGAATCGATCGGCAAATCCCATTGGCCTTACCTTCTGTATATCTCTAGAGCAGGGCCACTAACTCCGCCACTGCTACCTCCCCAGTCCAAGCCACCATCCATTCAAAAGCCAGTAGATCCCTTCTGCTACCTCTTTGCTCTCAACCTTCCAGTGGCTCCTATCTGACCCAGTGAGATGGCTTAAGGGTGACCACGGTGAGCTCCAAGGCTCACGCGATGTGGGCCCGGCTGCCTCTCTGATGCATCTCCTTTCTCCCCCCTCCTGACTCTGCTCCAGCCACACTGACTTCCTTGCTGTTCCTCCAACAGAGCCAGGATGCTCTCGCCTCAGGGCCTCTGTCCTTGCTGTTCCCTCTGCCTGGGACACTCTTCCCCCTGAGATCCACATGGATCATGCCCTGTCTTCCTTTATTCTTTGCTCAAATATCATGCTGTTCGTCAGGCCTCCCCCTATAGCCTTGGCACTTACCACATCTGACACCTTATCTATTTCCTATTCTTCCCCACCAAAGAGTCGGCTCCGTGAGGGCAGGGACTGTCTGTCTCGCTCACTATCATAACCCCAGGACCTAAAAAACTGCTTGACCCATAGTTCACACTCATTAGATATTTGATGGATGAATAGCTGAGTGGGTGAAATGGCCTGAGTTAGAGAAGAGAGTGCAGCTCTGCAGGAGAACCTTCATCCCTTTCTCTGATTTGTAAAATGGGAGAATCGGCAATGACTTAAATCCTGTAGGGCTAGGCAGTCTGCCCTTGGACCCCCGCACCCTGCCCCTGCCTCAGGTCGGGTCTTGGCTCGGCCAAGCGCGGGCTGGGTCCTCCCTTTCCAGCACGCCCTCCCCTGTCCCCACCTCCGGCCAGCCTCTGGCCTGCCCCAGCCCTACCTTGGATGTGGGTCACGTGCTGGGGATGGGGGTGGTGCCGGGAGAAGAAGGAGTGGTGGCTGAGGTGGCCGAAGCGGTGGGCACCGGGAGTTTGGGGCTTGGAGGTCCTCAGTGCCTCTCGGATCAGATTGAAATCCACGATCCCTGGGATCATCAGTTCTTTCTGTGGCCCGCCGTCCACGTGGCTCCTTGGCCTGCACCCTGATTTCTTCTCACGTTTTGGCTTAGCCCTTGGACTGAAGGAGAGGGTCAGGGAGAAGCAAATGGAGCCCCCTGGCAGCGGTGCCCACCTGAGCTTATTAGAATCCATTCCTGAGATACTCTGAAATCTGGTTTCCAGGACTTCACCACCACCCCCGTGACACCAAAGCTGAGCCTCCCCCAGGGTCCTTTCCCAGCCATGCCTTCCGGCCCCAGGGACCCTTCTGTCTTCCTAAGATGCCTGAGCAGGGAGCCAGGACCCCAGTTTTCTCTCAGAAACCGTTTCTAAAGCCAGAAAGAGAAAGAGAAGCCATAGACCCACCTACTCATCCAAATACCTGGACTGGAGCAAAGGTACATTATATACACCTCCAGGGCCAGGGGGCTGACCCTAGCATGGGCCTCTCCCCAAGCCAAACTGTTGGCAGCCCAAGAGAAGCCAGCTATAGGCTGTCACCCTTCCCCCTTGCCCTCAGGGGCAGTTTTGGCCCAGACTCAGCGTCCAGGAGCGAAAGCTGGCGCCAAGGCCGGACTAGGCCAGCAAGTCCTTTTCCAGGGGGGGGGGGCCCTCCCCGGAGATGCAGAGGTGACAGGGCGGCTGTCAGGGCTGCGTCGCTGCAGGGAAGCCTCAAGCTCTTGCTTCGCTTCGCTGGAGACAAGCGTCTCAGGTTCTCTGTCCTCCACCCGCACCCCTTCCCTCTCCTGAGGACGCTGTGCTTCTGCCCCCGGAGGAGGAGATGGAGTAGGTCCAGCGAGGATCCACAGGTGGGCTGCTGTCCGCCAGGGGCCTGGTGGGACCACCTGCCTGCTCACTGTCTGCTCTCCCTTCCGGTGGCCCTGGCTGAAGGGAGTCCCTCTGGAGGAGTATAGATGGACTCTGGATATGCTAAGCAAGGCGTTTTGCCCCGGGACCCTCTGCAGATCTCGCTGACCAGGCCCCTGAGTTTCCTGTTCCGTCCTCGATTCGCCTCTAAGGGATCTGGGACTTAAAGAAATAAAGCAAACCTTCTCTGAAAGTCACTGTTAGCTGGCCTCCCCTACCCCCAACTAACAGAAGAAGTCAGCCCCTGAAAACCCCTGGAATTTCTGTGCTCCTGCCCCCTGCCTGTGACTCTCTCCCTACCCAGGAGGGGCCCTGCTTGTGACTTTGCTAACTCAGGCCTGAGAACCCACTGGGGGCCTGGCTGATGGCAGTGGAAGGTGATCTCCACTTGGACCCTCAGTTTGTTGAGTTCCTTTGTCTTCCGCCCACCCCGGCCCCCTCCACCTCCTTGGTCAGCAGGGAAGGCATTTGGGACCTTACCTCGTCAGTGGATGCTCTGCCAATTGGGTCCTCACTTCCGTAGCCATTGTAGGGCCTCTAACAGAGTAAGGACCGGTGAATTTAATACTAGTGTTGAAGATGGATAACAGGAACTCTTGTTGACTGGTAGTAGGAGTGTAAACCGGAACAGATTTTCGGGGAAAAAATTGGCAGTATCTTATAAAATTGAACATTTGCATGCCATATCAACCAGCAATTCCTCTCCCAGAAATATACCCCAGAGAAACTCTTGCAGATGTGCAAAGGGGGCTATGTGTAAGAATATTCAAACCAACATTGTTCAAATTAGCAAAAACCTGGTGACAATCTAAATGTCCAGTGGCAGAAGAATAGATAAATATGCTGTGGTCCATTCAGACGATTGAACATTATATTGCAACGACAATGAACAAACCACAGCTACACGCAACAACACAGATGAATCTTAGAAATGTGATGCTAAGTCTAGGAAAGCAAGTTGCAGGAGACCATATAGCCTGAGATGCTTTTTAAAAATAAAGTTCAAAAGCAACCAAAATTAGAGGACTTCCCTGGTGGCGCAGTGGTTAAGAATCCACCTTCCAATGCAGGGGACGCGGGTTCGACCCCTGTTCAGGGAACTAGATCCCACATGCATGCCGCAACTAAGAGTATGCATGCCGAAACTAAGGAGCCAGTGAACCGCAACTAAGGAGCCCACCGGCCTCAACTAAAGAGTACACGTGCTGCAACTAAGGAGCCGGCGAGCTAAAACTAAGGAGGCTGCCTGCTGCAACTAAGACCCTGCACAACCAAAATTTTAAAAAAAAGAAAGAAAGAAACAAAAAGCAAGGAAAATTATCATAAACGTGATAAAACAAGAAAAAAGAGCAAGGAAACGCTAAACACAAAATTCAGATAGAGGCTATTTCTGAGGGCAGATGGGAAGGGGAGAGGTGGGAGGAGAGGAGCAAATATGATGTGTTGGTGGTGGTATTCTAGTTGTTGGTTTGAGAAGTGCATTTACTGGTGATGACATGAATGAAAGATAATAGGTGTTAAAGCCAAGAATTGTGATTAATCTAAATCTATGGATCTGTATATATAGTGCTGGGGTTGCAGGTGCCAAGGATGGGGTTGAGGCAGGAAATCAGTGCATTCTGAGAATTAACCGTCTGAGTCATAGAATCTGCAAGGGACCCCAGAGATTCCCCCAGGGCCAGCCTTCCATCAGGTTAGGGTGGAGGGGAGCGGACAGCACTACCTGAGATCGGGTAAGAGGAGAGACTTTGAGATCAAACAGCAAGGAGCCAGGCATCCTGACTCAAAGTCTCCTGATCTTTGCCTAAAGAGAAAACCAGTTGGCAGGGCTTCCTTTGAAGGAAGTTTGGACATCCTTAATGATGGGGGCTAGGCTCTAGAGCACTTAGATGCTTCAGGGTCGAGGACAGGGCATTGGGATGCCCCATACCCACCTGCCTACAGGAAAAGGACTCGATAGAACAGAGACTTTTAAATACTTTTGACTGTGACCATAGTTAAGAAACTCATTTTTACATCATAACCCAATTCACACACACAAGTGTGCATGCATTTGTGTGTGTATGTGAAACTAAAGCAATTCTTACCCTTGTTATATATGATGCATACTGATAGTTTCATCCTATTTTTTGTTTTCATTTTGTCAGTGTTAGATGCAAACTATTAAATTGATTTTATAAGCCACTAATGGGTCATAGTCCACAGCTGCTGTGAAGAGGTCACCAGAGCCTCTAGCAGGCCAGGCCTGCCTTTTCCAGAGCAAGCCAGGCCGGGGCCCCACTGCATCTGACCCTGACCTTCCTTCCCTCTCTCCCTGGGCCCCCAGCTGGCCAGGCACAAGGGGCCTGAAGGCTGACACCAATGCAGAGACAGAACTTCCCTTTTCCCCTCTTGGCCCCTGTGGGTCCTCCCCCAGGCCCTGGGCTGTCTGGAGTGCCCATTTCCTGCCCTGTGGAGATCCCCAGACTCACGGAGGAAAGTGGCCGCTATAGCATGTGGGTGAGTAGCCCTTGCTGTCCCAGCAGGAAAGAGCAAAAAGATATGTCAATGGGAAGGCTCGTCAGTTCTGTGGGCAAGCCTGTCGCTTTGTGACAGCATGAGCCAGTGGTTGCTAGGTTACCTCTGCCCCACAACTCCAGAACTCACTCCCTGGCACCCCTCTCCTCACCCCCACCCAGCTCCTCTTACCCTTCCTGGAGGGTCAGGAGGGCTCGCTTGAGGACCTGCTCGCCCTCCCTCCAAGCTCCCTTTCTATCTCCCATTCAGCGCTTTCAATGGGGACCAAGGGAGAAAATGAGAATCAGGGGCTGGTTTCAGCCAATGAGCATCATGCAGAGAGAGAAAAACTGGCAAAAAATTTTGGTTGGGCTGGGTGCCAGCTCTGTCAGCCTGACCGGGCTGTCTGCCACCACGGAGGGGGTCTGTCTCCATGCATCCTATTTCTGGGGATTGATTCGCAGAGAGCTGTCTCTTAGATGGAGAGGAGGAGGCCGCCAACAGGGTCCAAAGCATCCCTGCAGCCCTACTCTAGGCAGGTTAGCTGGGTGGGAGGACCCTGGGCTTTCAGTTCGGCAGGGGTTTCCGTGGGATTCTGACACTCCCTAGATGTGCCACCTTGAGTAAGTCGTCTGTACTGCCAGAGGTGTGGAACAGTGGTAAGAATACTTGGTTCCAATTCCAGCTCTACTTCCTAGCTATGAGGCCTCAGACAATTTACCTGATGTCTCTGAGCCTCAATTCCTCTGTCTCTGAAATGGAGATGATACTTGCACTTATTCTCACGGGATCTTTGAGATTGCATGACGTAATGCACATGAAAGTGTTTAGAATAGTGCCTGGCACCAAGTATGCTAACTTATATTATTACCCTCTCTGAGCCAGTAAAATGGGGCACCCTCACCTACTTCTCAGGTTATTCTTTTTTTTTTTTTTAATCAGATTTTGCTTTTTTTTTTTTTTTAATTTTATTTATTTATTTATTTATTTTTGGCTGTGTTGGATCTTCGTTGCTGCGCGCGGGCTTTCTCTAGTTGCGGCGCGCGGGCTTCTCATTGCAGTGGCTTCTCTCATTGTGGAGCACGGGCTCTAGGCTTGTGGGCTTCAGTAGTTGCGGCACACGGGCTCAGTAGTTGTGGCTCACGGGCTCTAGAGCACAGGCTCAGTAGTTGTGGCACACGAGTTTAGTTGCTCCGCGGCATGTGGGATCTTCCCGGACCAGGGATCGAACCCGTGTCCCCTGCATTGGCAGGCGGATTCTCAACCACCGCGCCACCGGGGAAGCCCTCTCAGGTTATTCTGAAGGACAAACAAACGAATAAAAGCGAAGCACCCAGTCATATGCCTGGTGCACAAGAGATGCTCAAAAATGGTAATAATAATCACTGTGATTGGTATCTTTTTTTTTTTAATTGAAGTATAGATGATCTGTAATTGGTATCTTGATGGAGGGAAGATGGAGGGGGATGGGATGAGTCCTGAGCCTGAGAACTACCATGGGTAGTTTACTTTGTTTCTTTGAGGCTCAGCTTGGACCGCTGAAACAGGGGACCAGGATAATCCTTTGTCCACAGGGCTGACGTGAGATCAGAGGCTGTGAGGGGCGTACACAGACTCTGCCAACAATGGAAGGGTTTGCAGATGATGCTTGGTGCTGTCCTAGGAGTCAGGCTGCCGGCCCTCAAAACGGATGGGGGTGGGCCTAGTCGAGGGTCTTCCTTCTCGGCACCCCTGGCTTCATATCAGTGGCCCAAGGCTTCTAGACTCTGTGTCCTCTGCTGGGGAGGAAGAGCAGGAAGGAGGATGGCTAGAGGCAAACCCAAGTTCTTCAGAAGTTCTGCCCCTCCCCACTGAGGGGTGGGGACCCAAACCACTGCAGTGCCCCATTCAGGGGTGGCCTCTGAGCTTGGCCTTGCCTCCAGTGCTTCTCCATCCACACAGGTCAGAACGTGCTCCCTTTAGGCTCTGGCTTCTCCTGGGCTTGTCTCTGCAGGAATGAGGTGACCCCTGTGAAACCATTCTGAAAGCCCCCTCTTGCATGCTTCTGGGAATCCTGATGGCTACTATGATAAATAAGACTGTATTTGAAAGGAGAGGGAGCTTTCTTCTCTCCTGCCAGCCCCTCCGTGGTGCTTTCAGCTCACCTGGGGGATTTCCCACAGTGTGACCTGACTTGGCCGAGACTAAAGCCCACTCATCCTCCCCTTGCACCTCTTACCCCACCACTGTGTTGTTTAAAACTGAACACCGGATCTCCGTGCAGATTGCAGCTTTGGGATTGAAGGGGGTACCTTACGGAATGCCCTCAACACTGGTGTATAAGGTTTATGAGAGACTTGAGAGGAAACCCTTCCGACTGCTCTTTACGGTGCGTCAAAAAGAGGAGAGAGATTCTGCCTGCCTGTAAATGGTCTGAAGTACAGTCCTCCTGCTGGGATGCCTCAGTTATAAGAGAAGCACCGTAAAATTGTATGGAATACTTCTTATGTGCCAGGCACTGTGCTAATCCTTTTAAACATATTGTCTCATTTAACCCTGTAGATGAGGAAGTTGATGATCAGAGCAATCCTTGTATGTGTTAAAAAATATATTCTCCCCTTGTGGCTTGCTCTTCTGTCTCCAAATGCAGACTTTTTTTTTTTTTTTTTAACATCTTTATTGGAGTATAATTGCTTTACAATGGTGTGTTAGTTTCTGCTTTATAACAAAGTGAATCAGCTATACATATCAAATGCAGTCTTTTTTTTTTTCTTTCTTTCTTAGTATTTTATTTCACTCCTATCAAACATACTGAGACATAATATTAAATTTGTGGTAGAGAAAGATTAAGAAAAACATAACTTTTCAGGATATCATTATTTCCCTATCTCCCAACAAGGTTACTGTGTAAATACATCCCTAAGATATATTTTCTCAAACACCTCTGACACCAAATGTGTGAGTTTTCTATACCAAGCAATTCTCCAATTTTCTACAGACACCAGCTAGGTATCCTGCAGTTTAATCCAATTCTGACACGAACTATCCAGGGTTAGTGCAGCCCCACAGATTAAGGGCTCAGCCCCACAGAACTGCCCCCTTCAGACTCCAGTAACAAGTAGTGGGTTCCCAGGTTACTCACACTTCTGTCCAACTTGGCTGCAAATCAGGGGTTCCCATGACCCCGTCGTCAGGTTTTATAATTTGCTATAATGACTCACACAACCCAGGGAAACACTTTACTTCCTATTATTATAAACAAAGAGGTACTTAGGACAAGGTCCAGAAGGGTCCTGAGCGCAGGAGCTTCTCTGTCCCTGTGGAGTCTGGAGTGTACCACCCTCCCAGCACATGGATGCATTTACCAACCCTGAATTATGGAGGTTTCATTGCACAAGCATGGTTGATTAAATAATTGTCTATTGGTGAATAACTCAATCCCCTGTCCCTCTTCCCTTCCCTGGAGGTCGGAGGGTGGGGCTGAAAGTTCCAACCCTCTAATTATATGTTTGGTTCCTCTATAGCAACCAGCCCCCATCTGAAGCTATCTAGGGGCCCATAAGAGTCAAGTCATTAGCATAAACTCAGAAACTCAGATAAGGTTTAAGGGAACTTATTGTAAATAAGAAAAGACACTCTTTACACCCCTGTCACTCAGGAAATTACAAGGGATTTAGGAGCTCTGTGCCAGGAACCAGAGTCAAAAACCAAATATATATTTCTTATTATATCACAATATCATATACATATTGGATTTATTTGAGGGAGTAGAATAGCTGATTTTGTGCAAATAGTGCCCAGAGAGGAGGCAATAGTAAAGGGTCCTTCCTGGAGGTAATGGAAACACAAATGTGTACACAGATTAGAATAGGCCGTACTGTCACCACACTGCTTGCTTCTCCTTCTGCTACAGAAAAACACCAGAACCCTTCATCACAAGTATCACCAAAACATCATAGGATGCATCAAATGCAGTCTTTTGATGGAGAGAAATTTCTAATTTTAACTTAGCCCAATTGATTAATTTTGTCCTTAGTGATGAATGGTGTTTGTGTCCTACTTAAGAGATCTTTGCCTACCCAAAGTTATGAAGATACTTTTCATATTATTTTCTAGAAAGTTTACTGTCTTACTTTTCACATTTAGAGCTATGATCAATCTGGAATTGGTTTTTGTGTATGGTGTAAGATAGGAGTCAAGAGCCATATTTTTTCCCCTACAAATATCTATTTGACCAGCACCATTTTTAAAAACACTGTCTTTGACTTGCTTCTCTCTGGTATCACCTTTATCAAAATTCAAGTGTCCATATACGTGTGGGTCTGTCTCTGGACTCGTTCTTTTCGAGCGCACTATGGGTCTAGCATTCTGCCAATACTACACTCTCTTAGTAACTGTAGTTTTAAATACATCTTGATATCTAGTGGTATAAAACTTCATTGGAGAAAACTATTTTTTTTCTCCACTCTCAATACTTCTGACACCAGATGTATGGGGTTTTTCCCACACCAAGCATTTCCCCATTTCAGCAGGAACCAACTGGGTGTCCTACAAGTTTAACTTAATTCTGACACTGTCTGCCTGAAGACAGCATCAGACCCCACAGGTTAAGGGCCCAGTCCCACAAGGCTGCCCCCATTTCAGACACTGAAACTGAGTGTCCCGCTAAAACTAAGTTCCCGTACTGAGTTGATGATTAATCTCTCAATCCAAAACTTTATTCCCTTTCTTGCCCCCTCTGACCTCAATCCTGTGCTAACTGAACACTCATCGACCAGGGTCAGATGACAAAAATTGCTGTTGTCGATAACATGATAACATCATTAATGTACTCAGGTTGCTACTATAGATATCATCGTTAACGTACAAACTCAGATTGTTTCTCCAGGGCAAGGTGAGATAACAGGCCCTTGAGCCATGGACCACCTGGCCAGAGAATCCAAAACCAGAGACATCCTGAGCCCCAGAATCTGAATGTCACAGAAATGTCACCTGATGATGATTAATCCCAGCCTCTTTGTTCTTCCCCTTCAAAACATCCCTCACTCAAAGGCCAAATGGAGTGGATCTGAGACTTGTCTCCCACTCCCTTGCAGGGTGTGATGCAGTAAAACCCTTACTTTGCTGCAAACACCCGCTGTCAGAATTTGGCTTCCTGTGGCCGCAGGCACATGAGCCCTTAGGGTAACAACACCAGTCGCAAGTCCAGGTTGTCATCTGTATTTCTGACTGACCAGTGTTAAATTAGGGTTCTCACGATCCCCTCCTCAGGTTTGCAAGTTTGCTAGAATGGCTCACAAAGCTCAGGTAAATATTTACCTATGTTTACAGTTTATTGTAAAGGGTATTATAAAGGATACAGATGAACAGCCAGATGAAGAGGTACCTAGGGCAAGATCCCATGTGCAGGAGCATCTGCCCCTTTGGAACTGGGGTGTGCTGCTCCCAACATGTGGACGTCTCACCAACCTGGAAGCTCTTCAGACACCATCCTTCTGGGTTTTTATGGAGGCTTCAATAGGTAAGCGGGATGGATTAAATCATTGGCCATTGGTGATTGAGTCCACCACCAGCCCCAGGTCAGGGGGTAGGGCTGAAAGGTTCCCCTGGCAACCAAATATTACCTCAGTAACATAAAGTCAGGTGTGTGATTGAAAGAGCCAGTTATGAATAACAAAAGACACCTTTAGCTGTCTCATCACTTAGGAAATTCCAAGGGTTTTAGGAGCTAGGAATGAAGATGAAGACTAAATGGATATATATTTCTTATGATAAATCACAATATTGCAGATTTCCAGCTTTGTCTTTTAAGATTGTCTTTACTCTTCTAGTTCCTTTGCCTTTCCATACAAATTTTAGAATAATTTATCTGCATCTACAAAAATTTTTGCTGGGATTTTGTTTTTTTAACTGATTTTTTTTCCTACCAGGTTTTTTGAGATATGATTGACATATAGCACAGTACAAGTTTAAGGTGTACAATATAATGATTTGATTTACATACATCATGAAATGATTATCACAATAAGTTTAGTGAACGTCCGTCATCTCATGTAGATATAAAATTTAAGAAATAGAAAAAAAATTTTTTTCCTTGTGATGAGAACCCTTAGGATTTACTTTCTTAACAATTTTCATACATAACATACAGCAGCGTGAATTATATTTATCTTGTTGTACAGTACATCCCTAGTACTTATTTATCTGCTGTATGATCCTGGTATTATTTCCCATCAATGTACAGGAGAAAATCCTGTGATCACATGCCCTTTATCGCACCTGTTGTCTCTTCTGCTTCATACATGAGATTTTGGATTGTGGCCAGTATCACTGGGTGCTTTGATGAGAGCTGGCTGCTCTTAAAGTTGAGTCTCTGCCAGCCTCTTGGGGTTTACCTACCATGGCATTGCCTGTGCCTCTATTGTCCTGAAGTCTGTGTGACTAGCCTTCTGATGATCTTTTAGAGAATAAAGGAGGAAAGAAAGAGGCGTGACTAACGACCCCACGTGGCTCATCCACCCCTCCTGTCTCCCCTAGGATGGTCAGTTACTTGGTAACGTGTCATCTGAACAGGACTCACAGCTCTGGAGCTGGCAGCTATAGGCTGGTCTAAGTCAGCACTCAGGAAGGTTACCCAACTGAAAGTGTAGGCATCAGAGAAGAGAGAATAAGTCTGAGCTCTCCAGAAAGATCTAAGATCATGGAACCAGACAAGTTTCCTACATTCATCCCTTTTCGACTTAAATGTCCCTTCTTTGACTCCCATCCCAAGTTCTCCCCTCATACTGTCTTTGAATACCCAATAATTCTTACAATTTCATGTATCTCTTCTGCAAGCCTGTCAGCTCCAAGAGGTTAGAGGCCACATCTGTCTTGTTTATCACCAAGCATAGGGCCTTGCTCTGCATGGTGGTTACATGGGTGTATTTGTTTTGTACTAATTCATCAAACTCCTGGTGCAATGCCTCATGCCCAGTAAATATTCAGTGAATGAATGAATAGATGAATCAGAGTCTAAGGTAGTTATTCTGCCTATTCACCCCTTATATGCCTGAATCCTCGCCTCAGAAGTCCTACCCGCTGTATGCTAGTATTTGTCAACAAAACAGCTGTAGTGACAGGGAGCTCTCTACTGCCCAAGGTTGCCTGTTCATTTTCTGTGTAGTCCTGTTGGCTAGAAAGTTCTTCTTAATATTGAACTAAAATATATCTCCTTGAAGCTTCCAGTCAATATTCTTGATTTATTCTTATGGTTACATAAATCAAGCCTCGGCCCTCTTTGTGATAACAACTCTGTAAAAGCCCATGGCATGTTATGCAACTCTAAGTAATTCCACATGACTAGGGAAATGAGAAATCCCAGAAGGCACAAAACAGTCCAGTTTATTATGCCTGCTGTCCCAGAAAACTTATTAGTTATGTCCTCGGTCTCAAAAGTGTCCCAGATTGGATGATTAATTACATAGTTACTCTAACTACGCCTGGGGTATAAAGTCTGAGGGTGAGGTAGAAATGGGGGAGATGAAGGTAGAGAGAGGCAGGGACTGATCATAAGGGGCCTTGTGGACCAAGTTCAAGAAGAACATTCAATTAACTGGGCCTTGTATGGTACCTTCCCTTGGAGGGCATCCTCTCCAGATATGATCTAATTCACAGACAGATCAATACATCCATTGATAGATGATTATTGCTATGGATTATCACTTATGGAAGACATCAGGTAAGCGCTTTCCAAATAGCCTGGGGTGTGGCCCGGGCAATCTCTGCTGACCCTTGTTCATGCATTTTCTGTAACTGATTCTCTGCCACTAAGGCTTGGTTTTGACTTGTTTTTATAGTTGTGAGGTTGTGTCCAGAGACAACATTGAGCAATCCCCTCAGGACCTCTTGCTGTCAACCAGAGACTTTGTAAGACTTCCCCGGGGGGATGTAGCCAGGATCAGAAGCAGGCCTATAGCGATAAACAACTTGCTTTAAAGGACTGAAATTATTTGTATATTGGAGGGACTGGTAAGGATATTTGACCAAAACGAGTTTTTAATTGAGTCTAAGATGATGCAATAACAAGGCAGTGCTGAGTTAGATGTTTGACTGGGCAGCCGGTGGAAATGGTTTAAATATTTGGAGTACGTGGATTACATGAGAAGTGGATAGTAAGAGTGGGTATTTGAAATATGTCTGAATGAGTGGATTCCTTTGCACTGCCCCCTGCAACATCTGTCCCTAAGTGGCAGGTGTTTCTTTGCACCCCAAAACCGAGTGTAGCAGTCCCCTCAAGCAGATCCACAAGGACGAGCTTCAGGCTGCTTTTGCCCACCAGGAAGCCAGTCGGCAGTGGACCCCAGGGCTTCTGGAGGCTTCCCGACCCCAGTCACTGCTCCAACAGTTGGACGCTCAGAGGGGATGTAAGGCAACTAGGAGTGGTCGTGTCACCCTGCCCTTCCCATTCCTCTTTTGTCAACCTATTGAAGTGTGGGGCTAGTTTGAGAATCTAGGTGTATTAATTTGCTAGGACTGCTGTAACAAAGCACCATAAACAGGGTAGCTTGAACAACAGACGTTTATTGTCTCACTGTTCTGAAGACTAGAAATCTGAGATCAGGGTGTTGGCAGGACCGGTTCCTTCTAAGGGCTGTGAGAAAGAATCTGCCCAATGCCTCTGCCCCAGACTGGTGGTTTGCTGGCAGTCCTTGGTGTTCTTTGACTTGTAAAAGCATAGTCCCCATCTCTGCCTTTATCTCCGCATGGCATTCTCTCTGTGTGCATGTATGTGTCTACAGTCACCCTTTTTAAAGGACACCAGTTATATTGGATTAGGGGCCCACCTCACTCTAGTGTGACCTCATCTTGACTAATGACATCTGCAATGACCCCTCTTCCAAAGAATGTCCCATTCTGAGGTACTGTACTGTTAGGACTTCAACATATGAATTGTTGGGGGACATAATTCAGCCCACAACACTAGGGTAGATAGAAATAGCCTCAGCATGAATGTAACCACTCTATTGGTTACTGCTGCAACCAGCTCTATTTTGTGGGAAATGATCAGGTCAGAAAGAGTCCCGTGGTTAAGGGAGAGGTACCCCAATCCTGCTCTAACAAGTTAAAGGTATAGCCCACTAGGCATGGGTTAGTTTGTCTTGAGCTGTGAATGTGACTTCTCCTCAGGGGCTGCTAGCTTGGTCACACATGGCAGCCTGCTGGTCAGGGCACAGCGTGGACTGTAGTTCTGGGAAGCTCCTTTTAATCTGTTTATCTCACTTTCCAAGAGTCCATCTTCTAAGCTCACGCCCTTGTTCTATCCTAGAACCAACCGCCTTCACTCTTTGCTGAGATGAAAGCAAAAGCCTGTACCTAGTCTGCCATTTGGATCTTCTTCCAGCCATTCTCTATACTATGCGGAGGAATTGTTTTAAAACACAAATGTGATACGGTCAGCTCCTTGATTAAAAGGACCTCAATGGCTGCTTACTGCTCTTTCGATAAAGTTAGAAATACTATATCCTACAGGGCCCGGAGGTCTCAGGACACTTAACATCTCCATCTAGTTCTCAGTTGCATTTGCTTAAAAACAATTGAATTGGCCATACTCTGTTTCTTGATAGGGGTGCTGAACACTGACGTTCACGCCGTGAATATTCATCAAGCTCTACTCTTTGATTTGTGGACTGGTCTGTACATATAGTATATTCTGATGAAAAAACAAAACTTGAAAACAATTGAGTAAGTTGCCCAAAGTTCTGGGAGTTCCTTAGTCATATTCTTCTTTATGACCTTTTAGATCACTTGACAATTACTATGCAACTACGAATTTCTTTTCTCTCTCTTGGGAGAGAAAGATGGAATTAACAAAGAGGGGTTGATTCAGCAAGTTACATCATGATCACAAGACAGATTATGCAAATTGCAACAAGAACACAATATGGTCCTACAATATTTTTGTGCTCTTTTTGTCCAGAAATTATGCTGGCTTGCTGTTTCCTGTTGCTAACTAAGGATAAAGAGTCATCACATGTTGCATTTGCCTGCCATTCTACTTAAAACTGTAGCACCCATGACATCCTGCTCTATACCCCACACTTTCTATTTCCCATACTGGGCTTTGCTTCTTTTTCCACAGCCCTTGGCACCTTCTAACTTGCCATATAGTTAGTTATTCTGTTTATTTGTCTGTCTCCTTCCACTAGAATGTAAGTTGCATGACGGCAGGGATCTTTGTTTTGCTCAGTGATTCATCCCCCACCCAGGATACTGCAACCTAACATTAAATAGTTGAATGGATGAATGAACGAGCCTGAGGTCTACATTCCCAAATGGTAACTCTCCCATTACCTGCTTGGGCCCCTGAAGGCATGTGCATTTGTACACCTGCCCTACACATCTGTCCCTACTGACCTGTACACCAGCCTCTCCCTCCCCTCCCCCTAACTCTTGCCATGCTCGCTGGCCTTCCTGAGCCCACCTCTGGGCCTTGGCATATACAGTTTCCTCAGCTGGAACACTCTTCCTGCATCTCTCTGCCTGATTAACTCCTGCTCATCCTGCCCCCTCAGCTCACGCTGTCCTTGATCCCTCTGCCTAGGTCCGCTCCCCAGAGCATGGAGCATGGAGAGCAACTGCCTTTAGTTAAAAAAAAAAAAAAAAAAAAAAAAAAAAACTGGGGAAAATTTCTTTAATTTTGTAAGACATAAAATCTTTTCCATCTGCTTGCAGAGATGGACGCCCTCTCCTTCTACCCTGACCCTGAGCTCCGGATATAGCTGCTGCCCGCCCAGCTGTCCAAAGCCCAGCTCCTCTGAGTGAGTCAGTCCTGGAAACCGGTTCTGCAGGGCCAGGCGAGGAGTAACCATGGGTCAAGGTTACTAATTGGCCCCCTGGTCCTCTGTTTACACAGGACTTATATTACTCTTCATTGCATCCCATCTGTGTCAACACTGAAGGGGAGGGAGAGGGAGAAGGCGCTGGCCTCCCAGGGCATTCTGGCCCCACCATGCATCCTCAGCGCAGGACCAGGGCAGACACCCTCTCCAACCAAATAACTCTGTGATCAAGGGCCCCTCCTGGGACCCTGAGCACAGAGAGGTAGAGTTTCTAAACAGAGGCTTCTGGGAAGTGTAACCCAAGTAGGGCATAGAGAATTCTAGACTGACAGAGTTGGAGAGCAGCTTCCCCTCTCTATCCAATTTTGAGCTCAGGAAATTGAGACCCAGAGAGGGTAAAGGGTGGATCCAAAGCCACACAGCATGTGAGTCTCAAAGCCAGCAGGAGAACCTATAAGTTTCATCATGTTTTATGGGCCTGGGCTTCTAGAGCAGGAATTCTAGGTTCGGTTTCCACTAGCTGTGGGACCAAGGCATAGAAATTGATGAGAATGGATAGAATT
The DNA here is from genome assembly GCF_028023285.1 of Balaenoptera ricei. NCBI lineage: Eukaryota > Metazoa > Chordata > Mammalia > Artiodactyla > Balaenopteridae > Balaenoptera > Balaenoptera ricei. The sequence continues at coordinate 63,734,954 of NC_082654.1, read as the reverse complement.
TAGCAACTTTTATCTGGGGATGTTCAAAATACAGATGTTTGGGCCCCACCTCTCATTCACCAGGGAATGTAGGAAAGCCCTGACATGGGGATTTGGAAAAGCTCCTTGAAGGTTCTGATGTGCCAGGCTAGAAGGGAAGGACGGGCCAGATGATGCTTGAGTCCCTCCTAACTTGACAGACATTCAGCTGTAGATATTAACATGAGGCTTGTGTTAGCGTGCATTCCTGTTATCAGTCCTCAGTGGGACAGTTTGGCTCCCTAGGGGGAATCCCAAAATTTTAAAAAGTTTTGGTTGTCACAATGATGGGGGTAGTTCTGCTGGCATTTGGTAATGGTGATGGATGCTAGATGTCTTATAATGCAGACATTGCAAAGGCAGTCCCTCACAATGAAGAATTGTCCTGAGTCCTACACATTTTTTTTTTTTTTAACATCCTGCCAGAACAATCATGTAGGAGAAAAACCAGTTCATAGTCACATGGGCCAAGAACTCAATTTCACTTTCATACAAGAAAAAGTGGATTTCTTTAAAAACATGGTTTTATCATACACTCTTCCTGGAGCACATCTACCATGTTGAAAGTTGCAGGTAGGTTATCCTTCATTTTGTTTGGAACTTTATCAACTCTTAATCCATCATTTTGGAAAATCACATCACCTGTGGTAATGCTGCTCACATAGTACTAGAGTCAACAAGACAACACCTCTGTACTGGACTGCATTTGTAGCTTTCCTGTTCAGAACAATTGTATGTAGTTGTATAAAAATACTAATTTAGCCTTATTTCAAAATGGCAAATATAAAGGAAAAAATGACAATATTAAATATTATCTCCTTTTCAATGCATACTTATCCATCGTAAGTTCATGCATCTGCTAACTTCACGTAGGGTTTTTTTCTGATGGCTTTCAGTTTTAAAGTTAGGACACTATATTGCTACGTAGGTAGGTACTCACCCCTGTTTATGACATATATTTTGTAACTCCCATAAACAAGGGGTGTTAGGTTTAGTTGGTTTGGGTCTTACTGATCTACAAACACCAAAAATCTGCAGGAATACGATAGATCTGTAGCTCTTGGGTAAGCCTTGAAAAGGCCTAGGGTGCACTCAATGGGGCAAGGGGCACGTTGGAAAGACTAATCAACTGTCAGGATTAGGTCCTGATGGGGACTGAGCCAGACCTAGAGCAATGAGAGAGAGCTAGGCTTGCTTTAGCTGGTCACAGAGCCTAGACTGGCATCTTATCTGAACTCCATCATGCACATGGTGGAGGAGGTTAGACTAATAGTTCTTGAGTGCCTACTGTGGATCGGCCCTGTGCTGGGTACACATACCCACCCGCCCTCACAGTCCCAGGGTAGATGCTATTAACCTTTGTTTTTCAACCAAGGAAGCCCAGGCTCAGTTAAACCCACTCACCTGAGGCCACACAGTGATCTCTGGGTAGAGGCTCGTCTGCCTTCAAAGCTGTTCTGTCATCGCAGGCCCAGCTGGTTTCCTTCTGCCCAAGGAAGTTTGTATTTATTTGGTTTTTGATAAGCAGTCACTCTCTGGTTTTGATGCTTTGCTAGGAGTGATTGTGTAGCCTGGATAGCAACAGGGGGCTTCCTCAGGAAAGGTGCGCTTCCTTGGGAAATAACTTGTTTCTCAGGATCTGGCCTGGCCACTCTGACTTTTGGCTGAATTGGCACCTGGGACATGTAGCTCAGTGATCCACTGCACCTTGCTCTTTATCCCAGTGTGGCAACCTCTGGGCACATGCTCCCTGCCCTGGCCGGCTCTTAGCACCCTTTTCCCCAGTGGCCGGTTCTGTCATGATCATCCCAACCTGCTGCTGTTGGGTGGTTTCCTGCCCCTCCTTGGGCAGGGCGTTTTAGGCTCCATGACCAGATGTCCTGCAGGGGGCTTTCCTGTGGGCCATTCCTTCCCAGGCGTGGTTTAGAAGCTGCAGCTGCCCTGAGATCTGCCCGCAGCCCTGTCCTAAGCTGAACTTCCATAGAAAGTCCCCAGTTGGGTGGGTTGGGGGTGGCGGTGTCAGGGTCAGGAGTGGAGGCATGATAGCATGTTCCTGCTTTTAGAGTGGGGACTGTGTGCTTGTGTCTAGAGGGACGGGTGTCACTAACTTGGCCATGGCTAGCTGCCATTTTAAGCAGAACCAGATTTGCCAGCATGGATTATTTTAAAAGAAGCCACATGGGGAAAAAAGTCCAGACTATCTTCCTCCACATTCTGCCCCCTGCCATCCCCAGCCCTCTGTCATCAGCAGGTATTTCAGTTCTCCCTGGTCCCCCATAGGCCTTTCTAATCCCTCCCAATCTTTTTTTTTTTATCCTGGAAGGCACTATGATGGCACCAAAGGCCAACTTGGGGAGCATTAGTTCTCCTCTTCACCCTCATACATTTTCTTCATCAACCTCCTTAAACCATCCCAAACAAATGCACAATCTTAAAAAAAACACTGTGCTTTCTCTGCAAGCAGCGTGTTGAGAGAATTGCTTCTCACGTTTTATTGCGCATATATCTCACCTGCGGATCTTGTTAAAATGTAGATCAAGATTTGGTAGGTCTGGAGTGGGGCTCCAGGAAACTGCATTTCTAATCATCTCCCAGGTGATGCCAGGGCCGCTCACTGGGAGACCACGCCACGAGTATGGGAGCCCCAGCACCCCACCTCTGCCTCCCACCAGCCACCTGAGCCCCTCCTTTGTAGAACTTCCGAAGCCCCTACTGTGCGAGCATCTGGGGGGAGAGGGGAAAGAGGTGGACGTTTGTCCCCTCCTTAGCCATCACTCCTGCTTTGGCACATCCCTCTTCTCTCTGAACTGTAATTCTCTCTCATTTATATCCCCTTTGCTCTCTGCTCTCTTGCTTTCTCCCAAGGGCTCACCAATATAGCTAGGACATGTGAGTCTGATAGTCAGTGGGGACTTTGCTCCATTTTGTGTTTCCCCCTGTGAAGGCTGAAGTTTTCTTTCTTAATCCTCATGCATCTTTTATCTCTGGTCATTTTCTACTTGATGCTTCTCTTGTAATCCCTGATGTTAAGCTGCAGTCAGAGGGAGTGTGGGGAACAGGAGCAGTGGGCCTGAAGTCTCAGCCCCTGCCCCCCTCCCCGCACACACCCTCACACAGGGCCCTTGGGCTCTGCCAGGAACTGCCAGGAGTCATGCTCCTTTCCCGGCCTTGGTTTCTTCATGCATGTATTATGGGGTTGAACTGCAAATAGTTGAAGGCCCCTCTAGCTCTAACATTCTTTGATTCCAATTCATTAACAAACATATTTTAGGTCCTTCCTACAAAACCTGAAGACTTCACTTCCCATCCAAACTCCACTCCGTTCTCCTGTGTGTCTTTGGGATGATCATTTACCTTCTCTGGGCCTTAATGTCTTTGTTTACAAGTTGAGAGATGATGAGAGTCACCTGATCTGGGCAAGTTAGGACATAAATACAGCCTTGGATGTAAAGTTGCCTTAGCATAGTTCTTGGCAAAGTAAGTATCTTAGCTTAGGCTGCTATAGCATAATACCACAGACTGAGTGGCCATAGACATTTATTTATCACAGTTCTGCAGGCTGGGAAGTCCAAGGTCAAGGTGCTGGCAAATTTGGTTTTTGGTAAGGTCCTCTTCCTGGCTTGCAAATGGCTGCTGTTTCACTGTGTGCCTGCATGACCTCTTCTTTGTGCATGGAGAGAGAGAGAGAGAGAGAGAGAGAGAGAGAGAGAGAGAGAGGGAGAGAGAGAGAGAGAGAATGCTCTGCCTGGTCTTTCTTCTTGCAAGGACATGAATCCTATTACAGGGCTCCACCCTCATTACCTCATTGAAACCTAACTGCCTTCCAAAGCCCCTGCCATCACATTGCGGGTTAGGGCTTCAACATATGAATTTGGGGGGGAAACCTTCAGTCCATAACAATAAAGGTTAGACAATATGGTTGAATTTATTCATTCATCTGGGAAGAATGAACAGACCACCTACTGTGCAGTGTGAGGAGCAGTGAAGTTGTACCACAGAAGTTTAGGGAGCAATCAGACGTGGACCTTGCCCTGCAGTCAGCTGGCACAGAAATTCTAAATTAAAGGATGAGAGGTGGCAGTTAAGGAGGCTAGGGAGAGCAGATCCTAGGATCTGAAGAAGAAATAAAGCAGAGGGGTAGGGGATGAGGGCTGGGGAGGACATAACTGGAATCCCAAAGTTACTCTTGATGAGTAGGCATTGGCAGGAAGCCCAGGACATTTTCTGACCCTTCAACACTGAGAATGCATGTCTGCTGGGGAACAGCAAGAGGACTAAGGGTATGGGGGTGTTAGTGCCTGATTCAGGAGCTCTGGATAGTAGAGATGTCTGGGACTTCTGATGGGTAGGGGTGAGGGCAACGAAGCCCAGAGATAACCTGTTCGACTCTTTCATAGTCTTGACCATTCTGGCTGGGAAACTGGCAAGTGCTAAAGGGGCCGTGCAGAAAAGGGCAGATGTGATAACAAGGACTTCCATCCTAAGAGCACTAGATGAGGGTAACGATGGTAGTGATGACACCCCAAATTAGTGTCATGACAACATTTTGCAAGGGAATGGAATTGAGTACATTCATAAGTGTCATTTTTATTAAGATTTCAAGATGCCATGTAGGTGTCATTTAAATAATTTGTTGAAAAAAAAATACTGTATGCAGATCACCTATCAGTTACAAGTAACTACACTGTCTTCTGCTTCTGCTGAATTAGTGCCATGACAACATGGGCAAGTCATGAAACTGACTTAAGAGTTAGTTCTTCTGGAAATGAAGAGTGACCTCTGTGATCCTGGTGGGTGCTTCTCACTTGAATATTAGATGACTCCCAACATTGCTCACGAAAATAAAGTAGTATTGGTAGCGTTTTTGCCCAACACCTATAGTCACTGTTATCCATTTTTGTGGGGAGAGGGGAGGATGGGGATAATATCTCCAATAAGGGCGTTTTCCTGTCGCTTTTCTTCAGGCATCGCTGACCTCGATGGAAGTCTCCAGGAAGGAGACAAGGAGCAAATCTCTGAGTCACTCATTAAAATCCCAAAGGCCTCTCTGGAGACCCATCTCGAGTCGTTGTTATGGATCAGTTTAAACAGTGCTCTGCAGGCTGACTCTCTCAGGGGCTTCAAGTGACCAAAAGTGACCAGCAAGTTGGTTTTTAAAAAGGGAGACTGAAGAAGCCGGGTACCGTCTGCGGCGGGCGCGTTCCATCTTCTCGGAAGGCCTGGCCGCCGCCCCCGCCAGGCCAGCAGGCGGCGCGCACGCGCCGTGGGGCCCGCAGTGGACAGCGGGCCTGGCGCCCAGGCCGGGGCGTGCGCGTGACCGGCGGCGGAGCCGCGCACGCCAGGGCTGGGGAACGGGGAGGGCACCGTGGGAGCCATTTCCGGACGGGGCGGGGAGGGGCGGGGCCGCCGGCGGCCGGATCTCTAATCTCGACGGCGGCGGCAGTGGCGGCAGCAGCAGCGGCAGCAGTAGACGCCGCCTGGGGAGTTTGCGCCCAGCGCCCCGCGAGTCGGCCCGCGGTGAAGAGGAGCAGGGCCGGCGAGACAGTGTCCGAGGGAAGGAGCGCAGAAGCTGGCTCCCGGCTGAGGAGGTGGACGGGGCCGCCGCGGACCCGGAGGAAGGAGGAGGGTCCGGGCTGGGGAGGAGGGCTTCGGCTTGGGATAGGGGAGAGTCAGGACTGAATGGGAGGCGGGTCCTGGTCGGGGAGAGGGAGGAGTGACGGGACTGCGGGGGGCCTGTTGCGGAGGGGTCCCGTTGCGGAGGGGTCCCGTTGAGGAGGGGCGAGGAGTGCTGGAAGGGCGAGGAGAGGAGGAAGGGCCAGGCCGGACCGAGGGGCTAGCAGCTCGGGGCGGGCTCGGGTTCGGGCTGAGGGTAGGGGCGCCGACCACCCGAGGTCTGAGTGAGGGTTCGCGAGTGGGTGGGGGAGGGCGCCAGGGCCGAGAAGGAGCGGGGTCCGAAACTCCACTGCGCCGGCGGGGTAGGAGTGGTCTTGGGGTGGGCAGGTTTGCTGGTCCTTCGCAGGCGAGGAGAGGGTTGTGGGGAGGGAGGGATGAAGTCGAGAACGAGGCCTACCTGTTTCTAAAGGGAGTCCACCGGAGGCTGGACCCTGGGAGTGGACTGCCTGTAGCGTCCGCGTCTCGGCCGGGTTAGTTTGAATGGGCGGGGCTCCTGGCCTTCAGGCCCTGGTCCGCTGCAGGTTGGGCGTTTCCCCCGGTAGCTACCTGGGGGGATTGCTTTGTGGGAGGCTGGCTCTGGAAGCGTTTGGGCAGGTGTGGGAGGGAAGCAGAGTGCCAGCAGGATTCTGATTCGCTGGTTTGGGGTGCTGGGGTGGAGTGTGAAAGCTAGGAGTGAAATCTGAGCTCTTAAAGGAGGGAGAGAACCGTTTCTCTGTAGCTCTCGCGAATCTCGGCGGGCCGACTGGACCGTTTAAAGCGTTAGAAGTAAACAAACGTGGTTCCCTTTTGCAGAGGGGAGGCACTGAAAGGACGCCTGGAAGAGGAAGATGCCGAGTACGGACCTTCTGATGTTGGTGAGTCCTTTTTGCATCTATTCTCCTTGTTGTAAGTCACTTGTCGTTTACGTTTTATTTTTAGTCCGAAGGATGAGTGTGTAGATTTCACCTCTATGCTTGCTTTTGGTAGCTGAGAGTTTCTGCCACCTTTTATTTTGGGTTTAATGATTAAGGTGGATAAGTGACTGATTTAAGTGTATGTGTGTGTGTGTGTGTGTGTGTGTGTGTGTATATAATGAATATGAAGAATCATTTTCAAAATTCTTGCAGTTGATTTTAATCTCTCCTTTCTTATACTACCAGAACAGTTTTAAAACTTCTATTAAATTTTGTCTGGATCTGCCGTATATTAGTTTATAAGTGTTTGTTTCCCAGACTAGAGTTATGATTCCCTGGAAGGCAGATATCTTGTCTTATTTGTTTAGAGATGATAAACACCTGTTATGGTGCTTCGTATATGGTGAGTTGCTTAATTGCTGAATTGAGCTGGTTTGAATTTACTTTCTTCTGCTGTGCTGAGGGGTATGCCTGTTTTGGTAGAGGCTGTTTTTTCCCCCTCTCCTCTTGAGATCTTTCTGTGCTGTTTTTTCACTGAGCAGGGAAAATACAATTGCCAAATGAGTGTTTACCAAAATGACGTTTTATTCTTGGGACATTCATGATTCCATAGAGGCTCTTTATTGATTTTTATTTTTTTCATAGAGGCTTGTTAGTGTGAGGATTGTGAGGAGCCCGTGATTTTCAAATAGCGATGTAGAAGTGTCTGCGTTTAGTTTTGAATAAGTCACTTCTTTGAATCTGATGTCGCTTTGTGCAAAAAAACATTGATTTAAAACATTTCCTTTCCTTCTCTTTATCTCACTATCCCAGAGAGTTGGTAGCTGTCACTGGGAAATTGGCGAAAACTAATAATGATGTCCTGTAGTGTCAAAACCTGTAATGTCTGCAGGAGAGATTAAGAGGGCAACAAAGTTGTGATTAGTTCCGGTTTGAGGTGGGGAGCAAGGATGATTTTTAGAGACAACCTGTGGTTTACCCACAGGTTCAGGTGAAGAGTTCACCTAAAATAGTTTTTTTTGCCTCAGATTTCATGGATTGTCAGTAGATAATGAATTGTGTTGTGTAATTTTGAATTCTCATTACAAGAGCAATATGTTAGAAGAATTGGAAACTATTAATAAGCAAAAGGAAGCAACCCCCAATAATTCCACTACTCAGAAATAACCACTGTTAGCACCTTGCAGAATGATTTGCAATAATTGGCAATTTCTGTTTTCTGTTTCATAAAGCAGTATGTATATTAAATTAAGATTCCTGTATGTCAGTAGGATATAACTCCATGCCCAGCCATGTGCTTATTACTTCTTGGGCCTGTGGGCTCCCTTTAACAGTCTGAGCAGTGAGTGCTTTTTTTCAGAATACTAACTTTGGAATCAGTTTGAAGTATTTCTCTAGCTGTCACCACTAGTTTCCACTTCCTCTTTTGAAAATCTAGATGTTTAGGGGTGTTGCTTTGCTCCTTGGTGTAAGGAATTAATTCATATAGATAGCAGCTGGCCCTTGAATCATCACTCTCTGAAGACACTGTACATGTTGCTTGAGGTGCTTTCTGTAGAAAAGTTGTCCTTCTTTCTTTGACTGTCCTGTGCTAAATGGTAAAGAATCAGTGACCAGGGCTGGGCTTTCAAGGGGGACACTAAACTGTCATGATCTGAGTTCAAGGTGTTTCTCTATAGTTGCTTTGTACAGTATGATGCATTAGACATGTTCTTGGTCCTCTACCTGGGAAAAAAGGACCCCAGTTAATAGAAGATAACCTCAGTGTAGGGCAGCATATGGTAGAATCTCAGAATTAGAAACAACCTTACAAGTCATATGATGCAACTTCTTTCTTATATTGTACGTGAGTCCTTTTCAGACTATCTCTGCTAAATGAATATCCAGTCATCCATCCTTTCTCCTGGGAGAGTAAGATGGGCATAAGCTAAGATATAATACGAGGTGGATTCAGGAATAATAATTTAAGTCTGATAGCTAACATTTATTGAGCACATATTATGTGTTAGGTGCAGAAATAGATATTCTACATACTCATTTAATTTTCCCAAAAACTCTGAAAAATATGCTGGCATTCTCCTTTTATAGGTGAGAAACTAGACTTAGAGAGGGTACCATAGCAGTGAAGTGGCGGAGCTGTGTTTTAGCCACAGCTGGTTTGACTTCAAAGCCCTCTTTTTTTTTTTTTTTTGGCTACATTGGGTCTTCGTTGCTGCGCGTGGGCTTTCTCTAGTTGCGGCGAGCGGGGGCTACTCTTCGTTGCAGTGTGCGGGCGTCTCATTGCGGTGGCTTCTCTTGTGGTGGAGCACGGGCTCTAGGCGCGCGGGCTTCAGTAGTTGTGGCACACGGGCTGAGTAGTTATGGCTCATGGGCTCAGTAGTTGTGGCTCATGGGCTCTAGAGCACAGGCTCAGTAGTTGTGGTGCACGGGCCTAGTTGCTCCGCGGCATGTGGGATCTTCCCGGACCAGGGCTCGAACCCGTGTCCCCCGCATTGGCAGGCAGATTCTTAACCACTGCGCCACCAGGGAAGCCCTAAAGCCCTCTTTCTTACCTATTTTGTGATGCTGCCTCTGTGTCATATTCATCGAAAGGGATGGAGGTTGCTGAACTGTGTGACTGTTGAGAGCAGGTTTGTGTGGAGCAGGAGTGGGATAGCTCTGCCCTCTAGGGGACACTTTGGAAGAGTGGTGGGGATGCTTTTGTCTTCCAGTCTCGTCTTGTCTGAACATACGTTTTATTATACAAATCTTCTTGTTTCTCTTCCCTTACATTGCAGTTGGGGCACTATATTGAAATTTTAAAAGTTATGTCTATGGGTATAATGTTAAAATCTTTGAATTTCATTTCAGAATAAAGAGCATTACAAAATATTTGTTACAGAAGGGGGCATTGGGTCTGAGAGGGTAGAAAGCCACTTTTGTGGACAGTATGCTGTGGCAATAAAACTTGAAGATGGACTGGAGTCCATATATGACAAACTTTGGATTCCAGACGAAGGCTCTTGGGCTGTCAGCCCTCAGTGCTTTCCTGCCTTTGATTTTGTCCTCATTTGATTAAGGGGTTTTGCCTGCCTTTTTCCATTTGTTCATTTATGCCGTGGACTGTGATACTCTCCACTTATGTCTCAGAGAGAATAAAATGAGTGAGTGTATTCACTCATCTGAGAATTGTGATGCTTTCAGAGGGAATTCAAGTCTGGAAATCTTTTAGCAATCTTTCTCCACTTTAGCAACCATTCTTTTCATCCATCTTCTCCTCCTTCCTAGTGCTAGGGGTCTGTATCGCTTTGTGAGTTGCCAAATACTCCTAGCTTTAACAAAAAAAAAAAAGGTACCTTATAAAGCTAAGTCTACTCCATAGACCCATCCAGATGGATGACTCAGAGTTACCGTATGCACCATGGTAGTGCTGGGTGGGGTGTGAGTGTTAAAAGTTGATCTAGGGTCAAGGTTCTCAGCCAGGGGCAACTTTTGCCCCCACCCCCATCCCCTGGACGTTTGACAGTTTGTAGAGACACTTTTGATTGTCATACTGGAGGAGTGCTAGAGGTCAGAGATGCACCTGATTGTCCTACTCTGCGGTATAGTCCCCCACAACCGAGAATTATCTGGCCCGAAATGTCAGAAGCACCCAGGTTGAGAAACCCTGGTCTAGGTTCCTTAACGTAAGTAACAGTATCTGTGCAGCCCTGGCATTCATGTGGATGGGGCAGTAGGTCTTTTCTTAGAGTTTAATGGGTCTGTTACAGTGGTACTTGGGTTATTTTGCCCATGGATCAAGCTCTGCTACTTTGGAATATATATTGGAGAGTGTACAGCATGATATTCTGAAGCACAGTAAAAGTCCTAAGAAATGCTGTCTTTTGCAACATTTCTGCAGCACTCTTGATTTGGAAACAGTAAGCCTGTCTCAGTTTTGTTTTTCAGGTGCAAAAATCAAATCTTTCCAGATATTAGAGCTTTATCTTTGACCCTTGAATCTTTTTCAGGGATGCTTTCTTTATGACTCTCAAATGGGATTTAAGCAATAAACTGAAAGATTGACACTAAAAGCTCATTTCTATTATTTGAATCTGGTGTCTTATTTGTAGGCTTGTCTGGAAGAAAGGGAGGATTCATTGGAACTGGTAGGACATTTCAATTTTTGTTGACAATTTGAGTGGCCATTGTAGGATGAGCACTGTTTTTGGCCTTGTTCCAATCTTGTAAATAAAGCAAAATATAATAACAAGTATGATAATTTCTCCAGCTTTTGGTCTGAAGGAAAGGAAAGTTATAAATAGATAAACCCCAAATCTCAGTCTTTGGCTTGGCTTTGCAGTCTTTGTGTCAGGAATTTTTAGTAACATTTACCTCTTAATTAGGCATTGCCCGATCCAGTATTACATGTAGTTTGTACACACTGGTGGCAGAAATGGGAATCAGCCTGGGATTAAGACTTTTTCATAGGGAACTGATTTATAGTGAATCAGTCCATATGTGGAAGCATACAGAATGCAATTACTGAGAGAAAAACCATGCTATGGGGTAAGGGGAGATAGGAGCCATCGGGGACGACGGAACAGTGCAGGCTGAAAATAGTTTGTTGGGTCTATCAGTTATCTCTTGGTGCACTCCAACAGTGTGATTGCCCAGAGTTAAGGAACACCAACAGGGGTTGGTGAAACACTTCAGGGCTAAGAGCAATTAGCACCCTTAGGCCTAACGGAGTAAGAGAAGGAGTAATTTCTGGAACTTGAGAGAACTTAGCGGAAAGAGAAGATAACCTATGGGAATGCAGCCACTTCCAACCAGTGGCCTAGCAGGAAGGGAATCAAGGGGAATAAACACCTCACATGTTTTCTTTTCCCACCCTCTGGTCTGCTGGAGCTTTTCATTGGTCAAACGCAACTGGAAACCAGAGGATATAGGAACCTGGGTGATTTAATTTATAGGACAGCCCCATGAAGCACATAACAGAGTTGAGGAAGGTTCGGTAGAGGAGTATGCTGAAGTCAAGGTCAAGTTAGTTTTGAAAGGTACAAGTGAGAAGATAGTGTTGGAGCTGTCTTGAAGAACGTAGGTCATGGAATGTTATAGAAAAGGAATGTTCTCGCTGATAACAGAAGGATAGATTCAGAGGCAGAGAGTTGCCACAGCTTCAGAGCTAGTTTGTTCCCGTAGTAGCCTTAGAATCTTAATTGCCAGAAGGGCCTTTAGAAATCCTGCAGTGCCACTTCCCTTGCCATGTGGGAATCCCTTCCACAATGCCTGGCCAGGAGTGGGTGCGGTAGAGTTTCTCAGGGAGTCCTTTCCATTGTTGGACAGCTTTAAATGTTAGAAAGTTTTTATTTGTCCAAATCACTGAATGTATCAGGATTAGGTTTGGCTGAATATAAGAGAAAAATCTGCAGAAATAGAGATTTCTAAAAAGTAGAAATAAATTTTTCTAAAGTAAGAGAAATCCAGAGTCAACAGTTGGTGACTGATACTGCCATTCCTAGGTCTTTGAGGAGGTTCCACTGCTCAGTGCATCCTCTCCGGGTCAGGATAGCTGCTTTGAGCTTGAGCTGTCAGGTCCGCGTTTCATTTGGCAGGAAGAGGAAATGGGAAGGATAAGAGCTTGCCTGCATTCTTAATTTGTTATACAAACAGAAGAGTGTATAAAGCACGTATCCTCATTTTAAAGAAGAATAATGAAGAAAACAGTCATATATCTACCACCTAGGTTAAGAAATAGAGCGTTCACCCCCAACGCCATGTGCCCCACCCTGGTTACATCTCCTTCCCTTTTCTCTACTGATATCACTCTACTATCCTGATTTTGGGGATAGTTATTCCCTTGCTGTTTAAGGAAAAAAATTGTGTTAACCACCTATTTCTGCATCCTGAATTTTAATTTTGTTTGTTTTTCAACTTGATACAAATGGATTTATATGTATTTTTTTAACCTTTAAAAAAAATTGAAGTATAGTTAATTTACAATGTTGTGTTTGTTTCTGGTGTACAGCAAAGTGATTTGGTTATATATATAGATATATATGTGTCTATCTATCTATATTCTTTTTCAGATTCTTGTCCATTATAAGTTATTACAAGATATTGAATATAGTTCCCTGTGCTATATAGTAGGTCCTCGTTGTTTATTTTATATATAGTAGTGTGTATATGTTAATCCCAAACTCCAAATTTATCCCCCCTCCCGCCCCCCCACTATCCCCTTTGGTAACTGTTAGTTTGTTCTCTATGTCTGTGAGTCTATTTCTGTTTTGTAGATAAGTTCATTTGTATGATTTTTTTTTTTTAATTTTTATTTATTATTCATTTATTTATTTATGGCTGTGTTGGGTCTTCGTTTCTGTGCGAAGGCTTTCTCTAGTTGTGGCAAGCGGGGGCCACTCTTCATCGCGGTGCACGGGCCTCTCACTATCGCGGCCTCTCTTGTTGCGGTGCACAGGCTCCAGACGCACAGGCTCAGTAATTGTGGCTCACGGGCCTAGTTGCTCCGCGGCATGTGGGATCTTCCCAGACCAGGGCTCAAACCTGTGTCCCCTGCATTGGCAGGCAGATTCTCAACCACTGCGCCACCAGGGAAGCCCTGTATGATTTTTTAGATTCCACTTATAAGTGATCTCATATGATATTTGTCTTTGCCTTACTTCACTTAATATGATAATCTCTGGGTCCCTCCAAGTTGCTGCAAATGGCATTATTGCATTCTTTTTTATGGCTGAGTAGTATTCCATTGTGTATATGTACCACATCTTCTTTATCCATTCACCTGTTGCTGGACATTTAGGTTGCTTCCGTGTCTTGGCTGTTGTAAATAGTGCTGCTGTGAACATTGGGGTGCATGTATCTTTTTGAATTAGAATTTTCTAGGGATGTGTGCCCAGGAGTGGGATGGCAGGATCATATGGTAACTCTATTTTTAGTTTTTTAAGGAACCTCTATACTCTTCTCCATAGTGGCTGCACCAGTTTACATTCCCACCAATAGTATAGGAGGGTTCCCTTTTCTCTACACTCTCTCCAGCATTTATTATTTGTAGACTTTTTAATGATGGCCATTCTGACTGGTGAGAGGTGATACCTCATTGTAGTTTTGATTTTCATCTCTTTAATAATTAATGATATTGAGCATCTTTTCATGTGCCTGTTGGCCATCTGAGTGTCTTTTTTGGAGAAATGTCTGTTTAGGTCTTCTGCCATTTTTTGATTGGGTTGGTTCTTTTTCTGATATTAAGCTGCACGAGCTGTTTGTGTATTTTGGAAATTAATCCCTTGTCGGTAGCATTGTTTGCAGATATTTTCTCCCAGTCCATAGGTTGTCTTTTCATTTTGTTTATGGTTTCCTTTGCTGTGCAAAAGCTTTTAAGTTTAATTAGGTCCCATTTGTTTATTTTTGTTTTTATTTTCATTTCTCTAGGAGAGAGGTCCAAAAAAAATAATGCTGTGATTTATGTCAGAAAGTGTTCTGCCTATGTTTTCCTCTAGGAGTTTTATAGTATCCGGTCTTACATTTAGGTCTTTAATCCTTTTAGAGTTTGCTTTTATATATGGTGTTAAAGAATGTGCTAATCTCAATTTTTTACATGTGGCTGTCCAGTTTTCCCAGCATCAGGTGTTGAAGAGACTGTCTTTTCTCCATTGTATATTCTTCCCTCCTTTGTCGTAGATTGACCATAAGTGTGTGGGTTTATTTCTGGGCTTTCTATCTTGTTCCATTGATCTATATGTATGTTTTTGTGCCAGCACCATACTGTTTTGATTACTGTAGCTTTGTAGTATAGTCTGAAGTAAGGGAGTGTGATTCCTCCAGCTCCATTCTTCTTTCTCAAGATTGTTTTGGATATTTGGGGTCTTTTATGTTTCCATACAAATTTAAAATTTTTTGTCCTAGTTCTGTGAAAAATATACCATTGGTAATTTGATAGGGATTGCAGTGAACGATTTATATGTATTTTTGGTGATTTTCCTATAGTGCCCAGTATTTGTGAGATTCATCCATGTTGTTGCATGTAGTTTATAGTTTAGTTCATTCATTTTCATTGTCATGTAGCGTTTCATTATATGATTACTACAATTTATTTAGCCATTCCACTGATGATGGATATTTGGACTGTTTCCAGTTTGGGGCTTTTTTGAAATTACTGTTATGATCTTTCTTGTACATGACAAATGATCACAAGTGTAAGAGTTTTTCTGGGATTTATTCCTAGTAGTGGAATTGGTGGATTCTAAAGGGTATATAGCCTTAACTTCACTAGAAAATGCCAAACTTTTCTAAAGAGGTTGATAGAGTTTATACTCCTAGCAACAGTAGGATGAGAGTTCTTATTCCTATACAGCTTGACAAACTTGATATTTAACAGGCTTTTAATTTTTTTGCCAGTTCAGTAGGGTTGAAATCTAATTGCTTTCCCTGTGCATTTCCCTGATTACTAATGAGGTGTGTTCTTTTAAATGTTCATTGACTATTTGGATTTTCTGTTTTGTGGATGCCTCTTTAAGCATCCTTATGCCTTATTAATTATTTCTTCTTGTAGTTCTATTAGATTTTGTTGTACATAACTTGATATTTTATTACTAGATGCATCCAGATCTAAAATTGTTACATCTTATCTAGTAAGTTGTGATTTTTATCTAATAATGCTTTTTGACTTAATATAACATAGCTATATGAGCTTTTTGTCATGAAGTAGGCAAACTGTAAGTGTTTGATGAATGAATGACTTGCCTGTTGTATAGGCAGAAACCGCAGAGCACTCGTCCTCACCTGTTCTCCTGGCACACTGTTATTTATGTGTCCTGTTATCCTACAAAGTGAACAAAGCACTTTTAAATTAAAAAAGTGTGGAGTTTTCTTTTTGGAGGGATAACTTGTGTATAGTAAAGGGCACAAATCTTATTTGTACAGGCCAATGAATATTTGTATATGGATACACGTACTCACTGCCCAGATCAAGATGTGAAAAATGTCCAGCATCCCAGCAAGCTCCTCATATCCCTCCCAGTTGATAACCACCAAAGGTTGTCATTCTTCTCACTATAGATAGTTTTGCTTATTTTTCAGTTTTATATAAATGGAAACATACAATATATTTTCTTTTGTGAATGTCTTTTGTTCTGAATGTTGATTGTATCTGTGAGTTTCAGCCATGGTCTGATGTAGCAGTATTTTTAAGAATTATTGCTGTGTAGTTTTATGGTGTATAAAATATCAAAATTTATTCATTCTGTAGTTGATGAACATTTATGTTTCTAGTTTTTGGCTGTTATGAATGACATTGCTACATTCTTGAACATGTCTTTTAGTAAACGTAAATACAATTGTTGGGTCGTGAGGTATACTGCCAAACAGGTTTCTAAAGTGGTTGTACCAGTTTATACTCCTATAGGGTTTTCTTAATATATAACTTTTGGATTTAGCTTTGGGCAACAAGTCTTAACTTTTTGTTACCTGCACAGTGGAGAGAGCTTTAAGAACTCTTTTCTGGAGTAGTATAGGTACTTCTAAAATGTGAAATGCCCTTTTCTTTGCGTTCTCGTTTACCTAGTCTATAACTATTAATAAACATTTGATGGGAAAAAAAAAACCTTGGTTCTTTTTGAGTATTAAAAGGGCTCTGTTAAGAGCAGAGTTTAGATTTGTAAAACACCATTTGTAGCAGTTAATTCCAAGGCTGGAATCATAATCCTTTGGAACTCTTTGGAACCTAAGTAGTTGTGGTATATTTATGCCTTGTACTCAGTAGTGGGAAGACCTTCTTTTTGGAGACTTTTCCTGAGAGGCATTTGAGTTCACTCCTTTGAATTGCATTTTGGTAGATGAGTCTAAAAAGGAATACATTAATCCTGCCTTGAGTTCCAGTCTTAATGGTGCTGAGTCTTTGAGACAGTTGAGGGAAATTGATAATTGTTTCAAACTCTAATGGGGAGGAATTGAGGACAAATATGAGAATGCCATGGTGGACCTGCTCCTTGTTGAGCTGTATTGCAGCCAGGGTGGAAGAAAGCCTAGGATTAGAATATTACCCAGCCCTTTTTGATAAGCTTAAGGTTTCAGATGCTTTTGCATGAGTCATGACTGCAGCAGTCAACAACAGTCTATCTGGATGACTGAAATCAGGTTTATGATCTGTAAACATAAGTAGGTAACTGGTTTAATCCTGTTTTGTTAGTAGGTAAGGGGACACTTGCAACCTTCTGATTGAATTAGATTGTTGAAGGCTGAGTTGATTTAACATCTGTCTTACAAAATTGAGGAGCAGCTCACGATTTACCTGCATTTATTACCATCATCTGTAGGAAAATACAGCATAGGCATGGAAATCAAACTACTTAAAGCCTCTCGCAGCTCTGCCTTTGTGGCTTTGCCTGGAACATTGCAAAGGTCACTTTTCCTTGCTGCTAATTGAAAAGGAAAGGAAAATGTTTATCAGAGAATTCAGATGCATCAAATAATTTGTGAAGTGTTTATTATCTGCAGTCATTTGCTCATTACCTTGCTGCATTTAATATTCACAACAACCATGTGAATTGTTTTTTTCTTGTGAATTTTTTGTTGAATTATAACAATGGCATCTAGTTTTGTTTGCAGATGAGCAAAATCCAGTTGCATAGAGGTTCAATAAGTGCCAAAGGTCACACAGCTTCTAAGTGAGAGCTAAAATTAGAGTAGAAGCCTTTGAACACTATCCAGACTTTCCAGGACACCACAGTGGCCTGTAAAACACTATTAACACGACTCTCAGACTCTCAAAGAGTTCACAGGAGTCGTGATGAGGTGTCAGTTTAGGACACTACTCAGAGGTTTCTGTCCTTTTCCGATATCCTGGGTAGTGGCTGGAGTATGTGTTCATGAACAAACACAAAAAGTGTTTTAAAAAAGTTTTGTCGTTTTAGCAGTTAGTAATTTTGTTTATAGACCCTTAAAAACTATACCTTTGGACAATAATGACGCTTTTTGTCTAGTTTATCCATAATTACTCTATAAATTTCTACGTTATTTTTAAGATACTTAGGGTTGCTTTCATTTGGAGTCCAAAGCTTTAATCTCTGTTTCTGGAACTGCAAAGTTTCTGCTATCTTTGGCCATATGGAAACTTTTTTCCAGAAAGACTTTTTTTTTTAAAGAAAGTCTTTGAATCCAAACAATCTTAGGTGGTTGGTCTTAGCCAAGAGAACATTTGGTGAACATAAATGGAATTGCTGAGTCGTAATGCTTTTTTTCCTTTAAAGTATACAATCCAGTGGTTTTTAGTGTATTCACAGAGTTGTACAGCTGTCACCACAATTTTAGAACATTTTCAGAAGAAACCCCTTACTCATTAGTAGTCACTTCCTTCCAGTCTCCTAGTCCTAGGCAACCACCAAACTACTTTTTGTCTATAGATTCCCTTATTCAGAACATTTCCTATAAATGAATCATATAAATACTATGTGGTGTTTTATCATTGACTTTTTTCACTTAACGTGATGTTTTCAAGGTTCCTCCATGTTGTAGCATGGATCAGAACTTCATTCCTTTTTACTATACTCATGAGGCTTTTCCTGAAGAATTGTAAGTAATGGATATATCCAGTGTTTCTATTTTGTTCTCAAAAATGTTGTTTGCTTTCTATATAATAGGATAGTTTGTCATATTAAGGCTACTTCTATGATTCATTTTAGAGAAGGCATTATTAATCTGAGGAATATGGATTCCATATATGACTGGTCTTCAGGATGTCCTGAACCCTTTGTATTATTTGCAAGATTTTATATTCCCAAGTATTTTTTGGTGGGGGAGTTTAGGGGACTGAAAACATTTAGCTTTTGTTAAAAGATAATTTCCCAAAAAAGGTAAAATCATGACACTCATACATGATTAGGAAATGAATACACACTTTATTTTACTCACAGTGTTCAAAGGAGAAGTCCAAAGAACAGACACATTTATAGATCAAGAATATTAAAATGAGTATACAAATGGAGGCAAAACTAGTTTCTTCCATAGTGGAGAGGGAGGTCATTTGAACCTTTACTGGACATGGCAGACTTTATGTTTATAGATTAAGATCAGTTTGCATTGCTATCAGTTATCTACAACTTCCAGACTTGTAAAATAACTGCCATATAATCAGAATCAGAGGGATGTCCTAGACAATGTATGATTTTCCGCTGGAAACACACATTTTCTCCTGCACTTTCAATAGATTATCCAAAAAGTCTGAAAGTCTTCCAAGTGTTAATTTTAAATTTAGAGTTTTACTTCAGATTTAAAAAGCATCTCCTTTGTGACTAGATTTTGAAAAATGTTTGTATCCGTTGAGTATCAGTCAGAGACCCAGGGATAGGTCTCTGGTTTATTCTTTGGAACAGGATTATTTGTTAGAAATCTCCAGAGAAGTAGGCTTTGCAACTTAACTTAGGTTACACTTTTAGGCATATATTCAGTATTTCTCATCTCTAATATCAGCATGACTATTGAAGGGAGGGGATTTCTATAACTAGTTTAGAAAAGTCTAGCTTTTCTAGGAAAAAAAAAAAAGTCTAGCTATCTTAACTCTGACAAAGGTAGATAGATAAACCTATTAGTAAAAGAAGTACGGGAAGGGAGAAGCGTAGACAACTTCTTCCCCAGTTGTGGTATGCTCAGGGAAGTCAAGACTTCTCCTTTGTGTGTGAAGAACGTAGGATTAATTCCACTAGACCTTGCTTATTCTCCAAGGGTTTCTCATTTCCAGTCTTTGGAGAATAATGAACTTCTTTTTTACTTTGAAAGGTAACTTCTCTGCACATGTACAGTAAGTCATTTAGCTACTGACTTTAAGAGACGCTGGGAGTTCATAGCAAATTTGGCAACTTGACATGTTCAGGTTTGCAGAGTACTTTTTCCCCCGCATCTTCCCTACTTCCCTCAGGCTGAGAATGTATTTACCAAGAAAACCCATGATTGCCCTTACCTCTACATCCCTCAGCCTGTTCCTCTGCTTGTTCAACTTAGTTTTATGCATTTCAGTCTTCTCTGCTAGGTTAAGTTCCCCGTAGGGCCTTTCTTGATAGACTTCAGAAGAGAGGTGCTCAGAGTTGTTAGCGGACAGAATCAGCATCTGTCTTCACTTGATGCCTGGTCCTGAACACAAGTAAATGAATAAAAAGTTTTCAGCAACCATTTGGCAGTCTTCGGGGCTGCCCACTTTTATGAACCCAGGAGCTTGGATTTTCTGTGAGTGCACTCCTAGTGACTTGAGAACATTGCATGGCTGTCTCTCCTTTCTGAGGCCAAGATTGTGTCTCAGTGACGGGGTGCTTTGCCCAAATACTCCAGTGTTAAGTGTAGAGCTATTAGACTTTGTAAGTGCTTGTGAAGTAGTACTGAGCATGTATATTTGACTCGAGGCATGGCTGGAAGGGAAATGTGGACAGTTAAGCTTTTTGAGATGAACTTCTCAGATGCTGGATCTTTTGACTTACATAGTGGAATTTGGGGGGAAGTATATGGTTTGCTCTTTACCTCCTAAGAAATGATGACTCGGTCCCTTTAAACATTTCTGTATCACACAGTCACCGTTGGTTGGTTGGAATGGCTGTTTGGTTTATTGCTCAATTCTTACTTCTTTAATGACCCAAGGGAGTTTTCCCTTTGAGCTTGTGATCTGTTTTTGCTGATAAACTTTAACGCCTTTTGAGGCTCTAAAGACAATAGTGTTTTCTTACCTGTTTACTTTGCACTTTGAAGTTCTGCAGAATGTAATGTGAAAGAGAATCAGATTCAGTTAATTTTTTTTTTCCATTTTTAGAGCAGAAGTAGAGTAAGAATAAATACTTAACTTTTAGGCTTTCTTCTGTATTTTAACTTCACTCCCCTTATCTGAGTCTCAGTCATTAGAGTACCATTTGATTTGAAGACATTCAGGCAGTGGATGAACTGGGTAAAACAGGTTTTTCTTTTCCTCAACAGCCCATTCCTTGCTTTAGAGCTCAGATTTCTGTCTCTTCTGGAAAAACTATTGAGTGTTGAATTGTGCACTTGTATTAGAGGTGAAGAAAGTGGAAGGAAGAGGAAAACAAAATCCTTTTTTTCTCTGCAGCATTGCAGAGTGGAAGATTTTGATTTTCATTAGTATCTGGCCAGAGAATAAATATTAGCCACGAGTAATGCGTTGATCTGTGGATTGATGTGGCTTGGTCCCAACTTTAACACTTACAGTAAAACTTGGTGGATGTCTTTTTACCCCTGTCTAGTAATATGTTAACTCAATTATTGGGTAATTCTTTTATCAAAGAAGGGGATGGGGAGAGTAGCGCCATGTTGTAGTGTAGAGAAAGGGTTCTTAACCAAGCAAGGATGTCTGTCACAATCACCTGGGGGAAGTTCTCCAAAATATGTATTTCTGGGCTCCACTCTGTACTTACTAAACCTCTGGGGTGGGGTGTTCTGAAAAAAGCTCCTTGGATAATTTTGATGCATTCTACTGGTTAGCCCCCATTAAATCATGGTGAAAGGATTGTTATTATTAAGGAAAGAAGCACCATTCAATGTGGGCCTGGAAATGTCTTCTTTCAGTGATAGTCATTTTTAGAATGTTTCTTCTGGTATAAGTTGGTAATTAAGGACATTTAATGGGGGGAAAAATATCACTGCCTAATTGGCAGTTGGTTAAGTACAGTAATAGTTCTCAAAGAAGTTTTTTTGGGGGGAACGGGGGTGTGGATAGTGCCATTATGGGAAGTCTGCTTACAGAATCTTGTTCTCTTGAAGTGATTTAAGGACTGAAAGAGTTTAGTATCATTGGGGAGAGCCGTGGGCTAGTACTGATAGGAAAGTAATTTGTGATGGAAGAATTCTGAGTTTCCTGGACTGAGTCACTCCATCACGTCATAATCCTGGCCTCACAAAAATGTTAAGAGAATAAATCCTAAGTATAAAAAGCACTGAGATTGTGTTGAGTGGAAAATAACCTTAGTGTTAACTCCCTTCACTGCATTACAGAACTGCATTCTAAATTTAAGGAAGCCAGGAGTGAAACCACTCTAAGACACTAGTTTTAAACCTGAAGGACATGATCCATTTAGAGGGATGCAGAATCAATTTAGTGGGCCAAGCCTTTGAAAAAAGAAGGAAGAAATAGAAGAGAAATGTAAGTGTATCACAAGTAATAAGGTGTTAAGTATTATTTTGGAAATTTTTGTTTTGGTTTTATATCTTTCTGTTGCTGTGTGTGCTAGTTTGTGTTGTAAAATACATTTCTGTGGGACTGTATTGGAAAAGTTTGAAACTCGTTGGTCTAAAAAGTGACATGCCCTGGGACTTCCCTGGTGGCGCAGTGGTTAAGAATCCACCTGCC
This sequence comes from Balaenoptera ricei, assembly GCF_028023285.1. Taxonomy (NCBI): domain Eukaryota; kingdom Metazoa; phylum Chordata; class Mammalia; order Artiodactyla; family Balaenopteridae; genus Balaenoptera; species Balaenoptera ricei. Next base: position 63,713,057 of record NC_082654.1, on the reverse strand, counting down.
AATGCAGGGGACATGGGTTGGAGCCCTGGTCCGGGAAGATCCCACATGCCGCGGAGCAACTAAGCCCATGTGCCACAACTACGGAGTCTGCGCTGTAGAGCCCGCGAGCCACAACTACTGAGCCCGTGTGCCACAACTACTGAAGCCCGTGTGCCTAGAGCCCATGCTCCGCAACAAGAGAAGCCACCACAGTGAGAAGCCCGTGCACCGCAACAAAGAGTAGCCCCTGCTCGCCACAACTAGAGAAAGCCCACGCACAGCAGTGAAGACCCAACGCAGCCAAAAAAAACCAAACCATATGCTTTAAAAAAAAAAAAAAAAAAAGTGACAGGTCCCAAATTTACCAAATTTGTAGACTGCTACTATCATGTTCACGGAAGTGTCTTGCTCCCTTGAAGTGATTTGGGGGGGGTGAGAGGGTTCAGTATGAGAATAGTAGGCTACTAAGCTCCCATACATTCTAGCAGCTGCCTTTTGTCTAATAATGATTAGGATTATTGAGTACTATTTTGATGTCTTTTAGGTATCGCCTAAAACCTAAATCTTTAGATTGAAGTGGGATGAATAAAAAGAGAAAGTCTGGTTAGTTTATTCATCCTTATTTGACAATAGGTTCAAAGTAGTTAATATTTTAAATCTTCACACTAAAGTTGATCTTTTTTCCTTTAATATTATACTTTTAAAAGATTTATGGTATTCTTTCCTATCATTTCATATACATTCATTGGGCAAAGTATTTTGTTTTTTCCTCTAGGGGAATACATTTCCAATTTTATAACAAAGTGTGAAGGAAAGAATGCTTTTTTTGTGGAAGTTTTACCAAAACTACTTTTCTATTAAGCAAAGATTAGAGATAAACAGCCACAAACACCCACACATACCCACAGACACTCATGTACACAGACACTTTATTTTGTGAATATTCTGTGTCCCTTCTAGATAAAGAAATGAAGGCACAGATGGGTGAAATAATTTGCCTGGAGTTGCACAATAAGCTAGTGGCCTTCATAGATGACCACTTATGGTTCTTGTATTTCCAGAGACACAATGTAGAGATTAAGTTGAAATAGAAGCCTAAGTATTGTAATTATAAATAAATATGCAGGTGTATATAGACAAAATATATTTCTATAAGAAGAAAGATGTGGTGGGAAATAGTAATTATAATTATATTAAGTTCTCGTGCCATCTCTGCCTAGATGTTTTTTCTGTAGTCATGACCTAGCAATACAATTTTGGTTTGTTGTATGTTACCATATATCCAAGGTATATTATGCCAGGAACATAAATTGTGGAAAGAAAATTCTTGGGATAGCACTGGATTGTAATGTGTTTAGTGATCCTCTGCCTGTGACACTGAGAATGAAGAATTGAAAGAGTACTAAATACTGGCAGGAGGCGTGGGTTCCTAGTCTCCACTCTGACACAAGCCCGTCTGCATGAGCTGAGGTACACCGCGCTGCTTCGGGGCCCCTGTAAAATGAAAATGTGGGCTTGATCTCTAAAGTTCTCTTCAACATTTAGATTGTATGCCTCCCCAGGGCTGGAATATTGCATCAGAACCCGGCCTGGGGTTGGTGCTGGTTGCAAGGCCCCAAGGAACTGCCTCAACCTTTTTTCCAAGGAGACAGCACGCGCTACCCCACAGAGCCCTGTAGTGCAGCGAGTTGTCAGTGTTGTGAGGTGCTTCCTCGTTGGGACCGAGCCTAGGTTGTTTGTAGTAACCTAGAAGGACCTTGGAATGAGGCCAGGAGATATAATTTCTGTGACCAACTGGTTGCCCATTCAAAAAGCTTGCTAGGACCCATCCAAGTACAGTATCATTCTGTCACTGGAGTAAGAGAATATAGAAATATATCTCCTTGAGAGGTGTTTCTCTGTATCTCCTCTTTTTTTTTTTTTGCAGATATTCATTTTTAATTATTGTTTATTTTTATTTGTTTTTGGCTGTGTTGGGTCTTCGTTTCTGTGCGAGGGCTCTCTCCATTTGCGGCAAGCGGGGGCCACTCTTCATCGCAGTGCGCGGGCCTCTCACTATCGCGGCCTCTCTTGTTGCGGAGCACAGGCTCCAGACGCGCAGGCTCAGTAGTTGTGGCTCACGGGCCTAGTTGCTCCGCGGCATGTGGGATCTTCCCAGACCAGGGCTCGAACCCGTGTCTCCTGCATTGGCAGGCAGATTCTCAACCACTGCGCCACCAGGGAAGCCCTGTATCTCCTCTTAAGGAGATATATTCAAGGACTCCCATTAGCTTCTCATAGCAATTACAAAGAAAATATACTTTTGCTGAATATAATTTTGTAAATGTTAGCAAGGAATGCCTTCATATCTTAATAGGCTTTTTAAAAATGGAAGTAGTTTGCATGTGCTGATTCTTTGCTCTTTCCCTAATACTAGTTATGTTACTTTTTTGTTTAGTCAGTGCTGTGATAATATCTACAGTCATCTTTTGCAATTGGTAACCTCTAATTTCTGGGTGAACTAGGAACTAGAATCACCAGAGGAAAAGCTGATCTGTATGACTGTTTCCGTCATCCCATTCATACACACTATTTAACCATTTGGTTTGATCACAGCATTAACACTAGAAGATTCTCTATAATAGTTGAAATTATGACATACCTTCAATGATGGTAGACTCCTCTGGCCTTTCTCGGGTCTCGACCAGCACTGCCACTGCTGTGCAGGATTGAGATTGTTGATAGCAACAGTGGGCTCTAGGGAATGGCCACCAAGAACTATGAGGGGGTTGCAGATAAACTGTGTTTCCATGGATAGCCCTCTGGGAACCCAGTACTTGTCTAATGCTAATTACCTTATACCGCAGCCTAATTGCTAAGTGTATAAATGTTTTCAACAAACATTAGTTGAGCACCCATCCTCCTTCTGAGCTTTCATGCTGCTCCTCGAACATTGCATGTAGATATCCAACAGGAACATAAGCCTGCAGCATTATCTTGTTCTCAAAAATCTCCTGTACCATTTTCAGCTTCCCTTCCTCTTCTAGTCTGCCATGGTTAATGCTGTCACCACTTACCCAGTCTCTCAAACTTGAAAATCTGGAATTATCTCGGCCCAGATACCATACTGCTTAAGGTGAAACCCAGTTTATTTCTCCCCTCGACTATTTCAACAGTCCTCTTAACTAAAATTTTTGTCTCTAATTTCTGTCCTCCTTCTATTCCTTTCCCATGAAGTTATCTTAAAAAAAAAAAAAAAATTGCTCTCTTTGTTAATACCCATACCTTTCGTTTTGTTTTTGTTGTTCTGCTATTTGCTTTTTTCTTTTTTTTTAACTCAACATCGTGTTCTGGAAATTTTTCCATGTGGTTCATTTAAATCTGTCTTTTTTAAATATATAAATTTGTTTATTTATGTATATATTTTTTATTTTTGGCTGTGTTGGGTCTTTGTTGCTGCGCGCGGGCTTTTTCTAGTTGGGGCGAACGGGAGCTACTCTTTGTTGTGCTGCACGGGCTTCTCACTGCGGTGGCTTCTTTTGTTGCGGAGCATGGGCTCTAGGTGCACGGGTTTCAGTAGTCGTGGCTCATGGGCTCTAGAGCGCAGGCTCAGTAGTTGTGGCTTACGGGCTTAGTTGCTCTGCGGCATGTGGGATCTTCCCAGACCAGGGCTTGAACCCGTGTCCCCTGCACTGGCAGGCGGATTCTTAACCACTGCACCACCAGGGAAGTCCATAAATCTGTCTTCTTTTTAATGCTGCATAGTATGGGTACATAAAATGTATATATTATAGTTTATTTAACCATTTATCAATGGACAGTTATTTATATTTTTTCTGTTGCTGTTACAAAGAATACTGAAGTGAAAGTCCTTGAACATGTACATAGGTGCAATTATATAGATACCAAAAAGAATTTCTGGGTAAAAATGAATATACGTTTAAAATGTTAATAGATACTGACAAATCACTTTACAAAAAGTACCTATCAATTTATACTTCCAATCTCTACGCTTTTTTTTTTTTCCAAGACCATTTAAAATCTGGACCTAGTGTATTTCTCCCAGCCTCAGTTCCCTTGTAACTTGATGTGTTCACTCATTTACTTGGTCACTGTCAAGCCACTCTCCAAGCTTTTATTCAGTACAAATTGTTTGCCAGGCACCATGCTATATGTTGAGGATTTAGTGCTGGAGAAGACAGATATGGTCTCTGCCCTCATCTAGCCTGTGCTCTTACTACACAGACCTTTTTGCCATTCTCAGACTTTTTTTATCCATTTGCAGCTATTATTCTGTCTTCCTGGTATGACTTTTTTTTTTTCTTTTAACTTTTCTGCCTAGAGAATTTTTTTTGATCATTGTTAGATTTTATCCTCTGTCATATCTTCCTTATCTCCCCTCAGGTAGAGTTAGATAGGCCTTCCTTAGTGGTCTCTCTTAGCACTTCATTTACATCCTTTTTATAGTGTTTATCCTGAAGAGTTCTAGTTACTTGTTTATATATGTGTGTGCCCATGTGTGTCTGCATGTGTATGTATGGACCTCTCTCATTAGATTGTAAGCTCAGTAGCGGCAAGAACTTAGGATATATACCTTAATGTTCCCCCAGCTTAATGCCTTAAACACTGGAGAAGCTTCATAAATGTTGAATAAGTGAGTGAATGGCAAACTGTAGATGAACTTATTTTGTACAGGGCACTCGGTGGCTTGTGAATGTGACTGGGATCCGGTCAGGCTTCAGGGACCTAACCATGTTGTAAAGGAGATGAGAAACAGATGAGTAGACTGCAAGGCACATTGTGATAAGCTCTGTGAGAGGCACAAATGAACGCTTGACGAGAATTTAATGGGGGAGATTAATTCTCGTGAGTTGGGTATTCTGGTAACTTTTCAGGGGAGAGGAGTTTTTCTTGCTTGTGCTATGTATTGTGAGGGATACACATAATGATAAGATATGGTTCCTGGCTTTAAGAGTTTTCGTCAAATAGGGCCCTAGAGCAGAGGTTGGCAGGCTATGGCCTATGGACCAAATCTGGCCTTCTGCCTGTGTTTGTATAGCCCATGAGCTAAAATGATATTTTAATTTGAAATTGTTTTTATAAAAAGAGTATTTTGTGATATGTGAAATTACATGAAATTCAAATTTTAGCATCTGTAATTAAATTTTGTTGGAACACAGCCACGTTCATTTCTTTACCCACTATTTTGTGACTGCGTTTGCGCTACAGCAGCAGAGTTGAGTAGTTGTGACAGAGACTTTTGGCCTGCGGCGCCTAAAATACTTACTCTCTGGCCTTTTATGGAAACAGTCTGCTGCCTTTTGTGTTAGAGGATGGGAAAGAGTCAAGTAGAGAAGAAGAGAAAGACATTCATATTGAGAAGATGAGTGGGACAGTGAATACTGCAGTCATCTAGAAACTTTAGAGCTGAAATGATGATCTAGCTTAACCTTTTATTTATTTATTTTATTTATTTTTGGCTGCGTTGGGTCTTCATTGCTGTGCGCGGACTTTCTCTAGTTGTGGTGAGCTGGGGCTACTCTTCGTTGTGGCGCGTGGGCTTCTCATTGTGGTGGCTTTTCTTGTTGCCGAGCATGGGCTCTAGGTGCGCAGGCTTCAGTAGTTGTGGCATGCGGGCTCAGTAGTTGTGGCATGTGGGCTCAGTAGTTGTGGCTCCTGGGCTCTAGAGTGCCGGCTAAGTAGTTGTGGTGCATGGGCTCAGTAGTTGTGGCTCGCGGGCTCTAGAACGCAGGCTCAGTAGTTGTGGTGCAAGGGCTTAGTTGCTCCGTGGCATGTGGGATCTTCCCAGACCAGGGCTCGAACCTGTGTCCCCTGCATTGGCAGGTGGATTCTTAACCACTGCATCACCAGGGAAGTCCAATTAACCTTTTATTTTACAGATAGAAGATCAAAAACTGTGTCAAAGTCCACTTGTCTGTTAAGGGGCAGTGTGCACTGGAGTTCCTAGAGCAGAAGCAGGATGATAAGATTATTGCTGGGGTAGAGCCAGATCATGAGTGGCCTTGCCCTTGAAAAATGAGTTGAAGAGCAAACTAAGAATAGACTTCCTTTCTCTCTTTGAATGTAATATTTCTTTTTTCTTTTGTATTTCTAGAAGGCCTTTGAGCCCTACTTCGAGATTTTGGAAGTGTATTCCACAAAGGCCAAGAATTATGTAAACGGGCATTGCACCAAGTATGAGCCCTGGCAGCTAATTGCATGGAGTGTCGTGTGGACTCTGCTGATAGTCTGGGTATACGAGTTTGTCTTCCAGCCAGAGAGTAAGTATACTGTCCCCCCTGTAAAGATACAGTGGAGTTACACTAGCTTTGGAACAGATGGCTAACGGACTGTACTGATTTCTTGCCTGGTTGGTTTGGTTCTGATTTTTAAAATCTGTTTAAATAGAAAGGATATTGCCTTCTGACTGGTAAAGTTTTAATAGGACTTGTGTAACTGTAACTGTTATGTTGATTTTTCTGGATTTGCAGTTTACATTAAAACCCCTGAGAGATTAGTCCTGGTAAGGATCCACAGAGTATGGCTTAAACCCTCTTCACTTTCACCTTCTTGCCTAGAACATAATTGTGTCACCTGGAGTTCCCCAAGCATGAGTTTATTGCTTTCATTTTAGGCCATCGTTTCAATAAAGATTATGTGACATTGGAACAGCACTCATGCAGTGACCATTGGAATGTCTGCTATGTGTCAGGCACTGCCAGGCTCTAGGGATATCTATACAAGTAATACAGGGTCCGTGTGCTCTTGGAGTTGAACCTCTGCTGTCAGGGGACAGTACACTTTGAGCTTCCTGGGTAGTGACTCCGGGAGCCAGACTGACATGGGAAGAGGAGGCTGCTTCTCGGGGAGTGTGGAAGATGAGAAGTCTATTAGTGATCAGTTTGTACGTCCTCCATCCTTCCTCAGATCCTGCCCACACTCCCCGCACCCTCCCACCCTCCCACCGCCTGGTTGTGTGCTACCTCCTTACAAATTCTTTTTCCCTGCAGGCTGTGTCTCGTAAGTAAATGGTAGGAGAGGTGGCGGGTGCTCTGTACACCCCTCTGCGCCCCTTCCTCACCCTTAGCAGGGTATCTGAGTTAATAACATTGACGAGAGTTGCTTGCCATTTCTCATTTGTTTAAAATTTCCATAACTGTTTGCTTCCCCGATAACATCTGTTTGAAGGGGCTCTTTAAGTGAATACTGTTTCTGCTTTTCTTCCTCTTCCCCCAGAAAAGTCAACTTAGAGGCCAGATTCTGTTTCCTCTCTTTACCATGCAGACAGCCATCCATCTGTTCTAGTAACATTGCCGAGTTATGGCGGAGTCAACACTGCACTTAATTAAAATGGAAATGAGACGTGACTGCCCTGTCTGAATTTTAGCTCACTCCGGCTTTAAAAACCCTGTCCTCAATTTCTGCTCCTAGTCCGTGCAAGATTTTCTCATAAACTCTGACAAATTAGACAGACTAACCCTTGTGCTTCATTTGCTCCGTGGTTTGGAAACGGACGCAACCCCTGTCCCTTCTGCTCAGGCTTATTCCTTTCCTGGGAAGCATTTGATTCAGTGCTGCCCACCATCCTGCCTGATTCCAGAGGCCTCTAAGGAGTAGCAGTAAATGTACTTCTCTTTTTTTTTTATTGTGATAGAATATACATAACATAAAATTGATCAACCCATTTTTAAGTGGACAGTTCAGTGACATTAAGTACGTTCACATTGTCGTGCAGCCATCACCACCATCCTTCTCTAGAACTCTCTCATCATTGTAAGCTCTGTACCCATTAAACACAAACTTCCCACTACTCCCTCTCCCCAGCTCCTGGCAGCCACCATTCTGTGTACCTTTCCTTTTAAGATGGTGCATTTGTAAATCTGAACTAAGGCCAGAGATCTTGAGGTTTATATTTCTTTGCTGTGATTAGTATTAGCTTTAGGTATTTACTTCTGTTTTTCATTGTGCAGCCCTCGGTGCCCGTGTGCATTTTGCTTAACCGGTAGTTGAAGCAAGCCATCTTAGGTCTCAGGTACTTACTTGCCTTTAGTGTACAAAAAAGAATGTGCTGGCTTCTGAGTACACCATGAGAAGATTAATAGGAGCAGTGTGTCCATGGTATGTGGCATCTAAATCCTTGTGAACTCCAAGCCATTGTGGTTGTTTTATTTTTAATAACATTTTTTCTTATTATAAAAGCAGTGCATGTTCATTGTATAAAATTCGGCAATATAGCTAAACCATAAGAAAAAAATTCAAATCTTATTACCTAGAGATAACCACCATTTATGTATCTGTATCTCTTTCTATATCTGAATCTGGTTGAATCATATAAAATGTAGTTTTTGTCGGTCAAAAATTGTTGAATATTGGCAATTTCATATTGCTTTAATACATATACACACACAACACATTTTTTATTTTGTAACTCCCAACTTGAATTTTACACACAGATAGAAATGTCTTCCCGCCAGAGATCGGAGGTAATTTTGATAGAACTGCCGATTTCTTCAGCATCTTGCTCATGTAGAAGTATTCCACGTATTACTGAACATGCAGTCACTTTTAGTATATTGTCTTAGAGGAGTCTAAAGTCCGTCTAGTGATAAATTTTGCTGATCTTCAAATTCCGGGTACCCTTCTGAGGTGGGGAGGGTAATTGCGGAACACAGGATGGACACGGGTAGATAAGAACTGGAGGCAGCAGGAGGGTGGGGCAGGGCAGGGCTGGAGCCCTCTAAGGTGTGACCTCTCCTTTAATCCTGCTCCATCCTTACTAACTCATGTTGACTTAAACTGTGGAACCGTCTGCAGTTCATCAACAGAAATCTGAGTTCTGTGGTAGGAGGAGGTTTCTAGCCATGGCACCTTGGGCAACACCCTTAAGCCTGCTGGCCTGTTTCCTCACAGTAAAATGAGCATAAGAATACTGCTTTACCCAGTCTCAAAGAGTGACGTGAGGATCGAGTGGCATAAGTGGTGTGAAAGGAATTTGTAAACTGTAAAGAGCCACACATTGTCGTTCTTACACTGGCATTTCTTATTGTATTACCTTAAAACATTCTTGTTACTTTTTTTTCCTGTACCTCTGGGAAATTTTACTTTTGAGATGATCTTTTTAGGTCTTGACCACATAATCTTTTCATTCTCAATTTCTCCATCTCTGGTCTGCATTCTGTTCTTTTTACCCTGTACCATATTATCTCACAACTTTCACAAAATTAGTTTATTCTTTTCTCCTCCACCTAGTCACATTAATGTACTTTTGGACACCTGGCTCAGCTTGCTGATTTTTAGACCTCTTTCTACCTCATTAATTAATTACTTCATCTATTAAATAAGGAAGTGGTTCTGAATCTTTACAGCTTTAACATCGTTAGAAATAATCAAATAACAAGCAGCTTAACTATCCAACACTAAGTTATGCTCATTTGATGGACTACTGTGGTAACACTGAAAAATACGTTTAGGAAGAATTTTTAATAATATAGAAAATGCTGTAAATGAGAAGAGGATATGATATTGTACATACAGTAAGATCTCAGGACCGAAAGGAAATACTCCAAAATTTAAACAAAAAGTAACAGTGGTTTCAGTCCCTTTGTCAGTCTGTGTCTTAGATACTGGGTTTTGTCCCAGACATTTACAGAGGGTTGACCTCAGTGCTAGGCACTTAGGGATGAAACCTAAGCAAAAACAACTAGTAGAGATGCAAGGCATCATATAATAAATACCCAAAGAAGGTACAGACACATTCTTTGGCTGTTGGAAGCACCTTCTGGCCAGGGAAATTGGAATTTCCCAGATCTCCTAGGAAAGCAGTGAAGTTCATTCAGTTCATGCCTTCTATCTTTGCAGAAAGCCTACGTGTAGATTCCTTAGAAACTCATTTGGGATAACTGAAAATTCCTGTTGTGCATTTGAAGCAGTGTAGAGGCCTGGGAGTCTAGGACTAGAAAAACAAAGACTTCAGTTAAATCCCCGCCCCATCACTGATTTGGTCCGTGGCCTTGAGCAAGTTATTAATGCTTTGATCCTTAGCTGCCCTTGGATAGTAGGTAGTGCCTTCTTTGCCAACCTCAAAATCTTGTTGTCAGAGTCAGTTGAGATATACTGAACATGAATTCATTAAAAGGCACGACTGTCTACTTAGATGCCATGTATTTATAACTATTGTAATTGACAGGATCAGAATTCCATATTTGTCCTGTGTACTGCCCAACAGAATGGAGTCTGATTGGTGTCCGTGATATTTGAAGGCCTTTTTAGGTCCAGAAAATGTTGTTGGGATGTGTGTTGAATGAGAGACTGGAGCATAGATCCTGAAGAAAAGCATGGGTTGGGCATTTGTTTTGAGGGAGGGGAGAGAATGTTGGGCATCCAGAAACCTTGGGAGGGTAAGGAGCTCTGCAATATACTTGACCCAGCAATTCTCTTTCTGGGAATTTATCCTGTAGGTATACTGTCACGTACACATATGGTGTGTGTTACAAGGTTAGCTATTTCAGCATGGTTTGTGATAGCAAATATTAGAAACAACCTAAGTTTCCATCAGGAAAGGGCAGGTTAAATCAGTTAGGGTACATCCATCTAATGGAATACTCTACAGGTATAAAAATGAATGAGGAAGCACAGATCTTTAAAAGAATATTGCTAAGTAGAAGAACAAGGTCTAGTACAGTGCTGGAGTATGCTACCTTTTGGGTAAAAGAGACATATAAGAACATACCTCTATTCTTACTTGTATATGCCTAAAGAAATTCTAGAAGGGTATCTAGAAACTAGTAGTAATATTAACCTGGGGGTAGGATGCAGGTCTGGGGGATAGATGAGAGAGTGTGTGTGTTTATTTTTTTATTTTTGAACCATGTAAATATACTACTTATTCAAAAATTAAAAGGTTTTTTTAAAAAGGAAAGAAACTACCTTTGCCATCTGAGGGCAGGTGAGATTGCGGAGGACATGTTGAATAGTTCATGCATTATGACTATCAGGTCATATAATCTGTGGAAATTTATTTGGATAATAGAACCATTTGTTTCTTTTAGGTTTATGGTCAAGGTTTAAAAAGAGATGTTTTAAGCTTATCCGGAAGATGCCTATTATTGGTCGTAAGGTAAGCAGAATCCTGTAGATTTTCCCTACCGCCTCCTACCCCCATGGTCATCAGACCTCTTTTTTTATAGTCACTGAAATGAAGTTCAAGGGGGCTGGGTGAGTTTTGTCCCCCACCTCCAAGAAACATTCAACAATGTCTGGAGACATTTTTGGGTATCACAAGAGGAGGCGGGTGCTGTCGGCATCTAGTGGATAGGCGCCAGGGGTGCTGCGGAACACACCCTCCAGTGCACAGGTCAGCCTCCACAGCAGAGGACTGGCTGACTCAAAATAGCAGAAGTGCCAAGATTGAGTAGGCTGACTCAGCCCTTTCTCCAACGTATCTGACCGAAGGAGAAAGATGCTATTCAGGAGAAATTTGAAATTAGACAACCTGACAGAAGTGACATGAAGCTTTGGAGCAATATTTGGCTGAATTTAGATACTTATCAGGGATTGAGTGCTTACATGGTTTAGATCAGGGTTGGCAGACATTTCCTGTGAAGGGCTAGGTACGAAGCATTTTAGACATCGCAGGCCATACCATGTCTGCCACAGCTCCTGACCTCTGCCCTTGCAGAGGGAAAGCAGTGGTAGTACGATGGGTAGAGGAATGAGCCTGGCTGTGTTCCAGTGAGATTCTCTTTACAAGAACAGGCACAGGCCAAATTCAGCCTATAGTTTGATCTGGCCTGTAGTTTGCTGATCCCAGGTTCAGGAACTTAGAGCAGAGCCATTCTCTTGCTCTTTGTTCATATCTGTAGTCTAGTACATTCCCTTCACTGGATCCTCTCTGTCCTCATCCACGCTCAGGATAAGACAGTCACGTCTGTACCCTTCCCACAGATGCTTTATCACAGGTGAAAATAAACAGGGCAGGCCCCACTGCAGGCTCTAAGGAACGCACATGATCCTTGATGGCTTCATCTTCCTTGCTTCCCTGCCCTGCCCCTCACCTTTGCTGCAAGCTTTCTTTCGCTTTTGGCTTTCAGTTCCTTTTCCCCTTTCCTGGCCAAACCAGAAAAGATGGCAGTTATCTTTTAGCTTTTGACTGAAGGCCATTCAGACCACTTTGCTAATAAATAAGTCTCCCAGAACTTTGTATTTTCAGGTTCATTTCCTGTCGGGAAGTGAAAGTAATAACTGGGGTGGAGAAGGAGAATGAGGGCTTTTATTTGACCTCTAATCATATTAAGCCCTAAAATTAAATCTACTTTAGTCCTTAGAAAATGAAGGGTAGGGGAGAGGGAAGATAGAAAGGATGGACTGATCACAAAGGATAATAGCTTTTCCCCGTATTATTCCCTGTATTTTTTCTGCCTTTATTCATCACACTTTTCTCCTTCAGTTTCAGATTTTGAGACAAATAAATGCTGGGGTTCCAGAACCCATTAAATGTATATGATAACAGAATTGGAAGGTACTTAGAAACTGTATAATCACCTTTCAATTTTTAGATGCAGATTTTGAGGTGCAGAGACAAAAGTTACTTGTTTTGAGTGAGTGGGTGTGTCCCTCTGTCATTCATTGAGCACCTGCTCAGGGTCAGGTACTATTCTGGGTGCTGGGGACACAGTGGTGAACAAGGCCAAGTCCTTCCTCCATGGAATCTATATTTCAGTACTAAGGAAAGACAGAAAATGAATAAGTAAAATACATAAGAATTTCACTTTGAAATAAATACTGTGAAGAAATTAAAATGCAGTGGAGATTCTGAGCATCATCTATGCATGGAAGCTCAGCTTTCATAGTTCTGGTTACATTTATGCAGCATAATTCTTTATTTACAACTTAAAAAATATCTTCATGTCCATCACATGCCCTGGCATTGCCCAGGAGTGTGGACTCTGCTTCTTGCCAGTGCCCGCCTGTTAGACTTTGCAGACATGTGTTAAAGGAGAGGCTGTCCCTGTGGTTTCATTGAGGGCCACGTCTAAGAAGACCCTCTTGGATTCTAATCATCCATGGCACTTTTCATTACCTGACTTTTAGTGTCTGACTGTGATGCTAAAAATAAGGTCAGGAGAACAGGACACACACACACACCCCGCCCCCGGCCTAAGTTTGTTTTGTTCACTGTGTATCCCTGGCCCACAGTAGTAGTTCAACAAATATTTATTAAGTAAGTGAATGAATGAAAGAAAATGTCTGATGAGGATGGAAACGAAATAACTGTAGCTGATAAATGATGTAGCAGAAAGGACTTCAGCTCCTCCTAGCACTTAAGAGTCAAGCAGTGCAAAGCTGTCAACCTGAGGAGACAGGTGGCAGCCTCCCTGGCTCTTCCCAGCATGGCTTGTGCTTCTGTGTGGGGATTTGTGTAGGGCCTCCAGATTCCTGCTGTGCTCTGGACGTGCCTTGGTGAAGGAGCTCATCCCTTGCTCAAGCACCAGAATCTGTTTTACTGCTGCTTGGCCTGTTTTCTGGCTACTGTTCATGGTTCTACCTTGGTTTCTTTGGTGCACACACTGTAGCTGCTGCCAAGGGACAAACAAGGTCCAAATATCTCCCTCAAGAGAAGTGCTGACTTTAGCAAATGCAAACCAAGTAAAGCATTGGTGAGGTCAACGTGGCAGAGGAAAAGGGTGGGGGTGGAGTAGGGAATGGAGTGTATCTTTGACCTTCAGAGAGAAAGCTGACTTTTCAAACGTCTAAGAGACTATTGCCCAGGCCAGAAAATAGCTGAATGGTCAAAATGTCACCATACCTTTTTAAGAAAATATACCATCCTTATTCTGAAGCACTTGTGCAGTGCCCAGCGTTGAGCAGTTGGTTTGGTGTTGTAACTGGTTCTTCTACTCTCCGTGCGGTGTTCTTCTAGCTCCCTATTAACTTTATCTTCCTTACCTTTGGAGATCCAAGATAAGTTGAACAAGACCAAGGAAGATATTAGCAAGAATATGTCATTCCTGAAAGTGGACAAAGATTACGTGAAAGCCCTGCCCTCTCAAGGAATGAGCCCGGCTGCAGTTCTGGAGAAGCTCAAAGAATACAGCTCTATGGGTACGATTCTCAGCAAATACATGCTCCCTACTTCCTTAACGTGGCTGGTCATTTGGTCATCATTTGATGTTGGCAGAGGTTAAGAAGAGTTCATCCCTGGTGCTTCTATATTCAGGAGGGCCCACTCCCTGTCTCAAAGGCTGAATTTCGTATTTTAAAAACTGTATTTATATAGATTCATCCTTCACCCATAAAGCAAACAAATCTCAGGGATGGTGGAACTTGGTTCCACTTTCTTTTCTAAGCCTGAATAAAATAGACCAATTTGTTTTTTGGAAAGAGAAAATATCTAATAAAATGAAATACAGATTCATTATAGAAATTGTGAAATCCGTATAGAGGCACAGAAGAAAATAACAAGTCAGTATAATTTCATCCTCAAAAGATAAACACAGATGATATATATGTATAATCTCAGAATGTTAATAGTGTCTTGTGTAACAAGCACACACGTACATATATGCATGAGCACGTGTGGGAAGGATAAATGAACTAAGTAGCTTAATGTTTAAGAGTACAGCCCAGATTCACTCAGCCTGGATTCACATCTGGTTCAGCCACTTAAAATACGGCCTTGTGTTGGCTACTTAACTTGTCTCTGCCTCTGTTTCTCTCTCTCTACAATGAGCATAATAACAATGGTACTTATCTGAAAGGATAATTGTAGAGATTAAATGAGATTATGCATGTAAATATGTAATATCTGGCTTATAATAAGTGCTCAATAAATGTTAACTATTATTAACACAAACATGTTTGTTACAAATTAAGATCATATTACAAATACCTTTTAAAAATAGGCTTTTTAGTCTGGCATAATTTTACATTTATAGAAAATTTGCAAAGATAATAGATTTCCCACATACCCCTTACCCAGCTTCTCCTGATGTTAACATCTAAAATAACCATGATACATTTGTCAAAACTAAAAAATTAACATCAGTACAGTGCTATTAACTAAGCTACAAATTCTATTCCTGTTTCACCAGTTTTTCTATTATGTCCTTTTTCCTGTTCTAGGATCTAGGCCAGGATACCATATTACATTTTAAAATTTCTAATTGACATCTGTTGAATTTTTGACATCAGATGGTACAAAACTAGATACAGTGCAGGATTTATATATGATATAAAGCAAGGATTAGCATTCTCTGAGGCCTGTGTATTAAAGATTTCTATGATTATGAGGGCTGGTTGGCTGCCCCGTATTTCCTTCCCTTCCATTTTTAAGTCGCTGTCCATTGCCATACTCTGTAGCCCCAGTGAAAGAACAGGAAATAAAACCATATATCCTACTTTTGAAACGCTGGTGACCTCTGGTCTGAAGACATACATGGCACAGACCAGTGTCCTCTAAAGAAAGAGGGAAAGTCAAACTGGCCACAAGCTGGCAGATCACGTGAGAAGGAGGGGTTTGTCGGGATATTCACTATTCAGTCTTCTGCTCTCATTGGAACTGCAGATCTTGGCTTTGTAGAGCCCATGGCAACAGTTTTCAGTTAGGGTGCTTCTGTAATTCTCACTACCCATTTTCAGTAGGGCACAGCCATGTTGTCATAAAAGGACCTGAGACACCCACATGAACAGATATTTGTTGGTATTGTAGAGTGTCTCTGGGGGAGCACCTCAGATAGGAAGTGGAAAGTCAGACCTTACATTCTGGTCAGGAACCTGTCCTCTGAGCCTTCTCCCAGTGATGTCTGTGTTCCTGATGCTGAGTGCTGCAGCAGAGGTTGCTGGAAGCAGGTGGCTAATTCTGTATGGGTTTCCGGGCTTGTCGGAAGGAGGGGTCCCTGAGGACAGGATGCCAATGGTTCATCTCTCACCACGGTTTGTCTAGTCAGGGGTTCAGTTCCCTGGCTCCAGCTCTGGTGATAGTGTACTGAAATTCCGCACCTTCGCCTTACTCTTTTCTGCTAACTCTGCTCATAGCAGTTCCCACACTTCCTTTGACTGGCTAGGAAGGCAGAGAAGAAGGAAGCCACTGCTGAAAAAGGTCAAGCTGAGCCATACAGAGAACAGAAAAGGAGTACAGATAAAGGAAAATTGTTCTGCTGTTAGAAGGCAGTTGGGGATGATGACATTATTATTGGACTATCTTTACTGTACCTAGATGCTGTTAATACCTTTCTCACACTGTTGTTGATGGTAATTGTTGACCTTTCATCTTTATTTTGCTGTGATAGCTCTTTATTGGAGTTCTTTTTCTTGATTTTATGTAAGAACACCTTTGGGTATCCACTCCAACTTTTTTTTTCTTTTGTACACAGAGGAGTTTCTTCCTCTTTCTTCTTTATTAGAATCTGTCTTCCCAAAGGCTCCTGCTTACTGATCCAGTGGTCTTCCCTTTCTCTGTAGATGTCTTGTGGCAAGAAGGGAAAGCCTCCGGAGCGGTGTACAGTGGGGAGAAGGAGCTCACTGAACTCCTTGTGAAGGTGAGCGAGTGCCTAGTACTTGAAGGGAGTGTGGCTCTGCCAGTTTAGATTACTGCATTTTTTTCTCCTTATTTTTGTAATTAAAAAAAATTACTTAATGAAAGTTTATTGTTAAAATAAAACTAAAGAGGTTTAGAAAGTGTCTCTTTACCCAGACATAGGCGAATATGCATAATATTGATCAAAGACATCTTCAATCTGTAAAAAAGTAAAATGTTACTTATGTTTCCAGGCTTCATAGACGCCCTGTGTAGAAGGCAGATAGTAGGGAAGGTAGTCCATCATTTGATATTATTAATGACACGATATATTTTGTTGGATCAGAAGAGACAAGAGATGGAAACTGGGTCATAATTTCCTGTACTACATGAGTCTCAAATCACATGATCTGAGAATGAGCAGTGGTCTCAATTATAATTCAAATAATTCTCATTTTTTGTTGACTTTAAAATTGCCTTTAGCTTCTTCCACTTCTAATCAAATTTATTTTTTAAACCCCACTTTGTCGTATAAAATTGGCATTGGACTGCTGGTCTCTAAGGTCTTTGTGTTTGATTATTGTAACTATGAAACTGTGCATACCTTACTAAATATTATAGGTTTTGCTCAGCTGTATCTTGACGTAATACCCTGACCTTACTTCTATGCTTAAGAATCTTTCAGTGGCTTCCCATTATATACAGGACAAAACTCAAGCTGCTCATGCAGGAGAAAATACAAGTCCCTTTGTGAGCCAGCTCCCACCTATTTTTTTCAACCATTCCTGTTATTTTCCCTCATGAATACTAACCACTGCCTTTTCTCTTTACTGAGTACACCTTGCTCCTATGTTGTTTTCCTTTCCCTCCTGTTCTAAGTGATGAATTCCTATTCATGTCTCAAGGTTCCACTGAACAGATAACCTCCAGACCACTCAGGATGTTCGTTATTCCCTCTTTAAGACCCCTTACCTTCATGTACGTATGTACATCTGGTATCGCACTTAAAATAGTTGTGCCAGACACTCTACTTAAAGTGCTTCGCATGCGTGATCTTATTTACTTATGGCTAGGACCCCATCAGGTAGGTACTATGATTATCCCCTTTAGCATATGAGGAAATTGAGCCTCAGAGAGGTTATCTGACCTAAGAATACACAGCTAGAAGTGATAGGTAAAGCTAAGATTTCAAACTGGGGCTGTTTGGTGTTTTAGTCTGTGCTTTTAACCGCATTTATACTTCGTCTCTTACCACATTGTAAAATAATTTTTATGCCTGTCTCCTCCACTGTATTTTGATCTTCTTTAGATTGGGGAACATATCTTACCATTTTTCCAGTTTCTAGTGTTGTGTCTGATACCTAGAAACTTTTGTTTTTTGCGTGATTCTTTTTTTTTATACAATGTAATCGTCTTCACATCTGCTTGCATTTCTCTGCAGGCTTATGGAGATTTTGCATGGAGTAATCCACTGCATCCAGATATCTTCCCAGGACTACGTAAGATAGAAGCAGAGATTGTGAGGATGGCTTGTTCCCTATTCAATGGGGGACCAGATTCCTGTGGATGTGTAAGTATATGCAGGTGGCATCCTATAATCTGATTTTTTTTAGCTTAAAATGGAAGAGTTTATTCAAAACATTTTATTACACAATACATGATTATTGTAGGAAGATCCAGATTAACAGCGATTTTTAAAGGTTATGATTTTGTAATTCATGGAGTATCAACATTTTGGTAAATATCTTCTAGATATTTTTTTCTCTTCAGTCTTTTATTTTGAAAAACTTTAAACTTACATTGTCAGAATAGTTTAAAGAACATCCTAGATTCACTAAATGTAAATATTTTGTCATATCTGCTCTCTCCTCTTCTTTCTCTCCCTCCCTTTCTTCCACCCACCTACCTACCTACCCACTTATCTATATAACTTTTTCAAACCATCTCATAGTTTTTTGATATACGTGTTTAGCTTGAGCTGGATGTTTATTATTTTGCTATAAATCGAATCTCAGTTGGTTTAGGAATAAAGGAAGAGGGTGTCATTGTATTTAAAGATGCACATGAGGATTCCTTCTTTCAACTATTCTTTCCAGTAGGTTTGTTAGTTTTCCTAAACTGTGATTGATAAACTTCTGTTGAGGTTTGGTACCACAAACTGATATTGCCTTCTCTAGAAAAAAGTAAATTTCAGCTTATCAAGATAGTTAGATTTAACCCAGGGTGCTGTAGTGGTAACCTAGAGATGCTAATTCTATCATATCAAATACTTTTGTAATCATTAGAAAGTCTGCAAATTTAATTTTGAAGGGCCCATCCAAAGACGAGAACATTTTATAGTTACTTTTTTGTTTTTCCCAATAAGCAGCATTGGGTTTTACTTTGAAGTTGGCACCATGAAAAATCAACATGTTCAAATACTCAGTAGCTAACAAAACTGGTATTCCTGGCATTCATTTTCCCCCCAAAAGTTCCAAAACTGTTAAAAACCAACCATAATCTAGCAGTGGGTTCCCTTGTGGCATTTAGATGAACGGGATGATGTAGAGGGGAGATGCCAGTGTACTTACAGTACGTGGGTATTCTTCTGTGCCATTAGACTCTTGATGAACTTTTTTTTTAAGCCTCACTAAATATTTTTTTTAAATAATTTCTTCTGAAGATCAGTTGCTCAGTTTACTTTTTTTTTTTTTTAATGGAGTATAGTTGCTTTACAGTGTTGTGTTAGTTTCTGCTGTACAACGAAGTGGATCAGCTATATGTATACCTATATCCCCTCCCTCTTGGACCTCCCTTCCACCCCCCCGAATCCCATCCATCTAGGTCATCACAGAGCACCGAGCTGAGCTCCCTGTGCTATACAGCAGGTTCCCACCAGCCATCTGTTTTACGTGTGGTAGTATATATATATCAATCCTAACCTCCCAATTCGTCCCACCCTTCCCATCCCCCTCTGTGTCTACATGTCCGTTCTCTACACATGCGTCTCTATTCCTGCCCTGAAAATAGGTTCATCTGTACCATTTTTCTAGATTCCACATATATGCGTTAATATATGATATTTGTTTTTCTCTTTCTGACTTCACTTCACTCTGTATGACAGGCTCTGTGAACTTTTAAGAGACCACAGGTTAAGCACAAAAACAGTTTGGCCTTATCCAGTAAAGTTGAAGATACCCGTATCTTATGACCCTGATATGCCACTACTTGGGATATATTCTAGAAAAACGTACATGTATCAGGATAGATGTATATTCATAGCAGCATTGTTCATGATAGCTAAAAACTGGAAATAATTCAAATGCTTATCAACAATGGGGTGGATGAATCATAGAATAGTGTGTGTGTGTCAGTCTATTGTAGCTGTCACTCAGAATGATACTCAAATTACTCCATTTTTGGCCAGTGGAAACGTCTCAATTTTGGCTCCTGGGTCTTTTTGCATGACTCAAGTAGTCTTTGCAAGCTTCCTTTCTTTCCTTCTTCTTTTTTTTGGACAAAATATTTTTTTGGACAAAATTTTTATTTGATGAAATATTCCAGGTTTACCTTTTACATTTCCTGCTCCAGACCCAGAATCAGCCGTACGTTCAAGGAGCCCTAGTTCATTTATAGCCATGTAAAATATTTACATGGTTCCTAAGTCAAATTTATGGAATAAGACAGTTTTAAAAATTAACCAGAATAAAACCTGGAGAGACAAATAGAAAGTTGAGACATGAATGATAGAGTGAGAAAGGCTAACACACCTCTAGTTGGTATTTAAAAGCAGCCAGAAAAAAATCGATAACCTGTAAAGGTTTAACTTTTAGAACAACTGATGTTCTCAATAGCAACAATGGCTGGGGCAGTTGCGGTTAGAAGAAAGATGGGCTATGAGTTGAGAATTGTTGGAGCTGGGTGATACATGCAGGGGTTTTATTAATTCCCTCTTTAGCTGTGTATAAACTACTCTTTAGTTTTTCCATTGGGTTTTTACATTTCATTTACTGTGTTTTTCATTCTTGAGAATTCTGTTTGGTTCTTTTTTTTTTTTTTTTTAATTTGCTTGGTTGTTCTTTGTAGTCCCTTTCCTTGTCTTATGCTTTGCTTAAATATATTACACATAATTATTTTATAGCCTATGTCTGATAATTCCATTATTCATGAGCCTTACCTGTCTGCTTCTGCTGGTTTCACTTACGCTGTCTTGTATCCTTATATTTGTGTTTTGTTTTTTTTTCTGTGAGTCACTCATTTTCTTGGAAACTTAACTTTGAGTCCTAGATTGAAGTTAAGTTCTTCCAGAGAAGATCTGTATTTTTGTATTTACTTCTGCCAGTTACTGGGGATTTGCTGGGAAGTGCTGCCACACTGGAACCAATTTAAGTCTGATTTTCAGCTCTTAGTTTTGTACTATGGAAGTAGTCTGAACTCAGACCACAAACTCAAATAAAAGCTGTCTTGGCATACATTCTTGAGAGATCCTTATTTTTCTTTACCCGGAGCATCTGGGTTGAGAAAAGTAATTTTTCTTGCTGTTCTCTTCTGTACCAGCAGGGTTTATTTCTTGTACTGCTAAGAGTGTGGATGAAGTCTCTGTTTTCAGCCATCCCCTCTTAGATTCCTTATCTTGAGCAGGCCCTACATTTATTTCCTGTTTGTCAAAGTGGGAGTTTGAGGTCTAGATCTAGGAGTTGGCAATAACCCTCAAAGTTAAAACCAGCTTTGACATTCACTTATCTTGTAGGATTCTTGATTTTGCTTTGTTTAGGGGTTCAGTGTGTTCCTTTATGTTAACTCAGTGGTGGATGTAAAAATATTTTTTAATGTTTTATCAGGCTTTTTTAGTTCTAGTAAGGAGGGTTACCCAAGGTATATAATGTATATTGCTGGAAATCGAAGTTCCATGATTGTTTTTTTCCATGTGGGAGACCTTTGTATACTTGAAAGCCTCTTTCCCCCTGAATCTTCTCTTCACCACAGTTTTCCTAGGATTCTCTGCTTTTCTTAGAGAATATGATTTCGCAGGTTTCCACCCATGCCCGTCCTTCCTCTCTGAATGCCTTTTGGTTATCTGTGACTAGCCAGCTGGACACAGTTCTGCAAATGTAGAGCAGCACTGAGCTTTCAATCTCTTTCTTATCTGGGTTCACTAAATTTACCTTAAACCTTTCCTCTAAGTCAATATTTTTATTCTCAGCAGTGTTTAGTCTGTTTCATGCTGTTCCTAATGTATTTAGTAATTCTGGAATCATGCTACTTGGTACTTTGGTTTTTATTTCAGGTCTGTGGTCTCGTTCTGCTGTTTCAGTGTCCAGTCTTTCAGCTTTTGTTTTCTTGAATTCATGTTCTTATCATATTGTCCTATAGTGAGAAACAGGAGGAATTTCCTTCTGAGTTGGCCTTTATTTTGCAGGCTACCTTTTTTTCTTTTTATATGTTTGCATAGTTACCAGGCCATTTCTTTCATCTTGGCTCATGCTTCGGTGACTGTCTCTAGACATTCTGTTTGTTCTGATGCATGGTGGGTCATTTCTTGTCTGAGAGGCAAGGCTTGGGTAAAGCTTTGTTCCACCTGTATTAGAATATCTAGGCCTCTTCTGAGATTTTGTTAAAAGTTACCTACTAGAGTTCACTCTGCCTAGCTGGAAGAGAATAATACTCTTTGGGTTTTCTTTCTTTAGCTCATCCTGTATCCCTGGAGTCTTCACTTTAAAGAGTCAGTCCTGGTGTTCTCTCTCCCCAGCCGCTATGTCTATCACCCGCTCATCTGACGATAAAGAAACCGCCTCCATTTGCTTCTCTGAAGATTTGGGGGGTATTAATGAGAATTCTCAGGGTTTTGCTGACTTACCCGGACAATTTCCATGTCTTGGAGGAGGGATTAAGAACTGGGTTTTACTCTTTGCTGTGCTTTAGAAACTTGTTTCTTTTTCTCATCATCAGTATTTCCCTCTCTTTCCTTGTTTGGTTGTTGTTATTGCAGGGTTTTACTGCTTTTTTCCTTTATTCTTGCACGTACTAGGGGAGAGAAAATCTGTGAAGTAGTTTCAGTCTTCCATCTTAATCCAGAAATCCAACTCTGGGGGGGTTTTTTGCATTGCTACAGTTAAACCATGCCTCTCCCATTAGGACCCTTTTTAGTGCTGTGTCAGGGGTCAGGAGAAGGAAAGATAGAGTCTTAAGATCCCCAGTCTCTTCTGATACTTAGACTTTTATAAGAGAACTAATTACCTCTGGGATTATGTGAGTTTCTCTGTTTCTCTCTCTCGTCTCTGTATCTCTCTCTCGCGATGAGCCACTTTTGGTGAAGAAAGTTCAGAGTTCAGAGGTGGGAAACAAGAGGACACGGCCAACTGGCTGGGCAGTCTTTAGCCTGTTCCCAACTAAGGTATTAAGCTCTTGTCATTCTTTATTCTTCAACCTTAAACTGTCCTTTTATTAGCTTCATTTGCCCCAGTTAGAATGGGTGAGAGGTGACTTTATATACTGAAAGAAATTAGGTTGCCATGGGAAACAGTCTTGGCTTGTGCAAATGCCATCAGGTCCAAACAGTATCTAAAAGAAAAATTTCCAAATAGGACCTGTTCTCTTGTTTTCTGACTTAGATGTCATATATTAGAGTGAGAGGTTTTAAAAATGTTGAAAGATGTTGACTAACGTAATAAGTAGTTATTGAGGCCTCTGTCTTCTTACTTCAGAATTAGATTTCCATTTTTGGAGGGGTGGTGCCAGGGGTAGAGGGAAATGGGAGAGTAGCAGCATATTTGAACACAGAATTTAGGGATCAGAAATAAAAATTGGAAGTAAAATTTAGGTGTTCCTGCTTTTACAGTCCAAAGTACACTGGTGTTTGCCTAACAGATAATGATGTTGACTGGATTAGTTATTGGACTGAAAATAGGACATGTGAAGTGAGTGAGTGACTAGGGGTTTGGAAATATTTCTGCTTAGGTCATTACTGGACCTTAGTGAGAGATCAATGCACTGAGGACTTGATCCTTTCCCGACTTCCTTCACAGCTGGCTTGGTTCCTCATGTGATGTTCTGAGGTTTTACACTGGACCACAGGACATGCTGCGATTTGCAGCGCTGACCTCAACTGTAAGCAGAGAAATGCAGAGACCTACAAACAAGTGTCCTGTGCCCGAGTTCAGTGCCTTACTGTGTGGATGACGGTCACATGTTTCCTGAAGGCTTCCTCAATTACAAAATGACTGACTCTTCTCAGCTAATCTTCCATATAATTCCTGACTACTGGGATTTTGTATTTTATTTTTTTGGCTGCGTTGGGTCTTTGTTGCTGCGCGCGGGCTTTCTCTAGTTGTGGCGAGCGGGTTCTACTCTTTGTTGCGGTGCGCAGGCTTCTCATTGCGGTGGCTTCTCGTTGCGGAGCACGGGCTCTAGGCGTGCGGGCTTCAGTAGTCGTGCGGGCTTCAGTAGTTGTGGCTCACGGGCTCTAGAGTGCAGGCTCAGTATTTGTGGCGCAAGGGCTTAGCTGCTCCGCAGCATGTGGGATCTTCCCGGACCAGGGCTCGAACCCATGTCCCCTGCACTGGCAGGTGGACTCAACCACTGTGCCACCAGGGAAGTCCCTCCACTGGGATTTTGTATCCTGTGGTATTTTTGTCTTATATGTGGATATTACTTTAGGAAATTTCAGTCATCGCCTGCTCTCATTTCATCTCATGTTAAGTTACACTAAATATGAAAATATAGAAAGTTTTACTTTTTATCAAAAGATGGATGACATTGGGTGAATCACTTAGTCTCTCAGTTTTGGGGCTCAGTTTTCTTACCTGTAAAATGGAAAAGCTTTCTAAGATTATATGAATCTTTGGAGATGACAAATCTAAGGAAATATCTACCTAGCTCAGTGCTATGGCTTTTTTTTTTTTCTGTTTGTTTTGAAATTATTTCATTCTTAGATGTTATCAAAGGATAGCCAGATGGGTATGACATGCCTGTATTGGTCATGGTTTACTGAGAGTCAAATCAGGCATTAAGAAATGTTAATGGAGGGTCTGGTAGGTGTCAGCTACTAGCTAGGTGCCAGGAATATTGTCATGAGCAGAATGGTCCCCACCTTCATGAGTTTTGTAGTCCAGTGAGGAAAACAAGATGAATGAAATGACCTCTGAGTATTTTTGTATCAATTCTGGTAAAGAAATTCGCCTGTATCAGAGGTGCTAGGCCTAGCTTCAGGAAAACATTTTTCTTCATTTTAAAAACATTAGGATTTGTTTTTTTTAATTTCAGATAAGTAAGTTAACAAGCTTCTAAGTAGAGGCTTCTCCTTTTTTGTGTGTTTCAAACTTATCAAAACCACAAGTTTACTTTGGAATATCTGAGTGTCTCTTCTTGGTCTTCTAATGTATTGCATAGCTGACTAGAGTTGTAACTTCACAGTTTCACATTCTTCAATGGGCATTAAAAATTTAAATCAAAGTCAGTAATCCTGATGCTTTTGGATGGGGTAAAATGCCCTATGCTATCTGCAACTGGACGAACAACAGAAATGTAGGCGGATTGTGCACAGATGGGATCTGGGCAGATGTACATGTGTTCATACAGTGTGGAGCTTCTAATCATTTAGTAGTTTTTATTCTTCTCCTGAAGCAAGATTGGGCTTAGCCAGTAAAGTCAAATTTTCCTTCTGGCGGACAGAAGCGTCTGCTCTGCAGCATGCATCCAAGAGCTCAGCTGTTTCTGCATCAGATACCCTCAAGATCAAGGCAGGAAGTGCATGCTGATAGCTATCCCCAACTCCCTTCCACAGATGGCCTCTCTTTTTTATTACAGGTGACCTCCGGGGGGACAGAAAGTATTCTGATGGCCTGTAAAGCTTATCGGGAACTGGCCTTCGAGAATGGGATCAAAACTCCAGAAATGTATGTACAGTTCCCTTGGTATTCATGGAGGACTGGTTCCAGGACCCCCATGGGTACCAAATCCTCGATGCTCAGGTCCCTTATATAAAGTGGTATAGTATTTGCATATGGCCTATGCATATCCTCCATATAGTGGTTTTTTAAAAAAATTTATTTTTGGCTGCATTGGGTCTTCGTTGCTGCACGCAGGCTTTCTCTAGCTGCAGTGAGCCGGGGGCTACTCTTCATTGAGGTGCACAGGCTTCTCATTGTGGTGGCTTCTCTTGTTGCGGAGCACGGGCTGTAGCGCGCAGGCTCAGTAGTTGTGGCGCACGGGCTTAGTTGCTCTGCGGCATGTGGGATCTTCCTGGACCAGGGCTCAAACCCGTGTCCCCTGCATTGGCAGGCGGATTCTTAACCACTGCGCCACCAGGGAAGCCCCTCCATATGGTTTTAAATCGTCTCTAGATTACTTAGAATACTTAATGTGTAAATGCTATGTAAACAGTTGCCGGTATGCAGCAAATACAAGTTTTGCTTTTTGGAACTTTTTTCCCCCTGAATATTTTCCTTCCTTGGGTGGTTGAACTCATGGATACAGAGGGCTTGACTGTATGTGTGGCTGGGTTTTTTCCCCTTTTAGGTTTGTCTGTGTGGAATACTGCTGTGTGAAACAGCCTGATAATCTGTTTTCTGCTTCTTGTCTTCCTCTGGTAATTCCACTCCTCTTCTCTCCTGTCCTGTGCCCTTGACCATTATCCTTCACATTCAGCAAAGTCCTAAGTGGATCTGCTAGTTAATATTGGAGGTCATTCCCTTTCCCAACCACCCAGATTTATACATGGTGTATATTGCAAGCAAGAACAAGATCCTTTTTCTAAAAGTTGACAGAGTTATAGGAGTACATCTTTGAATTCTGTGATGCTATAAGTTTATCTCGCACCTAAGGAAAGCTCTACTTAGTTCAGTGAAAGTTACGTAAATATAATAGGCTGCCTCGGGGTGCTCCCTAAGAAAATTTCAGCCTGACAGCTGTGTTCTGGGAGGAAAATTTTTTAAACTCTTCTTGAGATTTACCCATATTGCCACCCCATGGACATAATTTTGATACTTGGTCACATTTTTTTTTCTCTAGGTTCCCTCCTTGTACAGTGTGTTTATACCACATCTTTTGGGTTAATTTTTTTCCACAAGTGTCAGTGACTAAGGATTTTGTTGTACATGATCTCATGCTGTGATTCATACCTAGCCTAAGAGAGTAAGTCAGGCTGCCATCTTTCTTCATGCATGAATCTTTGATGCTTGGTACTTATTCAGTGATAGTGATTTTTCTGCCTTAAAGGGAACAGATTAATTGTAAGAGAGGAGTAATTGAGGGAAGTCTGAAAGCAAATGACTTGGTTTCCTTTTTCAATACTGTTTGAAATGCTGCTCCCAAATATGTAGGAAAAATGGGGATTTTAGTTTTTCATAGGATTATGGTCTTTCAGAGATGGAGAAGACCACTGATCTGATGCTTGACTGCTGCTTTAATATCCCTGCTGAGCACTCTTATGTTTTCTGCTTGAACACGTGTTGTGTCAGGAAGATTGCTCCTGACTGAGGTACCCGCCTTTGGGTAGGCAACCACTAGAGGGTTCGACCGCGTGTTGATCGGATCCAGATTCCCTGTCAGCCCTGATTTATGCTTGGGATCCCTCCATGTGGCATTATTTCCAAGTTCTTCCTGCTACCAAAATGATTTGGTAGCAGGAAGAAGGAGGGAGAAGGTTTCTCTAGAAAATCAGTTGACCTCTTTTTGTCTATGCTTAAAAAGAAAAATAAAACAATATAAACAGTTTTAAAAATTGGACTAAAAATAATCAGAAGTTTCTTCCTGGTGATTTAGATTAGCTGCTAACCATGTTATCTCTTGAACCCTGTTTTGATTTGAATTTCACTGTTTTCTTCTTCTCTGTCCTTTAGTGTAGCCCCCCAGAGTGCCCATGCTGCATTTGACAAAGCAGCCAACTATTTTGGGATGAAGATTAAACGGGTTCCACTGAACAAAGTGATGGAAGTGGATGTTCGGGTGAGTTCCTATGAAGGGCTGTTGTCTGTCTTGGGCTGCAAGAAGCAGGAAGTGCTTTTTCCAGTGTCACACACAGATAGATAGGCTCAGAATGCCTTTGATTGTAGTAGCCAGACTTGCCACTGGCAGTGGTGAGTCACTGCAGCTTCAGTCTTTTCATAAACTCTAATAGGAAGATGAGACTAACTTGAGACTTTAAAGACCTGGGTTTTGCTTCAGCACCATCACTTTCTCTTCTGTCTGTAAAATGAGCCAGGACTAACTAGCCCTAAGACTCTCACTGTTGTTTTCGATTGGTCTGAATTAGTACCATTGCCATTATAATAGTAATTTTTTTTTCAGAAGTAAACTACAATTTATTAGCACTAGCATTATTCCCCCCCACCTTAATTGAGGTATTAACTAATTGACAAGTAAAAAATTGTGTATAAGGTATACAACTTGGTGTTTTGATATATGTATACATTGTGAAATAATCACCACAGTCAAGCTATTTAACATCTCCATCACCTCACGTAGTTACCATTTTCTTTTTTCATGGTTAGAGTACTTAAGACCACCCTGCAGATCTCTCAGCAGATTTCAGCTATACAGTGCAGTATTGTTCAGCATAGTCACGTGGCTCTACATTAGATCTACAGAACGTACTCATCTTGCACAACTGGAACTTGGTACCCCTTGACCAACATCTCCCTGTTTCCCTCATCCTCCAGCTCCTGGCAACCACAGTTCTACTCTTTGCATCTATGAGTTTGTTTTAGATTCCTCATAAAAGTGAGATCAT
Organism: Balaenoptera ricei; assembly: GCF_028023285.1. Classification (NCBI taxonomy): domain Eukaryota; kingdom Metazoa; phylum Chordata; class Mammalia; order Artiodactyla; family Balaenopteridae; genus Balaenoptera; species Balaenoptera ricei. The sequence continues at coordinate 63,684,879 of NC_082654.1, read as the reverse complement.
GCAGTATTTGTCCTTCTGTGTCTGGCTTATTTAACTTAGCGTAATGTCCTCCAAGTTCATCCACATTGTCGCAAATGGCAGGATTTTTTAAGCCAGAGTAATATTCCTTTAGTAATTATTTTTATGCCTTGCATTTATATAGAAGAACTCTGTAGTTTTCAGAGTGTTATCAGAATCGCATTTGAGCCTCATGACAACCTGGGGAGGTCGTAGAAGCTGTTAGTGTTCTTGCAGCCGAGGAAACACACTGGCTGAAGTTACGTAGTTTCCTCAAGGCTTCACTGCTAATAGGTGGGGCGAGGACTCATATCTGGCTCTTTTGCCTCTTAGCCCAATATTCTTTTTTACCCTCACAGTGATTCTGCTGTTTTTGTATTGTGCTCTCAGACTGTTTCCCCCAAATGTTTGTATCCGGCCAGCACGGCAGGGCGGTGGTTTTCTTCCAGGTTGGAGAGGTGAAGCGGGGGTGCTAGTGGAACTGGAACTCGAGGCTGGTAGCCTAGATTGCTCCTGGTGGCAGGAGAGAGGAGGAATTGTGATGTGGCTTCTCACTTTCCTTTCAACTTTAAACCCCTAGGCAATGCGAAGAGCCATCTCCAGGAACACTGCCATGCTCGTCTGTTCTGCCCCACAGTTTCCTCATGGTGTGATAGATCCTGTCCCTGACGTAGCCAAGGTATGTGCGAGAATGGACTACTAGGCAGGCAGACTGAGATTTTAAAGTAGAATCTAATGGTGTGGTACTTGGCAAAAAGAAGCGATTTTGAGTTTGGATTCTAGCCCAGTGGTGATGAACAGCTCTCATCCGCCCCGTGACAAGCTGCACAGCTCTGCCCAAGCCTCTGAAAGCGACTAGCTTCTGCTGCGGGGGAGGGATAACACGAGGAGGAAGCCTTTGTTTAAACTGGACATTCTGAAGCAGTACTGACATTTTGATTCAGCTCAGGAAATAATCTCCATTTAGGGCATGGCTGCCAGAGCCCACCGTGCTGCCCCAGAGCACCCCTCCCTCCTTCCCCGCCCCCAGCCTAAATCAGAGTGCTTCTCATTTCTTGCTGGATTTTGCAGGTGAGTTTGAGGCCCTGCGTATTTAAATATAAAATAGAAACCACATTCAGATGAATTATTTTGAAGGCTAACTACATTTGAAAGACAAGCTTTATTAAAAATGTCAAAAATAGCCAGATTTTTAAAACATGGAAGACAGTGCCTAATGCCTTGGGCCTGTATCCCACCATTCCACCCGTGTCTTGCAAAGTTTTTGTTGTAGGGCTATAACTGATATTCTCTATGCTCTTTGGAACTAGCTGGCTGTCAAATACAAAATACCTCTTCATGTGGACGCTTGTCTGGGGGGCTTCCTCATCGTCTTTATGGAGAAAGCCGGATACCCACTGGAGCAACCATTTGATTTCCGGGTGAAAGGTGTGACCAGCATTTCAGCTGATACTCATAAGGTGAGCGAGGGAAGAGACCACATGTTAATCAAAGTAGACAGTTGATTATTTTGACTGCTCCCAATAAAATAAATCGGTTAAAGCATTAGTTTCCCCCATTAATATAAAATTAAATCTGGCTCTTTGCTCTCACCAAGGCAGCTGATTCGTATGACAAGGGACAGTGCTAGAGGTGACCAGCAGTAGTGAAAAGGAACCTGTTATCTTTATGTCACAGCTAGGAGAATTTCTGTATCCAGTGAGTGTACGTAACTGGGACATGCTAGTGTAGTGGCCCTTGCACAAAGGTTCCCTGAAGCCTTGAGATCCGTGGGGGTGGGGGAGGCGGTGAGGTTGATACCAGAGTTCCTAAGGGGAGGTATGCTGCAGCCCCCGTGCTCCTGGGGCTCCGGTACCTGCGTGAGTGGGGTTTATCACTGGAAGAGTCCTTTTGAAAAAGGGATGAACTTACGTGCTCAGGATGTAATGTTTGGAATGTCCATGCCTGCCACCCCTGGTGGACTGAGGCAAAGTGCCCTTTTTCTTCCTGTCCTCCTTGTGTGGCTCAGGGGGTAACATCAGTCACATGCTAGCTTCAGTGAGTTCATTAGGAGGGCACACTCGTGAAGCACATAGTTCATTTTAAAGCTGGATTAAGTAGCTTCTAGATCTTGAGCACATGGTGTTCTTAAGAAGGAAGTATGATACTAAGCAAAAAAGATGGAAAGGGAGTCAGATCGTGATTCTAGTTGCTCCAAGTGACCTCAGTTCCATCCTGTCCTGGCTTCCAGTGGAAATTTATCTTTGCTTCCATCCTGACATACCTCCCTGGGGTACTGTCTTAAATAAGGAAAACTCTATGCTGCATGAGAGGTAGGAAGCAAACCCATTAACTAGACAAGACACTGTTTTTCCTGGGCCTCAGATTCCTCATTCCTAAAATAGAGAATTTAAGCCCCATGAACCCCCCTGAAGTTTCTTATACTCTTTAATAAATAAGTTGGAAATCTTAATGTGAGTGGGAACACAGGGAAACTGACAGGGGGAATCTGCATGACGAGAGCTCTGGGGCAGGTCTGCCGCATGGAACTGTACACTCACCTGTCTGCTTCTCCCCCTCAGTACGGCTACGCCCCCAAGGGCTCTTCAGTGGTGTTGTACTCTGACAAGAAGTACAGGCACTATCAGTTCTTCGTTGACACAGATTGGCAGGGCGGCATCTACGCTTCCCCAACCATCGCGGGCTCACGGCCTGGTGGCATCAGTGCAGCCTGTTGGGCCGCCCTGATGTACTTCGGTGAGAGCGGCTACGTTGAAGCTACCAAGCAGATCATCAAAACCACTCGCTTCCTCAAGTCAGAGTATGTGTGGAAGGTTGGGGGGCTGTGCCGTGTCGCTTGCTTTGTCTGCTATAGGCTCGAGGCAGCTGCTAGGCCAAGTGCCACAGCTCCAGCCCGTCTGCAGGCCCCACAGCTTAGGAGTGTGGTGCTGGCCTGGGGGGATGAGCTCCCTTGCCGTGCTGTGACTTGGAGGCCACACCCGGGCTTCATCTGTAGGCCATTTTGCCTCCAAGGATGTCCCTAACAACTGGCAGCTCTTACCAGGTGCTGATGTACAGCTTAATGGTTAAGAGAGTGGTTCTCAAAACTTGAGGTTGAATCCTAATCAGTCACATGGAGGGCTTGTTAAGACGCAGATTGCCGGGCCCCACCCCTAGAACTCTGACTCAGTAGGTCTGGAACGGGAGTCTGAATATTTGCATTTCCGAAAGTTCCCAGTGGACACTAATGCTGCTGGTCTGAGTCACACTTGGAGAATCGCTGGAGTAAGAGAAGAACTGGAGAGGGGGAGGGCAGAAGGGGTGGTGAAATCTGGGGTTAAGGCTAGAACCAGCTTGTGTGCTTTGTCTAACACACCTCTTCGTGTGTCGCCTGCCTGGCTCTCCTTGTGTCACCAGGATTGGGGAGGCCTTTTCACGATCTTGAGGGTGAATGAAAGCAGGCAGTAGGCACGGCTCACTTGAAAAAGGCCTGCATATGGTCCTGATACACCCACCTGCTGAGAAGTGCTGTACCATTTCTTGCTTTAGGGATTACATGGATGACTTTATTAATTTTTTTATTTTGTTGCTGCACGCGGGCTTTCTTTAGTTGCAGCGAGTGGGGGCTACTCTTGGTTGCGGTGAGCGGGCTTCTCATTGCAGTGGCTTGTCTTGTGGAGCGCGGGCTCTAGGCATGCGGGCTTCAGTAGTTGTGGCACGCGGGCTCTAGAGTGCAGGCTCAGTAGTTGTGGTGCATGGGCTTAGCTGCTCCGCAGCATGTGGGATCTTCCCGGACCAGGGCTCGAACCTGTGTCCCCTGCATTGGCAGGCGGATTCTTAACCACTGCACCACCAGGGAAGCCCTACATGGATGACTTTTTTTAAAGAGAGATGGATTATTTTTCCAGGATTTACAAAAAAGTACATTGTTTATCCCTCAGATACCCCTGGGGGGCATATCATAATTTGGGAGTTGGGCAGACAGGTCAAGAGCCAACAGTCTTGATTCATTGGATCTAGTGGGGTTTGAGCCTTTAAATATTTTTAATATTTAGGAACCACTGATCTCAGTCTAGCCACCTTATGAGAAAACTTAAGCCCCCAAAGGTTAGATTTATTATAAGGGAGACATGAGATGACCAGAAGAATGTACGTGCCTGAATTTCCTTTTTGTTCCTTTTGTTTGTTTTAAGACTGGAAAATATCAAAGGCATCTTTGTTTTTGGGAATCCTAAATTGTCAGTCATTGCTCTGGGCTCCCATGATTTTGACATCTACCGACTATTCAACCTGATGAATGCCAAAGGCTGGAGCTTGAACCAGTTGCAGTTCCCACCCAGGTGAGCTTGAAGACTTTCCTTTACTCCATGACTGCTGAAGGACTTGGGCAGCAAGGTGACCTGAAGTAGAGAGAGTGACTGCTAGAGCTCAGCACTTTAGTGGCAACTGTAGTATCTTAGGATGTCTGTCTTGCCATTTGGAGTTATTCAATATCAAGAACAAAGACTGTTAGCTTTAAACTCTGGCAAATTAGGTGGCAGCCTTGAGACGAGTGGTTGGTCATGAGATTGTCTCCCACCGCCCCACACACACTTGCTCTCTTTCTGGGCTCTGTTCTGTCCCATCCGCAGGTGCTCTCATGACCTGAGTAATGGAGGGCCTCTAATCAAGGGCCTGTAATCATTCAGGCTGGCTGCTGTCGCCTTCCATAGGCATTTCTAACCTAATCTTCCAGGATGCCTTTAAATACACACTCCGCTTCAACAGAGTAGGTCTCCTAGTGTCCTCCACGCACCCCCCGATCCTTTCATGTGTCGTGCCACTGCCAATCCCATCTGGATTCCGTTTTTTCCTCTTCACAATCCCGCTGTACCCCAATCTCCCTTCAGGGGCAGTCAGTTTCTTCTTTGCCCTGAAGACCTTCGAGACCCCAGCCATATGGCCCTAGCCCCATGAGGGTTTATCACCCAAGGTAAAAGCGTCCTGTGGGTTGTCACATGGTTGAAGGAACAGCAGTGGACAGTTTCTGAGGGGAGGGGCAGGACAGAACAGCCAGCTGTATTTATCTTATCAGTGTGGTTCTTGGTCACGCTGAGGGTGTGAAGCCCTCATGCCAGCCCACGCTTGACAGCCCTGATGCCCAGGACTAGGAGCGCTTTGACTACACCTGTCACGAGTAACATGAAGAAGCAATCAATAAATTCCTGTATTTGGGGCTGCTTATTTCAGAACTTTTTTCCCCCTCTTTTTCCATGATTCGTCTCACTTTGTCTTTCTTCTCCCATAGCATACATTTCTGCATCACGTTGGTACACACCCGTAAGCGAGTAGCGATACAGTTCCTAAAGGACATCCGGGAATCTGTCACTCAAATCATGAAGAATCCGAAAGCAAAGACCACAGGAATGGTAGGGATACTTGGGGTTTTTTCTTCCTGTGGAAGTTTAGGTGGTGGTGGTGGGTTTGAAAGAATCAGATGACCTCCAGTCTGTTCCTGCCTCTGTCCCTTATCCACAAACCTCTTTCCTTATTAGTCGGAACTGATGCTCTCTGCTCACCCATTCCCAGGGTTTGTTTTAGTCTCAAATGAGGTATGCTAGATATAATAAGCACCTTGTAAATTTGAAAGTGCTGTACGAAGGCAGGTGGTGGTAATGTCCATTTAAAAAGAAAATTTTGACACGGGAAAGGCAATAAGCCTGTTTCCTCCAGAATTTTCTACACCAAATCCCATAGGACAGTTCTTTAGGCAGATAGGCAGACTTGGCAAATGCCTGTGAAAAACATCCTATGCCTTTCTGCTAGAATAGTGCCTGGGCTGGGGAGGGGGGCATGGTGGGAGAAGGAGCGCATGACCACAGCGCTGTTTGCTCCGAACCCCTCGTCTCTAATGACACTCTTTGACTGGGTTTGTAGGGTGCGATCTACGGCATGGCCCAGGCTACAGTCGACAGGAACCTGGTGGCAGAATTGTCCTCCGTCTTCTTGGACAGCCTTTTCAGCACAGACACTGTAACTCAGGGCAGCCAGATGAATGGTTCTCCAAAACCCCGCTGAGCTGGGATCCTCCGTGGCCCCGAGGTGCATCTGGCCTTCAGAAGGTGCTCGGGGTGTGGGACAGGCCACGTGGTTTCAACATCTGGTCTTTGCTCCATAGAGCACAGCGAAGCAGACCATGAGGCAGCTGGATCCTCAGGATTCTTGTTTCCATCCTTTTGTGGTTTTTAACGTGAAGACTCTAAAGGATTCCATGATGTAATTATTTTGCCCTTGTTCTAAATGTTACCCTGGGAATTGTTTTAACTATTTCCTTGTCTAACCTCCCTTGCTTTCGGCTTCACTTAATCACGGTGTGGCAGCTCTGACCTGTCCTGACTCCTTAGGGAAGCTGGGCTACGGTTTACGAGATAGGAAAAGGTTTGCTTTGTTACCTCAGGCAGGTGGGCTAGTCAGACGGGAAGTGTTCCATAACCGAGGTTTCCCTCGGTGGGGGTGAGGTCTGCTCTAAGCAGGCTTCTCCAGTCCTCCTCTGTGAGTGCTTAGCTGTCTCAGGGTCCCTTCTATTGCAGCTTGTGTTGTCTCTTGAGGACACAGGTTGAGCAGCCATTGTTCTTGTTGTGCGGGGCCGGCGTGGTCCAGCAGGTCTGCTCAGTCCACCCAGGCAGGGTCTGGAGCAGTCGCGGGTCCTCGTCTGTGCCTGCAGTTCCCATTTGATACTTGGTTGTCATCATCTTTGAGGAAATTATGCTCCCACTGGTTTGTTCCTGTTTCCATGGACGAGGAAGAGAATCTAGGACCTTCTGGGGCTCTGGCGCTGCCTCTCTGTATTGGCAGTGTGAGAGCACACCTCAACTCTCTTGGGCTGGTGATGATCGGAACCAGGCCCTTTTCTATACTTTTCTGAGGATCAGAGTGGGGTGAGCACCCAAATTCAAATGTGTCACCAGAGTTGGCAGCAGTCCTCGCCTCCCTGCTGCTCTGAGCCGTCAAGCATGTTTGTTTGCCTGAGGGAGCAGCTCAAAGCAGCTTCACAAATTGCCTTGACTTACCCGAGGTGGGTGTGAGGAGTGCGTGAGAGAGCCCCCAAGGCAAGGAAAATCTCTCTCCATTCTGTGTTCTTCCTGCCTCTTCCCCCTTTATTCAGCTCCCAAAGGTACGACGGCAGTTAAGCCTCAGGTACTGCAAGCTCCTTCGCCCTGGCTAGGATGAGGTCAACTTTCTGGAATAGGAAGACATGATGGCAAGTGTCAGCTGTGGCCTAGGGCCCGGGATTCCTTCGTAAGACTAGTTGCTCAGGGTGGCGCAGGGACAGGACCCAACCCTGCGCCCACTCCCCACCCTCTGCCTGCCACACGGGGCGCTGATCTAGGTTGAGCCGGTGTCCTGCTCTCGTGCTGACACACCCTGTGCCTTCTTCCTCAACGGGGACGCGCTGCTCCTGACCCGGGCCGAGGGGAGCTGGATCAGTCCTTGAGGCTTTCACCTGGGTAGGGGCAAGTCGGGAGGAACTTTCCTTTGTCCCCCTACCCCTCTCAGGGACTCCTGAATATTCAGCCTCTTCAGGCTGGCCTCCTCTAGCCTTCTTCGCTGGGAACGCCGGCCGGGAGAGCCACGACACCCGGACTTCCTGCCAGCTCCTTGGCACGGCTGTCTGAAGTGTTCTTTAGCTCTGTACTTCCTCCACACTAACTGTGGCCAGCTGGCCGCGTCGTTGCAGGGCTGGTGTGGTGTGTTTCATCCTGTCTTCTGTGGGTTCCAAGGATGGTTCGGGTGTGTTTGTGTTTGTTAGAGGCCGAGATCCTTCGGACGTGAGAGTCACGTTCCCTCTGGTGGCTGAACTGCTGGGCACCTCCTGAGAGAGACTGTGCATGAACCGTCCCTGGATCTCCAGTGTGTTCAGGTTGGATAGAGGAAGTCCAGGGGCCCAGAACCACCCGGCAGGCACCACTGTGGTTTGTCAGCTGCTAAAATGGAGAAGCACGTGCCCTGCAGAGTGTGCGGTTGCTTCCGGTGTCTCCCAGGACCTTCCTCTGTGCTGTGACATTGCTTGGGGCGGTGGGGGGTGGCACGATGGTGTTTTCCAAAGGGACCTGCTGTTGCCACTTTAGGTTATGATCACGAGCCTCCGTCTGACCCAACACTTGTGGGCTTTCTACTCTGTACACCTGTGCACACGAGTAACAGTCTGGCAGAGGTGGGTGGAATGTCTTGATGATGTCTTGTTGCCAGCAGGTGTCACATCGGCCTCTGTAAAAACTGTACTCATTTCTGGGTTAGAATTAAGTAGTCGCATGAATATACTGCCATGTCACTTTTAACATGACCAGTTTTATACTTGGAAAACGGTACTTGCCTCTTTTAGATCTTTTCTGTCTTTAACCTCCCCCTTTTCCATCTCAAGGCTCCCTTCCTAATTGCAGCAATAATCTCTTAAGAAGCAATTAAGTAATAAAATGTCCCAAATTTTAATCATTGTGGCTGACTATATTCATTTGTCTATTTAGGCACACAGGGAAGATACCTACTGGGGTGGTGGTGGCAGCTCCAAACCGGCTGCTGGTGAGAAAGCGCCCCTTTGTGGGGAAATGGTTGTGTGTGACCACTGATACCAGAACCAATTCACAGCCATGGACGAGCAGCAGTTCTGCTCAGTTCCAAGCACTCTCCTTGGCAGCTCCACCAGGAGTGGCGGTCACACCTGTTTAAAGGTCTGGAACTCACATCTTCAGTTGCTTGGGGCCAGGGCCTTGTCTTAAGTTTTCAGTCACCTCCCTCGTCCACACCTGCTTACATCTTACTGATGGATGGAGCCCTCTGGGGTGGTCTCCACCTGGCTGGGCAGTGTGGATCCATCTCACCAAAGGACGCTGATTTCAAGCCCACATTTGGTTTGGGAGCCGATGGAACTCCTCAGATATCTGCACACGTAACCACTGGGCCTCTTGTTCCATTATGAACAGGAAGTGAGAAGTCTTTCCGAAGGGTTATTCAGGCTCTGAAGTTCTGTCCTTCAGGTAACCCAGCTTTTCATTCTGGCTCTCAGCCCATTCACACTTCGCCAGAATCAAGCCAAGGAATACCACCTTTGCCGTATAGTTTCTGCCAAATAACTTGGTTCCCTGGGCCCCTATACTTGCTTTGGGGTAAACCCTAGAGAAAAAGGGGCCAGGATATGTTTGGTGAGGAGGCGTGGTCCACCCAAGAAGTGGTGTCTTGATGCTTACAGCTGCTCCTTACAGCTGTGAGCCCCTTTGCCTTCTCTGTGGGTCTTGACAGCAACAAGCTGCTTTTAGCTAGACCCAGTAGTGACAGAAGTAATGACAGAGGCCTAACTTGGTAGCCACCAGCTATAGCCTGTAAGTAGAAGTCAGGTGTTTGAGAGCCTTTTCTTGAGCTGGAGTTGTAATTGCCTTACTTTTTCTTGTGTTTCTTTGGTCCATAATAGCTCCTTAACATCCTCCCCTGTAATTTCAATTATTTGCATTAATTTTAGAATAAACATGTTTATTTCTAAAAAGTGTTGCTTGTGTCTTTGTACCACATCAAGGTGCTTCATATAACTGTAGTGCCCTCTGGGTTGGCGTTTTTCAGTCTTTGATCCATGAGAGTAAGCAGAGGCAGAAAGGTGACATAACAGTCCATACCACCATGTCTAGTGGCTTGTCCCCTGATCCACAGTCATTAGGTCAAAGCACATTTAGAAGAATTTATGTCAGAAGTGAAGCAGATGGGGGAACCACTGTCTGAACCTTGTTGGTCCGACATTAAGCTTTACTGAGAACTTGTTACTAAAAAAGGTTTCGGAGAGAGAGAGATCAAGATGGCAGAATAAAAGGACACGGAGCTCACCTCCTCCCATAAATACATCAAAAATACATGTACATGTGGAACAATTCTCACAGAATACCTACAGGACGCTGGCAGATGATCTCGTACAACCAAAGCTTCAAGAAAGATCACCATATAACTGGGTAGGATGAAAGAAAAAATAAATAGGAATCGGGATGGGACCTGCGCCCCTTGGAGGGAGCTGTGCAAGAGCAAAGGTCTCCTCACCCCGGGAACCCCCTTCACCCGCTGGGAGATCAGCCAGGACAGGGAGCTTCAGCAGCTCAGAGGAGAGAGCAGCCAGCTGGCTTGCAGCAGGCAGCACAGAGAGAGACCAGCACAGACAGTCCCAGCCACCTCGTTGCACTCCGCAGCCCAGATGCGCATCTGCTGGAGCATGTGGGGCTGGGTGCTGAAACTTGGGCTTCAGCAGATAGACCCAGGGAGAGGACTGGGGTTGGCTGCACAGAGATAGCCCAAAGGGGCTGGAGTGTGGTCCAGGCTGCAACCAGGGGTGTGCGCAGGACAGAGTATGGGTTGGTCACAGAAGCCGCGTTATTAACGTGCACACCAAGGGGGTGGGCCTTGCCATAGCAGCCTCATTCTCGGTGCTTACAGTGGGCACGGCTACCCCTCTACAGCTCTGGGGGCATGTGAGTGCTGGCGGGTTGCCCATATGCCGAGGCAGGGCTGAAATCTGAGGTGTGTGACTTCAGTGGATTTATGCTGCTGCAGGCAGCTTTGTAACTTCATTGCCTGTGGGACACCTGAGCAGATTACTGGTGCTCCTGTAGCTACGGCGGGTCCGGCATTAGTAGCTGCAGGCTTTGTGGGCCCCGCGCATGCAGCTGCGTGGCCGGGGCCTGAGCTGACTCCTTAGCTCCCATGGCGGGTCCAGGTGTGCAACTACAGCGGTCCCCATGCCTGACTTTGGCAAATCTGTGCTAGTGGCTTTGTGAGCATGGCGCCTGAGTTACACCTGGTAGATTGCCTGCATTCCCATGGCTGACTTGGGGCCAAGGGCAGTGCCAACAACAGTGTACTTTGTGAGCCTGCACAACAGGTGACAGGCAACGCCACAGGGCACATTTCCCAGGGGACAGCTCCGGTGGAAGAAGACTCAGTGGCTCCTCTCTCAGCGGGAGTGCTCCAGTCCTGCCTACCTCACACCACAGCTCAGAAATGGATCTGGGGCTTCCCTCTCCAACAACTGGGGAGCAGACCCGCCCCAAACAGGACTGTAACAACCACAGAGCAAAGAGCAGGCCCTGCTGAACATCCAGTGAAGGCTCTGGTCACCACAACACCTATCACACCTCCTATAACATCCAGCACACACTGAAGAAAGACATGGCAGGCATCCATACTAAAAAGTCCTCGCACCAAAAATATTAGGCCACACAGGGATGCTCCCACATAAAAACAGCCCTTCAACACCACAGTATATAACTTTCTCTTAAATTCATAGAGTCAGAGAAATTCAAGTGAAATGAAAAAGCACAGGAACTACTCCCAATTAAAATAAGAAAATCCCCTGAAAGAACAAACAATGAAACAGACCTCTACAGACTACTAGACCCCCAGTTCAAGAAGGAGGTAATAAAGATACTGAAAGAATTAAGGAAGGCTATCAATAAATACAAATCACTGTAAAAAGGAACTAGAAACTATAAAGGAGAGACAATTAAAATTACAAAACTCACTTGCCAAGATGAAAGCCAACCTAAAGGCAATAAATAGCAAACTAAATAATGCAGAAGAATGAATAAGTGATCTGGAAGATAGAGTAATGGAAATCACCCAATCAAAATAGCAGACAGACCAAAAAAAAAAAAAAGCAATATATGACATCTATGGGATAATATAAAGCATGTCAATCTATGCACAATAGGAATCCCAGTAGAAGAAGAAAAAGGGGATCGAAAATGTATTAGAAGAAATTATAGCTGAAAATTTCCCAAACCTAAAGAAAGAAACAGATATCCAGATATAGGAAGCACAGAGGGTCCAAAACAAGATGAACCTGAAGAGAACTACACCAAGACATAATTAGAATGGCAAAAGTGAAAAATAAACGGAGGATTCTAAAGGCAGCAAGAGAAAAACAAGGAATTAATTACAAGTTAACCACCATAAGACTATGAGCTGATTCCGATACAGAAACATTGCAGGCCAGAAGGGAGTGGCAAGATATATTCAAAGTCCTGAAATGGAAAAACCTGCAACCTAGGATACTCTAACCAGCAAGATTATCATTTAGAATAGAAGGAGAGAGAAAGAATTTCTCAGAGAAGAAAAAACTAAAAGAATACAGTAATACTAAAACCTATCCTAAAAGAAATATTGAAAGGTATTCTCTAAATAGAAAAGAAGATTCTATAGGAAAGAGAAAATCACACAATTGGAAAAGAAGTCACTTAAATAAAGCAGTACAGAGATTGAGGGAAAAAAAAATCAAAATTTTTCTGAAAGTGACGATAACCACCTTAAACAGCAAAAGTATAAACAAGATGTAAAAGAGGACGTCAGAACCATAAAGCATGGGGGAAGAAAGTAAGACAATGTAGATTTTTCTTCTTAGAATATGCTTGAGCCTATATGGCTACCAGTCTAAAGCAAGTAGATACAGTAATGGGTAAACATACTTGAAAACAGGGTAACCACAAAACAAAAACATAGAATAGATTCACAAAAAACGAAGAGAACAAAAAAGCATAATACAAAAGAAAACCATCAAATCACAAAAGGAAAAAGAAAAAGAAACAAAGAAGAAATACAAAACCAACAGGAAAACAAGGTTTAAAATGGCAATAAAAAATATCTTTCCATAATTACCTTAAATGTCAATGGACTAAACGCTCCAATCGAAACATACAGACTGGCAGATTGGATAATAAAACAAGAGTCTACAATATGCTGGCTATAACAGACCCACTTTAGGGTGAAGGACACACATAGATTGAAAGTGAGGCGATTGAAAACAATATTTCATGCAAATGGAAATGACAATAAAGCAGGGGGTAGCAATACTCATATCGGACAAAATAGACTTTAAAGCCAAGGCCATAAAGAAACAAAGAAAAACACTATATAATGATAAAGGGATCAACACAAGAGGAGGATATTACACTCGTTAACGTATATGCACCTATTATAGGAGCACTTAAATACATAAAACAAATGTTAAGAGACATAAAGGGAGAAACTGATGGGAATATAATAATAGTGGGAGATTTTAACAGCCCACTGACATTAATAAACAGATCTTCTAGATAGAAAATTGATAAGGGAAAAGAGATCCTAAATGACACAATGGAACAGTTAAACTTAATAGATATTTTCAGCATATTACATCCAAAAAACTAGAATACACATTCTATTCAAGTGCACATAGAACATTTTCTAGAACAGGCCACATACTGTCTCACAAAACAAGCCTAAACAAATTTAAGAGTATAGAAATTTGAAGTATCTTTTCTAACCACAATGGCATGAAACTAGAAATCAACCAGAGAGAGAAAGGAAAAGACTTACATGGAGACTATACAACATGCTACTAAAAAACCAATGGGTGAACAATGATATCAAAGAGGAAATTTTTAAAAACCATGAGACGAACAACAATGAAAATTTAACCATACCAAATCTCTGGAACGAAGCAAAAGCAGTCCTAAGAGGGAGGTACAGAGCCATACAAGTCTTCCTAAAAAATAAGGAAAATCGCAAATAAACAACCTAACCTACCACCTAAGAAAATTAGAAAAAGAATAAACAAAACCTAAAGGTAACATAAGAAATGTAATAATAAAGATCAGAGAGAAAATAAAATAGAGATGAATAAAAATTTAAAAATTCAAAAAAACCAAGAGTTGGTTTTTTGAAAGAGTAAACATAATCGACAAACCTCTGGCCGGAACGCCAAGAAGAAAAGAAAGAGGACTTAAGTTAAAAAAATAAGAAATGAAAGAGAAGGAGAAACAAACTTCTGAGTTGTTTTGTCTCCTTTGCTGCACATGCTATTATCGCCAGTCAGTGCATTGTGATGCACAAGGGCTAGGGTGAAATGGAAATTTCTCTTTTAGGAAACAGGAAATAAGTTACGAAGAACAGAATTCTCATCCAGTGAAAGGAGATGGTCTCTCTCTGGGCAGCAGTGTTGACTAAATGCAGAGAACCTGGAAATTTATTCAGGAGTTTTGGAAACCCTAAACAAAAAAAAAAATCACTGAGGGGCTTCCCTAGTGGCGCAGTGGTTAAGAATCTGCCTGCCAATGCAGGGGACACGGGTTCAAGCCCTGGCCTGGGAAGATCCCACATGCCGCGGAGCAACTAAGCCCATGTGCAACAACTACTGAGCCTGCGCTCTAGAGCTCACGTGCCACAACTACTGAGCCCGTGTGCCACAACTACTGAAGCCCGTGCGCCTAGAACACGTGCTCTGCAACCAGAGAAGCCACCGCTATGAGAAGCCCATGCACCGCAATGAAGAGTAGCCCCCACTCGCCGCAACCAGAGAAAGCCCACGCACAGCAACAAAGACCCAACACAGCACACACACACACAAAAAAATCACTGAACATCATCAGGATTCTCAAATTCTATCCAGAATTGAAACCAGCCTTGTGGCTCACAGGGTCTTGGTAGTCCGGTCGGGTGTCAGGCCTGTGCCTCTGAGGTGGGAGAGCCGAGTTCAGGATACTGGTCCACCAGAGACCTCCCGGCTCCACGTAATATCAAACAGCGAAAGCTCTCCCAGAGATCTCCATCTCAATGCTAACATCCAGCTCGACTCAACAACCAGCAAGCTACAGTGTTGGACACCCTATGCCAAACAACTAGCAAGGCAGGAACACAACCCCACCCATTAGAAGAGAGGCCGCCTAAAATCATAATAAGGTAACAGACACCCCAAAACACACCACCGGACGCGGTCCTGCCCACCAGAAAGACAAGATCCAGCCTCATCCACCAGAACACAGGCATTAGTCCCCTCCACCAGGAAGCCTACACAACCCACTGACCCAACCTTACCCACTGGGGGCAGACACCAAAAACAACGGGAACTACGAACCTGCAGCCTGTGAAAAGGAGACCCCAAACACAGTAAGTTAAGCAAAATGAGAAGACAGAGAAATACACAGCAGATGAAGGAGCAATGTAAAAACCCACCAGACCTAACAAATGTAGAGGAAATAGGCAGTCTACCTGAAAAAGAATTCAGAATAATGATAGTAAAGATGATCCAAAATCTTGGAAATAGAATGGAGAAATTACAAGAAACGTTTAACAAGGACCTAGAAGAATTAAAGAGCAAACAAACAATGACGAACAACACAATAAATGAAATTAAAATTTCTCTAGAAGGAATCAATAGCAGAATAACTGAGGCAGAAGAACGGATAAGTGACCTGGAAGATAAAATAGTGGAAATAAGCACTGCACAGCAAAATAAAGAAAAAAGAGTGAAAAGAATTAAGGACAGTCTCAGAGACCTCTGGGACAACATTAAGCGCACCAGCATTCGATTATAGGGGTCCCAGAAGAAGAAGAGAAAACGAAAGGGACTGAGAAAATATTTGAAGAGATTATAGTTGAAAATTTCCCTAATATGGGAAAGGGAATAGTCAATCAAGTCCAGGAAGCACAGAGATTCCCATACAGGATAAATCTAAGGAGAAACACACCAAGACACATATTAATCAAACTAACAAAAATTAAATACCAAAAAAAAAAATTTAAAAACAGCAAGGGAAAAACAACAAATAACATACAAGGGAATCCCCATAAGGTTAACAGCTGATCTTTCAGCAGAAACTCTGCAAGCCAAAAGAGAGTGGCAGGACATACTTAAAGTGATGAAAGGGAAAAACAACCAAGATTGCTCTACCCAGCAAGGATCTCATTCAGATTTGACGGAGAAATTAAAAACCTTTACAGACAAGCAAAAGTTAAGAGAATTCAGCACCACCAAACCATCTTTACAACAAATACTAAAGGAACTTCTCTAGGCAGGAAACACAAGAGAAGGAAAAGACCTACAATAACAAACCCAAAACAATTAAGAAAATGGTAATAGGAAAATACATATCAATAACTGCCTTAAATGTAAATGGATTAAATGCTCCAACCAAAAGACATAGACTGACTGAATGGATACAAAAACAAGACCCATCTATATGCTGTCTACAAGAGACCCACTTCAGACCTAGGGACACATGCACACTGAAAGTGAGGAGTTGGAAAAAGATATTCCATGCAAATGGAAATCAAAAGAAAGTCAGAGTAGCAATTCTCATATCAGACAAAATAGACTTTAAAATAAAGACTATTACAAGAGACAAAGAAGGACACAACATAATGATCAAGGGATCAATCCAAGAAGATATAACAATTGTAAATATTTATGCACCCAACATAGGAGCACCTCAATACATAAGGCAAATGCTAACAGCCATAAAAGGGGAAATCAACAGTAACACAATCATACTAGGGGACTTTAACACCCCACTTTCACCAATGGACAGATCATCCAAAATGAAAATAAATAAGGAAACACAAGCTTTAAATGATGCATTAAACAAGATGGACTTAATTGATATTTATAGGACATTCCATCCAAAAACAGCAGATTACACTTTCTTCTCAAGCGTGCACAGAACATTCTCCAGGATAGATCATAACCTGGGTCACAAATCAAGCCTCAGTAAATTTAAGAAAACTGAAGTCATATCAAGCATCTTTTCTGACCACAACACTATGAGATTACAAATCAATTACAAGGGAAAAAATGTAAAAAACACAAACACGTGGAGGTTAAAAAATATGTTACTAAATAACCAAGAGATCACTGAAGAAATCAAAGAGGAAATCAAAAAATACCTAGAGACAAATGATAATGAAAACACGATGATCCAAAACCTATGGGATGCAGCAAAGCAGTTCTAAGAGGGAAGTTTATACCTATACAAGCCTACTTCAAGAAACAAGAAAAATCTCAAATAAACAATCTAACCTTACACATAAAGGAACTAGAGAAAGAAGAACAAACAAAACCCAAAGTTAGCAGAAGGAAAGAAATCATACAGATCAGATCAGAAATAAGTGAAAAAGAAATGAGGGAAACAATAGTAAAGATACTTAAAACTAAAAGCTGGTTCTTTGAGAAGATAAACAAAATTGATAAACCATTAGCCAGACTCATCAAGAAAAAAAGGGAGAAGACTCAAATCAATAGAATTAGAAATGAAAAAGGAGAAGTAACAACTGACACTGCAAAAATACAAAGGATCAGGAGAGATTACTACAAGCAACTATATGCCAATAAAATGGACAACCTGGAAGAAATGGACAAATTCTTAGAAAAGCGCAACCTTCCGAGACTGAACGAACCAGGAAGAAACAGAAAATATAAGCAGACCAATCACAAGCACTGAAATTGAGACTGTGATTAAAAATCTTCCAACAAACAAAAGTCCAGGACCAGATGGCTTCACAGGTGAATTCTATCAAACACTTAGAGAAGAGCTAACACCCATCCTTCTCAAACTCTTCCAAAAAATTGTAGAGGAAGGAACATTCCCAAACTCATTCTATGAGGCTACCATCACCCTGATACCAAAACCAGACAAAGATACTACAAAAAAAGAAAATTACAGACCAATATCACTGATGAACATAGATGCAAAAATCTGCAACAAAATACTAGCAAACAGAATCCAACAACACATTAAAAGGATCATACACCATGATCAAGTGGGATTTATCCCAGGGATGCAAGGATTCTTCAATACACGCAAATCAATTAATGTGATACACCACATTAACAAATTGAAAAATAAAAACAATATGATCATCTCAATAGATGCAGAAAAAGCTTTTGACAGAATTCAACACCCATTTACAATAAAAATCCTCCAGAAAGCGGGCATAGAGGGAAAGTACCTCAACATAATAAAGGCCATATATGACAAACCCACAGCAAGCATCATTCTCAATGGTGAAAAACTGAAAGCATTTCCACTAAGATCAGGAACAAGACAGGGATGGCCACTCTCGCCACTATTATTCAACATAGATTTGGAAGTTCTAGCAACGGCAATCAGAGAAGAAAAAGAAATAAAAGGAATACAAATTGGAAAAGAAGAAGTAAAGCTGTCACTGTTTGCAGATGACATGATACTATATATAGAGAATCCTAAAGATGCCACCAGAAAACTACTAGAACTAATCAATGAAGTTGGTAAAGTTGCAGGATATAAAATTAATGCACAGAAATCTCCTGCATTCCTGTACACTAATGATGAAAAATCTGAAAGAGAAATTAAGGAAACACTCCCATTTACCACTGCAACAAAAAGAATAAAATACCTAGGAATACACCTACCTAGGGAGACAAAAGACCTGTATGCAGAAAACTATAAGACACTGATGAAAGAAATTAAAGATGATACCAACAGATGGAGAGATATACCATGTTCTTGGATTGGAAGAATCAACACTGTGAAAATGACTATACTACCCAAAGCAATCAACAGATTCAATACAATCCCTATCAAATTACCAATGGCATGTTTTTTACAGAACTAGAACAAAACATCTTAAAATTTCTATGGAGACACAAAAGACCCCGAATAGGGAAAGTAGTATTGAGGGAGAAAAACGGAGCTGGAGGAATCAGACTCCCTGACTTCAGACTACTCTACAAAGCTACAGTAATCAAGACAATATGGTACTGGCACAAAAACAGAAATATAGATCAATGGAACAGGATAGAAAGCCCAGAGATAAACCCACGCACCTATGGACAACTAATCTATGACAAAGGAGGCAAGGACATACAATGGAGAAAAGACAGTCTCTTCAATAACTGGTGCTGGGAAAACTGGAGAGCTACATGTAAAAGAATGAAATTAGAACACTCCCTAACACCAAACACAAAAATAAACTCAAAATGGATTAGAGACCTAAATGTAAGACTGGACACTATAAAACTCTTAGAGAAAACACAGGAAGAACACTCTTTGACATAAACCACAGCAAGATCTTTTTTGATCCATCTCCTAAAGTAATGGAAATAAAAACAAAAATAAACAAATGGGACCTAATGAAACTTCAAAGCTTTTGCAAAGCAAAGGAAACTACAAACAACATGAAAAGAGAACCCTCAGAATGGGAAAAAATATTTGCAAACGAATCAATGGACAAAGGATTAATCTCCAAAATATATTAACAGGACATGCAGCTCAGTATTACAAAAAACAAACAACCCAATCAAAAAATGGGCAGAAGACCTAAATAGACTTTTCTCCAAAGAGGACATACAGATGGCCAAGAAGCACATGAAAAGCTGCTCAACATCACCAATTATTAGAGAAATGCAAATCAAAACTACAGTGAGGTATCACGTCACACCAGTTACAATGGGCATCATCAGAAAATCTACAAACAACAAATGCTGGAGAGGGTGTGGAGAAAAGGGAACCCTCTTGCACTGTTGGTGGGAATGTAAATTGATACAGCCACTATGGAGAACAGTATGGAGGTTCCTTAAAAAAGTAAAAATAGAATTACTATATGACCCAGCAATCCCACTACTGGGCATATACCCAAAGAAAACCATAATTCAAAAAGAAACATGCACCCCAAACTTCATTGCAGCACTATTTACAACAGCCAGGTCATGGAAGCAACCTAAATGCCCATCAACAGACGAATGGATAAAGAAGATGTGGTACATATATACAATGGAATATTACTCAGCCATAAAACGGAATGAAATTGGGTCATTTGTAGAGACGTGGATGAATCCAGAGACTGTCATACAGAGTGAAGTAAGTCAGAAAGAGAAAAACAAATATCGCATATTAACGCATGTATGTGGAACCGAGAAAAATGGTGCAGATGAACCGGCTTGCAGGGCAGAAATTGTACACAGATGTAGAGAACAAACGTATGGACAACCAAGGGGGGAAAGCAGTGGTGGGTGGTGGTGGTGGTGTGATGAACTGGGAGATTGGGACTGACATGTATACAATGATGTGTATAAAATGGATGACTAATAAGAACCTGTATAAAAAAAGAATATTCAAAAATTCAAAAAAAAAATCTTCCAACAAACAAAAGCCCAGGACCAGATGGCTTCACAGGCAAATTCTGTCAAACATTTAGAGAAGAGTTAACACCTATCCTTCTCAAACTCTTCCAAAATATAGCAGAGGGAGGAACACTCCCAAACTCATTCTACAAGGCCACCATCACCCTGATACCAAAACCAGACAAAGATGTCACTAAAAAAGAAAACTACAGGCCAATATCACTGATGAACACAGATGCAAAATCCTCAACAAAATACTAACAAACAGAATCCAACAGCACATTAAAAGGATCATGCACCAGGGCTTCCCTGGTGGTGCAGTGGTTGAGAATCCGCCTGCCAATGCAGGGGACATGGGTTCGAGACCTGGTCTGGGAAGGTCCCACATGCCGCGGAGCAAGTGGGCCCGTGAGCCACAACTACTGAGCCTGCGCATCTGGAGCCTGTGCCCCGCAACAGGAGAGGCCGCCATAGTGAGAAGCCTGCACACCGCAATGAAGAGTGGCCCCCGCTTGCCGCAACTAGAGAAAGCCCTTGCACAGAAACAAAGACCCAACACAGCCAAAAATATATAAATAAAATTTAAAAAAAAAAAAAAAGGATCATGCACCATGATCAAGTGGGGTTTATCCCAGGAATGCAAGGATTCTTCAATATAGGCAAATCAATCAATGTGATAAACCATATTAAGAAGTTGAAGGATAAAAACCATATGATTATCTCAATAGATGCAGAAAAAGCTTTTGACAAAATTCAACACCCATTTATGATAAAAACTCTCCAGAAAGTAGGCAAAGAGGTAACTTACCTCAACATAATAAAGGCCATATATGACAAATGCACAGCCAACATCATTCTCAATGGTGAAAAACTGAATTCATTTCCACTAAGATCAGGAACAAGACAAGGCTGTCCACTCTCGCTGCTATTATTCAACATAGTTTTGGAAGTTTTAGCCACAACAATCAGAGAAGAAAAAGAAATAAAAGGAATCCAAATTGGAAAAGAAGAAGAAAAGCTGTCACTGTTTGAAGATGACATGATAGTATACATAGAGAATCCTAAAGATGCTACCAGAAAACCACTAGAGCTAATCAATGAATTTGGTAAAGTAGCAGGATACAAAATTAATGCACAGAAATCTCTTGCATTCCTATACACTAATGATGAAAAATCTGAAAGAGAAATTAACACTCCCATTTACCACTGCAACAAAAAGAATAAAATACCTAGGAATAAACCTACCTAAGGAGACAAAAGACCTGTATGGAGAAAACTATAAGACACTAATGAAAGAAATTAAAGATGATAGAAACAGATGGAGAGATATACCATGTTCTTGGACTGGAAGTATCAACATTGAGAAAATGACTATACTACCCAAAGCAATCTACAGATTCAATGTAATCCCTATCAAACTACCAGCGGCATTTTTCACAGAGCTAGAGCAAAATATTTCACAATTTGTATGGAAACACAAAAGACCCTGAATAGCCAAAGCAATCTTGAGAACGAAAAGACGGAGCTGGAGGTATCAGGCTCACTGACTTCAGACTATACTACAAAGCTACAGTAATCAAGACAGTATGGTACTGGCACAAAAACAGAAATACCGATTAATGGAACAGGATAGAAAGCCCAGAGATAAACCCACACACATATGGTCACCTTATCTTTGATAAAGGAGGCAAGAATATACAATGGAGAAAAGAGAGCCTCTTCAATAAGTGGTGCTGGGAAAACTGGACTGCTACATGTAAAAGAATGAAATTAGAACACTCCCTGACACCATACACAAAAATAAACTCAAAATGGATCAAAGACCTAAATGTAAGGCCAGACACTATAAAACTCTTAGAGGAAAACATAGGCAGAACACTCTATGACATAAATCACAGCAAGATCCTTTTTGACCCACCTCCTAGAGAAATGGAAATAAAAACACAAATAAACAAATGGGACCTAATGAAACTTAAAAGCTATTGCACAGGAAAGGTAACCATAAACAAGACGAAAAGACAACCCTCAGAATGGGAGAAAATACTTGCAAATGAAGCAACTGACAAAGGATTAATCTCCAAAATTTACAAGCAGCTCATGCAGCTCAATATCAAAAAAACAAACAACCCAATCCAAAAATGGGCAGAAGACCTAAATAGACATTTCTCCAAAGAAGATATACAGATTGCCATCAAACACATGAAAGGATGCTCAATATCACTAATCATTAGAGAAATGCAAATCAAAACTACAATGAGGTATCGCCTCACACCAGTCAGAATGGCCAGCATCAAAAAATCTACAAACAATAAATTCTGGAGAGGGTGTTGAGAAAAGGGAACCCTCTTGCACTGTTGGTGGGAATGTAACTGATACAGCCACTATGGAGAACAGTATGGAGGTTCTTTAAAAAACTAAAAATAAAACTACCATACAACCCAGCAATCCCACTACTGGGCATATACCCTGAGAAAACCATAATTCAAAAAGATTCATGTACCACAATGTTCACTGCAGCTCTATTTACAATAGCCAGGACATGGAAGCAACCTAAGTGTCCATCGACAGATGAATGGATAAAGAAGATGTGGCACATATATACAATGGAATATTACTCAGCCATAAAAAGAAACGAAATTGAGTTATTTGTAGTGAGGTAGATGGACCTAGAGTCTGTCATACAGAGTGAAGTTAGAAAGAGAAAAACAAATACTGTATGCTAACACATATATATGGAATCCAAAACAAAAAACAAAAACGGTTCTG
Source organism: Balaenoptera ricei (assembly GCF_028023285.1). NCBI lineage: Eukaryota > Metazoa > Chordata > Mammalia > Artiodactyla > Balaenopteridae > Balaenoptera > Balaenoptera ricei. The sequence goes on along the minus strand of NC_082654.1, from coordinate 63,662,216 downwards.
AAGAACCTAGGGGCAGGACAGGAATAAAGATGCAGACATAGAGAATGGACTTGAAGACACGGGGAGGGGGAAAGGTAAGCTGGGACGAAGTGAGAGAGTGGCATGGACTTATATACACTACCAAATATAAAAAAGATAGCTAGTCGGAAGCAGACGCATAGCACAGGGAGATCAGTTTGGTGCTTTGTGTCCACCTAGAGGGGTGGGATAGGGAGGGTGGGAGGGAGACCCAAGAGGGAGGAGATATGGGGAGATATATATATATATATGTATAGCTGATTCACTTTTTTATAAAGCAGAAACTAACACATCATTGTAAAGCAATTTTACTCCAATAAAGATGTTAAAAAAAAAAGAGAAGAAATAATAACCGATAACTACAGAAATACAAACAACCATAACACAATACTGTGAACAATTATAACCCAACAAACTGCACAACCTAGAAGAAATGGCAAAGTTTGTAGAAAATTACTGTCCACCACAATTCAATAAATAAGAAAGATATAATTTACAGACTGACCACTAGAAGTGAAATTGATATGTAATAAAAAAAAGCTTACTGTGAACAAAAGAGCAATAAAAGATGTCTTCACTGGGAAATTACACCAAACATACAAAGAACTTATACCAATCCTTCTGAAACTCTTACAAAAGACTGAAGAGGATATAACACTCCCAAAATCATTCGGTGAAGTGACCATCACCCTGATATAAAAAAAAGACAAAGACACTAGCAAAAAGAAAATTATAGGCCAATATCTCTAATGAATATACATGTAAAAATTCTCAACAGAATATTAGCAAAACAAATCCAACAACACATTAGAGAGACCATAGACCAAGTTAAATGTGGCTTCATCCCAGGCTCAGAAGGATGGTACAACATATGCAAATCAATCAGATGGCATGATACTAAACACAGAAAATCCAGAAAACTATTAGAGTTAATCAATGAATTTAGTAAAGTTGCAGGATACAAAATTAATACACAGGAATCTGTTAGGTTCCTATACACTAACAATGAAAAATCAGAAAGAGAAATTCTAGAAACAATCCCATTAACCACTGCATCAGAAAGAATAAAATACCTAGGAATAAATCTACCTAAGGAGGTGAAAGATCTGTATGCAGAAAACTATAAAATACTGATGAAAGAAATCAAAGATGACACAAATAGATGGAGAGATATACCATGTTTTTGGATTGGAAGAATCAATATTGTGAAAATGACTGTACTACCCAAAGCAACCTATGGATTCAATGCAATCCCTATCAAATTACCAATGGCATTTTTCACTAGAAAAAAAAATTTTACAATTTGTATGGAAACACAAAAGACCCCGAATAGCCAAAGCACTCTTGAGAAAGAATAAAGGAGCTGGAGGAATCAGGCTATACTGACTGATTTCAGACTGACTTCAGACTATACTACAAAGCTACAGTAATCAAGACAGTACGGTACTGGCACAAAAACAGTAATACAGATCAATAGAACAGGACAGAAAGCCCAGAAACAATCATTTAATGTCAATTAATTACACACTTACAGTCAATTAATCTGCAACAAAGGAGGCAAGAATGTACAATGGAGAGAGGACAACCTCTTCAATAAGGGTTCTGGGAAAACTGGACAGCTACATGTAAAAGAATGAAATTAGAACACTCCCTAACACCATACACAAATATAAACTCAAAATGGATTAAATAGCTAACTGTAAGGCCAGACACTATAAAACTCTTAGAGGAAAAAACAGGCGAAACACTCCTTGATATAAATCGCAGCAAGATCTTTTTTGACCCACCTCCTAGAGTAATGAAGATAAAAACAAAAGTAAACAAATGGGACCTAATTAAACTTAAAAGCATTTGCACAGCAAAGAAACCATAAACAAGATAAAAAGACAACACTCAGAATGGGAGAAAATATTTGCAAATGAAGCAACTGACAAAGGATTAATCTCCAAAATATAAAAACAGCTCATGCAGCTCAATATCAAAAAAACAAACAACCCAATGCAAAAATGGGCAGAAGACCTAAATAGACATTTCTCCAAAGACGACATACAGATGGGCAACAAACACATGAAAACATGCTCAACATCACTAATTATGAGAAAAATGCAAATCAAAACTACAATGAGGTATCACCTCACATTGGTCAGAATGGCCATCATCAAAAAAAATCTACAAACAAGAAATGAGGAGAGGGTGTGGAGAAAAGGGAAGCCTCTTGCACTATTGGTGGGAATGTAAATTGATATAGTCACTATGGAGAACAGTATGGGGGTTCCTTAAAAAACTAAAGATAGAACTACCATATGACCCAGCAATCCCACTACTGGGCACACACCCAGAGAAAAGCATAATTCAAAAAGACACATGGACCCCAATGTTCACTGCAGCACTATTTACAATAGCCAGGACATGGTGGCAACCTAAATGTCCATCAACAGAAGAATGGATAAAGAAGATGTGGTACATATATACAATGGAATATTATTCAGCCATAAAAAGAATGAAATTGGGTCACTTGTAGAGATGTGGATGGACCTAGAGACTGTCATACAGACTGAAGAAATGCAGAAAGAGAAAAACACATATGGTACATTGATGCATATATGTGGAATCTAGGAAAATGGTATAGATGATCGTATTTGCAAACCAGAAATAGAGACAAAGACGTAGAGTTCAAACGTAAGGATACCAAGGGGGAAAGGGGGAGTGGGATGAATCGGGAGATTGAGATTGACATATATACCCTAGTGCTACTACGTATAAAAGATAACTAATGAGAACCTACTGTATAGCACAGCAAAATCTACTCACTGCACTGTGGTGACCTAAAGGGGAACAAAATCCAAAACATATGTGTGTGTGTGTGTGTGTGTATACACATATATGTATATGTATAGTGATTCATTTTGCTGTCCAGTAGAAACTAACACAACATTGTAAAGAAACTATACTCCAATAAAAATTAATTTAAAAAAACTAAAAATAGAGTTACCGTATGACCCAACAAAACCACTCCTGGGTATATAGCTGGAGAAGACTCTAAATCAAAAAGATACCTACACCCCAATGTTCATGGAAGCACTTTTTACAATAGCCAAGACATAGAAGCTATCTACATGTCCAGCAACAGATGAATTCATAAAGAAGATGTGCTATATATATAGACATATGTATAAATAGATATGTGTGTATGCATATCTATATATGCACAATGAAATACTACTCAGCCATAAAAAAGAAAGAAATTATGCCATTTGCAGAAGAGATGATCATACGACATCACACAGAGAAAGACAAATATCATATGGTACCACTTATACGTGGAATCTGAAATATGACACAGATGAACTTATCTGCAAGCCAGAAAGAGACTCACACACATAGAACACAAACTCATGGTTCCCACAGGGGAAAGGGAGGGGGAGGGATAAATTAGGCGTTTGGGATTAGCAGATACAGACTACTATATATAAAACACAGAAACAGAGGGATTAACCAAGATGGCAGAGTAGAAGGACGTGCTCTCACTCCCTCTTGCGAGAGCACCAGAATCACAACTGGCTGCTGGACAATCGTTGACAGGAAGACCCTGGACTTCACCAAGGATACCCCACGTCCAAGGACAGAGGAGAAGCCACAGTGAGACGGTAGGAGGGGCGCAATCAGAGTAAAATCAAATCCCATAACTGCTGGGTGGGTGACTCACAGACTGGCGAACACTTATACCACAGAAGTCCACCCACTGGAGTGAAGGTTCTGAGCCCCCCGTCAGGCTTCCCAACCTGGGGGTCTGGCAATGGGAGGAGGAATTCATAGAGAATCAGACTTTGAAGCCTAGTGGGAATTGATTGCAAGACTTCGACAGGACTGGGGGAAACAGAGACCCCACTCTTGGAGGGCACACACAAAGTAGTGTGCGCATCGGGACCCAGGGGAAGGAGCAGTGACCCTGGGGGAGACTGAACCAGACCTACCTGCTGGTGTTGGGGGGTCTCCTGCAGAGGCGGGGGGTGGCTCTGTTTCACCGTGGGGACAAGGACACTGGCAGCGGAGGTTCTGGGAAGTGCTCCTTGGCGTGAGCCCTCCCAGAGTCTGCCATTAACCCCATCAAAGAGCCCAGGTAGGCTCCAGTGTTGGGTTGCCTCAGGCAAAACAACCAACAGGGAGGGAACCCAGCCCCACCCATCAACAGTCAAGTGGATTAAAGTGTTACGGAGCTCTGTCCCGCCACAGCAACAGTCAGCTCTACCCACCACCAGAGCCTCCCATCAAGCCTCTTAGATAGCCTCAACCACCAGAGGACAGACAGCAGAATCAAGAAAAACTACAATCCTGCAGCCTGTGGACCAAAACCCACAGTTACAGAAAGATAGACAAGATGAAAAGGCAGAGGGCTATATATCAGATGAAGGAACAAGAAAAAACCCCAGAAAAACAACTAAATGAAGTGGAGATAGGCAATCTTCCAGAAAAAGAATTCAGAATAATGATAGTGAAGATGATCCAGGACCTCGGAATAAGAATGGAGGCAAAGATTGAGAAGATGCAAGAAATGATTAACAAAGACCTAGAAGAACTAAAGAACAAACAAACAGAGATGACCAATACAATAACTGAAATGAAAACTACACTAGAAGGAATCAATAGCAGAATAACTGAGGCAGAAGAACGGATAAGTGACCTGGAAGACAGAATGGTGGAATTCACTGCTGCGGAACAGACTAAAGAAAAAAGAATGAAAAGAAATGAAGACAGCCTAAGAGACCTCTGGGACAACATTAAACGCAACAACATTTGCATTATAGGGGTCCCAGAAGGAGAAGAGAGAGAAAGGACCAGAGAAAATATTTGAAGAGATTATAGTCGAAAACTTCCCTAACATGGGAAAGGAAATAGCCACCCAAGTCCAGGAAGCGCAGAGAGTCCCATACAGAATAAACCCAAGGAGAAACACGCCGAGACACATAGTAATCAAAGTGGCAAAAATTAAAGACAAAGAAAAATTATTGAAAGCAGCAAGGGAAAAACGACAAATAACATACAAGGGAACTCCCATAAGGTTAACAGCTGATTTCTCAGCAGAAACTCTACAAGCCAGAAGGGAGTGGCATGATATACTTAAAGTGATGAAAGGGAAGAACCTACAACCAAGATTACTCTACCCGGCAAGGATCTCATTTAGATTTGATGGAGAAATCAAAAGCTTTACAGACAAGCAAAAGCTAAGAGAATTCAGCACCACCAAACCAGCTCTACAACAAATGCTAAAGGAACTTCTCTAAGTGGGAAACACAAGAGAAGAAAAGGACCTACAAAAACAAACCCAAAACAATTAAGAAAATGGTCATAGGAACATACATATCGATAATTACCTTAAACGTGAATGAATTAAATGCCCCAACCAAAAGACATAGACTGGCTGAATGGATACAAAAACAAGACCCATATATATGCTGTCTACAAGAGACCCACTTTAGACCTAGGGACACATACAGGCTGAAAGTGAGGGGATAGAAAAAGATATTCCATGCAAATGGAAATCAAAGGAAAGCTGGAGTAGCTATACTCATATCAGATAAAATAGACTTTAAAATAAAGAATGTTACAAGAGACAAGAAAGGACACTACATAATGATCAGGGGATCAATCCAAGAAGAAGATATAACAATTATAAATATATATGCACCCAACATAGGAGCACCTCAATACATAAGGCAACTGCTAACAGCTATAAAAGAGGAAATTGACAGTAACACAATCATAGTGGGGGACTTTAACACCTCACTTACACCAATGGACAGATCATCCAAAATGAAAATAAGTAAGGAAACAGAAGCTTTAAATGACACAATAGACCAGATAGATTTAATTGATATTTATAGGACATTCCATCCAAAAACAGCAGATTACACGTTCTTCTCAAGTGCGCACGGAACATTCTCCAGGATAGATCACATCTTGGGTCACAAATCAAGCCTCAGTAAATTTAAGAAAATTGAAATCATATTAAGCATCTTTTCTGACCACAACGCTGGGAGATTAGAAATGAATTACAGGGAAGAAAACGTAAAAAAGACAAACACATGGAGGCTAAACAATACGTTACTAAATAACCAAGAGATCACTGAAGAAATCAAAGAGGAAATCAAAAAATACCTAGAGACAAATGACAATGAAAACACGACGACCCAAAACCTATGGGATGCAGCAAAAGCAGTTCTAAGAGGGAAGTTTATAGCTATACAAGCCTACCTCAAGAAACAAGAAAAATCTCAAGTAAACAATCTAACCTTACACCTAAAGAAACTAGAGAAAGAAGAACAAACACAACCCAAAGTTAGCAGAAGGAAAGAAATCATCAAGATCAGAGTGGAAATAAATGAAATAGAAACAAAGAAAACAATAGCAAAGATCAATAAAACTAAAAGCAGGTTCTTTGAGAAGATAAACAAAACTGATAAACCTTTAGCCAGACTCATCAAGAGGGAGAGGACTCAAATCAATAAAATCAGAAATGAAAAAGAAGTTACAACAGACACCACAGAAATACAAAGCATCCTAAGAGACTACTACAAGTGACCCTATGTCAACAAAACGGACAACCTGGAAGAAATGGACAAATTCTTAGAAAAGCACAACCTTCCGAGACTGAACCAGGAAGAGACAGAAAATATAAACAGGCCAATCACAAACACTGAAATTGAAACTGTGATTAAAAATCTTCCAACAAACAAAAGTCCAGGACCAGATGGCTTCACAGGTGAATTCTATCAAACACTTAGAGAAGAGCTAACACCTATCCTTCTCAAACTCTTCCAAAAAATTGCAGAGGAAGGAACACTCCCAAACTCATTCTATGAGGCCACCATCACCCTGATACCAAAACCAGACAAAGACACTACAAAAAAAGAAAATTACAGACCAATATCACTGATGAATATAGATGCAAAAATCCTCAACAAAATACTAGCAAACAGAATCCAACAACATATTAAAAGGATCATACACCACGATCAAGTGGGATTTATCCCAGGGATGCAAGGATTCTTCAATATACGCAAATCAATCAATGTGATACACCATATTAACAAGTTGAAGAATAAAAACCATATGATCATCTCAATAGATGCAGAAAAAGCTTTTGACAAAATTCAACACCCATTTATGATAAAAACTCTCCAGAAAGTGGGCATAGAGGGAACCTACCTCAACATAATAATAAAGGCCATATATGACACACCCACAGCAAACATCATTCTCAATGGTGAAAAACTGAAAGCATTTCCTCTAAGATCAGGAACGAGACAAGGATGTCCACTCTCACCACTATTATTCAACATAGTTCTGGAAGTCCTAGCCACGGCAATCAGAGAAGAAAAAGAAATAAAAGGAATACAAATTGGAAAAGAAGAAGTAAAACTGTCACTGTTTGCGGATGACATGATACTATACATAGAGAATCCTAAAACTGCCACCAGAAAACTGCTAGAGCTAATTAATGAATAAGGTAACGTTGCAGGATACAAAATTAATGCACAGAAATCTCCTGCATTCCTGTACACTAATGATGAAAAATCTGAAAGAGAAATTAAGGAAACACTCCCATTTACCATTGCAACAAAAAGAATAAAATACCTAGGAATAAACCTACCTAGGGAGACAAAAGACCTGTATGCAGAAAACTATAAGACATTGATGAAAGAAATTAAAGATGATACCAACAGATGGAGAGATATACCATGTTCTTGGATTGGAAGAATCAACATTGTGAAAATGACTATACTACCCAAAGCAATCTACAGATTCAATGCAATCCCTATCAAATTACCAATGGCATTTTTTACGGAGCTAGAACAAATCATCTTAAAATCTGTATGGAGACACAAAGACCCCGAATAGCCAAAGCAGTCTTGAGGCAAAAAAATGGAGCTGGAGGAATCAGACTCCCTGACTTCAGACTATACTACAAAGCTACAGTAATCAAGACAATATGGTACTGGCACAAAAACAGAAACATAGATCAATGGAACAAGATAGAAAGCCCAGAGATTAACCCACGCACCTATGGTCAGCTAATCTATGACAAAGGAGGCAAAGATATACAATGGAGAAAAGACAGTCTCTTCAATAAGTGGTGCTGGGAAAACTGGACAGCTACATGTAAAAGAATGAAATTAGAATACTCCCTAACACCATACACAAAAATAAACTCAAAATGGATTAGGGACCTAAATGTAAGACCGGACACTATAAAACTCTTAGAGGAAAACATAGGAAGAACACTCTTTGACATAAATCACAGCAAGATCTTTTTTGATCCACCTCCTAGAGTAATGGAGATAAAAACAAAAATAAACAAATGGGACCTAATGAAACTTCAAAGCTTTTGCACAGCAAAGGAAACCATAAACAAGACGAAAAGACAACCCTCAGAATGGGAGAAAATATTTGCAAACGAATCAACGGACAAAGGATTAATCTCCAAAATATATAAACAGCTCATTCAGCTCAATATTAAAGAAACAAACACCCCAATCCAAAAATGGGCAGAAGACCTAAACAGACATTTCTCCAAAGAAGACATACAGACGGCCATGAAGCACATGAAAAGATGCTCAACATCACTAATTATTAGAGAAATGCAAATCAAAACTACAGTGAGGTATCACCTCACACCAGTAAGAATGGGCATCATCAGAAAATCTACAAACAACAAATGCTGGAGAGGGTGTGGAGAAAAGGGAACCCTCTTGCACTGTTGGTGGGAATGTAAATTGATACAGCCACTATGGAGAACAATATGGAGGTTCCTTAAAAAACTAAAAATACAATTACCATATGACCCAGCAATCCCACTACTGGGCATATACCCAGAGCAAACAGTAATTCAAAAAGACACATGCACCCGAATGTTCATTGCAGCACTATTTACAATAGCCAGGTCATGCAAGCAACCTAAATGCCCATCAACAGACGAATGGATAAAGAAGATGTGGTACATATATACAATGGAATATTACTCAGCCATAAAAAGGAACGAAACTGAGTCATTTGTTGAGACGTGGATGGATCTAGAGACTGTCATACAGAGTGAACTAAGTCAGAAAGAGAAAAACAAATATCGTATATTAACGCATGTATGTGGAACCTAGAAAAATGGTACAGATGAGCCGGCTTGCAGGGCAGAAGTTGAGACACAGATGTAGAGAACAGACATATGGACACCAAGGGGGGAAAACTGCAGTGGGGTGGGGATGGTGGTGTGCTGAATTGGGCGATTGGGATTGACATGTATACGCTGATGTGTATAAAACTGATGACTAATAAGAACCCGCAGTATAAAAAAACAAACAAAACAACTAATATTAAACTTTCATTGGGTTATTTGTATGGAAATATGTTAATATAAATGTTTCAGACATTACATGAAATTTCTAAAAATCTTATATGTTCTGGTATAATGTTATAAGTCATAATCCTAGTTATTACTTTAAAATGTGTATCTCAGAAATAACTAATTTTCTTGTCAACTGCATTATTATGAACTTTCATCAAATCTTTAACCGTGGTCATTTTTAAGTCTTTTGTCATTTACAGACAGTTCTGGGTGTACTCTGATGCTTTTGCAAATATGTTCCTATAAAAGGGTTTCATCTTCAAGAAATTCATGGAAAAGACTCTGACAAGTACAGGTTTCTGGTAACTGTACTGCTGAACTGAATGAATAATCATTTTCAGAACTCTAATGAAAAACTGATGAACTCATAAAAGTGCTAACAAAAGATCAAGATAAAAAAAATTAATTACATGGGACTGAGTGAACTGATGAGGATGAGTATAATTTTTGTGACTTTGTTTGAATTAAAAAAAAAAAATCCCACAAGGACTCAGAGGCAAAGAATATACAAATCAATTTCCACTGCAAAGTAAAGGAGCTGTTACAGTGGAGCATTACTGGACTGAATGTCAATATTATGACATAGTATGAGTGTGTTTCATGTTTGGTAATTGCAATCATTGTTGCTTTTGTTGTGGTCATCCATGTATAATGCTCGGTGTCAGTCTATTTATCTCTTGTAAAAATAAAATACAGTGTGTGTGTGTGAAAAAAAAAAACAAAAAAATACGGATGTATGCATGCCACAGAGAGATAAATCAAAAGACACAACTCATGAAAGATACGTCAATAGAAATTGAAGCCATATAAATATGGATCTGAATCTTAAAAATCATTGTTATTATAATATAGTTTTAAAATAAAATCAGTATTTCAAAAAAAAAAAATGGGCAGAAGACCTCAAAGACACTTCTCCAAAGGAGACATACGAGTGGGCAATAGGCACATGAAAAGATGGCCAACATCACTAATTACTCGAGAAATGCAAGTCAAAACTCCAATGAGCTGTCACCTCACAATCGGGCAGAGTGGCCATCATCAAAAAGGCTACAAATAATAAATGCAGGAGGGGATGTGGAGAAAAAGGAACCCTCCTACCCTCTTGGTGGGCACATAAATTGGTGCAGGCACTATGGAGAAGAGTATAGAGGTTCCGTAAAAAATTAAACATAGAGTTACCATATGATCCAGCAATCCCACTCCTGGCCATATAGCTGGAGAAAACTCTAATTCGAAAATATACACGCACCCCAATATTTAAGCAGTGCTATTTACAATAGCCAAAACTTGGAAGGAACCTTTATGTCCATTGATAGCTGTATGCATAAGGAAGATGTGATACACAAACACACACACACACACACACACACACACACACACACACACAATGGAATATTACTCAGCCATAAAAAAGAATTAAATAATGCCATTTGCAGCATCATGGATGGACCTAGAGATTATTTTACTACTTGAAATCAGACAGATACAAATATCATATGATATCCACTATATATGGAATATAAAAAATAGTACAAATGAACTTATTAGAAAACAGAAACACGTACAGTAATAGAAAACATACTTACCATTACCAAAGGGTAAAGTGGGATAGGGATAAATTAGGAGTATGTGATTAACAGATACACACTACCATATATAAAATATGTAAACAACAGGGATGTATGTATAGCACAGTGAACTATCTTCAATATTTTGTAATAACCTTTAATGGACAAGTATAAAAAAGATATACATACTTCTGTATATATATGTGTGTGTGTATACATATGTACTCATACACATATATATAACCGAATCACCTTGATTTACACTTGAAACTTACACAGTATGGCAAATTGGCAAATGAACTATGCTTCAAGTTAAAAAAAAAAAAAAAAAAAAGAGAGATCTCCATGTGTTGGATCCTGCAGGCTGGGAAGAAGATCTAGTCGTAGGTTCCACCATGCATATAAATGTCCGGCTAACCTTTATCTTTTCAAGATGCTCCCTCAGTTACCTCTGCCTCCAGAATCCTAATCAGGTCTTGGAGGCAGAACTGAAATGAAGCCTTCTGATTCACCCTTGTGCATCACTTTGTGTTCGTTAACTCATTTCTTATCTTTGCATCTGGCGTTAACTTCATTCATGCTGCCTAGTAATAGTTAACTATTTTTCTACTTATTTCCCTGAGACAATAAGGAGCTTAAAAGGCAGGGTGCTCTGGTCCCCTTTCCCCCTAGCGGCCTGAACTCTGTCTTGCACAAAGTAGGTGCTTTAAATGCCTGTTGACTCCGATTTGGATTGACTTGTGGAAAAGAAGATTCTAGAGCCTGAGGCCAAGTGAAACAGTGTTTTTATTTGAGGCGTAAAAGCACATGGGTATTTGTCACACAGGATGAGGATGGCTTTAGGTTACTGGTTTCTAAGATAAAACTTTATCTTAAACACAGCTTCTATCACAGCTTCTTGGGAAATGAATCAGAAAGAGAGCAAGACACAGCCAGGAAAGAAAATCATTACTGTTGCTGGGAAGTTGTAAAGAAAGGGAAGAACTTATGCAAATCAATATACATGTCACAGAGCCCCAAGGAGGACGAGAGTGGCGTGGGGAAAAACGGTCTAAGTTCCTCGTCCTGGCAGTAATGTTGGCCTCTCCTTCCACGGCAAGGACTTGCCCCTAAATGGAAGCAGCGGGGTCAACTTGGCCTTTCTGACTGCACCAACATCTCAGGGCTCCCCAGTTCCCTCTCTGGATCCCCAGTTCAGTCCCACCTTTCCCCTGAAGAACTCAGAGAGGAAGGGCAGGGTCTATGTCATGGACACTGCTACTTGCTCGATGAAGCTGGCCAGGTTTATGTCCCGTTCTGAAAGGCCCGCACACTCATGAGTGCTCAGGGTGATGTGGACCTGAAACAAAACCAGAGATTCGGGGCCAGCTGATTCCACCGACTGCACCTAAGAGCAGGAGAGAGTCACCAGCTCCTGGGCTCAGCCACACCAAGAAGTGTAACCAGACACTAACCCCTCTCCTGGGGGCTGCCTTCCTGACGAGTCTTTAACATCAGTGCAAAACTGTCTTCTATTACACCTCCATAAACACTGGTAACCACAGCATAGGATAAGAAAAGAAAGATCCAAATATCAAGAGCAACCTAAAAGCCAAAGACAAGACCCCAAACCAACTCCTAAACACTGTCCATTTACAGATCATCACTTCCAGCCTTAATGTTTTTAGAAAGAGTCCAGCATAGCTCTTGGTTCATGATAGGCATTTAATGACTGTTCCCATTCATTCAGCAGACAGGCTGATCTCCTTGGTGCGCATGGGTATTCTCAGTTCAAGTTTATTACTTTTTCATTCTTCCATACCTCCAGAAAATGCCAGCCCTTTAGAGCTATTAACAGTGAATATGCCTGGTTCTCACAGCCTTTCCTTCTTTAGGATTTGCCTTCTTAATGTCTACTTAACCCACAAGTTGTCTCACTAGTGTTTCAATTTGCTTTTCTTTAACCTGTAGTGAGACTGAATATTTTCTAGGGGTGTTTATGTCGATCCTAGGAAGCAGATGAAATGAACAGGAGCGGACAGTCGACCTATGGGTGAGGAGAGCTCACAGTCAAGTCCAAGGAAGGGGCCTTCAGAATGAGTTGGAGTTCTAGGCATGTATCACTCACCTTGTTGTACACGTTAAACCATTCAGGATGGTGGTCCAATTTCTCAGCCTGAAGAGCCACTCTTGTCATGAAGCCAAAAGCCTGTTTAATGAAGTGAGACCCAGGTTAGTGTCCTGAAAGAGAGGACTGTTGGGCCCCCTTTTATGGCCAGTGTAAGGCCCAGGTGCAGGAGGATTGCCTCGCTCCCTACAAGGTGACCCTTCTAGCTTTCAGCATTCCGCCTAGCACCGTGCCACTGGTTCTGAGGCTGGAGTTTGAGGCGGTCCTTCTGCAGTAGGAAGTCTTGTTACCAGGACCACTAACAAGGTGGAAACCCCAGAGAGCTTCTGAGTCTTCGCCAATCTTTTGGTTATCTACTAAAATGTCTTCAAACGTGCATCTGCTTCCCACTTGAACTGTCTTCTCTGAGGATTGTTTCTAAAAGTTCCAGGTATGGAGAGCCCAAGACCCACCTCTGCCCTCTCCAATCCCCAAGGAGGACGCTTTCCAAGTAAACTGGATTAGCGGAGCATCGGACAGTCTTGGCTATCAGAACTTTAAGGGAAGGAACACGTTCTGGAGTGTGACCCCGATCAGCCCCAGTCTCAGGAAACTCTGTCCCACCCTGATGCCATACCCGATTGAAGTCTTTGAAATGGAACTGCTTGAAGATGGCATCCCGGCCTTCCAGCTCGTTCCACCCCACGGCCCGCAGGTTTGGCAGCAGCTGGTCCCTCTCCTCAGCACTTAGCCTGTGTGCTTTGCCAGCCTAGGAGAGGGAAAACACAGAAGACCAAGGGCATTCGTTTTTTTCACAGGACAAAAGAGAGGGCTCTGGACCTTTGGGGAAAGTTAGCCAGCCTCCACTGGCAGTTCTGGTGGCACAGTCAAAGGGCAGCTGGTCTAAAGCAACAGACTGGGAGGAGGGGCTCTGGCTGGTGCACTGATAGGTTCTTAGAGAACAGAGAGTCCTGAGGTGTAATGCAAATCGCTGGGGCAGAGAAACACTCCTTCCCCACCCCTGCCCCCAAAGCCTTACAGAGGGCACCCCCTCGGTAAAAAAACTAGGTCTCTTTTGTTCATGGGGGAGCAAAAGTAAATCAAGCCCCTACTGTTGCTGTGTATTGAAGAGGAAACTGAGGCCTAGAGAGGGGAAATGACCTCTCTTCCCCCACCCCCCAACCTCAGTCAGCAAAAGCACAGGAATCTTTCTCAAGGTGGGTCCATGTGTCCGCATCCCTGAGGCTGGGCAAAGGAACCAGCACTTAAAACATGCTCCAGGCGATTCCTAGCCACACCACAGTCAAACACCACTGGCACTACCTCCTAATGGGTATCCCAACCACACTCCCACGCAGCCTCTGGTTCCCAGCTGCCAGGCCTACGTTTCTCAGATTTCCACCTTCTTTTCTATTCTGTCAGCTTGGGAAGCTGGAGCCACAGAGCTCAGTCCCCAAAGCAGAAGTAACTTGGCCAAGGGCAAATGGCAAAGCCAGTGCCTCAGCCTATTTTCCTATTGTGCAAAATGCCCTCGAGGCAGCCCAAACTGGCACAATTCAGGCCGTGAGTGGAACCCTCTCTTGGAGAACAGAAGAAAGCAAAGGTCAGTTCCAGCCTCTAAGAAGATCCAGGTGGAGGAGCTTAAGGGATCCCAGAATTTAGGCCCCTGAAGTAGAACTACCCAAGGCAGGAAAGTGAGAGTGCTAAATTAAATCAGTTAGGCCTGGGAAGAGAATGCGAGGGAGGTTAATTTAGCTTTTATGAAGCAGCCTGCAAACTGGAAGCCAGGTGGCCCTGGGGCACTCATCTCCCCTGGCTTGATGGGTATAAAGGCACAAGAACTTCCACTTTAGGAATCAGCAAGAGGAGCCAGGAGACATTTTAATAAACTCCATTGTTATTAAGGGAATATCATCTGCATTTTTAAAAAGAGACTTCCTGGGGCAAGTAAGCTTATGACAGGCCCTCAGATTTGGGGCAGAACTGGAAAAACATTTCAGGGCTCTGATAGCCGTTTTCTCCCTCCTGAAAGTGCGGTTTCTCTCTGGACCGATCTGGCTGGCTCTGTCTCCCCTCCTGGGCTCTGGAAGGCCAGTGAGGGCAGTCGAGATCTGCATCACCACCCAACCCCCAGACAGCTGACCCTGTCTCAGTGGCTGATAAGCCTGGTCCGTGTATCCAGGCAACCAACCGGGTGACCATATGGCAGCCGAGGCATCAGAACCCACCATTTAGTTCTTTGGCTCTGAAGGGAGTGCGCAGGTACTAGCGGGCTCCTAGGAGGCTCCTTTTTAGAGTCTTCTGGAATCCCCTACATTTCACAGCCTGGGGCTGAACTGACAAGTCCCTCTGAAATCTGGGATCAGAGAGGGGTCAGGGGTGGTGTTTGCTTAGTAAATCACAGGTCAGGCCTGGACTCAGCCTGGGCCTCTGGGAGTGTGCAGAGGGGTTACTGATTACCCACGCCCTGCGGCTTTGGGGCCTCAGTGTACCTCACAATCAGCTCACCCACCACCTCCCCTCCATCTGAGCCGTAGCCTTCAAAGTGCCCTCCCAGGTGGCACCACAGTCCCGACCGCTCCTAATGCTTTTGGGCCTAACACTCTGCTGTTTAGTAAAGCTTCCTGGGTCTAGAAGCTTCCCCGCAGGCTCACCTTCACCTCTGAAGCTGAGACTCCCTTCCAGGAAAGCTCACCCTGGAGGGCGGGTGACCCTGAGCAACCATGTCCCCATTGCTGGGCACAGGCCTCAAACTAGGAGCCAGGGGCCGGCTCTGAGGTCGGGGGACAGCACAGAGGGCTTAGCAGAAGAGCAAGCGAGAAGGGCAGTAAACAGGCAGACAGAGGCACACGCAAATTCAGTCGCCCCTCCTCGGCACCCCCCGCCCCCCTGCCCCTACCCCAGCCCCCAAAACAGGACAGAACCTCCCCACCAAGGGGAACTATGTCCTGGGCTCACTATGCTGCCCCTCCCCACCCCGCCCAGAAAGGCGGCACTGAGGCCCCGCGCGGGCTCTGGCCTGGGCTCCCGCCTAGGTGTAACCCGGACCTGCCACCGCCCCTCTCCCGTCTTCAGCTTCCCAGGGGGCACCACTCGGGGGCGGGGGTGGGACAGAGACCCCGACTCTCCCAGCCCGGCGCGCGGCTGCTCTGCGAAGGCCTCGGAGGGACGGACCCCCCCCCCCCCACCGCCCCGCACCTCCAGGCGCCGTCCTCTGGCCTGGGCGGGGACCCAGCGCGGGCCCCTGGCTCTCCTCCGCCCCTCCCGCGCGCCCCCTCCTAACCCGGACGCCCCGACGGCGGCGGCGCGTGATCCCCCAACTCCCTCACCATGCCGGGCGCGGACGCGAGCAGCAGCTGGTGGCGGCGGAGCAGACGAGCGAGACGCCCAGCGCAGTGGGAAGCCGTCGCGCGGGGCGGCGCTCGGGCCGCCCCGGGGCGGGAGCGCAGCCGGGAAGGGGCCGCCCACTGGTAATCATTAACAACAGCTGGGGCTGCCTTCCAGCACTTTCCTCCGTGCCGACGTTGCAGGGAGCTCGGGGATTAAGGACCCAGGCTCCAAACGTGGACTCCAGCAATTGCATCGCGCTCTGCCACTTACCAGCTGTGTGACCCTGGGCGCGAGATTACTTTTTCTTTTCTAAAAACACCTGATTGAGAAATTGACCCACACAGTAAACTGCACATACTTAAAGTGTACAGTTTGATGCGTTTTGACATGTATGTATCTGTGCAACCATCGCTACGATAAAGATCATGAACATAGCCATAACCCCTAAGTTGCCTCCTCCCAACTCAAGACAACTGTTGACCTGCTTCCTCACTATAGATTAGGTTGCATTTTCTAGAATGCTATGTAAATGGAAATCATACAAATTATACTCTTTTTATATCTGCCTTCTTTCACTCAGCAAAATTGCCCATGTCGTTGCACGTATCAATAGTTTCTTCCTTTTTATGGCTAAGTAGACGTTATTTTATAGTATTATATTGTAATGGATATGCTACAATTTGTTGTACGTTTGGGTTGTTTCCAGTTTTTGACTATTACAAATAAAGCTGCTGTGAACTTTTGCATACAAGTGTTTGTATGGATATATGCTTTCATTTGTCTTGCGTGAATACCTAGGAGTGGAATGGCTAGGCCATATGGCAAGTATATACTTATAACTTGTTAGAAAACTGCCAAACTGCTTCTGAAAGTGGTCAGACCATCTTACATCCCCACCAGCAGTGTATGAGACTTCCGGTTCCCTTGCACCGCGCCCCCCACAGCTGCACGAATACTTGCTATGTCAGTCTTTTTAATTTTAGCCAATCTAATTGGTAGGCAGTGGTATCTCACTGTGGTTTTGAGTTTCCTAAATGGCTAATGATATTAAATACCTTTTCATGTGCTTATTTGCCAATGGTCAGTCTTTGGTGAATTGCCTGTTCAAATTTCCTGCCCGTTTAAAAAAAAAAAAAATTGAGTTTTTTGTTGTCTTATTGGGCTTTCAGAGTTCTTCATTCTGGATACAAGCACTTTATCAGATATATGATTTGTAAATATTTTGTTTGCTTTCTCACAATGCCTTTCAAAGAGCGAATGTTCTTAATTTTGATGAAATCCAATTTATCAAAAGTTTCTCTTATGAATTGGTATTTTGATGTTGTAACTAAGAAATCTTTGCCTAACCCAGGGTCACAAAGATTTGTCTCCTATGTTTTCTTCTATATTTTATAGTTTTTAGCTTTATTTTTTAGAATTTACAGTGCTTTTTTAAAGTTGGTTTTCGGAACTCTATATATCTCAACTTTAATTGCTTGTCAGTTTTAGATATTGCAAATATCTCCTCCCATTCAGCCATCTGTACACTAACATCTTGCATGATGTCCTTTGTTGGCAGAAATCTTATATTTTGGTATAATAAGACTTATGCATTAGCTTGGCAACGTTGGTGGGTAGAGGGCAGAAGAGAAGTTTCAAAGACAGAAAGGATTTGGGCTCTGCTAGGGTGTAGACAGCTGGAAAGAGTGTTCCACAGTAGCAATGAGAAAAGCCTGGAGATAATATACAATCATCACTTTTCTTCAGCTGGCCGGGGAGCTGAGATCACCGGGCAACCAAGTAGTCTTGAATTCCATGGGAGGCAGGATGCACCTGTGCCAAGCGTGCCCGCCAGGCGTGGGGTGGGGAGGGGAGGGGGAAGACACACAGCCTCCATCAAAGTGGGTGAGAAGAAATCAGCTGAAATGTTAACACATTGTTGGAAGCCAGGTGTGTGCTGGCATACAGTCTAGAATAGCTGGGGCCCCGAGACACCATGGGGAGAGTTTGCACACACGAACAGCTTTTATTTATGGACCTTCACTGAGTGCTCAGGAGAAAGAGTGGGGGAAGGGCAAAAGATGGGAGCAAACGCCCCCTCCCCTTCCCTCCCCCCCCCCCCCCCCGCCCCAGCCAAGCAGGGGATTGGCTGCTGCTGTGGGAAAAGGGCCAAACTTGAAGTCCTCTCCAGACCCTTGTCTTAAAGGAGCAAAAGCCGTAAATCACTAGGAGAGGGCCAACAAATCCTGTCACTCCCAGAACCCAGATAAATATGCATTGTGGCTTCATTTCCATATATATATATGGATATATATGAAAGCATATATCCATACAAACACTTGGAGAAAAAAAAAAAATCCCTCTGCCCTGAGGGAGGGGCAGGAAACAGTTCTGGGCCTGGGATTCTATACCAATACAACTGGAGGTTGCCTACCTCTGGGGAGAAGCAGGAAACTTGCACACAAGTCCAGCCACAGATATAAGGCAGTCTGGCTGCCACGGGGCTGAGGCTTGGGGTTGGGGGGGATGGGCAGGAACACTGAGAAAGCTCCAGCACCCAGGACAACAGAGAGCCCACTTTCAGCCCCCTACCATGAACCTAGCACTAGTAGTGTACCACTGGGAGAAGGGCAAGAATGTGGGGAGTATGTGGAGAGACATCTTCTTCCTGTGGGATCGTTAGGGAAATGCCAATTGGTACTACAGTGAGATCCCACTACACACCTCTTAGAAGGACTAGAAAAAAATGCCACCTGATAATACCATGTGTGTGGATGAAGATGTGAGGTCACTGGAACTCTCACGCGTTGCCGGTGGACATACAAAATGGTTCAGCCCTTTGGAAAACAATTCGGCAATTTCTTGTGAAGTTAAACATACACTTACCTTATGAATCAGCAATCCTACTCCAAGAGAAATGAAAGCAGGTCCACGGGGAAAAAAAACCTATATGCAAATGTGTATAACAGCTGTATTTGGAAATAATCCAAATGCCCATCAACAGATAAATGAATAAACAAATGTGGTCCATTCATGAACTGGAATACTAACTACTCAGCAATACAAATGAATGACTGCTGACCCTTGCAACAATATGCATGAATCTCAAAAGCATGCTAAGTGACAGAAGCCACACTGAAAGTTAAAAAAAAAAAAAAAGAAATCATCTGCTTACAAATATTACACATCTGATGATAGGAAGAAATTTCCACACATTAGATGCTGTTTCTGTACACATCGAGCCTTGTTTCTCCTCCATTAACCACATGCTTCTCTGCCAGGGGGGCTGTGGGATGCATTCCCATCACAACTTCTGGCCCTGCACCTCTATGTCACCTCACAACGCTGGGTGACTCGGCACAGCAGGAGTTGGGGATATTTCTGGAAGGCATTCCTATAACCAGAACAGCTAGCAATAACTAATCTAGACATGGATGTAACTGAGAATCATTCATTCATGTATCCATCTAAACCCAAAATAACTCTATCCCCAATACAACTTGCCCTTAGTATGATCCCCAAACATGCTCAATGTTTAACACAACCCAACATGAGGGGTGTGACATAGGGAAAGTTGGAGTGACAAAAGACAAGGGGCTTAATCTATTGCACTTAAAATATTTTTCTTTTGCAAATTTTGCAAAACCGTGTGACCATGTTGGTTCCTGGGTTGGTCCCGTTCAAAAGAAGGGCCATGAGGCTCAGGTTTTATCTGCTTCCCCATAAACCCACCCCTGCCTGGGAGCCTTCCCTGAGGAACCCACCCAGCTCCTGACCATCATTTATTTGGCCTCTTTCCTCAATACTTCCTGTTCTTCCTTTCCTTTGCTCCTGAAAGATGAAAATTGGCATCTCTGAATCTCCTACAGTGTCTGGCACTCTGCTCTGTACATAATACCCTCTCAACAGATGGTTCCCAAATCTATGTTTGTGTATTGGTTTTTGGTAGCTGAGCTGGCTACCGAACAACACATACACCATATTCAACTATCTAAAATGACAATTTGGAGACGCTAACATTAATGTAGAACTCATTTTGTTGCCAGTTCCTAGGCTAAGGATCTCAAAAGTAAAAAACAAAAACAAAAAAAACTTTTTTAGAAAGAAAACATGTTAATAGTAAAAAACAACAACAATAAGAACAAGAATAATATGGTTGGGCATAAAGAGGAAGAAAAAAGCCACCTTTCTCATCCCCTTCTGCACCCGCCCAGGGCACCACACAGAGGCAACCATGGGAACTAGGGCAGTGTCTGCACTGAAGTCAGCTTCCTCCATTTGACTGATTATGGGATATTGAGCAATATGCTTAACCATTTGGAACCTCAGTTTCCCCAACTGTAAAATGGGGATGAGGATGATAGCCACCTTGTAGGGCTTTTGTAACGATTAAATGAGATACTCAATGACAAGTGCCTGGCATTGCCACCTGTGTCCTCCCAAATGCACGCTGGAGGTCACCTGCATACAGTTTCTCTTCCCACCGATGCCTTTCTGCCTCCCTCTACCTGAGGACATTCTCTGCCCATAGATGGCACTCTGTTCTGCAAGTGAGAGGTGTTGATACTCTCCTCTCAACCAGTGGGAGCCGGGCTCAGTGGGTAAATATCCACATACTCGCGCCTTGGTGGACCCATTCTGTGCATGACAGTCTCTCAGGGGTCCCCAGCGGGATCAGGCCCAATGCCCTTGGTGATATCCTGTTCACTACTGCACACGTTCTTGGCTTTCCTTCCTCTCCACTAAACTGCCTGCTGTCTCCTTTGATTTTTCTTCATTCAAGGTTGTCCTTTTCTTGTTGAGTTGTAAGATGATAACCCCTCACTTATCACATATGTAATTATTTTCTCTGAATCCCACTTGCTTTTCAGCTCAGTGATGTAGAAAAATGTTTAATTTTTAGGTGAATCCTCCTGATTTTTCCTTTATGGTTTCCGAGTTTCGGGCCTTGCTTAGAAAGGACTTTTTTCAACCCAAGATGAACAAATATTTGTCTCTACTGCTTTCTAATGCTTTGACAGTCAGTAAAAAGTGTTTAGATTATTAATCTCTCTGGAATTTACTTTTGGGCATCATGTGAAATAACAACAACAACTTATTACTTTGTTTCTCAAGCAGATAAACAACCATCCCATACTATTTTTAAAATACATTAACTAGTCCATCTTTTCCCCACTAATCTGACTGCTACTTTTGTATTATGATAAATTCACATAATCCCTGTGGCTTGGTTCTTGGATTGTTTGTTCTGTTCCTTTGATCCATCACTCCACCCTGTTTTAATTACTCTAGCTTTATAGCATGTTTTGATATCTCGTAGGTCAAGCCTCATCTCATTTTTCTTCTTTTTCAAAATGTTCTTGGCTATTCTTGCATGTTTACCCTTTCAGATGAGCTTTAAAATCAGCTGGTCAGGTTCTATAAAAATCCCTTTAGGATTCTGATTGGGAATGCACTGAATTTATAGATTTAATTTGGGAAGAATTGACATCTTTGTATTACTGAGTCTTCCCATCCTGGAGCATGATATATCACTCCATTTATTCAGGCCTTCTTTATGTCCTTCAGTAAAGTTTTATTGTGTTTCTCATATAGGACCTAGACATTTCTCATTAAGTTTATTCTTAGGTATTTTATAGTCTGGGTTAGCCATTGTGCATGGGATAGTTTTCCCATTACATTTCTTTTTTTTTTTTTTAATAGATCTTTATTGGAGTATACTTGCTTCACAATACTGTTAGTTTCTGTTGTACAAGGTGAATCAGCCATATGCACACATATATCCCCATATCCCCTCCCTCTTGAGCTTCCCTCCCAACCTCCCTATCCCACCTCTCTAGGTCATCGCAAAGCACCTAGCTGACCTCCCTGTGCTATGCTGCTGATTCCCACTGGCTAACCATTTACATTCGGTAGTGTATATATGTCGATGCTACTCTCACTTAGCCCCAGCTTCCCCCTCCCACCCCAAGTCCTCAAGTCCACTCTCTATGACTACCTCTTTATTCCTGCCCGGCCACTAGGTTCATCAGTACCATTAAAAAAAATTTTTTTTAGATTCCATGTATATGTGTTAGCATATGGCATTTGTTTTTCTCTTTCTGATTTACTTCACCCTGTATGACAGACTCTAGGTCCATCCACCTCACTACAAATAACTCAATTTCGTTTCTTTTTATGGCTGAGTAATATTCCATTGTGTATATGTGCCACATCTTCTTTATCCATTCATCTGTCGATGGATACTTAGGTTGCTTCCATGTCCTGGCTATTGTAAATAGTGTTGCAATGAACATTGTGGTAAATGTCTCTTTTTGAATTATGGTTTTCTCAGGGTATATACCCAGTAGTGGGATTGCTGGGTCATATGGTAGTTCTATTTTTGGGTTTTTAAGGAACCTTCATACTGTTCTCCATAGTAGTTGTATCAATTTACATTCCCACCAACAGCGCAGGAGGGTTCCTTTTTTTCACCACACCCTTCCCAGCATTTATTGTTTCTCAATTTTTTGATAATGGCCACTCTGACCAGTGTGAGGTGATACCTCATTGTAGTTTTGATTTTCATTTCTCTAATAATTAGTGATGTTGAGCATCTTTTCATGTGCCTCTTGGCCATCTGTATGTCTTCTTTGGTGAAATGTCTATTTAGGTCTTCTGCCCATTTTTTAATTGAATTGTTTGTTGTTTTGATATTGAGCTCCATGAGCTGTTTGTATATTTTGGAGATTAATCCTTTGTCCGTTGTTTCATTTGCAAATATTATCTCCTATTCTGAGGGTTGTCTTTTCATCTTGTTTATGGTTTCCTTTGCTGTGCAAAAGCTTTTAACTTTCATTAGGTCCCATTTGTTTATTTTTGTTTTTATTTCCATTATTCTAGGAGGTGGGTCAAAAAAGATCTTGCTGTGGTTTATGTCAAAGAGTGTTTTTCCTATGTTTTCCTCTAAGAGTTTTACAGCGTCTGGTCTTACATTTAGGTCTTTAATCCATTTGGAGTTTATTTTTGTGTACGGTGTTAGGTAGTGTTCTAATTTCATTCTTTTACATGTAGCAGTCCAGTTTTCCCGGCATCACTTATTGAAGAGGCTGTCTATTCTTCATTGTATGTTCTTGCTTCCTTTGTTGTAAATTAGGTGACCATATGTGTGTGGGTTTGTCTCTGGGCTTTCTATCCTGTACCATTGCTCTATATTTCTGTTTTTGTGCCAGTACCATACTGTCTTGATTACTGTAGCTTTGTAGTATAGTTCTAAGTCAGGGAGCCTGATTCCTCTAGCTCCGTTTTTCTTTCTCAAGATTGCTTTGACTATTTGGGGTCTTTTGTGTTTCCATACGAATTGTAAAAATTTTTGTTCTAATTCTGTGAAGAATGCCATTGGTAGTTTGATAGAGATTGAATTGAATCTGTAGATTGCTTTGGGTAGTATAGTCATTTTCACAATGTTGATTCTTCCAATCCAAGAACATGGTATATTTCTCCATCTGTTTATGTCATCGTTGATTTCTTTCATCAGTGTTTTATAGTTTTCTGAGTACAAGTCTTTTGCCTCCTTAAGTAGGTTTATTCCTAGGTATTTTATTCTTTTTGTTGCAATGGTAAATGGGATTGTTTCCTTAATTTCTCTTTCTGATTTTTTGCTGTTAGTGTATAGGAATGCCAGAGATTTCTGTGCATTAATTTTGTATCCTGCAACCTTACCAAATTCATTGATTCGTTCTAGTAGTTTTCTGGTGGCATCTTTAGGATTTTCTATGTATAGTATCATGTCATCTGCAAACAGTGACAGTTTTACTTCTTCTTTTCCTATTTGTATTCCTTTTATTTCTTTTTCTTCTCTGATTGCCGTGGCTAGGACTTCCAAAACTATGTTGAATAAGAGTGGCGAGAGTGGAAATCCTTGTCTTGTCCCTGATCTTAGTGGAAATGCTTTCAGTTTTTCACCACTGAGTATGATGTTTGCTGTGAGTTTGTCATAGATGGCCTTTATTATGTTGAGGTAGGTTCCCTCTTTGCCCATTTTCTGGGGAGTTTTTATCATAAATGGGTGTTGAATTTTGTCAAAAGCTTTTTTCTGCAACTATTGAGATGATCATATGGTTTTTATTCCTTAATTTGTTAATATGGTATATCACATTGATTGGAGTATATTGAAGAATCCTTGCATCCCTGGGATAAATCCCACTTGATCATGGTGTATGATCCTTTTAATATGTTGTTGGATTCTGTGTGCTAGTATTTTGTTCAGGATTTTTGCATCTATGTTCATCAGTGATATTGGTCTATAATTTTCTTTTTTTGTAATATCTTTTTCTGGTTTTGGTATCAGGGTGATGGTTGCTTCGTAGAATGAATTTGGGAGTGTTCCTCCTTCTGCGATTTTTTGGAAGAGTTTGAGAAGGATCGGTGTTAGCTCGTCTCTAAATGTTTGATAGAATTCACCTGTGAAGCCATCTGGTCCTGGACTTTTGTTTGTTGGAAGATTTTTAATTGCAGTTTCAATTTCATTACTTGTGATAGGTCTGTTTATATTTTCTAATCCTTCCTGGTTCAGTCTTGGAAAATTGTACCCTTCCAAGAACTTGTCCATTTCTTTGTGGTTGTCCATTTTATTGACATCTAGTTGTTTGTAGTAGTCTCTTATAATCCTTTGTATTTCTGTGGTGTCAGCTGTGATTTCTCCTTTTTCATTTCTAATTTTATTTATCTCCTTTTTTTTCTTGATGAGTCTGGCCAAGGGTTTATCAATTTTGTTTATCTTCTCAAAGAACCAGCTTTTAGTTTTATTGATCTTTGCTATTGTTTTCTTCGTTTCTATCTCATTTATTTCTGCTCTGACCTTTATGATTTCTTTCCTTCTACTGACTTTGGGTTTTCTTTGTTCTTCTTTCTCTAGTTGCTTTAGGTGTAGGGTTAGATTGTTTATTTGAGATTTTTCTTGTTTTTTGAGGTGAGATTGAAATGCTATAAACTTCCCCCTTAGAACTGTTTTTGCTGCGTCCTATAGGTTTTGGGTCATTGTGTTTTCATTGTCATTTGTTTCTATGTATTTTTAAAATATGTTCTTTGACTTCTTCAGTGATCTCTTGGTTATTTAGTAGCGCACTGTTTAGCCTCCATGTATTTGTGGTTTTTACAATTTTTTTCCTGTAATTGATTTCCAATTTCATAGCATTGTGGACAGAAAAGATGCTTGATATGATTTCAATTTTCTTAAATTTTCCAAGGTTTGATTTGTGACCCAGGATGTGGTCTATCCTGGAGAATGTTCCATGTGCACTTGAGAAGAGAGTGCATTCTGCCACTTTTGGGTGAAATGTTCTATAAATAACAATTAAATCTATCTGGTCTATTGTGTCATTTAAAACTTGTGTTTCCTCATTTATTTTCTGTTTGGATGATCTGTCCATTGGTGTAAGTGGGGTGTTAAAGTCCCCTATTATCATTGCGTTACTGTCAATTTCCCCTTTCATAGTTATTAGCATTTGCCTTATGTATTGAGGTGCTCCTATGTTGGGTGCATAAACATTTATAATTGTTATATCATCTTCTTGGATTGATCCCTTGATCATTATGTAGTGTCCTTCCTTATCTCTTGCAACAGTCTTTATTTTAAAGTCTATTTTATCTGATACGAGTATTGCTACTCCAGCTTTCTTTTGATTTCCATTTGCATGGAATACCTTTTTCCATCCCTTCACGTTCAGTCTGTATGTGTCCCTAGGTCTGAAGTGGGTCTCTTGTAGACAGTATATATTTGGGTCTTGTTTTTGTATCCAGCCAGTCTGTGTCTTTTGATTGGGGCATTTAATCCATTTACATTCAAGGTTATTATCAATATGTATATTCCTATTTCCATTTTCTTAATTGTTTTGAGTTTGTTTTTGTGGGTCTTTTTCTTCTCTTGTGTTTCCCGCCTAGAGAAGTTTCTTTAGCATTTGTTGTAAAGCTGGTTTGGTGGTGCTGAATACTCTTAGCTTTTGCTTGTCTGAAAATGTTTTGATTTCTCTGTGGAATCTGAATGAAATCCTTGCTGGGTAATCTTGGTTGTAGGTTTTTCTCTTCCATCACTTTATCTTGTCACTCCCTTCTGGCCTGCAGAGTTTCTACTGAAAAATCAGCTGATAACCTTATGGGGATTCCTTTGTATGTTATTTTTTGTTTTTCCCTTGCTGCTTTTAATATTTTTTCTTTGAATTTAATTTTTGTTAGTCTGATTAATGTGTGTCTTGGTGGGTTTCTCCTAGGGTTATCCTGTATGGGACTCTCTGTGCTTCTTGGACTTGGGTGACTATTTCCTTTCCCATGTTAGGGAAGTTTTCCACTATAATCTCTTCAGATATTTTCTGAGACCCTTTCTTTTTCTCTTCTTCTTCTGCAACCCCTATAATTTGACTGTTGATGCGTTTAGTGTTGTCCCAGATGTCTCTGAGATTGTCTTCAGTTCTTTTCATTCTTTTTTCTTTATTCTGCTCCTTGGCAGTTATTTCCACCATTTTGCTTTCCAGCTCACTTATTCGTTCTTCTGCCTCAGTTATTCTGTTATGGATTCCTTCTAGTGTATTTTTCATTTCAGTTATTGTGTTGTTCATCTCTGTTTCTTTGGTCTTTAGTTCTTCTAGATCTTTGTTAAATATTTCTTGTATTTTCTCCATCTGTGCCTCCATTCTATTTCCAAGATTCTGGATCATCTTTACTATCATTACTCTGAAATCTTTTTCAGGTAGATTGCCTATTTCCTCTTCATTTATTTGGTCTTGTAGGTTTGTACATTGCTCCTTCATCTGTGACATATTTTTTTGCCATCTCATTTTTTTTTCCTTTTTTTATGTGTGGGATTTTGTTCCTGTCTTGCTGGTTGTTTGGCCTGAGGCCTCCAACACTGGAGTTGGTAGGCTGTTGCGTAGAGCTGGGTCTTGGTGCTGAGATGAGGACCTCCGGGAGACCTCACTCTGATGAATATTCTCTGGGGTCTGAGGTTCTTTATTAGTGCAGTGGTTTGGACCTGGAGGTCCCACCAAAGGAACTTCGGCCTGACCCCCAGCTTGTGAACCAAGATCCCACAAGCCGTGCGGCGTGGCAAAAAAAAAAAAAAGAAAAGGAGAACAATAACAAAGTAAAAAATAAAATTAGACTAGGAAACTAACAGATATGTTAGAAATAACATAAAAATAAAAATATAGATGAAATAACAACTGGAAGGTAAAACAGAACCACAATAGTAAAAAAGAGGAGGAGGAAAAAAAAAAACCAGATGGAAAAGGCCTTGGCTGTGGAGGGCGGGACCTAAGCAGGGATGAAGTTTGGGTGGTGGGCAGGGCCTATGCTGAGGACCCACAGGGCTGGAAAAGGCCCTGGGGGATGGGGGGGTGCGGCTTAGGCTCAACAGAACAGAAGGGGCCCAGGTGTGCCTCCCACCTCTGGTCTCAGAGGGTGGAGGACCCCACCTGGGAGCCCAGCAGGCTTCCTGAGTTCGAGTGGGCGGGGCAAAGCCCTCTGCTCCTCTCCGGCTCCTCCGGTTCGGAGAGCCCCTCCCACCTGCCTCTCTGTTCTCTCCTGGCCTCCCTCCTACATCCCCAGGACCAACCCGGCCCAGAGGGGACCTCTGAGGGCTAGGACCAGGCTGACTTCCCCTGCCGAGTGGGCAGGGGTAACGCTGGGCCTGCTCCCCCTTGATCCGAGCCCCTGAGGGTCCCTCCAGGCATGGGAACCCTTCCCCCATCTCAGCCACCCCTCAGTGGCGCAGGTCCTGTCTGGCCTCCACTTCTCCTCCCCCCTCAGTCCCTCCACGTCCTACCGGTTCGCTTGGGGGTTCTTCCCATTTCCTTGGGCGTCCGGGTCCCCCACCCACGTCTGCAGGCACCCTAGTTGCGGGGAGACACGAACTCTGCGCCTTCCCACACTGCCGTCTTGACTCCTCCCACCCCCATTACATTTCTAATTGGCTATTGCTGGGTGTATAGGAGAGGTGTGAATTTGGATGCTATCTTGCCTCCAGCCATGCTGATGAACTCTCTATTTAGTTCTAATATTTTTCTGTGGCTTAGAAGAACTTTGAATCAGTCATGCCTGTCCCATATGGGACAGGATGGGCCTTCCTTAAGAGCTGAAGGCTCTGTGTACCTGGATGGCAGTAGTTGAATGCACTGACCCTGTAGGGCTGCTGTGGGGACTGCTGCGTGACCAGAGCTTTTGAGCAGATGGCCCTTAGATCCCTTCCAAATCTAAGCTTTAACGAATCCATAATTCTGGTCCCTGTGTCTGTTTTCATGCACTGTCTCTCCAGTTGCATGCTAATCGAGGGCAAATTCCCCTCCCTCCCTCCTTTCCTTCCTCCCTGTATTTGTTTGATTTCCACATACCAAGCACTGTGCCAAGTGCCAGGAAGGCAGGGAAGGAGACGTTGCGGGGATGGTTGCAGGTATCAAATGCTTCACACCCTTGAGAAGCAAGCAGTGTCACTTAAAATATCCTCAAATGAATTTAGAATGTGGTAGAGACTCTTCACCCCCAAATGACTGGAAGGGCAATATATACTCTGGGAGCTCCTCCCCCACCCTGTCCCCTTAGGGGTTCTCAATTGGGATGGTGGTGACAGCAGCAGTTTTTTCCCCCAGGTGATAGTTGGTCTTTTGCCATCACATCCCAGGCTCAGCTGAGCACCTGGCTCCGACGGGCACTTAGTAAATGTTATCAAGTAAAATGAGGCATGAAAGACAGGTTAGGAACAACCCAGGGGTCTTGGGCACTCTTGGAAGTGGCCGCTGGTTTTCAGGATGAGGTGTCCCCCAGGGCGTGCTGGCCAGTGAGCCACAGGGCGCTCACTCCCTTAAGTCCACTCCATTCTGGGACGGCTCCAGCGTCTGAGCAGAGGTTCTCAATGATGGGTGAGGGCTTAGACGCATTCCATTGTCTAAGGGCCACGTGTGACCAACGGCTACCATATTGGATAGCACAGGTTTAGACATTAGATATAGAAAGTCCTAGTTTCTTCTTTAGGGGGACAAAACCTGTCATCTAGATAAGATGAGTCCTTCCCAAGGACAGAAGGGAGTTTTTGGCTACAGCAGTAGAAACCAAACACACAGTTCAGTTCTTAACGAGTCTCTGCCATACTGAGACCCAGTGTCTTCTTTCAAGGACCCTTTGGTCTAGAGAAGGAGATGGTCACACCACTAATGCAGGTGACAAGTGCTACCTTAGAGGGATGTGGCCAGGCTGCAATAGAGTGACACAGAGAAACTCCACATGTGGGTGATGGTGAAGTGGATACCTTGAAGATTCACTAGGAGTTGGCCGGGCAGAGACAGGGTGTGTGTGTGTGGAGGTGGGGTGGGTATGGGCCCTCCAGGCAGAGAAGGCAGCCTGAGCAAAGGTCAGGTGGCCTGAGTCCAGGTGTGGCCTGTTCCTAAGAGGAGTCCTCAAAGAGGCTACCATGGGAGCCCTGTAAGAGCTGGGCCTGGAGGGGTTGGGAGAGGCTGATGGTGACAGGCTCTGCATGTTTCCGTGGTGGGCTTCCCTCCTACAGCCTAGTTCAGAGCTCTGCTCAATAATGCGGGGGAGGGGAAGTGGGATGCTGAACTTGGACTGGGGTGGTGGGGAGGGGATCCAGTTTTGCTTCCAGCCATCCCTGCGATGCTTCTTTCGAACAACAGGGGGCAGGACGACCTCAGGAAACGATACCCCTTCTTTGGGTTTTAGGCAGCCATGTGAAGTCCTATATTAGGTGAGAACTTTCAATACTCAGTGGACATTTACTGAGTCTCAGGCTTCGTGCTGGGCTCTGAGGGCACTGAGACAAACCCCACCCGTTGCAGCCTGTGTCCCAGGCCACATGAACTGTGGGGACTGCAAGACAGCTGTGGTCAGTTCTGCCAGGGTGGAGGCCGGAGAAGTAGCACCAGCTTCCTGAAGGAGGCGACTCTTGAGCTGAACCAAGATGAGAAGTTGCTCTCTTGGCTGCCAGGGTTGGGAGACATGCCGTCCCAAGGGGACAGAGCATGACGCATGAGGTGTGGCAGAGACGGCAGTGTCTGGTTGCTGACTGCAGTCCCAGGTCCTGGAGCATCAGGTACAAGGGGCAGGGGTGCTGGGACCAGCAAGGTGCGGTGCAGCTGTGGGAAGCACTCTTGGAGGGCCCTGGAGCTGTACTAAGAAGCTCCATCCTGGGGCAACAGGGAGGATGAGACGGAATTTTCTTAAAAAAAAAAGTTTTCATTATGAAAATTTTCAAATATATACCAAAGTAACGTCATATAATGAACCCCCATGTGCCTTCCAACAATGATCACATTCTTCCATTTTTTCATCTTTTCTCCCTCCAGATTAAAAAAAAAACCTTTTTATTAGAGAAAATTTCAAACACACACAAAAGCAGGGAGCTAGGATAATGACCCTCACAGACTCACCACCCAGCTCAACAGTGAACAATTTGCCGAGCTTGTGTCCGCTCTGGCCCGACCCACCCCTCCCCCCACTCAGATTACTTTGAAGCAAATCACGTATCATTTCATAGATAACTATTTTGGGATACATGTCTAAAAGTTAGGGATGCTTTAAGAACACGTAATTGCACTACCATGTTCACATCTGAACAAAGTTAATAGTCATTCTTTGATTTCATCCCATACCCAGGTCACTGATGCTGCCACAGTCACTTCTGGTTGACCTTGTAACACATCCTCAGGTAAAGGTCACTCTTCCCCCATACTTCCCTCCCCACCTGCCACCCCACAGAGTCCCCTGTCTGTTATCAGGGTGGGTGACAGAGGGCATTGGGGCCTCAATGGAGCATCCCTCTTTCTGGGCGGCAGCAATCAGGATGGCTTGCCGTTGGGAGCAATGGGCACGCAGAGCTCTTTCCTGCCTCAGGTTGCAGATCGGAAAGCCAGGTGTGGGGGGAGCCTCCGGGGCTGGAGGTCAGTGAGCCCATGGTCAGGCCCACTCTGGCTGACACAGTGTGAGTCTCGGGCCCTTTCTGGGCCCCGGTTTCTCCAGCTATGAAATGAGGCAGTAGTACCTGCCTCATGGAGTGGCTGTGAGGCTCCAGGGAGGTCATCTCTGGAAACTCATAGGCAAACTCTGAAGTGCTGTGCCTGGTGATGAGGAGGACGTGGCTAGCTTTATTCCTCCATTGCCTCTGGATTCTGGGGCTGAGATCTGCTGTTCCTTCCCGCCCCAAGGTCAGGAGGGTAGAGGGGGATGGGCGCGTCCACCCAGAGACCCTGCACGGCCGCCCTCTGGGGCTGCAGCCCCACCTACTCTGTGGACAGGTTTCTCAGGGGGAGGCCTTAGGATCATCTTCCCCATGTTAGTTCCCTTTCCTCATCTTTCCTGATAATCACCCTTCCGTGCAGCTCCTGCCCATTTAACAGTTCCACTAGTCCCAGCCCTCCTACCTCCTACCTGCCCTGCATCCCAGGGAAGCCCATCTGTCTTCATTAACCAGAGATTTTGGCTGCCAGTGTGGTCCAGAGCTGGAGCCAACCCTCCTGACCTAAGCCCCCCAAGGCCTGCGCACCCTGGGCTGGAGCTCTGGGGCCAGTGGCTTGAAGGAAGATGAACACAGCCTAACTGGTGTCTCTCTGTAGCCCAGTGGCCCAGGGATACCAGGCAATCCATGTTTATCGATGTCTGAATCAGACTCCTGTACACCCAAACCAGCCCGAATCATCAGGGCTGCTCCCCCAGGAGCCTCAGTCACGGCTGCCCCAGGGCCACAAGGGACATTAGGGTGCTCCCTTATTTGTTCAGTAGATGAAGAGATAGATGACATAGATGACCACAGGGGAGGGACTTGCCCAAGGTCACTGCCTGCTGGTGGTACAGTGGGCCAGGGTCCAGGTCTTCTGCTTTACTGCTTGGGTTCTTCCCTTTACAGTGGGCCACCCAGACATGGGAGGAGCTGGGCAGGCTTGCCCCCCACCCAAAGATCCTGGTGGGGCTCTGCGGGGCTGGACCCTGCTGGCAGACCTTGGGCTCTTAGAAACCTCTGCAACTTCAGAACCTGGGGATCCTCAGGGCTCACCTAGCCCAGCCCCATCCTCATAGAGCAATTGTGGAATAGGGCCCAGAGAGGGGAGCCATCTGCCTGGTCACCAGGCCACTGAGGATCTCCCCCCGGTCTGGGCCACGCTGTTCCTCCTCACTGGCCTCCTTCAGAAGCACCTGTAGGTCGAGGGAGGAAGACAGCCGCCCCCGCTGCCTCTGGCTCAGCCCCTTCCCCCTCCTCCTGCAGGAAGGACTAACAGGACAGCATCTTTCTCCCCCTCTAGGTATCGGACCCACCTCAGTGCTCCCCCTGGACCCTCCCAGCTCAGCTTTGGGGTGGATGTGGGCAGCTGCTGCCCTGGTTAGAGCACTGGATGGGGAATCCAGAGACCTGGATTCAAGTCCTCTCTCTGCCCATTGCTGTGTGATCTTGAGTACGTCACTTCACTTCTCTAAGCCTTCGTGTTTTCACCTGAACGATGGTAATAATTCTACCAGCCCTGCCTTGATCAAGGGAGTCAAATCTGAAAGAAAACACTAGACAAATGTAAGGGGTGGGCCTGTTCTGAGCTGGCCAGAGAGAGGCTGAGAGTATCAGCGAGTGTCCAGAACATGGTTCCTTCCTGGGCCTCTGAAGACTGAGAATACTGACTCCAGTTCTGTTGCTGATTTGCTGTGTGGCCCTGGGCAAGGGGCCTAACCTCTCTGTGCCTCATAAAAACATGGAGATCAATGTTTCTCCATGTTGTGGTATTGACTTCCTGGCAGCAAGGGGAAGCTAAATACAGAAGAGCTTTAAGATCCTTGGAAGAAAGGCAATCTATAAACGTAAGAGATTATTAACAGCATCCAATAATCACGCTGTCTGCTAACAAAAGTAATGCTGCCCTAAAGTCAGGCAGGGAAACCAGCCCTGTCAGCATGGAGGCAGCTCCTAGCTGGTCTTCCTCTCGGGCTCTGAGGGCTAATAACCCTCTGTGTTTATGTGGGGCTTTGCCTCCTCAAACCAACGACTAATTAGTCCCTCCATGGGCGTGCCCAGGAGGCAGGCAGGAAGGGCATGGGGTGATGAGAGCTGAAGCTCTGAGAAGGGGGGGTATAGCCTGGCCACCCAGCTGGTTAGGGAAGGGCTGGGTTGGGAACAGAAGGATCTTCTGGTTCTCAGCGCCTGCTTCTGCCGCTGGTGAAGTGAGCAGCTGGGCAGAGAGCTTGCCCTCTCTGGGCCTCAGTTTCCTCACCAGAGCTGCCAGGGCAGGAAGGGGTGAGGTATCATGGGGTACGTGGCCAGATCGCCTGCTGGCTTGCCCACCGCCCTTTCCTCTCTGCCCACCTTGATGCCAGATGCCAGCACCGGGAGGGCACTCAGGGCCCCTGCAGCTGTAATTCTGAACCCGGGGTCCCACCGAGAATCCTCTCTATGGCCAAGTCCTCTCGGTGGAGCCCAGGAGCCAGTAGGCCTGCTGGGAGACTCTCTGAGCCTCAGTTCCCTCATCTGCCAAGTGGGGTTGTAATTCCCATCCTGCCAGCTGTGGATGTCCAGACCCTGGGCTCAGTGAGCCGGGCGGGCATTATGACCGGGCAGCCCTCCCGCAGGGCTCAGCCCCTCCAACCTGGACCAAATGTGTGAACGTGAGGCTCGGGTCTCTGCCTGTGGGGAGATGCAGCCGCCTCTGTCTTCCCTGCCGCTGTCTTCCTCTCATCCTCGCTGAGGCCTGCGGGGACTTCCCCGGGGTCCCCAGCTCCTTTACCTCCTCTCTCTTTAGACGACTGCTCTCATTCTGTCTCCCTTTCACCACACAGCCTATTTTTAACTTTCAGCATTGTGGGAGGGGAGGAAGGGCGCAGGCAGGGTGTTTTTTTCCTCTCCTTTTTCTTTGTCTCATTTCTTCTCTGGCCCTCCTCCTGGGGTCCCCGCCTGTTCTGCCCTCCCCGCAGCCCTCCTGTCCTGTCCTCTCGGCCTCTGCCTCCCAGCGCTCTGTCCTTCTCCCCCCCCACCTACTGCTGCCCCCTCCTAGGGCCCCCCTCCCCCCAAGGCTTATCCTGGGTGGGAGCAGTTCTCTGGTAGTGCCCCGTCTTGTCACCGTCACCCTTGACTGCTGGTGGCTAATCTAGAGGCCCCTTTGTGGCAGCAGCTGACACAGTGATTGCTCCCTCCTTCTGGAAACCTGGTCTTTTCTTGGTGTCTAAGACTTTGAATGCTTCTAGGTCTCCTCCCCCTCTTCTAGACAAGCTTTGTGGGTGCCACTCCATCCCTGCTGTTAGCTGCTGGTGGTGGCGGTGAAGCAGGCAGCTGTGGAGGTGTCTGCCCGGCGCCCGCCCACCTTCTTTGGCCACCAACACGCGGATTTTCCTCGGACCCCTCCCACCCCTTACCTCGTCTCAGTCCCTGTCGTTTGAGTAGGTCTGATCCAGCTCTGGGCTTCAGAGACACATGTGTGACCAGGCCTGGCCAGTGAGAGCCCATCCTGGGTTTTACCTGGACTGGGAAGGAGGGTCTTTCCTCTTGGCAGGAATGTGGGATGTCGAGTGGGAGCTGCCAGGGCGCCTTGGCCGCCACAGGGAGAGGCTGCCTGAGGAAGACGTCAACGGGGAGGAAAACAGAAGCACATGATGGAAGGAGAAGAGAGAGTCCCAAGCCCTCAACTGAGCACCTGGACCCAACTGTTTCTGATGTTTCCATCACAGGAGCCAATGTATATTTTTTCCCTAAAGCCATTCGGAGTTTGTTTTTTGGCACTTGTAACAACTGCAAGAGTCCTGACTGGCCCGCTACCCTGGCTTCCTGTCCCAATTCACCCCCGTGCCACTCCCTGACCCTTTCCTAGGCTCCCTCCTTCCCTATGGCTGACAATCCCCACATCCTCGGCCCACACCACACTTCTGGGCTTCAGCATGTATCTTCAGCTGCCCTGATGCTTTGGATGCGAAGCCTTGCAGAGGCACTTGAAATGCAGCCTGTCCCAAACTGGACTCATGCTCTGTCCATCTTCTAGGACTTTCTAACTTGGGGATTAATGCTCCCTTCATTCCATCCATCCACCCATCCATCCACCCATCCATCCATCCTTCCTTTCTTCTTCCCTCTCTCCCTCCCTTCCTTCTTTCCTTCTATCCATCATTCTTTCATCCATCCATCCATCCACCTCCTCCTCCTCATAGCTACAACAATGATGATGATAATGGCTGATGTTTATGGAGGGCTTACTTGGTGCCAGGTACTGTTCTAATCAATTTACAGGTACTCATTTAATCCTTAAAACAAGCTTATGACGTGTTAGTATTATTATCACTGTCTAGAGATGAGGAAACTGAGGCAGAGGGGTTAAGTGACTGACAGTGAGGAAGTGGAGAGCCAGGATTCCTTGTTGCTCAGGACCGTCCTGGGAGTTGTCCTGCATGTCCTGGGCACTCTTGGAGTGGCCGCTGGTTTTCAGGATGGGGTGCCCCCCGGGTGTGCTGAATGCCTCTGGCCACAGGGCGCTCACTCCTTTAAGTCCACTCCATTCTGGGACGGCTCCTGCCGTTCTGGATGACGGGTAGGGGGGGTGTCACACACATTCAGCTGTGTGAGAGCCTTTGTTCAGCTAAACACCTCTGCCCACTTACCCTCGACAGTCTGAAGCCCCCCACGCCCCTCCCTCCTCGATGATTCAGGGCAAAGAGCCTGGCCCTGGAGGAGCCGGGGGGCTCTTGGTGCCTGCTGCCACCCCTCACGCCAGGTGGTTGCCCCCGGGTAGAGACCCATCTGCGCATGCACCACGGGAAGCTATGGCTGGGGATAATTTGAGGGGGACCAGGGACCCGGATCCCACCTTGTGGTCCACAGTGATGAGTCTCTGGGCATCTGGTGGACCCGGGGCTCCTGCGGGACCTGGGGGAGCACGGGCCTGAGGCACAGGGCAGGCCTGGAAGCCGGGGTCCTGCTCTGAGCCAGGCCGTCCCACCCCGGCCGGCAACACTGCCTTTGGGCCAACACCACTGTACCATTTTGGGGAGGAGATGAGGGTGCTCAGTACGTGCTGGGGCTGCCCAGGAGGGGCTGAGGCAAAGGAGGAGACCCCTTCCTCTCTGTGGGGGGCATCTGCCAACACCCGGAAGGGCTCTGCCCCAAGAGGCCAGCGTAGTGGCCACAGAGGTGCACCAGTCACATGTCCCTGCGAGGGACACGGTTGGCGCACCACTCCCGGCACTGCATCTTCAGGACCTGCCGCGGCATCTCACCCAGCCTTCCTTTCCCAGGCTGCCTACCTGGCTAATGGCCGAGCACGTCGAGGGTACTAGACCTGGACCTCGTTTGCCCAACGCAGGACCCCTCCCTTGGGTGGTCTTTGCTTGGAGTCCCCCTCATCCTGGCCAAGATGGTCCCTGGGCTGTGCTGAGTCTGGGGCTCAGTTTCCTTGTACATAAAATGGGAAAATTAAAACCCACCTTGGATATCTGAGGATGACACAGGAAAACGTATGGAAAGTGCCTGGGACAGTGTCTGGCTCAGCGTGGCTCTCCCTGGCCATCTGAGCTGCCTCTCCCCTCCCCTCCCCGACTGAGGGTCTGGCTCAGGGCTGAGCACCCAGGAGATGTTTAAAATCCAGGTGTTGGGGCTTCCCTGGTGGCGCAGTGGTTGAGAATCCACCTGCCAATGCAGGGGACACGGGTTCGAGCCCTGGTCTGGGAAGATCTCACATGCCACGGAGCGGCTGGCCCCGTGAGCCACAACTACTGAGCCTGCGCGTCTGGAGCCTGTGCTCCGCAACAAGAGAGGCCGCGATAGTGAGAGGCCCTCGCACCGCGATGAAGAGTGGCCCCCGCTCGCCGCAACTGGAGAAAGCCCTCGCACGGAAACGAAGACCCAACACAGCCAAAAATAAATTAAAAAAAAAAAAAATCCAGGTGTTGAAATGTGGGGAAATAGCAGGAGGGGGCTGCCCAGGCGGGCTCTGCCTCGGAGCCAGTGATAGTTATGTCAGCTCACGACTGCACTCAGAAACACCGATTCAGCACTCACTTCTGAGTGCAAAGCTCTGCGGGGCTGGGCGCCTGGGGTGCAGCCAGGGAGAGGGGAGCAGGGAGGCGGTGGGGGAACGAGGGAAAGAAGACACACAGACGCAGAGGGATAGAGGCTGAGAGAGAGAGGAGATGAGAGATACAGAAAGAGACCCGGAGGGAGAGACTGGCAGAGAATAAACAAAGACAGAGCGATGGAGAGAAATTCAGAGTTTAGAGAAGCAGAGAGCCAGGAGAGAGGGCTGCACGCTCAGGAAATGGAGAGAGACAGAGAGAGAGAGAGAAAGAGAGAGAGAGAGAGAGAGGTGACGTCCAGGTCCCCTGTCCCGACAGAGCAACCCTCCAGAGGGCCAGTGGGAGACTTCCTTTTGAGTGAAGGCCTTCTGAGGCTGTCATTTTCCTGGTCAAAGGCCATACCCATTCATGATCCTAACAAGGGCTGGCGAGGGAGCCTGCAACCCGGGGCTAGCAGCCGAGGAGTGGGCTGTGACCTGATTGATGGGGGCTCTGTGGGCCCTGGAGCTTCGTGACAAGCGGGGCTACCAGCCCCTGAGAGGGGCCACCCCTGCCGTGGCCCGTGTCCTCTGACCATTCAGGGAACATCCCTGAGTGCTGGAGCCCTGGTGGGAGGGCTGAGGTGGCGCACAGAAGGGACATTTGTGAATGTACACAGCCAGCCAGCCCTGCGGTGAATGGAGAAGGAGGGGGGTGAGTGACCAAATGTCTGAGTCTCTCTGGCATGGAAAAGTCCCCTCTCATCATGCTACTGCCTCGGTTTGGATGCCTCCAGGGTCAGGCAGCCCACCACCACCCCCAAACAAGAAAGCCTGCTCTGATGCTGAGAAGGGCTTTGCTAGGCTGACGTTTTCCCTCTGGTCTTGGCCGTGGTGTGTGTGTGTGTGTGTGTGTGTGTGTGTGTGTGTGTGTGTGTGCGCGAGTGTGTGTGTGTGCACACACGTGTGCTGGGGTAAGCTGTAAGCTAACACATGAGGTCACAGGGTTGCCTGTGGGGAGAGAATTCTAGGAACTTTTCTCCACACCCCAAAGGGAAGCAGGAGTGTGTCTCTTTGGATCCCTTATTTGATCTCAGCCCTCTATCGCCCCAGAGAAAGACTTCTGACAGATTTGTTTATACTGAGATGCTAGGAAATTACGTTGTAACTTCCTCTAAAGAGGGCAGTTTTTAACCCAAAGGGACACTTCACTTATGGTGGAATGACAGGCCGTGGGAAGCTGGTGGGGAGAGATTTAGATGGGAGGTGCTCTCTCTGGCTCCCATTTCCCACTGGAATCTCTTCCTCTTTATCTTAACTGGAGGTTCTTGGCAGGTGGGGGCCATTTTTTCTGTTTCTTCGTTGTCCCCCGTCAGGGTCAGTGAGCCCCTCCGCCCTCACCCAGGGGGCTCCCTGTGAGTGGCAGGGATGGAACAGTAAGCACAGCCTTTGTACCCATGAACCACATCACCAAGCAAGACCCCAACCAAGGTATGAGTCCTGGCTGTGGGTGGCTTGCTGTGTGATCTTGGGCAAGTCATTGCCCTCTCTGGGCCTCTACTGCCCACCTGGGTAAGGCAAGGTTTGGACTAAGGGTCTTTGAAGGCCCCTCCAGCTGTGTTGATCAAAGGTTCTGGGTCTTTGACCCTCCTTGGGTTGCCAGTCAGCACCTGGGCTAGGCTCTGAGTGCAGCAGGACAAGGTGGATGGACTTCAGATGACCCAGTGGCCCTAGGCCAGCCAGGCAACCAGACTCCTCCATTCAGAAATAACGGGTGAGATCTTAGAGCTGGAGGCCTATAGATTCTCTTGTCTGACTCCCTTGGTGACAGATAGAGAAACCAAGGCCTGGGTACAGGGGTGGCTTGCCCAAGTCCCTCAGCATATTAGCCTTGGGTAGGAACTAAAAATAGGCCTCCTGCAGCTCTGTGCAGTCAGTTGGGTCTTAGGGGTAAATCCTGGTGGGCTCCCTGATAGAGGTGAAAGGTAAGGTAGGCTCCAAAGGAAAGTGTGAGTGGAGAGTTATCTTCTAGGGAGAGGCTCCAGGGGAAGGGGAAGGGGTTGGATTGTTTACCTGTCCTTGGCCTGTGTGCCTCCTGCATCCTGGGGTTCTAGAAGCCCGGGCAATGGCTGGTGTCTGAGTTGGCCATTCTGCACGTGGTCCCCGGTGTGCAGTGATGGAAGACACCTCTCCCTGTGCTGTGGGCTGTCCCTGGACCAGCGGCTGGACTGGGCTGGACATGGCTGTAAATCACCCATGGAGCCGGGCTGGTGGAGATGGTTTATGCATCTCAGCCATCTACCCTGCAACTCAGAACGGGCAGTAACATGTCATTTTAACGAGGTTGTGAATTTCCTTGTCACCCAGGAGGTTGACAGGCATGGCCATCACCACCTGGCTTATCCCAGGCCCCTCCAGGGAGTGGCTGCAGAAGGCAACGGGGCCACGGGTCCAACTAACCAGACCTGGGAGAGAGGTGGAACTGGCTTGACTTTGGGCACCCCACCCACCTCCCACTTTGCCTCACCCTGCTCTCCAGGCATCTCTCCCCTTTGGCAGCTGAGCCCACTGTCCTTGAATATGCTGTATGGATTTTCCTCTCCAGATCTCCACTCACACTGCTCCTGCCACCTGGAGCACCTCTCCTTTCCTTTCAACTATCCAGATTCCTCTTTCAAGGCCTAGGTGAAGACCTCTGCCTTCAGGAAACCTCCTGTGGCCAGCCCAGCCATAACCCTTAGACCTCTGGGGAGGTGATCCCCATTTGCTTGCTAACTCCAGTGGCCAGGCTGGGGGCTGTCTGGAGCAAGATGACAGAAGGACTGGGGAGGCTACATCCAGGCGCAGCTGGAAAGAGGTGTGTGATTGATTAGTGATGTCTGCCAGGGTCAGGGAAGAGAAGACTAGTCCCTCACGTTTGCTTCCCTGCAGAGGCATCTGGGCCATGTGGCCATTTATCTTAACAATTGTGCATGTGTTGACGCTAAACTTCGCTCATTTCTTTACCCTCTGTCTACCCAGGGGAGACACAAGTTCCTGACGGCAGACACCCCGCCCACGCTTTCTCTGTGTCCCTCATAGTGCTAGGCACACGTGAAGACTCGACAAACCCTAGACAGATGGAGGGGCAGTGAGTAAAATTCTGTCACTTTCCCTGGAGCTGGGAAATAAGTCACAGGGCATCAGAGCCATCTACAGAGGAGAGACCTGGGTGGCCCAAAGTGGGAAAGCATTTTCTCAAGATCCCAGAGGGAGTGAGTTCTGGGAAGGTCCTTGCTGGGCAATAGAGGTTGCTGTATTGCTGACGGGTGTTTCTCAGACTGGTGGGGCAGGGTCCGGCATTCAGCCAGGCATCGGGATCTCTAGGCTACCTCCCTGGCCCATGTAGATGCTCCTCTTTTTCTCATCTGAGACTCTGAGAGCATTCATTAGTGCAACATCCTCCCACATGTGGGAGCCACACCTGTCATTATCCCCATTTTACTGATGGGAAAACGGAAGGAGCATGGGGTTCATGGCTGGACCCCAGGGCCCAGCCCACCCAGCAGGTTGGTGGTGGCTGGAGTGGCTCTGGTTCCAAACATAGGCGGTCTCAGCTCAGGCCAGTCCCCAGGCTGGTCAAAGAGGCAGGTCTCCTCTTATAGACGCTGATGCAGAGGGTGTGAGTTAGAAAGTCACTTACAGGCCATTAGTTCTGAGCCCCTTGTGATCCAGATGGAGAAAATGAGGCCCAGAAAAGGTCGGGGGTGACCCCAGGCCACACAGCCTGTCCATTTCTGACAACCAGGTCTCACAAGGAATGCAGAATAGAGGGTCAGCCGAGCTGTGTGTCTGGGCCCTTGCTGGGGTCTCACTCTGCCCAGACCCTAAGACACTGAAGAGAGGGACCCACAGAAC
Organism: Balaenoptera ricei; assembly: GCF_028023285.1. Classification (NCBI taxonomy): domain Eukaryota; kingdom Metazoa; phylum Chordata; class Mammalia; order Artiodactyla; family Balaenopteridae; genus Balaenoptera; species Balaenoptera ricei. Next base: position 63,620,957 of record NC_082654.1, on the reverse strand, counting down.
TCCTGCTCTGGCAGCCTGCCCTGGCCAGCGTGGCACTAGTACGTGCCTTGCTTTTCTACCAAGTCAGATACTTTGACATCCTTCCCATCCTGTGAGAGTAAGGAGAGCAAGCCCTAGGCCTAGGGAGGCCAAGCAGCATGCAGACCAGGTTATAGGCCTGGGGCTCAGAAGGGACGCCTGGGGCACCCGGTCTCTGAGCCTTGCTACCTCATCCCCAAAATGAAGTGGGATCAGCACACCTCTGCAGGCTAATCCAGCTTCAAGTTCTCATATGGTACAAATGACTGATAGTAGAACCTTTCCTGAAACCGTGTTGGCAGGAAGGGGGAGGGAAAGGCTGAAGGCGGGAACAGGGTGCTGGGGTTCTGAGATATGGGTCATGATGTGGTCCAGAGAACAGGTCTGGGGACCAGACACGTCCCCTGCTTCTGAGCTCCTCCCAGCCTGGCCTTCCTCTTCTCCCTCCTTTCCCTCTGTCTCTCCTCGCCTCCTCTGTTCTCCTGCTGCAGCTGTTAATTCAGTCCTCCCCTCGGCGTGGAGCGCCATAAAGAGCTGGCCTTCAGCCAGATTTGCATTGGTAGTTTATTGATTTAATTAAGCAGGGGCTGTAAGCAGCGCCCCCCTCCGTGGTGTGAGCCGGGCAGGGGCTGGGCTGGGCACCTGCGGGGCGGCTGACGGGCACTAGAGACCCACGGAGGCTGCTGATATCAGGGCAGCCTGATTCAGAGACCTGTGCTTCCTGTGACCTTTGTCCCTTTTGGACTCTCTCAGAAGTGACATCGCAAGTGGCAGTGACAGCTTAATCAAGCCCAGAGCCTCTGCCAGAGAGACGGGGCCTCATTGGACAGTGGGCAGAGTGAGCCCCGGCCCCAGCTCAGCAGCACCTCCTCCTGCAGATGCCCCGCCCAGCGCCCCGGGAAGGCTGTTCTTTTGTCCTCTAAACGGAGCCGTAGTTCCAGAGGCCTGTAGCGTGCTCCCCGTGCCCAGCCTTGCCTGGCGTCTCCAGATGCCATCGTGGAGCGGGCATTTGCTGTGTCTGCAGAAGAGGCAGGAGTGACTTTAAATGACCTGCACGCTCCCCACCCCTCCCTGACCAGGGAGCACTGGCCAGGGGGACCGTGTGGCCTTCCTCCCAGCTGCCTTCTCCGGGCCTCCATCTTTCGGGATGTAAGTAAAGTTTGGAGTCAGCATTATCTGAGGTCACTTCTAACTCCTTGGTCGTCCTTCCTCTTGTGCCCAGGGAGCTGTTCTTACGCCACGAGTGCTAGGCACTGGGCTGGGGGATTCGCACACTTCCAGGGTCAGCCAGTCCTCATTCCAGCTTTGGAAAGTGGGCAACCTCATCCCTAACTTAGAGATGAGCAACTCAAGAGAGGTTGAGTTACCTGCCTCAGGCCACACAGCTCTTAAGTGGCAAAACTTCTTGGTTTGAGCCCAGCCAGTTTTAGGAGGGGTGACAATGATGTTGATGGATGTTTCCCGTGGCATCCTCCCCACCCTATTGCCACATCAGCCCCTCCAGTCAGTCACAAGACACCTCCCTCCTCCCCAGAGCTGGAAGAAAAGGTCTGCGTCAGGGGAACAGGAAGGACCCCTGGGGGACAGAGATGCTGCAGGCAGCCTTTGGTCCTGTCCTTTGGAGAGGAAGATGGAGACCCTTGTGGCCCAAGTTGGCCACACTTCCCACAGGGAGCCAGGAGGCTGGGCAAGGGGTGGGGCTCTGCAGAGTGGCATCTTTGCAGGAGTGGGACTGTGTGCAGGGGAAAAGCCTTGGTAGCTCAGAGCCTGATGGATCTGGCAGGGTCCTTCAGGCCCATTGCCCAGATAAGAACACTGAAGCCCAAGGTCACACAGTCTGGGTGGCAGTCTCCCAGGGAGAATCCAGCCTGGACTCTGCTGACCCTCCCCCCGTGTATAGCCCTAGCCACCAAGAACAAGGTGGGCACCAAGCGGGTGCAGGAGGGCAGGCGGGCACAGGCACCTGCCCCACAAGCCTGTGTCAGCAGCGTCTGTGTCATGAGTTCACAGCTGCTGGCGAACATCTGTTCCGTCTCCCACCCTGACACCTTCTGCCACCCCACCCGCTCTGCCTCTCTCTATAGCTTTCTCAGTTTCTCTGTGTCTCTGATTCTTTCTCTCTCCTCCCTTGCTCATTCTCTGAGTCCCTCAGAATTGGTCATCTCTGCCCCATCCACTGGGCAATACCAAACTCTCCAGTGCCCAGGACCCAGGGGGAGGTGTAGAGTCGAGCGTGACAGGCCAGGCTTGGGGACTGCAGGGCTGGGGGCTTTGCCATTCCCTGGCTGACCACCCTGAGCTTCCATCTCCTCATCTGTAAAATGGGAATAACAGTTCTCACCTCAGAGGGCCATTGTGGGATTGAGGGCTGAGGACAGTGCCCGGCACCTTCCAAGGCTCCCTCTGCTCCCCACCTGGGTTCAGAGTTACTGCCACGGTCATCCAACCTGCCCGTTCCCCAACTTGGACATGCCCAGGACTCCTGGGAAGCCCTGAGAAGGTACAAATTCCCAAGCCCCATTCTCCCAGCTCACTTGTGCCCAACTGGTTCCACCATGCTGTAACCCTGCCAAGTTGTCCCTGAAAAGCTGTCATCTACCTCTGGTGTGTCATGATGGTTAACAGGGTAGGCTAACAGATTGGGGTCCTGGAGCCACCACTCAATTCTCCCAGCCTCAGCGCACGTCTGTAAAATAGGAAGAACAAGGCACCCTTCACAGGCTTGATGAGAGAGCTCCTGTAAAGCCCTCGGCATAGGGCCTTCTGTGGACATCAGAAGGCTCAACAAATGGGGCTGGCTATTCTTGTTGAGCTCCTCCAGGGGCAGGGAGCTCAAACCACCCCACGCCGCCAGAGACTGCTCAGAGAGCTGGGATGGGATAGGAGGGGGTGCCCATTCTAGGTGACACCTTGGCGTGTTGAAATGCTTCAGTGCCCCAAGGAATCCTTGCCTCTGCCTACTTGTCCTTTTTCTCCTTCCAGAAGCCTCCCCCACCTGCCCACAACACTGACTTCTTCCTCTGGCCTCTTGCAGCATGACTGCCTAAGCCCACACCTGCCATCTGTTTCCTGCTGGTTTGCTCATTCTCTCTCACCTGGGGTGTCACAAAAGCCTCCCAAGTGGTTGTCCTGGCTCTCCCCTGCCCTCGCCACTCCATTCTCCATCTTCATCTGGAAAGATTAAAAAAGAGCATTTTATTGGAGTATTTCTTAGTATAAAGTGCTCAAATCTTAAATGTGTAGTTCGGTGGATTTCTGCATGTGTATACACCATACAAATGTCCCATCGATTGAGATACAGAAAAATTCCAACAGCCCAGCAGGTTCTCTGTGCCCCTTTTCCAGTCAATAATCTCCCTGGAGGTAACCAGTATTCAGACTTTAATTCCCAAAGTTAATTTCATCTATCCTTGAGCTTTGTTTAAATGGAAGCACATAGCATATTGTCATTCTGTCTGCCTTTCATTCAGCATCGTCTGTGAGATCCAGGCACACAGTTGCCTGTATCAGGAAATTAGTTCTTTGTCATTGCTGTGTAGTATTTCATTGAATGGGCATGTCATCAATTATTTCTCTGCTCTCCAGTAGATGGACATTAGAGTTGTTTTCAGATTTTGGCTGTGATGACCATTTTTGTGCACATCCATGGCGGTCATTGGCTTTCATTTCTCTTGGGTAAATACCTGTGAGTGGAAGTTAGATCATCACACAGGCATGTGTTTAGTTTCAGTAAGTACTGCCAAACAGTTTCCCAAGGGGTTGAACCAATTAACACTCCCACCAGCAATGTATGAGCCTTCTGGTAGCTCCACATTCTTGTCAACCCTGGGAGTTATCATTCCTTTTTAATTTTAGCCATTTTGGTGGGAGAATGATGGCATCTAATTGCAGCTTTAATTTGCATTTCCCTAATGATTGATGAGGTTGAAAACTTTTCACATGCTTATTGGATAGCCAGAGATCGTTTTTTGTACACTAAGTCTTTTGCCAGTGTTTTTTATTGGGTTGTCTGTTTTTTTCTTGATGTGGAGATATTTTTCTTTGTTCCTTTTAAAATTCTGGATTTGATTAATCTATTGGTTATATGCACAGGAAATGTGCTTTTCTATCTTCATCACTCACTTCCTGTCCTCTAAGAACCCCTCACCTTGCCACCACTGAGCCTTTGAACATGGGGTGCCCTCTGACAGGTGGAATCTCCCCTTCTTCTCCGCCTCACTGGGGCTTGCTTTTCAAGACCTAAATCAAACTCCACCTCCTCGAGGAAGTTGGCCCTTCTTGCTCCCTGCTCCATAGTTAATATCCCCTGTGTTTTGTATGCATCAGAGCACGTAGCCCATTGGAGACAATAAATGTATGCTGAGGGGCACCTAGCTTCTGTGTGCATCTCTGGGGCAGGATGGTGTCTTCTTTGTCACAGCTGCCCTATACCTCACACGATGCTGGTTCTCAATCAACTCTTGTAGTAGGTTTTCAAAGGTAGGATGGAGGCATAGCCCAGTTTGCCTGCAACGGTCCCAGTTTATACCTATTGACACAGCATGGTTATGAGAGCCCCTCTTGGAAGCCCTGAGGGGAGGGGAACAGGAGGGGTAGCCAAGGGAATGTTGAGGAAGAGAACATTTGTTTCAGGGACAGACCTAGGTCTAGTGCTGACCTGCTGCCAATATGCTATGTGCTCTCAGGTAAATCTCTTAATCTCTATGCCTCAGCTTCCTCTTCTGTGAAATGGGGAGAAAAAATCTTTCATCCCCTGTGTGTCACCGGGTGGTTATAAGGGTAGATGAGATGCCAGATGAGCGTGTGACAGGAGCACAATGCAGATGCACCGAGAAGCCACTCCTGCCCTAGGGGAGCCTCTACCTGGGAGGGGAGATGTCAGGCACCCCCGCCCCGCTGCAGTCACGTGAGAAGGGAGGGGCCCTGGGAGAGGGGCACTGAGCACGCTCAGAGGCAGCAGAGGCCTGTCCCGGTGGGGGCAACCTGGCGGGATATTAACATCAGTTAGATCCAGGTGGTGGCTAAATGTCCTTTGTTGATTGGTCAGAACATTTCATCATCAAAAAATTTTTTAATTAAAATATAAAAGCATAGATTGGGCTCCTCCAGTCCCGTGGGTGCCTGTGAGGAGCCCCCTTCTGTTGCTGCTTGGGGCATCACCTGTCGATGGGGCCGGGCACTGGGAGGGGCTGCCACCCGCCCCACGTGTAGGACTCAGCTCTGACAAAGGAGGACTCATGCCCCGTGTGATCAGTCCGCACGCTCCCTCGGATGCCGCCTGGCTGAGGACAGGTGTGCTCGGGGCTGAGGGACAGTGAATCAATGCGGGTGCTGCCCGCCGAGAGCCAGGTGCCAGGCCTGGGGAGGGGGCGGAGGTGGGAAGTGGCAGAGGCGAGCTCGGCTGACTTCCAGAGTCAGAGTCAGGGTGGGGCCCCTTAGAGGTCACAGTCTCATTGTACAGATGGGGAGACCGAGACCCAGAGGGCAGACAGGACTTGATCCATGTCACATGGGAAATTCTGGGGGCCAGACTTCCCCACTGACTCCACTTCCCACCTGCCCCACGCTTGCCAGGGGCCAGGAGGCATTTTTCTGAGTTCTGCTCAGGTTTCGGAAGCCTGAGGCTACCTAGTAAACCCACACACGTGGGGCGACCTCTGTGTCTTGGCGCTGGGCGTCCCTGAATGGAGAGCCTCGGGGTCATGGGGAGTCTGGGAGGCCGAGCGGGCCGCTGCGGTGCTGCCGCTGGTCACCTGGCTTGTGGAGACGATTATCAGCATCTCTCCCCAGCTCCACAGTCAGTGCCTAGAGGTTGGTGCCCTGAAATCGGCCACGACGGTAGTACTGACACCGTGGAAATCGACACGTGGTACAAGGCAGAGTGGTTCCCTGGATGCTGAGTTGCACCTTTACCAGCACACCACTGCCTGGGCCCCATCCCCCTCCCACACGCAGCTCCACGTTATCTGTTCTTTACACTGGGTTCTGGGTGAGATTTCATTTGAAGGAAGGTTTAAAAAATTTTTTTGAAAATCATTGTTTTGAACCATTCTATTCGTTTTCATCTGTCCTGGGTGTGCCAAGGAAACCTACATGTTATGGACTTACCTGGGCTAATGTGTGTGTCCTGAACTGACCCTGATTCTGGGCTATCCTGGGCTAGCGGGTGTTCCAAGCCAACCCAAGTACTCTGGGCTACCATGTGTGTCTGGGCTAACCCTGGCTAATGTGTGTGTTCTGGGTTAATAGGTGAGTCTGGGCTAAGCTGTGAGTGAGTTCTAGGCTAGCCTGGGCTGACACATGTATTCTGACATAACCTGTAGGTTCTGGGCTACCCCGGGGACTTATTGCAGACTAACCTGCAGGGCCTGGGGGAGTCCGCATTCCTCTCCTGGAGACAAGGACAAGCAACAGAGCTCTGGTCCCTATGCCCTCCTATTTTTCAGTGGTGGGAGAGAGGCCCTCAGTTTTCCTTCTGATAAATGAGAACAACCAGAGGTTAACAATGAACTTGGAGCTCCGTTGGGCGCAGTCACCTCAAGGAGCCTCAGGAGGACCAGAGCCAGCCTCCTCCTGGGCTCGGGGGTGAGGGGGAAGCCCAGCCAGCTCCTGTGTGGGGCAGGCAGGACTGGGCTGGGCGGGTGAGGGACAAAGGGGCCATTGTGGGCTCTGGGGAGGAGGACAGACAAGAGGAGGGCTCCCTGCCCTTCCTGACTCTTCCTGCAGAAGGAAGGCGGGGACCTCATTTAAGACTTGACTCCAACCCCAGCCTCACCAGGAACCATACCCTCAAGGAGGCCTGGCATTCAGGCACAGCTCTGTGTCAGCCAACGTCACCCCTGGCCACCCGTGGTTTTGGGGGATGGAGGATCATCTCTCCAGTTGACAGATGAGGCAACTGAGGCTCTGGGAGGCGAAGAGTCAGGACGGAGTCCCAGGTGCCCCTAGCTTTGAGGCCAGTTCTTCCTAGACTCTGTGGCACCTCTCAGAATCCCTGTCCACGTGACCTCCCTCTGCCCTTGGTCCAACTTCCTCTGCCTCCCCCGGGGCACCGAGGCAACAGCTACTGTGTCCGCTCTCTTGGTAGCTTCCCTTCTGCCCCAGACTGAGGGCCTGCTTTCTTGGGGCTCTGCTGGGCCTGCTGGGAGAGGATTCCCTCCAGCGTGTGTGCCCTGTGGGTGCCGCCACATCGTGCTGGCCAGATCCAGCGACAGCAGCATCATTGCCCCCGATGCCACTGAGAAGGCCAGTGCTGACCTCAAAGTGCTACCCGTACCCTGAGTTAGGGACACCCCTCAGCCATCTTCGCCATTGGGCACATCTGTCCTTCCCACCTTCCTCCAATCAAATCCACTCATTCCATCCGTCCTTTAGTATCTAGTTCCTGAGCCCCTCCTGAGGGTGGGTGCTGTGCACGCCAGGCAGATGCCGCCCCGGTCCGCCTGCAACTTGCAATTCCTGAACCCACTCCAGCCTTGCTTCTGCCACTCCCTCTACGTGCAAGACTCTCTCCTCACCCCCTCTTCCAGGAAGCCTTGCCTCACATGGCCCCCTTGAAAACTGCTCGCTCACTCACTGGGTGCCCTCCTGGCAACCCCAGATCACTTCCTAGGATGGATGGGTCTGGAAACACTCTGGTCCATGTGAGAGTTGGGTCCACTCCAGGCTGAGATCCTTCAATCCTTCCCCTGCCTCTGGGAAGGCCAGCACTTCTATCAAGGCCACAGCAAAGGCCCTTCTCCCGTGTTGTCTGGGCTGGCCGGGGCTGGCACAGGGGTCTCTACACCCACCAGCTGTGCAGGACAGAGCAGCACCTGGGGATCGTGGAGAGGCAGGCCGTCCGAGCCTTGCCTTTATGGGTGGGACTTGTTGCACCAGAATCACCAGCCTGACCTAGTGTTTCCGTTTCTGGTGTCTCATTCACCCCTCATTCCCCCTGTTTGGCCAGAGTTAGGGATGGGTGGGCAATCCTGTATGGAGGAGTCCAGGGTCCTGAAGGGAGGGCCTGCCCACCCTCACCCCCAGCTCCCACAGAAGAGGGGCTCCTGGTGGCCCTCCGGATAAAATCCTGACAACCTCCAGAGGCCTGTGAGGTCAACAGGGTCTTACCCCTGCCTGACCCTCCAGTCTCGGCTCATAGCATGCACCCCACCTCTGGGCCCGCTCCTCCGTCCTCGGGCTGCCTCCCTGTGCTCCCCCCCCCAAGTCTTTCCCTTCACCTCTCCCTATCCTCTCTTCCTCCAGAAAACACAGCCTCAGCTTTGAAGGGGAGGTGACACAATGACTTCTGAGCTCGAGGTCATAGGCCTCCTGGGGGGAAGGAGGGAGAGGAGGGCTGGGGGGAGGCAGAGCACAGGAGGGTTTGGAAAGGCAGAGAGAAAGTCCGGGAAATGATGTTTGGGCTGCGTTGTAGAGGGCTCTGGATGTCAGCACAGACAGGGGTTGCTTCATTCCATTGGGAGCCATTTAAGGTTCATGAGCAGGAGACGGATATGACAGGGCAGGCCTTGGGGGTCACTTAGTGGCTACGAATAGGAGAGGGGCGGACCTGGAGGTGGAGACTAGGTTATGTCCACGCTGGGGTCTGAACACGGATTTAGGTTTTGGGGTGACCTTGGGCTTCAGTTTCCTTTTCTGTCAGGTGAGTAATCATCCTAACCTTGTGGAAAGAGGCCGTTTTACTTGGGTCTTGACCTGCCTCATCTTCTCTGGACACCATGGCCTGCAATTCTGACACTGGCCGCTAGGTGGCAGCCAGCTCCCAGGAGCCCCACCTGCAGCCCCAAGCCTGGGCCAGGCGACTTTCCCCCTGAGGGGACCAGGCTCAGTGCCGCCTCATCCCAGCCCGCTGTTTTTTGGTGGAATCTTCTCTCCTTACCCACCCACCAGCTCCAGTCCAGACAGAGGCCTCGGGGGCCTTGGGGCCCAGAGGGGAGGCCATGAATGAGAAACTCACTGGCCACACTGCCCATGTGGGAGCCTCTCTCTGGGACGGCTCTGTGCCAGGCACAGGGAGCAAGGGACAACTTGTGTAGGGTTGCCAGATGTAGCAAATAAATACACTATTTGGGACATAATTATGCTAATAATTATTCATCATTAATCTGAAATTCAAATTTGTCTGGCAACCCTGGCCCTGTGGCACCAGCCATCCTGCGGGACAAGCCCAGTCATTCACACATCCGCACTGAGCACAGGGCTGAGGGCTGTCAGAGAGGGAGCTGACACAAGGTGGGCCAGGCCCAGCTTCAGGTCACAGTCACCTTCCCCTGGATGCTTCTCCATCTGTCTGTCCACCCATCCACCCATCCACCCACATTTCTGATTCACTCCCTGAGGACTGGCTAGGCTCTGAGGACACAGAGACAGCCAGCCACTGTCCTCACATTCTCATGGGCTCTATTTCTGTCTTTCTAGTTCCAGCCCACTTTGCTTCTCTCTGGAGCCTTTGCAGAGCCTGGTGGTGGAGCCAGATGGCATCCACCATTCCTGCCTGCTCTGAGGGCTGTGCCCACCATTCTGGCTGGACACATACACTCCACTTGCCCCCTCACTGGACTGGGGTGTTCAGAGGGCTGGGGTGGCTCGGAGTGTTGGCAATTGCACCTTTACCAGGTAGTCGTGCGCATGAGTGGGACCAGGAAGAGCAGGGAAGGGAAAGGGGAAACAAGGGCTGAGGGAGGCCCGTTCTGTGGACAGGTCCAGAGGAGGGGCCTTCCACGTGGAGACATCATCTGTCTCTCCTCACCTCCCCGGGGAACAAGGGGCTCAGGACTCAGAAGGCCAGCTCAGGGATGCCTCCTGGAGACCAGCCTCATCTCCTGCTCCCATGATGGTAGATGTGGAAACTGAGTCCCAGAGAGGGGCAGTGAGTGACCCAAGGCCACACAGTGTCCTGCTCCCGACTGAGCGTGTTGCCCTGTGTCCTCCAGTCTCTGATCTGCTCTAGCTCTCGGGCTGCATGAGGCACCTTCTGTCCCCCAGGAGTCCCCAGCAGGCCCTAGACTAGGCCATCTGCAGTGACGCAGCCTGGCGCCTGGAGAGCTGTCCTCATCAGCCCTCCTCACCAGGAAGAAGATTCATGAGGCAGGTAAGTTAGTTTAAAGGAACCTGCAGTCTTTTTATCACCTTGATGGCTACAGTGGATTTTGTTTCAGGGAGTATCTGTAAGACTTTAATTAAATCAGGAACTCAGGCCCCGCCAGCTTCCTTGCTGCTTATCAGCTTCTTAAGGCCGTGATTCATTACCCAGGATTATTTTTTTTCATCCCTGAAATAATCTTTAAAGGCCTTCTATCAGGGAGATTAAAGCCATAAGTCATACACGCACACATGGACGCTTTCTTTTTGTCGGCACACGGTGGCGTAGAGCCACCCAGAGGACTGGGCCACGTGCTGCCCTGGCTTCCTCGGTGCCTGGGGACCCTCTGCTGTCCAGGCCAGGGAGAGGAGCAAGTGGGTGTGGCCCCCTGGCTGGGCAGAGTTTTGGCTGGGGTTGTGAGTGCTGGGGTAGCCTGGGTGGGTGGGAAGTAGGAGAGAAAGGAACTCAGCATCGGGCTTCCCCTTTCACCAGGGACGCCTGACGTCCTGGGTTAGAAAGGCCAGGCCTGTCACACATCACCCGCTACCCTCACCAACAAAATACAAAGGAAAGCAAGGGACAGAGAGACTGACTGAGCTCCTCTCTCGACCTGCGGCTTACCTTTTCCTCTTACTCTTCATCCTTTGCTTGGTGACTTTTCTCCTTCCTTCATTTAACAAACATTCACTGGCCCTGCAGTGGGTCGCTGTCTCTTCTGGGTGCCGTGCAGGGCAAGATGGATGAGAGGCCTTTTAGGGACACAGACAAGTAGTGAGTGATGACACTACACTTATTTCTCTCTTCGTCTCTTTGCCTCCACGTCCCCCCTTCCCTATCTTTCTCTGTCTCTGTCTCTCAAACCAGAGAAGCAAGGCTTTCTTTTCTAGTGAGAGGCAGGATTGTTACTGGAGGTAGTGGCCCTGGACTCATCTTGAATTGCTCACCATGACTCTCCCTGGGCCAGCTTCCTTGGGGCAGAGTGGTCTCAGTCCATGTTCCCAGGCCCCTGAGGATGAATGAAGTCCTTGGTTCAGCCTCTAATGGGGATAAGGGCACCCAGGGGCATGGAGAGAAGAGGCCGGCCTGCCTGGAGGAGGTGGCGATGGGGCCTCGGGTCAGGCTGCAAAGAGCTTGGGCCTGGAGCATAACCTGCCTTGCCCTGGCCCCCAGGCTCTAACTCCTAGGCCTCAAGTGCCTGTCTCATCTCTTCTGGGGGTGAACTATGAGGTGCTGAGACTCAGCTCTTGACAGACTCTTCCCATCCTAGCCCTAGTCCACTGCCAAGTTCAGTGAGTTGCTAGTCACACCACAAGTGTCATGGCTTTGGAGATGCCACCGTTTGTGCAAAGTTGCTTGGAGTCACAGGTGCTGGCACGGATGGCAGGCTCCCTTGGCCTGTGGCTGCTGTGTGCCTGGGGGCAGGTGGGAGCCCAGGAAGTCTCATGTGGAGCTTCCAGGTGGGTCTAAACCGGGACTCGAAATCACACCACACCTGCTGGGTGCTGGACTGGGAGCAGCCCCAGGCACTGGTGGCAGGAGTTGATCTGCAAGGGGGGGGGGGGGTGCACGTGTGAAGAAGAAATTCCACGTGTGGATGTGGTGGTCAGGGATGGGGTGAGGGGACCTGGGGAGCTGGGAACCCGGGGTGGGATGCTGCCCCTGCCCCTAGCACATGACTTTCCTTCCGTACTCGTCCACCTCCAGGCCTTTGCACAGGCTGTTCCTGCACATCTCCGCCCCCATGTCTCCTGGGGTCATCCACCCATCTCGTGCCACAGATCACCCAGATGAGGCCGGGTTTACCTCCTGCGCACTGTGCACGCCCCCAGAGGCCTGGGCAGCACTGGAGTTGATTTGGGCAGGGACCTGGTGGGGCAGGCTCCCTTTTGGGGCTGTGGGCCTCATAGGGCAGGACCGTAGCGATCGGTTCGCTCCTGGACCCCTCTGCCTGGCACAGGGCAGACCCATGATGAAAGTTTGCCAAAGGAGAAGACGAGTTGAGGGAAGGGTGTGGGTTCCCTGAAGGGATTTGGAGACATAGAGTTCCCAAGAGGGGCTGCTTCGGGTCCCTGGTGATGCAGCATGGCCCAGACCTGGGGACAGAAGCATCCCTAGTCCACGTCTGCCCAGAACACAGAGGTCTCTGTGATGCTGAGAACCAGCCAGGCTGGCCCCAAGAAGGGATCAGATCTGACACCCCAGCTCCTTTCTCGTGGGGCCACAGGTGTGGCCGGGGCATGAGCACACGGGAGAGCCCCCTTCCCTTCCCAGCCTCCCCAGCTCTTCCTGGGGTGAGGTGGGGCTGCAGGTGGAGATGGTGAGCTGGCACGCTCTGGGGGCTGCCACCACTGTGACCTCCTTCACAGTGCAGGCTGGCCAGGCTGGTGGACATTTATATTTATATTGATTAGTGTCACACATGATGACTTCATTTTCTGAAACGAAACTCAGAAATGTATGCAGAATTTTTCAAATCCAGGCCATCCTGATTTTCTGTAACATCAGCTCCCAGTAGTGTGTGTGTGTGTGTGTGTGTGTGTGTGTGTGTGTGTGTGTGTTTTGTGTATGCACACAAAGCCCCTGGATTTTATTAGACAGTGATTGAGTTTCAGGGGCTCTGGGCTGACCTGTGGTTCATTCAAAAGTTGGGGGTGAAGGCTGACCATGGAGAGGCAATTAGCTCGTAATCTCTGGGAGGGCAAAGGTCTCTCCTTATAAAGATAGCTCCTGCTTATCGGGCACTCAGCGAGCCCGCTGTGGGGAGCGTTATATGTGTATCGTTTCTGGACTTTATAACAACCTTGTGGCGTAGTTGTTACTGCCCCATTTTATAGATGAAGGAACAGAGAGGCCAGGGTGCTTCATTCACTCATTCACCCATTCATGCATGCATGCATGCATTCATCAGAATCTTTACGGTGGGCGCACTGTGTGCTGGGTCCTTGCCGGGAAGTGAGGGAGCTGACCTGAAACCCAGCCCAGCTGGGACTAGACCTGGTCATTTGTTCTATTGCAGGCCTTTCCCTGCGCCACTCCTGCTCAGAAGGAGGTGCTGCAAAGGTGCTTGATAGAAGCCTGAGGATTGGCTGGGTTCACAAACCAAGGATATGACAGTGCAGGGAGATGGGGTCCTGGGGGTGCTGGTCTGGTCACAGCTCAGAGACAGGACCACTTGGGACTGCCCGGAGATGCTTGGAATCCAGCCCTGGTCTGGTCCCAGCCCTGAGCCACCCTCGCATGCTTCACTCCTACAAAATCCTGCCTAAAAATGGAAAACCTCAACAGTCCTTTATCTTTGTGCCTCTCCTGAGCCCTGATTCTCCCAAATCCTCTTGGCAGCAGCCCAGCCCCCTTGGTCCCTGCCTTGGATACAGCACGGTTGAGGTTCTCAAGACCTTTTTGTCGTCTTGTGTTATATCAACACAGCAGAAGCAGTGGCAGCAAGGCCGATACAATAATAAAGTTGCTTATTTGTGTCAGGTTCGGTTTCATATCCCTGATCTCATTTTGTTCAATGACCCAAGGAGGGAGGTGTTTTTATCATCATGCCCATTTTCAGCTGAGGAAACTGAGTGAGGACTTTCTTTTCCCCGTGGGTGTTTCTGTGCCAAAATTTGGCCAGAATTCACTTGATACGGGGTGGCGGGGCAGGAAAGCTGAAGGCAGCAGAGGCTTGTAGCTGGAAGAGCAAACTTTTGCAGTCACAGTCTTGGCATTGAAGCCTCAAGTGCTCTGGGCCTCAGTTTCCTCATCTGTACAGTGGAGCTAATGAGAGCATGCCCCCCCCCCAAAGTGGCTCTTGTGGGATGAAGTGAGATGCTGTGTGTGTAACGCCGCTGGTACAGTGCCCGCACAGAGTAGGTCAGGATGAAAGAGGAGGAGGAGGAGGAGAGAGGAAAGGGGGAGAGACAGTGACTGCCTTGCTGCAGAAGCTAAGCTAAGAAGCGTGGGAAAACGTCCCTGGAAATTCCTGGTCCCAGCTTTCCCAGCCAGAGGGAGGAGGCCGATGGCACCATGTGCTAGGCCTGGAGCTAGGGATGTGGGGTCACATCACCTCCCTGAGCCTCTCTTTCTGCCTTTATGAAATGGGACAGGCTGAGCCACCGTCGTCCGCCTTTCCAGGGCCTGCCAGCAGCTTGAACTATGTCACAGATGTGAAAGCTCTCAGAAAAGTTCCCAGTATTGCTCAAATCAGAGGACGATTGGTGTTTCCAGTACTACCAATAATTTACTCTGTTTCACCTCTCAAATGATAGAGAAGAGACTCCTGCCAGAGGAAGCTTTCACCCCGAGATGATTCACCCCCTCACTGTGAGCTCCTGCAGGCTGCTGCTGCACCATTCCACCTGTATCCCGCACCTCCAGCCCTCTCTGCTCCGAGGATCCGATCTTGGTTGTCTCTTTGAGACCCTGGGATCCGGTACGATGGCTCCTGGAAGCCGTGACGCCACCAGCTTGCTGGGCGACTGCTGTAACCTCAGGGCTTTTGTCAAATGGCTGGGGTTGCTGGGAGGGTCCAGTGTGGTGGTGTGTGGACATAGAGGCTGGCATGTAGCACACAGCGGATGCTTAAGAAATAGTACGCCCCCCTTTCTCAACTCCCCAGTCCTAAGTCTTCCCCTTCTGGAATATCAGCTTCTTCATCTACAGGATAAGGTGGTTGGAACTTGAAAGGATGGCAAGGCATGAGGCCATTCTTGGGGCTACCCCACAGTCTCCAAGGGGCAAGGCAGACATCACTAATCAACTGGAAGCAGCCTCAGAATCCTTCTTAACCTAGGATCCAGGAAACCTCAACCAATCAGTTCATGCAGGGTTTGAACTTCTAAGGGCTAGAACAGTCTTGATGTGGGAAGGCTCAACGATTCTACAGGGGAGAGGACCTAAAGCTTGCAGTGTGACAAGAGGAGGAAGAAGAGGTGGAGGGGTAGTGGGGAGGAAGATGATAATCCCTCTGTAAGCATAAGACCTGTTGCTTCCAGAGGGTGCCCTGAGATACAGGAGGTCCTGCCTGGCAGGGAGGTACAGGTTGGGGGCAGGGAACCCCAGGCCTTGGGCTCTGCACCCGTTGCCCTTTCCCAACCCTTGGCTCCAAACAGGCTCCAATGCAGGTCATCACCACCATTCTTTACTGAGGGCTCACTCTTGCCAGGCCTTGAGCTGGGCACGTGGGTCTGTGATCTCACTAATCCTCACAGCCCTCTGCATCCCCATTTTACAGAGAGGCGGAGGCTAAGACGCGGTGACTCGGTGGCCAAGGGTTGCACAGCCAGACAGGAGCAGCACTGGGAGGGCCCCCACCTGCTCCTGCTGGATTTGCTCAGGCCATTAGCCAGGTCCCTGACATCAAATGAATTCTATAATTTGTAAACGCAGCTGAGTGGCTTTTACAGAGGAATGTCGGGAAGTGATAAAAAAAATACCTTCGATAGATTTACGGAGCAGCTGAGTGCCAGCATCTTGCCCCCTCCCGCTTTCTCCAGGACCCACATGCGACCCGAGAGGAGGCCCAAGAAGTCTTTTGTGGCCAGGCCTTCCATCGATTTCTACAAGACAGGTTTACGGCAGCCTGGAGGAGACCAGGAATGCAAGGCAGGAGGGAGAGGGCTGTCTCGGTCTAGGGCTCAGGCAGGAGTGTGACAGGCTGGCAGGTGAAGCCTGGTGGGGTGCTAGAAAGATCTTTGGATAAGAGGCTGGCAGGTGCCTTTCTGTGGCAGTTTCTCCCCCTCCCCTTCCCCTGCCTCAACCCCATCCCCAAAGCACCGAGAATACACATGCCTGCTCCTTCTTCCTAGGTCACCACCCTTCAGACCCTTGAGGCTGAGCTCACCCCCACCCCGGGGGGCATCTGGGTCACGTCTTCTCCAGCCAGTGCCTTCTAGGCCCCTCTGTTTTATCCAGCACATCAGAGATGCTCCATAACAAACAAGCTGCCTGATGTGGTGAGCTCCCCAGAGCTGGGGGCATTCAAGCAGAGGCTGTAAGAATGAGCTGAGGGGCAAGGAAATTAAGCTGGATGGCCTCTAAGACTCTTCCTCACCCCCTTTGGTTCCAGCCTGGCCCCGGCATACACTGAAAGGGTCTGCCAGGAAGCTAGAGGTGGGTGATCAACTTGGTTTGCCCAAGACTAAGGGATTTCCAAGGATGTGGGACTCTCAGAGCTAAAATCAGGAAAGACTCTTTCTGTTCCTCTTTCTCTGGCAGGTGGGCAGAGGGACGAGGGACCTGCCCTCCACCAGATTCCTGGGTGTTGTCTGCCCTAGCTGTCTGTCAGGCTGTCCCCAGCCAGGCCCCTGGCCGCTGTCTGTCACCCTGCCTGCTTCCTCCTGCCCCGGCTTGCCTGCTCCCTGCAAGGCGGAGGTGGAGGGGGTGGAGACTGGGGTGGGCTGAGGTGGGAGACTCCCCCTGTTCACGTCTGCTCTTCACAGCTGGAGGGCAGACCTAGAGTGTGGAGGCCCCCAGGCCCCTTCGGAGAAACGGAGCTGCCATTCAGGTGTCAGTCCTCAGTGGGGCTGGGCTGGGGCCCCGAAGCTCACCATAGTTGGGCTTCAGCCCTCCGTGTGGCCTGGCGCTCAGCAGAGGCGGGGTGGCAGCAGATGGCCCCAGGAAGGAGCCAGGAAGCTCAGACCCTGTGCTGACCTCACCACTGACCTTGCGTAAACCACTGCCTCTCCCTGAGCCTTGGTGTCCGCGTGGGGGTGGGAGCAAGTCCTCCCTTCCTGCCATTTGCTGCGTGGCCCGGCTGGCAGGCTCTGTAGCTCTGACACCTCCGGGGATGCAGGGGCTGATTCTTAACACGAACACCCTATCGCAGGCCTGGTTCTTGCTCAGCTTAGCAGGGGGTGGACCCACAGTCTTGTTCTTCATCACACACACACTGAGCAATATGCAAATTCCCTCATGGCTTCCACACCCGACTCTGCACACACCCACACCCACCTCCATGTACCCACACCCCCTGCATCCACACATACACCCCTTCAGACACTCCCGTGCACCTTCATAGCCCTCCGTGCCTTCACACCCTCAGGCACACACACATCCACCCCCACCCCCATCCCCAGAGCTACCTTCCCAGGGAAGGTGATGAAGCAACAAAGAGAGATGACATGTCAGGATGAAGAATTGCTGGAGAGACTTGCTCTGCAGCACGGGTGGGACTCAGAGACTTTGGGGAGCAGCAGGGTGGGGAGGTGGGTCAGTATGGCACCCACGCCCTGTCTCCTCCGACCGAGCCCTGCAGGGGTGCCAGGGGGCCCTGCTCCCCCCTCACAGCCTGGTTCCCGGCAGCGGCTGGGCGCTCCCAGCTCCACATCCCTGACCCCAAACTTTAAGCCTCTTTAAAATGCAGGAGGAAACAAGGTGGGAGAGTGGAGGTGACTGGCCCAAGGTTGTGCAGAAACCAGGAAGGAAACCAGATCTCCCCTCAGAGGCTACGAGATGCACTAGAAATGTGACACACAAAGGTTGTGTAGGAGCCTGCGGGAGGAAGGGCTTTCACCTGCTTGGGGCACCAGAACATTTTACTCACAAAGGCCAGAGGCTCCTGCAAGGGGCCATAGATCCAGGGGCCCATTGGGAGGAAGGTCAGGTGGAGCCCGGGACCAGCAGCTCCGGCTGCTTCTCCCTTGGTGGTCTCTCCATCTTCCTCCCCTCCCCCATCTCCTGGTCCCCCTTACCTGTTCATCTGTCTTGCTCTAGACTCTTGCTCTAGTTCTGGCCACAGCCTCAATCCAAATCCCAAAGATTTGGTCCCACTGGGCCGCCCTTGGTGATAGACCACGTGGTCTGCCCCAGGTTGCCATGTGTTCACTCCCGGTCCAATCAGTGCCATCTGGTGGGTGTGGGCAGGACCATTACAGCTTGACGGGGACATTGGGTAAGGCTTCCTGGAAGAGGGAGTCAGGGCCCTATCTTGAAGGAGAAGCAGGATTTCAAAGAGTGGTGGAAGTTCTGTTCATAGTTCAGGGGACGCTAGAAATGTCGGCTGGGGAATGGCCCGCCTAGAGGGCCTTTGCAGCCGTGGCATGAGTCAGAGCGAGTGCAGGGTGAGAAAGGCGGGTTGAGGGTGCAGATCATGGAGGGTCTGCACTGAAGGAGTGGAGAGGGAGCCAGAGCAGCTGACAGGGACAAGGGTCGCTTGGGAGTTGGTGGAGGATTAGAAGAGGGCTGTGCCTCCCCAAAGCAATGAGGGGGTGGGGGAGCAATGTCAGCTGCTGTAAAGCAGCCCAGGGTGACAATTGGGAAGCTGCTGGTGACCCTGGTCAGAGCAGCTCCGTGTGCGTGTGGGCAAGGCCTGACTGCAGGGGTGAGGAGTGAGGGGAAGGTGAGGTGTGGAGACAGCAGGCATAGACTCCTTTGGAGGTTCATGGGTGAGAGAGGGCCCTGAGTCCTGCCTGCTATGTACCCCTGAGATGGATAGTGGGGTTGCTGCTCAGTGCCTGGCTCTCCTGGGGGAGGAAGTGGGGGGCACAGGAGCCAACAGTGCAAACAGCAGCTGCCAAAGCTCTAGGGCGAGCTCATGCTGCATTAACAGGTGACAACTGTCCCACTCTGCTCAGACCATGGCCACAGGGACTTCTTCCTTGGATGGGCATGAACAAACTGCCATATGTCCCCTGGAGAGGAGTGGTGGTGCCTGGGCCACAAACACCGAGCTGGGGGCAGGATGACTGAAGGAATTCTGGAGTTGGAGGGGAACATGACCATTGCTCTCGAATGTCTGAAAGTCTGTCCCTTCAAGCAAGAGGAATTCTACCTGCCCAGGGTAACTCCTGAAGGCAGAGCTAGCTCCAGAGCTGGGGAGAGTCAAGAGGCAATTTTCAGCTCAAATGTGGAAGTCTCTAGGTCAGCAGTGTCCCCCATTGGCTGCTGGGGGCACAGGGACAGCTGTGAGAGTCCTGTCACTGGCAGTAATGCAAGCAAAGGATGCTGCTTTGTCATACTTCTTGCACATCCGAGGTACCCAAAGAATATGTGGTCCAAGGGACACCCAAGAAATTCATGACATGATCTCTGCTCTTGGGGGCTGATGGTATCATCTGGGAAACTTGACTCGGACTAAACACCGGAAAGGAATTAGGGGAACGTCAAGGAGTGTCAGGCCCACTCCACGTTTCAGGAAGAACTTGGGCCCAGTTAGAGCTGCCCTGCACTGGCACAGGCGGTCTCGTGGACAGTATGCAGCCTGTCCCTGGAGGACTGCAACTGGGCTGGGGTAATCTTGGGCAGGCGGTGCAGGAAAGGGATTCCAGTTCGGGGCATGAGGAGGGAGTTGGATGACCTCTGTGGTTCCTTGAGTCCAGAGTTCCTTGGCAGAAAAAAACACCCACAGAACTCTGAGAGGCGCACAAGGTTACCGAGGACAGAGCAGAGATCCCAATATAGCTGGCGGGAGGAAGGCGGCAGCGGGCGAGGGGAAAGTAGGTCCCCTGAACAAATGAGGTGGGGCGTGAAATTAACGAGGCTGGAAAGGGCTGAGCTCAGGGACTCATTTTTAAAAACTGCCTGTTAGCAAGAAAAATGAGGGAAAGAAATTTGGGCAATGGAGATGTAATGGAGGTTGTGAATGCATCTATCGACTGCCAGCCAATTGGCCAGAGAGAGGGTCCTCCTGGAGAGCAAGGAAGAGATGCAGATCAGAGGGTCTGGGGTGACTCCTACATGCCGTGCAGGGCAGAGAGGAGCTGGCGATGGAATGAGGGTGACAGCAATGTGGGCGACCACCTCCTACCCGCACTTGCAAGGCTCTATAGCCGGGCCATTGTGTCCCCTGCCTGCCCTCAGGCACCATGCACTGACACACTTCTCCTATCCCTGACCTCCGCTCATGCTATCTCTTCACTTGGCCGCTTTCCTTCTGTCCAGTGGGGGGCTTGTCCTGAATGACCTCCAAGGATCCTTCTGCTTGGCCTCTTGAATGGTGGGTATAGGGGCTGCCTGAGTCACTCCCTGGGTGACTAGTTGCCTTCACACTTGTTCCTTTGGGAAGAGTAGATGCTGGTACCTTGGGGCCTTGCTACCCTGCTCTGTCCCAGGGCAATTGGCCTGTGGCTCCCTGGAGACAGAGGCTCTGTTGGATTCTTTCTGGTATGCCTGGACCCTGGTCTGGCCCCAAGGGCAGAGGGCGTGCTGAATGGATAGATGGATGGATGGGTGTGGAGGATTGGGGGGAGGGTGGCTGGCTGGCTGGATAGATGGATGGAGCAATTCAATCTGACCACCTGTATGCCATCTGGCAGAGGGCACAGTTAGCTGTGTTAGAAGGATTCTATCCTTCACTGGGTGGGGCGGGTGGAGGGAGAGGAGGAGGGGGAAGCAGGGAGGAGGTAAGGAAGGAGGAATTGGATAATCGAGCTCAAATCTGAACTACGGGCCCCAAAGAAGAGGAAGACATCCTTCCTGCCTCTTCCCAGGTCAAGGCGCCATGGCTGCTGCCACTGGCCTCTGCCAGAAGGGGGCTAAACTCTACAAGCAGGGGCCAGGAGGGGAAACTAATTAAGAACTGGCAGGCTTGGAGGCCCAGGGAGGGGAGGAGAATCATCTAAGATCACACAGCACAGGAGAGGGGCAGAGGGAAAACAAAGCCCCCATTGTCCTGAGGTTTCTTAAGGCAGTGCCATGGCTCTCCTGGGACAGCGCCACTTCTCTGAAATCCCATACCTTCTTCTTTTAGGCAATTCCCATGAACCACTCTCTTCTCCAGGTATG
Organism: Balaenoptera ricei; assembly: GCF_028023285.1. Taxonomy (NCBI): domain Eukaryota; kingdom Metazoa; phylum Chordata; class Mammalia; order Artiodactyla; family Balaenopteridae; genus Balaenoptera; species Balaenoptera ricei. Next base: position 63,600,148 of record NC_082654.1, on the reverse strand, counting down.
GGAGGGCTGGAGTGGAGGTTGGTTAGGGGGATGCTGAGATAAATCATCCCGACTGCCAGAGTCCCTCAGGCTTGGTCAGCAGAGCGGGCGGAGTATGTAGGACAGCTCTCTGCTCCCACTGTACTGGCCCTCAGGAAATTCAGGGTCCCTGGAAGTCCCTGCTACATCCTCCTCCCTACCTAGATGTGGAGATAGAGGTGGTGGGGCTGGAAAGGGCCCCTAGAGGCTGCCCTTTATCTGGCCAGGGTGACGCCCAGGAGCCCAGGCTGCCCCCATGCTGGGCTGTGGGCCTGGGGAGGGTCCTTCTGTTCCCTGGCCCAGCCCTGCTGGCCGGGCTCCCTCCTGTGGCCCTGCAGAGGTGACAAGGCCCTGAAAGAGGTATAGCCAGCTGGACTCCTCAGAAGCTGTCGCCAGGACCCCACGAGGCAGGGGGCGGAGGTAGCACAGAGGCAGCAGAGGCCCTCCTCCGGGAAAGGAGATGAGCCTGGGAGGTATGGGGGAGCCTGGAATCCAGCAGCCACTTCACACCTTGCCTGTTAATTGCCAGATTGATTTCAGATCCCAGTCTCCAGGAAGACCCCAAAATCCATCCCTCCACTCCTCCCTTCTCTGGGCTCAGGAATTATCCTTAAAACCACAGCTGTCCCAGCTGCTTTGGTTAAGCCCCCTGTTGAAGAGCAGGCTTCGGGTTCCAAAGCAGGTCCAGGGTTCTGTGTAGGAAAAGTTTTACCCTGAAGGGAAGCATGGTAGTCCATAGGGTATGATTGGAAGGGTGTTAAGAAGGCCCTTTTGAAAGAAACTGGGTCATTTGTAGAGACGTGGATGGACCTAGAGACTGTCATACAGAGTGAAGTAAGTCAGAAAGAGGAAAACAAATATCGTATATTAACACATATATGTGGAATCTAGAAAAATGGTACAGATGAACTGGTTTGCAGGGAAGAAATAGACACAGATGTAGAGAACAAACGTATGGACACCAAGGGGGGAAAGTGGGGGTGGTGGTGGTGGTGGGATGAATTGGGAGATTCGGATTGACCTATATACACTAATATGTATAAAATAGATAACTAATAAGAACCTGCTGTATAAAAAAAAAAAAAGAGAAGTCCCTTTTACCCAAATCCCCATCTTACTGAGATGCCCTGATGTCCATAATTCCACCATTAGGAAGTCATTCCTTTGGATGAATTAGGCCAACAGTCCAGGAGTCCAAAATGTGGAGGCACAGGAGAAGGAACAGAGAAGGCTGAACTCAGGCCCAGACCCTGGTGATGGCTGCAGGCGAAGGGGCCACCAGGAGCTGGGTAGGGTCAGTCTATGCAGGGCATGTTATTGTTCCCCAAGGAGGTACATCCCAACTTAGTAGGTACATCCGAATGGCTGGGCAGCCACTGTGTCCCAGTCCTGAGCCAAGCACAGTGACAGTCTCTAATGTCAGCACAGTCTTGTGAGAGGGCACTATTAGCCCCATCTCCTAGTTTGGGACACTGTCGTGCCCAAGGTTAGGTGACTCATCCACGGTCATGTGGCTCTCACACACAACTGGGACTCAAGCTTGGGTCTGCTGCGTTCCAGGAACTACTTCAAGTCTGAGGAGGCTTCTAGGAAGTCAGGAGAGCTGGACTGAGGTGGACATGCTGAAAGGCGGACCTGAGCTCAAGCACTCCATGATGCCAAGAAGCCAAGGCAGTGAGGTTCTTCAATCCGTTGATGTTACAAGCCAGGCACACCCAGCCTTGGGCTTCTGGCCTCAGCCTCTCTGACATCCTGCGGGTGCTCAGAGCCCCACGGGTGGGAGGGGCTGGAGGCAGTTCTGCAGCCTCAGCCCAGCTTCGGCTCACAGCTATTCTTACATGGCCTTAGAGATGCGGGCTCTGGGCAGGGCCACTCGGGGTCAGCTCTCGCACTTGGGGAAATGACATCATTGCTCATCCCCTCTTTGCATGGACCTGATTACTAATACAGCACTCTGTGTTCCCACAGCCATCAACAAGGGCCTCTTCCTGGTAGCATCACAGAGGGACAGAGACATCCTCTCCCAGGCCCTGTGCCCAGCAAGTGGCTGGAGGGGCTCCCTGAGGTCAGCATGTTCCTTTCAAGGTGTGTCCTTACTTTGCCAGCCTGCTCTGTGTGTGTGTGTGTGTGTGTGTGTGTGTGTGTATGTACCTGTGTGTGTGTACATGTAAGTGAAGCAGCAACTGTGAAAAGCTTGGTGCAGTTCCCAAGGGTCTTTGCTCAGCCTGTGAGCCTCATGAGAGCAGGGCCATGTCTGTTTTGACCCCTCTCTCCCACAGTGTGCCTGGCACGTGGTAGGTACTCAGTAAATGTTTGCTGAGTGAATGAATGGCTGAGTGAATGAATTAGAACTCTTGATCCCCCAACTTAGGAAGGCGAGGACAGTGAACTCTTCCTCCCTCTCAGAGGGAAATCTCTGGGTGACCACCTCAGTGCTTGCTCGGTCATGGCTGTGCTGTATGGCCCTAGGTGAACTGCTTGATATCTCTGTGCTCAGATCCCTGGGAATGGTGCTAACTGGGGAGAATGGCTAATGACATACAAGTGTTGGGAGGATAGAGTGGACAAAAGGGTTCTGCCTTTTGTAGAAGGTGCCTGCAGTGTGAACCACAGGGGAAGTGGGGGCCTCTCGCCCTCCCCCAGGGCAAGGCTGACACAGGTTAGAACATAGCAAGATCCTGAGGGGTTGGGGAGGAGGAAATTGCGGGCCTGGCACAGTGTCAGCACATGGGCTGGCACTGGGACTGGGGGGTCCAGAGCAGGCTGGATTGGGGGCTTGGCCAGGGCTTGGAGTCAGGGGCTGGCTCTAGCAATGGCTGGGGGCTCACACTGGATCCTCAGTGAAGAACTTGGTCAGGGCCTGGGCAGAGCTGGGCTGAGTTCTCAGACAGAGTCAGAGTAGAGGGCGGGCCTGGGGCTGATTTTAGGACTTCAGCCCAAGGCTGGATCAGAGGCTCCCTCAGGTAGGGACAGGGTCAGCCTGGGGCCACAGCATATTTTCTCTTTGATGGGAGTTGCTAGGAGCAGCTCTGCTGCCCTGGCCTCATTTGCTCTAAGCAGCAGTCAGCTGAGTGGGTGGATACAGGAGGCTTTCTGAGGGCATTGGCCTTCGAGGTGTCTTCCTTGTCCCAAAGGTGTTCTCAGGGAACCTCAAGGCCGCCCAGGGACCCAGGACCATTTCTTCCTGTGTATGCATTGTGACGGGAAGTGCAGGAGAACTGCCCCGCTAGCACTGACTCTCCAGCAGCTGAAGGGGATGGCATCATGATTTCCACATGTGCACAGCACCTTACAGTTTATAAAACTCTTTCCTTTCCAGCATCCTTTAATCGTCCTCACAGTCCTGAGAAAACAGGCATGACAAGAGATGATGCTCATTTTACAGATAAGGAAAATAGAGGCCCAGAGAAGCTAAGAAGCTTGCCCAAGGCCACTCAGGAGGTAGAGGCAAAGAGGCAAAACCGCAAGAGTCTCTGACTTCCCATCTGGTGCGCTACCGCACGATTGCCTGACTGCTGCCCGGTCCTGCGTTCCCTGCGCGGGATACCATCCTCAGGCGCTCACATCCATGGCCCTGCTGCTCACTGATGCCCTGCAGAGCTTAACAAGTCGTGCCTGCCCTGCAGCCCTTGCCATGTCTGTCCAAGTCGCCTCAGTCATCAGCAAGTCATATCACTGACATCACGACCGCATACAATTAATTTATTTAGTTAAGGAAGGTGTTAATTAAGAGTTCTCCTTTATTGTGTCTTTGCAGACAGCTCTTGGGGGCTTCTGAGTTGTCAGTGCTGGTGACAGCAAAAGCTAATGGTATCTCAAGTTATTAATAGAACAGTTAAAGAGGGGGAGGGGGCAGGAGCCGGGGCGGTGGAGGATGGGAGGGAGGGAGAAGGCTGGGCGAGGGGAGAGCATGGTCCCCTACTTCCTTCTCCATAAGTGGGCTTCCCTCTGCAAGTCCATCCCATTGCAGACATTCCCTGGAAGATCTGGGGTTCCCTGCTGGGCCCTGTGGTGTTCAGATGTGTTGGTGGAGATAAGACTATTCTGAGATGGTAAGTGGACTGCGGTCCTAAAGGGAGGCACGCCTGCGAGAGCTCAGCCCCGGCCCATTGCTGCCCACGCTCCCTCATTCCTGGTGTTTGCCTTGAGGAGTGTTTGCTCTCACACAAGGAGGTCTTTCTTTGCTTGCTTGCCCCCCTTATCCTGACCCTGAGCATCTTGGGGTGCAGATAATGACTGGGTTGGCTCTGGATCCCCAAAGCCTAGCACCGAGCTTAGGGCATCATGGGAGGTCAGCAGACTTTTATTTCTTGCTGAGAGACCCTGAGGTCTGTGGAGGGAACTGTGGCAGAGAGACTCCCCCAGCCCTCCAGCCCCTTTCAGCCCCCTCAGCCTTGCAGCCCCGGAGTTCAACACCTGGGGAGTGGATAGATCTTTGCTGATGAAGGTGGGATGCATTGCCGGTGTGGGCAGCCAGGTGGGGGGACGGCTTGCCAGGGTTAGGGTAGTTAGGTGGTTGGAGAAACTTCAGTAAACTCTGTGCAAGGACCTCCCTCCCCCACCCATGGGAACAGGTGGGAAAAGAAGAGATTTAAAAAATTTTTTAAATTGTTTTTCTTAATTGTTTGGCCATGCCATGCGGCATGTGTGATCTTAGTTCCCTGACCAGGGAGCGAACCCGTGCCCCCTGCAGTGGAAGTTTTAACCACTGGACTGCCAGGGAAGTCCCAAAAAGAGATATAAAAATTTTTTTTTTTTGGCCACGCCATGCAGTTTGTGGGATCTTATTTCCCTGATCAGGGATCGAACCTGGGCCCTCGGCAGTGAAAGCACTGATTTCTAACCACGGGACCACCAGGGAATTCCCGATTTTAAACTATTTTAGGTAAACAGCGATGGCTGTAAGGAAGCCATTTGGTGCAATGGAAAGGACACAACCCAGGAGCTCAGACCCCCAGGTCTGTCCCTGACAGGCTCTGTGACCTTGGGGCGGGGGTGACCGCTCTCTGGGCCTGAGTTTGCTTGTCTGTGAAACAGAGTGACTGGGCTAAAATTGGCAGAAGTCCCTTCTAACACCCAATGCATTCCACACCTCCCGCAACCCATATACTCACTTCTGGAGGGCGCCACCCGCCTTCTAGGAGGTGTGCCGGGCCCTCCTGTGGTTGTCATCCTGAATGCTTACAGCGCCCTGGGAGGGAGATACTTGTATTAGCCCCCGTCACAGTTGGGAAAATTGAGTTTAAGATGGGAAAACCGAGGCTAAGTGACTTGCTCAAGCTCCCAGGTGGTCTTCAATTTAGGTCAGTGCTCCTTCCAGAATATCAGACCACCTCCATTGATCACCTGGGGTGGGATGGGTACAGAGGAGACCACAGTTTAGGTGTTGGCTGACTGGCCACGGCAGGTAGGGTTGAGGGAAAGGAAGACAGAGCACCCTGTGCGACTCACTAGGCCCAGTTGTCAGGCTACTGGAGCCTGACAGGGACAGGTCTGAGACCATCATAGAGCCAAACACAGCCTGCGCTGTAAGGTCCAGCAGCCAACCACCTGAGCTGTGTCCTCTCTGTCCTTCCTCCTCTCATCTCACAGACAGACTGGCATTCATTCAACATACATTTACTTGGGGGCTGGCCTGACAACTAAAGATGAGTTCGGACTGGTTGCTGCCCTCAAGGAGCTCAACATTTAGTGGGGAGAAGGCCCCATAGACAGATAATTCCTCGATGGATCACGGGGGTTGGGATAGAGGCAGGCTCAGGTCTGTTGGAGGCTCCCTGGCAGGACGGATCACTTTCCTGAGGGACGTGGTCAGGGATGACTTCCTTAGAGGAAGTTACCCTTGAGTGAAGTGTTGAAAAATGAATTGATGTTCACCAGGTAGAAGGGTAGGACTGTGAGATGGGCCAGACATGTGGAGGGAGCTGTGTGGGTAGAATTCTGGAGGTGTGAAACTACTAGGCTGAAGCCTAGTAGGAAGAAGGGGGTCCAACAGTTAGGTGACTGGGCTCAGAGCACACAGGGCATCGCGTGCCAGCTTACGGACTCTGGACCTCATCTGGAGGGCACTGGGGAGCCACTGGGGGATTTGAGTAGGAAAATGGCATCTGCACCCTGATCAGATCACCCTGCCACTTTCCTTTTCTGGGTACCAAGGACACTGCTGAGAGTGGGGATGAGGGGGGTTAGTTTGGGTTCCTCCAGAAGCTGAGCCTGAAACATGTATTTAAATGCAGGAACACTAGTAGGAAAAGAAAGGCAGTGGGACCACTTTTGAGCCAGTTACCATGTAGGTGAGTGGAGCTGGGGAGCTCTGAGAGCTGGAACAGGTCACGCTCCAGTGTTGGACCACCCAAGGAGGGAGGGAGCTGGGGTGTTTATCCACCAGCTCCCATCAGTCATTGGTTGAGGGCTGCTCCCAGGAGACATCAATTCCCTGGCATATCTGGTCTTCCCTACACAGTCAACAAAGAGGACCCCAGCTGTCAGAGAAATCCTCAGGCAAAGAAATGAAGATTCTGGCAGTTGGCAGTTGGGTCAATGTGCTCTGAAATGGTAAGGATGAGAGCATATGGATGGAGCACCAACAGCATCTGCTGCCGTGACTGAGCAGGAAGAACTTCCTAGAAAGGAGGGCAGAGGTTAGTTTCCATTAAACCTCAGTCATCAACTGCCTGGTTGAACAGATCCCAGGGTCAGCCGCTGATAGAAGAATTGCCTCCGTGTTCACCTTCACCAAGACATCAGCCTGGGGGCTTGCTCTCAGGACAGGAGGGAGGGGAAAATTTGGTCCTAAGCTGCAGCTTTGGAGAAATTGATCTGAGTTCAAGAGCAGACTGCCATTTATAAGTTGTGTCCTTGGGCAAATTACTTAACCCCCTTGAACTTCAGTCTTCTCTGAAAAAGGGGAGATAATAGTACCTATACATGGGATTGTTGTTATCAATAAACAAAATAATGAATGGGATGTATTTAGCCCAGTGCCTTGAATACATTACGTGCCAGATCAATGTTTATTATCGTTATTATATTATTATTATTCCAGTGATACATAAAGAAGGGAGGGGCAAGATAAAGCCTTGCAGAAAACACTGCCATCTTACCAGCCCAGAGTAATTTTTAGTGGCCCAAGTTCTTCTTGGGAGTTAAAGAGCAGATTCCCATAGCACTTCTGGACTTTGTGAGCTCAGATTGAGCCATTGGCAAGTGACCTTATGTATCTGTTAATGTAGATACTGGCTGTGACAATCACTTCTTTGTCCATGACACCTGTCTCCTCAAAAACTCAAAGATCAGCTTCAGACATTATCTTGTCATCATTTTATTATCTTTAGACTGTCCCTGAAGCTGACTTTGAAGATGTGGAGCAGAGGAAGGAACACTGGGCAAGGAGTCTGGATTCTAATACAGGCTCCAGAATGAATGTCAGATTCCTGACCTGGAATGCGGGACTATACCCAAATTGTCTCTGTCTCCAACTAGGGTTGTTTAAGAATTAAATAAGATTATGAGGGAAAAAAAGGTCATGAATATGGAACTGCTTTGAAAACTACAAATCACCATCCAAAGTCTTTACCAGGGGCAGAGAACTGGGACTACAGCCAGGTGACTTGACTCCTGACCCTAGGCTTTTTCAAAGGGTCTTAGTAATCACAGCCACTGGAGAAGCCACAGATGTCGTCAATGCCACACCAAGGATGGTTCAGCTGGACCTCTGGGGCAGGCAGCTAGGGAAGAAGAAGGGTACCTGGGAAACCCTGGTCCTTGGAAGAGAGGCTTGAAGTTCCTGCTCAGGGACATCAGTGGGGGATCCTCTCAGCTGGCTCTCAGAGGATGGGAAGGAGGAAGATGGGATTGGCAGTTATTAAACCAAGAGGCGGTGTGGTTATCTGGGAAGAGTTGTAACCAACTGGGGATAGGTTTCCTCATTTCCCTATGGATGCAGGGACATCTCAGGATGTGGCTAAAGGGCCTCCTGTCCACACCCCGTCAGTGAGGCCCAGGGAAGCTGGCTCTGGCCAGGTAGGCAACACTAGTGGTCTGCTGGAAGCCATGTGGCTCCCCCTTCTCCCTGACCATAGATTGACCCACCCTGGGATTGGCTGGGATCTAGCCTTTGATCCCAGCCATAGTGAACCCAGCTCTAGCCCCAGGTCAGTCTTGGTGTTCTGCAATGGGAGATCACAGTGGGCTGGAGAGGATATAGGGCTGGGGATGGAGGCCTAGAAAGAGGGTTCTCTGCTTACACAGGTAGCTCTAGACCCATTTCCAGAGAACCATTCAGGGAACCATTTTCACTTTTGCTCAGAGAAGGAAGGTCACGGCCCTAGTGGGGGCAGAGACAGGAAGGAGCTCATACCCCAGCTTGGGATGTCTGGGTGGGATGTATTCTCTAGAAGAGGCCAACAGTTTCCCACAATGCCAGGGGGTGGAGAATACCAGGCTGGTGCATCATCACTCTCTCTGAGCTCCCTTGGTCCCATAAAAAGTACCAAAGTGGACAAATTTGCCATCCTTCCTGGACCCCACTTAGAATACCCTAAGACATACCAAGAATACCCTTAGAATAGCCCTTGCAGGGCTGGTTTCCACCCTGGGGGTATTTCTCTGTGACTTCTTAATTGGAGAGATCCAAGATATAGAAGGAGGATTCTTAGTGCTATTTAGAGCCCCTCAGCCTCCTGAGAAAGTCCTGTATCATGGAATCCCAGGTCTCAGACATGATTGGTTCAGGGCCAGGGAACACAGTATTGAGAAGTTTTTACTTAGGTGTGGGTGCTAGTTTTCAGTTTTAATCTATATTCAGGGACCCAGTCAAACTGATTCCCTGATATTTTATTTTATTATTTTTCAATGCAAAAACCTCTATAAGGTTGGCTCATTTTGTAGTTTAGGTAAAAACCTTCAGATCTGTGGCTTTTCCCCCTTTTCTCCTATGGCTTACATCCACTTAACACTCTGAATCCAGAATATGCTTTGTGAACTGAGATTACGAAGGAGGCCAGTTTGGAAGGACGAGGCCATAGCAGCCAGAGGCTCAGGGGAGGGGGACCTGGGAGAGGAGATTCAGGAATGTAGTGGAGGAGGCAAAGAGAAGGTATCGGTAAGCAAAAGAGTAACAGTGAAAGGTGAATCATCCAGTGGGCTGGGAGAGGGAGGGGTGAGAATTGAGAGGAGAAGGAAAAAAGAGAGAGGAGAGAAGAAAAGAGGAAAAGGGAGAAAAAAGGTGCAGTAAAATGTGGGGAAAAAACATGGGGGAAAAGAGAGAGGCAGAAGAGAGGGGGATGAAGAAGGTGAGGCAGGGGAGGTGAGGTGGAAGGGAAGTGAGAACAGGGTAGGGGCAGGGACATGGAGGCCCCAGATCTGGAGTCCTTTTCTCTACCAAGCATCTGCACAGCAGATAAATACCGTACAGCTGGGCTTTTTTCTCTTCTTAATTGACATCTTTGAATCTGTCCTCAATTGACAAATCAGGCCATTTATTATTAGCGATGACAGGGATAAATATCACAGGCGTTCAGTTTACATCTGGGCCCCCTGATAATAGAAGTCAACACACCAGCCTCTCTCCCCGCTGCTTCCTCACCCCTTCTCTAGGGCTTCTTGGCAGGGAAACTGAATGGCCAGGAGCTGTCTGAGGCTTGTGGGATGCTGAAAGCACCTACAAACCACCTAGTGGAAAGCTCGTGGGTGGGAACTGTCCATGATCAGAGTGGTGCTGAAAGCCCACTGCACCCTGTGGCTATAGGGGGAGGCTGGGTGGCTGGGAGCTGTACACAACCTGTATACTGCTGAAAGCATCTACTAGCACCAGAGGGGTCAGAGATCTCAGGGCTGGAGTGGCAGGAGTGCTCCTTCTCCGCATAGAACACAATTACTTCCGGCACAGAGTGAACAGTGGCTTAAATTTACCATGCCTGGCCCTGTTTCTAAACACCTTGGATGATTTGAAGCATGTCCCTCCCTTCTCTGGGTCTCAGGCTTCCCACCTGTAACATGAAGAGCTGGATTAGGCGTCCCCTCAGGGCCCTCCAAGCTCTAGCCCTTTCTGCTACCAAAAGCCTTTAATAGATTCCCTCTGCTTATAGGATCAAGTTGTAAATTCCTTGACAAGGCCCTGAAGGCCCTCTCTGATCCCTTTCCACTTCCTCACACTATCCTCATTCCAGCCAGAAGAGGCTTCTTTCCATTCCCAGACACAATCTTCTTTTTCTCCCCTGAGACTTGGCCATCCCCACTGCTCGACCCTCTCCTCTGGCTCTCTCCTTTCTTAATCTCTAGAAGAGCTGACTGTCTGGGCCCCTCATTAAGCAACAATAGCCTTACACTTAGTGTGATTCCAGCTTTTTGTGTCAGAGACTTGAGAGCAGGCCTATGTCCTATATGGCTCTACAGGGCCATACGCTGACTCAGACGTATGCTCTTAGTCAGCGATCAGTGGCTCGCTGGAGTTTCTCATGACTGTGTGAATGGGTCATGGGTGACTACTTGTGGTATTTTGACCCACCAAACACTTTTAATAAAACCACTATTGGTCTTTCAAGATTATCAATGAAGGAAGAGTTGGCTGAGGCTTGTGTCCCCTTCTCTGAGAGAGAACCCTTCTGGGGCTCCCACTCCATGTTGGCCTCAGTGGGCAAGGTTGCATTCATGTAGACACAGGACCCTGCCTCATTTCCCCTTGGGGTGGCTGAGACATGCCAGATCATGTAGACAAGCCTTCATCTCCCTGTTTGCTCAGAGCCTTTGGGAGTTGACCCAACATCCTCATTGTTATCAGTTAGGGCTAACATCCTCACAGTTATCAGGGCTGCGTCAGTTTTAATCTTAGGAACGTTTCAGGGAGCTTCCTATCCACCCACCCCACTGGAACAGCCCAGACTGTTCCATGGAGAGAGGCTCTTTCTTTGGAACTCAAATTCCAAAGAATTTGGAGTTCCTGGAGGGACCACCGTGATTTTGTTCGTGGAGATAGGAGTGTGCTTGTACACTGTTGCAATACAGATGAGTTGCCTCTCCCCCTGCCCCCTGAAAACCAAAGGGCTTCCATCTGTTGAGGTGAACAAGCAGGTGGGAAGGTGGGAAGAAAAGAGAGGTGACTCTCTTTTCTCCATGAAACCCGTGAGGAACTCAAGATGGCCCAGAAGTGGGCATTATGCATCCCTTCTCCATTGCTGTAGGGAAGGCAGAATCATTTCCTGTGGGTCTAGGAGACCCTTTGGAAGAAATCACTCTCCTTCCTGCGTCTATTATCAGCCCAGACACCAAGGCACTGGTGTGCGACACTCTGCCCACTGCTTGGTAGAGGCCATGACTGGTAACTGGAAGTGCTATTTGGGGTACACCTGTCAAGAAGTGGCTTAGAGGGGAGAGCCATGCTCATTAACTGATATGATTTTGTCTCACAAACCTGAGCCATATGTTTTGTGGCCTCAGTTCCTACAGAGGGAGTGGGCTAGAGTACTGTCTTTCCCCCAGAAATACTGGCATCTTTTCAGGACCCCAGGGTTCCCCCCACGTAACCTCATAATATCGGCTGTGAAGAGGCTTGGAGATGATCTAGATTCTAGATCAACTCCTTCATTTAAAGATGGGAAAACTGATGCCCAGGAAATGGAAACCAGTTGCCCAGGTCACCTAGCAGAGAAAGGAGCACCTGCAATGCTTGGCTCCAGTCCTGCACTCTTCCTCCTCGTGCCGGAGGTGTTTGCATTGTAATAGACTTGTGGAGGTGGAAGTGCCTCTGTGACCCCTCTAGTGGTGGGACTCCAGGCATGGTGACCGGTGGTGAGAGGGCTGCTGGGGATACATCCTGAGGGGCTGGTGCCTCCTGCCTTGTGGAAAATGCCTATGACCTCAGGCGGGAGAACTATACAGGGAGCAGGGACAGCAGGATGGCCCTTTAGAAACTGGTCTTAGGGTTCCGAGCCCTCCCAGCCTGATGCAGGTGGGAGGGCTTCATTGTCTCTGCACCAGGGGATGGGTGGCTCTGGAGAAGCTAATGAAGCTGTCTTCCCACCGACGCGCAGAGACAGTGACGGATGGCTCATGGGGAGAAGGCAGGTGTTGGCACATGGCCCATTGGGCAGGGTAGAGAGCAGCATGTCCCTCAATGTCATTGTGGGTCACAGTGACTGCTGGGTCCCCAGGGAGGAGATGTGTGGGCTCTGGGGTGCAGTGACAGGGATCCCCAGGAGAGCCAGTGCCTCCCATAGCCCCCTTTGTGTGACAGGTAGATGAATGTCAAAGTTAGAAGGGACAGAGCAACAATATAGTCCAGCCTGCTCACTGTCTAAGTGGAGATGTACAGACCCAGGGAAGAGTAGTGAATTAACCAAATTCACACAGCAAGCCAGGTGTCCCAGGTGGTCCGGGAGAGGGAGAAGAGGAAAAGATGATTCACTGTATCACTGTCCTCACCTGTTGAGGGTGGGTGGGAGGGTATGGTCCCAACTTCTTGCCCAGAACTGGAGGCCCTGATGATCTGTCTGCCCCTTCTCTTCCTCCTCATGCTGCAGCCCAAGCCATCGGCCTACACCCCATGAGGGCAGGCTGTCTTCCAAGCCCCTCCTGTCTATCTAATAACCTATGGGAAGCATTAGCCCAAATGCCTTTTATAGTAGCACTTTCTACTTGGCATTCGGAACTAAGCCCTGCACAAGCCCCCACCGGAGTGGCATCACCCCCTCCATTATTATTCAGGGAGAACCTCCTCAGAGAACTTTCTCTTCCATGGCAGCCATTCCTGAAATTATTGGAAGCGTGACTACTCGAGCTGCCAGAGGCCCACTTTCCTGATGTGTGGGGAACAAGACAGGCCCAAGAAGGAGAGAGAGATTGAAGGAGAAAAGGGCAAGTGAGTCCTTGGCCTCTCTGAGCTTAGAGCAGTTTTACCACAGTCTTAGTCACTGAGAACTTCACTTCCCACTGGTCCAGGTGGTCAGTCTGGCCTGAGGTGGGCCTGTGGGACTTGGCTGAAGAGACGGGAGAGCAGTCCCCAGCTGTGGTGGCTTCCTTCACCTCTGTTAGGGGCTCCCTCTCATTCAAAGTGCTCTGGTGGTCATTAGCTCACCTGACCGGTGCCACTGGAGCCCCAGGAGGTGATCTGGGAATCATTAGCTCTATTTCCTTGATGAGGACACTGAGGTCCAGCCAGGGAAATGACTAGCCCAAGGAGACATGTGGGTGAGTGGCATCTGTTCACTTATTCATGATGACATATATTTCTTGAGCACTTACTATGGCCAGGCACTGTGCTAGGTGCTGGGAATATGACGGTGAGCAAGGCAGACATCGTCCCTGCTTTCAAGGACCTTTCAGAGACCCCAGGTTCTTGCATCACTGGGTCTCTGGCCTCTGGAAGGACACACATTGACAGGAGCACTGTCCTGAGAGTGTGCCTTTGAAGCTCAGGGTCCAGATTTGTATTTTAGAGCTTGTCTTCCCGCCCCTGGGGCTTTCCTTCAAACTCATCTACAGCATCCTTGAGGGCACCACTTCCACTCTCTCTGAAGTGTCCATTGACCCCCTGCCAGTACTCTGTCTTCAGCTCTCCTCCTGCCAGTGACCCCTACAGCTCTTGGATGAAGGATAGGAAGTAAAGACGCCTCCCATCCCCCCAAATTCCTGCTGCCTCAGGCAGATGAATGGAAACGTCCAGCCAATCTAGGGTCAACATTTCCTAGGGTTTGGGGAATGAAGGGGCCCTTGTTTCGATGCCACTGCAGCCTCTCCCCTCCCACCCTCACCTCGTCCCCCTCATCTTCAGCCCACTAAGACCAGATTTGTCTTGCAAAGTGGCATCATCATAAACGCATCAGCCTCCTCTGGATGTCTGCACCCGTTCCTGCCAGCCCATCCAGGCTCGATTACATCTGAGGCTGTCTGGGGTAATTAAGTGACATTAGGACGCATCCCCCGCTGTAATGCAGTGTTCAGGGCCCTGGGCTCCTGTGACCTGGGAGTCACAACTGCACCAAGGCCTTGTCTGCCTAATGCACTGCGCTGTGATTGTGGCTAATTACTCCAAAGACAGGCCTCATTAGTGGCGGGTTTGTGCTGGAAGGTGGGGAGCAGGCTGCCTCTCTCACCTCCCGCAGCCCGCCAGGTCACAGCCTGGTCTCCCCTCTTCCCCTGCAGGTCCGGCTTGCTTCGCTCTGCTGTTGGGTGAGATTAGAGTAAGGCAAGGGCATTCCCAAAACAGGGTGTACAAGGTCACAGACTGAGCTCCAGGGCCTTCAAGAACTTTCTGACTGCCTTATTCAGCTGAGGCCCAGAGGGGGTTACTGACTTACCCAAGGTCACATAACACAAGTGAAATGTGCCACCTTTCTTAACCTGCCTGGCTTAGAAGTGAGGATGGACTAAATGGAAGTATGCATAGCCAGGACCTAACTGGATCCATAGTAGCGGGAAGAAGGGCTCAAGAATGCCCAGGAGAAGGGCTTCCCTGGTGGCGCAGTGGTTAAGAATCTGCCTGCCAATGCAGGAGACATGGGTTTGAGCCCTGGTAAGGGAAGATCTCACGTGCCACAGAGCAACTAAGCCTGTGCACCACAACTACTGAGCCAGTGTGCCACAACTACTGAGGCCTGCGTGCCTAGAGCCCATGCTCCACAACGAGGGAAGCCACTGCAATGAGAAGCCCATGCACCGCAACGAAGAGTAGCCCTTGCTCGCTGCAACTAGAGAAAGTCTGAGTGCAGCAACAAAGACCCAACACGGTCAAAATAAGTACAAACAATAAATGCTGGACAGGGTGTGGAGAAAAGGGAACCCTTTTGCACTGTTGGTGGGAATGTAAATTGATACAGCCACTATGGAAAACAGTGTGGAGGTTCCTTAAAAAACAAAAAATAGAACTACCATATGACCCAGCACTCCCACTATTGTGCATATACCCTGAGAAAACCATAATTCAAAAGGACACATGTATCCCAATGTTCATTGCAGCATTATTTCCAATAGCCAGGACGTGGAAACAACCTAAATATCCAATGATAGATGAATGGATAAAGAAGATGTGGCACACATATACAATGGAATATTACTCAGTCATAAAAAGGAACAAAATTGGGTCATTTGTAGAGATGTGGATGGACCTAGAGTCTGTCATACAGAGTGAAGTAAGCCAGAAAGAGAAAAACAAATATCGTATATTAACACATATATGTGGAATCTAGAAAAATGGTACAGATGAACCTATTTGCAGGGCAGGAATAAAGACGTAGATGTAGAGAACAGACATGTGGACACAGTGGGGGAAGAGGAGGGTAGGACAAACTGGGAGATTAGGTTTGACATAAATACACTACCACGTGTAAAATAGATAGCTAGTGGGAACCTGCTGTATAGCACAGCTTGGTGCTCTGTGACGACCTATATGGGTAGGATGTGGGGGGAGGGAGGGAGGTCTCTGAGGAAGGGGATATAGGTATACATATAGCTGATTCACTTCATTGTACAGCAGAAACTAACACAACATTGTAAAGCAATTTTACTCCAACTAAAAAAAAAAAAAAAAAAAAAAAAGCATGGACAGCTCCTACCTTGATTTCTTGGAGCCATGAGCTGCCATGTAAGAAATTTGAGTATGCCGAGACTGCCATGTCGTGAGGAAGCCCAAGCTAACCACGTGGATAGGCCACATTGTACATAGAGGAAAATGGGTTCTAGAGATAACCCTTCCCTGAGGTAACTTCTCATAACCATGGCATGATGTTGGGGGCACATCCCCAAACTTGAGGCTGGCTTTGACTTAGAGGAAGTGAGCAGTTCCCTTCACTTTGTGACTTGATGGGGACAAAAAGTCCTTGAATTTTCAAAATGTCTCCCCGCTTCCTAGACTACCAAGGAGACAGAGACCCCCAAAGAGCTCATATCTTGGCGTTAGAGCATCACATCCAGAAGGCCCCTCTGGAAAGGCAACATCGTCGTGAGGAGGACTACATGTAGCAGGAACTAATGATTGGATTAGATAGACTTCCCCAAGTTTCTAAATACTGGGCCCCCAGGACAGGTATGTGTTGAAACGTGCAGAAGAGAGAATATCCCGGCCCATAATGGTCTTCACTCATCTATCTTACTGTTGTTCTGACCTGGCCCCAAAGTCCTGCCACTAGTCCCTGTGATACCTACTACCCTCCATCCTTGGCAAACCCTTTCCCATCGGTCCCTCAGCTGCCAGCTGTGATTGTTTAAGGGGGACCCCTCAGGAAGCAGAGGGGACATGACTGGATAGACAGAGGAGCCAAGCCCTGTGCAGTTTGAGGGGGCTTCACTGGGAGGATTACCAAGAGGTTTTCCAAGGCAGTTGAAGCAACACACATTTATTCACATCTTACTTTCCCTGGGGTTGAGCCTAGTTCTGTTGTAATAGGCACTGAGTAAGGAACAGGGAACCAGACACATGCGGTCCCCAGGGCTGCTATGGCTCCGTAAACATAAACTGAGCTCCCAAGACTTCTCGCTCAGGGGCAACTCTCCTGTCCAATTCAGTCCAAACTCAACCCAACTCAACAAGCTCACCACCCTCCATTGGCATTCATTGTAGCTTAAATCCATCTTTTACACTCAAACCCACCCAGCTCCACCCGAACCAATGCAACACCAAACCTGAGGGGCTTAACTCACTTTACTGATGAGGGGATAGGGGGTCACTTGTCCAAAGTTCCACAGTGGGCAGAGCTGGGGCTAGGGCACAGCCCTGCTGGCTTCAAAGCCTGAGCAGAGTGCCTCGTCCCCTCCCCCTGCCCTGGGCATGGAGAGCTGCTGTGAGTGTCTATCGATGTTGTGGATTATAATTATTATTTGCCTTGGGTGAGAGTGGCTGTGGGCAGTCAGCGTCGCCAGGGAAACCAAGCTGAACATTCTCTTTCTCCTCCCCATCCCTCTTCATACCTGCTCTGCAGCTCCCTTGCTTCCAGGCACCCTGGGCCCTGTGCCAGGCTTGGTGACTCTGAGGAGTCCTTTCCCTCTCTGGGCCTCAGTTTCCTCACCTGTTAATGGGATGGTGCTGAAGGCTAAGTGGAGTGACAGGTGGGAGATGGCTGGCACACAGCAGGTGCTCAATAAGTGTTGGTTTATTAAAAGAGTGCAAGGCCCCTTCCCTGCCAGCAGGGGCGAGGCCAGGATGGGGGAAGTAGCTCCTCTACCATGCAGCTCTTTTCACTGCTTCTCCCGAGGGCCACAAATCATATGGAAAACCATCTTCAGTTCTGCTATTTCCCAGCCAGTTCACTTGCTGCTTCCACTTCTGACTCATAGCATCCTCTGGCCTTACAGCACCTGAGAGTCATCCTGTCCAGCCTCCAGATTCTAGTGAGACCCACTCCTGATTTAGCAAGGTGCCACCCTGGTTCTTCCCTGGTGGTGCAATGGTTAAGAATCTGCCTACCAATGCAGGGGACACGGGTTCGAGCCCTGGTCCAGGAAGATCCCACATGCCGTGGAGCAACTAAGCCTGTGAACCACAACTACTGAGCCTGCGCTCTAGATCCCGCGAGCCACATGCTTAGAGCCTGTGCTCCGCAACAAGAGAAGCCACCGCAATGAGAAGCCCGTGCACCACAACAAAGAGTAGACCCCTTTCGCCACAACTAGAGAAAGCCCGCATGCAGCAACGAAGACTCAACGCAGCCAAAAACAAATAAATTAATTAATTAAAAGAAAACTCCTGGTGGCACTGCGCCACCAGAAAGGTTAGGGAAGTGCCATCCTCAGGTGGTATGAAATCCCCAGGGAATCCCTGTCTTCCTTTGCTGGGCAGTCTTGGTCAATTCTTCTCCTCTCTGGGACTCAGTTTTCCCCTCTGTAAAATGATGGGGAAAACCCCAAGGGTTTCAAACTGTGCTCTGCAGAGCTTGGGAACTATAACCAGGGAGAGTCGGGGGCAGAGCCAAGGGGCCCTGGCCCCAGTGCGTGTGTCTCGGATGCTGGATTCTGCTTACTGTTATACTGAAGAAACTCTGCAGTTACGATAGGTTTGAGAAATACCGCTCAAGTCCAAACCTCCTGGTGTGCAGACAGGAGACTCGAGACTCCGAGGACTTGCCCAGAGCCAGCCCAGTCCTGGTCGAGTGCTCTTCCCACACCATACCCAGGCCCTCCTTTCGGGCCTGCGACCTCCAACCCCAGCCTGTGAGTCTAGCCCCAGGTCAGCCTGAGCACCCCAGACTGTAATGGACACCTCTCCCAGGCAGTCCCACACTGTCAATTGATTAATAACGACATATTAGAGATGGTAGTACAAATTAATTTTTGAATCACGCCATTAGTGTGTAATTAATTTCTTTGCCCTGGGAAATGAAGATATCCCTGACGAGCATGTTATCTCAATCTATAAAAGAGGGGAAACGCTGAACAGGCAACTCCACTAATGCAAACATTGATTTTTTTCCCCCACTTCTCTCTCTCTCATGTGAGGACTCTTCCTCCTTTATCATCCCCCCCACTTTTTGGGGGGCAGCATCCATTTTCCCAAGGAGGGGTGGGGCCCCTTGGAGAGGGCTGCCTCTTGATACCTTCAGCGGTAATCAAAAGATCATGTGTGCTCACTGCAGCCAAATAATGTCCTTATTGGATGCTGTTAAGGATACGGTTGCTGTGGAAACACAAGATCTTGACCCTCCAGGTTTGTATGCCAAACCTGGAACATGCATTTTTCTGCAAGCTGCTGGGGGCCTGGGAGTCCTGGGAGGAGAGAGGCGGCTGAGCTTGGAGGTTGTGCTGTGGTCTTCCACACTGGCCCCTTCTTTAGAAGGTGGCTGCCTCCTTTAGGAAGTCCTCCAAGATTAACACTTTTCCTTGTGTCACCCACTCTTCCCCTACCTCCACTGCACCTCACAGTGGCATGTTTCCCAAGTGGCCTGGCTCTGGGTCTCCCACATCAGCCCCCTTCATGCACTTCCTGGACTGTCTGGGTTTGTCCTCCCTGCTCTAACATTCTGAGCTGTGTGACTCTAGGCAAGTTACTTAGCCCTCCTGTGCCCCATTTCCTCATCTTTAAAGGGGATGCTAGTTGTCCCATTTCTTAAGCTGATTATGAGAATTTAATGAGTTAATGACTGTAAAGTGCTCACACAGTGTCTGGCCTGGGGTGAGTGGTGATCGATGAGAGATATTACCATGCAAGCGAGGGCTGAGGGTCTACCAGGGGCAGGAGCAAAATTGGAGTCAGATCTGACTTGGGTCTGCGTCCCGCCTCTGGCCCCCTTGGTCTCTGGGCAAGTGGCAATCTCTCTGACCCCTGGTTTGTCTTTTAAATGGGGACAAAGCCGATTGTACAGGTGGGTGACTGTGCCTCTTGTTCATTGGGACAGTCCTGGTTTGCACCTGTCACCCCGGCATACTATTAACAGTGGACTGGCGTGGCCCAGAAGTTGCCTCATTGGCTCAGATTCCAGGCCCCCAGGGGGAACCTCATGCAGGTCTCTGCTCTGAGGTCAGAGACAACAGGCCTAAAGGCGAGACAAAGGCTGCTCACCCCCTGCCTGGCTCCACACACCAGCTCTGGTGGGGCCCCGTGGCCCCTCTGACCCAGCTCAGCTCCAATTAGTGTGCTGGGAGAGAGGCCTGGCGGTGGCCTCCCGGCCGCAGCTTCCTGGGGTTCCCTGCACACCTCAGCTCATTCATGTCCTGGCGTCAGCCCTGACCTGGAGAGCCTGGCCGTGCCCAAGTTCCTCCCCTGCCCCCCAGCTCATTAGTGCCTTTTGGACCAAGGGCATTCAGATGCACGTGGCCCTGTGACAGTTGTCATCAGGCTGCCTGCAAACACGCCTCTTCTTAGGGCTGCATATGGGATGTTTGTTGTTCAGAGGACCACATACCACCATTCAGAGCCTCAGGCTCCTTATCTGTAAAATGGGTAAAAAATCCCTGCCTGGCTTGTTGTTGGATCAAACTTTACAATGCATGAGAAAGGGCTCTGTGCTTGGGAGCCCCGTGTCCCTGTGAGAGGTGGTCGCACTGAGTGACTCCCAAAGCACTTGTCTGTGAAGCCAGCCCTGAGATTGTGCTGGTTCCCTTTTAAACCGTTGGCTTCTGTAATGAAGGTCAAGCCTTTCCGGGAACAACAAAACTCCATCCACTCCTGCGTGTGGGCAGAGAGGTCACTCTCGTGGGTCAGGAAGCCGAGGTAGCCGTTTTGGCTCTGCTCTTGACCTGCCAGGAGAGCTTGGGCCAGTGCCTCAGTCTCCCTGATGCCAGCTCTGCCTCTCTCATGGTTCCTGTGAGTAGCTGGACAAAGGCCGAGGTTGCCTGTGGGCACAGCCGAGACCAGAAAGGAACACAGGCGGTGCACTTTCCCTGATGCTGGGGACCTCACCCTCTTTGCCTCAGGCTCCTCTTTGGCCAAATGGCACTGAATACCCATCCTGTAGTCTGTGAGGATTAGCAGGGATGATTAGAAGGGTGTGAAGGGCCTGGCTCACAGTAGGACTTGGAAAGTGTGACTACTGCTGTTGTTATTGTTTTTCACACTGACAAGGTTAAAACGCTACCCAAATGAGAGACATCACTTTTATTTTACAATCAGCTGTGCGCCTCCAGGCTGATTGTTTGGTGCCCTGGATTGGAAGCACAGAACTCCTGGTCCTAAACCTGGCTTTGACCCTTAAGTACCCTCATCGCGTCCTGCCTCCCTGGCCCCGGCTGAGGGGGAAGGGGCTGGGGTTCAAGGGGATGAGGCCATGGAGACAGGGTGGGAGGGGGAGCTTGTGGTCAGCCCTTGGCTTCATGTTTCCTTCCCGAACCCAAGAATAGTTTTCTCAAGTGAGAGAGTGGCATGGGCATATATACACCACCAAATGTAAAACAGCTAGTGGGAAGCAGCCGCATAGCACAGGGAGATCAGCTTGGTGCTTTGTGACCACCTAGAGGGGTGGGATAGGCAGGATGGGAGGGAGATGCAAGAGGGAGGACATATGGGGATATATGTATATGTATAGCTGATTCACTTTGTTATAAAGCAGAAACTAACACACCAGTGTAAAGCAATTATAGTCCAATGAAGATGTTAAAAAAAAAAAATGCTAAAAAAAAAAAAGAATAGTTTTCTCAGGCGACTGGCCCCAGATCCAGGAGTAGGCAGGTTGACTGAGTGAGTTCACTACCCCAGTGAGTGATTTTTTTTCTTTGTCACTTGCAGCTGGAACCAAGTTTCAGTTTCTGGGGGCAGTGGCTCTCTAGGGATTCTTGAGAGCCTGGGAACTTCCCCAAGGGACGCATTCAGCTCTCAGCTGTGAGCCCTGATAGTTCTCAGGCTCTCACAAGTCCCCTCCCTGGGGGTCTAGGGTGAGAGGGGAAGGGGGCAGAACAGGCCTGTGACCTGTGGTCCACCCGAGGTGTGAGTGCAAGGGAATTAATCAGGTTGGTCACAAGGGGATTATGGATGGGCGGGGGCTCCTCAGGGGCACTGGTGCTAGAGGCTAGGCTGCTGGGGGCAGGGCTGGTTCAGAGGGGTCACAGTCAGAGAATCTCACTGATGGCTCCTCCTTTTCCCCAAGCCCACCTTCTGGGAGAGCAAAGTCCTGGAGCTGGGAGGCTGAGAGTAAGCTGTGGGGAGAACGGCCCTAGAGGAACCAGGCCCCTGGACCCCTGGCAGAGCAGCCTTGGCAAGGAGGCAACTTGGTGAGCCAGCTTGGTGTGGGGGGAGAGCCTAGGCTCCGGGGGTTAGAATCCCCGTACTTCTTAGAAAGTACACCTGCACTTCTTAGCTGTGGACCTCGGGCAAATACTCAACCTCTCTGCACCGCAGTTTCTGCACCTGTAAACTGGGGCTAGTGGTAACTATGTCATAGGACTGTGGCGAGTATTGGATGGAATCACACATATACAATGTCTCCCATGGTGCCCAGCACAGAACCAACTGTGCCTATGTCTTCCCCACACCTGTTCTGTGATGTCATGTTGGCAGCCTGAGATCAGCCACGGTGGGAGTATTTACACCACGGAAGTTGGCAGACACTACAAATCAGGGCATTTCCATCCCCTCCCTTCGACTGCAGGTTGTTAAACATCAGTGTTCCACTGAACCAGAGAGCGGGAGCAGCCGTGCAGTATCTCCGCCACCAGGTCATTTGCCAGGCAAACATCTGCCCGTCTGAGGCCAGGTGGAGCTGCACCAGCTGCCTGCCCAGAACAAACAATATCAAGGTCGACTGGTTTGTGTTGGGAGCCCTCTGAGGATCTCAGGTCCAGAGAAAGGTGGAGGTCTCCCGGGACCCTTCTCAGGTTTTGGGACGCTCCCCATCCCTAGCCCCAGAGCATTCTCATACAGCCTTGGGATAGCTGGAGGAAGCTGGAGTGGGCATCATGTCCCTTTAATATTTGCAAAAACAAAAGTCTCAGAGGTCAGGTAATTTGCTTGACATCATTCAATTCAATTTCTAAGAACCAGCACCCAGGTGAAGAAAGTGTATGGTTCCACCACCCCCAAATTTCCCCTTCTGCTTCCTCCCTGACATTTCCTTCCCCACAAAGTGTGCCACTATTCCGGCTTCTGTCATCTTAGTTTAGACTGATTTACAACTTTATATAACTGGAATCATATAATGTGTTCTCATCTCTGTCTTGCCTCTTTCCCAGCATTCTGAGACTCACATGTGCCTGCTGTGTACGGCAGTATTTCATTCATTTTTCCTGCTGTATACTATTTCACAGTGTATCCACTCTTCATTCATGGACATGTGACTTGTTTCCAGTTTTAAGCTATTGAATACTGTTGTTTGGAATATACAAGGACATAGATTTTGGAGACTATATGCACACATTTCTGCTGGGTGTGTGCCTGGGAGTAACATTGCTGGGTGTGGGGATTGTTGAATGCAATTTTGATGCAAAAGATAGTTGTTGAGTCGCTTTGGTGTATGAGTTCCTGAATGAGACTTCCTGGACTGGATAAAACTCCTCTCTCAAAAAGCTCCCAGCCTGGAAGAGGCGGGTGGTGTGTAAGGAGGGTGGAGTGGGGACTAGACACATTCAGCAAAAACCAGGTCTGAAATGGAGGTGCCAGCAGAGAGGAAAGAACAAGAGCCCTGGGGGTTCACAGTGCAGGGGCCACCTGTCTATGTGGGGATCTGTGTGGGGAAATGGGCAAGTCTGGAGGAAGGGGCATTGGGAGGACTTGGGAAAGATTTCAGTCCACAGAGATGAGGGGCTGGCTTCCAGGCAGGGGACTGCAAGGGAAAGGTGTGGAGGCAGGTAAACCGAGCGAACTTGGAGAAAAGTGAGTGTCCCCTTCTGGCTGGAGAACTGGGTCTGGGTGGGGCAGAGCGTGCTAGTTAGGGTCTGACCGCTGATCACGAAGGCCTAGGAGTTTGGGCTCTGGGAGACCACTGAGAGCCTCTGACAGGGGATTCTGCTGGGGAAGACTGTGTGGGGGGGTTATGTCTGTGGGGGGATGCTGGATGCAGGGAGGGGTACTAACAAAATCTGAACCCGGGAATGGAGGGACTGTGTGGGGGGGAAACAAGAGTGATCGGAGGGAGGCCTGCAGAGGCGGACAGCACGGTCTCTGTCTCCACCAGAGCCCAGGCTGAAGGTACCGATTCTTCTGGATGAAGGGGGGTGGGGTGGGGTGGGAGTGGGGATGGGCAGCTTGCATTCAGAATCAGGAAGCTGGGCCCCAGTCCCAGCTCCTCCTCCCCCTTTCTGGGTGATCCTGGGTGAGTCCCTCCCTCCCTGGCCTCAGGTTTGCATCTATTACAGGGGGTGGCACTGACTGATCCCTGAGGCCTGGCCTCCTGCAGCCCCTACCCTGGGCCTCCCTCGGAGGGTGGAGGGCGGGCTGTGGGATAATTAAAAGGATGATGGATGGGAGAAGCCTGGAGGAGCCCAGAGCGGCAGACAAGTGTAAGGGGAAATTAGTAGTCACCCTTTTACTTAGCACGTGATCTGGCAGCCTCACGATTTATTACAGGCATTATTATTAATGACATTAATAATGACGCCGACAACACCATCCACTGCTTGTACCAGGTTTTTGTTTTCATTCGAAACATACTCCCTCCATGATCCTCACCCCTCCTTGTGGGTGCAAGGTTTTACAGCCTAATGTACCAATGGGTAAACTGAGGCAGAGAGCTGCTGTGTGACTGATTAGCCAAGGTCAGTGAGTAAGTCAGGAAGGGAGCCCAGCTTTATCCATTGCCAGCCCAGGGTTTTCACCCCCAAACCAGCTGTCAGCTCTCACCCTCTCTCGTTTGATTCTAGTCCTGTAGTCCTTTCCTGTGTGTCCCCATCAGCAGCTGGGCTTAATCTGATGAGCCCTGGACTGGGCGGCTGACAGGCATGGGTTGAAGCAACCTTCTCTACTTGCTGGCTGTGTGGCCTTGAGCAAGTTGTGTCCCCGCCACCCCAGGCCTCAGTTTCCCCATCTGCCACACTGGGGCACCTAATCCTGCTGGTGTCGTGGTGAGGGTTAAGGACGTTGTTGGAAGTACAAGCTCGGGAACTGGATGTTGTCCAGGCTCCTGAGCTGCACCCACGTGTCTCTCCCTCAGGTCAGAACTCAGCACATAGTGGTGGAGGATTGTTTCTTCACTTGAGCTGGGCTGAAAAGTCACCCATGGTCTTCAGTGACAATTTTCCAAAAGCTCCCTTTGCATGTGCAAGCAAGAGAAGCAAGCAAGCGTGTGTGTGTGTGTGTGTTTGTGTGTGTGTACTGTCTGGCCGAGGCCAGTGGTAAAGTCTTATTCTACATGAAAGGTCCCCCGGTGACAGCAGTATGACAGCTGGTCCATGTTGGGACCCTGGCCTGTCCCCGACTCCCTGCCACAAGCTGAGTGATGAGTAAAGCGAAGGCTGACCCTTTCCCCTTCAGACCCCTGGTCCCCAGCCTACATGGTGAAGCAGCTGGTTCCAGCTCCTTGGGGCTCCAGGAAGGAGGAGGAGCTCTGCCCCTACAGTGGCACCTGCGCAGACTCAACCCCCTGGCTGCACACCTGAGCAAGTGAGAATCATGGAATATGTTCCCAGCTTCTACTCCTCTGATCTCCCCTCCTCCTGTTCTTTCTCCACCGTGAGCTTGGCTGGCTAGTGTACCTGTCCCTGCTCACAGTCCTTCCGTGGCTATCTGCCTGTATGCCCCTGGCAGCCTCTCAACAAACTGGTTCCTCTCTCCCTTTGTGCTCTGTGTACCAGCCACTGGCTCGGGAAGGCCTCAATGGTTCCACGCTCCCTCCTGCCACAGGGCCTTTTACACGCTATTCCCTCCGCCTGGATGCCTTTCCCTTCTCCCCAGATTTCATCCACTCACCCCTTATTCTTTATATCTCATCATATATGTCACTTCTTCTGGAAAACTTTTCCCAATCCCCTCCAGAGGCTGAATCATTTCATACTCCCCATGTCATATTCTTATAGCTCTTGTACGTCTTTAGAACCCTTGTCCGAATTTGTGCATATCTGTTTATTCATTTAGTGATCATTTCTCTAGTCCCTGTCTCCTGCTAGAGTGTCAGCTCTGGGAGAGCTTACTGTCCACTCACTGTTGAATGCCCGGCATCTAGCACAGTGCCCAGCACCAAGCTGGGACTCATCTGGCCAACTGGTGAATGCTTCAGCGAATGAGTGTGGTGTGTGTTACTCCTGATCTTCAGCTTGGAAACTGGGGCATAATGAGGTGATGTCCGTTGGCCAAAGTCTCACTTATTAGAACCAGAAAGTCACAGTGCTTGGTGCCACCTGGTTCCACCCCCTCCCTGGGGGCAGGATCCCTGCTCACAGGTGCTAATCTCTGCTTACCTGCTTCCAAAGACAGGAGTTCTACTCCCTTGAAGGGCAACAGAGGAAGCTGGTGGAGGTCCTGTGTCATTCATGCATCAGTCCGTGAGGTCCGGATGTCCCTAAAATCTCTCCTGCCCTTTGTGCTGGATAACTGGGACCTGCTGTCCGGGAAGACTGTGCAGCAGGCATTCTGTCTGGCCTCTGAAATGGACACAAGATTCCACGAGTCCACCTCCAAGCTCAGCAGAGAACAGGATGCCGGGACCCCACCTGGACTCACTCTTCCTTCCATGCCCTCTTCCTAATATCTATGCATCTCTCAGGGCTGGTTCAGGCCTTGCCTCCTCTAGGAAGCCCTCAGGGCCTGCTCTCTCCTGTGAGCTGAGCAGTCTGGGGCTCTCCCTGTGTCCTATGTGAAGGAGGGAATCAGAAGGAAATGTAGGGACCAGCTTGTCTAACCCCTCATTTCATACATGGATTTGCAGAGGACCAGGGAGGGGAGGTGACCTGCCAAAGTCATACAACTGATTACCTGCTGATTTGGGACAATGATGCAAATTTTGTGGTTTTTAAAATTTCATTTTGTTAGTTTCTTTTTTTTAAAACCATCTTTGAGGATGAGGGAAAATGAACAACCTCAGGAAATGTGGTAATAGACATCAAAACCTTTTTAAAAAGAATGTATCCTTTCTGGCCTAAGGATGCAATCTGAAATAGGTGCAAAGATTTATGTACAAGGATGCTCATCACAGGCTTGTTTATGAAGGCAAAAAACTAGAAATAGCTTAAAGGTCCAACAGAGAGATTGGTTAAATAAATTACGGTGCATTCATGTGATGGAATACCATACAGCCATTAAAAGTGATGGCCCAGTAAAAGAATATTTAACGACATGGGGAAATGTTCACAAGATACTGTTAAGGAAAAAAAAAAGCAAGTTGCAAAACAGCATGCTCCATATGCCTCTGACTTTGCTAAAACAATTATTAAAAAAGGAAGCTTAGGGCCCCTGAGGTTATTTATGATACTGTTTCACTGCCTCCAAGACACCAGCTTCATTAATTCCTATTTCAGTGTGGCTCAGCAGAAAGCATGAGCATTTAATGTCTGGAGGTCTGATTCTGAGTCTAGTCTGTGCTACTTATTAACTGGGTGACCTTGAAGCTACGGGCCTCATTTTTCCTCGTCTATAAAATGGGGATAAGAGTCCTCCATTTGAATGATGTGGAAAGGATTTCAAAGACAGTGTGTGTATGTGTGAAGGGCCTTGGTAAACCATATGGAGCTGTATAGATATTGAGAATAATGGGTATATTATTCCCTAATTAAACTGAGGACTCCATGAAGGCCGCACGAGGTACCATTCCTCCCTGTCACTCTGCAGCCAGCACAGTGCCTTACACACTGATGTGCACAGAAATGTGGGTGGACCCACCTACTGAAACCCCGGGCTCGCCCCTCCACACCTTCTGGACATCTCTGTATGCCCCGGGGCTGGGCTCAGCATCACCCACGGGGAGCGAGATTGCAGCTGTGGGTGCGTTGAGTGCTGGGGGTTATCTGGGGGTGTTCCCAGCACCCCCATTCCCCAGACCTTGCAGGACCAGGGAGTGGTCACTGTCTGGTACAGAGGGCATATCAGGAGTGGCTTGGAGGCTAGGGCCCAGCCAGGAGACCATGGTCCTCAGCACCCCCGAGTGCTTTAGCCCCCTTCTCCGACTCCTTGGGCTGTGAGCAGTGTGGGTGTTGCTGGGCTACAGGGGTACCTGCCTGCCACCTCTGGGGACCTTGGGCCAGACCCAGTCTGCCTGCCTTGTCCTGACTCCTACAGTGTAGGACGGGTCAGCCACACCTCCCCTCTGAGTTTTGTGAGCCCCAGATAGAGGATGTGACCTGCCCTGAATCATGCAGTTGCTGATTGAACACCAGACCCCAGGCCTAGCTCTTCCCACTGGCACTCCCCTCCCAGACCCTCAGCAGAGGAGGGACTTTCAGGCAACTCAGCCAGAAACCAGGGGTTTCTTGGGGGCACTCAGAGGGCACAGCTGGTGCATTCACATTTTCTTTTTGCATTCATTCCCTTTCTACACAGAGTTTACATGTTTCCACTCTGTGCTGGCTCCAGACTAGAGGCTGGAATTGTTTTTGTTTTTGTTTTTGTTGTTTTTTTGTAGAGGGATGGACAGTTACAGTCTTTCAGGCACACGGGAAGAAAATGATTAAGGGGGCCCGGTGTGGTGACAAGATGCTATAGAAAGTGCTGTTGGGCCCACCCAGGGCCCCTTTGTCCAAAGGCCCACTTCTTTCCCAGCTGCTGTTCGGTGACCAGCGCCTGCAACTCCAGAGACTTCCGAGGGCCAGCCAGGGCTGCTGATGACAGAGCTGGGAAGGCAACAGCCCCTCCTCCTTCCAGTGCCTCTTTCCAGTGCCTTCCCGACGGGAGGACAGGAACCTGGCCTCTGCCTCAGGCAGGATAACTTTGCTGAGAGATGATTTACTCTCCAGAGCCTCCCAGTCAGGCCAGACCAGTCCTTCCCTGAGACCCTTCCCTCCCCTTCCTGTCCTGCTCCACCCCCTCACGCGGGTTTTCCTGAAGAAGCACCCCCTCTGTAACCTTGTGCCCCTGAATCCCTGCCTCAGGCTCTGCTTGGCGGGAAGCTGATATGAGAAAGATGAGGACAGAGACACGCTGTATCTAAATATATCTAAATATAACCGCGTAAACACTACCCATGGAGGCTCTGCACTTCAATAGAACAATATCAAGGCATGTTGTTTTTGGAAAGAGAAAATAACTCAAATGTACCAGAAAGCCTAGTAAAGACTAGATTGGAAGCAGAGCCTAGAAATTCACTGGTTGAACACACCTGGTGGGAGCTAACACATTTACGGCAGGTGCCCACACGAGGAGGACCAGGTCTGACAGTGTGTGTGCTGCACGCGCAGAGAACACCAACCGAACTCTGGCATGGCAAGTCCACGTGGTCCTTACTGGACTCCAGCCCGTGGAACAGGAAGTGCTAGGCTAGACTGCGTCCAGCCTCTGGTGGCCACTCACCCAGCCAGCACCCCAGGGGCTCCTACCGGATTGTGCTCATAGAATCCACAGGGAATTCCCCTGGTGGATCAGGGAGTGCCAAATGGAATCCTTTTGGCCCGGTCACTACCCATTACATTTCAAATCTCAGCCTCCTCCAGGAAGCCCACAGGGAATGCTCCATTCTTTAAGCATGTCCAGCCCCAACTGTCAGCAGGCTTCAGCTGGCTCAGTTATGAGCAGCTGGCAACAGGAGTGCCTGGAGGACAGGACACTTTTTGAGCTCACCTGTGTGTACAGGATGGGCACACAGTAGAAAGTAGTTACTGGAGAAATACATACCTTCAGGGTGGGCAGACTTGGATGGTTCCCCAAACTCCTATTCACCCTCCAGGTCACAGTGTAGATGTTACCACATATTAGTCACCAGCCTGTGACCACCACATGTGTAGCATCTGTTGCTTTGAGGGCTGGAACTCTGTCGGTCTTGTTCTCTGCTCTATCCGAGTACCCGGTACACAGCCTGGCACATAGAGGTTGCTCAGTAAATGCCTGTGGAAAGAAAGAGTCTCTGGAGAAGTGGCCACACTGAGTTCAAGGATAGACGCTCCATGCAGGCAGGTCCCGTATCTTCCTTGCACATGCGCAGGGCTAACAGCATGTAGTGAGAAGAGCCCTGCAAAGTGAGCTTGCACCTAGCACAGCCAGGATCCCAGGGAAAAGGGACAGAGGCTCACTTAGGCTGCCCCAAGGAATGAGGTCTGCTTGAGGATATCTGTGGCCATGACAGAGGCCAGGATTCCACTTGAATAGGCCCAATAACACTAGCTATTGCTTATTGTGCACCAGGTACTGGGCTGAGCATTTTATATGCACTATTTTACACTTGCAGAGAATAAGAGGAAGCATGGTTAGTGCTCACGTCCAACCCCCTTCCCAGTAGCCCCTTTTGTGTCAAGTCTTGGAGGAAGGACAATTCCAGACACTCACTGTCAGACACTGGAGGGGGTAAATCTTTCCTCTTCCCACTCTAGGTAGGGACAGTCAGGAGGGGAGCCAAGATCCAAGCCACCAATGAGACACCATCCGCACTTCAGATACTCAGTGGGTGAGGCTGGGATGGAGGAGTGGGGAGGGGTGATGTCCTCAAGGCAGTGGTGGGGAGCCCCTGTAAGTTGGGGTTCTTGCAGGAAACAGATGGCACACGCCTAGGGGCTATTTGAGGGGAGTTTAGTGGGAACAGTGTGGGCTAAGGAAAGGCGACAAGGGTGATGGAATACCTGGCTCTCAACAGTGGGAGTATTTCCATGGCGGCCTGAGGGGCAGAAGGAGGAGAGGTTATACACCTACAGAGAGAAGCTGTGGGTGCAGCAGGCCTGGGAGTTACAATGTGGGTAGAGGGGCCACCTGGGGCCACCCGTTGCTAACTGGCTGTCCAATCCACTGTGGCCCGGTGGCTGGGGAGAGAGTCCTGCGGTACGAAATATACCCCCCTGCTCCTGGGGCTGGGGTGGGGCAGGCGACTTGGGCAGTTCAGACTGAATGAACCGAGAGCTCACAGTGGTGCTGGGTGGGACTAGCTGGAAATTAGTTGTGAGGTGGAGGCAGAAGCATCCAGGAGTGGGGAGGAGGCTGTGGCTTGGCCCAAGCCAGTCATGCACATGGAAGGCCTGAGGCTCAGAGGGCAGGAACCGTCCTCGGAGACCTGCCTTTCTCACTCCCAGGCTCGGACAGGGCGCCGAGGCCCATAGCCTGTGCCCTCCTCATGGTGGCAACCCCCAGCCTCACATAGTCTCCCAGTTTCTCCATCTGGCTCTGACACCCCCATCCATCACTGGGTAAAAATCCCTGGCTTTCTTGCATAATCAATAGGTGCTTTGTGGGGAATTACCTAAGTTATAATCCAATTACACAATAATTACATTGGGATGGCTCTGTAACTACAGCATTAATTAACTTTGATGGCTCCCATAAATTATGTGGGAGATTGATAGTGGGGAGAGGGTGGGTGCAGTCTAGTGGGTGGGAAGTGGGCTGGGAGTCCTGCAGGGGATTGGGGGTAATGAGGAGGGGGCAAGAGATACAGAGAGGCGATAACTCAGACTGGGTGGGAGTTAAGGCAGACAGGGGACAGTTTTCTGAGAGCCGAACTGTGAGCTGGGCAGGAAGTTCTGGGCCCTTTGAGAGTGGTAGGGGGTCATGGAACCAGCTCCCTTCTGGACTGCAGAGGTCAGCTCCCTCTTCTGCCTCCACGAGAACAGTCTCTGTCTTCCCTCGATGGCCCATTTAGGGCTGAGCACGGCATCCCTTTGACTTCCCCCCCAAAAACCCCTTGTCCAAGTGTTGCACTAGTGAGCAACATGGACTTCCCTGGAGATGTTACAGAGGTGACAGCAGTCACTCCCTTGGACCTACCAGCATGACTCTAACCAAAGAGACGGGCAATACCAGTGTGGGTTGGAATGTGCAGCAGCTGGCTCTCTCCCTCCCAGCTGGTAGGCTGTGAACTTGAACAACTACATTAGAAAACTGTTCTGCAGTATCTACTGAAGCTCAACACGGGCACGCACGGGTCCAGCAATTCCACTCCTGGGTGTATACCCCACAGAAATGTGTACATGTGTTCAAACAAAGACTGTCCAGAGCAGCACTATACTTAGCCGTCAAAAAGGGAAACTACCCAAATGTCCTTCCACGTAGAATAGTTAAGTGAACTGTGGACTGTCCATCCCATGGAATACTCTACAGCAGGGGTCCCCAACCCCTGGGCCGGGGACCGCTACCAGTCCTGTTAGGAACCGGGCCACACAGCAGGAGGTGAGCGGCGGGAAAGCAAGCGAAGCTTCACCTGCAGCTCCGCATCCCCCCCCCATCGCTCGCGTTACCGCGGAAAAATTGTCTTGCATGAAACCAGTTCCTGGTGCCAAAAAGGTTGGGGACTGATGCTCTATAGCAATGATGATGATAAAACTGCAGCTACACGCAACAACAAGGCTGAATCTCTCACACAGAATGTGGGGCGAAAGAAGCCAGACACAAGAGCACATTGTATGTTCGCTTATGCAATGGTGAAAACAGGCAGAACCAATCTGCTGCTAGACGCCAGGACAGTGGTGTCTCAGTGGGCAGGAGTTAAATGGGAGGGGCCGGAGGGGCTTCTGGGTGCTCGTCATGTTCTGTATCTTGATCTGGAATTAGCTCTACAGTGTCTTCACTATGTGAAGATCCATCGAGCTATAACCGTGTGATTTGTGGGCTTTCTCTTCATATGTTACATTTCAATAGAAATTTAAAAGAAAAGTCGCATTAGCTAAGTCTTCTCTCCCCAAAGGCACTCCTCTGTCTTGGCACTACTGGGTCCCACGGTTTGTTTTTATCTCCTCTCTTCCCCATGCAGGGTCAGCCCCTGAGCTTCCTCCCCAAAAGCCTGCCTCACCCCCTGCATTTCCCCCCAAGACCTGGCATTTCCACCCCTAATTATGGAGAGCTTTTAGCCTCACCCAAGCCCCGCCCCGCCCAGCCCAATTCAGCTCCGCCAACAGGCACAACACACCACGGGGGACTCACAGACGGGGGACTCACGGACAGGACCCAGGCTCCATGGGAAGGCAGTTCCGTGGCCACAGTTTGTACCATTAACCTGTTCCTCGGGTTCTCATTCCTCACCCTAAGGGGCAGACCAACATATTTTTTTCCAGCTAAATACAGTGCTGTCTCCAAGAGGAATTCTCAGGGCAATTGCTGAGAGAGTAAAAGTGTCTCCTCATTCCTCTTGTTTTACGGAAGGGCAGATGCAGTCTGCAAGACGGTGAGGCCTCGGCAGAGACGGGACCAGAACCAGGGTCTCCTCACCTTCCGCCCGGTGCTCCTTCTCTCCAGGGCTGGGGCCATGCGTGGGGCGGTAGTGGGGTGTGGGCTGCAGCTGTGGTTGCCCAAGCTTTGCATATGGGGAGGAAATGCCCCAGCGCCCACACCCAGGCTCATTTGTTTGAGGGGTTGCATCTGCACACACGCACTGCAAATCTTGGATAGTGTGGACACATGGGCAGACAAGGAGAGCTGAGGAAAGGGCAGCGAGCCAGACACGGGGCACCCCAGACGCCTGGCCCATTAATTCACGACTCCGAGCCCTGGAAAGTTCCCAAACTGCAGGTAGGCATCATGTTTACATCAAACTGCAGTTTCCTTCCTCCTGATCCTACAGCAAATGGGGATCTCCTGGGCCTCACTGGTCCAGGGCTGGAAAGAAATCAGGAGAGGAAATGAAATGAGGCAGCACACATGTTAGCCTTGGGATTAAAAGGGGATCTTCTTCTTAGCCTCTCCTCACTGATTGCTAAATTTTGTAAGCCTTCAGCAGTGGTGTGCTGCTAAATATTTAACAACTGGCTCTCTAGGAAAAAAAATAAAAGAGAGAAAAGGAAATAAAAAAGAAAAAGAAAAGCCCTGCTTTGCAGTATTTGCTGATTTCCATGGTGTAAATGTCTCACCATGGCCCATTTCCCGCTATCAGCCTCAGGTCAGTTGGCTCTCAAAATTTCTGAAAATTTAACAGCTGGGGGAGCTGGCTCCAGGAGGAAGCCCTGGTGAGAAGAACTGGGACTTTAACATGCCACATGCTAGTAGGTTTGGGAATTTGTCTGCAAGGCCATTGAAAAATACGCAGCTGTGGCTAGATGACAGCCTCTTAGGTCCTAGGGCACGTGGTGGACCCTTTGCTTCTAGGGCATTTTGTCTAGCTTTGACTGAAGTATGAAGGAGTTGTCAGTAGGAATGAACTGAGAGCATAGAATATTCTTGTTAAGGAAAATGTGCCAGCAGAATTAAAAAGCCAAAGGAACCTTAGTACTCATCCTATTAAAAGTGACTCTTTTCAAGGTTTTAAAACAGTGATTTTTAAAAAATACTGATCTTTCATCCCTTACATGACAGAATGTATCACAGCTGACAAAGCACAAAGCACCTTCACATGAATTATCTTGTTGGATCCCCAAGGAAGCACTATAGCCTGACTAGTCCCACTTCCCGGGTAGCACAGGAAGACCCTATACTTTATGATCCAAACCAGGAGAGTTTTGAGACAGGCAGGGGGTACTTGTCAAGCCAGGACAACAGGAGTGAAATGGGTCCTTCCCATACACCCTGCGGGTGAGGTTGGCTGACTTCCTCAAGGTCACACACAGCAAGCAGGATGGGGTGCCACTCTGGGCTTCACAGAGGAGCAGCGACCTTGGGGTGATTAAGGGTAGCTTGTGCGTCTCCCCAGATCTAAAGAGTCCTCAGCGGTCACTTACAAGGGGTGTGGGCACTCTGCTCTTTGGAGCCTTTCCTGAGAGCCAGTCCTGAGGGGTGGTGGCGCGGAGTGCCCGTGGTGAGGCTGGCAGCAACGGGGTGCGAGGACATAGGAAGGGGAAGGCAGGCTCCCCCAGCTCACAGTCCTTTCTCTGCACCGAGTGGTTTCAAACGGGAGCCCTGACTTTGGAAAGCTTGCTGTGCAGGCAGAGGTTGCGGCGGGAAGGGGCCGGGAGAGGCTACTTGTGCCTTTCCTGTCCTCTCTATCTGGCCCCATAGACTCTTTGTCACTACACCAGCCTGCCGCCTGGTTTGCAGTGGGAGAAGCTGCCCCAGGAAGCAGCCTCTCCCAACATGTTTGCCTCCTGCTTTGTGCTGGGTGCGGAGGATGGGGCGTCCTTACAATGGCCGGGAATAAACAGTCTCTGTCAGGCCACTCTGCACATCCCAGTTTGGAACCCAGTCCTCGTCCTGCAGGGCCACATCAGCCAGGAGCCCCAGCACCTCCCCTAGGAAGCCTTCCCAGAATGTTTCCCCTGGAGGAAGAACAAAGCCCCCTCCCTGAGATCTCAAAGCCATGGTTATGCCTTGTTATTGGGCTGGAGTGTGTCCCTGTCTCTCTGTCCTTCTAGAGGGCAAACCCCTATGCAGGCAGCCCCTCTATCTCATTTAATGCTCTCCCTTCCAAGAGCCCTTGGCAGCGGTGGCTCTCAGCAAATGTGCAGGAGTCAGATTGGTAGAGTGAGCCTAGGACTTGGTGTGACACAGACCTGTTATGTGCCACTTTTCATAACAGTTAATTTAGTCAACATTTACTGTATGCCAGACACGGTCTTCAGACATGCCATGTATTAACTCAGTTAATCCTAGCTACCTAGGGCAGTAGGTTATTTTTTCCCCATTTGTTAGATGGGGAAACTGTGGTTCAAACTTGGGGAAAAATCTAGTGTAAGGGTGTGGGATGCAGAGCCAGATGACGTGCATTTATGGTCTGGCTCTACTGCCATGGGCAATTGACCTCTCTGGGCCTCAGTTTCCCCATGAGTCAAATGGGACTACTAATAATTCCTTTCCCATTCCCAGAGGAAGTCCTGCCTCTCCCAGGGTTTCTGGGAGGATCAAAGGGGATAATGGATGTGGACGATCTCTGTAAATCGCAGAATGCTGTACAAATGTCAGGCATTAATATGTGTTGACTCGAATGCCCTCTCTCACAGCCCCTCTGCACTTCAGAATCATGGTTCTTCCAAAAACCAATCCCCTGGGATCAGAACTGGCATTTCCTAATCCCCTGCAAGCACGGAGGCAATTTGATGTCCACAAAAGACTTCTTAGGAGAATTCGATGACCTGATTAAAAAGGAAGTTCTGGGGGCAGGTGTCTAGTAAAAAACATTGCCAAGGCCCTGTCTTCAGTAAGGCTGTCCGAGAGGGGGTTGCTATTCCTTTTCGGTGGGTGGGGAAAATATTTTTAAATTACTAAATAATGGAAAGATTAGGAAATGCAGATTAGCTCAAACATGAAAATTAAAATATCCTATAGTCCCACTACCCAGAGAGAATTATTCTGAGTTCCAAGCGAAGTTTCTGGTGTATTATGATACCAGATAGAGCCAGGCATGCAGAAATTCCCAGGTCGTGATCCCCTCACCCACGCTCCATGCAGAGTTCCTGACCAAGAAAGTCATGTCTGAGAAACAACAGCTGGATGGGGCTCCAACTGCTACTCTACTCATAAATTTATTAATAGATCTGGGACTCTGATGAGGGTTGGGATGAAGAACCAGGCCTAGAAGACTTAGAGGGGCTTTCTGCTCCTTCCCCCTGAAATCTGAGACAGCTGTCTCTTCAGGGCAGGACCAGCCCACCTTCTGAAGCTGGGACAGGAGTGGAGGAAGCAGAACAGAGGATTCACGCACCAGCGCTTTTCAGTGCCATGAACTTGCCCCCTAGTGAGGGTGGCCCCTCAAATCCTGGGCTTGGACCATTCCTAGTAGAAACTCCTCTTCCATTATGGGATGTAAGAGAGGAAAGGCAGTGGGAGGAAGGGCCAAAGCATGGGAAAGTGTGGGAGTTCCCTTCCCAGCAATTGCCATGGTTATTATTGTGGATAGCTGTCCAAAGTCTATTTTAATTATTTTCCTGACAAAAATATATTTATACATCATTGTGTCTTTTAAACCTTAATTGATTTTATTTTTAATGGTTAATATATGCACATAAATAATTCAAACAACACAAAAGAGGACTGAATGAAAAATAAATTTCCTTCCCATCCCTGTCCCCCCAGTCCTTATTCTTCTTCAGAGGGGCCCCCCATTGTTACCAATTTCTTGAGTCTTTTTAAAGATGGCCTGAAGATGTGAACACCTATACATCATTCTTCATGGGTCATCGTATTCCAGTGCAGGGAGGTTCCATGATTCATTTGACTAATCCTTTATTGTCGAAAAACCAGGCATTTATTAATAACTCCTCATCAGCATTTACATAAACATCCTTAAGGCAATTCTTTGGATAAATACTTAGGAATAGGATCACTGGGTTAAAAAGTGTGCACATTTTAAAGATCTTCAGATCTTCCTGTTCAGTTGCCCTCTGGAAGTATGTGCCAGTTTTCACTCATACCAATCATGTCCCATCACGATGATCTTTTTCTGACATCCAACCAACATTGGGTTTAGAGACTCTTTGCCAGTTTGCTAGGTGATAAATTGCATCTTATTATTTTTTGAATTTGTGTTTCTTGGATTATTAGTGGAGCTGATGATTTCTTTAAATTTCCTTCTAGTCTATTGGCCATCAGTCTTTGAATTCTTGTTTTTTTCCCAGTGATTTGAAGAGCTCTTTCTAGTAAGACTATTAACTCTTTGTTTCTCATATTTGTTGCAAATATTTTTCCCAGTTTGTCATCTGCCTTATGACTTTGTTACAGTGTTCTTGGGAGAATATAATAGGATTTCTGGTTATATAATATCTGATATAAAGTGGAACTTTTTCCTTTCGCTGAGCATTAAACAAGAAAAATGAAATTGAAGGGAGACAAAGAAGATTTAATGCTGACTTAGGATGGACACTTCAGCTGCAGGACTCTCCAAACTCTAAAGGGAGTTACTGTGGGCCATTCACAGTCTCTGTCTGGGTTCATTAGGCTAGGGGTGGTGAGAAGCAGGAGGAAGTAAGGTCAAGGCTCCCAGCAGACCCCCCCAGTTCTCATCCCCTCCAATAGCCTGTCTTCAGATTGTACATGTAAGCATTTAGCCCAGCCTCTGGCTCGTAACATGCACTTAGTAAACAGTAGTCGTTTAGTTGTCCATTCACTGGACAAATATTTCTTAA
This sequence comes from Balaenoptera ricei, assembly GCF_028023285.1. Lineage (NCBI taxonomy): Eukaryota > Metazoa > Chordata > Mammalia > Artiodactyla > Balaenopteridae > Balaenoptera > Balaenoptera ricei. The sequence continues at coordinate 63,562,738 of NC_082654.1, read as the reverse complement.
GTGACAGTTAAGTGCTAGGCATTGTTCTAGGCCTTTAGGACCCTGGAATGCCTTGTCCAAGACAGACACAGGTCCCTGTCCCCTGGTGGAGCTGACATTGTAGAGAAGGGAGAGAATTGTTCCTGCTGTTTGTTTTTGAGCGTCCCTGGGTGAGGACAGCTCAACTCTGGAAAGGAATTTAGAGGTTACTTAGTTCAATCTCATGGGCCAGATGGGGAAACTGAGGCCCAGTGACAAAGTGACTTGCCAAGGTCACAGAGCCAGTCAGTAGTACAGATAGAAGTAGAGTTGAGGCCAGTTTAGGCCAAGAGTAGCTCCCAGGCACCATTTTCCTACAGGAAGGTAAGTGCATTGTTATGAATTAAACCACCTGACACACACAGACCTTGGCAGGGAGCGATGGATGGTCAGCTGGCAGTGGCTGAAGGTGAGGCGATGGCCCTGTTCTGGAGGGTCTATGAGGCAGGAACGGGAGGTAGGACAGAGACAGACCCTGGTTTCCATGAATTTGGAGAGATGCCCACCCACCATCCTACTTCTGGAGGCTGAGAGACAGAGAGAGAGAGAGAGGCAGGACTAAGCCTGGGGCAGAATTCACTGCCATGACCAGCTTCACCTAAGATGGTGGAACCAGGGACCATGGAGATCTGGGGACCAGCCCAGCTCAGCCGCACCTCCCATCGCCAAGCTGGAAGTGGCTGCAGATCTGGCCCTTTTCTGCCCGCTTCATTCTTCTGTTGGGCTTCTGGCCTTTAGTACCACAGGAAGCCACTCTGGTGGGGGTCCTTGGCCCATCACTCTTTAAGGACACTCATGCACCCAGCCTGCCTGGCCTCTATTTGAGGGCACAGGGCTAGATCCCCTTCCCAGGTAGACGGGGAGTTGGGAGATGCCTGGGCAAAGTTCCCTGACTATACATCCTCAGCGCACCTGATAAAGGGGGGTCCCTAGCAGGGACTTGATGAATATACTGATTCATTAATTAATAAATGATGATAATGATGTTTGGTGAAGAGTCTCAGCTCATAAGGATAGGAACATGGAATGGTTTAATTGTTTCCCCAATAACTGTGCTCCGTTACACCCCAGCCCGGAGTAGCAAGCTCCATTAACCACATCCTCCTGACTTGATTGTTAAATAGCCTCACTCCTGCTATTTAAAAGCCAGTTCTGTTCATTTAAAACCTGCAGCTCCCATTTAATTCAATATTAGTCTAGCCCTCCGCATTTTTGGTATCTGGGAGGGAAAACACCCCCTTTCTTTCTAGATCCCCATCTCCTCTGCCATCGGTGGTGGTAGTGGTGGTGTGTCTGCTGCCCTGGCATGTCACGGAGGGCCCTTCGGGAGCTGGTTCCCTGCTGCAGTTTCTCTGGCGTCAGAATGTGGGCCCTTTCTGACCTCTCTTCTCAGCTGTGGGCCTTGGACATCGTTCTCTGGCCAGCAGGATAGCCCCGTCTATCTCCATCCCATTATCATAGTAATGACCATCATTCACTGAGTGCCCGGCACTGTTCATACCTGAGCTCTCCTTCTGGTGACAACCCTGTGAGACACTCGTGTTCATCCCCATCACAGCTGAGAAGATGGAAACTCAGGGAGGTGCAGGCACTTGATCAGGGCCACTCAGAACCCAGATTTGTACACCAGTCTGTCGCCCCCAAGGCCCTTGCTCTTAGAAGCCTGAGTGGCTGAGCATGCGGCTGCTTCTGGATGTCTGAGAGGGCTGGATTTTATCGGGTCCTCCGGGAACCATGATCTACCCCCAATGCCCTCATTTCCCAGGAGGGTCAGGAGGGAAGGTTGTGGGCCTGAGACTCATTCTACCCTAAAAAAAACAGAACAAAAATCAGACTCTCTGGGTTCTGTGCCAGAGATGCCATGGGCACATTTAGTCTAGAGTGAAAAAGAATTTCCCATTCAGTGGTTTATCAGAGTTGAGGCAGGGGTTGCTGTGGGCTTTCTGGGCCACACCCAAGACGCCCTGGGGTCCTCACTGCTTCCCCTCCCCACCAGGAACTCCCAGTGTGGCCCAGGCCGGGGAGGGGCAATGAATCAGGGGATGCTGGTGTGGTGAGAGCAGAGAGCAGCCCAGGCATCCTCCCTGGGCCCCAGCAGTCCTGAGAGCCTGCCTCACAGTGAGCCGTGGGCTCACTCCTTTAGTGCAGCTTAATTACGCCAATAGGACAGGTCTGCTTTGGCAGACGGGAAAGCCTTTCTGGGCATCTCCTGGCCTCACGGCTGATGTGTGCAGCCCTCACTAGAAACTCCTGACCAGGCTCCATTCATTATGGCGAGACAGGTACAAGAAAACCATTTTTCAAGCCAGACACAGGTCCCTCCCCATGGGCTTCACTATGATCCCCCATCCCCGCGCCAGGGTGAGCGCAGACCCTCTGGTCAGCCTCTGGCTATCCTCCCGCTACTCACGAGTAACTCTTGGGGCATCTTTGCACGGAGGTGTCATGGTCACAGGGGGTAGATAGCCCCAGGAAGGCCTGGGGTTGCAGGCTGAGGTCGATTGGCAGCCCCCAGCCTTTGTTTGCACTGAAAATGTCTAGTTTGAGTTCTGCCTTCACACCTTGAAGCAGGCTCCTGTGTACACACCTCGATTCACTCAGCACACCTCTTGCTCCAGCCACTCCTGGGGTGATCTGTTCTGCACAGGTTTGGCCAGCTTCCCTCAGGTGCAACCTGCAATGACCCCCTTACTCCAGGTATGAGCAAGGCCGCTCTCCATGCGTGGGATACCTGCAGAAACCCATGTGGCACTCCTGCATGTGCAACCGTGTGTGTGTGTGTGTGTGCGCGCGCACGTGTGTGTTTAAGGGGCAGTTAACACATGTAGGGCAACCTGTGACTGCTGGGAGTTGGGAGCTGATGGATAAATATTCCCTGTGTTTATTGCACTCTGGGGCAGTTGTGAACCATCTCATAAGGCTTCTCAGATGGAGCCCCAATTATCTGTAGCAGTTGCCAATCTGATAACACACCATTTATCATCTCCCTCCTTCCCAATTTTGCTCATTCTGTTCCTTCCACCTGCTCCCTGGGACCACCTTCCCCCAAACCACCTCCAGGCAAGACTTTCCCCAGGTTTTGTTTCCAGGAGAACCCAGACTAAGTGGCAGACTGGCCTTAGAAAGCCAGTCAAGCCCAAGGAAGGCACGTGGAGCTGGGTCACTCATCCGTCAGCCGCAGGAGCTCATGGCTGGTAAGTGAGATGGTGAATCCTCTGGCCTGCAGGAGCATCACACGTACTAAGATGCCCAAGAAATTACACGACAAGGTGGCCCAAACTTCCATTGCACCAAAAATGTATTTCTCTCAACTCAGACTTATGTTTGCATATAGCAATCTCTAAGACCAACTGATAGAGCAAGAAAAAACTCGGATCAATGCAGTAAGTCAGTGCTAGCCCTGCACTACAGCCCCACTCAGCGGGCCTGAAGGACAGTGTTGAGGGCAAATCCTCCCATGGGCAGATCTGCATGCGGTGCACGTGGCCATCCACTCTGTAGGAGGGAGACAGGCTGTCATACACATATACATGGACTCTTGGGCAGTGGAAAATAGCTTAGCTGGTTGATCAAGGTCACGGAAGGTGCAAGATTGGATGACTGGGTACCAGGAAGTCTGGGAAAAAGTTATGGATGGACCTATGGGATGAGCTGTGGCCCTGCCCTTCTTGACAGCCATGGCTCTTCTGGGCCACATCATTGAGGAGTTGGTGACAGGCAGGGCGAGGGGAGCTGATGTTCCTTCAGGAAATCCTCTTTTGTGCAAATGGGGAAACTGAGGCCCCGAGGGGGCAGACAATGTGGCAGCAGTGCTCAGATGAGGAAAAATCACTGACCTAGGAGTCAGAAGACCCAGGTTGGTATCCCAGCCCCTTCATGTGCTGACTGGGCCTAAACTTTTCCGGTCTCTGAAATGGAGATCGTTGTCTCTGATCTGCCTACCATGAGCGGGGCCTGGGGTCTGATGTGGTTTTGTTCGCATGATCTTGGCAAGCTGTCAAATGCTGTGCTGGCTGAAGCCTGACCGAGGGCTGAAATCAAGGACTCTGGATCCTCAGCACAGTGTTCTTTCCTCTACCCTGGAGGCCTGGGCCCAGGAGGTGAGGAACAGGGTGAGGAAGGAGGAGATAGGAGCTGATGGGAGATGAGCCCCGGGACGCCTGGCCTCAATGGAAAGGGGCTTAGTTCCCCGTCCAGGTCCCTGAGCCACAGGGGCCTCAGGAAGTCGTCCCCCTAGCCCAGGGCAGAGACAGAGGCAGCGGAGGCTGGAGCCCCAGCCATGTGCCAGAGTGAGACTGATGCACAGGCCTGTCCTCAGCCCCCAGACTCCCGCTCACTAAGTAAACACCTGGCGTCTGCTCATCACTCACCTCCCCTAATTAGCTCATCGTTCTCCCGGCTCTCCATCTGTCTTCACCTTGCTGCCATGGGCTCTGGCGTGCAGTTATTTTTGCACTTCCCAGTAAGCACACCAGCTGGCTGGTCATTGGGGACCAGTGCAGCCTGGGCAGAGCTAGAGTTAGGGCTGGGGCTTGATCACCTCCACCTGGAAGTCCCCGGCCTGCCTGCAGGCACTTCCGACCACTCCTCTGCCCCACCCTCCAGGGAAGGAACTCCTGCCCCACCCTTGGGAGCTGAAAGGTTGGGAGTGGGGGCATTGCAAAGCACAGTTCAATCTAGTTCAGTTAGTATTTATTAGGCACAGGCACTGCGCTAGTCACTGGGGATACCTCCAAAATACCCTTGGGGGAACGCCCCGTTTCCTGGAACACAGATGTTCAAGGGAAACTTAAGTTCATATGAGATGTGCTCCAGCATCCATGCAGGATGGGGCAGAGGGACTTCACCTAGTCTAGGGGCTCAGGAACTCTCCCAAGGACAGGCACATGGGCAGAGCATACAAGGACGAGGGAGCTCTACCAGGCAAAGACTCCAGCTGGGGAGTCCTGAGACCTGAGTTCCAGGGCCCAGTGACCGTGGGTGAGCTACTTCTCCCCTCTGGTTTCACTCCTGTGACACTGAGAAGCATGAAATGGTTTCTCCCAGACAGACAAGAGCATCTCACCGGTGCTCAGGTCGGGTGGGCCTGTGAAGTTCACTTCGTCTTCACCCCATCTCACACGTGCAGAAACAGGAGGTCAGAGAGGCTCAGACTCATCCTGAGGCCACACAGCTTGGGCAGCGCTAGAGCTAGGATGTGGCCATGCTCTTCCTGACTACAGAGTCCCTACTCTCTGTATCCCCTGCCCCGACTCTTCCAGCCTGACACCGGGCAGCAGGCTGTGTGCGCCGGAGAACAGTGGCCCCTCCTGTAGGAGACACTCAGCACCCCGCCTATTAAGGGGAGGGCCAGCCCTCTGCTCTCTCCTGGCCATTGTTCTCCAGAAAATTAAGTCATTCCACTGGGCCCCGTAAGCCTTATTGGAGCTGGCTGTTCCCAAGATCTGAGCCAGACTGCAGCTGGAAGTCTGTTATTATTCATTGAATCTCTCCAGGGCGGCTGGGAACATGCCTTTTAATTGTCTCATCTCTGTCCATCCAAGAAAGAGACTAAGGGGCAAGAATAATCAGTATCTCATTATAGAGCAGAGCCTAGAAAAGGAAGCTCCTTAGCCAGGGCCCTCCACCCAGCGAAGAGGCGCCCTGGCCAGGAGAGGAGCAGGCTTATTTCTTCAACTCCTGCAATTCACATGCCAAACTCTTTCCACCGGCCTGAGTAGGGGGACTGCCCAAGGCATTTGGAGTCTAAATGGTCATGAGACAGGGATTGACATATTTGGGAATGGAGGTAGTGGTGGGGGGCACCAAAAGGGAGGTCAGAAGATGCTGATATATGGGCCCCAAATCTTACTCTCTGCCTTTCACTGCCCCAGAGAGTATAGAGAACCTAGAAGTAGAATTTAGAGATTATCTTGTCATCTATCTATCCATTTATCCATCCACCCACCCATTCAGCAATCCATCCATCTGTCTGTTTATCTATCCATCCATCCATCCATCCACCCACCCACCCATCCATCCAATGGGCTAGAGAGACACTGGCATTTGTCAAGCATATCATACTTTTCAAAGCAACTTCCCTTCTCTCATCTCATTAGATCTATCTTCACAACTGCTTGGTCACATTTGACAAATGCAGAAACTGAGGCCCAGAGATGGGCTGGGGCTTGCTCAAGGGGAGACAGTACAGAGTAGTTTCCAGGATGGTGGCTCAGCCCGAAGCCTCCAGGCAGAGTCAGGTACAAAGACCTGAACCACAGGGCAGGTGGGAGCTGAAATCCAGTCCACGCACTGCTCACCAAGTGGGAAGGAGCCGTGTCTGCTTGGAGGAAGGGGAGTCTTTTTCTTTGCACAACGGCACCATCATCTTGCCAAGCTCAGACCTCAGCTGAGGAGCCTTTTCAAATTTTCATGAAGAAGTTGTGTGGGCTATTGGCAGCCCTGAGCTGACCGGTCCTTAGCTGGAGGAGCACTTCTGGAGGGGAGGGAGCAGGAGACTGGCCCATGAGTAGGGCCTGCCCTTCTACCAGTGCTCAGGAAGGGGCCATGCCCCATGGTGCCATGGCTTAGCCAACTCAGAGAGGACACAGTCTCTCTCTCCCTCTAAGCCAGCCACTAACCTCATGCTAAATGGGAGCTTCTAGCTGGCCACTCTTTGAGATCATATGCTCTTTGGGGATTGCCAGCTGTTTGGATTACTCTGGTTGGTAATTTTTTTTTTTGGGTGCTTGTGTTTTTGTTTTGATTTGGTTTTTGGTCAACTTTTTGTAAGTAAAATTTATAGACAATAAAATGCACCCACAATAAGGTAGAGTTCTATGAGTTTTGACAAATGTGCACACTCATGTAACCACTACTACAGTCCAGATAGAGAATATTTCTATTACCCCAGAAAGTCCCCTTTGGTGTTTGCAGTCGGTCTCCCCACCCTAACCTGGCCCCAGAAAGCAAACTCTGATCTTCTTTCTGTCACTAATGACTAAACTTCCCTTTTCTAGGATTTCACGTAAATGACATCATGCAGTATGTACTCTTTTGTGTCTGGATTCTTTCACTTGGCATACTATCTCTGAGATTGATCAGTGTTGTTTCATGTATTGGTAACTTTGTAATATTCCAATGCATGGATATACTTCAATGTATTGATCCCTTCACCTATCAATAGACATTTGGGTTGTTTTTAGGCTTTGGCCATTATAAGCAAAGCTATGTACAAGTCTTTGTGTAGACATGTGTTTTTGTTTCTCTTGGCTAATGTTTAGGGGTGGAATTGCTGGGTCAAGGACAGTTATATGTTTGGACTTAGGAGAAACTGTCACACCTTTTGTGAAGTGGTTGTACCATTTTACATTTTCACCAGCAATGTGTGAGTTCCAGGTGACCCACATCCTTCCCAACACAAAAGGTAGGGTTGGCTTTATGGGCTGTGCAAGTATATAGTGATATCTCGTGGTTCTCATTTAGGGGTCTATGTTGAGGACCCACCCTTTGTCTTGCCCACCCCTCCCTCTTGACTGTGAGATCCTCTGGGACATAGACTGACACCCCAGTCTCACCAAAGAGACCAGCAGGCAGCTGGGCCCAAAGCAGAATGCACACCATCCCTGCCCTGGCTGGTTCACAGGGCAGTTTTGAGTTAAGGATTCAGCGAGCTGAATGGAGTACAATCACTCTGGGGACAGCGAGGCCAGCACTAGCAGGGGCTCACGATGCACTAGTGCGTGTGAACACCTCACAGCCCTCCTCACTCCCACCCCCACTTATCATGTCCATTGTGCAAATGCAGAAACCAACCATGGCTCAGCCAGCCAGAGGGGTACCACCAGGTCTGTGTGCCCCCAACGCCCGCACTCATGGCTGTAACATGAACCACTGTGCCGCAGAGTCACCCGGGACCAGCCAGGGGGTTATCGCCGTCACGGTCGGCAGACAGACCATTGCTGGGATGTGCACACACCCGTGTTCCTGCCACCCCTCCTGCCAGCTCATCCGGCAGCTCTGGTCCCTGGGGCTCGATGCCATGTCGTCTGTCGCTCCATTATCCTAAGCGGCCTCCCCGATCCCATTACTTCACTGCTGTTATTATTTATTCATCAACGGAGCCCTCAGCCTGCGGATGGGCACTTACCTTGATGTGCCTGACAGCGGGTCAGGAGCCCCACTAAGGGCGTATTAATCACCAGCAGCGCCGGCAGGGAGCCTGCTTCCCCGGAGACAGGAGATCATGTTGCAGACACAGAGGGGTCTGTCAGCATGTCCATTTTCCCATGGAGGAATCCACCGCCTGGCGTTTTGGAGCTGGATGAGCCTCAGAGAGCATCTGTGGAGGCAGGGAAACTGAGGCTCAGAGAGAGGAGAGCATTCCTCAAGACCCTACATCTCACTGAAATGCTATCTGCAACTCTCTCCATATACAAATGCACAGTGATTATAACTCCATTTACAGATAAAGGGCTTTACAGTTTCAATCTATTCTCCTATTGGATGCTAATAATAATCCCTCGAGATCAATAAGGGCTTTTAATCAGACAGATCGATCGATCGATCGATCGATAGATAGATAGAGATGATAGATGTAGAGATGACATAGATATAGAAACTGAAGCTCACAGAAATTAAGTGACCTGCTGAATGTCACTGAAAGCTAGGACTGAGACCCAGGTATCCAGGATCTGGCTTCAGCCAGGAAATGCAGGATGTGTTCCTTGGTCCTTCTCTTTCCTTCTGATCCTCTGTGAACAAAAGAAGTCTTTGATTGTCTGGAATAGAATCCCCTCGGGAGCTGGCTCTTGCCTCACCCTGGGAGGCTACAAAGGGGTTTCTGCCCGGCCTTGTCCTGCCCACTGCTGGGCTCTTGGCCTGTCACCTGCAAGCTCTCGGGAGGAGGTGGCTCATGGGCCACTGGCTGGACACCTGCTGGACACACTGGTGTGGCTGGAGTTGGAAATGACTCTGTCTTTCACCAGGAAGCAGATACAGATGGCATTTGACACTAAAGACAGAGCTGCCTCGGAGTGTGCAGCATCCAGGAGCCATGCCAACATCAGCGAGCTCTGGGTCCCCTCAGACTTTCAAGGAAGTCTCCTCTGAGCCCCTGATCACAGGACTCTTGCCCCATCTGATCCCCTCTATCCCTGACTGAGAGTCTGGTGAAATGACAGATGGAGATCGCCTCATGTCAGCCCATGCCCCTGCTCTAAAGCATTCCATGGCTCCCCATTGCCCTCTGAAAAAGAGGTGGCAGGATCCTGGTAGGTTGAGGCCAGCTTCTGTCACGCCCTCTTACATATAGTGAAGGAAATCTGGTATTGAGGAGCTCCTGGGCCTAGAACATCCTTTGAAGAGTCTTTGTTTTTAAATATGCATTTTGTGGGAGATGAAACTGAGGCTTAGAGAGGAAAGATAACTGACTTAAGGCCATGTTGCTAGGAAGTGTCAGGTACAGGAGTCATACTCATGCACTCGGGCCCAGACCCCAAGCGCTTTACCCAGCTGAAGGAAGGTGTGCAGGAGAAAGGACAGCTACGTCTGGGGTGGTTCCAAGGGCAAAGCTAAGAGCACAGGATGGAAGTGACAAGGAGCTGATTTAGCTTAAGCTAAATAAGACCTCCCATACTGTCTAGGTGTCCAGGATAAAAAGGGCTGCTTGCCAGGGAAGTGAAAAGGAGCTCCCCATCACAGGAGGTATGCAAGTGGGTAATTGCCAGCCATCTGCCGAAGTGTCATGCAAAGCCTCTGCCCTAACATCAGTAGATGGCTTGTCCAAAGCCAACCAGAGAGTTTATTGGGTGATACTCACTGGGAAGCAGTCCAGCTGACCAGTCTGGTTTCTAGAATCACCCCACCCACCACTGGGCCCAGAGTTCCCACCATCTGCTCGTTCATTTGTGCATTCCTTACTCAACAAATAGCCAGCACACACCGGAACTCCCTTATCAGACCTGGGGGAGGAGATTGCTCTGGACACGGCTCCCCTCCCACTCCAGCCATTGGCATCCCTCCCTTCCCCCAAAGGCGGCCAGCACCACCACCAACTCGGTGAATGCCAGCTGAGCAGCAACAGAAGATTCAACATGGGGCTGGGATATGGGGGCCACAGCTCTGATGCAAGGAAGTTGCAGTCCAGCTGGGAGGGGGCGGGAAAGGGGAAATGACTGGGGAGTCCCTGGATACCAGTCGCCTTGCTCTAAAGCCAGCTCACCACCATGAGAAGAGTGCCAACAGTAGCAACCAGCACTCACTGTACCCCTCCCATGTGCTACAAGTCACTGCACAGCCACATTGCAACAACCCAGGAAGTGGAGGGGGGGCTATTATTATTAGTCCCATTTTACAGATGAGAAAACTGAGACTGTCACTGGCCCAAATTAGTTCCTAAGGAGTGGAGCTAGGATCCATCACCAGGATGTTGGAGTGCAGAGCCTGAGCCCCTAGCCTAGCAGGCAGAGTGAGTATGGGGGTAGGCAGGAGATAAAACCAAGGTGGCAGGTGCCCAAGGAGGCCAAGTCTCCGTGAGGCCAGGGCTCAGGGTCTCCTAGAGAAAGGGGGCCTAAGCAGGACTTCCAGAACCTTCGGAGGCACAATGCAGACCATGAAACCAGCACCCACTCTGGAGGCAGCCAGGCCAGCATTGTTCTTGCCCTTTACTTGCTGTGTGAGCTCAGTCGAATCACTTCACCTCTCTGGGCCTTAGGTTTGTCCTCAGAAAAATGGGGCCAATAATGCCCACCTCCTGGTTACTGTGAGGGCAAAATGAGACTAAATGACAGTTTCATGGCTCCAGGAGAGACAGGAAAGCTGTGCCTCCCATTTCAGGCCATGGTCCCCACACAGGGGTTTTCGTCCTCTTTGTGCTTCCAGCTCCTACCGAGTTGAGGGCCTGGGCCCAGGCTGGGCTCAGTGGCTGTGCTTAGGGGACAGGGCAGGGAGCTGGTGGTGCATCTGGATGATATTTCCTGCAGCAAGTTATTTTCTGCTGATCTAGGTCAGCCTAGCCAGGGGGCAGCGTGAGCTGCCTTTCAGTCCAGCAGCAAAGAGCAGGTAGCCGGGCCCATCGTGGGACTGAGGTCCTGGCTTGAAACTGCATCCTGGCTCCTGGTTGCCCAGAGAGGGGAGGTCCAGCCAGGACCCTGAGATCATGGTCTCAAAGCTAAGGACAGAGTCTTTGGGGCTCCTGACTCCCGGTGGCCCCAATCCCAGGGCTCTGACCCAGGCTTGCTGTGTGGACTTGATGAGTCCCTTCTCCCGGGGCCTTCAGCATCCGATTGCCATCATGGTGAAGGCTGAGGAAGGTGAGGGATGATGGAGATGTGCATAGGGTAGACCTCCAGGAACTCAGCCCAACCCCCAGGCCCAACACACACGCCTGCCCCGGCAGCTGTGTGATATTGAGCAAGTCACTTAATCTCCCTGAGAATTAGTTCTACCCACAACATGGGGATAGGATCTGCTTTGTCTTCTCTGAGCTATTGTGGGGCTCAAATAAAGGAAAAAGGTCAGCTGTACTTGGAGCTCCTCAGCTGGATCCAGTCCGGGAGACAGGGGTGAGCTGGATGTGGCTCCTGGTCTCATGGGGTTTGCTCTGGGTGTGGATGGTGGAGCCACACTTTCAATGGGGGCTGTGGGGACCCATGGGGAATGTTGGTCGGGGAAGATTTATCTAAATGAGACTATCAGGGAAGGCTTCCTGGAAGAGACATGAGCAGGATGGTGGGCAAGGTCATGGTCAGGCATGTGCAGAGCTGGCAGGGAGGCAAATAGGAACAGCAGGATCCACAGAGTATCAGCACAGGGGCTACACAACTGTGACCCCCAAACCAGCAAGCAACCCAACAAAGCAACCCTGTCCCTACCCTCTTGGAGCCTGCAGTGTGACAGGGGAGACAGACATTAATGAAATACTCATCAAACATTGTAGTTTTATCTGAGGGGGCAGTGGGGGACGGTTTTTAAGGGAGTAACAATGATCTCTGAGAGTTTCCTACATGCCAGGCACTGTGCCAAGCACTCTCTATGTATTACGTTGTTTAATCTTGACTATGGCAAACACTGTCGGTGTCTATGGAAGAGGAAACCGAAGACCAGAGAGGTGAAGTAACGTGCCTGAGGCAGCACAGCTGGCAGGCAGCAGAGCAGGATTGGAACCCAGGCCTTCTGACTCCAGAACCCCCACTTACTGTAATCACTAAGCTATTCTGCCTCTCATGTGCTTAATATGGCTGATCTCTCCCTTGTGTTTCTGGTTTCCCCTTCTCTCCCCGTCTTTGACCACCAGGATGATGCAACAGAACAAAGTCAATTCCTGAATGACTTGGGGCAGAAGCTGCAGATTACAGGTGTACCTGGAGACCTTTGCTAGATGGCGCCCCACCTTCTCCCCAGACTCCAAGAGTCTCCACGCCTGGCAAGGAGGAGGGGAGGAGAGTGAAAGGGCAAGACAGGAATTGCTGGGTCCCCGAGGACAGGTCCTGCTGCTGCTTCCCTGCCTCTCCTACTCCAACCTTGTGTGAGAACTCCCAGGGCAGAGAGGATCTGTGCCTGCCCTTCCCCCGAGCCACCTGGTGGGACCCCCAAGTTTCCCTCTGCCTGGCATCACATGGAGCAGAAGAAATGTCTGTGTGGGGTCTCCAGGGCAGCGTGGGAAGGGGCAGGGGGCCTGGAAGGGCCATGGGCTCATGCTGTTGTGATGCAATGACCATGGTAGGGGTGGCAGAGGCTGAGATGGCACTGGAATGAGGATGTGAGAAGCGGACAGATGACAGTCCTTCCCTGACACTGAAGCACTGGGGGACCCACCCTCCATTCCCCCACACCCAGGCCCTCCCTGGATTGTGACAGAATGCCAGGGCAAGCAGAAGGACCCTGAACTGCCGCATATTACATTTCAGATTCCTGGCGGAATGGGGGCTTAGGGTAGAAATTAGGCTTAGTTACAGAAAAATACAGTCACCTTTTTTGTGCCCCTGATTTTACTGACTCAGAATCACTGTGAAAGAGACATATGGGCCACCATAAATTTGACCTCAATGGGGAAGTCAGGCAAGGCTTCCTGGAGGAAATGACTCTTGGGCTGAGTTCTGAAGGAAGAGTAGGAAAAAGGGGTGGAGAGAAGATCATTCCATGCAGGGGGAACAGCATGTGCAAAGGCCCTGTGGCAGGTGGGAGCTTGGTGGGAGGAAGGGAATAATGAGGTGCAAACATCCTATTTATCCTACCACAATCCAGGACTCAGCCAGTGTGGCTCCTGGCAGTTAATATTGGGATCCAGGGGAGTGGGACTCTCAAAACACTCCTGTCGGGCTTCCCTGGTGGCGCAGTGGTTGAGAGTCTGCCTGCTAATGCGGGGGACACGGGTTCGAGCCCTGGTCTGGGAAGATCCCACATGCCGCTAGAGCAACTGGGCCCGTGAGCCACAGCTACTGAGCCTGCGCGTCTGGAGCCTGTGCTCCGCAACAAGAGAGGCCGCGATGGTGAAGAGGCCCGCGCACCGCGATGAAGAGTGGCCCCCACTTGCCGCAACTGGAGAAAGCCCTCGCACAGAAACGAAGACCCAACACAGCCAAAAATAAAAATATAAAAATAAATAAATAAATAAGACTTGGTGCAACCAAATAAATATTTAAAAAAAAAAAAAAAAAAAACCCTCCTGTCCATGGTCTTTCATGTACTCAGACTTTGTTTTTGCCAACTCTGACACTCCTGACACCTGCACCAGACTCAGAATATAAAGCAGCAGGGGAGGAGTCCCAGGGGCATCCTTACTGTCCTGCTCAGGAAGCCGAGACCAGAGAAGGCAAGTCAGTTGCCAAAGGCAACCCAGCCCACCACCGCAGAACAACTCCTCCGCAGAGCTGAAGCTCTGGCCTAGAGGGACAAGCCTCCTGCCACCAGGGAAGAGGACAGGACCCGGCTGTTCCCCAGTCCTTTCCCAGGCCTGAGAAGCTTCTAGTGGTCAGAGTCAGGAGGATGTGGTGGCAGTGACCCTGCAGAGACGTGGGCCAGCCAGAGTTCACAGCCACCCAGCTGTGCTGGTCACACCCCACAACCAACCACACGATGACCACTTCAATAGCCAAGAGGGCTGAAAGGGAAGGGCAACCCAGCTGAGTCTGATGCTAGCTCCTCCAGCAGAACCCCAGCCTGGCCCTGGACTCCATGAGTCCCAGCAGACTCTGGCCCTCTGGGGTTATGGAGGGCAGGGAAATGCTCAAGGTCAGTGGGAGGCTAGAAGCTCAGAAGCCCAGACCACCAGAACGGCTCCACCTGTGTGAGAAGAGCCAGCCCTACCTCCTCCACGAGCGCCTCTGCCCTCCTGGGGCCCCGGGGAGCAGGTGGTCCGGCCCAGGGGAGAGGAGAGAGGGTGGGGACCCAAGCATCAGCCCCCCTGGGCTTGCCAGCTAATTATGCATTAGTAGCTAATATTAATAAAGGCTCCAGGAAAGGGAAAAGATCTCATCACCAGATTATTGCACATGAGGGAAATATCAGGCCCCCAAACTGTCTCCATCCCTCGCCCTTCATCTCTAAGCAATCTGCTGCTTTTATTAACTGACTGGATTTTCCCAGGCTGAGGGTAGCGGGGGGGGGGGGGGGGCGGGGGGCAGAGGGAGGGTTGCAGGGAGAGGAGGTACAGGGAGAGGTAAAGCAATTTGGAACAGGCTTTGGGAAGATGGAAACGCACACAGGACAGATGCCTTCCACCACTGCTTCCTCGATGCCATCCACCAGCACAGCCCAAGAGCATCCCTGGGGATGGAGCCCACAGTTCTGCCCAGCCCCGGCTCCATCCTGCTGCCTCCGGAAATGGGACCCCTCCACCCGCTCTTCCTCTCTCCCTCCTCCCTCCCCTCTCAGCGCCGCCCCCCCCCCCCACTTCTTTCTCATCTCTTCCTCCTCCAAGAACCACAGTCTGAGTTTCCTTCCCACCTGGATCCCACCCCAGTGGCTCCAATTCCTTGAGTTACTTAAAGTGACGCTGAGGTTCAACTTCTAGGAATTTTTCCAAAAAATGAACCGAGGAAAAGCCACATTGGAAGAAACCTAAATCTCCATCAAGAGAGGTTTGTTTGCTAAATTACAGTACAACCATACACTGGAACGTTCTATATGTAACGAATAAGGAATAATCTACAAGGTACATTGTTGGGAGAAAAAAAATCAAGGTGCAGAATGCATGCATAGCATGCTACCTTCTGTGTTCAAATACACACACGTCCCTATATATACATAGAATAGGACTTAATTCAGTTGAAGTTTGTTATGGAGACAATGTTTGGAGGAAATGCTTGATGTGGTATCTGTTACGTGGTAAATGCTCCATTCGTGTTTGCTGTTGCTGACATTGGACAACTGACTCCAAAGTTCCTTCCCATTCTGCCTTGATGCCTTTCTGGAAAGGGCATTTGTACGGACAACCCTTGAGAAGGTTGTGGGTTGTAAGTGAGAGGAGACCAGTAGAGGTTTCAGGGGGGGTGTAGGAGGGCGTAGGCTGGTAAAGCCCCTCAGGGCTCCCGTTGCAGCCCTGGATGGTGCCCAGTGGTCCCAGGGCCTCAGGAGGCAGACACGGGAACCAGCACAGGGCCTGGTGCAGAGGAGGTATTTGCAGCAAAAGGAGGGAATACTGTGCATGCTGCTTCTTACAAACTATTTTTACACCAATGCAAATGGAGGTTTGTCAGGCTGTGTGACTCATCTCAGACCCACCCTGAACCTGGTAGGGGCTGTGGGTTCTAGACTAAAAGAGGCCTTCATCTGGCTCTGTCTCCTGGAGTCCTTGCTATATATATATAAATGAGCCAAAGATGACCTCCGTGGATTGGCCCTAGGTTATTTATCTCTTCACTGCAGGCCGAGACCTGCTAGCTCAAAAGACTGCCAGTCCTGATCTCAAATTGTTACACATCCAGCAGTTTAAAAAATAGCCCAATGAGCAGATTTTTAACTATTTAGGCCTTGCCTAACTAGCTTTGCCTACCCCGCAAAACCTCCTCCACAGCTGCTGGCCATTCATAGAACAGAGCTCTCTGACCCAGAGAGTCCCTGTCTTGCTACAAAGTGACAGCACCTAGACACCAGAAGCCCTCCTTCCTGTCCCCCTTTCTCCCCAGGGGTCCCCTCGTCCTCTTCGCCTCTGGATGGCGGTCCCCTTGCCACAAACTTTGGATGGTCTCATGCTGTGAAGGGTTTCCCTTCTCTTGCAACCCTGTTCAAGTACCATTCAATAAAGCTTGTGTTACTGCTCTTCATGGTTATGCAATCGTGATGCTTAATTTTATGTGTCAACTTGACTGGGCTAAGAGACACGTTCAGATAGCCAGTAAAACAGTGTTTCTGGGGCATCCTTGAGGGTGTTTACAGAGGAGCTTAACATTTGAATCAGGAGACTGCGTAGAGAAGATCACCCTCACCAATGTGGGCAGACATCATCCTATCTTTTGAGGGCCCAAATAGAACAAAAGGTGGAGAAAGTGAGAATTTTGTCTCTTTCTTCTTAAGCTGGGACATCCATCTTTCCTGCCCTTGGACATCAGAGTTTCTGGTTCTCAGGCCTTCGGACTTTGGGACTTTCACCAGCAGTCCCCCTTTGCAGGCCTCCGAGCTCTGAATGAATTGTGCCACCAACTCTCCTGGTTTTCTAATTTTCAGGCAGTAGATTGTAGGACTTCTCGGCCTCCATAACCACATGAACCAATTCCTATAATAACTCTCTTTTTATATCTCTATCTACATCCTACTGGTTCTGTTTCTCTGGAGAACCCCGACTAAAAACTGAGTCTTTTCCCCTTATCAGCCCCCAGGTCCCTCAAACTCCCATCAGTCCCTCTGCCTGAGGCCAGGCTGGAGCCAGGAAAATCTAGACACTCCTTCTCCCAAGCTGCCTGGGCTGCCAAGACAGAGGAGAAGGGAAGAGAAGAGGCAGAGGGGGTAAATGACACATCCCAGATACCTGTCCTCAGGGAAACATGGTGGCCCCAGTGTGGGAAGCAGCAGCTAATGAAGAGGCTCTGCTATTCTGCTCCCTGGGGAAGGCGGGGGGGCAAAGAGAGGAGGAGAAGGCTGTGGGCACAGGGAGAGGATAAATGGTGCGCTGCGTGGCGCAGCCACAAATTAAAAAAAAATAAAAAATAAAAAAATTTAAAATAAAATGAAGGGCAAAAAAAAAAAAAAAATATTGCAGGAGAATATGTGCAGAGTGATCTCACTGATATAAAGAACCAAAGCAGACAAATTAAACATGATGGTTCAGGTGAAACCACAAAGAAGGGCAGGAGCAGACTGGAGACCTCTGGTGGGGGGAGGGGAGAGCAGTTGGGGAGGAGGATGTAGGGACCATGTAAGGCAGGGATTCTCATACATTGATGTGCACACGGGCTCACCCTGGAGTCTTGTTAACAAGCAGATACTCATTCAGAGGGTTTCTGGTGGGGGCTGAGGGGCTGCATTTCCTACAAGCCCCCAGGTGAGGCGGATGCTGCAGGGCCGGACCACACTTCAGGTAGTGAAGCCAAGTCAAGTAACCATGATGGTCTATCCCAGGGTCACTCGACCCTGTCAAAACATCAGACTCACTCAGGAGCTTCTCCAAAGTACTGATGTCAGTTGGTGCAGCCATTATTGAAAACAGCATGGAGGTTTCTTAAAACACTAAAAATAGAGCTACCATATGATCCAGCAATCCCACTTCTGGTTATATATCCAGAGGAAATAATATCAAGATCTCCAAGAGATAATCTGCACTCCCATGTTCACTGCAGTATTAGCACAATAATACTGTGAATATGGAAATATTCCACATTCAGTATGGAAATAACCAAAGTGTCTATTGACAGGTAAATGCATAAAGAAGATGTGATCTATATCTGTATCTATATGGTGGAATATTATTCAGCCTTAAAAAGAAGGAAATCCTGCCATTTGAGACAACAGGGATGAACCTGAAGGACATTATACTAAGTAATATAAACCAGACACAGAAAGACAAATAATGCATGATCTCATGAATATGTGGAATCTAAAAAAGTCCAACTCATAGAAACAGAGAGTAGTTTCTAGTTGGTGGTTTCCAGAGGCGCAGGGGCAGGGAGGGGGGAATGGGGAGATATTTGTCAAAGGGTACAAAGTTCAGTCATGCAGGATGGATAAGTTCTGAAGATCTAATGTACTACACAGCGACTATAGTTAGTAATACTGTTTTGTATACTTGAAATTTGCTTAGAGAGTGGATCTTAAGTGTTCTCACCACACACACACAAATGGTAACTGTTAGGTGATGGAGATGTTAATTGGATTGATTATGGTAATATTTCACAATGTATATGAATCATCGTGTTGTACACCTTAAATATATACAATTCTTATTTGTCAATTATATCAAAATAAAGCTGGGAAAAAAACAGTGATGCCAGGCCAGTTAACTGAGCATCTCTGGGGGTGCAGCTAAGGCATGGACATTTGTCAAAAGCTCCCCTGGTGGTTGTGTTGTGCAGCAGGTGGAGGGCCACTGCTCTAGCCCTGGAGCTCAGGGGTGGCACACCGATGTTCATTTCATTTTCATTCTTTCGGTTTTCATGTATGTTATCTGTATTCCTTTGTATGTATGAAGCATACAGAAAATAAAAAATAAAATTTAAAAAGAGTGTGAGGTGAAAAAGCAGAGCTGGGAGATAAGGGGTCAGGGAGGAGAAAGAGCAAAGAACCCAAAAGGATTCCTAAAAATGCTCTCCCCCATCAGCCAGGAAGCCTGCAGCCCACTGGGCCTGTCACTCAGCACAGCGGGCTGTGGCTGTGTTGATGGTTAGCCAGCTGTCGGTTCCAGGGTCAGTCAAGCAGCAGCACAATTGTCAAGCAGTGGGTCAGTCCATCAAGCTAGCAAGTCGGGCCGACTATTACTGAGTGGGCCTGTCTGCTTTAAAGTCAGCCAGCGAATTGGGCTGTTAGTATGGTGGTCAGTCTGGCAATATTTTAGTCATTGCTGTCAGGCAGTCCGTTAATTATGACTAGGTCAACCCTACTGTCAATCAGTGGGTCTGCTGCCTATTGTTGTGAGGGTTAGTGTGAAAAGCCTGCTGTGACATGGAGCGGCCAGGCATCAGCATGTCGATTGGTAGTCAGTCAGGTAGCTGGTCAATCATAATGTCAATGTGTGAGAGTGTGAGTCAGTCATAAGACAGTCAGTGATAAGACGGTCAGCCCGGCAATCAGTGTGTCAGATGGACATTCTCTGTCAGCCAGTTAGTTGGGGAGACAGTGTTTAGTCGGGGAATCCCTGAGTCTGTCAGGCAGAATAGTCAGGTGGTAAGTTTGTTAGTGCAGAGCCAGTGAGACGGGCAGTTAGGCAGCCCGTGAGGCTGTCAGATGCTGTATCAGTCAGTGAGTCCATGAGACAGTCTTCCGTCAGTCAATCCGCATGTGTGTCATCCATTCACTATCAGCCAGCCCTCGAGTCTGTCCGTCGGACGCTCACTGTGTCTGTCCGTCACTGCCTGTGTCAGTGGGTCAGTGGGCCGGGTGACTGTGGTCAGGGGGTCAGCCAGCCAGGCCGCCGCGGGACAGCTGCACCTCTCCGCCCTGAGGCTGCTCCACTAAAGGCCACACAGGCTTGGGGAGAACTCCGAGGCTCTGCCCAAAGGCGAGGTTCTGTTACTATTATTATCTGAGAAAACTCCCAAGGCTCCAGAAAGTGGAAAAGGCCGTCAGTTGACTGCTCTCCCCTTCCCCCTCCCCTCCTCTCTCTCCATTAATGAGGCTCCTGGCACAGAGAAGGGGCGCTTACCCGGAGGCCGGAATTGGAGGAGGGGGGAGGCGGTTGGTGAGTTGTTTCAGTCAGCCCTGGGCCTGCTGCTCAGTCATCCCTGCTTTGATTGTTGGATGGGGGGGTGGGAGGTGTGAGAGGGCGTGTCCTGACCAGGAGCTCCTTCCCCTGGCCTGGCCCTGCCCTTCCCCTGGGGACTCCACATCCTCCCACCCAGACCCAGGAGTCAGAGCTGTCCCCTCCGGACAAGCAGGGAGGGGCAGGGGCAAGTAGCTACACTAGCCCTGAGGAAACACAGATTTCATGTCAGCTCTTGCTCTTCTCTGCTATGACTCAAAAAGAAAAGAAAAAATATCGTTGCTGAATCTATGTTTCACTTCCATGGAAGTTCCATTTACATTGTCTCAGGTAACCCTCACAACCATCCAGCACGGCAGCGTTATTCCTTTATAGATGCAGGCAAGAGGCTGGGAGAAATGAGCATTGACCTGAGGTCAGTTCTGACCAGGTGTGTCTGACTCCAGAGTCCACACTCTTCCCTTTGCTAGGACGCCTCTCTGGGGCTGGCTGGGGGCTCTCTGCTCCAGGTTTCCCTCTCCCCTTTTTCCCATGGGGCTGGAGGGGAGATTTCTCTGTCTCTCGTGATTTTTTGCTCTCTACTAGAAAACAACTCTGTTCTGGATTTGCACTTGGGACCCGCTATGCTTGGGGCCAGACTGGGAGAGACTGTAGAGTTTGGATAGCAGCATTCCTCAGTTGTGGGTCGGCAGTGCTTAGCCCACTCTTTTATATACTTCTAAATTTGTGGAGCTAGAAGGGAGCCTGGAGCTTACCTGGTCTGCATCTAGTCTCACTGGAGGCAGAATCCCTCCTGCAGCCACGCAGTCAGCATCTGATCTGTGCTTACACATTCCCGGTGACTGGGAGCTCACTACCTAAGGAGGCTTTTCTACTGTGGGACAGCCTTGGTCCTTGGAAAGTCCCTCCATGTCTTAAGTCCAAACCTTTAGGTCTCAGTTCTTCATTCTGGTGCTGCCCAGACCAAACCTCATGCTTCTCAAGAGGGCTGGCCCTGCTACCCAGACTTGGAGAAAGACCATGGGATTCCCTCCTTGTTCAAGGCTTCAATTCTTTACAAGGGAAAGGGGCAGAATGCTGGAAAATTGTGGAAAGTGCAATGCTCTTGGGGCAGTGCAGTAGACTGATGGCGTCAATGGCCTGAATTTGTCATGCCTTGTTGTAACTATGGCTTTAAGGAGTGCTCTCCAACAGTGACCTGCTCTGGCCAGTGGGGTAGTAACCAACTTGACACAAGCCGAGGCCAGTTAAAATGCTCATTCTGCCCTGCTTCTTCTCTTGGACTCCTGCCACCTCCATGAGAACAAACCCAGGCCAGCCAGCAGGACGGATACAAGAGACACACAGAGCAGAGCCCAGGTGTCTGGGCTGAGGTTGCCCTACAGCAGCGGCCCAAGTGGATCCTCCCTCTCACCACAGACTGAGCCCAGCCACGTTGGTCAAGCTTAGCTCAGATCAGCTAAACTCAGAGACTCATGACACCCAGAGACTCATGAGAAATAACAGTTCTTATTTTAAGCTACTAAATGTTGGGCTGGTTTGTTACAAAGCAATAGCTAACTAAGAGAGTCAGCCAGCCAACATTGCTCAAGTTGCAATCCTGCCTCACCCACCCTTTCCTGGCAGTGTGTCCTCAAATAAAGTATATCATCTCTGTCAGTCTCAGTGTTCTCATCTGTTAAGTGGGCTACTAAGCCTGCTCTTCCTCCTTCAAAGGAGACAGCCAAAGAGATCAAAGATATGGAAGTGCATTGCTAACTATGAAGAGCACAGGGAAAGGACTTGGGCTCAGGAGGGCCCCAGGGGCTGGCCTGGATGGGCTGGTGTCCCTGAGGCTGCCTGTCAGAGCTCGTCGAAGCAGAGGGCACTGTGCTATATTAACCCAGCTCATCTCCCTGGTCAGAAGCAAGCCTGGCAGGCTGAGTGATGGGGCCAACTGGAGACTTATTTACAAACACAGCCCTTTCGCCTTAACTTCCTGGGTAAGCCCCGTTGGCGGCAAATAAATGAGAATCAATAGGCCAGTTATTAAACCGTAAATATCCCTGCCCTTGGGGTCTTGGGCCAAGAGCTCTGAGACTCTCAGCTGAAGGCAACAGGGCTAGGAACCTCTTGCTCTGAGCCTTTCAGCTGAGACAGGGCCAAGTGCCCCTCGCATGGGGCCTGCCTCAGCCCCCAGCCCAGCCAGCCACTGCTGAACAGAGGAGAGGCTGCTGCTGGCATTGTGGGCAAGAAGGAGGCCTGACCTGTGCAAAGCCACCTTAAAGGACCCTCTACCCACCACACAGCACCTATAGTTTAGAAGGGAGGAGGGCCATGTGAGCAAGGACCAAACCCCTCTCCTACCTATGCTGAGACTCAGGGATGGAGAAATCTTCCATCCCTGCACCTACACAACCTGTGGGTGGAGGGACAACTCAGACCCCCAAAGAGGGAGTGACTCAGTCAGGGACACATGCCCAGAAAGTGACAGAATCCTGACTCAAAACCAGATGTGAGGCCTCTGGCCTGTGCCTTTATCTAGGACAGGATGAATTGCCGTGTGGATTAAACTTGGTAGATGGTGACTTTGGGAAGGGCCTAGGTTATGAGGCAGCTAATGGGGTCCAGAGAGGTAGGAGTGGGTAACCGCAGCACTTTCTCAGGAGCCTGAGTGTACCCCATTTGATCATCTGTGCTGGAGGCCAAGTTACCCAGAAAGTGGCTCAGAGAAGTTGGGGGTAGATGAAGGGAAGTAAAGACAGTGTGAAAGGGAAGCAGGGGCTGGTGAACTGGAGAGTTTTGTACTTTGGTGTAAGCGAGAAGAGGACACACACACACACACACACGCGTGCGTGCGTGTGCACACGGCAGTTGGGGGCGCTGGGAGGCTTCCTGCAGTCCTTGACTGTGGGGATCAGGGAAGCTATATGCAGGAGGCTGCCTTTGAGCTGGGCCATGGAGGATGAGTAGGCCTCATGCTCAGTTACACCCCTTTGTACATGAGAAGGCAGTGAAGGGTGGTCCAGGAGGAAGGGCCAGAATAAACAAAGGCATCAGTGGTGGTAGTGATATGATGGTGAGGATGGTGGCAGTGATGATGAAGATGATAACCATGATGGTGGTGATGGTGGTGATGGTGATGATGGTAGATGGCACTTTTAAAAAGACTTTCTGTGTGCCATGACCCACACTAGGCATTTTACACCCTCCGTGTTATTAAATTTGCACAGGAACCCTACACTCTCTACACCCAAGTCCCTGGCTGCTCAGTGGTTCCAGCCCATTGCCTGGTATTCAGCGGTGTGTGCTTCTTCTGCTTCCTGAGGATGGTGGCTGGGTCTCCCTTGTGTGAGCAGAGAGCGCCAGGAACACAGGCCCAGGAGCCAAACAGTGGAGCTCAAGCCTGGGGTCTGCTTCTCGCTAGCTGCCCAACCATGGGCAACCTCTCTGGTTTTGTTCTCTTGTTGGTGAAACAGAGGGGATGGTTAAAATAATAAAAGTACTTTCCTTTTAAGGATACTGAGAGGCCTCAATGAGATGATCCATGACAAGCCCTTAGAAGAGAGGCTGGCCCATAGCACGTGCTCAGGGTGAGCTGTTATTTTTATCTGCATCCTGCCCGTGACCTTGCTGCACATCAATGCTTGCCAAAGGTGGGTTGCACTGAATGGGAGTGGCCACTAGCATGCTTTTCCCCGCCCAGATCTGAACCTTCTTTCTGTATTTGGAAGATTTCCCACTCCTGGTGGAAGGCAGAGCTTATCTGCTGTTATAGAAGGTGAAAATCCCAGCTTGTCACTTTCCCAGCCCCTCTTGCAGCTCAGGCACAGACCCATTAGCTGAGGTCTGCCGATGAGGTGGGCCACGATGCAATTAAGCAAGACTCTAGGAACACCATTCTGGTGTTGGGTGGGGCTGCAGGGCAGCTACGTGAGCGCCTGGGGTGGCTCAGGCAGTAGGCAGCAAGGCACAGTCCTGTGGGCCTGGAAGCGAGCACTGGGTGACCTCCTGTGTTCTGTGGCAGTGCCCTCCCCAAACTGGCATGGTGGCATGGTGGTTCAGCCTACAGTCTGGGCGCTGTGTCTTCCAGCCCTTCCCAGAGATTCTGTGATGCCCAGTGTCCATTCAGTAGATCCCACCTCTGCTCAGTCGGTGTGTACTTCTGCTGCCTGAAGGTAGAACCCCGACCGTATAGAGAGGAGGGTGGAGTTTCTGTTGGACCTGCTACGCGGCTCAGACACTGGTGAGATCCCGTGCCAGGCCCGAGGTGCTAAGCTGCTGCGCAGGGAAGTGCAGCCGGAACTCACGTCACTGTGTGCAACATCCCAGGCCGCTGGCCTTTGCCTCCAGCACTTCTGGTGGAAGACACCACGGAGGACCGCCCCAGAGCACTGGCTACAGGCCCAAGGGAGTCAGGTGCAAGTCCCACAGAGAGGGGGTATCTTATGATTAAAAATGTCCCATATACAGGGAGGGGGCTGTAGCTCATTCTCACCTGCAGACAGAAAGCCCTCAGGAAAAGTCAACTGACCTGGAAATGGGATTCCCAGCCAAACTCTGAGCAGGGCCACGTCACCACACAATAGTGATTGGAACCTCTTGCATTTACACTGAGCTCTGTATTCTCACCTCTTTATCTCATTTTTGCCCATCCTACAGAGGGAGAAACAGGGGCTCAGAGCTCACACTGGCTTTCCCAAAGTCCCCAAGCAATGAGTGGTAGAGACTAGTCTCCAATGCAGGCATTCTAATATCAAAGATGAAACGGACCTTTGAGGAAACTGAGACCGAGGAGGGAGTGGTCAAGGGAATCCATCATAGGGAGGCAGATTTTGAACTTGCACTAAAAACAAATGAAAAAACAAAAAAAAACCCCTTTCTTATGACCTTAGAATGGAATGCCCCGCCATGGGAGTAAATGAGCTCCCCGTTAGTGGAGGTGTGCAAGAAGAGGTAGGGACCACTAGGTGGGGATGTGCTGAGAAACAAGGATTCCCACACTGACAAGGGGGGCTGCCATCTCCTGGGGGCATGTGGTTCACTATAAATTGGGGTGGGGGCTCCTGAAAAGATGCTGGTTCTTTTGTGATCTCCCTCTGCTTTGAGCCAGTTCAGCCCAAGAGGACTGAGACATGCACAGAGGTTGGCCCTGATGTCACAGGCCATGTGGGAGGTCTCGAGCTGCCTCCAAAGGCAGAGCAGAGACCCCAGAGTCATAAGAGGTCAGTCTCCCTACACACACACAATCACATGTACAGATGGAGAAACTGAGACCCCGAGAGGGGAAGTGAGGGACCCCAAGCTAGCCAGAAGCAGAGACAGGGTGAGAACTGAAGCCTTTGGCATTCAGTCTAGAGTACAGCTTCTCAGAGTGGGGTCCCTGACCAGCAGCCTCAATATCCCCTGGAAACTTATTGAAAAGGTAAATTCTCAGGACCCACTGGCTCCAAAACTCTGGGGGAAGGCCATAGTCTGGGTTTCATCAAGGCTTGCAGGGGATTCTGATCCATGCTAAAAGGTTAAAATCACTGACATAAGTGCTTTTTGTGTTACAGCATTCACTGACTTGAGCCCCATGAGTGGGACATCCTTCCTGCGACGTGCCTGGCCTTATCCCACTTTCTAAGCCATGAAAGGAAATGTGACTCTCCCTGGCTTATAGGCTACACACATTTTATCCACATGGGGTTAATGTCCCAAGCTCAGAGATGAAGAACAACCTGGCAAGGTCACACAGCAACGTGGTGGCTAATCTGGGATTAGAACTCACAGCTGCCCAATTCTCAGCCTGGGATGGAGTGGACCTCTTGGGCCTGATTCCTCCTGCCCCAACCCACATGACATCATATGGCCCTCACCCCACCTGCACAGAGGACCCTGGGCTTCAGCACTCCCTGGGCTGGGAGCAACAGGCTTTTCTCCAAGAGCCCTGGCTGCTCTGGGCAGTGCAGGCTGGATTGCTTTATTTATTGCTGTCATTAATTAGTTTTGTTGGGGATGAAAGACAGGTCCCCGGAGAAGACCAGTGCATTAGAGCCCATTATTCCATCATTGCTCTGGACTCGTCAGCAAAAAGCTCAGCCCCTCTCTGCTGTCAGCCCACTACAATTAATTAGCCCACAGCCCAAGTGGCGGTCTTCCTGCTCCCCCTAGGCAGGGAGGGCTCTGTTCTGGCATCTAGTATCCTCCAGGGCTTCTCTGCCCCAATTCGAATGGGGGGTGGGCGGGGGCTGGTGACAGCCCTGGGGGTGGGGGATGAGCTACTGCAGTTGCTGGGTGCCAGAGGGAGGCAGGGATTCCCTTACCCAATGATTCTGCTATGAGTGCATTCCATGATGTGTCAGACACTGGCCTAAGTGCTTTAAACTCATAGTTAATTCTCACAAATGTCTTGTGAGGCATGCTTTAATTTGCCAGATGAAGAAACTGAGGCTCTGCTAAGAGGGAGAGACTTGCTTGAGGACCACAGCGCAAAACTGCAGAGCAGGATTTCAACCTGGGTCCAGCTCCTGAGCCCGGGTTTGCCCTTTGCTCACTGGGGCTTCTCAGTGTGGCTCATGAAGCCAGGGGCCCGGCCCCTCCAGAGGGAAATGAGGCTAAGGGCAGGGGAAGTGTGGAATGAAGCAGAGAGGATGTGCTATGTGGTATGCTTGCAAGGGCTTTCACTGGGCACAGAATCAGAAGCGATGAGTCCACTTCTGACCTGAGTGACCTTGGGCAGGTTCTCAGCTTCCTCTTCAGAGCAAAGATTGGGTCCAATGACATGGGTTCTTCTCTAGAGAGGCAGTATAGCCTAGGAGTTCAGGCAAGGTGACCTTTGGGTGTTACTTATCTCTCTGAGCCTCAGTTTCCTCATCTGAAAAGTGGGGATAGCCTCCTGGGAGTGTTGTAAGGATTAAATGAGATAATACATGAAAGGCCTTAGCACAGCATATGACACATCACAAGGGCTTGATCATTATTTACAAAGATGAGAATGATGATCTGAAAGGGCTTAGTCTCAGGCCAACTTGTTAGTCTCAGGTCAACTTGCCTTGAGTCTTGATCAAGTTAAACCAGTAATTACAGAATCACTCTGTGCTGTGTACACATTGCGGTTTAATCACTTTATGAGGAGAAGGCATGGGTAAGGCTCTGGAAGGTTAAGCATCCTCCTGCTTGCTCAGGGCTTGAATGCTAGGCCTGGTTATGCCCCCATCTTACTGTGTAACCTTGAGCAAGCTGCCCAAGTTGCTTTCTCCCCTCAAGGCCTCAGTCCTCCCATCTGTAACATGGGCAGGGAGTCGGGTCAAGCAGGGCACTGCCCCTCCTCTTGTCCCCTCCACTTTGGCAGGAGCTGCCTCTCCTGAAGGCTGTCTCTGGCCCTCAACACAGCTGACTCAGGCTTTGCCCAATGGTGGAGGCCAGGTTGCCTGCCTGAGGGTACCAAGAAGTTAATTAAACCCTCAAGAAGCCATTTGTTAAGAAGGGAGCGATGGTATATTCAATACCAGCCAAAGGGTAGTGCGAAGTAATGAGTCTTTCTTTAGCTGTGAATAATGTGTTCTCTCCTGTCGCAGCCCCTCTCCCCCCAACTCTGAAGGATGGTCCTAGGGAAGCTTATGGCTCATCTTAATGGCCTGGAAACTGAGGAGTCCAGTGGGCTGGTCTCTCTCCAGGATTGTCACTTTCTACTTGGGCTTCTCTTCTGTTTCTGTCCCACTCATGTTCCTCTAACTCTTTTCCAGGAGGGATCTGGGGCCAAGATGATCTCTGCCTCTCTGTCTCTCTCCCCACCTGCTCCGCACTTGTTCCTTCCCTCTCCCCCAGCCTCCGAGGAAAAGCTGAGGGCCGCCATGTTGCACAACCCCACCGCACACATTGTATGTGGGAGTCACAGCCCTGCCATGTAGCGCGTTCAGAAACAGTGTGGAAGAGGGAAGAAGAAGAGGAAGGGGAGGTGATGGCCTAGCTGCCCCTGAACCTTGAGGGAAGGTGACTGGCCAGGAGACAGGAGGCAGCTCGAGGTCAGCTTGGGCCAGTCTGCTCCAGCTCCTGCTAAACTCACCCGCTCCCCACATCCATGTGCCCGCCCTGCAGAGGGCAGCCTGCCGTACACTCTAAGACGGGTGTCTGCGGGAGGCGACCCAGCCAGGCACCGAGGGTCTGGCTTTGGGGCCCAGGGCTGGTGTGAACACGGCTGGCTCCCTCAACTACTTTGAGCTTTCTTTCTCCCCAGCTCCTGCAAAAGATGGGGCTGGTTCTGGTCCTGCTCCCCAAATGGGCTCTGGGGACAAAGGAGATCTTAACAGGGTCCCTGGGGAGGGTGGAGTAGTGCCCATCTCTGCGTCTTTGTCTTGTGCACCCTCACCGCCAGGGGCACCTTGTCTGGGCAGCTGTCCGGGATGGGTCCTCTCCTGGTCCTGTTGCTCATCCTGGGCTGCCGTCTGTCTGTCAGTCTCTCTGTGGGCGCCCCCCCTCCACCGCCGCTCATTACAAAATTCTGGCATTCACAGGCAGAGACGGCCACAGATGAGAAGTGGGAGCCCTGGGGCCTCCCCCTGTCCTGGTGGGGCCTGGCTTTGTCCCCCTTTGTGCTGGTACAAAAGGAAGCCAGGCAGGGGAGGGAAGGGGTCTGGGGCCTAGCAGGTGTCTGTCGCTGTCCTGGCAGCCAGCAAGGGGAGTGGTGGGAGGGGCTCAGGCAGCCGTCATTCACCAGCCAAGCTGGGGACAAGGCACCTTGATTAGGCCCCCAAGATAATCGTCGCACACCTGGGCTGGCACCCCAGGGCCCCCCCTTGCAGTCGCCCCTTTGTCTGTCTGGGGAGTCTCCCGCTTCAAAGCCCAGATTGTGGCTGATAGATTGGGCTGAAGCCAGGTGCTGAAACCCGAGAGCCTGGTAGAGGACAGCAGTGCAGAGGGTCTTTGGGGATGGGGTTTCCTAGAGCCAGGAGAAGGGGGGAAGCCTGGGTGATGGAAGGCCCAGGTTCCCTACTTCTCCGGGCCACATAGTGACCAGGTGGGCAGGAGCAGAGAGGACCAAGGTGGGGAGAGGAGGGAGAACCGCTAGGATGTGTGCATATGTGTGTGTGAGCGTGTGAGTTTGCGTGTGTGACCGTAGCTTATACATGGATATTCACACAGCCCGGGTGGGACGGGACAGGTGGCTGTTGGATGCCCCCCCAGTCCTCCCCAGCAGTCACTACAGCCCTGGCGGGGTTGCCCATGCACAGTGTCTCTTCTGGAAGGAGCTCTTTGGTTGAGGAGCGTGCTTGGCCCTTGAGGGGAGCAGGACAGATATTCGTGGAGCTGATCATCCTCAAGCAATGAGGGATGGGAACCAACGGATAAATACCTGGGCACCCTTACCCCTTGAGAAGGACAGCAGGTCTGAGGTGTGTGCTACCCAGTCTTCCAGAAGAATCTGTGTGGAATCAGGCTCCCAGCACAAACCCATCATGAACACACACTTCATCCCCTTTCCTCCCTCCCTGCCTCACCCCTCACTCCCTCACCAAGTTTCCTGGGATCACCTCCCAAATAAACCACTTGTGCCCAAATTCTTAACTCAGGGTTGCTTGTATGAGTACCAAAATGGCAATGGGGCCCGTTAGGTCCTGGTGGTGTGCCCTGCATGGGGTGAGGGGCAGGGAAGAGCCAAGAAACAAGCTGCACACTTTTCCTGAGCACAGAGTGGTCATAGCCTACGTGAGGCTCCGTCTCCCAGCAGTGGGTGGGGGGATGAGAGCCTCGTTTCCTGGGCATGCACTCGGGGCCACATTGAGTCGTGCCTGCCTTGACCAGCGACTGGGCCTGGGGGTGGTGGGAACCCATGGTTGGGGGACTTGGTGCATATCCACATATTAGTGTAGACACCTGTGAATGGGGGTAGATGGGGGTGTGTCTGTATATTGTAAATGTGCGATGTTGCACGTGACCCTGTACTCAGGCACGTGTGTGTGTGTGTATACACGTGCACACGTGTCCATATACACTCAGAATCAAGGGGCTTCTGGCTTTGGGAGTCTGGGCAACTGGCCCTGCCCCGCTGGCTACCCACAGACCCCAGTGGTGGCCAGCAGCAGGGTAGGGCATGCCACCTCAAGGTGGAGACTGGACCAGCCTCCTGGGAGGACATGAATGTGGGGTGTTGCAGAGTGCCCGTGTTGCCATGTGGCTCCCTACTCTGCCCTCAGTGCGGGCAGGCCAAGCCAGCGTATATTTATCATTGCGTTGATTGGGGACGGCGTCTCTCAAGCGCCCCAGCCCAGGAGCTGCAGAGCCAGGGTTGCCAGGAGAAGCACAATATCCATCCCTGTGGCTGCCTTTCATGCCCCCACCCTCCACCCCTCATCTGCATCACTCAGTCACAGCAGACACCCTGATTTCTCTCTAAAAATGAAACAATGACCTTGGCTGTGTGTTAAGGGGGTGGGGGGGTGGGGGGAGGAGGACTTTCTACCCAAGTCAGGGGCTGACAACTGGCCAGCTTTTTCCAGAGTGAGTGGTCATCTCCTAGGGCCAGCCTCAGGGGGGTCCCCAGCATCCCTGGGGTTGACTCTTTTATCCTGGGGAGAGTCAGATTTAAAATACAAATTTCCACTCTTGTAAGGGCCTGCAGAGGTCAGCCAGGCCCAGCCCTTGTGTCTCATGTGAGGAAGGTGAGGCTCAGAGAGGGAAAGTCACTTCCCCAGGGTCACACAGAGAAGCAGCTGAGGGCAGGATTAGAACGAGAGCTCCTGGATGCTGTATTTGCCTCTCACCACCCAGCTCTGCAGGTGGAATTTCACACTTTTCTGGCCCAGTTGGCTCATCATTCAGTTTTTCCTACACTTACCGGAAGTTACACAGACAGGCAAACTACCTGCTAATAGTGGGCCCCAAAGGCCCAACAAAGCTCCAATCCACCATCCCAGCCATTCCTGCCAAGCCCTATGTGAAACCAGCAGGCCCGGGCTTAGCAGAATGATGGCACTTTTCAAATAGACTCAGGTCAGCTCCTGCCGGCCCTCCTGTACTGGTGTCTCCTCAAAATTCACGTACACCCGACACCTGGGAATGTGTCCGTATTTGGAAACAAGAGTGTTTGCAGATAAAATCCATTAAAATGAGGTTATCCTGGATTAGAGTGTGTCCTAATCCAATGACTGATGTCTTAAAGAAGAGGGAAATTTGGGGGAAGCATGGACACACAGGGAGACATCACGTGACAGTGGAGGCAGAGACTGGAGTGATGCAGCTATGAGCCGAGGGATGCCAAGGGTTGTAGGCAGCCACCAGCAGCTGGAGGAAGCAAAGAAGGATCCTCCCCAGAGGCCTGCAAAAGGAGCACTGCCCTGCTCACACCTGGATTTCAGACTTCTGACTTCTAGAACTGTGAGAGAGTCCATTTCTGTTGCTCTAAGCCACCAGTCTGCAGTAACTCGTTATCACAGACTCCTCTCTGCACAGCTCCACCTTCTTTCTACCCTGCACACCACGGTTACTCCCACCCTCCAGCAAGATGAGTTTAAGCCACACTGGCCCTCACCCCAGACTTGACCTCAAGTCCTCTGCCTGCTATTCCCTTTGCCTTAAACACCACTTCTGACCCCTCCCAGACTCGCTGCTTGACCCTCTCCCCTTGGGATCCAGAACTGCTGGAGGACCCCACCCTGACAGCTACCTGTAAGTCCTGGCTGCCCCCTTCTTGCCTGGCTGAGTCACACCAAGGCTCCAAAATGCTGCATCTTCTCCAGCAGCTGCCCTGCTTCATTGGCCTTGCCTGGCCCTGCAGGCTGGGCTGGGAACCACTTGTCTGGACGACCCTGGGTCACAGTTGTTCCCAGCTCGTCACATGCAGCATTGTAGCATCATCACAGGCAGTTCATCTGGGATCTCTGCTACTGGATGGAACTCCCTGTGGGCAGAGACCATGCTGTGCTCTCCAGGAAGCTTGTCACATAAGAGAATGTGCTAATAATCCAGCCCAGCCCTTTTCTTTAGAGATGAGGAAACTGAGGCCCAGAGAGCAGAGGTAACTTGCCCAGAGTCACACAGCCACCCAGGACCAAGGCTAGGATTCTTCTTGCTATTGAAACAGCATCCAGGAATAGTCCTTTTGGTCCCCCTGAGGGACGTGGGAGCAACTTCCTGGGTACCAGAGGACTTCCTGCACTTCAGACCTTTGTTCCTGATGGAGATCCATGGTGTGCTGGTCAAACTGGGGGTGGGTACCATGCCCCAGGCAGGACCAGAGGCTCATGGGGAGAGAAGTCCTCTCTGGGACAGACAGACTGTGGGATGCTCCCTGGGGTCAGCCTGTATGGCTGCAGGGACTGCCTCAGTTGCCCCAGGCTCACCCAGACCTGAAGCAGTTTAAGGACACAAAAAAAGAGCCAAACGGTCATAAGTTCGGATTTCAGCTTGGACATATCACAGTCTCTCTGAACTTAGTTTCCCCAGCTATCAATGATGGTGATTAAATGAGGCACCCAGAGAGCCAGAAACCTACAGGTTCATTCACATCCATTTTCTTCCCTTTCTTGTACAGCAGCCCCACCCTCCTACATGCTCCTGGTGTGCCTTGGGTCCTCCCCTGTCGCCCTGGGGCAGAGGCGAGAGGCTGGAACTGAAGGTGGATTGGGCCCCTCCTGGGCCATGCACACATCAAGTGGAACCCTTTTCAATTTTTACAACAAATCTGAGGCAGAGACCATAACCCCCATTTTACAGAGAAGGAAACTGAGGCCCAGAGAAGCTCACTCACGTGGCTAATGAAGAGGAGCATTGTGGCCAGGCAGGGTGGCCACGAGGCATTTACTCCCTGCCTTAGTTTATGTCTTCCCACCACCTGCCAAGTTTCTCTTGGGCTCAGACTAACGTTGGTGACACCTGAGTCCTGAGATGATCTGTCTGAGAAGTGACTAACTGCCATGTGGTCTGGGACCCCAGCCTGTCACACAGCACTGTCAACCAGACCACACTCAGTCTGGCATTTCAGAACAGTTGGAGACCCCAAGTCCCAGGCCCAACGAATAATCACCAGTCCCTAGCCCTGCTAGACTCTGGACCAGGTGAAGAGTCACGGGGAGGAAGGCCCCCCAGGCCAGCACACAGGCGCTGGAGGAACGTGTCACCCTCCGCCACATTTGTGCCTCATCCAGGAGCCCATAAATTTCACCTGTTCCCTGTGTGGGAAGGATGGGGTGTCCAGAAGATGAAGAGCTTATCCCACTGTCCACCTAGATGGCTCTGCCAGGCCAGGCAATTTTGCTGATGTCACCTCCCTGGAGATATTAAATATTGATGATGCAATAAATTTTCCCTGCACCTGCTATGACTCATATCTTGGTGTGTGCCAAACAGAAGACAAGGAGGCTGAGGTGCCTCCATTTAGGCTGATGGGCATCCATTCTCCTGGCACTCTGGGAGTCATAGCCTCTTTGTGCTTAAAGGGGCTTACAGAGGTCATCTTGTCCCTCCCCATGCTGTCAGGCTCTAGCCTGAGATGAGCGTTCTCTGAGGAAGGGAAAATCTTCTGGTTAGCATATTACTGCCTTTTTCTTAGGAAGTTCTTCTTTAAGTCTTACTGGGATTCACAGTGAGCAGGAGGCTGACAGGTAAGCCCTATATCTTGACAACCAGGTAACTGCTCATTTCTAAGGAGCAGAGCACTTGGAGGGGCTCAGAGTTCTCACCCTGACCAATTTCTGACTGCTTACTTGCTGTGCAACTTTGGGCGATTACAATGTCTCTGAACCTCAATGTCCTCATCTGTAAAATGGGACAGCAATCTCTGCTCAGACTACTTCCCAGGACTGTGGGGAGCAGAGTTTCCATGGCCTGGATGCACACCTTGGTAAGTGGAGGGAGGACTCCTGGACCAGTTGCCCCCTGAAGTAAACAGCCTGATCAAAGCAGACAATAAATGTGGAAAAGCTTTACAAATGGAAATTGCTTTGTAAATGCGAAGTGTTGTGTAAATGTTAGGGATAATTATATGCTTCAAAAATTAGGAGCAGCAAACATCCTTAGGAAGGAGAAGGCTCCTAAATTGTTTGTTTATCCCTAGTCCTGGAGGCTCTGCACAAGTTTGTTGGGATGTGTGGGGAGTTCCCCGGAGTGCAGATCGTGCTCCTCCTTTCCCAGCCCTTCTCTTCCCTAGGGCTTTAAGCCAGGCTCGGCTCCTGATTAAAAAGGTCGGGGAATGAACAGCTTATCAGTTACACGGAATCGATAGGCGTTTTCTTTATATTTTTCAATTAAAAGAGCCGACAGAGAGAAGAGAAAAACTCAAGTGCCCCAGCTGTCAATAGCTATTGGGGCGAGGGAAAGTGCAGGGTTGGGGGGAGGCTGGGCCATTTGTCAATGCCAAGTTCTGCCCGCCTGGCCTGCTCTCTGCATCACCTAGACGCACCCAGGAGAGGGACCAGGAGGCACTGCATCTTCCCAAGGCGTCCTCAGACTTTTTGGCTGTGGGAACACTGTCTCCTGGGCCTTAATTTTTCAGGAAATAAGCAGGATTGAACTGGTGCTGCAGTGAGAAACTACTGTAGTCGGTGATGGGTGGATGGGATGGCCATCCACTGCTATGATCAAACAGCTTCAGAGATCTACAGATGGGGCGGGGGACTCTGGGGGTTGTTTTGAGGAAAATACCCACCCACTGCTCTCATAGCCAGTGAGAAAACACAAAGAGAAAGTGGGTTCAGGAGGCAGCAAGCCGGACGCAGGTCAGTTATGAGGAGGCGTTTGGAGACAGGGATGGGCCATCAGGAGCCTGACTCGGTATTCACGAGGGATTTCTGCTCCCTGAGATATCCTGGCTGAGTGCCTCCATTTAGGCCAATGGGCACCATTCTCCTGGCACTGTGGGACGCGTAGCCTTCTTGTGCTAAAGGGGGCTTACAGAGGTCATCTGGTCCATCCCCTTGTTGTCAGACCCTAGCCTGAGAGGAGCGGCCCCTTCAGCCCTGGGGTCTGTGAGCGGCAGGAGGGCAGTCCGTTCCTGCCATGAATGCTGTTGGTGACCCTCCCTAAGCCCTCACCAGGCCCATGTACTTCTCGCCCGTGGTGCTGCAAGTGTCACTGCTAATGGCCTCCCTCCCCCATCCCATGCCTCCGCCTGGGCAGCCCTCAAGGGTACAAAAGGAGTCACCCTTGTCTAAAGGTGGCGCATTAGTCTCCAGAGCCACACCCCTCCCCTGGTGGGGGATGTCTGAGGTTAGACTGCATCCACACCCTTGCCTACATTTTCTTCCTGCTCTAATCTGCTTCCCTAACTCTGTTACAGGGCTCATCAGAGAGCATTCTCTAATCTAGCAGCTACACAAAATCCCTGACTCAGGCTCTGCTTGCTTCTGGGACAACCTGACCCATTCAATTCATTCATTCAGGAGGCATTTATTGAGCATCTGCTACATGCCAGGTGCTGGGCTGGGCCCTGGAGATAAATACGTGACCGTAACTGATTAGCTTCTAGTGGGAGAGAGCAGCAAGAAACAGGTAGATAAATAAGTAAATGAGTTAGATGTGAGTGCTCTGAGGAGAAGAAAAGGAATGAGATTCTAGAGAGCATGGGGGTGGGGGACCACAGGGCCGGGGAAGAGCTCTCTAAGGAGGTGACCTGTGAGTGTGGACTTGGACGACCCAGAGCCAGCTGTGTGCAGACTGCGGGGAAAGTGGGTCCAGGAAGAGGGCGGGCGATGGCAGAGGCCCTAAGGCTGGAGTAAGTTTATGGGGTCTGAGGCCCCGAAAGGCCAGTGTGCCTGGAGCTTAGAGAGAGAGTGGGGATGAGAGCAGGGAGGCAGGGAGGCTGAGGGTGACCTGGTCAGCCACAGCCAAGGTTTTGTCCTCATGGTAATGGGGACCTTTTAAAGGTCTCAGGCAATGAAGAGATAGGGTCCATTTGTACTTTTACAAAATCACCCTGGCGCAGATCGGCGAGGGTGGCAGGGGCTGTGGGAGCTGTACCAGATGCTTCTGGTGCCCCACACCGCTCCCCACTGGCCACTGGTGACTCAGCTGCTGCTAGTGAGCTGAGGACACACACCTCCAAATGCTTGCAGCTCCTCTGCTTTTCTCCTGTGAAGAGCTCACTCAGCTGCACAAGACGGCCTGGGAATAGGAGGGGGCAGGGAATTCAGGACTCAAGAGGCAACTGTCTATCAATGGGGATGAAAGTCAATAATCAAATGTCCCAGGCTGCTGTCCTTTGGAGAGACTCTCCTGAGGGTAGGGCTGGCCACGGCGCTCCGCAGTGGCAGCAGCAGCAGGACACCCTGGATTGGCTTCTCCTCTTTCCTGCCTCATCTCC
Source organism: Balaenoptera ricei (assembly GCF_028023285.1). Taxonomy (NCBI): domain Eukaryota; kingdom Metazoa; phylum Chordata; class Mammalia; order Artiodactyla; family Balaenopteridae; genus Balaenoptera; species Balaenoptera ricei. The sequence continues at coordinate 63,526,634 of NC_082654.1, read as the reverse complement.
CACATGAATGACCTGCGTGCACCCAAATCCTTCTCTTGTGCTCTGCTCTTGAGGGAACCCCATAAGACAGGGGAGAGATGATGGTGGCTTGGAGTAAGTAGGTGATGGCAGAGGCAGCAGAGATCTGGAGATGGATCCAGGACATATTCTGTAAGCTGGGTGACAGGACAAGCTGATGGGCTAGCTGTAGAGGGTGAAGGAAAGGGGGAATCAAGGATAGCTCAGAGGATTTCAGCCGGAGGGTTGATGGTGTACTGAAACGGAGAAGAGTGAGAGGACAGGTGTGTGGCAGGAATCAAGAGGTTGGCTTGGCCGAATTAAATTTGCAATGCCTGTGATGCCTCTAAGTGTAGATTCCCAGCAGACACTTGCAGATATGAATTTGGAGCTCGGGGCAGAGGCTAGGGCTACGGACGTCAATTTGAGAGTGAGTCATCACCTTAGAAATGGTATTTTAAGCCATGGGCCTGAGTGAGAGCACCTGAGGAAAGGGAGTAGCTGGAGAAGGAAAACAAGCTGAGCAGAAGAAAAGGAGCACCCTCATCTGTGCTACTGAGCCCGGGCTCAGAATCCCATGGGATCCTCGGCGCAGTCCTTAGAGGCAGGACCCAGGAGGCCTGCCATGTAGAGTCGCACAGGTTTGGCACTGCACAGCTCCCAAGGGTGCCACTTATATAAGCTGCAATGTGAAAGGCACTCCCTAGAGTTGTTCAGGTTACAATCTTCCCAGCCATGAGTACCTCTTTGCAAGACCAAAGTATGGGCAGAGCCATATGTAAGCCACACAGAGACGAGCTTCTGAGAGCTCAGTGGAGGAAGAAATTATGGCAATTGGGATAATCGGAGAAGGCTCCCTGGAGGAAGTGGCGTTTGCCCTCAGGCTCAAAGAATGGAGAAAGTTTCCACCTTTTGAATTGCGAGGGAGGTAGACACTCCAGCAGAGGCAATTGCAATGGGCACCATGCCAAGGAGATGCACAGTTACCTGATTCAGTCAGGGTCACACATTGAGGGAGACTCAGAGCCAGGACTCCGATCCTGGGCCAGACCATGTGCCCCGGACTATGCCATCAGGACACAGTGGCCTCTTACCCCCCCAGTTCCCATCATCCCCTTTGGCAGCTTCGCAGACCCAGGAAGGGGTGAGAGCTGTCTTCTCTAGCCTCCCTGTGCCCAGAGGAAAAGAGGCCTGCTCTGTCTTCCTTTCCCTGGACAGTGCTTAAAGAGGCTCCAACTGTCTCCACCAGGAGCCCAGGTTATCAAAGGAAGCAGATGCAGCACTGTCACTGGGTGGCAACGGTCTGGGAATCCAGGAATTAGCTGGAGCCAGCTCTCCCCAGGTCAGGGGTCTCCCAGGTGTGGGGTTGGTTTGTCCTCCTTACCCCTGGGCATAGCCTCTGGGTAATGTGGCCTACAGCACAGAAGACCAAGTTGGGGACACTCAGGCACCAGAGAAAGTGCTGGGGGCAGGGGATATCTGGTGAGGGAATGAAGGTTCCAATGAAGGGATGAAACTCATAGGCCCAAGGTGGACCCTCACCCAGGAGGGGTTGCATTGTAGAAAGGGAAAACCAGGATTCCCTTCACCTTCACTATCTGTAAGACCATGGAGGGGAAGACAAACCAGTGGATATTTTGCTCCTCCCTCCCTTCCCACAGCATTTATTGAATGCCTGCTGTGTACTGAGTACATGCTGGGCCCTGGAGTTGTGACAGGGATGAGGACAGACAAAATATCTGTCTCTGTGGTGCACACAGGCTGAGATAACAGATGCAGAACAGGAAATTATACTAGAGCAGGATAGAGCCATGATGGGGGCTGGGGGACCCAGAGCAGAGCACCTAAATAGATTCTGGGTAGCAGAGAAGGCCTCCTGAAGAGAGTGACATTCAAAGAGATAGGAAGGAAGAAGTGGGCGGAGTCTCAAGCCCCGGGCAAAAGACTGTCCCATCTCTGCAAACTGCAACATCTGTGGGGACCTGGGCTTTAGCGAAGAGGGAAGACTGAGGCTGTGGCTGGTTCTCATCACTCTGGAGAGAAAGCCTTTTCCACTGAGAAAGCACAACTTGGAGTGCTCAACTCAAAACCTGATTGAAGCTGCTCTGTATAGGGCTCTGTGGACACCTAGCCCTGTCCTCGAGGTGCCGGGGGTTCCTGTGGGGAGACAGGCAGAGCAGACTGTCTCTGGGAGTCGACTGAGCAAAGCCCTCCCAGGAGCGATGGCACTTGGGCCAGATCTGCATAGATGTGCAGGGGGAGATGGGCGTGTATGGGAAGGGTGCGCTGGGAGGAGGGAATGGCAGGAGGAAGAGCTAGCTTTGGGAGATGCTTTGTCGCTGGAAGCACACAGGCCAACAGGACCCTGGGAGGCACGTCTTCATCTACTCTACACAGGTGCTTACGTACCATGTGCCCAGGCCCCTCCTAAGTGCTCGGGCACAGATGGTGTGACACCCTCCCTGTCCTCAAGGGGCTATCTCCATCCAGTGGAAGAGACCATGGGACCCACCATGGCAGGCACATAATAGGTGCTCAGCAAACACTGGCTGCCGGACGAGAACAGAGAAATATGCTGCTGTTAACTTTAGAGGAGCCCAGAGAGGAAGGAGAGGGCCCAGCAGGCTAGTAGGAAGGGGTGAAGTCGGGAGCTTTCCTGGGGAAGGCAAGTCTGCAGCTGGGCTTGGAAGGATTCAGGCAAATGATGAGATCTGGGGAGGGGGATGGGCAGTCGCTTCTGCTTGGACCTTCCCATGTTTGGGAGAACATGAACTGGGAGTCCAAGAGCCATGCAAGGTGTGAGAGTGTGGAAGTGTGTTATTTACGTTAGTGTATGAGGATGTGTGGACAAGTGTGAAACTGTGAATGTGTGAACAAGAGCAAGTACAAGTGTGTGTGCAAGATGATGAGTATGAATGCATGTGAGTGTGAGAGACTACAAGTGAATGTGAATGAATGAGATTATATGTGTGAGTATGAGCTAGTGTGAGTATGCTTGTGCAGGCAAGACTGGGAGGGTGTGTGTATGAATTAGTGTATGTATGTGAGTGTGCGAGGCTGTGTGTGACTGAGTGTGTGTGTGTGCCACACAGACACCAGAGCCATGGCTGTGCTTGTTTCTGTAATTGCTACGATTTGTTGGATTACAGCCAAGCAGTCAATCCTCCGTGGGACATAAAGAAAATGAATTTCATGCCCTGGGGACACTCTGTCCAACCCAATGGACAAGCACACGGTGTGCTCAGTGGTTACAGAGCAGCAGACACGAGGCCTTTGCTCATCCAGAGGATGGCTCCTCTGGAAGGGCCCGGCTGGGCCCTAGGAGCCTGCTGTGTGACCTTGGCCTGGTCCCCAGCTCTCTCTGGGCTTGGCCCTTACCCACGTGAGAGAACGATGCAGAGAAACATGACTGACAGGAGGACAGGACCACAGCAGTAGGCTTCCCATCCTGCTCCTCTCCCAGCTTTCTGCTCTCTCCTGAAAGGTACACACACTCCCACAGGTTGCTCATCTCCCAGGGAAGCCTGGAAGCCCATCTTTAGGACCTGCTCTAGCTGTCTATGGGAGGCCAGGAGTGTAGGTAGAGGAAAGAGCTTGAGCTTCAGAGCCAGATGTTCCTGGATCAGACCCCATGGCAGCCACTTGCAGTGACGGTAATTCAAGCCACCATGTAACGCAAGCTGCAACCGTGTTCATCTCCATCAACTAATGCATGTCTCGCAGCAGCCCAGTGAGGGAGGTATGATTAGTCCCATTTTACAGGTAAGGAAACTGAGGCTCAGGACGCCTCAGTGACATGTTCTGAGCTGGCAAGTGGCCCTGTCCACCCTGCTGAATCATCTTCCTGGGCTTCACATCTGTAGAATGAGTGGTGATGCCAGCTCTGTGGGCTTGTTCTGGGATGAAATGAGGCACCATGGCTGGGAAGGGGCCGGCACTGTGCCCAGCTCGCGGTGGTGAACATGCCATGAGTGAGCCTAGCTCCTCTATACCCTGAAAGGGAGGAGGGAGGCCTGGGTCTCCAGGAGCCATTCTTTCTAGCCCCAAGCCACAGGGTTGGGGGGCAGGCTGGGGCTGGGGTCCCCACCTCATGCTCAGAGGACCAAGACACTGAGCCCTCTGATGGAGAAACATGCACCCGGGCCTCAGGAACAAAGCCCTGAGGTGCTGCCAGCCCATGGTGCTAGCCGTGGGCAGGAGCATGCAGCCCCGTGCCCACAGAACCTGCCTCCTCACCAAACTCTTGAGACCTGCACAGAGCAGAAATCCTCGCCTCCAGCCTGCTGATGAGCTGGATGCCTCAAATTAAACCCAGGAGGGGAGGTGGCAATGGGAGAGTTTAATTGATTGGGCCTGGTGTGGTCTGATAAGCAGCTATCCAGGTTCCTGGGAAGGTGAGCGTGTGCGAATGTCTGTGCGGGCCTGGTTGTGGAGTCAGCCAGCCCTGGGCTCTGCTCCTAATCTCCATGGAGGCCTGAGGCTGCCGTCTCCCCTACCATGAGGCCCCCTTGGTCAGACCTCCTCCTTCCAACCTGAAGATTAGTCACCCCTCAGGAGCCCTGCACTGAGAACCACCTTCCCCCAAATCGGTCTCCTGGCCCAGCACGTCGCCCCCATCCCTGACATTGAGCAGATGCCTGGTTGAAGGGTCCTCCCCAATCAGGGCTCTGGCGGTCAGGCCCAAGGTCTCTCTCCAAAGGGCCTCTCCCTACTGGAACAGTGCCGCGGATGAGGGGAGTGTTTGGGGGACGTGGGGGACTCGATGCAGGGGTGTCCTTTGAAAAACTCAAGGTAAAAATACATGTGAATGGAGCAAAGATAGGCTTTTCAACAAATGGAGCTGGAACAACAGGACATCCCCATGCAAAAAATGAGTCTAGATACAGACCTTACACAGTTCACAAAAATTAACACAACATGGATCATAGACCTAAATGTAAAATGCAAAACTATAAAACTCCTAAAAAATAACAGGAGAAAATCTGAATGACCTTAGGTATGGTGATGACTTTTTAGATACTACACTAAAGGCATAACCTATGAAAGAAATAATTGATGAGCTGGACTTTGTTAAAATTAAAAACTTCAGCTCTATGAAAGACACCGTCAAGAGAATGAGAAGAAAAACCACAGACTGGGAGAAAATATTTGCAAAAGACATATCTGATTTTCCAAAATATACAAATAACTCTTACAACTCAACAATAAGAAAACAAACAACCTGATTTAAAAAGGGGGCAATCGCTTCTCGGCCTTTTGGCTAAGATCAAGTGTAAAAAGGGGGCAAAAGACCTGAACAGACCTTCACCAAAGAAGATATACAGGGCTTCCCTGGCGGCGCAGTGGTTAAGAATCCGCGTGCCAATGCAGGGGACACGGGTTCGAGCCCTAGTCTGGGAAGATCCCACATGCCACGGAGCAACTAAGCCTGTGCGCCACAACTACTGAGCCGGCTCTCTAGAGCCCGTGAGCCACAACTACTGAGCCCGTGTGCCACAACTAATGAAGCCCACGTGCCTAGAGTCCGTGCTCCAGAGCGAGAGAAGCCACTGCAATGAGAAGCCCGTGCACCGCAATGAAGAGTAACCCCCGCTCGCCGCAACTAGAGAAAGCCCGTGCACAGCAATGAAGACCCAACGCAGCCAAAAATAAATAAATTAATTAATTAATTTAAAAAAAAAAAGAAGATATACAGATGGCAAATAAACACATGAAAAGATGCTCCACTTCATATGTCATCAGGGAATTGCAAAGCAGAACAAAAGTGAGATATCAGTATACATCTATTACAATGACCAAAATCCAGAACACTGACAACACCAGATGCTGGTGAGGATGTAGAGCAACAGGAACTCTCATTCATTGCTGGTAGGAATGCAAAATGGTACAGCTATTTTGGAAGACTGTTTGGTAGTTTCTTACGAAACTAAATATACTCTTACCATATACCACCCAGTAATTGCACTCTTTGATATTTACCCAAAGGGGATGAAAACTTAGGTCTGCACGAAAATTTGCACACAGATGTTTATAGCAGCTTTATTCATAATTACCAAAACTTGGAAGCAACCAAGATGTCTTCAGTAAGTATATGGATAAATAAACTATGGTACATTCAGTTTGGAATGGAATATTATTCAGTGCTAAAAAGAAATCTACCAAGCCATAACAAGACATGGAGGAAACTTAAATGTATATTTCTAAGTGAAAGAAGCCAATCTGACAAGGCTATGGACTGTATGATTCCAACTACATGACATTCTAGAAAAAGCAAAAACTATGGAGACAATAAAAGGATCAATGGTTGCCAGGGATTTGGGGGTGGGGGAGGAGAGATGAATAGGCAAAGCACAGAGGATTTTTAGGGCAGTGAAAATATTCTGTATGACACTATAATGGTGGATACATGTCATTATACATTTGTCAAAACTTGTAGAATGCACAAGACCAAGAGTGAATCCTAATGTAAATTATGAACTTTCGGTGGTGATGTGTCAATGTAGGTTCATCAGTTCTAACAGATGTGCCACACTGGTGAGGGGTTTTGATAGTGGGGGAGGCTGGGGAGTAGGCAGGGGGTATGTGGGAAGTCACTATAACCTCCACTCAATTTTGCTGTTAGCTGAAAACTGCTCTAAAAAATAAAGTGCATTTAAAAAATATGAATGACAAATACTTAAATTTCATGCCTGTTTTGATTTTAAGTTCATGCAGCATGACCCTGATCACATTCCCACTGACTGGTCACTGGGACTATGTTCTTACTGTTAAGTGTGGCTGTTACTATTATTACTAATGGTCATTGAGTATCGGTCAGGAACTGTGCTAATCACTTGACTGTGATGGTCTCATTTGATCCCATGACAATCCCTTGAGGTAGGAACTAGTACCCCATTTTACAGACAAAACAACTGAGGCCCAGAGAAGTGAGCCCACTTGCCCATTATACAGGTGGTGGTGATGGAGCCGGGTTTTGAACCCAGGTCTGTCTGGATCCTGAGGCTGAGCTCTTCATGTCGTGCAAACAGTACAGTAATAATTCAGAACGATTTCTATTACATTTTCTCATCACTCTCTCATTTGTTTTCATTGTTCCCATTTGATGCGTGGGAAGCTAGCAAGAGAGGTGAGGCACTTGGCCCGCCTCAGCTCCTTTGCAATCACACCATTGTTTCTGGGGCTCTCTCCCCTGTCTCTGGAGTCTCAGAGGTTCCATAGGAGTGAAGGAAAATGTCAAGAATATTAAATTTATAATTGAGTAAAACCTGAGAAGAATCATTAAATCGCAATTTAATATTTCCCAGATGGTTCATCGACATTTTGGGAGACGTGTCAAACTCTTTGTCTTGTACATCCTGACCATGTGGATGAAAAGTGAGTGTTTATAGAGAGGCTAGCTGGAGATCAGGCTACATACCATCATAACCGTGGTATGGATTTGAACCCAGAGCAACATCCTTCACCCTCACAAGGACCTTTCAAGGTTATCCTACAGGTGAGGCTCAAGGGAGACATGGCAGTCCAGGCACGTTACATAAGCATATACAATTGCAATGTATAAGGACCCCTGAGTTATGCAGGATGCCAATTCATTTCCAGATATCAAGTTCCGGATGCTTTATTCATGAAAAAGTTGACATCAAAAGTGTGTGTTTCCTAGAACCCAACTCTTGTTTACTAATAACATTTTCCAGTAAAAGGGACTGGGATCCTTGAAGAAATGGCTGATTCTAGGGCTGGGCCAAGAAAATTTAAAATGATCCTGGAGCATTTTGTGGTGCCAGAAAGTAAGATAGTGTTAAAAACAACAAACACCACCACCCCCCAGACCCAAAAAGTCACAACAGACTTATATCTTTAAAAAAATAATAAATCTGCCAAAAAACGAAACACAAAAACCTGATAGGGCCATGTCAAGAGAAGAGAAGGGTCAAACTGCAAGAGCTTCCAATGGCCAAAGCTGGAACAATTTGAGCAACATGGTAAATAACAACAAAAATATTGAATTGCAACTATTAAAGTAGAAGGAGTGAGGAAAGTAGAAAATCACCATTAGAACATCAAGGTAGGAATTGCTGCAGGCTGGACCCAGCCATGGATGCGAACATTAGTGGGCAAAACTTTAAGGAGAAATAGGACATGTGCATAGCCTCAAAGTAGCTCCCCACCCCCCGACAATTTATTAATTACTATGGTGGTTTTAACATATGTCCACAAATGCATTGATGTTCAGGGGGTGGATCTTAATTCCTCTCTTCTTGAGTGAGGGCTGCACTTAGAGACTTGCTTCTAAGAATAGAATATGGAGAGGGAAAAAATAACACAGCAGTGGAGAAACCTGGCAGACATCACCGGAACCTATGATCAAGGTTAACATCACCAGTGAGAAGTCCTGTTGATGTCATGTGTCATGTACCCTGATGTAATGTGATGAAACTCCAGCTTTTACCAATAGAAAAACTGGCGAAATTTGAAGTTAAGCAAGATGTTGACATTGTTAGCATAAGAGAGAGATGGGTGAAGTGTCGTGGGAACTCTCTGTACTACCAAAGTTATTTAAAATTTTTTAAAAAACCATGTGCCTTGTTCCGGATTCAGGATCTCCCAGATGTGGAATGTTAAAACATTGGCCTTAAGTTAGGCTATTTTGAAAGCAGCAAATTCAACCTGTTGTTCCCTCTGCAATATATAGATATATTGCATACATATGCACGCATATAACTATATAGTCACTAAAATGGGATCGTGCTGTATCCATTTTTTAATAGCCTGCTTTATAGTAATCCATTGTGAGTGATCCAAAAGGCTTATCACAAATGTGTGCCAGGAACTACAGTTGAAAGGGGTCTCCCAGAACTTCTGGGCTCTTCCTTGTGCCCTGTGGAAGTTCTATGGTCTTCTCTCCTTACCCCAGCATTGCTCCGCTCCCCCCCCCCCCCCCCCCCCCGCCGATCTCAGCACCCCAGAACATAGGACAAAGTCCAGGAGAAGCTGTCCTGAGGTCTTCCCGAAAGAACTCTGAACCAGAAGCCAGAGACCTGGGTTCTTGTCCTGGTGCTGGGGCTCTAGGCAAGTCACGTGCCCTCTCTGAGCCTGTTTGTTTATCTGTGAAATGTGGAGAAAATTCCTGGCTTTGCCTCTCTCCCAGGATCCTAGGAGCGTTCAAAGGAAGCCGCCCATGGAAAGTGTGGGTGAGCGCTGTACTAGCTCTGCATCTGGGCACCAGAGTTCAAATTCCTAGTCTGCCCTTCCTGCCTGAGCGACCTTGAGCAAGTGGTTTAACCTCCCTGGGCCTCAGTTTCCGCCCCTAAAAATAGGACTGTTGCTAGTACCAACCTCACGGTGCCTTTACTGTGTGGAGTGCAGGAGAGCATTAGCATTAATGTGTGAAGGACACTGAGCACAGTGCCTGGTACAGAGCCGTAATCAGTGGCAGATGCAGTGATTGCTACTTGGGTGTTAACCAGACACATTCAGAGTGAGCCCGGGGGCTTCCCAGCGCAACTGTGTGGTACCCCAGATGCCAGCGGTGGCGTGCAGCCCTTCCTCTCCTCCTTGGAAGCAGCCCCAGTTGGCACAGCCTGCAATCTCCTAACTCTGATGGCCAGCTCCCAGATGTCCAGGGTCTCCTAGCCCAAGAACCAGCTCCTGCGGGTGTTGCAAAGCTGCCTGCCTGGGGTAGAACCTTGGCCGGCCAGAGAACAGGCCTACGGGGGGCTGTGCTGCTGAGGGTTGGGGAAGGAGCAGAACCGGGGGAGGAGGGGGAGCGACAGGCCATCCTCAAACGTCCTCCAGCCTCCCTGGAGATGTCACAGGCTTAGCAGGGGCTGCTTGACACATGTCGGATAAAATAAGAAAAAATAAATAACAATGTTTATAAGAAGATTAGTGAGAAGGCGGCAAAATTTCTCTAGGGAGCCTCCTTGGCTACATCTCGGAGTGACAGCTCCCACTGCCTTATCAGAGACATAATGAGTTGCCAGGATTTGGGGTCATTAAAAATCCTCTCTGGCTGGATCCCCTCCCTTGCCTGTCACCTTTGATGGTGGAGTCAGGGGGCCTGGTGGCAGTGTGGGCCTCCTGCCCCCACCACGCTGTCTGCCTGTCACTGTCCCTGTTCGCCGGGGGATGGAGGTGAGATGGTGGGGCCCAACTTGGCGGAAGTAATGCAACACGACGGCCCAATTTGTGCCCGCTGCCCCTCGGGCAGAGGAGCCATCTCCCTGGTGCAGATTAGGCTCTGTTTTATCTTGGCTGCCTTTAGAGACTAAAGGGGGGGCTCTGTGTAGATGCATGTACATCCACAGCTGCAGACTGCATCGTGAGGAAACAGTGAGCCTCACTGGCATTGTGCACTGTGAGCCCCACTGGCCATCTTATCCAATGCCTTGCTTTGCACATGGGAAACTGAGGTCCTGGGAGGGGCAGAGTTCAGAGGTAGCAGTGTATTGGTGGCAGAGAATGTTTTGAACCCAGTTTTCAGACTCCCAGTCCAGTGTTGGGTGCGTTTAGTAGGTTACTGCATTTTTGTAGAGGAAGGAGAGTGGAGAAGTGATGATAGGAATATACAGACAATGCAGTTCAGTGAGAACAAATGTATATTGATCTCCCACAACGCGTAAGTCACTGGGAGAGACACAGTGAGCTCAGAAACCAGGGAGGCACAAGGGAGGGATAGCTGCAGAAGCCAGTGTCCACAGGCCAGCATCTGTCACACCCACACCCATCCCAGACATCCTGACCCACTCTGCGAGGATCCATATCAGTGCCACAGAGAAAGCGCTCTTGCCTTTAATCACCTCCCTCTTTGTCAAGAAGCTTATCTCCAAGGAGCTCAAAGCACTTGTAGTGTATTGATTTTCTCAACCACTCACTGACCTCATTTCCCCTGAGAGATGGGGAGCTTGGAAGATGGAGGATTAGCCTTGTGTTTCAATTCAGGAAACTGAGGCTGGGAGCAGCCCACAGTGCAGTCCACTCATGGTGCCACTGGCCCATGTGGTCCCTTTGTGCTCTGGGCAGATACAGCCCCATGTTGGAGAGTGTGGCTTGGTGAGCAGAGTGAGGCTGGATCCCAGCCCCATTATCACCCCTTCAACCGGGCACTTTTGTGCAGTAAACAACCTGCCCAGCTGTATGTGGCAGCCCTCCTATCATATCTAACTGCCTAGGATGGTCCTGAGGTCTCTCTCAGCTAGACCTCTGGCAAAATGGTAAAGCCAGGAAGGTCCTCCCTATTCTGGGGAATGCACCTAACCTCTTCAAGCCATCAGTTTTCTCACCTGTAAGCAAGGAGTGATAAGAGCCTGTGAAGAAGCTGGATTGATTTAATGAAATACTAGATGTTACTGTGTTTTGTAACTGTGTTTTAAGTGCTGCGTAAATCTTAATTTTGTTTTTTCATAAGGTTGCTTCTTGAAGCCGGTAACCCACACCCTCCTTCTCAAGCCTGTACCTGCTGCATCCCAGGCTGTGTCTTCCAGGTTTCTCCCCAGAGAGATCCCAGCCCAGCTGGGGTCTCACCTGTCAGCACCCCAGGGTCCCCTAGTACATAGAAGCCAGGGCTGGCAGGGTCCCTGAAGTCCCCATGTCATCCCCCACCTTGGAGCACACCGGAGGAAGGAAGAGAACAGTTCCATTTCACAGGCAGGAAAGCCAGGGCCTGTCAGGCCAGCTGTCTCCACCTCAAATCTGCCGCCCCTCCTCTCTCAGCCTTTGCTGCTACAGCTTCTCAGTTGTTTCATCTGGAAGGGATCTTAAATCACAGGGGAGCTCTAGTTCCTCCTTCCAGGGTGGAGGTAACACTAAGCGGAGCAAGGAGGGAGAGTGCCAGTCCCGCCGCAGAGCCCCGACCCCGAGCACTGCTCTTTCCACAGCTTCAGAAGCTCCTCATGGGCAGTGGCCTGGGAGATGCAACTTCCCTCAGCAGGAATCTGTCTGCTTGAATGTCTCCTGGTCTAAGTCCAGAGCCTCTGAGGTTCTCTGCTTACCTTAGCTCAGCCCTGAGCCAATGGGGGCCCAGGCTGTTGTTCCCTGAGACTCAAACTTAGGCAGTAAGTCGGGGGCAGAGGGGGCACCTCAGGCTCAGAACAGGGAGTGTGGCTGGTTGCATCCCAGCTTGGGACTGGGGTCTTTCAGCACAGCTTGCTCTATCACAGGCCCAGCTGGGATGGCCAATACAACACAGGCCCCTGGTGAGGGCACGGCTTTCACAAGACTGAATTCCAGGACTGACAGATGGAGTTTCCTTTCTGCAGCTCATGACCCCTGGGTGTCTGGTGGCCTGGGACAGCTGGTGGGTCCCTCAGCCCCGGTGCTGGACCCCACACCGGGTCTCCATCAGTCAGGAGGGGTCTTAGTGCCACACTCACCAGCAATAACAGAATAGCAGTTTGTACATAATTTACTTTGAAAAATAAGTGAGTCAACTCAAGGCTCCCCTGTAATGCTGCTTCTCTCAATTGCTTGCATCCCAATACTGAAGCAGGAGATGCTGATAATAATGATAATAAATCATAGCTAATATTTACAGGGTACTTACTATGTGCCAGGCACTATGCTGAGTGCTCTACCTGCAGGACCTTTGCTATTTCTCTAACAACACTGAGAGACTGGGGCTACTGTTAACTCCATTCTTTAGATGGGAAAACTGAGGCTCAGAGACAGTGCCCTGTCCTGTGCTTGTGCAGCTGGTATGGGTTTGAACCCACGCCTGTCTGACCTCAAGCCCTGTCAGTTGCTGGATGGAGTCCAGCCCACCCCAGGAACCATCCCTGACCTGGTCCCCATGGGCAAGTGCTGTACTTGGAGGGGTCCAGTGGGTCTGGGTAGAAGGGAGGGTGACAGCCGAAAGCTTAGCTCACCCCACAGTTCTCTGGGCAGCGTCAGAAGCCCAGGAGCCCCTCCATGGTGGAGCCCCTCTCCTCCCTGCAGCCTCACCCACTGAGAACCCTCCAATACTGTCTCCTTCCTGTTTCTCCCCTCATGACATGACGAGTCATGTCCTGAACCATGGGGTTTCCGTATCTGCTGTTCGCGAGAGGCCAGCTGACAAGTTCTGTCCTCCAGCTTGGGGATCCAAAGCTCATTAGCTTCATGAAACAGCATGGCCGCATCCTAGCTGCTGCAGTCTGGTGGGGCAGGGGTACGCAGAAGGCCTGGCACTCACCATCTTTTCCTTCCCACCCCCACCAGCGCCTCCAGGCACTTTCTTCTTGCAGGGCGCACGGGGAACTGCTTGTTCTGATCTACATGGGGAAACTGAGGCTGCTCTCCCTGCAGGAGTGCCCCCTCCTCTTGGTCCCGGGGAGCCTCAGAAAGGCCCCTGGCCCCCATGCCTCTGCAGCCTGGGAAGGGGAGAGAGGAAACAGAGCTGGGAAGCATTTGCCTCTCCTCAACATAGCAACTCATTTCTTTAGGCAAATGAGCTGGGGAGGGAAGGACATGGCTGGAGACCAGCAGTGATTAATTAGAAAGGAAATGAGTGGTCTGCACAGAGCACAGCGGGGCTGAGGGGCAAGGGGCCAGGCAGGCGGGAACGAGCAGGCGGAGGGTGGGCTCAGGGCGGGCTTGGCAGGACACGGAGCCCAGCCCTGAGCAAGCACTGGCTGTGCCCGCAATGGCCCCTGGGGGGAGGAGGAGAGGGCAGGCTGCCTGCCCTCCTGGAGCTTACAGCTCGGCTGAGGAGGCGAGACCAAGCTAGGGGCACAGAGGAGGGAGGTTGAAAAGAGGACAGAAGGCCACACAGGGAACAAGCGTGTTTGGATGTCTGTCTCCCCCAAGGCATGAGTCAATGCAGGAGTCCGCCTTCCAGGATGTCCCCTTGCTTCCCACCCAGGTGGGAAGCACTCAGGCTACCCACAGCTCCTCTGGGACTTTCCCTCCCCTTCACATCTAGCTTTGTCCCATTCAATGCCGTCAAACTAGTCTAACCTGTGTCCCAGTCCCTTGTGGCTAGATCTGCTGACAAATTACATTAGGAGAATAGTGTACATAGGGCACATCGGGATGAACTAAGAACCTGGGATAAACGTCCTGTTACAACCATAGGGTTCTAGTGGGCAAAAAAATGACTTGGCTGCCCTCAGGCCCTGTGAGAGGTTTGACCAGAGTCTTGGGTGATGTTCTCAGCTCTGACCCCACTTGGGTTCATGTCACAAAATGCCAGAGTATAGGGATCATTGAGTTGAATGCCTCAGATGTAGTCCAAGGGCCAGAGAAGGGCTGTGACTTATCCCAAGCCACACACATTTGTGGTAGAGATGGGAATAGGTTTGGTCTCCTGATTCCTGCAGGGCTCTTCACATAATCTCTTAGACTGTCTGCTTCAGGAAACCATGACAGCGGATGGAATTCTCAGCCCCTCTCCTCTTAGGGCCACCTACCTCCCCTGCAAGTTCTCCCTGGGGCCTTGGTGATTGCATCTGTCCAGTGAGTGTCCATCCGGGGTGCCCCTTACGGGATGCTCCAACTTCAATTTCCAACCTGCTCCCCTCTCCAGCTGCAAGGGGTTTCTCTTCCAGTTCTTTGTGGCTCTCTGGCCCTTGCAGGGTTAAATCTGGCAGCTCCTCCCTCCCTCCCCACTAATGACACGCTTCTCTCCACATGATGGGATGATGGCTAAGAATAGAGTTTGCCACTCTTGGGCTCTGCTCGGAAAAGCTGCCATGACACGAGAGTTTTCTGCATCTGCGGGGCCACCGTGCTCCAGGCCCGGGACCCTGGGGCCTCTTCCTGGGCTCCACTAGGCTGGGTGGCTGAGGGCCAGCACCCTGCTAGCCCCTCTCTGTGGCCCAGATGGGGTGCAAGAGGAGGAGCCAAGGGGAACTCACTTCCCCAGAAAATCCTGTGACTCAGACTTTGCTTCACAGACACTGTTGAGGGGGCTCCCTCTGCATGTGCCAGGCCCCTCTGATACCTTGTGTATCAGATCTTCACCATTTCACAGCCGGACGACTAAGACAGACAGGGAAAGCGGCTTGCCTGAGGTCCCATGGCTGTTAGGTGCCAGGATTTGATCTCACAGCCTGTTCCTGTCCTGGATGCAACATCCCCAGGATGACACAGGTCTCCTCTCCCCACTTTCCCTACCCAGTTGCTATCTTCTTACTGCCCTTCCCATCCTAGCCCCAGCCTTTGCCTCCTACGATGAAGGATAGGTTTGACTGATGCAAAGAGCAAAGAAATATCGTGTGAGATGGTGATAATGACGATGGTGGTGGTGGTGTGTGTTAAAGGCAGTTAGGAGCACGGATTCTAGTGACAGGCCGTCTGGGTTTGAATCCTGGCTCCACTACTTATAGCTGTGTGACCTTGGGCAAGTTATTTTAACCACTCAGTATACTCATCTGTAAAATGGGAGCATCATAGTTTACAAGGATTAAGATTGTTATCATCCTTAAAAAGAGGGCCCCATAACTCTTTATTATTGCATGCCTGGCAGGATGAAAGCACTGGATGTAAGGTCCTTGTGTGGTGGTGATGTGCAGAGAGAGGGCCTTGGCATGAGCAAAATAAATCTCCTTCCCTGGGCTTCCTGGATACCTGGGCAGTACTAGCCTGCAGTGCATGTTTGTGTGCGTGTGCCTGTAAGCACGGTTGGACGGGTAGACTCCTAGAATGAGAAGGAGCACACAACTCACATCCTATCAACTTCCTCCGCCACACCCAGTTCAGAAACCCCCTCCAGAACATCTCTCACCTGTGTTATCTTAGGCTTTGCCCGCCTGCTTCCTATGACAAGAAACGTGTTCCACCAAAGGCAGTCTGTCACCTTGTGAGAAGTTCTGGCTATTAGACGGAACTTCCCTATGCTTTCCCCTCCTCCCTTCACCTAGGAGGCCCCAAGTTAATACAGCTTTCTGGAAAGAATGGAGCGGGCTGGCTGCAGCCCCCTCCCTCTCCAGGGAACCCGTCCTGGATCACCCCGGCCCACTGAGCTGTCCCCTCCTCTGTCTGTCTCCTCCACTCACAACACTTCTGTTTATCATCAGAGCTCTCGTCATACGGGTCCTGTCTCCCCAGCTAGACACGCCTTGGTTCTGAATGAGATGACAGAGAGAAAGTGCTTAGAACAGTGCCCAGCCCATGATAAGTAAATGTCAACCATCATAACAAGAAATGCTGTCATTCTTACTATTACCATTGTCATGCTCTCCCTCACCATCACCATCTACCATGATCTCAACCATGACACAAACGAGTCAACCACACAGGGATCTTACATCCTATTCCCTCATCCTGCCAGGCAAGTAGTAATAGAGCAAAGAGTTATGGGGCCCTCACCATGTGCCAGGTACTTTCCTAAGCATTTTAAGTGTGATAACCCCATTAATCCTTGCAACCGATAATGCTTTCTTTTCGCAGATGAGTAAACTGAGGCACCACGCTGTAAAACAGTTTACCCAAGGTTGCACAGCTCTAAGGAGCAGAGCCGGGATTTAAGCCTCAACAGGCTGTCACTAGAGTCAGCGCTCCTAACTGCCTGTGTCCCCACCACCTCAAGACTCAGTGAGAAAGGTTTGACCTTTGGGGGTCCACATGTAAGCAAGACAGAGGCGCATCCTTGGGACCTGTTCTCTGATACTGAGCCTCTCAGGGCTGGACCAGGATTTCAGCTGCCATCGGCTCATCCCCCTGCCCCCACCCCTGGTAGAAGTCCTTGAAATTCAAAGTGAGCTTCTTGAACAAGGTGATTTGTCGTGCATTCCCTGTCTTCCTGGGGCAGGATGGGAGGGAGGGGAGTGCCGGTGTGTGGGCACCTAGGTAAGGGAGATGTAGACGTTCCAGGAAAGCAGAAGCAGCCCAGCTCTGGAAACCTGTCCTCCCATCAAGGAGTGCCAGCACACAGAGGGCCCACAGCCATGGCTCTGTGGACCACCCATCCTCCCGGAATACACACACACGCACGCACGTGCACACGATATTAAAGTCATATTTTTGGTTGCTGGGAAGGCGCAGTTGTCACTTCCTCTGCCCTATGCAACCCGCTGGCCCAGCTCCCCTTTTACTTCCCTGCCCCACCGTGAGCGCCATCCGTTTGTATTTATATAGATAAAGCGGCCTGGCTAATTAAAGTTCTCTTGCTGGAGAGTGAGGGAATTAATAAAAGAACTTGGAAGGGAGCCGACCAAAAGCTGGGCGCTGTGAGCCAGAGCCAGAATCCGCAGCAGCAAAGGAGGCCGGAGGGTCCAGCCAATCCCTCTGCCTGTCCAGCAGGCAGGGCCATGGGAGACTAACCCCACCCTCCTCCAGGGGAATGCTCTGGGACCCCAGGAATGAGGGTGCTGTCAGAAGCCGCTTCACTGTATGCTTCATGCTATGATGCTACAAAGGTGCCTTCTCTTACCCTCAGGGTATATGGCTGCAGCACTGAGTCTTGAGGCAGTGGGGAAACAGGGGAGGGAGTAGTGACTGGCTCTCTGGGCTCAAATCCTGTCTCTACCACTTACAGCTCTGCAACCTTGGATGAGTGATTTTACAGCTCTGTGCCTCAGTTTACTCATCTGTAAAACAGAAGCATCATAGGTTTTGTGAATTAACAGGGTTATCACCTGTAAATTGCTTAGAGTAGTACTTGGCACATGGTGCGGGCCCCATAACTCTTGGCTCTATTATTGCTTGGCTGACAGAACGAGGGCACTGGATATATGGTCCCTGTCGCTGTGGTGTGCAGAGAGGAGTGCTTGCCACGAGCACAGAGGCCTCCTTCCCTAAGCTTCCCAGATACCTGGGCAGTACCAGCCTATAGGCTGCCCAGTTGGGCCTCCACCCCCAACACACTCCAGACAGGAGATTCAGGAGCCGCCTCGCCTAGGATTCCCCTAGCTGAGCCCCCAGGATGGGCTGTTTTCTCTTGCTAAGAGGCAGCTGCCCCAGTCCCTTCCTGAGGCCTGAGGACTCACCCGAGAGAGAAGTTCTGACTCAGCCCTGCAGCTGGGACTTGGGGATGGCTGCGGCTCCTCACGATAGAGCCGGCCTGGGGCTGTTGGACTATTCCCCGCCCCCCATCTCCCAGCCTCTTTTCCACCACTCTGGCCTCAAAGACCTCTAATGTCCCCATTGCCCTTGGGCCGAGCTGGGAGAAAAGGCCACCAACTCCTCATGGAGGTGAAGGCAGCCTGGAATTGTATCCCTCACAACCCCTCCCTTTCCATGTTCCTAAGCCTATGTTCGCAGAAGGCAGGGAGCCTGTGGGGCTGGAGACCTGCATAGTCCCCGCTCTGTTACCAATAGGCTGTGTGACCTGGGCCATGTCCAGCCCTGTCCACACAGGCTGAACTCGTCTGCATGCAGCTTTCTAGCTCAGTCCTCCAGGATTCCAAACATGGTCCCCAAAGAGCAAAGAGGGAAGAGCCACCATCACAGGCTGGGATCTGACTGTCCAGGAGTCAGCTGGTTCTGGGAGGACTCGGCTGTGTGAGGTCTTGAACTTGAACTCAGATGCCTCCTAAGGCGCCCAGGGCCTCCTCAGGCCCAGAGGGAAGACTGATAGAAGCCAAGTTCCTGATGGCCTGAGCTGGCAGCTGGCCCCTTCCACCAGAGCCCAGCCCCCGGGGGGCCCACGCCCGCTCTCCAGCAGTTAGCAGGGGCCCAGTCTTCCTAAGGCACCCTCCTTCTGTACAGCAGGTCTCAGCTCAAATGTCCCCATTCTCTGACCGCACGGTCAGAAGCAGCCACCCCCTGCCCGTCTCTTATGCCATTTGCTTTTTATTTTGTCTTCATGGCACTCAACTTTATCTACAACTTCTCTATTTGGTTACAAGTTTGTGGTCTGCTTCTTCCAACTAGAAAGAAAGTTCCTCATCTTTTCAGGGCACATCTTCAGTGCCTGGCACCCACTGAACATTTTTTAGATAAGTAAGTGACTGAGTGAGCGGAGATCTGGATGAACCCCTGAGGATATGGTCACCAATGCAGCCGGCAGGGGAGGAGAAGGTCAGTCCAGCTGGGCTGTGGCCGGGGCACCTAGAGGAAACAGCTGAGCCTGTTGGAGCCAGAGGCCCTGCGACTGGCGCCTCCTGTTTGTCAGCCTGTGCAGGCAATGGTTTGGTCCCCTGAGCCCTAAATGAACACAGGAGCAGAGAGAGGGCAGCCTGAGGAGGAAGGATGAGCCAGATATAACTGAGGACAATGAGAAAGGAGGGCCACAGGAAGAAACAGAGAGGGAGAGGAAAACTCTAACAAATACGCAGGACCATCACTCATTGGCAGGATAGCCCCCGTCCAGGTGTCTCTCTGGGGCTGGCTTATCCTTCCCGTTATCTCTCAGCACAGTGATGCCAGGAAAGCCCCTCCCGGCCAGCCTGGGGCCCTCCGCCCTGGAAACCTCAGGGCCGGTGGAGCTCACCATTGTGCCGGGCCGGAAGGTGAGGCCCAGAGAGGGCCAGGGACTTGCCCAGGGTTACAGAGCAGAAGTAGCCAGACCCAGGTCTCCTGGCTCCCTGAGCAAGGCTCTTCCCACGCCCCAGCCTGTTGCAGGGGTGTGCACATCAACACCTCACCCCACCCCCGTCACCCCTGTGCACCAACAGCCCCAGCAGAGCACCGCTTGGGTCTCAGATACCTATTTCTAGGCAGCACTTGCTGTCCAGGGCCTGGTGTCTGAGCATGAAAGCCTAAAAATAAAAAGACAGATTGTCCACTTTGGCTGTAATTACCACCTAAAAAGACCCAGTGGGGAGAAAAAGAGAGAGAGGAGGAATAAAGGGAAAAAAATCTCAGAGCTGAGCATCCATCACGGGCAGACAGGCAGGAGGAGGGAGGGTCTACGGGTACATCAGTGGGCCTCTCAGGCCTGCTGTCCCCCAGCCCTTCCTCTCAGCTCACAGAGCCAGCCATCATCCCCAGCCCCTTCAGACAAGGTGGAGACAGGGCAGGCCCTGGGGATGGGTCCTGGATGGGTCAGCTGCCCCCAGCTCTGTAACCATCACCAAACAGCAGCCTTCTTTGGGGACTCAGTTTTCTCACAATGGTATTTTTCATTTACTTAACAAATATGGACTGAGTGCCTACTGTGTGCTGGAGATATAACTGGAAACATAATGGGCAAACCCATCCTCATGAAATGCACATCTGTCACGTGGGGAGTAGAGTTACGCCCTTGGGGACGGGAAGCTCCTTTAGACTGGGGCCAGGACAGGCCTGAGGACCTGGGCAGAGCACTCCTGGCAGAGGAAAGCCCTGAACAGGAATGAACGGGACATGTTCAGGGGACACAAGAAGGCCTCTGTGTCTGGAGCCCATGAGCAAGGGGGCAAGGGGGCCAGTTAGCAGAGGAAGGCAGTGCTCAGATCCAGGAGAGCCTAGCAGGTCCCGGTGAAGAGTTTGGATTTTGTTCTAGATGCAGTAAGAAGCTAGGGGAGGATGTTGAGGATGGGGTGACATACCCTGACTCAAGTTTTACAAAGATAATTCCGTCCACCGTCTGAATAGATAGAAGTGGAGAGACCATGAGTAGGTTATTCCAAAGGTCAAGAGGGGAGATGACAATGGCCTGGCCTGAGATGAAGGCAGTGACAATGGAGATAAGAGGATGGTTTGGGGATAAATTCAAGAGATGAGCCACAGATTGGATGCAGCGGGGAGGGAGAGGGGAGGAATTGCCGATAAGATTTTGGGTGGTTAGGGGTACAAAGAGAGTTCTGTTTCGACCATGATGAACTGAGATGCCTGCGTGGTTATCTATCCACGTGAATACACTGGGCAGGCATTATGGAACAAGGGCAGAGCCAACTGGCATGGCTAGGCTGCAGGTAGAAATGTAGAAGCCATCAGCAAGTGGTTGGTCTTTAAAACCAACCTGGGTGAGGTGATCTAGGAAGAGAGTATGGATAGTAAAGAGAAGAGGGCTTCGGACTGAGTTCGGGGGCTCCGTGACTGACAGTCAGAGGTTAGGCAGTGGAGGACTCCTCGAAGGGGACTGAGAAGGCAGTGAAGTAGGAGGGGAATCGGGGTGGGGGCCAAGGGAAGAGACTATCCCAAAAGGAGAGCCTGTCCCAACTGGGCCAGATGCTGCTGAACATGGAAGAAGATCAGGACAACAGTGGGACAGCTGGTTGGGTCACTCAGAGTCACTGAGGATCTTGACAAGAGCTAGCGTTCTGTGGCAGCGGAGAGGAGAGAATGGCATGGGGGCAGTGGAGACAGGCTGGAGATGACTGTGTGACACGCTCTGCCATTCTGATAGCTGGACGGGGGGCACGGCTCAGGCTGGAGAACTAGAGCCCAGCTGAATGATCCCATCATGAGAGGTGCCGGAGAGAGAGGGTAGGACTGGAGGCTATGAGGACAGAGAAGTCAGGGAAGGCGTCAGCTATGAAGCACTGTGGCCATGACGGGTGGCGAGAACCATCCTTCTTGGGCTGCACCAACTGTGGAGCAGCCCAGGGCCAGAGTGGCTGACAGGGGAACTGAGGGTGGGCACACAGGATCCAGGCCTCCCTGCTGGGACCCTGGATCCAGAGGTCGCAGGGCTAGTGGTGGGCACAAGGCTGGTCCTCTGGGGATAGGGGTGTGGGGGATGGTGGGGGCAATCAGGAAGGGCAGAGTCTAGGTGGGAGAGAGCAGGTGGTCCAGAGTCCCATGGGAGTGAGACCGGCCTGGAGCAGAGAGAGCCCCACTTCTTACCCTGCGACTGGTTGGAAGTGCACTGGCCTTATTCGTCCTGAGAACCGTCCCTCAGGCTTCGCTCTGTGTCTCAGGGGGACTGGCTCCTGTGGGCTGTGTCTCCCAGGCCCCGGCTCAGCGGCCTTCGGACCCGAGGGGCCAATGGGAGGCACTGGTGGAGGCTGAGGGCAGGAGGCAGGAAAACCCAGGGTATTGCTCCCGCCCTCTCTGTGACTCCAGCTCCTGCAGGACATGCCTGTGAGCCCCCAGCCTCTCCCTGTGTCCCCGCAGCCTAGGATGGCAGCAGCCTCGGGCCATCTCTTACCCCTGCATTGCTGCACATCCTGTTTGGCCTCTCAGCTCCTGCATCACCTGTGAAACAGATTCCCTGCACTTAATCTGTTGTAAACACTTGAGGGCCCTTCTCTTTTCCTCGCTAGATCCTGACTGCTACGGCAAGTGGCTTGGCTTCTCCAAGCTTGTTTCTTCACCTGTAAAGTGCAGAGCTACCGTGAGGAATAAATGAGGTAATGACTATAAACATGCAGCACTGGGCCTGACATATGCAGAGCAGTGCAATTGAGCGCTGGAGGAAGCTCGATGATCATTTATTCCATACTCACTTCTTCAGCTCCCGCTCTGGGCTATGTGATGGGGACACTCCAAAATCCATGCCTTTCCCCTGGCTTATGGGCCTCAGCACCTGGAGGAGCAGGCAGATGCAGAACTACCTCAGTCTGCAGGCTGGGAAGGGTGGCTAAGGCGGGCGGAGGGGACTTTCCGGTGCGCTGGCCCAGCATGATAACGCTAATGACAAGGAACGATACACACGGCCACCCTTCCCCCAGAACTCCCCCTGGACCAGCACAGGTGAAGAGCTTTACCTGCACTCCTTCTTCCAAATCTCACGGCAACTCTAGGAGTGAGTGCTATTGCATCTCACCTTTCCGTTAGAGGGGATGGGGGAATTAGGTGCTCAGGGATAGGAGACCGCCAGGCCGTGGGACTAGGAGGCAGGTGAGAAATCTGAGGGTGGGTGGGCAGGTTGCCTCAAGCACAGTAGACTCCTTTGCTCAAATGGCATCAAAGCGAGGTGGGAATCGTGGCCTGCAGGGTGCCAGGTGTGGCCTGCCCTGGACAACCACAGGGTGCTGTTACAACCTGCCCAGAGGGAGGTGGGGAGGGGGCTTTGGGGGATGAGGTGGGACCACCCCACAGCAGGCAAGGTGAACCAGCTCCAGCAGAGGAAGGTGGCAGAGCCACACAGTGACTGGGGAGCTCCAGCACCTGCCCCTTGGTCTTAGGGGTCAGACAGCAGGAAGGCACGTCGGAGTCACGTGAGGCCAACCCAGCAGGGTGCCCCAACCCCTCATCCCACTGCTGACTCCTAAACGGGCCCGTGGTTGCCAGAGCCACCGCAGAGGAGCCACCGAGGCCGGCCCAGGGCCTGACCCTGCGCTGACAAATTCTGGAAACTCCACGACCTTGGAAGGCAGTCAAATACCAATAAAATCAACAACTCCCTCTTTGAGCCCCAGGGCATTTGAGATATTATCTTTGTGGTTTTCTATTCTTGATTTTCATTAAAAATAAACAGTGTTCAATGAAAGCATTCAAAGCAGTGTGGCGTCTCTGTGGGCCTCAATTTCCTCATCTATAAAACGGGCCTATTAATTCTCCTGGCCTGCCTTCTCCCTAGGGCTGCTAAAAGGGTCAGATGAGAAGAGATGCAAGAAGGTAGACTGTGAGTGAAAGTGTGGGGCACGGGTGCACTTGACTCTGTTCTCAAGGACATGCCTTATTCATCTATGTGTTTTTCCCTCCTCAGCTCCACGGAACCACAGACTATCAGGTTAATGCAAGTCACTCGGCTTTCCTCTGCCTTGGTTTCCCCTTCTGTGTACTGGAGAGGGTGCCCATCTCTATTTCCCCAGATGCAGGCAGCACTCAATGATGGGTGCAGAGGAAGAAGACAAGAGGAGATTAGTAAGGGGTTGGTGGGTCCCCTCTATGTTCAGAGCATGAGTGGCTCCTTCTGGAGTTGGGCAAGGCGGTGGGGCTGGGGGCTGCGCTCCCAGAGGGAGAGGTGCTCTTGCTGTAACGCCAGCCCAACTGCGGGAAGATGGCACACCCTCCACGCCCTCCCCACCTCCCTAGCCAAGCAGCCCCCTTCCAGTGGGTACAGCTGAGGACAAGGCAGGGCCCTCTCTCTGAACTGGTGCCCCTGTCCCCAAGCCCCCACTGCTCCACCTGGTGATGGATGGGCTGGGCACACGGTGTCAGCAGGGGATGTTCTTAGAGCCACTGACATCTATCAGCCCAGGCTCAGGCCCACTCTGGTGCAGATATGCTCCTCTGGGCTGTCCCCCTCCTGGGCCTGCTCCCCAGCGGTGCCAGCCCTGCCTGTGTCACACAATAGTCCTTCCCTGGACAGCCATGAAGCTCTGAGAGCCCCAAGTGCCCTCAGAGGTTATTGAGCCCCACCCCTGGCATGTCTGGAGGAGAACCCCAGGCTCAGAAAGTTTGCTATAAGGCTGGTCTGGGTTTTCCATTGGGGTTTTCCCCTGCTCTTTTCCTGCTGCCTCTGCAAGTCCAGCCCTGGGTCACCTTCCGGCCGCCACAGCTGCTGTTGTTTAGACCAGTATTCCTGACGTCACTCACCGAATAAATGGGTAATGATGAAAGCAAAGGGGACCACCACACCATTTCCAGCACACCTTTGAGCTAAGTACCCTCTACATTCTTTGCACAGGCTGTCTCATTTATCCCTCATGATGCTCCATGAACAGGTCCTATTATTATCCCCATTCTATAGATGCGGAAATCAAGGCTCTGGGAGGTTACATAACTTGGCAGACACCACACAGTTAGTGATGCAACCAGCATTCCAGCCCACATCTGCTGGACTCCATGACCACCACCCCATATGGCCAAGGTACTGGGGAGCCTGGGCTAGGGGTCACAGCTGCCGCTGGGTCCTCATCTTCTTCCTCAATAACCACTTAAAAGCTCCTGCTCTGTGCCAGGCCTAACACCAAATCCTGGAGATACAATGATGAATAAAACCCAGTCCCAAGTCTCAAGGGGCGTAAGAGTCCCAGGGGTGAGGCCAGAGAGGCAGGGTTTTGGATAAAGAACCATGTGGTTAACCATTAACACATCACTTTGTCTTTCCTTCCCCTCCCCCATCTGTGAAATGGGCCTCAGAGCCTTCAGCTAATGAGCTAATGGCTGGGACCGCTCTGGGAAGCACGTTAAGTGCTCTATGTCTATGGCCCCATTAAAGCCATTATCTGCTGGCTGGGTGTCAATGACCTTAGACAGGCACCCCACCTCCAGGGGCTGTGTGGAGAGGGGCACTCCCCTTTTAAAGTGGCTCTCACCTTGGGGCACACCTCCCTGATGTGTTTCAGGTAAACCTCCCCCAGCTCCAAGCCCAGCCCCAGTGAGCCATCAAGGGAGGGTATTGTGTGTCTCTGCTCAGGCCACCATCCTGGCGTTTCACTAATGCCCTCTAATAGGCCCATTTAGCAGCCCTGTCTGGCTGTCACCGCAGCAGTTAATTGCTACTCCTCCTCCAGCCCTACTCGGGCCTCTGCAATCAGCCAGCATTAACTACCACAGCGACTCTGCCATTCCACCCAGCCCAGCTCCCAGGCACTCAGCCAGTGACAAGCTTCTCCAAGCCCCCAGGTCCCACGCTCTTGCTGTTATTTCCAGGGGCTCCTGAGGCGCCCTACATGGAGCAAGCTCAAGGAGCAGGAAGGAAAGCAAAAGGGGGAACCGAGGCAATAGGCACAAGGCACCTTGGCAGGCAGGGGTGCGGGCAAGAGCCTCAGTGACCCTGCAGAGGCGTGAAGCTCAGGCTCTGTCCTACTGCCAGGTGTCCCCAGCATGGACTCTGGGACAAAGATCTGAGTGCAAGTGGTTTGTTTAGGTTACAACCCCAGGAAGCACCATCTGAGAGGACAGAGGGGAGGCAGGAAGGGGTGGGAGAGCCCCGTGAAAAAGTGGGTGGAGGACAGGTCACTGCTCTCACAGCTGGAGCTGCCCCACAGGGTCCCTCTGAGAGGTGGTGTGGAACGGACCTGGAATTTTCCCACAGGGGAGCGAGGGAGCCTGCATGTTTATCCCAGGGCCACTCTTGAGGTGTGGAGGCTCCCGCACTCCTGGCTGCTCTGGGCACAGGGGAGGCAGAGCCCAGTCAACGGCATGTGTGGCCCTGAATGCTGGGACCTCCAGGGAAGCCCGGTGGGCAGGCCTGGGCAGTTCTGCTACGGGCTCCCCAAGCAACTGTCCATAAGCTGACTCAGCACCACCTTCTGGGGTGGTCTCTGGGCTTGCAGAAAACAACAGTGAACTAAGGCCACCGGCCCTGCTCTCCAGCTGCAACAAAAGAATCCTAGCTCCCAAATCCAGGGAGATGTGGGCACCGCCCAGCGCCGGGCTCCTCTCGTCCCTGTTCTTCCTTCAGGCTGACCCCTCTGCTGGACACGTCCTCCCCGTGCCTCTCCCCTGGGGAATTCATGGCAGCCCTGGGCTCAGTTGCATCCTGCGTCCTCATGGAGCCAGTGAGAAGACTCAGTGGACCCTCTGGAGTCAGAGGGGCTGAGGTTCCATCTGGTGGGGGAGGCGGAGGCACATGAACTGCTTCCCACCCTGGTTAGGACAATCCCACCTGCATTAAGAACAACATCCTTGGGACTTCCTTCATGGTCCAGTGGTTAAGACACTGTGCTTCCACTGCAGGGTGCATGGGTTCCATCCCTGGTCGGGGAACTAAGGTCTTGCATGCCACGTGGCTTGGCCAAAAAAAAAAAAAGAAAAGTCCTGGTCCTCACTTGAGCCCTGGCTGGGGGCTCACCAGGGTTTTTGCCTGACTGCTTGGATGCCCAAGATTTCTCAGCCTCCTTCTATCTGTTCATCCCAAGATTCTTCTCAAGATTCCAGGCCAAACTTTCTCCTCTTCTCTCTCTCGCTTGCCCTCCTCTTTGGAGAAGCCATCCACTACCGGCTTTACTATCCATCGTTAGGCTGATGCCTTCTAAGTCTCCATCTGCAGCTCCGGCCTCTCTCTCTTCAGCTTCAGACCCCATATACTGGGTGGCAGGCAGACATCTCTGCCTGGAGGTCCCTCAGGGACTGAAATGCCACCGGTCCTAAAGTGACCACAGCTTCTCCTTTTCTGAAGTACACTAACTACATGCACCACCAATCTGGTACCCAAAGCAGAGTCCTAGGGGTCAACCATGACTTTCCCTCCTGCTCCCCAGCCAAACAAGCATGAAGTGCATATATCACTTATTAAATGGCTGTCCTCACTTGTCACCTCCACGACCACACCCCTAGTGCCGGTCCTTGTCATCTTCACTCAATGAATGCCATCCAGCTCCAGCTTTTCCGCTGTTCCCTCTTTCTTTCCACCCATGCAGCACATCAGAGCTAAAGAGATCTTTCCAAAACATCATCCCAGTTACATCCCCTTCTTATTTAAAACCCTTCAATGACATCCTAACCACTGAAGATGAAGTTCAAGCTCTTTGCTATGGCCTATAAGTCGCTGTAACTTCCTTCTCATCACTTCCTGCTTCTAATTCAAGGCTCCAACCGTACAGGGCACCTTTCTTTTCTCTGAAAGGGCTGTGCATCCTCTCACCTATGGACCTTTGCACATGCTGTTTCCTTTCCTTTGAATGCCTGGGCATCAGGGCTTCCTAACAACCCCAGATTCTAATCTATAGACTTGAGTACACAAATATATGTGGAACAGACATTAAGAAATGGTTATATAATGAATGATCGTATGTTGAATGAGAGTGTGAAAGAGGCAGCCTATCTAGTAGTTAAGAACACAAGCTCTAGAATCAGACAGACAGGGATTCCCACCGGACAGATCCTGGCCTCTACCTTACCATCCTGGACAAGTTGACCTCTCAGAGTCTCCATTGCATCATATAAGATGGGCCAGATAATGTTCACCTTTTGGGGTGCTTGTGATTAAACGAGGTGATCCATGTCCTCTGGCATCGTGTCAGCACACAGTGGGGCCTAGTTAATGGCAGCTGTGATGAGCATCATCTTCCTGGCCCAGGCCACCTGCCTGGCCAGCCAGGGAAACACTACTGCTGGCTGTTGGCCTCCCGTCTCCTCTCAGCCTGGAAGACTCCTTCCACCCCAGCTGGGTGGATCTGACTGTCATATGGCCTCACCATGAGGATGGAAGAACTGTCCTGGGTGCCTCACACAGAGGGGCAGCAGGGGCCCTGGGGAGGGCAGGCGGAGCAAGGAGAGGCTCTGCTTGCCGCCACAGGCAGGTTGCACATATTCACAAGGGCAGGTGATGCAACGCAGGGAATGAATGCAGGGCCTCTTCCGGTGTTGTGCTGATTTGTCTGAGAGTGACAGCCTGGGGCTGGGGCCGATGCGTCCTGACAATCCCTTCACTCCTGGGATCCTGGGAGCAAGGGTGTTGAGCGTGTGAGAGCTCACCAGCTCCCAGAGGCTCCCCCAGCCCACACCACGGAGGAAGGTGGCTTGAGTGTTAGCTGAGAGGGGACGGGCCAGGCTGGGATGGGCCAGGCTCTGCTGCTCCCTCACACCCTCCACCTCCATTTACCTGGGAGGGCTGCTGGGCCAGGCCAGCCCTCAGGCTCAAGACTGGCATCTGAACAAGCCTGAAGAGCCTTGTGATCATCTGCTCCACCCACCACATGCTGCAGGCCCAGAGGGACAAGAGATTAGCCTCGGTCATCCTGCAAGGTCAAGGCTAGCCCAGGACTTCAGACTCCCCAGGCCAGAGAGATGGGCAGCCATCCAGGGGCAGCCTGGGCACCCCAGGCCAGCCTTACCCCAAGGATCCCCTGAGCCCATCTGCTTTCCATTGTTCCATGTGCTGGTGACATCAGGCCAGGTTCACCCAACTTGAAGAATCCATGGGGCAGGACCAGGTTTCAACCAGCCCAGGTCCTAACAAAGCAGACACAGCTCCTAACACTCATCCCCGGCCATCCCAAGTCAGACCTCCCTAACACCCTCTCCTCACTGACAGCCGAGGGAGGGCTCTGGCCCCAGAGCCACATCTTCAGGTCTTACTGGATAGAGCCTGACAAGGGCCCCAGGGAAGCCACCATCCAGGGGTCTGGGCTGTGTCATGTGCCCACAAGAGCCCACTCTGCTCCCAGCCCTGGCCTGAGCAGAAGTGGCCTCCTTCATGTGCCCGGCCCCTCCTCTTGCTCCCCACCCCCACTTCCTCACATCCCTCTGAGGCAGATCTTGTCTCTTTATGCATCAATTATTAATTTGCTCCAGCTACATTAAGCCTGGATCGGTCTGTTGGCTCCTTTGTCATTCTCCCTGGGGTGGAGGTAGGTTGGGGGAAGCAGCGGGTGGGGCTAGAGGAAGCTAGATTAGACAGTCTCAGAGGAGTCGGGACTCCTTCTGCCCTGCAGACATCCCAAGTGCACAAAGCCTGACTCAGAGGACCCTTCAAGATCATCAGATCTAACAGGAGGGGAAATTGAGGTCCAGGGAGGGGAATGTACTTGCCAAGGACACAGGGTGGTCTGTGCTCAGCTGATCCCAGGATACTTGATCATAAGTCTGCTATGTGGCTCTGACACTATCTTCTCTGTTTGGCGTCCTCTGTTCTCTGCTCTATCTGACCCATATACACCCAGGGGATGCCCTACGAGTCACAAGAGGTCAAGTAGGGTTTCCAAAGTCATAAGCAAGTGATGCACAAAGCAGGGATTGCCCAAGAAACAGCTCATCCACCAGACCAGCGTTTCCCATCCTGTTCCTGTTAATATAAACATGTTTTAGCAGTTCCTTCCCCCCGAACACCCCTGGTCAATAGGTTAGGAAACACTTCAAACCATATAACCCTTTTCACAGAGCCACACATGCCTCAGGGTACATAAAGGCTAGAGCCTTTATAGAGAAGGTCTGCAGGGCAGAAACCTGTGCAGCTGTGACTGACCTAGGGTGCCCCAAATTATTTGATGGCAGACTGGTCTAGACTCACTGTGTCCTGCAGACCCCAGGCCTCATTGGGTTTTGGGGAACCTGTGAAGGGGCAAGTTGAGATCCCCACCTCCCCCCATACACACACACACACACACACACACACACACACACACACACACACACATGCATCTGCTAAGAGGTAAGGTGAAAGGGATGCCTGGGTAATGACCGCAAGGGGAGAGAAGCTGGAAGCTTGAGGCTGGGCTCCCTGGCGATACCTTCCCTGGCTTGAGTTAGTCACTCAGCTCAACAGGCAGGGTGATGCGGTGAAAAATTCTGGGGTTTCTGGACCTCACAAACCTGGTTGCAAATCCATTTGCTTTACTAACTATAATAATCTCAAGAAATACAGGTTTCCCCCGCTATCAGAAAGTACAGCGTTCCTATGAAAACTTTCATAAGGTGAACCAGCAAAAAGCGAAGAAGCAACTACCTTAGGACACCTCTTGCTAACAGATGCACAGAATAAATGAAGAGAAAGCACAGATGCTCACACTCACAGTTCAGAGCTCTGGGGCTTGATGCTGAGATGCTGTGTGGTCCCCAGGAAGGAGCTTGGCAGGGCCACGCTCTCTGCTCGGGGTGCACTGCCTCCATAATGGCATTGGCAAAAGCAAACACTATTTTCGCTTTCCACCTTTTTCCCATAAAACAAAAATCCTCTTTGGACTTCTTTTGGTTAACAAAAACAGGTATTAATGTAGGTCCTTTGTAAAAGCAAAGCGGTATAAAGCAAACTTTTGAAAAGCAGGGGATACCTGCAGTTAGCATGCATTGAATCTTTCTAAATGCCCCTCCCACACATTGTCTTGCATTATCCTTTTTTTTTTTTTTTCCACTTGGAGAAAACTGAGACTCAGCAAGACCTAGTCACTTGCCCAATGTCACACACATTATTAGAACCTCAGTGGCCTGGCTCCAAACTCCACACTGTTAACCATTATGCTGTGCTGCCTCTAGGAACAAATAATACATCTCTCTGGGCCTCGACTTCCCCAGCTTTCAGTGCGGGAATACAGATGCTTCTTTCTTAGCCCTGTTAGGAAGAAAGTACTCCCACACAGTGCCTGGTACATAGTAGGAGGCCAACAAATGGTAGATTTCTTTTATCCTTCTTTTGCATATTGCCCTTAAAAATATGATGAAGTCTTTACCCGTCTTCTCCAACAAAATGGACTGAGCTTCTGAGGGTCCCACTGTCAGGGCCACTAGGGTGTGTGAAGGGAGAGGCCAGGGGAGAGGGTGTCAATCTACTCCCAGGTCTGCAGGCCAACCTCCTGCTGCAGCCGAGGGCAGCCTCAGGTGAGGCCCGGCTCTAAAACACATTTATAATGTCGCTTTCTCCTCCCCATATACCAAACCAAATTTTGAAATGAGACAGGTCAGATGGCATAAATATTGTTGAAATCCACAGCACATAATGGCTTATAAATTGTGACTCATAATTCAACTGGTGTCTGGGTCGCCGGCTCTCTCCCTGCCACCAGCTCTCCAGCCCCGCAGCCTGCATGAGTCCCTGGTGAAGTAATAAACTGGGAATAAGAGACACCGTGCTAACTAAATTTCACTTGTCAGCTTTAAGCTTTCATGCTGTGTGTTAA
This sequence comes from Balaenoptera ricei, assembly GCF_028023285.1. Taxonomy (NCBI): domain Eukaryota; kingdom Metazoa; phylum Chordata; class Mammalia; order Artiodactyla; family Balaenopteridae; genus Balaenoptera; species Balaenoptera ricei. Next base: position 63,495,405 of record NC_082654.1, on the reverse strand, counting down.
GTTCGCACAAATATCACAAAGTGTATATATATGTGTGTTTATATACACACATATATTCATACATATATTTGTATATATAAATAAACTATCCTGCTGTTATGCAATTCCCTCAGGACAGAAAAAGCTTTTCTGGCAAGAGCCTTGTTTTTCCAGCCTTACTGAGGCTTTGGCAGGTTAAGACCCCTTTCTTCACTCCCCAACAGCCCTCTCCTCAAATTTAGGAACTTCCTGTAGTTTAGTCTAAGAGTCCTCGTGGGGAGGGAGATTTCATGGGTCATCCAGCCCCACCCTTTATTTCCAGGCACCAAAATTTAGTTGACAGGTCAGAAACAGAAATGAAGACCTCACTGAGCCAGGTTGCCTGGGAAGTGACAATGAAGAGCCCTATAGCCCAGGGGCCCTGCTAGCCCCTGTCTTGGGGAAATCTGAGACTCAGTCCTGTACTGGTGTGACTTGGCCCCTTGTGAGTGGGCCCTCATGCAGATTCTGAGGGCAGGTCAGCTGTTCCCGAATCAGGTATTTTGGCTTTCCCTTTGCATTTAGTTATAAAACCAGGGGTTCTCAAATTCTTTGATGCAACGAACTGTGTGTATATATGTGCGTAGGGCTTTGGGGAGGTGAGTGGTAAGGAACCTAGATTTTTTTCACCCACCAGCTTTGTGACCTTAGGAAAGTGTTTTAACTTCTTTGAGCCTCCTCCGTGTGTAAAGAGAGGGCAATAAGAGGGCCGGAGGGTGGCTGTGTGGGTTCAGTGCGGAGGTGCCAAGCACACTGACCCACCCTGAGAGAGGGAGAGAGCCAGTGCCACGGGCTCTAGCATCTAGAGGCAAGGGCGGTTGCCTGGTGAGGGGAGACACCAGTCCCAACCTGGCCCATTAATCCTGCCAACAGGAGGAACAGCCTTGCCTGGGCAGTGGGGAGGGAACAAGTGTGCGTTCATTCTAGGTAATGAAAAGTGTCAGCAGTAAATGAAGAAGTTCCTAATTACCCAGACATCCCTGGGAGGATTTGTGAGGCCACAGGCAGAAGCTGAGGTCCCGGGGCTGAGGGGAAGGGAGGGAGGGTGTGGCAGGCTGGGTTTGCGGGCCAGGGGCCCCCTGTTGCATGGAGCAGGCTCTGACCCCTGCAGACAGAGGCCAGCCCCAGGGAAAGAGCCTCAGCCAGTGGTCCAGGGCTGGAGCTGGGTGCCTGAGGTGCATCCTCTGAAAAATGGGGAAAGGCCTCTATGAACAAGCTGGCCCTAAACATCACCTTTTCTTTTCTGACACTAGTTTCCCTACCTGTCAGTGGCCATAATGATGATGACTACCTGGTCAGTTTGAGGGGTGGGGGCCAGGGCCCAAAGAGACATGGACTAGAAATGTACTCACCAGACAACAAAGGGCTCACACCCCTGGGACAGGTGAGTGGCAGCTGGCCCAGGCAGCCCACCTGAGTGACTCAACTCAAACTCAATATATTAACTCTGCAATTGCCAGGGGGACTTCGTTTTTCCCAGGAGGGCTTTGGAATCCTCAGGATCATAACTGAAGTCCCCACTGAACCTCCTGAGCCTCTGCAGAGCCATGCTGGGGCCACCAATGTCCTGTTTTCTGACTGTGTTTTTTGACTAGTGTGTCCCCAAAGGACCTCTGTAGGGAATGGGGCAGAGAGAGATACTGGAACGCCTTCTGTGTGAGAGTTCACTTGAAAACACTTAGCTGTGAGGCCGTTTTAAGACATTATTATCAAATGACATTTTCTATCCCGATGATCATTATCATTGTCCCCATTTGCCAGGTGAGAAGACTGAAGCACAGAGAGGTCGCTGATTCACCCAAGGTCACACAGCAGTGCCCATGTCTCTGACTCTCCTTCTGAACCCTATGGCCTCACCTTCTAGATCTACCATCAGTGCCTTCTCCATCCTCTCCTACGTTTGTCAGAGTAAAGAAGGCTAACTGACGCGCCCCTCTCCCATTTTATGGACAGGGAAACTGAGGCACAGAGCAGGACTCTGTTAGGCGAGACCTGGGCTGAAGTGGGGCATGATTCTCTGCAGTCACCCCTCTTCTGTGCACCTACCCCCACCGATCTCCCATCCAGTTCCGTGCCCTGCTCCCCCAGCTTCACCTCCCCCACTTGGATGGGGTGGTCCAGAAGACCCAGTGTAGAGAAAGAGCAATGACAAACGACTGCTGGGGAGAGATAATCCACTATTAAAACATGCCTGCTATTCTAATTATAAAGGAGACTAAATTGGGTTTAAATTGGAATTAATTGGATGCTCCCTTATCCACGTCATCTATCTTGCACTCACCAGCCCTTCTGGACAGGCTGGATGGAAGAAAGCGGAATCTCATCTTCTCCACCACTGAACACACATCTCTGAAGGCAACCTGCGCCCAGCCCCCAGCCCCTAATCCCTTTAAACGTTTCAAGGAGCACAGACAATGGGAGCTGGGGTGCCTATAGCCCTCCTCTGCCTACCTCGCCAGAGGGTAATGAAAAGGGATTAGGTGACTCTGGGAAGCGGTGGGAGGGGGATCACACCCCAAAGGACCAAGCCTGAAGGAAGCAGGTGGAAGCCGGGCCAGCTCTGAAATGCATGGAGTGTTGTAGTGGGCTGGGAGATGACAGATCTGTACACAAAGCAAGACCAGCTTGGGAGGCAGCTGGGGAGGGGGGCTTCGCTGAGGGTTCCTCAAGCTGGACGGCCTTGAAGGGGAGGAAAATTAGGTCATCTAGCAAGCAAAATATGGGTCCAAGGCCAACTCTGCTGAGCCTACAGTAAATTGTTAGCTTCTTGTAAGGGAAAGTTGAGGCATGCCCCATTCAGAAACCATTGTTACCCTGTGATCCTTTGGCAATCTCCTGTTTCTGCATTACTGCAGAATTCCCTTCTTCAGCTTGGCTGGGCACTCAAGGCTTTTGCCATACACGATTGGTCAGTCAAAACACTTGCTGCTCTCCTAGGGTCTCAAACTGGTGGCCCACAGGCCTCATTTCTTTTGGCTTGCCCATGTTTTGATTTGTTTTGTTTCTGTCTTGAATGCCCTTGGCTGTTTTGGGTACTCTTTTCCATTTATCCATCCCTACTTTTCCTAATTTCATCTTGAACCTGGCCCGCTTTACTCATTTACATCACCTACCTGGCTCTGTCAGTCATGAGTTTGCAATCCCCGCATGCTCATCCAAACCATATGTTGTAGCTGATTTGGCCTCTCCACTGCCCCTAGACCCCATCTCAGCCTCCTCACTCCTCACACCTTTGCTATACTACACCTCCCCCCAAACACACTCCCCCAAATCCCACTGGTCCTTTAAGGTCCATTTCTAGGAGGCCATCATCTCTGGCCTTGGGACCTCGGTGTCTTTGTTCCTCTCAAGCCCCATCAACAATGTTCCTGGGGCACTCCGCCTGGGCTCCCCTGGAGTCACTCCCTTCCTGGGGTCATCTTATTTACTTGGGTTTCTAAAACACATCCTAGGAAGGACTTACTCTTTATCCCAAAAAAGCAAGTTGCCAGAATGGGAACACAGTCTAAGCTGAGAGATTGCCTGGTATCCCAGCTGTTAGAGGTTGAAGGGGTTTTCTGCGTGCAGAGCCATGGACAGGGCACAGAGAGCAATGTGGGAAGGGAGCTGCGCCAGGATGATCTCATGTTCTCGGGGCAGCAAACTTCCGCCATGAGCACTACCCTCTGCCCGCTCTTAAACATTTCCCATCTTAGCACTCGCCTGTTTCAGTATTCCACACTGCTGGCCAGCCCACTTCCTGGTCGATGTGACCCTCAAGCCACATACACACACACACACACACACACATACACAAACACACTCATATACATACACTCACATATACAGAGACCCCCAAACACAGGTATACAGACCATTGTACCCCTATCCATCACATCTAGAATTCTGCCCTCTCCACAAATACCCCACATTTAGAATTCTGTTCCCAATACATGTACCCAGAAAGCTCCCCTCTACCCACACCTAAAATTCTGATCCCATGTCTAGGACATTCCATTCTTCCTTATGCAGCAGGAACCTTTGCCCCACCTCACTACCTCTCCACTGCTTTGGAAAGCGTCCCCTTTCCTCACTCCTGGAGTGATGCACCCTACATCTGTAACATCTCCCTCTCCCTTCATTATATGCACATCTGGTCTCTACATCCACCCAGAGTTCCCATCCCAAACCCATAACATGAGAGGAATACTACCATCCCACACAGACATACGATAGGAGCCTGGAGAACTCTGAGGTCCCGCTATCTTCCTGCCTTCCACCCTTAGCAGTGTCTTGTCCTTCCCCTGCCCTAGGGCAAAAGTGCTTTCAGGCTCATAGTTTTATAGTCTGAGTGAATGAAACACACCTGCAGGGAGATATCAGGATTCACTTCCAATGGGGGTGGGGCAGGGGGGATTTTCTTCTCCTTTGTGTATGAGGTAAACATTTTCTTAGTTTCCTAATTCTGAGCTTGGTTCATGGAATATTTTAGGCAGGCTGAGGTTTGGGCAGATGCTCAGAGATCTTAGCTCCTGGCTGCCAGGAGAAGGAGAGGTGGGGGGACCAGAGCATTGGCCTGGGAAAGAGTATTTTTAGTTCCTAGGCCTTGTGAACTGTATGGGTATCTTACCCTCTCTGGTCACAGACTGCTATATTAAAACAAAGTATCACTCGAATAAAGTAATCTACAAGAAAGCAAAAGGGACTGAAACCCTCTTATTCAGAGAGAGAAACTGAAGGGGGTTGGGAGGTAATGCAAACATAGGCTTCAGGCTTCTGAAAGCCAGGAGATGAGAGGTGAATGACACCTGCTATGTGATCTTGAGCACATGAATTAAACGAATTAAAGTGAAAGGGAGAGAGGGCAGGAGAAGTTTCCAAAATGGTTGGTGGGTAGAAATGGGAGAAGTTGATCTCTGAGGGAGGTTCAGCTGATAAGACAGACAAACGCCACCAACCAACTATGCATCCAGAAAATTCTCATTGAGCACCTATCACTTGTTGGGCTTGGTGTGAAGAGTCTGGGATAGAAAGGTGAAGCTGCCAAAATCCTGTCCCTGAGAGAGGAGGATAGAGAAGCTGGGTGGTGTGGGGTTGTGGTCCTGTGGGAGCCCAGAGATGCACAGAGGTCAGTAAAGGCTCCAGGGAAGAAGGGCCATTTGAACTGGGCATGGAAGACTGTGGAGGGGCTTGCCAGCCAGCGGAGTGAAGAGAGTGAAGGTGGGAGGTACCACATTCACAAAGGCATGGAGGAGGGACAGAGTGTGGTGATTTTTGAGAGACCATGCTAAGTTGTTTGGACTTGATGCTTGAGCACAATTGGGAGCCCTCCAACTGGTGTGGAGGGTTGATTAGCAGGCATAATGAGGAGGCAGGAGACCCAGGAGAAGCTGTGATTCAGAAATGAGGGTCTGATCAAAGGCCACAGTGGTAGAAAGAAGGGCATGAACACAGTTCTGAACGAGGCTTGGTGCCTTGCAGGCTGTGGGGGTGAGAAGGATGGAGGGGCTGAAGAGGACTCAGAGGTCTCTAGCTCAGGCAACCAATAGAAGGGATATACTCAGCATTTTGCTCAAGAAAATGAATGAAATCGGCCATGCTTCATACTGGCCAAGTGTGCAGTGCCTCCCACACCCAAGTCTCAGCATCTCTCCCAAACACACTGATACTGGTAAACAGGGCACAGATGTGGCAGAGTCTCAACCCTCCCTTAGCATCCCAGAAAGAAAACACACCTATGGCTACCAAAGGGAAAGCATGGGGGAAGGGATAAATTAGGAGTTTGGGGTTAACATATACACACTACTATACATAAAATAGGGAACCAACAAGGACCCACTGTGTAGCACAGGGAACTCTACTCAGTATTTTGTAATAACCTACAAGGGAAAAGAATCTGACAAAGAATAGATACATATATATGTATAACTGAATCACTTTGCTGTACACCTGAAACTAACACAACATTGTAAGTCAATTGCACTTCAATTAAAAAAAATTTTTTTAATCTTTGGAAACATGATAGAATTGCCAAAAGTACAAGAATCAGCTACATACATTGGGAAGTAAGAGGCATGATTCTTTTTCTGCTGCAACATTAAAAAAAAACCTTTCATTAAAATTATCAAGTGGGGGGCTTCCCTGGTGGCGCAGTGGTTGAGAATCTGCCTGCCAATGCAGGGGTCACGGGTTCGAGCCCTGGTCTGGGAAGATCCCACATGCCGCGGAGCAACTGGGCCCGTGAGCCACGATTACTGAGCCTGCGCGTCTGGAGCCTGTGCTCCGCAACAAGAGAGGCCGCGATAGTGAGAGGCCCGCGCACCGCGATGAAGAGTGGCCCCCGCTTGCCACAACTTGAGAAAGCCCTCGCACAGAAACGAAGACCCAACACAGCCATAAATAAATAAATAAATAAATTTTTAAAATAATCTGTTAAAAAAAATTATCAAGTGATAAAAAGTATGAGTCTTGGAAAAGGTTGGATAGGAATGAAATAATAGGAGAAATCACCTCACCTTTCAGCCTAAGGAGGCTTCAGCACCGCGGACAGCAACATATCAAGGAACGTGCCAAAAAATGTAGTCATGAAGCACAGTGGGACTTGAAGATAGCCGTGAACCACCTACAACTGTGCACAGATGTAACAGGCTGAGTCATTAGGAATTCAATATTGTAGGTGCTTTAATATTATTCTATTCATCCTTAGGAAAGGATAACCTTGAAAGCAGAAAGCTTGCCCACCCCACCCCTGCCACAGACCACTGTATTTTTATACCACGCACCAACCCTGAGTAAAGAAAAACAAGCTCTATTGCGGGTCTAGGTTTTGAGTGTGACCTTGGGACTACCAGATCTTTTGATAAGGAAAAGGGGAGCAGGAAGGAAAAAGTTATGTTGGAATTGAGAAGGGCAGAGCAACCTGGCACCTGAGTGTTACTGAGCCTCTGTAGCTTGTGAAAAGAACAGCATTTCAGGCTTCTTGGGAAGGGAGGGTGTGTAGACCCAAGCCCGTTCCCAGGAAGTAGGACACCCAATAGGCTGGCTATCTGGGTGGCTGTGAAGACTGGTCACTGAATGGCAAGGTGAAGGTCCTTGTGAGCTGGCAGGGAAAGGGTGGTGCCTCTATTAGAGGAATAGATTGTAGTCAAGGCTGAACAAGGAGGAACTGAGGGGAGGTGTGACTCCCTACACCTAGCAAGCATCAGGACCTGTCCAGGACTCTACGCCTGGGGCATTTGTTCAGACTAAGGCCTAGGAGAAGCCTGGCGAGTTACTGATACTGCTTAGTGGGTGCTGAAGCTGAGTTTACTTTGTTCAGAAAGAATAAAGAAATGTGCACTATGTATACTTTGAGCATTGTGGAATAACTATGCTTTAATTTATTCATTCATTCATTTACTCAACAAATATTGAACGACTATGATGTGTGCCGTGCACTGGGTGTGGCCGTGAGGATAACTAGGGAACAAAAATTCACAGTCTCTATCCTCTTGGATATCATCTCAATGAGGGAGAGAGACATTAGTCAGATAATAACACAAATAAAAGGAAAACTGCAGGCATAACAAACATTTCCGAGAAGGAAAGTTACCCAAAGTTATGCTAAAAGAATGCACAATGGGGGGTGTTGGCTGGTCTGTAGGTAAGGGAGGTCCCCGAGAAGGTGATGTTTGAGCTGAGAGGTGAGGAATAAGCTGGAGTCATCCAGAAGAGGAGGGGGGAGGGAAGAGAGCCCCAAGAAGCACCTGCTTATGCAACAGGCCTGAGGAGGGAGGAATTCCAGAGAGGGAAGGACACTTAAAGGAGGCAAGCGAGGCTGGGGTAGGAGTGGAAAAATGGGACTGGAGAGTCAGGTAGGGACAAAACTTTCAGATTCTTGTCAGTCATAGAGTTTCATCATTAGCACAAGAACACTGAGGAGCTACTGAAAGGTTCTGAGGGGAGTGGGAGAAGGGCCTGGCATCATGATCAAATTTGCATTTTGGAAAGTTTACTGTTTTTGCCTGGGTTCCACTCAAATGCAGGACCTGAAGTAGGGACTCATGTGCAGGCAGTTTATTTGGAAGGTGATCCTAGGTATCAAGGATGAAGGACGAGGGAGAGGAAAAGAGGGAAGGAGAAAAAGCCAATACAAGGGTGCATTACTGAGTTATTCCCATCCATATAAAACCAGAGCTGATCCCACTGGGACCTTCTGAGGAGGACACCGAATGCCTCTCGGAATTTTCCACATGATGGTCCACAGGGAGAAGCATTTCTACATTGACTCCTATCCCCCTATTGGCCTGGGGGTGTTGACTCCCCCCTGCCATGCTTCCAGGCTGCACATGTTCCATGCTATGCAGACCTCTGCTGCTGTCCCACATTGAGGCATCAGAGAAGCCCTGTGTGGCATCAGAGAAGTGCAGAAGCAAAAATCACACAGTGTGTAATTGAGCTAAGACACTCTCAGTGGAAACCATGCTAGAAATGTTCACTGCAATCATGCCTGGCAACAGAGAGAGGCTGAGAGGACTGTTCAGTGGGTACTTGGAGCTTCTGGTACATTCCTTTAGCCACATAGTTTGTTTCAGGTGAGGGAGGAGGGTGGTTTGGGCCACAGGGACAGATGGCGGCAGTGCAGACAGAAGTGAGTTGGGGAGAAGTGAAGATGGAAGAATTGGGCTACATTTTAGAGGCTGAGCCAACAGGACTGGCTGATGGGTTGGCTGTGGAAGGGCATAAGGGGAAAGTGGAATCAAGAATGACTCATGGGTTTTCAGCCTGAGCAACTGAGCAGATGGTAGAAACTCTGCTTGTAGAGTCTTCAAATAAAGGCAAATGGGAAGCAATGGCCAATGGGGGAGGAGTTGCATGGAAATTAAAAGAAGAAAAAGCTTCAAAGACAGGGGCTAACTGTGGAGGAAGATGGTGTGGCAGGCTGAATCATGCCCCCTGCCCCAAGATGTCCACACTTTAATCTCTAGAACCTGTGAATGTTACCTTACATGGTAAATGCTGGGAGGCTTTCCAGGTATGATTAAATCAAGGATCTTGAGATGGAATGATCATCCTGGATTATCTGGGTGGGCCCCAAATGTATGTGTCCTCGTAAAAGGGAAGCGGAGGGAAATCTGACAAAGACAGAAGAGAAGGCAACATGACCAGAGAGGCTGAGCTTGGAGGGACATGTCACAAGCCAGGGAATGCCAGCAGCCACCAGAAGCCAGAAGAGGCAAGGAAGGGGTTCTCCCCTAAGGCCTCCAGAGGGAGTATGGCCCTGCTAACATCCTGATTTTGGCCCAGTGGAACTGATTTTAGATTTCTGGCCTCCAGAACTGTAAGAGGATAAATTTCTGTCATTTTAAGTCACCAAGTTGGTGGTCATTTTTCACAGCAGCTACAGGAAGCTAATACAGATTTGGATAGAAAAGTGATCACCGGATTTGGAAACATGGAAGTCATTGGGGATTGAATGTGGGGAATAAAGGAAAAGGAGGAATCAAGGATGATACCTGTGTTTTGGGCTTAAGTAAGTGAATAGTTGATGGTGATACTGTACTGAGATGGGGTACAGGTTTTGGAGACCAGGATCAAAAGTTCTGTTTTAGCCATGTTAGGCTTGAGAAGGATGTAAACATCACTGCAGCTAAGAATATGATAGCCAGGTGAACTCCAATGCCAACTGCTCCTCAGGACGTTGAAAAAGCCATGGGGACAATGCCTCTCAGTTTACATGTGGAATGAGAGCTAGAAAAGATACTTTACCCCTTATCCAGTTTATACTGAGTGAGCATGTACGTGCCCAGAGAATTTTTCCCTGTGCCCCAGTGAATACCAACTCATGCCAGGGGTGTCCCCAGGCATTCCAGAAATAGCAGTTAGTGCCAGGGGATTGCAATGAATGCAAGGCAAGTTAATTTGATGATGCAGATGTAGAAATGCATGCCAGAAGAGAGATAACATAGGCTGGGGGGATTAACAGCATGTTCCAAAGGGGTAACACTGATACACTGAGGGAGGAAAATGAATTCAGAGAGTGACTGCATATGCCAGGGGAGTCACATGTCACGTGGTGGAACTGAAGGAGCCAAGGAATAAACATGTAACAGGCCGTATGTTGTTAGATTAACCATTCATGCAGCAGGAATGAGGTCTCGGCTGCCAGTGCCAGGTCGGAGCGAGCCAGCACTCAGGCTCCAAGAGTCCAGGGCTATTGTAATCCTGCCTCACACCTGAGTCCTCCCCCTTCAGAGGAAGCTGGAATTGAAAAGACCCCTCTTGTCTCTGGGACCATCGCCATGTACCTAAGAAGGACAGGTCCCAGCTCAGAGGGGGTCAACTGTCCCGGGAACAAACTATGGGGGATCCCAGGAGATTCAGGGGTGCCTGATGCCCAAGGGTTTGAGGCCCAGGAATGTGCATTCCAGAGCAGCTTCCCACAAACTATCCTTGTTCGCAACTTTTCCCCTCCACTTAGCATACCTTGGATGGGGTTCCTTGTTCTTATCCACCTTCAGGAACCAGTAAGGAGAGAAATGTGAAAGGGAGGCCAGATGACTGTAAAACCACCATCAGGCCACAAGGATTTGCTGAGTACTGACTGTGGGTCTGGGCCTGAGCTGAGAGCTCAGGAGGACAGTGTGTGCCAGGAATAGAAATCAGCAGATCATGTGGTGGAGAGACAGGGGCAGGCAAGATAGTGGCAGTGTGTGTCAGCAGCCAACAGCTTCCCAAATGATTTCACACTCACCTTTTCCTTTTCTCTGTATATTAGGTATGCTGTGCAGGAATCCTCCTTATCCTCATTTTGTAGATGAGAACACTAATGCACAGGAAAGGGAAGTGATCTGTCCAAGGTAACCGGATCCTGATCTCTCCTCCCTGGCCGAGCACTCTTCTCTTTAGAGCTTTCTGCCTCTGGAGAAAAATCAGACATGATCTCAACTTTGTATTCTTGATATAAACTCCACCTAGTCCTGGTATATTAACTTTTCAACTATTACTAGATTCAGTTCACTAATATTTTTGTTAAGATATTTTGCTTTTTGTTGACATGGGATATTGGACTGTAGCTTTTCTCTCTTATAATATCTTTGGTTTTTGGTTTCGGAGTAATGCTTGCCTTGTAAAAGGAATCGAGAAGTGTTCCCGTCTCTTCTATTTTCTGGAAGAACTTCTGTAGAGTTGTTATTATTTTGTTCTTAAAAGTTTGATATAATTAATCAGTTAAGCCATCAGAGACCTGGATTTTTTATGGGAATGTTTTTAACTACAGAATTAATTTTTAAAATATAGATGTGGATCCCATGGAACAAAACAAGGATGTCCACTTTCATTGCTTCTTTTCAACATTTTACTGGAGAGTCTACCCAGGGAAATTAGGCCATAAAAGAAATAAAAGTCATCCAGATTAAAAAGGGAAATATAAAACTATCTCTACTTGCAGATTATATGGTTTTATATACAAAACACCCTAATGAATCCTCCCCTCACACTGTTAGAGCTAATAAGTGACATTAGCAAAGATGTAGGATACAAGATCCATATACACAAATCAATTGTATTTCTGTATACTAGCAAAGACTAATCAGAAAATTAAGAAAACAACTCCATTTACAATAACATCGAAAAGAATAAAGTACTTGGGAATAAATTTAGTCAAAGAAGTACAAGACTTGTACACTGAAAATGACAAAAAAATGCTGAAACAAATTAAAGAAAACCTAAATAAATGAAAAGATATCCCACGTTCATGAACTGGAAGACAATATTGTTAAGATGTCAACATTCTCCAAAACTGATCTACAGATTCAATGCAATTTCTATCAAGATTCAAACTGCCTTTTCTTTTTTTTTTTTTTTTTTTTGCAGAAATGAACAAGCTGATCCTAAAATTCATATGGAAATGTAAGGGACTCAGAAAAGTCAACACACAGTTGATAAAGAAAAACAAAATTGGAGGGCTCACACTTTCTAATTTCAAATCTTAATACAAAGCTACAATAATCAAGACCATGTGGTACTGGCATAGGATATACATATAGATCAATAGAATATAATTGAGGGTCCAGAAATAAACTCACACATCTGTGGTCAATTGATTTTCAACAAGGGTATGAACACCACTCAACTGGAAAATAATAGTCTTTTCAAATGGTGCTGGGACAACTGAATATCTACATGGAAAATAATGAATGAACCCCATCTTATGCCATACACAAAAGTTAACTCAAAATGCATCAAAAACTTAAATGTAAGAGCTAAAATTATAGGAATTTTAGAATGAAATATAGGTGTGATTGACCTCGGATTAGGCAACGGTTTCTTAGTTATGACACCAAAAGCACAAACAATCAAAGAAAATAAATTGGAATTCATCAGAATGAGAAACTTTTGTGCATCAAAAGACACTAAGAAAGTGAGGGGGCTTCCCTGGTGGCGCAGTGGTTGAGAATCTGCCTGTCAATGCAGGGGACACGGGTTCGAGCCCTGGTCTGGGAAGATCCCACATGCCGCAGAGCGACTAGGCCCGTGAGCCACAATTACTGAGCCTGCGCGTCTGGAGCCTGTGCTCCGCAACAAGAGAGGCCGCGATAGTGAGAGGCCCACGCACCGCGATGAAGAGTGGCCCCCACTTGCCATAACTAGAGAAAGCCCTCGCACAGAAATGAAGACCCAACACAGCCATAAATAAATAAATAAATAAATAAATTTTTTTAAAAAGTGAATATAGAAGTTTAAAAGTGAATATAGAAATTATTAAAAAAAAAAAAAAAAAAAGGAAGTGAAAATACAGCCCATAAAATGGGAGGAAGTATTTGCAAATCATACACCTCATAAGGGTGTGGCATCCAGAATATGTAAAGAATTATTACAGCTCAACAATAAAAAGACAATCTATTTTGTTAACTGGGCAAAGGATTTGAATAGACACCTCTCCAAAGATATAAAAATGGCCAATAAGCATATGAAAAGATATTCAACATTATTAGTCATTAGGGAAATGCAAATCAAAACCACAATGAGATATAACTTCACACCCACTAGGATGGCTCATTTATTTATTTATTTGTTTGTTTGTTTATGGCTGCGTTGGGTCTTTGTTGCTGTGCACGGGCTTTCTCTAATTGCGGTGAGTGGGGGCTACTCTTCGTCGTGGTGCACAGGCTTCTCATTGCGGTGGCTTTTCTTGTCGTGGAGCATGGGCTCTAGGCCCGCGGGCTTCAGCAGTTATGGTTCGCAGGCTCTAGAGTGCAGGCTCAGTAGTTGTGGCGCATGGGCTTAGTTGCTCTGCGGCATGTGGGATCTTCCTGGACCAGGGCTCGAACCCGTGTCCCCTGCATTGGCAGGTGGATTCTTAACCACTGCACCACCAGGGAAGTCCCAGATGGCTCTTTTTAAAAAAAAGAAAGAACAAAGGAAAGAGCAAATCTTGGCAAGAATGTGGAGAAACTGGAACCCTCAGACACTGCTAGTAGAAACGTAAAATAGTGCAGCTGCTGTGGAAAACAGTTTGACAGTTCCTGGAAAAGTTAAAAATGGGTTACCATATGACCCAGCAATTCCACTCCTAGGTATGTAACCAAAAGTGAAAATATATGTTCACACAAAAACTTGTAAAAGAATGTTCATTGAAGCACTATTCATAATAGTACAAAGTGGAAACACCCTAAATGTCCATCAACAAAATGTGGTATGTCCATAAAATGGAATGTTATTCAGCTATAATCAAGAATGAAGTACTGATACATGGTAAAACATGGATGAATCCTGAACAATTATGCTTAGTGAAAGAAGCCAGTCACAAAAGGTCATATATTGTATGATTTCATTTATATGAAATGTCCAGAACTGGCAACTCCATAGAGACTGAAAATAGATTAATATTGTCAGGGGTTGGGGGAGAAGGGAATGGAGAGTGACTATGAATGGGTATGGGGTTTCTTTCTGGGGTGATGCAAATAGTCTGGAATTAGATAGAGGTGATGGTTACACAACCTTGTGAATATGCTAAAAATCTCTGAACTGTACACTTTAAGATGGTGAATTTTGTGTTAAGTGAAATTTTGTTATATGAATTATAGCTCAATAAAAAATAAGTTAAAGGCTATTCAGAATTTTTATTTCTTCTGTAGTGAGCTTTGGTAGTTTGTGCATTTCAAGTATTTTGCTCATTTCATCTAGTTATCAAATTTACTGGTTGAACTTTGTTTATAATATTCTTATATTTTCCTTTTAATATCTACAGAATCTATTGTACTAAGTCCTTCTTTTATTCCTGATTTTAGTTATGTGTCTTCTCTCTCTCTCCTTTTTTTTTCCTCATTAATATGGCTGGAGGTTGGACATCCCTGGTGGCACAGTGGTTGAGAATCCGCCTGCCAACACAGGGGACACGGGTTCAAGCCCTGGTCCGGGAAGATCCCACATGCCAAGGAGCAACTGGGCCCGTGAGCCACAACTGCTGAGCCTGCTCTCTAGAGTCCACGAGCCACAACTGCTGAGCCTGTGTACCACAACTACTGAAGCCCACGTACCTAGAGCCCATGCTCCACAATGGGAGAGGCCACCGCAATGAGAAGCCTACGCACCGCAACAAAGAGTAGCCCCCACTCGCCGAAAATACAGAAAGCCCGTGCGCAGCAACGAAGACAAAACGCAGCCAAATAAATTAAATAAATAAATAAATAAATTTTAAAACATATGGCTGGAGGTTTGCCAACTTTCTTCATATTTTCAAAGAACCAGCTTTTGAAGTCAGCCTCTCTCACGGTCTCTCTCTGTCTCTCATTCTCTCTCAATCTCCCTTCCACCCCACCCTTTTTCTATTTTTAAAAATTTCTCCTCTTATCTTTATTATTTCTCTTTTCCTGGTTACTTTTGATTTTAATTTGCTCTTCTTTTTCTACTTTCTTGAGGTATAACTTAAATAATTGATTTAAGAACTTTCTTCATCTTCTAATACAATCATTTAATGCTATAAATTTCTAAGCACTGCTTGAGATGCACCCCACACTCTTAGATATATTTTGTTTGCGTTTTCATCCAGTGCAAACATCTTCTGATTTCCCTTGTGATTTCTTCTTTGGCCCATTGTTTATTTAAGAATATACCATTTAAATAACAAATATTGGGGTATTTTCCAGATATCTTTTTGTTACTGATTTCAAATTTATTTCTGTTGTATTCAGAGAATATGCATTATTCTGTGGCCCAGAATATGCTCTATCTTGGTAAATGTTCCATGAGCACTTGAAAAGAATGTACATCCTGCTGCTGTTGGATGGAGTGTTCCATAAATGTCAATTAGGTCAAGTTGATTGGTAGTGTTGTTGAATTCTTCTCTATTCTTACTGATTTTTTGTGTATTTGTTCTGCCAACATTCCTCTGTACTGAGAGGAATGTTGAAATCTACAACTATAACTGTAAATTTGTCTATTTCATTTTTTAGTTCTATCAGTTTTTGTTTCATATATTTTGATGTTCAGTGCATACACATTTAGGACTGTAATGTCTTTTTGATTAATTGACGCATTTATCATCATGAAATGTCTCTCTTTGTCCCTGGTAATATTCCTTGTTCTGAAGTCTACTTTGTATGATATAATCACTTGAAATTTCTTTGAATTAAGCTTTGCACTGTATATATTTGTCTATTTTTTTACTTTTAACCTATCACATATAAAATAGGCTTCTTATAGATGACATATAGTTGGATCTTGCCTTTTTACCCTGTCTTCAAATTTCTGTCTTTTAACTAGAGTATTGAGATGATTTTACACTTAGTGTAATTATTTATATCACTGGTTTAAACTTACCATCCTGCTATTTTTTAAAATCTGTCCTATGTGGGTTTTTATTTGTAATTTCTTTTGTTAGCTTTGCTTTTTTTTTTTTTTAGTTGCTCTAGGGTTTACATTACACATGTTTAACTTATCAAAGTCTACCTTCAAGTAACACTATGCCACCTCACATATACAGTAAAAACCTTATAACTGTATTCTTCCAGTTCTCCTCTCCCATCCTTTGTGTATTGTCACCATACATGTTACTTATACATACATTTTAAACCTCAAATACATTATTATTATTTTATCTTGAAATAGTCAATTATAGGCCCAAGAAGGAGTAACAGGGATCATATTTACCCTCCCATCCAACACAGTAATTTTTTAAAACAGACACAATGTAAGAAGCAAAACAACTTTCAAAGACACTAGACATCAGGCAATTAAGGAGAATGATCTCTGGGAAACAGGAAATAAACCAAATGAGCCCTGCAATTGCTGCAGCTTACTGCCTTGAAAGAGTTTTCAGGCCTCAATGCAGGGAGGAGGAATCCAGGTGGAGCCTAGTGGATTCCTCAGGTTGAGGGGGTAAAGCTAAACATCTGGAGAGATACAGGCAGCTCAGATTCTCAAGTTAGAATAGCAAAAAGGAAAATGTTGCACAGAGAGAGAACCCTGGAAATCTACAGAGGCGCCCTCCTAAAAATTCAGCAGAGTACGAATAAGTGCGTGTATGTGAAGAAATTACTCATGGCTGGGGGAATAAAAACTATATAAAAAGATTAGGAAACAGTTCCCAAAGCTCACACAGAGCCAGAGATAGTGTCTCTTCCCACTGTCAGAGTGGAAAAGCTAATAATTCATGGGTTATTGGGTAGAATACCAGGAAGCTCTTGCCTCAATAATGGGAAATAATGAGCCCTAGAGAGTACTTCTCCAGATCTGCCTAACAAGTCATAAAAACAAGATTCAAAAGGATCAATTCTTTCCAAGTAATTCAGCTTCATCATCCCAAAGAGGGGGGAAAAAAACCAAGAATATTTACAGCACTGTATAAATAGCCATGACTCAACAAGGTAAAATTCACAGTGTCTGAGATCCAATCAAAGATTACCAGCCATACAAAGAAGAAGAAAAACATGATCCATATTGAGGAAAATAATCAATGAACTGAATCAAACCCAGAACTGACAACAGATGTTAAAATTGGCAGACAAGGACATTAAAACTGTCATTATAACTATATTCCATATGTCCCAAAAGTTAAGTTTATACATAGATAATAGTTTTTTAAAAAATGAACATCTAGAATTGAAAGCTACAATGTCTGAGATGAAAAATCTCAGTGTCTGAGATGGAATTAATGACAGACTAGACATGGCAGAAGAAAATATTAGTGAATTTGAAGGCATACCACTAGAAACTATCCAAAATGAAACACATAGAAAAAAATTTTTTTATACAAGAGCACCATTGAACTGTGGGACTTCAAGGAGACTGATACAGTATAAGTAATTGGAATCTCCAAAGGAGAGGAGTGTTGTGGGGTGGAGAGAAGAGAAAAAGTACTTGAAGAAATAGTAGCCAAAACTTTTTTTGAATTTGATGAAAACTATTAACCCATGAATCCAAGAAATGCAATGAATTCCAAGCACAAGAAACATGAAGAGAATGACCCCAAGGCATACCATAATCAAATTGCTCAAAATCAGTAATAAGAAGAAAATCTTATCAGAGGAAAAAAGACACTTTCGAGAAGAAAAAAGGTAAGAATAATATTGCAGATTTCTTGTCAGAATAATTAAAGCAAAAATACAACTTTTTAATTACTGGGAAAATATTGTCTACCTAAAATTCTATGCTCAGTGAAAATATCTTTTAAAAATGAAAACAAGATGAATACATTTACAGATACTCAAAAGCTGAAAGAACTCACTGCCAGCAGATTTGCACTCCAAGAAATGTCAAAGGACATTCTTCAGACAGAAAGAGCATGACACCAGATGGAAATATGGATCTACACAAAGGAAAAAAAGAGCACTGGAACTGGTAACTACATTAATACAAATATTTTAAAGCTTTTAATTATGTGAATATCTTTAAAAGATAATGTATTGTTTGAACAAAATGATAACAGTATATTGTATAAAATGTATGACTACAATAGCACAAGGGCCAGGAAGAGAGAAATAGACATGTATAATTGTAAGATTCTTGTAATATGTATGTAGTGGTATATTACTTGAAAGTAGATTGTGATAAGTTAAAGAGGTAACTATAAACCCTAAAGCAAACACTACAATAATAAAACAAAAAGTGATATATAACAAACAAGCCAAGGATAAAATGGACTCATAAAAAATACTCAATAAATCCAAAAGAAGGAAGAAAAAAGAAAGAACAGATAAAAGGTTTAGTAAATAAATAGCAAAATGATAGATTTGAATATAACCATATCAATAACTACATTAAATGTACATGGTCAAAACACCCCAATTAAAAGGCAGAGTTCATCAGAGTGGATAAAAAAGCAAAGCTCAATTATATGCTGCCTACAAGAAATGCACTTTAACTGTAAAGACAATTACGTGTAAAAGGTTAAAAATATATAACATGCTAACAGTAAACAAAAGAAAGCTGTAGTGGCTATTTTAATATCAAACAAATATCTCAGAGCAAAGAATATTACCTAGGATAAAGAACTTCATTTAAAATGATAAATGAGTCAATTAAGGAGAAGTAACTAACAATGCTAAACATTATGCCCTTAATAACAGAACTTCAAGATACGAGAAGCAAAAACTGTTAGAACTGGAAGGAGAAATAGAGAAATCCACAATTATAGTTGAAACAGTCAATACTCCTCTCTCAATAATAGAGGGAAAAGTAGGCAGAAAGTCATTAAGGACATAGTAGATTTTTAACAACCCTACCAACCAAATTGACCTGAATGACACTTGCAGAACACTCCAACAAACAATAGCAGAATATCGATTCTTTTCAAGTGAACATAAAACATTTATAAAGATAGACCATACTCTGGGTCATAAGACAAGTCACAATTAATTAGAAATGATTCAAGTCCTACAATGAATGATCTACCAAAGCTCACTTGAGAAGAAATAGACATCCTGAATCACCCTATATCTATGAAAGCAGTTGAATTCCTTTCCATAAAGAAAACTCCAGGCCCAGATGGCTTCACTGGTGAATTCTACTAAACATTTATGAAGAAAATAATAACAATTCTACAGAAACTCTTCCAGAAAGTAGAAGAGGAGGGAATACATCTCAATTACTTTTGTGAGGTAAGCATTACCTTGATATCAAAATCAAAGGCATTATAAGAAAGAAAACCTATAGTCCAATATTCTACAACAAGAAAAAGCAAAATGCCTTAATAAAACATTAGTGAAGTGAACCCAGCAACATATGAAAAAGGTAGTACAACATTACTAGTGTAGCTTATTCCAAAAATTCAAAGTTGTTTTAACTTTCAAAAATCAACGTATTACACCAGCTTAATAGACTGAAAAAGAAAAACCATATGATCATCTTAACAGATATAGAAAAGGCATTTGAGGAAATTAAATACTCATTCATAATTTTAAAAAGAAAATTCTCAGCAAACTAGGAATAGAAGGAAACTTCCTCAATCTGATAAAGGGTATTTATGAAAAACCAACAGCTAACATCACATTTAATGGTGAAAGACTGAATCTTTCCTCTTAATACTGGAAACAAAGTAAGGATTTCCACTCTCACCACTTCTACTGAACATTGTAATAGAGGTCCTAGCCAGTGTGAGCAGGCAAGAAAAAAAGAAGGTATACAGATTGGAAAGGAAAAATTAAAACTATCTTCTTCACAGATGACATGATCATGTCTAAGAAGAAAATCCTAAGGGATGAAAAAAAAAGCTACTAGAATTGATAACTGACATGGTCACAGGATATAAAAATGTATTGTGTTTCTGTATACTAGGAATAAATCATTTGAAACTCAAAATTTTAAATACTATTTACAATAGAAAGGAAAATATTAAATACTGAATACTTTGGAATAGATTTAATAAAATATTTACAATTCCTGTACAAAAGAACCTTTCTCATATAAAGAAGAACCAAATAATGGAGGGATGTACCATTTTCATGAATCAGAAGATTCAATATCATTAAGACATCAATTCTCCCCAAATTGTTCCATTGGTTGCATGAAATCCCAATCAAGATCCAATCTCATTTATTTGAAGAAAAAGCACAATTTGATTCTAAAATCTATATATATATATATACGTAAAGGACCTCAAAAGCCAAAAACTTTGAGGAAAAAAAAGAAAAACAACAAAGTTGAGGGACGACACTATCTGTTTTCAAGACTTATTATACAGCTATACTAAAATACCATGGAACTGGATTAAAGACAGACAGTAGTTCAGTAGAACAGAATAGAGAGATCAGAAATAGAACACTCATATATGGATAACTGATTTTTTACTAAGGCACAAAGGCAATTTAGTGGAGAAAGGATGTTCTTTTGAAGAAGTGGTACTGGAACAATTGGATATTCATATGCAAAAAAAAAAAGAACTTTGATTCATATAATATCATATATAAATATCACATACAAAAGTTAACTCAAAATGAATCATGTAACGAAATGTAAAGCCTAAAATTATAGCACTTCTAGAAGAAAACTGAGAAGAAAATCTTTGTTACCTTCAGTTAAGCAAAGATTTGGTAGATGTGGTACCAAAAGCATGAGCCACAAGAGAACAAATTGATAAACTGGACTTCATCAAAATTAAAAATGTCTGTTCTTACTCTTAAGAGAATAAATAGACAAGGGACACACTTGGAGAAATCTTTGCAAAGTATATAACTAATAAAGAATTTATATCCAGAATGTATAAAGAGATCTTGAAATTCAATAATATGAAAACAAACAATCCAATATAAAATTTGCAGAAGATATTTGTGAAACAGATACCTTACTAAGGAAGATATCCAAATAGCAAATGAGCACATGAAATGATGTTCAACATTAATAGTCATTAGGGAAATACAAATTAAGTGCCACTTCATACCTATCAGAATGTCCAACATTAAAAAGACTGATTATACAAAATGTTGATGAGGATGTGGAAGAACTAGAACTCACATACATTGTTGGTGGTTATATAAAATGTACAAGCATTTTGGAAAAGAATTTGGTAGTTTATCTGGTTGTTAAATGTACACTGGTAATTTAATCTGGCCATTCCTCTTTTAGGTATTTACCCAACACATTACATATGTCCATACAAAAACATGTACATAAATATTTATAACAGACTTGTAATAGTCCCAAAATAGAAACCATTCAAACACCCAAACATTCCTCAACAGGTGAATGGATCAACACATCTTGGTGTATCCAAACAATGGGATACTGCTCAACAATAAAAAGTAGTAAAAGCCAGTCACAAAAGAAAACATACTGTATGATTCCATATTTATAAAACTGTAGAAACTGCAAACTAATCTATATTGACATAAAGCAGATTAGTGTTTACTAACCTGCTTAGGTAGTGATGTGGGGAGATGTGGAAAGAAGGGATTACAAAGAAGCACAAGGAAACTTTTTGAGATGAGGGATATGCTGAATTTTTTATTTGTGGCGATGGTTTCACTGGTGTGTACATGTGTCAAAACTTATCAAATACTTTAAATATGTGTAGTATTGTGTGTGAATTGTATTTCAATAAAGCTGTAAAATATTTTTTCTTCCAGTTTTATTGAGATATAATTGATGTACAGCACTATATAAGTTTAAGGTATACAGTATAATAATTCGACTTACATACATCATGAAATGACTACAATTAGTTTAGTGAACATTCATTACCTCATGTAGATACAACATTAAAGAAATAGAAAAAAGTTTCTTTTTCCTTGTGATGAGAACTCTTAGGGTTTACTCTCTTAACAACTTTCCTATATAATGTACAGCAGTGTTATTTTTATCATGTTGTACATTACATCTCTAGTACTTACTTATCATATGACTGGAGGTTTGTACCTTTTGACTGCCTTCCTCCAATTCCCCTTCCCCCAACTTCCCCACCTCTGGTAACCACAAATCTGATCTCTTTTTCTATGAGTTTGGTTGGTTGGTTGGTTTCTGAAGTATAATTGACCTACAACACTATGTTAGTTCGTGATACACAACATAGTGATTCAATATTCCTATACATTTCAAATGATCACTATGATAAGTCTAGTTTCCACCTGTCACCATACAAAGATATAACAATTATTGACTATATTCCCCACACTGTACAATTCATATCCATGACATTGATTTTGTAACTAAAATTTGTACCTCAATCTCCCTCACCTATTTCTCTTCTCTCCCACCCACTCCCCTTGGCAACCACCTATTTGTTCTCTGTATCTATGACTGTTTTTGTTTCGTTATGTTTGTTCCTTTGTTTTGTTTTTTAGATTCCACGTATAAGTGAAATCGTACAGTGTTTGTCTTTCTGTCTGACTTATTTCACTTAGCATAATACCCTCTACGTCTATCCATATTGTCACAAATGGCAAGCTGTAAAATATTTTAAGTCAATTATATTTTAAAGAGATCAAAAAGTATTTTTAAAATGTCTTTTATATTTATTCACATTTCTGCATTTCCACCACTCTTGATTTCTCTATTTCTATCCAAATTTCTACCGGGTATTATTTCCTCCTTGCACAATTTCCTTTCATGTTTCTTGCAGTGGATGTTTGCTGATGATGAATTCTCTTAGCTGTCATTGGAGCAAAAGGTTTAATTTTATTTTCATTTTCAAAAACAAATTTTTTTCTGGGTATTAAATTCCAGGTTGATAATTTCTCTTTTAGTATTTAAAGACATTATTTTATTATCTTCTGGATTGAATAATGTCTCACAAGAAGTCTATTACAATTTCTATATTCCTCTATATGTGTCTTTTTCTTATGGCTGCTTTTAAATTTTTTATTTTATCACTGGTTTCAGCAATTTTATTGCATTGTGTCTTGGTGTGGTTTTCTTTATGTTTCTCCTGCTGTGGGTTCATTGAGCTTCTTGGATCTGTGGGTTTATAGTTTTCAGCAAATTTGGAAAGTTTTTGGTCATTATTTGTTCAAAAAAATATTTGTCTCCTTTTTTGTGTGTGTGTGTGACTCATTGGATTGGTTGAAAATGTCCCACAGTTTCATGTATTTTTTTTCTATTTTTTTTTCCTCTCTGTGTGCTTCAATTTGGATCATTTTTATTCCTGTGTCTTCAAGTTTACTGTCTTTTCTTCTGCTCTGTCTAATCCATGGTGAATCCCATCCAATGTATTTCCAGATATTGAAAATACAGTGTAATTTTAGATACTGAATTTTTCATTTCTAAAAATTCCACTTGAGTGCTTGTTATCAATATATCTTCTATTTCTCTCTGCATCACAGTCATAATTTCTTCTATTTTCTTGAACATAGGAAGCATATTCATAATAGCTGTTTTAACATCCTTGTCCACTAATTCGAGCATCTCTCTCATTTCTGGTCTATTTCTAATGTTTGATTTTTTCACCCAGAATGGATATTTTCCTGCTTCTTTGCATACCTGGCAAAATTATGGCCCTCAAGAACACTCTATGCTCTAATCTAGAAAGCTGTGGATATACTACCTTACATAGAAAAAAAAAGTACTTCGCAGATGTAATTAACTTTACTACTCATTTGACCTTAAGATAGGAAGATTATACTGTATTATCTAGGGTGAGCCTGACATAATCACATGGGTCCTTAAAGCAGAGGCAGAAGAGGAAATCAGGGAGATTCAGAGCATGAGCATAACTTGATGTACCATTGCTGATGTATAGGTAGAGCGGGTATCGTGACAAGGAATGTGGGAAGCCTCAAGGAGCTCAGGGCAGCCCCTAGCTGACAACCAGCCTAGAAATGGGACCTCAGGCCTACAACCACAAGAGCTGAGGTTAAGCTGGGAAGACGATCCAGAGGAGAACTAAGCAAACTGGCTCCTTGATCTCAGCCTTGTGAGACCATAACCAGAGTGCCCTGTTGAGCTGTGCTGTGCCTGGACTTCTGACCCCAGAAACTGTAAGATAATAATTGGGTGTTGTTTGAAGCCACTAAGTTTATGGTTATTTGTTATGGCAGCAATAGAAAACTAATACATCTGGTAACTTTTGGTTGGATGCCAGACATTGTGAATTGTACCTTGTTGGGTGCTAGATATTTATGTGTTCCCATAAATATTTTTAGTTTTGTTCTGGGACACAAGTTATTTGAAAACAGTTGGATCCCAGGACTTCCCTGGTGGTCCAGTGGTGAAGAATCCACCTTGCAATGCAGGGGACGCTGGTTCGATCCCTGTTGGGGAACTGAGATCCCATATGCCGTGGGACAACTAAGCCTGCGTGCCACAACTACTGAGCTCGTGTGCCTCAACTAGAGCCCACGTGCTGCAAACTACAGAGCCCACGTACTCTGGAACCCGCGTGGCACAACTACAGAGCCCATACACCCTGGAGCCTGTGCATCACAACTAGAGAAGAAAAAAAACCTGCACGCCACAACTAGAGAGAAGCCCACGCGCCAGAACAAAAGATCCTGCATGCCTAACGAAGATCCCACGTGCTGCAACTAAGACCCGATTCAGCCAAAAATAAATTTTTAAAAATAATAAATAAATCTTTTAAAAAAATAGTTGGATCCTTTCAAGGGTTGTTATTTTATCTTTTTTTAGGGTGATTCCAGAGCACCCTTTGTTCTAGAGATAATTTAGCCCCACTATTCAGGACATACTTCTGGGGACTCTAGCTGATGTCTCCTGTATTACAAGGTTTTCCCACTCTGACTGGGGTGAACAAGAACAATTCCCAGGCCTGTTTGAGCTCTGGAAATTGTTCAGTCTGTTGCTCTCTAGTAGTTCTTTTCCTGGTGGTTTTTTTCACATGTGCTCAGGTGAGTTCTTAGCCAAAGACCCAAGAGGACCCCTCTGCTGTGCTCCGGAACTCTTTCTCTCTTTGCAGTTGTCACCTCTCCAGTACCCTTCCTCACAAATTCTAGCCACCTTGGTCTCTCCGAACTTCAATCTCTGTTTCCTCAATCCAGAGTGGTAAATTGGTGAAATTGTAGGACTCACCTTGCTTGTTTCCTTTCTCTAAGCAATTACAGTCCTGTCCTGCCAGTTGTTCAATGTCAGAAAACCATCGTATCCTGTATGTTGTCCAGATTTCTGGTTGTTTAAAATGAAAAGGTAAATTCAGTTCCCATTACTCCTTTATGGCTAGAAACAGAAGTCTCTGGGGGAACATGTTAAATACTGAAGCATGGATCCCATCCCAGGATGTCCTGGGGGACAGACCTGGGAATTTTTAAAAGCGCTCCTAGTGGTTCTAATGTGTAGCCAGGGCTGAGAGCCACTGACCTGCAAGAGCTGGAGAGTGAAACCAGCCAGCCTGACTGCAAGGTTTTCCACCCCATGGCAAGTCCATGTCTTTCTCATCTGATCATCAGAGTCTGGGCTGCCTTATGCTGGGTTCTGTGGAGGTTGGACCAACCCATGTGCCAGGATGTCCTGAACAGCAGTGGGGCTCAGCTCCTGACTTTCCAGTGGCCCCACTGAAGGGCTGTGGGCTGAGGCAGCCCTTCACACCTTCTCCTCAGCTCAGAGCCCCTCCTGACATTCAACTCCCATCTCTGCTCCTGCTTGAAGCTGCTGATAAAAACACAATCAGCCTCTTGAATTCCCCACTCACTCCCTAAAGATGGGGAGGCATTAGTTGCTACGGAGATGGCACAGCTGGAGCTATTTGGTAGGGGCAGATGACAGGGAGGATGGCTTCCCTGGGTCCTCCATTCCCCTCACACCTTGGGCCAGGGTGTCTGGATGTGACAGGAGAGGGGAGTGGTCACAGGAGAGGGGAGTGGTCTCAGGAGAAAGTCATAGAATTCGGGGGGGTGGGTCATTACAGACTCTTTGTCCAATGCTTTCATTGTGCTGATGGGGAAGCCAAGCCCAGAGAAGCAAAGGGACTATCCCAAGGTCATTCAGAGTCCATGAGGGGCAGGGAGGGGGCAGGTGGATAGCCAAGTACCTTAGCCACCTGCCTACCTCTCCTAAGATCAAGGGCCTGAAAAGGAACCAGGCCATGTTAAATGACTTGCCCAGGGTCCCTCAGCAGGCTGAAGCAGGGCTGAGGGCTCCGCTGTACAGACTGCTGCTCTGGAAGGTTGAAGGGCTGCTGCATCTTGGCTCACCCTCCCTTTCAGGGGCCTTGATTGAGCCGTGTGGTTCCCTTGGAAACAGAGCTGCTTGTCTCCTGGGGTCAGCAGCACTTAATCTACGGTTACTACAATTTTGATGCCAGTGGGGGAAGGGACCCCAAACTCTCTCCACATTCCTACACCACCCTCCACACTGCTGCTTCATGAGGGTGCACGTGCTTTCTGTCCTCATTCTCACATGCAGCTTCCTCACATGTGGGATACATGCATGCACACAAGCATGCACACACGCTTTCTCCCAAGCTCAGAGAGCTTTTAATGACTCTTGTTTTCTAACCCCCAGTTGAAAAGGAACAATCGTGTACCTACAAATTACCCTGCTTTTGTGCCCTGAGGTTGCCCAAGCAGTAGAATTGGAACACCCTTTCCTTTCAAATGCTATCTCCACAGCAGTATAATCAGATTAAGAGTAGGATAGGGGAAGCAGGCCAGAGGATCCATTTTCCTTGCCCCCCTACCTCCTACAAGACTCCAGTGTCTGCCAGGAAAGTCCAGGCTATGTTGGGACTTCGGACACAATGAAGTTTTAAAAAATCTGCATTACAATTCATCACATATACTCTGCTCCTGGTGGAGTCCTTTGAGGGCTGGCTTCCTGTCTAATCTCCACTCTAGCTCCCTATCATGCTGGCTCCCAATGGGTGTGTGCTGAATAAAGCTATCCTGGGTTTCAGGAAGGCGGAGATGAAAACTTTGAGCCAAGATGGATGTGGTCCCACATCCCATGCCCTGATTCTGACCCATGAAAACAGCTGACATCAAGGAAGAAAAGGAACGGCTTCTAAAGTGTCAATTAAGGTTCACCAGGGACCCAGGCAGAGGATGGAAGGAGAAACATAGCCCAAACCAGAAAACAATAGGTTTGAAATGAACCTGTAGTTCAGAAGAGAGTGTCTGAATGAAGATAAACTGGGGGAAAAGAACTTCACGCAAATAATAGAAAAAAAAAGAAAAAAAAAAGGCAACAGCAGGACTTATAACCACTGGAAAGTCCAGGCAGTACAGTTAAACCAGGACAGAGAAAGAAGGACCCTTGAGTCTTGTCTGGTGTCCTTCTCCAAGAAGAAGAATGATCAGGAGCCTGACACGGGCTGTTGGTGAACACCTGCATAGTTATGTGATCAAATCCCTAAAGGCAAAGACATACGCATTTAAGATTTTGATAGATATTATTAAACTATCCTTCAAACATATTGCAGCAACTTACACTTTCACCAACTATATATGTGAGTGCCCATTTCTCCATGTCCTCGCTAGCACTGGGTTTTATCAAATTTAAATTTTTGCTAATCTAATAATATACAGATTTAACCTTGTTTTGCATTAATGGTGAGAGATTGAGCACATTTTCATATGTTTATTGGCCTTTTGTATTTCTTGCTTCTATAAACTGCCTGTTTAAATCCTCTACTCATTTTTCTCTTTTTCTTATTGATTTTTAAGACCTTTTTGTATGACAGAAAAATTAGTCTTGTCATATTTGTGGCAAACATTTTTGTAATTGGCTTTTACTTTGGAGAGGTCTTTTTTCCCATAAATATGTTTTTAAACGTTTATATAGCCAAATGCAAGGATTTTTTCTCTATGGTTTCCAGGCAGCTAGCTGCTTTAAACAAGTTTGCCTTCTAGTATGCACCAGTTATCTTTGAAGTTTCTGGAAGAACCAGCAGATATGTTTACAGAAGCTGAAACAGCAATCCTTGAAAAATCATGGAAAACTAAGGAGGGGCAAAAGGAGGTCAATAAATGTCCCAGTTTTCCAAAGAAGAGAGAGATTCCAGAAATGTTAGACAAATTAATTTTATGTTAGTTCCAAGTAAAATTGTAGAACTGACCATTAAGCAGGTAATCTGGGGTCAATTATCAAAGGGTGTGCGGGCTTCAGGAGCTGGCATGGGTTCCCCAGGACGTCATGCTAAACCTACTCAGTTCCCATGTTTGTCAGGGTCCTGGACAGATGAATCAGAAGATTACTGTAGACCTAAGACTTCTGGGTAGGGCATTTGATAAAGTCTCTCAGGACTTCCCTGTGGACAGGATGTGAGCCAGATCCATAGCTGGTTGAACAACTATATCCAAAGAGACGAATTAATTAATCAATATCAAATTGGAGGGCTCTCTAGAGGCTACAGAGCTTTCTCTGAACTTGACCATGTCTTGTTTAATGCTTTTATCAGTGGCTTGGATAAAGGCACAGAAGGCCACTTATCAGATTTACAGAGAACTCAGGCTGGGAGAGAAAGTTAATACAATGGGACGTTGGAATCAAGATACAAAAAGATACTGCCAGCTTGAAACAGCGTTAAGAGGGATAAATGTAAAATGCGGTGCTTTTTTTGGTTGGGGGGGTGGGGCAGTGTTGTGAATAAGTAGAGCTTGGGAGAGATACGGGTTAAAAGCAGTAATTTATGTGGAAAAAGACAGACAAATTCTAGATGTGCCTGGTTTGGAAGAAATGTCTTGGGACCCTGCAGGGACTGGTTCCACTGGGCTCTGTGTTGCCCTCATGGGGGGTGGTTCCAAGATCAGGACATTCACCTGGAGAAAACCCAAGAGGACAAGCTACCGACACTAACCATGGCAGGGCTGTCCTGAGAACAGAGAGCAGATGGACACCTTTTGGTTCCAGCTGGCTGAATGAGATCCAGCTGGTACATTGACAAGGAGGAAAACTGAGGCTCAAAGAGAAGAATTCTCTAAACAGCAGACAGCCCAGAAGTCAGAGATCCATGCCTGGGCTGGGAGCTCCCTGGCCACCTTCTGGTTCAGGTGCAAGGCTGGAACAGATCGCTTTGCTGTAGCTTTGGATTCTACCAAAGTTCAAGGTCACTTTCAAATGCAAAAGCAGCTTCTAGATTAGCCCCAGTACCCATCCCTGCTGGCTTGCTGTCCCTAAACCCCTACGGGGTAGAAATCCTGGACCTCCCACTGTGCTTCTTAGACACACCCTCTCCTCCTTACCCCAGTCTTAGGAGTCCCCAAAACATTTCAGGGCCTGGTACTAGCTCAGTCACAGAGAAGAGGTCCTCAGCACCTGGCACGAGGTTCCATTTTTAGGAATTCTGAATTCCTCAGGAGAAGCAGGGCCCAGACCCTCCCTGAGCAGAGCCTGGATAGGGGAGGCCTTGGGGTGGGGTTGGCTGGGAGGGGAGCTGACTTCTGAAAAAACTTGATCTTCTGTCCTTTCAGGCACCCCTTTCTGTGGCTGTGGGCTACTCACATCATATGACAATGTCAAGGCCACAGAAAAGGTTAGTGTCCAGGGTACATCACGACCTTCAGAATTACCTGGTCACAGGAACCACACACCACAGATTCCCCAAGTCACCCCCAGGCACAGCTACCTGGGCACATGCTCAGTCTACCATGCCGGCCTTGGGGCTCCCGACCCCCATCACCCTCACGGATATGTTTGAGGACATGGCCAGCGAGGAAGGTCCCGTTTGCCCAGCCAGCTTCTGGCCCTGCATTTCACATGCCCGACACACACCACCTCCAGTCACTTCCGGCCACACAGCCACTTCCTGCCACACTCAGCAGCCCAGAGTGCCCTTTCAGGGGAAGAGCAGCCCAGCTGCCTTATCTCCCACCATCATTTGCATCCTCCGCTGACATCTGCTTCCTGCTTCCTTCCCTCACTCCCACCCTCCCTCTCTGCTACTGTCCCTTCAGACCCAGGTCTGCTCCCAGCTCTGAAGTGACTTCCCAGTGCCCCCGCCCCACCTGTGAGCTGGGGGGAAGGGTGCTGAGGATCTTTCCAGGTTCTTCTTTGACTCCTTTGCCTCAAGCTTTCAGAACCTGTTTTCTCTATACAAAATGATGATCTTTCAGATTTCTTCTGCATCCAGCATCTAATAACCTCGCATTTTATACACTTCTGCAATTCTAAAATCCAAATAAAAAATGGTCTGCATGTATGACGAGCCTACCACATGACCGGCTCTGTGTGTCGTTCAAACCTCTGGAAACACTGGGGCCTGGTAGTGTTAGCCCAAGGGGAGACCGAGGCAGCGCTGAGAGGTTATGTAACTCGCCCAAGGTGAGCGAGCTGGCCCATGGCGAGCCAGGACTGAAGCCAGGTGGTGGTGTGGCTCAGGGTCCACACCCAGCTCCCATGTCCCAGCAGGTTCCAGGACTCCATGAGCACATCTCTCTCCAAGGCCCTAGGAAGCAGGAACCGACGGTTCACTGGCATCCCCTTCCTGAGCGTAGCCCCTGGCACATGTGAGGGCTCAGGACACTTGGCTGTGATGATTATCACAGGTTCCCCTGGAGGTCCTGCAGCAGGGAGTCAGCTAGATCTGGGGTGAGACCCCTGCTCTGCTGCCTGAGGCTATGAAAAGAATCAAATGTCCAAATTGCCTCTTACAGTTTACAAAGCACTCTTACAACCACCCTGCGCATCATGCATCGACAACATTCCAACCTGAGGATGAATTAAATGAGGCTCAGAAGTCCCACAGCTGGAAGGCGCAGAACGGGCCTCGAAGGCCAGGTCTTCGAACTCATTCCTCTGTCCCAGGGCCCCGTCCAGCCCCAGGCCCCCACACAGAAGTGGGTTTTGAACGGAGGCTGCTCAGAGCAGCTGCCAAGTCGTGCAGGGGAGGATGCCACCTGTCCTTCAGACTGACGTGAGACAAGGGGCTGGCTTCCCCCTCCTCGTTCGCCTGGAGCTGTCAGGAGCCCCCCTGCATGGTCACATAGCTCTCATGGCCAGGCCCTCATCCCCGAGATCCAGGCTGGGCCCAGCTCACCTGTGAGAAACGCTCTCGCAAGTACCCACCTCTCAGGGAAACACCTGTAAATATTTGGCCGTCTGGTGGGCTGGGCTGTGTCTAGGGCCAGGTCCAGAGGCGGGTGTGGGCTCTCTAGTCTTTAGGCAGCCTGTATACCGACAGGTGTGTCCAAGCAGCTGCTTGGCCTGAGGCGTCTGAGCACTGGCGCCTGAGGCTGCTGGGCGGGGCCGGTCGAACGCTAACGAGCGGGGGAGGAGCCCGCGCAGTGGCCCCGCCCACCAGCTTCGTGCACGGAACAAGCTCCCAAATATGGCTGCCGCCAGTGTCTGTCGCCAGCGTACTGCACTGCACCCCTTCCCCAGGAGGCTCTCCGAGACCAGCAGGTGGGTCCGGCCCAGGCTCCTATCAAATGACTGCTTTTGCCCTGGGTCCTGGTGCCCGTGAGTTTGTGTGCGCCCTCCAAGAGTGGAGTCTCCGTTTCCCCCAGTCCTGTGGGTCTCCCGCAATTAAGCCCCACTGGCCTTCAAAGCCAGATGCTCTGGGGGCTTGTCTTCCTGGTTCCAGACCCCCCTCCTCCCCCCCACCGCAGGCTGGGGAGCCTGACGTAGGGCTCAGAACTCTAGCTCCTGTAGGAGAACCTCTGCAACATAATTATTCTCCAGTTTGTGGGTCGCTCACGCCCCGGGGGTATGGGACTTGATTATATCGCGAGTCCGTCCCTCCTACCCTTCTCGTTGTGGTTCCTTCTTCATGTCTTTAGTTGTAGAAGATTTCTTCTGGTAGGTTCCAGTCTTTTTCATTGATGGTTGTTCTGCAGAGAGTTGTGATTTTGGTGTGCTCGTGGGAGGACGTGAGCTCAGGGTCTCCCTTCTCCGTCATCTTGGCCGACAGACACCTGTCTAAAAAGTGAAATTTCAGCCAAATGTCCAGATGTTTCCAAATAGCTGTTGTGCACTGGGCACGCCAAACATCTGATGGCTTGAACTACCCCATCCACATGGCTGGGGTACAGCCACCCTCAGCCTGTCATCTATGATTTTCTGTGACAAGATCCCGGGTGGGGGGCTCCATTTGGGTCCTGAGGGCTGCAGGTCTGGGAGGGATTTTACGCACATGGCGCACCCTTGCCTCCCTTCAGCCCTTCAGAGGAAGAAGGCTCTGGTCATCCTGTGGCCCTTCCCCTGCCCTGCTCCCACTCCAGGTCCAGCAGGGCAAGGACCATTTAGTGCTAGTTTTTGGTTGGTTCTCTCTGGAGGCCCAGCCAGCACAGGCAGACGCCTGGAGCAGGTACATCCAGAAGCATGAAGGAAAATCAATGTCCCATTTATCAGAGGACTCAGACTTCCCAACGTCTTAGAGATGAGCATTCCACAACCACCAGACTGCCTTGTTTAGAAGGGAAACTGGAGGCCCAGAGAGGGAGAATCCATTTCCCATGACAGAGCCTGACATTCCCGCCCCCCACCCCTGCCCGCCATTGTGCTCAGCCTCAAGCTGCCTCGTGGCTCTGGGGAGGGCGCCCCCCACCCCGGCTGAGCCTGGAACCTGAAGGGTAATTTCCTCCACCATCTCTCCCAGCACCCCCAGCAGCACTGGACAGCTGGAGTCCCAGGGAGCGGCTGAATCCATCACCCGGGGCAAAGACGGGGCCTGGGGTATGTGTTAAAACAAGAAAACCAATCAGAGCTGAAAATGAAAGGCAGTGGAGGTGTGAAGCGAGAATGGAGACTGCCAGATGGGACGCTTGGGTGGCTTGTGGCCTGTGCAGTCGGGTAGCCACTGCCCGCACACCTGCCCCCAGCAGGTGTGGACCCTCCTCGGTGACCCGCTGTTCTAAGAAGAGGTGGCCAGTGGGAACCATGAGCCTGCCTGTCTCAACCTAAAGAGCAGGTCTCCAGTCCAGGGCTGAAGTGACGAGGGAAGGTGGGAGAAAATTTCCATATTTATTAGTCTGTCAATCCTCAGGCACCTCTCAAAGTCAGTACCCAGATATTCCCTGTTGTGATACCCAGGCTGAGACAATCCTCACTCATCAAGAGTGATCTAGGGTTCTTGGAGACAGAGTCCGGGGAGCTTCTGGATTCCAGGCTCCAAAACTCCCTCCCCATCAAAGCTAGGGGTGGGTATTGTGTGGGTACCGGGTCCAGGGAACAGGTGGTGAATACCGACCAAGCACGTGTCCCAGGCCCGGTCCACTTTCATTGAGTCCAGTGTCACACTTGTGAGAGAGAGTATTTTTGTGCCCACAGACTGGAACTCCCAGTGCTAAAGTGATTGTCCAAAGTCACAGACCGTGGAGGGACAGAACAATGAGTGGGAAGCTGGGGGTCGCTGGAATAGACTCCCTGCCAGGCAGCCGGTCTCATCCGGGCCATGACCACGGTCCAGGTCTTCCTGAGGGGCCAGGCCCTCCACGTTCAGTGCCTGGAGCAGGCCCAAGCACAATGTCCCCTCAACAAATACTGACAGAGCGCCTACTGTGTGCTGGGCACACGGCCGTAGTGGAGGCAACAGAGTCCTGTCCCCATGGACATTACCACTTAGAAGAGTATAAAGCACCGAGTCCTCCCCTTCGTGTCCCCTCATTACCAATACCCCACGGTGGGACCCCGTCTCAGGACACAGTGTCTCAGGACACAGCATCAGAGAAGCCTAGATCGTCGGCCCCAGCTACTAGCTGCCCACCCGGATTACCACTCGTCCAAGATCCCATTTTACAGAAGGAGGAG
The DNA here is from genome assembly GCF_028023285.1 of Balaenoptera ricei. NCBI lineage: Eukaryota > Metazoa > Chordata > Mammalia > Artiodactyla > Balaenopteridae > Balaenoptera > Balaenoptera ricei. The sequence continues at coordinate 63,461,862 of NC_082654.1, read as the reverse complement.
GTGGGGTCCGCTGCGCACAAAGGTGGGCAACGGAGCAGGACTGCCTCCTGAGGCCTCCTGGCCCCGCTCCCCACCGGGTCCCCTGGCCCATGAGGTAGCAGTGGGCCTGCTCTCTGCTTGTGCATGGCCGAGGGTTAGGCTGGCACATGGAGGCAACTAAGGAGGGGGTGGGAGGGTCAGTAGGATGGGAGGCTGTACCCCAGGGGCAGGCTGTCGGCCTGGGTGGCCTGTGGAGCCCAGGAAACGAGAGAGTGGGCAGAGAGATGTGAGGAAAGCACATCCTGCTGGGAGGCCAGCAAGAACGGGCGGGAGTCGGGGGAACTTGGATGCCAGGCTGGGCCGACAGGATGCCTGTCTTCAGGCTGGGGGGCGGGGGGGGGGTAGTTGTAGTGGGCTCTGGGCCCTCAACCTCGCCCTGCTCAGATCTCCAGACAAGAGAGCAGAGCCAGGTGGCACGGTCAGGCTGACAAGGTGACCGCCTGCTCTCGGAGGAGGGGAGCAGCTAGCCCAGGCTGAGCCTCCGCTTCCCCTCTGCCTGGCCACCTCGGCTGACATGCCCAGTTGCTCCGTTTGCCTTAGGCTCCCAGCAAAGCCTGGGAGAGGACCAGCAGCCGCTCTATTAACACACAAAGGGTGGCCCGCAGCTGCTGACACCGGGTTAATTAAATCTATCGCCCCATCAATTCTCATTCAACTACTATTGACGGCCATTAGATGGGTGATAGAGTGACAAGGAAACAATAATAAGCTTGTCTTAACCCTCACGCTGTGTGGAGAGGCGGCATTACGCTAGGGTCTCCCAGGAGAGTCACCTTCCTGCCGTGGTCCACGGCTCCCTCCCAGGTTGACCTTGGCTCACCAGAGAGGCTGTTCCCCCACCATCTGGCAGCCAGCCAGACACACCTCACTTTTTGTTCATTTTGAAAATTCCCCCTGGGCTTCTCCTCTGCACCAAGCTGACAGGTAGAGAAGACCATGGCCAGGCTTGGACTGCCCCTTCTCCGCACTCCACACTCAACCCAGCCCTTCCTCTGGCAAGTCAAGTCCATCCAAGGCTGTTCCCTCTTAGAAGCCTCAGGCCAAGCTCGGCTCCCATAGCCCTGATGGTCCCGGCCACCCAGTCCCCCACTGGCCCGCAGAATAATGCTCCTCCAAAGATGTCCACATCCCAATCCCTGGGACCTATGACTGTTATCTCACACGGCAAAAGGTACATGGCAAATGAGATTAAGGATCTGAGATGGAGAGATTATCGTAGATTATCCCGGAGGGCCCAGTATAATCACAAGGGTCCTTACAAAGGAGAGACTAGCGAGACAGAGGAGATGTGACAACAGAGGCGGCATCAGACATGTGCAACGTGAGAAAGGCTGCACCAGCCATTGCTGGCCTTGAAGATAGAAGGCCACGAGCCAAGGAATGCAGGAAGACTAGACACTGGAAAAGGCAAGGAAACGGATTCTCCTCTGGGGGAGCGGCCCCACCAACACCTTTGTTTTAGCCCAGACAGAACAATTACAGACTCCTGACATCTAGGGCCGTAAGAAAATTAATTTTTGTTTTAAACCACCAAGTTTGTGGTCATTTGTTACTGCAGAAGTAGGAGAGTAACACCTGTTATGCCCATCCTATGCTCTGCCTACAGCTGTGTAAGCCACCCCAATTCACATTTCCCTGCCTTCACACATGCTGTGCCTTCCTCCCGAGGAGCCATCCCTGGCTAGTTGCCAAAGTCTTACTTCGAATTTCTACCCAGCACCTCCTCTGTGAAGCCTTCCCTGATTTTCCCTCTGCGTGGACAGCTTCATACATCCCGTGCCTCCACTGTACTCGCACATTCCTCTCACTGCGTGCTGCTCAGTTTTGTATTCAGTGTGAACTCCTTTAGCAGGGAGTTTTATCCACCTTCATAAGACCTGATCCTCTCACACATGGCAGTTCAGTAAACAGTCGCAAAATGACAACTGTAGGATGGCCTGGTCGGTTTTGTGCCGTGTACAGAAGCAGTAGAGCAAGGTGGTTGAAAATGAGTTCATGCCAATTTTATATCAAGTAAAAAAAAATCAAATATTAAACCTTAAATATTCATGCTGAAGTATTTAGGGGAAGTATACAAATAATACACAACTTATTTTTAAACACATCAAAAATAAGATGGGGGACTTCCCTGGTGGTCCAGTGGCTAAGACTCCACGCTCCCAATTCAGGGGGCCTGGGTTCGCAGCCTGGTCAGGGAACTAGATCCCACATGCTGCAACTAAGAGTTCGCCTGCCACAACTAAAGATCCCGTGTGCCGCAAATAAGACCTGACACAGCCAAAATAAAAAATATATATAAGATGGGTATGCACAAATAAGTGATAAAAACAAGCTTAGTGAAATGTTAATAGTGTATCGATGTTCCCTGTAAAAGTCTGTCAGCTGGGCTATGTTTGAATTTTTTTCACTGGGGAAAAACGTAAACACCTATGATGATTAATTCTGTGTCAACTTGACCAGGCTAAGGGATGCCCAGATAGCTGTTAAAACATTGTTTCTGGGTGTATTCGTGAGGGTGTCTCTGCCAGAGATTAACACTTGAATAGGTAAACTGAGTAAAGATCTCCCTCATCAATTACAGTGGGCATCATTCAACCCCCAGAGGGCCTAGATAGAACAAAAAAGGGCAGAGGTAGGTCTGCTTTGCTCTCCACCTGACCTGAGACATCCATCTTCTTGTGCTTAGGCCCTTGACTCAGACCAGGACTAACATCAGCAGCACCTGCTGATGCTTCTTAGGGATTGAAGTTTGGGCTGCAACTCTACCAACGGCTTTCCCGAGTCTCCAGGTGGCAGATCATGGGACTCTTCAACCTCCACGATCATGTGAGCTAATTCTTTATAATAAGGATCTATATCTATCCTTTTGGTTCTGTTTCTCCAGAGAACCCCAATACCCTAGAACTAGACAGTCTAGGATCATATCTTGCTTCTGCCACTTCCCAACCTTACAAACTTAAGCAAATTACTTAACTCTTCCAGGCCTGTTTCCTCATTTATAAAATGAGACAATAGCACCTTCTGTGGTGTTAGCTTGAGGACTCAATGAGTTAATGCCTGTGAAGCACTCAGGAGCACCCTAAGTGCCCAGTAAATCTTAGCTCTTGTGGTCATCTCTTGATAAGCCCTACATTTCCTTCCTTGCCACCCTAGAAAGGTCACCAAATGGCATGGCAGACACTTCGCAGCACCTTGGTGGCCCAGGAAGAGTTTCTATTGGGACTGGGGACAGAGGGGTGAGAAAAATATCTGCCAGTCAGCATATTTTCAATCTGAATGAGGAGACTGAGTCTTTCCAACCTTCATGCCCAGGACATGCTGGACACTGCTGCTGCCTCCTTGGCATCGGGGCTGCCTTGGAGCTCTAGGCAAAGGGAACAGCCCAGCAACGTATAAATGCATCAGAGCGGCTTCTGGAAGTAGCAGCAGTCAGTGGAGTTAACCACGGCCCTGTTGAACAGAGCATCTGAATTTCTACTAAGAGCCATGGGCTCTGTTGAGAAAAACTATGTTGGTGTGTGCTTGGAACAGTTTTACTTGAAATATTGAGAGTGGATCAGGGGGAATGGAAACCCAGAGACCAACTAGGATGCTCCTGCAGCAATCCAGGGTAGACAGAGGCAGTGGTAGATGGGGGACTTATGTACGACTCTCCACTTCCTGGTCTACAAAAAGGATTCTTATTCTTAGCCTTTACTCCAAGTCTGGCACATCCGGTTCACACCTGCTATTAAATTCAGTCAGGGGCCTTTTACCCCCAGCTCGTACTGAGGTCCTTAAGAAGAGGAGTGATGTCAAATCCATCTGCATCCCGCAAACCTAAATAGGTACTTAGAGAGTAAGCAAACCCCTGCTAGAGTGAGAGGGGGACAAGCCTGGTGGGGTCCTGGTGCTCATGAGAGGGATGGAGGGAAGGAAAGGTACTGATTCTTACAGCTCAAGCTGCTTACAGCCCCCAGGGGCCCTAGAAGGAAGGTGTAAAGGCAAAGGACAGGATCAGACCATTCCTCTCCTCTGGGTTTGGAAAAGGGTTGAAGGGTTGAGCCTCTTGCACCCAAGCTCTGAGCCATGCAGGCAAGGCACAGGTGAGAATAAGGCCTCTGGGTTAGAGGAGTGAGACACAGAACAATCAGGGGCAAGAGGGGCATTGGCTTGGTTGAACTCCTGGTGGAGTTTCTCTAGGATAAAAGTGAAGGGCAGTCAGAGCACTGAGCCTGGTGGTCAAGGGGTTCCGAGCATAACCAGGGTGTGAGGTCAGCAGGACAGGGGTTGCTGAAGATAGCTTTCTTAGACCTTCCAAGACCAGTTAAGACCACTTACCCATAAAGGAAGGCTCATGAGCAGATCTAACCATGCTCTGACAGATGCTGCGTGTGTGTAGGTATCAAGATTAGACAGCAAATGAAGAGGAGCTGGCTTTAAAAAGGTAAGAGCTGTGACAGGTCATACAGGCTTAAGAGGACAGGCTGGGCCTTCAGCCTGGGGTAGTGCCTTAACCAAGGCCAAAGAACACGCATTAGAGTATCTTCAGTGTTGTCACACAATGGCTATATTGATCAGAAACACTAATTTAAGCCAAAAAGGAATTCGAATATATAGCCCATGTAATGACTCAGTCAGATAACAGGGATCAGCCAGAATACTCCTTCCTCCCCACCCCACCCCCCAAAAATATCACAGCCTAGAACTGCTTCAAGATCCCACTGCTTTCACCTTCAAGCGTGAGCTATAAGATTAGCTGAGACAAATTATAGTTTCATATAAGACGCTGACACATCCAAAGGGCAAACATCTAGACAGAGGGCCAAGTCCACAGCAAGTCATGCTTAAATGTTCACTTCAGTCCACCCCTCTTTGGTACCTAACATCAACATCCACTCTTCCTATACTTAAAGGAAGTGTGATACAATTATTAGATACCCATTCTCTGGTCCCCCTAGCAAGGGGAGTATCCAAGTCAGCTATATTCTACTGTAATCCAATATAAGGTGATACTCAGTTTTATCCCAATCCTGTCATACTGTGACCTATGGACTAGAGTGTCAACTGTCCCCATGATACCTTACATAAGGGGGGAAACATAAGTCACTGCGATCGTTGTAAGGACATTTTACTAGAACAAGGCCATGGTTGTTTGTGACCCATCTTCCAAAACAGACTTCATTGTTCCCTTTGCCTTCAGGAAACTTCAGCTGATTGGGTTATTTAGATGGTGGAATGGGTTATTTAGATGGTGGAATGGGTTATTTAGATGGTGGAACTGGGTTATTTAGATGGTGGATCCAGACCTTCATTACTGAGAATCATATTGTTGGTGGCACTGCTAGTAGGAGGTGCTGTGCTCTACTAACCCACCCGAGCACAAGGCGTTTTGGCAGGGGATTGCCTGGATTGTGCCTGTACACCCCCTGCCTCTATTGCATAGAGTGATCTTGTTTTCTGAGACAAGATCACCCCAGCCAACATTGTAAACTTGCCCCCAACCCACCTTTCCTGTTCAAAGTAGCAGAGAAATGACTAGAGCTTGTCTCTACCTCTAGTTCAACGATACTTGTATTCTCTGGTAAAATCCTTTCTCTTTTAACTACTAACGCTTCTAACCTAGCAGAGGCCAGAAACCTAGGAAGGGGAAATTTAATGACTAGAACCTTTGTTACAGTGGGAGGCGCCACCTTCTTTTCCACCATTCAGTAACTGGATCCCAGCAGTCTGGCTATGAGGGAACCACCACCCCATTAGTCTCTGGTTTAGAACATATACCACAGCTTCTGATAGTATTGCAACCTCCCAGGCAGTGAATCCGAGGTAGCACAATGATGGAAGTTTCCATGGACTATTCCACAGTCCTATAAGGATAGCTGCTTCTGGGAGGTGGGATGCATGTGAACACAAGAGGATTCCATGGGCTTCAGCCTATTGATTTACGCCAAGAATCTGGTTCCTTCATCAGATGCAGTGGATGGAGGATATTCAAGTTTGTGGATGCTTTTAATATACTGGGTGGGCAGGGAAAGGTATAATTCCTTGGATTTATCTGTTCTGGTAATGGCAGATAGCTCTATATGAGTCCAGTGAAGGGAACCCACCATCAGGTAGCTGACTGCTTTCCCAGGTACTTTATCGGGGAGCTCAGGGTCATTGTTGCTGGCAAGTTGGTCTCAGTATCTGCCAGTTCAGTTCATATGAGAAGTTGATCCATGCATGGCCTTGATCTTGCCCCCATACCACTTCATTCATGAGTCCTTTAAGCAAGCACTGGGGTGCCTGAGGAAGGAGGCTGACCAATCAGAGGGCAAACCACCCAGCTCATCTAATTGAGAGCCTTCTCCAGAGTGGGGCCTTTGTGAGCATTCGCAAGGGATAGCGCCACATTTTGGATGTATTCTAAGAATTTTACCTGTGTACTTCTTCTTCCCTAAGCCTCCTTGTCACTAATCATATAATCTTGCTCCCAAGTCCATGGCTGGCAGTCATCGCCTTAACCTTTACAGGTCTGTGTAGATTTTTTAGACCATGTGCCCTTCCAGGCAAGAGATAAAATGGCCTGCCCAAAGTCCTGCCTGTCAGGAAGGCTTCCTTTTCTGTGGTCCTTCAAGGTCACCTTGAGTGGGGCTAGAACACTATAGCAGTCTATCCAGCTGATACTAGTATACTGTCTAGACTTGTATTTAGGTTTCTGTCCATGAGATAAGGATGGATTGAGGGATAGGTGGCATGTGTAGTCGTTATGTTAACCAACTACTCGTGTAATTTACATGTGTTCTTAAGACCTACCTGGACCTGCTCTTATGTAGAACTTCCATTTGATGAACCACTGGGCATGCCCAGTGATGGCTGGGTACATCACAGCTGGTTTGTGTAGACAGTCTCCACTTTCTACCAGGGACCAAATAGCAAGTCAAGTGCCACTTTAAGAACAGTTACTTGCAGAAGGCAGCCTCACTTTGCCCTAAAACCTCAGGAGAATCTCAGTGGACGCCCCTGTCAGGGCTTGCCAGGAGTTCCATAATGCATCCTGATTTGCTACAGACACTTGTACAGCAACATTCTGCTGGATCCTGGGAGCCAAGGGGCAGAGCTACATCCTGCTCTGGGTGCCACTCAAAGCCAGCCTTTTTAGGTCACCACTGAAACCGGAACAAATATGGCACATTGCTGTCTTCAAAAACCAAAAACAGCCCACCGAGTGTTATGCTTCTTACTGAAAGGATGTAAGGAAGGCCCAGCAGCAGTGTGTCCACTGAAGCACGGCTCTGGGTGACAGACCACTCCCTCTGAGTAGCATGAATGATGTGACAAGAGCAAGCTGAGTGGTCGCTGGGCAGCTTAAAGCCCATTGTTCTCAGCCACTGTTCTGTTTCCACATGCCACAGGCTGTGAGAATCTCACACCTTCATACCAGCTGCATTATCACCGCCTTCAGCCCCAACTGGGCCAGAATGCAGTCCATTTCCTTTAAGGTCTAGTTCTTTGCCAGCCAGCCCAGCTTGCAATTCTCTCAGGCAAGGTTCTTGGTTATAAGTCAAGAGGGGGTATCCGAGTTTGCTTCCATAATGGCAAGTGGGTGCTGCTTCCCACTGGGACCAAAACGGTAAAAATGCAGGTACAGGCAGAGGGACTCAGGCAAGCAGAAAAAGGAACTCATGAAGACTGGGAGTAGCCTGCAGGAGCCTCAGGAGAGCTGGAGTCTGGCACACAGCAGACCTGTCTGGTGAGGATACCCCAGCCCCACCACTGAGTACTAGATGCTCTAGCCGACACTGCTGATGTGACAGACGTGGCCATCTCCAGTGCTGCCTGGAACTTGATCTTGTTGCAGTTGTCACAGTTAGCAGAGAGAAGGTTATCATCCAGAGTCCTTGAAGCTTTGCCTCCTTGGCTTCTATTCCAAATCCAGGGAGGGAACATCAGTGGAGCTTTGGTCCCATGTCTATATTCTACCTGCAAGAGGGGGTATCCGACTTTGCTTCCGTAATGACAAGTGGGTGCTGCTTCCCCCTAGGACCAAAATGGTAAAAATCCAGGTACGGGCAGAAGGACTCAGCTAAGTGGTGGTCAGAGACAGCCAGCATGGCTAGGTTCATCCACACAACCCTGACTTCCCCAGGTTTGGCTCTCACCTGTTCGCACAGGATGGAAGTCCCTTGCCGTCTCTGCCACTCGCCAGGGAGGGCCACAGTCCAGGCTTCAGACAGATGCTGTCCTACTGGCGTTTTGCCCTTGAGAATGCCTTTGTCCATAGAGCCACCGAGGGAACATCCCTGAAGCCAAATCACAGCCACCATCAGAAGGCAGCTTCCATGCCAAGGGCCTGGGCTGCAAGGCCACCATCACCAGGGTGCCGGGGCAGTGCCTGGCTCTGGGCAGAAGACAGGGTAAGCAAGAAAAGGAAGTGCTATTAACAGCCTGGTTAGGATGATACCCAGTGATCCAGACTACAATGTTCAGCCCCGCTTCACCCCTGCCCTTCGTGACCATAGCGCTTCCCATTCCGTCTGCAGTCCTTTTGCCACGGCCGCGTGCTAGTGCAGAAGCAGGGCTATGTGATATGTTATCTGCTACTCCCGGGTCCCATCTCTCCCCACCCCAGGCCATGGGTTCACATGGCCTCCTGCAACTGGAGGCTGCGGTATGCTGGCTCATGCCCTCCAGGCATGCCTTCGTGGATGGGAAACAGGTGGCTCGTGTAGTCCGGGCCCTGATCTACTCATTCTTGGCCTCTAGCCAAACACAACTGCTAGATTTTTCTGTCCTTCACATTGGCTTTGGCCCAAGTCTTCCTTCCATGTTTCCCAAGAATTCTGGAACCTATACAGGTAAAGCAGAGGTCAGAGCAATGGTCTTAGATATTGAGTCCAGGCCTCCCACCATGGTGATATTTGTGCTGAGATGGTCTATCTTTTTAGCACAAGACTCCAGCCCCTAGTGATTCTACTGGGTGCCCTTGGGACCTTACATATGGTGAATGGAAGACAATGTATGATGTAGGTCAGGGCAGACCAGTTAGATATATAGAGACCCAAATTCCAGTGTACATATGGAATCTTTTACCTGAATAGACGTCCGTGAGCTGTAATAAGGACACAGGGAAAGCTTTGGGCCACAGGTGAGAAGCCACTTCTGTGAGTGTCAGAGTCTTGCTTTAGCACCAGGTTCACAGTCTCTGTGAAACTACTGCAGGTTCTCAGAGGGTTCAGGAGCCGAGTGTGTAGTCAGGTGTGAACCCACACTAGGGCTGCTAGTCCCATGGGCGGAGGTGGCTTGGCCTTCTCAGCACATCTGTCTAGGGCCTAATGGCCTCAGCCACTGTGCACACCAGCCTGGTCGGGTGGGTACAGAATTTGCTTGGACTCTACTTGTTCAGTCGCCTGCTTGTCCTAGATTCTACCAGAAGAACGAAGTCAGGAGCCACTCACAGGAAGGTTGATGCTCCCAGGAAGAAATAAAGGGAGAGATCCCTGGTTCTCGTGTGGCAGTTTCATGCCTGCTGGGAAGATCTTTTGGCTGCTCCATAGCAGTGACTGTGGAATCTAACGATCGTTCGGCATCCTGATGCTACGACCAGCTGCAGGACCACCACTAGTCAAACTGATGGATTGAGCTTTGCCAGCACGTGGACCGGGGGCCCACATCCAAGCCAGTGGTCTCCAGCTTCGATTCGAGCTCAGCTACTGATACAAGTTCTAGTTCAAACATAGACTGTTGACTTCAAACACCTACAAAACTTCTAGGAAATTCTGCTTCTGGTGCCTTCTCATCACTGCCAGTGTTTCAGGCCAGATTAGTCCACCCAGTGATCTTTATTGGGTTCCAAAGAAAGTCCGCAAGTTGGGGGTATACAAGCTGAAGATGGCAGCACCTCCTTCCACCATCTTGGTCACCATCCTTAGGTCTGGCTGCCGTAGAGGGTTGGTTCTCCCAGCCCCAATCTCTTGCCTCCTGCGCACCCTCCCCACATACCCCCTTCTCCCCTCTGAAAGCCTCAGGTTGGAGAAAGGCACCCCTGTGTTTAAGGGTTATTGTACTTGTGGCCTCAGCCTGATTTCAGGTGGGGCTGAAGCCAGAAGTGAGTGACGGCTTGGACAGGTTTACACTTAGAGCTGCCCTTTGCTAGAAAAAGTCCCTGCTCTAGACCCCTGCTGTTAGGATTTCACTGTATCAGAGCAGACTTTCTGAGCAGCACTGATTTCCCTGCGGGGAGGTAGAGAGGTCAGGAGGCCATAGCACCCAGGAGAAATGCCTCAAGACTTCTCTCTACAAAGGTCTAATGCCAGTAGCCTATTTCCACCTCCTAGACTATTACATTTTAGTGCTTGGAAGTATGACTAGGACACCAAGTACTTCAACAGATCTCTGCTGGGGAACATGAGATGCTTAGGTAGACCCTACTGTCCCAGTCTTGTCTGTGAGAGCCCCCTGGCTCAAGCTCTCCAAGGTGAGTTTCACTCTAGCAACCATGGATTATGCTATGATTCTATTATCCTGTGTTCTGTTCCATGCTCGGCCAGACCTCAGATCTATATAGAAAACTTAGAACTTCTAGTATACTGGTACCCTCTCAGCCTCTTGCCCTCCCTTCTCCAATTTCTGCCATTTGTGAACAAATTTTCCCATCCCCAGAAATGCTGCCTTGGTCCATACAGATCCCAGAGATATCATCCCTTCCTTCTGCTTATCACCTACACTCAGCTGATGCCTTCCTGCTTGGGTCATTGTTTCTACTTCAGCCTCAGCACATCCTAGGGCTAGAATTGCAAGAAGTCTGTGGAGGTCTTGTCTCCCCAGGGCTCTCCAGGCCTATGATGCTTGTTTCCTGGGGATGCTAGTCTAGAAGGCCAGAGGCAAACCAGCTTGTACCTGGAAGTAGATCCATGCTCAGTATTCCCAGCGTCTGTTCTCTTATACTTCCAAGACCATTCCTTTGGAGATATGGAAAGGGTGGGGAGGGTATAAGACTCAAAGGGATACCAGCCTGTACCCACTGCCCCAACTATGCGTGATGTGCTTAGGGCACCCTTAGAGTCTGGGCCAAGATCAGCCACCATACTAGCCCAGCACCCTCTGCATCTGGCCTTAGCCTCCCTTGCCAGCTCAGGCCAAGGGACCCAGCTGCTAGGGCCCCAGGCACTGCCTAATCCAGGGTCACAAGAAAGATTCACATGCCACTCCTGGAGAGCCAGTACCCCCAGCAAGGCTACAACTTTCTCTTCCTGCAAATTTAGGGAGCTTCAGTCTCACTCTTCGATGGAGAGGAAAGCTGTCTAGATGTGAAACTAGTACATTGGACTCACCCATGAACACAGACCCTCGTTCAAGGAGGAATCCTGAGGTCTATACCATCATAGGACAGATGCTGGCAACAAAGCCAGAGGTGTAGACTGCCAGCAAGGGGGCCAGAGCAGCCTGAGGGGCAGGAGCCACACCAAGAGGTCAGAGGCAACAAGTAGGACATAGTCAAGAGCCCAGGTACTGGGCCACAAAGAGAATGTTAGGCAAGTCTGAGGACCGAGAGAGGAGGGCGGAAGAGAAAGATGAGGGGCCCTGGAGAACATACCTCATGGGCAACAGGGAATCGGGATGGGCCCTGGTATAGAGAGAACACTGAGGTACATGAAGGCAACCAAAGGCTTGATCCAAGGGCCAGGGCTCCTACCCAAAGCAGGCGGGAGCCAGAAACCTACACTGGATGGACCTCTAGCAACCCAAGGGCAAGTTCAAAGGGGAAGTATGTATGGGAGAGAATAAAGGGGAACCAGCAAGGCTGTGTAGAAGATGAAAACCTAAGCTATGTTTCCCCTCTGAGAGAGATCCTGTCATATACAATGTGCATTTGTTGAGCAGACACAGCCCTGTGAGCCAGTGGGTACCTGAGTATACCTGCTTCTAATGAGCTCAGCTGGGGGGCACCCAGCCCCAAAAGAAGCTATGCAAGGTGCCTGCAGCCCTAACTTCTGCACAAGACCTCTGCTTAGAGATGCTCTTCCCTGGGGAGAAATGCAATTCTGAGCTCTGAATCAGAGTCAGAGCTTCCTGGTAAGTTTCCCATGCCAAGTGCAGGCTTTACCTGGCACAGCCCAGGGATGTCACATACTACTATGACCTGTCATTCATTACACTGAGCTCTGTAAAGGCAGAGACTGGGCTCTCTTACACCCCAGGCCATGACAAAGCTGATGTCCAGTAGTGTGTGTGGAGTTTTTAATAGAAGAGAGACCCCCCCCAGGAAGTTTCTCAGGTTGAAGAGACAGGCAGTACCCTAGGTGATGTGTTCTAGGGTGACAGACTTGGAAGGTCTGTGGGACAGATGTTTAAGGAGGCTTCCTAAGTGACCTTGGCTGTTCTAAGGACAGATACTAAGCAGAGTAAGGCAGGACAGAACAGCTCCTGGGATAACTATGGCAGGACAGTGGTGACCAGGCCATGGGCTAATTCTGGTCTCTGTCCAAGGGAGGACGAAGTGCTTGTCTGCTGTGATCTAGAAGACCCCTGTTCAAGGGGTATCCTTGAGGTCCCATCTTCTCTAATGGGACCAAGAAGCAACAGTATTAAGGGGGCTTTGGCCTCCTCGTGATTTCTGCTAACACCAGGCATGCCGTGTGCACGGTCTACTGCTTAGGTTGTTATTCCACATACACAACTGCATGACAAATATGACAAGCTCTCCCCATGTAAGAATTCTAAAGTAACTCCTGGGGCCAAGAGTTCTTAGGAGACATGACCTGGGAAAAGAGGCAGGAAGGAGAGAGGCTTACATAAGTGAATCTAGTGAAGGGGTGGGCCAGGACGAGTTCCAACCACATTTATTACTATCAGCCAGAACCTGACCCATATGACTAGGGTGAAGGGAAAACTGGGATTAAATTAGGCAGATTTAGACCTTAGACTGCCCCATCCACTGGATTATGAGCAAACTGCAATAGGTGAAAATTAGGGCTCAGAGGTAGGAGAAGCAAAACAGCTTTGAAGAGAAACCAGCAGCCCAGCTGGGACCCTAATGGACCTCACCAGGCAAGTTCCAGTGCCTGGAATAGCTGGGAGACAACACGCAAGCAGGCAGAGTGCCCGGATGCCAAGAGCTGTGGCCGCCATTACCCTTGTTTCCATGGTTGGCAGGAACAGAGGCCCCAGGTAGAAGGGAAGGCGAACGAGTTTGATAGAACCAGGAAGAAGGCTCTGAAGACAAGTTTCCACATAACAGCATTGAGTGGGTCAGGAGCCAGGATGCTCATAGCCGGGGTCCCCAGATGCCACTACCTGCTGCAGTTAATTCTGAAGAGATGGGAAATGAGCGAGAAAAGCCATTGGGTCAAGTCCTGAACCACAACTGAAATAAGGCCCCGTTTTCCATCTTGATTCTAGAACAAGCAAGTTCTCCCTATACCTTGGCTCTCAGGGAGCCACACACCTGGGAGGTGAACTGAGGGGGATATCCAAGGGGTTCCCGGGCATCCTGGGGATACCTGCCTCAGCCTGTGGCATCCTTCCCCGGCCTCAGATATCCACTGAGGCAGATCCTAGAAGGCTTCCGTGGAGTAAGGTCAGCAGCCAGCTTCTAACTAGACCCTCTATACAATTAACACAGTGACAGGAACTGAACAAGAGAAACAGAAGGGAAAGGTGAATGCAAACACTTGTTTCTCAGGAGACTTATTTTATCAGACATCGTTCACTATCTTCAGCTTATGTGCTGCTGGACACTTTCCATAATTAGAGTCTAGTTTCTTTAGAATTTAGAATCCATCTCTACCCTCTGACGTTCTGCAATTAGATTTTTTTTTTTTTAAAAGACACAGCTGAACAGCCCATTCTCCATCTCACTTTGTCTGCCCCAATCTGATAGTCCACCCCTATCTTGATATTCTTCCTAAGGCCTCCAGTAGCCTACAAGTAGCTTATCCCCTACGGACACTTCTGTCGTCATCTCTATTGCTCCGTCTCTAGCTATAAACCCTGGACAGAAGAGGTGACAGAGTTTACAGGATTCCTTGTTAGTCCTGCTTCTCGGCTTGTAATCTAATTTGTTTTTGCCTCTAAGGAACTAGAAGGATGTCTCAGTTGATGTCACACTGTGGACCTAAAGACAACCACTAGATGACCAAAAGTTTTTCTGCTTCTCTCCTTTAACCTGGTTCTATCTCCTAAGAATTTCTTGAACCCATCCGTTTCACTCTGACTCCCCAAACCCATTTCCCTTGCCTCCACCCTCTCATCTGAGGAGCTACAACTTTCTAAGAGGTCGCTAGCACTTCATGCCGAAGTCCCAGCCAGGCTCTTGTCTGTAGGCCTGAGTTATTTTTAAAGATAGTCTGATCTAGTCACCAGCCTCCTGCCCTTGCTTAGATCCCTTTTATGGGATCCTAACTTTCTAAGGGCACACAATGGAGTCTTCGACTCAGCGTAAGAATCCCAGCAGGGTCTGACTCTGGCTGAAGTCTCTATTGTCAACCCTGGCCATCTTTTCCGAGTTGGGGTCATACCAGCTCTTTATCTGGAATCCATACGCCTAGATACCTTTAACTTTAAGTCAAAAACAGTTAGCAACCCAATTCCGACAAGGCACTGACTGAGGAACACTTGGAAATTATGGAATTGCTACAAGATACTCTGTCCTCATTTCTTCAAATAAAGTTACAAGGCTAGGCACTTGAGCATCCAACCCTATCTTCCAGGGAGTCCTGGGGTCTGAGGAGACTAAGACAGCTCCTTCCCCAATACCAGCTTTAGTTTCTCTGCATCCCATAGTGTTCTACCTGGACTTAGGGAAATTTTCTACTTCTTAAGTGAGCTGGGGCCTCAGAGCTATAGGAGTCCAATGGGCAGCTGGCCTAGAGGTACCATGGTGTGGCCACAGGTCAACAATTAGAACGTGTTTATGAATCCTACCTGGTTGGTTTGGGGCCATCCTCGAGGCCTGACAGGGACACTAGGGAATCCCTTGAACTCAGTTCATCTTCCCCAGTCACCACTACACCACCCCACCCCCAATAAGCCAACTGCAAATGTAGTCATTCAAGATAAATATAATTATTCTACTATATACCATGTTTAGTCCCCAGAGAGATTAGCATGTCAGGCCTCCCAGTCAGGCCAAGTCTTATTCTCAGACATGGCACCTGAGGTGTCAGGTGTGTATAAAAGTGGTAGGAAGCAGGTGGCGATGCCTCTGGACTTGTCTGTACATTCAGTCCTTATCCCAGGCCAGCCTTGAGTCTCTTCTTCATAGCCCCCAACGCTGCCTTTTTCTTTCTTTTTTTTTTTTTTTTTTTTTTTTTTTGCTGTGGGGCTGTAGCTCCTTCTCCCCTCAGATCCCTGTGTGCCACTGACTTAGACATAATACGGTTTTTAGCTAATATCAGCTCCAGTTTCTCTCCTGTTCACCTCCAACCCCGGGACAGGCTCCTTGTATTTTAGTCAGAAGCACCTGTAATGGAAGGCATCTTCTAGAATCCAGGGCTGCCAGCTGACTTCCAGATGGCAGTTTCTAGATGGACTTGTCCAATTCTTGCTGCCTTGACTCTACACCCAGTACTATAGAAGAGCTGACAACTTAGTAAACAGACTCCTTGTGAAGACTTGCAGAACTATGCCTGTGGCCAGGCACCTGCTGGGTAGCCTCAGACCTTACCTATGCCCTCGACACCCTCGACAGCCTCAAGATCCACTCAGGAGTTGGAGCCCCCCTGGATGAAAACTGTCAAACCTGGCTGTAATGGAAGCAAGGGATGATAAACTGACAGGATTTGAGCAGGCTTGAGCCCTGGGAACCCACCCAGGCTGCCCAGCTCCCCTAGCCTGGGAGTTACGAGAAGAGAGGAACCCAGAAGAACATACAGTAGAGAGAAGTACTCAGACACCCTGCTCTGTATTACTACTGGCTTTGGTCACCAGTCAGGTAACTCTAATTCAGGGGGTGTCAGGAAATGCTACCTGGAAAAGGCCAGAAGGACCAGGAC
This sequence comes from Balaenoptera ricei, assembly GCF_028023285.1. NCBI lineage: Eukaryota > Metazoa > Chordata > Mammalia > Artiodactyla > Balaenopteridae > Balaenoptera > Balaenoptera ricei. The sequence continues at coordinate 63,445,870 of NC_082654.1, read as the reverse complement.
AGTTGGCTCCCATACATACAGAGCAGGGCAGAGAACCAGGTGTCCAGATGCTCCCTTGCTGTATCCTCTCCTGCCCCCCACCCCCCGGCCCCCGCACCTGGGATAAAGAACAGACTCAAAGGAGAAGAGTGAAAAGCTGTCCCCACAGGCCACAGAAGACATGCTGAGGGAGCAGGGCTCTGCACACAGGGAAGGAAGAATGAGGCAAGAGCCCAGCACGTATCCCTGGCCCTGCAGGCTGCCATGTCTTCTAGACCAGCGAGGTCCCCAAGTGATAACCCCAGGAGCCTCACTGCAATTCCTTGCCTCCTAGGGGCTGCTTTGTACTGGCCTAGGGTGGCCTCTGGGGCAGCAGAAGCCTACCCCTTGGTAGGCTTATCAAACCTCAGCCACTCTGAGTCTCGGGAATTCTCCCCAGGAAAGCACCTCTGCCAGCTTACAGGTGGACCAGGGGGATAGAAAGACACCCAGTGGCAAGTTAGGTGAGATTTAGAGTCTTCACCCCTGATAAGGTCAAGCCACCAATACAAACGGGAAACAGATCGGTTTGAGCTTCTGTGATTGGAAGAGTCCACAAGTCTATGTAAGTGCCAGAGAACCAGATCAACACCTGGCTAAACCCCCATATGCTGCAGAAGGGTAGAAGCAGCAACACCAAAACATTTAAGTGGATACTGAGTGTTGGTTTCCCACTGTTTTTGTTTTACGTATTCTTGTGGCAGAATGTTCAAATGCTTCCCTTTAAAGTTCTAGTCCAAGATCTAGTTTTGTACTTTCTAATAAGATGTCATCTTCATCTGCTAAGTGTAGGAAAAGAGTTCTCTTACTAGCTTGAGAATTCTATGGAAAAAAAAACCCAGTGGTGTTCTAGCTTCAGTTTGTACCAAAGTAGAGACAGTCTGAACTCTCCTCCAGGGGGTGGCCTAAAGAATTAAGAAGTGAGACCTTGGGAGAACAAGGTCACATGGTATCTTACCAGAAGCAGAGGGAACAGCAAGGTGTTGAAGCTCTGAACACAGCCTGGGCCCTACGGTGACAGCTCTGGAGATCTGGATTTGTCCCAGGAGCAGCAGTGGCTGTCATAGCCGAGGTAGAGATGGGCAGTGACGGAGTTGGTTGGGAGAGTATTTCCCAGTCCATGGGGTACATGTATCAGTCCAGGTAATGCTAAGTTATGGTCTCGTAACTCAGTTCTAGATGGCTTGACACAAAGGTTTACATCTGGCTCAAGTCTCATGAGGGTAAGGTGGTTTGTGCAAGGCTCTCTTCTTAGTACAGGCCCAGGAATGACAGGTTCAGGGTCACCTCCACACAAGAACATGTGGAAAGCACACCTACCCCTCTAATGCCCTGGACCAGAAGTGACATCATTTCCTCTTCCATCATGTCAGTGAGGTAACTCATGTGACTTGTGGTGCACGGCGACAGGGAAAGAGGGCATACAGAGAGTCACTGAACATAACTGACAGCAAGATGCCCAGTTCCTGTCACAGTCACTGCAGGTTACACTAACAGAAACAGCATCACTACCACACTGGCTGAAGAATTCTTTGAATGAGAACAGCCCTTGCCCCACCCCCCTCCCTGGCCAGTGGAGGATAGATGCCAGCAGTGGCCTCACATGTTGAATTTTACTGTTACCTTTATTACTAAACATATTAGCACAGAAGGACCTTTGGAGGCCAGCAACATTCAGGAACAGCCTTGAATATGGATGGCTCAAAACGTCAGTCCGTCCCTTTGGGCACAAAGTCACCATCAGGGCAAGACCTACCAGAGGCTTTGGCATAGTCTAAGATGCTACCTCGTCTTCTAGGAACATCTGCTCTCAGCAATCTCCATGACTGCGGTTCTCACCACAACATCAGAACGTGAAGGTGGAGTCAAAAGGGCCAGCCTTGGATGCCCCATGGGTGCTGTCAGCGTCAGACCCGCATAAGCCACAGCAGGTCTGAGTAAGATTCTAAGATCCGCCTCCAGCAGTTGGCCTGACCCTAGTCTCAGTGGCATGCTCGTCATAGCAGCCTGTGAAGTCCATACAGCCTCATTCACCTGGAGGGCAGAGGCCTTCCTCCCATTCACTGCCATATCCGCTACCCAAGGTGATGCTGCAGTGTGAACGGCTCACGCACGCTTAGAGGGTGTTCACTAGCACAATCGACTGTAAGCTCCCATCTATTTCAAAGTGCGTGCTTTCCCCAGGATAACACCCCTGGGAACCTTTCAGTCAGAACACAAAAGCTCTTTAAAGAGAAGCTACTGAAAGTTAACTAGGTCCTCACAAGGTCTCTGCTAGTAAAGAGTAAATCTGAGAAAACTCGCTGTTGGAACAGAGGTACCATCATGTGAAACAACTACATCAATCCCAGGAGGTGGGAAAAAGGAGTGGTGGACACCCAGGAGGAGCAGGATGGAGCTCCGTCTGCCAGTGTATCAAACCCTCTGCAGAGGAGACTGAGGGCAGCATCGCCTCTAAGTACAGCATCCCAGATCCAGGCAAGGACTGTCGGTGTGTGTCAGGATAGCTAATATATGGAGGCAGGACATTGAATGTCTGTCTAATGCTGAAGTGATGACACTTTGAATTTCTTCCTAATCACAAGGAGAGAGACTATGAGGGATCAGACTGCCACCTTGATCCAGTAGAAATTCACTAATCACATCTTCTGATGATACAACATGGAGTATTACCCAAAATAAATTTGAGTTCAACATTACACTAGACCTCAAACATTTAGATGCAAGTTCTAAGTTCCAGGATATACAGAAGATAGAGGTACAAGCTAGACAACACTAAAAGGCAGCTACCAAACCAATCTAGAATGTGGGATGTCCTAGAACTTACCTGGTCTCTTAAAGATCAGAAGGGACTATACTAGATTGAAACTAGATATATAACCAGACAAGTCATAGTAGGATTGAGAACTGTTTGAACAGGTTCTAGGGAACATTGGAGTCAATGGAGAAATCTGAAATATGAATTCAGTGAGCTGTTACTGATGTGAAGATAGATCAATGACTGAAAGAATTATAAGATTGTATTCAGGTTTGGTCTCATTTCATACGTAGAGAAATATCTGCGTAAGTACTAGACCACTGCAGTAGTGATCTCTGAAAGACATTTTTGCTTGTCTTTCTAGAGTAATGTGCTCCTTCTCATAGCAACTGAGTTATTGTAAATACAGGAGAGTCTGGAAAAATGTGGTACATCTTTTTTGACTAAAGCTGAAGACTTGACATTAAATTCTCAAATGATCCCACAAGTTCAAATTTGCTATATCTGCATGAACGTGAAGAACTAACTTGGCTCTCTGGAGATAATACTGCAGATGTTCACTGGCTAGACAACCCCCAAAGTGGCTTCAGGCAGGCCAGCGTGGAAACACCAGCTCTAATGACCAGTAGCCCACCACGGTGGGCAAATGCCTCTGGGCCAGTGTGAGGAGTCAGACAGCCTTCTTTCCTAGCTTGAATATGTTCTGGGCATTCAAAGATATAACTTATTTTGGAGCACTCTGGAAGAATGATTTTATTGCTATGGAGTATCAGATTTAGTTCCCAGCCAGAAAAGTCACAGGCCCATTCCACTTACAACTATGGATGCAAAAGACTGAAAAGTTAGTTAACTGAATCCAATGGTGTACGTAAGATTATGTGATCAAGTAGGTTTTATCCCAGAAAAAAAAGGAGAGTTCAGATTCAGAAGTCTAAAGGTGTTTTACCATGTTAATACAAGGAAGAAAAAAAAGTCAGGTGCTTTTTCTTCTAGCAAGGAAGATAGCTTACACCTGTTTAGGATTTAATTTAGCAAGCCAGGAAGAGGGAATGTACTTAACTATAAGGTTTCTAGGAATTAACCTAAGGTTCTAATAAGGTTCTGAGTGAATGAATAGTCCATGCTCTATAAAAGAATTAAGGATTTTGGTTCTCTCTAAATTCGTTTCATAAATTCAAAATAATCCCAAATCCTTAATTTGAAGAATACGTTTACTCTAAAACCTATATGGAGAAGAGTGTCTACAAATAGCTAAGTCAACTTTAAAGTATAAAGGGGACTTGCCCTAGCAATAGATTGCTATAGTGAGAGGCAGCATGGTATTTGTACAGGGACAGAGGAGCAAGGCCCAAGTGTGCAAAGGAACTATGACAAAGTCGCTACCACAGGCTAATGGTAAAGGATAAACTTGTTTAAATGGTATGGGGAAAAACCAGTTTACTCTAGTGAGAAAGACAGCTGAATACAATACCACTGTATGTTTCAAGTCTTTTAGAAAGCTCTTTAGCCATATTTTTTATAATGGTGCCTAGACTGATTATAGACCTAATATAATAGAAGAAAACAGGTTATGTGACCTTGGGATAGGAAACAATTTTGTAAGATCCTAATAGCATAAACCATAAGGCAAGACTTGAGGTTGCTCAAAGTTCTCTTCAATAGAAGATACTGAGAACAAAGTTATCAAAACAAGTTAGAATGTAATATAAAACCAATGAGGGACTATTCTCTTTGAATAAGAATCCCTTAAATATGAGACCTATGGAAACCCCAAAAAAGGCAAAGTCAAGGATACCCAAGACCCTATCATAAGAATGTCCAAACTCAGAAATGCAAATGATACTATGAGATCCCTTCATGCCCATTAAACTAGCAAGTGCCAGAGAGCTGGATTACATGAAATATTGACAGGGATGCAGGAATACAGAAATACTCATGCATTGCCATGGGGATGTTTACTGGGATGGTCGTTCTGGAGAATGATCTGGTATCATTTAGTCGAATTAAGCAATTTTGTTCCTGGGGTAAAACCCAAAAGGTTTTTCCTACAGGTAGCTAAGGCCACATGTACAAGGTTGTTCTTGGTGTTTGTGGTGACAGGGGCAATTAGTGTTCATTCCTGCGAGAACAGCTAGGAAAGATATGGTGGCCACAGCTCAGTATCATATAACAAAAACACTAGGTGTATATATAATGTGAATCAGGTAAGACCTGGTAGGTAAGAGACAGGATGACCCATTAATATATGCACATGAGACATTTTATAGTAATGGAAGTAAGCTATCAGCACCATTATGAATGTCTACAAAGTACCCTACATGGCTTCCATGCTCTTCTATGTCTGGATTCATTGACCATGTAATCACTATGACTGTGTACCCACTCATAGGAGTTGAACTCCATGTATTTCCCTGACATTAAGCACTACTTCCAAGACCATGATGCCCCTTTGGTCTGTCATCTTAGCATTTATTTTAGGGGTATCCTGAAGCAGAGTTTTTATTGGATATGATAAAGCATGCTTACTCCCATAGGCCATGCTCAGACCAGCAGAAAATAACCGTGCTTAAGGTATCCAGAATTAAATCCCATTAGATTCAGAGCTAAGACAGTCCTGGATGAGGAAGGGGTCATATATACATCTAAACACTAGGCTCTCATCAGGGTGAGGTTCAGGAACACCTGCTCCTGGCCATGAACTGGGCTTTGCCAGAGCTAAGTTCCCAGCCTAGGGCTCACTGAGCCTGCTAGTTTCTTCTGTTTGCATGAGTACAGTCTGAGGGCCAATGCCAGCTTTTCTCCTAGCAGCTTTTATGCCCCGGTTCCTAGGAAGAGCCAGTGCAGGATCTTTGGTTAGTCACTTTCTCACAGATATAGATTGATCCAGACTATGCTCAGAATCCCAGTGGTGCCTCTGCCTCTGTTTCCACGTAGTGCAGTCTGTGGTAAAGAAACCTAAATCTGAACTCACCCATTGGTAAGTTCAGTGCCTCCATATCAAGTGACCAGGTACCATGACCTAGTCAGCAGCTTTAAGCACAAATCCTTTACATGCCCATATAGCCTGAGGCCCTCACCATCTGGTATAGAAAATCCAAGTCAAGCCATGAGCCACCTGGACTTTGCTGCTAGGCAGACCTCAAACTCTGCCAGAGATAAATACTATTTGTATGATTTCCTTGCTCCATGAGCCCAGGAAACTAAAGCCAACTGTCCGCTTAGGAGGCCCAGTAGAAATCAAAGTCAACTGGAAGACATCAGGGCAGGTCATCTCTGACCTCCAAGGCCCTGGTCAGGTCTAGTGGTCCCTACTAGTCCTGTGAGGTCAATTCAATGGAAGGGAGGGCCTGGGGACATACTTGTACTTAGGAATGAAAAGAGCAGACAAGATCCAGTTAAGCAAGGGCAAGTGATGTTGACCATGGCAACAAGTAATAAAGGTTTATATATCTCTGTCAGCCAGAAATGTCATGTCTAGTTGCCATATCCAACAGCCTTTTTGGCGAAGAGTCTATTCTTTATAGATGGACAAGAGTTTAGATAGAGTCTCAGACCCTAAGAAAAAGGGTATGTACAATGCCATGTTCAAAATGTCTAGGAGACCAATCAGGACCAAGGAAAGACTCCTGGAGAAAGGCCATGTCCCATGCTCAGCTGAGCATAGCATATACCTGCCCGTTTTCATGTGAATGGCTGCCACTACCATTTCTGTTCTCAGTTGTTGAAAATCAAGGCCTCAGATAGAAAAGAACAGGAAAACACTACCCTACAGAAAGACAGACTAAAGAGCAAGGCTTCAGAACAGAAGTAGCAAGGATGCCTAGATCGTCTGCTGCACTGATACATTGCAGAGAACAGTTACTCCCAGGAAGAAAAGAGGCAAAACTCCCAGTGGAAGTGAAAGGAAGTTCTGTCAGGTCTTATGACAAGAGATCTAGATAAAAGCCCTTTAGGTACCTCAACACCTGATCCTAGGACTCTTCCAGGATGAGTCATGCCTATGACCAGCTTCCAGGCCATCTCTTTAGTCAATGACAATGATCAAAGCAGATGAAACCCATTAAAGACAACTTGTTTAAGTATGTTTATCCCATCACTGGGGCCAGTGCCAACAGACAATATCAACTGTCAATTCAAGGACTTCATATTGCGAACATGTACATGTACGCATTGTACTATACTACCACAAAATAAGGTCCTAATTTAAGATACTGAGTTTATGTGGAAATGTCATTATTCACAGCGGCTCAGCCACTGCTGATGTGAAGCACATATTATCCAAGACTGAGGCAAGCTCCAAGTTGTGTCCTGATTCTGAAAGGTGGAGAGAGTAACAGTAAATATTGTGATTACTGAAAAAAAGATATTGAATTTATGAATTAGATTTAGGGCTAGATCTGGAGTTATATGTTCTACATGGAAATGGTCGCATCCCGTTTTCTTTCATTGTACTAGTATGTGATTATTGAAAGCCTATAGTAACCACTAATATGTGATTATTGAAAGCCTATAGTAGCCAGTACACTTCTTGAAATTGGCCATTTATAATGTGCTCGTCATGGTAAAGATGTTTCTAGTATGGGAAGAGCCATTTACTACGTTCTTGAGATAGTGGTCAGATAGTGGAAAAAGCAATCATAGGAAGTTCTACACAACTCAAAGTACAAGATGTTTCTCTTGAGATGGAGCTCCTTACTACATATGCATATTCAGCAGGAGTAAGGTCCCGGGGAACAATGGTGGAAGCTAAGGACAACAGGGTCTTAAGAGACTAGGTAAGACCCCAACCTGAACCTGAGCCAGGTCAGAACAAGAGAAAAGACTAATTTTGACAGTGCTGGGGAGCACCTGCCAGGGCACTACGTGGGGGTCAGGCAGGACCAAGGACAGTCGCACTAACCTACCTGACCAAGAGCCTGCATCTAGCTTATGGGAAGTAGTGATGAGGCTGCCTAGTTGAAACAACAAGCAAGCATTAATAAGGGGAGATACCAATACAGAGCTATCCCAAACCAGCTGATGGCTCCAGAAATCCTAGAGTCAGAAGGGTGAGAACTAAGATAATAGTCCAAAAGGACCCATTTCACAGGGCAGCAGACTGTGGATAGGAGAGCCCCAGAGTGAAGAACACCCTGAGTCACAGGCAGAGAACAGAGCTTTCCTTAAGGTCTCCCAGCAAGGAGAAGTCACTTGCTAGGAGACTCAACAGCTCAGTGACAGCATCTGTGACAGGAAAGAAACAACCCAGGAGGAAGTGACATTGCAGACCAGCTAGAGATTACATAAAACTGGCCATCAGGAGCCAGTCACTTAGCCCCACATAGCTGCATATCCAACTGTATTTTGTGTTTTACCTAAGATAGGTAAGAGTCTTTCAAAGAGAGGAGGTTGGATTGGACTTTAAGGATCTCAAATAACAGATCTGCATCATCCCTAGATGCTGATTCTAGAAGAGTCCTTCAGGTATTAGAGGAAACTCCCATGATATTTCACCTCAACCAGGATGACCAATGGACCCAACAGCCAAGCTTGAAAGGATTTTTAGAAATAGAGTTTTCTTCGCCATAGATCCAGGAAGTGTCTTGTATGTACCTATGTAAGTCCCTATCAATAGGACAGCCCCAGGTCCCATTCCTGGCCATGGCTCTACACAGCTGTCTCCCTTGATACCATGGGACTCTTACCTCATTTAGCATAAGTCCCCCTCTAGTGACTCACCAGCCTTTGTTAATCCTCCTGCAATGGCACTCTGCAGCGCTACAGCAAGAGTCTGGATTTGTCCTAGTTACCAATTGACACGGACAGCACTCCCATCAGAATCCCAGTGCTGCTGCCTGTCTCCTAGGAGGTCCTGCTCTCCTGCCTTAGGTTTCAGGCAACATCCATGATCATGAAGCCTGCCTTTGCTGGATGGTAACTATAAACCTTCCAAGGTGTTCCCAAGGAAGCTAGCCACCCCAGCTGAGTCAGTCCTTTTGCATCCTCAAGTCTAGACCCCTTACCTGCCGGCATAGTCCAAGAAAACCTAATCTCTTCCCATGAGACCATTAGAGTCATGCTTAGGTCCTCCAGGGGTTGTACTGCTTGGCCCACCCAGGTTCTGCCAGAGAGGGAGATATATCAGGAAGAACACTTACACTGCTTCCTAAGATCCCTTGCCACTTAGCCCTAGGACTATTAGGCCAACTCTATTGTCCAGAGACCAGAGATGCCTAGAAAAGTACATGCCATCACATCTAGATCCCTGGCCACTGGCCTTGTAGTACCAGCAGTTTCTAAACAATTTATGACCTAGTATGCCTCCTGTACCTATCAGCTCAACTTCAGGGAGAAGTGGCCCAGGGACATACCTATGCTCTGAATTTAAATCTCATTCTCAGGTTAGAGAATAGATGAAAGCCTGAAGATCTCATGATTAAGACGATTAAGACGATTCTCACATATATCCTGGAAGTTAGTGAAAGTTGTTAGAGTTGTATTCACATCCACACCTGACTGCCCGGCAACTGGCCGCATACGTAGGTGTGAAGCAAAGAAACTAAGCACGTTTACCAACGGTCTATCCTGACAGACTGTGCCAAGGGCCTATTCTATACATATTGTGAAATGCTCTATGGAAAGCAAAATTCTACATTCATAATCACAGATAACCATCCACAGGACTAGTGATCGCACTGAAGGATCAGACCTGTGCTCAGAAGACCAGAGGAGCAATACAAGCTACATCTCATCCTAATGCCCCAAGGGACAGGGGTGCCAGGTTTCTACAAGAAAAAACAGGTTTTAGTGTAAAAGAAACTGGACCACAGGAAAGCATAATCCTGGGCTCAGCAGACCAGAGAAGCAATCCAATCTATACCCCATCCTCATGCCTCAAGTCTCAGGAACAGAGGTGCTAGGTTTCTAAAAAAGAAACCAGGTTTTAGATCCAGCAGATAGGTTGGACCACAGGAAAGGATCAGACCTGTGCTTAGCAGACCAGAGGAGCAGTCCAAGCTACACTCCATCCTCATGCCTCAAGTCCCAGGAATAGGGGTCCCAAGTTTCTACAGGTTTCCACAAAAGAAACCAGGTTTTATTAGATCCAGCAGAAGTGTTGGACCACAGGAAAGGATCAGACCTGTGCTCAGCAGACTAGAGGTAAGCAATCTAAGCTATACTCCATCCTGATGCCACAAGTCCCAGGGATAGGGGTCCCAGGTTTCTACAGTGTAAGAAACCAGGCTTTAGATCCAGCAGATAAGTTGGACCACAGGAAAGGATGAGACCTGTGCTTAGCAGACATGAGAAGCAATGTAAGCTACCTCGCATCCTGATGCCACAAGTCCCAGTGACAGGGATCCCAAGTTTCTATAGGTTTCTTTTGTAGAAACCCAAGTTTTTGATCCAACAGATAAGTTGGACCATCGGAAAGGATCATCTTGGGCTCAGCAGACCAGAGAAGCAATGCACGCTACACTCCATCTTGGTGCCTCAAGTCCCAGGGACAGGGGTGCCAGGTTTCTACAAGAAAAAACAGGTTTGGGTCTAAAAGAGACTGGCCGCAGGAAAGAATCATCCTGTACTTAGCAGACTAGAGATACTGCAAGCTAAGCCTCATCCTCATGCCTCAAGTCCCAGGTTCCGATATCCAGTTGTATTTTACCTCTGGACATATACTCTAGGGAGCATACATGGAAGACGAAGACATCAGGGCACATAAAACAGTCAGACAGACCTGGGCAGGTCCCTAGCCTGAGGCAAAGCCAGTGATGGCTGTCTTCTTTAGGAACATAGGAATCTATGTGACATATCTCCAGGTCGGTCCAGTCTATCTGGGGCCCAGGATACCAACTCATCTCTCAACAAGAAGGTAAACCTGAAACTTTCCTTTCTCCTAGAGGCAAAAGATGCCTGTAACTGGATACATATGACACCTTTCTTGTCAAGCCCCATATGTTGGAGTTCCCGTGTTTCCGCCTTTCTGAAGATGCTAAAAGACTTACCTAAAAGTTAGGTGTCCCAGAGACATTGGGATCTCAGAAGCCTATGAGAGTCCCAAGGATACCCTACCTGAGTTGACACCAGCACAGCCAAGTGACTTTCCCATTTTACGTGAGATGCCCTGGAGGACTGACAGGGCTCCTGGAGCCCTCTCCACTCAGTCAGTACCTTCAGGGCCTCAATAGCAGAAGTGTCCTTCACTCACCTAATAGCATGCTGTACTGCTGAGCAATCATTGACCTGCTGAAGCTTCTGCTCTAACTCCCCAGCTCTTCTTTAGAGCTGATCTTGTTCCCATAGGCCTCCGAGTCCCTGGTAAGGAGAAAATATGACAAGAAGATATGTTCTTGGGCTCACTTGTCTGTTGGAAGGACTAAAGTGATGGGAACCTGAGATCATACTGGGGAATGCCAGTAGTCCTCAGTGGTCATGAATCTGGTTGAGATAGTGATACATCTAGTTCTGTGGAAGGCTGCAGTTATACCAAGAGAAAGTGAAGAGTGAGCAATTGTGCATAAAATGGTTCTAGAACACATCAAGGACCTCACAAAATCCTAGATCGCAATGCAGTAGATCCCATGGCCAGCACAAGGAAAGATGGCTTGGGAAACATGCCAACCTAACCAAGAAGAACTACAGCTGGACTGACCTAGGCAGAGCTAAGGACAGAGGGTCAGATGCTTTGGAGGCAACAGATTACAGGACCTGGGATGGGGCAGCCTAGAGGCCAGCCCAAGTGAAGAAAATACCGAGAAGTTGCAGCATCTCTGGGACCACTGAAACACAGAAAGCAGAGAACAGAAGCATATGCTGCCAGCCAAGGAGAAGAGTCTGGTGGGATGGACCCCACAATCAGCAGGGGAACGGCAGGGAGAAGTGCTGGTAAGAAATCAGCTTAGGATTAGCTCTCCCAGTGAATTTCCAGTATACAGCACAGTGTGTTCTCAAAGATGGCAACTATGTGAGGTGATGGATGTGGTAAGTTGTGATGATTACAGTAGAAGTCATGGTGTTTGTTTTATCATTTGGTCAATTCTACCTCAAGACAAAGCTTTTAGGGAAGAGGTAGATGTCATTGTGTCATGAAAAAACAAATCCATAGGAAACCCTCATGACAGAAGGAGAGGAAATAGTGACCCTAGAGGAGGAGATTTTAGGCCATGTCATGCTTTCGAGTTCTTTGTACAGCTGGCCTCCATGAGCCACATGCTTAGCCTGCCACTGCCATGATAATTCCAGGTCTGTTTTTAAGGACAGTACCTAAACAACAGAAGCTCTGAAAGCTTTAGACTTATCTCCTGAAACAGTCCTTCCTTATGTAGGTGATGGGGGAACAGGGACAGACCACCCCAAGGTATATGGTCTCTCACAGCTGAGTAAAGTATATTCAACTTCTAGTTTCTGGTTTTACATGTAAAAAGCTTGGAAGTTGCCACTGTCCTGACAGGTTAAGCTGAGCAGACTGTAAAATGTTCTTGGACCCATAAGAAGGGAGGACATAGGACAAAGCACTGTGTCCCAGGATTGGGGAGACAGATTAATACAAGGAGCCACAGTTTACCCCAGCAGAGACTCAGGAGCTGAGCCTGCCATGAGAACCAGTGCTGGAGTAGGACAACCTCAAGTGTAACTGTTAAGTTGCTGGAGGCTTAGTGCAGACAACCCTGTGAGTTAAATGCTCCAGGGGGACACAGTCATGGGGGGCCCACGGTATTGTGGCATTTCCCTCCAAGAACTCTACCAGGCTCCCACACTAAATAGAGGAAAGACATCTGGCTCTGGCAGAAAGGGAAAAGAAACCTTTGTGAAATATGCCAGTGCACTCTTCTTAACAAGGCCTGCCCTCAGGGGAAACTAGTTAACTAAGCCCTCACCTGCTAGGGTATGAGAGCCTAGCTGACCTGGGGAAGGGGAAATACTCAACTCCAGCCCACTCCAGCCAGACTTTCCCACCTAAGGGGGGAGGAAAAAAGGAAAGATACTTGTGAGCCTATGCCTCTGGACAACTTCACTAAGAGAAAAAGTTTCACAGGACTACAGAACCTTTCCCTCCACACTTTACTACCAAGTTACTGAAGACCTTTCTACAGCAGTTCCTTGTACCTAGTATACCTTGTTTGGCTATCGAGAAAAAGTTACAGGGCATACTGGAAGGCAAAAAACATTCAAGAGAAAGCAGACAGGCTTCCCTGGTGGCGCAGTGGTTAAGAATCTGCCTGCCAATGCAGGGGACACGGCTTCGAGCCCTGGTCTGGGAAGATCCCACATGCCACGGAGCAACTAAGCCCGTGAGCCACAACTACTGAGCCTGCGCGTCTGGAGCTTGTGCTCCGCAACGGGAGAGGCCGCGACAGTAAGAGGCCCACGTACCGCGATGAAGAGTGGCCCCCGCTTGCCGCAACTGGAGAAAGCCCTCGCACAGAAACGAAGACCCAACACAGCCAAAAATAAATAAATAAATTAAAAAAAAAAAAAAAAGAGAAAGCAGACATCAGAACCAGACGTTGCAGGAGTGTTAGAATTAGACTGGAAATTTAACTATGATTAATATGCCAAGAGCTCTAATGGATAAAGTAGACCGCCTGTAAGAACAGATGGTCATGGACTTCCGTGGTGGCCCAGTGGTTAAGACTCCACCTGCCAAGGCAGGGGACACAGGTTCGAGCCCTGGTCTGGGAAGATCCCACATGCCTCAGAGCAACTAAGCCCATGCGCCGCAACTACTGAGCCTGCGCTCTAGAGCCTGCAAGCCACAACTACTGAGGCCGTGTGCCACAACTACTGAAGCCCACACCCCTAGAGCCCGTGTTCCACAACAAAAGCCACCGCAGTGAGAAGCCCGCGCGCTGCAGCAAAGAGTAGCCTCCGCGCACCGCAACTAGAGAAAGCCTGTGCACAACAATGAAGACCCAATGCAGCCAAAAATAAATAAATAAATAAATTTTAAAAAAGAACAGGTGGTCATGTAATCAGATGGAAATCCTAAGAAAACACTAAAGAAAAAACTACAGAACAGGAATGAATAAGGCCTTTGATGTGCTTAAACTGGACACGGCTGGGGAAGAAGCAAGTTACAGGATATATCAATAGAATCCTCAAAAACCAAAAGGACAAGTAGAATAAAAACTTTTTTAGGATATGTAAGGACTGGGGGCAAGGTGTAACATACACATAATGGGACTACCAGAGGAAAGAGGTATTTGAGGCAATAGTGACTGAAAATATCCCCAAATTGATGTTAGACACCAAACCACAGATCTAGAAAGTTCAGAGCACTGAGCAGGGGAAATGACAAGCTATACTTTGAGTTACAGAAGAGTAAAATTCCTGAAAGCAGCAAGAAAAGACACCTTATATAGAAACAAAGAACCGCATCCTACTTCTCAAACTATACAAAGAAGGAGAGTATAGTATTTGAGATGTTGAGAACTCTAGAATGCTGTATTCCACAGAACTATCCCTCAGAAATGAAGACTCAAATCGAACTTGTTGCCAGTAGACCTGTCTTGCAAGAAATGTTGGACGTTTTTTCAAAAGATATAGGTCAGAGACTCAGATCTATCGTTATATTGACAGGGCAGAATGGTAAGTGAAGGTCGGTTTCTTATTGTAATATGAGTTTATTTGTAACAATTTGATTATGTATGCTTATGTATACATAATTCACTTGTGAATAATATTTAAGTCTGACAGAGATACAAGGGATGCAAAGGAATTTAGATTTATAAAGTACTCATTACCCATACAGTGTTATTTGAAAGGGGACTTAGATTAGCTTATCTAAGAGCTGCCTATGATCAGGCTGACTAGGGCAACCACTAAAAAGTTGAAGTATAACTGATATTTTATGGAGAGCAACTAGCATCACGAGATGCTCAATTAAAACCACAGAAGGCAGAAGAGTGGAAGACAAAAATAGGAAAAGAACAAGGGCAACAAATAGTAAACAGTAATAATGTGGTAGATATTAATCTAATCAGTTACATTGACTGTCAGTGGTCTAAGTGTACCAATTAAGAGATCACAGTGGATCAAAACACATGACCCAGCCATTGGTTATCTACAAGAAACTTTAAGACATAGGAGTAGACAAAGATATACCAGGCTAAAACTAGTCAGAAGCAAGCAAGAGTAGCTATTCAGTCAGAACTTCAAAGTAAGGAAAGTTATGAGGGATAAAGAAAGGCATTACATGAAAGGGTCAATTCTTCAAGAAGGCATAACAATTCTTAATGTGCATAAGCCTAACATTGTCAAACTACATGAGGCAGAAAGCTGATGAATCCACTATTATAGTTGGAGACCAACACCTTTCTCAGAAAATAGATGCAGCAAGCAGAAAGTTAAGACATAGTTGAACTCAACCCCTATCAACTGGCTATAAAAGGATATCTCTAGGCTACCTCATTAAATAACAGCACATATGTTTCTCAGGCTCACATGGAACATTCACCAAGATAGACCACACTTTGGCCATAACTGACCGTAAGACACCTTAACAAATTTAAAAATAAAAATCATAATCTCTGCTCTCAGACTATAATGGAATTAAGCTGGAAGTCAGTAACACATAGCTGCAAGACCCTGAAATGCTAGGAGATTGCACATGCTTTTAAGTAACAGAGGTCATGCACATACATCTAAGTAACAGAGGTCAAAGAACTATTTAACTAGATGAAAAGACAATTTATTAAAATGTGTTGTAGTGAAAAGCAGTACTTAGAGGGAAAATTGCAGCATTGAATGCATAAAGATCTAAAAATCTAGTTTCCTAAGGTAGGAACTTAAATGAAAGAGCACGTTAAGTCCAAAGTTAGTGAAGAATTAGCAAAAATCTGAAATTGGTAACAGGACGTCAACAAAGGGGGAAAAAATATCTAGTGAAACCAAACGCTCGTTCTTTAAGATCAAGAAAGTAAACTTCTAGCCAGGCTAAGAGAAGACAAGTTAGTATCTGAAAGAGGAGGCATCACTACAGATACTAAACATTTAAGGAAGTGATGTCAATTCTCTATAATCTTTACGATAGAAGCAGAGGGAATACTAAGGCCAAGGCCAGTATTATCCTAACACCAAAACCAGATAGACATCTTTCCACACACCACCTCACCTAAGAGCTGCCTATGATCAAGCTGACTAATGGATCCAGTCCAAGTTTAGGGAAAGTATCTACAATTAAGCTCCTTTTTCATTATCTGGTTGCTATAGGGCTCCCAAGTAGGGCAGGGGGTCTTGTCTTGGAATAGCACAAAAGTTCTGTTCTTGGCTATGAAGCAGGCTTGGCAAAAGACCTCAATCTTACCCCCATCTCTCTGTATAACTGGCTCCCCACCAAGGGCTACTTTCAGCTCCTCTCTTGCCAGCCTTCTATATCTGGCCCCTGAGAAGGACATTAAAGCAAGATCCTTGAATGTCCCTTTCCCAGTTTAAGGGACTCGCTCCCCCAGAATCCCAGCTCTGCTTCCAACTCCTAGTGTGTCCTGCAGCCCTGCCTCAGTTTTGAGGCAAGACCTACAGCAAAGTAGTTAAAGAACGTTTCAAAGAGCTAGCTAGAACCAAATTCCTCTAGGTGTCCTGGCAGAAACCTGTCACCATAGCTTAGAAGTCATGTTATCTTCCAAATTCAAGCTCAGATTCCTACTTGACAGCACAGCCCGAGAGGTGTGAGCCACCTTCCTTGAGAATACCTGATCCCTACACAGGCCACCAGACTCCACAGCCCGGCAGACCTTAGGCTCTGCCAGGCATGCCTTTGGATCCAGTCCTAGAAGATGGCATGGGGTATGTGCCACCTCTTCCAGGGAATTAAAGCCCAACAATTTGCAGATTAACTACCACAGACCAGAGTTAAACTGAGACTGACTGGTCAAGTGACCTGGCCATACCTTAGTGCTACATTCCCTAAATGAGGGGAACCCAAGGACTCATCACTGGACCTGGGAACTCAACCCTGGGCTTGAGTTAGACTTGCAGGCCCTCGGGACTCAGTTTGTGGGCAACTGCAGTGTTAGGGACTTAATTGTGTCCCCCTCAACATTCATGTTTTGGAGGTCTACCTGTTAATACCTCAGACTAAGTGTATTTGCAGATGGGGTCTTTACATAGGTCATCAAGTTACTATGGGGTCGTTAGGGTAGGGTCATAGGCCCCAAGCCAATAGAGCAGATGTCCTTATAAAAAGGATAAATTTAGACATCCACAGGGGAAGATGCCATGTAAAAATGGAGCCAGAGATCGGGGTGATTTAAGCTATGGGACATCAAGTTATCAGCCAGCCACCTGAAGCTAGGCAAGAGGCATGGAACAGATTCTCAAATCCCTCAGAAGGTACCAACCCTGCTGACACCTTGATCTCAGACTTCTAGCCTCCAGAACTGAGACAATACATTTCTATTATCTGAGCCACCCAGTTTGTGGTACTTTGTTATGGTAGCCCTAGCAAAGAAATATGCAGGCGGGAAATGACCCAAGAAGCAAGGGAGAGTCCCTGTCACGGTCAGCGAGGAAAAAGCCTGGGACAGCAAGTAGAAGCTCTGCTTATACCTATCCCTCAGCCAGGGCACTGGCCAGGCTCCTGGGTATGGAATAGTGGTAGTGGAGAAGCCAGGCCTTGAACTTGACTTTTTTTCTGACAGACCACAGATGCCAAGAGTCCATTCTATAAATATCAAGGCGTGTTTAAATGGGGTCTAGGTCCCAAGAAGAACTCCATATTTGAAAGATCAAGAAACCGTCTTATCAGAACCTGGGAGAGGTTTCCTTGGAGGAGTAGACAGGTCCTGTTCTCAGCCAAGTAAGGGGCAGATTCAGGTTCTAATTTTCCTGATGCCATTGGCTACAAGTGCCACTGTTCTATTTCTCTAAAGATCAGAGATGGAGGTCCCAGGGAGGAAGAACAGGACTTAGACCAGGGAAAGAGCCTCTCTCTAACCTCAGACAGTATAGGGCAGGGCAGGAGCTGGGGAAGAAGCAGAGACACCCAGGACGTCACACTTATAGCTGCCAGGGACTCAGAGGTAGTGTCCCTAGTAAAAAAAAAAAAAAAAAAAAAAGGCAGTCCTGGCAGATCTTAGATGTAACCAAGTTCCATATACACAGCCTTAGTTCTAGGGATGGGCTAGAAGGTCCTAACACGGCTCATGCCTTCACACCAAGGAGTACTGGTGCTAGAGAACACAAAGCCACAGCAATGACCTCAGACCTTAGCTTCTCTGCCTGGCACCTGCAAGACGGCAGCCAGCTTCAGGGAGACTCTCCAGCTGCTGGGTTCTAGTAATTTTCCAATCTTCTAGGGTGAAGGAGGCCCTCAGAATCGTGTAAGGCTACCTGTTTAGCCACAGACAGCCATCAGAAGAGAAACCATAAAGAGAAACAGTACATCTAGGAGAGATTGTCTTATTTACAGGGGCCCCACCAGGCTCTAATATGGGACCACAGGCTATCAAGAACCTTCACACTGATCTTTCAGTGTCTGAAGTAGCCCAGACCTCTTTCTAAACCAAGATCCTTTCCACATGCCTAGATATGGAAAGAAAGTCAAGCATTAGGTCACATGGCCAGTGCTGGCCAAACCCATGTGTTCTTGGCCATTTTTTAATGTATGGTTAGATACAGCTGACCCTATCAGCTGTCGAAAGGTCAGATCAGAAACAAGCCCTCATTGGAAGACTAGACTCTGGGTACAGCAAGGATGCTACAAGCTGCTTTTTGACTATGGGTGGTTGCTACACCATAATGCTGTCCTCTAGTTGATAGGAAAAGCCATCCCAGGTAGGGAGGGATGGATAAGAGGTGTTAGAGTAGGAAAGGACTCTGAGGTTAGACTTCAAGCAGAATCAGGACAAGGAACCAGAATGTGGTAAGAGTACCAGAATCCATCTTCTGCAGCCACTGGGTAGAATGGTACTTCTCGTTAAGTGAGAGATCCTAGAATGCTTTGAGAACAAGTACTGCATGGCATAAAATCTAGCCACAAGCAATGGTAAGAGCCTAGCTTGACATATGCCTACATCCTAAGGGCGATAGGTACCCAGGATGAAGGCCCCCAAGGTCCCCCTGTAGCAGACCACAGGTTCAAGCTACATGCTCAGAGACTTATAGCACTGGGACCCCTGAATAGCCATCCTCAGACAGACTCTAAGAGAGAATTTCCAGGATTGTTCAGCCCAAGGGAGGCTCACAGCCAGCTAGTTCCCAGGCCATCCATCCAGTCATAAGTAGTGAGATATATCATGGGTAATACTACCAATTCCACCAACACGGCCAAAATCATTATAACTGAGTGAAGTAGCAACTAGACGCTTGAGATCCCATTTAAGGGGAGTCATGTACTTGAGTAGGCTTAGGACTGAGTCTGAAAGTATGTACAGCAACAGTTGTGTTAGTTTCTTCTGTAACCTTGTCTAAAGTTTCTGAAATTAAACAGAACCAAGCATCTCTTATGCTTTCATGTGAAGGGTGACATTTAATAGGTAGGAAAGGTTTTGGTTCTTAGGATTATATACAAACTTGTGAAAAGTATTCAATCTTTACTAAAGTGCCACAAGAAAACTCTGTACTATGGAAAGACCTACTATGTACTATGAGAAAACCTACTATGTTCTCTTACGAAAGAGGAGTTTCCTTCTCTACACACTTTGGGACACAAAGCAGCATGGAATCACTGTGGGATTCCATGCTAGAGGATACAGGGCCTTCAACTCCACCCAGGCCCAGGAAAGGCTAGCCTCAAATGCAAGTACCTCTGACTTATCATATGGAAGCATCATTTTCTGCCCAATCATACTTCCTATACAGCCTCCAAACCAGGAACTTCTTCCTTCCTGCTCCTCTGAAAAATGCTAGAGCTGAAGGTCACCTAAGAGGTATAAGTGGGCCCCAGAACAGGTATCCTGGACCTGCAGGAGTCCTCAGATGTTCATGCCCCAAGACATCACCAGCACACATTGGGCCACATCCAAATGTGGTTTGTCTCTTGCCTGGCTGAGGCAGGGCATTCTTTACCTGATGGGCCTCTGTACCCCCTTCAATTCAGAGTGCACTGGATACTCTCGAGGGGACAGAATGGTGGAGTAGAAGGACCTTTAGCTCATCTCCTCTCACAAGCACACCAAAAAATCACAACTGCTAAACAAACATCGATAGAAGACTGGAACCTACCAAAAAAGGTCTTCTACATCCAAAGACATAAAGAAACCACAGTGAGACATCAGGAGGGGCACACTCATGAGATAATCAAATCCTATACCTTCCCCCCCAACCCCCGGGTGGGTGACCCACAAACTGAAGAATAATTATATCACAGAAGTTCTCCCACAGGAGTGAGACTTCTGAGCCCCACATCAGTCTCCCCAGCCTGGGGGTCTGGCATTGGGAGGAACCCCCAGAGCATTTGTCTTTGAAGGCCACTGTGGCTTGATTGCAGGAGCTCCACAGGACAGGGGGAAACAGAGACTCCACTCTTAGAGGGCGCATACGAACTCTCACATGCACCAGGACCCAGGGCAAAAGCAGTGACTTCATAGGAGCCTGGGCCAGACCCACCTGCTGGTCTCGGAGAGTCTCCTGGGGCGGCGAGGTGTGGGGGCAGCTGTGGCTCACTCTGGGGACAAGGACACTGGTGGCAGAGGTATCAGAGTATTCATCAGCATGAGCTCTCCTGGAGAGAGCGACCAAGACCTGGCCCTACCCAACAGCCTGTAGGCTCTAGTGCTAGAATGCCTCAAGCCAAACCACCAACAGGGCAGGAACACAGTCCCACCACCCATCAGTGCTCAGGCTGCCTAAAGACTTCCTGAGCCTGCACACCCCTTGACATAGCCCTGCCCACCAGTGGGTGGGCCTGGCCCCTCCCACCAGGAAGCCTGCACAAGCCTCTAGACCAGCCTCACCCATCAGAAGCAAGAAAACTACAATCCCTTAGCCTGTGTAACTGAGTCTGCAAACACATCAGAACCTGGCCTGGGACTAGCTGGTCCCTGGCCCTTAGGGTGATGAGAGGGGAGTGAACTGCTGGGGCATATAGGACATCCCCTATAGGGGGCCACTTCTCCAAAGTGGAGAAACATAACCTTCCATATACATAAAAATACAAATAGAAATTTACACAATGAGACAGAGGGATACATTCCAGATGAAGGAACAAGATAAAACCCCAGAAGAGCAACTAAGTGCTGTGGAGAGGGGCGATCTACCTGAGAGAGTTCAGAGTAACAATCATAAAGATGATCCAAGAACTTGGGGGCAAAACAGATGCACAGAGTGAGAAGTTTCAAGCTTTAAACAAAGAGTTAGAAAATATAAAGAACAGAGTACACTGTAGATCTCAGGAGATAAGATCTACCCTTACCCCACCTACTTCCCCATCACTCCCAGGGAGCAACTCCAAACAAATGTAATCATCCCCGAACACCTGACCACAGCCATAGACGTCAGCAGAGGCCTCCCTCTGATCTCAGGGATCTGCCTCATACCTGCTCTTTCCTAGGCTACTAAGAAAGCACCCCCAGTACTTTGGGAGGAACCTCCCAGGCAGACAAGTGACACTACCTATATAACAAGCCTCACTCAGTCCCCAGCATTTTATAACAGCCCAAAATAAGAAACCTGAGAGTCTAATAGATGGGCTATATGATTGACTATTCCAGATTAGTCTACAGAAGCAGACACAAATTACTGCTATTTGTATCACAGATAACTCGCCAATGCTTGAGTCTTTAAGTACTATAAGTTCTTGTAAAATTCAAAGAGGCAAGACTGAAACGATCTATGTTTTCAGTTGAACTTCTGTTCCTGAGCATGAGAGGCTCAGACAAAATGGGCAGGACTCCAGAGGAATCAGGAAAGACTCCCTACCATCAGACCCAAGGCTATCCTAGAACCTGAAGGTCTTGGTGGGCTTAGAGCTAGCCAAGTATGTCCGCTTCACCAAGTACCTGAGGTTGGGGGCGGGGGAGCGGTTGGACAACACACTCAAGACTGCAAAGCCCCATGTTCTCAAGAGGGTACAGCTTGAGGACTGCCGAAGCGTAAAGACAGTTGTCCCCACACCTTATCCACGGGGAATACGTTCCAAGTCGCCCAGTGGATGCTTGGGACTGAATTAGTACTGAACCCTATATACACTTTTTTTTCCTATATATACACCAATAAGATAATCAATTAGCACAGTAAGTTATGAATTTTAGTATGCTGTCAGAAAGTTGTGAGTATGGTCTCTCAATGTATTATACAAATTTAATGTCTTGTCCATCTTAGGCACTTATCATGTACTATGGCCGTCGCTTTTGCAATTAGAGGTTCGACAACAAGACTACCATGAATTTTTCTCCTTCACAATTTCACAGAGAGAAGATTGATTCTTACCATAGATCTTATTAACCTCAGCATAGGCTTTAAGTAAAGAACGTTCACCTTTTCACTTAAACATTTTATGGCTTCTTTGGCATATCTGAATGCCAGCATCGCTACTCATGCTCTTTGGGGCCATTATTAAAATAAGTGTTACTTGAACACAGGCACTGTGATAGCCCAATAGTTCACCTGATAACAAAGAGGCTACTGAGTGACTGGTGGGAAATGCTGGACAAGACGAGTCACGCTTAGGACGTGATCATGCTACACAAAACATGCAACTTAATTTATACATTGCTTAGTTCCAGAATTTCACATTTAAGATTCAGACCATAGTTGAAAACAGTTAACTGAAACCACAGAAAGCAAAACTGGAGAAAAGGGAGGGAACTCCTGTGCATCCTTCAACCGCAGCCAACTTTGTGTAGCCGGAATTCCACGGGATTGTGCTAGCAGCATAGAGTGAACTGAACATCCATGGCATAAAGTTAGAAGTCTAAGCCACTCTACCAATGTGATTTCCCTAGTCAAAGTGTTCCTACCAAGATCAAGATGGTTACAGCAAAGTACATTTCTACAAAGTAGAAGCAGAAAGCTGAGGGTGCTACTCCCACTAAAGGGCTAGTGCAGTTGTAGTACCTACTGCAGCCTTAAGTGTCACCTGACCCACATGGGGAGGAGTTGTAGGGAGTGTAGGAGGCTGAGGCAGCTGCCTTCTTTCTAACTTCCAAGGGCCACACAGAAGCCTAAGTGTCAGGTGGCTAGTGGTAACATGGGGGATGTCCCCCTGCTAGAGTTACCAGACTTAGGAGGGAAAGAAGTTTGAAGTTTGAGTTTCAGACAGACAGCAGCTAGTGTTTTAGTTTGATCATGCCACAGATCCTGCATTTGATCTGTCAACCCTGTACCCTGAAGACACTCAGTAGTCACCTGCACTTTCTTGCTGGACAGACCCTAGAAACCATGGGAAGAAAAACATCCATGGCCTGCCTGCAAACACCCTTACATGGAAGGCAAGATGTTCGGGATATACAAATTTGAGAAGCTTCCAGCTGACACAAGCCACCACAAGAGGACAACCAGGGCACTTTCTTGGCTCAAGAAAAGTGAAGGACCCCAAGGAACTCCAGGGCCTCCGGGCTCACACCCAGAACCTCTGCCTTCCACCCTGCTGGCCACAGGAGGGTGGCAGATGGCACTTTCTCTGGGCCCTCCACTTGGAGTTCCCCTGTGGTGACAACTGCTTTGTGAGCTGGTATAGAGGAGACACTAAATGGACTGTTTTTTCAAACTGCAGTTAGCCATTCATTCCTGTTCAGGCTGGTTGCACAGCCTGTATCTTAACTGTGCCTCTGAAGTAGGGGCAAATTCAGCAGCTCAGACAGGAAGATCTCCAGCTGAGCATCATTGAATTAAAGAGTAGGAGCTTCCTTCTTTGCTTAGATTTCCTATTCAGAAGGCAGTCTCAGGAGCTGTTCCTTCTAAACTGGCACATGGGTTAAATCACTGAACTGCTGGGTTAAGAAAAACGTTAGGAGGGGGACAAATATGTCTACATGTGATAGTCATTATTAATATCCAGATCAGCATTAGTCACTGTTAATATCCAAACAAGCATTTTTCTAGTTTCCCAAACTAGAAAGTTGTACAAAATTGGCTCAAGGGTCCAGATAAAAGACCATTCCAAAACTAAGTAGAACAGAGCAGTTTTGTTTTCGGTACTTTAAGTCATCCCAAGTAAAAACTATAGGTATTTAATCAATTAAGATACTACTTTTTTCTTAAAAAGTACTTATGGTTAGGGCATCATTTTGGTTACTCTCAGTTTAGAGAGACTATGCCAGCTAGCAGGATTCCTTAGTTTTATACTTAGTCCTGAGTAACCAGGAAGACACACCCGGTTGACTTGTCTTTTTCATTGCAGGTTCTCAGTCATTTCATGACTAAGAGCTTCCCTCCACAGAATGTAAGAAAAGTGCAGTTCCGTGGAAATTGCAGGATTTGGCCCTTGATGGGGGAGACAGGAGCAACTTTTGGTAAGTAACCTTTGTACTTCAGTTTCTCTAACTGCAAAAGTGGTACATATACATGTGTTTATGATGCTGGGATGTTAGTCTTTAAAACATCTGAGACACCGCCTCAGTTTTGATGTGTGAAGTAGTTAAACTTTCTACGTTAAAGGAGTAGAGAATAAGCTGTTAGATGTTTGAATTGCATACTATTCACTCTAGCATGTAAATTGCATTCAGATGCTAGTTAACACCTGGCACACGAGCTCCTTCAGCATTAGTTCTATGAAATGAGTATTCCCCTAAAACATCTGGGCATTATACCATGAAAAGAAATGGGCAAGACTTTACCTTGGATAGTATACCTTGGTTCTTTACCAAGGATATTTTTTACCTATCCTTTAAGAGAGGATCTTAGGGAGCTTCTGGGCATGCTAGCAATAATTTTTGCTCTAAATGCTAGTTATATGAGTGTTTACTTTGGAAGTTCATCCAGCTGTATACTTGATTTATGCACATTTCTTCATGTGTGTTTTCCATATGTACAAGGATGCTCATAGCAGCCATATCCAAAGTAAAATGAAACTACAGTTCAAGGCATACTCTTATAAAAAGCAAAGAGTTTCCATAAGAGTCAGCCTGTGTTACCACTAAGAGGGAGTCAGAATCTAGAAGTCTAGGGTACTGATAGTTCTAGGTAGTCATACAGGGGTTAGCTTTGTGAGATTGTTTACTCAGTCTTCACAAGCAGTTTAAGTAATAACGTGTTACTTCTACTTATTAGAGAGCTAACTTTGGGAAGCCATGGGGCTCTCTTACCCACAGTTCTATGACCACTTTGCACGCAGGGGTACTACAACTTTGAAATGGCTGATGGGTACGAGTTGGACCATCACAGTTCAGCTTGCTTTCCTGCTTTAGATGGAGCAAGGCAGCTAACAATTGCTACTTCACTTCCCTACCTAGCCTTCTCCCACAAGCGTACTTGACCCACTTGGACACTTCTACGTGGATTGTGTCTCAGTCTGAAATTACCTAGTGACTAAAATTCCCACTTTAAGATAAACATTAGTGGTTAAAAGCAAATTGGATAAGACGAGATGGTCAGCTTAGAAAGTTAGGGAAAAAAAGTAAGCAGCATTTCATGTTCAATGGTATGGTAGGTTGTATTAGTAGCAAGGCATTTTCACAGAGCTCAGCTTCAGGGGCTGAGAAGTTTCTCACATCACATCACTACTCAATGTGGGTGTTCCTGGTTGACCTCTCTTGTTCCTGTTCAGGGACTGGGGCTTCTTCCATATTGTGGCTTGACCCTCCCTGGAGTCTTCTCCATTAAACCGGTGGATATGGGGAAGAGAAAGATCGTGGGAAAATTATGAGCTAGACTTACAAGTGACGAGCATTTCTGGTCACGTTCTACTGGCTAGAACTTGCCCCACGACCGTAGCTAGATGTAAAGGAGGCTAAGAGCTGGTCAAGCTTGGTAGCCAGGAGGGAACATGCATGCTGGAAGCACTAGCAATCTCTACCACAAGTGTATACTCTGAAGGTGTGTGTTTAAGAAGTCTGACATCTTCCCAAAGCCAAGGATCTTTAATATACCACACTAAATCTTGTTTGAAGAAGTTTTAACAATCATGGAATCTACGCTATTAAGAGACTTGTGTTTTACTGATATGCATCCATAGGATCTTTTTAAGAGAGACTGCTTGTTTGATCTGATCAGTACAAGTATGAAGTTAAGTGTCTTTAGAAGTCAGTACCAAAATGTCCCTGGTGCCTTAGAACTGGCTCTGTTTTCTTGGCATGGATCATAAGAACTTCTAGAAAGCTAGTGTTAAGGTTCCGTTCTGTTTCCTGACAGTATTCTTTTGGTCAGGTTTCAACTTCCTTCCTATTTTATCAAATGCCAACAGTTATGCTCCCAGACAGCTTTGCCCTATACATACTAACACTGCTTTACAGATCTGTATAGAACCTGTTTTTTGAACTCCCTTTTGAGCACCTGTAATGCTATGCATTCTAGTTGCTACAGAACAATCGTCTCCAATAGACTATGCTATATTCTTAATCTGACCTCCATGAAGATGTTTCATTCTGTTTCTATCATTAGCTAACAATTTAATAAAATCATTCATGGTTAAGTTATGGGAACTGATAGAGGGAAAGAATCATGTGTTTCTGATGCCTTTTCTAAAGGGATAGCTCTTTAGAGGTAAATGATAGGGATTGCAAATTGGCAGCATGCTAGTAAGTGGAACAAGGTGACAGTCAGTGGCTGTTAATCTCAACAAGAAAACGGTAGAGGGTATATACCTCTTGATGCTAGTACACAGCTACATAAGAGGTAGTCTTGCCAAGAAGTAAACTTGAAACTCATCTTTTATAGCCAACCACAGACTTCACAGGAAACAGGAAGGAGGTGAACTTAAGGTAAACCACAGATGCAGTTAGATTCCCAGATGTGGGTGATTCTGTAGGACAAGAGACTTAAGAATTAGGAAAACAAGGAGAAACATGCCAAGACACATAATAATCAAATTGGCAAAAATTAAAGACAAAGAAAAATTACTGAAAGCAGCAAGGGAAAAACGACAAATAACATACAAGGGAACTCCCATAAGGTTAACAGCTGATTTCTCAGCAGAAACTCTACAAGCCAGAAGGGAGTGGCATGATATACTTAAAGTGATGAAAGGGAAGAACCTACAACCAAGATTACTCTACCCGACAAGGATCTCATTCAGATTCGATGGAGAAATCAAAAGCTTTACAGACAAACAAAAGCTAAGAGAATTCAGCACCACCAAACCAGCTCTACAACAAATGCTAAAGGAACTTCGCTAAGTGGGAAACACAAGAGAAGAAAAGGACCTACAAAAACAAACCCAAAACAATTAAGAAAATGGTCATAGGAACATACATATCGATAATTACCTTAAATGTAAATGGATTAAATGCTCCAACCAAAAGACATAGACTGGCTGAATGGATACAAAAACAAGACCCATATATATGCTGTCTACAAGAGACCCACTCAGACCTAGGGACACATACAGACTGAAAGTGAGGGGATGGAAAAAGATATTCCATGCAAATGGAAATGAAAAGAAAGCTGGAGTAACAATACTCATCTCAGATAAAATAGACTTTAAAATAAAGAATGTTACAAGAGACAAGGAAGGACACTACATAATGATCAAGGGATCAATCCAAGAAGAAGATATAACAATTATAAATATATATGCACCCAACATAGGAGCACCTCAATACATAAGGCAACTGTTAACAGCTCTAAAAAAAGAAATCAACAGTAACACAATAATAGTGGGGGACTTTAACACCTCACTTATACCAATAGACAGGTCATCCAAAATGAAAATAAATAAGGAAACAGAAGCTTTAAATGACACAATAGACCAGATAGATTTAATTGATATTTATATGACATTCCATCCAAAAATAGCAGATTACACTTTCTTCTCAAGTGCACATGGAACATTCTCCAGGATAGATCACATCTTGGGGCACAAATCAAGCCTCAGTAAATTTAAGAAAATTGAAATCATATCAAGCATCTTTTCTGACCACAACGCTATGAGATTAGAAATGAAGTACAGGGAAAAAAACATAAAAAACACAAACACATGGAGGCTAAACAATACGTTACTAAATAACCAAGAGATCACTGAAGAAATCAAAGAGGAAATCAAAAAATACCTAGAGACAAATGACAATGAAAACACGATGATCCAAAACCTATGGGATGCAATAAAAGCAGTTCTAAGAGGGAAGTTTATAGCTATACAAGCCTACCTCAAGAAAAAAGAAAAATCTCAAATAAACAACCTAACCTTACACCTAAAGGAACTAGAGAAAGAAGAACAAACAAAACCCAAAGTTAGCAGAAGGAAAGAAATCATAAAGATCAGAGCAGAAATAAATGAAATAGAAACAAAGAAAACAATAGCAAAGATCAATAAAACTAAAAGCTGGTTCTTTAAGATAAACAAAATTGATAAACCATTAGCCAGACTCATCAAGAAAAAGAGAGAGAGGACTCAAATCAATAAAATTAGAAATGAAAAAGGAGAAGTTACAACAGACACTGCAGAAATGCAACGCATCCTAAGAGACTACTACAAGCAACTCTATGCCAATAAAATGGACAACCTGGAAGAAATGGACAAATTCTTAGAAAGGTATAACCTTCCAAGACTGAACCAGGAAGAAATAGAAAATAGGAACAGGCCAATCACAAGTAATGAAATTGAAACTGTGATTAAAAATCTTCCAGCAAACAAAAGTCCAGGACCAGATGGCTTCACAGGTGAATTCTATCAAACATGTAGAGAAGAGCTAACACCTATCCTTCTCAAACTCTTCCAAAAATTGCAGAGGGAGGAACACTCCCAAACTCATTCTATGAGGCCACCATCACCCTGACACCAAAACCAGACAAAGACACTACAAAAAAAGAAAATTACAGACCAATATCACTGATGAATATAGATGCAAAAATCCTCAACAAAATACTAGCAAACAGAATCCAACAACATATTAAAAGGATCATACACCATGATCAAGTGGGATTTATCCCAGGGATGCAAGGATTCTTCAATATACGCAAATCAATCAGTGTGATACAGCATATTAACAAATTGAAGAATAAAAACCATATGATCATCTCAATAGATGCAGAAAAAGCTTTTGACAAAATTCAACACCCAGTTATGATAAAGACTCTCCAGAAAGTGGGCATAGAGGGAACATTCCTCAACTTAATAAAGGCCATATACGACAAACCCACAGCAAACATCATTCTCAATGGTGAAAAACTGAAAGCATTTCCTCTAAGATCAGGAATGAGACAAGGATATCCACTCTCACCACTATTATTTAACATAGTTCTGGAAGTCCTAGCCACGGCAATCAGAGAAGAAAAAGAAATAAAAGGAATCCAAATTGGAAAAGAAGAAGTAAAACTGTCACTGTTTGCAGATGACATGATACTATGCATAGAGAATCCTAAA
This sequence comes from Balaenoptera ricei, assembly GCF_028023285.1. NCBI lineage: Eukaryota > Metazoa > Chordata > Mammalia > Artiodactyla > Balaenopteridae > Balaenoptera > Balaenoptera ricei. The sequence continues at coordinate 63,416,717 of NC_082654.1, read as the reverse complement.
TATGCCACCAGAAAACTACTAGAGCTAATCAATGAATTTGGTAAAGTTGCAGGATACAAAATTAATGCACGGAAATCTTTTGCATTCCTATACACTAATGATGAAAAATCTGAAAGAGAAATTAAGGAAACACTCCCATTTACCATTGCAACAAAAAGAATAAAATACCTAGGAATAAACTTACCTAGGGAGACAAAAGACCTGTATGCAGAAAACTATAAGACACTGATGAAAGAAATTAAAGATGATACCAACAGATGGAGAGATATACCATGTTCTTGGATTGGAAGAATGAATATTGTGAAAATGACTATACTACCCAAAGCAATCTACAGATTCAATGCAATCCCTATCAAATTACCAATGGCATTTTTTACAGAACTAGAACAAAAAAATCTTAAAATTTATATGGAGACACAAAAGACCCCGAATAGCCAAAGCAGTCTTGTGGGAAAGAAAACGGAGCTGTAGGAATCAGACTCCCTGACTTCAGACTATACTGCAAAGCTACAGTAATCAAGACAATATGGTACTGGCACTAAAACAGAAACATAGATCAATGGAACAAGATAGAAAGCCCAGAGATAAACCCACACACTTATGGTCAACTAATCTATGACAAAGGAGGCAAGGACATACAATGGAGAAAAGATAGTCTCTTCAATAAGTGGTGCTGGGAAAACTGGACAGCTACATGTAAAAGAATGAAATTAGAGCACTCCCTAACACCATACACAAAAATAAACTCAAAATGGATTAGAGACCTAAATTTAAGAACAGACACTATAAAACTCTTAGAGGAAAACATAGGAAGAACACTCTTTGACATAAATCACAGCAAGATCTTTTTTGATCCACCTCCTAGAGTAATGGAAATAAAAACAAAAATAAACAAATGGGACCTAATGAAACTTCAAAGCTTTTGCACAGGAAAGGAAACCATAAGATGAAAAGACAACCCTCAGAATGGGAGAAAATATTTGCAAACGAATCAACGGACAAAGGATTAATCTCCAAAATATATAAACAGCTCATGCAGCTCAATATTAAAAAAACTAACAACCCAATCCAAAAATGGGCAGAAGACCTAAATAGACATTTCTCCAAAGAAGACATACAGACGGCCACGAAGCACATGAAAAGCTGCTCAACATCCCTAATTATTAGAGAAATGCAAATCAAAACTATAATGAGGTACCACCTCACACCAGTTAGAATGGGCGTCATCAGAAAATCTACAAACAAGAAATGCTGGAGAGGGTGTGGAGAAAAGGGAACCCTCTTGCACTGTTGGTGGGAATGTAAATTGATACAGCCACTATGGAGAACAATATGGAGGTTCCTTAAAAAACTAAAAATAAAATTACCATATGATCCAGCAATCCCACTACTGGGCATATACCCAGAGAAAAGCATAATTCAAAAAGACACATGCACCCCAATGTTCATTGCAGCACTATTTACAATAGCCAGGTCATGGAAGCAACCTAAATGCCCATCGACAGACGAATGGATAAAGAAGATGTGTTACATATATACAATGGAATATTACTCAGCCATAAAAAGGAACGAATTTGGGTCATTTGTTGAGACGTGGATGGATGTAGAGACTGTCATACAGAGTGAAGTAAGTCAGAGAGAGAAAAACAAATATCGTATATTAACGCATATATGTGGAACCTAGAAAAATGGTACAGGTGAACAGGTTTTCAGTGCAGAAATTGAGACACAGATGTAGAGAACAAACGTATGGACACCAAGGGGGGAAAGCGGCGGGGTGGGTGGGGGTGGTGGTGTGATGAACTGGGTGATTGGGATTGACATGTAAACACTGATGTGTATAAAATTGATGACTAATAAGAACCTGCTGTATAAAAAAATAAATTAAATTAAATTAAAAAGTAAAAAAAAAAAAAGAGAATTAGGGAAAGACATATATTGAGACATAAGATTCCAACCATTAGATTCTAGGTCCCATTAAAACTAGAATGAACTAGACTGGTAAAATGTGAACTCAGAGTATAATTGATACCCTAGTTTCGTTTAGGTGTGAGTAGTATTGTTAGGGTTCCCCCTCCAACTCCCTTAGAAATACTAAGATATTTATAGAAAGTTTAAGGGACAGATATTTTTGGAAGTAGGACTGTTCAGCCATCTGTTTCTCGGCCACTAGGACATGATAGCCAATTAGACATCTTCCCAAGTCCCTTTGATGTCCCTTATTGGTGGGGGTGGAAGCTTTCCTGCAACAGATCTAGAATGTCACAGCCCATCCCTGATCTCCAGCAAATTAATAGAGCCTAGGCTGAGTTAAGGTCAAAGTGGCTGAGCTCAAGTCAGGCTCTTTCATCTAAGTACCCTATTGCCCTGTCTACCTCCAGCAGTAAGATCCTGTCCCCCTTCCCCCAACGCAAGAGTAAAGTACCTCCTAACAAAACATGTAAGGGTGTAAGGCATATGCCCAAGCCTCTAGGAAAGACGGAGCAAAGAGCCTCCTGGATGGAGCAGTATAGTGAATCTTGATCGTTTTCTCCCATCCCTACCACCCACCTTCTCATTTGTGGCCAATAGATGGGAAGGCAAGTGTGAGAACGTTGCACCTCATGGTCAGACATATGGATGCTTTCTAGTCATGTAGCAACTGTTTTAACATTGAGAAACTGCCAAGCTGACTAACAGCAGTTGTACTATTTTATATTCTCACCAACAGTGTATGCAAGTTCCAGTTTCTCTACCTCAACACTTGTTGTCTTCATTATAGTCAACCTAATAAGTGATATTTGCACACTGCCTATGTCAATTCATTTGGGTCCTTCAATGGTATGTGTGGCCCTTTCTCTCTGTCCCTGTCTTTACTGCCCATCAACCATGCCCCTGAACGCTACTCCTAAGAGTTTGGCTGATGCTTTTACTGGTAGCAGTTAAAGCTAATCAGGTGCTGTCTTATAATACAGGTCTACTGATGAAATTTAGTATTTGGCAGCACCTTTCTAAAGATTTTCCAAAATTAGATGCCTTGTTTCATTGTAGATCAGCACTGAAAAGTCACCTTTTGTGATCTGATGGGGAACACTAACTTTGAACCACAGATTTCTCAAAAAACAAGCTATTTCCTTGATAAGTAAACTTGTATGACCTATTCAATTTTTACTTCTATAACTAAGTCTTACGAAGTTTTGTCATTAGTACCTCTATAATATCCTCAATTTGGCCTCTTAGCCCACAGACCCTAAAATATTTACTACCTGGACCTTTGTAGAAAGGGTTGCTGACCTCTTTTCTAAGAGGAAAAAACCAAAAAACCATGGAAAAATTCTAAGCCTGCTCCAGTATTAGCAATGTATTTCATTAAATACAGTATCTAATTTTCACCTCTAGAAGATAGTATAAGATCTCACCCAAACCCAGGCAGGCAGAATATTGCATTTGAAAATGTGACCATAAGCCAAATCCAAAGTAAGGCCATTTAGACTTAAGGAACAAAAACCTGACAAGAGCCAATTCAGGCTGGAAGGAGTTGTAAGCCCAAAGCTCAACATGCTTAGCTAATCCGGCTGCCTTCATTTGCCATTAAGTGGTCTCTTGTGGTTTCCCCTAAGCCTCTCCTCACTAACCATTTCCAAAGTGAAGATTCAGTCATTAAGCAGGTTGTGAAGACACCACATGTGAATGAGCAGACAGGCAGGGGAGGTACTGTCATATCACAGCCCCTGCAGCCTTATTCACTAGCACAAATGTATTTTCAGCTTAAGTGTTAATTCCAAAAGTTAGCTACGCTAGTTACTTACAAGACTAGCTTACTTGAATTGACAGGTCGGGTGGTAGGAATTAAAACCTGCTTAAAAAAAGACTTAGTGACTGACAGTGAACGTAACAAGTACATCTCAAAGAAACCAACGGATCAGACTTTCTCCACGAGACTGGATGTTTGGTCTTGATACTATGGCATTGATTTAAAAAGGCAGATTCAATTCCATGTCACCTTTTACTCCACTCTGCAAGTTACAGATGTTATAGCCTCCTGTGTTCATGGAACATCAGTGAGAAGGCATAGATATGACAGAAGGAGCCATCATTTTTAGATCTTTGGACACAGCAAAGTATCCCCAGAAGTTGGCTTTGAGAAGTCAGATTTATGTATCCCTCGCTACAGATGGATTACATGTCTAGTTAAGATTGTTGTAGCCCCTAGAATACCCAGGAAGTTCTTAAAGTTCAGAAACAAAAGCAAATACGTAGCCCAAAGATGATATTTCAGAGAGGTCAGGGAAGCATAGATGTAATATTCTCGAGACTGTAGAGAACTCAGGAAAGTCTACAAGGTCACTGATGCCAATCTGAGGCCAGGAGATTGGAAGCCCAGCATTTGACCACAGCAGTGATTATGGTCAGGATAGAAGGAGTAATACCACCAGCAGTGGTTCTGCAAGTACAACTGCAGAAGTTAGAATTTCCCACTTTTATGTCTGTTCAAAATGTCTAAACTAAGTGTTAGAGTAGAAAAAGGGGTAATGTTCGACCTTGAGGGTAAGAAATCATTAATACCCAAATCACAAGTCATAATGGATAAGACTAGAGAAGGACTGAGCAGAAATATTTAGGCTTGTTTTTTTCATATCAGAACTAGACTAGTGACTGGAAAAGAGATCAGCACTAGAAAGTGACAAGGGATATCTGTAAGACACAGGGAACTCCTACCAATGGGAGGAGAATGCCTATAGGAGATTAAATGCATCCACTGGTAGTTCAGGAAAGGGAGAGAATGATTTATACAGTTTTACTAACCAGAAATACAATGTTATAGTGATCATCTTTCACTATCAAGTTAAGTCTATGTTCTGATGGAGATGAGGTAGGAACACTGCCAGCTGTGAGGAGCAGTAGTACTTAGTAATGTGCAATGCACCTGTGTCCAGGGAGACCACCTAGACCCCAGACACGAGGCATTGAGAGGCCATTGGTTCTTCATAGCATAGACAAAGGTGTGATCAGCACTGGATGTCTGCTATGCCACTAGCACTGCCTCGACTCGCAGCAGGAGTGTGGCTAAGTCTCAGAAGTCTGACTGGGACAGGAGCGTAATGTCATTCACGTAGGTCAGCACACTAACCACCATTTCCCAGGGTAAGCTCCCTCTCCCTAGCATAGGAATTTCCCCCAGATGTGAGCTTCTAGTTCTATCCCCACCCTGCACCAGAATGGGGTGGGAATGCCTGCAGATCTCAAGTGCTGCTCCTGGGGTAGCCCATGAGCTAAACGCAAGCCAGACAGCCCTGCCTGGGGCCCACACCAGCCCCCCTCATCAACTCTGGGTAAGAGTTCTTCCAGGTTCACAGCACACACTGCAAACTCTGACCCAGCTTTCCAAAGCCACATGTTGTCTCAGATCAGTTTGGCATTTGATGTCCTTATGATGGCCACACATTCCTGAAGCTTCTATAGGAGTCTAGGAAGTGCTAGACATCAAGTTTTGACATAGCGGGACTAATCCAGATCAGGCCACTTAGTTTGTAGTAACAAGACCCCAAACCAAATCCATGTGTACCACGGGCAAGAACTGGCCTTCTACATGTTCATGAACTCACCTGTCTATAAATTCAACTCGAGTCAGAGTCCCTGGAGTTACTAATTTGGTACCTTGCTTCATGTCTCATCCAGAACTCAGGTAAACAGGATCAGCAGGGAACACCAGGTCCTCTGAATAAATCGACCTGAGGCCAACTCTATCCAAGAGAGAGACGATCTTCCCTACACTGACCTGAGAGGTTTTAATCCCAAACAAAAGGTCATGGGCAAAAACATATCCAAAAGTTCTCTTAAAAGTAAGGGGAACAAAGGAGCCAGGTACTGTACAGAGTCAGGGTGGGGGAGGCTTTGGGGGGTGGACAGCTCGCCTACCCCAGTGGGGAGCCTCCACCTTAGGAACAAGCCAAGCACTATTGGGGCTCCAATAGTCTTACTCTGGTGTTCCCAAGTTAGAGCCTGCAGTCTACACTGGGGCTGGGGAAGGAGGGAGCCCCACCTCTCCCGACTATCACACATACAATTACAGCTCTGTCTCAGGCTTGAAAGGGAGGCTCCACCCCCAAGAGGTCCAAAGACAGCCTGGAGCACTTAGGGTCCTTTATGCTACTTAAGGGTCCATGCAATCCAGGGTGAGAACTGCAGCATGCAGGGATGTTCCATGACCAGCTGAAGAAAGTTATTCAGGTGAAAACCAGCTCTAGCATGTGAGGAGCTTAAGTCATTGCTTAACAGTCTGGAGACAGAGAAAGCACCTGAATCAGATTCAGATTTTGGAATTACCAGATAGGAAATTTAAAATAACTAATTAATATGTCAAGGGCTCAAATGGAAAAAGGCAATATGCAGGAACAGAGGGGTAACATAAGATGGAAATTCTAGAAAGGTCTAAGAGGAAATGATAGAGATCAAACACACTAATAGAAGTTAAGAATGCCTTTGATGGGCTCATCAATAGATCAGATACTGCTGAGGATAGGAATGAGAACTTGAAGAAATGTCAACATAAGCTTCTCAAATGCAAAGAGGAAAAAGAAAAATTGACTCAGATCCCTGACCAGCAGGTCTTCAGTTAGTCTTTTCCCCCATAGACCCAGAAGCAAGTATTCCAAGTAAGAAGCTTCCTGGACCAACTGTGCATCAGATTCTCTGTCCCTGAGGCATCCAAGTCCTGTCTGTGGACAATGGGCAGAACAGCAGAGCGTTCCCCTGTCCTCTAGAGATCACTACCTCTCTGGCTGCACCTGGGAACCAGCTGGGTTTACACTGCCAAGCCTTGGTTCTGGCTCAGGTCAGTGCTAGCCTCTTTGCCAGCCTTCTTTCTTGGCATAGGAGGTATGCAGGCCCTGGATCCCTGTTCTTGTCACTTTCCCCATAGTTGCAGCATGTTCTTGATTTCCTAGTGTCCTACGCTGCTGCCCAGTTTCCAGCATGTTCTGATACCCTAAGGGTTCTTGAAGGAGAGGAGCTGTGAGAAACACAGATCTGCTCCTCCCCCTCGTGAGAACTCTTACACGGGAGCATATTCTAGGTGGCCAGCCGCCCTAGCCTTGTCAGTCCCTTTTTGAATCTTCTTCCCCTGCAAGATGAAGTATGGAAGGCCCTGCTGCCTTTTAGAAAGCCATTCCAGTTACCCCCACATAAGCCAGGTAACTCTTCTGCTCCAAACCCTGCCTGTACAAGATGGACCCAGATAGACCTTATGCTACTACTTCCCATAGCCTCTTGTGGAAGCAAGAGCAGGCTAGACAGTCAAGAGTCACCAAGAGTGGTGCCAGAAGTCTTAGTTGGCAGAGTTTAACCTGGATTCCCTACCCAAATCAACACCCATGCTCCACGACAGGAATTTGCCCTTGTCAGTAGGGCAGCATCTTAGACTCATCTGTGATCTGACTTTTTTTTTTTTTTTTGGTTACGCCAGGTGTTAGTTGTGGCAGGTGGGCTCCTTAGTTGCAGCATGCATGTGGGATCTAGTTCCCTGACCAGGTTGGAACCCGGACCCCCTGCATTGGGAGCTCGGAGTCTTAACCACTGCACCACCAGGGAAGTCCCTGATCTGACTTTAAAAGCTAGTAATCCTGAAGAGTCAGGAGAAACCAGGTGAGAATTCAGAATGAAAGTTTCAGCACCACTGGAAGTTAAAGCTCAGTCTTTTTACAAAAAAACAAATGATTTTTCTCCCCCAGGCATTGAGAAGAGACAGAACTGGGAGAAGCTAAGGGACCAGGGTCTGTTGAGTAGGCATCAAGATGCTGTGATGTGGGGTTCAGGACCAGGACCAGGAGGTCCAGGCAGTGCCTAGTATACATGTAAGCATGAGGGCTAGTGCCTAATGTAACCCGAGCCTAGAAGGGACTTGGGAATAGGGACACCTTCTGTGACAGGCACAGGTACCCACCAATAGGGACCAGGGGTGTTCATACTGCTTGCAGACTTTTTCTATGAGTCTACCCTGACTTGATCTAGGATGTCTTTCTGATCTTATTCACCGATCATCTCTGCCCCCTTCCCCAGCAGCATCAGGAAAAAGCCCACAAGGTCTAGTTAGACTAGGCTTGACCTTCCTTCTCCATGGCAAGACTGAGTCCTACCTGTCCCCTTGGAGTTGTTAGGTGGAGAAACAGGCAGATAGGGGATCAATCCTTCCATTGTCTCCAGAGACACTGGCACCTGGCCTAGACCCTACCCCTCTTCCTCCATGCTGTCCTACACTGGGAGACACCTGCTGGCTAACAGTCTCCTCCAATTCCCAAAGCAGCTCCCCCAGCTCACAGCCATGCTTCCTGTCTGTCCTCCCTAGTATTGTAGCCTCCAGCCCCGGAGGACATTGACCATCCTCCTTTCTCAGGGTAACAGGTTTAGCAAGATCCAGGGGTCATTAACTGCCTTCATGACTCAAGTCACTTCCTTTCATCCATACGGCAGGGACTTGTGGGATCGTGTCTAGCATAGTCAGACTCATGAGGAAGAGAGAAAGGGACAGCAGTTAAGGTGGCCAGGAATTTCCCAAATAAGACAAGCCCAGATATCTAAGAAGTACAAACTTCAAGCCAAGTAGATTAAGAATGTAGGCATGTCAATTTTGGCAATTGATATAAATCCCAAAAAAATCAGCCAAGAACCGTACTGAGGATCATAGCTGACTTTCCCAGAGCAAGAAAAGCCAAGAGATAGTTGGAACATTTTGACAGTGTACAGGGCAGGAGTAAACCCAGAACTCTATACCTGGCAAAGACATCCTTCAAAACTTAAAGGTGAAATAAAGATATTAAGACAAAAGCTGGAAATGTCACCAGCAGACTCACAGTAAATACTGAATTTGGCCAGAAGGCAAGTAATTCCAGATGGAATCCCAAATACCTGGAAAGAGTGAAGTACCCAGGAAAGGTATAGTCAGAAAAGCCAAGATTCAGAGGAAGCAGTAGGAACATGTAAGCAAAGCTAGAAGAACCTAGTTGGAACACAGCAATCCCTGGGTGAGGTTAAGCTGCATATTCAAGTAGTCAGTTACTAGAACTACTTTCCACCCCAGGATTAAACACCATAACAAACCTCATGTCTTTTAACACGGAGGACTGAAAGCCTGCCACAGCAGTAAAGGCAGTTTAGTCCTTTGGATCTCACAAAAAGGACTTTGGATCTTCCAAAGAAGAGTTGTACAGGCAAGTCCATGTACTGTGCTCTGGGTCTTGCCATTGGGCCATTACCGGTCATTGACCAGGAAATGATACCAGGAGTGGGTCTGGTTGTCCTCACAACTTCTCAAACACTCCAGTGACCTAAGACATCAGAAAAAGTAAAAAAAGAGAGCCAGGAAAAGACTGGCATTAAGATCAAGGGCAGAGAGCCTTCCCAGTGAGGCAGGGAAAGCAAGCAGTACTTTCCAAAAAACACTGTTAAAAGGGCAGTACAGGAAAACAAAGACCTAGGAACTCCGCAGTGGACTTAGTACATTCATATTAATTATTTGTGTAGCTTCTATTTGCTAGGACTGCCAGAACCAGCGCAGTTAAATTTGTAATCAACTGATACCCTTTATTGAGCTCTTTGGGAAATACAGGGATTGGGTCAAGTTCCTGCTCTTACAGTGGTGTTCCCAGTGGCTAGCTCCCTCCATCAGGATCAGGCCCAGGAAGAATAAGCTAACTGAAGACCCGGGCAGCCACAGGGTGGGGGCTGATGTGACCTGGGGAGGGTGTGGCTCTTCCAGAATAGGAGGCAGCCTGGTGTCTGTGGAGGAGTTTGGAATCAAGGTAGTTGGAATCCTTTTCCTGCTTCTCCACTATTACTCTGGGAGGGAGCTTGCGTCATACCTGCAGCAACTCAATTTTCTAGGCCAGGTGTCTCCAGGAGTAAAATCAGGACCTGGTAGAATCCATGGGCCAAGGAAGAATCGGTGGGGAACTGCTTGGCAAGGGACCATCCCCCCTCTGCTACTCTCTCCCCCATGGCTGGGAGTTTACAGTTTGACTGTTCTATTGCCCCTTATGCCTGGCGGGCAAGGGCAGGCTCTGCCCTAAGAAAGCCTTTTGTGGAGTCAAGAGTGATTAGCTGCTTTCTCAGCACCCAAGTGCTTCACCCTAGAGCTCATCTTCCCTCCCACCCTGAGCTCAGTGAGCCCTTTGAGGACTGGTGTCTGGCCTCCCTGCATAGGTATTGCTGGAAATAGCCAACACCCCCAGGGATAATGAGCTCAAGCCAAGTGAGACGTTAGGGATGCAACTATTTCAATACAGTTAACTGCATCAGACTGCAGAGGTAGAAACAATACCCTTAAAGTCTTTGGTCTGTTCTATTAAGTGTTCAACTAGGCATGAAGATAGTTAAAATGAAGGATATGTCTAAGAGACTGGACTTAGCTCAGGAACAAGCAAACTTATTTGGAGTCTGGATTGGAAAACCTCCCAGAAGGAAAGGTCAAAAGTAGGTTAAAAAAAGCCAAGATGTGGAAGCTGGACAAACCAATGGCTATGACAAAGGAGTCTTAGAGACAGTAATGTCTGAAGGGAACTCTCAAGGTCTAGAGATATTGAAGACAGAATGAAGAGGCCCATAGAGAAGGGAGAGGTAAGGAAACCAAGCTCTACGAGAGTCGGCTCTGATAGTCTTACACTTCAGAGTCTTCTTAGACTAGAGTCAGAAGCTAGAGGAAGCCATGTCACGTCAGACCAGAGTCACACTCACTCTACAGTGAGTGTGGGTAGAGGAGTGAGGCCAGGCTCTGAGGAGGTGGTCTTCCAGAGAAGGGAGCTAGGAGGGTGGCTCTCCAAGTACAGAGGGAAAGCTGGGGACCCTGCCTCTGCAGCGGGAACAGCACCCAGACCCCTGAGCGAGGGCCCATCACAACCACACAATGGTCCGAGGAGCTTGTCCTGGGCTAAGATAGGAGCACGCCAACTCCTTGTCACAGCTGCAGAGATGACAGGAGGTGGTGGCGCCAGAATTGCTTCCCTCCCGGCCCTCGGGGCCCTAGCTGCTGCCCGGAGACCTGGAAGGGACAGGGCAGCCCAACTGAGGCCGCTCCACAGCCAGCTGGGGAGGGGTGCCTGCACAACACCCCATGCCGTTTGACCAGCTGCTTCCACTTAGTTTGGTGGAAGCCCCACTCCAGCCTGTCATGGTATCTTGTCCTTTACACGTATGGTCCACCCACTCTCGTAGCCCTTGGTTCTTGCTCAAGGGAGAGCGACTCCAGCCTCGTCAGCTTGACCTCAGCCCTCAGTCTCATATCTACCATGGCCTGACCTCTCCTCGAAGAGGGGGACAGTAACATCCTGCATTGCTGTGATGGAGAAAAGACCCTTTTCCCAGCTGCAGCCTGTATTCCTACTACTACCCACCTCCTCCCCACTTGGTGAGGCAGGGCCACGTTGGCCCTCCCTCCCCCCAGGGATCAGCCAGTGTCTGGTCTCTCCTCACAGGAGCCTCTTATGCTAGGCTAAAGGCCTCAAGGCAGAGTAGGACCCATCCCGTTCATCCTTGGCACTGGCACCCGTCGTAGAGCCAGGATCCCACTACATGGATGAGGGAACCTTGGAGGCCCAGGTGGGTAGTGAGAAGGATGTGTTCCCCCGACACGGCTCACTGGTTGGAGGGGACCAGGTCACCTAAGTTCTGCTTAAGACCGTCAGCCCAGCTTGGGAGCTTTCCCAAGTCCTTTCCCACCCAGCCACAGCTGGTTCACATGTTATGCCCAGGGAATCTAGTAGCCATTTACAACTTCCCCAAAGTCAGAGGGCCTGCTCTGTGCTGGGACAATTGGGGTAGGGGACAGAGAACCCCACCTGGTGTTTGAGGGCTCTCCTACCAAGGAGGCATATACGAACAGCATGGCCCAGGGCAGTGACAGAGCATTGCTAAGGCAACAGTAAGAGGGATCCTGTGGCCTGGCCTCCCCTCTACCAGGCCCTCTGGTTCTAGTTCCTTCACCAGGAGCCACAGCTTAATAACCTGTCTGAGCAGGTCTTGAGTGTATCCAGCTGAGGTGATGTTTCCTGGCTTCAGCCCAGACATAAGGAAATCCTCAGGCCACTAGTACAGGCTTCCAAGCTTCGGGGCCCCCCTAGCCACAAGCTCGTTTTCCCCAGGTGGCACCTGAAGACAGAATAAGAAAGTTCTGCCTACCTGGATTTTGGAGTAGCAGGTTGTGCAAGACTGGGGGTCCTGTACAGGAGGCCTGCACTCAGGACCTGGGCCTCTGCAGGGCCCTTTGTGTCAAGAACACAGGCACCGAGCTTTCACCCGTTGGCTCCTTCCCGAGCCACAGACCAAGCCAGACTGATGCTAGGTTGAGATTCTCCCGACAGACCCCAGGGGTTCAGGTAAAACAGAGGCTGCTAGGGAATTTCACGGCCACCTGGCCATTGGCTCTCTAGCAAGGCAGGCGGTTATTTAGAGCCCCTTGTCTCCTTCCCAAAACCCAGCCCTGCTCAAAGAAGGCCCTCAGGTCTAACAGCCAGGCCCAAAGCATGTGCTCCAGGTGCGACAGTGTCCTCCTCTGGGATCCTGCCTGTTACATTACCTGGACATCTGAAGCAGCAGCTCAAGGCAGCCCTCCCAAGAGCAGACATGCAGGACCTGGGGGCATCAGTCTCGTTTCACCCACTAAGGCAAAGACCCTGCCTCTTTCCCCAGCCCACCACCCAGGGTCTGCCCAGCTCAGGAACTCGAGCCCAGGCCTCCATAGGAGATTAGTCTTCCCCACACACCTGGCGTCCAGGGCTGACCAGGTACTGCACTCAGCAGCCACTCCCTCCGTCATGCGGGGTCTTTTCCAGCCACACTCCAAGGCCAACATCAGGTTCCCGTCCAGCCCAGGCCACAGGTGCTGGCCCAAGCTTCAGCTTCCCTTCTCCTCCCGATTCCACTCTTCGTCAGGTGGAAACCCTGCACAGCTATGCCCCGAGGGCTTCTCATCCCACCAGTTCTTTCCACCTAAGTGTCAGGAGGCCCCTAACGAGGCTGCTGGGCTGAGCACCAGATCTGCACTCTCTGCTCTAGTCAGGACTGCCCGGGAACTTCTTCCCCTGGGGAAGGTTGCCAGGCCCTGTCCAACTGAAGCAGGAAGCGGGTGGGGGCAGAGTGCTGGCAGAGGCAGAATCCAGGATGTATACCCAGGCCCGCGGCCTCCCACCCTGAGCACTGCCCACTAGATAACACCACGCTGAGGTCAGGCTGGCTCTGAGAGTTCCCACACAGCCCTTAACTCAAACCCAAGTCAGAGAGGCATAGCCAGTCACAGGCCAGTTATCTTCTCCCAGCCCAAAGCAAGCACACTACCTGGAGAGGCAACCTTCAGCCCTGCAGTCAGGATACCAAGTCCGGCAGTCCAAGCCTTCCATCAGACCTTCATCTTCATCAGTCACCAGTGTGCATGTGTTCCCTAGATCATGGCTCTCCTAGAGTCAGGAGTCCCCTCCAGACGCCGCCAGGTATGGCCACCTCCCAGTCCAGGCAGTACTCCTTACCCATGGCCATGGGCCAAGGGGGTTACTGGCTTCACATAGATCTCTTTAACCCCTCACTGGAGGCCTGCTTTGGTCTGGAGTTGCGTGAGTGGAGATGTGTCCCCCAAGGGTTCTGCTAGGCCTTGAGGAAGCATGGCAGCAGTCAGCAGGCGCGTCTGACAATCCAGCTAAGGCTCGGCGTGAAGGTTTTTATAGGGCCCTGATCTTGCTGCTGCTTCTAGAACTGTGGTTCTCAAGCCTTTAACATACATTAGAATCACCTGGAAGGCTTGTTAAAACATGATTGCTGGGCCCCATCCCCAGAGTTTCTGATTCAGTAGGTCTGGGGTAAGGCTGGAGAGTTTGCATTTTAAAGATGTTTCCAAGTGGTACCAATACTGCTAGTGTGAGGCCCACACATTGAGAACCACTGTTCTAGAGTTGTCAGAAATGAAAAGGGCCTGTGCCTCCCCCTTGAATGAAGACGCAGGTGGAGCTGGGTTTATCTGAATAGTTTTAGTGCTTTGGGGTTGATCCTCGGGATTGGATGAGGAGGGTGGCCTGCCTTGGTCTTGAAGGTCTTTGGGCCCCCTAGCGTTAGCAAACCTCAGGGTACTGATGTCTCTTGGGAATGAACCTGTATCTTTCCTAATTCTGGGCTTCGTGGAGTGGATTCACAGCAGATGAGAGAAGATGGGGAGAAGAAGAGGGTATGGGGAGTGTGGGGAGCACGTCTGGGAATCAGAGCAGATGGGTCTCAGGCCCAGGTCTGCCACCAGCTCCCTCAAGGACACCGGTAAGTCACTTGCTGGGGTTGGACCACATCTGTCATTAGTTCAGCTTTATTGAGCGCCTGTTGTGTGGTGGGCACTTGCTGCGTGGTGGGAGGTGCAGTAAAAGATGCGACCTTTTGCCGGGAGGAGTTTGCAGCCTGGTGGGGGAATGACAGGAAAACAGGGGCGAACACTGGGAGCAGTGGGGAGGCCCGTCCTGTTGCCCACGGACCTGAAGAGAAGGAAAGGCAGCCAGAGGGGAAGGCCGGCCCAGTCATTTTGAGGCAAGCTGTCTCCCCATCTCTGGAAAACAAGCTCACCAGCTTTCAGGGTAAGAGGTGATACTTAAATTAGATGCACAATCAAGCTTTTAAAACTTCCCCTCCCTGCCCTGGTGAGGTTCATTCTGAGGCAGATTGCAGGCGAAGTGTTTTATCGTTTATACAAACTTAGTTTACCAAGTGTCTTGGAGGTTAAGATACTGAGGCCCAGGCTCCATCCCAGACCAATTGAAGCGGACTCTCTGGGGGCAGGACCCAGGCATCAGGAGGTTTTCTGCTCAGAACCCTTGGTTGGTTGGAGAATCACTGGCCTAGATTAGGAGGAAAAGAGAGACCAGCAGGGACGGGGTAGTTCCGGTCAAGGGGAGGCAGTGCAGACAGGGGACCTGGAAAGGTGAGCCTCCCAGTATGACTACTGGAGTCGGGAGGAGGGAGAGAGGGTGGAAAGGTGGTTTTGCAAAGGGCCTTCCCTGAAAAACTGAAGGGTTCAGTGTTTACTTCGTGGCCAGTGGGGAGCCACTGAAAATCTCTGAGGAGGGGCACGATGTAATGAAAGCTGAGTAACCGGCCTCAGCTTCCTCCTGCCTCCTCTCTCCCCCCTAGACGTTACTGTTTCTATCATGTGAGAAAAAGGAAAGGGCTCGGGCCTCAGGAGCCCGTCCTGTTAGAGGATGCAGCTAACAGGATGCAGGGACACCCCACACCAAGAGATCAGAGGATGACAACCATCAGAGCTGACTCCTGCCCCTTCACCGTCATTAAAGTTTTCTGTGTGGCCTTGGGCAAGTGGGTTAGCGTCTCTGAGCTTAGTGGTCAAAGATGGCTCTCCTGCCTGCCCGGAATATAAACAGCATGCAGAAGTGTGCTTTGAAAAGTTGAAAGCCGGGTCCAGAAGCAAGGTATCAATACATTTAGTATCCTTTGCTGAGCCCATCTGGGGCAGGGGGTGCTGGTGGGGGAGGGAGGGCAGGGAATCCAGATGATTGGGAGAACATTTGAACAAGATCACTTCCTGTTAAGGCCCAAACCTGGGAAAAAGTGGGTGGAGTGAACACATCTATTTTTCATGATCCCAAGCTCGAATATGAGAAGACAGTAGCAGGGGTGATATGGGATAGAAAGAAGATGAAACATTGATAAGAACCAGATGAATATTGCAGGAGGGGCCAGGCCGCAGGTGTGGAGACAGGACCCTAAGGTGCCCCTCTCAGACTCAGCTTACCTGGAAAAATACAATTGCACTTGTGGCTTTAAGAGGAACTAAGGGGCTGGGGCTGGAGCAGAGGGTTATGATGAAGAGTTTCATCTTCAGAATTCAAGCCTGTTTTGCTGTGTGACCTGGACACATGGTGTCACCTCTCTGGGCCTCATTAGAGGTACTTTACCTGTTCCCCTAATCTGGCTAGAACTGAGACCTTTGCTTGGGTTATTAACACATTGCTTTGATCAAGTTAGCATCAATGTAGGTCTATGTGGTGTAAAGTGGGAAGATGAGTCTAAAATGAGTGATGAGAAATAAAAAAAATTTTTTTCCATTGCTTTTTTAAAATTGAGGTATAGTTGATGTACAGTATTATATGTTTCAGGTGTACAACGTAGTGATTCACAATTTTTAAAGGTTATACTCCATTTATAGTTATTATAAAATATTGGCTATATTCCCTGTGTTGTACAATACAGCCTTGTAGATTATTTATTTTATCTGTAGTAGTTTGTATCTCATAATCCCCTGCCCCTATCTTATCCCTCCCCCCTTTCCTCTCCCCAGTGGTAACTACTAGTTTGTTCTCTGTATCTGTGAGCCTGTTTCTTTTTTATTACATTCACTAGTTTGTTTTATTTTTTAGATTCTGCATATAAGCGATATCATACAGTATTTCTTTCTCTATCTGACTTATTTCACTTAGCATAATACACTCCAAGGTCATCCATGTTGTTGCAAATGGCAAAATTTCCTTCTTTTATATGGCTGAGTAGTATTCCATTGTGTGCGTGGTGTGTGCATGTGTGTGTGTGTGTGTATATATATATATATGTATATATATATATATATATATAAAATTTCACATCTTTATCCATTCATCTGTTGATGGACACTTAGGTTGCTTCTTGGCCATTATAAATAATACTGCTATAAACATTGGGGTGTGTATATCGTTTTGAATTTGTGCTTTTGTTGTTTTTTTCCCCTTCGGATACATAACCAGGAGTGGGATTGCTGGATCATATGGTAGTTCTATTTTCAGTTTTTTGAGGAACCTCCATACTGTTTTCCACAGTGGCTGCACCAATTTACATTCCCACCAACAGTGCACGAGGGTAACTTTTTCTCCACACCCTCTCCAGCATTCGTTATTTGTGTCCTTTTCGATGATAGCCATTTTGACAGGTATGAGGTGATATTTCATTGTAGTGTTTTAAAAAGAGCAATTTAAATAACCAGAGTCCTTCAAAGTGATTCATTTGACTCCCAGGCCCACTCAGCCTCAGGCCCTGAGACTCAGCCAGCAGGACCCCTCCCCAGGCAGGCAGCCAGCCAGCCCCAGGGCAGCCCAGTTGCCTGTCCTGCCTGACTCTGGCTCCTGGTCTGGGTGAGTCATTTGAGCCCTAGCTCCAGGGACTGGCTGTCCCCAGAGAAAAGCCTGGTCCCGAGGATGGGCTCACGGTGACTGTACAGCCAGGGAGCAGGCCAGCAGCCCCACCAGAAGTGCCCTCCCCTGTAAGGCCTCAGTCTCCTCCAACCCTCCCCAACCCCACTATTTCCCCACTGTCAATCCTACTGCTGAAGGTCTGGGAACCACAGTCTCACCTCAGATTTCTTTTTTCTTCTCTTTTCCTTTTCTTTTTTAAAAAATTGTGCTTTTAAACCAGTATGTCCCATCGAACAATCTAGTAGCATGCAGTGCAGGTCACCTTATTTTAAACACCACCATGTTCCTCTCCCCAACCAAGATACCAGGGAAATGGAAGAGTAAGTAAGAAGTTTGCTTCCTCTTCCTATTTTCTTTTATACACAAATGCTTACTGAGTCCCTAATGTGAGCCAGGTGCTTCCACATACGCCACTGGCGTATTCTCACAACACTGAATTCTCACAACAGTCCTCCCAAGGGTAGGGGGGGTGGCGGGGGGGCGGGGGAGGAAACACCGGCTCTGAGAGTCACAGAGCTGGCAGATCTAGGATCCCAGTCCAGATTGACTACCCCCAGAGCTGTGCTCTTCCCCTGCAGTCTGACAGCTCTGCCACTATTAGGGCTAAGCTGCACGCTGGCCTCAACATCCCCCTCTGGTCAGTGGGTATGGTGTGCTCTGCTCTGCCCTGTCCCACTCCAGGCAACATGGGGAACCACATGCCAGAAACCTCAAACCTACTTGGGGGCAGAAAAATGTAGTGAGAGATTGAGATTTGCAACTGGACACACTTAAGTTTGAGTTAGGGTTCTCACATTCACTCTCTTTCACTGTGTGACCTTGGGTAAACTGCTTACCTTCTCTGGGCCTTAGTGGGTTTTTTGCATTTTTCTTTTTTTTTAATCTCTCCTAAATGGGGATCACGCTACCTCACAGGGTTGTTGTGAGGCTTTGGCATGATAGTGAAATAAGTTCAACAGGGAGAGGGCCCACCCCTGTTGTTAGTGTTATCAGCAGCAATTTGCCAGAGACAGAATTCAGCTGTAGAGAGGTTGGCTTACACCCTACTTTGAGGGCCTAATTACCAAAGATCAAAGAGGCCCCATACCCAAGTGGTCTCACCTGTAAGGGACTTCCAAAGAGTGATCCAAGGGCTGTGGCCTGCAGACCCTGGTGAAGCCTGGGGGGGTGTGGTGTCACCCCCTCCTCTAGTCCTGGGGGCACCCCCAAGCCCTTTCCTCCCCCACCCCACACTGCCTGGCCTGTGACATCTGCTTAAAGGCAAGCCTCTAGACTCTGGCCACCCCACCTGGAAGTTTGGAACATTTCCACACTAGCCTTAGAGCTGGAAGGAGCCTCATCAACCATCCAGTCTGGCATTCTTTTATACAGAGAGGGAGACAAGGCTCAGAGAAGAAAAATCACACAATCCACGCAAGAGGCAGGGCCAGACCCAGGCTCCCTGACTCCCAGTCCGAAACTCCTTCAGTTGCTCTGAACTGGCTGGAATTATTCTTTTGGTAGAAAAACACAGAGAATGCAACCAGTTTGTAGACCAAACTAGTAGCTGGGACTAGATTTGGTCCACTCGTGAATTTACTTTGCCGGTACCCCTCCTTTCAAATTTTCAACCCACATTTAAAACTCAGGAGATTTTTCATGAAAATCCACATTCCCACTCCCCCTTGATAGGTAAGTGAACATGGTAACCCATGTGCCCACACGGCATTGTCTGCTGTTGCCGAGTAGTAGACACCTATTTTAGACAGGACGTGCATCTCCAATTCTCCACAGTCCCCGCCACTCCCTACAGCCTCACACCCAGCCAGCCGCATGCACTGTACATTACCTGCCTGTCCCCTCCAGGAAACACTCTGAGGGCAGGGTGTGTGTGCTTCTGTCTCACCCCGTTCCTATCCAGTCCCTGAAGTGTCTGGACCAGGTGCTGCCTCCATGGCAATAATGACCACTTGAGGCATTCATCCCCTCAGTCTTGGCTTAGAAAGAGCTTTCCCAGATTTCCAAGGCGATATCATACCTGCTTCCCAAACCACTGTGAAGTGTGATGGGGAGAAGAGGGGAGAGAGGGTATTAGCAGCCTTATTTTACAGGTGAGAAAAGTGATTAGCAAGTGAGATTGTGGGATTAGAACTAAATAAACTGGTAGCTGCCCATGGGGGTGGGCTGTGGGGTGCTCCCTGCCTATTTGAGTATTAGAACTGAGAGGTAGGTCCTGCCTGGGATGAATGGAGGGGTGGGAGGCTGAGGCCTGGACTGACCACAGGACTTAGAACAGGCAGCTCTGGGAGGTGGGCAGAGCTGGCCTCCCAACCTGACACCCCCTTTCCTCTCCTCCTTGGCCAGCCCGGCTCTTCTCATGAGCCCTTGGGGGTCCTGTTGGGGGAGGAACAGTGAGCAGGCTGAGGGCCAGGACCCAGCCCTGCATACATTAGGAGAAACACAATTGTGCAGAGAGCTGTAGAACATTATTGCCTGTGCATTATTGATAGTTATCGTAGCCTGCAAGCCATAAATTATGGACAGGACCAAGAGCATGGAGAGGAGGGGACTGTGGCCTGGGCCAAGGGGAGAGGGCTGGGTGTGCAGGATGCAGGGACCAGGGAGAGGTGCAGGGGGTTTGGGCAGGAGGACCCAAGTGGGGAGAAGGGTACACCTATGCTCACCCCCAGGCAGGAGAGTGATACCAGTGTTTCTCTCTTTCTCTCGCTCCTCCTCCTCAATCTTTCCTTGAGATCCCCCTTCCAAGGGCCGTCATCTCTTCCCTCCTGCCCCTTCCTCCTCCTCCGCTTCCTCCTCCTGCTCTCTGGCCCAGAAGAGGACTTCTGGTGGACTGGTTGACATTCAAAAGAGCCGTCAAGGACAACTCAAGTGCTGAACACCCAAGTGCTGGGGACACTATGTCCCGAAACAGGGCAAACTAGGGGACAGACATTTGGGTGGGGTGGACCCAGCAGTCCTGCGTAAGTTTGAGAAAACTGTCAGCCGTCCAAGTGGAGATGGGGAGGATGTTTGTTATCAAAACTGTGGCTAACACTTGGTGGGCACTCTCTGTGTGCCAAGAGCTTCAGGCATGTTCACATTGTCCTCACAGCAGTGCAAGGGGAGAACTACAGGGCAGTTAAGGCACTTGTCCAAGGTCACACAGCTAGTTTCATGGCAGAACCAGGATTCAAGCCCAGGTAGTTAGGCCCCAAACCTGGGCTCTTACGCATCACACTGGGTATGAGAGTGCCTGTCCCTGAATGGGAGATTAGGAGGGGTTTTATTTGCTTTTTGCATTTATCTCTCTTTTCCAAATTTTCTACAATGAATATGCATTGCTTTTGTAATCAGAAAAAGCACACACAATAAATTACTTTTTTAATAGCATTTCTCCTCCTCCCAGGTCCCTAGATGCCTCTAACCTATCCCCCCCTTAGCAGCCCCAGAGCCATCCTCCAAGCTGGAGGGAGCAGGAGTGAGCAGACAGCCGACCCCACACATACATCCTCCTGCAGGTGCTGCCCCCGCCATCTATCTCGTCCACGTCCAGAGCTGTGACCACAGGCACTGGGTGTGGGGCTCCCTCCAGCCTCTATGCTCAGCCTGGCAGCTTCTCCTTTGGCCCCTCAGGGGCTGGGGGTCAACAGCAAACCACCCCCACCGCAGCTCTATCTGCCCATAGCAGCTGGGCGGGCAGCTGGGCCCAGGGCCAGGCCAGCAGTGTGAAAGGGACCCTTCGTAAGCCATTCCCAGCCCTGCCTGTGCCCCCCGGAACACTGTCTCCACCTCTTGATAGCAAGTTCCCCTGGATTAATTAGCCTCCCAGACTGGGCCTGCAGGGACACTGCTTTACTTTCATCCTCACGGCTTCAGATAACAGCTTCTCCCATGCCTCACCACTTCTGGCTCTCCCCTGCAAAGCCTGGGTGGGTCCAGGAGGGAGTCAGGGCCCATGATATGGGCAGAGTCTCAGGAGGAAGGCTGGGACGGTCGCCATTCTGCACACCCTGCCTGCCCACCTCCCCAGCAGTGGGCGGAAGGTGCTGCACCATCCACACTCCCACTCAGGCCCCCAGCGCTCCTGGGACTTAACAATATCCATTCACAGGGCTGGTGGCAGGGAAACCAAGTACAGCCAAGAGATGCCCATTCCTGTTTTGCAAGGTCAGTTGGCCTAGGTGGTCTTAAAGCATTGCTTTTTTAAAAAAAATTTATGTTATTGGAGTATAGTTGATTTACAATGGTTTTTTTAAAATAAATTTATTTATTTAATTTATTTATTTGGCTGCTTTGGGTCTTCGTTGTGGTGTGCGGGCTTCTCACTGTGGTGACTTCTCTTGTTGTGGAGCACGGGCTCTAGGCACACAGGCTCAGGAGTTGTGGCACACAGGCTCAGTAGTTGTGGCACATGGGCTCAGTAGTTGTGGCACATGGGCTTAGTTGCTCCACGGCATGTGGGATCTTCCCAAACCGGGGCTCGAACCCATGTCCCCTGCAATGGCAGGCGGATTCTTAACCACTGTGCCACCAGGGAAGCCCCTACAATGTTGTGTTAATTTCTACTGTATAGCAAAATGATTCAGTTATACATATGTATACATTCTTTTTCATATTCTTTTCCATTACGGTTTATCACAGGATATTGAATATGGTTCCCTGTGCTATACAGTAGGACCTTGTTTTTTATCCATTCTATGTATAATAGTTTGCATCTGCTAATCCCAAACTCCCAGTCCTTCCCTCCCCCACCTCCCCTTCCCCTTGGCAACCACAAGTCTGTTCTCTCTATCTGTAAGTCTGTTTCTGTTTCATAAATAAGTTCATTTGTGTCATATTTTAGATTCCACATATAAGTAATATCATATGGTATTTGTCTTTCTCTTTCTGACTTACTTAGTATGATAATCTCTAGGTCCATCCATGTTGCTACAAATGGCATTATTTCATTCTTTTCTATGGCTGAGTAGTATTTCATGGTACATATGTACCACATCTTCTTTATCCATTCCTTTGTTGATGGACGTTTAGGTTGCTTCCATATCTTGGCTATTGTGAATAGTGCTGCTATGAACATCGGGGTGCATGTCTTTTCAAATTATGGTTTTGTCTGAATATATGCCCTGGAATGGGATTGCAGGATGATATGGCAACTCTAGTTTTCTGAGAAACCTCCATACTGTTTTCCATAGTGGCTGCACCAATTTACATTCCCACCAACAGTGTAGGAGGGTTCCCTTTTCTCCACACCCTCTCCAGCATTTGTTATTTGTAGACTTTTAAAAAAATTTTATTTTATATTATAGTTGATTTACAGTGTTGTGTTAGTTTCAGGTGTACAGCAAAGTGATTCATCCATACCTATACATAAATCCATTCTTTTTCAGATTATTTTTCCCATATAGGTTATTACAGAATATTGAGTGGAGTTCCCTGTGCTATACAGTAGGTCACTGTTGACCATTTATTTCATATACAGTAGTGTGTATCTGTCAATCCCAAACTCCCAGTTTATCCTGCCCCCCCCACACACACATTTCTCCTTGGGTAACAATAAGTTTGTTTTCAAAGTCTGTGAGTCTGTTTCTGTTTTGTAAATAAGTTCATTTATATCATTGTTTTTTAGATTCCACATATAAGTGATATCATATGATATTTGTCTTTCTCTGCCTGACTTACTTCACCTAGTATGGTAATCTCTAGGTCCATCCATGTTGTTGTAAATGGCATTATTTCATTCTTTTTTATGGCTGAGTAATTTTCCCTTGTATATATATACCACATCTTCTTTATCCATTCATCTGTCGATGGACGTCTAGGTTGGTTCCATGTTTTGGCTATTGTAAGTAGTGCTGCTGTGTAGATTGGGGTGCATGTATCTTTTCAAATTATGGTTTTTTCCAAATATATACCCAGGAGTGGGATTGCTGGATCATATGGTACTTTTATTTTTAGTTTTTTAAGGAACCTCCATACTGTTCTCCATAATGGTTGTACGAATTTACATTCCCACCAACAGTGTAGGAGGTTTCCCTTTTCTCCACACCCTCTCCAGCATTTACTGTTTGTAGACTTTTTGATGTTGGCCATTCTGACCGGTGTGAAGTGATACCTCACTGTAGTTTTGATTTGCATTTCTCTGATAATTAGTGATGTTGAGCATCTTTTCATGTGCTTTTTGGCCATCTGTTTGTCTTCTTTGGAGAAGCGTTTCGTATGTACACACACACACACACACACCTGAAAACAACTCTGTTGATGGATGGACAACTGGCCGACCAAATCATGATGCATCCATTCTATAAAACACCACGTAAACATTGAAAAGAGTGATGGAGATCTTTGTATGTTGACCTCCAATAACATCACTGTGACCATGTTAAGGGGAAAGGAAGTTGCACCCCAGTATAAAGCATATACCCATTTTTGTTTTTAAAATAGTTATTTTAATCATGCTGATATAAACTGACACGTCGTATAATCTTAGGACTTAATTGAGACATGCACCCGGACACTGTTAACAGAGGTTAGGAGGCTGGTTGTCTGCAGTGACTGGATAAGGGCAGCCAGGAGGTAACGAACACATCTTGTTTTACATAGTCCAAAAATAGAAGTGATAATATACGGGTTATTTTTTCCTACCATGATAAATACAACTTTAAAAAGAACTAAGCATGTTGGGCCCATTCATGCCTCCAGACTCTAGCAAAAACTAGCAATCCCGTGGCTGGAGAATAAGTGCCCCAGTGTTCCTGCCTCAAAGCAGGGTCCCTCTCCAGGGAGTGTCAGGCACACCCTTGGTAACTGATGGCCAGCAGTCACCATGGACAAGTGACTCTGGGCTTCTTTGCAGAACTGGCCTTGGCTCTGGGAAGATCCAATCGTTTATTCAACAATTATGTCAGACACTTCCTATGTGCCCAGCTCCCTCCCTGGATCCTTGTATCACATTTCCACCCTGTGCCATAAAGGATCCAGCTGACAAGAGGGACCTCTGACCTACTCATAGGGAACTAAGTCTATGTGTTCTTTCAACTCATCAAGGCCCTGAGATGTGCCAGGCATTATGCTAGGTGCCTCCATTTCCCTATCTTGACATGGTTGTGTAACTGTTGTCTGGGAAGAAGGATGGGACAGAGAAGAGAACAGCCAGAGATGGGGTGGACCCGTCCAGTTTGGAAATGCATATGTAACAAAACGACAGATTTTGTAAACCAACTGTAGAAAGTTAGATTCGAAGAAATCTTGGCTGGCAGGTGCCATGGGAGACAGAGGGAGAGTGTAAGTGCTTCCTTGAAAGGGTTGGAGACCCCAACCCATAGAATGTTTGGAGCTTGCAGGGCACCATCCAAGCTTATCGGCCAGAATGGGGCAAAAGGTCTCCCAAGGGGAAGAAACTAAGGGGCAGAGAGAGTTGGTCCTTTTTTGGATGCGTGTTGACAGGGGAAGAGCTGGTGGTGATATGGGGGCCCATATGATGTAAGGGGGCCTCAGATCCCCTCTGGATTGAACGTGGCATCTATAGGAATAGGCCCAGGGAATGGCTGAGCAAAGCCTTGGGTGTTAATGGGGGCAACTGCAGGTTTGTGCTGGATTTGGTGAGCCCACCCTGCTGTCCCCTCAGAGGTCACTGCCTTCAAAGAATGAGGAGATCCCATTGGGCAGAGGGAAAAACTGAGGCTCAGAGAGGCTGGGGGCCCACTTAGAATCAAGACAGGGGCTGCCCTGGGGTAACTACCCCTCCCTCTCTGGGTGAGCCTCAGTGTTCCCTGTGACCCCCTTCCCCAACATGCACTGCCCCTCTCCCTGTTCCCGAGTTCAGCCTTCTGAAGAAGGGGAGCAAGGCGGTGTGGGCCCTCTCCCTCCCCCAGGCAAGGCCTGGAAAGTCTCAGAGAAGGGAGTCAGTGAGGGCACAGAGCACCCGGCCTGTAGCCACCCCCCTGCAGGCCTGGGCCAGCTCCAGGAGGATGAGGGAGAACAGGTGTGGGAAGAGAGCTGGGAAAGGGGAAGGGCACATCTCCGTCCCAGCCTTGCTGCCAGCTTTCCACAGGGTGACAGACGGCCCTCACAGGCTACGGGAACAGGGAAGGACAGGCCGCAGTGAGAGTCAGGGTGAGGGTGCTCATCCGTGACACCCCCTGCGGGTGGGGGTGGACGAGGTGGGGTCTGGGGAAGGGGTGTGTGCAGGAGGAGAGGACCCCTGTGTGCAGGACAGAAAGGCGGGTAACCAGGTGTGTTCAGGAGAGGCTGGAGGGAAGGGGAGCATGAGCGTGAGGCTGGGGGAGAATTCAAGAGGTAGCCTATATCTCTGCTGTCCAGTGTGGCAGCCACTGGCCACAAGTGCCTACTGAGCACTTGAAGTGTAGCTGGAGTGACTAAGAAACTGAAATTTCAGTTTTGATTTTTAAATTTTAATTCCTTTAAAAAGTTTTAATTTTAATTCATTTAAATTTAAAATTGAAATTTTAATTTTAAAACTGGTACTTGAGGGACTTTCCTGGCTGTCCAGTGGTTAAGACTCTGCGCTTCCACTGCAGGAGGCACGGGTTCGATCCCTGGTCAGGGAACTAAGATCCTACATGCCGCATGGTGTGGCCAAAAAAAAAACCAAAAAAAACCCAAAAAACTTATACTTGGTTCACTTACTGGAAAACTTTAGTATGTTTAGAACAACATGGATACTTTTCTGATGTAAATTTTATGAAATGTAAATACTGATCAAGTGTTTCTTTATATTTATTTATTTATTTATTTATTTGGCTGCATTGGGTCTTCGTTGTGGTGTGCGGGCTTCTCATTGCAGTGGCTTCTCTAGTTGCGGAGCACGGGCTCTGGGCACCTGGGCTTTGGTAGTTGTGGCTCGCGGGCTCTAGAGCGCAGGCTCAGTAGTTGTGGCGCTCTGGCTTATTTGCTCCGTGGCATGTGGGATCTTCCCGGACCAGGGATCGAACCCATGTCCCCTGCATTGGCAGGTGGATTCTTAACCCCTCTGCCACCAGGGAAATCCTGATCGAGTGTTTCTGATGAAAATCTAGCACCCAAATTAGAGGAGCTTTAAGCATCAAATACACACCAGATTTTGAAGACTTAGTATTTTAAAAAAAGAATGTAATAACTATTAATAAATTTTATATTGATTACAGGGTTACATATTGAAATATTTGGGGCATATTCAGTTAAATATAGTATATCAAAATTAATTCCACTTTTTTTTTTACTTTTTTAATGTAGTCACTAGAAAATTTTAAATTACATATGTGACTTGAGTTATATTTCAACTAGACAGAGCTGAAGGTCTTGAATGCTGGCCTAAATTTAGCTTTAGAATATGCATTATCCATTAGGTGGCTCAGGTGGCCCTGGGAAGCCTTCCTTGCTGCCCAGGAGTGAGCAGGGCCCCTCTGTGTGCTTCCAGTGCACCCCGCGTTCATCTCAACGTAAAAAAATCACTATGACTCTAAGGCTTTATAAGTGTATTTTATTCAAGATGCACCAACCCTGAGCTGTCAGCAGGCACGGGCCCAGAGTGTCCTAAATTCAGCCAGGCGTGGAAAGCAGGCATCACCAACCCCTCCCGCCTCCCTGCCCGCGGCCTAATGGCAGAACAGACAGACCCAGGGCAGGCATTGTCAGCCCAGGCCTCTGCAGGCTTCCTGTGGCCAGGTGCCGGCAGAGAGCTCCCAGAGGGAGCACATCGTGACACACGTCAGACCTGTCAGCTCTATGACCCCAGTTGCTGCCTTGCATTGTCTGGGCTTGGGCCACCAGCAAGCAGGGCCCTCCTAGGCTCCCAGGTCTGTCAGAAGCTCCCTAGCGGGAAGGGAGAGGAGGCTAGGGCCATCTCCTCCCCAGGCCAAGGGAGGAACCAGATCAGCTGGCCTGGCCTGTTACTTTTCTCTCTCTCCTTAGTTTCTCTGGAACTTTTTCATAGGGCAGGTTCCACCCAGCCCTTGAAATCACCTTTGACCTGGTATTCGTCATAGGGAGAGAATTTGAGGCCAAGATTCTGGCCAAGGCAGTTTGTAGGGGCTGCTGTGCTAGACCGGAATTGCTGTGCTGCCTGGGGAGGGTCACTTTGCTTCTCTGTGCTTGTTTGCCCAAGTGGGAAGACTCTCCTGAAATTCCCTCTGATGTCCCACTCCTGACATCAACCAAACCTTTATGGAGGGACGGAAAGCTAGGATGAGTCCTGTGTGTGCAGGCATGCAGAGATAGGAGATCCAGTCACAGACCCAATACCGGAAAAGAAGTGGCTGCCCCTATGGAGAGCTGGCTTTGCAAGTCAGGTTGTTAAGTGCAGGCTGCAAACATCGTGCTTCCCATTTCTCTTTAAAGACTCCTCTCTCTCTGAACATTTAGGACACCTGCCTCTCTATACAGGAATAGGCCCATTTTGTTCATTTATTCAGTCAACAAACATCAATCTAATATCTCTTATGAAAAATGGCTGGCACAATGCCAAGAGCCCACTAAAATGTAGTATCATTATTATAATCACCCTCCTCATCTTCTTCTATGCCAGGTGCTGAGCATGCTCTTCCCCGTAGACCATGTTCTTCCCGGGGGACTATCACCTACTGAATATTCCCTCCCTGGACCAAACCATCCCAGGGATGATGCAGATGATGGCTGTACAATCTCACAAAGGGGTCATCCACTGCCTCCTCCATCTTTACAAAATCTCTACCCACTCATGCCCCTGGTTTCCAAACTGTTTTCTTTTAGTAGTTAAACCTTTTCTTTAAACAGACCCCAATGTGTAAACCAGCTACACTGAAGGAGGGGGGGTGGGGTTGTAGACTACTCCTACTCAGCCTCCCGTCCCTCCCAATCCCACT
Organism: Balaenoptera ricei; assembly: GCF_028023285.1. Lineage (NCBI taxonomy): Eukaryota > Metazoa > Chordata > Mammalia > Artiodactyla > Balaenopteridae > Balaenoptera > Balaenoptera ricei. The sequence continues at coordinate 63,388,726 of NC_082654.1, read as the reverse complement.
CTGTGGCAGCCTCTTAGATACCTATGCAGAACTCTGGGACTCCCTGGAACACAGATTGAAAATCACCAAGGTGGAGAAAAAACTGGGAGTCAGAAGAATTGGGCAATATAGCACAGGCGATTGTCTTGCCATGTGACTTCAGGCAAGTTACTACCCTCTCTGGGCTTCAGGTCCATTTTAGTTGAGAGAGAAGGATGGGATGGGTGAGTCTGAAAAGATGGCCACAACCCTACGTGGGGAGAAGGGGGAGGGTTACGAGCATAGGTGAGGCAGTGCCTCACCCATCCTGAAACAGGCAACCTGGAAGCAGCCACATCTCTTCAGGTGGCAGTCCCCCTCTGCAGTGAGTCATGGCACACCAGGAAGGTTCTGAGATCCTGCAAAGACATGGCCCCAAAATATGTCACCTCTAGCCTTTCACAATGTCTAAAATTCCACCACTAGCACTGCATCCCTTTGTATCCCCAGTACTTTATGTTCCACTCAGATGTTGTGAAAGTACAGGGAGCTGTATGTGAGGGACCGAAGCAGCTCATCAGATAAGACCTTGGGGAAAATGAGCTGACATCTGGCAGAGTTGGGCTTGGGATGACAGTCAAGGAGGTCAGCCCAAGAACCAAAGATCAGCTTCACAAACGCCATCATTTTCACTAGCAGATACTCGGGCAGACAATCTCGAGATTTTAATCAGCCTCAGGACCAACCCAGCGCAGGCAAGCTTCCCTGCAGACTCATCTCCCACGCTGCCCCATTCTTGCCTCCCAACCCAGCCACCATGCTGTGCCGATTTAACTCCATCAGCAGCCACTGTCTGAGTGCCCAGTGTGCGCCAGGCAATGTTCTCTGTGCCAGGGATTCAGCCGTGAGAGGACAGACCAGGCCCTGCCCTCAGAGGAAGACACACAATAAACAAAGAAGTCCCCAGCAGATTGTGCAAGTGGTATGATCTGGTTTATGCTTTAAAGGATCACTGGGCTGCTGGATGGAGAAGGGATTTTTAAGGAGACAAGAATGGAGCCATTTGCCCAGGAAGCTGGAAAAGCGCCTAATAACCATCTGGTCCAACTGGGGAAACTGGGACCCAGAGAGGGAAGTGGCAGCAGTGTGGTGTAGTGAAGCCAATCTAGGCTGACTGGTCTCATCTTAAACCCCAGCCTTGACATTACTGTGGAGTTCCTCAGCCTCTCTGAGCCTCACCTCCCACATCTGGTAGTGCGGCCCCCATCCTGCCTCGTAAGGACCTATGAGTGTGGATGAGATGACTTGTGCAAAGAGCCCAGAGCATAGTAGGTGCTTAGTAAACAGTCATCATTATTGCCATCATCATCAGGGTGACCTGCCCCAGGTCACACAGGAAGCAAGTAGACAAGCCAAGACTGGACCCCAGGCCTCCCAGTGCCCTGTCCACCCCAACAGTCAGCTATCAATGAAGTTTCCAGGTCAGACGATGGAGGTTGGGAAAAAAATAATGGGATGTTATGCAACTGACTAAAATCAAGATAAGTGATTAAAAAAAAAAAAAGGGAAGGAAAGTGCCTAAGAGGACACACTGTCTTCACAAGCTGCTACTCTGTTTCCCAGCATGTTTTTCCCTGAAGTGAGCTCAGTGGGAGACACAGTAAGTTACTGTTGAACAGGGAAGATCATCCCAGCTTGGGGAAGCCCTCCCGCCCAACCAGAGCCATGAGGAAGGGAACTTGCTTGTCTAGCAAGAATCCCCAAAGACTGCAGGAGAGTCCTTCAGCCAGCCCAGGCTACGAGAGCCCCAGGGAGAATAGAGGCCCAGCGTGAGGCCAGCACACTGCACTGGAACCAGCCTGATGGTGGGGGTGAACGGGGTGGGGTCAGTAAGCAGAGTCATTATTATAGCCGTCATCATCAGGGTGACCTGCCCCAGGTCACACAGGAAGCAAGCAGACAAGCCAAGACTGGACCCCAGGCAGTGCAAAGAGGAAGGCTTTGGAGTGACCGCTGAGCCTGATTCCCGACATTCCCCTCTTGAGCCGGCTTTTCCCCAGTGACTGTGAGCTTCAGTGTCTTCATAAAGCACTGGGCTGGCAGCATCTTTCTTGTGGGGGCAGGCCTGCAAGAATCCCAAGGGACCTCATGTTGCAGAGACCAGGAGCACAGGAGGGACTCAAGACTTGTTTGCCTCCCTGTGGGTGCAGGTCCCCGCTTTGGAGAGTGTGAGGGCAGAGGTGGTTTCTGGAAGGCGAGAGCAGGATGGAACTGGGGGAGCAGGGGCAAAAGGAGGAGGGTTGGGGGAACCAGTAGCTCCTTCTCTGCAGGGGCAGTGGCATCTCCACAGCCCCAACTAGGAGGGATTCGGGGAAGAAACTCAGATACTGAGGGAGCACAGAGAGGGGCATAGGGGACACACTTGGCTGTATATTAGGGTCAATAAAGTAACACTTTCTAAAGGGGCTTGTCTAGTTTCCTAGGGCTGCAACAACAAAGTGCCGCAAACAGGATGGCTTAAAACAATAGACATTTATTATCTCACAGTTCTGGAGGCTAGAGGTCTGAAATGAGGTGTCAGCAGGGCCGTGCTCCCTCTGAGACTGGGTAGAATCCCTCCTCGCCGCTTCTGAGCTTCTTGGTCGGCAGTCCTTGGAGTTTCTTGGCTTGCAGCTGCACCACTCCAGTCCTCCGTCTTCACGTGGCCTTCTCCCTGTGTGTCTTCATATCATCTTCTGTGCATGTCTCTGTCCAAATGTCCCTTTCTCGTAAGGACACCAGTCATACTGGATTAGGGCCCACCCGTATCAAGCAATATTATTTTGGGTGATGGCTTGAGGAAGGACAGATAGCATCATGAGGGGACTAAAACCCCTGCCAGGCCCTGTTTGTTGTTGCCACTGGTAAGAGATGGAGCTAAAGTAGCCCCTCCAGGAGAGGTGAGTACTCTGACCTCAGACTGGAATAACTAACGCTGAAAAGGAGGGACTGGGCGTCAGGCACTGTACTAATACCACATAGCTCATCTCATTTCCTCCCAGTAACCCCATGAGGGCTCTTTCCCAGGAAGGAATAATGCCCATTTCCCAGGTAGGAAACTGAGGTTGAGACAAGCGAGGGGTCGTTCTCAAACGCACACAACTGTCAAGGACAGGAGCTCAGATCCCAGTCCAAGCAGTCTGTCTCCACTGCCTTTGGGTTTCACCAGGAAGCTACGTTGCCTCTAAGAGAGAGAATCACATGGTGCTATGCCTTTCTCTAGCCATTGAATTCCAAGGTCCTGCCAGAATCAAATCCAAAGGTAAACCAAAAGACCATCTGAAACTGCAGCCAAACCCTTTCCCAGCTCAGTAACAAGACTGAAAAGCTGCTCACTGCACTTGAGGTTGCGGATAGAGCTAATCATAGGTGACCTGATTTAATTAAAGCTGAAGCCCAACACCAATCAACTCAACCCAGGAAGAATCTTATTGATCTGCTCCTCACCAGACAGAGGAAAGTGTTTATACTCCCTGTGAAAGACATAAGCAAAGAAAGCAAAATTACATCTCAGTCCTCATATTTTTTCTAGATAGTATTCATTGAAAAAATTTTATACATATGAGGAAGTAAGAAAATATGCAGCGGTGTGCTGGAGCTAGCTCTGCTCATGAGAACTAAATGTGCACATCTTTTTATAACCTGTGTTCAGTTATGTTATTGGTATGTTGGTAACTTGAACTCAGCTTGAGTGGCAGTATTCACACAATGGAAATTGGCAAACACTACAAATCAGGGCCGCTGCTGTTGCTTCTTTTTCTTTCCCTTTCCCCTCCTCCTCTTCTTCCTCCTCTTCCTCCTTCTTCAGAGAGCTGGTTGTTAAACATTTATAACATATCACTGCAAATATGACCCATAACCGAGGAAAAAACAGTCACTAGAAGCAGATCCATAGATGACCTAGGTATTAGCATAAGCAGAATGGGATGTTAAAAAGAACTGTTATAGATGAACCAGTTTTCAAGGCAGAAATAGAGACACAGATGTAGAGAACAATTGTATGGACACCAAGGGGGGAAAGCGGGACGTGGGGGGTGGTGGTGTGATGAATTGGGAAATTGGGATTGACATGTATACACTAATATGTATAAAATAGATAACTAATAAAACCTGCTGTATAGCACAGGGAACTCTACTTCACTTTGCTGTACAGTAGAAACTAACACAACATTGTAAAACAACTATACCCCATTAAAAAAAATATTAGAGGCTATATACAGGAAAAGATGTGCATCACAGGTGAATAGATGGAGTATTTCAGGAAAGAAATAGTAACTCTAAAACAAACTAAACAAATAATAGAAAAGAAAAAAGATTATATGAAATAAAGAATTCACTTATGGACTTAAACATCGCAAAAGAAGGGGTAAGTGAAACTTGAAGCTAGGTCAAGACAATTTTCCAAACAAGAGCAGAGAAATAAAATTGATATAAAAATAATGAATGGAGCATCAGTGACCTGTGGGATAATATTAAGCTGTCTGACATGTATTTGGAGTCCCAGAAGGAAAGGATAGATAATGGGCCCAAAATTTTTTTTTGAAAAACTAATGATTAAATGATGAGAAATATTAACTCACAGGTCTAAGATGCTCAATGAATCCTAAGCAGAATAAGCAAACAAAACAAAAAACCAACCAAGCAAAAAAACTCACACAACCTAGATATATCATAGTCAAATTGATGAAAGTTAAAAATGAAAAGTACAGTAGTTTTATAACACGTCTACAAATTCTTTGATACCCTTCCCTTCAAGAGGTTATACCTAATTTCTCACCCCTTGAGTGTAAGCTGGACTTAGTGCCTCCCTTCTAATAAAGAATATGGCAGAAAGGACAGTGTGTCTGTCAAGACTAGGTCATAAGAGGTGGTGCTTACTCTTGAATCACTCACCCCGGGGGAAGTCAGATGCCATGCTCTGAGGACCAGAGCATGACCCATGGAGAGGTCCACATGTTTAGGAACTGGGGCCTCCTGCCAACAAGCAGCAAGGAACTGGCTCCTGATAGTGCCATGTGAGTGAAGCATCCTGGAAGTATATCCTATGATGTCAGTCAAACCTTTAGATGACTGTAGCTATAGCCTTGACTGCAATCTCATGAAAGATCTGAAGCAAAAAAAACATGAAGTTGCTCCCAAACTCCTGGCCCACAGAAATTATGAAATAATTAATGTTCAATGTTGTAAAACACTAAGTTTTAGGGTAATTTGTTACATAGCAATAAATAATGCAAAAAGAAAATCTTAAAGCAGATAGAGAAAAATGACACAGTATATTCAGAGGAACAGTAAGAACATTGACTTCTAAAAAGAAACAATGAAAGCTAGAGGATAATGGAACAAGATTTTTACCATGGTTGAAAAAAAAAAGCCTGTCAACCTATAAGCCTATATTCAGCAAAAATAATCCTCAAAAATTACAACAAAATAAAGCATTTTTCAGATAAATAAAATCTTAAAGAATTTATAGTCATTATATGCACATTAAAGAAATAATAAGAGGATACTCTTCAGGTTAATGGAAATGATGGTAGAAGGAAAGGCATTTGTATAAGAAATGCATCTATAAAAAGAAAGTTGTGAATAAATATAAAATACTGGTTTTCTTTTTTTAATTAAAGAAATTAAGTCTGTAAATTCTATAAATTTATAAATTCATAAATTCTTTCTTAAGAGAAAATTGTAAATTCTGCTCTTAGGATGAAGTAACAGGCATTGCATATACCCTCCCATGTGAAATAACAATAAAAAAAGACAAAATACATGAAACATGGCTTTCAAGACACTGGACATGAAAATAATGAAGGACAGTGATTCTTTTTTTTTTTTAAGTCATTCTTTCTTTTTTTTTTTTTAATTTTTATTTATTTATTTATTTATTTATTTATTTATGGCTGTGTTGGGTCTTAGTTCCTGTGTGAGGGCTTTCTCCAGTTGTGGCAAGTGGGGGCCACTCTTCATCGCGGTGCACGGGCCTCTCACTATCGCGGCCTCTCATGTTGCAGAGCACAGGCTCCAGACGCGCAGGCTCAGCAATTGTGGCTCACGGGCCCAGTTGCTCCGCGGCATGTGGGATCTTCCTAGACCAGGGCACGAACCCGTGTCCCCTGCGTTGGCAGGCAGATTCTCAACCACTGTGCCACCAGGGAAGCCCAGGACAGTGATTCTTGAAATATGGGAAGCAAATGAGGTATACCCAATGATTTCCCCAGCTTACTGCGTTGAAAAAATTTCTAGGCTACAGTGCAAGGAGGGGGATTTCAGGCAGAGCCTGGAAGATACCCTAAGTTGAGGACACAGAGCTGAGAGTCCAGGGAGATTGACTCATCTAGAATTCACAAGACAGAGCACTAGAAAGGAGAAGATGGTACAGAGAAAGAATTCCAGAGATCTGCAGAGATTGCCCCTTGAGTATTCAGCAGAGTACTGATCAGCAAATTCATTTGAGGAAACTACCTGAGGCCGGGGTTGGAACCAACCAACATGATTTGAAGGAACAGTGCCTAAATTTCACACAGGGCTGAGATCAGCAACAAGACAAGTGTGCTCACTCTCACCACTCTAATTCAACATAGTAGTGGAAGTCCTAACCAGAGCAATAAGGAAGACAGGGAGAAAGGGAGAAAGAAAGAAAGAGCATCCAAATCAGAAAGGAAGAAATAAAATTGTCTTTGTTTGCAGATAAATACGATCTTATATACAGAAAATCCTAAAGACTACACCAAAAAAACTGTTAAAAGTAAACAATGAATTCAGTAAAACTGCAGGTTATAAAATCAACATACAGAAAACAGTTGCATTTCTGTACACTAACAATGAAATATCTGAAAAAGAACTAAAGAAAACAATCCCATTCAACATAGCACCAAAATCAGTAAAATACTTAGGAATAAACTTAACCATGGAGTTAAAATCTGTACACTGGAAACTCCAAGACTTTGATGAAAGAAATTGAACAAGACACAAACAAATGGAAAGCTTTCCCATGTTCATGGTTTGGAAGAATTAATATTGTTAAAATGCCCATCTATATATTTAATGCAATCCCTATCAAAATTCCAATAACATTTTTTCACAGAAATAAGGAAAAACAATCTAAAATTTGTATGAAATCACAAAAGACCCCAAATAGCCAAAGCAATCCTGAGAAAGAACAAAGCTGGAGGCATCACATTTCCTGATTTCAAAGAATACTACAAACCTCTAGTAATCAAAACAGTATAGGACAGACATAAAAATAGACACATAGACCAGTGGAACAGAACCCCAGAGACCAGAAATAAATCCTCACATATATGGTAAACTAAATCTGAAAAGGGAGCCAAGGATACTCAATGGGGAAAGGACAGTCTCTTCAATAAATGGTGTTGGGAAAACTAGATAACTGCGTGCAGAAGAATAAAATTGGACCCCTATTTATACCACTCACAAAAATTAACTCAAAATGGATTAAGACTTATATGTAAGAACCCAAACTGTAAAACTCCTAGAAGGAAACACAGGGGAAGAGCTCCTCGACATTGGTCTTGGCAATGATTTTTATGATATGAGACCAAAAGCACAAGCAACAAAAGCAAAAATTAATAAGTGAGACTACATTAGATACATCAAACTAAAAAGCTTCTGCATAGCAAAAGAAACAATCAACAAAATGAAAAGGCAACCTATGAAATGGGAGAAAATATTTGCAAATGATATATCTGACAAGGCGTTAATATCCAAAATTTTAAAAGAACTCATACAACTCCATAGCAAAAAAACAAACAAGCCAATTTTAAAATGGGCAGAGGAACTGAATAGACAGTTTTCTAAAGAAGACACACAAATGGCCAATAGGTACATAAAAAGGTGTTCAACGTCACTAATTATCAAGGAAATGCAAATCAAAATCACAATGAGCTATCACCCCACACCTGTTAGAATGGCTATAACCAAAAAGGCAAGATAACAAGTGCTGGCAATGATGTGGAGAAAAGGGAACGCTTGTGCATATATATAATGTAATATTATTCAGTCGTGAGAAAAAAAGGAAATCCTGCCATTTGTGACAATGTGGATGAGTCTTAAGGGTATTATGCTAAGTGAAATAAGTCAGACAAAGACAAATATTGTATGACCTCACTTATATGTGGAAATTAAAAAAGCCAAACTCACAGAAACAAAGTAGAGTGGTGGTTGCTAGGGGCTGCAGGGTGGAGGGAATGGAGAAATGTTGGTCAAAGGGTACAATCTTCCAATTATAAGATGAATAAGTTCTGGGGGTCTAATGTACAGCATGGTGATTACAGTTAATGATACAGTATTATATAATTGAAAATTGCTAAGTAGCTCTTAAATGTCCTCACTACAAAAAAGAAATGGTAATTATGTGACACGATGGAGGTGGTAATCATTTTGTAATATATAAGGGTATCAAATCAATATGTTGTATACCTTAAACTTATACAATGTTATATATCAATTATATCTCAATAAGGCTTGGGGGAAAAAAATATTATACAGGTTCTAACCAGTACAATTAGGCAAGAAGAAATAAAAGGCAACCAAATCGGCAAGCAATAAACAAAACTGTTTATTTGCAGACAACATGATGGTCTATGTAAAAAATCTGATGGAATCTGCAAAAAAGCTAGAAGATTTAATGAGTTTAGCAAGGTTGCAGGATGTAAGGTCAATAATATATTTAAAAATCAGTTGTACTTCTATATATTGGCAATGAACAATTGTAAATTGAAATTTTAAAAAATATCACTTACAATAGTATTAAAAAATAGTATAAAAATATAAAATACTCAGGGATAAATCTGATAAAATATGTGAACACCTGAACATTGAAAACTGTAAAATAATGCCAAGAGAAATTAAAGAAAGGCTAATATTGTTAAGTATAAATTCTCCCAAAATTGGTGTGTAGATTCAGTGCAATTCTAATCAAAATCCCAGCAGGGTTTTTAGTTGAAATTCACAAGCTGATTCTAAAATTTATATGGAAATGCAAAGGAGTTAGAATAGTTAAAACTACTTTGAAAAAGAAGAACGAAGTTGAAGAGCTAACACTACCTGATTTCAAGACTTACTATAAAGCTAGGGCAATCAAAACAGTGTGGTATTGATATAAAGACAGACAAATAGATTAATGGAACAGAATAAAGAATCCAGAAATAAACCCACACATAGATGGTTAACTGATATTTTACTAAAGTACAAAGGCAAATCAAGGGACACAAGTTAGTCTATTCAACAAATGGTGCTAGAAAAACTGGATGTCAATATGCCAAAAAAAAAAAAGAAAAAAGAAAAAAATGGAGTTGGATCCCTACCTTGTACCATGTACAAAAAAGTAACTCAAAATGAATCATAGACCTAAATGTAAAACCTAAAACTATAAAATTTCTAGAAGAAAACAGAGAGAAAATTCTTTGCAAAAAAAAAAGAAAAGAGATATTTCTCAGATACACCACCGAAAACAATCCATAAATGAACAAATTGATAAACTGGATTTCATCAAGATGAAAAACTTCCGATCTTTAAAAGGCACTATTAAGAGACTGAAAAGTCAAGCCACAGACTGGGGGAAAAATTTTTCAAAGTTTATATCTGATAAAGGACTTAATACCCAGAACATCAAATCTCAATAATAAGAAAAGAAATAACCAACTGAAAAATGGAGAAAAGATTTAAACAGATCCTTCATCAAAGAAGATGATACAAAAAGTACATGTAAAGATGCTCAACATCATTAGTCATTAGGGAAATACAAATTAAAACCACAATGACATATTACTACATACCTATTAGAATGGCTAAACTTCAAAAGACTGACCATGCCGATCATTGGCAAGAATGTGGAGGAACTGGAACCACCATGCACTACTGGTGGGAATGCAAAATGGTGCAACCACTTTGGAAAACTAACAGTTTGTCGGTATCTTAAAGGTTTAAATATACACCAATGGTATAATCCAGGTATTCCATTCCTAGATATTTACCCAAGAGAAACGAAAGCATATATCCATATGAAGACTTGGACACAAATGTTCATGGTAATTTTATTTGTAATAGCCCCAAACTGGAAACAACCCAAGTGCCCATCAACAGATGATTGGATAAATAAATTGTGGCAAATCCATACAACATATTACTACTCAGCAATAAAAAGGAATAAGCTATTGATATACTCAACAACATGGATGAATCTCAAAATAAGTGTGCAGAATGAAAGAAAACAGACAAAAGAAGAGTACATATTGTATGATTCCATGTTTATAAAGCTGTAGAAACTTCACACTAACGTGTAGTGACAGAAAGTAGATCAGTGTTTGCTTGGCAGGGATGGAGAGGACAGGGTGGGGAGGGTGGAAGAGATTACAAAGTCACAAGAGAAAACTTTTAGGAGTGATGGATATGGTCACAACCTTGATTGTAGTGAAGGTTTTACATATATATCTCCAAAATGAATGTTTTTACATGTTAAATATGTGCAGTTTTAAAAATGAAGTTTATTACATGTCAATTATATTTCAATAAAGCTGTCTAAATTTTTTAGAGTATATGCTATGGTCCATATGTACAATGAATCTAAGTTCATATTGATTTATTTGATAGATTTGTTTGCCTTTTTTCTTATTGCTCAAATGTAACCATCTTTTTAATTATCAATTTTGTACTGTAACATGTAAAACAAGCTTTTCTTAACGTATAAGAAAAAATTGTTGTTGCTATATTAATATCAGACAGTAGCCTTCAAAACAAAAACTATTACCAGCAATAAAGAGAGAGATTGCATCATGATAAATGGTCAATTCATCAAGAAGACATAATGCTACTAAATGTTTATGTTCTTAATAATGGAGCTTCAAGACACACGAAGCAAATATTCACAAAATTAAAGGAAGAAGTAAAGAATATTCCAACACTAGTCTTTCAGCATTTGATAGAATAAGTGGATTAAAAATTTTCTAAGGATAGATTGGAACAAAACTATCAATTTGTTAGTCGTTTTCAACTAACAAACTACCTAATTGACATTTGTAGAATATTACAGTTAACAATTACAGAATGCACATTATTTATGTGTATTTATTATTTACAAATGCACACAGCATATTCATCAAGATAGACCATATATGTTCATCCAGAAAACAAATTCTAATAAATTTTAAAGGATTGAAATCATGAAAAGTTTGCTCTGTGCCCACACTTGAGTAAATTAATTATCAATGACAAAAAGGTATCTGGAAAACACAACATATTTGGAAATTAAACAGCACATTTATAAATAATTCAAGGGTCAAAGAATAATCCCATAGGAAATTAGACAATTTTTTTAACTAAATGAAATTGATTTGAGATCCTTTTCTCTTTTCCAGTGCAAGAATTCAGTGTTATAAATTTCCCTCTCACCGCTGTTTAAGCTGCATTTCAGAAAATTTGATATATTGTATTTTCATTATCACCCAATTCTAAGCATTTTTAAAATTTCTTTTGAAACTTCCTGATTGACCCACATATTATGTAATTATTTAATTTCCAAGTGTTAGGAGATTTTCCTGGTTTTTTTTGTTTTGTTATTGATTTCCAGTTTGATTCCATTGTGGTCAGAGTACAGACTTTTTATGATTTCAGTTCTTTTAATTGAGATTAATTTTATAGTCTAGGGTATGGTATATTTTTGTGACTTTTCCATGAACACTTGAAAGAATGTGTATTTTACTGTTTGGGATGGGGCATTTTATGAATATCAGATCCTATTGTCTGAATGGCATTGCTCTGTTTCTCCATAACCTTGTTGATTTTCTGTCTAATAGTTCCACCAGTTGTTGCAAAAGGGATGTTCAAGTGTCCAACTATAATTGCAGATTTGTCTATTTCTATTTCTCCTTTCAGTTTTATCAGTTTTTGCTTCATATATTTTGAGGTTCTGTTGTTTGGTTCATACACATTTAGGATTTCTGTGTTTTCTTGACATTTTGTCTCTTTTATCAATATTTAATGTTCCTCTTTGTCCAGGGTAATTTTCTCTGCTCTGAAGTCTACTTTATCTGGTATTAATATAGCCACTCCTGCTTTCTTAAAATTAGTGTTTGCATGGCATATTCCACCCCCCTTTTTACTTTCAATCTACCTGTATTGCTATATGTGAAATTAGTTTCTTGTAGGCAGCATATAGTCATTTTTTATCCACTATGCTAATCTCTGTCTTTTAATTGATGTATTTAGATTATTTTTATTTAAAGTAATTATTGATATGGTTTAAGTCTGCCATTTTATTATTTGTTTGTTTATTCTGCTTCTCATTCCTTTGTTTCCTTTTTTTTTTTTGCCTTCTTGTAGGTTACTTGAACAAATTAAATGAAATTAAAAACAAAACATATCAAAATTTATGAAATGCAACTAAAGTGCTACTAAAAAGAAAATACAATTTTAAATGCTTATGTTAGATAGGAATAAAGACTTAACATCAATGATCCAAGCATCTACATTAAGAAGTAAGAAAAAGAAGAGCAAGTTAACTCCATACTAAGTAGAAGGAAAGAATTAATAAAGAGTGGAAAACAATGTAGAAAATGGAGAGATAATAGAAAAATTCATCAAAGACAAATTTGGTTGTTTGAAAGATTGATAAAATTGATAAACCCTTAGCTGGATTAAATAAAAAGAGAGAGAGAGCAAGAGGGAACTCAAATTACCAGTATCAGAAACAAAAGAAGGGCTATTACTATAAGTTCCACAGACATATTAAAACCATATATAAATATGACAACTTAGACAAAATGGATAAATCCCATCAAAGTACAACTTCCCAAAACTGGCCCAAGAAAAAATAGAAAATATTAAAAGCCCTAAGTGTGTTAAAGAATTGATAAAACCTTCCAACAAAGAAAACATTAGTCCCAAGCGACTTCACTTGTAAATTCCATCAAATTGTAAGAAAGAAATAATACCAATTTTACACAAACTCTTTTCAAAACTGGAAAACGAGATAACATTCCCTACTCATTTTGTGATATCCGCAGAACCCTACATCTAAACCTCACAAAAATATTACGAAAATTAAAGTTATAAACTAATATCCCTCATGAACATCATTGCAAGCATCCTTAACAAAACGTTAGCAAATCAAATCCAGAAATATATAAAAAAGATATCATGACTAAGTATTGTTTGTTTCAAGAATAAAGGCTAGTTTCACACTTGAAAATAAATCAACATAATTCACCACATTAAGAGAAAAAGAAGAAAAAAAGTATGATCATCTCCACAGATGCAGAAAAAGCATTTGATGAAATCCAATACCCACTCATGATATTAAAAAACAAACAAACAAAAAACACCTCAGCAAAGTAGGAATAGGAGGGAGTTTCCTCAATATGATAACAGATAACTATGAAAATCTGACTGTTAACATTATACTTAAGGGTGAAATATGAATGCTTTCCCCCTAAGATCCAGAAAATGGGAAGAATGTCCATCTCACCACTTCTGTTCAACATTGTACTGTAGATTTTAGCCAGTACAATAAGGCAAGAGAAATAAATACACTTCATAACAATTGGAAAGGAATGAGTAAAATGTTTTTTATTCATAGATAATATGTTTGTGTATGTATAGAATCCAAAGGAATTGAAAATAAAACAACTAGTACTAATGAGTGAATTTAGTAAGTCACAAGGTCAGTATACAAAGTCAATGATATTTTTATCCAAACAATTAGAAAGTGAGCTAAAAATATTTTAATTGCACAAAAACCTATAAAATGTATAGAAAGACATTTAATAAAAATGTACAAAGCCTCTACACTGAAAACTACAAAACAGTGCTGAAAGAAATTAAGAAAATGGAGAGGTATGCCTGTTTGTGGGTTGGAAAAAATATCAAGACATCAATTCTCCCTAAATTGATCTATATATTCAATGCTCTCTTATCAAAATCCCAATGGTTTTTGTATGGAAATTAACAAGACGATTCTAAAAGCAATGGAAATGCTAATGATCTAGAAGAGCCAAAATCATATTGAAAAAGATGAACAGGGGTAGATGGCTTAAAAATTAACTATAAACCTATAGTAATAAAGATGGCGTGGTATTGGGGTGAGGATAGACAAATAGATTAATGAAACAGAATAGAGGATCCAGAAATAGATCCACACTTACACAGTCCATTGATTTTGATAAAGGGGGCAAAGCAATTCAGTGAGAAATGGAAAGTCTTTTCAAAAAGATGGTGCTAGAAAACTGGATAATCATATGGGAAAAAAATGAACCTCAACCTCTACCTCACATTATACATTTTAAAAAATTGGAGACTAAATAAAAAGGCTAATTACTGTAAAACTTCTGGAAGGAAACAGACTATCTTTATGACAGAAAATGCAGTAACCATAAAAGAAAAAGTATAGAAATGTCTTGATCAGTGTAAAACATTGGCTCTTTGAAACACGCTTAACAAAATGAAAAAAACTATAGACAGGGAAAAAGTATTCACAACACATATGTCTGACAAAGGATGTGTATTGAGAATGTTTACGGAACTCCTACAATCAATAATAAAAAGACAAACATCTCAATAAAAATTGGACAATAGGTTTGAACAGATCCTTCATGAAAGAAGATACACAAATAGTTAATTAGCACATGAAAAAGTGATTAGCACCACTAGTCATCAGGGAAGTGCCAATTAAAACTAAATTGAAATACCACTTCACACCCACTGGCTAACACTAAAAAGACAATATCAAATGTTGGTGAGGAACAACTGGAATGCTCATCCTTTGAAGGTAGGAATATAAAATGTTATAATAACTTTGGAAGATAACTTTGGCAGTTTTGTATAAAATTAAACATATAATTACCTGATGATCCAACGTTTCACTCCTATACATTTCCTGCTGAAAAATGAAAACATATGTCCACAAAAAAAAATTGCTCAAAAATATTTTCAGCAGCTTTATTCATACTAGACTAAAATGGGAAACAATCCAAGTGTCCAACATAAGTGAAGGGATAAACAAATTACCCAGTGTTCAAATAATTAATCCTCCCAACAATCTCAAGGAATGAACTTCCATTTTACCGCAACAACACAGCACCCTGGTATGAACCTCAGCCATTATGCTGTGAGAAAGAAGCCAGACACAGAAGACTACATGTTATTTGATTCCATGTATGAGGCGTTCAAGAATAAGAAAAACTAGTCTCTAGTGTTAGAAATCAGACCAGTGGTTGCCCCTGCAAGGTGAGGACTGACTGGGAAGGAACAGGAGGGAATTTTCTAAGATGATGGAACTGTTCGAATCTTGATTGGGATCATGGTTACTAGGTGTTTTCCCTTACCAAATGTCATGGAATTTTATGCTTAAGACCTATGCACTTTGCTGTATGTAAATTACACCTCAATCAAATTTTTTTAAAGAGAGAGAGAAGAGGATGCACTGGGCAGGAGCATGGGTGTGCTAGTTCTTAACTTCCTTTCCTCAGACTTGACCTTCTTCACCATTGGGCTTTCCTGGTTCCAGCAGATGACGACAACCAGGTGACAGCAGTCTTAAGTCCTGATTACTGCACATCTTTGGGTGATGATGTTCTGGGTAGCAGCCATTGGAATTTTTAAAACTCTCTTAATTTGGAACTGAAGTTTTCACTTGTTTAAAAATCTCTCACCTGGGCTTCCCTGGTGGCGCAGTGGTTAAGAATCCGCCTGCCAATGCAGGGGACATGGGTTCGAGCCCTGGTCCGGGAAGATCCCACATGCCGCAGAGCAGCTAAGCCCGTGCGCCACAACTACTGAGCCTGCACTCTAGAGCCCGCGAGCCACAACTACTGAGCCTGCATGCCACAGCTACTGAAGCCCGCATGCCTAGAGCCCGTGCACCGCAATGAAGAGTAGCCCCCACTCGTCGCACCTAGAAAAAGCCTATGCACAGCAACGAAGACCCAATGCAGACAAAAATAAATAAAATAAATACATTTATTTAAAAAAATCACCATACAACTTAACCAAACTACTTGAAAGAAAAAGTAAAACTCTCAAAAAGCTTAGCCATGTTAAGACAGAATATGTATATCTATGTAGGCATTCACACTGACAGCCTCAAGTCCTGCTTAAAAGATGCCAGCAATGATAGAATCATCACATATATACACTAATATGTATAAAGTAGATAACTAATGAGAACCTGCTGTATAGCACAGAGAACTCTACTCAGTGCTCTGTGGTGACTAAAATAGGAAGGAAATCCAAAAAAGGGGATATATGTATACACATAGCTGATTCACCTCACTGTACAGCAGAAACTAACACAACATTGTAGAGCAACTATACCCCAATTAAAAAAAAATGATAGAGTCATCAGGAACAGCAGCTCTAGAAGCAAACAATGAAAGCTAAATAGGTCCATCTTCGTAGTTCAGAGTGGGGTCGATTTTACAGCAAAAATGCAGAACAAAGAGAACCAGATGAGTTGATGGCTGATATTGCAAGAAAAAGCAGAACATCAGAGGACCTGACAAGGAATGCTCCCTGTAAGGAAAGGTTTTCACTACCCCTCCCCTTATACACACCCTCTCCTTTCCTATGGGGTTTCTTTCCTTTGCTTCTTCCTCAATTCAATTAAGATCTTTCTTGCTGATGCATCCCAGGGGACAGAGTTCACAGCTCAAGGACCTCTTCTTCCTCCTGGTCCTGTGGAAAGCTTGTATGCTCAACCTCAAGAATCCTTTTCACTGTAGGGTTTCTTTGGTGTGTATCCTGAAAACAGTGAGTTATCTTCAGTGTTGACTCAGGCTTCAAAAGAAGCTGCTCCTAAAAGTCCACAACCACAAAAGAAACGCGGGAATTTTGCCTCTCTTCCAAATTAATTTTGAATTCTCCCTCAGTCTTAGTTTAAGGAACTGCTGTAACTAAAGTGGTCATACTTTTGCCCAAAAGAAAGCTTTACAGAATTATAATTATCAAGATAGTGTTTTGTAAATAAAGTTGATTTAAGTATTTATCTCAGTGAGTGAATTATTTACATTATCTTGTAGTCTCTGGATAGTTTAAATATTGTGTTTAATTTGATTAACCGCCCTTATTATATGAACAATACTGGAAATGTCACATGAGCAATTCTGAAATTAGACATATTTGGGTTTTTTTATTTTTTAAATTTTTATTGAAGTATAGTTGATTTACAATGTTGTGTTAATTTCTTCTGTACAGCACAGTGATTCAGTTATACATATATACATTCTTTTTCATGTTCTTTTCCATTATGGTTTATCACAGGATATTGAATATAGTTCCCTATGCTATATATAGTAGGGTCTTGTTTATCCATCCTATATATAATAGTTTGCATCTGCTAATCCAAACTCCCAATCCTCCCCTCCCCTAACCCCCTCCCCCTTGGCAACCACAAGTCTGTTCTCTATGTCTATGAGTCTGTTTCTGTTTTGTAGATATGTTCATTAGTGTCGTATTTTAGATTCCACATATAAGTGATATCATATGGCATTTATCTTTCTCTTTCTAACTTACATCACTTAATATAATAATCTCTAAGTCCATCCATGTTCCTGCAAATGGCATTATTTCATTCTTTTTTATAGCTGCATAATATCCATTGTATATATATATTCCACATCTTCTTTATCCATTCATCTGTTGTTGGATATTTAGGTTGTTTCCTTGTCTTGGCTATTGTAAATAGTGCTGCTATGAACATAAGGGTGCATGTATCTTTTTGAATTATAGTTTTGTCTGGATATATGCCCAGGAGTGGGATTGCTGGATCATATGGCAACTCTATTTTTAGTTTTTTAAAGGAACCTCCATACTGTCTTCCATAGTGGCTGCACCAATTTACATGGCTACCAACAGTGTAGGAGGGTTCCCTTTTCTCCACACCCTCTCCAGCATTTGTTATTTGTAGACTTTTTGATGATGGCCATTCTGACTAGTGTGAGGTGATACCTCATTGTAGTTTTGATTTGCATTTCTCTGATAATTAGCGATGTTAAGCATCTTTTCATGTGCCTATTGGCCATCTGTATGTGAAATTAGACATATTTGAAATGGCAAAAGGCATTTCTATATGCCAAGGGCTGTATTCTATAGTTTTAAAACAAATGTGAAGTGCCTTGATGTTTTTCTTAGACAAAGTAACTTGATGTTTACCAGAATACATTTAAATTGGAACGTTTATAACAACAGAGTATGAGAAAGTTTAAAAGGTCCATCTTGCTATTTTATAGTCTCCGTATTAGATTGTACCCTCTCCTCTTCCTCTTCCCTCTACATCAATAATTTCCCACTGAATTCCAGAGAGGATCTGGAAGAGGCTGGTAGTGTGGACTGGTCATAAAAATGTGGGTTTAAAGCTCAGAGTCAGTACTTACCAGCTGACCTTAGGCATGTCCCTTTCCCTCTCCGAGCCCCAGTTTCCATTTTAATGGGCCCATGATTAACGCCTACCTCCAAGAAAAATGGAAATGAACAAAGGGAAATCACATTGTTATGATAAAAAAAAAAACTACACCCAGGGGATTTGTTGGATGTGTAGGCTCTGGAACCAGGCTGCCTGGGTTTGAATCTGGGCTCTGTCTCACTAAGTGGGGAAACCTCAGTCACAGTTTTCCCATTAAGATGGGGATAATCATAGCATCAATCTCACTGGTTACCACAGATTGAAGGAGCTAATTCATGCAGAGCCCTTGGCACAGTATCTGGCTTGCTGTAATTGCTTTAGTATACGTTAGCTGGCTTTGTTATTTTTCAAGACGGCGACCACTCCTGTAATCACTGGTCGGTGCTGCGGTCACAGCTGTGTGCTGGGAAGTCCATAGGCACCTCTGACTCACCACGTCAGGACCTGGACTCGGCTACCCCCAATCACACCATCCACATTCCTGACCCTAGGCCTTCCTCACAAATGTTCCCTCTGCCTGGAATGCAGTCATCTTTCATGTTTACAGTTTCCATCTCACTCCTCTGTCTAGCCCCCAGCGCTTCCCCTTTAGAGCACTAAGTAAGCTCCCTCCACCAATGCAGGCAGGACCAAGCCATGGTGGCCACAGTCTGTGGCCTGTTCCAGCTCTGGCTTCACCTGCCTTTTCTGTGCCCCATAACCCACAAGCAGAACCTACTGCATAATTTATGGGATCCAGTGCAAAATTATTTTGAACAGGGCTCCTTGTTCAGAAATTATTAAGAACTTTAAGATACACAAATCCCAACTGAGGGGTATTCTACAAAATACCTGATGAATAATACTCAAAACTGTCAAGATCATCAAAAACAAAGAAAGTCTAAGAAACTGTCACAGCCAAGAGAAGCCCTTAGTGTCCTGACTACTATGTGTAATGTGGGATCCTGGAACAGAAAAAGGATGTTAGGTAAAAAACTAAGGAAATCTAAATGAATTTTAGTTCATAATAATATTTCAATATTGGTCCATTAATTGTAGCAAATCCACCATACTAATGTAAGTTATTAATAATAAGGGAAACAGGGGTGAGGGGCATATGGGAACTTTCTGTACTATGTAATTTTTTCATAAATCTAAGACAGCTCTAAAATTAAATTTTTAAAAAAAATTAACAACAGCAAAGAATTTTGAGAAGACAACAGCAGAGTAAATTGTCCAAGACAGAGCCAGGATTTGAACCCGGATCTGCCTGACCCCAGAGCTTTTGTGAATGACTGCTTACACTGCTTGAATTCCAGGGAGAAGGCCCTCCCCTGGAGGTAAGAGAAAAGATGTGTATGGAGTGGGGGAGGAGGTGGAGGGTTGTCACATTATTTAGTAGAGAGGTTAAGAGCCCAATCTTGATGACTCAGGCCACATAGTGTGTGATTCCATTTATATGAAATTCCCAGAATAGGCAAATCCATAGAGACAGAAAGTAGATTCCTGGTTGCCAGGGGGAGGGGGAGGGGAGGGGAGAATGGGGAGTGACTGCTTAATGGTATGTGGTTTCTTTTTGGGGTGATGAAATGTTATTGAATTTAGAGTAGTGATGGTTGCACAACCATGTGAAGATACTAAAAAAACACTACATTGTACACTTTAAAATAGTTAAAATTGTAAATTTTATGTTACCTCGATTTAAAAAAAAAAAAAAGAGTACAAGCTTGAGATCCGTTCTGCCTGGATTTGAATCTCCAGGGTACCCTTTACTAGCTGTATGCGACCTTGGGCAAGCTACCTCTCTCTGCCTCAGTTCCCTCATCTGGTAAATGCGGTAGTAACAGTAGCCGTCTCATAAGGTTGTTGTCAGCAAGGTCCAGGCGTTTGGGGTCCATCCTGGCCTTGATGGGTCAGGGGAGGGATTATGAACTCATCCCCAAACCTTCCCACCCAAGACCTTGCAAACCGAGTGGTCTGAGAGCCCCCTCCCCTGTCAACCTGAAGTGGAGATCCACTCCTGGGCGGCCCCAAGGTGGAAGCCGGAGCGAATCTCCCTTCCAGACCCACTGCTTTGGGACGCAGGCTGAAGCGGCCGCGGAGGAGGTGTGCGCTGCAGCGCGCCGCCTAGTGGCACCTTCGAGCATACCAGTACCGGCCGCAGCGGGAAGCGCCAGCCAAAGGCGCCAGCCACGCCTGCAGGGCACCCCGACAGCTGCTCCTTATTATAAAATAAGTGGCTTGTATTCTGCCAGATTAGGGGCATTCTGTATATTCTTTTTAATCTCACGAGCTAGTTATTGTTCCCATTTTATAACTGATGGAAGTGATGCTTGGAAAGGCTCAGCAGCCAGCCCAAGTTCTCTTAGCAGGTAAGAGCAGCCCCACGTCTGGTTTTCCATCAGCTCAGCTCCAGATTCCAGAACTCTGTCTCCGACGCTCACCTGTGATTTGGGATAAATGAGGGTAGCCCATGGAAGCACTACAGCCCCCACTAAGTGTCAGAACTAGCTCTGAGACTGATTTCAAAGCTGCTGTATTGCACAAAGGCTGCCCCACTTCCAGCCTCAGACCCCATAAACCCCCTAGGAAATGGAGGGGAGGTGGGAGGCTCCTTCCAGGGCCCCTTTTGGCAAGGCTGTAGGCCCTTTAACCAGTAACCCCTCTTTCCCCAGCCTCACTGATGCATCCACTCAACCAATATTTATGTATGCTAACTATGTGCGGGACAGTCTGAGGTGCTGGATATATCATGGTGAGCAAGAAGGGGGAGGCCCGGCCTCCAAGCAGCTCACTGCCTCATCCTCATTCATTCATTCATTCATTTTAAATTAATTTATTTTTTGGTTGTGCAATGCGGCATGTGAGAGAGATCTTAGTTCCCTGACCAGGGATGGAACCCACACCCCCTGCATCGGACCACCAGGGAAGTCCCTCATCCTCCTTCTTAACTCACAGCAGGACCTCTTTGCTGTGAGTCTGATGGCACTGGGTTTGGGAACACCCTGGTAACTCTTACTCCAGCTACTCCAGTGTGTCATCCCAGGGCCAGGGCCTTGCCCATTCTTCACCCATACTGGGGAAAGGTGTGGGCTCAGGGCAGTCTGACTCCCTCTGAAGTCCTTTCCCTGGCCCCAGCTGAGGGCCAGCACTTGGAGATGCCCAGGCTGGGAAGCAACCACACCCGCAGTGGTTGCTTAGCTGCAGGTGACTGGGGAAGGGGCGTTCTGGACACTGGAACACTGGAACAGCAGGGGAGAGGGTGCAGGGGAGTTATGGAAGGATCCCAATGTGGTAAGTCCCCTACCCCGGTATGGGAGCCCTGGAGGGAAAGCAGGGTCTAGGACCTCCCATGGGCATATTTCTAGGCTGCAGCTTGGGGGAAATGGGACGGGGGCCAGCAGAAGACAGGGAAATGACCACTCTCCTTTTGCCTGCACCCCCCGCCCCGGTCCCCCTTCTCTCTAGTTAGGAATTAAAGTCATGAAACCTGACATTAGGACTAGAAGGGCCTGCCTGGTGCAATTACTGTGTGAACAGCAAAGTTCTGAGCACTGGAACTTTTTTGAAAAATCTCCAATAACCCACTGTCCTTCTGGTTAAGAGAGAGAATGAGAGAGAGAGAGAGAGTGAGCGTGCCTGCCCTGTGGTCCCTGCCTGCCAAGGTTCTACTGAGGTCCCTGCTAAGTTGTCCAGCATAAAGCCCTTGACCTTGTGCCTGTGCCAGGTGTTGACAGTCAGATGCTGGGCCTCAGACGTGTCCCTATATGTGTTGCCTGGTGAAAGTTGAGCATCTAAGTATCTATTTGTCTTTAGCGTCATCTGCCCAAGAGTATATTTGTGCTTTTGGGTGTGCGTGCCTGTGTGTGTGTTTGTGTCTGTGATGAGGTGTATGTGTGTGCTTTTTAAAATCCTGTGTCTTAAGTATGTGGGTGTCTCTGCAGTTGGGTGCCCTTGTAATGTTTCTGGGAGGGTCATTTTGCACCTGTATATGTTTGTTGTATGTTTGCTTGTGTGTACCTTTGTAGGTGTGCCTGTAACTGTCTAGGGCTGGGTGTGCGTATGTGTGCTTGTACTTCTGTGGCTGGGTGGGGCTGGCTGGGTGTGATGCGCTGTTGACTCCTTCACCCACTGCCCTTGCCTGGGCCAAGCTAAAAATAACCCACCTATCTTTGCCCACGGGGACCTTTCTCAATTGGCCTAAGTTCTTCCCAGGGAGTCCCGCTCACCCATATCCATGCTCCTGGTCCTGGGTGCCTGGCCAGGGAGGGCTAAGGAGGTGGATTGACCACATGCACACTCCCCCACATGTTCCAGACCCCAACCTGTGGGGGGAGTGTGTGTGGAGGGGGGTCCTGGGCAGTCCTGCCTTTCTCTCTTCTCTGGGCAAACAGCTGGGGCAGGCCCTTGTTGCTTCTCTGCCCCCTCCAGCAACCCTTCCAACCTGCAGTTCTGGCCCCCAAGTCCTTTCTCCTCCAGTCTAGGAAGCGCCCCTGCGGACACTGACCCTATTCCAGCCTACCCCCCTACTGACTCCTGGGCCTGGCTGGACCTCTCTCTGCCTTCCTTTACCCCTTCCTGAAGCAGCCACTGCCTCTGTATTTGAGGAGTGATTCCAGATCCCAATTCTGGAAAAATCCCAAGTAGTGAACAGATCAGGGCTCGGGGAGGAGGCATTCCTGCTGGCTGCCAGTCATTTCTCACCTGCCAGCCCCAGAAGAGGTGTAAGCATCAAGGATCCCCAGCTCAGAGGGTTCCTTTCCAATCCTATCTCTCCTGCCCTTTTCAGTCACCCACTCATTCACTCAAAGCTGTGTGATCTTGGGCAAATGACTTTACATCTCTGTGCCTCAGTTTCTTCATCCATAAAAGGGGGATACAAATGGTACTCACCTCAGAGAGTTGTGAGGATTAACTGAAGTGATGCATATAAAGTGTTTAAAAGTGCTTAACCCCATGCCTGGCACATACAAGGACCCTGCCAGTGTTAGCTGATCCACCCCTTCTAATGTCAGTGGAAGATATCGCCCACCGCCCAAACTCCACCTGACTCCACATGCCCTTTGGCTCACCCTTGGGTGGTCAGGATTTTCCACCAGGAATCAGATTGGCTGAGAGGGGAGATCTTGGAAAGAGAGATTACTGACATTTGTGCTGTAGTTTCTATATATATATTTAAAAATTCAGTTCTACATTCCCTTATAAAATTGTTATTATCATTTTTCTCCATTTTGGAGATGATGAAGGAAGCATCAGAATGGTTAAGTAACTTGTTCATGGTCACACAGCAGGTAAGGGGCAGAGCCCAAATTTACACCCACCCGAGCCAAAAATGGCTTCCCTATGCCCCATTGTCACTTGCGGGGTGGGGGGGGTGGGGGGAGTAACATCCTAGGCCCTGGGTGCTACAGGAGGTTCAGAGGGGTCTAGTCAAACAGTTCTGCCCAAGGTCATACCCACAAGTAGGGCCAAACAGGATGATCCAAATCCATACCCAAGTCCACATAGCTGTAAGCCCCTGCTTAACACGGACTTGAGTGTTTGAGATTTCCTCATTTAAGGAGCTTTTTTGGGAAAGACCCCCCCCCCACCGCGCCCCCTGTAGAAGGCATAGATTCTACGTAGTACAGACCAGGGAGCCAAAAACGACAGAGTCCTGAGTTTAATCAGAGGAGAAAGCTGACACAGCCAACCAAGTCAGAGGAAAGCGCCAAGATACATTTCTTTAGTTTCTGGAAACAAAAATTGGGCAGACTCCGCTTTCAGCTACGATCTAGCGGCCGGGATTTCCAGCGCTCCGGGCCCAGCGTTTCGCGAGGACCCCCCTGAAGGGCCCCCAGCTCCGCCGAGGCCGCGCCCAAGGGGCCGTCGTTACCCCCTAGAAAGGCCCTCCGCCGGCTCCGCTCTTGCCCGCCCAGGCCCCGCCCCGGCCGCGCGCTGTTCCGCTCGGCTCGCGGACTCACTTGGGCGAGCGAGCGGCGGCGCTCGGCCTTGTGGCAGGCGGCGAGGGCCGGCGAGGGCCGGCGAGGGCGCCGGAGCCGCGGGCAGCGGCGGGGCGCAGGGAGGCGCGCACGGGGGCTCGGACGGCGCGGTGTTGGCCGCTGCGGGAGCCGCTGAGCGCTCTCACCTTCAGTCGCGCAACTTCGAAGCCAGGACGCGGGAGCCAAGGGAGCGCTCGAGCCCCGGAGCCTGAGGAGCGCAGAGAGGGGCGCGCCGGAGCCTGGCCGGAGAGCGGGCGCCGGGTACCCATCGCGCTCCGAGCGCCGGGCAGCCCTCTGCGAAGCGTGGCTGCCTCTGCCCCCACGGAGGGCACGGGCTGGCGCGGCCGGGCGCCGGGGAGGACGGCGAGGAGGAGGCGGCGGCGGCGGAGACGGCGGCGGCGAGGCTGGGGCCAGGGAGAGAGCCCCGGGGGAGAGGCGCCCGAGCCGGGCCGCGGGAGCATGTGGGCCCGGAGCGGAGCGCGGGGCGCGCTACTGCTGACACTCCTGCTCTGCTGGGACCTGAGGCTGAGCCAAGCAGGTAGGGAGCGATCGGGCATGGGGGAGGGGAGCGAGGGGACCCTGGCGCCTCACTCTGCCCTGAAGTTGAGGTGGTCCATCGCTCCGTCAGTGCGCACAGGGAACGCGGTAAGGGCGCCCAAGTTAAAAGGTAGATTTCTCTGCCCCAGCAAAGTGGGCGATGGCGCAGCCATCTCGCGGGGCGGGGCGGGCGTGTTGCTCAGGCCCTCCAGGTCCCGCCTGGAAGGGAGAGATCGCTTCTTTTCCCTGGAACGGTATCCAAGTCGGGGTCTGCGCCTCCCGGAGTACCGGCCTCCGGGGGACTCCTGGTTTCGCGCGCGCCTGGCAGCGGCGCCGAAAAAACACAGTCGCTGCACAGGCCAGGTGTGCGCTCGCTTGCCGTTCGCCGGCAACTTCCTAGTCCAGGTCCCGGCTCGCCCAGACTCCTAGCGTGGCACAGACCCGAATCCGCAGATGAGAAGGAGGGAGCAAGAAACCTGGGGAGCACGGGAAGCGCGGGTCCGCTCCGCCAGCCAGATGAGGCCAGCTTGCAGGGTTTTGTTATCGAAGGGAATAGGGCTGTCTTGTACGTACAGCTTTCCTCGAGATCTTGGGATCCGCAGGCCTGGAAGAATTTTTTTTCTGGGTGTTGGTGTTGTGTGTTGGGGGGAGGAGTACGTAGTGATCCTGACGAGTTTCCTTTTAAATGAGTCACTGACACTCTCCCCGTCTGGGAAGCTGACAAGGTGCGCTCTCCACGCTCCTACTTCAGACCCAGCAAGATGCCTTAAGGGAGTCGGTGATCTCCTAAAATAAAGTCCCTATTCCGCCTCTCCCGCCGTGGTTGTGCACACGTCTCGCTGGTCTGTAGCTGGGCCGGGCGTAGCTGACTGGGCTGCGTCTTCCTGGGGAGCGGGTGGACACACGGGAGCCAACCCATCTCTGTCTCTGTCTGTGTCTCTGTCTCTCTCTCTCTCTCTCCCTTTCCCCCTCCCTCACCCCCCCCTGCCCCCCGCCTCTGTCTCTCTCACTCTCTCCCCCTAGAAACCAAGCACCAGGCTTCCGAGGTTGGGTGGGCGTGGGCCGCATCCTGCATTGACTCCGAAAACTGGTGCACAAAGTGGACAGATGACGCAGCCCTCCCCCCTCTACCTTCCGCTTGGATGTTGACGTCCGCCGCCCTCCTCCCCTCCGCCCCGAACGTCCCACGCCCGCCTCTCCCACTTATAGTCAGCTATTCCTCACTCTGGAATTAATGATTCCCATGGCCCAGGAGTGACGGCTTGGTTTTAGCACATACCCCACTTTTTTTTTTTTTTTTTTTGCCAGCCCTGTGTTGTAAAGTTACGACACAATCATTTGATCCACGTTAATTATGATTTGGGCAGACTCTGGTATTTAAAGCAGTGTTTTGAAGTTGGAAGGTAATGATGGGGGAGGAAGCAGGCTGCTGAGTGACCAACTTTGTTTTAAAGAGTGCAGTTGGGTGTGGGAGGTGCTGGGTTGGGGTGTTGGTTTCTGGTTTGGGGGTGTTTGAGGGGAGGTGATTGAAGGGTTGGGTGAAGTCTCTGTAAATGGCATATGGGCAGGATTGGGTCTTGGGAAGCTGTGTTTGGACCGGCAGGGCAAGGGTATCAGAAATAAATACTGGGGTTACTGAGGGTGGGGAGCTGGGGAGGCAGGAGAAAGACAAGACTGGTTGGCCTAGAGCTCTCCAGAGCTGCAGAGTAGGCTGTGCTGGGGAGGCTGGGGGTGGCCTGCCTTGCCTGCTTAACAAAGCCTCTGGTCCCCACCTTCCCCAGAAGAAACCCCAGGCCCAGGGCTTTGATGGATTTGAGCATGATTGGTGCCCAGCCAGAAATGGGTGGCTAATACCGGGCTTTGATTTCTCACTAGTGAGCAGAACTGGCCTTGGAATTGTGCTCATTATTTAGCGCAGCAGGGGTTGCCTGTCCACCAGCCTTGAGAGGGGCCAACTGGTGGGGTCAGCCTGCTGCCTTCCCTTTGCCCTCAGAAACCTGCCTTCAGGAGAGAGAACATGCCCCTTCCTCCTACACAGCCCTTGTACTCTAATGCCACAGGCACAGAACATTTTTCAGAATGTTCTTTAGGTCCTCCCAGTGATTCCTCATGAGCTCCATTGCACAGATGGGGAAAATGAAGTCCAGGATGTAGCCTTTCCTCAAATCTTGCCTACAAGTGACCGCAGATCACAGATTTGTATCCAGGGCTCCTGTCCAATAGTGGGCTGATTCAGGCCACTTTGGACTCCTCCCTGTGGTCCCATCCATGGGAGGGGGAAGCTTCTTCTTGGGCGTGTGCAGGCTCTCCTCAAGGGGCAGGCACCCCTCTCTCCTTCCCCCACCCCCATTCCCAGTGAATATGGGAATGAGTTCCCTTTCCAGCACTGAGAATTTTTTTTTAAGCCATAAAGTTTGATGGTGGAGAAATCAAACCTGGAACCATAAACCCGAGACTCTTAGAAGATTTCAGCAAGTGACTGGCCAGGAGAATCCACTTCAAAAGCCCAGGCTGGCCCTGGGAATCTCCTCCCATCCACCCCTCAGCCTTTCCTGGAGCTTTTAATGAGCCTTTCCTTGGCCTCTGGCTGGGATGGTCGAGAAGGAACCAAGGTGTCATGATAGCACTTCTTTTTAAGGTGCAATTAAAATTTCCTAGTGTCTTTCTAAGTTTTCCTAGTGTCTCTGCTGTGTGTGTGTGTGTATGTGTGGTGGTGGCCTGTCCTTGTCTTCCTCTACTCTGTACCAAATGCCCATTTCACTTAAACAAATGGAAAATCAAGAGCGTCTTACTGGGTTTTCTCATTAAAGTGAAAGTACCACTGCAGGGGAGGAATTCTGTATGTAATTTCTCTCCCCAGCCCCCAAACTGGGAATTCCATAGGATGAAACAATTCCTCTCTCTTCCAATCCACTTATTTAACTGCTGAAGCTTTGGGACGGGCCCTGACTTGCCCAGGACTACACTGGGACTCAGGGATAGAGCTGAGATTTGAACTCAGGCCTCATAAACCTCATTCTAGTTGTGGCTCCTTTATTCCACCTGGGCTGCAGACTGGCCGCATGGGTCTGGGATTGAGATTCTGAAATCAAGGCCCAGCTAAGGCAGGCAGCTAAAGATGAAGTAGGTTTGGTAGCTGAGTTAGACTGGGACTTGCCGGGGGATGGTGGAAAGAAGTTGGGAGCAGGGACCTGGGAGAGGTGGAACAGGGCTGGGCCAAAGGTCAAGGTGAGACCCTGAGACCAGGCAAGTGCCCAAGGGTAGCCTTCCAACACTGATCCTCTCAGCAAAAGCCCCACCTGCCCCAGGTGAGATAAATCACAAGCCAGCCTCAGAGCTCTGTACCCATTTGTATAGTTGGGGGCAAAATAGGTTTTTACTTTTTTATTTTGAAGCTTTGGGGGCTCATCTCCTGCACTCACTTTGTTGTTGAGTTTCTCCTGGACTGAGGTACTATGACCTGTTCCTGGCTGTCAGACCACGTCATCAGGTCTGCCTACCACTTCCCCTTCCTTTTTACCAGCAATGTCTTCTAAGGAGGGTCTGGGCTGCCTAGGACTTTGGGGATGAGGCTGGAGGGGAGGTGGATCTCTTACATTCCAAGTGCTTGGTTGGTGATTCTCATTGGCCCATCCTGGAACCTCCTCCCGGGCCTGCTGGCCAAACATATGGTCATTTGAACCTTATCGCTGGGGTTGGAGTAGCAAGGAGGCACCTTGGAGCACCCTGAGGCCTGGAGGAAAGGGAGGAGAGGCAGGGGTCATAGGTTGGGGTTTAGGGGTTGCCCTCGTGGGGCTGGGAAGTAGAGAGAAACTGCTACCTAGGCAGGCTGGCACCCAGGGACAGAGAGGAGGAAGTTGGCCGCTGAGGCCAGAGCTGGTGATTCTGGCCTCTTCCTCCTCCTCCTCCTCCCCAGTTTTCTAAACAGCTTCCACAAATGGAATCATTAAAGCTGTGAAGGCAAAATGAAACCAAACAAGTGTGTTCTGTGCTTTTCTGTTTCTTTCCTTTTTTTAAAGGAAAATTTAGAATACCATAATTAGAATAATATGAGGAAGGGCAGTTTCAGAAGGGTGGAGGGAATGTGTGCCCTCCATCCTTTTGATTTGCTTCTGAAGTTGGGCCTGGGCCACCACCTCCTGCCAACCTTGGGCCTGCGCTCAGCCGGGTGCTGCTGGAGCCCGGGGAGTTTCTCCCCCACCCGACCTAGTGCATTTTGGTGATAGTGCATTTTGGTGAGCCGGGGCCAGGTGAGACCCCGTCCTCCGTCCTCCGGGCTTTTTGGGAGAAGCCTGGCTCCTCGCTGGGAGTTGCATGGGCGGCTAGATTGTGCTGGATTCGAACTCGGGTCAGCCGCTGCCCTCCACGACCCCGCAGGGCAGGCAAGCCCTGGCGAGGCCCAACCACCGGTACCCCGTGGCGCCCCTTTCTCTCCTGTCCTAAGCTTCGGCGAGGCTAATGGCAGCGAAAACATTTGCTGAAGTGCTGGCATACATCAGCCGCCTCCCCGCTCCCCCCACCCTACCCCTTTTGTTTCCTCTTCCTTCTCTCCCAAAGCCCTGGGTTGCTGGAAGCTCCCGAATTTACCCTTGCGGACACAGCGGCCCGGTTAGCATCTCCGCCTGGTGGGCTGATTCAGCGCGGGTACCTGGGGGTTGCGCGCACCTTGGCACCGCCCGCTCCCCCTTCCCTTCCTATCCTGAGCCACCCTGATCCCCCTCGGCCCCCTGGCCAGTCCCCTCCACCCCCTCCCCTGCGGAGCTAAATCAGTCTGTGGGAGCCCGCAGCAGCTCTCAGGGCAGGGTTGGTTAGGGAGTGAGCTCGCAGCAGAGCCTCCCTCCTTCTCACCTCCCAGAACAGGCTGCCCCCAGTGCCTCACAACTTCCCCGCCACTGGGCGGCTCTTTTCTCGAGGAAGCCAGGATGTGGGTGTGAGAGCATGCATGGAGGAGTGAGCGTGGTGAGAATGTGTATGGAGGAGGTGGGCGGGGGCGGGAGTGTGCAGTGGGAGGTGAGGGTAGGTGCGGTGCTGCATTGGGTGCTGGGCGTGGAGGTGAAGTGTGCAGGGGGAATGAGTGTGTGTGCTGAGTTGTGCCTTTTGCATATGGGATGTGTGATGTAGGTGGCTGTGTGTGTGTTTGGGTGGGGGAGGTATGCAGTGTACATATGGGTGCAGCTGTGGTGTGTTTGTGTGTAAATAGGAGTGTGTTGTGTGGGGAGGGTGAGTCACCACCAGGCTTGGGAAGCTCCTCTCTTGTATTCTTAGGGATGCCTGTTTGAGGTGGGACCCAGGTGAGCAGGATTTGGTCCATTTGGTCTGAATGCCAGGTTGTGGAGTTGGAAGGGAGGAAGCTGGCTTCCCCCACTGAGGGCAGGTGGGACAGATTGGCCACAGACAAGCCCTAAAGCCAGTCCAGGAGCTTCAGTGCCTACCCCCAGGAGGACAGGGGTCCGAGTCCTGGGGTCTCCTGCAGTCAGCTCCCAGCTTCCCTAGAACAGTGACAGGGCCTGTGGTTTGAAGATCTGCTCTGACCTGGGTCAGGTTCATGCTTCAGCCCTCCAGGGGGAGTGGGGTGTCCACTGAAATTTGCCGGAGAAGAGGCAAGCAGAGCTTGGGTGAGTGGCATCCCTCATGGAGAGCAACATGGGCAGGCACGGCTGGGCCTGGGACTCTCGTGGATGCAATTAAGAGGACACGTGCACACACGGACACATACATGAGCCCTGGACTCCACTGTTCCTCATTTCCGTGGTCACAAAGCGCTCTCCTGCTTTCCCAGTTCCCCTGCCATCCTTAACTCTAGGATAAGGTGTGCTGTTGTGGACCAGAGAGACCTATAGGAAAATCACAGCTCCACCGATATACATATTGTTTTACAGATTATAAAACCCGCATATGTAAGACCTCAGTTTGTCCTTGTAAGAACCCCACTGGGGAGGTGGGTGCCACTTAGGAAGCCCACCTCAGACCTGGGTCAGAGCCAGAGCAGCCCTGGCCCCAGCCCGCAAGGTGGTCACTGTGTGTGAGGGATGCTGATGTCCACTCTAAAAAATGGTAAATGACATTCCGAGAGCCCCTGTATGTAGCAAATGAGAGCAATGACACTACAGCTGACCTTTGAACAGCTCGGGGTTAGGGGCGCTGACTCCCCAGCAGTTAAAAATCCTCTGTCTACTACCTCAGCCTCAAAAATAAAGGAATTGATAAGTGACTCACCCAAAGGCAGGAAGCTGAAATGGTTTGGATAGAATCAGGACTCAAACCCTAGTTCTTTTGATTCCACATATTATAATCTCTAATTGAACATAAACTCATCCCCACAGTTAATTTTTTTTAAACAGTTTTTTTTTTAATTAATTTATTTATTATATTTATTTTTGGCTGTGTTGGGTCTTCATTTCTGCGCAAGGGCTTTCTCCAGTTGCGGCGAGCGGGGGGCCACTCTTCTCGCGGTGCGCGGGCCTCTCAGTGTCGCAGCCTCTCCCGTTGCGGAGCACAGGCTCCAGACGCGCAGGCTCAGTAGTTGTGGTTCACAGGCTTAGTTGCTCCGCGGCATGTGGGATCTTCCCAGACCAGGGCTCGAAGCCGTGTCCCCTGCATTGGCAGGCAGATTCTTAACCACTGCGCCACCAGGGAAACCCCCCACAGTTAATTTAAAGATCTGTAAAATGAAAATACAGGTACTATGTTTATTGAAAAAAGATCTGCCTATAAGTGGACCCACACAGTTCAAGCCCGTATTGTTCAAGGGTCAACTGTCTATTCAGGGAAGAGAGCCTTGGGGCTTCCTGGAGGAGGTGATGTGAGCTAGACCTTGACTCTCTTTTTTGGGTCTTTCTAAGAGCATTTCTGAAGAGGAGACAAGATGGGGGCAGGGGTGAAGAAGGCCCAAGACTTCTCCCACTCTTGAGAAGTTGGCCCTGTCAGCATCTGCAAGGCCTCTATCCTGCGTGGACACCAATCCTTGGTGAGCCAACCTTCGGCCATATTTCCATCCTGGCCTTCCCAGGCCCAACTGAAGGGATGTCCCTTGGGGGACCCACCCCTCTCAGCTACCTCTTGCACTGGAGATGAAAAGATTTCTTATTCTTTGATTTGCTCTCTGTGGTTCTTGAAGATGGAGTGCGCCCAGAAAACGCTTTTTAAGAAATGGTAGGGATTATGTTGGGGATGGAGGCATGGGGAGGTATACTTCTTTGCCTTCTGCCAGGCGCCCACCAGAGAACACAGAGTAGGTAAGAAGGGAAGCACAGAATCCTCAGCCCAGCTACTTCCATGAGCCAGTTGGAGGGGGCAAGCTCACTTCTCTTCACCTCCAGGAAGCCCCAGCCCCTCTACCTACCCCTCCTCACAGAGGCCCCTCCCCAGGGCCTCAGCTGTGGGTGCATGGTGTGGCCAACTGGGATTCTGAGGAGTTTAGCATAGCCCCCCAGCATTGCCACTTACTAACTCTGTGGCCTTGGGCAGTTCATGTAATTGTGCTCCGCCTCAGTTTCCTCATCTGTAAAAGGGGGATGATAATAATATTGTCCTCACAGGGTTGTTTTGAGGATCACATGACCTGATATATTATAAAGCACTTAGTACAGGGCCTGGCACACAGTGAGCTCAGGGAGTGCTCAGGCACAGCCTCCTCAGGAGAGAGCCGTGCGATGCCAGAGACGTCCTCCTCCAGGGGAGTTGGGGGAGGAGAAAGCAGGGAGGCTCAGGCCCTAGAGGCCCAGCAGCTCCTGGTCTGCGAGTTAGGGGACTCTGGTTTTTGCTCTTTCTCTGCTGTGTGACCTTAGGCGAGTGCCTTTCCCTCTCTGGGTCCCATCTGTAAATTTGGGATGGGGGAAAGGTGGAAGGATGATCCTTAGGGGCTCTGGGGTTTGTGTCTGGTTCCATCTGAAGAGGCCCCAGCAACCAACAAGAAACAGAGGTAACCATGGCCCAGAACCACTGTGTTTACAGAGGCCCCTCCAGAAGGTCAATATATCGACTAGAATGCCCTTGTGAGCATTAGGCGGCCCTGGGTCTCTCTCTCCAAAGCTATAAATCACCCTCTGGGACCTCGGTCCCTTTTTCTTGTTTCATAAGCAACTCCTGCCTCACAGACTGAGAGCCCCAGATGCCAAGCAGGGCCCGGGAGGCAGAGAAGGACCCCATCGCCAAAGGCATCCTGGGCATGTGAGCAGAGAGGCACTTGCTGCCCCACCCTGCCACCGCCACAAGGCTCAAGGGGGCCCTCTGGAGGCTGTGGCAGGAGCACACTGTCCAGACCTGGCCATCCCATCCACTGTTTCATTTCTCAGGGGTGGAGGGTGGCTGAGCGCAGGGATGGGGAATGAGGACTCCTGTCACCACATCGGGTGTTGGAACACACCGAGCCCTAAAACTTGGTGCACATGGACATTAATTCAATCTGAGCATGTGCTGGGCTCTGGGGTCAGAGGTGGGCAAAGTACTGGCCTGACCCTTGAATTGATTTGTGTCTCTTCTTGAAGCATGAGCCACGTGCCAGGCCTGTAATGCTGGGGTGCAACAGGAGTGTATGATGGGGCAACAGAGAGGAGCCCTTTTGAGGACGAGCCGAGATGTGTGTGTACTGGGAGGGATCTGGCGTGGTGCTTAGAGGGAGGGCTGTGCAGTCAGACTACCTGGGTTCAAATCGTGGCTATTCCAGCATCTGGCTGTGTGTCCTAGAGCAAGTTGTCTACCCTCTCTGAGCTTTAGTTTCTTCATTTGTAAAGGGGGAGTGGTAATAGCACCAATCTCATCAGCTCCTTGTGGGGATGAATGAGATAATGTATGCAAATGCTTTGCACACTCTAAATCGCTCAGTAAAACTCACTGTCCACCTTCTCTTCCTCCTCATTGTTATTGGTGCCAAGTATTGGGTGATAACAATAGGAAATCCTTCAGCTGTTGAGAGAAGCTCCTGTGGGCCCGGGTGGTTGGTCAGGGAAGGCTTCCTGGAGGAGGGGAGGATGGTGCTTGACTGGCTTTGGAAGGATGAGCAGAGCTTGGGTGAACCGAAAGGGCCTTCTTGGTAGGGGGTGTGTATGTGAAGGTGTGGGGTGGGAATGTCTGCCACATCCACCCAGGAAATGGATTCTGAATTCAGCCATCTGAGCATCTGGTAAAACAAGACTTCTGGAGCCAAGGGTCCCTTCTTAGTGGAAAGAGCCAAGGTTTTGGAATTAAAAGGATTTGACTCTTACTGAGTTCCTGGGCCAGGTGGCTCAACCTTTGTGTACCCCAGCGTTCCCATCTGTGGGGTGGGGATGACCCCGCTGACTTCACTGGATGGTGATGTGGTGTGAGATAGACATGCAGTCCTGGCACAGAGTAGGTTCCATTGATTCCCCTTGGCCTCCCTCCTACCTGCCTTTCCCTGCCCCCAGTCTGGCTGCCCCCTTGGCTGGGCCTGGGCCCTGCTTCTCTCCCTCTACATCTCTGGGCAGGAAAGCAGGGGAACAGAGAGTTCCTGGTGGCAGTTTCCTCGTTGACCAGAGAGCCAGGGAGAGGGGCAAGAAGAAGGAGGCTGCCTTTTCTGGTCCCTGATGCCCACCTGGGCCTGGTGGCTATCAGGAGGCATCCCTAGGGTCTGGGAGGAACGTCACCCAGGAGACTGCAACCCCCAGAGGCCCTGAGTGGTGTCTGGAGGCATTACTGGTGTCAGGAGACAGAGCCGAAGGCAAGCAGCTCTGTAATGCAATCAGAGGCGCCCGCCTGCCCAGCCTGGGCCTGGACACCCATGGAGGATGCAGAGCTTATAAGAAGTTGAGTCGGGATTCCAGGAATGTTGTTCCTGGCTCCCCTCCTCCATCCCACCTTTGGTCATTCTGTGACACAGCAGGACAGAGGTTCAGAGACAGAGGAGTGACCTGGGGTAGGGTGGGGTATGTCTTATGGGGCAGGTTCCCATCCTTCTCTTTCCTGTCACCCAAGCCAGGGCCCTGGGGACAAGGAGGCAGGGTCAGCGGGTGGAGACAGGATGGGGTTAAAACAACTAGATGACAGGAGAGCAACTGTGACATTAGGTACCTAGGGAGCCTGGGTCTGATTTGTCTGATTTTGCTTGCACGCATGTCCCTGGCACCCAGCACAGTTCCTGGAACACAAAGAGTGCTTGATAAACACTTGTAGAACAGATGAATGAGGAACTCACGCAAGCCTTCCTCACCCAAGAGGTTGCTGTGACTCACTCCCTGCCATGCTTTGGACTTGCTACTGTAGATGCGCACCCGAAGAATTAGAAGATTCTCGTTGCTTTGCTTACAACCCCACCCCTCCCCCGCTCTGCCTACCTCTCTCCCTTCATTCTCTCCTGCTTTCCATCTTTGGTCACTTACTATGCACAAGGTACCATGGATGTCAGAGCCAAGTCTTCAGTGGTCAGAGCCCCTAGGTAGCAAAGAATTTACTCACTGAATCCAGTGGAACCACAAAGAATTAATCGAGGACTGCCGTCAAGTGCCCTCTGCCCCTTTGTGTGGAGAAAGCAGACAAGCAGACATTTGCTGGGCTGGTAAACTTTGTACTTATCTGCAAGGTGGCCTTCACAAGCCATGGCTGGCTGGTCCAGGCCGTTTAAAGATGTTTGTTTCCTGGGAATTCCCTGGGGGTCCAGTGGTTAGGACTCTGTGCTCTCACTGCTGAGGGCTCTGGTTCGATCCCTGCTTATGAAACTAAAATCCCACAGGCGACACGGCCAAAGAAACAAACACAAACAGACAAAAAAGATGTTTGTTTCCTATTTGCAGTCCCAAGCCCATTGATCATTCCCCTCCACCTTGCCTTCTAGTGGCTCAAGAGAATGTCCATTGCAGGGACACTGGCCCTGGGGCCTGGGAGCAAGTGTGGGCTGAGACAGTATATCTGAAGGTTCATGGGCAGGGTCTGACTGGAGGCCTCAGCCCTCCAGAGCAACTGCCAGCAGCGTCTTGACAGGAGCTGGGTTTGATACAGGGGAGCAGTTTTGGCTGCAGAGTCTGGCTAAGCCAGGCTCCCCCTGGCACTGCGTCCAGTGTTAACATTCAGGGAGCATCCCTGGGAGATTAAACACCCCCAGGCCCTTAGCCGAGGCAGCAGTAGTCCTGGGCCCACTGCCACGCTCACAGCTGGGCACCCGCCGGCCCTTGCCAGGAGCCCCTAACACAGGTTCATCTGGAACTCCTGCCTGGCAGCCCGAGATAGCCAGAGCTGATGGACACAGCAACCCCTGCTGCAAATCTGATCTAGCCCCACATTTTCCTGCTGGTGCATCCCACTCTGTACAGACGCACACATACAGAAAGAGTCCTAAACTGAGGAGTGGGAAACCTGGATTCTAATCCTAGCCGGCAGCTAATCTGCTGTGTGGCATTGAGCTAGTCCCTTTCCCTCTCTGGGCTTCGGTGTCCTCATCTGTCCAGTGCAAGAAGGTCTGCCCTAGAATCAGTAAACTGGGTTCAAGTCCTGGCTCCGACACTAGCTGTAATTCCCCTAGCCTGCATCGCCTCACTGTGAAATGGAGGTCCTGATTGGTTGTTGGGGAGATGAAAACGAGATGAGGCATGGTCAGTAAAGGTCAGCTCCCTTTTCTTTCTACCTGGGAGGAAATCAACCTGCAAATCGCTGGTTACACCCCTCCTTTCTTTCCAATATTCCCCTCTTGACGTGGGGAGTATTAGACATAAGGTTCGGGATGGCCCACAGGGTGACTTGGTGAGCCGCCTGAGGAGAAGCCTGCATTGTCATAGCATTTGGAAAGAGCACTGGACTAGGAGTCTGGAATCTTCAGCCCTAAGGCCAGCTGTGTCTGTACAGAGTGGGATGCACCAGCAGGAAAATGTAGGGCCAGATCTGTCTTTGTGTGACAGGCAAATCACTCACCCTCTCTGAGCCTCAGTTTACCCATCAGCAAAAGGAATAAAAGAAGCTGAACGCTAGGCAGGGCCCAGGGAGAAAATGCCTGGACAGGTGCTTTGGAAACTTCTCCAAACCCCAGGGGCCACTCATCTGAGGTGGAAGGAGGCCGACACAGCAGGCTCTGTTCCCCGAGGGGCTGTGCAGAGAGCTGTTCGCTGTGGGGCAGGCAGGAGAGGGCCTGCGTTTCCACTTCCCTGGCTGGAACCTCCCGCTGGCGGGTGGGCCCTGACTTCTTCCCGTGGCCTAGGTGGCCACGGCTATTGAGGTAGATGACAAGAGTTTGGGTCGCTTCCCATCCCTCTCTGCTCCACACCCCAGAGTAGGGGAGGCCAGGGTGCCACGTCAGGGAAGGTTAGTGTCAGTGCTGGGTTTGAGGTGTCCAAGCCAGCACGCCATCTGCCATGCCCACCAGGAGTTACATAATCCCTCGGCCGGCTGCCTGTTCTTAGAAAACAGGACAGTCAGGACCAGCAGGGAGTGGAGGTTAGGGTTTTCTTCCCTCTGCTTTGTTCCCTCACAGCCCAGCACCTCCCTGGACCCGTCTTCATTCTCCGAGTTGTTCCCACACTGTCTGGAGCCTGACACATAAATGCTGGGACCGATCAAGGCTGAGATTGGAAGGGGACATGGCAGGCCTTGAAGGCTGCTTGCTGCCTGGCCTTGGGGCAGCTCGCATGGTCGGCAGCCCTCACAGCGCATCACAACCTTCCTCTGCTGACCTCTGGCAGGATGGGCTAAGGAGGGCAGCTCAGGGTTCTGGGAAGTAGGGGCAGGCCCTCCCCCCAGTTCCTACAGAGGTGTACCCCTTCCAACACCTTATCAAATAATAAGCATTTTTAATATATCCAAGTAACAGCTAAATAATGCTGCCCATGTACTACTAAGGCCTTTGGAATCAATGAGACCCAAGATCCAGCCCTGTCTCTTTTATTTGCTAGCTGTGTGATGTTGGCCAGGCTACTTCACCATTGTTAATCTCAGTTTCCTCATCTGTGAAATGGGGATGATAAAGCCTGCTTCACATAGGTATCTTGAGGATTGAATCAGACAATAATGCATACAGAGGACAGAGAAATTGTTCAGTAAATCGTAGCTGTCATCATTGGTATCCAATTCCATCCCCCCTTTTTTTGAAGAAAATAATATATAATGACTAAATCTTATTTATTCTATTTTTAAAATTAATTAATTAATTTATTTTTGGCTGCGTTGGTATCTTTGTTCCTGCGCGCGGGCTTTCTCTGGTCGCAGCAAGCGGGGGCTACTCTTTGTTGCGGTGTGGGCTTCTCATTGTGGTGGCTTCTCTTGTTGCGGAGCACAGGCTCTAGGCGCACGGGCTTCAGTAGTTGTGGCACATGGGTTCAGTAGTTGTGGCTCACGGGCTCTAGAGCACAGGCTCAGTAGTTATGGCGCACAG
Organism: Balaenoptera ricei; assembly: GCF_028023285.1. Lineage (NCBI taxonomy): Eukaryota > Metazoa > Chordata > Mammalia > Artiodactyla > Balaenopteridae > Balaenoptera > Balaenoptera ricei. The sequence goes on along the minus strand of NC_082654.1, from coordinate 63,350,514 downwards.
GCTTAGTTGTTCCACAGCACGTGGAATCTTCCCGGAACAGGGCTCAAGCCCATGTCCCCTGCATTAGCAGGCAGATTCTTAACCATTACACCACCAGGAAAGTCCCCTTATTTATTCTAGAAAAAAAAAGTTGGTTCAAAATTAATCTATTAATATTAATAGTGTGTGCCAAATTAATATCATATACCATATTAATGAATCTAAAGAAACAAAATCATATGATTATATCTATAAATGCTGAAAAAGCCTTGGACAAAATTCAACACCTATTCATGATATAAACATTCAAGGAAATAGGGATTAAGGGATACTTTTTAGTATGATAAAATACACACACACACACACACACACACACACACACACACACACACACATGTATATTTATATATATATATATACACCCTAGTGCTAAAGCCAGTATCTTATTTAATGAGGAAACGCTAAAGGCACTTCCATTAAAATCAGTAATAAAGTACGGATGCTCACTGTCTCTTTTACCATCCAACACTGTGCTGGAAGTATTAGCCAATGTAATTAAACAAGAGAGATCAATTAGAGGCACAAGAATGGGTAAAGAAGAAGTAAAACTATCCCTACCAGATATTAAAACATACTATAACGCCTCTATAATTAAAATAATGTGGAGCTGGTGCCTGAATTGGCAGATAGGCTCCTCGAAGATAAGAGAAAGCCCAGAATTAGACCCCAATGCATGTGGAAATGTGGTATATGCAAGGGTGGTATCCCAGATCACTGGGATAAAGATAGACTTTTAAATAAATGGTGCTGGCCATTGCGTCCCTCTCACCTGCTTCTTAGAATACAGCTACCCTTAGTTATAACTTGTTGATTAACCAATCACAAAAGCGTTGGGAACAAGATATTGCCCACTCTGTATTCTGCATGATATTAAAATAAATAACACTAGAAAACTAAAAAAAAAAAAAAAAAAAAAGGTGCTGGGACAACTGAGTAGCCATTTAGAAAACGATAAACTTTGATTCATATTTCACACCAAACAGAAAAATAAACTTTAAATGGATTAGGGATCTAAATGTAAACAGTTATACCATACAGGTAGTACTAGATGGAAACTCAGGTGAATTTCTCTTTAATTTTGGGACAGGGAAAGGCATTCTAACTGTGGCTCAAAATCCAGGATGATAAAATTAAAAATTGATAAATTTTATTACATAAAATTAAAAAAAATTTTTACAATAAAGCACCCTAAGGAAAGTCAAAGGACAAAATATTTGACAAACTAAGAGAAAATGTTCATAACATATGCCACAGACAAAAGACTAATATCCCTAATACATAAGGCACTCTCAAATATTGAGGGACAGAGAACCAAAAAATCTGATTAAAAAGTGGGAAAAAGACATGAACAGACAATTCACAAAATAAGATGTAACAGTGACCCTCAAACACATGAAAAAAATGTTACAACTCACTCATAATTAGAAAGACGCAAATTAAAACAACTCTGAGACACCACTTCTTACGTACAAGACTGGAAAAAATTAAAAATTGTGACCACACATTCCATTGAGGAGGCTATGCGGAACAGGCACTTCCAGACACTGCTGGAGGAAGTGCAAATTGGTAGAATCCTTTGGAGAACTAATATGGCAATACTTAACAAAACTGCATGTACACTTTATTTTCTGGCCCAACAATCCTACTTCTAGAAATCTACCCTTAAGATATACCTTTATCAATACAAAAACGCTTATGCGCATGGTGATTCATTACAGCGTTATTTGTAATGGCAAAATATTGGAAACAACCAAACACCCCAGTAGAGGAGCTGAATAAACTATGGTACAACCACACACTGGAGTGCTATGCAGCTCTAAAAAATGATGCTGGAACTCTTCAAGAACTGATATGGAGAGATTCGTAGGACATACTGACAAGTAAAAGAAGCAAAGCACAAAATAGTATCTATAGGATGCAACCTTTCATGTAAGAAAGAAATGGATATAAGACCAGGCCAGACCCAGACCTCTCTTCTCATTCTTTTTTCATGGCCTCTTGAATACATTCTGCTTCCTCATCAGATGCCCCTTCCCACTCTGCTTATAGATCCAAGCAGTGAGCCCTGTGTGGGGAGACAGATTCCCTGTGCTGCCCCCGAGGAAGATGGAGAGGAGAGGGACAGGACCCCAAGTGCCATCCCTGCCCTGGCTTAAATTGTGACTCCTGGCTTTGTGTGGTCCTACAGCCCTCTGGGCCTTGCTTTCCTCTTCTGTCAAATGGGGGATAATGAATCCTACACCACTGGCCACACAGACAAAAGGTGGGACCAACATCATAATTAGTTCATGTGGGCAAATGGCGTTGCATGATGTGGAATATGTTATTTATTATTTACTTACAGGCTCTGCACGTTGCTCCTTGGGACTCAGATGGGTCTTGGATCCTCTTTTCCAGTCCCTTGCAACACACACATGCGTGCACACACATATAAACACACACACACACACACACACACACACACACACTCCATTCTATACAGAACTGTGGAAGATGCTGAGGTGGTTGCTTTATTTGCTATTTCCTTTACCTGTGAGGTTCTCATCCACATATACTCCGTCTGCCCGCCAGGTGTGTTTCAGGCCCTCTGAGCCCCTGGCCTCCCTCCCGCTCTGGGCCTGCTCTCGTGCCCACATTGGCCAGTTCGAACACACTGTATCCTTTAGGCTTTGTAATGACTCTAGGAGGAAGGTCCTAGCAGAGGAGCAAAATGGGGCTCAGGGAAAGTGAAGTGACCCCCCCGCCAGCCTCCCAGCTTTTGGGTCAGAGTCTAGTCTAGGTCTAACCCTAGCCTCTGGACTCCAAATTCAGTGCTCTTTCCAGGAGTCCACTCTGCATCCACTCTCCAGGGCCGGAATCAGGGCTTATCCCCTGTGTACCTCCCTGGATGTCCCCGTGAGCGCTAGCTGCTTGGTGATAACTGGTGGAGTGATTGGGTGGTGAGTGAACAGAACTCGGAGCTGCTTTGTAAAATACAGAATCCCCCACTGATGTGATTCTGGCCTCAGTAAAGCGCTGTGGATCGTTGGGCAGAACTGGGCTTTTCCCACAGGCTGGTCACAGGCAGCATGCTCAGCCGGCCCCTCCCCCCACAGCCTGCGCCATTTTAAGGATTGGTCCAAGAGGGTGTGTGTTCATGTGGGCGCCTGGGGAGGAACATTAGCAGCTGCAGGGGGTTGTCTGCACCCCTCAGGCCCCTGCAGGTCCAGTGGTCTGGGAGGAAGGGGCCGAGCCAGACCTGCGTCTCCACAGAGCAGGAGGGGCCTTGGGCAGGCGGTGGAGGGCATAATTGCCGGAAGGTCATGCTCCGAGCCCTGAGAACTCTGCTTGCCAGTCAGTAAGTCGTTTATTACACCCTTGACAGCATCCTCCTCTGCCCCACCCTGGGTCCTTGCAGCTTGCAGAAGGAAGGGCAGGGCCAGCTGAGGGTCTGGACTCTCCAGGGAGAGAGGCCACTGGGAGCCTGAAGTAAGCCAACCTCCCCACCTCCCCATCACGGCCCACTGGACCAGACCGATTGCCCAAGCCCCCAAGGGCCCTGATCACTGATGTAAAGAGCTGGCTACACAGAAGTTCCCAGGTGCTTGGGCGTCTCCATCACACTACCCTGGACTTCCTTTCCAAGGCTCCTTCCGGGGAATTGTAGTGCTTGCCAGGGAGGGTGCAGTCCTTAGAAGGCAGGTAGCGACAAAGCAAGTCCAGAGATGATGTGGGCAAGTCAGTCCCCTCCCTCTGCCTCAGAAGCCTGGCAGACCTTATAACGGGGCACATGAGGACCCAACGTCCTCTTTGCTTGAGCAGGAGCTGGTCGTGAGAATCAGCTGCGTGCTGTCTTTGGATCCCCCACCCACCACGCGTCCAGCTGGTGCCCATCGCTCACAGGTGTGGAGCACTTCATGCAAAAAGCACCTTCACAAGTGAAGCTGAGCTTCTTAACAACCACAGGACATTGTCTGGGTGAGTGCTTGCACCACCACCACTCCGGCCCCTGCTTACAGCTGGGGAGACTGAGGCAGAGGGAGGGGGTTGACTTGCCCACATCATCTCTGGACTTGCTTTGTCGCTACCGGATTTTCCCCACTTACCGGCCCCTCTCCACTCTTTTTTTTTTTTTTTTTTTTTAAATTAATTAATTAATTTATTTATGGCTGTGTTGGGTCTTCATTTCTGTGCAAGGGCTTTCTCTAATTGTGGCAAGCGGGGGCCACTCTTCATCGCGGCGCGCGGGCCTCTCACTGTCGCGGCCTCTCTTGTTGCGGAGCACAGGCTCCAGACGCGCAGGCTCAGTAGTTGTGGCTCATGAGCCTAGTTGCTCCGCGGCATGTGGGATCTTCCCAGACCAGGGCTCGAACCTGTGTTCCCTGCATTAGCAGGCAGATTCTCAACCACTGCGCCACCAGGGAAGCCCCCCCTCTCCACTCTTAACGTGGCTGAGAAAGATCAAGAAGATTGTCCTTCCGGGGCACCCTGTCTTACCTACAGGTTTTACCCAGGAAACTCAGAGGGAGATTGAGAGGAGCTATCAGGGCTTTAGCTGTGGTTGGTCCGAGAGGGTAGCGGGTACAGCTGTACAGGGAACAGGAGCTCTCCTCACTCCGTGGCCCTGCGAGGGAAGGTGCTGACGCAGCCCCTGGCCTCGCCCTCCTGTCCACATGACATTCATGGTGGAAATAAGGGCTGAGCAAGAACAAGCAGTGGCCTCTTTCAGTGGTCTGTCCACAGAGTGACCTGGTGATCCAGCTTGCCTCTCCTGGGCAGGGTTGTTCCAGAGACAGCCGGCCACCTTCTCTCTGCCCACCCTGCCCTCCCCTCGACGTCAGTCCTCTGACCCTGAGTGCCTGGGCCACCCGCCCCCTCCCCGGAATATGCCATACCCTTCCCTTGTATGCTCACCAGGGGTGGACAGCGGGACCAGCCTTCCACATAGGGAAATTCCAGCTCCCACTAAGTTCCAAATTCCATGGCCTTATCGCACACCATTTTTTCTGACCTTTGATGGGCTTCCCAGTGTGGGAGGAAGGACCTCCCCACCCTCAGAGAGACAATGGGAGGAGGCCCCACTTTCCCACCACCCAAGCCCCCTGGGTGTATCAGGGCCTTGTACCTGGAACACACAGGTTGTTGACACAGAGAGAAAGAGCAGCAGGGACTTTGGGGGAAGGGTGGACACTGGGCCTGACAGTGACTCATGGTGGAGTCATGGTCCCATTGAACCCTTTCAGTACTGAGATGCCACACCAAAGTAAATCACTGCCTCTTGCTGAGCCTCCGTTTCCCCATCTGTTAACTGAGGAAGCTGGACCAGGGAACTCTGAGGTCCCTGACAGATGTACATTTTCTAAAATCCCTTTATTCCAGCCACTTTTGAATTTCCTGAGAGCCAAAGAGGGCAATTGTGACACCACTGGCCTCTCCTCAGCATTTCCTGTGTAGCCAGGATCTGTAAACAGGGGTTTTGATGAGAGTGTGGGTCTGCAGCTGACAGGAGGCTGCAGCTTCCACGTCAGTAAACATGCCTCTGCACGGGGTGCTCTCACCACTGACCTTGACGTGGCCTGCTCCTTCCTGCCATCTGGGTCCCAGCTTGGACGACCCTTGCTCGGAGAGCCCTTCCCCGATCCCCCTGCCTCGTTAGTTTTTCTTCTAGTGCTTATTACCATCGGGAATTATGATTTGTCTATGGACTTACATGCTTGCTGGCTTATCGTCGGTCGCCCCTCTAGCATGTCAACTCCACGAGGACGGGGCCATGTCACTCAGTACTGTACCCCCCCAGGTCCGGGACAGCGCCCGGCACAGACTGGGCCCTCGATGACCAGGTGCTCCGTGAACAAATAACTAGGGTTGTACCTAAGAATCTCCTAGAGTTTTTTGGTTTTTGGTTTTTTTCAAAATTCACATGCCTGGTCTTTGCCCCTAGCGGCTCTGGTTTAGGAAGTCTGGGCATATGAATTTTGACAGAGTACCCCAGGTGACTCAGATGCACACCTCTTGTTAAAAAGAAAAGGGCTTGCTGGTTCTTAGCCTTGGCCGATCAATGGGATCACCTCTGCCTGGTTCCCGCCCAGAGATTCTAACTTAACTGGGCTTAATTAGCGTCTGACCTGGCCATTGGGAGCTTTAAAAGTGACTCAAGTGGTTCTGTCGTGCTGCTAATGTAGAGGCCCCAGGATCCAATCATCGCCAAGGCCTCTCTGGTCCAAAGGTCTGCCATTCTTGCAAAGCCCTGCAAAGTTAAGCCACTGTTTCTTCCAAACCTCCAATGGGGGTCAGCTCCTTGCACAGATAAAGAAAGTGACACCCTGCGTGACCCTCATAGGTGAGTTGGGAGCGTTGCCCAGGGCCCCATCGCCCTTCTCCAGTGACTTCCCAGGAGCGACTGGTGGCTCTCTGCTCTATCCAACCTCCTTTTCCCGGCAAGACGGCTGAGCTGTGTTGGAACCTGTCTCTTCCTCTCCCCTGATAGCGCACAGTTTTAAATAAGATCTTCATTTACCAGAAGTTCACACCACAGCTTATGTGTTATATGAGAAGCCGCAGTCTTGTGTTCGTGGGGGAAATGCTCTGGGACGTGATCAGGGGGCTGGAGGAGAAGCGACGGCAGAGGGGTTGCAGGAGGAAGGAGGAACCTGGGGAATCCGAGCTGGCGCCTGCCCTGGCCCTGGCAGTGCCATGCTCCTCTGGGCTCTGCATGGTGGCTGGGGGGAGGTGCTACCACTCTGCAAGCTGACCTCACAGCTGCTAGAAGGCTGGGAGCTGGGGGGTGGGGAGGGAATGTGATGTCCACGCCAGCTCTGCCAACTGGTGCCCGCAGTGCTGTTCCGGGTCATTTATGCATCTTCAGTTGGTTAAGCGGGTGCTATTGCTGTTGACGTGTCAGCTGCCTCCCGCCTTGCCTTGGAGGCTAGGATTAGGAAGGGATTTGGTGGCCAGGGACAGACACCACTCCTCCCCCATGGCCATCCTGCCTCACTTCTTCCCAGCCCAGCCTGTGCAGCATCTAAATCAATAAACAAATTCCAGTTGGACAGCACTTTACCATTTCCAGTTTTTTTTCCATGCAATCCTCCCAGCCACTCTGTGAGGTGGGTGTGATCACCTTGCTTGTACAGAGGAAGAAACTGAGGCCAGGGGGTGGGGGTTTGAGTACCTCGTAAAAGACTCCTGTGGCAAAGCTGACCTTGTGCCAAGATTCCTCTCTGCTCTACCTGCACCTGGCGGGGGACTGGAGGGCAAGGCGCTGTCCTATCTTGCCGTGTGGTCTGTGGTATTTTTACTGCAGCAGTGTTTGTTCTGGGGGCCTGAAAGCCGAGAGATCAGGGATCAGGTACCAGAGTGCCCTGTGACCTTGAGCAAGGCTGCTTCTCCCTCTGGGCCTCAGTTTCCTGAAAGGTGAACCAAAAGAATTGGATTAGGTAGTCTTTTGGGAAGGTGCTGCCCTGCAGCTCTTCTTTGCAGGTGTTCAAGCGCCCTGGCAGGGAGGAGATGTGGGGAGAGGGTCCTGCGGTGGACCCGTCATGGGCTCCGTGGTACAAGGCCAATGTGCTTGTAATAAATATTGAGCTGACAGATGCTAAGCCGCATCCCCAGCCTCTGAATAAATAAAAAGTTGCCCAGAATAACAGCCCGGAAAATGCTGGGGCTCCAGCCAGCTCTTACCTTCGCCCCTCCCACTGACCATGCCTCTGTGCCTCCTCCTCCCACTCCCATCCCCCTCCCCCTCCCCTGTCCATCATTCACTCCAGCCCCAAAGGTGGGCGCTGTCCCAGACTGGCTTTAATTCACAGCCTGCCCCCAAACCCACATCCCCCCCCCCCACCCCAGCTGCCACAGCAGCTAATGAGAACCAGGCCCTGCCGATGACAGCTGGGGGACAAGCCAGCCAGGCCCTCATGGGGCTGGGGATGGGTGGGGCACAGGGGAGCATGCCTTTAATCCCGAGTGCCTGCCAGAAGCCTTTCTTCATGGACACTCCCTGGCGTTTTTGGCTTCTACCCTGGGAGATGAACTAGCCGAAATCCAACAGGAAGCTGACCCACTCTGACTGCTCCTGGCTGAGGCCACCAGGAAATTAGGACCAGGGTGCACATAGGTGGCCCCAGGGTGTTCCCAGATACATGGCTCACACTTAGTTTGATGTTTCTCTGATATGTGTATGAGTACGTGTTTCCTGTCCCCCAGCTGCTGGGTCAAGTGTAAAGTCACAGAACGTTAGAGTGAAAGAGACATCTCCCTCATTTTACAGAGGAGGAAACCGAGGCCCCAGGGTGGGGATTGGGGGGTGAGGACACCTGCCCAGGGTCACATAGCCAGACAAGTGACAGAGCCTGGATATGAAGCCAAATCTAGGGCCTGTGCCCTTAACCCCCACTGACATTGCCCTTCTCCAGGGGCCTTTGTTAGGGCCCCACAAAGATGACGCCTCATCCTTGGGGTTTAGCCCAGCCCCAGAGGAGAATGTCCAGGCCAGGGGATCATGGCTCCTTGATCCTATTCTTGGTTTATGGAGCACCCTGGGAAAACATTGCGCCATCAGAAAACCTGCTTTCTGCTTTGTGAGAGGGACCACTGCATGTGGGGGAGCCAATGCCGAGAAGCAGAACCCCCTGCATGGCCTTCTTTTGGGCTCCCAAGCTGTGTGAGAACCGGCAGGGAAGGCTCCTGGGTGGGGAGCACCAGGCAGAGCACAGCCCCCCTTTGCACGGCCCTTGCTGGTTTCCACAGACATCTCTGTGGAGGATCCCAGTAGTGCAGTGCAAGAGGCAGCGGGGGTTTTAATCCCCATTCTACACGTGAGAGCGCTGAGGCATGGCCAGTCAGGAACTTGGCCGGAGTCTTGTGGCCCAGCCAGTTTTGGGCCGCAGTGTCCGGGGACTCACCTCAACCCACCTCCCTGGTTCTCTTGGGGAGGTTCCAGGGCCAGTCTGAACAAGTAGGGCCTGAGAGCTGGGCTGGAGAGGGGAAGATTTGGTGTCTAGACCCCCCTCCTAGGCAAGGCCAGATTCCCTTTGGCCCTCAGGCTCTGCTGGCCCAGAACAGACCATGCCGGCCCCCTCCCTCCCCAGTGCCCAGGGCGGGTCCCCCCTCCCCCTCCCCGGCTGCAGCTGCAGGGCCTCCTCTGCTGTAGGACTCCTGCCCTGCTGCTGCTGCCTCTGACATTCCGCCCCAGAAGATAAGGATCCTGTCTGGCGCCTGAGTGCTTTTTTTCCTCCTACTTTCCGAATCTGTTCCCTGATTATCTGCAGACAACCCCTCAGTAGGGGGGCCACCTGGGAGGGGGCTCAGAGCACAGAGAAAGGCGTGGGGGAGGGGGACCAGGAGGCATGCAGCCACCCACCTGGGGTCTTGACGGCCATTTACTAAGCCCCCACTGCAGCCTGAGCCCCCAGCTCAGCAGAGAGCCGAGGACTGGTTTCCCTGGGTGGACTGACCCACTTCAGTGGGAAGAAGAGGTATGTGGGCTGGGGGCTGGGATGGGGACAGAGGATGGGGTCAATTCCGTGGTCAGCGTTCCTCAGCAGTGGGCCTGGACAATGCCCAGAGGGGATGTGGTGGAGGCTGCCGCCAGCCAGACGGCCACATCCTGTGGGAGATGCTGGCCCTTCCCAGGCCAGACAGGGTCTGAGGACACTTAGGGACAGGGGAGGGAGGGTGCTGGAGGGCTCCCAGCGTCCAGCCTCCAGCTCTGGGGACTGGTCTCAGAGAACGGCCAGGGCTCACATGGCCTCCTGGCCTCAGCCTGAAAAGGAGGGGCAGCCCCATCCCCTGGGCCTAGGCACCATCAGAGAAGCCCAGCCTTAGCAGGCCCGGGCTCCCCCTGGAGCACATCTGGTCACATTCAGGCAGCGTACAGACAAGGAGACCCGTTCAGAGTGAGAAGGGATCATGCCCACCTCACCCCCCTGGCAGGTCAGATGCTCTTCCGTCTTCCTGGGGTCAGGAGTTTGCATCATGGGCTCCACTTACTGGGAGTTGGGAGTCCACGCCTTACCACTAACATACTGTGTGATCTTGGGCAAGTTCCTTTCCCTCTCTGGGCCTTACATTCTTCAGCTGTACATTGGGGGGTGGGGGGAGGGCAGCCTGTGTGAATGAGGGCACACAGCCTTCTCTCAGTGGGGGTGGGAGGTGACAGCAGAGACCCGAGCCCACAGATACCACCTCTCCAAACCTTGTCAGACCTCCCAGGGTTGTTGTGAAGATTAAATGAGATGTAGGAGGTGATACCCTGGCTTGGAGTCGGTGCTCCATAAATACAAGTATGGCCAGCTGTTAGCAGCACAGGCTGGGGACCCCAGGACTGGCAAAGCTGCTGCAGGAGCCTGGGCCATGGGGTGTCAGGAGGCTGAGGGGCCAGCCCTCTCTCTCCATGAGTATTTGCTCGTGCAGGCTTTGGAAAAGGCCCTACACCTTCCCTGCCCCCCAACCTCTGCTCACCGTCCCCTCCCCCACACCCCTAAAACCATTTGGGGGAAGGGAAGCTATGCAACATCATTTTTTATGGCTTCCTGGCCCCGGAGCCAGAGGGCTGAGGATGGGGTGGTGTGGGCTGGATTCCTGAGCCTCCCCCTCAGAGCCTTCAGCTCGTAAATATGAAGCCGAAGCCGGGGCTGGGAGGAGCTGGCCGTTAAGCTGTCAGCAGAGCGCCCACTTAGAGAGTCGTAAAGTGTTTCTCGGAGCTCCTCGGAGCTGGGCCCAGGCTCTCCCACCCCACCCGGATGGACAGCGACCTCCTCTTCCATGTGTGCTGGGCTCCCTCTGCCTGAGCCCCCATTTAAGCCCACCAGCCACTCGTGCTTCCTCCCCATTCCCACCACTAGCTGTGCCTTGGTTTCTCCTCTGTGCAAAGGAAGTATGGGGGGATGGATGGGGAGGCTTAGGCTCAGGGGTCCCTGGAGCTCTTCGAAGGCCAGTGGAGATTTCAAGAGGCTGTAGAGGGATCTGCTCCTGGATTTCTCCTCCTGAGAACATTGAAGCCCCCATTATTTCTAATTCCCTTCTCTGTGCGTAGCCTAAGGGGACCCAGAACCTGCCCCAAGGAGCTCTCAAAATTGCGGTTAAGGAGAGAGCTCATGTTTTCTGTAGCTCAGAGGAAGAGGGGTCTCCATGGCTGGGATAGAGGAAGGCTTCCTGGAGGAAGCAGGAATGTAGGGGCAAATGGGCCTGCCTGGGGTGGATCACAGCTCAGAGCCCAGGGTGGGTATGGAGTGGCAGAGGCCAAGTAGCCAGGACCTGAACTTTGGGGCTGTGAGAGCCATGGAGCTTTGTGAACACATCCCCCGAGGACCCCCTGTCTCTTGGTCACCTAGACTCGTGCTTATGTGGACAGGCTCTGGCAACAGACTAGGTTCAAATGCCACCTTCCCCACTCCTTAGCCATGTGTCCTGGGACAAGTTAGCTTATCTGAGACTCATCTTCAACCTCGAAATGGAATTAATAGCAATCCAACCCATAACGTCCATTGTCATAAAATTTAAATGAGAGCATGTGAAGGGGGAATATTGCTCAGTGGTCAGGGAACTTTGGAGTCTGGTAGCTTGGATCCCAAACTCAGTTCTACCTCTTAACCAACCGTGTCACCCTGGGTAGTTATTTCACCTCTCAAGGCCCCAGTTCTCCCATCTGTAAAACGGGGGTAAGAGTAGTGAAGATTCAATGTGAGCTGTTACCGTGTGCAGCGCGTACACTGTGGCTGGTACAGAGTAGGCGTAGGGTCAAGTGTGCGTTGGGAGCCCCTGCCTCCGTCCTCACTCAGCCTGCTGCCTCTGTAGGTTTGGGAAGGAACAGCTTTATTGAGAGCAGGAATGATCTTTACCAGGGCTCCTTAAGTCCTTTTTTATGTCTTAAGAAACATTTAATGCTTACCCTAAGGCAAGTAAAAACAGTAAAACACCAGCCAGTCCATTTTCCTTGTTCATGGAGAGGGAGTTGGGAGAGGGGGGGTGGTAACCTGAGCTGGGAAGGCTGGGGAGGGTGGGGAGAGGCCCCTGTCGGGCAGGTAATTGGGGATGGAGGGGCCTCCTCTGTCTTCCCACAGGGGGGTGGGAGAGAAGTGGCTTCCACTGCATCGCCTCATTAACTTCACCACAAATAGCCCGACTGCCTGTAACTCCCTCAGGCAGAAATCAGGGACCGTTCAGAAACTAAATAAATAGGAGTGTGATCATTAAAAATAAGACGGAGCTGGTGGCCCCTGCCCCAGGTGGAAAGCTTGCTTCCTGTTGGAAACACCAGTCTCCATTTGGAGTCCTGGGAAGGGACTGCTCAGGGAACCCAGGGGTAGACTGTTCTGGAGGGTTCTGACGGCTACTGAAGGGGGTGGACACCCTCCAGACAGCCTTTGTCCATGCCCAGGGAGCAGGGAGGCAAAACTGTTGGGGGATCACTTCTGCAGAGTTGGTGTTGTCTTCTCCAGCCTTCCGGTGACCCCAGGCTTTGCAGCTCCACTCACTGTTGTCCTGAGTCCTCCCCACCTGCCTCGACCTTGCCAGCATGTGAGGCCCCGGCTCCATGCGTCTCCCCTCCCCACGGCATCTGCAGTCTCCCACTGGGCCTCTTCCAGCTCAGACTTGGAAACTGAAGCCTGGTAACTTATTTCCCTGCCCTTGAGCCACCCTAGATGGTCGATGGTGGGGGAGAGGGTGGGTTCAGGTTTGAGTGGCCTGTCCTCCAGCCACCCCAAACCCACACTGTCTATTCCTGGGGTGCCTGTGACCCAGGAGAGGCTGACTTACCACCTCCTCTCACCTCGCAGACACCTAGCAGTCTGGGGTTCACACAGCAGTGATGACTTTCGGGGTAGTAGGGTGGGTTTTAGCAGCAGCCTGGGAAGGGGAACCATCTTCCATAATCTAGGGTCAACAGAGACCCCCTCCCCCAGGAAAGCCTAGTAAAGGGGAAGGGGCGCTGAAGCGGCAGCAGGTGCAGGGAATGAATGAGACTGACAGTAGCCATCTCATCAGTGGGGTGGGTGGGACAAGGGAAGGCAGGCTGTGGGTCCCTATCCTGCCGAGCAGTTAGGAGCTCCCCCCATCCCCTGTGAGTCACCCGGATGCCCGATCACTTCACCTGCGCCCCATTTCCTCCCATCACCCCTGTCGCTACCGCCTAGGAGCCTGGGAGGGTCTATTGAGGATCCCAGAGAAGTGTCTGGCTCAGGGCTGGTAAATTGTTACGGCTCGGAAGTGTATGCTGTGCCTCTCCTGATGCTAATACTAGTATTTGGTGCTAAGCTGGACTCCACCTCCACCCCACCCCACCCCGTTCTCTGTTCATCAGTGCAAGAGCAGGGCTCCCCAGGTGGGCGGTGGGCAGCAGGCTCCTGGGCCTTGAGTGATAGCGAGTGCCAGAGGGTTCCTGGGTGAGCCTGAAGCCCAGATATCTCAGGTCAGCTTCGCAGGGTTCTCCCCTGTTTCTGCAGGTACACCCTGTACATAGAAACCACCAGACCTGCCCTATGGAAGCTGCTTGCTCCAAGGGGGAGATTGGCCTCCGGCTCCTGAAGAAATAAACAGGTGTCCTATGTGGGGTGCTTGGAGGTGGGAATGGAGGGGCTCTGGGGGCTTCAGACAGAGCGAGAGGGTGGCACGTTAGATGCTGCCCCTGCTGAGCCTGCCTCCCTGTCCCCACCTCCTACCCCATGGTCTCTCCTCCTCCCCCAGAAGCTCTGCCCCACAAAGAGCCCCAGAGCCTGTAAGCCGTGCTTCTCACATGCCAACCTCTGCTCCTCACCCCGAGTGGCACTGTCACTCTTCCTGCCGGCGGCTTGCTCCATTTGGGGATGACTTGAACAGAACAAGCCTAAATCTGCCTCCTCTGGCTTCCACTCGCTGGAAGCGGGCCAGGCACTTGCCACTAAGGAAACAACAATTCCTCTGCTGACGTAACCTCCTGAGTCTTAATTTCACCTTCCCTGAGGACCCCAATAACCTCAGAAAGGAATGAAGGCTCTCAGGGCATGGGCAGTGCCCGCAAGAACCAGTGTCCCAGATGTGGAGGTGACGGTGATGCGTGTGGCCTGCCTCTGCTAGGCTCCAGCGTGGGCACAGGGCCAGCAGGGTTGGCGTGGGCAGCAAGGTTTGGAAGGTCCAGTCTCCATTCCTCGTCCTGCATTCTCTTCCCTCAGGGTCCAGCCTTCCAAGGGGCCCACGCAGTCGCTTCCTGTTAGGGTCACAGCTAAGCAGAGGCCAGCAGCAGCGATTTCCTCCCTGCCTGGTGGACGCCTGTCTCCTCTCTGACCAAGATAGAGACCCAGCCCCTCCTGTCCCCCCCATCCATCCCCCACTACTCCTCCAGGGGCAGGGGAAAGCAGAAGGCATATTTGATATTTCTGGCCACTCTTCTAGCCTGAGGACACCTGTGGCTGAGGAAACTGAAGGAGGTTCCTTTGCCAGCCCTTAGAAGTAAGAGGAGGCCGCTAGCTCCTCAGTACCAGTCCCCAAGGGCCAAAGAAGACTTTGGCGGGAATTCCTGCCTGGAGGGGAGTTCAGGATGGCCTGCTTTGCTTCTTTTCACTTAACAGTCTGGGAGTCCAGGCCTCTATGATGTTTTTGCTTCAGGGCTTGATGCTTCTAAGAGTCTGTCATCTTGGTAGCTTGCATGTATGGCAGGGACAGCTCTGTGCTCTGTTTATATTGACTCCATTACTCCTGAAAGCCTCCGTAGGTGGAAACCCTATCTCCATCTTCCAGAGAAGCCAAGCATCTAGCTGGGGTCTCGTACTTTGGCAGCACACCTGCAGACCCCACACCTGTAATCACAGCACTACCACCGTTGCCTTCATGATGCCTGGCTGCCTTCTACAGCTCTCAGAGCCTGTATCTTGAGGCTCTGGGGAGAGGTTGCCCAGGCAACCCTGAGAAGCCTGAGGCCTCACAGATGCCCAAGGGGCCCCCTAGAGAGACTAATAACCGCATGGCTGCAGCAAGAGCTCCCCACGCATGTCCTCGCCATTGCCTTGGCTCGTCGCAAGGACGTTTGAAGGGTTCCTCAAACACTCCACGTCTGTACTGCAGCTCAGCCCTCTGGAGTCAGAGGACCTGCGTCATGGAACCTGGTGGCTGACCATGTCCAAGGTTAGTGTGGGCCCCAGTGGCCCTGGTCTGCTCAGGGAATGAGCCAGAGGCCACAGTGAGCACGTGAGCCCTAGAGCCAAGAGCCGCCCTTGGGAATGGCCTTGCTGTCCTTCCCCACCCCCGCCGCCCCCTGCTGAGCACTGCGCAGGTAGCCCCATATTATCTGAGTAGGCAGAGGGCTGGGAGGGAGGGGAAATGTGCTTATCGGGCATATCTAGCTTTGTCCCTGGGAGCATGGGCTGGACTTGAACAATAACAGTAGTAACTGGGCCCAAGACAGAGGCCCGTCTTCTTCTTGGCCTGGCACCTCCCCAGGAGATCTCTATCTTTAAGTCATATGCTGTCAGCGCTGGAAGGAGCCTCCCATTACCATTGCCCAAGTCCAGGCCCATAGCCTCTAAGTGCCGCCCAAGGACACAAGATCATCATGGTGCTCCCGGGCCCATTAGAGTGGGTTAAGGCCAGGTTAATCTTAATAATAAACTTCTAGCAATGAGGCCAATCACAGCCCAGGCCACTGCCCTGTTATCCTTTACATCACCTCCGATGAGGTTACAACCCAGAGAGGATGTGGGGCTGGCCTGGAGTCACAGAGCAAGGAGGCGAGGATTGCCCCGGAGTCCCTGGCACTAGTGAAATGCTCACACGTGGCCTGGTGCTCCTAGAGGCTGCAGAGAAGCCCATCTTGCTGATCTGCTTTGCTGAGGCCTCAAACGCTTCTTCCTGGGCTAACCACAGCCAGCGCCCGCCGGCCGCCATAGAATAGAGTGGGGGGGGGCAGGGAAACGGGGTGGGGTTCAGGGGGCCACTTCGCTTTCGGCCCTCCCTCTCTCCCTTCCTGTGTAGCCTCCCTGACTGTGTGCCAGGCCCTGTGCTTGGTGCTCACACACATGAGCTCACCTGATCCTGCCACAGGCGAGATGATCGCCTTTTGTGCCGCTGAGGGAGCAGAGGCTCTGGGTGCCCCACACGACAAGGCCAGAGAGTAGTGAAATTGATGGAGAGGTGCTGTGAGGTCCCCCAATCTAGTGCAGCCAGAAGAGGAAGCCGCCGAGGGAGAGGGGACACTGCCCTGGGCTCCTGAGGGGCAGCAGCATCTTCATCTGGTTCCTGCAGCATCCAGTCAGGACTCCCCTCTTCTGCCTGGGGGGCCGGGGGTGAGTGCAGAGGGGCTACTGTCTGCCTGGCCATCCCTCTGAGAGTGACAGACACAGCGTGTGGGCACCAACCTTCCAGGAGGAACGCTTTGCAGCTGGGATGTGGCAAGGCCACCTCTCAGGCCCTCGTGTGGCCGTTATCTCCTGTGAGACCTGACTGCCCCCCGGCGGAGGGTGGGAGCTCTAACCTGCAGGCCAAGGGTGCCCACTGCCCCCTCATGCCATGTAGACCCCTGGGTCTGAGCTCTTAGGGGCTCCCAGAATCTCACACACACACACATGCACGCATAGGAGGCACCTCGGTGAGACCTGGGGGATGGGGAGCGAGCCATGTGTGCCACCTGCTCTGTCCTGGGCTTGGCCCTGCCAGCAGCAGAGCAGCAGGTGGGATCCTGTCCAGGACGGTAGCAGTGCTCCATGTGGCTATTGAGCGCTGGAATTACAGCTGTGCAACTAAGGAACTGGATTTTTCATTTTAATTAATTCAAGATTCAACAGCCGCATGTGGCAACTGTCTTAGATAGCACAGCTCTGAAGGTCCTGGGACGATGCCATCCATCATGTGTCCGGCACCACAGTAGGCACTCAGCCAGGGCTAGTCCCCTTCCCTGCTCCCCCGAGGGGCTCCTCACAGACCACCCCTCCAGGCCGCCACACCTGAATAGCCAAGGCAAGAGGACCAGAGAGTCCAGGGTGGGCTGGAAGGCTCTCTGCTTGTCTCAAAGCCTTCTGCAACATAGAGGAAAGTAATGATTATGGCAATGTTGATCACACACAGTGGCAACTTATGTGCCTTGTAATAACAACATTTGTTGAGTGCTAATCAGGCACCAGTCACTGTGTGAAGAGCCTGACATGTCATGCTCCTTAACCCTTGCAGCTAAGAGTTGTTCTCCCCAGTTTGTAGTTGAGGACACCGAGGCCCAGAGAGGTGAAGCAACTTGCCCAAGGTCACACAGCTAGTGTGACCAGGATCTGCACCTGGGTGTGTCTGTCTCCAGAGTCTGTGCCCTTTTCACAACTCCATGTTTATTTACTGTCCACCTATTCTGCTGTGGCCAGTATTAGGCCAGGTATCTTTGGGGACACAAAATTGCATAGGCAAGGTCCCCACCCTCCAAGTCTCCTTCATATATCACTCCCTGAACAGAAATGGTAAAGGGGGCTCCAGTGCCCCATCAGCAGGAGTCTCTGAGCCCCAGCCTTCACAGGGTGTGGCAGGTCTGTCCCTGCAGCCTGGCTTCCCGCCCTGGGACCACTCAGGCACTATGGCTACACCCTAAACCTGAATGCTGAGATTTGAATCATAATCTCTTAAAATGACACCCAGCACCCGGCAGTTTTCTGGCTCGCAATAAATATCAGCTGGATGGATGTTCTCTAGTGTTCTGTCTCCGGTGAGCCAGGCAGGGGAATAACATCTCTCATTTTTCAGAGGAAACTGAGACCTGGAGGAGCCTCGAGACTCACCCTTGGTCACGCCACTGCTCAGGGCAGAGCAGGGTGGCCCCCCATTCTCCTGATGCCTGCTCCAGGGTTCTCTCTGCCTCCCGCGGCTGCTTTTGTAGGATAACCAGGGAGCAGGTGGAAGAAAACACTCAGCTTGCATACTCAGAGGGGCAAGTCATAAATATAACAGCATCCAAGAAGGGGAGGAGGGGAGGCGGATGCTGAGAGCAAGGATGTCCGCTTCCGAGAACCTGTGTTCTCAGCCCCACTGTGAGCAAGGGTCCTGGCAGTCACTGGGACTGCCCCGTGTGCGCGTGTGCATGTGCGTGTGTGCGTGCATGTATGTGCTCCACGTTGGCCGGCAGGCGCAGGGCTTGCTGCCGTGTCAGCATGTGTCTGTGGGTGACCACGGCACACAGACCGTCTCCAGCTCCCTCTGGCCCTCCCCAACCCTCTTCCCTGTTCTCCGGCAGCCAGATGTCTCCCAGATGTTTCTCACTTCCTGCATGGCTCCGTGCAGTGTGTGTGTGTGTTTATTTTGGACAGCCCACTAAATAATAACCATTTTAAGAAAAGCTTTTCATAACCCTGTTCCCACGAGGAGTCAGAGTTCAGGAAATAATCCCAACTCTATTCACTATTGTCCCCAGGCTCTCTTCTTTCTGACCTCTACTCCCCCCACCCTCAGGGACCATTTTTGAAAAGATTTCTTTTTATTCTGCGTGACGTGTCCTCTCTCTGTGATGCTGGCTCTCTGGGAAGCTGGGGCTGTGTGATTTTGAAGAGTGGGGTGAAGCTGGAGCAGAACAGGGAGCCCATTAGAGTTCTGCTACTCAAAGTGTGGTCCCCGGACCAGCATCCCCTGGGAGCTTGTTAGAAAAGTAAAGTCTCAGCCCTACCCCAGACCTCCTTCATCAGAGTCTACATTTCCACAAGGTCTCAGCTGATTCATACCTACTTCAAGTTTGAGAAGTGCTGATCTGGGCCCAGGTCTGCCTTGTTGATGAGGAATGGGGGCTGACTCTGTGGGTGGAGGGCCCTGCCGTCAGGCCTTCCTTAGCAGAACCGAGGTAGGGTCTGGTGGTACAGACTAAGAGGCTATGAGCTCCCAGAGATTGGAGCCTGGGTGGGCCGAGGGAAAAGCAGCCCAGCGAGCCCCTGGTGGTGGGAGCCAAGGAGGTAGATTCGTCCCCCGAATGTCATCCCAGCCCTGGCGGCCAGGAGGGCAGCAGGTTAAGTGCTGCTCGGGCCTGGCCACACATCATGGTAAAGTGGTTTCCAGCCAGCCCAACCCTCTGCTTCTTGGGCTCTGTTAGTCCCTGCTCTGTACCCAGGTGACCTGGGCTCTCAGGTGGGGTGCCACAGAGTTTGTGTTCTCCTGTCCCTGTGTGACCCAGCTTGTGGTCCTGCCTTCTGTGAAAACAGAGCAAATAAGGTCGGCTCTGCTCGCCTCAGGGGGACCTTGAGGAGGCTGGGGCTGTGACTGCCCCGTAAACTGTCAGACCCGACACCTGCCCCGCGTTTCTGTCTTCCCTCCACTCCTTCCCTCATTGAGGGTTTGTGGAAGGCGTGGCACGCCTGGCTCAGGGTGGACGCAGTAGATGCCCGGAGAGGCCTGAGACCCAGGCTTGGGCTTGACCTCAGCTGGTTAAGCTGGTAGCTTAACCAGGGAAATAAGACTCCCCACCTTTGGAAGGTTAAGGAAAAATCAGACCCCAGTGCAGGAGACCACCAGCGAGCAGAGGCTGCCTCTCAAGCAAGGATAGAGCTGACAGGTGTTCCTTCGTGGATAAGGTGGGGAGGGGGGTGCTACAGGCTTGGAGGAGAGAGATTCTGAGGGGAGTGAGGGAACGTGGAGGGGTCCCAGCAAGGTGGAGACCCCAGGGGAAGAGGATCCCAGAAGGCTCCTTCCAGAGAAATGGCTTTGTGGGATCTCCAAGCCTGGGAAGGCAAGGTCCTCACGGGGTGGGTGTCAGGATGGTAGAGGAGTCCTCCCTGAGGGAAGTGGGGACCAGACAGGGAATGCCCTTGTGTGCACTCTGAGCTCCTTCGCTACAGAAGGTGACCAAGTCACATGTTAGAGTAGGTACACATTAAATATTTCTTCATAAGAAACAGTAGATGAGTGATTAGGTGAGTGACGGGATGGAGAGAGGAATGAATGGAGGGAAGGAAGGGAGGGAGGGAGGAAGGGAGGAAGGAAGGGAGGGAGGGAGGGAGGAAGGGAGGGAGGAAGGGAGGAAGGAAGGGAGGAAAGAAGAATATAACCATCCTAACATACTGCATTTGTCAAAACCCTTTCACATCCACCATGCTTTTGATCCCACATGCCCTCTGAGGGAAAAAAAGCCACAGTATTTCTCCATAGACAGGATCTGTAAGACCAGGACCCAGACCCAGGGAGCAGCCGACCGGCAGCGGGCAGCCTCCCGTGAAGAGTGCCTCTTTCCTCATGCTCCCTGCAGTGGGGCGGGCTTGGCACCGACGCATCCACACTCCCCTGCCCGTTCCCTCTGCGATCAGGGACCCACCCTGCAGGCTGTCCAGGACCCGTCTGATCATGCTTGGAGCACGCCGATGCCAGCCTTTCCCCAGGTGCCAGCGCAAACCCAGTGAAAAAGTCGATGGCCCTGATTGTCCACCAAAGACATGTCCAGGCCCATCAGGGCTGTCCAGGAAGCTTGTCACTGAACATTTATTGAGCACCAGCTGTTTGGTGGTGGTTCCTTGAGACAGTAAAGACAGTAAAGGTGTGTTCCTGCTGCAAAGGTGCGCACGGTATCTGGGAACAGAGAGGTCACACAGAGGTGGCAGCAGTTCAGGCTGTGGCGTGAACATCCCGGGCACATTGGAAAGGCTTCCGGGGCAGGTGCCCTTGGAGCTGGGCCTGAGGGAGGGTGCGGGCCCATGGAGAAGGCGCTGTCCCATCTGGCCAGCCTGTCCAGTGGTTCCCTACCACTCCGACCAGGTACCACGCCAGAGAGGAGAGGAGAGGGGGGCGAATTAACAGGTCTGGCTTGTTTCTCTTTCGCCCACTGAGGGCTCTGCTCTTAGACGAGCTGCCAGACGTTGCCGACACTGTCAGCTGGGGGCCTTGCCCTCTGTGCGCCCACCAGACCCGACCTCTACACTTCTAACCTGATGCTCACTCCCCAGCCCAACGGACCTGTTTCAGGGACCTGAGCCTGGGCCTCTCCTCTGCACCCCCAGCTCCCAGGCCCTGGATAGTGTGAGCAATACCTATATTCCCCTAACTGGAGCCAGTGCAATGTTGGGAGTTCTGTGCCACAGGGGTCTATGGCAAACCAGGCAGCAGGTTCAATAGACATCAGACAGAGGGCCTGAGGAAAGACATGCTTCCTTTGGTTTGCCCTGGGGTCTGATGCCAGGGGAAGTAAGGCTCTCTCGTGATTTGGGGACCGACTTGTACCTGGGAGACCCCTCTCGAGACCTCAGGGAATGGAAGAGGGGACACGGAACACCACGCATGCTATTGGCTAGCTATGATCACCCTCCTCCTATGTGCCTTTATCTTCTTCCTCTGTGAGATGAGGGATGGACTCCGCGGCCCCCGCCCCGAGCCCCTCTTCCAGGGCTGCCTTGCCATGTGTGTGATGTCTCAGGGATGAAGATGCCCTTCACACTGGGGACCTGTCCAAGGGCCCTGGGCCCCTGGACCAGCTCGCATTCTCCTGATGGCAGAGCCTTTGAGAAGCAGAAGACAGGCTCCCCTGGCCACCCTCCCTGGGCAGGCAGCCTTGCTTCTTGCCTCAGCAGTGCTTACCCAGGCAGGAATGCCCTGGGAGGCTGCAGCTGGAGGGGAGGAAGGAAGAGAGGGAGGCAGACAGTACAGACAGAGCCCAGGGAGAGGAGTCGTGGAGCGGGAGGGGCCCTCCCTTCCCTGGGCTCCACCTGGGGCTGGCACATCCCCACCCCCATCCAGGAGGGCTGAACTGGTGGAGGCCTACCCTTCCCTTCTTCCCCTGAATTGGCACTTTTTCCTCTGGGTGTTAAACTCAGCTCTTCCTCCCTTTTTCTCCCATTCCTGACTGCCTGTTAAATAATTTAAATATTTGGGCCTAAAGGGCTTCAATTATGCTTTAATTTACATTAGTAATTTATGTATTAGGCAGAATGGATACGCAGTTAGTGTAACAGCCCCCAGTAGACTGGCTAGTATCTGCTGCACTCGCTGTTCTTAAGAATCTCATCATTTTCCTTTGCAGCCCAGGGTCTTTGTTTTAAAAGTGGCTCCTACACATGCACATTTACACAGACCTGCACACATGTTCCTGTGTGCACACAGGAGGATGCCTGAACTCACAGTGAACATGGACATGCACCCTCTTACACGCACGCACGCACACTGAGGCAGAGGACACACACACACGCACACGCACAAGCACACACAGAAAGATATAAAGCACATGCCTCGTTGACCTACCTTCTCCACTCCCACCTGTATATTCTTCCTTATTCCTCCAGGCGGTGGTGTACACATAGGCCTGTATGTGCATCGGTCGGCCAGGTGGTCCCAAACATAGCTCCTTCTGGCAAAGAGGCTGGGGGGCCCCAGATGGTGTTCAGGTGGGCCATTCTGTGTGCTGGTTTTCTGTCCCTCCTTGTGTAGTCCCACATGGGCGCCTGAGTGACCCCAGGGTGGGATGCACACATGAGAACATGATCTCGGCCACGTCTCCAGCCTGCTCACATGCCAAGGGCTGGCACCAGCTCCAAAGTCCTCCTGGGTGTCTGCGGCGTGCTACCCACCTGGCCTTGGCACCAGAGCCTTGCAGCCTGGGCACCAGCAGCCTGAGCTCTTGCTCCAACACAGCCAGGCTGCCAAGGGGAGCCCATTCGGGATTGCCAGCTCCTGGCTGCCCTCGAATCCTGGCCCAGTTGCCCCAGCGCCAGCTTGCAAGGGCTGGGGGCTTCCCAGGAAGTGGGGACCATAGTGACAGAGAGTGATGTTCCGACGTGTGAGCGTATGTTTCTGAGCTCAGTGGCAGCTGAGATGGGCCCTTAGCCCTGTGGGAAGGCATCTTATAGCTCTGTGCTGAGACCATGCTCTCCAGCAAGGCTCTTAGGATCTAGAACTGTCCTTGAGGGTGGCTTCCCAGCTGTCATTCCTAACTCCAGGAGAGCCCCCTGGCATGGTTTCTGGCCCCTCCCTCACATCACCCCTCATGCCTCCCCCATGGCCCCCAAAGCACAAGGTGGCTAAGGAGGCAAGTAGCCCAGTGGGCATTGCAGACATATGGTTGGTGGGATAGCCCATCATACAGAGGCAAAAACCAAGGCCACAGGACAGAGTACTTAGGCCTCTAGAAAGGTCCCTTGTAGGATACTGGCCACATATCCTGGTGTCTGTGGGGCCTTTTGGAGCCCAGATTTCTTGCTTCCCACTCTGGTACCCAGGCTGTGGCCTTGCTGCTTTGGATGGGGTAGGAAGGTGGTTCCTTCGCCAAGCACATGCCCAGGCCCAGGAGAGCCAGGCGGAAAATGTGTGAGCCACAGGTGCCCATCTCCCTGCCCCCTCAGGGGTCTACCATGGCACAAGTACCTACCACTCCTGAGCAGGGCAGGGCCACTGGGAGCCCGTGGTACACCCCACTGGGTCCAGGCTTCCTGGCTGCTGAAGGTCTTTTACCCTGTGGGGGCCCCAGGCCCTGCTCCCCAGGATGCCTTTATCACATGTTGGTATGATAGAAACACTCTGTAATCAGGGGGCAGTGCCAGTGGGGCAGATTTCAGAGCCCCTTTTACCTGGTCTCCAGGGATGACCCTGACCCTCCAGCTCTAGTGCTGGATCCAAACAGGACGCCTCTGGCTTGGTTGGCATGTTCTTGGGTCCTACTGGGAATCCCTGCCATGGCCCCTCCCCAGCCCCAGCCTCTTTCTCTTCCTCATCTGTCTGGTCTTGCTTGGGTGTTTGGGTGCTTCCTCAAGTCCCAGTTTAATTCCTGCCTCTCCCAAGAAGTCTTCCCTGATAACCCCAGCTTCCCCAGGCCTGTATAGCCTGTTTCTCAAAATCTAGGGCAGCAGTGGCAAAAAAAAAAACCAAAAAACAAAAAGAAAAAAAACAGTTCATCTTAGGTGGCTGTTTTTAAAGCCTGAGGGTGACTACGTGGTGTGTTATGTTGAGAAGAATTCTAGGGCCACATCATCTGCTCTGGGCACGGGATTGGAATATGGTAGCGCTGACGCCAGGTATTTGCCATCGCTGATCCAGGGCTAAATCCCAAAGTTTTGTTATTACTCTCTAGTGCTTTCATGAAGGATTATCCCCCTTCTGACTCCCAGCACCCTGATATAGATTATAACTTTTCATGTGAGCAGAATCTGTTTCCCATAGATTCTAACATAAGTCCAGATACATGTAGAAACTGAAGAGGGGAATACTTACAGCATTCTAGAGGTGGAAGGAACTCTAGAGACCATCGAGTTCAGAGTTGGCAAATAGGTTTCCTCTTGCCTACCAACTCTGAACAAGCAATAATGATTTCCAGGAGCTGTGCTGGTTCTGAGACTAAGATCAGCCTCCATCAGAAAGAGTGCCACAGTTGATTAGTGATGCCTGTCATGGGCTCAGCCATGACAGCAATCATACCACAGTATTGCTATCTCTGTTTTATTTCAGTCTTCCAAATATATTGATGTGGAAACTAGGACGCAGGGAGAGGTAATCTGTCAGAGGTCATTCCATTGCTTGGTTGAACTAGAGAATCCTGGCTCCTGCTAAGGGAGTCAAGGTAAGGAAAGCAGGAGATTTTCCAACACGTGCTCATAAATTTCCACCTGTGCTTACATACTCGCACACTCTGGAAACACATATACTCATGTACACACATACTCCCAAACATATACACATACACACACATACATAAACACATACAGACACACACACTCTCTGCCTTGTCACCTGGCAAGCCTCGTCCTTTCTCAGCTGGTGAGCGGGACACAGCGACAGGTCAAGGAAGCCTGGACAGATACACCGATGATGTGTCTGTCTAAGGCTGATCCCTACAGCTGCAGTCTTCATAAGTCTTCATGCAGTTTTTTTTTTTTTTTAAAGATTTTATTTTTATTGATTGATTGATTGCTATGTTGGGTCTTCGTTTCTGTGCTAGGACTTTCTCTAGTTGCGACAAGCGAGGGCCACTCTTCATCGCGGTGCTCGGGCCTCTCACTATCGTGTCCTCTCTTGTTGCGGAGCACAGGCTCCAGACGCGCAGGCTCAGTAGTTGTGGCTCACGGGCCCAGTTGCTCCGCAGCATGTGGGATCCTCCCAGACCAGGGCTCGAACCCGTGTCCCCTGCATCAGCAGGCAGACCCTCAACCACTGCGCCACCAGGGAAGCCCCTTCATGCAGTTTTTAAACTTTTACTTTTTCCCCTTTAATATTGTGGGTGGTTGGTGTGATAGAAACACTCTGTAAATGGCATTTAAAGACGAATTGGATTTTCTTCTGGCAACTGCCCTGGACTTCAGACTCACAGGCCACAGAGCCCTTCCCCATGGGCGAGAGCGATTTTCCATTTGCCCTTCAAAGGGAAATGAGAATCCATCATGTGCTGGTACATGGCGAGGGTGGCCTGCACTTTAATAAGTTTGCTTTTAAATACTGTGTCTCCAGATTGTTTCGCTTGTGCCTGCAAAGTGATGGAAGCTGCAGAGTGTACACAGTCCCTACATCAGCTCCATCCCCATCTGAACCCCCTGCCCCACAGTCAGTCCTGGGCAGATAAAGGAATGAATGAACCAAGAAATAACTCCTGTCCTGGGAGAGTCTCACAGCTGCAGAGTGGTACACAGGCAGGGAAGAAATGGGGATTATTTATTTTTCTTTAAGTTTTTCTTTTCTTTTCTGAAAAAATCCACAGGCTGGGGATGTATATTTCAAGCCAGCCATTTCATTTGTTCTCATATCGACCTTACTTTTCTGGGACTTTGCATCTTTAAGTATACCAGGTGTGCCAGTTTTATAAGTAAACAAAGTGAGATGTAGTGCTTTTTTTTTTTTTTACTCCCTTAACAAAAAAGTAACTTGAGATCTGGGTTAAAATAATTATTGTATATATTACAGTATTTTCCCAGTGTCTGCATTCTCTGTCCAGTGCTCTCTTCAGTGGTGTCTGAATCTTGAGTTTCATCTCTCTGGGTCTAGTTCCTTCAGAGTTGTGCACTCACTGTGTTGTGTGACTGTAGGCTGGTCTGTTGCCCTCTCTGGGCCTCAGTTTTTTCATCCATCAGATGGGATGACTTAGGGCCAGGGCAGCAGACATGGTGATAGAGCACTAGGCTACAGCAGGCGGCTCCCTTTGTGGCTCTGTATCAGGGCGGGGCAAGGTTTGACCTGCTGCCTGCAGGGG
The DNA here is from genome assembly GCF_028023285.1 of Balaenoptera ricei. Lineage (NCBI taxonomy): Eukaryota > Metazoa > Chordata > Mammalia > Artiodactyla > Balaenopteridae > Balaenoptera > Balaenoptera ricei. The sequence goes on along the minus strand of NC_082654.1, from coordinate 63,324,422 downwards.
GCCCAGCATCAGTCCCAGAGTGCTGATAACAGCAGCCTCACGCCCGCAGCCTCACCCACTTCTGTTTACAGAGTGCATTCATGTCTCTCATCCCTTTCTAATCTCACAATCACCCTGTGAAGGTAGGACTTGTATCGCATTGTATGAAAGAGGAAACTAAGGCTCCAAGAGGTTGCTAATAATAAAACCCACTAGCGTTTTCCAGCTCTTATTATGTGCCAGACACTGTGCTGAGCTTGCATTAAATTGCCTCCATTTAGTCCTCAGAACAGTGCAAGGGGTGGGCGCATCTTTCCCATTTTGCAGTGGAGGAAACAGGCTCAGAGTGGTGAAGGGACTTGCCCAAGACTGGACCCCTTCATGGGGACTTGCCTCAGTAGACAGCACCTGTGGGTGCTAGAGGCATTAAAGTACACCCAGAGTGGGGAGGAGATGGCTGAGAGCTCCGGAGACAACCAGGGCCTGAGTTAGACCCTAGCAATCTATTCTGCCAAGGGAGTAGAGTGCAGGCAGGGAAGGGGGTGGGGGTCAGGGGAGCAGAGAGGGTTTTCCTGGAGAAGTCAAAGGGTGGGAGGAGGGCAGGGCGTGAGCGCCAGGGCCCCAGGGTCTAAGGGCAGCCCACCCTGTCCCTCTTAGCTCTTTGGCTCTTCGAAGCTCAGAGCTCTAACTCCTCCCCCTCCCCCATCCATTCCCTCATCAACTGTGGGCTCTGGGCCTGTGCCCTCTGCTCCCCACACTTGCTCACTGTAGACCCCAGCCTTAGGGGACCCCCAAAGGCTGAGTATCAGAAGGGCCACACCCCCACCCCAGTACGACCATACTGGGCACCCCACCGCACAAGGTGCAGGTGCCAGAATAGACAGTTCCCTGAGTTTTGGCGTCCTGCCCTTCCCCCAACACTGTGCCCCAGAGATCCTGATGCAAGGAGAAGCAACAGCTGAGCTTCCCAGGAATGAGGGTTTTTTTCACCTCCTCCTTTTCCTTGCCCAGGAAATACCTGCAGAAGGTGGTCAGGCTCTCGGGGAAGGCCAGGATGGCAGATGTCGGGACACTGGACACTGTTTTGGTCCAGGCTACAGTGGTGGCGGTGGTGTGTGTGTGTGCGCGCGCGCACGCACAGCAAGTCCTCTCAATCCCTGGATAGCCAGGGGCTTTGCCTCCCTCTTCCTGGGGCCCTGCCAAGCTCCCTGGCACTTGGTTCAATGCATTTCCAGGGTGTCAGAGCTGTTGCGTTCCCAAAGGCTGCCAAGCGGGGTAGGGCCAGGGGAGCTGGGCAGGGCCATGAGCACCCTCCCTTCCCAGGGACCCATCAGCCTGGGGATGGTCCGGGGGCGGCCCAGGAGGCCAGAGCATTGGCTCAGGGATGTCTTTCAGGAGGTGTTCAGAGAGGACCTGTCCTAGGTAGGGGTCCCTACCTGGGAGGGGGAGGTCCCAGGGACCACCTGCTTGCTCCATGTGTGTCCTTACTGCCCACCATGCCATGCCAACTTACAGACCTGCGTTGCCATCCCCAGTTCAACATATGGGAGACTGATGCCTAGAGAGGACAGGATTTGCTCAAGGTCACATTGAGCCAGTAGTAGTGTTGGGACTAGACTCCAGGGTTTCTGACTCTTGGTTCAGTGCTCTTTCCACTATAGCAGGTGGTTATGCAAATTAATGTAAATCATATGCAAATGTCCATGGCTCTCTGCACCTAGCATGAGGGGTGCCTTTCCTAGGGGGGGCTGATGGGGATCTCCTCCCTTCACAGACTATCAGATCTGATAAGGCCCATGGAAATCATCTTACCCGCCCCAAGGCCTGGGTCCCAGCAGGCTGTGGTGATGGGGGAGGAGTGCAAGTCGGCTCTGAACTGTGGGTGCCCGGCATTCACCGGCTGTGGGGCTGACAACGCCAGGAAACAGCCAGAGGAAGCCTCCAGGAGGGGCCCCCAGAGTCTACAAGATGCTGTGGGCTCAGCACAGGGAAGTTTTCTCACGCATCCTGGGAAGGCAGCTCGCTCTCCCCAGACCCCCTGGGTCTCCATCAATAAGCTGGCCTGAATGGAGAGGCCGGGTTGGGGGAGAAGATTTATTTCCTGGCTTTGGAGCCAGCCATTCTCCCTGCCCCCCACCTTCTTCCTGGCCAGAGAACAACGGGACATCCCCACAGAGGCCTTCTTGGGGCGACAGGTGCACAGAGCAGGGTAGATGGCCACTGGCCTCCACAAGCTCCCAGCCCCAAGGCTATTAGGCATTTGATGAGCCTAGACTGTTCGATCTGCTTCCAGAACTGCAGCCTGAAGGTCACTTGCCCTGAGGCTCTTTGAAAGAACACCAGGCTCTGGCCCTCTCCCCAGTACCTCTGAGTACTGAGAAGCATTTGTTTGTTTGTTTATAAAGGCCAAATAATGTTGCCATATTGCCCCAAATAATGGAAAACAAAGGTCTGAAAAATAATCAGTCATCATCCCACCACTCAGACCCAACTACTGCTTACATATTAGTATGTTTCCTTTTAGGCTCAGGCCCAGGTTTGTTTCATGGTGTAATCCAAGTTAATGCTTCCCTTCACACTCTGGTCTCCTTACTTAACATGGTTACATGGACCTTTCTCTTGCGATTACATAGACTTCATACACAGCACTGTTGATACTTGAGAATCATCCACACTGGGGATATACTTTAATTTATTCAACCCATTCCTCCCCCTCTATTTACCCTGGTAAATAACACCACAGTGAACATCTCCACGCACACAGCTTGGTTGAGCTCCTCGGGAGAGCATCCCAGAAGTAGAATTCTAGGTGAGAAGACATGCCCTCCTTGACACATGTGTCTGTATTGTGGATTTGGAGCAAAGTTATTCTCAGTTCATCCTAAGTCCCGGCAGATATGCATGGGCATCGGAGGTGGTAACAAGTGTTTCCCAGACAGTGCAGGCTCGCATTCACCAGGTGCCCCTAATTATGGGGGCAGGGAATATGAATTGGAGACAAAAGGAGCTCAGGGCTCCTGCTTCCAGAGTCCCTAACACGGGGCCCCCAGAGACCTGTCTTACGGAGGGGGCCACTCCTTGTTGGTAATTAGCGCCATCCATCTGCAGGGAGATCTGCAGCCAGCGGAAGCCCTTTAAAGCAATTTGCTCTTTTAATATCACCCCTGTGATCTCATTTAATTTTCTCAACCAAACTTTGTTTACTGAGGATGCCAAAGACTCCTGTGCTCTACCAGCCCGGGCTGAGTTCTCACCCTTTCCAAACGGTGGGTCTGACTCCAGCAGCTCTGCTGAGAATTGTTTTGCCTCTGGCAGTTTGGATTCCAAGCAAAAGAGCTGTCCCTGTCCAGCTTCAAAAGGGAAGAGTATAGTGTAAGAGATGTGGCTTTAAAGGTATGCAAACAGGCCACCACGGCTCCCAACTCTGAGCCCACACAGGGGGGAAGGCAAGTGATTATTTACTGAGTCATACTCTGTGGCATTTTGTGTATACGTCGGCAGGTCCCAGGTAATCCTCCCATGAACTCTGTCGGGTTGGTGTATGACCACCCCATTTTACAGACCAGGAAACTGAGGCTCTGTGTCACGATGACTTGCCAAGGAAGGTCCCTACCATGTCCCTTTCCTTGAGTGATCACCAGGTGACACTCTGTAGGGACCTGGGGTGCTGCTATCACAATGTAATACACCAGAGGTGATGGGGTAAGTGGCTGTGTGCCTGCCATACGTTTGTGCCACTGTCCCTCACAGAGCCACTCCAGGCCTGGCCCCAACTCCTCTAGGAAGGGAGACTCAGCTGAGCCAGCGAGCCTCCAGGCTGTCAGCAGCCAGGCTGGGAGAGAGGGAGCCACTGTGATTTATGGCCACCTCATCCCCCAGTGCCCTGCCTGGGCTGTTGTACGTACTGACTAATGGAAGCCCAGCACAGAGGGAAATAATTTTGCCAGGAGCAGGCTCCAGTGACGGGGCAACCACCATTGCCATGGGGTGAGGACTGAATAGGGAGCAGAGGGAACTGAGGCAGAGGCCAGAGACAGAGGCACATTGAAGGCTCTGAGAAAACAGATGGAGCCAGGCAGGGACTCAGGGGTGCAGAGGGTGGTACCGCCTGGCAGCCCAGCCCCTGGACCAGCTTCTCCAGGGCCCCAGTGGGGAGCCGAGAGGCGAGCCAGGAGCCCAAGGTCCCAGATGCCCACCAGCACGCCAATCTGAACATTTGGTAGGGTTTTTTTTCCCCTATGTATCTATCTATCTATTTATTTTTGGCTGTGTTGAGTCTTCGTTGCTGCGTGCAGGCTTTCTTTAGTTGCAGTGAGCAGGGCTACTCTTCTTTGCGGTGCGCGAGCTTTTCATTGTGGTGGCTTCTCTTGTTGCAGAGCACGGGCTCTAGGTGCGTGGGCTTCAGTAGTTGTGGCACGTGGGCTCTAGAGCGCAGGCTCAGTAGTTGTGGTGCATGGGCTTAGCTGCTCTGCAGCATGTGGGATCTTCTCGGACCAGGGCTTGAACCCGTGTCCCCTGCATTGGCAGGCAGATTCTTAACCACTGCACCACCAGGGAAGTCCCATTTGGTAGGTTTTGATATTCACAGAACCTCAGAACTTCTCACCTAACCTCTCAATGACAGATGGGCAAGCAGGGGCCCAGAGAGAGTCAGGGACTTGTCCAAGGTCACACAGCAGTCGATTACTGAGCTGAGACAAGAGCCCAGGTTCCCTGCCTCCTTGGGATGTCACAAGAACGGTCCAGCCAGTGTGGAGCCTAGTGGAGTGGAAAGGAAGACCACAAAGAAGGCAGAGAGGTTGAGGCAAAGTAGAGAATGTGGAGTTGGTGGTTGGGGGGCAGTGAGGGTCCAGGGAGAAGGAAGGGCAGGGGGATTAAGGAAGTTTACTAAGAAGGAGGATTGAGACAGCCCCAGGAGTGGGAAGGGAAGGGGGTCTAGTGTCCTCTATCCTGGCAGGGGCAGGTTAAGGAGGGACCCTGGAAGACCACACCCTGATGGAGCCCTCTGTTAATTAGCAGGTGCTCCTTGAGGTTCTTTGCCTAGCACTGAGGGGCGAGCAGGTGGAGAGGCACCCGTAGATCTCGCCTTGTTCTTCTCCACTGGCATCTGCCAGCTGATGTGCCTGGCCTCACGGTGGGAAGAGAAAAGCCCTGGGGTTGAACCCCAGCTTTGCCACCAGCTCAGCCACCAGCTCACCAGGCCCACCATTCACCTCTGTTTCCTTATCTGTTAAATGGGATCACTCTGCCCAAAGAGAAAGTGAATCGGGCAATTTGGGCTGAGAGGAAATCTAGGTGAAGAGGAGGTGCTGGCCTCAGGTCAGGGGTCTAAGGACCCCCGGTGCCCCTCTTGGACCCTTCCCCACTCCGGGCTCACCCAGACCAGTCACGTAGGTAGCTAGTGCCTCCGTGATGGGTCCCATCTGTGAAATGGGCAGAATCAGGCCATGTCCCCGGGCTCCCGGCTCCCTGCCAGCCCCTGGCAGGAAGGCATCCCCAGCTGGGCGGTGAGCTCCCTCCTCCTCATGCCAGGTGCTGCACAGAGGGGCTATGTGGGTTTGGAAGGTGTTGCCCTTGGCTGGGGGCCCAGCAGCTGTCTGGGGCCTGACAACCAGGGCTGAGAAAACAACCCGCACGTGTTGCAGGGCTGAGATGAGGCTTGGTCCCCTCCCTGGAACCAGGGTGGGCTGTGGCCAGGTGTGTGGGGGAGTCTGCCAGGTCACCTGGCTGCAGCGGCTTCCACAGACACCTAGCAAGCCTGCTACGCACCAGGCCTGTGCCGAAGCCTCTCATACATGTGATCTGTCGGAGGTAAGTGAGGTCCTGATGCCCACTTTACAGACAAGAAAACAGAGGCCCAGGGACTTGAAGCAACATGTCCAAGAACAGCACTGCTTTACTGGGGAATTGTCGTTGTACTAAGTATTCCACACATGGTCCCACTCATTCTTCCCAGTTATACTCTAGGCTAGGGGCTGATACAGGTGAAGAAACCAAGGCCCAAAGAGGTAACGCCTCATGCCTAAAATCCCACAGCTGTTGATGCTGAGTCTCTCCTGGGTGCATGGGGCTCTTTCCACCGAGAGCAAGGGCCTCACCCTCCTGATGCCTCAGCTCCAGCCAGGGCTCCCCGGGTCTGGGTCTAGGCTGGAGGAATCTGTGCGTTGCCTCATGCTGACCTCTGGCCGCCAGCAGGGCCAGGGTGCAGCCCTCGTGGTCTCAACCACTTTTGCTTCTAGAGTGTCCAGAGGCCACCCCACGTCCCTCCAGACCAGCCCTGCGGCCCCTCCAGGATACCTGGCCTCTCACTGAGCTGTGTGGAGGGGCTGGCTTCCCTTTGCCTTTCCCAGAACCCTCCACTCCCGCCAAGCCAAGAGCAGTAGGATAAGCCATGTACTTGAAGAGTGTCATTTCAGAGGAAGAAGTACTTCCAAAGAGAGGAGGGGACTCTTCCAAGGTTACACAGCTGGGGGCATCCCAGGGAACCTTGCTGGAGTACCCTCAGAGAAAGGGCAGGAGGAACCAAGGATGGGCTTTGCCCAGCCGGCTCCCACCCATGCCCGTCTGCCCCCAGGGTCCCCTGGGTCCCCACCCCAACATTGCCTTTTCTCTTGGGGTTGATGCCCAGCAGAGGATTCACCTAATAGGTAAAGACTTCTTCCCCAGAGAACTAAGCATCCATAGCCCCCCTTTGTCCTCCCTGCCCAAGGACCCTGTCCAAGAGGCAGCTGGCAGATAACAAAGAATAGGCTGAACCTCAGGGCAGGCGGCCGCATGGCGCCACGTGAGCCAGATGTCACCAGATTCACACAAGTGAGCTGGGTTAGAAATGGGCCAGCCTCACCTCATAGACAGGGTGGAAGAAGGGTAAGTGTAGCTATTCATTAGAAAAATCACAATGACTAATCTTAGACTTGGACAGCCCTTTATAGGTTATAAAACACTTTCACATCTTTAAGAAGAATGCACTGTTCACCCACCTGAATATTAAGAAACTGAGGCCCAGAGAGATGAATTTAGTATATGGGCAGGTCTTCAACCCTAACCAAGTCCAGCATGAGTTTTCTGAGCAGCCCAGCCAGGCCCTGTGCTGATTACTTTCACATTTGTGACTCTGTTTATCTGAACAACAGGCCTGGGAGATTCACATGGGTCTCCCCATTTTATAGAGAAGGAACTCAGGGCACAGAGAAAACCTGTGGGCACAGGGCCTCAGCCACAGCCAAACTCAGCCAGGTCAGTGGGCCTGGGCCCTCTGCCCCACTCCTGACATTAAGGGGCAGACAGCCCTGGGCAGCTCCAAGGTTGCCCATCTTAGGTGTGGGAGAACACTGTCTGCTGGGGAGAACGCCTGGAACAACAGCATGGTTTGGGTTTAAGCCAGAGCCTCTAGGAGACAAGCAGACCTTTGTCATTGTCCCTACTGGTGGACAGAGGTGGGGGCACACAGGGTCGGGGTGGAGTCTCCGGTGCCCAGTCCCTTTCGTGGCCCAGCATAGGGGTGGCCACTGCAGGAGCAGTGGCTTCTCCAATTTTGCCAGCCGTCTTCAGCACCCTTGTTTCCATGCCTGAGAGCCACACCTCAGCTCAAGCAACCACACCTGAGACATCCAGTGTTCCTTTCTAGGGGCCCCACCATGGGGGCAGCGAACAGGGCTGTTCAGGGATCTCCCGTCCCCACAGTCCCAGGGAGGAGGTGGTAGTAGGTGGAGGCTAGAGAGGAAGGCTGGGCCTGGGAGTTTAGAGGCCTCTGACGGCTCCGGGTGTGGCCTATAATCCCGCTGGCTGGCCTCCCTGTTCCCTAATTAAAGTGTCCTTTTGAAAATGCCCTCCGGTCCAGGCCTGGCACTGCTGGGTGAGGCAGAGGCACCTCCCAGAAAGCTCAGCGGCTCTCACAGCTTCCCTGGAGGGCCTCTGAGCTCAGGACCTTTGGTCATCCTGGTGAGGCTAGGGGTGGGGGATTGGGGGGCCATGAGAAGGTGAGGACCTCAGGGTTGTGCCTGTCCTGTCATGGTCACCGTCCTCCCACACCCACCTCTTTCCAACACCCCTTGCTGACGGCAGAAGGCCGTCCTTGTTTAAGAGGCTGGAGAGCCTGGATCAAAGGCGCTATTGAAGAGGCTTGTCAGAGCGGGGGACGCCGGGGGCAGAAGACGTGGGGAGGAGGAGGAGGAGAGGTAACAAGGAGACTGAGTCACTACAGGCCAACTGTGGTGAGTGGGCAGCGGGGGGTGGCTGGAGCCAGCTTTTTGGGCTGGGAGGAGAGCCCAGCCAAGGGGCCCAGGAAGGGGCATGTGGGCAGCTCAGGGCCATGTGGAGAGGTTTCCACTGCTGCATCTGGGGCACCTCCACCAGTGAGCAAGCCTGTTCCCCCACAGTCCCTTATGAAAGCCACCTTCTGGTCAGAGCAGCAGATCAGCCAGCTGGGTGAGTACTGCAGGGCCTGGAGGGAGCCTTAAGGGAGTCTTTCCCACACAGGAAGCCCCGAGTTGACAAGGCTGGGCTGAGAGTGCAGTGGGAAGTGGCAGGTTGGCATCCACAGAGGATGGGTCATTAAGGAATAAGAGTCACCCCATTACTGGGGCAAGTCACCCCAACTCTCTGGGCTCCATTTTCCCCTTGAGTAACTGAGGGTGAATGGGAACTAATTAGATCAGGGATGGTGGAATCTTCTTCATTGCTTGATTGGTATGGCTGTGTGGTCCTGGGCTGAGAAGGAATCTGAGGCCATGTCCAGGCCTGCCATGATGGATGATCAATTAGTGATGTCTGTCACAGCCTTGGGATGGGCCAGGCTGCTGTGTATTTGTCCCTGAAATAGATTTTCTCTATAGCCCTTACATATTAATATCCTGAGATTCTGAGACCAACAAGGTCACCCACATCCTAGCTCTGCCTCTGGATCCTGAGACACCAGTGGAAATCAGAGTCTCTATTTCTCCATCTCTAAAAGGGAGAGGACTCAGCTAGACCTCTCAAATGATGTGCAAAACTCATCATTCTCAGGACTCACTGAGCCCTTCCTTGTGCCCCACCCCATGCCCAGTGCAGTGAGGGGGCTCAAGATGAAATGTACCTACCCTCTAGAACCTTCTCCCTGTGTGGGCCTGGCTCAAACCCTGGGTCTGCCTCTTACCGGCTGTGTGATCTGGGGCAAGTTAGTTAAGCACCGAACCTTGGTTAGTAACACAGGGGTGATGTTGGCTGTGCCCATGAAATACGACTGTGCGGGGAGCCATTAGCCTGGCCTGGCAGAGAGCTCAGCCCCAAGATGGGGGCGCGGATGAATGCACTGCAAGAGCAGCCTCAGCTGGTTTCTTTGCTCATTCCCAACCTCGGCTTTGGAAGGGCATTTTTGATGAGGGTGGGGCCGGGGGAGGTGCAAGGACAGTTTCAAAGCAACACAGGCCAGACTTTGGGCTCTCCTCGGCTTTCCACTCTTCCGAAACCGCAGCTCCAGCCTGAGCTGGCTTCTCTGTCAACTCCCCGGTCCCTCCCTGTAACCAGCCCCATAAAAAGGGAGCGGGGCAGGAGGGAGTCCGGCTGCAGACTTTGTAATTTGGCTTGGGGGCGGCTCCTGTTCGCTTTAACCAGGCTGTAATTACGGCTGGCACCCAACACCCCTCATTACTGGAGCCTGGAAGGAGGACTCTAATTATAGCATGCTGGGTCCTGGCTGGGGCAGTGGGGGGCCAGGCAGAGCTGGGGGCTGCAAGGCCAGCAAACAGCCCTCGGGGGTGGGGCCACCCTGGGCCGTGGGTGCCTTCCCCAAGGCGCCTCATTTCTCTTGCTTCCAGAGCCTTCCATGGGAAGGGTGGGGCATAGGTCGAATCGGGGCTCCTCCCTCAGGGAGAGGAGGAACCAGAGGAGCCCAGAAGTTTCATTCATTCATGCGAGAAGCGTTTATTGAACATCTGCTGTGTGCCAAGCTGGCACTGGGGGTCAGCAGTGGGCATACACATGTCATCCAGCCAGGGGTGGTGTCCAGGCAGAAAGTGCCAGTTAGGCCATCCTGCTGCTGAAAACAGCTGAATATGTCGACTGTTCTGAGCCTTGAGTGCCCCCAGCTACTCCCCCGGGACCCCCAGTCTCCCCTGGCACAGTGGAGCTCCAGGACCCTGCCCTAGGGCCCACACAGGTGGTTAAATGTTGTATCTGCCCCTGGGACCCCAGAATCTGGTGGGGACTTGGCATTAAATAAGGAAATACACAATGAGTGCGTAACTAAGAAAAGGTGATGAGGGCAGTAAGGAAAAGAAATACCGGAGGAAGAGCCAGGGCCGCAGTATAGTTGGGAGGGTGCAGTCAGGGCCGGGCTCCCTGAGGAGGTGACCTTCAAGGTGAGACCTGAGGACGGAGGGATTCAGCCAGGTGAGGGGGGTGGGGGAAGGGCAGGTGTCTCCACTGGAGGCCAAGAGAATGGGAGGCCTGCATCTGGGGTCTCACACTCTGAGGTGTCCCCGTGCTGGGTGGAAGCTTAGACAGCGGCGGGATTTCTCCTGCACCTGGTGCCAAGAGCACCGGGCTGTGCTTAGGTCGGTCACACCGTCTCTGCGCCTTGGCTTCCCCATCTGTCCACAGGAGGCCCCTTCAGGCCACAAGCCCTCCTTCTCTGCCCCCACCCCTGGCGAGGTGAGGAGGGTGAGCAGCAAGTCCTGTTTCAGTGCCGCATTTTGAGATGCCCTGACTATGAAGCCAGGGGCCCTGTAGCCAGGGTGGGGGCAGGGGCCTGAGAGCTCAGGCTGTCCCCACGAGTTATTAAGAGTCACCCGGAAGCAGACACAAAGGGAATTGTCCTGAGCTGGAGTCAGCCCCTCGCCCCCCGGCCGAGAACAATCGGGGAGGAAAACCTAGGCCATTTGTCCAGCACACAGTGCGGCAGTGACGGCAGCTGGGAAAATGCCGAGTATTTCTCAGCTAAAATTAGCCACCTACTGAACCTTTACATCAAGGGCGCCCTGAAGCCTCCATTGTTTTGAACTGGGGATCCCGTGAGGGGGGGGGGATGGGGGCAGGGAGTCTCAGGAGAAACAAGTGATCGTCCCCTCTCCCAGGACCTGGACCAGCCAATGCCAAGCCAACCCTCGCACCTCGAGGGTGCCCAGTAAGGAGGAGCAAGCAGGGGATAGATGGACAGACACAGAGGGCAGGGGTCTGGCCGCCCAAGGTCACTGAGTGTGGGTGGCTGACACAGCCTCTGGTTCCCTACTGGAGACATTCTCCCTTCACGGGTGACACTGACAGAACCCTGGGCTAAGCTTAGGGGTTTAGAAGGAAGCACAGGAAACATAAGTAAGAAAATAACTCTTCATTCTTTCCAGAGGAAGCAGCCACAGTGGGCTTCGCTCTTTGCTCGTGGTAGACAGTTTCTACCACTGGAGTCCCAAACCCGGCTCAGAATCTTCCCTCTGCTGCTTAGCGACTGTGTAACTTGGGCCAGTTACTTATCCCCTGAGTGACTGTAGGTAAACAGTGGAGGTGGATAGACATTGTTGGAAAGATAATATAGATGAAGTAGATAGTAACAATGGTAATAATAAAAAAAAAAAGTAATGCAGCTTATACTCAATAAGCCCTTTTGACATGCCAGGCACTGCTCTAAGCAACTTATGTGTATAGTGTGTTTCCTAGAAATATTATTACTCCCGTTTTGCAGATAAGGAAACTGAGGCCCAGAGAGGCTAAGTAATTTGCAAGAACACAGGTGCAGGTGATGGGTATCATGATCTTGATTACCACACACCGGGGCCTGATTCAAGCTAAAGCAACCAGCACCAATGCTGCCATGTAATTCCTCTAGTTCCTCTTGAAAGGTCTCCAGCTGAATCATAGAAGTGCTCAGGGAAAGGAGGTGACCTGCATTAAGCACCATTATGTGTGCTAAGTGTTTTATATTTCTGTTGGGAGGCACGGGAGTGTCGAGCAGTGGACCAGCGGCAGCACCTGGGAACTTGTTAGACATGTACGTTCTCAAGCCCCGCCACAGACCTGCTAGGTGGAAACTTCTGGGTGGAGGCGGAGGTTTTACCAAGCCTCCAGCTAATCCTGGGACATGCTGCAGTTTCAGAACCACTGGCATAGAGGTTAATGTGTATGGTCTTCGAGTCAGGGAGATCCAGATTGAAGCGCTGACAGCCCTGTTCTGTGACCTTAGGCAAGTTACTTAACCTCTCTGTTTCTCAGTTTCCTTACCTGCAAATTGGGGATCAGAATAAGATACCTGCCTCGAAGGCTGTTGGGAGGATTCAGGTAGGTGATGTACTCCTAGTGATCTGCGCAGTGCCTGGGAGTGGGTTAGCCTATAAACAGTAGCTGTGGTTGGCTAAAGGGAAAGATGGGTCTTTGTGGCCAGGGAAGCTCACAAATCCCAGCTGGAGTGCAACTCCCCATCCAGTGCAACCAAGTAGAACTGAGGGCCCAGTTAGGAAAGGTAACCCCTCTCTCCTGGGCTGAGGAGTTGGGCACGGCTGAGATGGACGTCTCCTCCCCACCTGGCTGGTTCCTGTCTTTTTGCCTTCAGTGTCAAACAAAAAGACACATGAACTATGTGAGGCTGTTTCTTCCCCCACCCTTTCTCAGTGAAAGAGCAAAGGCATCGCCAGGGAAACCAGATTTGAGAATTATAGTCTGGAGACAGGGCAATCCCCAGCCCCTGGGCTCGTGGGGCGGGGAGCCCTCGACTGCATGCAGGTGGCCTTGCAGTTTCCAGGAGTGGGTCCTGGCTCTTGTCCTTGTCACCTGTGTGTTTTTGATGATTCCTTGGAGGCCTCTGGGGAGGTGTGTGCTGCTCTCCGTGCCTTTCTCCCCGAGGGGAGGCTCCTGAGGCCAGGCGAGGCAGAGTGCAGAGCTGACAGCCCCACCTTCCTTACCCAGCTTCTGGGAGCCCCAGGTTCCCGGCAAGAACCTCTCCCCAACTGTCCCCAGGTCCCCCGAGATATCCACATGCTTTAGTGTCAACGTCACACTTTCACACCTCCGGCCCCAACTCTGTAAGGTGGCCTACAGAGATGTTGTGCCCATTTTACGGATCAACAAGCTTGAGGCCCCAGGAAGTGAGCTGGTGGCCGGCCCAGGACTATTCTGGTGTTTTCTTTCCACAGAACCACGCCTCCATCCTTTCTCTTTTCCTCTTTCAGACTTCCTTATCCGCCTTGAGACATCCCTAGAAGACAGTGACAAGTTGAGTGCTTGTTATGTCCAGGCTCAGCGACATGGGACTAGTCCCCTGAAGTGGCACAGTGGCAGAGCTGGGGTTGACCCAGGTCCTACTTACTTCTGAGCCGTGCTCTTATTCACGCTTTTTTTCTGGCTCTTTCCTCCCCTCTGCCCTCACTGGGGCCCAGTCACCACCCCCCGAGAGAAGAGCCCTTTCGTGGTGCACGCAGCTGTGACCTCACACCCTTCCTCTGGTTCTGAAGGCCGAGGTGAGCAGGCCTGGCCCTGAGCCAAGGAGACCCAGCGATTACATCAGCAGGTGCAAACAAGCAGTCAGGGGCCGGGCCCGGCGTCCCACGGGTCTGGGGGTGGAGCTCCATCCGCCCCACTCAAGTCTGTTTCATTCCCTTCTTCCAGCTTGCATCAGCCTTTTGCAGCTCTGTGTCATCACAGAGTGGGCTGGGCAGCAGCTGGAAGGCCGGGGCAGGGTGGGGGATGGGGAGTGGGGCACCTGGCCGGCACCTCAAACCCGGAGGGAGACCCTGGAGCTGTTGGTCGAGATGTCAGCCAGCGCCCCTGCCAGCCCAGAGAAAGTACGCCTACTGTTTCTCACTTCGAAAAGCAATAATAAAAATTAGCAAATGCACAGGGCAGCCCAGCTGGCAAAACAGTTTCACACTTCTGACCTTGATGTTCCCAACAACCCTGGAGGGTGAAGCAAATCAAAGTGGCCCCATTTCCCAGAAGGGAAGATTGAGGTCCAGGGGGAAGTGGCTTACCTAAGGTCACCTCATGAGCCAGTGGCAGCACCAGTGTGCTTCAGCCTAAGAAATACGAGGGATTTTAGGAGCCGGAGAATGAGAAATCCCTACAGTCGTCAAGGCAGAAGTAGTCAAAGCCTACTTCCTGGAGGAGGTGGACTGACTCCTTGATGGAGAAGGAGGGAGCTACAGACAAAGCTGTAGATTTATTTCTGCACTGATGGTGGCTCAGCAGGCAGAAGGACCATCACATGGCTGTGGGGCTAGGCTGGAAGCAGACTGAGCATGAGTCTGGGAGTCAGGCTGTCTGGGTCCTTAACCTTGAACCTTTGTTGTGAGCTTCTTGTTGGTGGAACTGAAGCTTGGTTGTTGCTCTCCAGATCCTGCTATAGGCATGATCAAGGGGAAGCACTCAGAAAATGTTTGATGAATGAATGAAGGAATGGGGGTGAGTCCCTGCCCTGTCTCCCTCAAGGTGCACCTGCGCGGCCATCTAGGCCTTCCCCTGGGCCAGTGCCACCTGTCTCCCCACATCTCCACCCCTGACAGCTCAGCTGCTCTCCCAAGCTCAGGGCTAGGGTCTTCCCCACTGTTGGAACCAGAGAGAGGCAAGGGCAAGAGCATTGGGCTGAGTGCCCGGATGCCCACATTCCAGTCCTAGCTTTGCTTCCAACCCTCTGTGTGACCTGAGACCAGTTACTCCCTACCTCTGGTCCACAGGGTATTCCTGGGAGCCGAATCTGCGAGGTCTGCCTTCCCTGGGGCCCACGGAGCCTTAGGGCTGGTGCCGGCCTTGTGGAAGAGGCAGAGCTGAGTGTGGAGGAAGGCCAGAGATGGATGTCACCTTCTTCGCTTGCCTCCAGGGCCCCAAGCAGGAACCCAAGTGGGTTCCAGGTTCAGAAAAGTACAAGAGACCCCAACAGAGCCCCTCTCACCCCCCGCCACTGCCAGGTGCTCTTAGATTTCTCTTTCTCTGTCCTTCTTGCTGTGACTCTCCACCTCTCTGTTCACCTCTCCCGGTTTGTTCCTTGCCCCATTTCACAGGTTGACAAAGGCCAGAGTCTGGGCACCCCTCTTCCTCTCTCCCTGTTGTGATTCTCTTTATGCCAATGTGATGCCAAGATACCAGGGGTGCTGCAGCCACTGACCGGCTGTTTGCACTGGAACAAGGCATTGCTCCTCTCTGGCTTCAGGATCCCCCTCTGGAAGTGAAGGGCTTGGACTTAGTTCTAAGGGCCCCGCAGCCCAGGGTCTGAGCCACCTCCTGGTGCCTGCCAGGGGGCCCACACCAGCGCTGGGGTGGGGTCTGGCCAGGTGTGGTGACGGTGCTGACGGCAGCTCGCAACGATCGCACAGGTTTTCCACTGTGCAATGTGTTGGCAGCCAGCTCCCCTTTGCGAGGAGGGGTGGCTCAACCCTAGAGCATGACGCTGGGAAGGCAGGGCAAGTTTATGCCTCGGGGCGCTCTAAGAACAGCCATGACCCTGAACTTTCCAGGGCGGCCTGGGGGATACCTCACCTGGAAGGGCAGCGGGGATGTAACCCGTCAGGCAGCCCCTGGGCCAGAGGCTGTACCCATGGGCATTTTGACTTTTCTGGGAGACAGGGACAGGACACCGACATCTTTCTGCCCAGCGCCCAAATGTGCAAAGAGATCCTGATGTCATTGCCTAGCAGCTCCCACACCAGCTCTGCATCCTGCGGCTCCTCCAACAGCCCGGAATGTCATGCAGGAGCAGTCAGCCCAGCTGGCGTGGGCCCCTGTGACCTGTGTGACTGTGAGAGAGGGAGAGGAGATGCCTGGTGCACTTCGCTTGCGGTTTAAAAGTCCTCAGTTAACAGCCTTGAAAGAAAGGATAGGATACACAGACTGTGTCTGGCAAGACCCAGTAAGTAACAAAATATGTGCGCATCTGAAAAAAGTCAGGACCAATGTCCAGTGTTAATTCTGGTCACCTGGGGGTGGGAATGGGTGATTTTTATCGTCATCCTCATTTTTTCCTAAATTGTAATCAGAAGAGGTCAAGAAAAAACGTAGTTTCACTAGAAAGAAAAGGAGGATTTTTAAAATAAAGTCCTCACTCCCCCTGGAGTCTAGAGGCCAGTTTCTTTTACTGGCTCTGCTGCTCAGGTGCTTTGTGATCTAAGGCTAGCCCACCCCTTCTCTGGTCTCCATCCTAGAGGACAGTAATTAGATGGTCCCTGAGGTTCCATCAGTTGGTGGCATCCTACAGGATGGGGTTTCCAAAGTGACTGGTTCCCATGGCCCAGGTCAGCCCAACCTATGCCCACCTCCTCTGGCTGCTCCCTCCCACCCCCACCTGCCACCCCAGGTATTTCCAGAGAGGCTGGGCGGCACAGATGGAGAAAGTCTTGTGTCCTCAGTGGGCCCAGCTAAACGAGCAAACAGGATTTCCAGGCTCTCAAGGAGCTTGCCTTCCAGAGAGTAGACCTGTCCAGACAGACATCAAACAATCAAGTACATGGAGATGGTAATTCCAGAGAGAGATGAACACTGTCAAGAAAAACAAACAAACCAGGACAATGTGAAGATAGCATCAAGGATGGTGAATTTACACTGGGTGGTCAGGGAGGGCCTCATGGGGGAGGTGGCACTGGTATTTGCACTGAGATCTCAGTGACAGAGAGTCAGCCCAGGAATATCAGGAGACGGGCGGGGAGAGGTGTATTTCAGAAGGAGAGAGCAGCGAAGGCCCTGATGTGAGAATAAACCAGGCATGTACAAGGGCAGGAAACACGCCTGGGTGGCCTGGAGCCTCTGAAGTCTGGGGGTTCGGTGGTGGCTCGGACTTCATTCCAGGTGCAAATGGAAGCCATTGGAGGGTGTGAGCAGGGGAGTGATTTTTTGTATTTTACAAGATTACCCCAGCTGTTGTGAGGAGAGTGCATTTGAGGGGGCAAGAGGGGAAGAAGGGAGCACAGTGAAGGGATTCTGGGCCGGGCAACGTGGGCTTGGAGATGGTAGGAGGTGGTGGTGGGCAGTCGTGGAGTTTGAAGCACATCTTGAAGGTTTACCTGGTAGCATCAGGGTTTGGCAGCATCATGGGTTGGATGCAGGGGAGGGAAAGGGGGGTCTCCCCATGTGGGGACCTAAGCTATTGGGTGTTTGGTGGAATCTGATATTGCAACTCAAGCTCACCCCATCCCAACTCTGGATGGGGGAGAGATGACCAAATAAAATAGCAGGTCCCCCACAGGCCAGAGTCACTGCCATTGCCTTGAAGTTGACATCAGCAGCCCTAAGAAAGGAGCCACTGTCCCAGCCTGGTTGGGGCTCTCTGGGTGTCCAGGGGAGTTGGTTGTGGATTGTGACCTTGAGCAGGGCGTGGGTGGGTCTGCTGGTGTGAGCATGTGTGTCTGAGTGTGACGTCTTAGGGGCTGCACCAGGCTACCAGCGGGCCTTTCCCAGGCTAGGATGAATCTCTGTTTGGCTGGGGCATCCCATACAAGTCCAAGACTTGTCAGGCCCACAGAGGAAGGGGGGCCAAGTGCTGGGGTCAGGAAGCTGAGACCCTCTTCCCCTTCAGCAATCTAGCGAACTCTGGAGAGACTTCATTTGTTCATCTGCAAAATGGGCAAAACAATAGCTGCCGCCTGCTGGTCCCTCAGGGGCATCGTGGGCCAAAGGAAGCCTTGTGCTTTGATGGGAAGAGCTTTGTTTCTTGGTAGCTGAGAGCCTGAGCATGTCTTTTCACTTCTTTGAGCCCCAGGTTCCTCATCTGTGAAGTGGAACGCCTACTTCACAGGATTATTATATTGTCAATGTTTATTATCACATTGTGTGCTGGATAAATGGTTATTATCTGGAGGGTGGTGGATGAGGGGGTTTTGCGTTCCTTGTCTAAGAGAAGAAGGGGAAGCAGAATGCCCCCTTCTCAGGGCCCAGACCTCCAGGCACAGTGAATAGGACTTGGAAGGGGAACTAAAAATTGGCCCTAGAGGGACTGAGGCCCAGGCCGAGGGAACCCAGTGGCCAGAGGAAGGGTCTGAAGGGAGGGTCTGGGCCGGTGGGAATACAGCTTCCCCAGGTACCACTGAGAGTCTGCGGATAGACCAATGACCCAGGAGCTGTAGTGTCCTCTCTCTGTTTTGTAAGCCATGTGACCCCTAGAAAATGGGGCCCGGGCTTCATGCCAGGGCTCTGCACCTGCCCTGGGGCCTCGTCCCCAGACTCCCATCAGATCCTTCACTTGTCCCAAGTCCTTCCAGGGGAAAGATTTCTCAGGATCAGCCAGACACCCCTTCAGGATGCAGGCTCCTGCCCCAGCTGGCCATCTTGGTGAGGCTGCTTCCTGTGGCCAGCAGAGGAAGTGACATCATGGGCATGGGCAGGTCTGCAGACGGTATGGGAAAAGGGCTGTGCAAGGGGCCTCCTTTGTTAGGAAGAACTCGGCGCCCCCCCAAGCCCACCAGCCCCCATTTGTCACCAGTAACGGCCATTGTAACCATCTCTGAGGGGGCCCCAGCCTGAACTCCACAGCCGCCAGAAGCCAGGGCCAGATGGAAGAAGGGCTTTGTGTCCAGGGAGGGGTCCTTCCATGTGGGGTTTGTGTGTTTTTAAAACATAATAATAAGTGGGCTCCTCTCCCCGCTCTCTCCCCACTCCCCACTGAGCACATCCACCTCACAGTGAATGGAAGAGATTTTCCATGCAGTGGGAGGTCAAGTCTGGCGAGAATTAGCCGGTGTCCAGGGGCTAGACTGTGATTGCTGATGATAAATGTGCCCAGCGTGGGGCGTTTCTCTCTCCCTCACCTCCCGCCTGCCCCCCATTCTCCCCTCCCAGTTCTGCTCCTCAGTGTGGGCACCGCCTCGCACCAGCCAGCCCTGCTCAGCTACAGATGCCCACCCCCTGCAGTTGAGCCTGGGATGGGGGGTGTCCCAGGCCTGGCCTTGTCACCCACCTGGGGACAAAAACCAGGGGACAGGGGTATCGAGGCCTTCTCTACTAAACCACTGCCGCCTCTGAGGTCTCTGCCCCATTGGCCAGGGGTGGACCTGGCTGAGGTGGATGGTAGTGAGTTTCCATCCCAGGCATGGGAAAATACAGAGCCCAAGCTTTTACCCATAGCCATGCCATGCTGTGCTGTCTCCCGCCTCAGCCGTGAACCAGAAATGGGGCTCTGGTCCAGCTTGGCTGTTAGTTTGCTGTGTGATGTTGCATTGGTCACTTCCCCTCTCTGAGCTGGTAGAACAGGGCTCCGGGTGCCTCTGCACTCGACTTGCTGTGCTTCTGGCCTACAGGGGCTCAGGTGTCTATAGGCTGAGGAGGCTGCCGGTGCGGGGTTTCAGGACTCCCCACACACGGCTCAGCCGGAGAAGCTTTCCTGTCTGGTGCCTCTCCCTGGGGCATGGGCTCTACCCAGTTAACAGAGCACATTTGCATCTGTTTTCTCAGCTGACTTCACAACAACACCTCAAAATTGACAGGGCAGTACCTATTAGCCCCTTTTTCATAGATGGGGAAACTGAGGCCCTCTCAAGGTCTCAGTGGCAGAGTGAGGATTTGAGTTGGAGCTGGTCTGCTGGCTCTCAGGCCAGCCCGTTCCACCACGCACCAGTCCCGTCTGGGCTCCAGGCTCAGGGTCACCGTAAGGGAAGCACAACCCCTCTGGCCTCCCCTAGCAACTAGTGACAGTCTCCCATCCAGGGATGTCTGAGCGCTGTAGTTTTAGTCTCCCCCTCCTCTCAGGGGTAGTTCTGGGAAATATGGTTTCTTTACCTTTGTCCTGAACCCACTTCTTTCATCTCCAAGGCCCCTGGCTTCTGCTTATTCTAGTGGCTTAGATTCTGGTACCTCTTAAATAAGCCCGTGGCCTTGACTTCCACCCCATCAGGACCTCCCACCTGCCAGGTGTGTCTCCACACTTGGCACTGCCCAGGCCCAGCCTCTGGGAAGGAGCATGCGGCCTGGCACGGGTCCTGCTGTCGGGTGGAGACCGGGCTCAGACTCCTCACTCTGTCCTGCAAGCGCCACTCCTGTCCCAGGGGACGGGTACCCTGTCCTGGACCCCATGGGGGACACCAAGAACCGTGTGGTGTGCTCCCTGCTTTCTAGAAGCAGCCACCCACAACTGCCAAGGAGCCTTCGAGCTGCCAGAAGCAGGGAGGCACCACCAGACCCCCACCCTGGTCACCTCCCCTCCCTACATTTTAAGTGGATTGTGAGCAAAATGGAACTTGCCCATGAGGAAGCCAGGTGGTGAGGAGATGCAAAACGGTGTCTTGTGAATATTTGAAAGAAAGGCTAGCCGGCCAGGGCGGGCAGGCCGCAACCTTCAGAGGCTGGTACGCTGTCGTGGGGAAGAGGAAGCTCACTGTTTTGTGTAACCTCAGAGGCTGAAATTATAGCGATGGCTGGAGCCTCTGACAGCAAATTTCAGCAGAAAGTAAGGAAAGCTTTTCTGTTAGATCTGTCTAAAGGAGAGCCTGGCTGAGAAAGGCAGTGGTGAGCTCCCTATCCCTGGAGGTATGTGAGTCAAGGTTGGATACGGAGTTGATGGGCAGGGGGATGTCGTACGAGATGGCCCTTGCAGTAACCTTTATCCCTGTGATTCAGTGCATCCAAGTGAGCCCCACTGACAAGACACCCCATACAGGCAGGAATAGGTAAATGAGAAGCGAGGGTTTGAATGGTGCCCACCAGAGAGACTCCAGTGGTCATTTTCATCCGAGGCCAGGGTGGGTGGGCTGTGTCACGGTTGGCAGAGCCCAGCAGCAAATAGTTCCTCCTCCTCCCTCCCAGCCTCCCCCCAACACTGTGCCTTAGGATTCCAGTAGGTGCTGGGTCTTTGCGCCAGAAATAACACTGGCAAGAAAGGTGACCCCACTTTAAGCAAATTTGCTTCGTGAAGAAAAACTTTACCCAACAGTGCCCTGTCCTACATTAACAGATTCCCCATCAGGCATCTTCAAATCTCAAAGTGTGAGAACCAGAGTGGGGCTCAAGAGATTGGCTCTACCAACTTCCCGATTTGACAGATGGAGGCCCCGAGGCCTGAGAGGAAGGCCACACAGCAGTGCCAATCCCCAGCTGGGGTGAAAACCCAGGGCTCCTGACTTCAGTGGTTCTTTTCCTATGTTTGACCATCTTTGGTTACATCTGTGCAGGGATGCGTTCTCTTTCATACCTTCATTTTGGATTAGCTAGGCCATTCGTGTATGCAGCTGTAAAGGCAGGTTGAATTTTTACAACTATAGGTTCAAATGAATTCTGCTATTGGAAAAAACCATACTTTATGTGGGCCATTTTCCCACCAGGGGGAAATTCATATCTGGCCTGGCAGTGGCAAAGACTCCTCCTCCTAGGGGACCTTTTCCTAGGTGTTTTATTCTCCTCTGTGAAGATGGGGCAGTGGAGAGAGTAATAGTGAAGCCAGGGAGACAGGTGACCGAGGGATACGGCTCCAAGCCTGGCTTCCTCCCGCTGATCAGGTGACCTCAGGCAAGTCCCTTGATGCCCCATGTCTTCATCTGCAACATGGGAAGATATTGCTCACCTTGGGGGGTGTGAGGAGTAAATTAGATGAACTATTTGAAGCATCTGGCAAATAGTGGACATAAATGCCAATTTCCAGTTCAGAAGTCAGATTCAGGTGTCTACCTGTCTGGATGTGCTCCCCAGCTCTGCTACATACTAGCTTTATAGCCCTGTATCAGCTACTTAAACTCTCTTGGTCTCAGTTTCCTCATCTGTAGTATGGGGTTAATAATAGTACCTAACTTATAGAGATGTGGTTCCCAAACTGTGTGCCCAGGCACCCTAGGATGCTACAGGGGGTGCTGTGGGATATTTTTAATCTCCATGGAAACACAGCAATACCGGACAGCTGCCAGATACCACAACAACTACTAGCTCAAGATAGCTTACAATTTCAGCGTCACACACACTTCTTTCCTTTAGATGGCACCATACCTTTGCAAAGCTGGGAATTTGGCATTTGGGAGTACTCTGAGTGAGGGTAGCAATGTCCACTATGATTCCAAGATATCCCCATTATAAGTTATTGTGGCTACATAGGAATGGAATACAAATATTACCTTTCTTTCAATTTACGTGTATTATTTTTTCCTAATGGATACTAAGTTGTTAGGATATACACACACACACCTACACACACGTAAGCTGGTTGGATCTAACTACTTAATAAACAAAACCACTAGCAATTTCTTTTGGCCTTGGGGTAAAATTACTGGGTAAAAATTACCAAGACATTAAAGACCAAAAAAGTTTGGGAACCTCTGTCAAGGATTGCCGCAGGGCTCAGTGAGTTAATATAAAATACCTTCTGAAGGCCTCTGGCAGAGGGAGTACCCAGGAACCCCCAACTTCATGATTCTTCCTCCTCCAAGCTGGAGAGGGAAGGCTCAGGTGGCCCCCCCCTCCAGGACACCTGCAGAACCTTCCTCAGCCGCTAAGGCCCAAGCCAGGGCCAAGGAGGAGGGGACGTGTCCACTGGTCAGGACAGGGGCCCAATTCAGTCACTACCCAGGCCCTGGCAGCACCTCCCACACACCTTTAATTTGTGTTCACTGAGCACCTACTGTGTGCCGGCCAGCATGTAGTCCATGGTGGTCCCTGTGGGGAAGAATCTCAGGTCGGCTCTTGCTGCTGCTTCCTTGTTTCCTGCAGGATGTCTGGGGGATGGGGATGTGGGCAAGTGGGCAGTGGCTGCATAGAGAGCCACCCAGCACTGCCCTGATGACAGGGAGGCAGTGATGAGACGCCCAGCCGTCTTCCTGCCAAGACCAGGGCTGAGTCTTCGTGCCAGGGCTGAGAGGAGGGGTGGGGTGGCAGGGTGGGGCACGGGGCCGCCAGACTCGGGCCTCCTGCCCTAATGGATGTCTAATGTTGACTTTCCTCAGTCAAGTCTCCGCCTGCTTTGTAAATGAGCCACATTAGGGTTATAAAACAAAGTCATAAATGCAGCCCACAGTGCCACAGAGAGCCAAGGCGGCCGTCACCTGGAGGCTGGGAGCTGTGTGGTTAGAAGGTAGGGCAAGCCTGCAGCTGCATCCATGGGTTCCCATATACCTGCTCTCATGGCCGCCATCCCCAGAGGGGGGTCCAGTCCCCCCATTTCACAGATGAGGTGCCTGAGGCCAGTCAGGACTGGTTCAGACCCTGGGGTGTCTGAGTCTGAAGCCTGAGCCCTGGCCTAGACTCCTCAGGCCTGAGACTGAAGCAGGGATGCTGGTGGCAGGAGGTGGGCATGGAGTCCTCTTGGCTCCACCCTGCTCTCCCTAGAACTGCCCGCCTGGCGGGAGGGCCACAGTGAGCAGCTCTCAGGCCACCGGGAGACCCATGTCCAGCTCCCTGGGCACTGTGTCATCTCGCCATCAACTGCCCACATTCCCAGACCCTAGGGGCTGCCAGTTTACCTACAGAGAAGGTGTCTCCCTGTCTGGCAGAGGAAAGCAGGTGTTTGGGAGCCCTGGCCTGGCCTTGGGAATCCTCGGTGCTGTTCTTAGTTTGGATGCCCACTAACCAGGTGACCTTGCATCAGTTTGATGGACTTCAATTTCCCCAGCTTTGAAACATGAAAAACAGTCCCGGCCTTGCTGGCCCTTTGATGAGAGAGCCCCCGTAATTGCAGAGACCCGGCCAGTGTCAGGGTCTATTAGGAATCTCAGGTATGGGGACACCCACAGTGTTATGGAGCTACTCCAAAGATAGGCAGTGTGGAGCCCGGGGCAACACTGAGGTCTGGTTTCTTGGGTTCAAACCTTGGTTCTGCCTCTTGCTAGCTGTGTGATCTTGGGCAAGTTGCTTAACTGCTCTGAGCCTCAGCTTCCCCATCAGTAAACTGGGGACCAATATAATATACCTTACAAAGTTGTTGCAAGAATTAGTTAACTATGTAACTGAAAACATAGCAGTTAATTCCAGGGAAGCATTAGTTGCTATTTTGATGCAGCAATTTGTACCTAGGCTCCTCCTAGGCACTCATGCATGTTTATCTCATATGATCCTCAAAAGATCCCAGAGAGAGGAAGAGTGCTCATTTTCCTGCCCTCGTCATAGACAAAGTAACGAGGTCGGAGTTAAGGGCTCTCCATGGGTCACAGGGAACATGCTGGATTCATCCTCTCTCTTGCTGGCTTCCCCTTCGGTCCCCCAGGCCACGCACACATACCCCACCCACAGCCCAGAGCTTGGAGCCAGTGACAACCCATGCATTTTCTCAGAGCCCCCGTCTTAGCAGGCGCTCGTGATCCACAAGGAGATGACACTGAGAAAGCCTGTTAGGCACGTTTTGTTCATTCTGCTCTTGAAGAACCATGTGTCCCTTTGGCCCCTCTGCCCATAGGGGGGCTCCCGAGCGCTGAGCGTGTCTAACCCATGGCCTCCTGGGGCCCCAGCTCCACTTGATGGACTGGAGCGCCGGGACAGTGACAGGACTGCGACAGGCTGGCGAGGGGCTGGGCAGACACATGCACCCCTGCAGCTTAATTCGTTGTTTCCTCGGGAGCAGTTAGCAGAGGAGGACAAGCCCCCTGCCGGTTGTCCCCAGCCACCTGATTGTTTGGGGCTTGGCATTGGAAAGTCAATTTTCCTACGTGGATTGTAAACCAGTAGCCTGGCCCGGCCTGGTTTCCCTCCCTCCCCACACTGGTGGTGGCCAGGCCCCTCTCCCTTCCTGTTTGTCTCACCTCCCGAGGTGCTGTTCTTTCCAGGGAGCTGGACGGGGCCAGGGGTTCCATCTGGCCCCTTTGCGGGAGGAGATGGCCGCCGGCACAGCCTCACTGCCTTCCCAGCCTCCCAAGTGCCCTCATCCATAGGACCGAGGGTGTGGATTTGGCTGAAGCAGGAAAGGCAAAGGGGGCGGATCAGAGCCACAGACCAGAGGAAGGGAGGGTCTGGGGGGAGGCTGCAGGGAAGGTGGTCTCCCCTGCCTGCTGCTGCCTGCCGTGGGCTTCCTGGAGGTGGCGGCACTCCGGGAACAAGCACCAGGGAGCCCAGGCCTGGTGCTGCCACCCCACCTCAGCCCACCCTCGCCCCTGTGGGCCCTGACTTGTCTCCCTGCTTCCATCAACCTGGCTGGCTGGGGCTGCACAGGGCAGCTGTGGCTTCGGGGCAGAGCCGGCCTGGTTTGAGCTCCAGCCTCAGGCCCATTTCCAGCTCTTCACATTCTGTGGCATCGCCGTGGGAAACTGGAGGGAGGCTGGGGAGGGCCGGTGGTGAGGGCTGGAGAGGGGTGTCCTTGCCCTGATGGGTCACCTCACCTCCCTGGTCCACCCTGACTCCTCCATCTGTAAAAAAGTAGAATCACACAGCATCACAGGGCTGGGACTGGCTCCAAAACACAGCCTCTTAAAAGCAGGTCACAGTGGGGAAACGGAGGCCACAGGAGTGTCAGACCTCGCCCAGGCCACAGAGGGCGTCCCAGCAGGTCTCCTCAGCTGCCTACCCCTCCTCCTCCCCCAGCCTCCTCTCTCTGCCAGGGCCCCCAGGGGATGGAGGGGGACCCAGGCCTCCCAGCCTGTGACCTCATGGAGCCCTCCCACCCTCCACCCTCTGCAGGCACTGATTCTGGCAGCGAGGTGCTCCCAGACTCCTTCCCGTCGGCGCCAGCAGAGCCGCTGCCCCACTTCCTGCGGGAGCCGCAGGACGCCTACATCGTGAAGAACAAGCCCGTGGAGCTGCGCTGCCGTGCCTTCCCCGCCACACAGATCTACTTCAAGTGCAACGGCGAGTGGGTCAGCCAGAACAACCACGTCACGCAGGAGAGCCTGGACGAGGCCACCGGTGAGCCCACCCCACTCGCCGGGCACCCCCGGGTCACCCCAGGCCCAGAGGGTCCTGGGCCTGGCTCCACCCTGGTTCCATGTGAGACCTCATACAGCCACGGTGCCCCCGGGCCTCAGTGTCCCCTCTGAAGTTCACCCTGGACCAGTATTTCCCCAAGGCTTGGCCGCTTGCCCTGTCTGACTGGGTGACCAGGTGAAACAGCACCAAATCCCTTGCTGAGAGCTAGCTCCCTTTTCCAGTTTCCTTCCATCCTGTGCTTACATCAGAGAGCAGGTCCAGTCGGGGACTAGGGTTCTTCCCTGCTCCCCCAGCACCTGCTGTGCTTGCTGTTTAAGGAAGAGGAGCCTGCTCTGTATCGCAGCCCTGCCCCCAACACCCAACCAGAATTCTAGACCATCGCTAGTTTCACAGGTCCTCTGTGTTGGTGAGAAGTGATACTGTTTTTGTTCACAGTAATGATGCAACGCTTCCTTCATAGAAATCAATTGGCTTAGGTTTTTAAAAAAAGGCCAGAAATATTAAGTAAATAATCATAGAGGTGGTGCTAGGATGTAGCCCAAGTCCTGCAGGAGAGGAGCGTGGCAGAAGCGTGGGAAACTAGGAGGAAGCGTGGGATGTGTGCAGGTCCCTGGGGGCCCCCCACCCCAGGCAGGAGGCAGAGCCTGGGGCTCCTCACATCTCCCAGAGCCCAGCCCCTGTTTACAGTACAGGACCTTCGGGGGTGGAAATCCTTTCCCCAGCTCAGGCCAGGGAAGGGGGCCACCCACTGCAGGTCACCTGCGGGCGGCCAGCTTTGGGCAGCCCCAACCGACCCCAGGCTCGGGGTGGCTCCTTTGCCCCAGAGCCTGCCTTGGCTTTGATTTCGTTTCTACCATCTCTTCCCTGACCTTTTCTTTCTCCTCCTTTTTCAGCCCTCTCTTCTTTCCTTCTGTCTCTCTTGCTTCTCCCTTCTCATCCCTGTCTCCTTTTGTGTCTGTCTTTTTTCCCTTATGTCTCTCTCTTTCTCTACCTCAGTCTCATTCTTGTGTCTCTCCCCTGACATACTCTCTTTCACTCTCTCTCCTTCTTTCTTCCTCCTTCAACTTCTATTTTTCTGTGAAAAGCTGACAGATTTCAGAACCACTCAGGCTAAAATCATACCCCAGAATGTACTTAATGTCATTCAACACTGTACCATAAAAATTGGTTAAAATGGTAAGTTGTAGGTTATGTATATTTTACCAAAAATTTTAAAGAATTTCAAGAATTTTAAAAGTTAGAGTTGGAGTCTCATTCTCACTCAAAATCTAAAAATAAAAAAATGATTTTTTAAAAAATTATTTATTTATTTATTTTTGGCTGCATCAGGTCTTGGATGCAGTGTGCGGGCTCTTCGTTGCCGTGCGCAGGCTTCTCTCTGGTTATGGTGCACGGGCTTCGTTGCCCCATGGCATGTGGGATCTCAGTTCCCTGACCAGGGATCAAACCTGCGTCCCCTGTATTGCAAGACGGATTCTTAACCACTGGACCACCAGGGAAGTCCCAAGAAAAGGATTTTTTATCTGATTTTTTTTTTCTTTTTTTTGGCCACGCCGCACGGCTTGTGGGATCTTAGTTCCCCACCCAGGGATTGAACCTGCGCCCTCGGCAGTGAAAGCATGGAGTCCTAGTCACTGGACTACCAGGGAATTCTCCAAAAAAGAAACTTTTAAAAGGAAAAAAAACCCATATCCCAGCTGCCCCCATGCTCTGGCTGTGTGACACTGAGGAAGTCACTCAACCTCTCTGAGCCCCAGTTTCTCTCTTTGTAAACTGGGATATTAACAGGTCTTGGTGAGGATGGAACAAGGTGGTACCTGTACAGCGTTGAGCACAGTGCCAGGACCCAGCAGGTGCTCAATAAACACCTGTTTCCTCCATCTTCTTTCTGGGTTTTTGTTGGCTTCTTTCCTCTTGAAACCTATTCTTACTTCTCTATCCCCCTGAGCCCCTCTGGCCCTTCAGGGCAAGGGGACAGTGTATCCTGCTAGGGCCCCTCACAGACCCTGTGATTATTAGTAACAGGGTGGCTCTTACTCCCCTGCTACCAGGCACACAAGTCCTCCCAGCCCTAGAAATCAAGACACTGTTGTCCCCATTAGCTGCAAAGAATGGACAGTGGTCCAGCAGGCCACACCCTTGGCAGCAGTGTGGCTGGTTCCTCCTTCTCCCCACCGCTAGCCCTCCCTGGCACTCTCTGAAGCCCTGAAAACAGGATGGGGGCCAAAAGAGGCGGGATGAGCCCACCCACTAGCTCATGCCAGGTCAAGGCAGGCAGCCCAACTCTGGGTGTCCTGGTCCAGGCACTGCCTGCCACTTGGCCATCATGCTGAGGGGGACACCTAGTCTGGGGCCCAAGTCTGGGAGACCAAAGGCCCCTGTCCTCCTCTTTGCCTGCTGGTGACCATTGCCACGGTGTCAAGCCCTGCTGGGCGGTAGTTTATCTGTCCAGCTGTTGGGTGCTCCTGAAACATTCTGGATGGATGACCCCCTTGAGAGGGGCCACTCCTCCAGGCTCCCAGCCTGGTGGATAAAGGGCAGGGCCCCACTCTCCTGCCCCGGGCCACGCAGCATTGCTTGTAGAGCAAGCAGTCCAGGCAGCCACTGCCAGCAGGCAGGGCCGCTGTCCCCCAAGAAGCCTCTTCTCTCCTGGTGCTCCACCCACAGCAAACACCAGCCCCCTCCAGTTTAGATCCCTGGCCACCAGGAGGGGTTCCTCACTGTCTGGGCTCCCAGTGCAAGGGCCCCCCTCCCTCAGGATGCAGGAGAGTTAAGGCAATGATTTCACTGGGAGAGGTCCAGAGAGGTGTCATTCATCACTGGGCAGAGCTCTAACTGGGGCAGGACGCCAGATAGCTGATCTCAGCTCTGCTGGCAACTTTGCTGCTCTGGGACTTTGGGCCTGCCACCTACCCTCTCCAAGCCTCAGTTTCTCCAGATGTAAAAGGAAGGGGCTGGATGAGATCCAGATGAGCTGCCAGATTAGATTTGTGTCCAGCCTGGGCTGGGTGCTGTAATTGCCATGATTCATTTAGAATTTACCCTGAGTGTTTTACTCTGATGAGGGAACCGAGGCTCAAAGAGGCTAAGTAACTTAGCTAAGGTCACACAGTTGGGGAGTGAAGGTAGGGCCAGGATTCAAACCTGTCAAGAAGCAGTCCAGCCCTCCACCTAACCACCATGCCACAGGACTACAATGTGTACACTCAACAGTCCCGCCCTTGAGGGGCTTATCAGAATCCACAAGCAACCATGAGAGGATGAGCTCAGATACATGATGGCGAGGAGGAATAGCTTTAGGAATTCCGAGACCACGGGGGTAGTCAGGGAGGGCTTCCTGGTGGAGGAGGCCTTACAGTTCTCCCACAAGCTTTGGGGAGGAGCTTCGGATGGGTGCCCTCATCCAGGAGGGTTCATCCCTTTCCAGAACGTAGAGGGTTTTGTCAAGGGAGGATTGGCAAAGAGTGAGTGATTCCTTCTCTGTGGGCTGGTGGATCCAGTCGTTCAAGGAGGCCCTTGGGCCCTAGCAGGGAATCATTGAGAGGTTTGGGGTTCCCAGGAAGAGGGGCCTTCCCTCAACTCCAGCCCCACAGGCTCCTGAGCCATGACCAGAGAGAGGCCACATGCTTGCCTCATATTTGTTGAGCCCATTGTCTGTGCCAGGCCCTGGGCCACGGCAGTGAACAGGACAAAGCCCCACCTCATTCTCCTGCAGGAGATACAGTTAACACATGAACACGTCAATAAATAATACAGTTCCAGGTAATGGTCAGTGCCATGAGGGAATCAGGCTGGGTGGGGAATGATAACTGCACAGACCAATGTCCAGTGCAGCTGTGGGAGTGCTGAGCGGTACTTTGACAGCTGGTGGGGGTGGGCCAGCATCAGGGGGCTTCCCTCCGAAGTGAGGCCCAGCCTAAAACTGACGGTGACTGGGAGTTCACTGGACACAGAAAGGACAGAAGAGAGTTCCAGGCAGGGGACTGGATGTGCAAAGGCCCTGTGGCTAGAGAGGCCAGGAAAACATGAGGGCCTGGAAGACACCCGGTGAGGCTGCAGTGGGTAGATCGTGCAGGGCCTGGAGGCCACGTGGAAGGTCTGGGTCTTTACACTGGGATGACTGGAGACATAGCAGGGGAATGACATGCCATTTGTGCCTTTTGAAGAGCTATCTGCAGGGTGGAAAGTCGATTGGATGGGGGCAGAGGGCTTGGGTTAGCCATTGAGTTTCCAGGTGAGCTGCAATGGTGGCTTGGGCCAGGCTCAAGGCAGATGAGATGAGAAAAATGGAAACGTGAGGCACTTGGGAGAGGAGCCCACAGGACTCGGGGGGTTGGAAAGGAGAGAGATATTATGGTCCCATGTCCAGTGTCTTCTGTCCTCAGACCTGCCCCCTGATGGCGTGTCTCTCCTCCTCCCAGGCCTGCAGGTGCGAGAGGTGCAGATCGAGGTGTCGCGGCAGCAGGTGGAGGAGCTGTTTGGGCTGGAGGATTACTGGTGCCAGTGCGTGGCCTGGAGCTCTGCGGGCACCACCAAGAGTCGCCGGGCCTATGTCCGCATTGCATGTACGCCACCCTGACACCCTCACCCCATTCTCCTGGGCCCTTTTCCCTTCCCTGTGGATCCTGGGGAGAGAATTCCACACGCAGACATCAGGGCACAGGGGTGCCAGCTCAGAAGGCTCCATGACCCAGAACCTGTGCCACCTTTGGCCCCAGGATTTCTAACGGCCCTTTTTTGCCTACTTTTATATAAGGAAGCTGCCAGCTTCCTCACCATCCCCGGTCACCATGTGCATAGGATCCCAGAGTCAGGGAGGGAAGCTTGTTCCCGCGAGTCCACCTGGTGAGGCCCCCATCTTGGAAAAGTTCTCCAGGTAAAGGCCGGGTGTCTCCGTGAACATTCTCTTGGTATGCACTGCCACCTAGTGGCTAGAATGGGGCCCTTCAGGATCCAGCTCTGCCTGACTGGCCTCCTCCCTGCACCGCCTGACTGTGCCTTGGAACACTTTTCCTTCCTTCTCCCAGACCTGCGCAAGAACTTCGATCAGGAGCCTCTGGGCAAGGAAGTGCCCCTGGACCATGAAGTTCTCCTGCAATGCCGCCCACCAGAGGGGGTGCCTGTGGCTGAGGTGAGTGGGGACATGGGGGACTTTGGGCATGGCAGAGGCCAGCCAGGCATGATATTTACCACCAGCCACAATGCCTCAGCCTTCCAGAGCCCTCCCATTTCACAGATGGGGATATCAAGGCTAGAGGCAGAGAAAGGAACTGCAACCTCTGTAGAACTCGGCGCATGCCAGACCCCAGCTGGGCCCTCCATAGGCATAACCCCACAGGATGGGGCAGAGCTGGGGCAGGAACCCCTAGGGCTCCTTGGGTTGACCCCAGGCTCCATCTCCTACAAGAGAAGTGGCCATATACACCATTTTCCCCCACCCCACCCAGAACCCAAGGCCCCAGCTTTATGTGTATCATAATACGTGCGTCTGAGCACAAACTCAGCCCACAAGCTGATCACCCCTTCCTGCACCACATGGCCTGTGCATCCCTGGGTGATGCCCACCTGTCCTCTTACTGCCCTGCTTGTGTTCCAGACCTGCTTCCTCTCTCCCGCTCCCTGCACTGGTGGTCCTCTAGTCAGAGCAGGGCATGGGGAAACGTCTCAGCTTTGTTGCCAGGGACCTCAGAACAGGATTGGGGAAGATGGAACCCTGGGCTTCCAGCTCAGAACCTTTGCTCTAATCACTTAGCTTCCCCCCAGCCCAGGCCCCCATCTGGAAATGAGCTCAGACAGACACCTTCTGTAATAGCTACCCCTCATGGCTCCCACATGTGCCTGGCACTCGGCACGCTGGTCCTCGTAGCAACCCTTCAAGGTGGGTATTGTCATCCCATCTTATGGCTGGGAACACAGCACTGGGACAGGTGAAGCGGTCACCCAGGGTGACCCAGCTAGTGAGTGGCAGAGCTGGCATTTGCACACCCAGGTCTGCCAGACCAGGAACCATGTTTTTAATCACCTGCCAGGCCTCTCACCCTGGCTAAGGGAG
Organism: Balaenoptera ricei; assembly: GCF_028023285.1. NCBI lineage: Eukaryota > Metazoa > Chordata > Mammalia > Artiodactyla > Balaenopteridae > Balaenoptera > Balaenoptera ricei. The sequence goes on along the minus strand of NC_082654.1, from coordinate 63,292,684 downwards.
TCGGTTTGCAGAGTTAATGATGACGACATGTTCTTATTTAGTATCAATACTTAACGTGAGCCAGGCATGGCCTCCACACTTTCCATATACTGATTCATTTCATCCTCACAGTAGTCCTATGGGTAGTGCTATTAAATATCATCTTACAGTTGATGAAATTGAGGCCAAGTGGAAGTCCCTTCCCAAGGCCACTCAGCTGGTGGGTGGTCATCTTAACCACTGTGTTCTGTAGTGTCCAGCACAGTGCCTGGCCCGTGGAGGCCCTGCCCCCTGTGTCACCACCGTGGGTGGACATGGCTAGAACTGCAGTCCTGTTTATGGTCAGGCCTCCCTTCCCCCCAAGAGAGGGCCCACTCCCAGGGTGCAGGGGATCGGGCCCTGGGCCCTCACAGCTGCAACCCTGCCCCTGCAGGTGGAATGGCTCAAGAACGAGGACATCATTGACCCCACCCAGGACACCAACTTCCTGCTCACCATCGACCACAACCTCATCATCCGCCAGGCTCGCCTGTCAGATACGGCCAACTACACCTGCGTGGCCAAGAACATCGTGGCCAAGCGCCGCAGCACCACCGCCACCATCATTGTCTATGGTGCGGCCCAGAGTGGGCTGGGGGGGGGCGGGGGAGGACACAGCCGACGGAGGGGGAGAGCCTGGGGCTATACAGCTGACCCTTCCCTACCCGGAAGCCAGCAGGACCTTGGTGAACAGGTGGGGAGGAAGAGGAGGCCCAGAGAGGGGAGGTGCCTTCACAAGGTCACACAGCAAAGCTAGTGGCGAAGTCAGGGACTCCTGGGTCCCCAGCCAGGAGCACTTGCCCCTTCTCAGGCCCTTTGCTTATCCCTGAAGGGGAAGACCCAGTTCTCTTAGAGTCAGGGCTAAGGCAGGGCCCAGTCAGTATCCCCATCCCCAAGCCTGTTGTTCTAGCAGTTAGGGACCACTGCTCAGGCCCGTCAGCTGTTCCTTGCTGTCCCCTTGGGCGGGAGGGCCAGAGCCATGGCTGAAATGAGTGTTGTAGAAAGAGCCCTGTACTGGGTTCCAGTTCCAAGCCCCCCATTACTCATGGGGAGACCTTGTGTGTCAGCCCTCTCTGAGCCTTTGTTTGCCATTGGACAATGGGGTGGGGAATAGACAATGACCTCCTGGGTCGCCTCTGGTGCTGACAGATGCAGCCCAGGTCTGCCCGCTGGTATCTGAGTCACCAGCCCTGGAGGCAGGAGGGGTCCAACTAGGAAGGACCAGGCCTCAGCAGAGGCGCCTCATCATGGCTGGAGGATGGGGCTTGGGGGGCCCACGGGGCGAAGAGCCAGGCCAACCTGCTGACAACTGCTACCCCTGCAGTGAACGGCGGCTGGTCCAGCTGGGCTGAGTGGTCACCCTGCTCCAACCGCTGTGGCCGCGGCTGGCAGAAGCGCACACGGACCTGCACCAACCCCGCCCCACTCAATGGAGGCGCCTTCTGTGAGGGCCAGGCCTTCCAGAAGACTGCCTGCACCACCGTGTGCCCAGGTAAGGCCACCGGCCAGGTGGCAGTCCACCCATGCCCAGCCCCACGCCAGCCCCAGCCCTGCCTTCTGTGCTCTGGTGTCTGCCAGTCAGGACAGCCGATCTCTCCCCGTCGGGGTACGGTGGGGGCAGAAGGTGCTTGTCCCGGGCCCCCCAGCTGGCTGACCAGGCTGGACTGGATACTCTGACCGCTGACCTCCTGTTCTGCCCTGGGCTGCGGGAGAGACAGAGGCAGAGGCTCTGAGCTTCGGTCTGAGGGATGGGTGGTCTGCTCTCCAGGCCAAGGGTTCTCAGCGTCAGCCCCCAGGCCGGGGCCCCAGAGGCTCCTGGGGTCAGAGAGCCTGTGCTCCTGCCCTTGACTGCTAGACACACCTGGCCGCTGACCCTACCTTGCTGCAGTCCTCTCTTCCTTCTGTGTTACTCTGTGGCCCCATCGGTTGGTCTGTGTTCTCTCTCTTTGGTGACATGTCTGTGTGACTGATGTGGTGTTTTTCACCCTGGGTTTGTACCTCTTTGTGTACACTTGTGCCCTGGGCAGTATCTGTGTCAGTGACCTTACGTGTCTATTTGGGCTGTCTTCGCCCACCTGGTGCTCCTGTCTCTGCACTGGCATGAGGCGTGGATTTCTCTGGATGGCATGCGTGTGTCTTGGGTTCCTCTTTCCCTGCTGCGCTGTGTGTGTGTGTGTGTGTGTGCATGCACTGCTGTGTTGTGCACACATAACTGTGTGTGCATTCTGTGCATGCACGTGTCCCCATGCACCACGTGCTGTGTCCCCACAGTCGATGGCGCGTGGACGGAGTGGAGCAAGTGGTCGGCCTGTAGCACCGAGTGTGCGCACTGGCGCAGCCGCGAGTGCATGGCGCCCCCTCCCCAGAACGGAGGCCGGGACTGCAGCGGGACCCTCCTTGACTCCAAGAATTGCACCGACGGGCTGTGCGTGCAGAGTGAGTCCTTGGAAGGCAGGGCCCAGGGTGGGGGCTCTGGAGCCAGATAAGGGCCCCCGGCCCCCCCCTCCCAGCCTGCAGTGGAGCAGCCCCTCGGGGCCCCTGCCCGCCTGCCACTCTGTCATCTCATCCATGCATCTCCCCATCACCTCCTCTACCACCCTTTCCCTGCCATCTGTGTCATTGTCTTTCCCTTTATTTCCCTCAACAGATAAGAAAACTCTAAGTGACCCCAAAAGCCACCGTAAGTCCCATTTCATGGCTGTTCTCTTTCCTCTGGGGGGATCCCTGGTTTTCCTCGGCTGGCTTTTCCAGGGGGTGGGGTGCAGGGCAGGGCGAGGGGCAGGGAGAGCTGAAGGTGCCCACTACCAGCCCTCCACGGGGTTCCCAGCACCTGACGCTGCATGTGGCATGGTCTTCATCACAGTCAGACAGGCAGACCCTCGGCTGACAGAAAGGCCCTAGGATGCCATCCTGACCCCTCCCATTATAGGAGAAGAAACTGATACCCAAGGATCCAGCCAGGATTCGAACCTAAGTATTTGGCCAGAGCTGGTGCTCCAAGCCCCACCCCTTGGTTGTCCTCTGTGGGAGGGGGCCAGCAAGCAGGCCCACACCTGCCCCTCCTGGTGCCCCTCACTGTGCCCCCAGCAGCCGACTGAAGCCTCCTAGGTCCTTGGGATGCCCGCTACTCTGCGTCAGACCCTGGGGGCTCATCATCCATCCCCCAGGGGCTATGCTCCGCTGTAGTAAAGCTGCTTGGGCAGATTGGCGTGTGGTAATTAAACCACAATTTCCAAATAATTCTGGAATTATCAAATCAGTAGTGAGGCCTTCAGTGCAACTCACAGGGGGGCCAGACTGGTGACTGATTAGGAATTGTAAATCACCAGGCAAGTGACCCCCGTGATTAGTGACGATGTCATGAGGCGAAGCCCCCAGAGAGGTGGGAGCCCAGCCCTGGGGACCTTCTCCGGCAGCTCTCCTGGGGAGCCCAAGAATGAGGAGAGATGGGGGTCCAGAAGGTGATAGAAGCAGGCAAAAATGAGGGCTGAGAGCCCTGCCCTACTTTGCTGAAGCTCAGGCCACCACCAGGAAGGAAAGCGGGCCTTCCTCTCCGAGGGTCCCTGGGGAGGGGAGGGAGTGGACAGGGGCTTCCCGGAGCTCCCAAAGGAAACAAGGGGGAAGGGCAGCCGTCTTGGCTAGGCTGTGCTGTCCGATGTAGTAGCCACTAGCCACGTGTGGCTTGAAAATTGTATTTATCTTAGCTGAAAATAAATATATTTAAAAACTCATTTCCTCAGTCAAGCCAGCCACATTTTAGTTGTTTAATAACCACCCGTGGCTAGTGGCTGTCATGGGGGACAATGCAGACACGGGATGTGCCATCATCATAGAAAGTTCTGTTGGACAGCCCTGCTTCAGACCCTGCCTCTGGACCCCAACACTTCCTTGCCTAGCTATGTGGAGTTACTTCTAGCTGAGCAGCAGCCTGACCTGCCCCTCACCCAGAGCTGGGCCTTCTCCAGCCCAGCAGCCTGTCTGGGGGCGGGGAGTGTCAACATGGGTTGCTTCCCTGAGCCCCTTCCTTCCTCCTCTCCATCCCATTGCCACGCATCTCATTCCCCTCCTCCTGCTCCCCCTCCATCCCCCCCGCCCCACCTCCTGCCCTCAGCACAGAATGGAAGGTGAGCTCAGAGCGGCTACTTGCAGAGATTTCTGGGAGCCAGGGCCTTGGGTCCTATAGGGATTGCTGCAGGCTGCTAGTGAGGCCCTAGGTCTTAATCCCAGCTCTGAAAGGACACTTAGTGGTCCCGTGACTCTGAGCCACAGGCGCCTTGTCACCTCCTGGGCAGAGAGCAATGAGTTAACTCTTGGGAGTGTTAACTCCAGGAGTCCCTTTGCCTCTCCTTGCCACACGGGAAGGGAAGCAGGGCAGGGGGGCAGGGACATTTAGACCATTTTACTTATAGAGACTGATGCTCAGAGAGTTTCAAGGCTTGCCTGAGGTCACCAGCCTGTCTGGCAGGGCTCAGATTAGAACCTAGCACAGCACCAGTCTGTCCCAGGCCCTGCCTCTCCCCGGGGACCAAGGGAATCTCTGGCTCCCTCAGGGCCAGGGTCTCTGCCCCCTGGCCCTCACTCAGCCCTCCTGTCCCCGCAGTTCTGGAGTCCTCGGGGGATGTGGCGCTGTACGCAGGCCTTGTGGTGTCCATCTTCGTGGTGGTGGTCGTCCTCGTGGTGGTAGGGGTGGTCGTATACCGCCGCAACTGCCGGGACTTCGACACCGACATCACCGACTCGTCCGCCGCCCTCACTGGCGGCTTCCACCCAGTCAACTTTAAGACTGCGAGGCCCAGTAAGGACCTGGGAACGCCTGGGGTGGCGGGTGCAGGCAGGGTTCCCAGGGGGTGTGGCAGCCAGCCAGACCAGCCAGACCAGAGCAGAGGCTCCTGACTCCCTCAAGAGGTTTTCCTAGAGTTTTCTTTAAAGATCACTGGATGAGTTTGGTTAGAGAGATGCAGGAAAGAAGTAACCCAGGTGGTGAGTCCCTAAGCTTCCTGCCGCAGGTGGCAATGGAACCTTTCAGAGCTGGATGTTTGGGTAGGATTTTGTAAAAGAAGGCCCCCCGGCAGGTGCAGAGGGTGGGACGGGGCCAGCGAGGCACGGCTGGTCTGACTGCAGCCCCCGGCCCTGCAGACAACCCGCAGCTCCTGCACCCATCTGTGCCTCCGGACCTCACTGCCAGTGCGGGCATCTACCGCGGGCCCATGTACGCCCTGCAGGACTCGGCCGACAAGATCCCAATGACCAACTCACCCCTGCTGGACCCCCTGCCCAACCTCAAGATCAAGGTCTACAACTCTAGCACCACCAGCTCTGGGCCAGGCCTGGCAGACGGGGCTGACCTGCTGGGAGTCCTGCCACCCGGCACGTACCCTGGTGATTTTGCCCGGGATGCCCACTTCCTGCACCTGCGCAGTGCCAGCCTCGGCTCCCAGCAGCTCCTGGGCATGCCCCGTGACCCGGGGAGCAGTGTCAGCGGCACCTTTGGCTGCCTGGGCGGGAGGCTCAGCATCCCCGACACAGGTGGGTCCCTGCTCTGCTCTCCCATCAGTTTGGCCTCAGCATGTCCCCTCTAGACAGTCCCAACACTCACCCAGCAGAAGATAGGGCTTCCCTGGTCCCATTTCACAGATGGGGAAAGTGAGGCCCAAGGGGAAGAAGTGATTATAAAATAGAAGACCTGGAGTGCAGTCCTGCCTCTGCCTCACAAGGGCAGGGGAACTCTCTAAACCTCAGTTTCACCATCTGGTGAGTGGGAAAGAATACCCCAATGTAGTCAACAAACCTACAGAGTGCTGTTGAAAAGGCAGGGCTGCCCAGCTCAGGTTGCAGAGCCAGAGTTGACAGTTTCCCAGCGTCATACACTGAGCTAGGCTGGGGCTGGCACTGCACCTTCAGACTCCAGGTCTTTGCCCCATCTCTACACCCCGTCGCAATGCCAGTGGCCCCTGTGCTGCTACTTGACAGCCCCTCTGCAGTCAGTGACCTGGCCTTTCCTTGCACCCAGTCCCCTCTCCCCACTCCTTGCTGGTGACCACCAGGAGCTCAGATGTCTTTCTCTCCTTGCTCCAAGATGGGGGCCAACTCCCAATCCCCTGTTCTAAGCTCCTGGACTCCCTCCAGCCCCTCCCTACTGACCTCCCTCTCCCCCTAGGGGTCAGCCTGCTGGTGCCCAATGGAGCCATTCCCCAGGGCAAGTTCTACGAGATGTACCTCCTCATCAACAAGGCAGAAAACACCCTGTGAGTATAGAGACCCTAGCCCCAGCCCGGCTGCCCCCTCCTCGGCCTCTCTTTCCCTGCTGCTTGCCCACCTTGGGCTCAAATGTCACCATTTCCCCTTCCAAGTCCAATCCTAAGGCCAGAGGTTGTTCTCCAAGGAAGACATTGCTATATCTTATTATGTTCACATTTAAACCGTGCAAAACCAGCACAACAAACCATAAAACTGAAAGCCAGTTGACCAGCTGGCTACAGTATGACAAAGGGCTACTATCCTAACTATGTAAAGAGCTTTGGGAGACCAATAAGAAAAACTGAACATCTCAGTACAAAAATGGACAAAGGATATGAACAAGTGATTCACACACACTCTCTCTTATACACACACACACACATAGCGGCCAATAGGTTATGAGAAAATCTTTGACCTAATTTGTAGTCACAGAAACAGTCCTTCAGACAGCCATAAGATACTGGAAGTCTTTTTGCTTCATCAACTTGCAAAGATATTTTCAGATGTCGTAATACCTTCACACTGGTGAGAGAATGGGAACACAGCCCTCCCACGGTGCGTCGGTGGGAGCGTGGATGGGTACCAGCTTTCCAGAGGGCACTTTAGCAGCACCTATCCACAACATCCCTGGAGTGCAGAACCTTTGAAAATGGGAGCAAAGATTTGGCTATGAGAATATTGCAGAGTAATAGCAAAAATTTAGAAACGATCTCAAGGCCGGTGCCATTTTTCCTTAACCCGTGGCCTCTGGGAGCCCCCAGGGTGCAGTCCTGCCTTCTCCCATCCCAGGAGCTGGGGCAGAGCGGGGGGCCCAGCACCGCTCCCTCACTGCCTCCTTCCTGCCCTCCACCCCACCCCAGCCCGCTTTCGGAAGGGACCCAGACAGTATTGAGCCCTTCGGTGACCTGCGGGCCCACGGGCCTCCTGCTGTGCCGCCCCATCATCCTCACGCTGCCACACTGCGCTGAAGTCAGTGCCGGTGACTGGATCTTCCAACTCAAGACCCAGGCCCACCAGGGCCACTGGGAGGTGAGGAGCCAAGGCCGGGGGGCCGGGTCCCCTAACCCAACCTGCCCCAGGAGGTGTCGGGAGCTGAGAGGAAGCCCCTTTCTTCCTGGCCTAACCTGCTTGGACCCTCTCCAGGGCCTTGGCTGATGCAACCACCTCACCCCCACTGTCACCCTGCAGGAGGTGGTCACCCTGGATGAGGAGACCCTTAATACCCCCTGCTACTGCCAGCTGGAGGCCAGGTCCTGCCACATCCTGTTGGACCAGCTGGGCACCTACGTCTTCACGGGTGAGTCCTACTCCCGCTCGGCAGTCAAGCGGCTCCAGCTGGCCATCTTCGCCCCCGCCCTCTGCACCTCGCTGGAGTACAGCCTCAGGGTCTACTGCCTGGAGGACACGCCCGTAGCACTGAAGGTAAGGCCAGGCCATGGGTACCCACACAGGCCTGCACACTGCGGGTACCTCACCCACAGCCGGCCGGCTGCATGGTACCTTCCAGTATCCCCCTCCTCAGGATCATGGTACCTGCCAGGCACCCTCTGCCACCATCAGCCTTATTCAGTCATTCATTTGTTCCTCAAACACTGAAATCGCATCAGATCCTCGAGATACAGAGATGAGTTGGGCACAGTTCTGCCCTCACCAAGCTGCGGGCTAGAGGTGGGAGACAGACCAGGGGATCACTGATGCAGGGCTAAGGGAACATCAGCCTGGGAGGGGCTGGCAGGTCCTGGTTGTTGGGGAGGGGGTCTGAGAAGGCTTCACAGCAGGGCTGACCTTAGACCTAAGCTCCAAGGGACAGGTGGGAGTTCTGGGCAGAGAAGGAAGAAGCGCATTCCAGGAGACAGAGCGGCTTATGCAGAGGCAGGTGTGTTGTTCTGTGTGCCAAAGCGTGCAGGGGTGTGAGAGGTGGGGCTGGAGGGACAGGCAGGGCTCAGCCTCCCAACAACCTTAGGGTCATGGCAAGGAATTTGGAACCTATCCAGTGGGCGGGGGCAGAGACCCGGTGGACACCTGTTCATGGGTGCTCTTTTGAAAGCTACGCAGTGGGGATGGGTAGACAAGAGGCAGGGAGACCAATTGGGAGGCTGCAGCTGGACCTTGGACAACAGACAGTGACAACAGCTGGAGAGGGGCCTGGAGTCTGTTTAGTCAGTAGAATGGACAGAAACAGTGACTGATGGGAGGAACAGGGGGAGGGGGAGGGGGGCGGCTGACAGCCAAGCTCCTAGTGTGTGCAAAAGAACGGAGAGTGCCCTTAAGCGAGGGGAGCGCACGGCAGATGAGAAGGGGTTCGGGGCAGGAAGAGAGAGAAAGTGAAGGGACCAGATTTTAGCACCTAGAACCTGATAACGGCAGGTGTTAGTACCACCCTGTCCCCCCAGCCTCTGAGACCCTGTCCATTCTCTGCCCAGCCCTCCCACCAGTTCCCAGGATCTCAGTCTCATCCTGACAAACAGTGGAAGAGCACAGAGCCTTGGCCCTATTTAAACCCCTTTTCCTTCTCCATCCTTCCATCCCCTGCTGCTATGACACCTTCTCCTTTCCTGTAGCTCCAGGCCTCCTCCCGCCCACGATCTGTGGGCCTTTCTATCTCCTTTGCCTCTCAGTCTCATGTGACTTGTCTCAAACTCCAAGTTGCCGACTGATGCAACACAGGTTAAAAGGCCTTGTGGGAGAGTGAGTATCTTCTGCTGGGACCAGGCTGACCTGAACTTGCAGGAGGCCCATAATAGGTTAGAGGCTCCTGGGAAATGCTCTTGCAGCCTGGATCCCTTGGTATTAGGGCATTGGCTAACATCTAGTTATAGTCAGAGAATGGAATGGAGATCAAGAGGGAAGTTGCCACATATTGGCTTGATGGCATTGGCTAACATCTTTATTTATTCAATCCCCATCCATCCGTCTGTCCATCCATTCATCCATTCACCCATCTATCCATTCACCCATCTATCCATGCATCCATCCATCCATCCAACTTTCTGCCCATCTGTCTGTGTATTCATTTAGTCCATAATCTATCTGTCCATCCAGCCCTCACTCATCCACGCATTTATCTTTTCTTGCATCTGTTCTTCTGTTTCTATACCCATCCATTTGTATATTCATCTGCACATCATTTTGTCTGTCTGTCTGTTGATCTGTCTATCCATCCATTTGTCAACCCATCTATTTATCCATCTACTTATCCATTCATCCATCAGTCCATCTATTCAGTCATCTGTAAAGCCATTCATCCATCCACCTGTCCCACCATCTGTCCATTCATCCATCTATTTTTCCCTCCATCCATTCATCCATGCATCTATCCACACAGTAAGTCTTCTATGAGCACTTACCAAATCCCAGCCCTGTGGCTCAGATGGTTCCCTGCCTTCAATGTTACAGCCTAGTTCCCTCTGCCCACGTGTGTCCCCAAGCCCCAAACTTGCAGCAGGAAAGGGCCCTTTGGCCAAATGTGATGGGCTCCCCCTTCTCATTGCTCCCTGGCCCACAGGAGGTGCTGGAGCTGGAGCGAACCCTGGGTGGCTACCTAGTGGAGGAGCCAAAACCCCTGCTGTTTAAGGACAGTTACCATAACCTGCGCCTCTCCCTCCACGACATGCCCCATGCCCACTGGAGGAGCAAGCTGCTGGCCAAGTACCAGGTGAGCGCTGGGCCGCAGGAGGGGGAGGGATGGAGCTGGGGAGGGGCGCACTTGGGGGGCTGCCCAGAGAAGTCCAACTCCCCTCCCTGCCTCCTCCCTCGGTCCTGCAGCCTTGGTCCCCACTCCCATCCCTGTGTCTCTCTCTGTCTCCCTCCCCCTGCCACCCCTGTCCCATACTCCCCCACACAAATGTCTGTACCCGTCATCTTTAAAGAGACCTTACCATCTCTGAGAGCGTTCATGGCTGGCAGATTGTCCAAACTAATCTCTGATGGTCACATCCCTCTGCACGCGCCCATCCGTGTGACGCCATTGAGTCCACGAGGCTTGCCAGACCCAGGCACATGCACACACACAGTCACATATTCAGACTCGTGCCTTCTCACCCGTATACTCCCTTTCTCAACTGAAGGGCCCTTGCCCAGCTCCTCTTCCTCTGCCCACCTGGATGGAGAGGCCCCAACCCTCCCTGAGACTGGCCCCCTTACCTGCCTCCGCCTCCATTCCCCGAGGGCAGGGCAGGCTGGCCTCGCCTCCTTGACCCTGCCCCTCCTCCCCCAGGAGATCCCCTTCTATCACATTTGGAGTGGCAGCCAGAAGGCCCTGCACTGCACCTTCACCCTGGAGAGGCATAGCCTGGCCTCCACAGAGCTCACCTGCAAGATCTGCGTGCGGCAGGTGGAGGGGGAGGGCCAGATATTCCAGCTGCACACCACGCTGGCAGAGGTGAGGGCCGGAGAGCGGACACCCCACGGGGCTGGGCGCTGCAGCGTGCGGACCCCAGGCTCCCCCTCATCTGGGGGAAAGGCCACCTCCCACAGAGCTGTGCCCTTCACCTCCCAAGTCTGAGCTGGGACTTGGTCACTCTTTGCTAACAGCTGTGACTTACTGAGTGCCGAGCCTGGGCTTGGCCTGTACCAAATCTCACCAAATCTTTACAACCACCAGGGAGACAGATACGAGGATCCCCACCTGGGAGGTGAGAAAGAAGGTTTTAGGGAGGGCAGGTATCATGGACCTTGTATCAAGCCAACGCTTGGCCCAAGCCTGTGGCTCTCCACCGCTGTAATCCGGATTGAGGTTTATAAAACCTAGGCCACCCAGGGAGCAGTGCTAGGCCCTCCTTGCAGTGCAGTGTAAAGAGCACTGGATATAGTCTAGACCAGCGGTCCCCAACCATTTTGGCACCAGGGACCGGTTTCACGGAAGACAGGTTTTCCACGGATGGACGGGGGTTGGTGCGGGGGATGGTTGAGGCGGTAATGCGAGTGATGGGAAGCAGCAGATGAAGCTTAGCTCGCCCACCTGCCGCTCACTTCCTGCTGTGCGGCCTGGTTCCTAACAGACTGCGGACCGGCTGGGGACCCCTGGTCTAGACCTAGCTCTACCACTAACGTGGCATGTGACCATGGATTAGTCACTTCTCCTTTCCAGACTTCATTTGCGTTTGTGTAAAAGTGGGTCCACGTGGCTTAGACTGTGGCTGAGGTCCCCTGTGGCTTTGTAATCACGAGATGGCATCAGCACTGGCCCAGGCAGTGCATTAGCATGTGCACCCCGAGGGAGGGGAGGGAGTGTGCAGCCCTGGCCCTGGAGAGCTGACCTTCCAGGGGAGGAGCCCTTTGACTGAGCAGCTGGAGCCTGCCCAGAGGCGGGGGAGCGAGCCTCCAAGAGCTCACAGTCCCCAGGCAGGAAGGCCGGAGGGGCAGATGCCCAGTGAGCCGTGCACAGGGAGCCCTCTGACCCTCTCACCCTTGCCCCGTGCTCTTCCAGACGCCTGCTGGCTCCCTGGACGCCCTCTGCTCCGCCCCCAGCAGCGCAGTCACCACCCAGCTGGGACCCTACGCCTTCAAGATCCCCCTTTCCATCCGCCAGAAGATATGCAACAGCCTGGACGCCCCCAACTCGCGCGGCAATGACTGGCGGTTGTTGGCGCAGAAGCTCTCCATGGACCGGTGAGTGTCGGGACAGCCCACCCAGCCTGGACCACAGCCGCCCCCCTCCCTCTGTCCCCATGGGGCAGGTGGCACAGGCAGCCTGACGGTCCAGGAGCGGATCCGCCATTTGTGGTAGACCAGGAGCTCAGGCTTGGGTGCGCTAAGTCTGAGAAGCTGGTTCCTTGAGGAGCATCGCGCTCAGGGTGCTGGCCCTTGAGAATCAGGTAAAGCCAGGATACCAGCCAAGTGTGATCACCGTCAGCAGTCCTGTGTCCAGGACAGAGCAGGTGTTTTGGAAATGCTTGCTGGGTGACAGAATGCATCCTGGTGTCAAAACTCTTCTGGAGAACTTAAAATGCTGGATAAATATAATGGCAATTAGTCATCATTATTGTCAGGGTACACTTACTGAGAAACCATTTAATAAACCTGCATTGAGCAGATGCCATGTAGAAGATATCTTACTAGAAATGGGTGGGATCTATAAGGATGTCAAAGGCTTTGTTCCTGCTTTCAGGGGAGTGCATGGGGCGGGTGAGAGCAGGCAGAGAACAAATGTGGGATGGAGAGAGAGAATGGAGTGCTAGGTTTGGACAGCCTCTCCTGGGACCAGTGTCTTTCAATGATAGTAATAACGATGATGATGACCGATGATGAGCAGGACAGTTTCCATTTTAGAGATGAGACTGGGGCTCAGAGAGGAGCAGTGACTTGCCCAGGGCCACACAGCCTGCAAGCAGAGGGGCTGGAATTCAGACCCAGGATTGTGGGAGCCCAGAGCCCACCGTCCCGGTGCTCCTGGGATGTACTTCCAGTGCTCCCTCCACCCCAGGCTCCTGGGAGGGGCTGAGCATTTTGGGAGCCCAGTGTCCTTCTCCTTCCCTCCATCAGGTACCTGAACTACTTTGCCACAAAAGCGAGCCCCACGGGTGTGATCCTCGACCTCTGGGAAGCTCTGCAGCAGGACGATGGGGACCTCAACAGCCTGGCGAGTGCCTTGGAGGAGATGGGCAAGAGTGAGATGCTGGTGGCCATGGCCACCGACGGGGACTGCTGAGCTGCCCCAAACCCGCGGGCTGTTAGGGACCAGCAGGTGGCTGGCACAGGCAGGCCCAGGGCAACCTCCTGTGGGGCAGTTGGGCCTCCTCTGCTCCCGAGCTCACAGCCAGAATCGCCCTTCCTCCTCCTCCTCCCCTTGCCCCACCCCCAGACCACGACCAGCCTTAGGAAATCCATGGACGTTGTTGTTGGGAGGACCCAGCGGTCCTTCTCCACCTCCTGCTGTCTCCTGACCTCAGACCGCTGTGCAGGAACCAGGATGGGGATGGGGCCTCTGGAGGCAGCTAGGGGAGCAAGGAGGTGGCCCTTCCACCCTCTGCCCCAGGGTCTCTTGGGGCGTCTGTTTTAGTTGTGCTCTTCATTTTCTTCCTCAGTTATTGATTTCTCCCTCCTCCCTAAGCCCCTTTCTCCTTTCACACTGTTTTCCTCTTCGAAGAGTCAAGTACAGTTCAGACAAACTGCTTTCTCCTGTCCACAAGCAAAAAGGAAGAGGAAAGAAAGAAGGAAAGAAAGAAAGCTTCAGACTTCTAGTAAGGCTCAAAACAAGAAGAAAAACACCAAAACCACAAGGGAAAAGAAAACCCAGTTTCTTAGGAAACGCAAATGATTTATTATCCAGATATTTGGATAAGTCCTTTTTAAGAAAAAAAAGAAAAAGAAAATGAAAAAACAACACAAAAAAAATAGAAAACGCTTTTCTTGAGTATGGGTGAGTGTGGGCATGCTCGTGGTTCTGGCCATGAGCGTGTGTGTGTGTGTGTGTGTGTGTGTGTGAATCAGGGAGAGAGAGACTGAATAGGGAACACTTTGCTGCTAATGATTTTATCTTAGACTAAATTCTAACAAGGCCTCAGCTTCCACAGTTCTACAGGGTCAGATGAGGTTTGAGCTGTGGTCGCATGTTTCTTTCTAAAATCTTAAGCAGATGCTGAATCAGTAAAGCCAAGGAGCCCTGAGATCTGGCTTGGGGTGGAGTCCTGCCTCCCTCTCACAGCCCCAGGCAGGTGCTCCAAGTCTCGTCTGGGCTCCCAGGAATCCAGATTAAGAGGCCCTGGGATGGAAAATGTTGGCGGGCCAGCCCAGCTGTGAGCCAGGGAGAATTTCCAGTACTGTGGGCTGGTGGCTTCTGGAGAGGGGGCATGGCCCAGAAGGGGAGCCCTAACAGAGAGAGAGAAGTCAGGGATGAGAATGCCCCATGGACACATCTGTCTCCCAGGGTGAGGCCAGCGAGGACACGCCCACCCAGCAGCCTCTAGACCAGGTGGGCTGGAGCAGGTGGGCGTTCTCCTAATGCCCAGGATCTGCCCTTTCCCAGGCTTGGTTACTTCTGTAAAACAGAAGGGGTGGATAAGAGGGCCTCTCTAGCTGCCGAAGCCTTAGCTTCTGGGGTCGGTGTGGCTTTGAGGAACGTGTTAGCAGCCATCCCTGCGGGTGGCATGGGAGGCTGGGAGGTGGCTGCTTGGCTGTGCTTTACACACTGGCCCGGAGTGGAGGAGGAAGGGTGGAGGGCTATTTTCCCAGCTCTGATCTCCACAGGCACCTCCCTGCAACCCTACTGTCACCCTCCCTCCGCAGTCTGACAGAGTTTGAAGGAAGCTTTGACAGGCAGCGTTGCCAGGGTGGAGGGCCTGGCATCCCTTCGCCAGCCTGTTCCAGGATGTTCCAAGGGGCCATCAGGGTCCCTTTTTGGGCCATCTGGTGATGGCTGGAACCAGAATCTTGAGCTGGCACAGAGGCCACGTCAAAGGCCTCTCCTCCTTGGCACCCAAGCCAAAGCAAGTGCCAGCTCTGGGCATTGACCCCAGGGCTTGCCCCAGCAGGTCCATGAGCATCCTGGCCTTTGAAAGTCTGGTCTCCTGGGAGGAAAGCAGGTTTGGGGGCTGTAGTCCCAACCATTGTCCCCAACCTGGCTTCCCTGCCATGCACTAGGGGGCTTATGTATCATAGTGGGATTCTCACCACCCACCAGCCCCCCTGGGGAATGGGTTGGCTGTGGGCAGTCAAGGGCCTGCTGGGTTTGAGAGAGGGTTCCTTTTTATCAGGGCTGCTGAAGGGGCCAGGCCTGCACCGGGCTTGGGCCCCTGAGGCTGAGACCATGGCTCTTCATTACCCCAGTGCCTGTGTGGACGTTGCCTCAGACAAAGGCAGTGAGCCTTCCCTGCCAAGGGTGTCTGTCCAATACAGGCTCAGCATCCCGGCTCGCTCCTAGTCTGAGCTGTGTGGGCCTGTGTGGTAGCTTGAGGGCAGCCTGGAGTCCAAAGACCAGCGTTCAAGCTCCAGCTTTGCCATTAAACCTCTGTGTGACTTCAGGCATATGACTGCCTTCTTGGGGCCTCTTTTCCTTTTTCTACCAAGGCCCCACAGCTGCTGTCTGAGGACTTTTGGGCTCTGATACGTCATTCTAGTCTCCTGATGGGAACGCTAGTGGGTAGAAGTTGACGGTGGTCTGCCATGTCCCTCCTCCGTGCCCCACCCTCAGAAGCATGCTGCTTCCTCAGTGCCCAGGACGGGAGCTCTTGGTGGATGAGGCCAGGCCAGCCCCCCAGGTGCCATTTCTAATCGGATTCCCAGAAATTGTGTACCAGGGCCTGGAGCACAGAACCAATTGGCTGAAGCTTCCTGGGAGGGTTCAAACTGTCCAGCTTTATAATAAAAGCCCGGAAAGGATTTGCTGGCTCCATCAATCTGCCACGGCTGCTGTGACTACGTCTGCAGACTGCCTGCCTCAGGGTGGGATGGACATTTCTCCGCTTATTCAGGCCTGAGAGGTAGCCCCACGCAGCCGAGTACCTTGAGAACCGCAGATTAAGTGCCACTGCAGGAATGCAGGGCCCTCGCGCGCTGTTGACGTCTCTCTCATCTCTGGGGTGTGTTTGTGCGTGTGTGCGTGTGTGCGTGGGCTTTTATCCACGGGCACATCAGCGATCCTCTCCGGGAACGTGACCCCACCTGTGTGTGCATGTGTGACCTCCTCGCGTCCAGGCTGGGCCATCTGGAGGTTGGCGTGCCTGGTTTTGCCCTCTCTGAGTCCACAGGGTCAGTCGGTGTATCTTCTATGTGCCTCTCCCTCGGCCTTCCCTCGCAGTGCCCTGGGCTGCAGAGGGACCCTCCCCACTCCTGGATGATCCAGGACCCTCTGGTCCCTTTTCCCCAGCAACCAGGCAGCTGAGCCAGGTCCCTTAGCAGGCCCTCTGAGGAGAGGTGACCAAGAGCCTGGGTGCAGGGAGCAGCTGTCATGTGGGCCAGGGGCTGGACCACTCGCCTGGGCCATGGACATGGTTCTGTGCTTGGGGCTGCAGGGCTGCAGGGATGGCCCCAATCCCACCTCTGTTTATTCTGTAAACTACAACCTGTAAATAACATTTAGCATTCCTATTGTAACAAAATTAATTTTTATGAAATAAATTATATTTCCTAGTCTAATAAAAAATTCAGGTTGTATTCTGTCTTTTCTTTTTTTTTTTTTTTTAGATTTTTTTGGTATGGACTTTTTTTTTTTTTAACGTCTTTATTGGAGTATAACTGCTTTACAATGTTGTGTTAGTTGATGCTGTATAACAAAGTGAATCAGCTATATGTATATATACATCCCCATATCTCCTCCCTCTTGCGTCTCCCTCCCACCCTCCCTATCCCACCCCTTTAGGTGGACACAGAGCACCCAGCTGATCTCCCTGTGCTATGTGGCTGCTTCCCACTAGCTATTTTACATTTGGTAGTGTATATATGTCCATGCCACTCTCTCACTTCGTCCCAGCTTCCCCTTCCCCTTCTCCCTCTCCTCAAATCCATTCTCTACATCTACGTCTTTATTCCTGTGCTTCCCCTAGGTTCTTCAGAACCAATTTTTGTTTTTTCAGATTCCATATATATGTGTTAGCATACGGTATTTGTTTTTCTCTTTCTGACTTACTTCACTCTGTATGACAGTCTCTAGGTCCATCCACCTCACTACAAATAACTCAATTTCGTTTCTTTTTATGGTTGAGTAATATTCCATTGTATATATGTGCCACATCTTCTTTATCCATTCATCTGGTGATGGACACTTAGGTTGCTTCCATGTCCTGGCTATTGTAAATAGAGCTGCAATGAACATTGTGGTACATTACCCTTTTTTTTTAATAAATTTATTTATTTATTTATTTATTTATTTATTTATTTATTTTTGGCTGCATTGGGTCTTCATTGCTGTGCACGGGCCTCCTCCAGTTGTGGCGAGCGGGGGCCACTCTTCACTGCACTGAGCGGGCTTTTCACCACGGTGGCCTCTCCTGTTGCGGAGTGCAGGCTCTAGGCACGTGGGCCTCAGCAGTTGCAGCACGCGGGCTCAGTAGTTGCGGCTCATGGGCTCCAGAGCACAGGATCAGGAGCTGTGGCGCACGGGCCTAGTTGCTCTGCAGCATGTAGGATCCTCCCGGACCAGGGCTCAAACCTGTGTCCCCTACATTGGGAGGCGGATTCTTAACCACTGCACCACCAGGGAAGTCCCACGTGACTCTTTGAATTATGGTTTTCTAAGGATATAAGCCCAGTAGTGGGATTGCTGGGTCGTATGGTAGTTCAATTTTTAGTTTTTTAAGGAAACTCCATACTGTTCTCCATAGTGGCTGTACCAATTTAACTTCCCACCAACAGGGCAAGAGGGTTCCCTTTTCTCCACACCCTCTCCAGCATTTATTGTTTGTAGATTTTTTGATGATGGCCATTCTGACTGGTGTGAGGTGATACCTCATTGTAGTTTTGATTTGCATTTCTCTCATGATTAGTGATGTTGAACATCCTTTCATGTGTTTGTTGGCAATCTGTATATCTTCTTTGGAGAAATGTCTATTTAGGTCTTCTGCCCATTTCTGGATTGGGTTGTTTGTTTTCTTGATATTAAGCTGCATGAGCTGCTTGTACATTTTGGAGATTAATCCTTTGTCAGTTGCTTCATTGGCAAATATTTTCTCCCATTCTGAGGGTTGTCTTCTTGTCTTGTTTATTGTTTCCTTTGCTGTACAAAAGCTTTTAAGTTTCATTAGGTCCCATTTGTTTATTTGTGTTTTTATTTCCATTTCTCTAGGAGGTGGGTCAAAAAGGATCTTGCTGTGATGTATGTCATAGAGTGTTCTGCCTGTGTTTTCCTGTAAGAGTATTATAGTGTCTGGCCTTACATTTAGGTCTTTAATCCATTTTGAGTTTATTTTTGTGTGTGCTGTTAGGGAGTGTTCTAATTTCATTCTTTTCCATGTAGCTGTCCAGTTTTCCCAGCACCACTTATCAAAGAGGCTGTCTTTTCTCCATTGTATATTCTTGCCTCCGTTATCAAAGATAAGGTGACCATATGTGCACGGGTTTACCTCTGGGCTTTCTATCCTGTTCCGTTAATCTATATTTCTGTTTTTGTGCCAGTACCATACTGTCTTGATTACTTTAGCTTTGTAGTATAGTCTGAAGTCAGGGACCCTGATTCCTCCAGCTCCATTTTTCTTTCTCAAGATTGCTTTAGCTATTCGGGGTCTTTTATGTTTCCATACAAATTGTGAAATTTTTTGTTCTAGTTCTGTGAAAAATGCCATTGGTAGTTTGATAGGGATTGCATTCAATCTGTAGATTGCTTTGGCTGTATAGTCATTTTCATAATGTTGATTCTTCCAATCCAAGAACATGGTATATCTCTCCATCTGTTTGTATCATCTTTAATTTCTTTCAGCAGTGTCTCATGGTTTTCTGCATATAGGTCTTTTATCTCCTTAGGTAGGTTTACTCCTAGGTATTTTATTCTTTTTGTTGCAGTGGTAAACCGGAGTGTTTCCTTAATTTCTCTTTCAGAATTTTCATCATTAGTGTATAGGAATGCAAGAGATTTCTGTGCATTAATTTTGTATCCTGCAACCTTACCAACTTCATTGATTAGCTTTAGTAGTTTTCTGGTAGCATCTTTAGGATTCTCTATGTATAGTATCATGTCATCTGCAAACAGTGACAGCTTTACTTCTTCTTTTCTGATTTGGATTACTTTTATATCTTTTTCTTCTCTGATTGCTGTGGCTAACACTTCCAAAACTATGTTGAATAATAGTGGTGAGAGTGGACAACCTTGTCTTGTTCCTGATCTTAGAGGAAATGGTTACAGTTTTTCACCAGTGAGAATGACGTTGGCTGTGGGTTTGTCATATATGACCTTTATTTTGTTGAGGCAAGTTCCCTATATGCCTACTTTCTGGAGGGTTTTTATCATAAATCGGTGTTGAATTTTGTTGAAAGCTTTTTCTGCATCATATGATTTTTATCCTTCAGTTTCTTAATATGGTGTATCACATTGATTGATTTGCGGATATTGAAGAATCCTTGCATTCCTGGGATAAACCCCACTTGATCATGGTGTATGATCCTTTCAATGTGCTGTTGGATTCTGTTTGCTAGTATTTTGTTGAGGATTTTTGCATCTATGTTCATCAGTGACATTGGCCTGTAGTTTTATATTTTTGTGACATCTTTGTCTGCTTTTGGTATCAGGGTGATGGTGGCCTCGTAGAATGAATTTGGAAGTGTTCCTCCCTCTGCTATATTTGGAAGAGTTTGAGGATAGGTGTTAGCTCGTCTCTAAATGTTTGATAGAATTCACCTGTGAAGCCATCTGGTCCTGGCCTTTTGTTTGTTGGAAGATATTTAATCACAGATTCAATTTCAGTGCTTGTGATTTGTCTGTTTATATTTTCTATTTCTTCCTGGTTCAGTCTTGGAAGGTTGTGCTTTTCTAAGAATTTGTCCATTTCTTCCAGGTTGTCCATTTTATTGGCATATAGTTGTTTGTAGTAATCTCTCATGATCCTTTGTATTTCTGCAGTGTCAGTTGTTACTTCTCCTTTTTCATTTCTAATTCTGTTGATTTTGAGTCTTCTCCCTTTTTTTCTTGATGAGTCTGGCTAATGGTTTATCAATTTTGTTTATCTTCTCAAGAACCAGCTGTTAGTTTCATTGATCTTTGCTGTTGTTTCCATCATTTCTTTTTCATTTATTTCTGATCTGATCTTTATGATTTCTTTCCTTCTGCTAACTTTGGGGGTTTTTTGTTCTTCTTTCTCTAATTGCTTTAGGTGTAAGGTTAGGTTGTTTATTTGAGATGTTTCTTGTTTCTTGAAGTAGGATTGTATTGCTATAAACTTCCCTCTTAGAACTGCTTTTGCTGCATCCCATAGGTTTTGGATCATCGTGTTTTCATTGTCATTTGTTTCTAGGTATTTTTTGATTTCCTCTTTGATTTCTTCAGTGATCTCTTGGTTATTTATTAGTGTATTGTTTAGCCTCCATGTGTTTGTATTTTTTACAGATTTTTTCCTGTAATTGGTATCTAGTCTCATAGCATTGTGGTCAGAAAAGATACTTGATACGATTTCAATTTTCTTAAATTTACCAAGGCTTGATTTGTGACCCAAGATATCTGTCCTGGAGAATGTTCCATGAGCACTTGAGAAGAAAGTGTATTCTGTTGGTTTTGGATGGAATGTCCTATAAATATCAATTAAGTCCATCTTGTTTAATGTATCATTTAAAGCTTGTGTTTCCTTATTTATTTTCATTTTGGTTGATCTGTCCATTTGTGAAAGTGGGGTGTTAAAGTCCCCTACTATGATTGTGTTACTATCAATTTCCCCTTTTATGGCTGTTAGCATTTGCCTTACGTATTGAGGTGCTCCTATGTTGGGTGCATAAATATATACAATTGTTACATCTTCTTCTTGGATTGATCCCTTGATCATTATGTAGTGTCCTTCTTTGTCTCTTGTAATAGTCTTTATTTTAAAGTTTATTTTGTCTGATATGAGAATTGCAACTCCAGCTTTCTTTTGATTTCCATTTGCATGGAATATCTTTTTCCATCCTCTTACTTTCAGTCTGTATGTGTCCCTAGGTCTGAAGTGGGTCTCTTGTAGACAACATATTTATGGGTCTTGTTTTTGTATCCATTCAGCCAGTCTATGTCTTTTGGTGGGAGCATTTAGTCCATTTACATTTAAGGTAATTATTGATGTGTATGTTCCTATTACCATTTTCTTAATTGTTTTGGGTTTGTTTTTGTAGGTCTTTTCCTTCTCTTGTGTTTCTTGCCTAGAGAAGTTCCTTTAGCATTTGTTGTAAAGTTGGTTTGGTGGTGCTGAATTCTTTTAACTTTTGCTTGTCTGTAAAGCTTTTAATTTCTCCATCGAATCTGAATGAGATCCTTGCTGGGTAGAGTAATCTTCATTGTAGGTTTTTCCCTTTCATCACTTTAAATATGTCCTGCCATACCCTTCTGGCTTGCAGAGTTTCTGCTGAAAGGTCAGCTGTTAACCTTATGGGAATTCCCTTGTATGTTATTTGTTGCTTTTCCCTTGCTGCTTTTAATATTTTTGCTTTGTATTTAATTTTTGATAGTTTGATTAATATGTGTCTCGGCGTGTTTCTATTTGGGTTTATCCTGTATGGGACTGTCTGCGCTTCCTGGACTTGATTGACTATTTCCTTTCCCATTGTGGTTTTTTTTTTTTTTTTTTTTTTTTTTTTTTTTTTTTTTAATTTTATTTATTTATTTATTTATTTATTTATTTATTTATTTATGGCTGTGTTGGGTCTTCGTTTCTGTGCGAGGGCTTTCTCTAGTTGCGGCAAGTGGGGGCCACTCTTCATCGCGGTGCGCGGGCCTCTCACCGTCGCGGCCTCCCTTGTTGCGGAGCACAGGCTCCAGACGCGCAGGCTCAGTAGTTGTGGCTCACGGGCCTAGTTGCTCCGCGGCATGTGGGATCTTCCCAGACCAGGGCTCGAACCCGCGTCCCCCGCATTGGCAGGCAGATTCTCAACCACTGCGCCACCAGGGAAGCCCCCCATTGTGGTTTTGATTTGCATTTCTCTAATGATTAGTGATGTTGAGCATCCTCTCATGTGTTGGCAATCTGTATATCTTTGGAGAAATGTCTATTTAGTGGTTTGGACAATTTTTAAAGTCTTTATTGAATTTGTTGCAATATTGCTTCTGTTTTATGTTGTGGTTTTTTGGCCTTGAGGCATGTGGGATCTTAGCTCCCTGACCAGGAATTGAACCCGCACCCCCTCCATTGGTAGGCGAAGTCTTACCCACTGGACTGCCAGGTAAGTCCCATCGGCTGTCTTCTTGAATGTCTTTCTATCAGCAATTGGGAATGACCTTCCTGCTTTTCTCAAAATTCCACAAGTTAGGGGCCAGGAGGTCATTGCCAGAGCTCTTTGAGCTCCTGGAAGTGATCAAGTTCAACTGCCTAATTTTACAGAAGGGAAGACTGGCCCAGAGAGGGATAAGAACTTCCCCATGGTCACACAGCAAGTCAGAGCCCATGCTACCTCTGGATCCCAGTCCCTGCTCCTCAGCCAGTGCTCTCAGTGCGTAAGCATTCATGGGATGTGTTCAGGAGTCAGTCATTTGAGCCTGTCATGGGCTAGGTGGTGGGCGGGAGGAGCAACAGACATGAAGCCCTCAGCATCCCTGTCTGCCTCTGAGAAGTTCAGAAGGGTGTTTCCCAGCTGGGGCTGAGGCTGAGGTCAGTTGAGAGCACTCACCTGAGACATAAGAAAATCATGCCAGCAGAAAGGGAATGATGGGAGGGCTGGGATTATGTGACTTTAGACCCAAGGCTGTCATGCATGGTTGGGCTTAATCACTGGACAAGAATGCCATATCTAAGGGGGAGGGTGGTGCCATTCCTACACAGATTGTACATTTATGTATTTACTATGAGATATCTCCAGCAGATGGCAGTAAAAGTTCTTGTTCTAATAACATCAACACATTGGTTTTAATTTTCCTATAGATGGAAATGTCTTTATTTATTTATTATTTATTTTTGGCTGCATTGGGTCTTCATCGCTGCCCGCGGGCTTTCTCTAGTTGCAGTGAGCGGGGGCTACTCATTATTGTGGTGCGCGGGCTTCTCGTTGTGGTGGCTTCTCGCTGCAGAACACGGGCTCTAGGCATGTGGGCTTCAGTAGTTGTAGCACATGCGTTCAGTAGTTGTGGCTCGTGAGCTCTAGAAGGCAGGCTCAGTAGTTGTGGCACTTGGGCTTAGTTGTTCTACAGCATGTGGGATCTTCCTGGACCAGGGCTCGAACCCATGTCCCCTGCATTGGCAGGCGGATTCTTAACCACTGCACCACCAGGCAAGTCCTGGAAATGTTTGAGGGGATTTCTTTTTGCTAATTTGCACAAAGGTGTCATCTGGCTGGCAGTGGCCCTGGTCCCCTCTACCCTGTAGACCTCAGGTCTCCCTGTGTGAATTGAGTGTGGTCCCAACATTATCCAGCATGCATTGCCTGCTCTGTGGGTAAATTTTGTGATCTCTAAAGTTTGGGGTAAGAGCACCCTCTGGCTTCGTAGTAGAGAGTCACAGCACATTAAAGGCTCTGAGAAGGCCTGTGTGAAGAAGCTGGTCTCATAATGCAGGGTGTCCCACATGTATTTGGCCATGGCACCCTTTTTTATTTTTAAAATTGTTATTGGAGTATAGTTGATTTACAATATTGTGTTAGTTTCAGGTGTACAGCAAAGTGAATCAGTTATACATATACATATATCCACTTTTTTTTAGATTCTTTACCATATAGGCCATTACATATTATTGAGTAGAATTCTCTGAGCTATACAGTAGGTCCTTATTAGTTATCTATTATGGGATCCTTTTCAAAACTTTTCATGCCCTGAAGGGCCCTGCCAGCTTTGACTTTCAGGGACCTGTGGCTCTAAGGTGTATGCCAAGGATGGCCTGTCTGTCCCACTGTGGGTAGGGAGCACCTGAGGTCTGGGTCCTCTGCAAGTTTATGGCCTAGTGGGGGAGGCGGGGGAGGCAAGGCACATACACATACACGCACACAGACCCACCACTCAGATTGTCATCATTTTCTGGGGACCCAGAGTACCTGGAGCCATCACATTCGTGTGTGTGTGTGTGTGTGTGTGTGTGTGTGTGTGTCTGTATGTAGGAAAGGAAAGGGGTAATAGCCTGAGGTGGGGCAGCAGCCCAGGGAGGGGGTGGGCAGGGTCAGGTAGAGGGAAGTTATTTTGTACAGGTAGCCCCCATAGGCAGGTAGATTATCTAGGGTACCCCCAGGAGTCAAGGGTACCCTTTTAAAACTTCTCACCCTCTGCCCACCACCTAAGCAGGAGGGCCTTGTTTGCCACCTGCTCCTTGGTGGGGTGCAAAGAGTTCCAGCCTGGGAAGCAGGAGACCTGGGTTCTAGTCCTGATGCTAAGGGGGTCACTATCCCTCGCCAAGCCTCAGTTTCCTCATCCATGAAATGGAGGCCTTTGACCTGCTGCTCTGTAAGTTTCCTCTGGCTGCTGTAGTGCTGTCATTTGGGGCTGGGGGGTCCTCGTTCTAGGCAGGGGTGTGACAGCCCCACCCCTTGGACCCTCCTCTGTCACTGTCCCAGGGTGGATGATGGAAAACCAGGGGCAGGCAGAAGATGGGCTAGTTCCACCCCTGTGACCGAGTAGCTGCCCAGTGAGATGCCCTAGAGCAGAGCAGTGAGGTGAAAAGGCTGCCACACATGCCAGCCAGCCTGGCACAGCCAGCAATCTTCAGGCCACCCGCTGTTGCCCCTGAAGTGTTGCTGGGTCTGGACGGGCCACGGGCTGCCCCTTCCTCCACTAGGGACCAAAAGGAGAAAAAATCCATTCCAACCCCAGCCGACGCCTTGAGATCAGACTCCGGAAGGCCTCATCCACTGCCGTTTAGCAAATTTTTGAAATTTTGCCCATTTTAATTCAAAATATGATAATGCTTATGGTTTAAAAATTAAAGTACAGAAGAATAGGTGAAAAGTAGATCCTCCTCCTCCTGTCTCACCCCCTTCCCTCCCACCCTCCCCAGTCCCCAGTCCTCCCCCATGGAGGCAATTGCTACTTTTCTTATATATCGCCTCAGGAAGATCTATGCATATACAAACATACATTTGTTCATGTAAATATTTAAATATAATGGGTTTGATTCAAGAGTCTCAAGCCCTCAAGGTATAAACATGAAATAGTTTTATTTTTCCAATAACTGCTCAGATACTCATTTTGTTGACACCATCTTTCCCCGCTGGATAGCAGCCTCCCTTAATGATATCTCCATGGAGGTCCCTAACTTTTCTCTCCCTTGCTGTTGTTAAGACAGATTCATTTTTGTTGCTAAGGCTCAACCCATCCATCCTGGAACTCCAACCTCCTCTTCAACTAAGGCCCTGGTAGCGCCCTCTACAGGCCACTGGGGGCTGCGCTGCCTGTTCTCCACACCTCCCCCTTGACCTCCCATTGCGCCCCCATTCACTGCCTTGGCCAACAATTCCCTGCTCCCAACAGCGGGTTGTCTTTCTCCCTCCTGACCTCCTCCCTTGTCACTTCGTCAGAAAAGCTGCCCTCAAGCAAGCTGTCGCCTCCTGTACCAGGTACAAGCATCTCACACCAAGGCCCTGGCCTTCCCTGAACTAGGTTCTTGGAGAGTTTAGGGACTGTTCTCAACAGGTCGCCATTTCTAACCATAATCCCTGCCCTGGATCAACACTGCAGGGACAGGAGGCGCTTGAGATTAGGAACCGCCAGGCCCTGATATTTCAACACACAAACTGGTGGGGCAGGCAGAGGCCCCCACGCTGCTGCCCATCTCACTCGGCCCAGTGCCCCTCACTGCTGGGTGCCAGGTCCGGGCAGCACACATGGCTCTCGGAGCCACGGCCTAGAGGGAAACAGGGAAACCAGTGGGCAAGGGGACCGCTGAAGCTCAGAGAGGCTCCAACTAAGCCTGGGGTCCACAAAGACTTTCTGGAACAAATATGTTTTAGAATGCTGGGGCTGGTTTCCCTCAGACAGTTTCTCAATTATGCGTTTTGTGGAAGACGCTTTTAGGCAAAAGTCAGCAGCAATTTTCTTTTATGAAACTTCTTACAAAGGGAAGATGCTATTGTCCTTTTATTTAGCAGCTGATGGGCCAGATATGAAGGCTGCTGTCTGCCGGAGGTGCTGAAGTGGCCTCAGGGCCCTACTTGGGTGTGTGCATGAGTGTGAGGGGTGTGTGCTGGTGTCCTCTTAATGACCCTAACCTGGGAGTTGGGGGGGTGGGTGGGTGCAGGGAGGGGGGTGGCACCAGCAAGTCTGTGCTATTCCAGCAGCCCCGAGGGGCTGGCCCAGCCCAGGCCTCACTGTGGGTGACTTGAATCTGCCCATCCCAGCTCCTCGGCCTAAGAAGCTTCCTCAAGGAGAGGGTCTGGATATCTGGAAATTCAGTCACTATTTGTTGATCTAATCCATAGACCTGCACAGCACAGGGAGTGCCGGGGGGAGTGAATCAGACCTGGACTCAGCCCTCAAGCCGCTCGGTGGAATAAAAAGTGAATTCTCGTAGTGGGTACACCAGGACCAAGCAGCAGCCAGCCTGAGAGGGACACCAACAGAGCACGAGGGAGCACGAGGAAGGGAGGGGTCACCAGCTGGCCCGCCTTGAAAGGTGTGGAATCTAGGCAGGTGGAGATGGGGTGGAGGGCTGGGTCCAAGGGACCACCAGGTGGCAAGAATGGCGTGATGACAAGTACGGAGGTGAGAAAGCCCATAGTGGAGCAAAGGGCTCGTGGAGTCAGAGAAGGGGCAGGGTCAGTCTGGGAAGGACAGAGGGGCCGTGCTGACCCACCTGCCACAGGGGCATAGCTCCCCATAAGGCCACCCACTCGAGGTTCACCCACGGATCTGCTCCCTGAGGCCAGGGGTCAAAAAGAAACGTCTCCAGGATCCATGCTGCTCGGTCATGTGAACAAGAGAGGCAGCCTTATTAACACTTCACAAAGAAATGTGCCCTCTCGGCTGTTTCCTGAAACATATAGGCTGTCTCAGCATACTGCCCACTTTCCACTGTCATTAGCAGCACGGGTCTCAAGGAAACAGGACGGTAAGTGTTCTGTTAAATGGCCTCTCTCATTTGGGCTCAGCGCAACAGGGAGGTGCTAGGGGGAAGTGGCGACTGTGGCTCACCCGAGACCCCACAGCCCACCCGAAAGGGAGGCCCTCACTACGGGCTCAAACGGTGGCTGCCAGGCAGGGGTGAGCACCCAGGGCTGCTCCAGGCTCCTGCTCTTAGAAACCAGAAACCAGGATTAGGATTTGCATGGGAAATCATTCCATTTGTAATCTTTGGCTCAAATTTCTTTAAATACTGGGTAGGCCAAACAAGGCCCACCCAGTCTGGGACCTGCTAGGTAGTGGGAGCTGCGGAGAGGTTTTGTAGCAGTGGAGGGTCAGGCTCAGAGCTGCTCTGGTTCAGGGCTCTGCTGCCTGAGACAGGGTCCCGAGCCCCTGGCCCTCTCTGCAGACTGCCGAGAGGCCCCTGCCTGGGCGTTGCTTTCCCCCAGCTGCATCAGAAGGACAGTGGCACCTGCCCCAGTCCCCCTCCTGCATCCCTCCATGGGATGGCAGCCTCGGCTGGTCCTCTTCCCAGGAGCCTCTCCTCTGCCTGATGAAACCCAGGGCAGGGCTAAGCTGCCAGCCCTCAGGTCCCAGCGATTCCCCTATGACCAGGAGCTCAGGGACAGATGCCCTGCACTCACACCGGTAAATGCTGTGATAACCCAAGGGGGTTACACTGGGCAGGGAAGCCCCTGAGAACTGCAGGGGCTCATTGGGATCCATTTCATGGACTTCTAGGATGGCAGAGGTGGGGGTCCTTGGCCATTATCTAATCCACCCTCACCTGATGCCAGAATTCCCTTCAAAATGGCCCACACATGGGCTTGACCAATCTCTGCTTGAATACTTCCAGAGTTAGGGAACTCATCACTTATTAACAGTAATAATAACAGCTGACATTTGAGTGCTTACTTATTTTCACTGTAGGGGCTGATTTTAGGAACCAACAGGAATAAGTCTAAGTCTTCTAGTCCCTGAAAGCTTATCAAATATTTGAAAACAGCTCTCATGGTCCACCCTGGAGCCATTTCTCCCCCATCCACTACTGCAAAGGTCACAGGTTCCAGCTCATGTCACTAGTAATGTCTCATTTCTTCATCCAGGTGCTGGTGGCATGGATGCATCCATTGTGTAAACATTCATAAACTCTACACTTATGATTTTTACACTAGGCTATATGTAGGTTATACTTCCATCAGAAAACGTCAAACAAGAACACAAAAGAAACAGTGGAAAGAATGCATTAAGGAGTGTGAGGTTGAAGGTGCAAGAAAGAGAAGGATCAGTGGATCCTGAAAGGCTCCTGAGCTGGTGGAAGGGGAGGGGTTGGGATCTGGAGCCGGAGGGGGAGCAGACTTAGGACAGAGAGGGCAACTTCCCTGTTGTAACTGGAAAGATAGAGAGAAAAACAGGAGCAGATGGGAGCATATTTGGTGCTGAGAAATGAGGAAGTTCCTCTCTGGTGGCTTCTGTTTTCTCTGCCAAGTAGGAGGCAGGAGGCAAGGCCATCTCAGGATGGGGTGTGTCCAGGTGTTTGAGGTGAGTGGAGAAGGAAGATGGCAGCCCTTCCTGTGGAGAGCAGAAACTAAGACGTGTCGTGGGACTGCCGGTATCCTGAAGGCCCATCCCAGGTTGGTGACATGAATTTAGAGTGGAGCCACTGGCCTGCTGGGGACTTTCTCCAGCAAGGCTCTTCTGCTCAGGTGTAGGTGGGTTCACCTGGGGTTTGGCCGGCAGTGCCACTGGGAGACGAGGGGCGTGGGAGTTGAGGGTATTGCCAAGATGTTACTGAAATGATGGGCTATGGGATCTAAGCTGGTTCAGGCTGGAAGGAAGATGCCCAATGCAGGGAGGGGAGACAGATGGGGTTGGGGGCTGGAGCCTCCAGGAGGTCCAGAACATTCCCCAAAGGGAGCAGTTGAGCAAAGCAGAGGAGAGGTGGTTTGAGCCAGAAAGGTGGTTAGGACTTGAACTAGTGATGTGGGAGCAGAGAGTTATGGGTCAGCAGTTATGGACGATTCCTTATCTCTCAGGAGCCACGTGCCCTGCTTTGGGGCCCAGGAAATCCTAGAAAGCAGGAAATGCACAGAGTCAGCCCAGCCTGGGAGCATGGCAGTGACAAGGAAAGGCCACGAGATGGCAGCATCAGCCTGATGAAGCCTCAGCCTCCACCTGGTGGCCTTCCTGCTGTGCAGGCTCTTATTGCTTAATTGCCTACAGGTTTTAAGGCTTTGGGTGAAATGAGGAGTTTATGGGAGCCTCCTCCCCACTCCCAACCTCCTTTCATGGAACCCCTGACTGAGTTCTGGAAGCAGAAAGGCGTTGATTTGAATCTTGGCTCTGTCGCTTATCAGCTGCATGACTCTGAACAAGGTACTAACCTCTCAGCACCCTGGGTTCTTCATACGTAAAATGAGGCTAACCAGAGTACCGACCTCACGGGGTTGTGTGTTAGGCTCAAGGAGATGGTCGCTGGGGGGAGGGGGAGGGCAGCCAGAGCTTTTTGAGAGCAATTGTTACTACTTACAGGGCCCCCCTCTGGGCCTCATAGAAGGCTGTTAGGTTGGGATGATCAGAGGAGGGAACCCAGACTTGTCTTCCTAGGGATGCCTAAACAGCATCCAAGCCCAGGGCCATCTGGCTCCAGTTCTGTCCACCACACCAGGCGGCCTCCCCAGCCAGTCCTTAGCAACACATCCCAGCTCCCTGGGGCCAGGAGCAAGTCCCTTTGTAATAGTGAGATGGCTTCTGTCCAGCACTCAGAACTTTCAGGGTATTTCCAAGCCAAGGAGTGACAGGATGCTTTCTCATAGCGCCGAGAGTTGTAAAATATCAACCCAGTGGAGAGCACTTTGGATGTTTTGAGTTTTCCTTCCTTCCTTCTCCTTTCTTCCTCCCTCCCTTCTCTTTCCCTGCCCTCCTTCTTCTCCTTCTCCTTCTTATTCTCCCTCACCTCCTCCTTTCTCTCCCCCCTTCTTTTTCTTCTTCACGTGCATTTCAGAACAATGATGATGCCCAGTGGCTGTGCAGCAGTGTACTGTTTACAAATATTTCCCTGACATTCTCTGGCGATGCCTGCAACAGGCATCAACTCCGCCCACTTGCAATGCCTCTATGCCTCATCCCCACCCCAGACACAGAGTAGAGGGCCCTCCAGGCAGGAAAGTGTTGCTACTCCATTCCTAGGCCTTATCAAAGGAGGCCTCCACAGCCAGCCCACAACAACATGGGGCCAAGGGAGCGGATCCCACCAATCACTGGGGCCTGCCCACTTGCCCAGCCGTTCCCACCCCCTCCCTGGTCCTGGAATCGGTCTGCTCTCGAGTTGGCTGCAGCCGCAGGGTTTCCTGTATCCTCTGCCCTTGCCAGCCTGTCCCCCCAGGGAGAGCACAAGTTCCTCTAAAGCAAGACCCCAGCCCTTGGCACCTTTGGGTCTTTGCACTGTTTTTACTCTCAACACTTTTGACAACAAATGTGGTGGGTTTCTTTTTTCTTATATACATACCAACAACAAATTCTCCAACTCTCTGGAAACCAGCTAGGTGTCCTACAATTCAATTCAATTCAATTCTGACACTAACTACATGGAGCCCCAGACCCCACAGGTTGAGGGCTCGGTCCCATGAGGCTGCCCCCACTTCAGACTCCAGTCACAAGTATGGGGTACCCAGGGTGCCCAATCTTCTGTCCAACTTGGTGACAAAATCGAGGGTTCCCACACATCCCCTTCACTTTCAATAATTTGCTAGAACGGCCTATAGCACTCAGGAAAACAGTTAACTTACTATCACTGGTTTATTATAAAGGATACAAATGAACAGGGTACCAGGTCCAGAGCTTCTGTCCCCATGCAGTTGGGGTGTGCCACCCTCCCTGCAGGCGGATGTGTTCGCCAACCCAGCAGCTCTCTGAACCCCCATCATTTAGGGGTTTTTCTGGAGGTTCATCATGTAGGAATGATTAATTAACTCATTGGTCATGGGTGATTATGTCATCTCCAGCCCCACTCCCCTCCCTGGAGGGGGGGTGTGGAGCTGAAAGTTCCAACCCTCTAATCCCTGGGTGGGTTCCTCTGGTGCCACCAGCCCTCATCCAGAAGCTATCTGGAGCCCACCAAGCCCACCTCATTAGCATAAATTCAGGTAAGGTTGAAAGGGGCTCATTATGAACAACAAAAGACTCTTCTATCACCCCCACTACTCAGCAAATTCTATGGGTTTCAGACAGTCGAGTCCGGAACAAGGGAACAGACCAAATATATATTTCTGATTCTAACACAGTATCATGGGGCCCCATTGCAGGGCAGGGGCACAGAGTAGGTCTGCTTAATGAAGGAAGTACAGTGTTCTGTGAGCCTCACCATGAAACAAGGCTGCCACTTCCCCCGGCCCCGAAAGCCGCCAGCACTGAGCCCACCCCTGTGGGGTCAGGGGCATCTCCGCAGGGGTTTTAGGACCAGACAGAGCTGGTGTTACATCCCAGCTCCATCTGGGCTTCCCACAAACCCAGCTTTCACGGGTCCCTCCGTAATAGGGGCACAAGGCGACGCCGGCCCCTCAGGGCATGTGACAATAATGAGACAGTGGATGTCAGGGGCACAGCAGAGAGAGGGTAGGATAAAGGTGGCTGCCTTGGCCTGTAATTTAGACAGGAAGGTCTGGCGGCTGGTGGGAGGGC
This sequence comes from Balaenoptera ricei, assembly GCF_028023285.1. Classification (NCBI taxonomy): domain Eukaryota; kingdom Metazoa; phylum Chordata; class Mammalia; order Artiodactyla; family Balaenopteridae; genus Balaenoptera; species Balaenoptera ricei. The sequence continues at coordinate 63,261,174 of NC_082654.1, read as the reverse complement.
CTGGTGGGACCGGGATGGTCCTGAGGACTGCGTGCTGTCGGCCCAGCTACTCCCCTGCCTCAGCCAGACAACGAGCCTCTGGAAGGTGTTGGCACACGGGAGGGTCCCTGAGGCGGCGCGGGATGTGGGGTGCGGGGAACAGCAGGGGATCAGGGAGGAGCGGGTGAGACTCTGCAGGAGTCTGGGGGCGGGTGGAGAGCTCTTCCGGGTCCTGGGGAGCAGGGCTCTGGGAAATGATGGGCTCGGGCTCCACTGTGGAGAAGCAGCTGCGGCAGCACCACGCCCGCCTGCACAGTGCACCTGGCGGCCCGGCGTCTCACTCCCTCCACCTGTGAAATGGGGCAGTCGCGCAGGGAGCGCCCGAAGGAGAAAGGTTTGCAAACCCGGAAGCGCCGGCGGTGGTGGGCGGGGCGGGGCGGGGCCTGGAGGCGGAGCCCGGCCTGCGGCCCCACAGAGCCCAGAGTCTTCGTAGTGGCCGCGGTAAGCGGGGAGGCGGCGGCGGCGACGCGGCGGCGACAGTAAGTGCGGGCCGGCGGTCAGGCGCGGGTCTGGTCCCCGCCCAGCTCTTCAGGCTCCCGGTCGCCCCTGGGCTCGCGCAGTCGGCGGCCTCCCGCCGCGGCCCTCCTTGGGGGCTCCACGGGAGCCTCAGGACCCCGGCCTCTGTCTTGGCGCCTCTCGCTGTGACCCCTCTCCCCAGCGTCCCTCCCCTTCCTCTCTGCTCTCTCCTCCTCCCCCTACTTTCCTCTCACTTTCCCTCTTTCGGGGTCTCTATCTTCTTTCTCCCCCAGATTCTCTACCCTCCTCCCCATGGATTTCCTGAGACTGGACCTCACCGCCTGGATATGGGGGGCCTGGGTATGGGCAGGTCAGCCCAGAGTATCCAGAAGGTGGCTGACTGTCCAAACTGGGAAGCCTGAGGCTGGGGGTGTCCGCAACCCCAAGGCAGATTCTGCCATGTACTCTGGGTGGCACCGTGTGTTTCCCAGCAGTGCTTTCCCGTAGGTTAGCTTCACCAGCCCCCCTGCCCCCATTTCATAGGTGAGGAAATAGAGACACAGAGGCGAGATTGACTTAGCCAGAGTCAGTCAGAAACTTCCTGGAAACCAGCACCCAGACCCGGAGGATGGTCCGCAGTGACTCCAGGCCCCGCGGGTTTCTGCTGCTTTGTGCAGGGGCTGCCCCTTGCCCCAGGTCACCCAGGACGGGAGCAGGGCTGAGCCCAACCAGCCCCTACAGGTGCCTGAGGAGCACTCCAGGCCACAGCCAGGCCACAGCCAGCCCACCAGCCGAGGCTCTCTTCCTTACCTTTCTTTTTAATCCAAAAGCCAGCAGCTAGTTTTCATAAAGAGTAATAAGACTTTGCTCACTCCAGTGCCTTGGCCTGTGACCTGGGTGAGAGGAAATTCCAGACTCCTTCAGAAGCTTTGTCAAGGCTGAATGGTCCTGGACAAATAGATGCCTGGAGCTGAGAATGGACTCTGGCAGAGGGTGGCCTGGGTGACCGAGCTGTTGGCCCCTGCACCCACCCTTGGAGCTGGAGCATCTGGAAGGAACCACTTGGTCTCTGTTGTCCTACGTGGGTCATAATTTTTACATTTTAAACACTAATTTAGAAATGGTGTGTGTGTGTGTGCACGCATGTGCATGTATGGCCACACTGTCTGGTTAGTGCTGAGCTCCCTGTGAGCAAAGCTGGGAAAGGGCTCTGCTCAACCAGGGGAGTCTAAGATAGACTCGCTGACTCGGATGCTCCGGGTGTCCGGCATCCTCCTGCCTGCCTGCTGCAGGGTGGACGCTGCCCCAGCAGGGGAAAACATCCTGGCTGCCCAGAGTCTGTTCATTCAGCAGACACTGATGAGGGTGCCCCGCAGTGCTGCCTTCACCTCTGCTCACAACTCACTGGCCAGGAGACCTTCCAGAAAGTCTGTACTTCGAGCCAGCAGACAAGGGTGCACGTTGCCAGCCACCTGCCTCCCAGGGACGCCAAGGAGTCCACGTGGGCCTCAGACTGCTTGGCTATGTAACCTCACTCTTACTGTGTGACTTTGGGCAAATTACTCAACCTCTTTGAGGCTCACTCTTCACCTGTGAAATGGGTCTTAGTGTACTACCTACTGTACTGGGCTGTTGTCAGCCTCAGGTGCTAGGTACAGACCTTGACACGCATGAGTACTGGATTTAATTTTAACTATCGGGAATTCTTGCTGGTTGAATGTGGGACAAATCAAGTGACTTTAAGTCCTCATTCTTTGCTTCTGATAAAAAGGAGACGATAATTCCTGTCCTGCCTAATTCCGGGAAATGTTGTGAGGCTCTCCTGAAATAGTAGCGGAGCCTGATAAGGCTCTGTACCTCTGTGACAGAGTGTTCCCATCTCACCTGGCCTGGCTTGATGCTCTGAGTTAAGGCTCAGACTCCTATGTGAGCCGAGATGCATTGATTTGTTTATTGCAGAAGGGACTACAGAGTATCCCATCCTCAGCTTTATGGAAATATTTCCCATTTATCAAGCTGCTGCCATGGCCTAGGTGCTATATAGAGCATAGAAGTAGGCATGCTACCTTGCAGCCAAACTCCGCAGCCAGCCAGCCAGGTGACAAGCCCAGGATGGCAGGGAAGATGCTGACGTTTGTCAGCATTGCCAGCCAGTTGCAGTTTACAAAAACCATTGTAAAAAGGCTTCCCTGGGTTTGCAGATGGGGATGGGGAAGGTGAGGCTCAGAGCATGGTGACTTGCCCAAGGCCATGTACACAGTTGTTACTGGCAACCCAGAATCTTCAGTTTGTCTTAGCTGCTACCACAGATGGGGAGTTGCTGTCTCATGGTGGGATGTGATGAACAGAGGTGGGGGCCCAGGCCGGAGCTGCAAGCCCAGGCTTGGCCATTGGCCTGGTCTGTGACCCGTTCTTTGGACCTCGGTTTCCCCACAAATGAAATGAGAGAGTGGACTTCTGGATGTTTCAAACCAGCTTCTGGGGGCAGCTCTAGGCACCATGAGTTGTTTTTTTTTTTTTAATATTATTTAATTTGAGTGCCTTTATTTTTGTTTATAATTTTATTTTTGAACAGATAATACATTCACAAAGTTCAGAATTTGAGAGGCACAGAAGAGTATGCAGTGAAGTCCCCACCCTCCCCATCCCCAGCCTCCCACCTCAGAGGCAACCACCGTTTGAAATTTTTTGTGTGTCCTTCCAGAGGATATACGTACATATGTGTGTATTTTCTCCTTCCCATCTACCCCATCCCTGCTTTTTTGCGCAAATAGTACCATATTCTGCACACTTTTCCTGCTCCTTACTTTTCTCACATAAAGTTGAAGTTTAGAGAGCATTGTGTGCTCATCAGGGGTCCTAATTCCTTTTGTTATGGCTGCTTAGAAAGTATGCCTTGAGACCAGATTTGCCCTTGCAGATTGATTGCCACAGGCCCCACCATGCCGCATTGCCTTACTCCCCGCTACCCCACAATTATTTGCTACTCTGTTGCCCTTGTATGGACTGGGGGGAACCTGAGGTCACTTACAGTGTGACATCTTGTCCTTCTCCCTAATCTTGAAACCTGAAGCTCTCGAACCACGCCTTGGTGACCCTGTAGACCTCAGAGTGGGGACATAGTCAGCTCTGTAGGACGGGTGAGTCCCGGCCTCAGCTTCTGATCACCTGCCCCATCTCTGCTTCTTTCTCTGCTCCTCTCTCTGCTCCAACAGTGGCCATCGTCTCAGAAGATGACGTTCCTCAAAGCTCCAACTCCACCTACAGAACTGCAAGCAGCTCTCTCCGAGCTGACCAAGAAGCACTGCTTGAGAAGCTGCTGGACTGCCCACTGCCCGGCCTGCAGAGGCCCAAGGACCGCTTCAGTGGTACCTACATCATCTTCTTCAGCTTGGGCATTGGTGGCCTGCTGCCATGGAACTTCTTTGTCACGGCCCAAGAGTACTGGATATTCAAACTCAGCAACTGCTCCAGCCCAGCCACAGGGGAGGAGCCTAAGGGCTCGGACATCCTGGTAAGGCGTGTTCCTCCTGGGAGGCGGTGAAGGGTGACTTCATTTGGGTGCACCCTTCCAGGGAGGCTTGCAGTGTCCTAAGAGTATGGATGCAAATTGGGAAGCTGTGTGGAGTATAGTACGTAGATGGAATTCACTTCAGCCCTAAAACACGCTCTGTGTTGTGTTTGAGGCCTCATGCTTCACGTGGCAGGGGAAGATGGAAATGGATAAGACACAGTCCCAGCCTTCACATTGCTTAGTATTTAACTTGGGGAGGAGATGCAAATGATGATTCTGTGCAGTGTGGTATGGTAACCAAGAATCCAGAGTCCATGCCTCCAGGGGTTTGAAAGGGTGGATATAATAGTGCTAAGTTCAGCTGTGAGATGCAGAAAATTCCATAAGAGCAGTGGCTACCACAAGATAGAAGGTCATTTTTCTCTCATGTGCAAGTCTGGAGGGGGCCAGCCCAATGCTAGTGTGATGTTCCATGTTGGCACGAACCTAGTTACTCCACCATGTGTAGCTTCCATGTTCTAGATCAGTTCATAGTCCAAGATGGCTGTTAGGGTTCTAGCCATTACATCAAATAAGAAGAGGAAAAGGACAGGCATAAGAACATAAACACTCTGGGAAGTAAAACACATTGCTTTTGCTCATATCACATTGGTCAGTCATGTGACCACAAGCACTGCAAAGGAGGCTGGGAAATGTAGTCTTTAAGTGTTGTCTTTATCCCAGAGAACCATGTACCCAGCTCAGATAGGAGTTTGTGTAGTTATGGAAGATGGGGAATTGAAGACTGGGCGTAAGTAGTCTTGTCATTAGGGGAGAGATCTCTGCAACTTAGAAGAATGGGGAGGAGACATTCCAGGTAGAAGGAGAACTCTGAGCTATGGCAGGTTGGGAGGAAAGTTCAGATGTCTATGAGGAACAGTGAAGCGTCTGGTTTTGCTATATGTGGGGTGCGCATAAGAGAGAAATAAGGCTTGAGATAATTTACTGGGCCTTGAAGGCTTTGCTTGGGCCTTGAATGTCAAGGTGAGGAATCTCAGTTTGGATGGCAGTGGCATCAAGCCCTCTCTCTCCACCTGGGGCTGCTCATTTTGTGGGGTGACTTTTCCCACGGGCAGGGAGAGTGTTAAAGAAAAAATTATTCTGCCACTTGTTAAAGCGGTAAGGAAACCTTTACTCAAGACTGTTGCAGTAAGGGAGAGAGATTGGGCTCAGCTCCAAATACTGCAAGGACAAGCGGGGATTTATAGCTAAGGAGCAAAGTGAGGGGGTTAGTGGTTGGAACGTTACTAAGAGGAATCATCAGGGTAGAGGGATTTTTTTTTCCTCATAAATTAAGGTTTCATTATAATTTGGTTTAGTATAAAAATTGTCACTAACCTTACTTAGAAAGTAGCCATAGAATTTGAGAATTATTTCTTTTTTTAATGTTGACGTATAGTTAATTTACAATGAAGGGTAGGGGGATTCTTGCTAAAGGCAGGCCAAAGACATAGACACCAAGGGTGGGGGATGAAGAACTTGATCAGATCTCGAGGGTGATAAGATATCAAGGGTGGGGGGATTCTCCATAAACTGACTTAGCAGGATTCTTGCTAAGACTGAGCTGGCAGGTGGAGATAGGACAGGGGCTAAGGTCCAGGTTTGGTAGAAAAGAGGGCTCAGTGTGGTTAATGTTTGTCAGGAGCCTCAGTTTCCGCAGCTGATCTAGGGCAGGGTCTGCTCTCTCTTGAAAGCTCATGAATGGGGGAAGCAGGGTGCTCTAAAGGCATGCCAGGCTGGGGGTTGCCAGCTGCCCCTCTCCTCCAGGGGCGCCCCAGGGGACAAGAAGAGGATACCCTAGCAGACCCTAGCCATACCCCTCAACTGGCCTAGGAGTTGGCTCGCCACCCCTTTTCTGAGAGCACCTTTGAAATCCCTGACCTAACCCCACGGAACTTTCAATGAGTCTGATGCATTGACTGAGGCATCCCTATTGTCTGTCTGGAAGGGCTCTACCACGGCTACGCAGTCGAATCACCCAGGGAGCTTTTAAAAAATTCCAATCTGGGCCCTACCCCAGAGATTCTGATTGAATAAGGCCGAGGTGAGGTGTGGACATGGGCATTTTAAGACTTCACACTGCCTCCTCCAGCCCCAACCCCTTGATTCTGACACCCTGTGAGGGCCTCTCCCTGTTAACTGAGGAATTCACAGCCGCCTCCAGAGGCCAGAGCCGTGCGTATAAACTCATTTCTGCAGTGAAGGGCTGTCACGGAACCTAGTATAGTAATTTAGAGCGTCCTACTCAAGGCGTGGTCTTGGGGCCAGGCATCACTGGGAGTGTGCTAGTGATGCAGAGTCTCAGGCCCCCAGACTGGCTGAGTCAGGAGCTGCCAACACGCCACCCTGGTGACTGGCAGGCATGGTAGAGTTTGGGAAGCACTGGCTAGGGCAGGGCTTTTGGAAACAGACTGCAGGGGTTCAAACCCTGCCTCTGTTCTTAGCTCCCTGGCCTCTTGGTGCTGCCTCATCTTGCAGGTATGTAACAGGAGAATAATACACCCACCAACTTAGGGTTGTTGTGAGGATTAAGTAAATTAATAGGCATACAAAGCACTTAGAACGGGGTCTGGCACCACTACTGTGAGTTCCGTATAAACATTATTATTGTTACTATCCTTCGAGGGATGGGGCCACACTTCTGAGCTGCATGTGGCCCTGGTGTATTTCCAGACGTCTGGCTTAGCCAGGGTGCTTATGATGCACTTTTATTTACCAGTGACTCAAGCGTCCCAGCTTTCTGCCAGCCTCCGTAAATCAGCCAGCCCGCTTGGGCTTCATCCAGAAGATCCCTGTCTGTCTGGGGCAGCACCTGGCCTTGGGTGGCCCCCAGGGCTACATTCCCTGTGCACCTGTCCTGCCTCCTCTTCTGCCCGCTGCCCTGGCCCCAGCAGCGGGCTGCCCAGGGCAGGCGAGGACGTGCGGTCCAGTCTCTGGGAGCGGCCCTCGCCCAGTGGACGTGTGCCGTGAGCGGCTCTTGCTGCAAAGCAGTCCCTTCCCAGCTGCGGGCGCTTAGCATTCCAGGCCCTGCTGCTATGCTTTATTGCCTCTTTCCAAGTGCTGGCAGGTGCAGATGTAGTACCTGCGGCTACCCGGAGCTCCTGGCTCTTGGCATCAGAGATGAGAGACCTGTCACCCCTCGATTCATGGGCCAGGTTTGGGAAGCAAGCATGCTGGGGTGTTTCTGCATTTTGTGGGCCATTTTTCTTTGCCTAATTCCTCATTCCTGCCACCCGCCTCCCCAGTTCTTTCCCCCTTTCTTCCTGATTTCCCTGCGAGAGGCGGCTGGTCTGTGCTGTCACCTGAGGGCTACTCTGCGGGGAGCGAGCGGGGGAGAGTCAAATGGGTCTGTCTCCAGCCACCACCTGCAACTCAATTAGCTGTGGGTCTGGATGTCGGTTGTTCTCCGTAGTTCCTTTTTTTTTTTTTTTTTTAAATTTTATTTATTCATTTATTTTTGGCTGTGTTGGGTCTTCGTTTCTGTGCAAGGGCTTTCTCTAGTTGCGGCAAGCGGGGACCACTCTTCATCACGGTGCGCGGGCCTCTCACTATCGCGGCCTCTCTTGTTGCGGAGCACGAGCTCCAGATGCGCAGGCTCAGTAGTTGTGGCTCACGGGCCTAGTTGCTCCGCGGCATGTGGGATCTTCCCAGACCAGGGCTCGAACCCGTGTCCCCTGCATTGGCAGGCAGATTCTCGACCACTGCGCCACCAGGGAAGCCCCGTACTTCCTTTTTATATTTCCCAGGGATGGATACCATTGGGTGGGGAATTTGACTCCGTAGGGGTGTTTGTCCAGACCCCCTCCCCAGTTATGTCACTTTCAAGGTCAGCCCCCTTTTCAGGATCATTTCCTTCTGCCTGGAACAGCCTTGGGGTGGTTTAGAAAGCATTCTCAGGCTCACCTGCCCCCTTGTCTCTGTTCTCTGGAATAAGAACTTTGAATAAACTCACCACAGGACTGTGGGCTCAGAACCAAAAAAATTAGAGCATAAATGAGGAAGAATTGATAGGAAGAGATGGTGCTTTGGGGAGCCATCTTCCGAGCCTGACTCTGGGCCACCATGCTGGCAAGGGTGTTAAACACACTGTCTCTCATTAACCCTGGTTTTGTTTTTTTTTTTCAGGCAAAAAGCCAGAGGCTCAGAGAGGTTCAGTAGCCTGCCCCTAATCACATAGCTAGGAAGGGCTGTAAACAATTTTACGGAGAATTTAGGTGGGTAGATGCCTGCAGAATTTGTCCTGCTCAGAGGGTAGTGCAGAGGGGACTGTCCTGGAGACAGAGGCCACCCCACACCCTGATTTGGCCAAACCCTATTATCTTTCTTCCTGTGGAGAGCCTGACCCTGGTCTGGCCTCCTTTTCCACCCTGGAAGCCCAGGTGCCTTAGCTGTACCCCTGGATTCTGGACCCAGCTTCCAAGCTGTCAGCATCCCTGATCCCTTCCCCACACCACCTCTACCACGTCCCCCTGCCCCCCACCCCAGTCCTCCCCTGGCTCTGGGGTTTGTAAACCATCCCTGATCCTGTGGGGGCCTCCTTGGCCTCTCCTGCAAGCCTGTAGCGCTGCCGCTGGGCCAGGGGCTATAAGGCGGACACACACCCCCTTTCTGCCCCAGAGAAGGTGGTGATGACACCTTCTCCCGGTCATCCCCTGCCACGAGGCCTCCACGGCCCCTGCCCACACATTCTTCCCATTCACCTTGGCCTGCCCAGGGCTCCTCTCTGAGGGGGCTGCAGGACATGTCCAGGTCGTGGGTGGGACCCACAGTCCGACTTGGTGTCAGCGGGGCCAGGACCTGGGCCTGGCCATCTATTGCCATCCCGTCCATCCCCTGACCAGAGGGGCCCCAGTGGCCCAGACCAGGGAATGGGGCAGGAGGTAGGTGTGTCTCTTACTCCTGGGAACCTCCCCGGCCTCCACCCTTCTGAACTACGGGCTCCCCATCTGGGTCCCCAGAGCCTGACGTACTTCCGCATCAAGTCCTCGCCCCACAACTCATGGTATTGAGGACTTATTGCGGGGTAACCACGCTCTCAGCACTTTGCCTGCATTAACTAATTTAACCCCCAGCACCCTGTGAGGTAGGAACTGCTATTATCCGTGGTGACAGTACCCTTTTCAAAGATGAGAATGCCTCCCCCGCCAAACCGTTTGCTCTTTGGGAATAGTGAACACAGTTCTCTTACTCTACATCCCTGTGCCCCCAGCACAGAGTTGCGCATGATAAATATTTGTTGCTTTAGTTATTATATGGCTGGGGAAGAAAGCCCCATCACCCCAATCCAAGATAGGGATGGCATGGTTTTACAAGGGAGCAGAAGATCTGGGGGTCACAGTGGCCACCACCAAAGGAGTTCTGACGTTTCAGGTGGGTTAGCAGAGACATGAAGTGGGATTCCTGCATAGGGAAGGGAGCCAGGCTGATCTGGTTCAGCAGGTCTCTGAGCATCTTCTCATTTATGGCATCTTTGTCCTGGCCCAACCCCTCAGCCCCAGAAAGAAGCAGGATGGCATGACTTGGGAGCTATTCTTACCACTAAGGGCAGACATCCCAATTCAAGAAGGGTTAAAAGCAACCAGGATGAACTAGTTTAGAGGACAGATTATCAGAGGTCTTGGTAATGACCTGTTGATTTTACAAAGTCCCCACCACACAGCCTGTACCTGCCACCATTGGACCCACCATCTTACTTCATCTGCAGGATGACCTGGTGAGTTAGGTGATGTAGCCCCAGTTTTCAGATGGAGAAACTGAGCCTCACAGATTTGGAGCCACTGACCCAAGTTCACTGACTAGCAAGTGACAGAACTGGGCTGTGGACCAGTCTGGAGGTCAGCGGAGCCTGTGCTGGTAACCAGCGTACTCTGGCCTCTCCATCTCCCCTAGCGTCCTCCGCTCTGGCTGTACAGTAGAATCACCCGGAGAGCTGTGAAAACCTACCCGCCTGCCCCACCCACCTGATTCTGGTGACATTGAAGGAGGGGCCTGGGCAGAAGCATTTTTAAGCTCTCTAGGTGAGGCTAACATGCAGCCACATGATCCAAGAGAAAGGTTAGCAGGTGGGGGTAATGAGTACCCGTCTTCTGCCTCTACCAGAGCATCCGTTGAATGGGCTTAGGCTACATCATGAGAGACTTAGGTGAGCCCTTTAGAAGGACTTCCTGCAGTGCAAGTGGTCAAAGCTGGCAGTGGAGGGGAGAATGAGAGCAGGCTCCCTACTGGAAGTCCGAGGAATGGCTTTCCTTAACCTGGTCTTCAGAGAGTGTGGGGTCCTCTCTGGGACCCTTACAAATGGAGGTGGTGATGCCAAAAGCTCAGCCTTTTTTGCACCGGTGCCGAATCAGATCTCGGAGACAGAGTTTTGGGTAATGTAGAAAAGAATAGCTTTATTGCTTTGCCAGGCAAAGGGGGACACAGCGGGCTCCTGCCCTGAAAAACTGTGTGTCCCAACGTGGAGGATTTGGTGAGGAGTTTTATAGCAATGGTTCAAGGGTGGGGTTGCTGATAAGATCAGGGTATGTGCAGGGCCTGCACTCCCCTAATCAGGTCTCAAGTAATCTTCTTTTTAAAAAAAAAAAAAAAAAAAATATTTATTTATTTTTGGCTGTGTTGGGTCTTCATTTCTGTGCGAGGACTTTCTCTAGTTGAGTGGGAGCCACTCTTCATCGCAGTGCACAGACCTCTCACTCTTCATCGTGGTGCACGGGCCTCTCACTATTGCGGCCTCTCTTGTTGCGGAGCACAGGCTCCAGACGCACAGGCTCAGTAGTTATGGCTCACTCAGTAGTTGTGGCTCACGGGCCTAGTTGCTCCGCGGCATGTGGGATCTTCCCAGACCAGGGCTCGAACCCATGTGCCCTGCATTGGCAGGCAGATTCTCAACCACTGCGCCACCAGGGAAGCCCTCTGCGCCACCAGGGAAGCCCTCAAGTAATCTTCTTGATGAGCTTCTCTGGTATGAAGAATGCTGACATCTTCCATTTGTTGGGTTTTAATTCTATAAAGAGCTTAAAGACACTGTTGTGTATATCCCTTGAGGCCAGGGCCCTGCCCCAGGGCTGCACTATTGTTTCTTGGCTGCCCCTCCCTTGTCTTTGCATCTCCTGCCTTCCCTGATTAGCAACTGTTGGAATCTGCCCTTTGGAACTCAGGGAAGGTCATGGAGGCTGGAGTCTGTTCCCTACAAGAAAGGGGGGACAGAAGGGCTTCTGTGCCCAGGAGCCCCATAGGGTCCTGCTCTGTTTCACTGGATGGAGGGTCTGGTGCTCGCCTGACCTAAATGCGTTGGGCTTAATTCCTCAACGTGACTCTTCTGTCCCCTGATGCCTGACAGCCTGGAAAGAGACTTCAGCCCTTCCTCTGGGCACACGCTCAGTGTGAGCTGAGGGGTTCCATAGCCACCTTCCTCTTCCTCCTTGTTTGCCAGCCTCCTGAAAAAGGAGCAGTAGGGCCGACTGGGCCCCGAAGTGGATGTCCTAGCACCTGGGGTAACACAGGCCAGAGCAAGTGAAGCCACGGGAACAGAGGACAGGGAAATGGAGACAGTCGCGGCCTCTGCTCTCCTGGGCTGCTGTCGCTGCCAGCACCAGCCAGTACCCTCTCTGTGCTGGATCGGGGAGTGGGCTGTGACCTGATCCTGGAGGTTTAAGAGCCCTGGGTAGTTGATTTTGTGAAAGCTCTGTGCCTGGGAGGAAGCTGGGTCTGTCTGTCTCGTGGGACTGCAGGGTAGCTGGGAGCAGCCCAGAGGGTGACAGAAGGACTTCCTTCAGCCCCAGTCCTAGCGGTGCCCTCCCCTGCTGTGTGGCTTGGGGCCAGGCTCCGTGGCCCCTGGGTGCTCTGAACACAGACCCGCCATGGAGCGTCTGCAGCATGTACAGAGCGCTCCAGATGTCGCCGGGAGGGAAGTCCGGTATTTACTGCGCATCTCCTACACGGTAGCTGCGATGTGAGGACTGGGCCGATTCCGCCTAACATTCACCGCCTTTACCAAACCCTCGCCCTGTGCCAGCCACTGCGCTAAGGGCTCTGATTTGTTTATTAATTCCACGATATTTATTAAGCAACCTACTGTGTGCCAGAGGCTTTCTTTTCCTTATCTGTTTTGCTCCTTACTACAGCCCTCAGGGATAGGTATTATTATACCCATTTTACAGAGAAGGAAACCAAAGCTCAAAAAATACAGGTTATTTGTTACCAGGCACAAAGTCAGTGACTCAGGCCGGGCCATCCGAGCCCACATTGTCCATGCCCTTAACCCTGGGCTCCATATCAGCCTTTCCAGATGTTTTCAGACTACACATTTCATCTGGCAGAACCTACACGTCTGTAATGGAAACAGCAGTTTCATGAAGCAGCATCTACACTTAAAAAAATCTCTGATTGTAGTTTTCAAGGAGGAGCAAGTGATCATCCGTGCTGATCTTATAAATGGCTTACAAGCCACCCAGGCTGAGGAGGATGGAGGGTTTGCCTTTGGATTTAACCTCGTGTGGGCCCTTGGTGGCCTTGGGGAGCAGCGACATGAGGGTAGGGGCAGAAGCTGGACCCGAGGCCGTGAGGGAGAGGATGGGGGAGGGACCGGGGAGACCGCAAACCTGGGAAATACCTCTAGGAGTTTTGCTCTGCAATTCTTTCCTTCTGGAGGATTGGAGCGGGAGTTACAGGGGATGTGTGGTCAAGAGGGTACGGATTTTCTGGGTTTGTTGTATTTTTTTTTTTAATTTTTATTTATTATTTATTTATTATGTTTATTTTTGGCTGTGTTGGGTCTTCGTTTCCGTGCGAGGGCTTTCTCCAGTTGTGGCGAGTGGGGGCCACTCTTCATCGCGGTGCGCGGGCCTCTCACTATCGCGGCCTCTCTTGTTGCGGAGCAGAGGCTCCAGACGCTCAGGCTCAGTAGTTGTGGCTCACGGGCCCAGTTGCTCCACGGCATGTGGGATCTTCCCAGACCAGGGCTCGAACCCGTGTCCCCTGCATTGGCAGGCAGATTCTCAACCACTGCGCCACCAGGGAAGCCCTGTTGTATTTTTAACACAGGAGAAATAGCAGGTAGTTTGTGTGCTCATGTGAATGGTCCAGTGGAGAGGGGACTGTGGGTGCTGAGGAAGAGGAAGGAACATAGCTGAGTGCAGTCTGCGAGCAGACAGGGCCTGGGCTCGGGGCACAGTGGAGGGGGTCCCGGAAAAGCACGCAGATGATTCATCCTGAGGAACAGGAAAGAAGGCAGCAAAAGAGAAAATGAAATAAAATTCTGGTTGTGGCCCATTAAGTGGATTTCATATCCTTTATGAACAGGGTTGCAACCTGTCATTTGAAAAGCCCTGCTCCACCCATTTGCCTGTCACCTCACATCCAGCCATAAGGATGCATTTTGCCCACAGAGGAGGAAAGTGAAGCAATAAGTGACTTGCTGATGCCACAGGGCTATGAAGACAAGAGTGGGGGCCGTAACCCAGGCGTATCTGAGTCTGTATCAGATTTCCTGGGGCACTTGGCAAACACCCAGATTCCCAGGCTCCGCTGTGCTGGCTCCTTCTCCCTGGGGTGGGCCTGGGCACTGTTGCCAGGTGCTCCTGACATGGCCAGCTGGCAGGGTAGCAGGTATCCAGGTCTCCTCTGTGCCACATGCTGTTCCTTGAGAAGCACCATTCTGGGTGTAGATGGACCATGACGCTCCTGCAGTCCACTCCTAGTGCAACTCAGATCTCTCCGAATGGAAAAGTGCCTAGATTCCATTTGGCAATCTACTTTTTAAGAGCAGAATTCTGAGGAATAGTGCTAAGTGAGTGAAACACCCTTCCTTACGCCATGAAAGCATATTAAGGCAGGATTTTGCCTGAGCCCTGTCATCCCAGAAAAGGAGAAGTTGGGGGCGGTCTGGGGGTCAGGCAGGTTGGGATGGGGCTCTAGGCTTCCTGAGCGGGGCATGGGTGAGTGGCCGCCAGGCAGAGAGGGCAGGTCCCTCCTGCCAGCTGCCCAGTGGCCTGGGCTAGCATGGATGGCTGCTCTAAACCATTTTTAAAAATTAGAACCAAAGTGAGTCATTTTTTTTTAAATTCCCTTGTCCACCCTCTGATTCTAACTGCAGACCCAGCCAGCATGCTATTCCCAGTAAATATACCTGTGACGGCTTTTTCTTCTGCTTTTAGCTCTTGCTGTGTCCTGCAGAGGGAGAGAAAAAGCCCGACCTGAAACGCTGTCAGTCATGCCTTCAGTGGCCTCAACTTCTCTTTTTATTTTCTCCCTGTGTGCTCAGGGCCCCTGTCCACAGCTGCGCCCTGCTCCCTGGCCCTCCCAGGCTATTGATCGCTCCCCCTCTGCCTTCAGTTTTACTTCTTCCTGCACACATCCTTAGAATCTAGAGGCGTTTTCCTCGACAAATTAGAACACAGCCTGGGCCTTACGTGCTCCACTGTCTCCTTAATGTGATTGATCATTTCGAGTACCCGGAGAGCAGATTGATCATTTCGAGTACCCGGAGAGCAGAACCAAACTGTAGTCTTTTTTTTATTTATTTATTTATTTTTTTATTTATTTCTGGCTGTGTTGGGTCTTAGTTTCTGTGCGAGGGCTTTCTCTAGTTGCGGCAAGCGGGGGCCACTCTTCATCGCGGTGCGCGGGCCTCTCACCATCGCGGCCTCTCTCGTTGCGGAGCACAGGCTCCAGACGCGCAGGCTCAGCAGTTGTGGCTCACGGGCCTAGTTGCTCCGCGGCATGTGGGATCCTCCCAGACCAGGGCTCGAACCCATGTCCCCTGCATTGGCAGGCAGACTCTCAACCACTGCGCCACCAGGGAAGCCCCAAACTGTAGTCTTTGCCGGGCGCCTTCATTACAGGGCCATCATCTGGGAGGGGTCTGTGGCGGCAGCAGCGACCTGGGGGGCCCTCTTGGGAGTCTCGTGTGTGTGCACACACACGCACGCATGCATGCATCTGAGGCCTGTAGCAGCCTGTGGTTTCTGCCCACATGGACCCCCAAAGAAAAACAGCCTCCCTGTAGAGGAGAGGGCGTGTTGGGTGAGGAAGTGCAGCTGGGTCTGCTCAGGACTGCCTCTTCCTGGTTGTTCTCCTGGGTTTCCTTCTACAGAGAACAGCTGGAGCACCGCCAGGCCACCTCATTTTTTTTTTGCTTTTTTTTTTTGTTTTTTTTTGTTTACCGCCTCCTCTTTAGGCACATGCCACAGGGCCTGGTCCCTGTCCCCAGCCGTCAGCCCTGGGTTGCTGATGTGTGTCAGCCCTCTGGGGGCTGCAGAAGCTGAGGGTAGGTGGGGAATTTCCTTGGAAGGCTTCTTCCTCCTTGCCCTGGCCACATGATCAGGCTGCAGAAGAGGAAGGACAGGCTGGCTGAGCGTCAGCAGGGACCAAGCCCTGAATCAGCTCTCACCCCGCAGAGGTTGTGCGTGGATTTACAGGCTCCCTGTTTCTCTGAACTTTCCCTCTACCTGTTTCTGAGCCATCTCCCTGCCTACTAAGGTTCCAGCCTGAGGGTGCGTAGGGGGCACATAAAGATGAAGATCCAAGGCCTGCTTGCCCCTGGTCAGGGACCTGGCGAAGGTGGGGTGGAATGTTGACAGAAGTGATGTTGCCATTTTCCGTGCTCACCCTGCGTGGTGGAAAGACCTGGGGCTCAGGAGAGCTGGATTGTTTCTGACTCTTTGTCAAATTTGCGGGGTAACTTAGGGCTCCGTTACCTTATTTAAGAAACTAGATCGAGGCTGGCAAACTTTTTCTAAAGGGCCAGAGGGTAAATGGTTTAGGTTTTGCGGGCCACAGGATTCCTGTTTAACAGGTACTCAGCTCTGCCCTTGTAGAGTGAAAGCCACTGTGGATAATCTGTAAACAAAGGGGTGCAACTATTTTCCAGTATTTACAAAAAAAGAGGGTGGGCAGATTTGTCCCCAGGCCAGTGTTTTGCCAGGACTAGCCGCTCCCTTGTGGTTCTCCCCCTACGAGCGTTGTGAGATCCGTTATAGAGGTGCCTACCTGGCTTAATTTCTCTTCGTAACACTTATCACTGCCTGACATATTGTCCATTTGTTTATGCATTTGCCAAATGTCTGCTTGACCAGAACATCAGTTCCACGAAAGCAGGAACTTGGACTGAATCCCCTGTGAATAGCTATAGGGCTCAATATATACGAGCAGAGTGATGAGTTAATAAGCATTTGTAGAGGGCCAGTCACGCGTCAGTGCTGGACTGCTGGCGGGGAGAGGGCACGGGAGGAAGACCATCGTCCCAGGATTAGACGCCGTGGTCCCATATTCAGGGGGTTGGAATCTCACTGTGGGGTCATTATTTTACCCGCACGCTCAGACTACACCAGAGCAGACTTCCTTCCCTGCCCCTGCTCAGTCAAGTTGCTCAAGCCTGAAACTGAGGCGTTACCTTTATTTCCCTCTGTCTTTCCACCACCACCTTCAGCCCATCAGCAAGTCTTGTCAATTCTACCTCTGAAACTTCTCAATCCCTCCAGTTCTCCCCTCCACGGTCTCAGCCTCGCTGGCCCCCAGGGCGCCCCCTTCAGTCGATTCTCCATGGAGGCTACGGAAGTGGTCTCTTTAAGACAAAACAGAGAAGCTGTCCACTGCGCCAAGTAAGGGGACAGAGGACTGGGTCTGAGCTGTGTGACTTTGGGCAAGTACCCAACCTCTCTGAGCCTCAGTGTCTTCCTCTGCAACATAGAGGGAGCAAGGACGTGATGAACACTCGGGACAGCACCGCGTGGTGGGGGCTTGGTGAATGGGTGCTGGTACCATGTTTCTCAGCTGTTTAGAATCCCACATCCAAACTCCAACCCCAGCCTGGACGCCCAGGCCCTGCCCATGCCCCCAGCCTGGTCCCTTCCTCTCTCCCTCACTCCCTGGATTCCAGAATCACCCTGGTTTTTCAGTTGCTTGAACACACCAAGCTCATTCCTGCCACAGAGCCAGCTGTCTGCTGTTCCCTCTGTCCAGAAAGCTTTTCTCCTCACCCGTCACACAGCTTATCCTTGGGTCTCTGTTCACACATTAGCATCTCACTACCCTCTCTAACATCAATCCCCCACTAGGCTCTATTTTACCCCCTTATTTGGTTTTCCTTTTTATCCCATTTGTTATAACTTGCAGTCTTTTTTTAAAACTTGTTGCTTCCTCATTTTTTTGCCTCCCTCACTAGAGCACCCCAGCTCCAGCACACGTCGGGCAAATAGCAGGGGCTCGGCCATTACTTGTTGAGTAAGTGAGTGAGCTTTGGGGATCGACAACCTTTAACATTTCTTGAATGAATGAATGAGTGGATAAATGCATAGCCCCTGCCGCCCGCCCCTCCCCTTCCATTCATCCCATCCCCTCCTGCCAGGCGACCCACTAGACCTGGCACTGATCATATGGTTTTGCTGCTCAGAGGCCTTCCATAGCTCCCTAGTACCATCTGGAATAAACACCCCTCTTCAGCCTGCTACACGGGAGCACCCATTAGCCTCCCTCACCCCCATGTGCCCCATCATTTAACCAAACTGGAGCCTGAGAAAGGGCCAAAAGAGAGGGGACAGTGCATGAGGAGCTCCAAGGAGGGCCAGGAGGCCAGGCTACTGGCGGAGGGGGTGTCGCTGCTGGGCCCTTCGAGGCAGACAAGCACAGGACATATGGGCTTGGCTTGTGGGTGAGGGGCTGTGGGCGGAGGAGGGAGCTGAGCAAAGGCGAGGGGAGAGCTCGCACCCCAGGGGAGTGGACGTGAGCCGCAGTCAGGTGATGGGGACGCGGGGGTGGGGGGGGGCGGCAAATAATGGAGCTGGGGTGAGGGTGAAAGGGAAACCGAGGAAACTTTGAAGGGAGGACACTGAGAAAAGGAGGGAGGAACCATGTGGCCTCGGGTCTTGGGGGTTCTCTTGAAGGCCTCTGATTTGGGAGCTTGGAGCTTGGGCTCAGCAGGCCACCCAGGCGGGATGGCCGCCGGCAGCAGAAAGTGTTTTGGAGTCAGGGAGTGACGCAGGCAGGCGTGGGGTGCCGTCAGAGCCGGGGGTGGGGATGAACTCCCAGGGCAGGGCTGTAGCACAGGAAGGAGGGAGCTAATGAGGCCCCTCCAATGGCAGAGAGCACAGGGGACTGAGCCACCGAGGAGGGGGCCTGGAGGTGGCCCGTGAGTCCAGGAGGGGGCGCTGGAGGGAAGGTGCAGCGGTTTCCCGTGGCTGCTCCATAACAAGCTACCACAACCCACGTGGTGTAGAGCAGCAGGAATTTTATTCTCACAGTTCTGGAGGCTGCAAGTCCAAAAGCAAGGCTCCAGCAGGACCGTGCTCCCCCTCTACCCCCGACAAAGACTCTGGGAAGAATCTTGCCTCTTCCAGGTTCCAGGGGCTCCCAGCGAGCCTTGGCTTCCCTTGGCCCGTGGCAGCACAACTCCGGTCTCGGCCTCTGTGTTCACTGGGCGCCCTCCCTGTGTGTCTGTCTCTGTGCCCTCTCCTTCTTGTAAGGACACTGGTCCTTGGATTTAGGGCTCACTCTGATCCAGTGTGACCTCATCTTAACTAATTATATCTGCAAAGACCCTATTTCCAAATCAGGTCGCATTTGAGATTCTGTGTTGACGTGAATTTGGGGGGGACACAGTTCAGCCCATTATAGTGGGTGGCATGTGGTGACAGGAGCCTGAGGGCTCAGACCAGGCCGTGGTTATGGGTGGGCTGCAAAGAGGACCCCTTGAAGGAGTCCTTCCCCGGAGCCACCCAGGAGCGGGTAAGGCGTTCACAGTGAGGGCAAAGACTGCATTTTTAGGGAGTTTGGAGTGAAAGGAAGGAGGGTCCTGGTGGCCAGAGACAGTGAAGTCAAAGAGGGTTTTTTTCTTAGCGCAAGGGAGACCTGAGCGAGCCTCTTAGGCCGAAGAGTAGGAGGGATTAGCAGTGAAGGAGAGAGAGAGGAAATGCGGATGAGGAAGGTGGGGATTCGTGGTGGAGGTCCCCCAGAAGTCAGCTTCGGTGGAGGAAGGGCACCTTCTTGCCCTGGAAAGCTTTACACAGAGGGCAGGGAGGGCGGGGAGGCTCACTCCAGAAAACCTCAGGAACTTTGCTTATCGTCTGGCAGGAGTTCCAAAGGAGGTGTGAAAAAAGATCGCAGGCTGAGGAGGGCTTCCAAGCTATTGAAGAGCACGATGTATCGTGGCCCCAGGGAATCTGGGCCTGGAGAAGGCCTGAGAGTCCATGCTCAGGCCAGGCATCAGGGCTGATGTTAGAACAGCATGCAAAGGTCTCATGGGGCCTTCTTTCCTTGGAGTGGCTGGGTCATCTTTCCGGGCCTTACCTGTCTGGCTCTGACCCCAGCTTTGTTGTGCCCTTGGGCCCCTGGCTACCCCATCACACCTTGGTGGATCTGGGCTCCTGTTTCCCTCACCTCTCTGAACCCTGGAACAGGCATTGCCCCTCCCTCCCTGCCTAGCCAGCCCTCCCTGTTGATCCAGGCCCCCAGCCACAAACCCCTTAGTTTTCTGAGGCCAGTGCCCCAAACAGGGGGCCTTAGAACCCACAGACAGGACGCCACCTGCACCCCTCGTGGGGGCACCGGCCCTCTGCTCACTTCTTGGCCTGCCCAGGAGTGACTGTGACCAGTGCCAAGGTGGAGGCGCTTCCCCTGCAGCATCCCAGACACACAACTCAGCTCTGGGCTGTCCGAAGGCAGCACGTTTGCAACGGCAAGCTATTCTTGGCTCCAGCCTGCTCGCTGCTGCTAATTTCATGCTCCTGTGATCCAGGTAACGCTTTGCTGCCTCGAGCTGCTGCCACCCCCCAGGCTTGAATCGCTTTTTCTCGCCCGGCAGGAGCCCAGCTGCCTCCGCCGTGCTCTTGAGGTGGGGGCCACGCAAAGCTGCCTCTCAGAAGCCGCTGGGCGGCCGGCCCCAAGCTAGCTGGCCGCGGCTCGTGACTAATTTGCTGCACTTATTTCAAAGTGCGCAAAATGGCATTCGGGGGAGAGGAAGCTTACCCAGGGCCTGCCAGAGATAAACGGGCTCATTTTGGGGCCTCCCTGCCTGAAGAAACCTCTTTCCCTGGACTCTGAGCTCAGAATTAAATTCTTCCAGAAGAGATGCTTAGCACGGAGCCTCTCAGCGTGGAGGAGAGGAAATGCTCCCCGACGTAAAATGCGCCTCACATCTGGCCAGCTGGCTCTGCTGGGTTTTTAGATTGTGTTTGAAGAGCATCTCTCCCCCTTCCTGGTGTTCACAAGCTGGGCTAGAGGGTCACGGCCAGAAATGGTTTCTTCCTCTCCACTGCAAGTGGATCAATGCCCTGTGCCCCAGCCACAGGGCTGCTCCACACTGACCTGCCGCCCGGGGGCTGCTGGCACCTAGCACTCCCGGGCGGGCTCTGTCCACACTCTGGGTTTTGATCCCCGCCCCCACCCGTCCTGGGGCGTTCTGCTGGGGTTTGCATGGTCAGGAGAGAAGCTGGAAGCCTGCCCAGTGCTTCCCAACTACAATGTCCTCCTTCACATGGCCTGTGCTTATCAGCAGACCGTATCCATCCATTTCGGTGACTGACAGTAGTGAGGGCTTTTCTCTCAATCTTTATTATTTTTTTTGCCCTTTTTACTGCTACTCCGATCTACAGGCCTGAGGAAATGCACAAGGGAATGGACGGTGGGGTTTAAGGAAAAGAGAGAGTTAACAGGCAGAGGGGAGAACTCAAGCCCCATCATTTGCTGGCTGGGGCAGAGGGAAGACGCCACCCTGATGGAACCTTTGATCCCGCGGGCTGGTCCCAGCTCACTGCTGGGAAGGCATGTGGGCTGCCAGTCCCGGCCTCTGGGGCAGCCAGTGACATGCTGTAATCCCAGTGACGGTGTTTGGGTTTGTGTGACTGTGAGGCAGGCGGCCTCAGCTACAGCGGCTCTTACTTTTGTGGAGCGATGATAACGATCTCCCCATCCCACCCTGCCCTGCATCAGAAAATCCTGCCACCAGCACTTTCCAAGTGTGCACCTCTGTGCAATTCATCCACCTCTGTTAGCCTCAAGCTACTTATCTGTAAAATGGGAGCAATCCCAGTTCTGACATGCTCTTACAGGCTGAGTTAAGAGCAAATGGACTGGGGTCTGTGCAGGCCACATGTAAGCAGTTTTGTTCAAATGTCAATAACCTGGTACTCTGCAGGGCTTCCGTGTCCATTGGATTACCTGGCAAGTGTCAAAGAGGACCTTTGATGTTACCTTTGCCAGACGCCGAGCCCTAGGTAATTGCAGAGTGCAGGGGTTATACTGGAGGGCAGGGGGATTAGACTAGACATTCAAGCAGCAGAAGTTTTCCTCTTTGTTCCTCAGAGCTGGGCTCGCCTCACATTGAGTTGGAGAATTCAGAATGGTGGGGCCGCTCTCTCTCCTTAGCACCCCGAGGGGGAGGGGCAGGTGCTGTGGCTGCATTCCTGCCTCCAGGCCCTGTGTTTGGATTGAATGGATCACAGGGTGCCTTTCTGTCTCAGTGCAGTAGATTCCTGTGGATGCTGAGGAAAGCCTCAGGGTGGTCTGTTCCGACAGATGAGCTGGGGTTAGAGTCCTAAGTGGCAAAGAAGCATCCATCCCTGCCTTTGCGTGTGCTCTTCCCGCCTCTTGGAATGCCATTTCTCTCTCCACCAGCAACACCTTCCCATATCTGTCTGGCAAACTTCCCCCCATCTTTCAGGCTACAGTCCAAGATGGTCTCCTGTGGGAAGACCCCCCCCCCAAACTCCCTCCTTCCCTCCCCTCCCCTCCCTTGTATCCATTGTTCTACAGCTGTAGGATTGCACCAGACTACATGCTCCCTAAGGGCATCAGGCACCCTCTCTTGTCTATTTTATACGCCAAACCACCAGCACGATGTTGGGCACACAGGGGCTTGCCACATCTTCAGTGAACAAAGGAGTGGGTAGAACAGGAAGGGGTGCTGATGTGGATGGACAGTGGCCACCCAGCCAGGCTGAGGGCTGTGGGATTACCAGCCTCTGGGTCTCCTGCCTCCTGGGGCAGACAGACCTGCTTGGGGACCTTTCATCATCTCATAAAGTTCTGCCCTGCTACATCCACCCACCTTCCAGCCCTGCCTTCTTCCTGAATCAGATACGGTCTCCCACCTGCAATTTTGTCAGGCCCAAACTGACCCCCATGAGCTGTGTAGACAGGGCTGCCATGTTGCACAGCTCTGCGGCGCTCCATTCATACCGCCGTCCACGTGCCTGGTGCCCCCTGGGGCTGTGCACAGCACAGCCTCCACCGTCACAGGAGGGGGCCCAGTGCCATTGCCCTCCTCCACTCCTCCGAGACCGGAGTCCTTGGTGTCCTTGGGTTTACCTCTGGAGGTAGAGGCTACAGCCTTGTTGCAAGGTGCCTGGTGGGATAAATAACAACAGAGCCTTTTGAGGGAACTCTCAGGAATCGGTCCCAAGTGGAGGTGAACCATGGTGTGAATTATCCCCAAACATTGCATTACGTAAAATCACCCTGTGGGATGGAGATTTCAGATTGCTTCGGAGGGGGCAGCGCTGTTACCATTCTGACTGCAATGCGTTTGAACCAGTATTCAGATGTCTTCACATTTCCTTGAGTAACATGGGAGAAGGTAACCTCAACAGGCCTTGGAAGCAAATGAGACGAACCCAGGAAGTGAGTACCAGCTGCAAGTCTGCAATGTGTGGGATCGAGAATTGAACATAGGGCCTTTGCTGTTGGATGTTTCTTAGAAAGGAGCCTGAGGCAGCACCTTACCTGTGATACTCCATGGGGAGTGCAGTCCTAGGGAAGTAAGAGTGAGGGAAAGGGGAGTGAGGCAGGGATGGAAGAGAGCAGATACAGGCTGTGGTATCACTGCATTGACCACAGCTTTGCAACTAAACACAGCTGCTTGCTCAGGCACACGGGACGTCTCCCGAGGAGCCACTTGGAGCCACCACATTTTAGAACAGATGTGGTGGAGGCGGGTGAGGAAGGAAAGACAAGCAATGTGTCGCTAGTCTCCTTCCCATCTCCCTCCTCTCATTGGTTGAAGCCTACCTTGTGGGTGGGGCTTTGCCTTCCCCACCCTTCAGAGAGGGTCACTCGGCCCCTCCCAGAGCCACCCAGGGAGCAAGAGCCTCTGCGAGCACAGCCCAAGCAGTACGCAGGCTCAGGGGTCTCTCCTTGGCAGCTGGCCCCCCTGCTGGTGGCAGCAATGGCTTTATGACCACATGGGACCAAGTAGCAAGGCAAATGGCCTGAGGGGCAGGTGAGGTGAGCAGATCTGGGGTGGCACGTAAACTAAGTCCAGTTTCTTGAAATCAGTGCATGCTGCTTGCAAAAATGATCCTAATTTTAGCAAAGGATTTGGAGAGGAAAGGCTAGGGGGACTGATGTGGTCGGCAAGCATAACCTTCTTTCCCCTAGTGGGCAGGCACGTTGGTCCTCATGTCTGGCAAGAAGTTGAATAAAATCATGGTCAGCTGTCTCTGCCTTCGTCAAGGAACTGAATTGAAATTGCAACAGGAAGCTGCGATATTCAGAAAAACCCCCGTTACTAGGAACTCAGCTATCCCAAACCCTCACTAAATAGTAATCTACTGCTGCAGAACAGAATACTACCAACTTAGCGGCTTACAACAACACACGTTTGTTATCTCACAGTATCTGTAGGCCAGGAGTCTGGGCACAGCCTAACCCATTCCTCTGCTCAGGGTCTCACATGGCTGCAGTAAGGGGTTAGCCAAGGCTGCAGTCTCACTGGAGGCTCAACTGGAGAAGGATCACTTCCAGGCTTACTTGGGTTGTTGGCAGAACTCAGTTCCTTGCGGTTGTAGGACTGAGAGCTTCAGTTTCTTGTTGGGTGTTGGCCAGAAACCACTCTCAGTGACTAGGGGTCACCTGCAGTCCTTGCCACATGGGTTTCCTTAGCCTGGCCCCCTGCCTTCTCCAAGCCATCAAGGGAGGAAAAAAAGAGTCCAGCAAGATGGGTACCACCATCTCATGTAACATAATCCCGTCCACATAGTAGTGTATACCTGTCACCTTTGCCGTGTTCTGTTAGTTAGAAGCAAGTCCAGGCAAGTCCCAGCCACACTCAGCAGAGGGGATGATACAAGGGCATGAACACAGGAGGCTGGGATCATGGGGGACACCCTAAGAGCCTGCCCACCACACCTCATTTTGCTAGAACTCTGCTTATAAGCAAAAGCAGCAAATAATTAAGTAAAAACCACCACATGTTTATATCAGGAATTAAGTTTAAAAAAAAAAAAAAAGGCTCTGTGGGATGTGCTGAGTCCACCTGTGTCACCAGCCACAGCTCCCGGATCTGAACCAGTAGAAAGATGACCCAGGGTCAAGTCCATTCTTCCCCTGCCCCCACGCCCCACCCTGCCCCCCACCACGTGCCCTTTGTAAAGCAGAGAAATGGGCTCAATCAACAGAAAGGGAGTCCTAGCCTTACCCAGTTGTCAATATTTAAAAAGCTTTTCCAACATTAAAAGGAACTTCTTCTGCTTAAATATCAACAAACCAGAACATTCAATTACCTAGAAAATCCCCATTCCTAAAATGTTCAAGGAACCTGAGCCTGCTTGAAAAAACAAAGACAGAGCTTCTGCATCCCACGTGATGGCCGTTTATAGATTTGCCACAAAATGAACAGTCACTGAAGGAAGGCTGTCATGAGGAACTCAGATTTGGGGCAGTCCTGGCCCCCACCTGCAGCTGTCTGTTCCTTGGGGCCCTTTTCCATTGCTTCCAACCACCCAACGCCTGCCTGGCCTCACCTATGCCCAGCCACTATGTCAAGGCGTAATTGACAGAGTGCCTCAGACCAGTCCAGGCTCCACTGAACCCATCAGGGCAGGACAATGAGGTGGCTCCTCAAAGGAGGAAGGCTATTTCTAGCTATTTCCATC
The DNA here is from genome assembly GCF_028023285.1 of Balaenoptera ricei. NCBI lineage: Eukaryota > Metazoa > Chordata > Mammalia > Artiodactyla > Balaenopteridae > Balaenoptera > Balaenoptera ricei. Next base: position 63,236,265 of record NC_082654.1, on the reverse strand, counting down.
ATGGTTGATGGACCACAGTAGCTGTGATTATCATTTTAATTGCAAGGCCATCACAATCTTATATTCATGGTGTGGATTTCAGAGACCACAAAGCACTCTGCAGCCTTAAAAACAGACTGTGGAAACGGTCTGTGCTTCAGACTAGAAGTGACCCATTATGACATCTTTCTTTCTTGGCCTCCACATGGCAATCAGACTCTCCCAGAAAGGAAAGATCTTACCCTCCCTTTTAAGGTCTGACGCAAATCGCGCCTCCTCTGGGATCTTTTCCCCAAACCCATGTTCATTCCCATTCTCTCCAGGACTCAGCCCCCTCGTCCTACTCCCCTACCCAGAGCTCCCTTAGAACTCACTGCTCCTACCACTGATTTGACAACAACCCCCCACAGAATTCTGACAGCTCTTCCTATGGTGTTTTGAGACATTAAAAAACCTCACACTCTATCTTACACTCTCAATGGGACACCCTGTTCTTAACAGGGAAGAAGCATGTCTTAAACTCTGCAGAGATCCCTACAATTGCCTGAGCTCTTTGCACATTGGCAAGATTTTTGCACACATTGTTCTTGGTACTTGGCACATTTGTACTCAAAATAGTTCCCCAGTTAAGTTCAATTTTGTAAACTTTCCAGAGTACTCACAGCTTTTTTATTTTTTAGGGTAAAGAATATCATTCGTCTAAAGCCCTTGTACTTGCACACGGTATGCTTAATACATGGAAGCTGTTTTCACGGCTTAGAACCTATTGTCATTACTGACCTGGGGTTCACGGTTTGACATAAAAGGACCAAAGCCAAGACGTGTCAGCCTTTCCAGTGTTTTGGCTTTTTGTTCGACACGTATATTGAGGGATGAGGTACACTCAGTAAAACCTCCCCTAGTGAGTGGACAATTCCCTGAGCTTTGAAAAATGCATACAGTTGCCACTCAGTTTCTTCCGCTGAAAGTTGCAGCACATTATAATCAGGAATCTTCGTCTTTTCTGTGGTCTCATGCACTCTTTGTCTATAATACTGTCGAGCTACTTCCAGGAAAATGCCCTTTTTCCTCATCTTGGCCAGACTAAGAGCCACTTCCCCAAGTGGCTTTGACCTTGGGTAGCAGCTCTATTGAAGGAGCAAATCCAGAGTCAGAACAGTTTCTCTGCAAGGATCAGGGCCCCATGTATTTCTAAGAGGCCTCACTTGGTTGCAAGAATGTGAGAATGTGGATGATTCATAACAAAACCCATCTGGATATCTCCAAAATTTGACAATGGGCTAAGACGACTGATAGGATAAAATTTTTCTTTGTAAACATATGTCAAGTCCTGTCTCCATTGCCTCAGACGTGGGTGGAACAGGTAGGATGGGTGGGAGCATGGATTGCAGAGCGTTAGTGCAGGGACAAAGTCCTACCCTTCCTTATGTCCCCAGCACTTAGCACAGCTCGTTGCTGGTGTCTGTTGTGTGACCGAGTGAGTGGTCTTAGGTTAGAGATGGGGCAAGACCATGCCATCTCGGGGTGGACTTACCCATCACTCGTAGGTGTCTAAAGACAGTGGAGAGAAGACCCACCAAGAGGGGCCCTGTGCGTGCTCTCAGATGGGGCCCCTCCCCTCCATCCTGAGTGACCTCAGCGGACTCCTCACTTCTGTGATTGCAGAACTACTTTGAGAGCTACCTGGCCGTTGCCTCCACTGTACCCTCCGTGCTGTGCCTCCTGGTGAATTTCCTGCTTGTCAACAGGTAGGCCGCTTTCCTCCCTCTCCCAGGCCCCTGACCTTCACCTCCAGCCTCATCCACTCCCCTTTGGTCCACAGTTGCTTCTCTTCTGCCGGCTTAAATGTGTCCACTAAAGTGGGAAGCAGGCAGTTCAGACTCCTCCATGAAGACTGAGAGTCAGATCGGTTACCTGGGGCCCTGCCTATGGAATGCCTGGTCAGGGAGCCACACGCTGCCACATGGGGTCAGAGCTGACTGTCAACAGCTGCCTGGGCCGCAGGGACACCACGGATGGTGGGTGGGGCCCGGAGCTGTCGAAAGTTAAGAGCCTGGGGACTTCCCCCAACGCAGGGGGCACGGATTCGATTCCCGGTCTGTCAGGGAACTAAGATCCCACATGCCGCGTGGAGTGGCCAAAAAAAAAAAAAAAAAAAAAATCAGAGCTGGAAGTTAAGAGGCTGGCACCCCACCACCCTGGCTCTCACTATATGGGAATGGGTCACCCAATGCTCAGTGCCAAGCTGGTAACAGCAGCTCATGAGTCGACCACCCAGCAGCTCAGTGCCAAACTGGTAACAGCAGCCCAGTCGACCATGGGCGTGGTCAGTGGGCGACTTCTGACACAGCATTTGTGAAGGGTGGGATGAACTGTGGAAGAAGGAATGATTTAGGAGATAGCCCGTGGCCCTTTCACCCCACTGGGTGACTGGTGCCATCCGTTCTCCATTTAGGTTTACAGGGGTAACAGCCTGAGCTACTTTGCCTGCATTTCCCCTAAGCTATCATTAGCTGATAAAGGTAGCTACGTTGTGATTCAGAAACTTGGGCATCTCTTGGGCACGGCCTACTGAAACCTTAGGTCGCTGGTGGCAAACCTGTTTTACCCAACTCTGCTCAGTTTGTAGTGACTACCTGGATCTCTGCTTAAACAGGATTCTACGGCAGGTCTGACCTCAGAGAGCGTGCTGTGATTGATTATTGATGTCTGTTCTGAGTCCAGGAGGAGAGAGGGCAGCGCATGTGCCTCAGGTGTGCTAAGCCTGAATAGACCAGTCTTTCCGAACATATTATGTTGTGGGGTTATTCCAATGATCTGTTGTTGCAGAAAAATGATCCCAGAGCATGGTGGCTGAAAACACTACCACTATCTCTCATGGTTCTGGGAGTCAGCAGGCTCAGCCGGCAGCTCTGGTTGGCCCTCTCTCATGCGGCTGTAGACAGCTGGGGCCTCCGCGGGGCACCTCTCTCTCTGTCTCTGTCCCTCCCCTCGGTCTCTCGCAGGTTGGCCTCAGGTAGCAGGACTTTTCATGTTGTGGCTGAAGAGCAGGCGCTCCAAGAGAGCAAGGCAGAAGCTGCATGGTTTTGGTAACCTAGTCTCTGCAGTCACATACTGTCCCTTCTGCCCACTCAGTTTTAAGGGACCAGGGACCCCACCTTTCAATGGAAGGAATGTCAAAGAATTTTGCACGCCTCTTAAAACCAAAGTGAAGGCTGAACGAGCAAGAGGGAGAATGGTCTGAGATGGCCTGGGGGCCGAAAGCCAGCTGGCCCCTAACCTGCCTGCTCATGCCTGTCCCTGGCACACGGGGCTACGGTCAGTGTCCTGGCAGGAGGAACGCAGCCTCCAGAGATCCCGCCCAGAAGGAGGCAGGGAATGGTGTTATGAGCAGGGCAGAGCTGGGTCCCTGGCAGTGACTCAGAAGAGAAGGCATGAGGAAAGGAAGGGCATGCAAGAAGAGGACGACAAGGAAGAGGTGACAGAGCCATGGCGGTGGGCAGTCCCTCGGCCTCTCACCGCCCTCTCTCCTTTCCAGGCCCCTCTCATGATCCTGTGACCAAAGTGGAGGTCAGGAGATGTGCGCAGGACCACAGTGCCAGGAAGGGCTGGCCTGAGCTGGCGTCTTACCTGGCACTGCCCCCTCTGTGGTCGTGAGGTCCAGCAGGCCGGAAGCCAGCCGGGACCGGGGATAGCAGCAGCGGCAGGGAAAGCCCAGCCTCAGGGCCCTGGGCGAATAATCTCTGATCGTCGTAGTTAGCATTCCGAGCATTCATAGCCCTTGGAGGCGTTCTCTCCTTTAATCTGCAATGGCCAAGAGCAGCAAATTTATCCCCCTGTTTTACAGATGGGAAAACAGGCTGACAGAGGTGACCTGCCCAAGGTCATGTGGCCATTAAGAGGTTGGAGCCAGGATTGGAACTGGGACCCTTCTTCCCCCACATCCGTGCTTGGAACCTCTGGGCCACCTGCCTCCTAGTTCTCCAGTTTCGCGGGACCCCTCCCTGCAGCCAGAGCCGCATCTCAGACCTTATAAGTTGAGAGCCCATTTCTGCCCTGGCTTCAGGCTACTGGCGGGAAGGAGGTGGTGAAGAAGGTCTGGGTCTGTCTGCAGTGGGCACTGCCCTCCCGAGGATGGCTGGGAGCTGGCTCTGAGGGCTCAGTGTTACAGGGCATCCTCCAGAAGGGTCCTGCCCACCCCAGGGCCTGCCTGTGCCCTTTCCCGGCTCCAGGAGAGGGGTGAGGGCCATGTGGAAAATGCTCCCAGCCTCTGTCTGTTTCTGGACAGTGGGAAGATGGTTTGGAGCTAAGTTGTTTTTTATTTAATGTGCGAGATTGAAATGTCCCCTTTTCTCCCCTCCTGGAGAACCCTGGCTTTCTCTAACTGGCTCATCCATAATCGCCAAGTGTTTTATTATGTTAAATCTGTAGCATCATAAATACTTATGAGGAGGATTTACATTTTGGAGACTTATGAAGAAATCAGTCCCCTGGGGTCCTGAGCCCTCGTGAGCAACGGATGGAAGCTGGCAGCCTGGGTACATCTGGCAGCCCTCTCCAAGAATCTCATGTCAGTATGACCTGCCCCAGGGTCCCAGGGCTGGAGCTGTCACTTCAGACGTCCCCTGTGCCAGAGCAGAGCCACCAAGCCTAGGGCAGCACTTGTCTAGACTTTCCCTAAAATCCCAACAGTGTTACCACCCCCTGGGCCTCTGTCCAGGTGGAAGGAGCAGAGAGTAAGGCAGCGTGCCCCCGTTAGTGCATGTGGGGTGGACTTGGACGGGGCACATTTTATAAAGCTTTACAAGCATCGACAATAGCCCCAGGCAAGATCCCTGAGTGCTTGGAGCCCCTGCAGGGAAGCTCCAGCTGAGAATGGGTTCTGCAGCTGGCAGTTAGCTGGCGAGGAGGAGACCTGTGCAGGTGAGGGTGTGACGGGGGAGCAGAGGCAGAGTTGGCAGCTGCGTTGCTTTTGTAATGCATTTGGTGTTTACCTCCTCCTCTCACACTCTGCCCTCCTCTCCCTGCCCTGGGGGTGCCTGGGTAAGAAGTCCCCCAGCTCTCTCCAAAGCAACTTTCCTGTTCTAGCAACTACTTACCTTGTTTTGACAGGCACAGAGAGCTTCTGGGATGCCAGCAGCACTCCTGGGGTGGACCTTTCCTGCGCTGCATCTGGGAGGAGGTGGTTGGAGACAGAGGCCATTCCCAAGGCTGGCTGGGATCGCTGCTGCTGTTTCCAGCTGTCTTCCTGCCATGCTGAGGGGGTCAAAAAGCAGAGCGTGAAGGGGAGCTTGAGGCCTAGCGTGCACTGCTGGGACCCCTTAGTTATCAATTTGTGCATCCAGCAGGTGTTTACCAGGTGCCTGCCAGGCCCTATGCCAGCCCTGGGGGTGAGAACGAGATGGGGCCCTGTCCCTGTGCTGCTTCTCATGTCTCCTAGTCTGTCCTTTGCCTTCTTCTTGCCCCAAGGAACTGCTAAAACTTTGGGGCATTAGTCCCCAGCCTTTCTCTCCACTTGAATTTTTTCAGATTTAGAAGCATAGACTGGAAGAAACCTGAGCTTTTTCTTGTCCCACCTCTTCTTTTTCAAGGAAACTGAGGCCCAGAAAGGTTGAATATTTGCCTGGGGCCACACAGTGAATTGGTGGCAGAGTTGGCAGGGTTTCTGTCTCTGGACTCAGGCTCTGTGCCCCTGTGGCTCCTATCTTTGGGGTGGGTGGGGAAGCTCCAGCTCCTGGGAGAGAGTTGTGGGGGGACGGTGTGACAGGGTTGAGTATGTAGCGTCACCCTGAGCATCAGAGTAAGGCCTGACCACCAGCCTTCAGGGCACCTGGTGTGCATTTAAAATAGATATTCAGGGGCCCCTGGGGTCCAGGTGCTCACCTGACTGCCCACCAGCTCTTGCCCAGGCCAAGTCCCCTGCAGACCCTGGGAAGATGTGTCTTGATGTGGAGTTTCTCAGAAACAGACCCTGGAACAAGGATTCAAGTGCAGGTAGTTTATTTGGGTGGCCACAGTAGGAGAAGGGGGGGAGACTGGGAAGGGATGGCAGCCAGTAAAGGAAGCCTTATCAAGCCAACTCCCATAGAAGGTGACCGAGCTTCAGCTGCTCAGAACTCTGGCAGCCAGTGTGGAACACACACCTGAAGGGGTGGGAGCTGGGGTATTTATCCACCCACTTCCCCATCATTGGCTGAAGGCTGTTCTTGGGAGGTGTTAATCAATCACCTGTCACTTGCAGCCTGCTTCCTGGTAAGAGGGGAGGGCAGGAGGGCAGGGCACCCATTGCTCAGCGGTGGAGTCTCTGACTATGTCGCTCCCCAGCTGGAAACCCTGATGTGCCTCTACGTGTTGGTTGGCACTCTTGGTAACAAAGGAAAGAGACACAAAAAGGATTTTCTCATTCTTTCCCTAGAAAATTAAAGTCAGGGCTGCCTCCATTGCTGGATCTAGGGGAGTACAAACGTCCTTCTCATCCGCCGGCCCTGGGTTCTGTGTGTGCCTACTTGGCTTCATCTCAAATGTGACCTCTCCCCATGCAGCTGGCCAGATAGGGACCAGCAGCCCCCGACACAGTCCTGGCAGAGACCCAGCTTCTCTCTACCTTTGAGTCCCAGCGATGACTGACTGGCCCTGCCTAGGGCTCATGCTAACCCCTAACCCAATCCAGTGGCCAGAGGTATGGGTGGGACACTCTGATCACCCCAGACCAGGTCGTGCGCCCTCATTTGTGGATGGGTTGGTGTGGACGGTATGACTGTCCACCTCCGCAGGACAACTTGGCATGGAAGGAGTGCTCTTGGTGGGAGGGATGCTGGCAGACAAAACCTGTATGCCCACTCCACACCCACTGTGAGGATCAAGTCTTGGCACTTATCAGTTGGACTAGGCCCTCCAGGGTGGGGCTCCACGTCTGTCTGGTATCCTCTGCTCTCAGTGTCACCTGCAGCCAGAGTCCATTTTAATTCCCTGAGTGTGCTACGCTCTCTCTCACAAGATATGTGCACTCACATCCAGACATACCTTACACTCCAGCTTAGGTATCGCCTCTAAAAAACCTATGAGATGCCCAGAGTGGGTTTCGTGCCCCTCAGATGTACCCAGGATGCCCTACGGCCCTGCTGATGGAGCACTTTGCACACTGGAGCAAAATGCCTGTCCCTCATCTGTCCTGTGTCCCGGGCATCCAGCCCAGTGCTGGACACACAGTGGTTGGCCAGTGTATTTGTGGAATGAACACACCAGAGAGGACGTGCCTTAGCAAGACAGCCATGGGCTGGGACTCAGCAGACCTGGGTCCTCATCCCAGCTCCTCACACCACAACCTTGAACTACCCCTTCACTTCCTCGGACTTCCTTCTGCCCCTGACACAGCCCAGGCAGCACCTGCTCTCCCTTCAGCCAAGGATAGGAAGGAAACTCAAATTAGCCTGGGGCCACAAAAACACCTTGAAAAAATCCTTTCTTGCTTTTCATGCTCATCATTTCACACCTCTTTATGTATGTATATATTTTTCCCTACCTTTCACGTCTTTCTTTTCTTATCCAAAAGAAATTTGTGTATAACTAATCTGGATTTTCTCCCAGCCGCCACCCACTGGTTAGCAGGAAAATTAACTAAACATCCAATCTGGTTTAAAGCTTAGTCTAATCTGATAATTTAAACAGCCTCTTTAGATGATGTTCTCTCTCCCTGGAATAAAAATGCAGTTTCACAGAGAGCTAGGCTTCCCTGCTTCTCCCTGCAGGACAGTGTCTGGGCAGGTTGGAGGCTGGTAGAGGTATAAGGCTTACATGCAGGAGTGGGGTTGGATGGGGGGAGCTGGCTCTAGCTTGGCGTCAGCTGCTGCCCATGACAACTGAGACCATCACAGGAGCCTCCTTCTGCCCTGGCCACCTGTTCTGGGCCACCCATGTTCCCTTCGTTCCCAGGGAGGCAGTAGAGTGTCGTTCTGAGAGCACATGTGGGAGCAGCTGACTGACCTTGGGCAAGTTGCTTAGCCTCTGTGACCTCGGTTTCCTTATCTGTATATGTGGGATAGGTAAGAATACCTATTTTGTGGAGCTGGTGTGAGAATTCAACAAGTGAGCATTTAGAAACCACTTAGAAGAGTACCTAGCACAAATGAAGTACTATCTCAGTGTTTGCTTTGATGACGACAGGGCTGGTGATGATTTTCTTCTCTTCTTCCTTCTCTCCCTGCCACTGCTAAGTTTTGGGGGAAGGAATCCCAGTGGGTGGTTGTTCTGTTTAAACACTAGACAAAGCCAGCGGGAGCTCATCCCCGTGGCAGGAGGAACGGGGGTCTTGCCTCAAGAGCCCTCATCTCCTGTCCTTGAACCTCACAGCAAGATGCAAAGAAGCAGCATCTGAGAGCATTTGCCCTGAGCTGGGTACTGCTGCCTGGTTCTATACACTCCCTGCCAGGGATCCTCACAACCACACCTTCAGTAGATTGATTCTCCTTTCTTTTGTACAGATGCAGAAGCTGAAACCAGAATGATAGAGTCCCTAATCCAAGTCCACACAGGACTGTGAGCCAGGAAGGCAGGATTCAGACCCAGTCCTCCTGACTGCAGAGTGCATGGTCCCAGCCACTGAGCACACCTGCTTCCCTTAAGAATGTTCACCAACCCCAGCCTGGCATGGGAGGCCCGAGGGGGTCCCTAACCGCTTCTGGTATCCTCGCCTCAGGGTTCCGATTCATGTCCGCGTGCTGGCCTCGCTGACTGTCATGCTGGCCATCTTCGTGGTGATGACCGTGCTGGTGAAGGTGGACACCTCCTCCTGGACCCGCAGCTTCTTCGCCGTCACCATCGTCTGCATGGCGATCCTCAGCGGCACCTCCACCATTTTCAATAGCAGCGTCTTCGGCATGACTGGTTCCTTCCCCATGAGGAATTCCCAGGCGCTGATATCAGGTGAGAGCTGGGGTCCAGACAGCTGAGCAGGTCAGTCTACTTGGGGGTTATGTGAAGGAGCCAGAGGTGAGCATGTGGTAGCCCTTCCAGAAAAAGAAATGAGTGTTAGTTGTGTTTCCATGATCTATTATTGTGTAACGAAGCACCCGAAAACTTCTTAGTGGCTTAGAACAATAAGAATCATTTCTTTGGCCCATGGATCTGCAGTTTGGGTAGAAGTTCTCAGGGACAGCTTTCCTCCTCTGCTCCACGTGGCATCAGCCAGGATAGCTCGCCTGGAGCTGGAGGATCCACTTTTGAGATGGTGTGCTCACCCAGCTGGTGTGGTGGTGCTGGCTGTTAGCTGGAAGCTCAGCTGGGGCTGGGGCTGGGGCCAGGGTTTCTCTCCATGTGGACCTCACCACGGCTGCTTGGGCTTCCCCATAGCATGGCCTCTGTGTTGCAAGAACAAGCATCCCAAGAGGTCCAGGCAGGAGCATTATTTCCTTTTATGACTTAGCCTTGAAAGACATTTAGGGGCACTTCCACTATAGCCATAAGCCTACCTGGATTCAAGGGAAGAAAACACAGACCCACATATCTCAGTGGGTGAGTATGAAAATCATACTGTAATGGGAAGGGAGACATAGTTGCAGCTCCTTTTGGAAAATACAGTCTGCCTACCAAGTGCGTTCCCTGAACCAGCGTTCCTCTCTTTCCCTCCCTCCTCTCCTCCTTTCCCTTCTCCTGTCCCCTTTCCTTCTCGTTATTTTTCCTTTCCCTTACCTTTTCCCCCTTCTTTTCTCCATCTTTTCTCCCCTCTATCTGTATTTTCTTCCTCTGTAATTTTGTAGAAGACCTATTATGTGCCAGGGATTCAAAGATGAACAAGACTCAGCCTCCCAGGAGCTGATAGCCTAGTAATAAACTCCTCTGTTACCCTGAACTTTGACATTTTACAGGGCTGCTGACATGACTTGGGCTGACCCCTTTAACTAAAATTTTGATCCTAACCTAAGCCTGTTGCCTAGAGCTTAGCAGTTCTGTTCTCTCACCCAAATGTCTCAACAAGATAAAAAGGAGCTGGGTCAGGAGGAATCTGTGCTTTCCCAGGAGACCACCATCCCTTAAAGCAAGACTGGGAGCTCAGCTGCTCTGTTCAGTGTCTCTGCATGTCCATGTTGTGTGAAGGGGTGCAGTAAGCATTTGCCCACTTGAGAAGCATTTTGCGAAGAATCTGCTCTGTGCACATTAATTGATAATGCCAAGTAGTATGTGACAGGGATGACAAATACCTGGACAAGTGTATATCTCCTCCCCGTTCCCACACCAGTGCCAGACATCACTAATCGATCTGTATCTTTCCTCCTAAGCGTCTAAATCCTTCTCAACACAGCACTGGTTGACACTTACTGTCAACAGATCAGAGTTCAGATGTGAGCTCAAATCTGCTTGCCATTTTTGATATAAGATTAGGCTTCTGGCTGTATCCTCAGAGAAACCCTTGGGCGTAAAGTAAAATAAAAGTGGACCCATCGCTAAGTTTCCTGAGTACAATGAATATGCCCCTAGCAGTCCTTCAAGAAGGGGCATGCCTAGGCTGAGGGAAGTGGCCACTGAACACTGGATTTAATCCCTTCTGTCATCCTGGTCTCTTGTCCCCTCATCTCCCTCCATCCTGCTAGAGGATGTATTTTTCAATGTAACAACCTTGCTGGCTATCTCTCCAGGAGCCAGTGACCAAGCACACCGATATGTTGGCAAGGCGCCCTTCAGGTTCATCTGGCCACCTGCGAACCTTCCAGAGAAGGAGACGACTCTCCCGTGCATTTTTAGGAAAGTCCATTTTTGAAAAACTGGAGAAATCTAGTACTCATACTTCAGTATTAATTACCCTGGGCCCTAAGCCGTTGTCACCACTGTTTGCAACTCCCAGTGGGCACCCATCACCCTGGAAGATTCGAGGTGTCCCAATCTTCCAGAGGCCTCAGTGCCACTCACCAGCCCCCGTTGTTTTTCGTCCAGAGGAGCCCATCTGTGAATTCTGTGTGTGTTGGCATCTGAGGAACAATTCATTTGTTTTGTACTCGTGTTTTTTTAAGTCCCTCATTTGCATGTATTTCCATAACTGATGAGATAAAAGTAGGGAGTCATGAAGGAAGAGCTCCCGGAGGCCTGGTTTGTTGTTGATGATAATATTATAAAATCTCCACACGTTGGGAAGAGAGAGAGGAAAATCAATAGGCAATGATGTTAAGATCTCTTCCTCAGGGCAGCTAGGGAATGTCTTACGGAGTTTAACTCCAGTTCTTACAAATCACCCAGGTGGGGATTACAGCTTCTCAGAAGTTGGCACCCTCTTGGCAAAGAGTTTACCCTGTTGTTGCTGTTTTGATGTAGGAAGGACAGAAATAACCAAACACCTAATTGGGAATCTGAGAAGATTTATATGGCACTTCTCAGTACCAGACACTGTCCTGCTTTACATGTAATGATCCTCTTAATCTTCGTAACAGCCCTAAGAGGTGGGTTTTAACATCCCCATTTTAAAGATAAGGAAACGGAGGCACAGAGAAGTTAAGTGACTTGCTGAAGGCCACACACGTAGAAGTGGTAGAGCCAGGATTGGACTCAGATGTTTTGATTCTAGAGTCTGTGCTAGAATTAAAACATCACTATGCTAACTTTCATTTCTTTGCCCTCCTCTCAAATCCCAACCTCTGGCCCCACCCAGGCTAATAGAACTCATATTGAGAAGGTTGGAGAGAAAAAGGGCCGTGGACTGTTTCCGGCAGAGCCACAGAGGTGTCAGGCAGAGAGTGGGTGAGGCAGTGAGGATGGGCATCGTGATGGACGAGGGCCCAACTGTCCCTCTCCCACCTCTGCTCTGTGCAACAATGGGCAGTGAAGTGGTGCCTGGTCAGACCTGCCAAGTAATGACAAAGCGGCTCGAGCCCACACGGACCAGTTGGCTGTTTGCAGTCAGTGGCCCTCTTGCCTCCTTGAGACTCAGTTCCCTGATCCTCTAATGAAGGCAAATCCATCCGTGCAGCCAGGCAATCCTGCATTCACAGGCACTTACTGTGTTGATCCTATTGGATGCGTCCATGTATCCATTGTTTTTTCCATTCACTGTTTCCATTTCCATCCCACTGTGGTCTCGTGGGAGGGACAGGACAAGTATGAGTGCCATCTTCCAGGCAAATAAACAGGCTGAGAGGAGTAATGATCTGCTCACACGTGACCATGTATAAGCTGTGACTCGTGGCCAGCACCAGTTGACCACCCACGGTTGTGAGGGTTCAACAGAGAAGCAAGACACATGCCCTGCTTCCCAGAAGTGACTGTGTGATTGTGGTGAAGAAGGGGACTGACATTTGTAGAAAGCCTGCTGTGTGCTGGGCTCTTTCTAAACATCATCTCATTCAGTCCTTGCTCTGCAAGGCAGGTGTCATTGTCCCCATTTTACAGATGAGCAAACTCTGGTCCCAAGAAGTCATGTTGCCCGCAGGCCGGAGCCTCTTTCCCAGTGTGGTTGGTGGGCGGTTGGGCCCCGGGGCAGGGAGAGGAGCTCTCTGAGATGTCCCACCCCTGAATCTAAAGTTTCTGACCCCATCAGAAGGGCAATAAAGAGAGATGGAGGGTCGAGTGTCGAAGGTGAAACCAGGATGCGGGTGAAACCTTGGAGGCCATTTGCCTCCTCAGGCAGCAGCCTCTTCCATGCCCCTTGGAGAAGAGCTGGGCTAGGGATACCCTCCTAGAGTCAGAAAGCTCACGGCTGCAGGACCCTCCGGGTCTGCCAAGGCCTCGCCATACTGTGAGAACAGCAGCATTCTTCTCAGCAGGGACAGCGTGAAGCTGGAGCAGAGCGCGGGCGGGCCTGAGAGGCAGGGAGGATGGGCCCGCCCTGACCATCTGCGGGGTGTCCCACGCTCTCCGCAGGAGGAGCCATGGGGGGCACCCTCAGTGCCGTGGCCTTGCTGGTAGACCTGGCGGGGGCCAGTGACGTGACGGACAGCACCCTGGCCTTCTTCCTGACGGCGGACGTCTTCCTGGCGCTCTGCATCGGGCTCTACCTGCTGCTGCCGCGGCTGGACTACGCCAGGTGAGGCCCGCGCTAGCTCTCTGCGGCATCCTTCTTTTATGTATGCTTATACCTTTATCCTCTCTACTTGAGTTCTTCTGTCCTCTAGCTAGAGCCCATGTTCACTTCCTGGTTTACTGCCTGTCTCCCCGCTGGAGTGTGACCTCCCCTGAGGGCAGAAATGGTGTGGGTTTTGTTCTTTGCTGTATCCCATGCCGTGAGCTGTGCCTGGCTCATAGTCGTTGCTCAGTAGATTGGCTGGGCCGTTGGACATGAGAAGTTGGCTTTGCGTAGCAGCCCCAAGCAGCTAAGCAGCTAAGCAGCTGGAGTCTGCATGTTTTCCGTAAGAGAGGGCAGGCGGCGGAAGTGGGACCTGAGGGAGGATAATGATGAAAAGTAGCTCCTTGGGCTGAGCACCTCCCCTGCTCCTGCTGTGTGCCCAGCCCGGCCTCATGGGGCTTCTCCTTTAAAGCTCGCACACGCGCTTCTCATGGGGTGCAGCACTGTGACTTATCGTAATTATTCCCGTTCACACATGAGAAAACCAGGCTCAGAGAGGCTGAATTACTTGCCTGAGTCCCACAGCCCGTCGGCAGCAAAACCAGCGTTCAAGCCCAACTCCAAACCTCTGTTTCTAACCCCTGTCTCTTGGGGCCTCTCTCGACCCTGCAGGACCTCTTTCCTTGCCTTAGTCTCTCTCGCTTTCTCTCTCCTTCCTCCTTTTTCTTTTTTGCTTCCTGTTGCTCTTTAAAAAATAACCCATGACTTTTTCTTGCTTTTTATTCTTTTCAATGCATTTTCATAGCCATTGTCGTATTTGATATAGGAATGGCAGGAATTATATTCCCCATTATACAGGTGACTAGACGGAGACAGGGAAGGCCAGGTGCTTGGCCTGTGGTCCCACAGCGTGCGAGCCGCAGAGCTGGGGGAGAGCGCGGGTCCTGGCTCTGCCGGATCCACGGGAACCTATTTGGTGTGGGGGGCACCGAGCTAAGCAGTCCATCTTTTTCGCTTAGGATATATGACAACCTTGTGCAGTTTTTACTGTATTTTCCCATTTTACCGATGAGGAAACTGAGGCTTTGGAGAGTTAACAGACATGCCCAGGTTTCTTACCTGGTGAGTCGTAGGCGGGGATTGGAACCTGGAGCCGTTTCCCGGCTGCACCATTTCCACTGCATCCTGCTGCATCCCTGGCTTGTGACTGCGAGGCCCTTCCTGACCACTGACTCCTCCTGTCCCTGTGAGAGTCGCCTCGTTAATCCCCAGAGCCCCCTGCCTTCACCAGAACCCTGAATCTGCCGGGGCAGGTTGCTCTCCCCAGTTAGAGGATTGTTGTAACTTCAGCTGGCCTCCGTGGCCTCAGGAGGATAACAGGGGACTGAGTGATGACACCAGGTACCCCAGGTGGCTACAGACCTGAGTCTGCCCACCCCCTCCCTGCCCCTTCGGGGCTGTCGTCAGAAATTACCCAGTTGTGCTCCACGATGATGTCCCTGTGATTCCTGGGGTCTGACTGGCTCGCTGTCCTCCCAGCCCCTCATATACTGCCTGACACCTTGTTGCTGCTGATTAAATTATTTTGAGTCAGTGAACAGAAGGCAGGAGGTTCCCACCACTCCTGCTGTTTCCCTGTGTCCTGTTTCAGGGAGCCTTGTGTGGGCTGTTTACACCGGGGTGGCCAACCTTCCTTGTTTCCCTGGGACTAAAGTCCCAGGGGTTCCCAGGACCGGGAGCTTTCAGTGCTAAAACCAGGATAGTCTAGGGAAAACCAGGGCAGGTGGTCACCCTAGTTTTCAGTCTCACTTAAGCAAGCCAAAATCCTTTCCAGCTGAGCACGTGAGACAAAAGAACAACCCAGGGAGGGCTATGCCAGCCCATGGAAGTTTCTATTTCTTTGCATATTAACACTTTGGTCAAGACTTCTGGGTTTACAGAAACCCATCTTAGGATGGAGCTTTAGAGCTGTGCTCCCAGGGCTGCTCAAACTAAATCTTACTTAAAAGGGAGCCCACAGGTGCTGCACCCAGGAGGGCTGGGCTAGGCTGCCCCATCCCACTCAGGAGGAACTGAGTCTCACGCAGTGGTGGAAGCTGCTGACTGCGGTAGGGTGAGATGGGGCAGTTAGATTTGGAAGAACTTACGAAGAAGAGCTTTGACCAGAAGGACTTGGTGGGCAGCTTCCTCAGAGCAGACTAAGGCAAGGACTTATTGCTGAGTAGAAGCAGAAGTAAGAATAGTCCTTTCTCTAAATAGTGATTGGGAAACAAGGCAAGGTTCAAGGCTGAAGTGCTCAGCTCAGCATTACATGGAAAAGTGATTCTGGGGAGGAGTCCTCCCACTGACTCGCTTATGGACAGTATGTAGGCTCTTAGGATGGGAAGGCTGGCAGGGATCTCAGAAGCTACAACTACAGAACCCCTCCATTTTACAGAGGAGGAAACTGAGGCCCCGAGAGGGGAGTACCTGGCCTAAGGTCACAGTGGGGAGGCAGAAGTAGTGCTGAAACCAGAACCCAGCTATCACCAACCTACTGTTCTCCCCGGCCCCACACCAGTTCTTCTGTTTGAGATATATTAATACAGTCAGCCCATGTCTCCTGGTTTTTAGGCACCCAAGGCCCAGAGAGGTTGAGTGACTCAGGAAAGGTCACACAGCAATGCAAAGAGACCCAAGCCTTTTCTACTCTGGTCAGAGTAGCAGAAATTGAAAAAATTGATCATATTCAGTGTTGAGTATATGGGGGAAAAGATACTTTTATAGGCTTATCAGTTCTTTGAACAATTATGTTTGGAAGGGTTATTCTGTGCCCAGAGATTTAGCTGCGAACAGCCAAATGTGTCTTTGCCCCAGAGAGCTGTCTTCTATTGAAGGAGACAGATGATAAACCAGTAAACCAACACAATGATTATAAATTGTGGTCAGTTTTTTTTAGAGAAACAGGTGCTCTCATGGAGATTGAAGGGTTAGGTTACTTTAGTTAGGGTAGGTAGGTGGTACAAAGCAGAGATAAATTGGTTCTACCTATCTGGAGAGCAGTATATCAATATCTATCAAAATTTTAAAGGTACAAACCTTGTGATCCAGCAGTTCTTCTTCTAGAAATCTGCTCTACTGAAATACTAATATGTATGTGCAAGGATTTATGTATAGGGACATTCATTGCACCATTATTTGTAGTAGAGAAAAACTAGAGCTAACCTAAATGTCCAGCATTAGGGGAGCAGTTAAATCGTCTATCCATACAGTGAAATACTCTGCAGCAACAGAGACAGAGCCATCTGTCCCTGTGTGAAAGGATGGCCACAAGATAACTCTTCTTTAGGCAATTGTGTGTATACATTTATGTATAATAGTTATGCATGTATTTAGGTAGTTATATAATGTATTTATATTATGTTAGTTATACGGTTGCAAAAAGTTTTACAATAGGTATAGTTCGATCCCACTTTTGCTTAAGAAACATAGCCGTGTGTGTGTGGTGTTTGCACATGCATGGAACAATATACACCAGACTTTTAATGATCTGTACCTCTAAGGAGTGAGACCAGAGGTGGGAGGTGAGAGTTCTTGTTCTACTGTATCATTCCTCTTATGTATTATTTGGGTTTATTGCATCAAGCATGTGTTACTTTTATAATTTAAGATTTTAAATTAATTTTATATTTGAAGAATAAATGCTACTTTAGCTCCACCTCTCCCCACCCCCAAAACCAAACAAAAATCAGTGAGTGAAGACTGGATCCCAGGCTCACCGTGCAGTGGTCAGTGCTGGTTTCCTCTCTGCCTGCTCATGGCATGGCCAGCACCACAGAACAATGGACTGGAGTCCAGCCTTACAGGCAGCTCTGGGACAGGAAGGCTGGGGACTGTGCAGGCCTCCCTCTTGCCGCCCCGCAGCACACGTGTCATCTGAAGGCATCCTGGGGCTTAGGCTTTACATGCTGGACCTAAAGACCCCCTGAAAATCTGAAAATCCCAAGTGACCCTGCTTTCCAGCCCCTATTACCGCCAGCCTCTCTCCTGCAGGTACTATATGAGGCCTGTCTGGCCGGCTGTGTTTTCTGGTGAAGAGCAGCTGCCCCAGGACTCCCCCAATCCCCCTTTGGTGGCCCCTGGATCCAGCGACTCCCAGACACCACCCCTCCGCCCCATCTTGAAGAAGACTGCCGGCCTGGGCTTCTGCGTCATCTACCTCCTCTTCATCACCAGCCTCGTCTTCCCCGCCATCTCCAGCAACATCGAGTCCCTCAGCAAGGGCTCGGGCTCGCCGTGGAGCACCAAGTTCTTTGTGCCCCTCACCACCTTCCTCCTGTACAACTTTGCCGACCTGTGCGGCCGGCAGATCACAGCCTGGATCCAGGTTCCAGGGCCCAGAAGCAAGGTGCTCCCCGGGCTCGTGCTCCTCCGGACCTGTCTTGTCCCCCTCTTTGTGTTCTGCAACTACCAGCCCCGCGTCCACCTGCAGGCAGTGGTCTTCCAGTCTGACGTGTACCCGGTGCTCTTCACGTCTCTGCTGGGGCTCAGCAACGGCTACCTCAGCACCCTGGCTCTCATCTATGGGCCCAAGATCGTGCCCAGGGAGCTGGCCGAGGCCACTGGGGTGGTGATGTCCTTTTACATGTGCTTGGGCCTGGTGCTCGGCTCAGCGTGCTCTGCCCTGCTCGTGCACCTCATCTAGGAGGGGCGACAGCTAGACCTTGGTGCTGTGCGATGCCTGGGAGCCTCAGCAAGATGGGCAGGAAGTGCCAGGAGGGCCCAGGCGGCGAGCGGGAAGGACTGGAGTTGGGCTCTGCAGAGCACAGAGCACACCCGGGCCTCGTTGCTGCCAGGGAGCTGGGACCAGTGCTGTCCCCAGGACCAGGTAGACATTCCAGATACTTTGACAGATGTCCTGAGATGTTTTGAGGACCAGAGACACCTGAATAAGGCACAGTTACAAGTTACACAGAAAGCTCCTTGCCGATGGGTACATTCTGCCTGTTGTTATTCCCTCTTGGGGAAAGTGTTGCCAGTGTTCGGCTCTTGAGTTGTTACAGGGTGAGTGCCAAGACCGTCTACAGGCCCTTTGCCTTCTCCCAGCCTTGTTCCTTCCAGCTGATGGCAAGATGTGAGACTCCTTAGCCCTCCCTACCCAGAGGAGGTCCCCCTGGGATGGCCAGTCCTCAGGCCTAAGACCCAAGCTTGTGCAGACCCCCACTTTCCACCAACCAGACTGGGGACCCTGGGAAGACAGGCCTTCCAGGAGCCCTTCCTTCCCTGGTCATGGGCTCCAGAGGGCCTCCATGCTGTACCCAGGACCAAGCATGTCAGGTCTGGATTTCAAACAGGGATGCTTAAAGTGGTCTATGGCCTGGGTCAGGGCAGGGTTTAATGTCCATGTTTACAATATGTCAAGGCCATTGGTTCAAGGGCCTAATAAATACCTGGGTATTTAATGAAAGCCTTATTGGTGGCTGTTTTAGGGTCTTGGCAGGAAACAGCGTACTCAAATTGAGTAATTTAAGGATATTTGAAGAGTGGGTGTAGGAACCCTAAGGGGTTATGCATTATATCCCAGAAGTATTGGGCTGGCCAAAAAGTGCTTTTGGGTTTCTCCGTAAGACGTTGGCCAACCCAATAGTAAGGCTGTTCTACCCCAGGCCTGAAGGGAGGGACACGTCCAGCCTGCTGTGACCCACACGAGGCATGTTCCCTCCTCCCGTCCATCTCCTCCGCGCCCCTGTGGACTGAGTCACAGCCAAGGAGCAGGCGGAAGATGGAGGCTGGACTGGAGGGGCAGAGGGTGTCCAGAGGGGGCCAGTAGCCCCTTCACCTTCCTAGGTTGGTTTATTATGAACATCAGCTGAGCTCTGAAGCTTTGGTCAACAGAATTAGGTGTTGCTTTGTCCTGGTTTTTTCTGGGTAGTCGTATATTTTGAAGCTGTTGTTTCAAAAGGCAACCCTCAGGTTCTGAGGCCCGCACACACTTGTGATTACCTGACATGAGTAGTAATTTATATTTTTTCAGGTTCCTTGAAGCCTCCCGCAAGGCTGTTCCTTGGGGGAGCAGGCTGACATGGGAATCCGAGAGAGGAAGGAACTAGATCAGACCAGGAGTTCTTTCTCAAGAGCTGTGCAGGAAGCACAGAGCTTGCCCCGAGAAGTGGCAACCCTGAGAGCCGTGAATCAACCGGCTCCTGCTCTGAAGCGCACCGGATCCGAGATGTCCTGTGGACAGCTGATTATACCGGGAAGCAGTCAGTAATCCACCCAGTGGCAGCAGCTTATCTTCCCCACCGACTCGGCTGGTACACACTCCCTCTCTTTGGCGAGAGAGTTGAAGAGGACACCCTTGAAAGGTTTTCTGAAACTTGATACTTGAAAAAAAAATTTTTTTTATTTTAAAAATAAATTCTCCCCTCCCGTTGGCAGGAAGTTGAAATCTCCCCCTTGGTTTTTCTTCACTGACTTCAATGCTGTTGATCATTTGGGGCATCTGTCTGGGAGGTGAGGTGACTCATCTCAACCTCAGGTATCTTATAAATGGGCAGCATGTCTGTTTTAAGGTAAAACAGCAGTCTGAGCTCAGAGGTAGGGACCACCCTGGAGCTAACAGAGGAGGAGGGGTGGGGGTCTCGCATGCTGTGTTGAAGGGGGGTAGCTTTCCCCTGTTAGTGAGTTGATTTGGAATTAGCATGGAGTGAATGGGGAAGAGGGTGGCCAGCGTGATGATGCAGTGTCGTGGGGAGCTGAGGAGATGACGGGCTCGGTCAGTGCCAGCTGTGCTGCTGCGGCCGCTGCCGGAAGAGGGGCCGGCTGCTTGGCTGGTGGGAGGGTTATCCAGGCTTTTGCCCACTTTTCTTTGTTGCTCACTTTAGTGGGCATTTTGCAAAGGATCATTCCTTCTCAGGGAGGAAGGTAAATAAAAATACATCTCCAAGTAGAGGGGCAGACAGTGGAGTTCAGGCACCCTTGTCCCCCATGTATTGTAATAGCAGCTCATGGGGCTTGTCTGCTCTGGTCATGTGACCCCAGGAGGCTTGTGGAACTAGCTCACATGTTCTGGGGCGTGAACAAAACTTGCTAAAGAGAAGGGGATTTTTCAGTGAAAGAGGTGGAGGAGAATCCCTGAGAAGTTGCCTTTGTCTAGTAGTACTCTGATGTAATCCCAAGTGGCAGTTTTTAGTGCATGCCCTTGTGTATTTCCATACCATACACATCTTCATTTTCCTCCTTTCATTCAACAAAGAAAGCTAGAGGCAGCCAATTGACTCTTTAACTAGTGGGTTCCTACATGCATGGGGACATGAGGAGGCTTGAACCTGGTGTGGGTATTATTAGCAAAGACCATTCATTCTGCTGTCTTCAGCCCAGTGCTCCTGAGAACATTCGGGACCCTCTAATCAGCTTGGACGTGATGTGAGAGGGGGGTTACTGCAGGGTCCTGGCTTCTGAGACCATGGCATGCTTTACTACAGAACTTCAAATAGAAGAGAGAAAGCCAAAAGTCAGGTGAAAGATTTTATTCTACTGGAGGTTAAATTTAAAGCCCATGCTCATCTTTTTTTTTTTTAATTGAATTATAGTTGATTTACAATGTGTTAATTACTGCTGTATAGCAAAGTGATTCAGTTATACATATATATATTCATTTTTTATATTCTTTTCTATTATGGTTTATCATAGAATATTGAATATAGTTCTCTGTGCTAGACAGTAGGACCTTGTTGTTTATCCATTCTAGATATAAAAGTTTACATCTGCTCACCCCAACCTCCCACTCCATCCCTCCCACAACTGCTTCCCCTTGGCAACCACCAGTCTATTCTCAAGGTCCATGGTTCTGTTTCTGTTTCATAGATAGGTTCATTTGTGTCATACTTTAGGTTCCACATATAAGTGGTATCATATGGTATTTGTCTTTCTCTTTCTGACTTACTTCACTTAGTGTGATAATCTCTAGTTGTACCCACGTTGCTACAAAGGGCATTATTTTGTGCTTTTTTATGGTTGAGTAGTATTCCATTGTATATATGTATACATATATGTATACATATATGTATATATACCACAACCTCTTTTTTTCTTTTTTATAAATTTATTTATTTATTTATTTATTTTTGGCTGCGTTGGGTCTTCGTTGCTGCACGCAGTCTTTCTCTAGTTGTGGCGAGCGGGGGCTACTCTTCGTTGCGGTGCGCGGGCTTCACATTGCAGTGGCCTCTCTTGTTCTGGAGCACAGGCTCTAGGCATGCAGGCTTCAGTAGTTGTGGCTCGCAGGCTCTAGAGCTCAGGCTCAGTAGTTGTGGTGCACGGGCTTAGTTGCTCCGCGGCATGTGAGATCTTCCCAGACCAGGGCTCGAACCCGTGTCCCCTGCACTGGCAGGCGGATTCTTAACCACTGCGCCACCAGGGAAGTCCAGTACCACATCCTCTTTATCCATTCATCTGTCGATGGACATTTAGGTTGTTTCCATGTCTTAGCTATTGTGAATAGTGCTGCTATGAACATAGTGGTGCACGTATCTTTTTGGATTATAGTTTTGTCTGGATATATGCCCAGGAGTGGGATTGCTGGATCATATGGTAGTTCTATTTTTGGTTTTCTGAGGAACCTCCATATTGTTCCCCACAGTGGCTGCACCAACTTACATTCCCACCAACAGTGAAGGAGGGTTCCTTTTTCTCCACACCCTCTCCAGCATTTGTGACTTGTAGATTTTTAATGATGGCCATTCTGACTGGTGTGAGTGGTACCTCATTGTAGTTGTGATTTGCATTTCTCTGATAATTAGCGATGTTGAGCATCTTTTCATGTGCCTGTTAAGCCCAAGCTCATCTTAACCCTGTGTGCTTTCTGAATGAAAGTATCTAGTTTCTACTTTACCAGCATCACTTCCTTGGTGGCAGCTTTGTCAGTGCCAGTTATGCCTGCGGTCTGAGTCACTGCTGCTGTCCACCCGTTGGCTGGGGTCAGCCCAATTTCCAGTCCAGCTTTGACCCAGGCAGGATCCCACAAGGAATTTCAGCCCCACTAGCCGGTGGAGGCAGGGACTAGCCACCTGGCCACAGACCCAGGGTACTGGGCAACCTTTCCCTCAGCTGCTCAGACTCCTGGCCCAATGCTCCCTGTGCCAGATGCTTTATCTGCATTATTCCCCCATCTATAGATGAACACAGTGAGGCTCAGAGAGGTTAAGTAACTTACCTAAGATCACTCAGCTACTAAGTGCCCTAGACAAGAAACCTAGGTCTTCCTGAACTCAGAGGTCCTCACCCACCCTGCCCTCATATTCCCATATTGGACCTTCACTTTCTCCTTGGTTCTGTCACCCCTGTTTCTCACTCACGGATTGCTGGAGTGTTGTTTCGAGTAGATATAGTGCCCAGAACCCTGGCCTAGTTGATCTGACTAGTGCAGCTGGCCAGACCCCGTACTGGACTGGGCCCCCATGGATGCAGACCCTGGGCCACGTCAGGCTCACCACTCTGACCACTCCTTGTCAGGCACGGCATCTTGGGCTGCTTCCAGGCCTGCTCTGTCCAGTCCATTTCAGTCCCCAGCCCCTGCCCCCCTGGTCCCATGTCCTCGTCTCCCCCACGCCAGCCCCTGGTGCTGAGGTCACCCCAGCGTGACTGCTGCTGATGGACCCGTCTTTGAACCCAGCCCCACCGGGCACTGGCCGTGTAAGTTACGAAGCCACCCTGAGCCAGTTTCCTCATCTGTAAAGGGGGTGATAAGTCCAGGAGTTGTGACTACCCGCGGTGCCAATGAACTGCCCCAGGCAAACCTGGTCACGCCCCTTCCCAGCCCACACAGGCAGAGCTGCATCAGCTCACAGCATTTGTAACAAGGTGACTCAGGGGCACAGTGCAAACCCTCTGCTCCCGCCCAGGAGCTGGCCATGCGGGAGTTACAAAGGCAGCATCAGCCTGAGAGGACAACCTCAACTTCAGGCTGCTGTGGGCTTGACTCCAAAGGAGAGCAGTGATGACGGCCATGCTCTGTGCCCCACAAGAGTCCAGTCAGCTGACCCTGTGCACCCCACTGAGAACAGTTCCTGCCCTTGACTGCAAGTTAAAGGGAGATCGGGGTCTGCAGCTTAGGATGGGGGAGTCAGTCATAGCTTCTGATGCCCAGCAGAGGCTGGGATTCTGGTTCTGCCACCTCCTAGCTGGGTCACTTTGGCCCAGTCTTGCTGACACCTTCTCACATCTAAAATGAAAAGTCTCTCAAGGCTGTTGGAAGGATTAAATATGCCCCAATATTGTAGGTCAAAGTACCTAGCATATAGCAGATCCTCAACAAATGTGTTTTCTTCACACTTTTTGCTGCTGCCTGGACAGTCTGTTGTGATGCCCAACGCCTTCCCCGTGGCGGGTACCCTGTACCCAGTGCTCAGTGCCCACCCTTTGTCTGGTCCCCAGGCCCAGCATTTGTCTGGGCCAGCACCTCCAATTCTGATGCCTGCTGTTTGATGCCCAGGCCCCTGCCTGGGTCATGCCTGACCTGGGGCAGGCAGTGTGCACGAGGCAGAAAGCTGGAAATCCAAGACCCCAGACCAAGCTCTGCCCCTCACTCTGATCTCTGGGCAAAAGCCACTTCACTTTTTTCTAAGCCTCAGCTGGAAAAAATGGACACCCCAACACTTATCCTGCCTTCATCGTGGACATGTGGCCAGGTACCCAGATGCCCTTTAGAAAGGGCCATCTGGTTGTGTCCAAAATGGTTCCGAGAGTCTGCGCCCTGGAGCCAGGACTATCTAGGTTTGAGCCCGCGCCACTTCCTAGCTGCACGACCATGGGAAAGTTCAACCTGACTGTTCTCTCAAATGACTACAGCGGTGATTGTAGTCCCGGCCTCGCGTCTGGTGGCTGTATACACTGAATGGTAACTGGGAATGCGTATAAAACACTTAGCGTTGAGCCTGGTGCATCATCAGTGCTAATCCCCTCCTCCTAGAAGGCTGTGTCTTCAGACCTTTCCTGTTTACCTGACGCTAAACTGTCAGTACTAACCCACTGCCCTCGTTTCTCTTCCTCACTGGATGCTGGGCTGGCCTCCGCATCCCAGCTGCTGGCCCCTCCCCTGCACCAAGTGCTGCCCATAGTTGGGGCCAATAGAGTCTGCTTGGAGGAGCTTCCCCAGGAATGTGGCTTTATGGTGCTGCTCACCCAGTGATGTTTTTAAAAAGGGAAAAAGAAGAGAAAGGAAGGGAAGGGAGGAAGGGAGGAGGAAGGAAGAGAAAAGAGGAGATGAGGATGGCCTGAGAGTCTGGGATCTGCTCTAGGATGCAGGCAGATTTGTGAATGAGAGTAAGAGGGTATCATTTCGGTCTCTTAAGTGCAGAGTTCTGGAAGGATTCCAGCTGTGTCCGCTGGGTCTGTCTGGAAAGTACAGACGCTTTCTTTTCCTTTTCTCCTCGTCTACTTGTTTCACCTATACACCTTTTTGGTGGAGGCAGCTGGAAAGGCATTTCTGGCCCATGGGATGACACTCTGCTTTGTTATCCCCAGGCGGGGTTTGGTGCCTTTAACCTTGGAAGAGCACTCATTGGATAAGGTGTTTCTCTGCTGGGCGATGTCACAGACCACAGTTCTAAGGGAGACTCTGTGAGGCACTGGCCTGGCTGAGAGCCTCTGAGCAGGCCTGGCTTCTATAGCAGGGCAGGGCACGGCCTGCATCACAGTAAAGGAGGTGCTGATTACTGAGCGCCTACAATGGCTAGGCTGTGCCATATATAAGAACCCTGCCAGGTGGGGCTGGCATCCCATTTCACAGAGAGAGAAACTGGGACTCAAGGGGTTAAGTCGGCGAGAGGCTGAATTGGAATTCAGACCAGGGCTGTGAGGCTCTGAAGCCTGTCTTCTCTCCACTCAGCTGCCTTAGAAGATTGAGAGGGCACTGCCAATTTAAATGGTTTGCAGATCTGAGGAGCCCCGGGCCACAGGCTGGGTGGGCGGGATGGGGTTCCAGGAGGCTGGATTAACCTGTCCAGTGTGAGTGACAACAGGCACCCAGCCTGCCCTCCGTGCCTCTGTGGGATTTGGTGCGGAGTCACTGGTCTTCAGTAACCAAGGCTACAGTCTTTATGGGCACTTGAACCACAAGCTCACCAAGCTGAAGGCAAGGTTTACAGAGATGTGATAGAAGCAGGAGCCTCACTGTGTGGACCTTACGTGTCAGACGCCTTGCGTGTATCCGCTCCAGGGTACCAAGGAACCAGGGGGCCCATCTTCCCAGACACAGAGCAGAGTGTAACGTCCTGGGATCACCACACCTCCTATCCCTGACTTAAACACACACCCAGAGCTGGGAGGGGCCCTGCGGTCACCGAGTCCACACCCTGCCTCTTGGCAGGGCGATACTTGAGTTGCTCTAGACCGGCTGGCACCAGGCCTGTGCTGCCCTGCAGATTCTTCCAGATGGAGTCCCGGAGCCCCAGGGAGACTGAGCATCCTCAGTCCTGCTCTTATTCTGGAAACAGCCTCATGTTCCCAGCACACCTCTCACACACTTCGCTCTGGACAGAAGAAGGACATGGGATCTTTTCCCCAGCAGTCTCACCCGACAGCATCCATCCCTGCTGCTCTGGCCCCAGTCCTGCTCTCTGGAGTTTAATGAGGGCAGAATGTCTAATGCCCGTGGATTTCTAAGTCCTTCCTACTTCCTTCTAAGACTCTTAGCCAGGTCTCGACTGGAGACCTCTGGATGGAATGAGAGGTTCACAGAACCCTGAGATCATATTTGGAAGTTGGCGTGCTTGCCGTGGACCAAGGAGCCATAGCTTCCATCAGATTGTCAAAAGGGCCATGTTCCAAGGCTTCAGAGCCCCTGGGTGCCTGGCTACAGTGACCTGTCCCGTCCGATGGTGTCCCTGTACTGGGTACCGTGCTGAAGGGCAGGACTCTGCACCCAGGCTGCCTGACTTTGAATCATGACTCTATCTCTTATTAGTGATTTTGGGCAGGTTTCGTAACCTCTCTCAGTTTCCTTATCTATAAAACAGGGTACCTGCCCTCATGGGGTTGTTGTGAAGATTAAATGAGTTAATCCACATAGAGCTCTTCATCTGTGCTAAAGTATTACTTCTCCCCATCACCCTGTGAAGTTGGCAAGTCAAGGGCGATCCTCCCCCCTCTTCTGATGAAGAACAGTGGAGACTGTAACTCAGGAACAGAGCCTCTGCCTGCAAATGCAGCAGGTCCCTCCTGCTAGCCAGTGAGGTCACTGCAGAGAGGAAGTTGGCCTGTGACGCTCTCAGGGGTGGGAGGGCTCCAGTTAGGGAAGCTGGGAAATAAACTGGATCTGCCAGCAGTTTCAGTCACAGGACACAGGAGGCTGGAGGTGGCTTTAGGTATGAGTCAGAAGCCACACAGCTGAATGGGCCTGACACCCTGGCCTGTGAGCGTCTCCATGATGGCCTCCTTGAGGCCACCCTGTCTAATCTGATTTCCAGAGAAAGAGCTGCCGTTTATCGAGCACTATGAGCCAAGCATGTTAACATGTAATCTTAATCCATTCAATCACACCATGAGGAAGTATTACTATCCCCAATTTATCGGTGCCAAAACTAAGATTCAGACATAGCTGCTAAGTGGCAGAACTGCGATTCGCAGCCAGGTCTGTCTGACTCCAGGACTCCAGCTCCTAAAGATTTTGACAGCAGCAATTTGCATCAGAATCACCAGAGCACTTGACCGCGTGCAGACTGTTGTACCCACCTGCAGGGATTCTGATTTCACAGGTCTGGGGTGGGGCATGAGAATGTGCATTTTTTTTAACAAGTTCCCAGGCGGTGCTGATGCTGCTGGTCTAGGAACCCCACTTGCAGAACCAAAGGTGCTGGACCACCAAAGACGGATGAGGGGCTGTCAGGAGCTGATGACCTGGCCTGAACAAAGAGAGAGCAAGGGCTCCATCTGCTCCTGTTGCAGTCGAGGGCTCAGGACTGGAAGGTCTTTAAAGAAGCGAATGCATTGTGGATGCTCACACATCGTTCCTTAAAATGATCACGGATCCAGGGCAGAGACTGTGTTTAAATGCCAAGCTCATCTTCTCCACCAGCCCCCAAGGTTGGCACCCCGTGGCTTTACTCCTCAGTTGCATCTTTCCCACCTGCTCCCTTCACCATCTATATTCAGGAGGGAGGAGGGAGCGAGAAAGGGTAGGGCCTGAGGGCTGAGTCAGCCCCAGCCCACTGCTTGGAGTTGCAAGTCGGAAGGAGCGGTGGTCTCACTCCCCGGCATTCTGTAATCGGGGAGCAGCAGAGTGGGGGTGCAGGGCTGCCTCCTGCTAGGGGTGCGGTCACACCTCCTACCTGTTCTCGGGCACCCATTAGCTGCTGAGGTGGTATTAACTGTTTTTCATTTTGCTGAGTCTTTGCTGAGACTCAAAAAGGGAAATGAGCCATTGCCAAACAGCAGCCCTTTTTGAAACAGAAACTGAATTGACGGCATTTTCTAATAACATTTTGTGAGCTAAGAATGCAGAAGTCTGGCCTTGCTTTAGCAAAGTTGTCCTTCAGAAGTAGTTGTCTCTGGCTCCCCTTCTGCTCACACAGTTCTGTGAGAAGGGATGGGAAGGGTCATATGCCAAAACGTGCCAGCCTGTTAGTGCCACACCAGCTGGTATTTAATGGCTGATCCATAGCCTATTGTGAGGATGTCAGGAAATTCTCCTTTCCTTGCTTTTTGCTGCTCCAGACCCTTGGGCTCTGCCCTGATGGGTAAGGACTAACCAGCTCAATTCTTGAAATAGAGAGCCAGTGTGCAGAGCTCACAATCACGGGACTTAGGGCAAGTCACTAACCTCCCTGAGCCTTAGTGTGCTTACCTGCAAAATGGGGATATTAATCTTGCATATCTCAAGATCCTGATCAGGGCAGAGTGCCCTGTAAACTGCAAAGGGTATACAAGATATTAGCTCTTGTTGTTATTATTAAACTAACTGTGGGTCCATTTGTAACCCCATTCCATGGGGCAAGGAATCTGCAGATCTAAGGGGACATGACAGCCTGGAGGTCACACCTCTTCCCCCTTCTGGACCATCCTCTGGGTACCCAGGATCCCTTGCCTAAATGGGCTCAAACTGCAACCAGGACCTGGGCAGGGTCTTTCCTAGGTCCATCCCCCCAAGGGCAGACTGCTCGAGGAACTTCTAGATTCAAGGGATGGCTGTGTGCAAATGGTGCTGAGTTGGGACATACGGGTTGGGGTAGCACATTGTGCATAGGAGACTTCTCCAGGTGTGGGACAGAGCCATCACATTCCAGAGTCAGAGAATTCCAGATTCAAACCTTCTGGGTTGTTATAACGGTGTATGTGTCAAGGTAGGAGGTTGAATATATTGTATTTAAGTTTGCTACCTGATTTATAACTAACATATTGAGACACATGGTATATGGGCCTTGCCCCGGGCCCACAGATGTTCCTTTTTATTACTAGAAGTTTGAATTCCACTTCCTTTGAGCCAGGTCAACCTCTTATTTTCCTCATTGAGTCTATCCTCCTATTTCTTCTTCTCTGTCTTTCTAAATATTCAAAGCTGTGCCTTATTAGAAATGTAGCCAGGACTAGTAGAAATTCTTCGAGATTCCAGGGGCTCCCTTTCTTCTCTTCCTTAAACCATTTCTCACCCCCTAGAGACACACAGGACAGACCGTGGGCAGGGACAGGAGTCCCCTCGTCAATGGCTGGCCTCTTTTTTGTCTCCTAAGCAGTATCCAGACAGTGGGTGTCTGTACCACTTCGGGGTATGAAGATAGAGCTCCATGCTGCTGCCACTATGGTAACCCCTAAACCATGGGGACCAGATGATTCTAAAAAAAGCCATGGGCTCCATCCTGGGGGGTGGGGGAGGCCCAAGAAGCCTAGAATTTTGTACAAGGAGCAACTATAGGAAGAGGGGTCCTGCCTGGTCCTCCCCCATCTCCATCCTGGAAGGGTGCAGGTCCTCAGGTGACAGAAGGGGCGAAAGTTGGTTGGTGAGAGGTAGCAGCCAACAACTGCACGCCATGAGTTGAGGCCTCATCAGGTTCCCCTACCTCTTCCTTGGCTTGCTGTTGCTGGTGTCATTATCCACATTTTGCTCCATATAAAACCCTTTCCCAATGTCCCCTTTCCTATTCAGACACCCTTTGGCAATGCAGAGACTCTGATGCGGAACTAGGGCTGCTTGCCTCTGTGAGTTGTCTCCCCCGCCCAGAGGGTAAGACAGGAAGAGTTGCTCTTTCCCCCTTGCCTTCTGTGGTCCTGGGAAGATGCAGACAGTAGTCAGACAGCTTTTGGTGCACATCAAGTTCTGCTGAACGGCTGTTTAATCTCACCTGTGCCTGAGATGGCTATATGTAGAGGAGGAAGGGCAAGGGGAGAAAAGGCTTGCAGTGGACCCACTAGGGGCTATCTCCTGCTCCCCACCTGCCCCACAGACCCTGAGAGAATCAACCCAAATGCTGGCTATTAGACAACTCCAAGGACTCCACTGTTTTTCCAAGTGTTGAGAGTGAACTATTGGTACTGTGCTGGGTGAATTTAGGTGCCATCCGGCAGAGCATTAAACAACACAGAATCTCAGCGTGGGGAAGTTCTTCTCTTTTCAGTTCTTTCAATCCTAATTACCCATAGGAGGAACTTTCAGTTTAATTTGTGAGTATCTTCAACACCTCGCTAAAACTTGCTCTTCTTCCTTTTTAACAAAATGAGATCAGGCCTCAGTTCAAGGTCTTGCCTGCTAGAATTGAGAACAATGGTTTGTTTTTATTTGTATTTCTATTTAGAGCTTCGTACCTTCTATTTATGACAGGTGATTATTGGTTTTCCAGTGAAGTAACGATATACAGTTTGCTTTTTCTTTTTTTTTTTTCTTTTTTTTTTTCAGTTTGCTTTTTAAAGTAAATTTAAGTAAAGCAGCTGAGTTAACGAATATCAAATTTAAAAGATACAGGTAGTATTTGGATATGGCAAACACTATTCAATTTTATTATTTTTAAAGGCAGGGAAACTGAGACCCAGGCAGGAGTCCCCAGAACCCAGGATGGGTAAGTGTCTCTAACATTTAGGAAGGACACAGACATCTATCTTCCCTGAAAACCATAGACTGTGTTCTGCTTGAAGGTCACAGGCTAGGTAAGGCCCCCTTCTAAGTTCAGGCTCCCATTAACTCCTTTCATGGCTGGTGTTTTCACTACTTCCATTTTAGCCAATAAAAGTGAGAACTTCTGAAGTTACTGATTGTCTCTTTTAAACTCAGGGCACAAACCTGGCCATTTTCAGAGACAAAGGGCTTCATCCCTGTAGCTAGCAGTGACTGGTAGGGAGGAGAGGAATGGGATAAAAATAGAAGTGGAGAGAAGTGTTAAGTAGAAAGTAAAAGACACAGCAGCTTCAGCATTTTTAAGGACCTGAAACCCTGGAGTGGGGCAGCTACATCTCCCAGACTGTCCCTGTCCTAAGTGGACAAAGCAATATGTCTCTGACAAAGCTCTGGCCAAAGTCACCCTTTCATGCTGATATGACTGTTATTACTTGTTACCATGACTGTGATGATTTGACCACTAACCTTGCCTGAGCACTTAGTAGGTGTCTTGCACTTCGCTAAGATGTGACATTCTCTCATCCGTCCTCACAAGAAGCCTTTAAGTTAAAGCCCTGGCCTCTGGAGCTGCACTCTGGGTTGGAAAACTGGCCTCTTGGAGCTGTGTGACTTAAGGCAAATTAAATCCCTCCCTGAGCCTCTATTTCCTCATCTCTCTAAAATAGGCATAGTAATATACCTATCTCTCAGGATCAGAATGGTTCTATAATAGTACGCTTATCAAGGGTAGAAAGTAAGCAGTCAATAACAATGTCACATTATTAATCACTATTGATACTAGCACCAGGAAGACAAAGCTTCTGATAGTCATTCTACCCAAGGTCACAGAGCTGAACCAGGTTGGCTAAATTGGTGGGGTAAGTCCAGGAGTGTTTGGGCCTCCGGGCTTCGGGGCCCAGAGCTGGGGTGGCATGGCAGGGGCTACTGGACAGGGGCCCAAGCCGCCCGGTGGGTGCTCCAAGCGGCCTCCAGGACCCAGACCCATTTTCCTGGGGCTCGGACTGGCCGGAGACTCACACTGCTGTGACCTGCCAGGTGGGATGCGGCGGATCCTCAGCCTCGCGAGGCCGTCCCGCCTAGCGACAGGTAGCGATGACCGACCAGCCGCTCTCA
The DNA here is from genome assembly GCF_028023285.1 of Balaenoptera ricei. NCBI lineage: Eukaryota > Metazoa > Chordata > Mammalia > Artiodactyla > Balaenopteridae > Balaenoptera > Balaenoptera ricei. The sequence continues at coordinate 63,205,108 of NC_082654.1, read as the reverse complement.
CCTCGGCTGGCAACCGATGCCACGCCAGCCTTTGAAGCACAGCCCAAGCGCGGCTTCCGGGAGCCGCGGGGCATGCCGGGAGCCGGGCCGGACAGCCAATCCCCGCGCGGGGGCAGGCAGCAGTTGCCCGGCAACGGTGGGGGCGCCCAGGCGAGGGGGCGAGGCCTGTAAGGCTGGGCGAGCAAGTGTGGAAGCCGGAGAGGTAGGTGACCTGCAGATCCCGGAGGAGTCAGCTTTTCCAGTCCCCAGTTCCTTCCCTCCTACCTGGACTTGAAGGAAAGAGATTATCAAGACAAATGATAAGAAGCAAGAATAAACCATGGGAACTAATAATAATAAAAAGATATGCATATTGATTGAGCACGTACTGTGGGCCTGCCTGGCTCTTTACAGGGATTATTTCATTTGATCCTCATTTGATCTTGCAGGGAAAGTACGATTACTGGCCTCATTTTGTAAATGATTAACCGGAGGTTTAGAAAGATTAGGCACCTTGCCCAAAGTAACTCAGCTAGAGAGTAGCAAAGCTGGAATTTGAGCCGGGTGGTCCTGAACCCAGGTGGTCTGTGTTCTTACTGAGTCAAGCAGTGGACACCCAGTTCAATTCAGCAACAGAAGCTGATATAGGCCTACCTGCAGGGGCCAATCCAGGCTTTATGGGTCCTGAAGCTTAGACAATTGGGGGGCCCTCTTTAGGAAAAAGAATAACAAATTGCAAATATAAAATCAGGTACAAAAGAAACTTGTTTAGAATGTCAACAAATCACAACAAAACACTTGCTAATTTTACAAAAACACCTGACCATGTGAACGTGTTGCTAGGGCCCTACACAAAGGCATCCTTGGCCCTTAGCTCCCACTGAAGTCCTTCAATCAGACGTCAAACTACCTTGCAGGCTTCTCTGCCCTTTCCCTGACGACCCTGCATCCCAGCCACAGGCCCTCCCTTGGCTGGGCCCTGGCAATGGGGTTTAGTAGGGCTTTTCTGGCTGTGGCAGCAAGTTTGGCCTGCCCAGTGAGCAAGCTGTAGTGCTAGAGAGTTAACGCCCTTGGTTGGAAGCAGCCCTCAAACACTGATGGACCCAGAGCTGGTAACCATCGGCAGTCAAGTAGGATGACGCTGAGAAATCTTTTATACCAGTGGTTCTTAGGGTGTGGCCCTGCAGCACTTAACCTGTTAGAAATGCACACTCTCAGATCCCGCCCTATACCTACTGAATCAGAAACTCTGGGTGGTGGGGCCCAGCAGCTGGTGTTTTAACAAGCCCTCCTAGAGAGCCTGATGCACGCTCAAGTTTGAGAACCACTGTTCTACCACACTGTTTCCCAGAGTTCCCTGTGGCCTGGAGCTCCCGTGTCTACAATGGTAACCTGCTCAATAATACACCTTTTTTTTTGTCTCCTTCCTTTGCTTGTCTCATTTCCTCACTCTTCAACTGGGGCTTCCTAGGATCATCTCCAATAAACTACCTGCACTTGAACCCTTGTCTCGGGTCTGCTTCTAGAGGAACACCAGCACAGGTGAGAACAGGAGGAGGTGTCACTGCCCAGTGAGGAGGAGGGTGGTGGCTGGCACCCACTGGATGGAGGCTGAATGTTCTGCTAAATGCTTTGCTTTCATTGTCTCATTCCCCACCCCACGCCTCCACGAGGAAATTGGGGTTGGAGGATTTAAGTGGCTTTGAACCCAAGGATTTGAACCCAATTCTGCTTCAGTCCCAACGGTGAGCTCCTTACCCACAAGGGTAGAGGGCCAGCCCACGTTATGTTCACCTGTCGCTGCTGCTCTTCTCAGGGCAGTCAGGAATTCAATTTTGTCACGAGACCTGCTACAGTCTCCGACCTTTGGGCACAGCCAGAGTGCCCACCGTGGGACGCTGAGATGATGCGTGCACTGGCCTCACGGAGGGCGCAGCTGGAGAGGCTCCCTCACTCCAGTGCTGAGGTCCCTTGGGTCCAAGGCTGGTCCCTACGCCCTCCAGCCCGCTGCTGTGCCCAAGCATGTGCCCTTAACTCAGAGCTGGAGGCTTTTCTGGCACAGATACTGACATCTGGCCAGCTCTGCAGCTGAGGGTCCTACTTGTGGGGGCGGTGGGGAAGGGTGTGTGCAGACCCTTGAACTCTGCGTCCTCTGATGTTAGAGGCCCTAGGCCGCTTGGTTCTGCACATTTCCAGGAAACTACAGCTCTCACTCCCATGTCACCTGCCCTAGCCCTCTAGGCTTGTACCCTCAAGAGGAATGGCCTTGCCTTCTCTAGGCCCACAGCACCTGAGGTCCCAGCTGTCTTTCTTGTTAACAACTTCTCCCCACTACCTCTACCTGTGATCCAGGAACGATGGCTGAGTTAACAGGTTGGGGGTAGATGGAGTAGATGGGGGGGATGCCGATGAGAGCACAGTCTTTGGCTCTGCTGCTGACTTTGGGCGAGTCTTTTTTTAATTCCCTTTTTTAGCCTTGTTTTTCTCATCTGTAAAGTGGGGAGCCCACCTCCCCTCCCTCGAGGTTGTTCTAATGATGCTCGCAGGAGATAGCAATGTACACATATGACACAGGCATGAGCAGTGATGGGTGCAGTCTGCACCTGGGGCCTCCTGTTCCCTCCAGCACAACGAGGAGGGACCTGGGGGCTGGTCTTGGGTTCTCCAGGACCCTGGTCTGCCACAAGGCTGCTGGCGATGCCCAAAAGGTAGAGCTCTCCCCAGGACACTGCCAGCCCTCCCTTCAGGGTGGGAAGAGACAGAAAGTCTTACTTGGGCAATCACTAGCTTGAGGATGTCTCAATGCCTCACCCTGCCAAAAACAGACACCCGGCTCTCCAGTTGAAATCAGGTCCCTCTATAATAATTTCTCACCACATATTTGTTTTTCCTTTGTGGCAGTTATCATGAATTATAATTATTTATCTGCCATTTTTTAGACTTTAAAATTTTATTTATTTATTTTATTTTATTTCTGGCTGCATTGGGCCTTCGTTGCTGCATGCAGGCTTTCTCTAGTTGCGGTGAGCAAGAGCTACTCTTTGTTGTGGTGCGCGGGCTTCTCATTGTGGTGGCTTCTCTTGTTGCAGAGCACAGGCTCTAGGTGCGTGGGCTTCAGTAGTTGTGGCACACGGGCTCAGTAGTTGTGGCTCGTGGGCTCTAGAGCACAGGCTCAGTAGTTGTGGCACACGGGCTTAGTTGCTCTGCGGCATGTGGGATCTTCCTGGACCAGGGTTCAAACCCGTGTCCCTTGCGTTGGCAGGCGGATTCTTAACCACTGAGCCACCAGGGAAGCCCTACACTTTTTTTAAAACGGAAAATTGTGAATCATTACGAATGAAAACGGAATAGTACACAGCCCTCATGAACCCATCACCCGGCTTCAACAATTGCCAACTTGGCGCCAGTCTTTTTTTACCTCTACCCGCACTCACTCCCCCTCCCTGTATTAATTTGAGGCATCATATCATTTCATCTATAAATATTTTGGTAGGTATCTCTGAATGATTAGGGCTCTTTTATGAAATATAACCACAATGCCATTATTACACTTAAAAAGATGAGCAACAGTTTCTTGCTATGTGATTATTGTTAAATGTTTGTGTCCCTCCACCAGGCTGGGGGCTTCATGAGAGCTTTCTCTCTTGTTTTGGCTGTATCCATAGTGCCTGAGAGCTAGCAGACTCTTAGTATTTGTCGGATGGATGGATGGATGGATGAATGGGAGAAAGGCAAAGGACGCTGGGGACCCACCCTGCTTTCTGTGGATGCTCCTCCATCCCTTCAACACCGCGGTGTGATCGCTGCCTGGGAGGCCCACAGTCACATACTCTCTCTGACGTGAGCAACACCGTAAAACTCTCTCAGTTTCTTTCCCTCTCAACCTGCCTTCGGCTTAATCGGGCAGCAAGTCACTAATCCTCTCCTCATGGCTGCAGCCCACTCCCCCTGTGCAGCTAATTCCACCTTCCGACTTAATCATCATCCTTAGTGCTTTCAATAAGGGGCTTTGCATCTTCAGAGCCCCACTCAGGCATTAGCTGATTACTGTAATCTGTCCGACTCCCAAGGCATCAGCCAGGATGGCACAGGAAGCACAGGGCTTCCTTTGTTCTCTTGGAGTCTCAGTTTCCTCATCTGTAAAACTGGGTGAGTGGACCTAACTGGCATTGGTGTGGGGAGTAAGGAAAATGAAGTAAATAAAGTGCCTGTTCCCTGACACATCAGAAGCACTCAGGAATGATGATCATTTCCCAGCATAATTCAAGGAATAACTCTCACTGGAGAGCCAAACAGATCTGGATTTGAATCCAGCTTTTGCCGCTTAAAGGGAAAATTTTCTGAGCCTCAATTTTCCCATCCTTACAATGGGGGTGATGGTGCCAACCTTTCAGAGTTTGCTAAAAGGATGAGAAGACATGATATGTGTCTGTGAGGCACTGGGCAGAGTGCTGGGCACCTAGTAAATGCTAAATAAGTGCTGGTGGTTACTTCTCTTCCCAGAAGGAGGTGGAAGCAGGGGAAGGAGAGGGAGGCTGCGGTGCCCCTGGGCAGGTACGGATCACATCTTTTCTCCTCTGTTCCCTAAGGTGTATAGTCAAAGGAGGATGCCTGTTGCACTCACCATTGTATCCCCAGCCCTTTGCTTAGCTGTGTGCTTAGTAATGAATAAGTGAATGAATTTGGTGAGGTGGGGATGTGAATAACACATCTGAACAGGACTGGATAGTTTCTAGAGGACTCAAGATCTTTATCACACAACCAGAGAAGGTAAGCAGGCCAAGGATTATACCCACATGTTACAGATGAAGAAACTGAGGCTCAGGGAGATCAACACTGGGTCTATAAGTGTTAACAGCTGGGGCTAATTCCACGCCAATTTGGCTCTGTCAGGAAGAGTGTGCCAAGCATTGGCCTCAGGAAGAGCTGGGCCTCTGTCTTAGGTGGAGTTACAGGTCTTTCCAAGATTTTCTAAAGCTGCAGGGATTCTGCCTGCTATGCCTTCTTCCTCCCACTGTGCCTGGTACAGCCTGTATCCCAGTGCACTTGTCTTTTTTTAAATTTTTTGGTTGTCTTCATTAGGTAAGTTTTTTCCCTCTTTTTCTTTTTTTAATTGAGACATAATTGACATCCAAGTGCACTTGTTTTTAATTACTGACAGTTTCAGCTTCAGGGCTGCCATGAAGCCCTGAAGGCTACACACTGTGCAACTCCAGGGGATGGATGCCATTCACCAGGACAGCAATGAATCACCAAGAGGTAAGTCCCATTGTGAAGCCGGAGGTGACCCTAGGAGGAGATGGGGGACCCTCCCCATGTACTGGCTGGACTTTGGTCAGGAACTCAGCTCCAGGAACCAGGGCTTCTGGGAACTCCCTGGTCTGTGCTTGTAGGCAGGGTCCACGTTTGGAGTGTGGACGTCCATGGCCTGATCTCCACCCTTCTTAGAGATAAGGGTAGGAAAGCCCTGGACCCCGAACCCTAGCTTTAAAACTTGAGGTAGTTTAGGAAAGGGAAAAAGACTCAGCCCAGTACTGTATATACTATATTACATATATAAGTAATAACTTAATCTTGATAATAAAACTCTTTGAATAGGCATCATCCACCCATTTTACAGATGACTTAACTGGACACATGGAAGTTAATTAACTTGCCCAAAGGGTCACACAGCAAGGAAGTGCGGAGCTGGGATTCAAACTCCAGGCACCGCTATGTTACCTCTGGTTGTAACCTGCGTTTTACAAGGGAGGTAGCTGAGGCCCAGAGAGGGGCAGTGACTTACCCAGGGTCACACAGCCAGCTAGTGACTGAGTAGATACTGAACCCAAGAATCTGGACTCTCAGTCCCAAAACGAGCCCATAAGTGTGCCTGGCCCATCAATTAATATATATATATTTTTAATGAATTTATTTATTTATTTTTGGCTGTGTTGGGTCTTCGTTGTTGTACGTGGAGTGGGCTTTCTCTAGTTGCGGGGAGCAGGGGCTACTCTTTGTTGCCTTGCGTGGGCTTCTCATTACGGTGGCTTCTCGTTGCAGAGCACGGGCTCTAGGTGCGCAGGCTTCAGTAGTTGTGACTCGCGGGCTCTAGAGCGGAGGCTCAGTAGTTGTGGCGCACAGGCTTAGTTGCTCCACAGCATGTGGGATCTTCCCAGACCAGGGCTCGAACCCGTGCCCCCTGCATTGGCAGGCGGATTCCTAACCACTGCGCCACCAGGGAAGCCCTCTATTAATATTTTTGATAAAAACAAGTCTAGGGAGAGACCTAGGATGCCTGGGACAGGAATGCTGGGGGATGGGGCGTGTGTGGAGCAGATGGTGAAAGACAGGCACCAAGCTTCCGCACTTTTGGCTCCGGTCTCTCTAAAAAGAGAGCCTGTGTTCCCTCCATTTCAGGACTGCGAGCGGGGTCCCGTAGAGTGAGAGGTGCTGCACCGCACTCGGCCTCTAGGTGGCGCCCGTACCGCAGATCTGGATTCTCTTGGACAGCCGGGCCCTGGGGAACTTGTCTGTCCCTGGGGGCTGGTCTGTCCCCAGGGTTTTCAGTACGCCCTGGACAACAGCTTCCTTTCCCCCCCTCCAGGCTACTTCTGTCCTGGCTTTGGCAGCAAAGGATTGGCAGGGCCCAGACTGGGAGCTCATGCCTCAACTCAGTCCTCACTTACAAGCCCTCTGCAGGGCCCTGGGTGAGAACCTTCAGAGGGACTTGCAGATCATCCAGATGCTTCCCATCTGCTGGACTTTGGGCAGTTTGCTCAACCTCCTTGAGCCTCACTTTCCTCATCTGTAGAGTGGAAGTGGGTTTTATTGCCAAGATACTGAGAGGATCAGATGGAACATTTTACAAAATGCCTGGCCCCTTGCAGGTGCTCAACAGATGGGAACTATTAGGATTGTTCCATGGACGGTGGCTGCCTGCTGTTACTTCTGCCCGGCTGCTATTTCTTCCTCGTCTTTTACCTGTCACCGTCAGCCTCTTAACCCGGCCCTTGTGGACCTGGTACCTCCTTGGAGACGATGTAGAATGGCAATTAAGCAGAAAGCTCTGAAGTCTTGCTAGCTGGGTTCAAACCCTTGACTCTAGCACTTCCTGTGTGGCTTCGGTCAAGTTCCTTAGCTTCAGTGCTGCAGATTCTTGGTGCTCATCCACTACACATTGCAGTGTCCCAGTAGTTAGGTTGGAGCCATGTGACTAACTAGTTCCCGCTGGAGAAATGGGAGCAGGAGTGATGTGCGTGTCGCTCTAGGAAAGGCGGTTAAGAGCCTGTGGACCTCCTCCATCCCTGTCTTGCCCTGTCATGGTGGCCTGTGTGTGGCCACAGGGGTATGCGTTTGTGTTGCAGTACCCCACAGGGATATTGTGTTAGAGTATAGCTCTAAGATGGAAGCGCCCTGAGTCCCCAAGTCACCCTCAGAGGAAAGCCATCCCACCAGCCTTACACGGTATGTGAGCAAGAAGTAAATTTTTATTGCCTCTGAGATTTCAGAATTTGTTTGTACTGCACCATGGCCCAGTTTAACTTCACTGATACAGCCTTCCTTTGCCTCAGTTTTCTCATCAGTTTTCTCATTATTATTTAATAATTTAATAATTATTAAATTACTGTGAAATGGAGACAATAATAGTGCCATTCTCATAGAGTTGTTGTGAGGATTAAGTGAGATTGTGGGCGTAACCCCCTTAAGATGTAAAATTTTAGTTTTTATTACTTCTTAGGAAGGTACAGAAAAGCACGAAATGACTTTAGATTCTCAGAGCAGGAGGAACCCTGGGAGGACCTTGAACTCACTCCTCATGGTTAGATGAGGAGACAGAGGCTCAGGGGGAGAAATACCTTGTGCAAGGTCATTCAGGCGGAACACGGCAGAGTCAGGGCTGAATCCTGGGTCTTCCGATCTCTGTCTGGAACTCCTCCAGATACACCTTGGTCGCTGCTCTCTGGGGTGCTTCTGATTTTATTGGAAACAAGATAGACAGACATAAGACAAAATGATCACTGAAGGTTCCATGCGGGAGTTGTCCAGAGAGTGAGGAACCTGAGAATCAGAGGACTTCCTGGCGGTCTGGGAGGCAGGCAGGGAAGGCTTCTGAGAGATGGTGGGGCTTGGAAACTGGGCTTCAGCAGAGAGCAGGGAGGGCAGTGGGCAATGGCAGGAGAGAGGACAGGGTGAGCCTAGGCCAGGGGACAGGGAGGTCTGAAGAGCAGAGCGAGTGGCCCGTAGAACAGATGAGTCAAGGCATGGTCTGTTTAACCAGTCCCCTGTTGAGGAGACATGTAACTACCCCCAGTGCTCCCCTTCCCCGCATTATAAAGGGTACCGCACTAAACATCCTTGTACCCACCTCTGTGTATTTTGCCAGCTGAGATAGAGGCTATGTCGGGAAGAGAGGTTGGGATGACGCCCAAAGGTATGCTGGGCCTGATTTCTTAGGGTGAGAGGCTTGGGGGCTTTGAATGCGACCCTGATGCTTCCGCTTAATTCTTCATGTCAGGCGACATGAAAATGGGAACAAGCTCTTTTCTGGGGTAGTTTGACTGCAGTAGGGCCCAGAGGTGGGAGGCGGGGCCAGCTGCCTCCCTCTTTATAGGACACTGGGTTTTCTGGTGTGTGACTAATGGGGCCAGGGTTGGGGCTCAGACCCTGGAGGCGGCAGCTCTTGCTTATTGCCCCCCAAGTCCAGGCTGTGGATGTGCCCAGGGGCTTTGCCTTCTCTCTGCCCCACAGTCTGCAGCCAGGGCGGGTTCTGTGGGTGGCACACAGGGCCCCACTTTGGAAGGGCCCAACCCTGTTTGAAGCTCTGTCACCACCCTTCTATGGAATGCATGCTGGAAGATTAACAAGAGAGAGGCAGCCCCTCTGTGTACCCATGTGGAAAGAGCTCCAGGATATATTTTTAAGAGCAAAAAATCAAGTTATAGAACAATATGTGAAGTGTGACTCTATTTATAAACAACAAATATTTCTTAAAATCACACACACACACATGCAACCTTATTATTCAGTTTTCCCCCATACTGACTGGTTATATCCATCCATTTACGATTCTTCTAGGGTTAGCCTAGAGATAGAGCAGGCATCCTTGATTTATTAACACTTACCACACATCACATTTTCACCCATGTCCCGGACAATGCAAGGGCCTTAGAACATTCTAACTCCATTTACCCCCTTCCTGACTCATGTGCTATTGTGTTGTGTATTTTAATTTTCTCTCGTATTTTAAACATTAGTTGTATTGTTTTATACAACCAAGATTCATTTGTATTTATCCATATTTCCCTTTCTATTGCCCTTCTTTCCTTCCTGAATATCCAAGCTTCCATCTGGGACCACTTTCCTTCTGCCTGGAGCCTCCCCTTTATATTTATTTTTATATTTGGACCATTTATATGGTTCAAAATTCAAAAGAGAAGTGTTCTATGATAGATGTCTCTCTCTCCCACCCCTGCCCCCAGCCCCAAACTATATATTTGCATGTGTATATAGAACATTACTTGGAAGGATACACACCAAATTGAGAGGGGTGGCTTGTCTGTGTAGTCTGAAACGTCTGCGAGGATAACGTATTCCTGTCTCCTGTGTGCAAAGGAAAGTCAGGACCCGGGACAGGCAGCCAGGAGACCCAGTCTTTTCTGACTGACAGCCTCTCACTGTGTCTCTCAGTGCACACAGCCTCTCTGCATTATCTGGGTCCTCTTTTGATCCTTGCCCCAGCCCTGTGGGCCAGGAGGGGCAAGGTTCCCCATTTCCAGGACACCTAATGCCCGTGGCTCCTGGGTACCATTTTATATTCATCAACTCATTCAGTTCTCACAACAACTATACTAGCATTGTCACCATTTTACAGATGAGCAAACTGAGGCAAAGAGAAGTTCAAGAACTTCTCTGCCACAGAGCCAGAATTCAGACTAAACCCAAACAGCCCAACTCCAGAGCCCAAGCTATTACTAACTCCATTTTACTGATGAGGAAATGGAGTCCGCAAAAGGTTGAGCCATATGCTCTAATTCACACAGTCAGTAGCTGCAGAGCAAGAACTCATATCTGTGGTCTGGGGGTCGATACCCATACCTCACCCCCCAAGACCAGTGGTTTTCCTCTGCACATTAGAATCACCCAGGGAGCTTTCAAAAACACTACGTGTAGATGTTAGCCCAGACCAATCAAATCCGAATCTCTGATCCTATTTTTACATCCCCGACCCTCCTCCCAGGAGCTTCTAAAGTGTAGCTGGGGTTGAGAACCACTTCCCCGGGGCCCACAGGTAGGCAGGGCTTGGGATCTGACTGCTTGGGTTCAGTTTCATTCAGACTTTGCCCCCAGTGACCTTGGGCAACCTGCTTTTACATTTCTGTGCTGGCTCCGTTTCCTCATCTGTCAGATTGGATCATTAGAGTGTCTTCTTCATTGGAGGATTGAATGAGATAATCCATGCAAAGCACTTGGAACAGTGTCTGGAACAAAATCCATTTTAAACTGATGGCATTACTATTACTATTATTATTATTACTATCTGTGTAGCTTTGTAGAGAGCCTGCCCGTGTCCCCTCAGGCTCTCCGTCTGTGAAGGCACCTTGAGGTGTGAACTGCCTGATCTTGAAAGGCGTCCTCTCGCTCCAGGGTGCTCATGTCAGTGTTAGCTGGCTGGATATCGAGGCTTTGCCACTCTTTGAGAAGCCCAACCCTGCCCATTTTGTGCAGAGGCTGCAGCGAGCACGTGCCTGGAGAACCAGGGACCTGCTTCTGTGGGCTGAGTCCAGGCTCTGATTATGGTGTCGATACTACCCTCAGCCAGGACATGCTATGGTGGGCTGTGCGGAGAGAAATCGCCCACGGTGGGGAGTGGCGGACCGGGCTCCAGCTGCCCCCAGAGAAAGACAGAGGGCCCTGGGTGGAGGGCCCCTCCGAGGGGCAGGGCGGGGGACCCTGGCAGAGCAGGGGGCCCCGTGCCCACTTCCTACTAGTGCCCAGAGCACATGGTGCCGGTCCTTGCCACCAAGTGCCATTCGCGCCAATGCATAATTCATGCGCCCATGTGCCAATCTGTGCCAGCTTTAATTAGCTCCTAACTTTTTGTCATTCATTTTGCTGTGAATACCTTATAAATAAATGATGGGAGAGGGGAGCAGGGAGTGGGGCAGGAACGTGAGGGGAAGAGCCTGGCTCTTTAGGCCTCATGGGGGACAGAGAAACTTTCTGTAGAGGGGGCCAGGGAAGCCATGCCCTTGGGGGCTCCCTGGGGGCCCTCGACTCTGCAGATGGGTGGCCCCAGCCCACCCTGTTTGCCTTCCAGCCTCGCTCATTCACAAGCTGCATCGAGCCGCCACAGCTGTGCCAAGCTCTGAGGGCCCACAAACTAAACTCAGGAGCACACATGCTTGGTTTATGGTGGCAGGCGCTGCCCCAGGAGAGGGGAGCGGGCAGACGCAGACAGGAAGTAACAAATGGCTCCGCACCAGCTCAGGGCTGGGAATAGAGGGGGAGTAGGAAACGGTGAAGTGGGGAAGGAATGCTGTTATGGAGGGTGCCCAGAGGAGAGGCGTTTATGTGCGCTAAAAATAATAATCGACGCTCACGGGGAGGAGAGACTTGTTTGTGAGTGTTGTTTTGTTTTCACAGTTTATAAAGCACTTGAGTGTGTGTTCTTCTCTTTCGACCTGAACGGCAACCTTGGGAGGTATTCAGGGAGGCTGGGGGCTATGCGCCCATTGACTGCTGAGGAAACTGAGGCTCAGACAAGTCGGCTAAGACCCAGGTCCACTGCATTCTATCTCCTGAGCCTTGCCTTACACCCCCCTGCCTCGCCTCCATTCCTGGGGAAGAAAGGAGGGGTGGAAAGCTCCCCAGTGGGGCCGGGGTGCCCAGGGGCCGAGGGGGAAGCCAATCCAGTCCCAGGCGGTTTAATAGGAGGGACAGATTTAAAAGAGCAGATCTGGATTCCCTCCCCCTCCTTTCCTCCTATCCTTTCTCATTGAGAGTGCCAGTGGGTCAGCAGATTATTTGGTATTTTAGGGATACAGAGACAGTGAAGGGGAGATGCCCATTCCTCAAAGATGCCAGCCCAGGGCCACTGTGGGACAGTGCAGTCTCTTCCTCTCCATCCTTTAGCTCATCATGCTTTTCAGTATGATCATGCATCATACTGGACATCTTCGCCTCCAAGCCCATCCCCCTCCTCCTCCAGCTTCATTTGCTCAGTGATCCCCAGGCCCAGGTGTGGCATACCAGGCCCTTCATGGTCCAGCACTTACCCCTCTCCTGAGACTCCTCTCTCACCTCTCCCAGCACACCTTGGTCCAGCCCTACTGCCCCACTACCTGAAGCCTCTAAACTGTGTGATGCCTCTGTGACTTTGTACACACACAGCCCCCTCTACCACAGATGCCCTTGCTGGCCTTATCTGGCCAGGAGCACTCATCTTTCAAGGCTCTGCTTACGTGGTCCCTCCTCTTGGAAGTCTTCCCCAGTCTCCTTGGTTCGGGTGGACTGTACCCTTCTTGGGGGTCCCTCTGTCGCTGCTGAACCTGGTCCTGGCCTCAAGAATGGCATCGTCTTATGCCTTTATCTGTCATTCCAACTAGACTGTAGCTTCTCTGAGGACCAGAATAATGTCATTTGCTTCTCTGTGTTCTTAGCACCCAGTCCAGAGCCTGGAACACTATGGACCCTCCAGGAAACCTCGCTAGATGAATGAACAAAGACATGGTCCCTGTCTTTGAGGATCCTAAAATCAAATGTGTCTCTGAGCTAAAGATGAACTTGAACCCACTACAGAGATGTGGCCACTTCTGGAAATACCTGGACAAGGTCATTCCGATATGGAAGGAGCCAGTATATCAATTCTTTCTTTTCCTTCTTTCCTTCCTCCCCTCCCTTCTTTCCTTCCCTCTCTTTCTTACCCTTCCTTCCTCCCTCCCTCCCTCCCTCCCTTCCTTCCTTCCTTTCCTTCTTTCTTCTTTCTTAAATCTTGGGAAAGGGGGGATGGAGGTACTCTGGCAATGCTGACCCCATGTTGTACTGTAATCCCCTACAACTGACAGGAGAATCCTCATATGGTCCATACCAGGCAGGGTTCATGGTTGCCAGCAACAGAAATAAGCTCTGGCTAATTGATGCAGAAAATGAATTTACTAGTTAGGTAAGTGGGAATGCTTGCAGAATCAAACAGAGGCTGCAGGACAGGCCCAGAACAGATAGGAACCGAAGGAGGCAGGTGGCCAAGAATGCAGCTGAGAATGAAGCCCAGGTCAGGCCTCAAGTGCTGTCGGTCAGGGTTTGGTACTTTCCATAACTTCTAAACTATTCTAAACTATTTCTAAACTTTGTGATTCTCTTCAGGGTTCAAAGTTGAGAGGGGAGCTTCTGATTGGCTGGCCTGGGCCATGTGCTCTGCCCTGTGGCCAGGAGGTGAGATGATGGAGGACCTTCCCTTTTAGTTGTTACAGTTAAAGCAAGGCCTGGTCCTTCCTCAGGGGGGAGCTCCCCCCAGTAGGACAGGGGTTTGCATGATGCTGGGCCCTGGGCAGGTAGCATCTCTATGGTTCTTTACAGTTGTCAAAGTGCTCTCACACTGCCCCAGGAGGAAGGCTGGGCAGATGCCATGACCTCAATTACAGAAATGGAAACCAGAGCTCAGAGAGGCTGAGAGACTTGTCCAAAGCCACATAAAGTGGTAAGAGGTGCCCCAAAGGTTTGGGGGAGAGGCAAAGGTTTCCTAAGGAAAGGCAGGTGGGGAGAACTCTGAGCTGTTGGTGGACAACCCTGACATAGTTTGAGAGATGGAAACCCCAGCCAGGAAGAAAGGCCAGAATTCCGGGGATTAATCCCCTGGAGATTTGAAGGCGCTGGTTCAGAGGATAGAGGCTGAGTTCTTTTTACCAGCTCTGAGTCTCCTGCAAACGCTGCCATCCTGCATTTGTCTGCTTCATGTGCAGAACAGCAGGACTGCTACTCACTTCTAGGGTCAGAAAACTCCCACGGCTCCTGCGGGGAGAGTCCACGTGCATGCCCCCGGACCTTTGCTCATGCTCTTCCCTCCACCTGAGATGCCCCTTTGCTTTGGCTGCCTGTGGAACTCCTGATCATCACAGCAAAACGCAGCTCTGAAGTCTCCTTGTCCAGACAGCTTTTCTGGATTCAGCTTTCTTGAGAATCCATCACCCCACTCTCCTTGGGCTACCTCTCCGCTTTGCAACACTTAGCCTGCCACTCTATACTTGATTTACATGTCTGTCTCCCTCTTGGACTGGGACTGCCTCAAAGACAGGGCTGCCTGTTATTCACAGTTGTGTCCCCAGTGTGCGGAACTGGCTTGTTCCCCTCAGATCCATTCCCTGCTCTCCTCTGCTGTGCTTCGAATCATAGTAGGGCTGACCCCAAATCCCACCTGAGTCTGCAGCTTCTGGCTGGGGTTGGCCAAAGGGAGGTATTGGGGGCAGGCCAGAGGGCTGGGGGAAGGGGGAAGTCAGGGTATCTCTTCTTCACGCTTGACCTTAAGCAGTGTCTCTGGCAGTAGCTGTGTCTCCGGCTCCCACCAGCCAGGTCCACTGTGGTTCCATCTTCCGCTGCGTGACCCTGATCCTGGTGACTCTGCTTCCTTCCTTCATCCCTCCAGCCTTGGGGGCTAGCAACTTTCTGCTGTTGCTGAACTCTGGATTACCTCACCATCCCCGGTTTGAATTCTCAGCTCTTCCATCACTGTGCAACCAAATATGCTTTGAATCTCATTACACACTCAGAGCAGTTCTGTGGGCTGGCTGCACTCGGATAGACACCCAGGTTCCTAGCACAGTGCTTGGTACAGAGTGGGCACTTGACAAATACTTGTGGAATAAAAGTGGCGGCCAAAGAGGTTCTGTGAACAGAAGTATGATGCCCACATTGGAGGAGGTGATGGTCTCCCTGAATTCAATGCTGTTTTGTTCATGTGTAAAATGACTACAGACAGGCTGAGGAGTCACAGTTTAAGACAGAAGGTGGCAAACCAGAAAGAAAGAAGGTTCGGGGATTGGAGAATCTTTGAAGAGCACCTCCTCTAGTACTTTCATTTTGTGAATGAGGAACAGGAGGCAAAGAGAGGTCGTGTCTACCCAAAACCAGATAGAGAACAGTCTGATATTCAGAACCCAGATCTCCCAACTCCTGGCTCCATCACCCTGTCTTAAACTGTGACCCCCTGAGACCTGTCAGACCACATCTCCAGCTCTGCCCTTTGTCCTCAAACCCCAGACTCATGTGTCTAATGGCCTACCTGACATCTGCATTCAGTCATCTCACACTCGACACGTCCCGGGGCAGGGGGGCGCTTGCTCCTTTCCCCGTGGTGGTCCTCTTCCCTCGCTCCCCATCTCAGGAAACAGCACCCTGTCCATCTACTTCCACAAGCCAGAAACCTGGGGTCTCCTTGACACCACCCTCTGTCTCACCCTATAATCACTTCCTCTCCTAGTCCTGTAGATTTTTACCTCCTGAATATCCCTTCTTTCCACTTCAACACTACCACCCCAGGCCAGGACTCCGACATCTGGACAGCTGCAGTAGCCTACAGAGATGTGAGCTCCAAGAGGGCGGGGATATGTGCACACACACTTGTGTGTGTGTTTTGTTCACTGATGTGTCCCACTGATGTGTCCCACTGATGTGTCAAGATTCACAGGGGTTAGCAACTTTTTTTGTAAAGGGCCAGACAGTAAATATTTTAGGTTTTGCGGGCTGTGGAGTCTCTGCTGCAACTCCTTAACTCTGCAGTTGTACTGGGACAGGAGCCATAGCCTGATGGGCATGTCTGTGTTCCACTAAAACTTTCTGTACAGAAATGGGGGGCAAGATGGATTTGGCCTGAAAGCTGCAGTTTGCTGTTCCTGGTTGAGAAGTTCCTGCCACACAGTAGATAAGTAAATATTTCTAATTGAAGAACTATGCTCTTATCATCTATTACCTCCCAATCAATTCCCCATTTTTCCAACTACAAATCAGATCATGACACTCCCACCCCTCCACCTCCATCCCAACCATCTGCTTCAAAGCCTCCACTCTTAGGATAGAGATCAAACCCTGATTAAGACCAACACGCCCTGCACAGTCTGGCCCTTTCTCCCACTGTGGCTTTGCACTCACCGTCCTCCTCACCCTTCCAGTGCTCCAGCCTCTCTGGCCTTCCTTCACTTCCTTATGTATGCCAGTTCCTTCCTACCACAGGGCCTTCGCACATGCTGTTTCTTCTGCCTAAAATCAACTCTCTCTCCATCGCTTATCCTTCAGATCTCAGCTCAGTGTTACCTCCTCCAGGAAATCTTCCCTGATCCCCTAAGCCAGGTGCCATTAAAACACTCTTTTTCCTAGCATTGATTCTGACTCTAATTTTACCTGTTTATGTGTTTCATTGACTGTCTGTTTTCCCCATTAGAGGAGCTCTGCAAGGTACAACGATCAAGCCTATTTTTTTTTTCTCCATCACATCCCCAGAACCTATTTCCATTAGCTAGCACATAGTAGCAGTAATGAATGAATGGTAAAGAACAGGAGCTTTGGAATCAGGCAGATTCTAGGTTCGGGACCTGACTCTACCACATGGGTAAACCCACTCACCTCCCTAAAGCCCATTTTATTACTGTAAAGCCAGGCTAATGACAGGACCTACCAGAAAGGCTATGTTGAGGACAGAATGAATTGAGGCGGGAAGTCTCAGCCCAGAGCCTGGCTCTAGGCAGCTATTGTCAATATGCTGACAATATGGCAACAGTGACAGATCCAGACATCCTATCACATGAGAAATAGTTAAAAGAATTCAGAATGTTTAGCCCTGGGAAGTAAAGACTAAGGCCAGGGAATGACCCTCTTCAACTATGCGAATATGGACTCTTCCTGACTCCAGCTGTCTGGAAAAGTCAAGAAATCCCATCCCTACATAGGTGCAAAAAGAAGCTGGGAGACCATTAGGCAGGTATGTAGCAGAAGGGTCTCCTGCATGGATGAGGGTGCTCAGGTGACATCAATCGTCTCTTCCAATCCGGGGTCCTCATTTGTAAGCAATTTGGGGGCATTTTGAGCTCGACTGATGGGAGAGGGCGCAGATTGGAGAGCATGAGTGAGGTGGGCGAAGGCAGCTAGTTGAGCCAAGCGCAGGTAAGTGGCCCCAAGGGCTAGAGGGACAGGCCGCTCAGTGCGACTCTGGGAGCAGAGAGGGGGCGCTTAAAGCCAACAGATGGCGCAGGCTCACCTAGCCAGGCGCCCGCTCGCTCGTTCTAGCTTCCCGGGAGCGTTTCCCCGTTCCGCCGGAGACGCGGGGCCGGCGGGAGGCGGGCCAGGCCCCTACCCCTCTTCGGGACAGGGAGGCCCTGCGGAGCGCGGCTCCAGCACGCACCTGGGGCCGCTTCCTCCCGCTTCCTCCTTGCCCGTTTGGGGGATTCGTCGGGTTGCCACAGCAGCCGGTGCCACAACATCGGCAGAGGGTAGCTTCGCCAGCACTGAAATATTCATGCCCTGAGCGCCTGCCCGGGCTTCGCAACGCTTCCGGGGGTCCGAGCGGGGCCAGGGGTGGCGGGTTCAGGGATCCTGGCGCCCATGGTGAAGGAGGGTGGGCGACGGGGCGCGGCCGGGCGGGCGGGGGCTGGGCTAGGCGGGAGGTGAGGGAGGGAGCGTCAGGAGGCGGGGACTGGGTGGCGGGGGCCGAGCAGGGCGGAGGAAGCGAGGGAAAGTTGATCGCGGACTTGAGCAGCAGAGACGGCTCGGGAGAGAGGGACGCGGGCTGCGGGAGCGATGCTTGGTGAGAAGACGCGTCCGACGGCGACCGGGCGCTGAGCCGGGCGGGGCGGGGCGGCCCGGCCCTGGGCATGGATCGCAGGGGTGCCGAGCCTCGGGGCGATTGGAGCGCGCGTCGCCTGAGCCCGCTGCGCGCCTGAAGTTGCGGCCCGCAAGCGGCCAACAGCGAGCAGACGGCCCAAGGGGACCCCGGAGCGGCCAGCACGCCGCGGATGAGCCTTCGCGCCGGCAGCGAGACGCGGCGGTGGTCAGCACCCGAGCGGGCGGCCTGCGGGGGCCGATCCAGCGGAGAGCAGAGTCCAAGGCGCGGCGCGGCGCCGCTCCGCACACGCACACGGTACCAAGAGCCGCGCATCGCCCCTTCCCTCCCCGCTTGCCTCTCCTTCTCCGCGCCGTTTACCCGCCACGCGGTGGGAAAGTTGGAGCCGTGGGGTTGCGACCGCAGCCGCTGAACCACTTGTTCTTGGCGCGGCCATCGCCCGTGGCTGGCGCCCGGGGCCTCCTTCCATCCCGGGCCCCTAGCCAGCATTCTGCGTCCCGCTCCGAGCCCGCGGTCGGACGCGCGGCAACTTTGATTCCTGGGAACTCGAATTTCCTCCGCGTTGGCCTTGGGAGGAAAGGCACTCCACTCCCCACCCCGGGTCCTGGGCCCGCGAACATTCGAGCGCTTTGCTTTCCGCCCCTCAGAGAGGGTCTGGGTTTAGGGTGGGGAGAATTTCGGGGGCAAAGAGGGCGTTGGGATCCGATCCCCTCTCCTTCTGCGCCCTGGGTCCCCTTTTGGACAGTGGAGACGGGGTGGGGCACACTCCCACCGCGGGGTAGGCATCGGCACTGGAGGGACCTAAAGTCACGTAGCTCTCCCCTCCCCTCATCGCCTCTCAGTGCCCGCGAGAGACCTCAGAGGACTCCTGCAACCTCCCCACTCCGGTCTGGCTACGGGAAGACGCGCCCTTCGCGGAGCAGGGAGTCTTGTGCGGCTCGCCCTTTACCTCCCCAATCCCCGTGCAGGCCCGCCACGGGCGGTGCTGGTTGTCCCCAGGGACTTGCGCTCAGGAGCGCGGCCCGTGTCTTCCCTGCAGGTCAGCCCGGGACGCGTGCAGAGCCCGTGCGTTCCAAGGTGGTGGCGGCACCAGCCGGCGGGCACTCAGTGCCTTGCTTTCCCGGAGCGGACACCCAGAGCGGCTGCCTCCGTGCCTCGGGCGGAGATCCTGTGCCCTAGCCGCCGGCCACCGCCCTACTGCGACTCCAGCCCAGAGCCCTTGCGCCGTCAGCGGCCCACTGGGGGCAAATTAGCCTTTCCTGGGTATAGCACGCCTCACCCTCCCCAGTAATTCGGAGAGCAGCGCCTGCTTCTTTTTCATACTTCGCCCTCTCAGACAAGAGCAGGCGTTGACCCTTACATTTCAGCCACTTAGCAAGTACCCCCACCCCAATGTGGATTTTGAAATAAGCTGGAGATGCACAGGAGAACTCTGTGTGTGTGTGTGTGTGTGTGCGTGTGCGTGTGCGTGTGTGTATGTGTGTTGGGTGGAGTCTGACTGTTGCATAGGGGAGAATTAGGCTGCATGGGGTGGGGTGGGCTTGAAGAGCTGGCTGGTGCCAGGTGAGAGGTGCTGATGAGTCAGCCCGTGGTGGGGGAGAGTGGACTTGGAGTTAATGTTTGGTTCATGGTGCAAGGGTAGGTGCACTGCGGTCAGCACCTATGCGGGTGGTCAGCACCTATGAGCCTGGGGAACCAGATGTCACTCTGCTGCAGAGGGGGCTGGGAGAGGCCCCTTAGCTGGGGGAATTGGGATGCTTGGTGGCATCTGGGGAGGGTGGGAAGGCAGAGTGCCTGAAAGGCAGAGAGGGAGGGTACCCCGTGGGCTGGAAAGGTGGCACTGCAGAAGTGACTGGTGTGACAGCGAGGCTCTGCTCTGGGTGGCGGAGAGCTACGAGGGTGTGGGAGGCCCAGAGATGACATCCTGGCCTCGTCTGGGCTGGGGCCCCATACACATGTCTGTCTCCGCCTTCCTGACCCCCAAAACAGCTGGGCTTCTCACATCTGCTTACCAAAGGGCTTGATTTGAGGGTTATGATGGTGGATGGTCCTGGTTGCCTCCAAAATAGCTCCTCCACCCAGCAAGTGACCTTACCTGCAAATTCACCATTTGAGGTTCATTTTTTTCGAGCTTAGTATTTGAAAGGGTGCCTTTGTGAAGTGCTAATTTAAAATGCACATACTTCTGGGAGGTGAAGGTCTAGTAGAGCCTTGCTGCCCTGAGTGTGGCCTGTGCACGTGCAGCATCAGCATCACCTGGGAGCTTGTTAGAAAGGCAGTTGCACTCCACCCCTGACCTCTTGAATCAGAATCTATATTTGACAAGATCCTTGAGTGATTTGTTTTCTCAGTAAAGTTTAAGAAGCCCTGGTCCATAGTACCTTCTCGGGAATGAGCATTTCACAGCCCCTTGGTGCAGAAAGAGTGTCGGAAAGGGCAGTGGATAAGAATGTAGGTTTGAGAATGAGACTGGAAGTTCTCTTCCTGGAGATTTATGGTAGGGTTGGATTAACAATCCACTGCTGGCTCCTTGTGGGTATTCCCTGCTAATGCCAGGAGGGTATCTGTGTTTTGGGGATCTTTAGACAGATTCAAGTAGCAGCTCAGCTTTCCGTGCAATTGAAACATTACCACGTGTGAGGCATATGGGCAGTAGGAAGTGGGCAGAGGGGGGTAGGGTTGTGGAAGCTGGATAAGCTGCTCTGCCTCTAGGAGGCCTGGGGCTGGGTAGATGTTGTCCCTTAAGGGGAAAGAATTAAGTAACTGTCCTCCACTTCATCTGTCCCTCCCAAATGGGTGGAGTGACCCACTGATCACACCTCTTCGGGGCCCTCAGGACTTACGCAGAGGGAGCTGCAGAAATGCTAATTTGGGGTAGCCCGCAGAGGAGGTGATAACAACCAAACTCCACTCTTACCCCCCCTCCACCAGCCCAGGCTGGACATCCCATTTCTGATGCCCTGGTGCCATGGGAGGTCCCTAGCCCCAAGGAAGAAGGATGATGCCAAGGCACAGTGGCAAGGCACCGCTCCTGGTCCTATGGAGGAATAATGGTGACCCTGAAGCCATCAAGGCTGGCCTCATAGTGGAGATCTGAAGGACTTCAGAGGAATTTGGATCAGAACCTCGGTGGGGCCAATGGTATCACAGGTGAAAGGTCATGGCATGACTCATGCACCCCAGCCCTGCCAAAAGAGGACTGCCCTTCCTCTCTGCTGGCCTCTTGGCCAGGGGCAGAGTGGCAAGGGGGAGCCGTGGGAGGGCCTAGATCAGCATGGTTATGGGCCTAACAGACAGTAATGCTCATGTGCAAGATTCCTTCATTGGTGAGTTCAAAAACAACTAGGTCAGTAAAAGTCCTACTGTTTCCTAGAACCCACAGGTTTTAAAAAAAATTCAGTTTTAAAATGTAAAGGTGGTTTCTTTTTAAATTAATTTAATTGCCTTTGTTCATTTCTTTTGATTTTGAGCCTTGATTTGAGTTTTTCTTGGCCCTGGGCAGTCCTGTTTGTCCATTTAATAGGCGAGCAAGGTCATTCATTGAGTTGGACCCTGCTGGATGGGTTATTTCAGGATGGGATTATTTTGCCTCCAGTGGAAAAGAAGTGGGGACGGGAACAGGCTCTTCTGTGCTCTAGCCTCCTGCACCTGTGTGGGTGATACCATCAGTCAGGCCTTCACTGACCCTGAAGGGATGGGGGTGAGGTGGCCTCTCCAGCTGGGCCTCCCTCCCTCGTGGCCCTTCCATCGCACTTTTCACTACTCTGCAGTGGTCTGGCACCTCACTAGACAGTGAGCTTCTTCAGCACAAGCTGTATCTTATTCCCCCTTGTATCCCCAGGGACTGGTGCTTAATCACTGTCTGTTGACTAAATGGCTATTACATTGGCATTTGGTGTGCCTATAACCAGTTTTAACTATTCACGTTGGTTCCTTTCAAGACTGGGTAGCTAATGCCCATCTTCCTGTATTCTGGAGTCTAGGCAAATGCCCTTGGAGTAGAGATCTCAAACTCACATGCCTAGAGGGGCTAGGAAGCTGACCAAAGAGTAAAGCAGCACCAAATATAAGACAATAGGGTGTGGTGGGGACTGTGGAGAACGGAAGAGCACAGGCCCCAAGTAAAAGGCACAACTGTCGTCAAAACCCACCTCTATGGCAGAAGTCAAAATAATGGTTACTCCACGGTGTGATGACTGGGGCTCAAGGGGTGCTTCTGGAGTGCTGGAAATTTCCATACCTTGATCTGCATATCTACAATAGTGGTGAGTGATCATTTATGCAGAAGAGTCAATTCAGAAGAATTAGAGCATTTATGGAGATAAATAAAACCATATTTATTTTGGTTCAATAGGAAAATAGCTTTATTGAATTGCATAAGGCAGAAAATGCATATTCTTACCAACTTTATTGACTAGAAGGGTGTCAGTGAGAAACTTGGCATATTTAAGAAGTAGCCACATGGAGATAGCTTTCTAGTCTTTCACTGTGAAATGTAATCTGGTTCTGTCTCGGGGAGAGGGACGCGCTGCTGCTGCTTCTCCTTGCTGGGTGTGTATTTGGGTCTCGGCATTTGTGCTCTTGCGGCTCTGTGTTACCTCGGCAGTGAAAGTCCGTGTGGCTCAGTGTATTGCCGGGGGATCGGGACTACCAGACACCTGTCCTCAGCCCCACGGGCGTCAGGCGGTGACGCGGAGAGTGACACAGCAGGCTCAGGCTTAGCGTTCGTATTTTTGATCTTTCCTTTGCATAGTCTAAAACCTCATGCAAGAGTCGGTTATTATGATCGTAAGCCTGTTCCCTTCATGATTTTTGTGAGGCGGCTTGGAGGCAGACAGAGCTGGAGTTGAGTGCCAGCTCTTCCCCTCCTGAGGGCTGAAGCCTTGCTCTGCGATGTAACCTTGCCCAGGCCTTAGTTTTCTCAGTGGTTAAATGGGAATAATTTCCAATTATATCGTAGGCTTGCTATCAGCATTAATCAGAAGAAAACTCTCCAGAAAGCCTTTTGTGCAGGGCCTGGCACACAGTACACATGCAGAACGTAGTAGCGTTTATTATCATCCCTTTCGATTCAGTCACGCGTTAGGCATACTGTATTCAAGCAAAGAGGTGAAACCTCCCCTTATTTTGAGAGCTGGACAGTCTATAAGTTCATAAATTGAATTCTGCCTAAAGATGTGTGTGTGGTGTGTGTGTGTGTGTGTGTGTGGTCGTGGTCTTTCATTTTGCATTAGTTATTAGCAACATTTAAAGAAAAAAACAGCATTTTCATAATAAAAATCTAGATATTGGCATTTCTGGCTGGAACTGGCAACATTGGGTCTGTGTTCCCAACTGGCAGTGATCCGTTGGGGCTGAGTTGCAGCCGCCCCTTTTATTTATTTGTGTTTTATTTAAAATTTTTTTGATTGAGGATTACATACATACAATAAGGTAAACAGCTCTTAAATGAAAACGGTGGATTTTTGCATATGTGTGCACGTGTGTAACCCCAGCTGGATCAGATGCATCCCTGGTGCCTTGGCAGGGCTCCCTCAGACCCCCTCCTGCTCCAGAAGTAACCACTATTCTGACTTTGCTCTGACTTGTGTCACACATGTGAGTTTTGCAGGTGAGCTTACAGCCTTCAGTTCTCCACAGTCTCCACCGGTCCCTGTTGTCTCACATTTGACCCCGCTTTACTCATTTGCACTAAATCTTGGCCCCTTTAGCCATTTGAGTTTGTGACATTTACGCCAAGGGCTGGAAGGGCCCTTAGAGACTAGCTGGATGTACCTTGTTACAGCTGCGGAAACTGAGGCTCACAGTTGGGGAGTGGGCTTATTCCAGACCCTCTCCCTGGGTGAGGTGGGCCTGGGTGGTGGCCAATCAAGGGCAGAGCCTGGCTTCTCCCACCCCAGCAAGAGACCGGGCAGACCCCCATCTCTTGAACCCCAGCAGCCCAGGGCCTGACCCTGCAATCACAGTCACCCAAAGCCTCCCGAAGGCTGATCAGCCTAAGAGGGAGGGAGTCTGTCCTGGAGATGCATCTTCCCCAAGGCAGGCTGTTAGTAGCACTGCCTTCCTCTTTAAAAGCCATGCTCCATTTGGAGAGGACCTGAAATGCCATTTGTGACAAGGGCCCTGTGTACCACCTTGATTGTGTCTGTTTCTGAAAGAAGACTGTAATTTGGGAGCCAGTGAAATCAAGGGAGGGAAGTAGAAGAGAGAGCAAGAGAGAGAGAGGGAGGGAAGAGAGAGAAAACAAAAGGGGTGGCTGGGACCATGTCTGGGTCTTCATTTGTAGCACTGATCCCGTCCCCAAGAAATGCTGGCTTTCCCGGGACTCGGGTCAGGGTGGGCTGGGTCCCTCCAAGGGCCTCCCTTTAGCTCTGCCCCTCTTTTCTTCTGCTCTTTGCCTACAGAGCTAAAAGCCTCGTCATCCTGCCCCAGGCTTACCTAGGGCTTCACTCTCCAGCCCTCTGCATCCCTTCTCTGGCTCTGACTTGCCTTTGCCCTAGGAGGAGGCTGATTTTGCCCTTTTCTCCTGGGGCCAAGAGAGCTGATATTATCTCCCGGGAGCAGTGGTGACAGAACTCTAAGCCAGGCCTCTCTCTGCCCCGTCTACAGAGGCCTGAAGCTTTGTCTTAGGAGAGGCATGGGTGGACTGCCACAGGAAAACCAGCACATACTGGATAGTGGGGCAGGAGGTCCTCCCAAACCCATCCTCCTTTGTGTTTTAGGGTCCCACGTCCACTGCTGGTGAGACCTTTCATTCAGGCATTCAGTCAACCAATACAGAGCATCACCTGTGTACCAGGCTCTGCCTAGTAGCTGGGGATTCATGATGAGTGTCTATAGCAGTGCTGTCCAGTAGAAATATAATGCAGGCCACAGATGCAAGTCACATATGTAGTTTTAAATTTTCTAGTAGCCACTTTAAAAAAAATTAAAAGAAATAGGTGAAATGATTAAAAAAATTTTTTTATTTTTTTTATACAGCAGGTTCTTATTAGTTATCTATTTTATACATATTAGTGTGTGTATGTCAGTCCCAATCTCCCAGTTCATCCTACCAGCCCCGCCACTGCTTTCCCCCCTTGGTGTCCATACGTTTGTTCTCTACAGCTGTGTCTCTATTTCTGCCTTGCAAACCGGTTTGTCTGTACCATTTTTCTAGATTCCACATATATGTGTTAATATATGATATTTGTTTTTCTCTTTCTGACTTACTTCACTCTGTATGACAGTCTCTAGGTCCATCCACGTCTCTACAAATGACCCAATTTCGTTCCTTTTTATGGCTGAGTAATATTCCATTGTATATATGTACCACATCTTCTTTATTCATTTGTCTGTCGATGAAGAGATAGGTAAAATGATTTTTGATAATCTGTTTTATTTAATCCAGTATATCCAAAATATTACCATTTAACATATAATCAATGTAACTATTAATGAGACATTTACATACTTAAAAAAAAATAAGTCTTTGGAATTTGGTGTGTGTTTTGCATTTACAACACATCTCAATTTGGACTTGGCACATTTCAAGTGCTCAGTGGCCATGTGTGGCTGGTGGCTATTGTATTGAACTGGGGGAGACAGATAATAAATACACACTCAAGACAATTACGCATGGTCAGGAATGCTACAGAGAAAACAGAGAGGGTAATTGACATGCTAAAGGTGGAAGATAGGATGGTCTGGGAGGGCCTCTTGGAGAATGGGAAGATGTGGTCCATCTCCACGGACCTGAGCCCTGGCAGGGCTAGGGAGAGGAGTGGAAAGTGGGGAAGGGCCCATGTGTCCACAGGCAGCCCCCCCAGTTACTGAGCATGGGATGAAATATCCCCCTCTCCATAGAAGACCCCAGTGGAGGGGGCCCAGAATGGATAACAGTATTTTAGAAAAGCACCTTATCTCTGGGGTGTGCGTGCGTGCATGCGTGTGTGTGTGTGTGTGTTTCCTTATCTGTCTGTGAGAAAGATAAGGATTAAGTTCATCTTCCTGCTGCTTTTTACACTTGGGAGTTTTCCAAGCAAGGAGGAAGTTGGCCTGGAAAACTGAGGAAGTTGGGGCAACCTGGAGCAGTTGGGGTCTTGTCCTCTGGGGGAGAGGCTCTGACCTGTCCAAAGTAGGAGGGCTTGGATGTCAAGGGGTCTTGGGGTGCTTAGCAGACCTGAAGGCCCATCTTTTCTCCTGGACTTGGGGTAGGAGGAGGACTAGGAGGGGATCTTGGGGCTTAGAAGAAGTGCCGTGGGCAGAGTGCTCTGGGGCTGGGTAAATGCAGACCTTCCTTGTTGTCTGGACTTCACCTGACTGACCTGGGCCAAAGTGAACATTCAGGTGCCCACAGAGTCCAGTCTGTCAGGGCAGACGGTGTAAGAGAGTGAGGCTGGCTGGGCGGGCACTGGGCAAACTGCACTTGCTTGCCCCATATAAAGGGGGCACCGCTGCTACAGTTCTTGTGTGTGGTTGGTAAGCAGGCATGCAGGACAAGTGTGGCCAGATACTTTGACTTTACAAAATTCTCTGGAAATCCAGATTTTAAAGTACAAAATTTTATTTTAAATGTTAGCAACCAATTGAAGTATTTAAAAACACTGTGAAGCCGTTCATTCATTGATCAAATATTTATGGAGCCCCTACTGTGTGCCAGGCACTGTTCTAGGCCTCTGGGGTCAGTCAGTGGCGCCTGTGCTTGTGTAATGTATATTGTCGGGAAAGCCCCTCAGCAAGCTGCATGTGGCCCATGGCTGACCAGTTTACGTGTGACCTTTGCCATAGAGTATCGGGGCTGACAATAATAACAGGAAGCATTTATTAAGCACTTACTGTATGCCAGGCCTTGGGCTTAGCACTTCATATAAAATCCCTCATTTAGTCCTGACAACAACGCTATGAGATAAGGACTTCTGTTACTTGTATTTTAAAGATGAGAAATCAGGCACAGAGAGGTTAAGCAGTTTACCCAGAGTCACATAGCTAGCAGGTGGCGGGGTGGAATTTGAGCCAAGGCAGTCTGAGTCCTTAATCCTCACTCTGTTCTTCTCTCAGTACCGTACTTAGAGAAGGCCAGAGCCAGATCCCTGACTAGACAGATAGAAACTGAGTCTGGAAAGGACAACTGACCCCCACTGGGTCTGCACGGAGACAGTGACAGGGCCGGGCTTTCAATCCAGGCCTGTCAGGTATGTTTATTGCTGTGTGGACTTCACCTGTGATTGATCCTGGGTTGGGGTTGGACATTCAGGTGCCTACAGCTCCCACACACTTAAGAGTGGGGCTGGGCAATGATTTAACATCCATGGGAGTAAATGAGGGGCACAGCTCACCAGCTTAGAGGCTACAGGTCATCTACCCAGATCAAGTTGCCCCATCTGGGAAGGCCAGGTACTTCATTGCTCTCTGCACTTGCCCGGACTGGAGACCCCAGCTTGACCCCACCTCTTCCACCTGTAAAACCAGGGGGTCGAATGCAATGACTCCTGTGATTTAATCTTCGCCCCACACCTTTCCCCCCTACTATTGACCAGGCTGGCTGGCGAGCTGCCCTCAGTGTTTCTGGCCAAGCGTTAATCCTAAGCTGGACTCTGGGTCCTGGCCTGAGTGACTGGAGGACCATGGATTCATCTTGTGGTTTCCTCGTGTTGGTGTACCAGTGTGGTAACCTCACCGTGAGGCAGGTGAATATGTGTGAATGCTGAAGAAAGATGCCCCTGGCCGGCATGTGAAGACTGCAGTGACAGTCCTTGCATTGACTCAAGTGCTTTCATCCTTTGAGCCACAGTTTCCTCATCTGTGAAGTAGAAGGAAAAACCCTTCTGGCCAATCCACTTGATTCAGGAGGAAGGGGCTCTCGTGAGATATAGGAAAGTGCTTGGCTAAATGAATTGTGATAAATAGACATTGCAGTAAGTAAATAAATATTTATGAGTCCTCACTATGTATTAATGACTTGAACTATGCAGGATTTACAAGAGATATGCAGATAGATATTTAAATAACATGAACATCTCTAAATCCAACAGCAGTGTCTTTGAATGGCTTGATGGCTTATGCCTACTCTAGCAACTTGACACCCATCTTTGGGGGAAACTGTACAAGTTAACAAATCAAGGGACTACTGTTTTCAGGACACTGTGCCAGTCACACTAAGGTATAGAAATAGATAAGTCCAAGAGCTTTCATGGCTATTCAGAGTACCATATTTGGGCCAGTCAATTTGGGTATGTGTTGTGAGTGTGTGTGTGTGTGTGAGTGTGTGTGTGTATGAGAGAGAGGGCGGCGGGAGAGAGAGAGCGAGAGAGAGGGAGCACACGAGCCCTGTAGCCAGTCTCCTTTGGGAATTTCAGCATCTCGTGCATGCCTGACACAGCTAAGGTTTTCCTTCTATGCTCTTCCCCACTGAACCCAAAGGTCTCCCTTCACCTGAGGTGCCGTGTAGAGTGTGAAGTGAAGTGCTGGGAGCTGAGTTAGCACTGGGATGGCTGCGTCCTGGGAAGGAGACAGGAAGGGCATGGGGTGTACAGAGTGGGGGTAGACCTGCCGGGCTGGCTGACCTGCTAAGCCGAGCCTGAGGGCTGTTGGAAACTGGAGCTCAGGCCGGAATAAGGGAGCCCATGAATAATACAGCGGGAGGGAGACTGTTAACTAGGTGACCTCGTTGCACCTGTGTGTTTCACAGCTTCCTGGGGAGCCGCTGCGGGGGGGGGGGGTGGGGGGTGCCGGGTGTCGGCGAGGGCAGAGGGGAGAGCAAAAGGCCGGGTGGAGACACAGCTCCTTCGTTTTCCTTCCCGCTCTCCTTTCAACCGTCCGGCTCAGAAGTTCTTTGTACTAACAGCTCTGTCTCCTGGCTTTGACCCAGATGGCCTTGGCCGTGTGCGCATGCGTGAGTGTGTGCGTGCGCGCATTCACACACAGGTGCGCTGGAGCCGGTAACTGGGATGTTCCTGAGCAAAAGCTGAATGTGAGGCTGGGCCTTCTCCCGTGCCCTGCCCCCCAGGCCTGATTTCTGGGTCTGTTTGCTAAAGTGGGCGTCAGGCCTGTCTCTGGCCCCCGGCACTGATGTGCTGTGTCATCTCTGCCAAGGTGGCCCCCTCTCTGGGCCGCTTCTGGCCGCCACGGACAATGCAGGCTTCTGGGCCAGGACTGTGTGGTGTCCCAAGATTTGGGCTTCTGACGAGGGGAGCACCGTTTGATGTAAGTTGGGGGTAGGTAACCCTGACTTTCTCTTCTAATGCTCTGGGGGTCTGTCATTTTTAGTGTCTGTCACTGGGGCCCGGTTACAGCCACCCAGACTCGGCACAAAGGAGCCGCCCTAGCTCCCATACCTCCCAGTGAAACAAAGAAAGCCTCTGGGCAGAGATGGGGGCCTTTTTAGGACAGAGCAGAGGGAGATGAGCTTAAATTGCAGCGGGAGAGCAGAAAGGCAGACCCACAGAGAAACTGGTTGAGCAGTGTGTCAGGTGAGGAGCGGAGAAAGGTGAGATGCTGCAGTCCATTCCCAGAGGAGGCTGACTTTACCTGGCTTTACCTTCCAAGGAGTTGTTTGCAGACCCCTGGCCTGGGACTGGGAGGCAGAGGACCCCTGGCCAGTGCCTGGGACAGGAACAGGAGCCCTGGCCTCCACCTCCTCCTTTATCCTGAGTGTTGTTGGCAGGGGCCTGACCCCTGAGGAGGTCCCAGGCCCTCCTCCCCAGGTCTGGGAAGGGACTTTTCCCCAAAGCCACACTCTGGCTTCAGCCTGCTTCCTCAGGCTTAGGGAGCCCAGGCCCAGTGCCCGCTACCCTCTTAGAACTGGGCTTTCAAGAGGTTGTACACCTCCATACACACACACCTCCCTGCACAGACTCGTAGACACATTTGCCTGTCTGGACGAGATGGGGAGCACCTCCTCCTTGGGCCTGGTCTGGGTGTATGTGACCAGGGCTACAGGCACCAGGGTTCATCTGTGGGACTATTCCTCAACAAGGGGAGTATTTCTATCTCTGAGCCAAACTACCCAGGTTCAAATCCTAGCTCTTCCAATGATTAGCTGTGTTACCTTTGGCACTTTAATTAATCATTCTGTTCTTTAGTTTTCTCATCTAGAAAATCAGGGTAATAATAGTACCTACCTCAAAGTGTTATTGGGAGGATTAAATGAGTTATTGCCTGTAAAATGCTTAGAAGAAGTGCCTGCCATATAGTAAATGCTCAAGAAATGCTACTGTTATGCTACTGTTATTCTCAGCTGTTAGTTATTATGCTACTGTTATTGTCAGCTGTTAGTTATTATGCTACTGTTATTCTCAGCTCCTGCGTTCTGGAGGCTCACAGTCTTGCAGGCTGCCTGAGGGTGCCAGGAGTAACTATTATGCCTGTGATAAAGGCTATGTATCTAGAGGTTCAGAGGAGGTGGGGGTGGGGTCTGGGTTGGTGGGGAGCAGTCTTGGAAGGCTTCATGGAGGAAGAGGCGCCCTTGCTCAGAGGCTGTGGCTTCTCTCTGTGCCCACTGGCACTGTGCTCCCATGGTAGAAGGGCAGGAAGAGAGGCAGGGCGGTGCAGTGGTTAGTAGCATTGGTGTTGGTCCCAAGTCAACTGGAACTTTTTTTAGTCAGCTTTTTAATTGCAGTATAACACATATGGAAAAGTGTACAAGTAATCCACGTACAGCTTGAATTATCACAAAGTGACCACTACCCTATAACTGCCACCCAAACCAAGAAAAAATAAATTACCAGAAACCATCTCTCTGTCATTAGTCAAAGGTAACTTCTATCCTGACTCCTAATAGCATGCATTCATTTTGCCTATTTTGAACTTCATAGAAATTCAATCATACCGTATTTTCTCTTGGCAATGTTTTCTTCTACTCAACTTATTTGTGAGATTCATCCTGCTGTGTATAGTTACATTTGTTTGTTCTCATTACTGTATAGGTTTCCATTGTGTGAATATACCACAGTTTACCCATACTATTGTTGATGGACAATTGGATTGCTTCTAGTTTTTGGCTATTATGGAAAAGGCTGTTAGTAACATTTGTTATGTGTTTTTTGGTATACATATATGTGTATGCAAGTCGGTTGGGTATATTTGTTCTTTTTACCAATACAAGCTTTATAGTGTAATTACTAGTTTATATATGTAGTCTTGATATCTAGTAGTATAAATTCTCTAGCTTTATTCTTCTTCAACACTTTTGTTTACTTTTGGCTCTTTGCATTTCCGTATGAATTTAGAATCAACTTTTGAAATTCCACAGAAACTCTGCTGAGATTTGATTGGGACTGCATCACCAATATGTAGATCAATGTGAGGAGAATTGACATCTTTATAATACTGAGTTTCTGATCCACGAACAAAATATACTCCTCCATTTTCCTAGGTCTTAATAAATTTCTTTCAAGGATGCTTTTTAGTTGTCTGTGTAGAGGTCTTACACTTCTTTTATTAGATTGATTTCTATGTGTTTTATGTTTTTTGATACTATTATAAGTGATATTTGAAGGGTTTTATTTTCATTTCTTTTTTTTAAAATTAATTTATTTATTTGTATTTATTTATTTTTGGCTGCGTTGCATCTTCATTGCTGCGCAGGCTTTCTCTAGTTGCGGCGAGCGGGGGCCACTCTCCTTTGGGATGCATGGGCTTCTCATTGTGGTGGCTTCTCTTGTTGCAGACCACGGGTTCTAGGCGCGGGCTTCAGTAGTTGTGGCACACGGGCTTCAGTAGTTGTGGCTCGCGGGCTCTAGAGCGCAGGCTCAGTAATTGTGGCGCACGGGCTTCAGTAGTTGTGGCACGCGGGCTCAGTAGTTGTGGCTTGCAGGCTCTAGAGAGCAGGCTCAGTAGTTGTGGCACACGGGCTCAGTAGTTGAGGCTCGCGGGCTCTAGAGCACAGGCTCAGGAGTTGTGGCGCATGGGCTTAGTTGCTCTGTGGCATGTGGGATCTTCCCGGACCAGGGATTGAACCCGTGTCCCCTGCATTGGCAGGCGGATTCCCAACCACTGCACCACCAGGGAAGCCCTTATTTTCATTTCTAATTATTTGTTTCTGGCATATAGAAGTACCATTGATTTTTAAAATATTGACCTGTATCCAACAATCTTTGTTAAATCTACTTATTGAATCTGATAGTTTATCTATAGAATCCTTGATTTTTTAACATGCACAATCATGTTTTCAATAAATAATAACGATTTTATATCTTCTTTTCCAATATTGATACCTTTTTTCTTGCCTTATTTGAATGGCTAGGCCTTCCAGCATAATATTGCATTGAAGTGGTGATAGTGGACATCCTTATTTTGATTCTGGTATCGAGAAAGTTTTCAATATTTCACCATTACGTACAGAGTTTGCTGTAGGTTTTTTGTAGATGTCATTTATCATATTAGGGAAATTTTCTTCCATTACTTTTTTCAAAACTATGGGAAAATATACATAACGTATAATTTACCATTTTAGCCACTTTAAGTGTACATTTCATTGGCATTAATAACATTCACAATGTTGTGCAACCACCACCACTATCCATTTCCAAACTTTTAATCATCTCAAACAGAAACTCTGTAAACTCTGTACCCGTTGAACAATAACTCCCCATTTTCTCTCCCTCCAGCCCCTGGTAACTTCTATTTTCTGTCTCTACGAATGTGCCTGTTTCTAGGTATCTTGTACAAGTGGAATCATATAATATTTGTCATGTTGTGTCTGACTTATTTCACTTAGCATGTTTTCAGGGTTCATTCATGTTGAGCATGTCTCGGAATTTCATTCCTTTTTAAGGTTGAATAATAATTAAATTATATGCATATACCATACCTTATTTATCTGTTCATCCATTGATGTCATTTGGATTGTTTCCACTTTCTGGCTATTGTGAATAATGCTGCTGAGAACATCAGTATACAAATATCTGTTTGGGTCCCTGCTCTCAGCTCTTTTGAGTATATATTTAGGAGTGAAATTATCATACAGTAATTCTACATTAGTATTTTGAGGAACCGTCATACTGTTTTCCACAGAAGTTGCTCGATTGTACATGCCCACAAGCAATGCATGAGTTACAATTTTCTCCACGTCTTCACCAACACTTGTTATTTTTGTTATTATTAATATTTTTATAATAGCCATTCTAATGGGTATGAAGTGGTGTCCCATTGTGATTTTGATTTGCATTTCCCTAATGGCTATTGATGAGTATATTTTCTTGTGCTTAATTGGCCATTCGAACATCTATGGAGAAATGTCTATTCAAGTCCATTGCAAAGCTATTTTTGAATTGGGTTGCTTATGTTTTTTGTTGTTGAGTTGTAAGAGTTCTTTATATGTTCTGGACACTAATCCCTTATCAGAATAGAAATATTTTCTCTCATTCTATAGGTTGCCATTTCATTCTGTTGATAGTGTCCTTTAATGTATACAAGTGTTTAATTTTGATGAAATCCAATTTACCTTTTTTATTATTGTTGTTGCCTATGCTTTTGGTGTCATAGCCAAGAAATCATTGCCAATTCCACCTCATGAAGATTTTCCCCTAAGAATTTATAGTTTTAGTTCTTACATTTAGGTCTTTGATCCATTTTTAGTTAATTTTTGTATGTAGTGTAAGGTAAGAGTCCAACTTTTGCATGTGGATATTCAGTTTTCCCAGGACCATTTGTTGAAAAAGAGTGTCCTTTCCGCATTGAACGATCTTGGCACCATTGTTGAAAATATTTTAACCATATATGCAGTGGTTTATTTCTGTGCTCTCTGTTCTACTTCATTGGTCTGTATTCATGCCCTTACATCAGTATTGCACTCACTGTGATTAATGTAACTTGGTAGCAAATTTTGAAATCAGGAAGCATGAATTCTCCAACTTTGTTATTTTTCAGGATTGTTTTGGTTATTTGGGGTCCCTTGAAATTGCATATAAATCTTAGGATGGATTTTTCTATTTCTGCAGAAGACACCATTAGCATTTTGATGAGGTTACATTAAATCTGTAGATTGCTTTGGATAGTATTTTATCTTAACAATATTAAGTGTAGTATTTTAACAATATTAAGTCTTCCAATCCATGAACATGGGATGTCTTCCCACTTATTTATGCCTTCTTTAATTTCTTTCAGCAACGTTTTATAGTTTTCAGTGCACAAGTCACTTGCTTCCTTGGTTAAGTTTATTCTTGAGTATTTTATTCTTTTAGATGCTGTTGTAAATGGAATTGTTTTCTTAATTTTGTCTTCAGGTTATTCATTGCTAGTGTATAGAAATGCAACTTATTTGCATGAGTTGATTTTGTATCCTGCAACCTTGCTGAATTTATTTATTAGCTCCAACAATTTTTTTTTTTTATTTTTTCCAACAATTTTAAAATGGAATCTTTGGAGTTTTCTATATATAATCATGTCATCTGTGAATGAGATAATTTTACTTCTTCCTTTCAAAATTGGAATTGGGAATTTATTGCCCAATGACTCTGGCTAGCACTTTCAATACTGTGTTGAATGGTAGTGGTAATAGCAGGTATCCTTGTTTTGTTCCAGATGTTAAGAATGTCTTTAGCCATTGAGTATGATGTTAGCTGTGGGTTTTTCATATATGGCCTCTTCTCTTCTGTTTTGCTAAGAGTTTTTTTTTTTTTTATCATAAATGTGTATGGAATTTTATCAAATGTATTTTTGCATCTATTTGAAATGATCATGTAATTTTTCTTCCTTCTCCTGTTAATGTGCAGAATTACATGAATTGATTTTCAAAAGTTAACCAACTTTGCATTCCTGGGATAAATCCAACTTTGTCTTGATGCATCATTCTTTTCATAATCCCTTGGACACTATTGGACTAGCTATAACAGCTTTCCCTTGACTATATTTTGCATGTGAATTGTTAATATTCTTTAAAATATTTTTTTCATCTGTGTTCATGAAAGAGATTGACCTATGATTTGCCTTTCTTCTGATATCCTTGTCAGATTACAATATCAAGTTATGCTGGCCTCATTATATAAATTGGGAACTGTTTCTTCTTTTTCTGTTTGTCTGTAGGAGTTTGAATAAGATTTGTATTATGTTTTTCCTTAAATGTTTAGGAAAATTAAATAGAGAAACCACATGAGCTTATATTTCTTAGTGGGAAGGTTTTTGATAACAATTTCAATATCTCTAGAGAAATAGGACCATTTATATTTCTGTGTTTTTGTGGGTCCATTTTGGTAAGTTGTATTTTTTGAGGACTTTATCTATTTTATATAGATTTTTATATGAATTGATATAAAGATATTCATAATATCTCCTTCATTATTGTCTTATAGTCTCTATACTTTGTAGAATCTGCAGTGATACTTTCTTATTCATTCATGATACTGGTAATATATGCCTTCTCTCTCACTTTCTTCATTGTCTTGCTGATCACTGGATTTGTCACTTTTGTTAGTCTTTTCAAAGAACCAACTTTTAATTTACTGATTTTTGTTTATTTAATTTTGTTTTCTATTTCATTAAGTTCTGTTTTTGTTAATAAATTTAAAAATTTCCTTCTACTTTTGAGTTTAATTTACTTAGTGAAACACTTTTTCAAGAAAGGTATAGATCATTGTTCTTTAGAGTTTCTTCTTTTTTAAAATCTGAATTTAAGGCTATAAAATTTCCTCTAAGCACAAAAGTTGTATGTCAAAAATTTTGATGTTGTATTTTCATTATTTTAAGGCTCAAAATATTTTCTAATTTCTGTTGCACTTTCTTCTTTGATTTACATTTTTTTAGAAGGACATTGCTTCATTTCCAAACATTTGGGGATTTCCTCATTTTTTTAATTGTTGTTTTTGAGCTTAATCTGCTATGATCAAAGAACATACATTTGAATGACTTCAATTCCTTGAAATGTTTTGAAAGTTACTTTATGGCCCAGAATGGTGGATTTTGGTAAATTATCCATTGCCTCACAAGAAGAATGTTTATTCTGTAGTTGTACACAGTGTTCATTTTGTCAGTAAGGTCAGATATGTAAGTCAGGTTGATTAGATGTTGGTATCCTTACTGATTTTTCTGCTTTTTCTATTCGTTTTTGAGAAAGTTGTGTTGAGGTCTTCCATTTCGACTGTAGATTTGTCTATTTCTCTTTCTAGTTTTCCCCAAAAGTCCCCAACCCATAGGACAAGGGCATTGGAGGGCCACCTAGATGTAAAAAGCCATTTGAAGTTTTGTGTGGTTTTTAATGCTCCTCCTTTCCCCCCAGTTTTATCATACAGATTTTCAAGCACACAGAAAGGTTGAAAGACCTATACAGTGAACACCATGTACCCCCCACTGGGATCCTACAGTTTACATTTTGTTGCATTTCATTTATCATATATGCATCCATCAAACCCTTTCTTTGGGGCTGCATTTCAAAGTTAGTGGTGTAACACTGGCTCACTTCACCCCTAAACCCTTCATCATGTGTATCATTAAGTGGTCAACTTGCCTAATTTTAAAATCAAAAGTGGGGACCTGAAACTTAGTTCAGGCACAAAGACAGCTCTTTAAGAGAAAGTGGGCCAAGTAGGGGAGAAGATGTCACCAGAAGGGTTTTCACCTGGAAGACTTAGGATGGTGATGGTGAGGCCGAGGGTCCCTCTCACCTGCCAGGCTGCAGGGATGGGGTCTGGCTTGGCCTCTGTTGAACGCTTCGCATACAGCAGTTCAGGCCTTGTGTTCAGGATAGGTCTGTTGAGCGAATGAGTGGCGTGCTTCCAAGGGCAGAAGTTGACTGTGTGATTCTGGAGGCTATAAGCCCAAATAAAGAGTGGAAGTTCCTGGAAGGCAGCTTGGAGTCCATTACAAGAGAAAATTTGTCTTTCTTTCTTTTTCTTTTGTTTCTTTTCTTGTCTTTTATTTTCGGCTGCATTGGGTCTTTGTTGCTGCGTGTGGGCTTTCTCTAGTTGTGGCGAGCGGGGGCTACTCTTCGTTGAGCTGCGCAGGCTTCTCATTGTGGTGGCTTCTTTTGTTGTGCAACACAGGCTCTAGGTGCGCGGGCTCAGTAGTTGTGGCTCACGGGCTCTAGAGCACAGGTTCAGTAGTTGTGGTGCATGGGCTTAGTTGCTCCACGGCATGTGGGATTTTCCCGCACCAGGGCTCAAACCTGTGTCCCCTGCCTTGGCAGGCAGATTCTTAACCACTGCGACACCAGGGAAGTCCTCTTTTTCTTTTTTGAAATACCAAATTATCTTTTGTTTCTACAACTTTATTTTCAGGTAGGTCATATAGTGTACATACAAAATTCAAAAGGCCCCAGATGGAATACAGTGAAGTCTCTCTCTCCTCCCTCTCTCCTCCAGCCACCCAGGTTTCCCTCCCAGAGGTGGTAGGTTTTCTGGTTTCTCAGTGTCCTCTCAAATAGTCTCTGCACACACATAATGATGATGATGATGATGATGATGATGATGGTAACACTACTAATAACACTTATTGAGAGCTTATTATATGTGAGCTTGTATTCCAAGTATTTTACATACATTACTTCATTTGATCTTCGTAGCAACCCTATGAAGTAGGTGCTATTATTACCTCCATTTCAGAGATGCGGGAAACTGAGGCCCAGAGAAGTTAAGCAGCTCAGGAAAGCTCATCCACCCACACGGGCAGTCAGGATGTGAATCCAGCCGGTCTGGCTGATCCCTTGACCTCTTGTTCTATTCCTTTCAGTGTTTCTCGGAACCAACTGCATCGGAAGCTCCCTCCAGTGGCCTGGCAGTGGTGCATTAAACAGTGCACCAGCCTGGCTGAGATGGTGGTGAGCTCCCTGTCCCTGGAGGACATTCAACCAGATGACCCCAAAGGCTTCTCCACAAATAGCCTTGTTAGTTTCCCCCCAGCTTTAGTTTCTGCTGCTCTCCTGCCTGCAGGGTCAGTCTTCTCTCCTGTCTGTAGGGGTCTCAGGTCTGCACCTGTTCCCTAGAACCCAAAAGAGGAGGCCTCTGAGCATCTCATAAGGAAGGATGAGGTCTGGGCAGGTGTGGCCGCTCCCCGTCTGCAGGAGGCAGTGCCGAGGCACAGAGTGGGCAGCGGGCGCTACTCAGCCACAAAGCAAGGCTGAGTCTGCCAGGAATGGTCCTCCACACTCCTTTTCAGGTCCCTGCCTGTCTCCCTGTGTTTAACCTGGTTTCTCTCCCCCTTTCCATCCCCCACCCCAGGCCTGAGGAGAACCTGTTTGCCTGGAGAGGTGGGTGGGGGCATATGGGAAAGAGCTGAGTAAAATTCTTCGCTAGGAACAAATCTCATTTTCAAGAAAGTCTTGACAAAATGAGGCATTAAATTACAATATTTTGAAGAGCGTCGTAATTCTATTGCAGACAGCCCTTCATCATGGAATCTGAAAGCTGGGAAAATACAAAACTCATTAGATTAAAATAAACCACCTACTGCTCTAGAGAAAAGCTTATTTATCAATATCAATTTACTTATGATTACTCTGGCCTGCAATTTGTTATTTTTAAGAATTATGATTTGTGTATTGCTCATAGAGATGTGAAATATTTTTTCTTAAATTGAGTGTTTTAAAAAAGATGTCCTTAGTAAAGGTTAGAAAGTAGGTACTGAGGATGAGGAATGGGGGAGGGTCAGGAGATAAATTAAAAGAGGCTGGGGTGGAAGATGGTGAGGAAGTGGGTGTGTGAGGAGCTGAATGGAAGCAGATGTGGACAGAGTGAACCCGAAGCCACGTGAAGCCTTTGGGTCTTTAAAAGAGGTTTTTTTTTTTCATTAAGAGGAAGGACATCCTAATTTACCAAGCTGTCCAAAAGATGGAATGTATCCTATGTAGGTAGTGAGCTTTCTGTCACTGGAGGCATACAAGTTCAGGTTCAAAGTCTAGAAGGGAGGATGCTGTAGAGTATAGCTATTGGACGAAGAGCCAACTGTAGTTCTCTCCAGTCCTGGTGTTCAGTGATTCTCTGAATCTCACACACCAGGTCTGGAGGGTAGGACAGTGTGGGGCAATCTTGCACCATGTAGAAGAGAGAGCACTGGATTGGTGGGGGGAGAGTCAAAAACCTCCATCTTGAATTCACTGGCTCCCGTGCTCCTGGCTCCCGGCTAGCCCTTGCTCTGTGGTACTCTGGAAAGGGCTCTGTTCCTGGAGCCAGAGCCTCCTGGGTTCGAATCCTGCTGTCGTTACTTTCTGCTGTGAGATCCCAGTCAAGTTGTGGATTCTCCTTCAGCCCCAGTTTCTTCATCTGCAGGATGGGTTAGTAAGGCCCGCTCATAGGTAGTGGTAAGGATCTATGACACTTTATAAGAAGTCTAGCACATGGTACGCACACTCAACATGTGTTAATACCCATCCTGCCTCCTTCCTGGGCCTCAGTTTCCTTATCTGCAAAATGGACTGTCTGCTGGGAATCTCTGGGTTTCTTCTGGTTCTAGTTTTCTGCCCCAGGTGTTCAGTGTTCCTTGTGTGAGGAAGGAAGGTGGTTGGGGTGAGGGGCAAGCCCCAGCAGCTCCTGGCACCTCAAACCTCCTTCATGGCCTCCTGCACTGATGTGGGTGGTTTTCCTGGTCAAAGGACCTGCTGTCAGTTCCCCATGTGCTTGTTCTGCCTTTGGGAAACTGGATCCCCATTTCATAGATGGGAAAGTGGAGGCCCAGAGAGGAGAGGAGTAGTATGCTCGTCTGCTTCCCCCACAGCCCCGGGTCCCCTAGTCTTAAGACTCCCTTTCCTGGGCAGCTCCATGGGTTGAGGGGAGCAAAGGGGAAGGCCTTCAGAATTTTAGGGTGTGTTTGGCATGAGGCACACCCACTGTAGTCTTTCTTTGGGAGAAGCAGTTGTGCTCTGGTCCTCTCCTTTCTCTCCTTCACTCCCTCCCTCCCTTCCATTTATTCTTGTATATTTTCAATACCTAATATTGAACACCTCCTATGCTGTGACAACCCCTGTGTTAGGCTTCAGAGTATCCAAGGTGAATAAGGCAAGGTCCTGATTCTAGGGGATTTCAGAGGCTGGTGAAGGAGACAGATGTACACACACACACACACACACACACACACACACACACACACACACACACACACACACACACACACACACACACACACTGCGGCATGCTGGAATGGAGTAGTCTGTCTGTCAGGGGCACAGTAGAGTGGAGGAAGTCATGCCGAAGCCTAGCTGGTGAAATCAGAGAACACTTCCCAGAGGAGGTGATGGCCAAGCTACCTGTAAAAGGATGAGAAAGAACTTGCTGTGGATTTTGTGCCCCTACAGAGCTGGGGCTCAGTGACAACCAAATGTCTAACCATGCCCTGCAGCTGGGGCTGGGCTTGAAATCACTCCCTGCCCCAGGCTCGGGGCAAGTCCTTTGCCTCCAGAGGAGGAGGGCAAAGCAGGAAGGCCCTGCTTGGCTGGGTCCTGGTGAGAAGCACATTGGTCAGAGGTTAGCAGTGGACAGGCAGAGGGATAGCTAGCCAGCAGCTCTGGCAGGGCGATCTGGCCTCTGCAGGTGGGTCTGTTTGCTGGGAGTGGGATGGGAAGGCAGGGAGGGTGGTGGCGGGAGGTGACAGCTCTGGGGCTCACCTGAACAAATTCCTAGTTGAGTCAGTTGAACCGAGGTCCAAACACTTCAGGGTTTTGGGGTCATGCCTCTTAACCCCCCTGAGATTCAGTCTCACCATCTGGAAAAGTGGGTGCCATTGCAGGTGGCTGCAAGGTGCTGTGAGAGCCAGGTGACCTAAAAGGCAGCAGTAAGCCGGGCAGGCAGCACGGATGGTGCTCTCTGTCCTGTCTGAGACCACATGGCGCCGGCTCCCTCGTGGCCTGCGATCCCGGTGAGGGACGAGGTGGGGCTGTGATGAGTGTGGCAGCAGTGACATGCCCTACGCCTAATGGGCATTACTACTACTGTTGTTAGTGTTTTGTGGATTAGGCAGAAGAGACAGCGACTGCGGATGGAGCAAGGCATGAGGGCATTTGAATCGATTGGATGCTCACCATGGGCGAGGCGCGCTCGAGGGCGCTCATTTAATCCTCATAACACCCGCCGAGGAGGTGCTATTCTCTCGGTTTGAACAGAGGGGAAACTGAGGCTGAGCAGGGATTTGAACACAGATGTCTCCCTCCAATCTCCTGAAGCTCCCCGTGTGGAATTGTCCCTTTCTCCCCACCGCATAGTAAGATAGCCCGGCGGGACCCTGGTTCCTCCCTGAGCTCTTGGTTGAGCATCTAAAACTTCTTCCCCACCAAGGCCCCACTGGGCTTTTCTTTCTTCCTTCGGGAGCTGCGATAATAGTAAGCATAAAAACAATCGAACAGCATCTTGCACAATTATGTGGGGAGGAAGCAGCTGTCACAGACAATCTGGAAAAGATTTATCACTTAACTTCCAGAGAAAACTATCGGCTTACTGTAGAGAGCGAGCCCAGGCCTTATCCCCCCTGCTCCCCGTTCCCTGGGGTGGGGACATGCACGCCCCCCCACTACCACGGGGATCCCGTTTCCCCCACGTGGACCTGGCTGAGAGCGGCTTTCCAGCACCACAGCCACAGGCTGTTCAAGCTGGAAGGGGGCGCATCCGTATCCCTGTCCTCCTGGAATGTTGACTGTGCACCTACTATGCGCAGGCCTGGGCTGGCTGGGGAGGAGCACTCAGTGTGGTTAGCACAGAAACAAGATCTCGCAGGCCCATGTCAAGTGCTTTAAAGCAGCTGAGCAGGATCCCAGACAGAGGATGGAGGGCCACTTCTGCCTGGGAGGCTGGGAGGGGGTCAAGGGAGACGCCTCAGGGAAGGTGACATTTCAGCCTCTTTCTGACAGGTGAGTCCCCACATGGCCAGGTGGGAGGGAGGGCCTTCGGGCGTGGGGACCTCACCAGGCAAAGGCCTGAGCTGTGACGTCCTAAGTGGCATCTTGCAGGCAAGGATACTGAAGCTTGGAGAGACCCGATGCCTTGCCTGGGGGTTACCACATGATTCACGGCTACCCCGTGATTGAAAATTCCTGTTTGCACCTAAGGAGGAGGAGGAGGAGAGGCTCAGTGCTGAATGGGTGTCCCTGAGAGACTGGAGAGCGTCACAGAGGGCGTCCTGGAGGGGGTGGGGTGGAAGGCAGGCGAGGGAACCAGTTTGGCTAACATCACAGTGGGAGAGAGAGAGAAAGAAAGAATATGAATGGGCTCCCAGTCGTTAAGCCCCGGGCTTGGGGATGAGGCAGAGGCCTTTCCTAGGAGTGTGGCTGGCCGGGAGCCTGCCCTGCCCATCTGCCAGGACAATGCCTGCCCTGGCCTGGGCTCTCGAGCTCCTGTGTGGGTGAGACCACAGCAGGAAGTGGGCACCTTCGTGCTCTCTCTGTCGCCTTCATTCCCTGCGGTCCCCCGGGGACCTGTGCCAAGGAGGAGGCCTGGACTCTGCCACTTGACCCCTTGGCTTATTCTCAGCGTCCAGCTGATCTTCTCAGTGCTCAGTTTCCTCATCTGTGAAATGGCCTAGCATCTGCCTGTCTAGATTTGCAGTCACATTCACGGAAAGACTTTGCAGAGTTAAAATCAGCAGAGATGTCCTCCTGGCAGCTGCTTACAGTTGGGGGTTGTGCCTCAGGATGCAGCATGGAAATTGCTGGGTGACGGCTGCCCAGCATTCCAGACTCTTTGGGGCAGGTTTTGGGGTGCAGGGGGCCAGAGTGGAAAGGGCAGAAGGAGAGAAGGAGGTGGAGACTTGGAATATACGTGGACCCCTCCATCTGTCTGGGAAGAAAGGGACATACAAAAGGGTGACCTGGCTTCCCTCTCACCCCCATGTCTTGGGGATGCTAGTGAACTAGCCGGTAGAGATTGAACTTGGTCCCACTCACAGTTCGCTTGAGTGCCTGCCTGGCCACTGAGCAAACGATCTTGACTTGTCTGTGGGTGGGGCGGGGCAGGGCGGGGCCGTGGTCAGCATCTGAGAGGCAGAGAAGAGCAGAGCCGGGAAAACCGCGTCCACCTTGCACTTTACAGAGGCGAGCCGGGGCTTTCCAAAGGCTACCCAGCAAGTGGTTGCAGGGACAGGCTCAGGACCTGGGGTCTCCATTTCCATCGCTGGCTCTCAGGCTGAAGGGCTGAAGACAAGGAAGGCAGCCTCTGTGGCACTCAGTTTCCTTGTTTGTAACGTGGGCTGCTCCTGGCCCAGGTTGGCTCACCACTGGGCATGGACTTCAGGTGTGGCAAGACGGGACTAGGTGAGGCCAAGTCGCCTCCCTAGTTGGGGGTGGGAGGCAGCGCCCAGAGAGGCAAGCAGAAGGGTCAGCACCCTGGTTGAACTGGCAGGTTAACTGGCTTAAATCTGATACACTTCAGTTTCTACACTAGCTTGCTTTCTTCCTTTTTAAATTTATTTTTTTATTCTTTAAACAGCTTTATTGAGATCTAATTCACATAGGATACTATTTACCCACTTAGCGTGTACAGTTCAGTGGTTATTAGTACATTCACAGAAAAGTGCAACCTTTGCCACAGTCTATTTTGGAACATTTTCATCCTCTTAGAAAGAAACCATACCTTTTACCTATCACCCCATATCTTTCCATCACGTCAACCCTAAGCAACCACTAATCTATTTCCTGTCTCTATAGATTTGCCTTTTCTGGCTGGACATTTCATATAGATAGACTCATATAACATGTGGTCTTCTTTTGTGACTGGCTTCCTTGACTTAGCATGATGTTTTTAAGGTTCATCCATGTTGTATCAGTACTTCATTAATTTTTATGCCTGAATAATATCCCGTTGCATGGATACACCACGTTTTGTTTATCCATTTGTCCATTGATGGACATTTGGGTTGTTTGACCTTTTGACTATTAAAAATAATAATGCTCGAACGTTCATGTGCAAGTTTCTGTGTGGACATAGGTCTTCATGTCTCTTAGCTGTATACCTAGAAGTGGTATTGCTGGGTCTTATGCTAACTGTTTAATAGTTTGAGGAACAGCCAGACTATTTTAAAGTGGCTGTACCATTTTACATTCCCATCAGCAATGAAGGAGGGTTCAGTTTCTCCACATCCTCTCCAATGCTGCTATTATCTTTTTGATTATAGCTAAACTAGTGAGTATGAAGGGGTATCTCATTATGGTTTTGATTTGCATTTCCCTGATGACCAGTGACATCGAGCATCTTTTCGTGGGCTTATTGGCCATTTGTACATCTCCCTTGGAGAAATGTCTATTCAGATCCTTTGCCCATTTTTAAATTGAGTTATTCATCTTTTTACTGTTGAGTTGTAAGAGTTCTTTATACATTCTAGATAAGTCCCTTGTTAGATGTATGATTTGCAAATATTTTCTCCCATTCTGTGGGTTGTCTTTTCATTCCCTTGGTAGTGTCCTTTGAAGTATACATATTTTTAATTTTGATGAAGGCCAACTTGTCTATTTTTTCTTTTGTTGCTTATGCTTTTGGTCTCATATCTAAGAAACCATTGCCTAATCCAAGGTCATGAAGATTTATACCTATTTTTCTTCTAAGAGTTTTAGCTCTTTCATATAGGTTTTTGATTTTGAGTTAATTTTTGTTGATGGAGTGAGGTAGGGTCCAATGTCATTCTTTTGCATGGGACTATCTAGTTGTCCCAGTACCGTTTGTTGAAAAGACTACTTTTTCCCAGTTAAATGGACTTGGCATCCTTGTTGAAAATCAGCTGACCATAGACACATGGTTTATTTCTGGACTGTTAATTCTATTCCATTGTACTGTACGTCTCTCTGTATGCCAGAACCATGCTGTCTTGATTACTAGTTTTTAAATGGGATATTTGCTACTTTGTTTAAATACTGTTAGTACCCCAATGCAGATAGCTTAGAAAATACAGAAAAACATTAAGGATAAAAAAAAAATCACCTGTTATCTCACTAAGGAAAGATACAATAAAGATGCAAATGTGTTGCTATATGTTTTCTATACAGATATATATATATAATATATAATTTATTTTTTTCCAACATAGTAGCACACTATGAATAGTCTTGTAGCTTACGTTTTCTGTTTAACAATTTGCCATGTACATTTTTCCTTGTCAATAAACGTTCTCTGAAAACATGATTTTCCGCGGCTGCCTCGTAGTCAGCTATATGAAAGTGCCCTGATTTACTCATGTAAACTTCTGTCATTGATTATTGACTGGACTGCTTTTACCAGTATAAACAGTGCTGCCACAAACATC
Organism: Balaenoptera ricei; assembly: GCF_028023285.1. NCBI lineage: Eukaryota > Metazoa > Chordata > Mammalia > Artiodactyla > Balaenopteridae > Balaenoptera > Balaenoptera ricei. The sequence continues at coordinate 63,160,200 of NC_082654.1, read as the reverse complement.
CTCAGAAAAAACCTCTGTGCCATGATTCTGATGATTTCCTTAGGGAAATTCCGGTCAGTGGAACTGGAAAAAAACCTGGAGTTTTATTGTGCCAGATGGCCTCCCGGAAATCTGTACCATTCCCACTAGAGGAGATTTTCACAAAAACTACCACGTGGAATACAGTCTGACTCAAAAGCTGTTTAGGAGTTGTTTATATACTTTAAATATTAATCCTTTCTCAGATATGTGATTTGCAAGTATCTTCTGCAGGTTTGCCTTTTTACTCTGTAGATAGTGTCCTTTGATGTACAAAAGTTTTTCATTTTGATGAAGTCCAATGTATCTATTTTTTCTTACCTGTGCCTTTGGTGTTATAGCTAAACCCAATGGCATGAAGATTTCCCTCTGTGTTTTTGTCTATGGTTATATATATTTCATAGTGCTGATATCAGTCACTTATTGCCTCAGTAGCTGCATAACAAAGCACTACAACAATCATTTACTCTCACTTATGTGTCTGTGGGCTGACTGGGGAGGGTCAGCAAATCCAGGCGAGGCATGACTGAGCTTGATTCTGGGCCCTGTGTGGGTTCAGTCTGCTCACTCTGTCTGGGGCATGTTCTTGTGAGGCTGAAAGGCAGGAGCTCAAGAGGCAAGCCCCTCTGCACAAGGATCATGCTTCTGCTAGTATGGAGCTTGGCCAGAGCATCCATTGGTCAAAGCAAGTCACATGGTCAAGCTCAGCATCAGGGGTGGGACAGCATCCTCTACCTACCATGAGACCCCAGCATGGGTGTAGATGCTCAATCCTATGCAGAGTGAAGGGTTGGGACTAATAATTCGATCATCCACAGTGATGACCAGGGGGTGGAAATGAACTTGGCAGGTTTGAGGCTGAGAAATGGCTAGTGTGCCTGAAATACGGTGATGGAAGGGGTAAGGAGGAAAGTGCCACTTACGGATGCATGAAAGATATTTGTTAACTGAATTAATCAAAAGAATGTATCAATGGAAGTGAATTTACTGAGATGGGAAAAGCAAGGATGGGAACCTATTCAGAGAAGAAATTGGATCGCTGTTGGATAAGTTAAATGTTAAAGACACACCAAGAGGAGATGTTAAGTTGGCAGATGGCTGTATGGGGTAAAGTAGACTCTGCTTGCAAGGAGCTGAGGGTCTTCTTGCAGAAGGAGCATGTGTGAAAGTCTAACTAACCCTTGCAGCTGGGATAGCTGTCTCCAAAAATGTACGAAGGACAAGGGGAGCTGAGGATCCCACTGCCGGCAGAGATCCAGGAAGGCTTCATGGAAGAAGTGGCATTAGAGCTGTGCCCTGAAGGGGGAGCTGGACATGCAAGGTGGGGCCAGGTGGTCCTCCAGATGGAGAGAATAGCCTGGCCGAGGCACAGAGGGAGAACACAGAGTGTGGTGACTGGCAGTGACCCCTTGAGGGAGAGGGTGCAAATTTCAGCAACGTGCCAGAGCTGGGCCAAGGTCTGTTGGCTGTTACCATGCTGGTGAGTCGGGAGATAGGAGAAAGGTGACCTTGATCAACTCTATTCTTCCTCCCCACCCTGATGGGACTGGGGATCTGAGGATCAGGAGCCTCAGCTGCCTTTTCTGGAACTCAAAAATAGAGTGAGTGCCCGGTGCTAGTGAAGGTATGGGGAAACTGGCCCTTTCCTAATCGTTGGAGGAAGTGCAACTTCGGGCACCCTCTTTGGAGAGCAGTTTGTCAACAGCTATACAAATATGAAAATCTCCCACTTCACACGGTGTATGGACATGGGAACAAGGATATTCATTGTGGCTTCATTCATTAATGCGAAAGGTTTAAAACAAACTAAATGTCCATCAGCAGAGGTTAATTACGGTCCCCCTGAATAGAACACTCCACAGTTACTAAAAAGAGGAAGGCAGCTCTGTGTGTACTGAGATAGAACAATCTTCAGGATACGTTGCTATGAGAAACAGCTAGGAGTAGGATAGCATGAATACCCCTTGATATTTTTTTAAGAGGAGGAGAGAGCTATATGCTGTATCCTTACGTGTACCTACAGTACTTCAGGAATTCTTGATTGCCTCTGGGCATGTGTGGGCTTGGGTAGAAAGGAGACTCACTTCCTGCTCTACATCCTCCTGTACAATTATTTACCCTGTCCGTGCATGACTTCCAAAAAGGACAGAATAAAATATAGTTCCTGCTAAATGATTTTTTAAAAAGTATAGGTTGAGGGGACTCAAGACACCTAGCCTCTTGTGGAGGATGCTGGACCACCTGACACGCCGCCATGGGGGTCTCAGGCTGTGCCCCTCTCAGTCCTGCTTGGCTCACCTGCCCCCCCAACCCCCGGTTCACTCAGTGGGAGCTTTGGGGAGGGACCCAGGGAAGGGCACAAGAATATAATGGCCACAGGGTGGTCTTTTCCCTCCTTCCAAGTAGGGTCCCTGTAAGTGACCTTCCATCCTAGCAGCCTCCCCAGACAGTGGCCTGGATGGTGTGGGCTTTGAAGCGTGGCCATCAGTGGCCCTAACGGTGTGCCTGCAGGCGTCTCCTTACACGCACAAACATCTCTGTGTGTAGTGGTGGTGAATAATCCCCAAATTGTCTTTGATTTCTGCAGTGTATTTCTGTATTTCTATTCAGAGTTGAGTGTGTCTGATTTTATGGGAATTCATAGCAGTTCAGACGAAATCGTGGCACCCTGCTGTGAAAATCTCTCATTCCTGAGAAGCTGAAATGCTCAGGTGTCCCCTCCTGCCCTTTCCCTCCCCCTCTGCTCTGTCCCCCTTCCTGTCCCCTCACCTGCTGGGACGGAAAGCACTGCCTCTCGGCACGCTGAGTGCACCCTCTGGCCCTGCGTCTCCTGCCTGGGCTGTGGGGAGAGGTGGGAGACAGTGACAGGAGGGCCTGCCCGGGAGCTGAGCCCGGAGTGGGCTGGTTTCCCGGAAGAGGAGAGAGTGCCTTGCTCGGCAGCAACGAGGAGCACGCTTTCTCGTCTGTCCAGGAAGCCAGGCTGCGATGGGCTTCATCTCGGGTTTGGTGCAAAGGCATTTGATGAAACCCCTGTGGATCGGGAGGGGTTTGCGAGGAACCTGGCTCCCTCCAGCCTGGGGAAAGGGGGGGCAAGAAGGAGGGGCCCTCCAAGGTTGGGCCAGGGGCCCCCCTGCAGCCGTTCACAGAGCCCAGTTTGCAGATGTGAGAGAGCGGATGAGTACATTTGGGCACTCGTTTTACTTTTAAATTTCAGGTCCTCCCCCTGACCCCCCACCTGGGGAGACAAGAGCCCTCAGAGAGGGCCAAGCTTCAGACCTGGGCCTGGTCTCCAAGGCCTCGGCTTTAGCCACTCTGTTGCTAATGCGTCTCCGCGGGCGGAGCAGGGGGAAGTCCTCCTGATGATGGGCCTCATCGGACCTCCCCCCCGCGGTGTGGGAAGGTAGCCTGGCTGGGCTGGCAGGGCAGAGAGTCAGGGCCTCAGCGCTGGGACCCACTTTCCGGGAGGGAGTGAACTCCTGTCCCTAGAAGGGTCTGAGCAGCTGCAGAGGGGTGCGGTTAACCTGAGGACCAGCCCAGCTCCGAGTGTCTCCTCTGGCATTCAGACCTAGGACCGCGGGCCTCAGTAGAGCATAGGAAGGAACTTTCTAATCAGAGTTGTCTGTCTGTTCACAGGCTGCTGGCAACGTTTTGGTAGGGTGGACACAAGCTAGGTCTCTGATTGTTAAAACATTGAGTGTTTATTATAGAAAATGAGGAAAATGAAAATCGTATATAGAAGAATATAAAATCAGCCATAAACTCGCCAGATAAAACCACTGTTTCATGTAACAGTCCTGTACGTGTGCCCCCCCACACACACTCACACATGTACACAGCCGTACACAATCTTCTGAGTGCTTCCTGTGGACATCCCACAACTGAACCAGTCCCCCTTGGCTGTCTGGGCTGTTCTGCTGTCATAAATAACACAGCAGTGAATGTTCTGTGGCCGAGTGTCCATGCACGGCCATGATGATTTCCTCAGCTAAAGTTCTGGAAGTGGAATTGCTGGGCCACGAGGGTGTACACATCTTCAGGCTCTTCATACAAATTTCAGATATTGATTGATTCTCAGCCAAGTTGCCTCAGCTTGAGGGTGTAGGAGCCCTGGTGATCTCGTCCCTCTGGTGGCTTCAAGTGCTGATGACGCCCGCATTCACATCTCTAGCCCCACCTCAGGCCTGAACTCTAGTTGAGGGTATCCTCCTGCCCCATCCAGCATTGCTGCTTGGCTGTCAGCAGCCATTCCAAACTCACCGTGCCCCAACCTGAGCTTCTGATCTTGCGCCTCAGCTGGTCCCCCCCGCAGCCTTCCCCTGTCCTGGTTAACCGCAACTCCATCCTTCCAGGTGCTTGGGCCAAAACCCTCTGTTCAGTTCTTTCTAGCACAGCGATATCCTCTCCAGCAAGAAACCTTCTCAGCTGTACTCTGAAAATGCCCAGAATCTGCCAGATCTCACACCCGCTACCCCTACCCTGCTGGAGCCTCCAGCACCTCTGGCTTGCATCACTGTGGTAGCCTCCACACCTGTCTGCCTATATCTGCCCTTGCCTCCTACTTCCTACTGTGAGTCCTCAACTCCGCAGCCAGAGTGCTCCTTTAAACCTTGAGTCACTCTCATCCCTCTTGGCTGTCTGAAGACCACGACTCCCAGTTTACTCATGTCCGTGTTTGACAAGGTGCCCTTGGTGGTCCCATTGTTCTCTGCCCTCACCTCTTACAACTCTCCCCGCTGTGCACCCCGCTTCAGCCACACTGGCCTCCTCACCGTTCCTCAGGCGTGCTAGCACATCTTGCCTCAGGGCCTTTGCAAAGGCTGTTGCCTCTGTCCAGAAGGCGTTTCTCCCAGATAACCACGTGGCTCGTTCTCTTGCTTCCTCATGTTTGTTCATACCTCACCTTCAGTGGTACTCAGACCTCTTGTCCCGCTCCTTCCCTCCTTCCTTAGCACTTACCATCCCGAACACACTGTAGAACTTGTTCACTGACTCTCTGTGTTGGGCTCCCTTAGGCGTGCCAGCTCCCCCGCCGCCAGGTCTTCAGCCTGTTCTCTTCTCTAGGCCGCTGTCTAGCGCAGTGCCTGGCCCACAGCAGGTGATGTCGGGGCAGACATGTGCAATGTGGCCACACCTCTCCGTGTAGCTCATAAGCTCTCTCAGGTGTAGGTGGAGGCTTTGATTTTATTTGGGGGGGAGGTGATTCCTATGTGGGGGTGAGTCCTGGGATGCTGTAACTGTGCCACCTGCCAGAGCCTCCCCTGCTGGCCCTCAGCCCAGGCCTCCACGAGCAGCAGGTCTTTATGGGCTGATGACAGGACAGGGTGAAGGCCAGTGTGGGCAGGGTTGCTGCCTTGAATCTGGGAAATTCTGTAGTCCACTCCCTCCAGGGACAAAGGTGTTAACCTCTAGGGGATGGTGCTGGAGGAGGCATGGGGAATGCGGAGGGAGGACTTGGTCACCCCTGATGGTGCATGCATTGTCTTATTGGTACTGGTTCCGGCGCAATGCCTGTCAGATGCCAGCGTGTAAGGGCAGACTAAACAGGACAGCCCTAGTTGTACCTCTTCTTCTGGCACACGCACTCGGCCTTGCTGCTGGCTCCTGTATACTGTGGCTGTGGAGCATGTTGTATTCTCACCCAGGTCTGGCTTAATAGCCTCTGAGTAGATGCAGGGTCCTGCCCAGGGCCTTCCCACCAGGCCCTCAATGTGGGCCTGCCCTGGGGCAAGTGTCTGAGCTCAGCAAGGGTTGGGGCTGAGGCTGGGAGACCTTGGGCTTGAGCACTTACTGGCTGTGTGACCTTGGGCAAGTTGTTTAACTTCTCCAAGCCCCAGCATGTAGGACACACTACACACCACGGTGGCTGGCATGTACTATGTGCTCAGTAAGTGTTAGCAGTATGCATCCTTGAACTCTGTGCAGCTCACATCTCAGCTCCCCTAGAAGGCTCAGGAGTTCTCTCTTTGCATGGCCCTGGGCAGTGACAGGCGCTGTTGCTTTTTGATACCTCACATGCATTGCCAGCCATTCTCATGGCCCTGTATCCTCCCACAGTGCCTGGTTCAGGGCTTGGCATGAAAACGGATGTTGAAGATTGGCAGTCTGAGGGCTTTGGGTCCTGGCTTTGGGTCTTCTTGGCAGTGGGTATGTTTGAGAGATTTCTGGAAAGCTTCCTGTGAGAATGGGTTTTGGGACAGCCGGCTCTAACCCTGCTTGTACCTCTGGGACAGGTCTCTGGCACTTATCCCAGGCCAGACAGGAAGCCCAGCACAGAAGGGTGTGTGTCTATGTTTCCTGGTACACTGGGGACAGATGAGGGTCAGTGGGAGCTCAGGCCGAATCCTGAGGATGGCACAGCCTCGCATGGTAGAGAAGGCCATGCAGCTCTGCTGGCCGGGAGGTGGGAAGGCCGTAGGCTGGGGGAACAGCTGTTTCACAGGGCGGAGCGAGGTCAGGCAATCCCGGGGGACCCATGCCGCTCGCTGCAGCCCCAGCACCTAGGGAATGCCAGCAGGCAAAGGCAGCATGTATCGCAACACCTGGCCCGGAGGTTGGGGCCCAGGGGCCTCTTCCCATTGCCACTAGCCTCTGTTCTCTCTGGACCTTGCTTTCCTCCTCTTGGCCAAAGGGACCAGAGGAAGAATAAGATCTGGGATCTCCGGGAAAACCCAGTAGTAGGATGGACCCACTTTGTCCTGCCCAGTCTGCTTTACCCTTTGGAGCCTGTGCCCCTTCTACCTAGGGTCTGTGCCACCTTGCCCCAAGGCAAGGATGGAGAGTCAGGATGGAACAAAGATTGTCCCTGCTGTTGGATGCTCCAGAGGTGGCCTCTGCCAATCCTGTCAAGTGAGGGCTGTGTTTGGCTGCCCTTGACTGACAGAGGGGGGCACTGAGGCAGTGTGAGTGCCTCTGAAGGGGAAACAGACATTTAAGGAGAGAGCATGGGGACAGTGTGCCCAGCAGCGTCAGAGCCGGAGCCAGCTCGTGGAAAGTGAGGTGCATCATGCACTCGTGTGTGTTGTGCACACATGCTCACTTCTTTGTGTCACATTCATCCTGCGTCTATTGTGTTGTGTATTGTCCGCCTTGAGGGAGGGGCCACGCCTTCCCCTTTCATAGATTAGGAAACGGGGTGGGCAGGGCGGGGCTGGACAGCAGCATGGTGTGATGGAAATAGCGTGGGACTCAGGTCCAATCCTAAGTGACCTCTCTGAGCCTTAATTTCCTCATCTGTAAAATGGGGACAATAATATCTACATTTTAGAGATATTTGAGAAGATTGAATAAAGTCACACCTGTGAAAATCCCAGGCTTGTGGGAGTTGCCTAGTAAGTGTTCATTTTCCTCCTTCCTTTCTTCCGCTGCAAACTTCCTGCAACACCCAGCCGAATGGTGTGTACTCCCAGCGATTTGTGGATGATCTTCTTAGCAGATGTTGTTTAATTCTCATAACAGCTGGTTTCCAAAGGCAGAGGGCTGGAGATTTTTTTTAAAAGTCACTCACTCACTATGAGATGTCAGAGTGTCACTTAATTGCTCTGTGCCTCGGTTTCTCCACTTGTAAATCAGGGATAATGCTTGTGATGCTGGCTAGCTTCTTTGCAGCATACGGTAGGCTAATGCAAGATAACAGATGGAAAGTGGTTTGAACATTTAGAAAAAGGCATCATGCTCAACCTCACTGGTAGTTAGGGAAATGCAAATTAAAACAACAAGGCCATTCCATTTTTCATGCTTCCAATTGGCAGCCATTTAAAAGAGGGATCACTTCCAGGTGGGCACAGAGGCCCTCTCATACACTTCTAGATGGAGTGGGAATTGCCACAGTCTTTACAGAAGGTAATGTGACAGTGTCTAAGAGAAGTTTACATACGTGCTCTGTGTTGTATTTAATTGGCCCATTAATGCTACCGTTGGAGAACCAAGATTGAGAGCAAAGTCCCAACACCGTTACATGCAGAGATATGTCCACGGTGACATTGCCTGTGTGGCAAGAACCTGGAAACACTCAGATACCCAACAACAGGGGATGTTTGTCTCCATGACGAAACATCCATGCCATGACCTGTTATCTAGCTCTGAAAATGGAGGAAGTGGATGTGGCAGTGTTGACCTGGAGGGTTGTCTGTGAATTCTTATGACATGAGGAAAGTGAGTTTCTTTTGTGTAGAGGGTGACTTCATCATCCTAAAGAGAAACAGCAGCCACTCCACTCGTACGCATTTGTAATGTGAACATATCTGCTTGGGTGTGGAGAAGGGCCTCGCAGGGTACACGCCAGGCCCAAGCTGCCCACTCTGGCCATCAGACAGGTCATGTTTGGCTCATGAAAATGGAATTATTTGCCAACATTTAAAAATTGAATTCATGGTAAAAGCCAAATTTCCAGCTTTTCATTGAGAAAAATCGGAAGCTCTGGGCACACTGCACCCACATTCCCTCTTGGCTGAAATACATCAGCAGCTGCTGCTTTTGGACAGAGTGTGTGGCCTCCAAATGACCATCATTCCCACCACTGGGGTCTCCTCATTTATATGCCCTGCGTGCCCCTGTGACAGGCTGCTGACCTCTGGAAACGCAAGGGGGTGGAAATACAGGGATATGATGGGCATTTGTCTTTTATTACGTGACAACATCTTAGAATCTTTTATTTCCCACATCACTGTTTCATACTTGGTAATTAGAACATTTTCAGTACAGTATTCAAGGAAAACACGAGGGCACCGCGGGCCATTGTGTGTGGTGTGGGACAGGATCCATCCTCCACTTGGCACGGGGCTGGGAGAGGGAGTCGGCTCCAGGTCCGGAACCAAGAGATCTGAGCCCTGGGCCCTTTCTGAAGCCCTTGCCCCGAGGTCTTGCAGAGATGTGAAGTCTCTCCACAAAACCCTTTTCTTCAGCTCCCTTCTCCCCAAGGCTTTCCTGATCATTTATTGATGAGGGAGGTGGCATGTCAACTTGGGTCCAGATGCTGACCCCACCACTCACTACTTGGGGGTCTCTGAGCAAATTGTTTAACGGCTCTTGGCCTTCAGACCCCACCTTGTGAACCGGGGAGTTATAATGCCTCCCAGGCGAGGTGTACAGTCGGTGCTCCCTGAAGGAGGATGTGTGGGCCCTTGGCTAGGCCGTGGGGATGCAGAGGTGAGTGGGCTGTGAGCTGAGACACGGAGGTGAGACAGCGTTAACAGGGCTGACTGTTCAGCGGAAGGCAGGGATCGCCAGCTGAGGAGCGTGGGCCCCTCCCGGTGTCACTGCTGGTCTCCAGGGAGGCCTCCTCTGGAGCCGCTGCAGGCGCAAGAAGGAACCAGAGGGCCGTGGCCCTGCTGTAATGGGGCAGAGCAGGCCACGGCCGTGATGGGAGGGAGCGGCCCTCCCGCCGCCCACCCCCTACCCCAGCCCCACTACACTTAGAGATGGGAGCTTGCTTTGCTGAGCCTCTGGCAGCTGGACCCCAGCTCTCTCTAGAGCTTAGCTAGAGAGAAAAGTCCGGCTTCAGCTTTCCACAGACTTGCTGGGGGGCCCTGGTCAGGTTACCTCCCTTCTCTGTGCCTCTTAGGTGGACACCATGGCCTGGTGGCTCCTTTCATATCCAAGGTTATGAGATGATACTGCAGATATAAAAACAGGAAAAGACATGTTCATTGGGCACTTTGGCTGGGGGTGGGGGGGCCTGCCGACCCGCTCTGAGACCCCTGTCTTCCTGCTCAGCACCCACCTCCTGACTCTGTCCCCACTAACCAGGTTCCCCCGCTCTTCGGGGATGCTGGCCTGGAGGATAGAAGCAGCAGCCCCTCCCTCTGCCCCCTGAGCCCCGCGTGTGTCACAAACCTGTGCCTGTGCCCCCTGAGCCCTGCCCACAAGCCGTGCGGCCGGCCTCCACGAGGGCACAGAGGGGACTGTTGCCCCTGCCCTCAGCCCAGTCGTGCCACACCACTGGACGATGACAGAACCCCAGGGTACAGACCCTCTCTTCTTCCCCATGTGCCCCGCCACCACCAGTCTGCCCTGATTCTCTCTCCTCCCTTCTCAGGCCCAGTTCGCCCCGAGCTGCAGGGGTGAGGCAGTGCTGCTCAGCCTGCAAGAGCAGGCGCTCCAATAGGACGTTTCTCACCCTCCCCTCCTTTTGTCCCCAGGAGCCATGAGGTGCCACGTCGCCTCCAGCTGCCTCGTGGTCTGGCTTTCTGTGCTGATCTCTGGATGCTGTGGTAAGTTCAGTCCTCCACCTTCTCTCCCCGCAGCGAGCGTGGGAGGCCGGGCTGGACGGTGTGTGGTTGGCGTCTGTGCTCTGGGACTCTCAAGACCCTGCCTTGCCGTGTGTGTGACTGGGCACTCGCTTCCCTTTCTGGGCCTCGGTTGCTTCTGCAGCCCGCACAGGGCTGAAAATACCAGCCATCCCCAGGGCCTGGGACACATGAGGGAAGGGGAGGAGCCTTGAGAAATACTTGAGCTCTAAGGGGAGGCATCTATGACCGTGAACTGTCCTTCTTCTGGGATGCGGGGACTGGCCCCAGTCCTAGTCCGTTTCACAGTTGTCTTCTGAGCACCTACTGTGTGACACCGTGTGCCCTACTGCGTCCAACTCTGGGGGTATGGAAGAAATGACATTCTCGGGCACTCAGGGGCTCACCAGGGAGAAAGACACAGATAGGATTGCTCTAAGCAGGGTGGGTAAAGTGGTAATAAAGGATGTACAGAGCTCCAGAGAAGCCCATCAGAAGAAAAGATTAATTGAACTTGTGGGCACAGGAGAGACCCAGCCAGAAGGGAGATGTTTCATCTAGGCCCTGAAGACTGAGAAGTTGTTTTAAAGCGGGGAGAGGGAAGAAGGGGATCCTGGAGGAGGGAACAGCCTGAGCGAGGGTGTGGCTGCCAGGAGTCTTTCTTCTCTGCAGGGGGCGGGGCCAGCCCTCCTTCCCCTGGCCTTGCAGCAGCCAGGTCAGTGCCAGCTTTAGTGCCCACGGAGAAAGCCAGGAAAGGCCTGGGCATTTGCCTCTCCTGGACAGCGGGAGCAAAGCAGCTCTGGTCTGCACGAAGGAAGGCCAGGACAGCAGGCACAGCTGGCTCGGTGTCCCGCGGGACCAGGGTGTCCTCAGGGAAGAGCTATGGGCAGAGCGTGCCTGGCGACACAGGCAAACATATTCCTGAGGGGCGTCGGCTCCTTCTCTCACTCCAGGGAGCCGGGAGCCTCTGGAGGAAACCAGAGCTTCATGCTTGGCGGACTGCTGCTGGCATCCTGCTGCCCGAGAGTCCCTTGAAGGTCCCCTCTCCTGGCTTCCATGCTGGGAGGGATCTCTGCTGGAACGCCCCTGTGATGGGGAGCTCACTCCCATCGAAGCAGCGCAGGATTATGGCACAGCCTCAAAGACTCTCAGGGGCAGAGCCAGAAGGGGTCCCAAACCCTCTTTCCACTCCTGGCCCACTTTACAAAGGAGAAACTTGACCCCTGGAGAAGCAGCTGGCCCAGGGTCGTACAGCGCAGGGCCCAGCTAGGCCTCGATCCAGGTCTCTGTCCTCCCGCTCCTCTCTGCCCCATTCGGGGAGGGCTCAGTGAGGGGCACCTGAGACCCTCAGCTCTGACCCTCTGGGTTTGCTTGTTGGTGTCCCCGGACTCCTCAGGGACTCTGTGACCTTGGACACTCATGCCCTCCCCCGCCCTCCCCGTTAAAAAGAAATAAAACAGGTGCTAACAGCTTGGCTGCCTTCCTAGAAGAGGTGCAGTCTCCCCTTGAGCTCTCTAGATCAAAGGCGGCTCATGCATCCAAATTGCAGCAGCCATCATAACAGTGGTGCTGTGCACAGGTCACCTCTGGCAGGGAGGCAGGGGGAGAGGGCAGTGAGGGCTTTTTGTCCTCATCTTGAGGCTGGGAAATGGTGGCCAGAGAGGTAGAGCGATTTGCCCAGGCCACACAGCAGCGAGTGGCAGGGCGTACAAGGCCGCACCCCTGGTCGCTGCTCTGTGCTCCCTGTCCTGTGCACCTTCCCTGTCATGAGTTGGGGGCGGGGTCTAGGGCTGTGCCCAGCATGGACCGCAGTGAGAACCACTGTGCCTTCAGGGGCCTGGGCAGGTGGGCCTGGGCTGGGCTCGGGCTTTCCTGGTTCCAGTCCGGGCTCTGCCACTTGCCAGTGTCCTTCAAGCCCTGAGAGGAATCCCCTGTCCCATCCCACGGTTCTGAGTGAAGTCTGTGCTTCCTGGTCTGGTGGATGCCTTGTCCTTCCCACATCGCGTGTCTTGACGGCTCCGCTCCTCCACATCTGCCCAGCTTTGCTTCCTTCCGGGATCTTTCCCTTCCTCGCCGCGTGTGGAAGGCCTGTCATCCAGCACCGCAGCTCGAATCTGCCTTCTCTGTGAGCCTCCCCCTCTCCCTTCTCCTCTCAGGCCTATGGTGGTTAAAAGCTTGATTCTTGTTCGGGTGTTTGAAATAAATATTTAAAGCTGGTGGACCCGCATCTACTTTGTAGGGAAGGATCAGTGTGAGTGGGCCAGGGATGAGGGGAGAAGGCGTCCAGGGCAGAACAAACAGTAGGCGCCAAAGCAGGGAATAAGCATGTGTGGGGCGGGGACAGAGGGGTGCATCGTGGATGCGGGCAGCTGGACTCCTGTTCCTTCACAGAAGTCGCCCGTTGTCCTCTCCCCTCTCACGGGCACTCACGTTCCCTCTTGGCCGGAGGCCTCACAGCTCCTGAGGCAGCAGTTTGCCTCTGGAGGACACAGCCTTCATGCCTTAAAAGTGTTCTTAAGAGAACAGGCGACCTGTGGGCACCCCCCTTTCCCACCCTCCCATCACCCTCCCAGTCCCCACTGGCAGCCCAAGGCCACTGGGCTTCCTAGGATGGGAGCCTATTCCCAGATCACGGTCCTGCTTGGTGTGTGGCAGGCGACGTACATCCCCGAGGCTCTGCCCAACCTCCCGTGCAGAGGTCTCAGTGGCGGATTATCGGCAGGTCCTGTAAAACAAAATTTGAAAACAAACGATGCTGCTGCAGGTGACGTTTTTTCTGGCTGGTTTCCCTCCCACTGCCCCAGCCTGAGCCCATGCCGAATTCCCTGGTCACCCCTGAGCCTTCTACCCTGGCTCAGCTGCTTTCTGTAAGGGAGCTCAAGGCCCCCAGCAGGGATCCAAAGCCTCCCCCTCTGGCTGAGCAGGCAGCACTGTCATTAATACCAATATTAATAATAGCTACCATTTATCAAGTGCTTGCTGTGTGCGGGAGCACGGCGCTAAGTGCTTTATGTATGTAATCTCATTTAATCCTCAACACAGCCAAGAGGTAAGTCCTATTGTTATCGCTATTTTACACCTGAGTAAACTGAGGTATGGGGAGGTCATATGACTAGAAAGAGGCACAGGGAGACTACAAACAAAGGTGAAGCCCTTGACCACTGGCCTCCTTCTGAGGCTCTTGTGTGTGTGAGAAGCTCCAGGTTCCTCATATGAGAAGGTGGAAGGGTGTGGGTGAGTGCATATGTGTAGTTGTGGTGGTCAGGGAGGGCTTCCTGGAAGAAAGGACATCTAAGGTAAAACTTGAAGGATAAATAGGAATTTGGCAAGTGAAGGCAAAAGGGCCAGCAGTCCTGGCCAGGAGGGGAGAGAGAGGCTACAGTGCTTGCAGAACCAGAAATGACATCAGCTTGGGTGCCTGAGCAGAGGGGGTGGGGGTGGAGATTCCATTAGTTCTGCCTGCTCCCCACTAGGAGGTCTCCAGCAATGAGGGAAGTAGTAGCCTCTGTGTTCTTGAGCCTGGCCCAAGCTCTGAGGGAGCCAGGTCAGCAGAAATGAGGGAGGGGAGGGCTGCAGCCCACCCATGTTCAGGGCCCCTGGAAGACCCAGCAGGAGCTGCTTACGTGTGTGCTGCATGACGTCAGCCCCATGTGAGACCAACCAGCCCCCCACCCCTGGTTGGTAGGGGCAGAGGGGGAAGTGCCCTCATTTGCCTCCTTCTGGGGTGTTTTCCAATACAACAACCAGTTCTCCAACTCTCCAGACACCGACTGTGTGTCCAACAATTCAATTCAATTCTGATGCTATCTACCCAGAGTTAGTGCCAGATTCCACAGATTTAAGGGTTCAGCTCTACTTCAGATGCTAGTGGTGAGTCTCAGGCCACCTGTACTTCTGACCAACTGGCTATAAATCAGGGCTTCCTACTACCCTTTCTCAGGTTCAGTTAACTAGAATGACTCACAGAACTCAGGGAAATACTTTACTTACATTTACTGGTTGAATATAAAAGATACAACTCAGGAAGAGCCAGATGGAAGAGATGCACAGGGCAAGCTATGGGGGGGTGGGTGGGGTCGGGTGGAGCTTCCATGCCTCTCCAGGTGTGCCATCCTCCCAGCACATGGATGTGTTCACCAACTTGGGAGCTCATCAAATATTGGAAATCTCCAGCTTCCCTCCCCTCCCTAGAGGTTGGAGGTGGGCTGAAAGTTCCCCATCTAATCACTTGGTCTTTCCGGTGATCAGCCCCTTCCTGAGGCTCTCTGTAGAGGCCCCACTCTAAGTCTCCTCACTGGGAAAAGGGAACCCTCCTACCCTGTTGGTGGGAACGTGAATTGGTGCAGCTACTATGAAGAACAGTATGGAGGTTCCTTAAAAAACTAAAAATAGAGTTACCATATGATCCAGCAATCCCACTCCTGGGCATATATCCAGAGAAAACTCTAATTTGAAAAGATACATGCACCCCAGTGTTCGTAGCAGCACTATTTACAATAGCCAAGACATGGAAGCAACCTAAATGTCTATCAACATATGAATGCTTAAAGAAGATGTGGCATGTATACGCAATGGGATACTACTCAGCCATAAAAAAGAATGAAATAATGCCATTTGCAGCTACATGGATGGACCTAGAGATTATCATACTAAGTGAAGTAAGTCAAACAGAGAAAGACAAATACCAATGGTATTGCTTACATGTGGAATCTAAAATATGACACAAATGAACTTATTTACAAAATGGAAACAGACTCGTGGACATAGAAAACAAACTTATGGTTACCAAAGGGGAAAGGAGGGGGTGGGGAATGAGTTTGGGATTAGCAGATACAAACTACTATATATAAAATAAACAAGGTCCTACTGTAGAGCACAGGGAGCTATGTTTAATATCTTTGAATAAACTATATATAGTGGAAAAGAATATGAAAAATAATATATTTATATGTATGTATAACTGAATCACTTTGCTGTACACCAGAAATTAACACAACATTAAATTAACTATACTTCAATGAAAATTTTTTTTTTAATTTAAAGATAAAAAATAAATCACCTCATTGACATAAACTTGGGTGTGGTCAAGGGGGCTCCTTATGGATAACAAAAGACCCTCCTATCACTCTGGAAATTCCAAGGAGTTTTGAAGCTCTGTGCCAGGACCTGGGGGCAGAGACCAAACATATTTCATATTATACCACACTACTGAAGGCCTCTGGGGGGTTGCTCAGGGAACAGAGGAAGCCAGCCTTGGGGAGGCTTTGTGTGGGGGACTTGTGATATGGGGGGCTCTTCATAGATGTGAAATTCCTCAGCCCATGACGGTATCATGCTGTCCCCTTCCAGAGCCAGCCCCCAACCTGAGGCTGTCACAGAGTGGTACAGGGTTACCTGCACAGGCTTCCAGGTCTGGGTTCCAGTACGGCCCATGCCACCCTTACTAGCTGTGTGACCCTGGGCAAGTTACTAGTTACCCCCTCAAAGCCTCATTTTCCTCAATAGTAAAATGCGGATGTGACAGCACATGTTGGACCATGAGGATTGATGGAGATGGTATAAGCGGCTGGTACAGAGGAGGGTTCCATAGATGGCAGCTATTATTATTGTTGTTGTTGTTATTATTGTTATTAATCACATGGCATCAGCTGGCCATTCCTTCACACAACAAATAGCTGCTGAGGGCCTTCTAAGTGCCAAGTCCTGTTCTGGGCACCAGGGTTGCAGCGTGTAACACAGCAGACAGCCCTGTCCTTGCCAAGCTCCCAGTCTATCTACAGCTGGGAGGCCCAGTAGGAATACAATGTGAGCCACATGTGTGGTCTTAAATTTTCTAAGAGGCGCATTAGAACAGAAACAGGTGAAACTCATAATGTATTTGACTTAATCCAGTATAGCTACAATCATAATTTCCACATCATCAATATAAAAGATGAATAAGATATTTCACACCCACTTTTTCGTACATCTTCAAAATCCTGTGTGTATTTTATACTTCAGCACATCCTAGTGTGGACCAGGTCTCAATAGCCACACGTGGCTCGTGGCCTCACTGACCGAACGACCTGACAGCCTTCTGCCTGCCTACTGGCATTACTCCCCATTTGCCTCGAGGCAGAACAGCGAGCTGCCAAGGTCCTGGAAAGGTGGCTGCAGCACTGGATGCAGGTTCAGTGCCCACTGGAGCCCCTACTCTGTGCCCCTTGCAGAACGCATGGAGCTGGCATGAGGGTACTTGACTGATGCTCTTGTCCTCTAACTTCCAGGCCAGGTGAACCGACTGCCCTTCTTCACCAACCACTTCTTTGATACATACCTGCTGATCAGCGAGGATACGCCTGTGGGTGAGTTGGCACAAGGGCTGGTGGGCAGGCCGGGTGGCGTGAGGTGGACTCCTTTCCCACAAGTGAAAGGGATCTTAGAGATTGAGCTGATCTTCCCCTGTTATTGGAAACTCTTCCATGGGGTCCCTGATGGGTGTTCGTGTGGCCCCTGCTTGGTTGCCTCCAAGGATGGGACACTCACTACTTCCTGTGGTGGCCTATTCCAAAAGAGAGGAGTTCTTAGTGTCAAAGAGTTTATCACATTGAGCCCAAGTTGCTTGACTTTCACTTCTGCACTAATTTTGTCCTACAAAATGGCTTGTTCCTCTTCCTTGTGAAAATTTGTAGATGAAAGCTCTTGTAGAGTTTGTTTTGTAGCCTTTTGTACTTTTCTGTGATTACTGAGTTTTCTGCACTGAGTATGCCTGTTGTTTTGTCATTAGAAAAAAAATTATCTAGGAAATGATCACGAGCATCCTGGTGCCCGCTTATCACCACCTGCCCGCAGCTTGAGTCACCTCATCACCCAGATCTATCCTCACGAGCCCCTCCCGAGGGCCTGGCTCCTACACCTGCAGCTGGAGGTCAGCACGCATAGTCCCATGGCCTTAGCTCAGCTCTAGGGACCCTAAAGCTTCTCAGGAAATGGGGTTGAATTGAACAAACCCATCTTGCAGCTGTGCTGATGGGAAGGCACTAGTTCTTGTGAGCACGCAGGAAAACAACGCCAGGAGGTGCCACTCACCTCCACCAGCACTCCCTCTTGTGTCCTCTCATTCTTGTCCGTGTCATTTTTGAGAAAGTGCTTGTAATCTGGGACTTCTTACACTCAGGTCTGCCTGCTTCATGGGTATCAGGGTGGGGCTGTGCGCCAGAAACAGCATGCATTGGCAGCCAGCATGGTGCGTCTTTCTGGAGCATCACTTATACTTGAAAGTGAAGCAGGATGGCTTGGAGAGGGGAGGGCTGTGAAGATACTTAACTAATAGGTCATTTAAAGCACTCTTTCATATGTGTAAAACCAAACATAGATGCAAAATCCTTCAAAGAAAATCTCTGCTTGAAGAGGGGAGCCTTAGTGGGCCCCAGACTCTCCCCTGCTGTTTGCAGGGGCACGCGAGAAGCCCCCTGCAGAGGTCTTTCCTTCCACTCTTCCTTTTGTTGTGGGTAGGTGCTGGGCACAGCAGGTGTTCTGACTATTGTGGGGATTGTCCCCATGGCCCAGTGACACTCTGTGTCTAGGGCTGTGGGGACCCACTGTGTAGAAAGTGACCACTCTTTTGACGATTAGCAGCCCCACGCATCAGCATTGTGAGGCTGGATTTGGGGATTGGTGTTTGGGCACCTGGGTGTTTGAAGTGTCCAGGAAGGAGGCAGATTGCCTCTCTGGAATGTTCTTCCAGAGGCTTAGCTCACCTTCTGAGGGGTGGAGAGGATGGCCGGCAGTCCCCTGGGGACCCTGCTGAG
This sequence comes from Balaenoptera ricei, assembly GCF_028023285.1. Taxonomy (NCBI): domain Eukaryota; kingdom Metazoa; phylum Chordata; class Mammalia; order Artiodactyla; family Balaenopteridae; genus Balaenoptera; species Balaenoptera ricei. The sequence goes on along the minus strand of NC_082654.1, from coordinate 63,142,169 downwards.
CTGGTTCCTCCCTTCTGAGTTGGGTCAGGGGGTGGTGTTTGTGGGCTCCTAGATTCTTCCTGGCTCCTCCGCAGGCCCAGACCTGGCGTGGGGCTGGCACGGAGCCAGCAGAGAGGGGCCCAGTGCCTGTGGATCCGTAAAAGATGAATGTTAGCAGCGTTTATCACCACTAGGGGTTCTGCTTTTTCCAGTTCATTCATCAGTTTATCAGATATAGATGGGGTGCCCCCTGTGCCAGGCCTGGGTGCTGTGGATTCAGAGAGGAATTCGACGGAGGGATAAAGAAGTCAGCATCGCGGGTAATAGAGGCTAGGTCGGCTGTCCGGTTCAGCCCCAGTGGGGATTGAAGGGGGACGAGTCGTGCCTCTGGGGGCAGGGCAGAGCAGCAGGAAGCAGGAGAGGTTAGGGGGAGGCGGTGGCCCTTGAGCAGAGTCCTGAACAGGTCCTTTCCATTGCTTCACACACTATTTCCTGTGGCTGCTTTTTATAAGCGTCTGTTTGAACCTCATCCTCCTGGAGGTTCCTTTGTGGTGGAGGCAATATATCTGGGACAGGCAGGCCCCTGAGGCAGAGGTGTGGCCAGCCACTCAGTGAGCGGGGCTGCTGGCAGGGAGGGGCGAAGCCCCCTCAGGTGAGCGGCGCCAGCCCCGTCACCCCATCTGTGGCCCTGCCTTGCCCCGCTCCGCCCTGAGTGTGGGGTTCTCAGAGGCCTGTGCTGCAGGGAGGGTGACGGGGTTGGGTGGGGTGGCTATTGCTCGGCCAGTGCTGGTAGTGGTACGCCCTGGGCTGGACGCCCCCAGTGAGCCCTCCAGCAGGCCTTGCTCCAGTTACCTTTGGCTCTGGCTCTTGATTGTCTTTTGCAAACGTGGGCATCAACTGGCCTCCAGGAGTAACTCCCAGGACTCAGCCCCATTATGGCTGTGTTTGGCAGTCACAGCGGGGGTGTCCATCTGATGTAATGGGGGTTGATCCCTGGCTCTGGGAGGCCACAGGAATGAGAGAGGGTTCAGTGAGCTGGAAGACAGCTCTGCTCATCTGTCTGGGCAGGGGTCAGTGCTGAGCTGGACCGCACCTTCCTGGCCTCCTCCCTTCCTTTTGCATCAGGATGGGGCAGCACAGCCCTGCCCTGAAAGTCATGAGCCCAGTTTCTGTTCCTTGCTGTGTGGCATTGGGCACAGTGCCTCACCTCTCTGGGCCTCTATCTCCCCATCTCACCAATGAGAGGGCATTGGAAAGATGGGCCCAGTGGCCTTGAGCTGGCGCAGTCCTGCTAGCCCAGGGTGTCACACAGCCCTGGAAACCTCCACTGAGTGCTGTCACCTACTTGCCCTGGGCCATTCAGAGGGTGCATATGGACTCACGTGGACAAAGCAGGGTGCAGACCTCTGACCAGCAGCAGTGGCCAGGGTGAGGGTAAGGGTGGAAACAGCTTGTCAAGGAGACTGGCCCTTTGCCTGCCATGTGGAATGGGGTGGCCTAGAGACTTGACTTTGAGGCTTGCCTCTCACTAACCCTTTGCTCTCTGAATCTCAGTGCTCCAAACTGTAAAATGGGATGGAATAGTCTCCCTTCTGGATTGCTGGGCTGTATACATACACTATAGTTAACTCCAAAGCTTCCACACCTGGAATGCTTTGTTGTTACACAAAAGAGAACTTATGTGTGTCCCAGGGATGGCTGGTTGGACTGTCCTGCCAGCCACGGGCTTGCAAGGGGGACAGACAAGCACATAGGTGAGCTGGGTCCAGTGGGGTGGTTGGTACCAGTGCCTAGAGCCAGAGACCAAACTAGTCTGAAAATGTCAGCTTACCAGAGGAGGAGGTCAGAGCTGTGGCAGAACAAACTTCCAGCTCTGGGACAGATTATCCGGCTTCTGCTTGGACCCTCCAATGAAGGGGAACTCATGATCTTACCAGGCTGCTCATTTCTGTGCTGTGGGGACAGTTCTGGGAATGAAAAAGTCTTCCTAATGTTACTATGAAACCTGTCCCTGCAACTACTACCCACTGAACCTAATTTTGACCACTGGAGCCTTACAGAATAATAATGATAACATAACATATGATATACTATATATATATATATAATATATATTATTATACTAACAATGTTTACTGAGTACTTGAGGCAGTGTCTTAGGTGTTTTAATTCATTTTTAAATTCCTTTTAAGAATGGAAGGTAGAGTTTGATTACAGGCTCTGTCAGAATGTAGTTTCTGTGAGTGTGCTCTCCTGGGTTAGAGATTGGGACTTTCATTCACCCCAAACCTTCTGAGCCTTTCCATTTTTCATGCTTTTGCTGCAGTTTCCGACCGCGGGCCAGCGGCCACGTGCTGGGGAACAGAATGGGAGGGCACGGCCCAGCCATCTGAAATCCCGTGCGGAGGCTGCATGTTCCATCTCTATCTCCTCCTATCTCAGCTTCCAATTCCCTCTGCGTGATGTTCTTTTTGTAGACCATCTCCCAGCTGGAAAAGACAGAAGCCAAATGAAGTCATTAAGTAGCTCTGCCTTCCCCTGGCCTGTTAACATCCGGGTCCCCCTTGTCCCTGTTTGTCTTCTCCAGACGTGAACCTCCGTCACTGGCAGCAGAGCCCGGCCTGGGCAGGGCAGAGCAAGAGCACAGTGAAGACTTGATGCCTGGTCAGGCTGGCTGGCATAGCCCAAACCTCGGCCCTGGCTGTCGGCAGCGAATGGCCTCATGTCACCTTTAGGATGAGGGACAGGGTGCAGGGATGCTGTCTCCGATCGCCCTCCCCAATCCACTCCAAACACGCCACCAATATTGCTCATGTCGAGATCACCGACCACCTCCCTGTGGCTAAAGCTGACCGTTAATCCTCAGGCCTTGTGGCCTTTCAGCAGTTATCTTTATTTCCTCCAGGACATCACCTCTGGCTGTGCTTTCTCAGTCTCCTTTGCCTGTTCCTCCACCTCTCCAGGACCTCTTGGCACTGGAGGGCCGCGGGGCCCAGCTCCTCTGTCTCTTCTCCATGCTCTCACTCCTGTGCCATGCCTAGTCTGGCAGCTCTGGGTACTACCTGTGTGCTGACAGCCCTGAGGCTTCTACCTTCTGCCTGGGCCTCCTCGCACCAGAGATTCTAGACTCATATACCACCTCTCCATCCATTTCCACGTGGATGTCTCAAGGGCTGTCAACCTCAGCCTAAAGCCGAACTCCCAACCTTCCCTGCAAACCCCTGCTTCCCTGCAGCCGCCCCCATCTCAGTTAGTTGCAACTCCATCCTTCCAGTTGCTCAGACTAGCAACTTGGGGTCTTCCCTGACTCTTCCCTTTCCCCCCTCCACCTCATATCCAGTTCATCAGGAAATCCTTTTGGCTTGATCTTCAAAATATTTCCAGAATCTTCTCACCGCTTCACCTCCTACCACCACAGGCCAAGTCTGGATTATCCCAACAGCTTCCCGATGGTCTCAGCGGTCCCCCTGCTCCCTCTGCCCTGCTGCAGCCTTTCTCACCCTCCCAGCCAAGTGGTCAAGGGGTCCTTTCCAACCTGAGATAGAGCCTGTCACAAGGTCAGCTCAAGTCCCTCCACCCACCTGGAATGTCAACCGTGTTCTTAAATGGCATCGAGGCTGTTTGCAGTCCAGGCCCTGCTACCACTCAGACTTCACCTCCTTCCCCACACCCCCAGCTCGCTCCACTCCAGCCGCACCAGTCGCCCTGCAGTTCCTTGAGCATGAAAGACGAGTTCCTACCTCTTGCTCTTTGCGGTTGCTGCTCCTTTTGCCTGGAACGCGATGAACCTCCGTTGGTCAGTCAAGTCGGTTCACATGCCGCCGCCTCTGTGTGGCCTTCCTGGCTTTCTCCAGGCGGGGTTCAAGGGCTGCTTCCTTTGCTTCCTCCTTCTCTATTAGTCCCAGTCGCACTGCTGTTATTACTCAGCTGCTCATCTGTCTCCCCTGTTGCCCTGTGAATGCTTCCAGGTGCCTGGGCCATCTCTGTGTCCCCTGGGCACCCCCCCCCCCCAACTCCCTGTGCCTGGCTCATGCCTGGGGCTTGAGGTGCCTTGGGGGAGGAGTGAAGTCTGGAGTTTGTGAGTGCGGGGGGAACCTTCCAAGGCAGGGGCTGGGGCTGGCTCCATGCCGGCTCACCATCCTTCTGGAGTCTCAGGCCAGGCGCCCCTTCCCCAGGGTGTCAGGAGTGAGGTGTTGGTGATGACAGGGATGGCTGCCCAGGGAGAGCGCCCAGGAGAGCATGTCTCCCAGATGGCACAGATGCTGTTTGTGCCTGCACTTGTGAATGGCAAAGCCCACACCGTGCGAGGGTCATGTTTTTAATCACCCCAGCTGCCTGCCCACCCCAGGCTGTATGTGGCATATTTGCTGGGGACGCTCGGGGCACCGAGCCCTGGCTGGCCTCCAGGGAGGGGCACAGAAGCAGCAGCATGAAACCTGGCTTGGAGGCACCAAGCTGACTTAGGAGTTCTGAGGGGGTGGAGGGCATCTAGTCCGTCTACCTTGGTTGCCACCCCAGTCCTCACTCATCAGGTCCTGGAGGGGGACAGTGTCCCTTGGGGCTGGGTCCCAAGGTCACTCCTCCTATCCCAATTCTAAATACCCCCAGTCCAAGGCCTCCCAAGTGCCTAGAGAAAGGAGTGAGAGTTCTTTATCATGGCCTGTCACCTACCACTGCTCACCTGCTCCCCATTGCGGGGACCCGCTCAGCACCCCAACACCTCACCTCTGTCTCACCGCCACACCCCCACCCGTGCTGTCCCTTCGGCAGGGAGTGCCCTTTCCGCTTCCCTACCTGGTGAATCCCTACTCATCTTTCGAGGTGTAGCTCAGATGTCACCTGCCCTGGGAGGGGCCGTAGCCTCTGCCATCCCCCACCCTCTGTTTGCTTTGAATTCACCTCTGTGAAAGCTCTTAGCAAGTCCTATCATGGTTATTTGTGTGTAACTCCCCATCGGCTGTTCATTTTTACTTATTATCTTAATTAATATCAACGTTACAATTAATTATCATTTTGGTATTTATGTATAATATAAGATTGTAGAGCGATACTATTAGCTAGCGTTTATTGACTGCCAGCCTCCGACCAGAGCCTCACAGTGAATCCCAGAGAAGTGGCATCATGTCCACCATACAGCCCAGCAAGCTGAGCCTCCTGGCACATGTCCTCTGTGCCAAGCACAGTGCTTGGTACAAAGTGGGCCTCAACAGTTGCTGGTCGGATGAGTAGAGGGATGAAGGAAGAATGAAAGGCTGAGTGGATGTTGAATGTCTTGCCGATTCCCCTCCCCTTGGCTCCTGGTCCCTCTATGTGTCGCCAAGGTGGGTGCTCATGGAGCCGACATCCCCAGGCAGACCCTCCCAGACCTCCAAAGCGTCTTGAGCCACAATTCAGGTGATAATGCCCACACTAATCACCTACACAGCTAAATTAGTCTTGTCAGGAGCCGTTAAGGCAGGAGCTCGGGATTCATTAGGATGCATCAGGCCCAGGCAGCGCCTGGCACCACTGCCAGACGGCTCTGATTAATTTCTCTGCAAACTCCATCAATGCCCAGCTGTTTCGTCTGGACCCAGCGAGAGCAATTTTCAGGTGGGCTGACCCGCATCGGCGGTCTCAGTAGACGGAGGAGCTGTGTGCCTACGAGCACGCAGACGACTCCCCACAGGGGCGGGTCCCGCTGGGCGCAGCGTGGGAGATGCGGGGGTGCTGACGTGAACGGCGGGCGCGTGGGCAGCACACGCTCAGGGATGGCATGACGTCCAGGCATGAGGCTCTGGAGCAGATATGAAGAGGGGAGGGTTAGAGGGGAATCTGGGAGGGGGTTGGGTCTCTCCTGGACCATTCTCTGTACCTGGTGTCCCCTGGGAGGGGCTATTTATCCTACCCTGTATCCCTCTTCCCTTGTCTCAATAAAGGGAAGAAATCATCTCTCAGGAGAGGATGGAGAACCACAGGATGAGAATGATTTTTTCCTTAACCGGAGTGTTCCTTAGGACCACCACAGGGAAGAGGGGGTCATTGTCCCACAAAGCAGTTCCCTGGCAAGGGCTGGTGGCAAAACTACAGGAATTGAGGGACGTGGATATGAGGAGTCCAGTGGGGGTGGTTCCCAAACATCAGCTGGGTGTGTGCTCTGAGCATGGTTTGGGCTTTTCCGCCTGCCACCTGTACAGAGGCATTGTAGCTCAGTAACTAATAACAATACAGACAAAATTAGAGTGACTGAGACAATAATAAGTGCTAAGGAGAAATAACCATCTGTGGTTGAAGTTAAAGTTAGAGGTACACAGTGATAACAGCCTGTATTCCTCACCTTCACTTTTACCCCCCACCCAAGGATCCTCAGAGGGCCTGCAATGAACAGCTAGGGCCTCCTATAGGACAATTTGATGATCACTAGTCAAACACTCCCACTTTACAGATGGGGAAACTGAGGCCCAAGTGGGGAGCTTGCCCAAGGGCCTTAGAGAGTTACTGTTGGATTCCTGCCCTAACTTCTCACACCATCTGCAAAAGAAATTCAAGAGGGCTCTGCCCATGCAGGTATGCGGTTCCTCTGGGCCTAGGGAAGAAGGGGCATCCTCCTGGGTTGGTGGGCTGTGAGCTTGGGACTTGATGTTTAGAGAAAGGGCTCCAGGTGTCTCAGAGCTGCCACAATCTGGGGTTGGAGTGCTTAGGGAGGGGAAGTGAGGGTAGCCCAGAGGCTTCCTAAAGCTGTCAATACTGGGTGAGGTTTTGGAGGAAGGAGGTGATCTAGTATCTGTCCAGGTGATCAGATGCTGGGACCAGCTGGTCTGGGGCCCTGGCTTCCTGGTGACCTCACAGAGCAGGGATTTTACTCTTCCTTCTGGGAGGTGGGGGATGACTCACAGGACTTCTGGAAGGGCCTGGATGCCTCTGTGGCCTTGCTTCCTTTCTGCGTTTCTCCAGGTCAGCATCGGCCCTCAAAGGGGGTTATAGGACAGATTAGTACCCTTTTGGGGGGTGCTGGGCTGTAGCCTCTCCAAGAGGCCCCTGCCTGGGCACATCTGGAGCCTGTGGCAGCCCCAGCTGTGGACTGCCTCTCGATACATGGGTGGAGGTAGGGCGGGTGTTTTGGATGCGGCCATAATATCACTAGTGATAACGGTGATGTGCCACATGTCGTGCAGGCAGGCATTAATGGTCTGCACTGCACACCTGTGCCAGGCTGTGCTTGGGGGCAGTGTAGGGACACACACATTAAAGACAACTGGGAAAATGGCAACTATATTTACACACTTACTCTGTGTCTAGGTAAGCTCTTCATACACATTGCTTCACTGAATCCTTGCAGCAGACCGAGAAAGTGGGCTTTATAATCCCTATTTTACAGATGAGAAGGCAGAGGCTCAGAGAGAGTGAGTAATTTGCACAGGGTCACACAGCTTATATAGGATAGAAATGGGCCCGAACCCAGTGCTGCCTGACCCCAAAGCCTGTGCAACTTAACCACAACTTTGGGATTCTGTGTGTGGGTCATGGCTTTTAAGGAGCCCCGGTTTGGAGTGGAGAAGAGGATGTATGGTAAATGCCCAGCCCACCCCAGGCAAGTGGGAGGTGTGAGCTCCAGGGTGCTGCTAATGCTCAGGCGAGGAAGGACTTCATTCTGGGTGTGGAGAGGGGGAGGTTCATAGTGGAGGTGTCGCTGAGTGACTGGGTTTACACGCAGAAGCCACAGGAACAGCATTTCAGAAGGCCGTGGACCAGGCCCACCAGCAGTGGGGTAAGCAGCTTGTGTTGTGTCTTGGATGGCAGAAATAGGTTGTTGTAGTTAAAAATAAAAATAATAGTAGTAATCATTTAGTACTTGCGGTTTACTAGTTAGGTTACCTGAATGATCTCATTGAATCCTTACAGCGATGATGGGAAGTCTGCTCTATCATGGTCCCCATATTACAGGCTCAGAGAGCTCAATCAAGCTGCCCAAGCGCCCACGGGATCTGAATCCCAAGAATTCAGTCTTCAACATCCACACTCTTACTACCCCACTCCGCCACCCCTCAGGATTTTTGAGGGCCTTTCCTCAATCTGTCACCCAGGAAAGGGTCTCAGTGACCAAGGGTGCACACCAGCGAGGAGCTGGATGAAGGGGCAGCTTCTCCCAGAGAAGGGAGAGTGGCCAGCACAGCTTGGTCTGGGAGCACAGGCCCTGGACTCGGGCAGGAGCCTAGGTCCCAGGACTGACTCTGCTCCCATGCAGCTGTGTGAGCTTGGGCAAGTCGATTTCCCTGTTCGGGCCTTGCTTCCCCAGTTATTCCGAATATGCTAGTGCTTGCTGGACATACTGTGCAGAGTTGTAAATATTGCTGAGAAATGACTGGGGAAATAGATGAGAGTGTGAGATTAACCAGGTTGCTTGCTCCTGGGCCCACGACCTTTTCCGGTGATCAGCAGTTAAGGAGGTGGGGGCTTCAGCCAGCTGTGCTGTGGCCAGGCAGCAGGCACCCCCTTTAGGGGGGCTGGGGGGCTGGCAGATGAGCCTGGCTCAGCTGTGTCATTGGGCGAGGATGTGCTGAGCTTGCAGCCAGCCAGGAACACTTGGGCTCTCTGGGAACCAGCCGAAGGTGTGATTTACAAGAGCTGAAAATCCTCCAGCTGGCTGGGGAGACGGTGGCAGGCAGAGCCGACTTTGAACTTGTCATCACTCCCCTCACCCTGACTGTTCTTTACACGGCTCAGGGGACCTGTGAGCCTGACTGTCCAGCTACAACTTAGTCCGGAATAGGAGATCAAGTCTCTGTGTCAGCCCTGGACTTGGGTTTGGACACAGGAAAGTTGTCCTTTGGTGTAAGGATCTCCCTGACAGTCCCCTCATCTGGGTGCCATCCCCTTCCTCCTCTCCCCCATCCGGGCACAGGGCACCAAGCACGGGCAGGAGAGGCACAAGGCCTGGGTTCTAATCCCAGCTGTACCTCTTGTTAACTCTGTAACCACAGGCAAGTCCCTTAGCCTCTCTGAGCCTCTTTTTTCCTCCTCTGGAAATGGGGCTGATCATACTTGCCCAGCTGACTTCACAGGAAGCTTTAAGAAAGAGCTTTGAAAACTAAATTGCCATGTAAATGTTGTTTTTATTGAGGTATTTGTCTTGAAGTGCCTCCTCTTCCAAGAAGCCCTGCATTGCATCTGGAACAAGTGTGGACTGTTATCACCGGCTACTTAAATCTCTCTACGCCTCAGTTTACTTGGTTGGAAAATGGGGGTGATGGTCACACAGTGTATACTCATAGGCTTAAATAAGTTAATTAACCTTGGACATTAAGAAATGTGGTTGGCACTAATATATGCTAACCATTTTTGTTGTCATTGACTAGTGTTTTTCCCAACTAGGAGAGAAGTAGCTTGGGGACAAGAACGATACCCTTAAGTGGCCAAAGCCCACTGTGCCCAACACATAAATATTTGGTGTGGTTTATGTGTTACTCTTCCAAGGGCATTTTCGCTTTGCAGGTGGGAGAGGCCCAGAGGTCCCGGGTCCCACCTCCCAGCCTGACCAGGCATGCACTCGGCACAGCTGTCTGCCAACAGGTAGTGCAGGCACAGGGTGGGCCCTTGCAGCGGTGGGCGCTCCCCATCTCATCGGCTAGTGAGCACACCTTCCTGCTCATGGGCTGTCTGCCAACAGGTAGTGCAGGCACAGGGTGGGCCCTTGCAGCGGTGGGCGCTCCCCATCTCATCGGCTAGTGAGCACACCTTCCTGCTCATGGGCTGTCTGCCTCCTCCCGATGCTCCTTCGGTCCCCCTGTGCCCAGAGTTCCCTGCAGTCAGCCTGTCCCTCTTCACATGACGCTGTCCAGGGTCTGAAGACAGAAGCCTGCCCCTGAATGTGCTCTGTTTTACTCTGGAGGTCCCGGCTCCTGTAGTCAGCCCTCAGACTCAGGACAGACTTTCCCACCTGCTCACTCCTGGTCACCCTCCTATGTGCCACGTGCTGTGCCCAAGGGTTTTGCATGCCTTGCTCATTTAATCCTCACAGCTCCCTATGAAGGAGGTGGTTATTCAGCGCATTTTACAGATGAGGAAACTGAGGCTTAGAGAGATTGTCACCTGCCCAAGTCATTAAGTGAGCTGGATTCAAGCCCAGGTCTTTCTCCCTCCACAACCAGAACTCTAGCCTCTTTGCAGGTGGGTAGATCAGGGTAAGCGAAGAGGAGAACCTTCTAGCCCTGGGGTAGAACAAAGGCCTCTCCCACCATCTGTGGTCTCTCTTCAGCTTCCTCACTCTGCCCTCATACTACAGTGGATGGAGGGGATGAGAGCCTCAAAATCTTGTCCCCTCTGGCCCCTTCCCTTGAGTGAGGGGGTCTTCCTTGGCCACCTCTCTCTGTCCCCACATCCTGGTGTCATGGCGCTGCCCATGGGCCCTCCTTTCCTGGGCTCTCTTGGCAGCAGGAGTGTGTGCGATGGCAGCCCTAGCACTTCCTAGGATTGATTTGGCCTTTGGAAGGATAATTCAAGATGAATATGCTGGCGTCCAACCGGAGTGAGATGGAGGGATTATTGAGTGTTGAAGCTGCTTCGCTGCATCAGCTGCTTTATGAGCTCTCCAGAGAACCCTATGCCAGGGATAACTCAGCCCTGACGGGCAGGGAGGCAGCGTTTGGGTGAGCAGTGCCGGTGGGGCCCAAGCACCCCACTGGCCCCACCTGGGTACCAAGAAGCGGCTTCCAGCTTCATTGCAGTGCAGGTCATTGTTCCTCCCCCTTTGTTCATCCTGTGCTGCCCCAGAATGTGGGGTGAGGGCAGTGGTACCCGCCTGCTGGTTCCTCTGTGGCCTCTGGCTCCAGGCTGCCTGGGACAGTGCAGGTAGAATGGAGGTGAGTGGACCAGAGCCTGTGGACAGATCTCATTGATTTCTGGCAGACTGTTACCCCTGGGGGCAACCCAGTCCCATTGCCAGGGACACTGTCTCTGCAGGCTGGCAGATGCCCTGGCAGATCAACACGGTCCGTAGTTGGGGACTCAGTGAACTACTGGGGACGTGCTTGCTGTTAACACACAAGGGCGTGAGGTTTGGGGAGCAAAGCTCCCTGTGGGGCCCTTGCAGCTCAACTCACCCCCGTCACCCCAGGCGTTTGTCCTGATCAACCACCCTGGCAGCCCCTCGGTGTTCTAGGGGACCGGCTAGGGTGAAGCCAGGGTATAGACTGGGTTGTGAGCTCTTTGAAGGCAGGGACCGTGTCTTAAAGCTTGTTAGGTGGGGTCATTGGAATGTGCAGGAGGCTGGCAATGAGCACCGATGGTCTCCTTCCTCAGTGTCCCCTGTGGAGCCTGACACAGGGAATGATGGCACATGGGCGGCACTCGTTCTGTGTGTAATGACTTAAGTGTCTATCCCAGCCCAAGAGCACATTCACCCCTGGGCTGCGACACCCTTAGGTTGGGAAAACCTTTTCTGAGGAAGAGGCGTCCAGGAGAGGAAGTGACAGGAAGACTCGCTGAACACACGAGGGGCAGCTGGGGGACAGGTGGTGGGCGCTTCCCCGCGGCAGGGGTCCAGAGAGATAATTAACCGTTCTTGCCCTGGGGGTGGGGGTATTCTGGTGCCGGCAACAGCATTCTGTCTCTTTTAACACAGCCCCTATCTCTTCCTCGGTCCTCCCTCTTCTCTGTGCCCAGTCACAAGATGGGATTCGCAGTGTGATGGCAGCATCTTGGGACAAAAACAATTTACAGTCCCTGTGTCAGGTTCCCATGCACCTGACCCTCAAGACAGCCCATAGGGCCACTTCTGCCCCCGCTTCATAGATGAGGAAAAGTCTGTGACTTGTCCAAAGTGGAAGGGCCCATTAAACGTTAGCACCAAGGTTTGAACTGGACGGTCTGGCCCCCAGCCGGGGCTTATGGCTACAGTGCCGGGCTCCATCCCCACTATTTGCCCTTGAGTAAACCACAGCTCTTCAGACCTCAGCTCCCCAACTTTGTCAGCTGAGGCTAACAGGCCCCTCCCATTTGCATTCTTTCCCTCCCACTAGTAGTTCAAAACCCCCTGAGGGACTTGTTACAACACAAGTTGCTGGCCACACCCTCTGAGTTTCTGATTCAGTAGGTCTGGCTTGGGGCCCAACAATTTGCATTTCCAGCAAGTTCTTAGGTGATGCTGCAGCAGGTCTGGGGACCACACTTTGCGACCGCTCCCCTTCCTGTGTTGCTTCCCAGCCTCTGGAATTGGCTCTGGAGTCTATTGTGAATCCTCCGTCATCCAGGCCAGCTCAGGCCCGCAGCCCTGGTAGCGGCTGCCCTGTGGGCCTCGTGTTGGGCTCTCTGGACCCGCCTCTTGCCTGCCTGACCGTCTTGCAGGTCCCCTGCCTGAGACACCACCAGTGTTCTCTACACCTCAGCTGTGGCTCATCAACGGATAACGGATGTGTGAATTAGGAGGGGGTCTGCAGGGGTGGGGAGGCACAGCAGAGCCGAGATGCCCACGATGCTGAGATGCCCTCAGCCCCCGCCTCTTGTGTTTACACAGAGTGGCCGCGCAGCAGCGACATAATTACTCCTGACGGCCTTCATTAAAAGCTCTGGAGCAATTTACAGTCAATTAAGGAGAAAGGAACTGCTTCGTCCTTAGGTGCCCCCCCACTACCACCTGCTTGGGAAGGAGTCCTGCCCAAGGAGACGTGGATCTGGTTCAGGGGTAGGGTATGTTTCAGGGTCTGTGCAGGGAGGAGGAGGGGGGTGGCTTCTGAAGCCAGTGAACCTGCTGTCCTACAGTCTAGCCATCCATCACCAGCTCCTGGCTGAGCACTCCCAGCATAGTGTGAGAGGCCATGAACTGTGGAGGAGGGAGCTCCGAGGCTTGGCTCTGCCTCCGCACATGCTGAGGCCTCGGGCAGATCCTTCAGCCCTGGGAACCTCAGTTTTCTCATCTATAAAATGGGGCTGGCCTCATGCACTTTGCAGAGCTATTGTGATTGTTGAATGAAATAATGAATGTGGTGAGCACAGGGCCTGGCCCCCACCAGGAGCACAGTGGCAGGGATGGTCATTCCTGTCCCACTTGGGGACCTGCCCCTGCTTGCACAGGTGCTTTCAGAAAGCAAAAGGCTGTTCAGATGTTGACAGTCTGAGGTGCCCCCGAGCCTGGCTCAGTTCCTGTCGTCACTCTCTGGACACAGGAAACCAGAAGACACAGGTGGGGCGTGGACCTGTGGCACCTGCCCTTCTGGGTGAGACCTCTGAACTTAGAAAGCCTCGGATCTAAGGGGGAACACTTCCTCTTTTGCCTAAAGGCCAACTTAGGAAAATTAAAATGTTTACCGGCTGCATTTCACTCCATCTGAAATAAAAATAGCTTCATCGAGGGCCATGGGTGAAGGTGGGGGAGGAGAATGAATATTTTTACAACTTAGAATACCTACTTTATTGACTAGAAACATGTCAATGAGAAAAGTGGTACTGCTTTTTGGCTCCAAAAATATAAATATAACTGAGTCTATTTGAGAAGTGGCAATAAAGAGGCTGCATTCTGAAATTAGACCAGGGACTGCACTGAGAAGACAGGCTGCCTGGGAGGCTGGGTGATTGTCCCTGCTCCAGCCTGGTGCCCTCATTTGGTGAGATGACATATGGGCTGTGACATAGGACATGTGACATATGCCCAGCACTAAGCTTGGCACACCATCAAGCTGCTTAATCCCAGCCTGCGTGCACCCGGATGGCAAGAAGTGTTGTCTTTTCCTTCCCAGTTATTTTCTGTGCAGTTGATGCCATTAAAAGAATAATGAGGGCTGAGGACAGGGTCACCCTCCCTCCTTGCCTCCCTTCGCCATTCCTCAGCCTCTCTTCTGGGCTCTGGGAGAGATGGGTGAGTAGTGGGGAAGGCAGGGTGGACGGTGGAGGCGATTAGCGTTCTCTTACTGGCCGGCTCTTTTGCCAGAGTTTTCTCGTCCATAAATCAGGATGTTGACTCTCTCGTGACAAAGCATCAGTGGTTGTAAAGTCCCCAGGGTGTCTGAGAGCCAGGCTCCTTGAGGTCAAGGCGTCTTTGTGCTAGAACTGCTCTGTTTTGTTGAAGTTTTTTTGTTGGAGTTCCTCATTTTCTGCCCCTTTGTTTCGGCCAGGGCAGTGTCCTGCTGTCAACAGGTCAAACCCCAAGCCTGCTGGGGTTTCTTACATTGGCCGCTTTCTTATGAGGAAAGTGTAGATGTCGTCCACCCACTACCCTATCTTTGGAGGCCTTGTTAGAATATTTAATTTCACCAACACATGTAGTACTTATTCTGTGTCAGTAACTGCTGTAAGGTCCTTTAAATCCTTATAGCAGCCCTGTGAGGAAGGGTTACTATCATTTCTATTTTATAGATAGATGGGGAAACTGAGGCAAACAGTTGCAGTGACTTGCCCAAGATCATATAGCTGGTAGGTCGGGGGTGGAGCTGGGATTTGAACTTGGATGGTCCCGCCCTAGCAACTGACCTCTTAACCAGTGTGTTCTGCTACCTCCGAAGAATAGTAATGACAATAGTAATAACAGCTGTTATTTATTGAGTACCTACGAGACACTTTGTACACATTATTGCATCAAATCTTTATGAAAACCTGTCAGGGGGTTATTTATGTCTCTGTGTGGCAGATAAGGAAACTGAAGCTTGGAGAAAACAGTTAAAGTGCCGTGCTCCCAGAACTAGTAAACAGTGGAGTCAAGGCTGAAATCTGGGGCAGCCTCTTTGTGAATCCCTGACTGCAGGGTTTTAGACGATTGTCAAATGGTCATTCTCCCAGTCCGTCCTGCCGCATCTCCTGTATGCTCTGGCTCCAGAGAAGAGGAGACCCACCAGTGATCTGTGATGAGGACTTGTCTCATCCAGAAGCAATTCCACCCAGCCCCACTGTGCCAGAGCCTGGGCAAACGGTTCACCTTTACACTTCTGGGTGATGCTAAATGAGAAATAGGGGTCAGGGATGGAGGGAGCAGAGGGGGATGATAGTGCAGGGTAGCAGAACCTCTTGTGGACCATTGATTGCTGACCCTGGTCATGTGTCCCATGTGCCCCTCCCTGGCGGCAGCTAGATGTCCTGACTAGTTAAACTGAAAACTAACGGTAGGAAAGTAAAGTTAAAGTTGAACACTCCCAAGTTCAAATCTCCTTCTCTCCTGTCCTTCTGACCAAGTCCCATCGAGTTAATAAAAGCTGTCCTTTATGGAGGGCCAACTAGGGGCCAAGACTTTATATGCAATATCTCATTCAATCCACACAACAACCTAGGACGAGGATACTATACTCATATCTCCATTCCTGTCAGTATGAAATTCTTGAAGCACGTGGAAAAGTATAATGCTGCATTGTCCGAAATGTAGCAGCCACTCGCCACACGTGGCTATTTAAATGTACATTAATTACAATGAAATAAAAATATAGAACTCAGTTTCTCTTTCACCCTGGCCATGTTTCAAGTGTTCAGTAGTTGCACTATGGAGTGGCTGCTGTCTGGGACAGCACAGACGATGTTTTCATTTTCCCTGCACGTTGGGTTGGACGGCGCTGGTACACAGTATCTTTGTTCTTCAAATGCGCAACTGAACCTCAGCACCCTGCCCATAGCCACTCAGCTGGGGACAGGTGGCTCCCTGAGAAAACACCTGGGCTCTTTACCAGTGTTCTCCGTGTCTGGCCCTGAGGACAAAGAACCTGCTCTCCAGGTGGCAGCTAGAACGCTTCAGGGACAAAGAGCCAGCGTGACCTACTCGAGGTCGAGAGGCTGGAGTCGATGGAGTAATAGAAACCGGGGGCTCTAAATCATCGAGTGCCACCCAGCTCCCCGGACCCCAGCCGGGCCAGCTCAGAGCCGGGGCCCTGGAGGCCAGAGGCAGCCCTGCTGGTTATGATTTTTTACAGCTGTTTACCTGACATTGTTCCATCCAGGAATGAAATAACTCTCCCCACGGCCGCTATGAATTCTTTGCTTCCCTGGGAAAAAAAGCAGCCCCTGTGATTGGAACATTGTCTGCAGTCCTGTCAGGTAGCCGGCAGTGAATGACAGGTGAGAGAGAGCAAATGGTGAAAGCCATTACCCTCTTACTTCAGTGGACTCGGGGAAATAGTCATAAATTAGTGCTCTGTGCCGAACGAGGGGAGAAGGAAAAACACAGAAAATAAAGAAAAAACTCCTCCCTGAGAAAGTCGTAATTTTCCTCCCGAGGGTGGGGGAATAGGACGTTCAGAAGGTAACGTCTCAAAAGAGCCTGCTCGGCACCCCGGCCTTTGCCCACTGACGAGACAGAGTATGGGGGCTGTGTGTGTGTGTGTGTGTATGTGTGTGTGTGTGTGTGTGTGTGCGCACGCACACACACCCATGGGGTCACAGGCCACCTTGGAGGCTGCTCTTTATTATGAAGTCAGCATCTGGGGAAGAGCAAAAGGGCAGCCGGGGAGCCCTTGTGGGGCGGCATGCACTCTGACGTTGTTATTACTTAAAGGACATTGACTCTTTTTCCTTTGTGGGGGGATGGTAGGAGGAGGGGTGAGGAGGGGCTGGCACAAGGCAGAATGGCTGAGCGAGCCCCTTTGGAGACCCGAGAGAGGATCCCTGGGATTGGGGTTGCTGGGAACAGCTATCTAATTCCAGAGAGTTAAGCTGACAAACCTAAGTGTGAACTCGACTAAGAACATTTTGTGGGTGGATAATGTACACCAGTGGTTCTTAGACTTCAGTATGCTTCAGAATACTCTGGAAGCCTTGATAAAACAAACTGCTGGGCCCTGATCCCAGGGTTTCTGATTCAGCAGGTCTGGGATAGGGCGAGAATTTGCATTTCTCACCTGCTTCCAGGTGACGTTGTTGCTGCTGGTCTGGGGAGCACACTTTGAGGACCACTGATGCACGCCTTCAACAGAGTCCTTTCATGAATCCCCGGTACCCTGCCCCACAATGTCTCCTCAGCACCCACCGGGTGCTGGAGCGGCTCAGCAGGTCCAGTGGCCCTGGCCTCCTATGGTTTCCACTGGGGTGGGAGAGTCAGACACTTCTCAGCTGACCATGACCAGCCAGGCTGGACATGGGTAGTAATGAGGGGCAAGCTGAGAGGGATGGGGTGAGCACAGGAGAGAGTCACTCCCTAGGGAAGGGTCCTGACATTGCAGTCAGACAGACCCCCAAATCTCTGCGGGACATCTCTGTGAATGCCCCTGGCGCACTGGAACCAGGGTCCTCGCTGGTCTTTCCTAAGGATTCAGGAGCGAATGCGTGTCAGGGGCTCAGTGTGCAGCACAGGCACTTGGATGAACACTGTTGGGTCAGGTCTCCGGCAGGAGGGGCGTTGACAGGGGTCTTGGTGGATGCTGGGCAGAGCCTCACCAGGCAGAAGTGCAGAGGAAAGACAAGGACTCAGAGGCAGGGGCTGCTTGGGGCCTGTTGCAGGGCCCAGTGACCCCTCACTGCCCCCTTGCAGACAAGCTCCACCTGGGCTGTCACTCGACCGTCAGGCAGCGGTGGCCACTCCTCCTTGGGGCCTCTGGACTTGTTTCCACGCCACCTGTTTCTCATGAAGCACCTTGGCTTCAGCCACTAGTTCTGTATTCATCCTTCCACCACCCAGAAGGGCTGCCCTGGACAGAGGGACCGTGAGTCCATCATCCTGGTCCCTCTTCTCCCGGCTCAGAGTTGGACCCGGTTATTAAGCTCTCTGCTGTATCCTCACATGTGTCCCTTTTTCTTTACCTTCTTTTGTCTCCTGCTTCTCCTCTGCCACTGCTCCCCTTTCTTCTCCAGATGTCCTTGCCTTTCCCTGGACCTTGTCTCCCTGGCCCCCAGGACCTTTTGGTGGCACCAGGGGAAAGGGGGTCTGTTGTGGTCCAGACAGGTGCTGTGCTGTAAGAACAACATCCTCCGCGCCCAGAGGCGTTCATCCCGCCCCTGCAGGCAGGCCAGGCCCAAGGCAGAGGACTCCCTCCCTCCTCCCTCCTCCCTCCTCCCTCCTCTATCTTTCATCCTCCATCTTTTATCCAACAAATGTCATGAGCGGAGCTCTGTCCTTGGCACTAAGGGAGTTTTAAGTTTATAGTTAATAGTAAAAGGAGTTTTCAGTCTAGTGGGAGCCACTGCCAACGGCCTGCATACAAAGATTTAAATAGCCCCAGAGCTCAGTAACCAAGAGGGTCTGTCAGGAGAGTCTACGATGAGGTCTAAAATAAATGGCAGCTACAATGAAGACATCCAGAGAGAGGGCTCATCACTGACACAGAGTAATAATAACGATCATGATAAGAAACAGTTCTTGAGTACCTACTATGGGATGGCACTCTTCTTTTTTTTTTTTTATTGGAATATAATTGCTTTACAATGGTGTGTTAGTTTCTGCTTTATAACAAAGTGAATCAGCTATACATATACATATATCCCCATATCTCTTCCCTCTTGCGTCTCCCTCCCTCCCACCGTCCCTAAGGATGGCACTCTTCTGAGACATTATGTCTGTTAACCTGTTCATTCTCACGACTCCCTGTGTACAAGCCAGGAGACCGAAGCGCAGTGACGTACGCCCCTGCCCAGGGTTGCCTAGGCGGGAGGTGGGGCTGGCACATGGTTAGCGTTCACTGAGTGTTGTCTTAATGAATGGACAGGGAGGTATTTAGGGCAGGTTTCTCCAGGGGGAGGTGGAAGGTCAGCCTTGCTGCCCCTCTCCCTCCAGGGCCACCCATTCCACCCTGCAGCTAGAGCTGTCATTTTAAAGCACAAATCAGCATGACCCTTCTCTGTTTACCACCCTCCCTGGGTTTTCCCTCTAGTTGGACTAAACCCAGACTGCTTCCTTGGCCTGCAGAGCTCTATGTCCTGTCCCCTGCCTTCCTCCGACTTCCTTTCCTATCACCCTCCTCCTGGCTCACTCTGTTCCAGCCACATGACTTGCCTTTGGTCTTTGAATGAGCCAAGCATATTCCCGACTCAGGGCCTTTGCACTTATTCTTCCCTCTGCCTAAGACACCCTTCCCTGAGTCTTTGCAGATAGTTTGCAAAACTGGGACCTCCTCATCACTCATTTCTCTGGGAAGCCTTTCCTGACCACCCTCTCTAATGTAGGCCAGCCCTTTCTCCAGCCCCTCATTCTCCCATCACCCTGCTTTGTTTACTTCTTAACACTTCACATCTGGAAGTCTCCATTGCTTCTGTGTTTATTGTCTGTCTCCTACCCTCCCCACCCGCACATCTGGCTCCATGAGAGTGGCGACTTTGTCTTTCAGTGCTGTGTCTGGTGCCTAGCTGAGGGCTTGGCACACAGTGAACCTTCAGTAGATATGGAATGAATGAATGAATGAATGAATGAATGTCAGAGTGGATAGATCTTTAGGTTGGAGAAGAAAGGACAGCATTTGAGTGGACGGATACTATAAGCAGAGTCAGAGAGTGGTTTTGTGTGCCCAGGGGAGAGTGGGTCAGGTGGTCTGGCTTTAGGGGAGGGCTTGAGGAAGGGGGTCATGGCAGAAAACATGGTATGAGAAGACAGGATCCCAGGCTTCCCTGGTGGCGCAGTGGTTAAGAATCCGCCTGCCAAGGCAGGGGACACGGGTTCGAGCCCTGGTTGGGGAATATCCCACATGCCGCGGAGCAACTAAGCCCGTGCACCACGACTACTGAGCCTGTGCTCTAGAGCCCGCGAGCCTCAACTACTGAAGCCCGCGAGCCACAACTACTGAAGCCTGGGAGCCACAGTTACTGAAGCCCACGCGCCTGGAGCCCGTGCTCGGCAACAAGAGAAGCCACCGCAATGAGAAGCACATGAACCACAACCAAGGGTAGCCCCCGCTCGCTGCAACTAGAGAACGCCCACGCGCAGCAACGAAGACCCAATGCAGCCAAAAATAAATAAAATTTAATTAATTAATTTAAAAAAAGAAAAAAGAACGAAAAGACCAGGATTCCAGCATGGGGGCCCTGAGGCCGAATCCTCATGACCTGGACTTGAGCCTAGGTGATGGTGAGCCGTAGCCAGTCTCGAGCATGGTAGATGCAGGGTCTTTGAAGCATTGCTCTCATGGGGTCACTCCTCAGTTCAAAAACCTTCAGTGGCTCCCGCTGCCCACACATCCATCCCAGGCTCCTTGGTCTACCAGGCCAGGCCATCTGTGGTTACCTTCACTACCCTTCCAGTCAGTGTGGATACTTGACTCCCCTGGAGAGATCTGTGCTGCATTCCCCACACTTTCTCTGGACTGTTGTGTTGCACAACTCCAGGGACGTCGTTTGTGCACCTGGCTGGATGGCATTGCCCTGCACTTTTCAGCTCTGCCTTCTGCCCAGCTCTGTCATCCCTGCCATGGCCCCCTCTGCAAAATCCTCTCTGCTCCACAGCTGGCCATAGTCTCTGTCACCTCTGGTTTCTGGGAACTCTCCATTTGTATGATTCCCACACCCTCCCTGTTTAAGATGATTTGGGCCCCTCTTACCTGGAGCACTGGTTCTGTAGCACACAAGCCTCCCATACAGTCACCCCACACTTCTGTAGGAGCTGGAGGGAGGGTGGGGTGGGGAGATGACATGCTCTCACCCTCCACTCCCCGCCTCTCCCAGAGCTCCTCCCACACACAGCCTTCGCCGCGTCCGCCTCTGCCTTCAGGACACTGTCTCCCCTCGCTCAGGTGCTCAGGACTTGTCTTTCTCCTAGGCTCCTTCTCTGTGGGCCCGAGGAAGGCTCAGCAGACCCCTGGCCCCCCAGGAGCCCCAAAGCAGGGCTCACGTCCCTTCCATCCTAAAACACAGCCCTTCTGGACCCTGAAGCTCCCTCCACCAACTTTCCTTTCTTTCCCATTCAAGTTTCTTTTAAAAAACAAACTTATCTACAGCGTTATTGAGGTATAATTGACATATGAAAAACGACAACATTTAAAGTGTATAATTGAAAAAAAAGTGTATAATGGATTCATTTTGAGATATGTGTATACTGTACCCTTGAAACCATTACCACAGTCAGGATACTGAACTTATCCATCACCCCCCAAAAGTTTTCTTGTGCCCCTTTGTAATCCTTCCTTCTACCATTCCCACCTTCCCTCCCCAGATAACCACTGATCTACTTTCTGTCTCTGTAGATTAGTTTGCTTTTTCCAGAACTTTATGTAAATGGAATAATACTGTATGAACTCTTTTTGTCTGTCTGCCTTCACTCAGCATAATTATTTTGAGATCCACTTCATATTGTTGCTTTGTAACTGTTCATCCCTCTTTGTTGTTGAGTTGTATTCCAAAGACAGGCCACAATTTCTTTATTCATTCACCTATTGATGGACATTTGGCTTGTTTCCAGTGTATGGCCATTCCAAATAAGACTGCCATGAAACTCATGTACTTTGTATGGACATATACTTTTATTTCTCTTGGGAAAATATCTAGGAGTGGGATTGCTGAGTCATATGTGTATGTTTAACCTCCTAACAAACTGCCGGACTGTTTTACAAAGTGGTTGTACCATTTCACATTCCTACTCAGCTGCTCCACTCACCACACTCACCAGCGCTTGGCACGGGAGGTCTATTTTTTTTTAATTATGGAAATTATATATATATATATATATTATATATATATGGCATAAAATTTACCATTTCAACTATTTTTAAGTGTACAGTTCGGTGGCATTAAGTATATTCCCAATGTTGTGCAACCATCACCATTCTTTCCAGAACATTTTCATTGTCCCACACAGAAATTCTGTACCCATTAAACAATAACTCCATTCTTCCCTCCTCCAAACTCTGGTAGCTCAATGATGGGAGGTATTTTTAATTTTAGTCATTCTGTTAGGTGTGTGTGGTATCTCATTGTGGTTTTAATTTGCATTTCCCTAATGACTAATGATGTTGAGCATCTTTTCATGTGCCGATTTGCCATCCTTATATCTACTCTGGTGAAGTGGCTAGTCAAATCATTTGACCATTGTTGAAAAACAAGTTGTTTTCTTGTTATTGAATTTTGAGAGTTCTTTATATATTCTGGATAGGAGTCCTTTATTAGTTGGATGATTTGCCAATACTTTCACTCAATCTGTGGCTTGTCTGTTCACTCTTTTAAGCAGGGTCTTTTGAAGAACAAAAGTTTTACATATATGCAACCAGGCTTCTTGACGGGTGGTCTGCACTCACTCACTGGCTGTCTCTTGACCTCGGTCTCCTGTTTACTCCTGACCCTCCTGCCTGGCTCCTGCCCCGACATTGCACTGACACACTTCACACTAAGGCCGGCTGGTGGGGCAGTTTTCAGACCTCACCTCCCAGACTCCCTACTGTGTTTGACCTTGCAGCTCCTGTGACCTGATTCACTGTCCCCCAGGTGCCCTCCTGCTCCTCTCCTGCCTCTGTGACTGCTCCTTGGTCTCCTTCTCCCACTGAGCAGTGCTTCCCAGGAAATGCCCTCTGCCCCCTTTACATGCTCCCCATGATGGGATCTCCCCCTCCATTCGTCCCCTGACCACCCCAAGCCAGTGATGCCCAGGTCCCTGTCCCCCACCCAGCCCCCTCCCCAGCTCAGGACACATGGCCCCAGCTGTTCCCTGGCAGGTGCACTAGGAGGGCCAGAGGCACCTCTGCTGTCATGCGCTTCGTGCCTTGCTGTTTCCTGCCTTAGTGCCTGGTTTGTACACTTCCTGCTGCCTCAGATGCCCTTCTTGAGTTTCCTTTCCTCTTTCCTTTCCTTCACCCATCTCACACCATCTCTATTCCAGGAAGCCTTCCTGGAATTCCTTCCTCAGGTGTCTGTCCTCTGGCCTCTCATGGCCTGTGATATGGCCTTGCACCTCTTACATTACGTGGAAGTGATCTGTTTATGTGTTTATTTCCTTCACTGGGTGGTAATTGCTTTGAGGGCCAATATGACTTCTAATCCGTGCTCATATGCCCTACATCCACAGGTGTGCCTGGAATGGATTTGGTGCTCAGTAAATGATGGGTAATTAAATTTCAGGACTAGACCCTGGGTCAGTCCTGAGCTTATTTATCCTCAGATCCATTCTTGGCCTCTTCAGCTCTGCCCTCAATCACAGGGAGCTGACACCGTAGGCTGCCTTTCCTGGGTCCGCTGGCTTCCATCTGGGCTTAGCCCCGGCAGGAGACTGGACAGCGGGAGGAAGGGTGTCCACTGCTTGGGTGGTGACTCCAGCTCCCACCAGGTGACCATAGCCCCTCGGCTTTGGAAACACCTGTTCCTCCCTTGTCCCTGCCGCGCAGAGCCGGCAGGGGTGGCTTCCTGGTGCTGCTGATCTCTGGGTCACTGGGCCATCCCCGCTTGGCCTCTCAACTCCTCCGTCCATCACCTGTGTGACTGATTCCCTGCACTGGATCCCCTCTCTGCTCCACACTAACAGTGCTTCTCTCTTCTTGGTTGGACCCTCTCAGGCTGTCAGGGACGTGAGGGCTGGGGCCCCTCTACTGGTACCAAGGACCGGCCTGGGATCATTGGTCCCAGGAAAGTACGGTAAATGGCAGGCATGCAGGCCCAGGCCCCAGCTTACTCTGCCCTCAGCCTTTGGCCCTGAAAGTCCTGCCAGGTACTCCACAGCTAAACGGGGCCTGCGTCCTTGCACTGGCATCACCGAGGGAGCGGCTGAGGGTGGGCAGCTCCAGCCCCTCCCGTGTTCTTGGCCTGGCCCCTTTATCGATTAAGCCTGCTGAGTGGTAAAAGCTGAAGTGGCCCCAGGTGGTGGGGTAATAGAATCTTTAATTGTGTTCAAATGAGATTAACTTCTTATCTGACAGTTTGACATCTTTATTGTTATTAATGGCCGAATAATGCATTGTTATTTTTATAAACTCCATGGTGGCAAACACTTTCCCTTTATTTGGATTAAAACTAGATGTATCTGTTACTTCTCCTCATTACCCCAGGCGGGACTCAGGGTCCCCAGCTGGGGAGCAGGGACTGGGGTGAAGGGAAGCCACATCTGCCTAGTCACCTCCCAAGGGGCCTGAGGGACAGGCCCAGAGCTGGTCACTTGGCAACAATGTAGCTAGGGCCTCGGTGAGCCGAGGCCTCCAGAGTTCCAGTCACTGCCTGAGAAGAAGGGGTGCTTCTGGGTGCCCCCCCTTGCCAGACGGGCAGCGTTCTGGGATATAGCGTGTGGATTCTGTCCTGGGCAGTTTCAAGAGAAATAGACCCAAATTGAAATTTAGGTTCTCTGTAGTACCAAATAGATTGAGAAAGACGATGTAAAAGGTAAATTAATATAAACACTCTGGAAGAACTAAGAGCTCCCTCTGCTTATTCATTTGTTCATTTGTAAGTAAGTGTTGATCACCTGCTATGTGCCAGATATAGTGTTAAATGCTGGGTGAGCTATGCTGTACTGGCCTCCAGGTTGCCTCTTTTGGGGATGGGGTCGAGGGGAGGGGTAGGATATAACAGAGGCCATGAGCATGGCTCTGCAGTCAGACTGCCTGGGTCCAAATCCTGCTACCCATTTATCCCAGGGCAAGTTACTCAACTTCCCTGAGCCTCAGTCTTCTTCTTCTGTAAAATGGAGCTAATGAAAGTATTTACTTCCTGGGATTTGGGGAGCACTAAATACGTGTGAAAACATTTAATACACAGCCTGGAGCACATAATAGCCAAACAGTATTAAAGGTAGTTATGGATATTATAGGTGCTAGCCGTCACTGGGACTGGTCTGCCCAGGGATCCCACAGTATCTGTGGTGTGGGGATAGGTCCCCGCAGAAGGACTGCTGGAGGGTCACATGAACCCTAGGAGGGAAGGCTCATGGCCCTGCCCCCAGGGCTGAGAGCTGCTGAGGGACAGTGCCCCAGGGAGCTTTGTGCTCCCTCCCCAGTGACCCGTTGCCCACTCCCAGACACCCTGTCGCCTCCACTTACCCACTCGTTAGCCCTGCTGACAAGGTCAGTAATGCTTCCGCCTTGAAGAGCTGGCACCAATGTCTTTATCAAAGCCAATATTAATTTTCACTAATTAGGAACTGCCACTAATGAGCGTCACAGCTAATTTAGCTCATCCATAACCCGGGAACGGCGCCGCTCATGTGCCAGGCTCCGGAGTTCAGGATGCTGGCACCCGCTGCCTCCTCCACCCCCTCGCCACAGTGCTGGGGCGCCAACTGCCAGTACAGTCTGCACTGCCAAGCCGACCCAGCCAGTTCATTCTGCTGATGAGGGCCCAGTGGTCCCCATCTCCAGGGAATCCCCCGGTGGGGCCAATAGACAAGGCCCTCAGGGGTAGATCAGAGTGTGTGCCCACCAGCCCCCAGTCTGGGAGGCTTCCTATTAGGAAGGCTCTGGCTCCATTCTAATGCTTCTGCCACCTCCTCCAGGAAGCCTTCAGAGACTACCTCAGCCTGTTGAGCCCTTTCCCCTCTTGGAGAGCCTTGCCCTCACTGGAAAAACACTGGCAGTGAATTAAGGCTTGTCAATGACAGTGTTTGCCAGATTACCTTTTCCTGGGAGACAGTAGAGCCTGGTGGTCAGAGCGTGGGCCCCAGATTCTGACAACTAGCAGCCATGAGACCTGTGCCTCAGTTTCCTCTTCGGTACAATGGGAAGAATAACATTACTCCTAGGGTCATTGTGAGGGTGAGATGAACCATTGCATTAGCCGCGATCATTGCTCTTAACTTTCCCAGTGTAATTCAAGGATCCACATGCTTAAATCTTGCCTCTTCTTTATGCATCCTTTGCCCCTCTCTGTGCCCAGTACTGGGCTTTCCTCGGAGCAAGCAGTGGGGCAAGAGCCCTGGCTGACAGGCTAAGCCCCCAGTGCCGTGCCAGTAATTGTTGAATGAATGAATGGACTTGGATACTTATATCTCCTGTCTGAGCCTTAGTTTCCCCATCTATAAAATGGGGCCATCAGCCTGGTCAGTCTCTAAGGGCCCTCTCAGCTCTTCTGTTCTGTGATCCTTGGAGGCTCTGGGTAAACATTTGGTGAATGGATAGATGTTGACCTCTGGCCCTGAAGACTGGAGCTTTATTTCCCTTTATTTCCCTTCCAGGCCCCTCAGGCCAGCTCCCATTTCTCAGATGGGGCTCGAGATCAGGTGCTGGTCTGAGCTGTGCAGCCTTGGAGCAGGGCCACTTTGCCTGGGCCAGGCATAGCTCTCTCTTCCCCTCACCACCCCCAAGCCATCACTTCCAGGGAGCCAGAGAGGTGCTTTACCTGGCTTGGCTGTTGGGCATGCAGCCCAACAGCAGCAATCCCCAGGAGCTGCCCAGGAGCATCCTCTGCCCCTCCGTCCTCCCCTGGCCTCCGTGGCACCTCACAGCCACTATGTGTGAACACATTTGAGGGTCATGGCGGGGGAGGGAGGGTGGGAAGCAAGGGAGTATGGGGGCAATGGGCTCAGACCCTCGTTTGGAGAAATTCCGTTCCTGCTTCCTTCCCTCAGATTCCTTCTGTGCAGCCTGAACTGTTGCTTGGGAGGGGGAGGGCCCAGGATGGCGGGTGAGGACATCTTTTTTGCACTTATCACCTCGGAAAAGCGACCTTCAGGCTGAGCCAACTTCGGGGGAAGTGCCTTCAGCTGTGACAGATTTGACTATAAATCTTTGGTATTAATGCCTGGTTCCCAAGGTCTGTCATTCTCTATGCCCGCATGACAAGCGAAAACAGTGCGTAGCCCATCTGTCACCTGAGGGGTCCCCAGCTCCTGCTGGCTTTGCCTGGGGAGGGTGGTGGCTGAGGGTAGGGGTATAAAGGGGAGGGGGAAGGTGGGGACCATCTGGCCAGTGCCTGGAGGCGGGGGATGAGCCAGCAGCCTGGAGTGCAGGACCTGAGGGATAGAGGCTGGAAGCTCAGGGTGATTCCGTGTCTGGGTTCCAGAAGCCTGGAGGAGGGTGGGAGGAATGTGATTGGAGCCTGGTTTAGCATCTCAGGTGGTTGAGATGATTTCCGGGCTTACAGACCTATGGTGATTCATTTGATGGGAGCTGAGTATAGCTGTATACAGACAGCAGCGCACACGGCAGGTAACTGTGTGAGAGGCTAGGAAGGGGGAAAGATGTGTCCCCAGCTCCAATTTGCTCTTCTGGGTTCTCTGCAGAGATTCAGGGCTGGAACAGACACTTCATGGCCAGATGGAAAACTACTGACCTGGCTGAGGGGACAGAGGTGGTGTTGGGAGGGAACACGGGGCAGCTTAGAGAGGGTTTGTCTGCTAGGCTTCTTCCCCTTTGTGCCTGTTTTAAAATACATATTTTCACTTTCATGAAAATATAACACGTAGACAGAAGAGTGAATAGAACCTGAACGTACAAGTTAAAGAAATATTATAAAGCAAACACCTCTGTGATCTCACCCCGAGCCTGGACCTTTATAGCACCCCCTTCCCGTGCCTGCTTGGCCTGTTCCCTCTTCCTCAGGAGTGGGGACACGCCTCCTTCAGGGATGCTTCAGAGTGAGAACATTCTCTAAATGAGCCTGGGAAGAACTTTGACAGAGAGGGGCCCTGGGAATGTCGGGGCTGCTTTACTCTTGACCTTGAATGACAGCCTCCATGCAGCATCCCATTTGGCCAGCCTCTCCCACTTTTCCCTCCACTCTCCCAAGGCCCCCCTCCTACCTCTCTGACCATTCCTTCTTGCCTTCCTCCCTGTTCCTCTTTGAATGTTGGCATTCCTCAGGCCTCTGCCTTCAGCCCGCTTCCCCACACCCACTATAGCCCTTTCCCTGGTCCTCACCTCTCCCATGGCTTCAGCTGCCATGTGTAGGGTCCAGCTTTACAAACCACCTCCAGAGTGCTAAACATGTATGTCCACCTGTCTCCTGGACCTTACCTGAGGTATTCCTCAGGTACCTCAAAAGCAGGTCTAAACCAGAATTTGTCTCCTGCCTATCTTCCAAAATTCAGTTAGTGGGACCAGCTGCCTAAGCCAGAAATCTACAAGTCAACCTTCCTGTCCCTAAGCTGATTTACTAAGTAAGTCACTAGGTCTTGCTGTTTTTACTTCTGAAATCTCTCTCACTCTGCCTGTCCCTTTCTTTCTATGCTGGGCTCTTGTCATCTCTGCTTAGTGTAGGATTGGTAAATTCCTAGCACTCAGACCACATTTCTGTTATCCTGTGCCCATGCCAGACATCATTAGTCAATCATTGGACTTTTTCCCTTCTCAACACAGTACCCCAGCAGCCACTAGCAATCTATAAGAATTGGTGCGGGAGATGAAATTGATTTGCTATCCATGGCCTGGCTTTCATAATAACTTCCCACTGGTCTCCTTGCTTTCAGTGTCTCCCCACACAAATCTATCTTCTATACTACTGCCGAAAAACCTTTTTATTATTTTTATTGAGGTATAGTTGATTTACAATATTATATTAGTTTCAAATGTACAACATAGCAATTCAAATTTTTTAATTTAAAGTTATTATAAAATATTGGTTATATTCCCTGTGCTGTACAACATATATTTGTAGTTTATTTATTTTGTACATAGTAGTTTGTACCTCTTAATCCCCTACCCTTATCTTGCCCCTTACCCCTTCCCTCTCCCCACTGGTAACCACTAGTTTGTTCTCAATATCTGTGAGTCTTTTTCTGTTTTGTTATATTCATTCGTTTTGTATTTTAGAATCCACTTGTAAGTATTAAGATATAGTATTTGTCTTTCTCTGTCTGACTTACTTCACTATGCGTAATATACCCTCTAGGTCCATCCATGTTTTGCAAATGGCAAAATTTCATTCTTTTTTGTGACTGACTAGTAGTCCATTGTATATATATACACCACATCTTCTTTATCCATTCATCTGTTGATGGACATTTAGGTTGCTTCCATATCTTGGCTATTGTAAATCAGGCTGCTATGAACATTGGGGTGCATGTGTCTTTTTGAATTAGTGTTTTCATTTTCTTCAGATATATACCCAGAAGTGGAATTGCTGGATCATATGGTAGTTCTATTTTTAGTTTTTTGAGGAACCACCGTACTGTTTTCTATAGTGGCTGCACCAATTTACATTCCCACCAACGGTGTACAAAAGTCCCCTTTTCTCCACATCCTCGCCAACATTTGTTATTTGTGATGTTTTGATTAATAGCCATTCTGACAGGTGTGAGGTGATCTGATCTCATTGTGGATTTGATTTACATTTCTCTGATGATTAGTGATGTTGAGCATCATTTCATGTTCCTGTTGCCATCTGTATGTATTCTTAAAGTGCCTATTCAGGTCTTCTGCCCATTTTTAATTTGTTTGTTTGTTTTTTTTGATATTGAGTTATATGAGCCATTTATATATTTTGGATATTAACCTCTTAACAGCCATATCGTTTGAAAATATTTTCTCTCATTCAATAGTTGTCTTTTCATTTTGGCGATGGTTTCCCTTGCTATGCAAAAGCTTTTAAGTTTAAATAGGTCCCATTTGTTTATTTTTGCTTTAGTTTCTTTTGCCTTAGGAGACAGATCCAAAAAAATATTGCTACAATTTATGTCATAGAGTGTTCTGCCTATATTTTCTTCTAGGAGTTTTATTGTTTTGTGTCTTACATTTAGGTCTTTGATCCATTTGGAGTTTATTTTTGTATATGGTGTGAGAAAATGTTCTAATTTCATTCTTTTACATGTAGCTGTTCAGTACCACTTACTGAAGAGACTGTCTTTCCCGCATTGTATGTTCTTGCCTCCTTTGTTGTAGATTAATGGACCATAAGTGTGTGAGTTTATTTCTGGGTTCCCTATTCTGTACCATTGATCTATGTGTCTCTTTTGGTGCCAGTACCATACTGTTTTGATTACTGTAGCTTTGTAGTATAGTTGAAATCAGAGAGTGTGCTACCTCCAGCTCTGTCCTTCTTTTTCAAGGTTACTTTGGCTCTTCAGGGTCTTTTGTGTTTCCATACAAATTCCAGAATTATTTGTTCTAGTTCTGTGGAAAATGCCATTGGAATTTTGATAGAGATTGAATCAACTCTGTAGATTGCCTTGGGTAGTATGTTCATTTTAATAATATTAATTTTTCCAATCCATGAACACAGCATATCTTTCTATCTGTGTGTGTTGTCTTCAATTTCTTTCTTCAGTGTCTTACAGTTTTCCAAGTACAGGTCTTTTAACTCCATAGTTAGATCTATTCCTAGGTATTTTATTCTTTCTGATGCAATGGTAAATGAGATTATTTTCTTAATTTTTCTTTCTGATAGTTCATTGTTAGTATATAGGAATGCAACACATTTCTGTATATTAATTTTGTATCCTGCAACTTTACCAAATTCATTGATAATCTCTAGTAGTTTTTGGGTGACATCGTTAGAATTTTCTATGTATTGTATCATGTCATCTGCAAACAGTGACAATTTTACTTCTTCCTTTCCAATTTGGATTCTTTTTTATTTCTTTTTCTTGTCTAATTGCTGTGGCTAGGACTGCCAATACTATGTTGAATAAAAGTGGTGAAAGTGGGCATCCTTGTCTTGTTCCTGATCTTAGAGGAAATGCTTTCAGCTTTTCACCATTGAGTATGATGTTAGCTGTGGGGTTACCATATATGGCCTTTATTATGTTGAGGTATGTTCCCTCTATACCCACTTTGTGGAGAGTATACAGCCAGAGTATACTTGTGCATGAGTGTGCGAGTGTGTATCCACGAGGGCTGAAGAGACACTGGACACACACAGCTGAGATCACGTGCTTATCGGTATCATCTTAGGGGCTTATTAACACAATAGATTTCCTTCTCATTCACACAAGATGCAAGTTGGATGATGGGGTACCTGGCCCCCACATGGTGATTCAGTGATGCAGCCCGCTTCGATCTTGTGGCCGCGCTGCTGTCTCTGCATGTGGCCTCTATGGTTCTCTACGGCAAGGAAGGAAGGGTGAGGACTCGCCCTGCTCCTCCGTGCCTCGGCCAGGAGGTGACACACAACACTGCCTCTTTATCCCGTTGGACAGACCTGACATGTGGCCCCACCCAGGTGCCAGGGGGCTGGGAAATGAGGGGGTGCACGAGAATGTCAGGGAGTAGTAAATACGTGCCTGCCGCAGGTGGCCAGGAGGACATGGGGGTTCATTCGGCAGTGTGTTTGCCCGCGTCTGTGTATTGTCATTGCTCTCTAGTCCTGCCATGTCATTTCTGCGGTAGTATGTTTAACTGGCATTTACAAAATCCTACCACGTGCCAGACTGTGTGCCGGGTTGACAGTGGTGAGTAAGACATGATGCTGCCCTCCTGGGCCTGACACGTTAGCCAGACCACCTCACAGATGAGGTGAGACTGTGACAGTCTCTGCAGGCCTATCTAGGTGGGCAGTTAGGGACAGTGCCCCGGTGAGGGGAGTCTGAGCTGAGGCTTGAGGGGCAGCTTGGATGTAACCAGACCAAGAGCAGGAGGGAGGAGGGTGGTCCCAGTGGGGAGAGCAGCAGGGGCAGAGGCGCGGGGGCAGGAGGGAGCTTTCACCCACCCCAGGCATGCTAGCAGGAAGCCACTGTTGCGTTTGATGAGGGGAAGATTGGAGTTGGGATGCTAAGTGGAGACGAGGTTGGAGGAACTGGAATGAGTGCAGGAAGACCAGGTAGAAGGCAGTCATGGGCCCTGCTCGCACAGGGAGAAGGACGTGGATGGGGGGACATTTGGGCGTTAGACTCAGCAGCACTTGCTGATGGGCTGGCTGTGGGATGACATGTGAGGGAGGTCGTGCTATCAGGGCTGGCCTTCCAGTTCTGGCTTTTGGAGCTAGAGAGTTAATGATGCTTTCCAGGGACCCTCCCCCCAAAGGAAGATAGAGTTTCAGTTTTAGCCTTTGGGTATCCAAGTGGGCACGTCAAGATGGCTTCGTGAAAAACTGGGGGCTTACGTGAAACAGGGCTATGGCAGGCAGCTGCCCACTGACGGCCACCCTTGGGAGTCAGGAAACAGGGAAGGAAGGGATGTGTGTTTGGTGGTCAGAAGGCCCCACAGCCCCAGGAAGGGAGCAGGGATTGTGAGAGTATCTGAGTGGTGCCGCTTCTCAGAGTCACAATAGATAAACCGAGATTGTTGGGTGCCCGAGGGCCCTAGGCCAGGCTCTGACCTGCCATGTCCCTCTGCTTGGGTGCAAGTTAGCAAAGAGTTCAGTCAGTACCAGCCTCTGTCTAAAAATGGACAATTAGGGCTCAGGAGGAAAGCTTTATGAAACTGGAACCTGGGGAATCCCTGGAGAGGGCCAGTAGGAGGGAAGGACTTCTTGGGTTTGCGATGCCAACCTGAGCCGAGCTCCAGAGACCAAGGCTTTCCTCTCCCTCTCCGAGCCGAGTCTTGGGAGGTGGCTGTGGCGGGGACTTCTGGGGCAGCCCTGGGTCTGGCTCTGCGTGGGGGTCCTCTTGCCTGCATGGGGTGAACGAGTTCCCATCAGTCCACAGCAGGGTAAGGATGCTCTCCCCAGATGGGGAGGAGTTGGATGCTGTGGGCCTGGCCTGCGTCTCGACCGTTTGAGGGCAGCTCAGTTCCTGAGTGGTGCCAGGAGAGCCTGGACTGCCCTTCCCTGCAAGGGACAGGGGAGTCAGGGGCTGGCTTGAGTCCCCATCCCACTACCCACCCTCCCCAGAGGAGCAGGAGCTTGATGGAAGTCTTTTGCAACGGGGGCAGCCAAGTCCTGGCTGTCCCAGTTCTGTGCATTCCCCACCCACAAGGCCTTATCCCCAGCAGCTTCCAGGTGGGAGGGGTCCTTCCCTCGCTCTCTCCCTCCCCTCCTCCCCTCCCTTTGCATTTCTTTATCTCCTCTAGTATTGAACCTCCAAAGTACAGTTCCCTGACATCAAGAACCTCAGATCCAGAATCCCTTGTAGGTCTACCTCCTCCCCACCCACCCCTACCCCTACCCCTATCCCAGGAGAGAAACCTCTCTTTCTTCTCTCAATCACAGGACTGCTTTCAAGTTGATGCCAGAAGTTTCTGGCCCCTTGGAAAGCTTCTCTCCCCTATGCCAGGGCAGACAACTGAGGCCAGGGAGGTGAACAGACCCCACAGGGAAGGAAGAAGCTGCCCCCTCCACTCCAGGAGGACACCTTTGGGAGGGGGCTCCACTGCTTAGGACCACACAGGCCGGGCCACACTGCTGGGCAGGTGGAGGGTCCAGGTATCATCGATGCTGCTGAGCTGGTTGTTTATTTCAGATTTCTTCCAGAAGGAAATGGGAGCTTAACAGGAAAAGCCCAGTGTGACTGGAGACTCACGGGGATAAAACATCACAATGGATCTGGGGGAAGCCAAGGGATTAGGTGGTTTCAGGTGCTGGAGTTGAGCAGATTACAACATCTGGGGCGTTGGCATTTGGCCCTAAGTGTCCTGACAGTTAAATCCGAAAGGGAGCCGTGCTGAAGTGTTTCCAGGCAACAGAGTACGCGCCCATTAATCTGTAGAGGCGGTTCTTCTCCCTGGAAGCAAATCTCAAACAGGAATTGATCGTGTGGGTCTTAGTACAAATGACGTTGAGGGGTACAGTCAGTCCATAGTGTCTTCCGCAGAGGTTTTGCAGAAGGTCTGAAACGCTGCTCACCTGTCCCGGCGTTGACTGTGGAGGAAGTCAGGGGCCTAATGATGAATCACAACACAGCGGAGGCTGAGATTCCAAGCGGGGCTGGGCCGGGGCCTTGCTTTCTGTGAAGCTCCCTTGATAAGGGCTAGTCCTTGGGACTCAGCCACCCATCTGGTATAACCGTGCACTGCTCAGGCTCTGAAATCACACCTGCCACGGGTGACCTTCAAGATGCTTCCTAACCTTTCCAGCATGGGGTACGCCAAGCAGAGCAGACACTGACCTGCCGTGGGGCTGGAGCAGGTCCCACAGACCCTCCAGTGGGGATGATTGAGCTTTTGGGGGAGAGGCCAGGGCAGGGGGTTGGCGAGGGTCTGGGGCAGTCTCACTTTCTTAATTGGCATGTGGGGTTTCAATGTTTTAACAACCAGTGTGGCTGTTCGGGAGCATCCCAGCTAGGGTTCAGCCCTGCCTCTCCTTTTGTTCCTTTCTGTGCTCTATCCCCAATCATCCTTCACAGACTCGGGTACCCATCATCTCTCTCCTTCATTCTGTCACCTTCCTCCTGGCCCTCACTCACGTGCAAGTTTGCTTCGATAATTGCAGCCATGGGAAGGAGAACACCCCATCCTTTCCTGGCCTTCTCTGTCCTCGGGGCTTAGCCCTTTATAGGAATTAGCTGATTTAATCCTCCCAGCAGGCTGTGTGGTGCAGTGGTTATCACTCCCATTCGACAGGTGAGGACACTGAGGTTTAGAGAGTTTAAGTTGCAGTTGTGGGACTGAGTGAAGCAAAAAGCACTCTGTTGGTGTATCTGCTCACTTACACATATCGCCTGTATCTTCACGTTCATGCTCTTGCACACACCCACGCACACATGCACGCACCCTCCCTCTCAGGTGCACATTTTTACATCTTCGCCGCCTGAGCTCCTAGAGGAGGTGCTGGCTCTTGTCCTCCAGCCCACTTGCTCCTGTCGAAGTCACGGTTCTGGGACCCTCTGGTTCCCCACGCCTCCCACAACCACGGGGTGCGGCTGTGGTTTCCCTGGGGCCTGTGCCTGCAAGTGGGGGCCGAGGGCCGGCGGCACAATGGTCCCATTACTCACAGGTGGGAGGATGTGAGAACAGTCGGGCCGCTCTTAAACGTCTCTCCACATCGTCCTCATTAATAACTGTAATGCCAGCATCACTCGCTCTTAAATAGCCTCATTTATCAGCAAGCAATTTGCTGTGGCGAGGTGGCAGGGACGCAGATAAGCAGACGGGGCCGGGGTGCTGGCAAGACACCTGCCAAGTATCTTCCTCTCTCCTCCTCCATCTCCAGGGCAGTGGGAGGAAGAGGAGGCAGTGGGCAGGAAACTCAGTGAAAGGACTGTTCCAGCCTGGAGAGAGGTTCTCAGGCTCACCTCTTTTTCCAAACACAGAGCACTTGGCCAGTGCGGGGCAGGCGTGGCTGCTGGCAACACCCCGTCCTCTCTGGGCCCCAGAGCTTGAGTGGCACTCACAGGGGATCCTCTGTCCTAGAGGCACATGCCTATCTGTCTGACAGCCCCGTCAGCTGAGAGAGGGACTGAGAGCTGGGGGGTCAGAGCTGGGCCCTGCTCTGCCACCTCCAGGCAATGACCTTGGGGATGCCGTTTGACTGCCCAGGGTGTCATCTGTAAACCTTAGCAGTGATGATGGGCATCCTTGTCTTGTTTCTGGTCTTAAAGGGCCTGTGGCTAAAGTTTTTTCCATTAAGTATAATGCCTGCTGTAGGTTTTTGGTACACAGATTCTATAGAGTTGAGGAAGTTCCCTTCTATTCCTAGTTTACTGGGGTTTTTATTACAAATAGGTGTTGATTTTAATCATATGCATTGATAGACTCTCCTTCTGTAAAATGGACACCTTGTAGCCATTGTGGTGATTGAATGAATAATTTACACAAAAATTCTCGTGCACTCTAAAGAGCTATATTACTTAGGAGTGTATCTGGCTGCAAGTTACAGAAAATTGGCTGGCGGTGGTATAAACAAATAGGGGCTTGTGTTTTCCTCATAAGGAGACCTAAAAGTTGGCAGTTGCTGCAGTTGGTCGGCTAGTGGATGAACGACACCATCAGAAACGCAGGCTCTTTCTGTCTTTCACCATCCTTCCTGCGGTGACCTTTTGTCCTCAGGCTGCTACATCTACAGGCATCACCTCTGCCTCTTCATTCCAGGAAGGAACAGGGAAGGAGCCAAAGCCTTTTCCTTTGACATGTCTTTGCGAAGACCTTCCCACTTGCTCCCAAGCAGACCTCCCCTTAGATCTCACTGGCCAGAATCAGCCAAGGAAAGTGAGGCTGCTTGACTGCTTTAGCTCAGTCCTGATTCTGAGGCCAGGAATGGTTCTACCTCTCTGGAGTCAAGGATACTCCACTGGCTGCATGAAAAAATTGAAGTTGTGTGGGCAGAGAAGACTGTGTGGACAGAGAAGGTTGTGTGTATGGAGTGGGCATGGTTTCTGGGCAGGCACATTGGCCTGTTTTCCCTTGGGTGGTGAGGACTGGTTTGGAACCCATTGCTCTAGGCTGATCTCCAGGTGACCCTGCGTCCTGCTTTCCCAGGATGCTTGGATTCTATGACAAAGCCAGGAGTAAGCAGGAGGCATGGTCTGGACTTTTCATGCTGGGATACATGGACCCAACTGACACACAAAAAGCCACAGATAAATCTGACTTATCTTCCTGGAGTGCTGATTTTATTTGACAGTGGAATGGAGAAAGAAAAATTTTGTATTAAAATAAACATGAATATATTACAGAGTAGAATGTAGAATTTATAGATTTTTAAGATGGACCCACTGGACTCTAAGCTCCTTGAAGACGGGAGCCATGTCTGTCCTGTTCGGTGTTATGCAGGCTCTCAGTGCAGCTTTATTGAGGGAATAAATGAGTGAACTAAGATGTAAACAAATAAAATATCAAACAGATTTTGAATAAATTTCATCTTTGGGGTCTGCTTCTTTAGGCTGTACATCTTCAGGATCTCCCGAGATACAAGTTCCCTTCTTCTCTGCATCTAGGGATATTTTGGCGTGAAGCACTGAATTAACATATTATTTGGTGGAGACTCCAGGCACTGTGGGACACAGAGGAGAGGGAGGCAGAGAGTGCAGGAATATCAGGGAAGGCTTCCTGGAGGAGGTGGGCCTTGAGCTGGAAAAGATGGGATGGGAGGAGGGGAGGAGCAGTGTGCTTTCGTAGCCAGGGACCAGCCTAGAGCAGAGGGTAGGAGGGGAGGGTTGAGATGGGATAAATGGGCGGGGCTCAACTGCAGGAACATGGCTTAAGGTGGCAACACTGTCTACCAAGGTTTCCCCACATATCGACTCACACCAGGCCTCCAACAGAGCAGGCCAAGTATCACAGTCCTCATTTTATAGATAAGAAACGGAGGCTCAGGACATAGCCACAGTTACAAAGTCAGTACAGGGGAGGCTGGACTTGAACCTGGCATGGCAAACTCCAGCTCTCTTGCTCTTGGACCATTTCTCATTGCCTTAGGCCACGTTCCCTAGAGACAGACTCTGAGGTGGAGATCTGCATGCTGGAGGCTAACCCGGGTGTGCGGGAGTGAAGGGAGCAGGATTGGGCAGAAGGAGAAGCTGGGCTGTGCTGAGGTTGCAACAGCGGCCTCAGCTGATCCTCAGGGGAGCTCTGGAGCTGGGATGATCCAGACTGAGGCAGGGGGCCAGGCCTTTGTACCCTCCATCAGACACTCACAGGGCACAGACTGTAACCTTGGGCAAGCCACGTGCTTCATGCCCTCCCCCTGTTGGTAGAAGCTGCCGCCCTCCCTCACCTCTCCAAGGTGTAGCTATAACACATTGTTCCCTCTGCCTGGAATGGTCGTCTCCTCCCTCTCACCTACAGAACCCCAGCTTATCCTCCAGGTCCAAGTTCACATGCCATTTCCTTTAGCTCTAAAATCTGTTCAAGGTATATAGCAAAGTGAAGAAGAGTAGACTCCCACTTGTATTAAAAAAAAGAGAAATAAAGTATATATATATGTATATATCTGTATATATGTATACACACATATTTGCTTGTGAATATATAATATAAACATATCTCTGGAAAGATACATAAGAAGCTGCAAACAATAGTTGCTTGCAAGGTAAGGACCGAGTGGGTGGGGGCTTTTTGTGCCTTATGAGTTCTGAGTGATGTAAATTAGATCAATTATTTAATAAAAGTAAAATAAAACAATTATTAAAAACACAAAGAAAGAATGGTTAAATCATTTGGTGGGGTAGGGCCTAGCTGCTTACTTTTCTCTAATGTGGCCTATCACCACTGTAATTAAATAATTGATGGTGTAATTATTTATTTAGAGTCCGTCTCCACCCCCCAGATCATAAGCTTGGTGAAGGCCGTCTTGTCCACCACAGTCACCCTGCGTGCAGCACACCTAATGAGCAATTGAGGAGATCCGGTCTTATGTCCTCAGGCTGGCTGCTGCTTCCCCTTCACCTGTCTCCTTCCCCCACCCCACGCATAAAAGCAGCCCGCTTTCTTTCCATTTTTTGCTTATTAATGCTCTTTATGATCACTTATGCCAGAGGCCAGCCTAGAGGCCCTTTGCATAATATATCCATCCTGTACACGGGATGGAGAGTCATTGCATACATAATATGCAGGCATCTGCATTCCCGGGGCCATGGTCCCTGCCCTTGTCTGTACCTTTCTGAGAATCTCAGCTACTGTCCACTGGGTGCTTACCCCATGACCTGCAAGAGAGCCAGGGTCAAGCTCTTAAGGGAGTGGGGAGATGGGCCATGGACATGTTACTTCATGTGGCTAAATGCATGCTCTGATAGCAACCAGCACAAGCATCTTCAGGGGTGGGTCAGGGAAGGCATCCCAATCCCCCCACCCCACCCCACCCCAGGAGGTGTCTGGACCGAAATATGGAGGAGAAGGCACATACTGGGAGAAAGGAAGTGAAGGGCCTTCCAGACAGGGGAACTTTGGCCTTGCACCTTCTCCTGAGTACAGGATGCTGTGAGTTTGGGTACAGTGCTCAGAGAAAAAGATGGGAACCCTACCACCCAGGAATGAGGGCTACCTGCCAGTCCTGGGCCTCTGGGGCTGCTGCGTTTGTCCACAGAGTCTTTTTTTCTCATGCTGCCCAGGCTACTTTGACATTCCTTACCCTGTTGCTTGGTTAGTCACTTGTCTCCACCAGCTAATAGTGTACACCAGTGATCTACTGCCTGAATTTTGTTCCCACACTGGCTTTATTTGGCCCACTCAGGGATTCTTTAAACCTCTGCTTGGTTGCCAACACCTAAACACTGGGAAATTTTATATCAAAACATGGATTTCCAGTTTTCGTTGATTGAATCTGGCAACAATCAGAAGGCTGCCCCCTTTAGATGGGACACATATGCCCTGCAATTCAGCGCAATCCCCACCTGCACTTCTTTGTTCATCTCTGTTTCCAACCTGAGCCCGGATGACATTGAGCTATGACTTCACTGATTCCTAAAGACACTAATTAAATAGCCTGAACGTGTTTTTGTTTCACTCTTGTTATTGAAAGGTATTTTTGCTTCATAGCGAATTCTAGGTTGGCATTTACTTCCTTTCAGCACACTGAAGATATCAGTCTATTGACTTAGGCATCCATTGTTGTATTTGAGAAATTAGTTCCAGTTTAAAATGTTGGTTCCTTGTTGGTAGTCTGTATTTCTTCTCTGGTTGCATTTAAGATATTCTGTTTTTCTTTGGTGTTTTGCAGTTTTGCTATGACCTGTCTGGTGTGAATTGCTATGTAAATATTTATCCTGCTTGGGTTTCACTGGGCTTCTTGAATCTACAGATTGGAGTCTTTGGTCAATTCTGGAACATAATCTCTTCAAATATTGCTTCTGCCCATTCCTTGCTTCTGGAATCCCAGTTAAATATAGGTTAGACCTTTTAATTTTATCCTCTTGCTTCTTACCCTCTTGGCTATATTTTCCATCTCTGACTCTCTGTGCTACATTCTGGATAATTTCATCAATTTTATCTTTCAATTCACCAATTCATTTCAGGCATGTCTAATCTTCAGTAAAACTAATGCTTTTGAAATTTTAATGATCATATTTTGATTTCTACAAGCTCTATTTGATCCCTTCTTTAAATTTGCTTGCTCTTTCTTCCTATTGGCAAGCCTCTCTTTTGGTTCTTGAAGCATAGTAAACATTATATATTCTATGCCTGATAATTCCAATATCTGAAGTGTTTGAGGTCTGATTATGCTGTTTTTTCTTCAGGTTTTCAGTCATGGTGTTTAGTGTGTATGTCTTAATTTTGACTGCAAGATCCTCATTTGGTTGGCAAGGTGAGGGGAGGGATTCTTTGAGACCTGAGACCTTCAGGTGGGTCACTCCAGAGAGGATTTATATTTGTTTTTAGTAAGCACTTAGGCTCACTACTTGTCTGGGGCCACTTTAAATTAAAATTTTTTGCTTAAGGATTTTTGGACACCCAGACAAGGTGAACTTGAACTGCAAATGCATCTGAGGGCGATCTCGTGGTTATGAATCCTTGAGGGCTGTACACCCCTTTCTATTCATCACCATGATTTCAGAGAGGCATTTTGGTTTCTTTCAAAGACTCCTAGTTTGTGTGGGGTACAGATTTATTTCTAGTCCACCCTTACACTAAGGGTGTGGTTCTTGCGGTCCCTGCTTTGGTGGGGATGGTTTTCTATTAGACTTCCTACCCTGAATAGGGCATGGTGGACCCTGGGCTTTTTTTCTCCTCTTCTTTGAGCCCTGGGGGCTCTGAAAATGAAAACTCAGGTTTACCTGGTTCAATAAATGGCCCTGAGGCCTCAGGTAGCCTCTCTGGGTTTCTTCCTTCACTTAGTATTTCTGGTCCAGGCCGAGCCTCTGAGAGGGCACTGCTGCGGGCAATGTGGCCTGGCTGCGGCCCACTCGGGCACCTTTAGACTTCTCCCCCAGTGCTGTCTTCCATCCAACACCCCTCACTCACCAGCTCCCTGCCCATGCACACCCCAGGAAACACAGTCACCTTGAGGTCCCCAGTCCAGTAAACAGACTTGCACGGTTTGGGGCACATAGTTGAAGTCCAACAAAATACCACCCTCTAAACTTGACCTGAGCCTCAGCACCTGTTTACCACGTAAGGGCTTTGAACCATAGTGATGGTGGTTAATTTGACTGAGTTGCCCTTGAAGGAATCAGTTTTTTTTTTTTAACAACCTAAACTAGGGTCACAGTCTATGTCCTTCATTTGTGATGCAGCTGGAAACATCACACTTTGTTCTCTGAGGTTGTCTTGCTATATTCTATACAGTTTGTGGGAGGAAGGGGGTACAGCAGAGTTGAGGCAAAAGAGCACTTAATCGTGACAGAAGAGAGCAGGATGTTAGTCCTAACTCCGTCACAGCATAGGGGACCTCGACCAGCCCCCTCCCAGCTGCAGGTCTCAGGGTCCCTGTAAGCAGCCTGAGGGCACTGCATGGTGTCTGAGACTCTGGGCAGCTCTGGTATTCTGTGATTCCCACTAGAGTCTAAGGACCCCCTTCCCCACGGGAGCGCAGCAGGTCCAGGGGGGCCGCACTCAGGGGCTCTTGGCCGCACTGTGCACAGCTCCCCGCGGTGCCACGTCGGCCTCGGGGAGAGGGGTGGGAAGGCGGCCAGTGCCTCCTGCATCTGCCTGGTGGGTGGTGGGAGACTGTCGCTGGCATCCTGCCACGCCCTCTGACCTGCTCTGGTGGGGAAGTGCTCCTCTGCCCCCTGACTGCCCAGCCCCAGGCCCTGTCGCAGTGAAGGACAGAGGGACCCAGAGGAGCTGAAATGCATGTCCTCTGCCTCCCTTTCTAGGCTTCTTGAAACACCGGCAGGTTTCAGAAATCAGTTTAAGAGGGGCGACTCTGCCAGAGAGAGTGAAAGAGGCCAGAGTCTTGCCCACAAGTTTCCGGAAGTGAATTACACCCCGATGTTCAGAGAATGGGGGCACTGAAAGCCATGGGGGGAGAAGTGTGGGTGCCAGTCTCCGTGCAGTACCTTGGCTAAGTGGCAAGGGGACCCCTCTGCAGCCCACCCTCAACTCTTCACTTACTTGTTGCCACCTCTCGTCCACCAGTGATCACCATTTCCACCACGTGGGGCCTGAGAGCTTCCAGCTCTGTCCACAGGGGGCGGGGAGGAAGAATCTTGATTCCAATGCGAAGAGGACCTCCGAGGACTCCAGGAGTTTGCCCTCGGCCTAATTAAAAGATAAACATACCCAATCAACAATATCCTCCCAGCCAGGCAGTCATCAGGCAGGTGGGCACTGGGAAAGCTGTCTGGCTCATACTCTCTTTTCTCTGCTCCTCAAACAAAGGCAGCAAGACACTCCTTGGGATGTGCCTAGTAGAACTTGGGGATGGAGTCCTTGGCATGGCTTTTAGCATTACAAGAACCACACTCCTGCAAACTCTAGAACCAGATTGCCTAATGTTTATACAGCGATGCATCCCTTCATCCATTGATTGATTCATTCACTCACTCAGCTGCTCAGTAGACACTAACCAAGGGCCTGTCCTGCGCCAGGCACTGGACGAGGATCTGGGGATCCAGCAGGGAACAGGGTCACATTCCCTGCCCTCAGGCCTGCTCACTGTCAGGTGGGAGAGTCAGACTGGAAGATCAGCCGCTCGTTAGGACGCAGGGTGCAAAGTGCTTTGGTTGGGGTCTGCTGTGGGAGAATCAAAGCCTCTATGGGATGTCTGGCATTTATGAAGTGCTTCCTCTTCTGTTGTCTGGCTTGGGCCTTGCCGCAGCTTTCTAAGGCAGGAGCAAGGCCAGTGAGGTGGCAAGGTTTGCTTAGATTACACAGATGGGGCCAGGAGTGGGACCTGGGCCTCTGACTCCATTTCCAGGAGCCCACACTGTACACCTCTGGACTCATCACTCAGCTGCGCAGAACCATAGTTTCTTCACTGTTAAGAGAATGTGTAGCCCCTGGACAGTCCCCTGCCTGGGGGTGTGGTGGTGAGGACGTGGAATGAACGGCCAGGAAAGCACTTTCTAAGTGTTGGGTATTGTGCACATATTTAGACTTATTATGATTATTCTCTCAGGTGTCAGGTGATCAGAATTTGGCCTGAGTGAAAAACATCTCCCCTGCCACCCAGCTAAGGAGGCCCGGGTTGCCTGTTTCATGAAGCAGTGATTTATAACCAGGCAGGGA
Source organism: Balaenoptera ricei (assembly GCF_028023285.1). Taxonomy (NCBI): domain Eukaryota; kingdom Metazoa; phylum Chordata; class Mammalia; order Artiodactyla; family Balaenopteridae; genus Balaenoptera; species Balaenoptera ricei. The sequence goes on along the minus strand of NC_082654.1, from coordinate 63,099,567 downwards.
GATGGGCAGAATCATCTAGAGGAGCTGTCTCAGACTCTGCACTCGTGTGTTCCCCCCCGTGACAGAGATTCTGATAGGCTCTTTGGATGAGAACAGCTTACTTGTTTATTTGTTCCTTTACTCATTTGTTCATTTGCTTATCCACCCATCCACCCACCCAAGAGAAGATATGCCTGAAGTAAAATCAGCCAGAAAACTTCCTGGCCCAATGTATCTCTCCAGTCATTATTTCCTGAACCACTGATGTCCTTTGAGATGCTCTTGGGAGAAAGGTATTCTTGGCAAAATAAATTTGGGGAAAGCTGTATCTTCTCTACCACCTTGTGGAGCTTCACAATGCACATTAATGTAATAAAGGCTCTGAGAGGTCCTGCAGGAAAGAAACCTATTTAAATTTTTTTAATGCAATATTCCCTAGACCTTCGCGTCCAAGGAATGCTTTATCATGGAGTATCCATTAGTATCCCTCCTCGGGAATTAATGATTCGTGAAATACACTTTGGGAAGCATCCCTTTAAGCACAAAATCTTTTTTTAATTATAATGACTTGCATGGAATATGCATAAGACCTATTTTGTATGCACCTGCCTCCTTACATAGGGATGAGTCATCATTCAGCACTTCCTCGGCACAGCATCGAGCACATCACCGCGAATAGCCGCGAATAGCATTCTCTGATGATGCAACGTCATTGACAGGAGCTAGAGAAGGGACTTGGAGTATTTTAAGTTTTCACTTTTCAGAGAGTTTTGATCTTTCCCTTTTGTGAGCAGCAGAAGCTGTTGATAATTGCTTCTTATTATTGTTCACATACCTGCTTGAGATGTCTATAAATTGAAAAAGCAAAGAACCAGTCTGATTATAATTGTATGTAAAGTAAGGGTAAACAGGCTCTGAGTGAGGACCTGACCATAACTCTTTTTCATAATGCGCTTGAAATTTGGTGCATGGATTTTGTACCATGACTTTTAGCTGCTCAAAGACCTTTGGGGCTAATTTCTTACTTTTCGTCTATGTTCTGGATAAGTGAATACATGGGATGTGACTCTTGGATATATGGAGTGTTACTAAATCCCCAGTAGAGGACAGGCCCCTGTGAATCATTTGGGGCCAGTACTGAATAAGAACACTGTTTTCAAGGTCAGCTGGTCCTGGATTTGAATTCTGACTCCACCTCTTTTTAGCTGTGTGATCTTGGGCAAGCTGCTAAACCTCTCTGAGACCCAGTCTCATTTGAGTGTGGGAATACCTTTCTCACAGGTTTCTGGTAGGTATTAAATGAAATTGAGCCTGTGAAGTGCTTAACAGAGTGCCCATCAAACAGTAGGTGCTCAATGAATGGTATCTAGTGGCAAGGCCAGGACTAGGGTGAGACAAGCCAGGTGCCCAGGGCACAAAAACTGGGGGGATGCTCTGGGACTTGTGCAAGTAGAGGGTCAGCACTGAGAGGGAATGCCACCTTAAATTTTGCATCCCGTGTGCCTCTCTTGTCTCATGCCCTTGCTAAGTGGGATGCTGTCACCCCACAGTTGTTCTCAGAGACCGAGGGCCTGGGAGGCCTCTGATTAGATGAAGCGACCCATGCTCACCTAGAGAACGAGCCCACCACCTGTAACGGCTTCCCCCACCTGAAGCGGCAGGTATGCCCGCTAAAAGGACTGGCCCCAGATGAATAAAGGCATACCTGTGGATAGATGGGACGGGGGATAAGACGAGCGGGAAAGCTTGCTCACCTGGACCCTCCAAGGTCAGGAACCACTACGGTGAGCCCCCCACCAGCCCCTGAGTAGGAGCAGGGCCTCTGCCACCTGGGCTGGACCCCACTTCCCTGGCAAAACTTTTAAAAACACAAACAGTGGCAAGAGCAGCATTTGCATAAATCTCATTAGAAAAAGTGCAAGTTTCATAAATCTTGTGATAAATTAGTGCGTTATCATTCTCAAAGTGATGTATTAATTTTAGGGCAAAATGAATGGTGCTGTGATCATTGTGGGTAATTATGAGTCTTCTCAAAGAGGAAGTGATTTCTAGAGGGACTTGTCTGGCCTCCTTCTCAGTGGGAGGCGGGAGGGGGAGCAGGGATGAGGGGAAAGGTGTCTTTCTCACCTGCTTTTCTGCTTGCACCTTAGTTTCTTAGTCTCCTTTCCTGCTATTTAGAGGTGAAAAGAAGCAGCCCCTTGGGTTTGGGGACACAGGAAGGTATGAGATTCTGAAGCCAGGCCCTAAGGTCCAAATTCCCTTTGAAAAGAATTTTAATTGACTGGGACCCAAGCGCATGGAAGTTCTAACCCTGTGGTTCTCAAAGCTGTGGTTCCAGACCAGCAGCCTTAGCATCACCTAGGAACTTGTTAGAAATGCAGATTCTGAACCAGGAACTCTGGCAGGGGCCTGTGAATCTGCATTTTAAACAAGCCCTCCTGATGATGCTGATGAAGGCTCAAGTTTGAGAACCTTTACTCTAACGCAGTGATTCTCTATTGGCTGCACACTGGAATCACTTGGGGGAATTATAGCAAAATACTGATGTCTGGGCCCTGGACTAGACCAATTAATTAAAACAGAACCCTTAGGGAGTAGGGCTGGGGCATCCTTATTTTTAGAAGCTCCCTAGGTGATGCTAATATGAAATCAGGTTGAGGTTCACTGCTTTAAAACCATGTATTTACTTCTTTTTTTTTAATATTGGGACTTGGAAAAATTTGAACATGGGAAGGGGCAACCGAGCAAATAATATTTTTCTTTTGCTGCCCCACCTGTGCAATTGGCCTGAGTGGAATGTGTCTGGGGGCACTGATGTAGCTAGGGACCCACACGTTTGAGGCTGTAGAGTCCCCTGGAGGAGGGTCATCAGGAATGGCTCCAGCTTCGCCAAGTGAAAACACCACCTAGATCAGTCATTCCCAATCTTGCCGGCACATTAGAACCACCTGGGGATTTAGACCTTTCCAAAGCCTGGCTGTACCCCAGCCCAGTTAATCACAGCCTTGGGATGTGGGACAAGGCACAGGGATTGTTTGAAAGCTCCAGGTGATTCCAGTGTGCTGACAAGTTTGGGGACCACTGACCTAGAGGTTTTCCTACATCGTAGTTTCTTGGATTAGTCCTGGAGATTGAAGGGATCTCAGGGATCATCTAGACCTTCGTTATCAACCTTGGCTGCCCTTTGGAATCATCTGGGGTTTTTTGTTTTTTGAGAATTCTGATGCTTGAGTCCCTTCCCCAAAAACTCTGATGCACTTAGTCTGGGGGGTACAGCTTAGCATCTGGAGTTGCAAAAATGCCACAGGTGATTCTGACATGTAGCGTGGCCTAAGACCCGCTGGACTGAAATACCCCATCATTTGCAGGAGAGGGAGGGGACACCCTGGAGATGCAGCCTGTCAGCAGAGCCTGGCCTCGCTGTGGCTGCTCTCACCGGGGGGCTGTGCTGATGGGTGACAGTGGCATGGCTCATTCTGAGCTAGGGAAATGTGAGTGTTGACAGGGTGCGTGAGAGGCAGGAGGGAAGCACCGGGTCCCTCTGAGCAGGAAGGAATCAGCACGTGCCTGCAAGTGTTTGGATAATCTCTTCTAAGCCTTCAAGGGCTGGCAGTGCTCTGTTTATTTTAATGATAATGTCAAGTTCAATTTGCCATTATTTTTCCACATTTCCTTTTGTAAAGTTAATTGAACAGTTCAATGAATTGAAAAGTTTCAGGAGAAGGGAAAAAAATACCCACCCCACTATTATCACTGTTATTAAATCTGGTAACTACCACTTGGCTTTCCCGGCCCCCATAGGCCAGGGAGCTGCAGCAAGGACTCAGGAAGGTCAAACAGAATATTCCGGAGCCCCTTTATTCATGGCTATTTCATGCTCAGGCTGCTATTCTTGAGCAGAAAAGAATATCTGGTCTACCCTGGACCTGGGCTGTCAGCCCTGACGAGTCAGGCTCTTCCCAGCGTGTTTCAACCAGGTTGGAAAGCCTTGCCAGCTGGGGCTGGGTCATCTATGCCCTTCTGTCCTCCACAGTGCCTAGGACACAGTGTGGCAAACAGAACCACAATATTGTAGATATTTTAGCTGGACAGGACCTTAATGTGGTGCAGTGGAAAGAATACTGGGGAGCCCAGGACCCAGCTGAGTCTCAGCTCTGCCACCTGTAGCTATCAGCTGGGTGACCATGGACGCGTCACTGAGCTGCGCAGCCCCGCTCTCTTTGGCTTGTTGGCCTCATCAAGAATGTGAACTTGTGGCACGTGTACGGCTACCCTTTCCCCTACTCACGTCACGTGTCTCTAATGGGTCACAGCATCCTTTGCTCCTGAACAGAGGTTCAGCCTCGAAATCCTTCACCACACTGCCCACAAAACCATGACCTGGGGACCAGCCTGGCACCTGAGCTGAGACCCACTTGCCAAGTTGGATTCGATTCTCCCCAAGGACCTCTGTGCTTTGGCCATTGATGTCAGCCCCCTCATAGTGGCAGTGGGGAAAGGGGAAAGGGAGGCTCAGAGAGGTGAATGACTTGCCCACGGTCACACAGGAAGTCGTGGCTGAACGCCATCCAGTGCCAGCCTTGTTAGTTCTAAGCCCCACTGCTTCTCTCTGTCTTAATAAAGGGACTTCACACTGAAGCTGCCTTCCTCTTGAAACTTCTGTGTCCTTTGATCCTATGCCCCGAGTGCCTCCCCTTGCCAAGTGCTCATCCTCGGGGTCACAGCCCATGAACCAGGGGGAAGGGTAGGAACACAGTTCTTCCTCCATCCAGGCTGTGACTAGACCCCAAACCCATGCTCACGCTTCCCAAACGTGCCTGTGAAAGGCCAGGAAAAGCATGTGGCATAAGAGGTATGTATGTAGGTCTGTTTTGTTCACTGCTGTATCACCAGTGCCTAGAGCAGTGCCCAGGACAGAGCAGGTGCTCAGGCGATGCTTGCCGACTGAATGAATGAAGGACTATAATTGCTGCATGGGGATTAGAAGGGTCACCGAACAATCCTAGCTCTGCCTTGTGTGAGCTGTGTGACTTTAGGCAAGTAGCAACCTCTCTGTGATTCATAAGCTTATAGGGGCTTAGAGCACGTTGGTGTCTGCTGCCAGGCGAGGCAGCCCTTGGCGATGATGGCTCTATCGCGGTTGTGCCAGAAGCAGAACAGCTCTGGGATTCTGAGACTTAGGGCCAGGTCCCTCAAATATTTAATGTCTGATCTTTGCTCTTGTGCTTTATTACTTTCAAATAAACGTAGCTCCTATCCTTCCCCGCCACCAAAGTCTCTGAGCTTATATCACTCTGTTCTGTTTAATGCCTCTCTCTGTTCTGCTGAATTAGCCTGTCACCTTAGCCATCAGGCACCTGTGTGCCCAGATGAGCCAGCTGCCCCTTCTCCGACTCTCAGGAGGAACTCGCCATCTTCCTGGCTGGTGATAAGTGGGCTGTGGAAAGCCAGGGTAATGGAGGGGAGGCCCCATAGTCTGTGCCTCAAGGGTGCTCACCTTCAGGCCAGCCAAGTAACCCAGGAGTCCAGAGCAGCCTAAAACATGGAGGGGGCCTGGGGGTCTCCCTGGCAGCAGTCTCCCTGGGGGTCTCCCTGGAGCAAGGAGAGGGAAGCCTCAGCTTGGGGCTCAGTAAAAGGCTTTTTGATAAAACTGTGATGGCGGTGGAGGGAACGTGAATTCTGAGTCAGACAGACTTGGGTTCAAATCCTTGTTCTGCTACCTCCCAGCTATGTGATCTTGGGTAGGTTATTTTACCCCTTTGAGCCTCAGTTTTCTCGTCTGTGTAGTGGGGATGCTAACTTCTCTCTCTGGGACCATAGTGAGAAATCGATGACAGAGAATGAATGAAAACCACTGAGTTCTAACTGAATGCTAGTTTCTTTCCCCCAAGCACTTCGTGCCATCTACACTGAGTGGACGGAGCTGTAGGAGAGAGAGGACGTGAAGAGAGCCTGTGGGCTCTGGAGACAGAGACAGTTCCTTTATCCGGACAAGGGTGTTCTGATGAACGTGAGGGCGTCGGCCAATGCAGGGCAGGCTTGGAGAGAGGGGGCCGCCACACATCTCACTGAGGCGTACATGGGGCCCAGGACCACAAAATAACCCCCAAAGTTGGCTTCCCTGAGGTCAGACCAAGTTCAGGACCCCAGGGCATTAGAGGGAAGAAGCCTGACTGAAGCCAGGAGAGTGGGGAGGGGAAACCTAAGACAAATGAGATTATTCCCAGGAATCAAGGCACTTCACTGGCCTGTCTGATCCCAGAGGGGAAACAAATGAGATTGCAGGCTCCAAGGCCAGCCCAGGCTCTACGGGGCTCATCTCAGGGGAGAGGGGGAAGGCAGCAGCCCCTGGCTCCGGCAGAGACTAAGGCGGAGCAGCTAGGTCCCTCCGGACCACGGGTTGGGGGTGAGGGGGTTTCCTCCCTGAAGGGGGTGGGGCTTGTGCAGGAGGCCATGGCCATGGGGCAGGGCAAGTGGTTATTCTCAGAAAGACCTGGGCACAACCCACGGCCTGTAATCTGGGGTTGGGGGCCTACTGTCTGCTACTCCTTGCTCAGCCACTCACCCATACACAGCTCTGTCTCAAGCAGCTGTCTTCCAGCCAGGACCCCTGATCCTCTCTGTAAAATGAGAAGGGGCTTTTTTTGGTTCTCATTTCCGCTGTAATTAGTCCTTGTTTCTGAGCTCACCTGTAGACTCTAAGTGTGATTCTCTCCCTCCTAAATGCCCTGAGCCTGATAAGAGCAGACTGCTAGATCCTTGGCCCCTGGTTGGGAAGGGACAGTAGATCACGGCTGATGTGAAGTCCTTTTAGGTCACAGATTGCAAAAGGTTTGCTCTCACATGCCTTTGAGGATTGACTAGTAGTGGCTGTATGGAACCCAGTGTTGTGAAGGATTCTGAAGTTGAATATAGACTCAACAGAAAAGGGAGCTGTGATTGATTAGTAATGTTTGCTTGGGTAGGGGAACGAATGGACCAGCTCCTCGGTCCCAAGAGATGAGCGATAGTTAATCACGGAGGGGTGGGAAGATTTGCCAAGCGTGTCCCAGAACATCAGCCTCTGCCTTCAAGGGGTGATGCCCGCTCCCTGCTGTGTAGAGGTACAGACAACAAATCAGGGAGATATTTATGACAGAGGTAGCATTTGAGGCATGCATTTAAGGGTGACCAGGATTTGAGAGGCAGTGAGAGGAGGAAGGGACTTCCAGGCTGAAGGAACAGCAGCAGCACAAGTATAGGAACAGGCGAGGCCCCGGTGTGATTGAGGGATGACAGTAGGGCTTTGGGCTGAGCCCAGAGGGTGTGGTGGAAACGTGACCGTGACCGGCCAGGGGGTTGAGGACAGGTTGGGAGGAGCATTGGCCATTCAGTAAGGAATTTTGTTTTACTTTTGTGTGAACTGTGGGAGGTGTCTAAGTAGGGTGTGGCACAATCAAAGGTTTGCCTTAAGAAGATGATACTGTAAGGAGGAAGCACGGTATACTCTCCTTACCCTTTATTCATTCTGTAGCACCCTCCCTGGGTTTGGGGAACATAGCTTTCATCCTTCCCCAATCCAAAACATAGAAATGAAATAAAAGGCCTTGCAGCCTGCCACTGCCCTTCCTGAGTTTCTGGCCCACCCCTGGTCTAGCAGGTAAAGACTCGCAGCTCCCCAGGAGTGCATGACATGCCCATCCCAGGCCTCACCCGTCAGTGCAAATAACAATAATAACAGTAACAGTCACCTCGGCAATCAGCATAGGCCCAGCAAGGCCACACAGGAAGCTATGATTGTCCACCCCTTGCCTGGAAGACGGATGTGGCCTGCTGCTAAGGAGCTGAGGCCACTGTGGTGGATGTGTCACCAGCCCTGTGCCTCCCAGGGAGGGGCATTCGAAGCCTGCTGAGCAGATCCCCACTCCCACTGGGGCCCCTGGCCTCCAGGACAGGGTTCACTGCCCGAGGATGGGGTACACTGCCAGGGATGGGGTACATGGCCCCCAAGATGGGGTACACTGCCCAGAATGGGGTACTTGGCCCCAGGGTAGGGTACTTGACCCCATGATGGAGTACATGGCCCCAGGATGGGGTACCTAGCTGCCAGGAAAGAGTACTTGGCCCCAAGAATAATGTGCATTGCCCCTCATGACCCCCAGGGTAGAGGTCATGGCCTCAGGATGGGGTACAGGGCTGTTCCTGAGAGAATGGACCACCAGCCAGTGCCCCGATATGATTCTACCTGCATCCAAACCCAGGTGCTTCAGGTTTGGACATTGGTAGGTTTTGATTATCTGTGCTTTTTCCTGTCCATTAGTGTACATAATTAAGAGTTAACTTGCTGTACCCTCTCCTCTTGTCGTGGCTCAGAGATCTTCATGACTCTGGGGGGGCTATCTTCTCCCGACACCCCTAGGCAGTTGGCAGCATTCATTTATTTACCCAATTACTATTTACTGAGTGCCTCCAGGATGCCAGCCCATGTTAGGCTTAGGGATACATCAGGGAACACGACAGGCCAGGCTGCTGCCCCCATGGAGCTAACACGAGTGTGTTTGTGTGGCAGATAGGGGGTTGGGGCAGGCAGTCAGCAAGTCAAGTGAGTAAACGAGATCATTTCAGAGGAGGGAGGGGCTGTGAAGGCAGTGACTTGGGGTGTGAGGACACAGTGATGAGACTTCTCTTTAGACAGACTCTACTTGTATGATGGAGTATTTGAGGAAGGCCTCTCCGAAAACGTAGCTCATGGCCTGAGAGGTGAATAACGAGTAGCATGTAGTGACCTAGGGTTGGAATATTCCTGGCAGAAGACACAACCAGGGCAAAGGCCCTGAGGCAGCGACAGAGTGTTCAGGATCAGAAAGAAGACCATGGCAGAGGCGGGTAAGCCCAGGGACCCCTTTGTGAGACGCAGTGGGAGGATTATCTCAGGTCAGGTCACTGGGGCCTTAGATGTGATCTGGTTTAAGTTTTGGTTTTTAAATCTTTCAATTGTGGTAAAATACACATAACCTAAAATTTACCATCTTAACCATTTTTAAGTATAGAGAATGTTAAGTACATTCACACCCTTGTGCAGCCAATCTCCAGAATTCTTTTCATCTTGTAGAACTAATACTGAACCCATTAAACAACAACTCCCAACCCTCCATCTCCACAGCCCCTGGCAACCACCCTTCTACATTCTGTCTCTATGAATTTGAACCCTCTAGGGACATCACGTAAGTGAAATAATACCAGTGTTTGTCTTTCTGTGACTGGCTTATCAGCATAGACTTAGCACAGTGTCCTCAAGTTTCATCCATGTTGTAGCATGTGTCTGAATTTCCTTCCTTTTTAAGGCTAAATAATTTCCATTGGCTGTAGATGCCACATCTTGTTTATCCATTCTTCCATCGATGGACACTTGGGTCGCTTCCACCTTTTGGCCATTGTGACTAATGCTGCTATGAACATAGGTGTACAGTGATTTAAGTTCTTTAAAGTTCCACTTTCCACCCATGAGGTTAGGCTGGGCCCTGACCTGGGTTGGGTTGGCACAGGGTGGAGGGGCCAGCCTCTCTGGGTTACCCGTCCGCTGAGGGTGGGGGAGGCCAAGAGCAGAGAGTCCTCCAGCAGCACTGACTGAACAGAGAGCCAAACGACCGAGCCTTTAAATCATCCTGGGTCCAGAGGAGCTTTTCTCTGCATCTAAAATGTGAGCCATAAACCAGGCTGACTTACAGGCAGTACTCACTGGTCCGGTTTGTTTATGGCCAGCATCCTTTCTGATTGGTTGATGCCTGTACTGTGGCCATTGTTAAATATTTGAATATCACCCTGCTATAAACCAGTCTCAGGCTGTGTGTCAGAGTCTCTTGCAGGGAGAATGGGAGCTGCTGTTTAAATGTTTAAACTCTGGGGTCCCCCCGCCAATCGAGGCAGCAGGGCTTGGGAATCTGTATTATAACAAGCACACTGGGTGATTCTGATACCACAGTCTTAGGAGGTCTTACGAAGCAGAAGCAGGCCTTGTGATGAGGATTCAAGTGCAAATTGTTTATGGGGAGGAGATTCCAGGAAACACAGGTCAGGGAGTAAGGACATGAGACTGGGAAGGAAAGGAAGCCATAAAGATGCTTCGTTAACCAAGTCACCTCTGTGGGCAAGTGGAGATGAGTCCCATGGGGGACCTCCAAGAGCCAGTGTGGAACACGGCCTGTGAGTTACCCCCCTGAGAGGTGAGGGAGCTGGGGCATTTTATCTACCAACTCTTTATCTGCCATCTTCCATCTGTCATTCATTGAGTGCTGCTACCAGGGGCATTAGTTCCCTGGCACTACTGGCTTGTCCTGTGTATGGTAGAGCAGTCTCTGATGGCCAGAACCCTTCAGACCTGGCAGCTGGAGGTCGGGCTGGTCTGTGTGACAATGGTATGTGCTAAGGCATAGCGGGCAGGGTACCAATAGGATCGGCTATGGAGGGCTGCCGAGCTCCCATCTCTCTACCATACAGCCCTGTGAAACATTGATTATCCTTCTTACCACTGAAAAGAACTCCAGGCCTCATTCATTGTTAGCGGAAATTTAAATGGTGTGATTACTATGAAAAACAATTAGGTGGTTCCTCAAAAAGTTTAACAAACATAGAGTTTCTATATGACCCAACAATTCCACTCCTAGGTATATACCCCCCTCCCCCAAATTGAAAACAGGTGTTCAAACAAAAACTTGTCCACAGGTATTCATAGCATCATTATTCACAATAGCCAAAAGGGGGAAACAACCCAAATGTCCATCAGCTGATGATATGGGTAAACAAAATATAGCATACCCATACAATGGAATATTACTCAGTCATAAAAAGGAATTAAATACTAATACATGTTACAAATGGATGATCCTTGAAAATATGCTGAGTAAAAAAAAAGCCAGCACTTATCATATGATTCTATTTACATGAAATATCCAGAACAGGCAAATCTGTAGAGATAAACAGTGGATTAGCAGTTGCCAGGGGCTGAGGGAAGAGGGAATGGGGAGGAATGCTAATGGGTATGGGTTTCCTTTTGGGGTGATGAAAATGTTCTGGAAACAGATAGTGGTGATGCTTACACCACATTGTGAATGTACCACATGCCACTGAATTGATTAAAATGATACATTTTATGTTATATATATTTTATCGCAATTAAAAAAAAAAAAAAAAAGAGCTCCAGGTATTGCACAGCCTGAGTTGCAGGGTATACTGTTTCCCAAGTGGGAAACAAACCCAGAGAGTGGTGTGTGTACCCCAGGATCCCACAGCCGGGATGGTTCTCCTGAGGGGCTGCTTCTGGGGGCACTGGGCAGGGGTTGGGCCCCACAGCTTGGCTTCATTCCTGTCTGAATGGTGCACACAGAGGTTGCTGGAAGCCTCCCTGATGGGGAAATGAGCTGCTTGTCCTGGAGAAGCCAAAGCCAGGCCCAGCTTCTACAGAATGGCAGGACAGTTGGGCGGGGGAGTATGTGCCCAGTGGGAAAATTGCGGGGCGTCTTGTCTTAAATATAAGATTAAATTGGCACCTTTAATTAGTACACTTAGAAAAGGTCACTAGCAATTACCTGGGACACAAAGAAGGCATGAGCAGGCAAGAGCCTGTGAGGAAGCCGAAAAGGACCATTTTGAGCAGCACATAATTGAGGGGAAAATGGATAAAAGTCCAGGAAATTACAGGGTGGGTGACAGCAGCTGATGGCCCCATCCCTGTCCTGCCCAGCGCCCCCCTTCTTGGGAGAGCCTGAACATCGAGCCTGAGAGAGCCATTTGGGATACTGGGCCAAGTTGTATGGCCTTGGCTGGAGGGTCAGTGTGGCCTTTCCGGAATCCCATCGGCCAGCTGGGAGCTTGGCCCCATATTCTCCACCTGGGTTGGGCCCTGAAGGAGGTTGGCAGGTGAGGTTTCCAGTCCAAGGGGCCGCCGTGGACTCATTGCTGTACTGGGGACAAGCAGGGCCCCCATGGGCCTCAGTTTCCTCATGTGGAATCTCCCCAAGGCCTTGGGAAGTAGCTCAGTGTTCCTCAAACTTTGCCACTAAAGGACCCCTGAGGGTATCAGAAAGGAAATGTGTGTCCCCGGCAGTCGGGGGGAGGCTGGAAATTCTTTCACAGTTTTAGGTTGTGTCTTTAAAAATGAATGAAATGTTATATTGTACTCCCATTATATTCCCATGTGTTTTAGAATAAAATGGTTGCATGTCACTGAGCTACACAGATGCTTTGAGAAGATGTGCTTGGTTTATCTATGACTTCACGTACCTCCTCCTTCCTCATCTAGGAAAGAGCACTGTACTGGGAGTCTCGAAACTTGTGTTTGAGTCCTGACGCTGTTGCTCACCACTGTACTTTGGGCAAATTACTAAATGCCTTCAGTTTCTCCATCTTTAAAATGGGAAGGTTGGGGTCCCCAAAAGGTCTCTGTTCCATGATTTCACTCCTCCTTCGCCTGCTTCTCACCTCCTCTCATCACCATGGATGCTGCCATGTCCTACTCTGCTGTGTGACCTTGGAGAGGCTACTTTGCCTTTCTGAGCCTCAACTTCCTAATCTGTATAATGGGTAGAATAATGGCTACCAAACAGAGTTGCTGAGAGGATTTAATGAGAGAACCCATGTGAATGGGCTAGCACCATGTCTGGCATATCATAAGAGCCTAATGATTGCCCAGTATCTTCCTTTTCTAAGTGTTGGGCTTCCACTTAGGGCCTGATAGGGTCACGTCCATAGAAGTCCTGAATCTTGAGTTCACATATCAAGTGTTGAGATTTGTAAGGCTGTGGAAACAAATGTGGGCACTGGGCCAGAATGCCTGGGCTTTGAAGTCCAGCTCTGCCCTTTGCTAATTGTGTGGACATGGTAAATTACTTAATCAATTTGTTACCTTATCTTCCCACAAGTGGGGAGAATAACAGGAAGAATTGAATTAGGTAGTACACAGAAATCCTTTAGCCCAGTATCTGAAATGTGGTTAGTGCTCCAAAATGTTAGCTCTCATTGTCATGTTAGAATTGTCTTTTAAAAGTTGACTTAGAAAAGCTCATCGACATTCTCTTCTAGATAAAATTCCCAGAGTTTAGAATCCTTCCTTCCTTAGCTATTAATAGATAATCAGAGCTATTCAGTAGATATGAGAGTCAGTATGTGGGAAAGAAAGAGTGTCTGTCTCATTTTATAAGGTAAATTGAGGCTTTAAAAGAAGGGATTTGCCAAAGGCCATGGTTCTAACCTAACTACTCCTTGAGAATCAGATGGAGACTATAGACCCTCTCTGCAGAAAATGACACACTGTACACTCAGAACATTTTGCACAGTTCCTGGCAGTTTAGGGACCTCTTGAAGCTAAGGTGACCGGCTGATCCAGTTGTCTGGGATGTCCTGGTTTTAGCACATATCCTGGGAAATGCCTCAGTCCTAGACAAACCAGGATGGTTGATCACCCTACCTGAAGCCTACCTTGTGAGGGGTGCTGTGAACCCCAGGAGAAGATGACCTACTCTAGGACTTCTTAGGCAGGGCTGTAGGCCAGGCATCCTGATGCCCAGGGTGGCCTCTGGCCAGGGCTTTGTTTCTTGGTGAAGGCAATGCCATAGTCCTCTGATTGAGGACAGGAGCTAGACTTTGTCACCCAGTTCTAGACTGGAGTTCCCTGAGGGTGCTCCAAATCTTCCTAACCTCTGTGTACTCTAGTGGTTACCATAAGGCCAGCACCTAATCACTGTTGAATGAATGCCAGGTTTTGTAAAATTTTCTGAATTAGAAAATATTGCTTTGTACTTTTTCTTTTTTGTTGTGAGATTTAAATATATTGAATGTACCACAGGTTTGTTCGTTTGCTGTTTTTAAATCTATCTGCCTAAAAAAAAAATCTGACTGTTCATGGACACTTTTTTTTTTTTTTTTGGTTTCCAGTTTTAGGCTATTATGAATAAAGCTTCCATGAACATTATTGTACCAGGAAAAAAAAAGAAAAAAGAAAATATTGCTTCCATTTGCAAAAGACAGAAATCCAACTCAACTTACTTAGGCAAAACCGGAAAAAAAAAAAAAAAATGAGGGGGTGATTTATTAGCTCATACAGCTGAGCAGTCCAGAGGGTGGAGCTAATTGCTAATCTCAGGTATAGTTGGCTGCAGACCCTCAAACCGTCAGGAATCTCTCTCCATGTACCATTTGGCTCTGTTTTCCTCCTTGTTGGCCTCGTCCTCAGGCAGGCTCTTCCTCTGGTGCCAAAGATGGCTGCCAGCAGGACCAATTTAGCAACCCCAGTGGAAGGAGAGCGACTCTTTCCCAGTTGTTCCAGCAGAAGTCCCAGGGTTGGCTTTGATTGGCTAGTTTGGGTCACATGCTCATCCCTGAACCAATCACTGTGACCAGGGAGATGGAGTGCTCTGAGTGGCTAGGGCTAAGTAGTGTGCCCATCTTGGAATGTAAGAATTGAAGGGTTGGGAGCTTGCACTCATCTGAGCCACTTGGAGGACTCCTCTAAATTAAGAAAAGAGGACAGGCAGAAGTCACAGAACGTGGTGAATGACAGTTCCCTGTTACACACTGTGACCAGTGGCCAGGGTGGAGGCAGGGAGCCCGGGACAGAGCCAAGGATGCGCAGGGGTCTTGCGGTAGTCAGTGGCCTGCTGGTGGTCTGTTGGGCGGCTGCTCCCCACAGGGACTCCGCCACCTGAGTAAGGCGCTGAAGAATGGACTAACCTCCCGTCTTTGCCCTCTGCTCTCTCCTGCGGGTAATTTAGGTTCCTCTGTGACCCAGTTGCTGGCCCGAGACATGGACAACGACCCCCTGGTGTTCGGCGTGTCTGGGGAGGAGGCCTCCCGCTTCTTTGCCGTGGAGCCTGACACGGGCGTGGTGTGGCTCCGGCAGCCGCTGGACAGAGAGGTATGACCCGCCGTGACCTCTGCCCCTGGCCTTCCCTAGGGAGGCAGAAGCACACACTGGGGGAGGATGGCTCGTCGTCTTCTGACCCTGAAGCAGCATCTTCCTGCCTGAATGGTGTCCCTCTTCCAAGGCCAGTACTGATGTCTGGACTTGGGGTTAGAATAGGGTGGTTTGGGGTGTCTCCAAGTAAGGGGCAACGCTGGATAGGCAAGAGGGACAGTGACCTCGGGTTCCTCCCCTGTAGAATAGCAGCTCCACGGAGTGTGCACATCTACACCCCCCAACAAATATTCCCCCAAAGGACGTTTTCCCGAGGCACAGGAATTGATGGCGGTAGCCCTTAGCAGATTAAGGTAAGAGTTTGAACAGAACCCCAACCCCTGTTTTCTCCTCACATTGAAGTGGCCCCAGAGGTGATTTGCTCAAGATCACACAGCAATTTAGAGACAGAGCCCAGATTAGAACAAGATTCCTGACTTCTAATCTACTGCTCTTTTATGGGAAGGATCCGTATTCTGAACCTACTTCCCCAACCCAGAAGGCAGTGCTTATTCTTTAGGGAAGCCTTCAGATATCCAGTCCCAGACCAGCTCCTGGGGCAATGCTGGAGGGTCTCCACCACCAAGCAGGGCTCCGGACTCAGGGCCTCAGCTCTCCTCTCTAACTCTGACCTCCTCCCTCCCTCCGTTTTCTTTCAGACCAAGTCGGAGTTCACGGTGGAGTTCTCTGTCAGCGACCACCAGGGGGTGAGTGTCCCCTAAGGCCCCTGCTTCCCTGGCAGGCGGGGTTCCTGAGCCCTTGGGTAGAAAGAGGCTGGAGGCTGATGCCGATGCTAGCTCCCCACTCTTGTCTTGCCAGGTGATCACGCGGAAGGTGAACATCCAGGTCGGGGACGTGAATGACAACGCACCCACGTTTCATAATCAGCCCTACAGTGTCCGCATCCCTGAGGTAGGGGCCCCCAGGGTCACACTTGAGGGACATTGGGGGCCTGCTGCTCTGGGGCCACCTGGGAGGAGGCTGATGCTGGGAAAAGGGCAGTTCCAGCTCCTCCTCTCCTGCCCACACCTCAGCCCAGGCACCAGCTCTGGTCAGGTTGGTGACTGAGCCGGCACCTCTGAGGGGCCTGTCTGCTGGTTGGGGAGAGCTGGTTGGTGGGAGCCTTGTGCCTGAGAGAGGGCCTGCCTTGGATGAGCCCTCCCAACTCCAGCCGGAGTCAGGGACAGGACGGAGGTTGGGAGGGGCAGGTTGCACCTTTTTTCCATTTACAGCCGGTGCGGGCCTTGGGCAGGTAGGTTGGCAGGCCTAACCCCAGGCCTCCCAGCTTTGGCTAGAACAAGTCCCCCAGGGTGCAAGGTGCATGCAGTACCTGGAACGGGCTTTCTTTCTTGAACCCTGTGCTGTCTTGCCGGCTTTCGGCTGCTTTGGGTTGTCTGTGTACTCAGTGTATTTTCATGAGTGCGTGTGGGTAAAACCAAGCCATTGCTGGTAATTGAAAAGTGCAAATTATTGCATTACGAACGGTTTGTTAATAAGCTGGCTGCTGGCTCCTGATGGCCCCAGGGTCCTCATTGCTTACTGTCCCTCTCCCCGGTGGCTGATGGCAGTCTTCTGGCCTGACAGCGATTCAAAGACCTTGAAGGTGGAGGGTAAAGAGCTTCTAACTGGGTGTCCCTCAGGCCTGCCCTCGGGGCTCTGGGTTGGGCGGCAGCAGTAAAGGTTTGGGGTGGGAATGATGGGAGATGGAATCCACTGGGCAGAGGCAGCCTGGCATCATGGCATTGGAGTGCTAGCCCCTTTATGTTATAGGTCATTGGATCAGGAAACTGAAAGAGCTTTAGAAAATATCTATTCAGTTTAATAGATGAGAAAAGTGAGGCTCAGTGTGGGAGAGTGACTTGCCGAAGGTCACACAGCTTTGACTTTGTGCCTCCTGACTCCCAGGGCAGCTTCACATTCCTCAGGGATAGATAAAGAAACCTGATCTCATGCCTCTAAGTTCCGGTTGCTGGCCCCCCTTACTCAGCTGTGAGCCAAGGGTCCTGTGCTTGTGCCAGACAGAGTGAAATAGGACAGATGTGCAGGTGGGACACACCAGAGGTACTCATGCCCTTCCCCTGATGGGGTGGGACATAGGGAGAGAGAGCCTGCAGTCCCAAGCATGGGGACATGGTGCCCTGAGCTGTGGCCGGTGTGCCCAGGACTGCAGCTTGGCTCCGGGCCCCCGCTCATTTGGAAGTCTCCCTAATTTAATTAAGGGTCTCTACGTGCCAGCCTGCACTCCAGGCCCGGGCTCAGGAACCAAGGGCACAGCTCGGAGTTAATGAGCCTTGGACCCATTGCTCAGCTGCCATCCTGGCAGGCATGGCTGCCCTGTGCCTTCCCTCATGGGGGGCAGCAAACAGCAGCAATAGCACGGGGATGAGGGGTCGCAACCCTGCTCCCCAGCCCTTGGGCCAGGGCCAGTCTTTTCCTCTCTCCCTTGCCAGGAGAAGATGTGACCTCCAACACCACCCTGTTGGAATCCCCCAGGATTCTCCAAAGGCCTCTGCCTCCAAGGAGAGAGCCTCTTCAGTCATTCATTTATTTAACAAATATTTATTGAGTGTCTGCTGTGGGCTTGGCGCTGTGCCAGGCTCTCACTGAACAGAGACCTGGGAGGCCAGAGGAATATGTAATGAGGGGAGCCAGAACCAGAGGCCAGAGACCCCAGGCCTAGCCCCTGCTCTGCTCCCAGATTGCTGGGTCCATTTGGGCATGTCACTTAACCTCTCTGGGCCATGGTCCTCCTTATCTAATAAAAACAGAGGACAGGTAGGATAAAATGGCCTGCCTCCTGCCCATCTGATGAGGAGAGGGTAGGCCAAGAGGGGCCGGCTGGAAGGACACACAGTCCTTGGAAGAAGGCCTGTGTGGTTTACTTGCTTGCATGTAAACCTCCCTATCGGGTCACTTCGGTGGCCTGATACTCGATGCCCTGCTCAGGCCTGCTCCGTGTGGCCAGTGGGGATGTGGTGTCAGCTGGATGGAGGCCTGGCCCCTCCTGACCCGAGGTGGCTTGGCGCTGACCAGCCCTGGCCTGGGGTGGTCACCTGAGCTAGAGCTTAGCTGCCTGGCTCAAGCCCCAGCTGGAGTACCAGGGAAGAGTCTGCTGTTCCTGGCCCAGAATTCAGGCAGGGGTCTCCTGCTTACATTGAAGTCACCCTGGAAACCCCAGGCCCTCGCCCTTGAGAAGCACAATGCAGTGAAAGAGGCCCTATGGATGTGAATAGGATGAGAATGCAAACGAGGGAGACAGGGGGCACTGCAGACCCTGTGAGGCATCAGTCTTGAGGGGTTGCCAGAGTGATCAGAGAAATCTCAACAGGCTTCCAGAAGGAGGTGGGTTTCCACGAGAAGCTCGCCAAGGTGAGCAGCGGAGCTCCTGTGTTGTATGGTGGGAAGAGGGAGACTGGAGGTCAAGACATCTGGGTTCTAGTCCTGATTGTGCCAGCAACTGGCTGGGTGAGACTTTAGACCTGTCACTGCCCCTCTGCTGGCTTCAACTCCAACAGCTGTTAAACTGGGGAGTTGGGCCAGGCCCCTTCCAGGACTGACATGCTGTGATCTGAGGAGGAATCCCAGCGGGAGTGGTTCCTTTCTTATCCTCCAGTACTTCATTATTCCTTGAGGGCTGGCAAAGACTTCCAGTGGCTGCCTCCATCCACTCAGCTCCTCTTTTGGTCGTCCTAGCCGCCTGCACACCATCCCTAACCTTCCCAACCTCCACTCCCCCCAGCCCTAGGGGCCCTGATAATGTTTGGGTCTGTTGTGTCCAAAACCCAGGGATAGGCGTGGGGAACAAGTTACAGGGAGGTAAATCTAGGTTTACATATGGAAGAACTTTCTAATGAGACCCACCCCACAATCTACTCCCCTGCCCTGCTGAGGATGTACTGAGCTCCCCATCCCTCAAGTTATACAAGCAGAAGCAGGAGAACACCGTGTTTCAGAAGTCATCTAGTACTGAGTGCCGGAGAGGTGATGAATCAGAGGCTCCCAAACATACCCCATCAGAATTTCCTGGGGGACTGTTAGGAGGCATATTCCTGGGCCCCTGCAATTCTTTTTTTTTTTTAAATTAATTAATTAATTTATTTATTTGGCTGTGTCGGGTCTTCGTTGCTGCGTGCAGGCTTTCTCTAGATGCCGCGAGCGGGGGCTACTCTTCGTTGCGGTGTGCGGGCTTCTCATTGTGATGGCTTCTCTTGTTGCGGAGCACAGGCTCTAGGCACATGGGCTTCAGTATTTGTGGCACACGGGCTCAGTAGTTGTGGCTCGCGGGCTCTAGAGCGCAGGCTCAGTAGTTGTGGCTCACGGGCTTAGTTGCTCTGCGGCATGTGGGATCTTCCCAGAGCAGGGCTCAAACCCATGTCCCCTGCATTGGCAGGCAGATTCTTAACCACTGCGCCACCAGGGAAGTCTGCCCCTGCAATTCTGAATCAGTATTTGGGGGACAGCTGGCCCAGGAAGCTGCATTTTTAACTCCATGGTAGCAGCAAGCCCTGGAGGATGATATCTGTGGCCCTCCCCATCAGAGGGTTTCTGAGAGGTGCTGGGGTAGCCCATCTTTGAGGAGAACTTTCAGCCTGTCAACAGCTGCCTAGAGACATCACCCATGGGGACCCACGTCCTCAGGCCTGGAATAGGAGCAGATGGGAAGCGGGTCAAGACCAGGCACTGCCCCTTTCCTGGGAGAAGCTCACCCGCCCCCTGCCCACCCAGCCCTGCCCCCTCTCCCTCTGAAAGCCCCTGCCTAAGCTGGGCAGGTGTGTTTTGGTTTGTTTGTTCTTGGTGCCCCTCCTGCCCACCCCTCTCCCCTCACTAAGCTGTTCTACATGTAATTATCCATTTTATCAGGGTGAAAGGCCCTGCAATTCACTTGTCGAAGCCCTAACGAGGCAGCGTGGATGCTTTCAAGTCCGTAAAGAAAAGGGAAATCCTGCTAGAATTGGCAACTTAATTCACCAAGCCAGCCTTGACAGACCTCATTAAGCCCCTGTGTATTCATTTCAGGCTAATGGCTGTCATGCTGACTGCTGTTTGATTTGCTGTAATAGACTTTTACGGCGTTCCAATTTGCTCAGACGTATTTGCCTGTGTCTGTGCCCAGTGACGCTGCTCCAGCACCTCTGTTAGGGGTGCGTGCCCACCTCGCTGACCTTCAGCGCTGCCCCACCCCCTGTGTCCCTCCTTCCGGCCCCGCCCCTCAGCCCTCCAGCTGTGCCCTGGGGAGGTGACCCTCGGGCCTGGGTGTTTGGGCAGGAGGATGGCATGAGGTTAGAAGCCAGATGGTGCCAGGTGGCTCCTCAGGTCAAGGAGGGCCTCTGAAGTGTCAGGGATGGCCATGTCATTGAAGTTCTGAGAAGTTCAGCCTCCTTAGCTGGGCAGTGGAGGCTTTTATCCATCTGCCCTCAACCTACCTTTCTCAACTTATCTTCTGGTATTCCTCCACACGAAACCTCCTGTCAGCCAAGGGGCTGATCCAGTGCCTCTGAGCGTGTGTCTGTGTCTCTCTTTTTTCTTCTAAAACACACTTTGTACTGTTCTAACTAGTACTGGAGTGTTTTCTTTCTTCTCTCAGCCTAACTCTATTCTGCCTATCCTACAAAGCCCAAATCTGATCCGCTGTGCTTTGATCCACTCAAATCGTTTGAAATGAACACAAACATTTGTTGAGCAGCTATGGAGCAGGGCCCAGGGGTTTTCAGCTGGCTTGGATGTGCAGGGTAGAAAAAACAGACTCTACTGTTTGCCAGCTGTACAACTTTGGAAGGAATCTAACCTTTATGGAGCTCAGTTTTCTTGTCTATAAGATGGGCAACAATATTTGCCTTGTGGGGTTATTGTGAGAGCTATAATAAGGCAGGTAGGAAAAGCCCTTAGCCCAGTTTGTGGCTCATAATACATTTTAGCCACACCATAAACTACAGAATTGAGCCACACTCAGTCACCATAAACTACTGGTGATTGAGACCAGGGCCTTTGTGCTCAGGGAAGGTAATTTTACAGAGAGAAAAACAAGTAAGTAGGTGTCTAACTATGTCTAAATGTATTAAATGCTATGGTAGCTTAGAATGTGCAAAGTAGGGTGGAAGGCGTAGACCTATGGAGGGGACTGTGGAAGGAGTGACCTGGTCTATATATGGGGGCTATTTGTTTGGGACCTTAGAGGATGAGTAGGAGTTTGTTAGTCAGAGAAGCAGATTATGTTGTCTCTGAATATCAGTACTTTCTGAGATCCTTTAGCTTCTTTTCATATATTGGAATTTCCCAAAGAGGGACATGAGCTCTAACTCCTGACCAGAGATCCTGCTGGGGCGGGACAGTGACTGTATAGGTGTGTGTGTCCCTTGCAGGTGCCCCCTGTTACCTTGTAGAAACAAAGCCAGGCTGGAAGTGGGCCTGGGCCCTCTGGGTCCCTCCCCAGTTTCTGTGATGGACAGGTCCTGCATAGATCTTTGTCACCCCTGGC
Source organism: Balaenoptera ricei (assembly GCF_028023285.1). Lineage (NCBI taxonomy): Eukaryota > Metazoa > Chordata > Mammalia > Artiodactyla > Balaenopteridae > Balaenoptera > Balaenoptera ricei. The sequence goes on along the minus strand of NC_082654.1, from coordinate 63,078,187 downwards.
TTCGGGTGACCAGCTGTAACGTGGGGATGAGGCTAGAAGTGGGGACGGGTGGTGCTGGGACCTGAGAGTCCTTGCCTGAGCCTCAAAGCTGGCTGGGGACAGGGTCGGAGCCAGAACCCAGGGCTCCTGGCGCTGGGTCCCACTAGGCCACACCATCTCTCCATGTCACTTAATAAAGACAAATGAAAGTTACTCCTTGTATATCCTTACTAGAGATGGGAAAACAGGGAGAAGAGTATTCCTGTCAATCTTTTGTCAATGAAACAAAGTAAATAATTCATTTCTCTAATGATAATAATAATTTGATGTTTTGTTGTAATTCAGAGCTTCCTATGTGCCCAATGCCATACTTCCAGTGTGGGAGCTCACTGAGTCCTCACCTCATGGGGTAGCCACTCATGTTCGCATTCTACAGATGTGGACGGGGAAGTAGAGAGGTTATATAAGTTGCCCAAAGCTAGGCAAGGATGGAGCCAGGATTCAGAGACAAGTCTGGTTATGGGTTCTCTGGCAGGTAGCTTCAATTCTACCTGCAAAATGGAAATAATTATATTGCCTTGCAAAATTGTTGTGAGGATTAAAGTGTATGGGACCATGTAAGAGAAGTACTTAGCATAGTACCCAGTGTAAATGCCCAATAAATGCTCATGGTTGTAGTTGTTGTTTGTATGTCCGTCTCTCCCGTCAGACAGAACAGGAACAGAGCTTGGTCACCTGTGTGTCCTCAGCACCCAGTCTAGGACCTGTCCCTTGGACGTGAACTTCACGAATGGGCAGAGCCCTGCTGCTTCCTGTGCCTCTTGTGTGGCTGGAAGGACAGCAGGAGCATTTATGCAAAGAGCTCGTCGCTGGTGCTCACTGATGCCCTCTGTTGCCTGCCAATTCCTGAATCTCAGCCATGCCATCCCATGTGCCGTGGGCATGTGGGGAGCCTGGAGTGGCCCAGAGCCTGAGGAGGTGGACTTGCCAAACTTACTAGCACCCACTGGGCCTTACAGCGGTGCCCCCAGCTGCCCTCCTCAAGGAGTGCCCATCAGATGCTGAAAGATTTATAAACTGCATCCCCAGGTTGCGGAGAGAGATGGGGGGTGAGGGGGACTTCCACTGGCTTGTGCCTGCCGTCCCCCCTGAGGTGTCAGCTCTGCTCATGAGAGTGTCATCTTCCACGCCAGGAGAGGCAGACCGTTGACAGGCCATATTAATTTATATCTCGGGGCCACGGTGCCCGGGGGCCCCCTCTGCATCTATAACCACCCACCTATTGATCTGGGAGAGGGAGGCCAATAAATCATTTCAGGGGCTCTGGATCCTGCTGGCCAGAGTCAGAGTAGTTTGTTCTAGCCAGGTGGCAACCCTGGGCCATGTCTCTCTGTCCCTTGGTGAGCAGCCGGTGCCTGTGCCTTTTCTGGTCTCCCCCTGCTATCAGCACAGTGACGGATACCTGGAACCCCTCCTTTCTCCCAGCAGGTGGGTGTCTCAGCCTGCATCAGCAAGGACAGCGAGCTTTGGGCTTGTAGCAATGAAGATATGCATATGGGCAAAGCAATAGGGCTGCCTATTTCTACAGTCTTGAGGTGGTGGGGTGTGTGTGTGCACTTATTTAAGTAATGTCTTCTCTATGTCCTAGTGTTTTCACTGTCTTTCATTTGTCCTCATGACAACTCTGTAAGTCAGGGGAAAGTTATTCTTCCCATTTTCAAGATGAGAGAAATTGAGGCCAATACAAGGTGACTGCTTTCCCTAAGTCCCCTGGCATCAGATATGCTTGCAACTAGAGCCATAGTCTTTCTCTCTCTCATTTTTCAGCATCTTTGCATGGGTCTTTTTGCAACTTTGCCATGACCTGCTGTGGTTTGCCAAATGTTGCCCAGGGAGACGAGCTGGGGACTCTGGGCTCCGAGCACAGGCTTCCTCCCATCCAAGGCTGGATGCTGTCACACAGGCCCATGCACAGGCTATGGGGGTTCAGTGGAGAAGTTTCACTCAGAGCCCACTGCCCACTGCCCACTGTCTGCAGTGAGGACCATCCTCAATGGTCAGGACCCAGCCATGGTCATAGCGATGCCCCTTCCGTGTGACCTGCAGGGTTAGTGTGCGCCCAGAGGTAGCCTCCAAGATTTCAGTCCCCAAATGTGCATGCAACACATTTTCGTGAGAAGCCAGAGACCCACACATGGGTAAATGCCAGGCTGCTCCGTCTGCCCGCAGGGAAGAGTCAACATCTTTCTGCCACCTCCTCCTTGGTCTTGGGTGCCCGGGAGGGAGTAAATGGAGTCCCACAAAACCCAGGCCCAGAGAGCTCAGCCTAGCCACACAGTCCGAAGCTCCTTGCTCCCTCCTCCGCCCTGTGGAGTGAAACCCAGGACCCCCCATCCCCCGAGATCCCTGTGGCAGCTCCTTCCATGCCCGTGGGGCGTGGCCAGGGCTGTGGGCACCCACCACCCCCCTCAACACGAGGAAAGAGGACAGTGTGGCAGCAGGAGACGGAAGGAGCCCAGATGTGATTGAAATTATTATTTTGTCTGAATGGTAATAATGTTTTTAATTACGTCGGTTTCCTCACCAATTCTCTCTGGGAGTCTTTGGGGGCCCATATAATTCCATTGCAATGACTGCAGGACCCTCTGCCATGAATATGAAGCAGGGGACTGTGTGTGGAGCCCAGCTCGTGTGCATTAGGGATTCTCTGGCACGTGCCGGGATACCTTTTATTGTGCCCCCCGCCCTTTAAATAAGGAACCTCTAAATGGAAGGAGATGATAGCTGCCTGCTGGAGATGTTCCCGCAGCATTGCTGGGCTGTCAGCCTCGTGCGCCGGAGTCCATCTGGCGTCTTTCATCTCCCTTTCTCTTTACTGTTCTCCTCTCCCCCGTGGTGGGGCCCTGTTGGAGGAAGGGTGTAAAACTCCTGCCTGCACCCCTTTTCCTCCAGGCAGTGAGGTTTCCTTAGACCTTGGGTGGGAGAACGGGTTTAGGAAACAGAGGGTTGAAGAAGGTCCCTTGTGCATCCAGGAGCAGCCGTGGCGTCACTGCGTCGTGAGAACCTGAGCCCCATCTGTGACACAGGGACCCTGGTCCCTACTGCAACACTGTGATGGAGGCAGGCACACATGGGCTCTCGCTCCACACTGGGAGGCCATGAACAAGGGGTTTAGCCTCCCGGAGCCTCTGTTTCTTCATCTATAAGGTAGGGATACATTGAGGTTGTTGTGAGAGTTCAATGAGAGCATGTGTATGAAGCAGCACATCCACAGGGTAGCTGATCGGCATTCCTGTTGTTTGAAAAGCTCCCAGAGAACTTCAGGAAAGTTGCTTGGAAGGCCAAGGATCTCGACAGGTAGGCTCCGTTGCTGTGGGCTGTTTGGTTGATATTGGGGTGTTAGTGGACAAGAAACTTACAGTCCAGTGGGAGACAGGAAACATGAGGAAAACATGAAACAAAGATGTGACAAGGAAACAATGGAAACAGAGTCACCTAGAAATAACTAGTAATAGGCAGAGAGCATTTCAAGCAGACTCCTTGAAACCAGCACCAGAAGGACCGTCGAGGTGACTCCATCCCACCACGCATTCTGCAGAGATCAACAAAGCCAGAGAGGGTCAAAGATTTGCCCAAGGCCACCTGGTAAATCAGAGGCAAACCACTGAAGACCTAACGTAACCAGGGAAGATGCTCAGGGAGACGGGTTGCAGACCCGTGGTGAGACTGAGCGCATCCCTGGGTGGAGGCGCAGCGCTCTTCTCCGAGGTGCATGTCCAGAGCTGGGCTGGGGGCCCAGCGGGTGCTGCCTCCCGGACTCCCATAGCACCCCACACCCCAGAAGCCGTGGCCTGGCAGTCTGCCTTCTCGATGAAAAGCCCACTTGAGGGTATGGACCGACCACACGCGGTCCTGCCTTTCTTCTTCTCGGAAATTGCTCTGTGAGTTTTGTCTCAGCCCCTCTACTTACCGTAACAAGTTCGGATATTGTCAAAATGGCTTGGGGAGAGGCCTGGCAGCCCCCCATAACATTGAGGGCCCACACAGTAAGCTTGTTGTGATGCGTTCGCAGGCTGCCTGACCCACCTTGTTTTCTACCAGAAAATGAGAGAAAGAGAAAGAGGGAGGGAGGTCTCGGGTGATGGAATTATTATAATTTCTCTGATTCCTTAGCAGCCTTTAATTACTTTGCAACTTTGTGGTGCTGGCTGGAAGCTGGGAGGGGCTGAGTTCTCCCTCTTTATAATAACCTTAAGTAGAAGCCTCCTGTCCGTCTATTAAAAAGCCGGCTCTTCTCTCCAGATGTGATAATGCGCCTGAGAGATTTCACCCGGGCGTAATCACTAGGTGCAATGCAATCGTCCCCGCTCTCTGTCTTCACCATCCACTGGCCAGCCCACCTCCCCGGTGTGGGGTACTGCCAGCCACACAGAGCCGAATGCCTGGTCACGTCCTTGTCCAGGAGGGTCACAGGCTCAGGCTGTCCCCTCTCGCAGTCCTGCCCCCGAGAGAGGGAAGGGGCTTGGAGGCCTTTTCCACTGACCCTTCCCTGTCTCGGTACCTCCCAGTGTGAGCCCAGCTGTGCCTCCCACCATTCCTAGCACAAGCCCTACGTTGAAATCCATTCCATTTGCATGAGGCTTTACTCTCCCAGCTTTCTTGTCCTCTCTGTCCTGGGTCCTCACTACAGGGTGGTCACTTTCCTGCCACCCTGCCTCTGTTCATGTTGTGCCCTCCCCCGAGATGCTCTCACCCAAACCCACTGCACTGTCTTCCTTCCTACCATTTAGCCAGACCCTAATCTTCCTTCCTCAGAGCAAGCCAGGGGGGGCGGGGGGAGGTTGGTCCTCTCTGTCACCATTTACAGATAAGCAAGCCAAGTATTAGAGGAGTTGGAAGACTTGCCCGGGTTATTCCGTTTGGGGGTGGCCCACTGGGATCATACTTAGGCCCTTCACTTGGTCTTCTCCACTGGACTTGAAGGCACAGGCCTCTCTTAGTCCCTGCCCTTGGAATTGCTCCTCTACCCATTCTGTCCATCCTGGCTTCTAAACCCCACTCCTGGGCCAACCCTCTGCCTCCTAACCTTGGCCTGGCCTTTCCTTCCTGGGGTGCCCCCAGGGCCCCTCATGGGCAGGAGAGGCCAACCAGTCCCAGGTCTGGGTGCTGAGTCTTCCTCGGTGGGGCTCAGCCGGTGGGCAGCCCCTCCTGTCTTGTCACCTGTCCCTGTAGCTCAGCAAGTTAAAGTGGGGAGAGCTCTAGCCTGGAGGGGACAGGAACGCCACCACCTGTGGCTGGGTGAGTTGCTTCCCCCTTCCAGAGCTCAATTTTCCCCTCTGTTAAATGGGACTGTTAGTCCTGACCTGTCCACTCCATAGTGGGGGTCAAGGTCAGGACGGACAGGAAGGCCCTGAACTTAAAGCCTCATGCAAGTGGGACAGATTAACCCCTGGGGTATTTTCTCCAGTGACCCTGCAGGCTTCATGAGTTTTCTTTTCTTTTTTCTTTTCTTCCCTCCCTTCCTTCCTTCCTTTCTTTTCTTCCTTTTTTTTGAGTCTACGTATTACCTAAGCGTACATATAGAGACGTGAACAATTGTAAGTGTTCATAAGTTTATGAGTTAATTGCGAAGTGAACATATTTGTGTTACCACATCTGGATCAAGAAACAGAACCTCTCCAGCTCCTAGAAGCCCTCTTGCGACTTTTCCAGTCCTTCCTCCTCCCTCCAGAAAGTAAGCGCTGTCCTGGCTTCTAACCCCATGGATTACTTTTGTGCATTTTCATTTTATGATGTACATCCTATAGGTTTCTACCATCACCTAAGACCCAGGGTAGAGGCAGCCAGCTTCGTCTCGGAGGTCACTTCCCACAGCTGTTAGGTTAATGGTTTGAATCTTGGTCTCACAACTTATATCTGTGAGTCCCTAGGAAACTTCCTGTCTCTGATTAAATGGGTGTGGTGCTGATGCAGGGTCGCCACTGTGCAGGTGACATGAGATGATGCCTGTGCAGGGCTCAGCCTACAGCCCACACACGGCAAGGCTGGAAGGACTATCACCCGTGGGCATCACCTCTAGGCAGCCCCTCCCTAGTCGGGGGTCATCTCTGCAGGTGGATATGGAGCTGCCTGAGTGCTGGGGCAGGAGGCTGCACAGGAAACTAAATGGAGTGGTTGAAACTTGGGTTGAGAGGAAGGGGAAGGGAAGAAAGGATGTGGGCCCCTTCTCTCATACAGTCTCCTTCGATCCTCATAGAAGTCTTTCACCTGTTAAGAAGGGTGTGCTTGTCCTCATATTATAGCTGGAGAAATGGGCCCAGAGAGGTTAAGTGACTTGCCCAAGGCTACACAGCTAGTCCCAGATGCTGTCCTCTCTGTAACTGCCCCCCAAAGTGAGTCCAAATGCATTTTACCCCCAGCGTATCCACTTGGGGTTTGGGGTTTATTGTAAGCCTGCCGGCTTCTGAGAGGGCAGCCTTGGGTCTGGAGAAGGTGGACGGGGGGGGGAGGTGTTTGGTTGAAGTGACCTTTATTGAGTTCCGGCACCTTCAGGCCTCCACAAAGCTGCAGCTCCTACCAGCAACCCAGTCTCAGGCCTGCGTGAGAAAACACAGAAATCTTTAAAGGCTTCTTAGCAGCTTGAAGTGATTGTTGCTGTTTTTTTCCCTTCTCTATTCAGGGCTGGGGCAGGGCCAGGGCAACGGGAGAGGACTAATAAATCTCCCAAAGCATTGTCTTTCTTCCCACCTCCCCAAACCATCAGATTCCCCAGACTCAGGGGCCATGAGACCTTTTAAAAAAACAACAAAAAATCCACCCAACACAGCCCAAAAGATGGAGATGGAGGGAAATGCAACAGCAGCTATTGGGGCGGAAAGCCCTAAATGGTGTGGAAGTAATGCCTAAAGTGTGCTGGCGATTACAGACATTTCCACAGAGCCACGCTCCAGCTGCACGGGTCGGTGACAGCAGCCGTGGGGAAACAAATAAATAAGTGAGCAAGCCTGGGAGATGTCATTAACTGTTGCTGTGCAGGAGGGAGGTTTGGGGCAGGTCACTGGTGAGGAAGGAAGGAAGGTAGACAGGCTCATGCATTCATTCTTCCATCCATCCATTCATTCAGTTGTACTGAGTCCCTGTGATGTGCAAGGGATGTCACTAAAACCTTTCCGTGGTGTTCTGAGGATGGTGACCAGAATCCCACCAGGCTGGCAGGGTCTGGCCCCAGCCCCTTCTTCACCTCCCCTTGGCTCTGTGCTTTCTTGTGCCTTTACCTTCTTTCCGGTGCCCGAGGGCGTTGTGCCACAGAGCCTTTGCACGGCTGTTCCCTCCCCCCTTTTCATGCACCATTCCTGGTGTGCTCTGTTCCCAAGGCCTGATGCTGAAGGCAGCTCAGAAGTGCTGGCGAGTCCCCCACCAAGGCCTTCAGACAAGGGTTGAGCCTGGTCTCACCGGAGTTTGCAGGCAGCAATGGGAAATGAGGGCACCTCACTCAGGGATGTTGGAGGAAAGGGTGTCATCTAATGGGACTGCGGTATGGTAGGTAGAAGAGTAGCCCCAAAGATGTCCACATCCTAATCACAGGAACCTGGGACTATGTTACCTCACGTGGCAAAAGGGATTTTGCAGGTGTGATGAAGTTATGGGCCTTCATGGGGAGATATCTGGCTGATCTGTGTGGTCCCACTGTAATCACAAGGGTCCTTATAAGACGGAGGTAGGAGAATCAGAGGAGATGTGACCATGGAATCAGAGGTCAGAGAGAGAGATTTGGAGTTGTTATTGCTGCTGGTCTGACCAAGGAAGAAGAGGCCATGAGCCAAGGAATGAGTGTGGCCTCTAGAAGCTGGGAAAGGCATGGAAACAGATTCTCCACTGGAGCCTCCAGAAGAAACACAGGCCTGTTAACCACTTGATTTTAGTCCAGTAAGACCCATTTTGGACTTCTGGCCCCCAGAACTGTAAGATGATAAACTTGTATTGTTTTAAGCCACTAAGTGGGACTTTGTTTCAGCAGAGGTAGGAGACAGATACAGGTGCTTTGAAGGCAGAGCAGTAGGGCACGCATTCTACAGCACACCCCTCCAACACCCCCAAACTCCACTTCACTTGCTCCTTTGGGGCCCTTCAGGCAGGAGGATATGTGTACCCAGAGGTGGGTTGTCTGGACGTAGGTGTGAGGCTGGTGGTTGTTAGGGATGGTCCATGAGGGCCAGCCATGGGGCAGGGGCACCCAGAGCTGGGGAGGGCCCCTGGCTGGGGAGAAGCCTTGTAGAAACCAGGTGGGGTGAGGTGGGAGAGCCTAAGAGCCCATTCTGTGGGTATAGAGAAAGGGAGAGCTTGCAGATGAGGGGGTGGAGCATTGTGTTGAGAAGTGCTGCATCCAAGAACTGGCTGCCATGCTCCTGGGACCCCAGGAAGACCTCCCCATTGCCCAGAGGAGGGCTTAGCAGGTGCTTGAGTGCTGGAGACCCTCCTGGAAAGCTTGACCTCTTGGCACCAATGACCCCAGAGACAGAGGTAGAGGAGTTTCTTCTTGGCTTACTATCAGAGCAGTAATGGGATGTGGAAGTGTTGGTCCCATGCACCTGACCCCACCCTCATTCATTTATTCACTCATTCATCAAACTTGCAGGATGCCAAGTCCATGCTGGGCCCTGGGGACACAAGAAGAGTGAGATATTGTCCCTGGCTTCCAGGAGATCCCGGCTGGGTCCTGGTCACCCACAGTGGCACCTTTAAAGCAGGGTGGGAGGCCAGTGCTTGAGGACTCGGGCAGCCACCACCCAAAGCTTGGCCCCCTCTGGATTGCTGATGGGTGGAATAGGGCAGTCACCCATCCCAGCTTTAGTGCTACGGGAAAGCTGGGCCCTGCTGCCCACCCCCTGCCCCCGCTGCCCCCCTCCTAACTCCCAAGTCCCTTGTGGCATGTGGCATGAGTGGAGATCAAGCATGTCTCCCTCCAGGCAGCAGAATTGGACACACGAACTCTAAATGAGCTTGGCAAATTGGTTCTCTCTGCTCTGTCCTTCCCCTCCACCACCCGGTCCTGCAGCAGCCTGGGTCACCTGTGGGAGTTCTCAGTCTGGGCAGGGGAGGGAGGGAGCAGGGACTGGTTTGGGTCTGAGGCCAAGAGAGGCTTCCCCCGCATCTGGGCTCCCCATCTTCTTCCTTATATCTGAGGTGAGTGTAGACCCCACAAGATAGAAAAGGCCCTTCTGGATTCAGGGGCATTACTGAGGAAGGGACAGGGCACCGAGCCCCTAGCAGGCCTGGCATGGGCTCAGTGACCTTGCCTTCCTCCCACCTCCTGTTCCAGCTTCTGTTTATACCACTTGTCGGATGTGTGGGTTCTCCTAGTTCCAAGTCCCAGGATTCATGAACTGATTAAAGATGGGATCTGTATCTTATAATTCCTTGAACCCATGAGGGCCAGGGGTACTGGGCATGAGGAAAGCACTGAATAACAGCAGTAATAACAATAATGGAGACTGTACATGCATTCACTTGGTACTTTTTGTCGCCCATCTGTGGTGTAGGTATTGGGATTATCCCCACTTTTAAGGTGGGGAATCTGAGGCTCAGAGAGGTTAAGTCAGTTGCTGAGCTGGGATGTGAACACAGCTGGTGCACCTCCAGGTCCCCCACCCAGGCTGTGCTGCCTCTGTTGACAGTGGGTCGGGAGGCGGGGCCGTGGAGGTGTTCGTGGTGTGCGTGCCCGGATTCTCAGAGGACCCAGCAGGCGGCGGACCACTGTGAGAGGGGTGCTAGGTTCCTGGGCATGACTTCCGGGCTGAGGCTCCTGGCAGCCCTCTCGAGATCTGCCCCCGTCCTCCTCTCTCCAGACGGTGCCCAGTGCCGTGGCCAGCATGGGGTAGCGAGAGGGTGGGATGCCGCTCCCAGTCCTAGAGAGCCCAACTGGGCAGCATGTTCCTGGAGAGATACCTTCCCACCCCTGCACCAGGACACGCATGCGTGCACACACCTCAGGCATGACGTCCGCCCTGCCTCCTTCTGTCCCGTGTGTCTCCCTCACGGGTCAGCGCCCCGGAGCGGTAAATCATGAGCCAATTGGTCACAGCCAGCGGGAGGCCAGGAGGACACGGGGAGGGGACGCTGCCATCAAGGCCATTAGCACCGAGCTGGCCAGGCAGACGAAAGCACAGCTGGGTGGGAGAGGGTGGGCCAGACCTCTTCCTCTGGGAACTGTTCTGGAGCCCTCCAAGGTGTGACATGGGGTGGGGCACGAGCATGGAACACGTGTGCTCACGAGTTCACTGAGTGTGCAGGATTCACGATATAGACCCTTGGTTATGCCTCCCCCGTGAAAACAGTCTTCAGATGGGGACAGTCACATCATACTAAGGGATTGGAGATAAGCTCCCTCCTGCCTAGATTCTTTGGACTGGAGCAGACCTCACCCCCACTTCACACCCCTCACCTCCCATGGCAGCAGTGTATCTTAAAGGAACACCAGACTGAGATTCTTCCTCATGTCTTAGGGCCTCTCCTTCCATCTCCTCGGGCCTCAGTTTACCCATCTATGCAGTGGGGTTAATACCCTTAGCTCTAGCTAACTTCCTAACTAGTCAGCGTTGTTGTTAAGACACAGATGAGCCAATGGATATGAAATGACATGAAGACTAGACCCCAGCTCCCCAGGTTGTAGCCCAGCTGAATTATGCCATCATGCCGTGGCACTCAGAGGGGTCTGGGTGGCATTCCTGCCCCTAGAAGGATAAAGTAGAATGAGTGTTGTGACAGCGAAGACCTGGGGCACTGGTCTGGGGCATGTCACTCCCTGCTGCCTCCTTGGACATGGGTGTCAGTGTTCTCTCCCCAGGGCCGAGAGTTGTTCAGGCCTAGTAGTTGATGAGCAGAGGCAGGGCATGTGTTGTCGGTAAACTGAGGCCCTGGACCTCAGTGTCCTCTCTGTGCAGCCGGTGCCTTGGGACGGGTCCCTTCCTATAGTCTCCCCTGGGGGGCTGTTAGGCGGGCAGGCCCGTCCCTTCTGCATGGCTGGCCTTGCATCAGGCCTGTGGCAGACACGGCTTTTTTGTTTTTGGTTAAAAAACCTCACTGGAGCGTTATGATATTGGAATGTGAAGGGTAATTGAGCTGAAAGCTATTCTCTTCCTGCAACCGGCGCGTCAGGAGTGATTGAGGCACGCGGGCCTGCACACCAGCCTGGAAATCCTGGTGAAAGGCCTGTGCAGAGATGGGGGGGGAGATGCATGGAGTGGAGCCAGGCCCCCAGAACGCTGGTTCCCCACCCCAGGGGTCCAGGCCTGCCCTGAAATGTGCCCCCCTGGGACTCTGAGCTGCCAGGCTGGGCCTCCACCTACCTGGAACAGATATCCGAGGTCCCCGGTGTGCTGGTACTATGTGGAGGGGCCCTGGTGACAGGTCTTGAGGAGGGGGCTGGGCACTGGACTCAAACAAGCAGAACAGATCGGTGCCTGCGTCCTCTGCCCCCTCCTCCCTGCTTTGTGTTCTCCTGCCCCTACTCTGTAGAGGGTCTCTTTCTCTGCTTTCTGCATCTCTCTCTCTCTCTCTCTCTCTGCACTATCTCTGCCGGTGTTTGGACAACCCCAGTGTTTTCTAAGCCATTTTATTGCACAGTTGAATCACCTGAGGGTCTTGTTGAAATGCAGCTCCTGATTCAGGAGGTCTGGGATGGGGCCTGAGCCTGCGTTTCCACCAAAAGCTCCCATGGGATGCCAGTGCTGCTGGCCTCAACCTCACTTTGAGGAGGAAAGTTCTAGGAAGCAGCCAGGGCCAAGCAAGAGTGACCCAGATTCTCAGTGTAGGGTTCAGATGTAAGGAGACTCCCAGGGGGGCTGCAGGGCTGCCCTCTATGGTTGTGCAGGTGGTGCACTGAGCAAGCCAGAGAGTGCTGGTAAAGGCAGCCCAGGGCTGCTCATGAAGCCGTGTACCTGGAGCTGGTGGCATTGCCTGGAGAAGGAAGCACGTTTTTCTTGACACAGTAGGCCAGTACAGGCTGTGTTCTCACAGGGCAGGTCCACTCTGAAGGGCAATCTTTTTCTAATTTTGCACACAGACATCAAACAGGCTTGCCCCCGAACTCCAGGCTGTCACTCTGTGCCTGCTTCTGCATCCCCTTGTTCCTCCTCCCTCACACTGCCCAATCTCACAGCTTCTCCTGCAGAGTATGGAAGTCCGGGGAGAAGGGAACTAGAGTGTATCATGCTTACACGTCAAGACCCAGATTCTCCCTTCAGTCACTCCAGCCCCACCTGGGTGCAAAGAGTGGGCTTGGGGCTTGCCAAGCCCCAGAAGCCTAGGAAACAGGCCCTTTCCTGCCTCTTGCCCCCTTCCCTGCCCACAGAGTTCAGCTGGAAGGGTTAGGCTAGGACAGCCCCTCTCTCCCAACCGGGGAGAGGGACCAGATCTGCTGCAGAGAGGGGTTATCCTTGAGGAAAGATACTCAGTCCCCCCACCAAACCCAGCCTACACACCCCACCCCAGCATATACACACACACACGCACACACACACACACACACACACACATACACACAACAAACTTGGTCTCTCTGCCTGGCCCGTTATTAATTGCCATGAAGGCTGAGCTGAATGGGTCCCATAAATATGTGCTCTGGCAGCTCCAAGGAGCCGGGGCTTGTGCTGGGACGCTGCAGCTTATCTCTCTTAGCCAGGCTTTCCCTGCACAGAACTCCACTGGCATCTAATGAGCCCTCCTCGGGGACTTCTGGGCCCGTGTGCCAGGCCCGGCGAGGGCAGACAGGCCCAGCCCTTACCGGCTCTGCCCTGCTAGCTTCCAACTGAGTTCAGGCTTTCCTCTTACCCTGCCGATGCCCGCAGCCAGGGTGGAGTGGAGCCACAGTCACAGGACAGGCCTCTGCAGCAGGCTGCCACGCCCCCTGGGCCTGAAGCCCCCTCCGCCTTTCTGCTTCAGACCTCACTTCCCTCACCCCTCAGCACTGCTGTGCCAAGGACTGCACAGGATGGCCTTGTCATTCTTCTTGCCTGCTTGGCGTGTTATCAGCGGGCAGGTGTGCAAGGCAGGGTCCCTGGTGGTCTTGCAGGTGGGTCACCTCTTCTCCTTCTCCCTCTTTCCCAAGCACCTACCTTCCTGACAGCCTCTCATCTCACACCCCCCGCCCCCGATTTTGCATTCACAGCCCCTGTGACCATCACAAGAGGAAAGAGTCTGAATGCTTATTTTTTCCACCTCTCTGTCCCACCAATAAATAGAGTAAAACACACAGTTAACGCTTACCGGACAGCTAATGCTCATCAAACACGTCCTGTGTGCCAGAAACCGTGTTCAGTACTTTCTAGGCATCATTGCATTCTTAGACCACTTTGGAGAAAGGTGTGTTCACTCTCCCCATTATGCAGATGAGGAAGCAGCGGCCCAGAGGTGTTAAGTGACTACCCAAGGTCACACAGCTTGCTAACAGACACCACAATATGCATGACAAATAGAGTACGTCTATTTGGACACTTTCCTGGGACATGGAGCTCCCAGCTCCTTGGGGTCATCCAGGACAAGTTCAGGCATCTCTAAATTGTTAGAAAATTCTTCCTGTGTTGGGCTGGAATATGCTGGCCTGCCGCTTGCGCTGCATCGATCCAGGTTTGCTGGCTGGGATTAGGGTGAGTCTGTGATAGTGTAGCCATGGGAGGCTGCCATGGGGTTGAACCCACCGCCTTGGCCCCATTAGCACCAGCATGTAAGGACTTGTAAGGAGCAAGAGGGGCCTCAGAGTAATCCCTTCTTCCCAGGACTCCCCCAGCTGTGGACCCCAGGGCTTCATCTCCTCTAGCTTTTGGCTGGGGCAAATAGTACTCCCAAACCCCTGGAGGTAATAAGTCCAGTGTCCCCATTCAGGATTCTGAACCCCCTTTGTTGGGGGTTCCCAGACTCCATTGGCACTAACGTACTTCCAGAATTACTCCGTTTCTTCCATTCTAAGATGCCCGTTTGCCCCTTGTTTTGAAATATATGAAGTTGAAATTCATCTGAGTTAGTCACCTACAGTCTTCGCCCGCACAAATGGTGACCACACTCACCTCACCAGAGGTGACTGCTCTCAGCTCCTCAGCCCTGCTCCATAGGAAATAGCTCAGGGCCCTGTCCTTGGGAATGTGGACATGGATCACCCCTCCCATCCCTAGGGGCAAGCCAGTTTGAGTTGGGTTAGGGACCTGAGGACCAGGGAGCCTCCAAAGGCCATCAGTGCCCTGATCCTTCTAGACATAGACAACACCCACATTTGGCAGTTCCAGTGCAGGCAGGAAGTGCTGACATTTGTAAGCTCCTATACTTGGTCTGCATCAGCATTAGTGTGGTACCTCAGCACTGGCCCCTTCGGACCAAGATGTTCCTCTGAGTGTTCAGGTCAGAACCAAAGATGGGAATAGCAGTATTAATTTTTACATTCTGCTCCCAAGTTCAGTTTTATAAGAAGTTGAAGAGTTTTGGACTGGACTGAATATTTTTCCCTCTTGTTCAGAAGACATTTAGTCCTCAGGGAAACTGCTCGCCAGCCCTCCCGAAAAGGGGGAGGCCCTCCGAGGCCCCTGATAGCCACAGCAAAAGGCAGAAACAGCTGCTTGGGAGCTGGGGTTGAGACCCCTCCAGGGGCCTGGGTAGCTTGAGGCATTAGGACCTTCTGGAGGGAAGCCAGTCGGCCCCCTCCCTCCCCGACCCCAGCCCTCCCCAGAAGTCCTCAGGCAGGAAGGCTCTGATTGATGAACTTGCCCCTCTGTAGCTGTCACCCGTCTTCAGTTCATTACAACCCCATCTGCCTCTCACTGAGGCTTCTCTGCCAGCCTCCCGGCTGTAGCTGGGAGAGAGAGCACACGCAACAAGAGCAGCTGGGCCTTGGAGAGGCCAATCAGGGTAATGGCAGGTCCCTCTTCAGGGGAACTGAGTGTTGGGACAGGGGTGGTGGAGGAGGTGGAACTCTAGGAGGCAGGTTAACCCTTAGCCTTCTGAATCTGGAGGCTGGGGCCCCAGCCAGCACCTCCTTCCACCCCCCAGGGGGCCCTCCCTGAAGTCCACCTGGACCACTCTGAGCTAGACTGAGACTCAGACAGCCTGGCCTTTTGGATCCCCACCCTTGAGCTTTCCTGATGCTAAGCCCTGGAGCTTTCAGATTGACAGTGTTCAGTTTGACCTCTGGCAACTGTTTTTAGTTGTCAATGTGCGCCCAGCACTAGAGCACCGTGGGCCATGACAGTCCCCTGCTGTTCCAGCATCTCCTGGCTGGGCCCCACCTCCCTGTGGAGCATGGGTCTCTGGTACTGCCTGACTCAGACGGCACTCAGGGAGTGTGCAAGTGAATGAGTGGGCCGAGACGCAGCATGACAGGCTCCAGAAATGCAGGCCCCCCTCATTCTAGTCCTGTCTCTGCCACTGGTCGGGAGACTTGGAGTGTCATTTCCTACTGGACTTTGGCTTCTTCACTGGCACAATAAGGATGTGACTACCTCCCTGCCCACCTCACAGGGTTAGCCCTGCCATGCTGTATTTAGCCTTCAATTTTATGTGTAATAAATTCAACAAATACTTATTGGCTCCTAGGAGATGGAAGACACACAAATGCCCCACAGCCCTGGACTCTGGGAACTTCTAGTGAGGGAGACACACGGAAACCCACATAACTGTGAGCTGAGGTTGGCTGGACAGGACACATGCAAACAGCTGCTGGAGGTGGAGGTTGAATGGCACTTGGTGGGGGAGGCAGCCTTTGCCCCTGCTGAATGGGCTGAGAAGGAGGGAAGGGCAGCCCAGGCCAGGGAAGGGGGTGTCAGCACGAGGAAAGGTGTGGAGTCAGGAAAGGGCCAGTTATGCTTGGGGAGCAGTAAGAAGAAGTCCCGGAACAGGCCCGTGGACATAAGGTAAAAACTTAGGTTGATTAGAGCCTCAATATAAAGGACCCCAGATACCCCAGTCAGTAGTTTGGATTTTTTCCTCTTAGGCAGTGGAGAGGGGTAGAGGGCTTTGGGGCCAGGGAAGGATGCAGTCATGGCTGAGCTTTTGGAAAGGGTCTCTGGTGACTGCAGAAAGGATGGATGGTGGTGGCAGAGTGAGGTGTGCAAGTATTCTCTGCCCCCCAATTACCACCACAGACTGTCTAAATCTGTAACTCCCTGTTCTAGAAAAGGCATCTTGTCCCACTTCTCATTTCCCTGCATTATTTTTTCCTGAGGTTTCAGAAAGCATCTCCTTTGAGGCTCCCACCATCCCCCGCCCCTATTCCTGGCCAGGCTCTGAATTTTAACCATTCTATTTTCTTTACCGATTTTATGATAAACAGCCCAATGTTTTCCGATGCCTTTCCTAAGTGTGTCAGGCTGTCCCTCGAGGCGCTGATGCGTCCCTTCACTCCGAGGTGCCCAATCTCATCCCCACCTGGATATGTGATTGTCCCCGCATCCCACTGGTTCCTTCCAAGTGGCCGGCACATCTCCAGCCCCCACCCCCGGATCCATAAGATTTGGGGGCGAGTGTCCATCATCTCAGGCTGAATCTGGGTCACGCTGGCTCATAAACTAGCCCATGGAACAGGCCCCCTCAACTCAACCTAAGGACATCTGTCCTGATTTTTCACATTTTTTCCACATCTGGAAGGGCTGGCTGCCCTTACCAACCACTAAAATACCATTAGTCTGCCGAGCACAACTCCCCATCGTCCTGGGATCCCCCAGTCCCGCTCCCCAGCTGCTCTACCCCAATTCAGTCTTTTGTTGCTGATATAGAAATAAGTTTATTTAAACCTCTCTGAGCTGGGGGCTTTCTTGAATTGTCTCCTGTTCCTGGTGTTCAGAAGAATCTTGCCAGCCTGACAAGCATGCCCATCTCCATTGCCCCCAAAATGTTACCACCACCGCCATGCACATCAGAACCAACAGTTAAACTCATAGGATGGTCAGACCAGGTTAGCTGAAACATTAGACTCAGTGGTCTTTTAAGGGTCTTTCCCCTGCCCTGACTTCCAGGTCCATTGGCTCTGTTCTGAGGGTAGTGATCACCACCTACACTGGACGCCAAGGGTAGGGCAGGTATAGACACTGCCATGGGCTACTTTGCTTGGGACCAAGGAGTGAGGCTTGGGGATCTATAGGATTCCTTTTGCTCTAAACTCCAGGATCCTGGAGGCTCCCCGCCAGCTTGGACTGGCAGAGGGAAGAGGTCCTTTCAGCCGAGAAAGCCAATAATTCCTGGCCTGGTGCCTGAAGAGCCCCCATCGTCCGCTCCCTGCGCGGGCGGCCAGGAGAGGGCCCCTCGGGGCTAGACTCACTCTGCTGCCGGCCTGCGTCCTCTGAGGCTCTTCAGGGAAGCATGGCTGACCACCCGCTCCATGCCCAATCTTTCCATCCAGGCTGCTCATTGCTCTTTTTATGGCTTGGAGATGGTGGTTTATGGAGCAGGAGAAAGACAGCAGTGGAACTGAAGGAAGGGCAGGCTGGCTGGGGGCGGGGTGGATGGTGCTTATAACCTCTGGTTAAGCCCAAAGACATTGTGTAAATTACGGCCTGTGTCCTCCTTCATCCCCACTTTGCATTCTTGATCAGATCATCGCTTTCTGCTGGGAGAGGGCTGAGTGCTGATCCCCCCCCAACCCCCGCCACGGGGTCCAGGCCCCTCCGGCCTCTTGGGTCTTGTTCCAGGGAGCAAGGAGTCTTCACAACCACAGGCGCCAAGAGTCTGCTCATTTTTCAAGTTGATCCTGACTCACAAACGTATTGGGGTTCGTGGCATCAGACAAGGCTTTGCTCCACATCCCGGTAACCCTAGAAAACTGCCACAAGTTGAGGCCATTCAGTGGGTCTTAAGGAACAGGAAGAAAGCTTCACTGATGGGAAGACGCCCATCATAATGGGCTTTTACTGAGTGGAGCTGTGTGGGAAAGGATTTGACCTGCGTCTGCCCAGTAGCAGGGTTTCGAGTGTTCCCCATGCCCAGTGGCATTTGCCCTGGGGCTGGCTAGCTGGAGGAGACTGAGCCCTGAGGTGACACCCACCCCACACCCCCACAGAGGCAGGGACTTGGTTAAGCAGGCCCGTGCATAGCTGGGGCCCACTTTCACCCTTGTGCACTGGAAATGTAATGATTTATGCCAGGCAAGTGGCATCACACCTCCACTTTGTTATCATCCAGAAGTGCCGACCAGGCAGCTCTCTGCATGTGGCATGAGTTTGGACACCAAGGAGAGTGCCTGAAATTGACACAGACATTGTCAACCCAAGACAGTCAGGGAAATTGCCAAGGAAAGGCCACATTCTCTCGGCTGAAGTTCTGAGTCTGCGTGTCGAGGGATTAGCTGCCCTGGGCTGCACCCTGGCTGGGTGTCAGAGGGCAAGCAGGAGGGCAGGTCCCTTCGGCCTTGGTGTGGTCCCTGCCTTCAGGCAGCCCACATTCCCATCACAGGATGGAGAACCTAAAACAAAAGGAGTTCATGGGGACGGGGAGACTGGGCGGAAGGGTTACTCTGTGGGGTGCAGGCTGTGGGTGCCGATGGGGAGACAGAGTGGGGAGACCTTTGAGGGCCTGTGGGGACAGAAGGGCTTCTGTGGAAGGAGGACTTAAGGCCCCTTGGACATGGAGTGACGAAGGGGGCACATTCCAGGAAGAGGGCAGGGGAGCAGAGGTGGGGAGAGCATGTTGTAATTGGGGCTAGTGAGGACGGGGCTGGTGGGATTGAATCACAGAAGACGTTAAGGGAAGAGGAAGGGGTGGGCTGGAACAGATGGGAAGGAACAGACCCCAAGGGCTTTGAAAGGCGTGGAGAGCGTTTGCTTTCCATACAGTGGAAATAGTGAGCCTCTAAAGGTTTTGGAGTGATGGCATGACTCGATGAGAGTGGGAGGAAGACTGTCGTGAAACAGGAAATGAGTGGGCAAGGCTGTGGATTTGGGTTGGAGCTTGAGTCTGCGGTGGGACTGGAGACTCACTTGTGGACAGGGCAGAGTTGCAGACAGTGGGTCATGGAAAGCCACCACCCATAATCAATCTGTACCCCTTCTGTTCCATCCAGACCCGAAAGGGGTCAGTGGGGTCAGCTGGGGCGAGTGATGTGACAGGAGGAAAGGTCTCCAGGAGAGAATGTCACCATGAGGCAAAGAGGCTGGGAGCCCCTGTGTCTGAGGTGGCGGAAGGGACCCATCACATCAGAGATCAGTGGTGTGATTGGGGAGTGGGGAGACCATCAAACTCAAAGGGTGAGCATCTCAGCCACACTCCTCATAGCACAGGAGGCCCCTGGTGTCCTCGAAGGAGGACAATCTGGCCTATAAAGTGCGACAAGAGTCAGGACAATTTGGATATTTTTTGGAAGGCTGCTCTTGAAGGTTCCATGTTCCTCTGACAGCTGTATTTGACAGAACCACTGCAGGAGCCAGTATGGACCACCCAATAGCTCCCGCCCTCCAGCCCCAGCTTCCCAGCTTCCCAGCTTCCCAGCTTCCATGGGTCCACAGCTGAGGGTCTGGGCATGGGAGCAAGAGGCAAGTGGCCACCCTTTGGAGCGGTCAACCTGGACTCCCCAAGCAGAAAAGCAGCTCAGATCTCTAACTGAATAAGGTGGGGAAATAATGGAATTTCTCCAGAACCATCGGTTATGTTTCAGAGCAAAATCATAACGAGAAAGCCGTTAGTAGTAATAAACACAGCCCAGAGGATCTGTCAGGGGCCTCACAGAGGACGCCGGGAGAGGGGGAGTCATCCCATTTGCATTTTTGTTAGCTAGCAGGATGTCACCAACACCCCCCTTTCCTCCCCCCAGAAGAAGTCAAGATTCACGAAAGCACATTAATCTGAAGGATTTTTCTCCAGTGTCGTGATGCCAAGGACAATGCGGCCAGTAATAACTTTGCCTCTTCCAAGTGGCTCTTTATATTTCCTTAAAAACTGAGTGTTATCAAGGTAATTTTCACATTCCATCCCTTCTTCCTTTGCATACCCCGAGGAGCCCGATAACGGATGACCTCTGTGTGTGTCTCTCCTGGCTTGTCTCTGCTTCCTGCCCATCCCATCAGTCTGGCTTTCAGTCTCCCCCAGCCCACCCCCCAAAAGATCCAGGGTCTCAGCCATTGATCTAGTTTCATCACAGGGCCCCAAACTGACAGTGTCAGCGACTACATAAGGAGTCCTTATTGTGGGCCAGCGCTGTGTTGACTGATTTCAAACATCAGGCATTACCTTATTACCTTATTTCACAAACGAGGTGTTATTACCTTATTTCACAAACGAGGAGACTGAGACCAAGGAGAACAAATCAACTACTCAGATTCGCTCGGCTGGTGTAAAGCAGAACTGGAATTCACACCTGTGGTTTTCCCACCTCCGTCCTGGAAAAGTACAGTTGACCCTAAAACAACGCGGGGATTAGGGGCGCCGGCCCTCCCCGCAGTCAAAAATCTGAGTATAACTTATAGTCAGCCCTCCATATCCACGAATGCTCGTGGGTTCATTCCAACCTCCGATCGTATAGTTTTGTAGTATTTACTATTGAAAAAAATCCTCATTCAAGTGGACCCAAGCAGGCCAAACCCATGTTGTTCAAGGGTCATCTGTGGGTGCCCAATAAGTGGGTTGGTTAATTTCTCCTGCCGCTCTCTTGGGTGTAATCCAGCAGCCCCCAGCCTTGCCCATATCGCTGTGTCCTTCTTACAGATAGGAGTAACTGAGACTGACAGGCAGGGCTGATTTATTCGAGAGCAGGCAGGGGAAGAGAGAGACAAGCCTGTGTTCCCCCTGCCAACACCGCCCCACAAGGTCTCCAGTGGTCCCATTGCTCAGGGAGGAACAACTGAGACAGCAGTGAGTGAATTTTCAAACACACTAAGGGTTACCCCGAAGCCAGGAGCTTCCCACAGCCTCAGCATGTATCAGTAACCCGCCGCCAGGTCCCCCACGGAGCGTGGCAATGAGGGAACATGTCGGTCTGATGCCTAGTTGTCCTGGCGCCTCCCAGAATTCCGGGGCCTATCTGGCCTACCCCTCACTTGACATTTGGGGAAACTGAGCTCCAGAAAAGGGAAGACACTTGTTCTTGGGCACATGATTGGCAGAGCCATTGCCTCCTCCCGACCAAAACCATTTCTCTTCCTGATCCGCCGTCATGTCCAACATAGTTTTTTCCTGTTCCTCCGATTAATCTGATTTAGCAAAACAGAAGAGAGGCAAGTGCATCAGGACTGTCTGATGCTGAGGTGAATATATTCTGGCAAATGACAGGCGGCTACAAGAACTGCCTTCTCGGGGGATATGGCACGCGATAAACTCCCAGGGGTTAACAATTCATCATAACTCTTTGTATTTTCTCTTCTTCAAATGAGCACACTTGGGTTGTGAAAGTGTACCAGGTGCCTCATTCTAGTAAGTCCTCACCAAAACCTTGTGAGGTTGCCCAGGCAGGAGTTCTTATCTCTATAGTACAGACGAGGAAACTGAGGCTGGAGGCGGCGATTTGCTGAGTTCACACGGTAAAGGGAAAGGATCAGAAATCGGGAGACAATGTAGGAGTCAGAGAGCAAGAGCCCCGGGCTCTGTCACTGCTGTCCTCACTTGATTTCCACCCTAGGAGACTGTTTCTGCCTGTCTCCTGGGCACCTAGACAGTTTCCGGTACCCCCCCACCCACCAAGTCCAGACATGAGCCCCAGAAGAGTGGTGGGGAGGCTCTCCTCCCCCTGTGTCCCCCTGTTTCTGTCTTCCCAGCTGGTGACCGCTCCCTCCAGAGGGCAGCAGCCTGGACCCATTCTCCCCACACCCCCTGCTCCCCTCCCATGGGCACCCCAGCCAGGAACCCAGAGTGAGCATCTTGGAGGATGGTGCTCCCCAGGCTGGGACCGACTCCCCTTGTGCCTTTCCCACCTGCAGCCAGGCGCTTCACGGATCCGGCTCCTTCGGGCAGGGCATCAACTCCTCAGAATAAAAATCAGAAGCGCCGGCTCAGGGCTCAGAGCCAGGGGAGGGCCGCTCTCCCCGGCTCTCTCCCTTCCTTTGCCTTTCTCTTTCTCCGATGTCTTTCGTTCCCTGCTTGTGGCTTTGTTTGTTAGACCCATGTCAAGCCTGATGAACTAAATGATGCAAGGCTGGAGATATAACAGCTCCTTTTATCTGTTATTTCAAAACCCAATTTGTTCCTGCTGTCTCCTGAGGGCTGCACTATAAACCCAGCCTCTCTCCCTCAGGAACTTGCATATTCAAGGCCCCTCTGCTAAGCCAGCTTTCGCCTTCCCTTCTTTCCCCTCTTCTCTCTCCTTCCTCTCCCCGTCCCCGTGTCTCTCTTGGTCTCTCTCTCTCTTTCTCTTTCCCCCTTTTATCCCTTGCTCTGACTCTTTGGTCTCTGTCTATCCCTCCATCTCCCTGTCTCTCTGTTTCTTTCTCTCTTTCTCCCTCTGCGGCTCGCCTCCCACCCATCTTCCCTCTTCTCTCTCCTTGGGGACAGGCTGTCTGTGTTTGCCTTCATCCTGTTAAGCAGCAGAAAAGCAGGGGTGTGCTTGCTGGGGGCGCAGTGGGCAGGGAGCAGGTTGGCTTCAACCCTTTCTTTGCTGCCTGGTCCTGGCTGGGGAGTCAGGGCCTCTCTTTTAACTGGAACCCCTGGGGTTCTGGGAAGGGGGTCCATCCCTCCCCCAAAGCAGACCAGGACTTTCTGCTCCTTAGCGCTGTGGAGCACCCATCCCACCCTCTTGGATGTTAAGTGATCAGATGGGGTGAGCTTCCTCCTGGCTCCTCACCTCCAAAGTCATGGGTGCAGGGGGCTGAGGCTCCCTCACCAACCAGCAGTTCACGGCTCTCCTGGGTCTGCACTGGGGACCCCTTAACCAGCCCTGAATCAGCCCAGACCCTGGAACAGAAAGCAGCTCCTTCCCTACACCTCACTTGGCAAGTTCAGCGTGACTGGGTTATTCAGTGCGTGTGCTGAGCAGCCGGGGACGCTGCGGGCAGTGCCTGTGTGGGCCAGTGACTTGACCGTGGTCCAGAATGTCCTGCCCACCCCAGCCTCCCAGGCCCAGAGCTACAGACCCCCGGGGACTGACAGAGGAGTGGGCGCTGCTCTGATTCGCCTGCACAACCACGCACATGCTGTTGGGATGACTTGATATGGTCTCCCTACCCTAAGAGGATCCCCCCAAGTATTCCCCCAAGAGATCAGGGAGCAGGGATGACCTCAGTTCACCCTTCCCTGCCCGCTTTGAACAGAGAAAGGAGAGGAAGGACCTGAGATGGGCCGGAGAAGACCCTTTCAGGAAGGCATGCCGCCTCCTACCTTCTGCAAGTTGTGCCTACTGGGGTTCCAGCTCAGAAATTCCCAGCAGCCCGGCTTGGTGCTCACCTCAAGTTCCCAGGTGCCTTCTAACTGCTTGGGCCTCACTGGGGGTGGGGGTCACAGGCCCCGACAGGAAGGGCCTGCCCAGGATGACACCGCAGATCAGGCTGCTGCTGGGCCTGCAACAGGGTGTTCTGCTAGTGTCCCTCGGCCAGTGCACACCTGGGATGGGTGGTCTCCGTCATGTACCCCGCTGTTTCCACCTCAACACCTGGCGCTTGGGGCCTCGGGTCCCTCCCAGGGATGCCCAGCCCAACGCCCTCCCCCTGGTGGTCAGCAGGAGGATAAGGATAGGGCCCCTCCTCGGCCAAGTCCAGCCAGAGCTCTGCTCCCCCTGCACACAATTCTCATGCAGCTGACGGTCCCCTTGGAAATAGACAGTCATCAGGCTCTTATGGATCTTTCAAACCCCCTTTTCTCCCTAATAATCCCTTCTCTGGGGCGGTATTGATTCCTAGCTGCCGGCAGCCTCTTGGTATGCCGAGGCCCGGTTTGGGGTGGATAAATCGCTGTGCTGTCATTTTCACGCAGCAATTACCTGCTCTGATTCCTCTCCTCCCGGGCCCCCCGCACCAACCACATCGCCACCCGCTTATTGACAATACACTCAAGGCCAGGCCAGCCAGGCAGGGAGTCCGCGGACCTGTGAGCCACAGAGAGTCAGCAGGAGAGGAAACTTTAGGAAGGCAGGCCTGGGGCCCGGCTCTGGGCTGGAGGACAGGTGGGAGGCAGGTCCCCAGAGCTGCAGCTCCTGGGAGGAAACCCCTGCACCCCAGACACGGAGGAGGGTGTACCCCTGGGAATATGCACGTGGTGTGGCCCAGCATTTCAGGAGACTCTCATGTACCTGTGAACCGAGTGCTCCCAGCAAGAGTTGCTTCACCCAGCTTCCTCCCTGAGCTTTCCCAGCCCTGGTTACTTGGGGGCTTTGGAGCCCAGACCCAGCTCAGCCTTTTATTGGGTTGGCCAAAAAGCTCATTCGGGTTTTTCCGTAACATCTTACAGAAAAACCGAATACATCAGGACTCAGGAAACATGTTCTTGTAAAGGACCTGTTGGTAAATATCTCAGGCTTTGTAGACCACACGGTCTCAACTTTGTTGTAGCACAAAAGCAGCCACAGACAACGTATAAATGAATGAGCACGGCTGTGGATGCTGAAATGTGAATTTCATGTAGTTTTCACATGTCATGAACTATTGTTCTTTTTTGATTTTTTTCCCAAGTACTTATTTTTTTTAATTTTTAAAAAATTTTTATTGGAGTATAGTCGATTTACAATGTTGTGTTACTTTCTGCTGTACAGCAAAGTGAATCAGTTTTATGTGTACATATATCCACTCTTTGTTAGATTCTTTTTCCGTATAGGCCATTACAAAGTATTGAGAAGAGTTCCCTGTGCTATACAGTAGGTCCTTATTAGTTATCTATTTTGTATATAGTAGTATGTATATGTAAATCCCAACCTCCCAATCTATCCCTCTCCCCCCTTTCCCCCCTGGTAACCATAAGTTTGTTTTCTACATCTGTGAATCTATTTCTGTTTTGTAAATAAGTTCATTTGTACTTTTTTTTCAGATTCCACATATAAGCGATATCATATGATACTTCGCTTTCTCTGTCTGATTTACTTCACTTAGTGTGATAATCTCTAGGTCCATCCATGTGCTGCAAATGGCATTATTTCATTCTTTTTTATGGTGGAGTAATATTCCATTGTATGTACCAAATACTTAAAAATGTAAAAACCATTCTTAGTTGGTGAGCTGTACAAAAACAGGCAGCGAGCCCGAGTTGGTCCATAGGTCACAGTTTGCTGACCCCTGATTTCGATCTAAAAAGGGCTGTAACAATTTTTCACTCACTCCTCCTCCTCTCCCCATTTTCCGATGAGGAAACCAAGGCTCTGAAAGGAAGGATCTTGGTCACGTGAAGGAGGAGGGCCCCCTTGAGGGATCTCTCAGTGTACGAAGACCCTCTTGGGAGCTTCCATGTAGTTTTCTTGGGGATAGAGAGGTGGGCTCAGTGATTCACAGGGGGTAATCTGGGCATCACGGCCTGGGGTTGGGCCTCAGCTCCATCAACTCCATGTGGCCTTGGGCAAGTTATTTCATTTCTCCAGAGCCTCAGTTTCCCCATATGGAAAATGAGGAAGCATGGGAGAGAGGATGAAATAGTCTCAGGGATCTTCCAGCTCTGATGATGATTCATTTGTGGCTGTGATTTCCCACCCTCGTTGCTCTGTCTTTGGGATCAGGAGGCCCCACCTCCTACAGCAGGACTCAGCCGGGCCTCCCTACCTGCCCAGCGGGTGTCAGCTCTCTGGGGCCCCCTCTGCCCCCCAAGTCTTGTCCCTGGAGCAGCCTTGCTCTGGGCTTTGCAGGGAGGCTGGGCTCAGCAGGCGCCCCCCTGGGCAGGAGGCCAAGGAGATAAGGCCCGCCAAGGCCTGGCCACGGACACCTGGCGTGAAATTGAAAAGCGCCAGACTCCTGCCTCCACAGCTCAGTGCCTGAGTGAGAGAGGGCTGGGATGGTGAATGAAACTGAACCTCCCCGGCCTGCCCGCTGGGCTGGGCTCCAAGCTGCCACACTTCAGTTCCTCACCCCTCCTCCAAGCAAAAGTGCAGGAAGAGCAGGTTCTTGTACTTCTGGCTTCTTTGAGGATGCTGGTGGCTCTGGACAGAGAGCCCTTTTTCGGGGTAGGGGGCTTGGAGGGGCCTTGTGAACTCTTGGTTTTGGAGGGAAAGGGGGAGTCTTGGGAAGGGGGTTTGGGGGAGTGTGTAGACTTTGCCCTGTGGAATTACGCCCATCCAGAACCTCTCAGGACAGCCTAATGCACAGACTCCTGGAATGCCCCTCCCGTAGTCCCATTCAACAGGTCAGGGCACTGAGGCCCAGAGAGCTAAGCACCTGGCACTGGGTGCCCAGGGAGTCAGGCGGAGGCCCAGGCCCTGACTCCTGCGACAGGGCTCTCACTTCTTCAGGCCAGAATTTGTCACCCTCGGGGCCTCCTGCCTTGCAGAACTCTGTCATCCAAAGAGCCCTGAAAGAAACGTAGCTATGGCAGACTTGAGGACAGGGCCAGGGGCAAGCTCCTTATTCCTTCTTCTTGCTGTCAGAGCGCCGACAGGGTAGCACAGGTGTTGGCGATGATCCCTCCAGGGTCCAGCCCCAGGAGGACTGGCCTCCTGCATGCTGTCCATGCCGGCTGACTACATGCCAGGTGATTTCCTACAGAAACACCCAGTTCCTCATAGATGATTCAGGTTATGACAGTGTGAGCAAACAGCGGGGAAAACCACCATCTTTTTTCCGATCAGTAACCTGAATTTTACCAAATCCTTGCACTTTTCTGGACTACTCTAGCAGGGGAAAAGGTTCTCTCATCTCATTTGACAGATGGAAAATTAGGGCCCCAGAGGGATACTCTGATTACCCTCAGGCCCTATAGCAGTTTAGGGGCCGAGGTGGAACTGGACCTCCCAGCATCCTATTCCCAGCCACCACCACCCGCCCCCCCATGCTGCGGGGAGGGAGGGTCCAGGGCTGCTGGGAGCTGCTACTTGCAAGTGACTCAGTCCTTCCAAAGTTGCTGAGTACTGAGGGCAGAGAGAAGACTGGTGGATGCGATCCTCGGGCTTCTTAGAGGGCTGAGAAGGCGAAAACGGCGAGAAGAAGCAAATTGGAGGCAAGAGCAGGCTGCCTCCTCTGTCCCTATAACCCTGTCCTGCTTTAAAGGGCCAGCCTTCTCCGTATGGGGTGGGGGTGGGGTGAGGAGGCAGGTCTCAGCTTTTAATCAAAGTTGCATTAGATGAAGCCTTTATTATTCGCCTGGCTTTATTATAGCTATTTTTACTCTAAGGTTAGAAGTTAATTTTCCTGGTTTTTACTGAACTCCGGTCTGCATGGCTGCCATAGGCCCAGGCAGAATGGATGAGCGTAGAGGAAAAAAAGGAGGTGCGGGGAGAAATCAAATCGAATAAACTCACTTCATCCAGCAGACCAAGCGAATAGAAGGAAAACAACTTTAATAACAGGGGAAGGTTCCAGAGGTGAGAGCAGGCTGGTGAAATCAGGCCTAATCAGCCCGAGCAGAAGGAGTTCCAATCACCCCCGGCTCTACCTAGGGGAGGGCAGAGTGGAGAGGCTGGGAGATGGGGCAGGCTGGGGGCTGGCCAGTGGGCAATCAGGGCCCTGTGAGCAGAGCCCGCCCCGTGCCCCTGGCAGGGGGGTTAACCGGTTAGTGACCAGTTGAGGGAGAGGAGCGGCACACCCACTCCAGGCCCAGGGCCGTGGGCACACCGCCCTGGGGAGCACTGCCCCAACCCCGAACCCCCCTCCCACCTTCCGGCGTGAAGTCGGGGTCACCAGTGCCGCAGACAAGCCCACAAGGCAGAGAACGTTGGGCACAGCTGCCTGGGGGAAGAAGATGGTGCTTCTTTTTCTTATTCTCTCCACCTACACAGGGAGTCATATCATTTTAAGCTGACTTCTCAGCCAGCCTATCAATGATGTTCCAATTTCTTCATAGTTTGGGAGTCATTTTATGGCTAGATTGAGAGGTTAGTGGGTGGCCCGCGGCTGGGGTCTGGTATCCGTTTGTGACTGGTGCACTATGGGGCCTGAGGTCAGCCTGGGGCCTGGGTCAAGGCTACTTCCTCTCACCATAGCAGTGGAAGAGAACGAGCCACATCTGCCCTGTAAGTTAACTGTCACGGAAGACACTCACGGCCACTAAACAATGGTGCTTTAGCCCAAAAGCACCAGATGCAATAGTTTGAGAGAGACAGCACTTCTAGCCCAGCCTTTCCTGGCGATTGATCGTTTAATCTCTCTAGTTCCTGCCAGAAGGAGGGATGAGGGCTGCACAGCGAGGTGGCACGGAAGAGGCATGGGTGCTCCCAGGCTGTATTCTCATATCCCGAGAGGAAACAGCTGCCGGAGGGGGAAGGAGGAGTGACTGGGAGGGGATGATGGGGCGGCTGTCCCTGACTGAGAGGGCAGGGCTGGAGAGGAGCCCACTAGGCTGCTCTCATCTACCTGGTGTTTCAATAGACGCACCTCGAGGCGGTTCCCATCTTCCGCTCTCAGTGAGCACGCGTCGCGTCTCCTGGCTGCGGGCTGCAGGTGGGCGATTTCTGTTTGCGCCGCAGGGGGACCTGGCTCTTATTCTCTAAGAATCGTTACACTTTTAGCCCAGTAAGAGTTAGATACCACGTACCATCTTCCTATTCGTTCATTCATTTGTTCAAGAAATAGTTCGTGAGGGCCTATTGTGTGTCAGGCCCTGTTCTCAGAGCTGCGGACTCAGCGGAATAAAACTGACAAAGTCCCTGCTGTTGGCAGCTTCATCTAGTGGGGGAGACAAACGAACAGCACATAAGTCTATGTCTGCTGGTGATAAAGTCCCTGAAGAAAAATAAAGCAGGCAAGGGGCTAGAGCAGGACTCATGGCCAGGGAAGGCGTCTCCAAGGACATTGGGGCAGAGACCTTGAGGGAGTGAAGCACACGCTCTCCTGGGGATGGCAACTCTCCAGACAGAGGGCAAAGTGATTGCAGAGGCCACCTCCCACCCCACAGTGAGGGCAGTGCCAGGAGGGCATCCGGGAGGTACGGACACCAAAGGAAGCAACAGGGCCAACCCTGGGTGAGGTCAAAAGTGGAGGGGTTTGGAGTCATGTATAACAAGGGTGTCCAAGCTGGCCTGTCTGACGTTTCCCCTCTGACCTGCTGGCCTCAGGCCCCAGGCAGGGAAGTCCCAGTTCTTCAACTTATATCCCAGCTCGGTGTCTTATCTCAAATCCATCCCCACCTCTTCTTCATCGCTGCCCACAGCCTTCTCACAAATGCCTCTTCTCCATGTTTATGTCAGCCACCTGTCTCAGTCCAAAGCGTCTCCCCCTCTATTTTTAGAGCTTGGGGAGACACAAATGGAAGAAACGGAGGGATTTGTTCATGCAGAAAATACATTTTGAATGGCTGCCACGTACCAGGCAAAGGGGTACAGTGGTACTGGGGGTACTGTGGTAAGCAAGGCAGTCATGGGGTTTCAATGCTATGCAAGCACTTTTAATGCAGTGCAATAAATGCTGTGATGGTAGCAGTACAGGGACGGGGCTCTAGGAGCCCATAGAGTCGGCACCCAACCCAGGTTCAGGAGTTAGGGAGGGCTTCCTGGAGGAGGTGATAACCAAGTTGAGACTGAAAATGCATAGGAGTTTGCCAATGTGTCCCCTGCACCTCGAACACTGCTTGATACATATTAGGTGCTCAGTAATTATTTGTTGAATGAATGAGTGAATGAGGAGGAAGAATGTTCCAGGCAGGAGAACAGCATGAGCAAAGGCCAGTAGGTACCAGATCCAGGCGGTGGCGGTGGAGCTGGGAGCCGGAACTCAGGCTCAGCATCTGCCCATCTGTCACTGATGCCCTCAGACTTCCTAGACAGCGTGCCCCTCGAGGGTACTTGTCAGTGTCGCTTCACCACCCAGCAGAGTCTGAACATAGGAGGCACTCAGTCCATATTTGTTGAATGTGTGAAAGGGAGAAATTTTGGAGCTGGTGTTTCCCAGCCATCTCACTAGATAGGAGAATGGGGAAAGTGCCCAGAGAGGCGTGCCCAAGATGGCATTCATTCCACAAATATTTATTCAGTACTAGCCACACACTGGGCCCTGGAGGTACAACAGTGAGCAGAACCAGATGTGGCCCCTACCCTCAAAGGGCTTACCATCTAGTGGGGGGACAGATGGTAATCAACGGGTCACATAATTACCAAGTTAGATTGGAGCCCCCAGGAAAAGCCCGGGAGGCTCTGAGCAAATAGAGCCAAAGAACTGACCCAGACTGGGGGGTGAGGGGGTCAGAGAATGTCCTGGAGGGAATGGGACTTGGTTGAGATATGAAGGCTGAGTTGGCATTCCCTGGGGGTGAAGATGAGAAAAGATGGTGGATGGACACCACGGGCTAAGGCTCAGAGGCAGGAGGCACCTACTTTATTTGAGGAGGTGAAAAAAGGCCAGAGTGGCTGGAG
Organism: Balaenoptera ricei; assembly: GCF_028023285.1. NCBI lineage: Eukaryota > Metazoa > Chordata > Mammalia > Artiodactyla > Balaenopteridae > Balaenoptera > Balaenoptera ricei. The sequence continues at coordinate 63,047,844 of NC_082654.1, read as the reverse complement.
CGTGGACAGAAGGAGGTGAGCGGAGGGAAGCAGAGCTGGAGAGGTGGGCAGGGCCAGGCCATCCAGGGCCATGGAAGGGATTCTCTGATATTTGTCTTAAGGTCGGCAGGAGGCCACTGGGGAGTTATTGGAGCACAGGGTTCAGGGTTGTGGCACACAATCCGATGTGTGTTTCTAGGGGAGTCCGCATTGCAGGGGCCCAGTTAGGAGGCCACGGCACTGGTCCAGGTGAGAGCTGGCGGTAGGCAGGGAGGGAGAGCAGCGGACTGATGTTTGAGAGAAGAAATTGCAAGGAGGACTCTGGTTTCTGGCTTAGCACCTGGTTGCAGAGGGAATGTATAGCCATCACAGAGCCAGGGATGCGGTTTCCAGGGGAGACTGAGAGTTTGCTCTTGAACGCGTGGCATCTGAAAGTGTCTTGGTGACATCATGTGGAGGTGTCAAGTGAGCAGTGGCTTGTTGAGAACCCAGAGGGGCTTCCAGGGAGGTTGGGGGTCCCTTGGCTGCTGAAGCCAGGGTTAAGGAGCAGCTCGGCCTGTTTGAACCCTGCCACTAATGGGAGCCAGAAGAGAGGCCCAGTGGGGTGGGGTCGGTCGGAGGCTGGCCATGCGCTCCAGCCTGCCTGCAGCCTGTCAACTGCATGGTGACAGAGTGTACTTCTTGGCACCACAGTAGATTTGGGCTCAGCAGTTGGCTCTAAGTGCTTTTTGCCCTGACGCTTGGAGACGAGCAGTGTGGACAGCAGGAGGGCTGGGGTGGGGGAGGGAGCCCAGGAGACGGGAGCCACAGCCCGCTGGGGCCTGCTGCTTGCCTGAATAAATACATGTTTACCCAACAGCTACACACGAGCCTCACATCACACACTGCCATCCTGGCGGGGGTGGGGGTGTTACGGGGCAGGAAGGGGAGAGTGTGTCTGTGTGTGGGTTGGTGACGGCCTGTGGGTTTGTGCACTAAAGTCCAGTGGCCTCGGAGGACAGGAATATTTCAAAGTCCATGTGGGATGGACAAAGCCTGAAGACATCTCCCTTCTATTTCTTCCTTCATTTAGCAAAGATCTTGGCCAGAAGTACCAACTCTTCTCCAAGTGGGAGTACTGGGAAACAGGGGAAGCAGAATCTGGGACAGGCATTGAGGTGCGCTGGGAAGAGGCAACATAGAGCCCCTGACTTAGGGAACCAGAGGAAAATATAATTAATAAGTATGTGCAACCTCCTTGTAGATTTCTGGGGGTGTGTCAAGTCTGGCAAAGGAGCGTACTATGTATTCGCTCACAGAGACACAAGGAAGAAGGAAGTAGTGCAATCCCCAGGATAGTACTTAGTGGTTGTCATTTCATTGTTTAGGGAGAACAAGGGAACTACTTTTATAAAATGAAGACTTCATTTAAGATCGGTGTTGAACTGCCCCTTATTAGATTGCAAGGCCTGAAGAGGCCGCTGCCTTTGCCACATCTGTTGGATGTAGCCTAAGCTCAGACAAAGTCCTGTGAGAGTTCTCCTTGAGAAACCAGCTCTGAGCCTGGCTAGGCCGCCTCTTTGCTGGCTGGAGGGAAGTGACAGCCTGCCTGCAATCACCATAATTGATAGCTTGTGAGGCAGAGACAGTAAATAATTGTTCCCCAAGTTTCAAGAGCTAGCGTAATTAGTACAGTTAACAATCTTAGGTGATTAATTGGTTCATTCAGTACCAGTGTGAATGGGGGAGAACATGAGCGGGAGAGGGGGCTGGAGCCCCCCAAACACCCAGCCATGGGCTACAGCCCACTTCTCGTCAGCCAGGATCTGGCCTCTGAAACAGCATCCGATAGTCAAGTGGCATTAACCTCTGAGAACTAGGACTCCCGGGGCCAGGGCAGAGGGCAGGTCATAGAGCAGGGGCCCGCAGAGTTTGGCCACATTAACAAAGACTCAAGGGAGGAAAGAATTGGATTTGACTTCCATGTTGTTTCACGTTAGCCAAAGGTCAGAAAGCTGTTGTACATGGAGATAAGACTGGCCTATTGATTCATATAGGTGGGGAAGAAGCAACTGATTCATGGAGCTCTAGACTCCCTGGGTTAGAGGGATCCCAGGAGGCCATGTAACCAACCTCTTGGCCACTGAGCTGAACTGCTCTTGGGCATCCCTGTCAGAGGAGACTGGATCGTATTTTAAAATTCTCCAGGGAAAGATGTTCTAAAACAGGGATAGCACACAGCTTTCAAATCATGTGCCAACTCCAATCCATTGATAGACTCTGCTTAGAACACTGGGTTGGGAATCCTGCGGCCAAGTCTGGGGAAGAGCTCTGTGATCGTTTGGCACTGTCTGCCCTGAGTGCAGAGGGGAGGAGAGGCGGCCTGAGTGCCAGCGATTGGCAGATCAAAACATGCCTGATTCACGCAGGCTGGTCTGACACTTTCTTCCAGTGTGGTTTCCTGGGGCCTCACTTATTGCCTTTTAGAAGCAAAAATGGTCTTCATCTCAACTTCAGGGAGCTGAGAGGCTGTGAGAGACAACCAGGGTGATAGATGTAGACCCAGCTTGCTGGGAGCCTCTTTCTCACTCCTGGAAGATCTGGGAGATAACAACATGAAGCACTGAGCAGAGGGGTGGAGAGTCGGGACCAACCTGCCGGGTTCATCCAGGCTATACCTTGCCTCCCTCTGGATGCTAACCCATCCTAGGCAGATGGCAGCTGCCATCTTTTCCCTGGAAAGAGCTGGTGTACTGGGAGCTTTGTAGTAAGGCACAGCTGAGTCCCGAGCTTGGCCCCTCCTTGCTCAAACTCTCTAAACCTATTTCCTGCCCTTTACAATGGAATAAAGTCTCCAGGACCATGGTAAGCACTGAAGAGGAGAAAGTGGATAAAATTCCTAGCACAGTGCTGGTCAATGAACACCTGAACTCTCTCCCTGAAACATTAATACCAGTCGGACCAGGGAAACCTCTGGAGAGCAAATAGTGGCCATAGCTGCACCCCTTCAACCCACGTTAAGCCAAGCTCCCCCTCCAGGGCCCTCTTGCTGTTGTTCCTTCCCCCACCAACCCATCCTCAGGGCCAGAGAGCGCACACGGGGCGCACTGGATTTGGGGGCCCACCGCAATCACGCTCCTGACATGGAGGTCCTGAGCCTGGGGGAGGGCTCTGGGGAGAGAAAGTGGAATTCTCTGGGGGTTGAGGTGGGGGAAAAAGGGAGGAAAAGCAGATGCAGCAAAGTCTAGAAGAGGCTTCCCCTTCCACTACCACAGAGCCAGCCACCCCCCGGCTGCCTCCCCCGCCAAAAGGCAAAGGCACATTCGCGGCAGCAAACATACACACATATTTGCAAGCTACAGTACAAACGAGCGGCAAACCTAATGATTCGTGATTATTATTTGAAGGGTCCCACTGTTACAGATTTATTTGTCATTTCTTGTAATAACACCGAAGGTAATGAATTCATTTGTATTAATGTGAGTGTCACGCGGACTTCCGTTGATATTCTGCATTAATTAATGTACCATTAAAACAAAGTGTCGCCCAATTAATATCAAACGGAGGTAAGGCTGCCAGGGTCCTCTTCATCTGGGTTTCATTTGTAATTCATGGTATTAGCACCCCGCTTAATGAAAGTCATTTGCAATTCCTACCCATGGTCTCTCCTACTTCCTAGGGGAAGGCCAGTGCGCCCTCAGAGCCACCTTCACTGGGCACCACTGGGCATCCTTCGAGCAGGATGCATCTGGGATTCTGGGTCTCCAAATTGTCTTGGGGTCAGTCTGGTGGTCTTTGTGTGCCAAGATTTTGGCTGTCCCCAAGGCCAGTGGCAGAGTCCATGGCCCTCGGTCCACCATGCACAGTAGACCAAAGAGTTGGACTTTCCCCCCCGTTTCTCCGACAATACCTTCGGAGGAGGCCTCTCCCCAGAGCAGTAGCAACAGATGCTCCACCCACCCCCCCCAGCCTTTAGAGCCCTCAGGACCCCTGTCATGGGAAAGTTCTCAAGGACAACATAGCAGGGAACTGTCCCCCTCCCCAGGTGTGTTCCTTGGATGAGTGGATCTCCCTGGGTCACCCCCACCAAAGCAGGAGAATGAGAGGCTGCCATTACCTGGTAATAATGAGGTTTGTCACACTGATGGGAGCTGCCGCCACCATTACTGTGCGCCAGGCACTGGGCTAAGTGTTTCATAATCATTACTTCATACCCATTTTCTAGATGAGGAAACTGAGGCTCCAAGAGTTTCAGTACTTGCCCAAGGTCACATGGAAGGGAAAGAGGGGGCAGGACAGGCATCTGGGATGGTTGCCCTGATGTCTTAGTATCTTCCCGCCCTTTTGGGACGATTTGAGAGCTAGTGAGACAGAGCCGCAGGGGTGCAAGGCCCCTGGCTTCCTGACCCCTGGTGCCCTTTGTTCTTCCCAGAATGTCCTTCCTCAGCTTGTCGCCCACTCTCAGGGGCTGTGCTCTGCAGTCCTAGCACAGGGCGAACACCTACCACCAGCGGTGGGGCATTTTAACCTGTGTTCTGTCCACATGAGTGTGTTATGTATCTCAATAGAGAGCAACACACTGAAAACAAGGAAAGGGAGAGAGAAATGCCTTTATCAGTCTTTGCTTCGGTACATGCTACCTTTATATCTTCTGAAGACAGTCTGAAGCAAAGGGGCTGGCTTTGTAGCAAGAGAGCCTTGGATTAGATTTCAGGAAGGACTTACAGTCATACCCTTGTAGAGCAGGAAGGGAATGTGGAGATAATGTGCTTCAACTCCCTCATTTGACAGATGAGGACTTGAAGGCCAAAGAGGCTTGTAACTTGTCCAGGGTCCCACGGAGACCACATTGATTCCAGGTCTTCTGTCCCCCAGCCCAGTGCTCCTTGTACCTGAAGGATAAGAATGATGGATGTTCAGGGAGTCACCTCCCATCCTTGCCAGGACAAGGGAGGGGGAGGTCAGGGAGTAAGCACTGAGGTGGGTGTCTGCCACCGCTGACTACCTATGTGACCTCAGTCAGGTCCCCTCCACTCTTTGGGTCTCAGCTTTCTCGTCTATAGAATAGGGTGACTGGGTAAGGCGGTGCTTCTCCCCCCAGGCTGTACATGAGAATTCCTCTGGGAACTTAAAAGCACAGAGGCTGGGGTGAGCCCTGGCGTTGATATTGTTTAAAAGCTCCCCAGGTTTTCTAATACACAGCCAAGGGAGCGAACCACTGGACGGGGTGATTTCTAAAGTCCTTTGTCGCCATGATATTCCCAGTCTCTCTCCACTTATTGAAGATTAAACCATTTCCCAAGATCCCGCGGCCCCAGTGAGTTCCTGCAGCTGTGCTCTCCCTGTCTGGGTCCTGGTCCCACCAAGCCCCCTCTCTCCAGCCTTCACCATCCCTCAGCTCCCCTGCAGCCTCGCTTGCAGCCTCCCCCAGCCTGTCTGCCTTTAAGCCCCCAGGCACCAAGTGACAGGTTCCACTTATCACATCACACCACCTACTGCTGAAGGGCCGGCAGCAGTAGCCACGGGGATCGGAGAGGCAAAACCCACACCAGGACTAGACCACTACTCCTGCCTGCCCCGGCCTTTGCTGCCTTCTTCACCTGGCCCTTCAGAATGCACACCCAGCTGGGGACAAAGGGGCACACCGATGGGTGGAGCCCAAGGTGCAAGGGGTGGGGAGAGATGAGCAGGAGAAGTTGCATTGCTTGAGCTGTCTTCTTATTCAGAATCCATTTATTAGCCTCAGCTTCCATAGATGTAAGGCCCGCCCTAAGGAGATCTGCATATTCATTTTGTTTACCATGATTCATCATCACACGGGGGAATGAATTTGGGGCTGGGAGATGGAGATGGAGCCTAATTTGTGAGCCATGGAGCTGTGCACAGAGAGCTCAGGGCAGCATTGGAGGCCCCACACACCCAGAGTGGGCTCCATTAGGACAGAGGTGGGGGTGCGTGCCACAGGGAGAGCCCCCCAACCCTGCCTCTCATCCGGGACTTTTATCTCTGCTGAGAGCAGAGCAAGGACCTCAGCCTTCAGAGGCATCCCCTCCCCTTCCAGGCCTTCCCACCAGAGGTAACGTTTACAAAGCACTTTACAGTTTATAGACCCTTACACCTGCCCCACGAGATAATAACATTATGATAGAGCCTAAGGTTTGTTGAGTATGTGTTATGCACTAAGCACTTATTGTGTGTTCTCTCCCATAAGCCTTATAAGAGTCCCATGGGACAGGTTTTCTTATTATGCCCATCTGTAACTATAAGGAAACTGAGGCTCAGAGAGGTTGCCTAACTTCCCTAAAGTCACACAGCAAATAAAGGGCGGAGCTGGGACTCATATAGAACTTTCCCTTTCGCTCTTGCTTCCTCAAAGCCTCCCTTTATTGTGTCTCTTTTCTTCCCCACAAATAACCACTTGTAATTGCTCGTAACCGTTTTTTTGTTGGAAAGATAAAGAGTGTGAGTGTGGGCAAAGCAGTCTTGTACTGTGTTGCTCCATAAACGTGTTTGGGATCGATGAATGAAAGAACGTGACAGCTCCTGATAACTGACGCCTCCCCTTCCAGCACCTTCCTGGTGACGCCTGGCTCCTGTAAAGTCCTGAGCCTGGAACCTCTAGATGGCCTAAGTCATTCTGTAGCAACCCCTTTAAACATCATTAGTAGGCCCCGGCACTTAGCCAGAATGAGAGGCTCCCAATTTCTCAAGGTCATCTTGGCCATCCCCCTGCTTTCTGGACCTGGTACACTTTGCTCACTGAGCACTGAGCACAGCATAGCGCGGTGGTTAAGAGCTTGGGCCCTGGTGCAGCCTGCCTGAGTGCAAATCCCAGGGTTCCTGCTTAGTACACATGGCCTTGGACATCCAGAGAATGGGGATAGTAATTCTGTCTGCTTCACAAGCTGCCAAGAGGATTATACAAGATAGATAATGCATGGAAAGTGCTGAAAACAGGGCCTGACACACAGGAAGTCCTCAGTGGGTGTGAGTTATTACCCTAGACCCCTGGAAGGCCTTTTCTTTTTTTAAAAAATATCCTAGGGAACTCCATGCATCTATCAGTTGCCACTTTCCAGAATCTACTAAGTCTCAAGACCAGCCACGTCATGCCTCCGCCAAACCCTGTTTCTGTCCTAGACTCAGCCCCCTAGGCTCAGGGACAACCCAGGTTCTGGTTCTGGACTCCAGGGTAGCTTTTTAGAGAGGACTCTTCTATAGGTTACATCATAGCTTTCCCTACTTTTTTATCTTAGAATTTTCTGCTTCTGCAGAAGGTTGTAAAGATTTTGTTTTGGGCTTTGATTTTTCAAAATGACTTATTTTATCTCCCTTGCAGCTCTGTGTGGAAGGCAGTGCAGGGACTGCTGTACCCATTTCCTGGATGGGAAGACTGAGGCATCAAATGTTTGCATTGATGTCCTGTAGCAACAGAGAAGGAAGTCACACAGATTGTTGTTGGAAAGCCAGAACGTGACCCAGAGTTTGAGGACAGTTGTTTCTGTTTTTTTTTCCCAATCAGGCCAATGTGCATGGGGGGTAATCGTCACTGAATGGATCTTTTCCTGCCTCCAGAAGCTGGTTTCCAAGCCCCTTGTGGGGGAGGGAGCAGGGGAGGCTCCCAGGAGTCCCTCCGACGACCTTCTCAGTTTGGGGAAGGGTGGGAGGGTAAAAGTGAACAGCCGAGGTCTGGATTCCGGCCTCCACTGCCGTTACTCCTCCCATGCCATAGAGAGGGAGGTGGGAGCCCAGCCCTGAGGAAGGGGGCGGTACCGCCGCCACTGAAAACAGCATGCCATGGGGACTGGAGCTGGCGTGGGCCTGGGGGCCGCCTCGCCAGCGCGGCCCTTCCTGTCCCCTTCTTCAGCCAGCTGCTGGGCTGCTCTGCCAGCTGTGCACCGTCCAGGAGGCACCATGCCTGGTGCTGCAGCACGTCCCTCCCTCAGCTCCTGCAGGTCACAGGTGAGAGGGGTAGAGGTTGGCTGCAGGGGGGCAGGTGCAGGGACAGCGCTGGAGTGTGGGAGCTAAAGGGAAGTGGCACGTGGGGCGGGGGTGGATCTCGAAACCCTTCTGTTACTCATTCTGCAGGAAGGTCGCTGGGCTGGGGTAGGGAAGCTGCTGTGTGTGTCGGGCGGTTGAGAAAAATTACCTGGATCTCCTTAATCTCTGAATTAGAAGGTAGCTGGGGCCATTTCACACTTGGGTATCCTACCTGGCTTTGAAAACCAAACTTCTGAGAAGAAGGAAGGGAGGTCCCAGATGTCCCTCTGATGAGGCTTCTCCTAGTCCTGCACGCCCAGCACCTGTGTAAAGCAGAGCCTGGGAGTGTGGGCAGGAGAGGGTGTCTCAACCTGAGCCTGGGCACGTGTGCCTAGAAAGCCCAGGCAGCCAGGCCTCTTCCGGGAAGGGAGGGAGCATCGGTTCCCTGTGCTGGGTGGTGACATCTGCTCTCTAGGGGAGCTATCAGCAGGAATGCCTGTGGAGAGGGCACAGGTTCCTCGAGCAAAGGTAGACCAGCGCTCTGGGGGCTGCTGTGTAGACCAGTCTGACTAAAGCAGAGGGTCTCAATGGGGCAAAAATGAAAGATGAGTTTGGAAAGGGAAGCTTTGATCAGACTGGGGTGACGTTCAAGGCCCAGGAGGAGCTTGCCTTGGACAGAAAAGAGGAGCTGGTGATAGCGTTTGAGGAGGAAAATGAGATGGTGGGGGTGGGGGTGGTCAGTGCTTTAGGGCAGTGACTTTCCAGGATTAGTTACAGGAGCAGGGCCGAAAGAGGGGAGGCCACTGCAGTGGTTCAGCCATAGGGAGATTTTTTTCAATTTTTATATTAATTTTATCAGCCATATATGCATGAGCTTAAAAGTCAAATGGTAAAGCTAGGCTTATAATAAAAATAGCAGTGCCCTGCCTCATCCTTTCCCATTCCTGATTCCCATCCTGAGATAACCTCGTTCAATTTCTGATAGTTACCTTCTTATTTCCAAATTGCATGCTTATAATTTTTTCAGTTTTAGACATTATCTATCGACTTTCAGCTGTGAAGGATGAGAATTGCACTTTTGCACCACCCTCTACCTCATCTTTGCTACGCACACACATACACACACCACTCTTAATATGCTCCACCCATCCTCCCAACATAATTATATCCCTCCTTTTAGCTCAAACAGCATTTAGTGTATACAGCATTATAATTACATAAATATTATTCACAGCAGAGCCACATAGTGTACAGTACTGTCATTATATTTCCTCTGTAATTATATTTCCTCTTTTGTTTTCTCTAGAATTAATAATTACCTCTTTTTGTTTGCTTGCTTAGTGTTCTATGAACCTATCATTTTTTTCATCCCTAAATATTCTGACATAATTGAATACCTCTTCTCAATGTATTAAAAGAATATTGATTTTTTAATTCAGTTTGTATTTTTCTTGGCAACATTCTCCCTAGAGCATTCATCCTCCTGCTTCAATCTGGACTGACTGTGCTCTGGCTTGCTTGCTATTCTGGAGGCTGAATGGCTAAAGATACCTGATGTAGGTTAGGCCTGGGGGAGGAGAAGGCATTCACCCTAAGAATATCTAATATATTAGGTCCCAGTACATGGGTTCCCTATTATCCTCCATCTTGGTTTATGCCCTCATTTTGGTGGAGTACACCCTTGAGTAATTTCCTGAAAAAGAATTCATGGAATTTTTTTTTTTTACTTTGAAAAATGTGTTTATTCTACAGTCATATTTGTTGATAGTTTGGCTGGGTATAGAACACTAGAATGAAAATAGTCTTCTTCATAATGTGAAGTCATTTTTCCTTTGTGTTCTGGCTGTTAAGAACTTTGATGCCATTTTGATTCTTGGTCCTTTGAGTGTGGCCTTTTGTTTTCTCTCTGAAAGTTTCTAGGATTTTTTTTAATACTCAGTGTTTTGAAACTTCATCATTTTATGCTTCAGTGTGGAGCTGTCTTCTGAACACATAGTATGGTCTCCTTCCATTTGGAAGCATGTCCTTCAGATCTGGGAGTTTTCTTATGTTACTTCTTGGATAATTTCCTCCCCTTCTTTTGCTCTGTTTCCTCTCTCTGGAACCCCTATTAATTAGGTGTTGAATTTTCTGAACTACACTAATTTTCTTCTCCCCCATTTTCCATCCCTTTGAGTTTTGTCCTACTTCTAGAGAAAGTTCTTTATCTTCCAACTCTTCTGTTGACTTTTTACTTTCTACTAGCTCTTTCTTCCTCTTGAAAGATTATTTCAAAGATGCTGTCTTGTGTTGTCTGTCTAAGCTTGCTAAAGATACTTATTGTTGTTACTCCTTTTTACTCCTTTCTTCTCTGCCTTTCACATTATAGGCTCTTCTCAAATGTTTACTTGACCTTTAGTTGTCTGTTCATATTTAAGAGTGAGTTCACATTTACCTGCCTGGAAGCTTGCTGTGTGTATTAGGACAGGGTAGGGAGGGGTGCTGCTTATTAACCAGTGGGCTTCACCATGGGATGATTAGGTGAGGACCTGGATTTTTTTTGCGGGAATTCCAACATGTTAATATTTGTGTTTTCTCTTGGGTCAACTTTCCCTATCTCCTGCCTGGCTGTCAGTCTTCAGGAGGCTAAATGGCTAAAGAGACCTGATTGGAGATGGGAGTGGAGGGGAGATGCAGCTTTTCATTTAACCTCCCTGTTTTCAGCTGCCTCGTCCAGCTCCCAGTCTGAGACCAGAGCCCAACTAACTCAGCCCCTCCAGAAAGCAAACCTCTTATCTTCTGCAAGAGTTGGGGAAGGCATCTGGGAGTCTTACCACTCTTCTTAAAGATTTGCAGCCAGTCTTCCTGTTTTGAGCATCATCTTGAGTCTCCAGTTCCTGAGCTTTTCCAAGATTCTGAGATGCTGGCCTAAGTTTCGGCTTTCCCATCTCTCCTAAGGCAGTTTCCAGTTCCATCTATTTCCAGGATTCTGTTGGCATCTCTCATCTGTTGTCACCTCCTCTCCTATTCTTTTTGCCCTTATGAGTTTATGCATTTTTAATTTCCATATTGTCATTTTGGTGAGGGGGTTGGGACAAAAACAGAAATCAATGGATGTGTTCAATCTGCCATGTTTAACAGGAAGTCCCGATTCTGTTAAAACATTTATTGAATGCCTTCTTTGTGCAAGTGACATGGCTAGGACTTCAGAGGTGGCCAAGGTAAATCACAAAGAGAAGGGGAAGGATTTGAGGAATGTTGAAGGAAGAACTGACAGGCCCTGGTGATTGATGAGGAGTGGGAGTCAAGAGAGAAGGGCACGTCCAAGATCACTCCAGCAGGTGAAGAGACTGGCAGAACTTGGGAAGTCAGGATGGGCGTTAGGTAAGCACTTTGATGGAAGTCTTCCTGGGATTCAGAACAGGCGGTACACAGCCAGAGGCTGAGAAGGAGCAGGGCCTCAGAGAGGGGAGAGAACTGAACCGGTTCCATGGAGATGTGGAACAGCTGAGAAGGCCAGCCCAGCCCAGGGAAAGTGCTCGAGCCATGTGAGAGTGTGTGGGACTTGGGGCCCAGCCCTTTGGGGCTCCTCCTGCCCACAGAGCTGGCACCTCCACCTGACAGTCTGCCTGGCACTCAGAGCAGACCCAACACCTTTTAGAGTCCAGTGCACATCACCCAAGAGAGAAAAGACACTGGTCGACAGAAGAGATGTTGTAAAATGATCTCTTCTAGACTCCTCTGCAGAGAGAGGTGCTGGAGCACGGTGTACATGTGTGGGTGTGTGCACACACCGTGTGCCCTCTCCCGACCAGAATGGGGCCACCTGAGATATCCACGGAGGCCTGGTGGGCACCTGCCTCTCCTGGTTCTCTTCCCTGCACCATTTCTCTCCTTGGACCCTGCTCTCAGCTGGTGCCCACACATGCCTTCTTGCCTGTTTGAGAAAGAAATACAGCCCACATCTCTCATAGACCCCATTTTCCCTCCCCCATAAGCTGGACTGCCACAAAGCCTCCCAAACTTCATACCCTCCCCAAGCACCCCAGGAGGCCCCTGGCTCCAGAGTCACAAGTGAAAAAGCACCTCTTTGGCATTCAGGGGAAACCAAGGCACAGGTGCCTCCACTTTGCCCTGGTACCACCCCACCCTGCCCACCCCCATCAGAAAGGTCTCTACTTATGACTTTAATTCTTCTTGTCACAGTGGGAGCCCATTTCCTTATCCCCAGTGAAAGTGTGCAAATTTTGAGACACCTTCTTTCTTCTGAAATTCTCTTTGGGCTAAAGCTCCCCACCAACCCTCTCTTCTCTAATCCCGCCAAACTGGATCTCCCATCTTTGGGTCCCTTGTCATCCCCAGCCCTTCCACAGAGGAAATGAACAAGTTCCGCTTGAGCAGGGGCCCTGAGCTCACTTTCCACCCTCATCTCCAGGGTCCCCAAGGTCTGGAGACACAGAGGTGACCTGATTTTGAATCCTGCTCCCACCACTTACAAGCTGTGTGACTTTGGACAAGTTGCTTCATTTCTCTGAGCTTCCATTTCCCCTATCAGGGAAAAGGAGGTAATGAGATACAATTTGTAAAAATGCTGATGGATGAAGAGTTGAATCCCTGCCCCGCCCTGACTCAGGGACCAGCAGCCCAGCCTCTGAGCCACAAGCTTGGCCCAGGAGGGTCTGTTCCCAGCTCAGAGCCACCGAGGCGCCCGCACCTTGTTGAAACTCCATCTGTCAGGAATTTATTACTAATGCATTTTATAACAGGCTTTATAATAAGATATTAAAGACTGTGGCAGCATCTAGCAAGCATTCCATAAATATTAATAATGCCTTTAGAGGTGGCACCTATGGTGGAAACGGTCGGGCTTGTTCCGAGGTTTGGTCCAGGGTTGAGAATAAATCTAACGGGCGGGGAAGGAGGGTGCACTGCGAAGATGAGAGAGTATGGCGTGCTTTTTTCTTTTTCCCATCTTCCTTTCTCTTGCTGCTTTGAATTTTTATACTTCTTTTCCTTTGTTCACAACTTTTCCTCCGTAATGTGTCTTTTGCTCTGAGTTTTCCTCTCCTTTCTCCCCAACTTTCTTCCCTCTTTCTTCTCTCACAAACTCTCTCCCTCCCATGCCCATTTCCCTTGGGCCCCCAGTTCAGCCCCTTTCATCACCCCATCCTATTTTTGTTTGTCCCCCTGTGGTCTTCCCGCCACCTTTCGCCTCGGCTCCTTTCCCCTTGCTTTACACTCTCTCCATCTCTGTTTCCCCTGTCCTGCGCTCTGCCTCTCTGTCTGGCCCTCTTCCTCCTTCGCTGCCCGTGCGCCCCCCACCTGTTCTAGTGAGCACCCTGAGCCACCTCTGTAGAAGCCCAGAGTGTAATGTGACTCACACTGCGTGTGAGAAGTGAGCTATTTATCATTATTATTAACGAACAAGATCTCTTGCACGGTAGAACTTTGCCAGAGTCTATTCCCTTGTCACCCCAAGAGCAGCAAAAAGATTTATTTGTCTCTGAATTGCGCAGGGTGGCCCATTTATAGCAGGTCCATCAGAAGTGATGTGGAGCTTAAATGGGAGCTGGAAGAGGCAGGGGCCCGCCCTGTCTGCGACCTGCGTGGAGTGGGCCCCTCGCTGAGAGGGACAGCCTAGCAGGGGCAAGGGGTTTGCAGGGGATGACGCCTAAACACACCTCCCGGACCCCAGGCAACATGGGTGGTGCATCTGGGGAGATTTCCCTTGAAATGGCCCAGAAGCTGTGAGGGAGAGGATGGGGCTGGACAGGGAATGCAGTGGAAGAAGGGGCTCTAGAAGCAGAGTTGGGACAGAGAAGTGGGCTAAGAGGCCTGTTTTAGGAACAGGAGTAATCACGCCCCGTGGGGCCTTTCCTCCCAAGACCAGCTGCTCCTTTCCAGCAAAAAGGTGGAGCCAGAGTTGCCTGAGAATTGGGCTAAGAGGCCTGTTTTAGGAACAGGAGTAATCACGCCCCGTGGGGCCTTTCCTCCCAAGACCAGCTGCTCCTTTCCAGCAAAAAGGTGGAGCCAGAGTTGCCCTAGAATGGGGCTGCCCCCCCACCCCTGCCAAAATGGGTCTTTTGGCCCTGGCTGCACAGCCCAGGCCCACCTGGCTATGGTTCTGTAGACCCTGAACTCCAAGGCTGGACACCGTAGGGGGTAGGGGCGCCTTCTCCCTGGTCTCCTGTCTCCAGGCAGGCAGAAACTGGCTCTCTGGGGCATCCTCCTCCAGGCCTGTCCTGGCTGATTGTGTCAAGCCCACGATCAAGCTCTCACCTGCCCACACCCCTGCCACCCCACATGCACGCTGATCATTTCAATGACCTGGACAGATTTGCATGTTAAAAGGAGTGTCTGGGGACACTTAAAAAGAAGAGGGGGCCGGCATTCATTCACCCAGGCCGCTTTCTTCTCCCCATATTACCTCCTGTGCCCTCAACAGTCAGGAGCACTGGCCATGAGCTTTGCTTTCTGTGGCCCAGCTGTGGGCGTTAAAGGGGCCAAATCCCAGCAGGCGAGGGGCAGGGTGAGCCTGCGGCAGAGCTGTGGGGAGAGGAGGAATTGCCCGTGGCTGGATGTGTTCTGGGGATGCCAGGGGGGCAAGGAGCCAAGACCCACGCAGGGCAGAGTGAGCAAGTGGTACCAACAGGAAGGACCGCATGGTCTGTGTCTCAGCCCCACAGCCAGGGACAGGAAGGGAGGGCCAGACAGGGCCTGTGAAGGCAGGGGCCAGGGAGGCCCTCAGAGACCCTTGTCTCCGCTTTTCTGCTTCACCGTGCTCCATTCTCACTGCAGACGGGCTTCCTCTGCCACCCTGTAACTGTGGCTTCTGGGTGACTTCCGGCCTGTCATGGTGCCCACTCTACCCCAACCAGGTAGCAAGAATCTTTTTCTCAGTTCCCCACAGAAAACTGATTGAATTTCCAAGGCCCCATCTGATTGGCCTGCTTGAGTCAGGTGGTTACCCCTGGACCAATCGCATGTGGCTTGGGTCTGAAGTCACCTGGTACAAACATGAGCACCTAGATCCATCCCTTTGAGCAGTGCTGTGGGTATAGAGAGCATCTCTACTTGGAAGGCGGGTGGGCAGGGAGGCAGTGGTTGGTGTCTCCGGGTGAGGTGAGAAAAGCACTTATATATGAGTCAGGGCACCCAATTTCCAGTCACAGCTCTGCCATTAACCACCTGTGAAATGGAGAGCATGGAAGCGCGTCCCCTCACTTTTCCCATCTATAAAATGGGGAGACTAGGCTGGCTAACCTCCAAGGTTCCTTCCAGCTTCTACATTCAAGCCATCCCTGAGGGGTGTGTGGTCAGGCCTGGCCTTCATGCCCAGGAGCTTCCTTGGCCTCCAAGCACCCCTCCCACCCCTGCCTCAGACCCCACCCCTCCTGGCTCTTTGCCAGGCCTATTTAAAACCATTTCTAAGTTATGCAGAAATTGAATAGGTTTTCACTGCAGGGCATGAAACATAATCCAAGAAGGTCGGACACAGGACCATCCCTTATTTTCCCCCTTTTCCTGTCTTCTTGGATCTTGCTCTTAAATCCTCTGATCAGAGCCTTCACCCTGGACCATTCGGTATGGATGGGTGAAATACCCTCTCCTCCCTGAGGCAGGGCGCTAGAGAGCTGATGTTCTCTCAGGAGCCGTCCCTCTCCTCTGGGCACTAGCTCCACGTGGCATGTACTCTGAAGTGCTGTCTAGCTGCCTCACAGGGGACTGGTCACTCTGAAATCAGAACATGTCCATCCCTCTCATGGCAGGAGCTACAGGCTTCGATGGCGTGCTTTGTTCTGGAACTTGGGGCTGATGCTGGCACTCCTGTGATGTGCATGTTGGACCTAGAGATGGGGAGGGGGGAAGAGAGAGAGCTGTAGGTTAGCTGAGAACCTCATAAAGATCTCCTCAAGACCAGTGCCGCCGTGGTGGCATATTGGGGTGGAGGCTGGCTTCGCTGAGCCCGGCGCCCGAGGAGTACAGTTTCTGGTGTTTTGCACGTGGTGGCTCGGGGTAGGTCCTTGCAGAGTACCTGTGTCCATCAGGATCCCCCAGGAAACAGTTCATCTCGGATAGTTCCGATAAAGGCATTTCGGTGAAGAGACAACTTCCAGAGGGGGCGCAGGGCTAGGGGGACATTAAGGGATGTTGAGGCACCAGAGACTAGCAGCGCTGGGAAGCTCTTTCTACTCCTAGGGCTGGAGGGGCAAGTGGAGGGGATGGAGCCCACTGAAAACCGGGGCCAGGGATGAGGGCTGCTGGGTTGGAGCTAGAGGGATTGGGGAAGTGATGCCCCAAACTCTTTCTCCTCCTGCCTCCTCCCCAAACTCTGAGCTCATACCAGCCCCTCCTGTTGGCAGAAGCCAGCCCGCAAGGGAGCCTAGGAATGCAGTCCACTGAGGCCGCCCCGGGCAGGAGAGGCGGGGCGGGGGGTGTCATGGCAGAGCAGGGTACTCGGCAGATCTGGGGATTGCAGACAGGGAATGCCCAGTGCAGTATCATTAATAGTCATCGTGTTTCTTTATGCCTCCCTGCCCTACCCTTGAAGGTGTTCTTTTCTGCCATCCTCTAGAAGGCATTCAGACAATAAAACCACAACTGCCGTCTTCTAAGCACTTATTATGTGCTGGGAAGTTTACACTCATGAGCTCGAGTACTCTTCACATTAACCCTATGAGATATTATTAACTTCGATTTACAGAGAGGGGACTAAGGATCAGAGAGATTAAGTAACTAGCCCAAAGACACACAGTGAGGCTCGGGTTCCAACAGAGGTCTTTCCATCCCTGAAATCCTAGCACTTGTCCAGTCTGCCCCCTTGTATACTTGATGCTCGTTTGGAGGGAAAGAGAGCATCTGTTTTCCAAGCCACTGAGATGGGTAGGGCAGACCTAGCAAAGGCAAAGCAGGTTCAGGAACTCAGAAGTGTTAAGGGAGCCTGCTGGGTTGGAGAAGTACAAATAGCTCTACCTGCCAGGAAATAGTAAACTGATAAGAAAAGATACTACACGTGATCTTAGCCAAAAGGCCAGAATGTGATGCCTGCCAGGAAATGAAGTGTGGAGGGGGAGAAAGCGCAGGACCACGAGGGCCCGTGTCTTATGCCAAGGGGCACTGGGGCATCATGGATGGTATGGAGGAGAGGGGCCTTGCCCATCTGCCCCTGTCCTTACTGCTGGTTGGAGAAGGACAGGATCTGAGCCTGTGTGTTGAGACTGACACTTGCCTCATGGGGGAGGGGCAGCACACTCAGAGATAAACAATGGCAACTCCATGACATTGTCCTCTGGAGGCCTTTTCCAGACTGACTAGGGGCCTTACAGAGAACACCCTTGCCTCCAGCAGATAGTCCTGGGGAAGGGCTGACAGTGTACCCGAGAGTGGTCCCCAAAGAAAGAAGCTTCTCAAGGTAGTGACCCAGGGCCCAGGTCATGGCCAGCAGCACGGAGAGGGGGCAGTAATATGAATGCCCTCCTTGGAAGGAGCCCTGCAGGTGTCAGAAGGGACCCAGTCATTGTCCCAGTGTAAAAAGATCACAGAGGACTAGGAATGTTGTCTCTGCCCTCAGCGAACTTTCAGCCCAATCCCTCACTCCTGGCTAGGGGGTACCACCCATGCTGGCAGGTGACCTCAGCAACGTGCAGAAGAGTTAGGGAAAGAACTGCCATCAAGGTTTAGAGAAGTGTTTAGAATAGAGCTTAAGAGCATAGGCTTAGAATTAACTACACCTGAATTCAAGGCCTTCTTTGCCACTGCCTAGCTGTGTGACTTGGGTGAGTTACCTAACCTCTCTGAGCCTCAACTTCCTTTTCGAAAATGGGATAATAGCAACCACCTAGAAAGCTGCTTGTTAAAGAGCTGACAGGTGCAGTCTACTGCACAGACATGGCACATAACAGTCAGTCAGTCAGCGGGAGCAAGGATTGTTTCTTCCTTTTTGTCTCTGGTCAGAGCCTCGTTAAGTTGCCTGTCTTCAGATGTGTCCAGAGCTCACTAAGTTCGGAATAAATTTATTCACGCAGAGTTTTGCAGGCATGGCTTACATGCCAGGCATTGTGGTGGGCGTGGCGGTGATGAGAGCTGACAGTTGGGCAGAGGATGCAAATACTCAGATACTTAGAATACAATGTGCTAAATGCTGTGATAGAGATTCGTTCATGTCTTCATAAAGGGTATTTATTGGACACCTGCCATGTGCCAGGCACCGTGCTGGGCAAGGCAGATATAGCCCTAAGGCTTCCATGGAGCACATGTGCTATGATGGAGACAGGCACTGACCGGGGAATTACAGAAGAATTGTAGGTGATGAACCATTCCAGGGTTCTGTGGGACCCTGAATATAAATAGTAGCAGGGGTTGAGGGCATGGTAGGGGCTGACCCGGCTTAAGGGTCTGGAAGGCCTCCATGAAGAAGTTACATTTAACCAGAAACCCCAAGTCAGAAAGGGGCAGAGGTCTGTCTATACACAGTGTATAGCAGAGGGAATCATGGAAGACTCCCAGGAGGTAGTGATGTTTGAGCAGGCTTCGTGGGCCTCTCTGGTTACAGGCTGCCATGGCCCAGGCATGGCAGGTGGATGCCCCACCCCTGGGCGAACTAGGTAATCTCTGTGGGCCAGGCAAAGTCCCCAGACTCTCTGCCACATCCCCATATCACTTATCTCCCAGCTCCCTGCCCTTGAAACCTCCAATACGCAGACTCCTGGCTGCCCTCCAGAGCAGCCCATGCCTGAGGCTTGGGCAGCCAAGGGGCACCTAACAGTGAAAGCAAAACCGCCAAGAAACAGGGGTTTGGGGACCAAAAGACCCTCATCCAGAGCTCCAGGACGAGCAGATCATCTTTGGAACTGGTGCTGTTACAGCCACCAGGAGGCCATCAAAAAAATTAAAAAAAAAAAAATAGATAGTGCATTTTAAATTCCTCTGAACCCTCTTAAAATAAAAATGATAAAGCCGCAGGTCTGGTTGGCTGGAGGGACATGGTTAATGGGCTTTGGGGGAATAGTCACTGATGGAGGCAGCTGCTCCAGCTCCAGCTCACCCTTTTATTTGCTTTTTTTCACCCCCAGAACACGCCAGTGGGGACGCCCATCTTCATCGTGAACGCCACGGACCCCGACCTAGGTGCAGGCGGCAGCGTCCTCTACTCCTTTCAGCCCCCCTCCCAGTTCTTTGCCATCGACAGCGCACGTGGCATTGTCACAGTGATCCAGGAGCTGGACTACGAGATCACGCAGGCCTACCAGCTCACCGTCAATGCCACGGTGAGTCCCGGCACCGGGGGCCCAGACAACCAGAAGTCAGCCTCCTCCCACCCTCAAAGAGAGCACAGAACGTCAACCTCGTTCCGGGCCAGTCAAGGTTTATAATGGTGATGCTGGTGATCAACAACAGCTGATGTTACTGAGGGTTTGTGCTATGTCCCTGGTGCTGTGCAGAGCACTCAAATGGATTGTCTCCATTAAACCTCACAACAGCCCTATGTCATAAAAATTAAGGTACCCATTTTACAGATGAGGAAAACGAGGCACAGGAGCAATTCAGTGACTTGCCCACAATCACTCAGCCTCTGGACTCCAGTGCCTGCACTGGTAACCCCATGGAGCATTCCTAGTGCAGGGTGTCCTCTCACTCTCTGGGACACAGGACAGAGGTGTCAACCCAGCTGTGTCCTGACACCACCCAACATGCAGGAGCCAGAGGGTCCAAGCATCGTAGCCACTGCTCTAGAGTGTTGATTCTTACACAGAAGGGAGCACCCGTCTGCACCAAGCACCGTGCTGAGTCCTGGGAATTCCAGGATGAGTTAGTCAGGAGAGGGAGGTGGGAGAGCAATAACTATCCCATTTCATAGCTGACACTGTTGAGACTCACAAGCTGGTAAGTAGTGGGCAGCAGGAACCCAAACCCAGGTTGTCTGACCCCCTAGGCCACTACCCCCATGGTCAGGAGTCTCCAGAACATCACTGCAGCTTGGACTCTGTTGCCAGCTGTTATCAAGGGCCTGGGGGCCAGGCAGGCCACACCCTCAGTAGGGTTCCTCCCCTGCACGCCCCTCTTCCCTGCTCCTGGAGCCTTCAGCCGGCAGCAGGGCAAGAGCCGGCCTGCTGTCCCTTAGATTTCTGTTTACAAAGCTCAGGTCAACAGTGAAACAAATCACAGGAGTCCCTCTTGACCCTCCAGGACCCATTAGCCTGACATACAGCATCCACCACCTGGCCCCATGTCACTGCAAGGGGGTTGCCAGTAGCGCTGGGGGCTCCACTTGGCAGGTCACAGAGCCCAGATCCCAGGGGAAGACACACTGGATTGGGTCCAGGGTCCAGTTTGAAAGATGGCGTTCCCCCAGGATTGGACGAGATCCAGAGAGGCCCCCTAAACCAGGAAATGCAAACTTTTTCTTTGTACCTGGTCCAGCGGCCCCTGGGGAGCTCACTGCTGATGACACCCACATTCTTTCCTTCTCCCCTGCTTAAGTGTTAGTTGCCTGGGAGGACGTGTGTGCTGCTATTTGTAAAACTGACTTCTGGGATCAAGGGGACTTGCAAGACCAGAATCCACTTTTTGGACCCACCGGTACCCTTCCGCAGTGCCTTGCACACCCACTTGGGAGGGTGCTCTTCCCGCCACTCTCCATTTGCACACACCTGGACCCAGAAATGCACAGATGCTTGCTATCTTTCTCACTATGAACTTGTCCCTGTGGGGTATTTTCCATCTACCATAAAAATGGCTTTGGGCCAGTGGGGAAGCGAGCAGAGCTGGGCACAGGCATGAATCTGGGTGGCCAGGCCTGTGAAGAGGCCTAGGCTCAAGCTGGGATGGTGAATGCAGTTAAATTGCCATTAATCTTCCAGCGATCAGGCCTTGAAGCAGTGGAACAGGAGGGGCCCTAGAACTCCCTTAGGTCTTGATGGCTCCCCCACCTGATGCACAAGTCCCTCTCAGGGCTGACGCTGTGCCCTTGGCCACTGGGCATTTCCTCAAGGAGATTCTCCTGTGTGGCATCGCAGGAGCAGTGTGGGTCACCAGCCACTACTGGGTGGGTAGCGGGTGGGGAAATCTGGGACTCCCCTGGGAACAAGCTGCTGAGAGCTGTAGGTGCCAGAGTGACAGCTGGAAGCCTGGCCAGGTGCCTGCTCAGCCAGATGTGCCCACTGCCATCCCCTTTCCCCAGCCATGGAGTCCAGGGTGGGCTGGATGGGGGCATCCGTGGCAGGAGCAGGGCTGCAGCCACAGGTGTGGGACAGGAAGGGCAGGTACCACGCTGGACAAAGCCAGCAGCCCACAGAAGCCTGGTAATGGCAAATCAGAACCACTGGCATCCCTGGCCCCAGAGGTCAAAGGACTTCCTGCCAGCCTTCACCCTCTGGTCCTATCTGCATAGTGGTCATTCCAGTCCCTAGCTGAGAGCTCTCACCATGGGTGGTCCCCAAGCCTGGACTGTGAGCCCCGTCATCTTGGAGGCTGGGAGGCTGTCTCCCCTGTGGTCCAAGGGGCCCAGCTCCCCCCGCCTCCAGACTCTCCCCTCCCTTGCTGCACCCACGACCCATCCCCAAAGCCCCTCCATCCTCTCCCTGGCTGCCCCTGAGGACTCGTAGGACAACCAGCCCTTCCTTCTCCGCGAAGGCTCAGCAGCTGTGTCTCTGGAGGGCAGGAGCAGGCACTAGGCTTGTTGTAACATGGGGAATGCCTTGCATCGTTCACATCACCCCAGACAGACCAAGGGAGATCTAACCCAAGGACAGTCACTCCTCAAATCCCAAACCAGAGAATTTACAAGGCCTAGAGTCCGTAGAGGTCATTCCAGTGAGTCCCTTCATCTCACAGAAGAAGAAGTTGAGACTCCAAAAGGGGAGAGAACTTATGCGAAGTGACCCAGCAAGTTAGCACCTGGGCTGATATTAGGGCCCCAGATCAAGACAGAGCAAGTTTTTATGTCAAAAGGACCTGAGTTTGAGTCCTGGCTATACACTTACCAGATGTGTGACTCAGGGCAAGTTACTTAACCTCTCTGAGTCTCTGTTAAATCTGAATAATGGGCACATAATACCTACAAAAGCAAATGAAGTGTATAGTACAGTGCCTGGTATATAATCTATTCAGCATGTAGTTTCTATTCTTGTTGGCTACTGTTATTCAGTAGCAGCAGCTATTTAAGCAGTTTATCACGTTTAGGGTAATAGAAGATGGGTTTTGGGTTTCCTTTCTTGGTGAGCTTTCATAGGACCACATTTCCAGCTAGGAGGGTTTAAACATTGCCTGCCTGGCCACATGGCCTGCATGCATGACCTCTCAGGATTCCTTCCCAGAGTCCCCCAAATGTCACAGGCCCTGGAGCTCCCCCTACTGGTTCTAAAGGAAAAGTTGCTTGACCAGTAAACCCAGCGTGTAGAACAGGGATACAGGTTCCAGAGTAGCCCCCTCTGTGGTCAAAGGGCCTTTCTTCTGAGGAACCCCCATCCTAGTCAATTCCCTTGCTGCCCTTGGATGAGAGGGGGCAGGAAGTGGGCATGGAGGGGGCAGTGGCCCCTGACTGAATCCAGAGAAGGAGCTAAGGGCAGTACCATCCCTTTACCCCAAGCCAGTCATCCTGCCCACCAGATGTTGGGGGCATTCAGGCCTAGGCTGGGCCGGGGGCCGGAGATGTGGCTCTACTGGGCCTTGGGGGCCCTGTTTGTGTTTTCCTGCACAGGTCAGAGATCACTGAAGGTTCTTAGAGTTCCTGAGCTCCGTGTGCTAATGCCCTTCCCTGGGGGAGTGTGGGAATACATGTGTACATATGTGCACACATGTTTGTGCACGTGGGTGTCATGTGTGTGTGTCCATGTGTGCGCATGTCCACAACATCACTTAACCTAAGGCTGTGTATTCTTTGTCCTCTAAGGACCAAGACAAGACCAGGCCTCTGTCCACCCTGGCCAACTTGGCCATCATCATCACAGACATCCAGGACATGGACCCCATCTTCATCAACCTGCCTTACAGCACCAACATCTATGAGCATTCTCCTCCGGTAAGACCCTCCCCGGCCCTTGTGAGACTTCCCTCTGCACTTCTGGTAGGGATGGGGGCCCTGTTTGGTGGGATGGGCTCCTTGGCGTTTCCTACTCCCCCAAACCCCTATGCATGGCAGTGATGGGTGTCCCAGCACAGTGAAAACCCAATCCCCTCTTATACCACACCCCACCTCCTCGTTCTCTCACTTCATCCCTGGAGGGCTCTGAGTGGCAAAGAGCAAAGACTGGCTAGTGCAAGTGACGGGCAGCAGTTCAGAAAGATTCATGTGAGATGACGGGGATGCCCATGGAAAATCCAGCCTGGGCTGGAGAGCGAATTTGGACTCAGCCAGGCTCCCCAAAACATCAGTGGGGCTCAGCCATGCCCCCCATGGGTCAGTCAGTCAATCTGCCTCTCTCAGCCAGCCATCACTGCCCAAGATGGCGGCCACCTGCCATCCGCCCCGCAGGCCTTCTTAGGCTTGGCTCTTCCCTGAGAAGAGTCGGCTCCGGCTGCGCCTTCTAACTGCCCAGACTTTGGGTTTCTCAAGGCCACGTGTTCAAGAGAGGCACCTGATTGGCCGTGGTCTGATTTTTTTTTTTCTTTTATTTATTTATTTTTGGCTGCGTTGGGTCTTCGTTGCTGCATGTGAGCTTTCTCTAGTTGAGGCGAGCGGGGGCTACTCTTTGTTGTGCGCGTGCTTCTCATTGCGGTGGTTTCTCTTGTTGTGGAGCACAGGCTCTAGGTGCGCAGGCTTCAGTAGTTGTGACGCGCAGACTCAGTAGTTGTGGTGCACGGGCTTAGTTGCTCTGCGGCATGTGGGATCTTCCCGGACCAGGGCTCGAACCCATGTCCCCTGCATTGGCAGGCGGATTCTTAACCACTGCGCCACCAGGGAAGCCTGGCCACGGTGTGATTTTGTGCCATGTCACAAGGTCAGAGGTCGCCAGCCAGCCTGTAGATTGGCTGCCCGTGGGCCATGTTTCCACCACGGTTGTCAGCTGTGACTGGGGGTCTTAGAGACAAAGCATGCCGCTGCCCCCGGGCAGGGGCTGTGGGTGGGCAACTTTGCTCAACTGTGGGCCAGGCTTTTGTACAGACTAGAATAGAACACCCGCTGTGGGCTGATGAATTGGAAAAAGGTGGCTCCTCTGGGCAAACACAACCCCTGGACATACAGCTTGGGGAGCAGCTCTGTGGAAAGAAGACTGTGCCCCTCCTTCTGAGGGAACTAAATGTGCTTAGAGGAAAGACACAGCTTTGAGAGCAAAGGGGGGCACACACCTGAATGCGTGGCTGTTCAGGGCCCCACCCGCATGTCTGCACAGGCTCGCAGAGTTGGGTACAAGGGAGAGGCAGGCTCCCCTGACCGGAGTGCAGGCCATGCTCCTGGACCACCACGGACCAGGAAGCCTGCCCCCCAAGTTTGGGACCGTGGTCTGTCCCGACCATTGGCCTCCTCCAAGCACCATACTGCAGGCTCCAGGTATGAGGGGGTAGCCACTTCTTGGGGCCGTTTGTGGGCTGGAGGGTCTGACGAACACGATGGCCTCCTGTTGCAGGTGTCTGAAGCTGCTTCGAGGGCAGAGGGAGACATCTGAATGTCCCCACCCCAGCCGGCTCTTTCTTGGTGGTCCATGGACTGCAGGAGCTTGGGCTTTCAAGACTGTAGGCTGCCTCCCCCCAAACCTCTTTGCTAACAAACGCACATATTCTCATCCCTGATCTTTCAGACGAGGTGGGCTCTTCCATCTGCCCCCGGCCCCTGGCCGTCCCTTCTTAGCGCTCAGTGCTCCTGCATGGCTCACTCACCCTCGGCTGCTTTGCTGCACCGCGAGAGCAGTGCGGCAAGAGTGGGGTCTGCTGTGGGCATAGCGCACCATGGGTGCTCAGGAAGTGTTTTTGGAATGAGTGAATGAATGAATGGATGAACGAACGAACAAACGAACAAACAAACAAATGCCCTGGTCAGACCAGCCCTCTCACTATCCTGTCATCCTCACCACCCTTCGTGCCTGCTCTGGTCACCAACCCCAAGTCCACCCATCTGTTGGTTCCCAGCTCACTGACGACCTTTCTTGGGATTTTTTTCCTGGCTTCCTCCTCACCGGCCCAGGCATAGACATCCCTCCCCCCTCAACTCTGCTGGAGTTCACCCTCCTTATGCTGCATGACTTCCCACTGAATTGTAGCCACACCCGTAACGTTCACCGATGTGTAAATGGGTTACTTTGGGGCTCCTGGTCACCAAGGTGGCTGAGTCTTTGGGACCTGGTCTCGAACCTCCCACAGGCCTCCCAGGGCATCGTGCTCAGGGCTGAATGCAGGCAATACGGGCAAAGCCAGCTTGTCGATTCAAGTGAGGACATGATGGTGGCTGGGCAGCCAGGGGTCTCGGAGCAGGTCGCTGTACTACCATGCACTTGCTTGGCCAAATCACACGACTTCCAGACCTCTTCCTCCTCGGGGAACTGGGGCTACAGCTGTCTCAATAGTGCCTCCCTAGCCCGGGGGTTTTAGAGATTGAAGCACCCAGCAGTGCCGGCATTAGCAGACGTTAGAACACGGCGGTCATGTGTTTGGATTGGGCTGGGGGGTCCATTTCAGACTCATTTCAGAGTCTCGGTGGTCGGCAAGAGGGGTGTTGGTGTGAGTATCCTCCGAGACCTTCAGTTTGTCTTGTTTTTCCTGGCATCCCTGTGTCGTAGCAGAGTAATGCTAAATCAAGCTATTACTACAGGTGTTCCTTTCAGATCTGCAGATTTCTGAGTTCGTCCAGCCATCCATTCTATTTTTCATTCTTTTACTCATCCTCTAGATGTTTATTAAGCCCCTGCTGTGTGCAGGGCCCTGTGCTAAGCCACACTTTCCGGATGATTCCACGGGCCCCTGCTAGGATGACTCCTCAGAACAGGCAAACGGAGCCCTTGCTCCCCTTGGCTCCTGCCCTGCTTATGCTCAGTTTCTTGGCATCTGATATGGTTCTTTCTCAGGATGAGGGACCTTGATATCTCTTTGCCTTGCCAGGGTTGTCCATTTGGCCCCGCGAGGCCACTAAAGCCAATGTCTGGGGGGCTCCCAGGGAGCAGGTCTGAGTCCCGCCTCTTGGGTCATGACCAGGCTTGGGCAAGCCAGACAAGGAAGTAGGTTGGGAGATTCGGACTCTCCCAGCGCCCACAGAATCACCTCCGTGACCACACACCTCTGGCCTTCCTCCCTGCCTCCAGACTTGAAAGTTTACCGTGTCCCTTGCACAGCTTCCCATACACCCTAAGCCTGATTTTTCCAGGCTTCTAATCCGTTTCTGTGCCTTGATCCGGGCCCTCCATGTCCCTTTACAGTGTGGAGCCCTGATTTAACGCAGCACTTTCCGGCCAGGCCAGGGCAGAGGAGCGCCATGGCCTGATCAGTCCCCCAGGCCAGGGGACCCAGGAGTCCCCCATCCCCAGCCCTGCCTCTGCTGGCCCGGGGCCTCCATCCGGACCCTCGCCCACTCTCCCTCACTCCCCCTTTTTATCTGCAGCTCCCAGCGTGTACGCCTCCCTCTATCAGTGTATCAAGTCAGCATGCCTCATCTAAAGTGTATATATTACCTAATAAAATCCTTCTTATTTGGGATTATTGCATCAAATTTTAATTTCCTCACTCGAGCAACAGCATGTCGGCCTGCCCGTCAGTGAAGGACCGATAGAAGGTGAAAAGAGCGGATAAACTGCACAAATTACTGCCAGCCGATGCCTATCAGCCCTTTGACTGGAATTAAGGACTGAGAAATAGGATTTTCTGCCTCAGAATCTGCTGTGGCAGCTCCTGTCGGAAGTCTCTTCCGGCCCCCATCGGCTGCCTCCCCCCCAAGGGCACCTCCCACTCCCGAAGCAAACTGCATGTCATCCTTTCAAGTCCTTAATCCTGTCATGGAAATGGGGGAGAGGGGTGGTGCTGGGCCGGCAGAGAAAGAGGTAGACGGGCCCCCTGAGGCTCCAGCTTCAGCCACTCTCCTGGCCAGCTTCTTTGGAAGGAGGCAGCCACAGAAGGGAGAGTCATGTTCCTTCTAAAGCAATCCCAGCTCCTCTCGACTCTGCCCCGACTTCCCTACTGGTACCCAAGCCTCAGAGGCTGGGGCTGCCTGGTACCCTCACTCACCCCCTCACCACACCTTGAGACTTTAAGCCAGTCCCTGAACCCTTGAGCCGCAGCCTCCCCACACGTACCCTCACTGTGAGAAGTTGTGAGAAGAAAGTGAAGGAACCTATGCAGGGGCCCAGCACAGGGCTTGGCACACAGTAGGTGCTCAACTAATGCTAGCTCTCCCTGTGAGCCCCTAGCTGTTCTCTCTATAGAATTCCCAGAAAACGCCTCCCCTCCAGGGTGGGGATTATTAACCTGGGGTCCTGCGGGGCCTGCCTTTTGCTGAAATTGTTTGGAACATCACATGCGCGCATAGTCTGGGAAGAGGCCTCTTAGCTTTCATCAGATGCGCACGGCAGTTCCAGGCTCCAGTGACTAGTGACAGTCACTTTTATAGCATTTTCTGTGCACCCAGTGCTGTTCCAAGTGCTTTACATGTATCACTTGCTGAGGTGTGGGACTGTTGTAATGCCCACTTTATAGATGGGGAAACCCAAGCAGTGACAAGTTAAGTAACTCACGCAAAGGATTCAGATCCAGACAGTCTGACCACAAGAGTCACACCCTTAACCCCCTTGCTGTACTGATCTTCCCCCAATAAGGAGTTGGGGCCACGCAGGCCTGTGCACCTTTAGCCTCTCTGGGCGGGGAGGAGGGGACCTCATTACCCAGGAAGCTTCCTGCTTGCAGTATGGGTTCCTATGGAGGGAAGAAGCCCTGTGGCCAGGTGGGCCCCATCTCTAGACCTTCTGGGCCCACCTACCTGCTCTCCCGGCCATGCCCTGATGCACCCCAAGCTGGGGTACCTCTCTGGAGAGCCAGCCTGGCAGAGTGCACCCCTGTAGAGGGGCCCAGGCCCGGGGCGGGCACTTCTCCATCCTCTCATCTTTGGAAATAAGTTTCAGTATATTGAAAATATAATCACTGAGACTCTGAAACAAGAGCCGTGGGTTCCCAAGAGCCCCTGTTCCTCCCTGTTAATTCCTTCTCATAACATTTCCAGTCTTTGTGGCTGCACTTGTATTAAAAGCTCAGGGTTTTATTAAAAATGGATTTATTTATCCAAAAAGATGAAAACCCAAACTTTGTCAGGAGCCTTTTAGAGCTCTCTTCGTGGAAGCTCAGGTGTGCTCTTCCTGGGGAGAGCCAGCCTCCTTGCCCTCTGGTCCTGGCTCTCCCGCTGGGCCCTCTGAGCCCTGCCCACCCAGGAGGACTCCAGGCCGCCAAGGGCAGGGCTGCCCATGGGGAGACGCTCACAGGGCTCTGAGGACTGAGGGTTCCTTGACCACCACCTCCCCTCTTTGCACAGGCCAGCACTGGCCCCCTTCCCGTCCCCCCAAGGCTCACTAACCACTCCAGGCCCTGGTCGTATGCCTGCAAGCAAGCAGCTGCCCCTTGAGGTTTATTGTTTAGCGACTGTCTGGAATGGTGCTTTGGTAGGCACTGGGCCCAGCTGACCTGGCAGGCCAGTCCCTGCCCTCAGCAGGCCAGGGGCAGCCAGGGGACCTTCATGGTGGAACACATGTGAGGCTCAGATTGGATGGGGCTGTAAAAGAGGGAGCTGACCCTGTGTTGAGAAAGCCCTTCCTGGCAGCTGGAGCCTCAGACCAGAGTCCTGCACTCTCAGGCCTGGGGACAAATCCAGGCCTCTCTTGTGTAAGGAGTGACACCAGGAAAGGCATACCCCCCAAAAGACGCCCCCCTGGAGTGATGGCCCTTGTGTAGACCCTTCAGATCTAATGCAGTGCTTCCCAAATGACCTCCCACGTACCCCTGGGTCTGAGGCTATTAAGATGTTACACAAAAAGAGTCTGTCTTCAGCTCAGAAAACGGGGGAGAACAAAGGTTAACAGATTTCTTTACCGCTTTACTACTTCTGGGAGCCTTTACCACATTAAAGCCCATTGTGCATCTCCAGGGGAGGGACAGGGAATGTCTGTTTTCCCACATTTGGCATGAATTAATACATGTAAAGTGCTTACACTAGTGCGTGGTATACATAGCCACAACTTCCATAAATGACAGTTATCACTATTATAACGACCTGTTACAGAAGCAGCATCTCCTGGCAGGCAAGGGCGTTTTGGAGCCAAAGTACCTGACCTTGAATCCTGGCTTCACCATTCACTCCTGTGGTGGGACCTTGGAAAGGCCACTTAACTCATGGTCCTCAGTTTCCTCATCTGTAAAATGGAGCTGTCTCCTGGGGTAGTTGAGAGGGTGAAATAAGTTAATACATAAAAAGCGTTCACAGCAGCGCCAGGCACATAGTGAGTGCTAGAGAAGGGCCCCTGCCGCCGCAGGTGCTTCGTACTCTCTCACACAGCTCAGGTCCTCAGAACCCACTTCGAGAGATGCTTCTTTAATGGCATCTTTCTCTGACTTTGTAACAGTCTATTTCCCCCATGGGATCTAGCTAGAGCTCCTGGGCAGGGGGGAAGCGGGGGGGGGGGGGGGGGGGAGGGGGGGGGAGTGCAAAGGAAGGAGCCAGACCTGCTTCCTGTGTGGCCTCCGCCTCTGCGCTGTGTCCATTTCTCTGCTGGAGACATTTCCCCTGCAACATTCTCACCTTCCCTCAGCCAAACCTGGGGCGTTCAGGATTGCCGCACGCCTGGGCTCAGGAGAGGCTGGAGTGACAGCTGTGCCGGGGCAGCACTGCCCCAGGAGGGTCAGGTGGCAGATGCCCCTCCTGTGTCCTGGCAGGGAGACCAGGAGGAGTCGGAGGAACCTTGCCCCCAGGGCACTCCCTCCGGGTGAGAGGCCTGCATGTCAGGAACTAGCCTCTTTCCACAGGAGAAGGTGCTCAGATGGGGGTGGAGGGTGCAGCCTGCAGGCTTCAGTCTCCAGCTGATGAACGGTGAATATGTGAGACGCACCAACGCCACAAGAGACCTTCATTAGACATGCAAATGCCAGGGTTGATATCTCCCTAGGGGTTGGGGACAAGGCTGTCCTGCTCTCCATCAGTCAGGGGAACTGCAGCCTGGGCCAGAATCTCAGGAAGGCATGGCTGGTGTGATAGGGCCTGGAGAGCAAAGTGAACGTTGCCCTGGGTGAGGGGCGACTCAGCAAGTGGTGGTGGTGGTGAAGTTAGGATCCAATCATTTGTACGTTCATTTATTCAATCAATCGGCCAATCAATTGATATTTGAGTGTGCCCCTTATATGCCAGCACCTCTTCCTAGTGAGTCTTACACCTCCAAACCCCTGCCGGTGTTGTGTCTTTTTTTTAAATTTTTAATTAATTAATTAATTAATTTTTGGCTGCGTTGGGTCTTCGTTGCTGTGCGCGGTCTTTCTCTAGTTGTGGCGAGTGGGGGCTACTCTTGTTTGCGGTGCACGGGCTTCTCATTGCGGTGGCTTTTCTTGTTGTGGAGCATGGGCTCTAGGCACGCGGGCTTCAGTAGTTGTGGCGCACAGGCTTAGTTGCTCTGCGGCATGTGGGATCTTCCCGGACCAGGGCTCGAACCCGTGTCCCCTGCATTGGCAGGAGGATTCTTAACCACTGCGCCACTAGGGAAGCCCCCCAGTGTTGTGT
Organism: Balaenoptera ricei; assembly: GCF_028023285.1. NCBI lineage: Eukaryota > Metazoa > Chordata > Mammalia > Artiodactyla > Balaenopteridae > Balaenoptera > Balaenoptera ricei. The sequence goes on along the minus strand of NC_082654.1, from coordinate 63,017,258 downwards.
CTTTTGCCTGGAGCACCTTCCTTTTTGTTTTCTCTCTCTGGCAAACTCCTACTCACTCTTCATGACCCATCCTAAATGTCACCATCTGTACAACCCTTTCCTCCAGGTGGACTTGTACACTCTGGGGTACATTTATGCATCTAAGCAACCTCATATCTGTATAGCAGTGTCTGTGCATATTGTGTGCTCCCCAAAAGCAGGGGTCTCTGAATCCCCATTGTGGGAGTCCCAGCCCCTAGCCCCTTCTCTCCCAGTGCTGCAGGGAGAATGAATGGGGTGTGGGGCAGAGCCATGTGAGGCAGGAGCTGCCGGTTGTAGTGCTGGATGGGGCATGGTTCAGAGGACCATGGTGGCCTACATGGTTGTCACGGTCATCCCTGGAGATACTCACTTTCAGGATTTATGATGCTTTCATTCACAGAGTAGTTGATCCATGATCTTCTCCTTTACTCAGGCCTTAGTGAAAACTGAGTTGTTGTTATTCATATTAAGGTGGGGAAAACAGACCAGAGGGGTGCAGCAAACTACCTGAGGTCACACAGCACTGATGTGTGTTCGAGATAGAGACCAGACCTCTTGTCCTCCTGCTGGATGCTCCTCCATCAGCTCTTCTTCCCTGGGTGGTTCATCCAAATGAGGGGAGATGGGGAGGGGAAGGGGGAGCAAGAGCATCAGCAAGATTGGGCCTCTCCAGTGGACATGGACGTGAATGCCTGGGGGCCTCAGTGTACGTCCCAGGGATGATGGCCTGTGTACTCGGTACCTACTTCCTAGGCTGGCCAGGAAGTCCCCATGGGGAGGGAAGCTGTGGGTGCCAGGACAGCTACAAAGAAGAACAGCAGCCTGGGGGCTGGGCGACCAAACTCAAGTCCTTTCTCTTTCCCACCCAGGGCACTACGGTGCGTGTTATCACCGCCATCGACCAGGACAAAGGACGTCCCCGGGGTATTGGCTACACCATCATCTCAGGTAAGGCCTGGGCTGCCCTGGTCCCCCACCCCGACCCAAGAAGAGCCACATTAGGAGTGTCAGGCTCTGCAGGACAGTGGAGAGATCTGTGGCCATGTGGGACAGTGGCATGAAGGGACCTGCCCCCAGGGACAACCCTGGCCAAAGGACCCAGGCAGGGGACTGACCGGTTAAAGGAGGGAGGATCAGGGGAGGGGAAAAGGAGCTTGGGATGGAGGCTTAGGTGCCTGGGGCTGCTGGGTGGTGTTGGAAGGCAGGAGCGTGTGCCGCTGTCCAAGGTCTCAGGCTTCTGGGCACTTTGGGGCCCTGAGCCCAGGTCATTGGTGACTCTTACCAGTGCTCTGGGATTTTCTTTGTTTTTCTTTACTTAACTTGATGAAAAGATGGCAGTTGTTACATCACTTTAGAACTAATACAGCTGCAACTTTGGCTGATTTCATGCTCCTTTTACATTTCTGACCGTTAGAAAGTCATGTCTCGTCTGGAATGTTGCAGGGAGGCACATAAGCCCTCCTTTCCCACCCAGTCTCTTGGTTGAGCAGAATAGTGACTGAATGCAAAGAGGGTTCTGGTTGATGGGACCCCTCACCCCACGTCCCCACCCAAAGACTAACAAAGCAGCAGCTCCTTGGCTGTCTTGGGACTAGGTGGCTTTGGAGCAAGGCGGCTGGTGAGAGGTCCAGGAGAAACTGCTCACCCATTCACACACTCCAGACCTGCCCCTGTTCTCCCACCCCCACCCCACACCCCACACCCCACACCCCACACGTCGCCTCCCTGCCCAACCCGCTGGTGAGTGAACAGTCAGCCTGGTGCATCTGAGCGGGCCAGACTGATGGCCAGGAGGATGGCAGGCCACCAGGCCAGTGTCCACCCCATTGCCCCTCCCTACCACACTGCCAAGAATAGAGAGTGGCATTTTGGGGGCACTTTCTCCCTAAAGCTCAAAAGGCACCAATGTGTAGTGATCAAGAACATGGATGGAGTCTCTTCAGCATCCTGCCTGGGGTGGATCTCCATACCTCAGTTTCTCATCCATAAAATGGGAGTAATAAGAGTATCTACCTTAGGTGGTTCAAAAGTCAGAAGACTTACTATATGTAAAGAGCTTAATTAATGTATGTAAAGTACTTTATAAGTGTTAGCTGTTATTATTATTACTGCTAGCATCTAATAATACCTTCTGGATGTTGAGGGTTAGCTGGTGTGAGGGAGACCCCTCACATCCTTGGAATGCAGGAAATCAGGGTATTATGGGCTTCCTGTGACCTACAGCTTCTAGCACAACTATTATTGTGCTTCTAAGCCCAGGGGACCCCAGGACCCAGAGCGAATGTCAGACAAGCTCATGTGGTCAGTAACAGCAGTGTGGGTTTGGGCCTCTGCTCCCCGCACCCCATTTCCTCCCCATTCTGATGCCCAGGACAGGACTCAACAAGAGTAAAGCCCAATATGTACTTGTAGAATGAATGAATGAACATCACTCTAGAGTAATGGGTATTCAAATTCCAGTATGCCCAAGAATCACCTGGGGCTCCTACCAAAAATGCAGAGTCCTTGGCATGCATGAAGATTCTCATTCTGTAGGACTGGGGTGCAGCCCAGGAAAGGTCCTTTCTCCCAGTGCTCCAGAGGCAGGTGGTCCTTAGGCCAGGATATGGAAAAGGAGGTCCTAGGAAGGAAGCCATTCTGTAGGAAGGCAGAGTCCTCCTGGGAATTAGCAGGCCCTTTCCTGATGAGCAGAGGAGAAGGGAGGCCCATGCTGATGCTGGTATCCTTCATGAGTTTGTCAAACTGGGAAGCAAAGCAAGTGCCTCCCAGTGACAAGGGGCTTGTGCTGGAGATCTGCGGGAACACCAGTGAGCCCCAAGGGTGATGGAATTGGGGGCCTAATATAAGGTGGCAGCATGAGTGGGATACCTGGCTGGGTAAGGGATTATCTCCTCATCTTATTGTCTCTGGGCTGGTTCCAGACATACTCCTAGATGGGAGTGGGGAGCAGGGAGCCAGGACCTGGCCTGAGGTCATGGCCAGACTGGAAATAATTCCTGCAGTGACACTGGGAGGCCATCCTCCAGGGCATTGGTCCATTTCAGGTCTGTGCTGGGTGCCAGGCCACCAGCCCCAGACCCTCAGGTCCTCTCTCACCTTCACAGATGGCCCCGGTCACCCCTTTCCTCTGGAGCAGGACGCTGCAGGGCAGAGCTGCTTTGGTATCTGGGCTGGGCTCTGAAGCTTAGAGTCTGGGGACAATTGCCTGAGGCAGCATCCTGTGAGATTTCCAAAGGCACGCTCTCCTGGGCCAGGTTCCCAAGTGCAAACAACAGGACAAGAAGGGAGACCCAGGATGTGAAATGACAGGTAGGGGACGTGTGTGAAGGTGGGGGCAGGAGGCAGAAAGTTCTGGAAGGCCTGGAACACTTAGCATGGTTTTATAGGATTCACGTTGCCAGCACAGATGTGCCTTGAGGGCTTTTAGAAAGGATGACAAATGGGTTTTCTCTTACCTGCCAACTTTGATTGATTGGTAATGGCTGCCTGAAGAGGACCAGGAAGCCAAGTGGCATTCAGTTGGTAGAGTCTGCCATGGGTGTGGAAATGGAGGGGGCAGCACTGCGGCAAATGTCTGCCATCCTCAGTGAGATAGCACTTGGATCATGTTCTCGGGGTGGCCACGATGGTCTTCATTGTCATGCGTATTTGTCACCACCCGACCTCACCCAAATCCTTTTCAGACAGCTTGAGGAAAGGGCAGTCCTCTTTCTTCCCTTGCTATCCTCAGCACCTGGCTCCCCTGCCCTTCTCCCCAGGCCTGGGCCAGTGTGGACTCCCTGTGAGCCAGCCTCAGCCCAAGCCCAAGCAGGCAGGCAGGCAGGAGGGCACAGTCCCCAGGGGGACAGGTGGACAGAGGCTAGGGTTTGGCCTCTTCTCTACTTCCCCCAGCCGGCCGGCGTAGACACTGCTGCAAAGAACATTGTCTACCGAGGTCCTGGCCTCACACACCTGCCTCTCCAGGGGCGTTAAGTCGCAGCCCTCTCCCAGGTGGCTTGGCCGGTGCCTGTTTGGCTTGAAGCAAGAAGAAGGGATGCCCTGCCCGGGCCCCTTCATGCTGACTGCCCCACGCGGGCCCTGAGTGCCCAGTGTGGGAGCCTGCTCCAGCCCAGGTGCTCTGGAACCATGTTCATTAGAAAGAAAGAACTGAGGGCCTCAGGGGCTCCTGGAGCTGGGTGCGAGTCCTGAAGGCACTGTGGGTGACCGAGTCTCCGGGCACCTCCAGAGCCTGGGCAGGTGGTCTGCCTCGGACACAGGCCTGAGCCCACAGTGATCCATGGCACAAGGTTAACCTGCCCAGCTCCCTGAGGCCCCGTCCCCTCGGGCTGTTTATCATCCCTGCAGCTGGGGGGATTTATGTCCGCACACCAGTGCTTTCCCCATTACTAATGACCCCTCTGCTTTGCCAAGAACAAAGAGGCCTTCAGACGTAAGTTATGGCTCCATTGCCATAAATTTGTTCTCAGCCTCTTGTGGCCAAACTACGACCAAAGAAGGACAAGGTTTTTGCCCAGAGAGGCCCCGGCACGGGCCCCATCGCTCCCTCAGCCTGTGTCTGCCCTGCCACTCACCAAGGGCATCAGTTCCTCCAGGGCCTGACCTCTGGAGCTCTGCGCGCTCCTATCCCCAGTGGGCAGCCCAGCCTGTGGTCTGAGCAGACGCCCTCCTCTACCAGATGGAGGTAGTCCTGCTTCAAGGGGCAGCTGCCCTGCAGAGCGCTGGACTTGGCGTCCAGAATTCTCAGTTTGAGGCCCAGCACCTCCACCTGCTGCAGGGTGTCCAGCCAAGGCGTTTGGCCCTCTTAACCCCATAATCCTCATTCATGGAATGGAGATAATAACTCCCGTGGCAGATAAGATGATGCCAGAGAGACTCTAAAGGGCCATAACATATTAAGCATTATTAATTGTCAAAGAAAGATCAGGACCAGGGGTCCTTGGGACTCCTAGTCACTCACTTTCTCCCTAATTCATTTGAAGTAAGTGGCTGAGAGCGCAGGCTTTAGGGCCGTGTCCAGGGTGGTGACTGCTAGCTGTGCTGGCCAATACGGTTGCCCGTGTGGCATTGGAGCACTTGAAATGTGGCCAGTCCGATTTGAGCTGTGCTGTAAAGGTAACACACAGGATTTTGAAGACTTAGTATGAAAAACAGATTGTAAAATATCTCAGTAATGTCTTACATTGATGACATGTTGAAATGGTATATTCAATGTACTGGGTTAAAGATAACATACTGTTAAAATTAACTGTACCTATTTATTTTTTCGTTTAATGTGGCTACTAGAAATTTTCACATAGCACATACGGCTCGCATTCTATTTCAATGAGCAGCTCTCATGCAGAGGTAGACCGCCTTGGCTTGCCTTCTACCACCGACCAACTATGTAACCTTCTGAGCGTCAGTTTTCCAGTCTGTAAAGTGGGGGTAATAATAACCCATGTCTCACAGGGATGCTATGAGTATTCAGCGAGCTAAGACACATAAGCACTTAGCAGAGCACCTGAATTTGTAGTAAGTGCTCAACAAATGGGGACTCTTAATATCCACCCACAGTGGATTGAGGGTCTTCTCTGTGCGAACGTCCTGAGAGCTGGTAGGGCCCGAATCACTGTCTCAGCCTCAGGAACCTGCAGGCAGTCAGGGGCACAGGCTGCAATGCCTTGGTGGAACACTGTGGAGGCCAGCAGGGGCTGTGCTGATAACTGTTAACGTGGAACAATGGCTCCTTGGGGGGTCCACTAGACCGTTCTTTCTACTTTTGTGTATATTCAAAAATATCCGTCATAAAAAGTGAGAAAGAATCCGTGGGAGGGGGGCGCCTCCCCAGCCGTCACTGGGAGGTGAGGCTCAACGAGGAGAGATCATCTAAGCCAGCCCTGACTGATGAGCAGGAACCAGCCGGGAAGTGTGGAGGGAGGGTCTGTTGCAGGCAGAGGAACAGCGAGTACCAAGATCCCAGAGCAGGAGAGCGTGCAGCCGGATCGTGGCGCTCCAGTAATTGAGCATGGCTGAGCGCAGCACGTGAAGGAGGCCCTGGGAGAGGAGGCCACAGGGGGAGGCAGGGCCAGGCACGCAGGGTGTAGAGTGCCCAGCCCAGGAGAACGCCAGGCCCTGGTCCTGAGGGCAGCGGGGAACCAGGTCAGCAGGGGAGGGACGTGGTCGGGGTTGCATCGCGCGAAGCTCACAGAGGGTTGGAGGAGGGCAGGTGGAAGCAAGCAGGTCAACGGGGAGGCATTTTCATTTTCCATAAATACTGGACTGATGAATTCTGTCATTTCACTCTCTCCTTCCTGTAATTGACACTAAACAAACCCTTCTCCAGTACCCGAAGGCCCTCACCACCCTGGGGTGTGAGGATTTGGTGAAGGAGCCCAAGCTAGCACTTTCCACCACGTTCTGCATTACAGCGCCATCTCAGCCCAGGCACCACTTTCCAGACTGAAGAGGCCTAACCTCTCTCATCATCCTTTTCCCTATCTGAGCCCTGCTTCCCTGGGCCTCCTGCAGTTCTGCAATATCCCCCGGGGTGAGGGGAGGGGAACCCCATTTGTTGGGTGTCTGCTGTGTGCCAGGCACTGGCTGGACCCGTTTATCCCTCACAATAGTGTATGAGGGAGACATTATTACTCCACTTTATCGGCACGTAGAGCAAGGCTCAGGGACTTTTATAGACTGACCAAGGGTCACAGCTACAAAGCAGAAGAGCAGGGATTTGAACCCAAGTCTCTTGGGTTCCAGAATATAGCCAATTTGCATGACGACACTGGTTCTCCAAGTGTTGTCTCCAGATCAGCTTCACCTGGGAACTATATTAGTAATGAAAAATTTTGTACCCCACCCTAAACCTGAATTAGAAACTCTAGGGGTGGGGCCCACGTGATGCTGATGTGGCTGGTCTGGGGACCACCCTTTGAGAAGCTCTGGTCTAGAAGAGCACGTGTCATCAACAAGATAATATCACCCCCAAGCGGGCAAAAATTTATTCTGAGAGGTAAAAAATATCTTACTTCTTTTATGTATAAAGCACAGATATACATATGTTATATCTGTGGTATTAAAATTTCATGCAGCTTGGGGGAGCAGTCAGGAAAAATGTCTCAAATGGCTAGGGAGGTTGGAGGGACATGCGATAATGAAAAACAGGTTGAGAAACACTGGCCTAGAATGAAGAATAGGTGTGCAATATCAGGGCTGAAAGCCCTCAGTCCCAGCTTGAAAGACAGTGGCCTCACCACTGGGTCACACTGGCGGACTTGCCCAGGTTGGTTAGTGAAGGACAGAGCTCTCACTCGCCACTCGCTGGATTTCACTTTCAATGCTACCAAGTGAGGCAGTTCCTTGAAAATACATTGAGCACTTTGAAATGAAAGCTCTGTGTGTGTCTGTGTGTGTGTGTGTGTGTGTGTGTGTAGAGAGAGAGAGAGAGGAAGAATAAGCAGTCAGACTTGCCCAAGCCCACACCCCCACATATGCCAATAACTAAATCGGGCCCCTGGCCATGGCCTGGTGGGGGACAGCTATCACAGGAGACCATCAGTTGAATCACTTCAAAGCCCTTGTGATTAAGCTGCCTGGCATGTTTCTCCCCCAAAGATGTAAAAACTCAGGAAAAGCAGATCTGCTTTGGAAGTCTGAATTGCACACCAAAGCCCCTGGCTTGGAGTACACAGTGGGTGCCTGGAAGCCCCAGAAATCTCAGGGCATCTGGCCAGGCACAGTGGGGAACGGATGGAGCCAAGAGGGAGCCAGGGAGGAGTCAGGGCAGATCAGAGGTAAGTGGTGGGGCCTGTTGGTGGAGGGCATACAAGGCAAAAGACATGGGTGCTTGAGCATGGCTGGGGTGGGAGGGTCATCAGAAGATTTATCTCATAGGAGTTCTGGATGATCGGAACAGGAAGCACTGGAATGAGGGTGATCTGCTAACAGGTTACTGCATCAGTCTAGGGGAGGACTGGGGGTTGTTGTAAAGATGTACAGGAGGGAAGTCAGCAAGGTAATATAGTGAAAATAGATGGTGCAGGAAAAGGCGGAGGCAAAGAAGCTTCCAACCTCTAAGTCTAGGTTTCTGGGGTCCTGGTGGTAGCCTAGGCAGAAAGGGACATGTTCATAAGGAAAGCTGATCTGCTTACACCTATGACTGCCACACTAGACCCGTGTCAGCACATGTACCAGATCTCCCCCATCCCATACCAAGGCAGACATCACTAATTGATCGCAGCACACTTTCCCACTGAGCCTGAATGGGCCTCCAAGCCTCCATCAGCCACTGGTAGTTGATAGGCGTTCTCTCGAGAGCTGGAATGAATGTGCCATCCAAGGTTTATCCAGTTTGCATCCATGGCTCTCTTCTTTCAACAATATTTAGGGACAGTGCCTCTGACTTTTTAAAAATTTGATTAAACATATATTATTTCCAGTTCTCTCCCACCACATACCAAAACAACAACAATAGGTCACACTAACACTAAATTCCTCCTGATGAACCACGGGAGAGCCCGCACTTCATTCTCCCTGATCCTTCTCCCTCCTCTCTTCAGGGGTATGCTTCTTCTTCGCTCCTGCTGCCCACACTCTTCTGTGCCCCACCTTTGTGATAAACCTGAGTCTTTGTTCTTCTCTCCTTTACTGAGGCCCTGCACGCTCTTTGTCAGTAGCTGTGCCTTGCCCCTTGCTTCTTTCCCATGAATCAAATTGGTCAGTGGACTTTGAAGAGGTTTCACCGCCATGGTCTGAGACCCTCCCTTTCTGCTTCTCCTCTTTCCCACACGCTCCTCATGGGCAGGAGTCTCTGACCCTTGCTCGGGACACCATAGAGCCTCCTGTGGGCCCCGTGTACTGTGGGAGCAGGCCCAGGACCTCCCACTTAGGCCCAAGCAACACCTCGATTCCTCCTCTACAGCTGGGCAAGGGATGGCCCTCAACTCAGCTCAGAAACCACTTCTCTCCAGGCCTGGAGTCTGGCAGACCAGTCGTGGCTGGAGGCTGCTTTCGGGGGCTGGGGCTCATTCTAGTTCATGCCTAGTGGTTGCTTTGGGGGGAAGTTCTAGTCTGGTTTCCCCAGGTCAACAGGTACTTGTCTTTTTAAAGATTTGGCTCATTTCTAGTTTTTCCTCATCTCTAAATAACTGCTTTTTATTGAACTGCTAGGGGCTTGAGATCCTTGGAGGGTTGTGAAATTAGCCGGCATTTGTTCTGCATTCTCTTTCTTTATCTTGGCACACTTCAGGCACACAGAACTGCTTTAGACATCGTCCTTGGCTCACGGTCAGCACTGGTCCACTTTGGTTTCATTATTCATTTTTAATAATATTGTGGACACCCATGAACCCACCAACCAACCCAAGAGCTAAACCATCATGCATACCTCACATGCCTGTGTTCCTCCTCCAGTCCGTCCCCTGCCTCCCCATCCCATAGCCGTCTCTTTCAATCTTGCATTTTTTCATTCCTCTGCTTTTGAAAAATATTTTGTCACATTGCATATTGCTTGCATTTAGTTGTCTTTGAACTTTATTTAAAAAGTATCATACACAGTCTCCTGGGACTTGTGTTTTCTCTTCAATATGATATATCCAAGATCCATCCATATTTTTTTTTGATGTGGATATTATTTGTTCATTTCATTACTCTGTATTACTTCATCATGTGAAACTATCACAGGTCATCCATTTTCTTGTCGAATGGTGTATACACTGATTTTTGCTATTACAAACCATTCTGCTCTAACATCTTGTATATATCTCTCTCTCTGAACTTGTGGGAGAGTTTGCCTTGGGCTACATACATCCTCTCTCACCCTCACCCTAACCCCAGAAGGCGGCTGGCCAGAGCCATTTTACAGATAAGGAAACTAGACCCACAGAGCTCACGAGCTGTGCTTAGGGTCCCACAGCACATAAGTGGGGGACACAGGATTCAAACCCAGACCTTCCTGCTTCCAAAACCCACATTCTTTTTGCTATCTTTTACTATTCTGCCTGGGAAACCAAGTGATTCATGTTAACGCGCTGGTCTGCGTGCCGGACTGGAATCCTAGGATTCATTCATTCATTCATTCATTCAGTTAACCAGTGGATATTAATTGAGTGCCTACTGTGTGCCAGGCTCCATGCCAGACCCTGGGGACCAACCGTGAAGGGAAAGTCGCTGTCACTGCGCCCACAGAGCTCACATTCCAGTGAGGAAGAGATAACTAAATATCAGCAAAGGCAGTGTCTCCTGGCCATGTTAAGTACTGGGAAGGAAATACCAGCATGAGGAGAAGGTAACTGGGGTGAGGGGCCACTTAGGAAGGGGGGTCAGGAAGGCTGGACAAGGGGGACATCAGCCGCCTACCTCAGCCTCCCCAGGCTGTGGGCTTGGGAGGGGATCTCGTCCTCCCACCTCAGAAAAGCTCTCAAATATCTTTGGGGAGCTTTGAACCTGCAATGAGCCCCTCTAAGCAGCTCAGATTCCCAGCTCCCTTTTTCATCCGACTCCCCGGATGACTGCTCAGCTTTCAAGGCAGCCCCCAGCCGGGGCTAATCTGAAATAAAAGTTTTTATTTATCTAGCTTGATACCTGGTGCAAGGTTAAATCATACAAGAGAAAAAGCAATAAAAGAGAAAGATTAAGTGTAAGGCGCCGTCTTAGGCATGCCCTTCTGCAATATGGTTACAAAGATATTAAGCCTGAAGTCACCCACAGCCTCACACTGTTGTTCCCTCGCCTCTCTGGGCTCTGCGCAGCCAAAACAGGAAGGAGGAGGAGAGGATGGGGCGGAGGCCACAGGAGGGAGACACCCTGGGGTGCCCCGCAGAGAGGGTGAGCGAAGCAGATGGAGTTCTAGTGGCTCAGCCCATCAGCCACCCCCCGCCCCCACGAGGCTCTGATTCATGACTTCCTGGCGGAACAAAAATGTTGACATCTGCACCTACATTCCTGTCAGCATCTCCATGTCATCTGTATTTATTGTGTGCCTGCTGTGGGCCAGGCACCCTGCAGAGAGAGTGGGAGAACTCTTAGTCACAGGCCCTTCTCACAGCCAGCCTGACTCAGGTCTCAACTGACCTTGAGCAGGTTACTTCTACTGTCTGTGCCTCAGTCTCCTCATCTGTACAATGGGAATGTTAATAGGGTTTATCCAAAACATTATCGTCTGGTTGATGACAAGCACATACAAAAGATACTAGGGTTCCTCAGCACAGGTGGTAATGGAGTCCCTAGAAAGGCAAATGTCACTGGCTCTTACCTCTCCTCTCTGCCTGCGAAAACCTAAGACTACAGCTCTTGGTAAGATCCCCAAGCATTGCAGGGGCCCCTATGGGCAGGGAGGGAGGCGGTTCCCATGTGCTGTCTAACTGACCTGGTCTTTTGCCCCTGATCCCTTGTGGGTGTCCCTTGCACAAAGCCAAGTGGGTAACTCACCTGGGCCACTGCTGTCAACACCCTCCGTAGCCGCTGGAATGGCCCAGCATGCCCCGGACACTCCATGACCCTGGAGCCGAAGTGGATCGTGGGCAGAGACAAGGGCTGCTCCTCTCCCCTACCTGCAGCTGCACTCGGGCCCCACAGCATCCCTGCTGGGCCCCTCTGTACTCCATGACTCCCCCACCATGTAAACAGCTCCTCCCACTCCAGCCTTCAGTTCTTCTCTTGGTGGGGCCCAGACAGAGCCGTGAGGATACCATGACAGCCTCCGCACCGCCATCTCTCCTACAGAACCCATGTTTTAAAGCAATTTAAAATACGAAAGGGAAGGGAAGGGACCTTTCTTTTAGCCCACATATCAGACACTGTGCAGGCCCACCCACGAGTTCACCAGACAGGTCCAATATTGGACCCAGGGAGAACCCAACTACACAAGTAATTCATCATACAAGCCTGAAGCATGGCATGTATAACAAATGCTCCAGGAGGTCAGGAAAGTGTTTGTCCTTGGGAAAGGCAGTCCTAGAGGGATGATTTAGAGAGACCATAAGGAAGGGGGCGTCACCAGTCACAGGGCAGGATGTGAACGCACATTTAGGGGACCTCCTATCCAGCCCTAACACCCTCTTCCAACATGAGACTCACATTGGGAGAGCTTTGAATGCCAGAGTAAGGGGTCACAATAACATAGTAATAGTAGCAAACACTTTGTGGATGCCTAGGACTAGATCTAAATGCTTCTCCTGCATCAACTGTTTAAATTATTCTACTAACCCCATGAGGTAGGTACTATTATTGTCAGCCCATTTTGCAGATGAAGAAACTGAGGCCCAGCTGCCCAAAGTCACATGGCTGGTGGGAGGAAGAGCAGGTTGGCTCCAGAGCCCATACTTCTCTAGTGCCCCCTGGCCTCTCCTCCCCTCCCCCCTGCCCTGAGCACCTGATGGAACTGCCGGGGTCTGGGAGTCACTGGATCTACCTGTGGGCTTGGTTGTCTTCCTGTGCCCCTGCAGCCCCCCTCTGCCTCTCTGTCAGGTGCTCCTCCTGAGTCAATTAACTGGCTGCCCCATTCAAATATTTGACCAATATCCTGGAAACAGAGATTTCAGGGCAGATATTTTCAGACATTGATTGAAGTGAACAAACATTCTGACACAGAAGGAATTTATTGCTCACATTTTCCTTCTGCTGGGCTGTGGGGGCAGTGGGGTGGAGTCAGGCTGCCTCTGTTTTCTAGCTCACTGCCCCTCCCGCCCCCTCCTGCTGCCAGTGCACGACGATGCCCCACTCTGAAGGACCACATCAGTGAAAGCAGAAGCTGAAGGGCACTTCACAACAATGTCCAGCATAGCAAGGGTTATTTTATTTATTTATTTATTTATTTATTTATTTATTTATTTATTTATTTATTTATTTATGGCTGTGTTGGGTCTTAGTTTCTGTGCGAGGGCTTTCTCTAGTTGCGGCAAGTGGGGGGCCACTCTTCATCGCGGTGCGCGGGCCTCCCATTATCGCGGCCTCTCCTGTTGCAGAGCACAGGTTCCAGATGCGCAGGCTCAGTAATTGTGGCTCACGGGCCCAGTTGCTCCGCGGCATGTGGGATCTTCCCAGACCAGGGCTCGAACCCGTGTCCCCTGCATTGGCAGACAGATTCTCAACCACTGCGCCACCAGGGAAGCCCAGCAAGGGTTATTTTAAAGGAGCCAGTGACTGATTTTTCTTCTTAATGATGGTCGGAGTCTTAAATGTCCGGAGAGCCATTTAGTTGGGACTTAGGGAGCACTTTGGAAAGGACGACTTGAGGTCCTGGGATGCTGTTGGTCCTTTAGAAGTTTGTAGGGACAGAAGAGTTACCGCTTCATGAGTCAGCAGATGCTTAGTGAGGAGGTCTTGGCGAGCCAGCCTCCCTTCTTGGTGGTCTTGAGGAGACAGGATCTAGAATGGAAATTGGAAATGGAAAACCATTCTGTGAGAAGCTTAAGGATTTGCTGGGGAGGTAAACGTATGAAAAGTTGCTTGTCCATCCTTACAGCATTTGCTGAGGGACTCATGCTTGTCAGCAAGTCCTCTGGGAGATCAGAGAAGGCTGAGAGCATTGGGGGCTGGGGCGAGGGCAGCAGCTTCACCCCAACTGACCGCTGATTCCCCAGAGCGATGATTTTAAGTGACACACGGGTGGGGCGTGAAATAACATCATATCACACAGTGAGAGGGCTATTCCCTTCTCAGTTCTCTTTTAGAATTTCTATTTCTGTCAGTGCTGTCCAGGAGAAAGTCCAGTTGGGTACTCACATCTTTAACACCTCTCTATCCCTTGGCTCATCTCCCTATTTAACAAAGGAGAGCAGGCTGGAGCCTTCAGATGCCAAGCTGATGCAGCTGAAATCTCACCACGTATGCTCATTTTCTCTATTTTACAATGACTATTTATGGCCAATGAACTGGTTCTCCATTTGTGAGATGCTTAGATAGATTCTTTTAGAATGATTATTTAAGGGAGAAACGGAATCAAATGAAAGAAAAATAGAAAATAATAATAATAGGAGTAGCATACACATATGGAAAAAGGAGGGTGGCATCCAAATGACTGAGGATTGGGCAATCCTGACATCGGAGTAACTTGACCTGAACCTTTCCTTATCTGTACAACGGGAAGGACGATGGAGCTCCTGGGGGTTCTGAGAGTTGTATCGATACATGTAAAGTGCTTCGAACAGCGCCCAACACCAGGCAAGAACTCAGGAAACACCAGCACTCTGTTGGATAGAATCGTGTAAATGATACCACCTTGGAAATGGGGGGAGGACTAGAGCCCACAAGGCAGTATTATTGAGACTGAAGGATGGGTGGGTTAGGTGGGGAGGAGGGCATCCCAAGCAGGCGGGACCAACTGGAGCAAAGCCTTTGAGGAAGGACTATTCATGAGATGTCTGAAGGGCAGCAGACAAGCCCACTGGGCTGTAGAGGAGGAAGGTGGAAGGTGATTTGAATGGTTTTACGGGTCAAGCTATAGAGTGTTGGTTGTTCCTTTTAGGGCACCTGTGGTTCCAAGAATTCAAGTATGCTTAGGAAGCTCAGAGAAAGGGGCCTTCTGTGAGGCTGTGGGGTTCCTATAGGAATCTGGGTCAGACCCTCCTTGGAGTCAGGCCTTCCAGGATGAGGAACTGGGACAGAGCTTGAGCCCTCTCTCCTTTCTTACAGCATTTGTGTTTGTTTCCTATGGCTTCAGTAACAAACTACCACAAACTTAAGGGCTTAAAACAACAGAGATGTTTTCTCTTATGATTCTGGAGGCCAGAGTCCAAAGTGATTTAGTTCCACAGGGCTAAAGTCAAGGTGTCAGCCAGGCTGGTTCCTTCTGGAGGTTCCAGGGGAGAATCCACCCCTTGCCTCCGCCAGTGGCTGGTGGCTGCCAGCATTCATTGGCTTGTGGCTGGATCACTCCAATCTCTTTTTCCCTGGCCACATTGCCTTCTCCTCTTCCGTAGTCAGGTCCCTCTGCTTCCCTCTTTAAGGACATTTGTGATTATTTGTAGGGTCCAGCCGATAATCTCCCCATATCAAGATGCTTAACTGAATCACGTTTGTAACTTCCCTTTTGTTACACAAGGTAACATTCAGAGGTTCCAGGGATTAGGACCCGGATGTCTGATGGCCATTATTTAGCCTACCACAGCATCTTTGCCCCTCTCTGAAAATTTGCCCCGCTCATGTCACTCTTCTCCAGTGGTTCCCTCATGATCTTCCAGGATGGATCCATGCATCTGCCTAGTGCATGATGGCTATATTGACCTCTCTCCATCATGGCTACTCTTGAAATGTCCTTTTGGCTTCTGTCTCAGCTGTCAACCATCTCCATATTCTAGTTTTCCAGTTCCAAATTTCCTAGAGGGGGTCAGACTGGCCAGCTCATCATCACAAGCAGCGTCCACAAGCCATAGGGACCTGGCAGCCTGAGATGGTGTCATCCGGGAAGCTGGTACAGAAGAGGGCAGCAGGGCAATGAGTGGGATGAGCCCCAAATCCATCTAGTACATTTTAAAAGATAGACGATAGCCCAATGGGACAGAATAGAGCTCTTAGAACCAGACCGACATATAAATATGGGAACTTGATATATGATAAAGGTGGCACCACAAATCAATGAAGAAAAGATGACTTGTATAGTAGCTGGTGTTGGGAAAACTAGCTCACTATATGGAGAAAAATAAAGCGAGAGCCCTACCATACACTGTTTACCAAGGTAGACTCCAGATGGATTAAAGACTTCAATGTGAAAGGTGAAATATAAAGCTCATAAAAGGAAACATGGGGATATATCTTTGTGACCTTGTAGTTGGAAAGGACTTCTTAACACCCAAGAGCACATGCCATAAATGAAAAATTGATCATCAAAGGATTTCCAATTCCATTGACATGTATAGACAAAGTTAACAACAGATGGCATGTGTGGGACAGATTTTTGCAACAATTAAAACCAACAAGGGACTAATATTTAGAATATATAAGGAATTCCTGCGAATCAATAGGAAAAAGTTGGTAAAGTCAATAGAAAAATAAGCAAAGTATATTCACAGAATGGGACACCCCAAAGATTAGTGGATATACGTATAGGTACCAAAACTGTCTAGAAATCAGAGAAATGCAGATGGCAATTACAATGACCAACTTCTTCATACCCACATGGGCACATGGGCACATGGGCCAGGTCCTCCCTCTACCTGTTTTTGTATGATCTACAAGCTAAGAATGGATTTTAAAGATGAGTATTTTTGCAGTTGATTTGATGGTAGTAAGCACTATCTTTGAACTCCACTTAAGTATTATCCTTTGCCCCAAAATTCCATTCTTCTTACTAGTAGACCAGTGTTACAAAAAATTTTGCTCAATTATTGTTAAACTTCAAATTTCATCAAAAATTTTGTGGAAATTTGTTTTCTCTCTTGTTAAATAAGTACCAACATAATGTCCTCAATTTTTCCTCTTGACCTGCAAAGTCGAAAATATTTAGTATGGCCTTTTACAGAAAAGGTTTGCCAACCCCTACACTAAAGAATACTCTGTATCAGTATGGAGGTTCCTTAAAAAACTAAAAATAGAACTACCATATGACCCAGCAATCCCACTACTGGGCATATACCCTGAGAAAACCATAATTCAAAAAGAGTCATGTACCACAATGTTCACTGCAGCTCTATTTACAATAGCCAGGACATGGAAGCAACCTAAGTGTCCATCAACAGATGAATGGATAAAGAAGATGTGGCACATATATACAATGGAATATTACTCAGCCATAAAAAGAAACGAAATCGAGTTATTTGTAGTGAGGTGGATGGACCTAGAGTCTGTCACACAGAGTGAAGTGTAAGTCAGAAAGAGAAAAAAAATACCATATGCTAACACATATATATGGAATCTAAAAAAAAAAAAAAAGCTTCTGAAGAACCTAGGGGCAGGACAGGAATAAAGACGCAGATGTAGAGAATGGACTTGAGGACACGGGAAGGGGGAAGGGGAAGCTGGGACAAAGTGAGAGAGTGGCATGGACATATATACACTATCAAATGTAAAATAGATAGCTAGTGGGAAGCAGCCACATAGCACAGGGAGATCAGCTTCATGCTTTGTGTCCACCTAGAGGGGTGGGATAGGGAGGGTAGGAGGGAGGCGCAAGAGGGAGGAGATACGTGGATATATGTTTACGTATAGCTAATTCACTTTGTTATACAGAAGAAACTAACACACCATTGTAAAGCAATTATACTCCAATAAAGATGTTAAAAAAAAAAGAATACTCTGTATCAGTTAGAAGCCAGATACTATTAGATAAAATCACCATTTTTGTAGGTCAAAAATGGTCGAATGTCATCAGTTTCATAGGGTTCAACTTAATAGACGTACAGACAGCAAACTATTGTAGATAAATCTTTAAATCCTAGTGTTGAGTGATAAAAGAAATAGAATGGAATAGCATAATACCATGTCTGTAAGTTAAAAAAAAAACAATAGCCACAGTAGATATTTAACAATAATACATGCATATACAGAGACATTTAGCAAAGCACTGGGTTGGTACTTCTTTGGGAGAAGAGAAGTAGGATGGGAGGTAAAGGGGAAAACCCACCCAACTAATAATAACATTTACTAACATTTATTTGGTAATCACCATGTGCCTGGCACTGCTTTAAGCAGCTCATATATGAACTCATTTACTCCTCACAGCACCCCGATGATAAAGGTACTATCATTGTTGCCACTTTACTGATGATGAAACTAAGCTCAGAGAGGTTAAGTAACTTGCCCAAGGCCACTGAGCTTGTAAACATCAGAGCCAGGATTTGGACCCAAGCAGTTTGGACTCCAGTTTTGGAGATCAAATCTGGAGTCCAGTAAGATGGATGTAGTTCAGAGGGATGTAGATGGACCCAACAGATCTGAAGAAACAAACTCCCCTTTTACCTAAACCCTACACCCATTCCATGCCCAGGGAATCTCTGCTGTTTCTTTCTCATCTTGCTTCTCTGGGACTCAAAGGACCTCAGCCACTGGCCATCCTACAGGCACAGTGGCCAAGGAGTTAGGAGGTATGGACCCTGTCCCTAAACTGACTCAACCTGGAGTGATGGGATGTGCCACCCACAGGACAAAATGACCGACTGGCTGCTCCCTGAGAAGTGGCTTCGGCATTAGTATGCTGAGGTAGCAGCTAAGGGTTTTGGATCTGATAGATCTGAGTTCAAATTCTAACTCCAAGTTCAACTGCCTGTGGGACCACAACAAATCTCTTCTGTAAATTGACGTTCAAACCCCTACCTAAAAGAGAAGGCAGTGCTTACTTAGCACAATGACTGGCACATAGTAAATGCTCAGTAAATTACTACTGTTCCCAAGTTCATTGACATCACCTAGGAGAAGTGACTCGTACTTGGGAAGAGCAGAGAGGAGCCTGTGTCATCCCATTTACCTGATTAGTCTGCCTGTTCCACTGTTATCCATCTTTCTGTACTCCTCCCCTCCTTCAAACCTTATCTTCCCACTCACCGCCTCTGGAAGCCTTCCCTGACCACCCAACTTGCCCTGTCTGCTGAGCTGATGGGAGCAGGTTGGTCACTCCCTTTCCTTTTCTCATGGGAGGTTCATGCTCGCCAACCAGATCAGTTTCCATTTGCTCTCTGACCTGCTGTCCCCCACCCTGTGCCCAGGACCGTGTCCCCTCTGGCCTGTGGCTGCCTGGTTGGCTCGGGGTCCACAAGCATCTGCCTTCTTATCTTCATTCTCTTCCTCCCCATCATGGTGATCATGGAATCCCCTGGAATCCACATGTCCACCAGGCCCCTAGGACATGAGCCTCTGAACGCTGCAGGCCTGCTTGGGCCCCATCCACATTTCCCTGGGAACCTAGAAAGCAGCCATCCTTTCCTAAGGGGCTCATGTGTGCCTGAGCAGCTGCCAGGGGCCTTCACCTAAGTAATCCATCCTCAGGATGACACTGCAAGGGAGGGATGGCCTTCCCATTTCACCCCATGAGACCATGGAAGCCGACCAGGTGTGGCCTGCCTGGGATTGCCCAAGTCACATGTGGCATGGCCACCCTTATCTCACATCCAGGACCTTTCTGTCACACCCCAGCCACCTCCACCCAGAGGTGACCATCTAACATCCATGTTTCTACCATGAAATCCATCCCCCTCCTTATTTTTCCAGGGAACCAAAGGCTATACCAACCGCCTTTCCTCCGTGGCCCTTGTGACTCAGAACAGCTAATTGGGGCTTGGCTGGTGTTCAGCCTGGCCCTGGGCAGCCTCCCTGTGATTAGCACTGATGTTCCTTGGCTCCAAGAGTGATGCCTTCTGCTTGGCTCCACTTGGGAGAGGAGGGAGGTTCGCACACAGTGTGGGCTCAGCAGGGAGAAGGGACCGGCCTGGGGGGGAGACCAGAAGACAGAAAGCCGCTGTGACCGCACTCCTCTTGCAGTGTAATGAGGATGTCAGTGGAATCCCTCCCAAGGATGTCATGCCAGGCCCTCTACAGAGGTTGTATCTTATGCTGACAACAAGCTCTATCAGTGTCCCCATTTCACAGAGGAGGAAACAGACTCAGAAAGGTTATGTAACATTTAAGGTCATGCTAGACCAAGAAATGGCAGGTCTATGTGAGTCTGAAGTCCACGTGCTTTCCACGGGCCACCGTGCCCCACTGGGTCTTCATGAGAACTCTGTCATGTACAGACCTTGCCTATGCTATTCCCATTTTATGGGTGGGTAAACTGAGACTGAGAGAGTTCAAGAAACTCAAGGTCATATGGTTGGAGAAGTGGTAGACACTGAACTGGCTCCTGGTCCAGTCCTTATTCTGTCTACTGTACATAGAACTTTCCCATCCATGCTGGGAAGCCCCCCCAATTCTGGGCAGTAGGAGTGTAACTAGGAGAGGAGAGGAGATAGTGTTGCCCTGGGCTGACATGAGAAACAGATGGGAGGGGAGACTGGGTTGTTGGAGGTCAAGAAGGCCCAAGCTGCTTAAAGTCTTGGAAGCAGGTCGACTTGGTGTGTTGTGCAGGAGGGAGCGGTGTAGGGTCTTCCAGGAGGAGTGAAGTGCTGACCTGGTATCTTAAAGTGCCCCACTTGTACAGCCCTCCCTGTGGCCTGCCCCTCAGCCCGGGGTCACCCACCCCCTCGCCCGCCACCGCCCAAGGCTCCCTCCCTCACAGGTTGGGGACATTCGGCCGCTGAGATCAGGTCTTTGTTTGAAGGACAGGTAATTAATCCCACAAAGTAATCCCAGCACACCCTGGCAGATTTATGGAGATCGCCTCTGTCCCAGGAACTCTGCCTTATCATCTTTCATTTCCCAGGCAAAGCGAGTGACTTGTTATATCACAGGCTTCATGCCAATAGGAAATTCATTTAGGGGCGTTCTCCAGGTGGAGGGAGATTGATAACGCGGGCCGGGGGCAAGAGCCTGTGGCAGTGCTGGGGTCAGGGAGGGAGGGGTGCAGAAGACACATTATCGTGCTTTCACCTGTCCCCTTGCCGGTCTCTATCTTTCTCCCAACATCAGGGGCCCAGTTTCATGGCGCTCACCTGTCACAGGGACCCAGATACCATCCAGTCCAACCCTCCCAAGTCACAGATGAGAAAACCAAGGCCCAGAGCAGCGAGGGAGAGACCTGATTCCCAGGCTCGCTCTTTCAGCTACTCTGCCCTAGCTCTCCCCACCTGCCACTCCCCACATGCCCTGCCCTGAAGCTGCCACAGGTGCAGGAAAATGTCACTCCATCACCGGGGGGAGCTCCTCAAAACCCCCACGATGGACCTTGGAGCCTGCCTCCCTAGGGGGCTTTTATGGTGAGGAAGGGAGCAGAGGTTGGCAGTCCTGGTAGCTCACCCCACACACAAAGAAGGGTCAGTAGAGCAAGGAAGGGGGACCTGGTCCTGGAGGTCAGGGTAGTCGCTTCTGGTCTATCGGCTCTGCCTCTAGCTTGCTGGGCAGTGTGAAGGTCCTTGTCCCTTTTTGTAACACAAAGAGTTGGGGCTCATTTGATTATTCATAAATATTTATCCAACACCTCTCATGTATCAGCTCTGGGGACACAGCCATGAACAAGAGAGATAAAGCTGTTGCCCTCACGGATCTTATAGTTTAGTGAGAAAGACAGAAAATAAACAATCAAACAGATGAATGCACAAGATCATTTTAGAGAGTGACAAGGGCTTACAAGAAAATAAAACAGGGGCTGGAGGTATGATGGAGAATGAGCTGCAGCCACTTAGCTGGGGTGGTGACCTTTTTGATACGGTGACATTTAAGAGGGGCCTGAGCAACAGTGGAGGAGACAACCACGTGGAGCTACGCAGGAAATGAGTTCCAGGCAGAGGAAACAGCATGTGTGAAGGCCCCGAGACAACAGTAAGCTGTGTATATTTAAGAAACAGAAAATTGGGAAAAGAGGTTTGATGAGGCTTCAGTGTAGTGGGGAGTAAAGGATTAGGAGTAGGAAGTGAGGTCAGAGAGCTGGACAGGGACTGATCATTTAGGGGCTTGCAGACCAGGCCGAGGAGTTGGGGTTATTCCATTTGCACTGGGAAGACACTGCAATGGAGTCACTTGATCTGCATCAGGCCTTTGAAAGATGTGCTGGCTGGAGAATGGGCTGGAGAGGGGGCAAGAGGAGAAGCAGGGAGACCAGCTGGAAGCCCACTGGGGTGGCCAGGTGAAAGATAATCTGGAGGGTTCGTCACGCGAACCATGTCGGCTGCATCCATCTGTCTGTCCAGCCGCTCACAACTCTTCCATACCACCCCAGCTTCTTTGGCAGCCCTTCTCCTTCGGGAGGGCCTGGTCATTGTTCTGAGCCCCCCTGGGCCTCGCCTGCTCTTCCCTACCCCAGCTCATCCCTCCTGCATCTTCCCACAACTCTCTAGACAAAGCTCTCTCAGGGGCCGGCCTCAGAGCCACTCTGCCCACACACCCCACTGCCTCCATGCTCCCCCACCCCACCCTCAGAGCAGGTGGGCAGGCTGCAGGCACCCCAGAAGGGAAGGGAGGACCTTGTCACCGCCCAGAGAAGGGGGGACAGCGTGGCAGCGTGCAGGACCGCCCTTGCCAACTTGGCAGCCCCTTGTCGACAGGAGCCAAGCCTGGTGGGGCTGGCTTCTTCCTGACACTCACACCCAGCTCTCGGTAATTAAAGCCATAAGTCATCTTCGGACGGGGGAGCTGCAGGCTGGGGCTGCCACAGCTGGCATTGCTTGGGGCTCAGTGCTGGGAGGGAGAGTGGGCACATCTGGGCAGAGGTTGGAGGGGGCCGAAGGTCAAAGACTGCCCTCCGTCTGGCCTGGGATGAAGGGTGTTTGGGCTCTGAGGCTCTGCTTGGTGCCAGGGGCAGTGCCAGGAGCTTCCTTCACAAACAAGTGTTTACTTCCTCTTTTCCATGGGCCCTGAGAGTCTCAAGCTTGCAAAACATCCCCAAAAGATGCCATCTGTCTTCAGCTGGAGCCTTTGCTTCCCCTCCCCCACCCCAGAAGTATCCATTCACAGAGCTTAGAGTGGGGGTACCATAGGGTACCCATCCCTTCAGCTGTGCTGGGAGCATCCCAGAGAAACCGCCCTCCTGCCAAGGAAGTAGGAGTCTGTAGCCCAGGCTATCCCCTCTAATCAAGAAGGACCCCAGGCCATGCATCCTGAGGGTGGCCCAGTGGGAAGTACCCTGAACTCTGACCTGTGGCCTTTCTATTTCAAAAAAGTGATCAAAGGCCTCACACAGATTTTGGTGGCTGATCATCCACCCTGGCCAAAAAGGCAAGGACATCTCTCTTTTTCCTGTTTCTTGCTCGCTCAGCAGAAGTTCCTGCCTGTCTGAGCCAAGGGAACGGAAATGTCTCGGGACACCCCTCCCTGTCTGGCTGGGCTCACTCATCAAGCATTCTGAACATCCACTTGGTGTGGCGCATGTGACCAGGGCCTGGAGACATAATGAGACATCTGGGGCTGATGCTCATGCTGGGAGGATGAGGGCATTCTGGAAACCAGGCTGCCAGGATGAAATGGTCACACACCCCACTCACCCCACGTGCCACACACACACACACACACACACACACACACTCACACACACACACACACTCACACACACACACTCACACACACACACTCACACTCACACACACACACACGCCCCAGTCCAGGACCCCTGGCCTTCATCAGAGAAGCAGGGCCAGGATCACTGGCAAATGTGAAATATTAAATATTTAGAAAAGTACAGAAACTGACATAACATGCCTCCATATATTCACCACCCAGATAACATTTGTTGACATTTTGCCATATTTACTTCTGATCTTTCTTTCTTCTTTTTGTTCTTAAGAAATGGAACTTGACAGGTATCGTTAAAAGGACCTTTTCTTTCATTTTCAATGATCTCGGAGGCTGGGTCTCTGAGGAGCAAGGGTTAACACCTCTAACCCTAACATCAGTCTCAGAAATGGCCCCCAACTCGCATATGGTCTGTCTTGGGTGACATTAAGGAATCATCAGCTTTGTTTCATGTGATAGTGGCATGTCTGTCCACATTGAAGTCCTTATCAGAGACATATACAGTATTTAAGAATGAACTGGAATTGGCTCTAATAACTCCAGTGCGGGGGGGAGGGGTGAGTTTAAAAGAAGGAAAATTGGCAATATGTTGATAATTGTTGACGCTGGGTGATGGGTACACAGGGCTTCGTTGTGCTCTTCTCTCTACATTGTTTATCTTTGAAATTTTCCATAGTAGAAAGTTTTTTTTTTTTAAGTATGGTCCCAAAGCTGCCAGGGGACCCACACCTGGTCTGGGATCCACATCCAACTGTGTCCTGGACGGGCACCCAGACTTGAGCCAGACTTGAGGTTGACCCGTCTGGTGCCATCTCTGCCTCTAACTTGCTGTGTGATGTTAGCCAAGTTACTCACCATCTCTGACCCTCAGTTCCCCAGGGGAGAAGAAGTTTGAACCTGGTGGGCTCTAAGCATCTTCCATCTCTGACATTGGACACATCTACCTTGCATGCTCAGAGAGCCCACTGGAGGGCAGTGGGTTTCCCATACCACTCCTCAAGAGAGCCTTTGCAAAAAGGATTCTGTAGCCACATAAGTTGGAAAGACGCTGCATCACAACATCCTTGTCCTGGCAAGTTACAAGCCACATTAGCCCATTAAAGGCTCTAACAAGTCCTGCAGCGAAGATGCCTGTTCAGCATTTCCCAAATGTATTTGACCACAGAACTTTTAAAAAGTTGGCCTTTCCTATACCCCAGGCATCAGAGTTCCCGGGGACACCCTCTGGGAAACCCCGACCTTCCAGTTTTCACAGTGGGAGCTCCTGCCCTGAAGGATGAATTTGCCATTTTTTCATGATGATTCTGACTCATATTCAGTAGAACACAATATTTGTTTTCCACGTTGTCAAGTGGGTTTTGTACTTAAGTAAATCTGTAGTTTTCACCCCTGCCCCCCTCATCATTCCCTGATCAGAAACATCTGCTTTGATGTCACATTCTGAGTCACTGACCAGATGCTGGAAAACCCTCCGACATCAGGAAACTGGGCCTGGCACAATCTGGAGCTTTCCTGGTAGGGCCTTCTAGAAGCAATGATTCTAGGGAGGAGTAGGAGAGAAAACACAGGCTTTGACATCAGACGCTGTAGGTTCAAATTTCAGCTCAACCACTTACCAGCTATGTGACTTGGGACAAATTTTTTTTACCTCCCACCTCAGTTTAGTAATCGATGAGGATTAAGCTGCAAAGGGTGTGTTGAGTGCTGAGTTTCCTTCCTTCTCCAAAAGAATTTATAACAACTAATATTTACTGAGCACTTACTATGTGCTGAACTAAATAGATGCATTACCTGCTTTCGTCTTCCCATCAGCTCCGTGAGACAACTATTACCCCTCCCCTTTAACAGCCAAGAAACTAAAACCCAGAGAGGGTAGGTAACTTGCCCATAGTCACACAGCTTATGAGGAATGATGCTGAGATTTTAGCCCTGGTCCTAGGCACTACAACATCTGCCCTTTTCAAAAAGATCTGATCCAGGTGAAAAAATGTTGATCCTCTGAACACCTTACCTTACCTGCCAGGTCAGCGTTTATTGGTCCTCGGGTAACCCAGATGGTATGTCAGGCCGTGCATCCTTGGCTAAGCGCTCATAGACAACCATAGACTCCTAAAACTGAAAGAGTCCGTGGGGACTTCCAGGTTCCCTGAATCCCCAAGCCCCCAACCCCATCCCTCAGGGCCCCTTCTGGGGGTCAGGGGGGTGCCGAGTGAGCTGGACTCCAGCATAGCCCCCTCATCTGCTTCAGCCAGGGCAGCTAGCTCTCGTTTTGGTTGTTTTATATACTGGGATTCTGGAGAAGATTTTGTCTGATTAAAGGATTTGCTACTAAAACAAATAAATTTGAAAACCGCTGCCATAGAAAAGCCCCCTCTTTTTTAAACAGGAGAGGACCCTGAGGCCCAGAGAGGTAAAGTAACTTACCCGGGATCACCAGCTATCCTCCTGAGCCCGGGCAGACCTCCCTCCTCTCTTCAGGACTCAGCAGGGACCAGATTGAGGGGGGCTTCTCAGCCCTCAGGGAGCCCCTCAAGGTCAGTTGTCTGGGCCGCTTCTGCCAGTTGGTAGCCAGTTTCTATGAAGATAACTGTGTCTGAGGCTGGCTCCCTGAACCTCGTCCGACCACATCTATTTCTGGGCCGCGGAGCCCTGACGGAGCACAATTTGATTCATAAATTACCCAGCTCAAGGTGTGTGTGATGGGCTCTCCTTCCCAGATTTGAAAGTCATTCACTCTGGAACTTGCGGTACTTGGGGCTGAAGGAGGGGCAGCTGTGGGTTCAGCACTCAGGGAAGGAAAGTGGCAGGGGAGCTGAGGGGACTCGGGGATTCAGAGAGCATCGCTCTGTGCCAGCTCCGTGCTTGTCGTCTCACTGAATCCTCCCAGCCACCACAGGAGACACCTTCTATTATTATCATCCCTATTTGGCAGATGAGGAAACTGAGGCTCATAGAGGTGAGGTCACTTGCCCAAAGTCACGTGGCTGGAAGTAGCAGAGCTAGGATTCGAACTCAGGGCTCTCCAATGCTGACATTTTTCCCAGTCACGATGATGGCAAGACAAGGAACTGAACAAGCAGCATTTAGGGGAAGAGGTTAGACCCTGGGAAATAGGATTGGAAGGGAAGTTTCAGGAGTGCTGAGCCTCCTCTTCCACCAAGTTCAATGTGCACCAACAGCTGGCGTTGCACCCCACCCTGCCCCTCTTCGCCAGTCTTTCTTGTCTAACATCATTCAATTCCAGGCACTGCTTAGTTCCACCTGCCCCAGGCACCAGGTTCACTATCCTTGACACATACCCAGCATAGGCTCAGCACTTTACAGTTTGTAAAGCACTTTCTGGTCCCTTATCCCACTGAACCTCCAAATAGCCAAGTGAATAGGACAGGTATTCTCACCCCCAATGAGGAAACTGAGGCCCAGAGAGGACCACAAGCCCACAAGCGTGCATCTAGTCAGTTCCTTTATGAGTTCTTCAGTCAGCTTCTTTATATATATGCTTTGTCCTTCCCCCGGGGGTGGCCAGTCTTCCCGCTTAGATGGTGGGTTCCCTGGGGGAATTACCCATCACCCGCCCCCACCCCGTGCCTCATTAGAGAGGCCTTATAGTGTGGTAGGTGGTCTCTGGTGCCCCACTCCCCAAGAAGCCCAATCCCCTGGGCCTGCCTTTCCCGTGTCTCAGTGCTGGATCCGTGCAGGGGTGATGGCCCCACCAGGATGACAGACAGCACATACCCGCCTTCGTGCTTCCTTCTCCTTGGGCATCTGATCATCCTCTTTGTTTTCTTAAGAAAACCATCCTCCTTCCCCCCTCGCACTCCCACTTTGGGACAAGGTCTTTCAGATCATCAAATATCAAACGCTTCTTATGCGCAGGCTGAGATGGCTTTATCGGAGCCTGTAAATCTCCCAGAGCCCTGACACTCTCTTGAATGCCAAGCCTCAGGTGAATTATGTGGGCCAGTCTGGGGACCCAGTGCACCTCAGCGCCCACTCTTGGCCCAAGGAGGGGCTCCTGCTGAGGCTGGGCATGGGTGTTCTGGGCCCACCTGCCCGGGGTCCTGGAGGTAACCAGCCTCCAGTCAAGTGAGCAAGTCAGCCTTTTTTTCCCTTCTCCTCACCTTGTTCTTCTCCTGGCCAGTCTCTGGCCCCCAGAGCTAAGGGAGCGCCAGCCCCACCCAGCAGAGACCACGGCAGCTAGGAGGGCCATTTGAGACCCAAAAGACCCAGGTTCTAATGCCAGCCTGGTCACTAAGTAACCAGGTGTTCTTAGACATGTCACTTCCCTGACTGAGCCTCAGTTAACTCATCTGATAGCAGTGCTGGCCTTGCAGGGTGTCTTGAGAATCCAGTGAGCTCAGAATTGCTCTGCCAACGGGCAGAAGCATGCATCTTCCCTGTCTCTTAGGGGCAGCCTGGTGTGTGAACTAAGCCTCCAGGCTCTGGAGTTAGACAAACTTGAATCCTGGTTCTGCCACTTACTGGTAGTGTGACTTTAGGCAAATCACTTAATTTCTCTGTGCCTTGATTTTCTCACCTGTAAAATGGGAATAACAATGATGATGATGATGATGATGGTGATGATGATGATGATGATGCCACCTGGCATGTGGAGTTGCCGTGACGAGTAATTGACCAATACATGGGAAGTGCTCAGAACCCACAGTAAGTGGCCCTGGTTATTGCTGCTTTTCTCACTGCCATCACCCAGTCCATGCTCTCATCACCGACAGGCCTTCCTGCCTCCAGGGCCTCCCCACGGCTGTGGACAAAAATCCAAACTACTTCCCTGGCATTCAAGGGTCCTGCCTCCTGGCATCAGCCACTCCTGACACCACTTCGTGTGAACTCCACTTGTCCCATTGGCTCCCCACTTTGGAAGTGATTGTCCCCTCCAGCCCTTTGCTCAGAATGCCCTCCGCCTCTCCATACTGACCCAAACCCAGCCCTCCAAGGCCTGGCGGAGGATCCCCTGCCCCAGGCCCCGTGAGCTTCCTCGCCTAGATTGATGCCACCGGGGTGCAGAGACCTTATCTTTTGCTGTTCAGACTCTCCAGTACCTTGCAAACTCTTCTTTGAGTAAATCCCTTCCTTCATCCGGCTGAGGTAGCAGTGACCATGGCGGGAAAGGTCCCTGTCCTCAGGGAGATTAAATTCAGCAAATTATTATCAGTCATGGTGGTAACCCAGGTAGAGAAAGAATTACTCATTAAAGTGAATCCGTTTCCGAATCAGCCCACATCTAGCACCAACTTAGAACACATAGACACACATCATCAAATATTGGGGGGTTTTTGGTGGTAAATATACATAACATAAAATTTACCACTTTAAAGTGGCATTACATATACTCACAATGTTGTACACCCATCACCACTATCGAGTTCTAGAACTTTGGGGATTACTCTTTAAGGTACTTATATGAATTCTTTTTACAAATATAATTCACATAAATCAAAAAGGAAACATTGAAATGGCTCTAGAACAACGGCTCTCAACCAGGAATGATTTTGACCCCCTCAACCCTCACCGCAGGGAACGTTTGGCAATGGTCTGAAGATTTATTGGTTGTCACAACTGGGAGAAGGGGTGCTCCTGGTTTCTAGTGGCTAGAGGGTAAGGATTCTGCTAACCGCCCCACAGTGCATGGAGCAGTCTCCCACAGCAGAGAATTTTCCAGCCCAAACGTCATGGGAAGCTGAGGTTGAGAAGCACTGCTGTCACATCACTACTCGGAGATCATTTTTGTTAACATTTTGTCAACATTTCATTCCTTTTTCTATATATATATATTTTTTAAGCAACAACAAAAAATGTGCCTTATGGAACTATGCTATTTTATGACTCCTTTGGGGGGAAAATGTCTGAAACATATATCTTTCAAGTCACAAACTTCTCTTTGCAACATTATTTTTAGTTGATGACCGAATTTCATCTCATAACGTGATTAATCCCTATTGTTGGACATTTAGGTTGTTGCCGGTTTTCCTTAGTAAACAGCACCACGGTGAAAATCCTGGGAGCTGCACCTGTGGGCACATCCCTGATTATTCCCTTTGGAGAAATTTGCCTGGTTACAGAGTAAAGGTTTTTCAGGAAATCAGGAGGTTCTGATCGCAGCCCTGGCCCCTGGCAATGTCTGGCTGATCCCCGTTAAAGTGTCATCAGAGGACCAGGGGCCGCCTCTCCCTATAGGTGGGGAGCTGGATGCTGCTGTAGGTGAGGGGGCCTGGCTTGACCCTTAGCAACCCTAACATAATAGGCTTTACTATCCTTGGCTACTCAGGTTAATGTTTCATAACTTGGAGCCAGATTAGTCAGAGTCCGGTCTGTGGTCTTATTACGAGAGGTGATCATTTATTGGTGTACTTGAGCTTGGTGAAAACTGTCGTTCTGGTGAAACGCCTACAAGACAAGCAGACTGCAATTCCCACCTGCTTGTGGGGGGCTCAAAGATCATCTTTCCCTGACTGGTCGGTAATAACTGTAATTAACAAGATGCACTCAGCTCAAACAAACATGTCACTGTGGTAGGGTGGGTGTGATAGCCCCAGTTGGAATTGCTAATTGGCTGACTCTTCCTCATAGCCCTGGTGCAGTTATGGTCTCTGTGATGTGTGACATTTTAAGTCACCCTGGTACCATTCTGTCCTGTAACCTTCTACACTAGCCTCAGAATGGCGCCCTGACACCTCTGCTGCAGCCCATGCATCGTTCAAAAGCCTTCGTGGAGCACCCACTATGTATCACCAGGGGCACTTGGAGAAACCGGTCCCTGCACTCCTAGGGCTTATATTCCAGTGTGGGGAGACAGACAATAAGCAAACACATTAACAGATGAGAAGAGATGTTCAGAAAGTGGAAGTGGTTTGAAGGAAATAAAACAGGATAAGGGAGAAGAGAGTGATGAGGGTGAGAGTAGGATGGTAGGGTGACTAGAAAGGGCTCCTTTGAGGCCCCCTCAAAGGTCACCACCACCTTTGAGCTGAGACCTGAATGCAGACAAGGCACCCACAGAGATCTGCAGGGTGAAAATTCCAGGCAGCTTCAGGGAAAGCTTTGGAGAGGGGGTAGGCCTAATCTGCCCCCTCCCTGATGGTCCTTAGGAGGGGCAACAAGCTCTCAGCCTGCATCTCCTTCTCTGATTGAAAGCCAAGGTAACCCACACCGCTGGTTGCCATATGTTGGTCACAGAGCTGTTCAATGAGGCCCAGCCCAGGTGCCACCTGGGACTTGGCCCCCTTTGTCAGCAGGCAGCTAAGTAACAATTTTTAATTCATAAGATATCTTGCCCAAAGCCCATACCTCAGGCTGACTCCCAATTTTCATTATGCAGTGATACAGTCTGTACCAGTCCGAATTATATGGCTCCACTGGACAGTGATGGGCCTGCAGCCCAGCTTGTCCCACTGGCCCAGGCGGCATACACAGCACACACGTTGCTGTTTAACAGCTACCCCTGGTGGGGGGGGGGGGCAGGGGGAATCCAGGGGCCCCTGGGTAGGACATGAACTCTTTAGCTTAGTGAGAGCTGAGTTTAACTCCTTGTTACACCCCTTGCTATGACCTAGGACCAGTTATTCTCTGTGCCTTAGTTTTTTCATCTGGAAAATGGGGATAATTGTACCTATCTCATGGGAGCTTTGTGAAAATTGAAATATATTGTGTTGGCCAAAAGTTCATTCATGTTTTTCGTAACATCCTATATAAATATACAAAAAAAAAAAAAAACCTTTGCACAGCGCCAGGCACAACACATGTTGGATATTGTGGGGAGAGCCCCTCCTGACTCATTCTGGATAAGATGGGCCATAGTTGGGGCTAACCTGGTCCAATTCTTGTATTCAGAAAACAGGCATAGCAGGGAAAGAAGGGACGGGAACCAAGACAGGCACCACTGTAGGTGCTTTACATACACGATCACGCCTGATCCTCACACAGTCCCGTGAGATGGGAGCTGTTATCCACACTTTACAGATGAGGGGTTTGGCTCAAAGGAATTCACAATTTGCAGGAGGTCTCACAGCAGGTAACTGGCAGATCTGTTGTTGGTGCTTAGGTCTTTTTTGCATCCTTCGAGTTCACGCACAGTAGGCAGTCTTCACTAGGGTGCTGATGTAACAGACTCCTGGCAGAGACTACGGCTGAAAGAGGGAGCACCAGGGGGAAGGGGGTACATATCCCAGTTCTGCTCACTTCCCTGGGGAGGATCCCTGGCCCTGGCCCTGGGGAGGGCCGGGTAACCAAGTCAGAGGCCAAGTGAGGGATCAGGGTCCCACTAGTCCTCTCATCCATTCAGCAACTAGCATTTGAGTGGAATGATAGTTGGGCCCAGAAGACCAACTAGATCATGAGCATCTCATAAGCATGGCATTTTTTTCTTCTTTTCTCAACCCCATGGCCCAGCATGGCCAGACCCAGAGTATGCCCGCACCTAGTGTGTGCTCATTGACCCTTCCTAATCCCTATGGGGGGGGCAAGAACCTTCAGGCCATCCAACAGATAGGTAATGAGCATTGTTCTGGGTACCATGGGGATGGAAGCATGACACCCTAGCCCTTACCCTCGAGACGACGCTGGGTCTCTGGATGTGAGAACCGAGGAAGCCCCACAGCACAGGGATATTCTGAGGGTGCCAGCCCAGCTCTGGGGCTCAGTGGAGTGAGAGAGGGCACAGCCTCCAGGACTGGCTTCCTGAGGCTGGTGACGTTGGTAATGGACCTTAAGAACAGACAGGACCAAGGTGGGAGCCATTGGTTTTCCTTTAACTTGGGGGCAGCAAGAGTGGTTGCTGTCAGCCCAGCGGAGCAGACAAAGCAATTGAAAGTCATCAGCCTGTGTTCCCACACGCACCATCAGCCACTCACTAAACTGCTTTTCGCCCAGACCCAGCTCTGCCATGGGTCAAGATGCTGCCGGGTGAGATAACAAGGGGACAAGATGTGGGAGTGATGAGATTTGGCAGGGGCGCCTGGGGAAGGAGAGAGCCTGCTAGCCTTGAAGGAAGGAGGAGGTGGGAGGGTGAGCCCTCAAGGCCCAAAGAGAGAGCCACCCCCCTGCTCTCCAAGTCTGACCATCTACCCTCACCTTCACACCCTCCAGTCTAGTTCCCCTCTCCCTCTGCCTTTGACCATCTATGAAACAGAAGACCTTTGCTTGACTCTGCTGCGCCCTCTAGCCGCCACTCGGCCTCTCTCCCTGTTTATTACACCAAACTCCGGGCAGCAGCACCTGTACTAACAGTCCCCAGGGCCCCCCTCAGCCACTGTATCTCACAGTCTGACTTCCAGGGGCATCTGAAGATCCAAACGGGGGACCTTCGCCAGATCTTCCTTATCTGAGCCTGTCTCGGCACTGTTTGAGCCTGTCTTGGCACTGTTTGACCCTGTCAACCATCTCTTTCTCAGAACTTCCCCTTCGCCTGCCTCTGGGCACCTGGCTCTATACTGGTTTCCCATCTGCCTCTCTGACCACTGCCTTTCTATCTGCATTTTCCTGTGCATCCTCACTGGAGCCACAGGTCTGCCCTAAAGGCCGGCTTGCCAGTACCTTATATATGTCACCACATTTTTGCCGGCAGCCCCTGTCTTCCCACTCTAGTCCCCATCCACCCCTCCCCTCCAGCTCCTGGAGGACATCGCCACGTGGACATTCTGCTGCTACATAAAACTCTATCATTTTATGAGGAATTTACCTAGAACTTTTCAGAACATAGAGAGTTTTTAACTAGGACTCCCTCTTGAGAAAAAAGCAACTTATTTGCCACCTCATTCTATGAAGGATGACAATCTCTTATTTGTCTCGCCCTGTTCCTTGTCCCTTAGCACCAGGCCAGGTACAGAGTGGGTGCAAACCTGTGTGTAGGGCAAATGCCTGCAGGGAGAAAAAGAGAGGCGTAAATCTCACTCCAGGCCAGCCACTCACCAGCCATGTGACCTTGAGCAAGTTATTTAACTTCTCTGAGCCTGCTTCCTCACATGTAACACAGGGTGTCTTCTTATAAAGTTATTGTGAAGACTGAGTAATATAATTGTGCAAACATCTTAGCTCAGTGCCTGGCACAGGGAAGTGTTCAACAAACTGTAACTACTATTTTTTAATGAACAGGGGAAAGAGGGCTGTGACTTCCCTTCAGCAGCCTTTTGTGCTTTTGCAGACTTGATTCACATCTTCTCAACCTCCCTCTTGCAAATATGAAGAGGTCTCGATGCCTGAAGCTCCTGGAGGATGTGGCTGTCCCACAAGAGAACCAGCAGAGCTAGGAATGACCTGCTTCTTCCCTTGTGTGAACGATTTAAGTCACCAGTTCCCAGAAGTCTTAGGGTGCTCAAGGTGCAGCCTCACTCCCTGCAAGGACCCCTCCCC
The DNA here is from genome assembly GCF_028023285.1 of Balaenoptera ricei. Taxonomy (NCBI): domain Eukaryota; kingdom Metazoa; phylum Chordata; class Mammalia; order Artiodactyla; family Balaenopteridae; genus Balaenoptera; species Balaenoptera ricei. The sequence goes on along the minus strand of NC_082654.1, from coordinate 62,983,865 downwards.
TACCAGGTATATCCCCTAGGACAGCACCTGTCGACCCAGGGAAAGCAGCTGCCCTTCTGCTCAGCAGTGGGGGCTGAACAGGTGAAAGGCATCCCTCGGTGAGCCACCCCCAGCCCCCTGGTCCCCATGGGACTTGGATAAAGAGTGTCTGGGAGACCAGAGGGCTGACAGGGTGGTATCAGTTTCCAGGATAGCAGAGAAACTTATGTGTATGGTTTCCAAGCCCACGGCCCCCCGGGGGAGGGAGGATGGTGGGAGAGGGGTGATAAAGGAGGGAAGCAAGGAAGTGGTGACCCACCCCGAGGCCGGAACCCTGGGTGCGATGCCCTGTGGACCTGAGGGTTTTGTTCTCAGCCTTGGCCTCAGGGCTGCCGCCTTGTACATCTGGGCCCTTGGTTGTGAGGCTCTCCCGGCAAGAGGATGGGTTGGCTTAGTGCTCCCGCTGGGCGAAAGCTCTAGGCACAGGCTCCTGTGGTGGGGGTGGGTGGAGGAGACGGTCCATGGTGCTGTCTTGGTGCAGGACAGGCGGCCAACATTTATTGAGAGGTTCCTATGTGCCAGACACTGTATTAACGTATTTAATCCTCACAGCAACACTCTGGGGTGGGTACTATTATTACTCCCATTTTATCGACGAGGAAACTGAGGCCCAGATATGTAACTTGACCAAGGTGACCCAGCTAGCTAGTAGCAGAGCCATGATTGGAACTCAGGGCATAACTGCTTCTCTGTTCCACGTTGCTTTCCTTCAGGGGCCTTAGCTTAGCAAGTTCTTATACACTCAATAGTGTGATTTTATTCTGAATGCAGATCTTTTGTGTGAGACTGAAGGCATGAACCTTGCCTTCTTTTCTCTGCTGATTCTCTAGCATTTTGCACATAGTAGGTGCTTGATATGAACTGGAATGAATGAGTGATCTGATCAGTCAATCAGTCTTTGAATGAGACCTGCCCTGCTTGGGGCACAGGGCTCACCTCCTGTCCCTGCCCAAGCCAGCATCCCAGTGAGTGCTCATGTTGCCATGGTGACAGTAGGAATATCAGAGGCAGTGACTCACTTAGATGGCCTTGTCAGCTCCCTGGGTGTAACCCTTTCTGACTGTTGGTCCTGGCAGTTAGTCACTCGTACTTTGCAGGAGGCTGAGAGGTGAACTCTCCACACAGATAGATGTGTGAAAAAGAATGTGTTTGTGTGTGTGTGTGTGTGTGTGTGCGTGCGTGTGTGTGTGCTGGGGGGAGGGTCCTTGAGTTTGAATTTGTACCAGTTGAGGGGTATTTGCCTGCAGGTTGGTTGGAGAAGGTGCCTAGGCTGGGAGAGGGGTATTTTATGTGCTGGGGACAGACTCGGAGTTGGGGATGGGCAGTGTGGCCATGAGTAGGGCAAAGGTGCTGAGTGCGGGACCCAACTGAGTTTGCCGGGGAGATAACCTTATTTTCCAAACTGAAAACCACAGCACATCGTTCGACAAGAGGCTTCTGGTTTGTGAATGATTTATAGGAAAAAACTGGCAAAGATAAAAGTTGAATCACATGTAAACATTGATAGCTTCCTTTATTGGGAAGAATAAATTTATATGAAACTCTGGAATGATGGGATACCAGACAGGGGCGCTGAGGAGGCGGGGCCCGTGCCTGTGTGTGTGGTGGGGAAGAGGGTGTGAGAGGCAAGAGGCTGGAGGTCTTGCCTCAGGGCAGCCCTGAAGCTCAGCATTTAGGGGCTCCGAGGACCCGGCCCCTAAAGCACCCTGCGCTGTCCATGCTTCAGCCACCTCAGCACTGGTCACCCTGTCACGGGCATACCTGGTTGAGGGCTACATCCTCCACCGGAAGGTGTCCCGGGTACATTGTAGGAGCTCAATAATTGTTCGCCGCGTGGATTAGCTAATGATGAGCAGATGAAAGCACATGTCCTCTTGTTTCCCCAGCAGCAGAATTCCTAGCTAAAAAAACTCCTTTATAGTCATGCATGTATATGCCTCCTTGCAACTCTTTCCTCCCCACTCCACAAGGGCAGCTGTACAAAAGCCCGCAGGAGGGTACCCAGGCCGCAGGACGCAGGCTTAGGCAAGGTGGAGGCTGGAGTGACGTCCCCTCCCTGGCCTGGCCCAGGTCAGAGTCTCCAAAGCCCACACTCTGAGAGCGACGTGAGACCTGGCCGGGCTCTGCCGTCAGCAGCCTCTCCCCTGCCTCAGACAACCTCTGCAGTGGGCTGGGAGTGGGCCACCTTGCCGGCCAGCACAGGGGGGCTGAGAACGGCCCCTGCCTCAGAGTCTAAAGTTAGAGAAGGACGTTGTCTCCCCTCTACTTTTGCCCTAGTTAATCCAAAAGAGGATACGAGCCTGTGTGCGGATCCCTTTAGAGACGGGGAAGGGGCGGAGCGGGGAGATACAGCAGCTTCCATGGGCGATCCTGGTATCCACCTTGTGTGTTGGAGGCCTGGATGTTAGTTCCCACCTATGGAATCCGTGTCCATCCACCCCCTTCCCCAATCCCACCTGTCTTCCAGGGTCCAACTCAAACAACATTTATGAAGTACTTATTTTGTGCCGGGAACTATTCAAAGCCTGTACATGTGTATATATTTTTTCTCATTCATTTAATTCTCATAACCCTATGAGATAGATCCATTATTATCCTCATTTCACAAATGAAGAGACCAGGATGCAAAGTGGTTAGATAAGTTGCCCAAGGTCACACAGCTAGACAGTGGTGTAAGGAATTAATGTCACCTCCTCCATGAAGCTTTCCTTCTTTGAGCCTTCCTGTGTGTGAACAGCCTCTCCCTGCTGTGAACTGAGATGCTGATTCTTGTGGGTGTCAGAGCTCCCTTATGAGGCTGTAAGTGCTTCAGCGTCAGAAATCCTGGCAGAGTGACCTCTGCGTCCCCCACAGCGCTAAGCACAGGGCCTGGCCATAGGACAACCCGTCCAGGGGACTGCTGAATATGTGAATGAATGGCAGTGAGCGAGCAAGTATTTGAATGAACCAACACACTGGTTAATGAGGAGAGGGGAGTGGAATTGAGGGTTTCCCAGTGAACTCACAGCCTGATGAGAAGAGCACAAGGGCAAGTATGGGGGCCCAGATGGGCTGGAAGCAGCCATCCTTCAGGAACATGCTTGCCACTGTGCGCCCAGCATTATCCAGGTACCTTGAGGAATGGTCGTGAAAGCCCCCCATCTTCAGGGGACTTTCAGGCTGGGTGAAAGGAGCACATTAACACACAGGAAGCAACTGGGGAATGAACAGGGCAGCAGCTACTGCCTGTAGGGCCGGAGTGGTAAGCGAGAGAGATTAGGACCATCTTCCTGGAGCAAGAGGAGGAGGGGCTGGCACCGGGTGGGAGGAAGGGCGGTGAAGCCGAGAGACAAGGCGAACGATAAAAGACAGGAGGCAGGAATGGATCTGGGGAAACTGCGGAAGCCACCGTGAGGGCCGGGTACCTGTGGGGCAGCATAAGACAAAGCTGGTGGGTGAGAGAGGGGTGGGGTACATTTGAGCCAGTGCCATTTGTGCGTGATTTTTGCCAGTACTTTAAATACATATTTTAAATTTTAATAAATACTTAAATACTTCTAAAATTGAATTTTGTTTTTAACTTATATTTATCATAAAAGGAAACTTTATATCACTGCCATCTAGAAGAGTAGAGTAAAATAGAATAGACTAGAAAGAACAGAATAGAATAGGAAATGACCGTAAAAATAAGCACAAGGGGAACAAAACAAGGCTACTGCCGTAGTCCACTGTGGCTGCCATAACAAAATACCACAGACTAGGTGGGTTATACACAGTAGAAATTTATTTCTCACAGTTCTGGAGGCTGGAAGTCCGAGATCAGGGTGTCAGCACGGTCGGGTGAGGGCCCTCCTCCTGGTTCAGGTGGTGTCTTTTTGCTGAATCCTCATATGGTGGAAAGGGCAAGGGAGCTCGGCGGGGTCTCTTTTATAAGAGATGAATCCCGTTCAGGATGGGTTCACCCTCATGACCTAAGCCCAAAAGGCCCACCTGCTAATGCCATCACCTTTGGAGGTTAGGATTTCACCATATGAATTCTGGGGGGGCACAAATATTCAGACACAGCAGTCACTGAGTCCTCACTGGGCACTGCTCCCTTTGAAAGGCTCTGAGCCTGGAGCCTGCTCTCTCTCTGTTAAAAAGGAAAAGAAGCAAGTGTTAGACAGGTTGTTAAAGACATATAAGCACCAAACCAAGACTTTCTCCTTGACTCAGTCAGAGAGCCTTGAGGAAGATTGAATGGGCATAATGTTCTCGTCCTGTGATTCAGGGCCATCTGCTGCCTGGGCTATGTGCTCCTTTGTACCCCAGAGTTCTTTGCACTACTCCTGGAACCAGCATTCATTTTAAGTTACTGATTAGTCCTTAATGTCCAGAGAGGAGCCCTGGCCCCAGCCCCATGTCCACCTGTCCTGGGCCCCAGTCACATCCTGAATTCTTCTCCCTCTTGCAGGGAATACCAACAGTATCTTTGCCCTGGATTACATCAGTGGGGCGCTGACCTTGAATGGCCTGCTGGACCGGGAGAACCCCCTGTACAGCCATGGCTTCATCCTGACTGTGAAGGTGAGAGTGGGCGCTGGGCACCTCCATCATGGGTAGAGGGGATGCCCACGCTGTGGTGCCCGCCTCCAGCGGTGCCCAGGCAGAGGGTCCAGGAGGCGGGTCACTTCTGTTCCCTTACCCTGCACTGATTCCCGGGGCTTGTGCCCAGGGCCCCTGTCAGAAAGGGCCAACGCTTATCACATGTGGGCCTTGTCAGGGGCCCTCTGCTGGGCATTTCTCAGCCCTTATCGACAACTGCAGAGGATTGCAACTTTCATCTCCATTTCAGGGGTGAGGAGGCACAAGTGGGTGCACACCCCGTGGTCCCCTCTATTATCCCATGATTTCAAGTTCTAATATAGCCAACTCAGATTCTTAGGTTTACCTCGTTTCTGGGGTTTTCTCCCATTTCTAATTCTTGTGGCTTCCCTGGGGCTATTACCTGGTTAGGAACCAGCAATGCAGCGGGCAGGGGGCAGAAGCTGTGGTGGTCCCCACCCAGGAAAGTGTGATGCAGCCATAGCCCCCTGCCCCCTGCAGCCCCCTGCCACTCATGATTGGTTTTAATTAAAATCAATAACTTGCTGAGGCATTCCCTGGGAAACCCGTTTAGGGTACAGATGCTGCCTGGGCCAGAGGGGTCCTCCCCAGCCCCAGCCTTCGATTGAGAGGAGGGGGTGGTACAAGGACTGAGGAGAGGGGCTCTGGGATGGAGGCCCTTCCATTGGTGTGGGAAGGATGGTGCAGCCTGGGCCTTCATTGCTCTCCTTGACCTTGAGAAGGCCTGTGACAGCAATGGATTGATTAGCCCTGACTCACCCACTGGCTCTGTCCTCTCTACCCGGATGTGCACATGTGGGCCAGCGGGGGAGGGCAAGCTAACACGGCCTTTCCCCCATCCGGAGCCAAGCCTGAGGCCCTCTCCCAGCCTCCCCTCCTGTCTCTGCTCCCTTCCTACGGAGGCAGGCAGCTCCAATGGAGAGAGCTGCTCCCTAGTCCCAGCGCCAACTCACTGTGCAACCCTGAGCTCAGCTTTTCCATCTTTATATAAAATATAAGGATGAGTTCCCACACTTGGCTGTGAATCCAAATCCCTTGGGGAGCTGGTAAAAGATACCTAGTCCTGGGCCTCTTGCCCAGAGATTCTGGTTCAAAAGGTTGGCATGGGACTGGGAATGGGTATTTTGTGGCCCAAGGACTCTGGCCCAGAGACTGGGTGCCCAGGTGTCTGAGTCCATCTATTTCTGAGTCCAACCCAGACCTTCACAGTGCCTAGCACAGTGTTCAGTCCATAGCAGATGCTGAATTAAGTCTTGATTATCTGCTAGCACAAATGTTCTTGGCCTCAGTTTCATCATTTGCCAAATGAATAAAGACTCTCCCTTTGCCCCTAGCTGAACCCCTAAATCTATCTTGTCTTCCCCACCCCACCTCATCCCCTTGGTTCTAGAATCCCACTGCCTGAGTTTGATACTTACTCTGTCTGTGTGTCCTTGTACAAGTTACTTAACCTCTCTGAGCTTCAGTTTCCCCATTGGTAATGGAGATCAGTAAAACGGGGATGCTAATGATAGAATCTTCCTCCTGGGGTTATGGTGAGGATTAGATGGGATAATTCACATAAAGCGCAGTGCCCAGCATTGAGAAAGCCCTGGTAAATGATGACTTTTATTGTGACTATGGCCACCTTCATCCCTGGGGTGTTTATTCCTCTATCTGCAGGGCACAGAGCTGAATGATGACCGCACCCCATCTGATGCCACAGTGACCACAACCTTCAACATCCTGGTGATTGACATCAATGACAATGCCCCAGAGTTCAACAGCTCCGAGTACAGCGTGGCCATCACTGAGCTGGCACAGGTCGGCTTTGCCCTCCCCCTCTTTATCCAGGTGGTGGACAAGGATGAGGTGAGTCCCAGAACGCATGGCCATCCAGCCCAGCACCCGGCCCGGGCTGTGCAACCCTGGAAGGGATGCCAGGGGTCACTGGGCTCCCAGGTCCCCATCTATAAAATAGAAACAAACATTGCTGCAGCCTCCCCTGCTACGTTCTGAGGATAAATAAGGCTGCAAAAATTAGTAGTCTCTAAACTTTTGGACCAACCCCCCTACACCCTGTAAAAAATGTTTGAGCACACACGTCCAGTGTATAGTTCTATATTTAGAAATGTATATACATGACCATCATACTAACCTAGTATGTACATTTTAAAACATACACACAAAAAATATAAAATTTAAAAGGTAGAGGCTCTTGTATAAATGGTGACTTTGGAAAAGTCTTATTCCTGCTTTTGGGGTAATACTGACCCTGCCTTTTCCTTGCAAGGAGTGTAAGTGCCTTCCAGAGGATCCCAGGCCATAAAGAGACTTCAGAGGGTCCAGGACACCTGCATCCCCTTGCCCAAGGGCCAGCCAGGCTGAGGCCAATCTTAAGAGGGAGGGACATGGGCCACGGGTGAGAGAGAGCTCAAGAGGGACAAGAGAGAGGGGGCTCCGGCAGGGCTACAGCTCCCTTGAGCCTAACTACGCCCTGTGTCATTAGGCCAAGGGCTGGGCCTGGATGGGGCAACTTCCATCCCTTCAAGACCCTCTCAGCCTGCCTCCTCCCCGCCCCTCCCCTCCCCTTGCCCTACCTCCCCTGCCCGTCAGCAGTCACAACCTTAATAGGATTTCTATTTATTACCGCTGCTCCCCTGGCCCACTCTGCTCAGGAATTCCATTAGGTTTTCCCGCCCGAGGTGTTCTCTGCAGTTACTCCTCACACGTGGCCATACTGGCCTTGCTCCAGGCCTGGTTCCTCTTCACTTCCTGGCCCCTCTCCTGTCTCCTGTCAGCTTCTCTCAACTGGACACAGTCCCCCCAAGGACTCAGGTTCACAAGGGCAAGTCGGCCTCTGTGTGTGTGTGTGTGTGTGTGTGTGTGTGTGTGTGTGTGTGCACAGTCACGTTTCTGTTCATGTGTGTACACATACGTGCGTGCACACATGCCTGCATCTCCTGCTAGGTCCTTCCATACCTGAGATAATTGAAGTATGTACTGAGCATCTACTGTTTTTGTTTTTTTTTTTTAATTTATTTATTTTTTATTTTTGGCTGCGTTGGGTCTTCGTTGCTGCGTGAGGGCTTTCTCTTGTTGTGGCGAGCGGGGGCTACTCTTCGTTGTGGTGCGTGGACTTCTCATTGCGGTGGCTTCTCTTGTTGTGGAGCATGGGCTCTAGGCACGTGGGCTTCAGTAGTTGTGGCACGTGGGCTCAATTGTGGCTCGCGGGCTTTAGGCGCGTGGGCTTCAGTAGTTGTGGTGCACAGGCTTAGTTGCTCCGCGGCTTGTGGGATCTTCCCGGACCAGGGATCGAACCCGTGTCCCCTGCATTGGCAGGTGGATTATTAACCACTGTGCCACCAGGGAAGTCCGCATCTACTGTTTACAAGCAGCTATATCTGGCCACTTCAGGGAGTCCAGGAAGTGGAATCCTTGGTCCCTGCCCCATGGGGCCAAATGTGTTTATGCAAATGTAATATGTAATTTTAAAACATATACAATAATGTGGAAAGTTTAAAAGGTGGAGACAAACAAGTATAAAAACAAATTCTAACATTTTCTCACACCCCAGTGGATCATCTTGTATCCCCTGGGAGTGCAGGTCCCCCTTTGGAGACCGCTGTGTGAATGAGAACCTCAGAAGAAAATCCCATCCTAGGTTTCAGGCTGATAATAATGCCCAAGGGAAGAGAGACCCTGGAAGCAGCGTGGGTCCAGGGTCCAGTGACTATAGGCAGTGAGGCTCCAGGGCTCAACTGAGGAGGGGGGAAGTAGGGGCTGGGAGGATCGGGAAAGACTCTGTGGTGAGAGGGGAGACTAGGGCTGAGCCTTGGGGTATAAATCAGATGGTGAAAGGGTCCTCAGGAGGGGTGGTAGGGGCCAAGCTGTGGCCCACAAGGAGGACCGGAGGGAGAAACCTGTAAGTAGATGGAGGGAACTGGCAGTAACCCGTGCAACTGATCAGGGATTGTGCAGTGGGCTGCTGGCAAGGTGGGCTGGGACATAGGCCTCGGGGGGCCTTGAATGCCAAGCCAAGGAATCAGCCGAGGCCTGTGTTCAAGGCCAGCCTTGCCATTTATTAGCTCTGTGACCTTGGGTGAGTCACTGACCCTTTCTAAGCCTCATTTTGCTCATCTGTGTAAAAAAGAAATAAAAAGACAATGTATAAGTCAGTTTCTAGCGCAGGAACAAATTAACCCTGAAAGAGCAGTTTATTTCTCACTTGGACTACTTGTGCGGCAAGGGTGGGCAGGGAGACCCTCCTCTGTGTGGTCACTCAGGTGCACACTCTGCAGGATCGCGGTTGCTGCAGGAAGCAGGAGGCAGCTAAAGGGTTAAGCAGCAGCTCTTCTACGCTTCATCCCGGATGTGTGACTTCCACTCAGGGCCCATCAGCCAGTACTAGTTAGGTGCCCCCACCTCACTGCCTGAAGGCTGGGGAATGTGGGGAAGCAGCTAAATCGTTGTCTCTGCCACAAAGGGTATCAACAAGGTATGTGGAGAGGAGGAGATCAGATGATACGTGTATAGGACTTAGCATGGTGCCTGCCACACACAGATGTTAACCAGGTGGGTCCAGGGACATCACCACCAGCAGGGCCAGAATTCCCAGGGCCCTGCAACTTGTTGAGGGATTTCAAGGTTACTCTGACCTCTTGGGTTTTACCTCAGGCTCCCTTTGCGGGAAGTCTGTCTGAAGCATCTGCAGGAATGCTGAGGGGCGTCTGGATCCAGCCCGCCCTAGTGACCCCTCCCCACTCAGACACAGCCATCAGCACGCCCACTGTGAACAGGACGCCCAACACCACCAGGGACCACTCTGTTGCTCTCCCCTGGGATTTGGCCAGTGTCTCTGACAGTAGAGGACTGGCCTCCTTCCCACAGGGTCCCACTTCTCCAGGGCACAGTGAGGTGCAGAGAGAGGAGGAGAGGCAGCCCAGACTATCCCACCCTAAGGTCACCGGGAGCATCTTCCAGTCTCCCCATAGGGCAGCACCCAAACCAACCCCAGATGTGGTCCTGGGCTGGTTTCTAAATAAGAGAGAGAGAGAAATTGCTTTCTCAATTGCCCTGCTCTTTTGCATCTCCCATCTCTTCTCGACTCTCCAAAACTCTGGAGGGATGCAGATCTGGCCAGGTAAATGCTCCCAAAGCCTGGTCTTGGGTGCTGATGGTCAGGCCCCAGGTTCCCAAGGTGGAGTGTTCAGCCGCATCACCAACAGGAACAAAAGACAGCAGCCACAGGCACTTGCAGCGCTGCCCAAGTGTCCAATGTCTGGGAAAAATCAGAGAACCTCAAAGAGGAATCAAGAGCTGTTGTAAAAGATTCTTCTAAATTGTCATTTTTCCGACTTCTCTTTCTGAGGGGAGACTCCATCTGTTGGGATTTGTGTCTGGGTTGAAAGTGACTCTGGATTTGCTAGGTATGGCAGGAAAATGTTTATTGAGCAGATCTGGAGAAGGGAAGGGAGCATGAGGAGAGGTCAGATCCCTTTGTTGTAGAGTCTCTAGAACATGTGGTTCTCCCTTGCACTCATCATGAGTGTGATTTTGCAGTTATTAGTGTGGTGGTCTCAAGAGTATCTGTCTTCCCATTAGGCTGAATGACCCGCAGGTAGGAGCAGGTCTGCTTTTGCTCACCAGTGTAACCCAGTGCCTCATACTCTGCCTGGCACTTGGGGGGGCACGCAGAAGTTTATTTTGGTTGAGTTAAAAGCATGATTAAATGATAAAAGAAGCAATGAGGTGGCCCAGGGCTTTATCCAAACTGGATCATCAGTCAGTATCCTTATGCTGAAGCCTAAATCCGGCTGAGTTTGCGTAGGAAGGTGACCTCAAAGGTCCACTGTGGGGCAGTAGAGGGTGCTGCTGGAAAACAGGAAGGGAAGGAGGAAGCAGTTTAACCTCTCAGTCAGCCCTTTGTGGCAGTCTTTCCTAATAAGGATGCTAATCTAATTCACAAAGACTAGATAATGCCTGCCATCCCTTCCACATCCAAGATTCTACTCAGCCTCTCACTGAACCTCAGGCTCTGCCAGACCCTTCAAGACAACAGAGGTGCTTGAAAGAGGCCCTTTCTCTGTCCCAAGGACTGCATCCCTATTGTCAAGTCTCGCTGAGTAATTTCTTCCCCTTTGCCGGGCTGTAGAAAACTTACAGCAGCCAGAGGAGAAAGGGGCAGGGTGGGCTGAAACCAACAACCATCCATTTGTACCGTGTGACAGTTGAGATGCAAATAGATGGTTGTAATGCAAATCACACCAAAAGAATCTCAAGGCAAAGGCCCCAGGAGTCGGCCTTGGTATGGGAGCTCATCTCTGAGTTTCAAATGAAAGGCCTCGGCAGCCTCATTCCCCCAGCTCGGCTGCTGGGCGTTCTCTTGTCTCCTCCTCGATGCTGTTCTCGGAAGCCACGGGGAGTAGCTACACACTCACCCACTTGGATCCCTACCATATCCTTATCCACTCCCTTGCCCTCAACATGATCTTTGCATTTTCCCCAGTTTGGTCAACTTTTCCTCTCCTGATCTTGCCTGCAGCCCTCCGCAGTCCTACCTACAGCTGAGCCAGCCACAGGCTGTCATGTTTTCCCATCTGCACTGATTGGGAGGGTTGGCAGTTTCTGTTCAGTTGTCCTAAAAAGCCACTCTTCTACTTAGTTGCAAGTGGATTATCTGCCTCCTGCCTCTGAAGGGTTGGGGGCCAGAGGCAGGGAGTGTGGAAGCCCATCCGTGCCTCTGGCTGCTTTACAAATTCCAGCAAAGGGGATTGTTGTTAAATACTGTTTCTGTACTATGCATGACCCCACCCAGTTGACTGGGCTAAAAATGGACAGTTCCTCTCACATGCTCATTAGGAGAAATACCATCCGTGTTATATCCTACCTTTATTCTCAGGAGTTGGGAGCATTTGATCCACTTTACTTCTGACCCACAGCTTCTCAGAACAGATTTGCTGCTGTCCTTGAGAATATGTTTGCAGAGGAGAGGGTTCGGAGTGAAGAGTGGGGTGCCAATATCCCCCCGGAGAGGCTTCTGCTGCCTGGTTCTGCCCTATTCTGGGAATTGCAGTCATTACAGAATGGCCTTCAGACCTCATTAATTTGCTGGCTGCCCGAAGCCCCCTGGCCTCTGTGAGGGACTATATTGAAATGTACACAGGTGGGGGATGATGCATTCATTCACTCAACAAACGTTATGGCGCCAGGCCTGCCAGCGACGGGGAGGTGTTCTTCTGTGACTGTGAGCCCCAACGGGAGCCAGCTGATGTGTTCTGAGTCATCTTTCTTTAGGAGCCCCCTGATGGCTGTGTTAAAAATGGGCTGTCAGGGGCCATGGGTGGAAGCAGGGAAACGCAGCAACGTCTCCCGCACAGAAAACCCTCCCACCTCCCTTGACCACCTGTTCCAGCCGGCAGGTGCTTCCTAGCATGTGACTTGAGGCTCTCCTGCCCTATAGCCAATTTCCTCTTAAGGTGTTTGCAAGAAGCCAGAGAACGCCAGGCCCCTTACAATGAAACCTAAAAAGTCCGCTAGAAACCACCTTCAGAACGCTTCTCAGGAGGACACTGAGTGGCCGTCTTCAGCCTTTGTGACTGAGGCTCTCCCGTGTTCACATCGACCCAGGGTTTTGAACTCTGACTATAGCACTCTGCTACCAGACCCGTCCGGAGCGCCCGGAGATGGTGGTGGAGCGAGCAGGGAAGCCCAGTCCCACCCCTCATTCACAGAGGGATTCCAGGCAAGTCATGTCCCCACTCTGTGCCTCAGTGGCCACTGCTGGGAAACCATGGGTTGGAGCAGTCAGCCTGAAGACTATAAATCCTAACACTCTTTTTGTCCAAGAGGACCTGGGTGGGAAGGCGGAGGGCACCGCCTGAAGCTTCCCTAACCCTAACGCTAACCAGCCCCCAATATTGGCCCATCCTCCCTCCCTGAACTTGCTTCAGCCACTTCTGCTCTCCGCTTTGGGCAGAGGGGCCTGGCGCCGCTGTGGGCCTCATGCCCTGCCCCCAGCCTCTCCCTTCCCACCCACGTGCTTCTTTATTAGATACCACCTGGGGCAGCCTGGCCCTTCATGGGTTAGGAAGAAAGAGCCAGCTAGAGTGGTTACAAATAAGGGCTTTGAAGCCAGACTGCTTGGGTTCAAATCCTGGCGCAGCCACTTTTGTTCTGTGTAACCTTAGGGGACTCATTTATCCTCTCTGATCCAGTTTTATTATTTGCAAAATGGAGGCAGTAATAATACTTAGCTCATAGAGATATTATGAGGATTAAATGGGTCAATATGTGTATTTAGAACAGTGCCTGGCCCACAAAAAGCACTCTTTAAATCCTAACAATTCTTATTCCCAGCCCTGGAAGATATGTGTATTATCGTGTCCTTTCTAGGGAAAACGAAGTTGAGGTTCAGAGAGGTTAAGGGGCTTCCCCAAGGTCACACAGCCGGTGGGTCTCAGAGCTTGGCCTTAAACACTCCTGTGCCTCTTGCTCATCTCCCTACTTACAGCCATGGCTCCCCATTCTCAGAGGTTTGGTCCCACCAAGCAGGTGGGTCTCCCACCTCCAGCATGGCTGGTGGGAAGGCGAGGGGGAGGTGAGGCACTGGGGGCGGCTGCACCACAGAGGTGAGTGGGAACACATCTGGCAGGAGCTAATTCCTATTTCAGGCAGGAGATGACACTATTCATTCGTTTGAGGGGCATTGGAAAAAAAAAAACAAACGGAATTACCCACCTCCCCAAGGAGAAAACATCACCAAACAGATAAGTAAAAGAAAGCAAATGATGGGGAGAAAAGGCCATACTCCAGAATATTGGTTTTATTTGTAGGGATGAGCGGGCAGTGAGAAGGGGAGGTTGCTCTTGTTCTCCTGTTAACCTTGGCTTTGTTTTTATCCATCATCCTCATTTTCCATTCCACACGTGTTCCAGGCCTGTCAGGGAGCCCAGCCCGCAACCTTGTATTTATTTAAATTCATTTTCGCATTTGTTCCTGTTAGTCAGTCTGTCCAGCCTGCAGTTCCTCTGGCCCTTCTCCCCACACAGCCCTGCAAGGTTGTGGTGCCGGCCCCATGGGCCCCTCCCAGGCTTCCTTTTAGTCCAGGGGTTCTTAATCCAGGATGGGGGCCCACTGACTCGCCAAGGCATCCTTGACCCTGAATGGAGAAAAATCTGCATCTTTATTTTTGCTAACCTCTACCTGAACTTTCGCACTCCCTTTAATTATGAAATAGAAACAAACCACAGCGGCCTTAGTAGTACCTGTGACTCTGAGCCCAAGAGAAATCTCAGATATTTTCATATCGCATTACAGGTGTCACAGGGATCTCAAAATATCATTTACACTCATCACTACTTTGAAATTACAGTGTATATTAGACCTGCTGCCAAATCTCATTGTTTTATGCATTAAGAAGCACATAATTCTACTATAACACCCTTTTTAAATGCTTTGATAACTGTATTTCAAGATAATTAATTGACATTGTGGTCCCGTGTATTTTATTTTATGCGATTAAAATGTTATTCTCTTAAGGGGGTCTGTGGGGTTTACCAGACTGTTAAGAGGGGCCATGGCACAAAAAAGATGGAAGACTCCTCCTTAATCCCTGTCCTCACTAACTGCCCCCCTTCAGCCGGACTCCCTCCTTGGGCTTTTGCTGTAAGGCTGACCTTCCAGTGGTTCTCAGAGTTGCCATCCTGAGCTGCACATCCATTTGGGGTGAGGTGGGGGTGAGAACAGGGAGGCCACTTTCTCCATGTCAGACATTCAGCTGAGGGTCCATTTTCCGGCTCTGGACCCTCCAGGCCACTGTTCAACTGGGCCCCATAAATCCACCTACCAACATCTACTTTGCAGTAGAGGCATGGGAAATATACATCCCCGGCACCCTAGGGAGTGATCCCAGCTGCCCTAAATTCTCCCTACCTGCTGATGTGACCCAAGACATGGACCTCGGCTTTCCTATTTTCCAAAGCAATTTGAACTAGAAACCAAACTCTAGAAGCAGTGAAGAGAGATGAGGAAGAGAGGAGAGGGCAGGCTGCCAGCATCTGTGGAGGCAGATGTAGGTTTCTGCTCCCTGTGGATGTGTGATTATCCAATCATCCAGGCCCTTCTTTCCCCTCCATTAGGGAGATAGCTAGGATCTGGCTGGAAATGACCCACCTCCCACTGAATCCCCCGGGGGGTATGAGGGAAGTAGATGGAATGCCTCCAACATTCTGTACCTCTCACCCAACTTGTGACTTCATCACTGAAGTAAAGCAGAGAGGAGGTAGAGGATGAGGGGTCTGGCCCGGGGAACAACCAAGGCAAGGCACATTGCCTAACCCCTCTTCCCCCAGCCAGGTGCCCATCCTGGCTACTCCTATTTCTGAAAGGTTTTCTGGTGGTTCTGTTGCAAAGCAGGGGTTAAGCGTCCGCCCAAAGCACAGTCAGCATAGCTGGGACCTGGGATCCGTGGTGCCTGGGTGAGCACCGCTCTGCACATTTGTTCCCCGCCTCTGCCCTGGCTGTGGGCAGGGCTCTGTCTGCAAGACCTCTGCCGTGTCACAGCTTCAATGCATATTTCTAGGGTTCCTCCCTCAAGATTTAGGCTCACCAGGAAAATATCTTTTGACTTCAAAGCAAAGCCACTCTGGAAGGAAAGCCGGGGGGAACAGGGCAGCCCCATAGGTGCTTTTTCCCATTAATTTCTCCCCGGTTGCCTTGGCTGAGGTTCTTATTATGACAATGATGATTATTAGGATTTTTCTGTGCGTGGCTGCATCCCGTGGTGTGATTCCTCCCAGCATGCTAAGCTCCAACCTCCCCGAGGAGCAGAGGGTGTCACCATAAATCTACTTAGCATGCTACTTACACCAGGCCCTGTAGCCCTGGTGGGGGTGTGAAGCGGGCAGGGCCTGTTTGGCAGCTGTAGTGCCAGCACCCATACCTCACCCCTCCCCACCCAAGTACCCATGGCTCTAGAGTCCCCTCCAGCGGCTGGAGGTCATCTTCCATATTGGATCTGGGGGATTGCTCCCCTTTTACCCAGCTCCCTTCCCCACGCCCACCACCTCCCATTGGCACGGATGGGAAGTACCTCCGAGCCATGCTCCCTAAAAGCAGCGTCTGGTCTTCCTGGAGACCCCCACCCGGATCATAAACAGAACTAACAAACTTCATGCTCTCTCCATCGCCTCTTGGCTGGGTCATGCCCACTCTGGTGTCCCTTCACCATGGGCCCTGGTGAGCCCAGCCTCACCCTAGAACGTGGTTTCTAACTCCCGCACTCCCCCGCCTGCCCCATTAGCCACCCGCTGTCACGGCCCCAACAGCAACTGGTGGTGTGTCTTGTTCATCCCCGTCTTGAAGGGTAGGGATAAGCAGAGCTCTGCTAGGAGCTGTGCCTGTGTATCCCACCCCGCCACCGTGACCATGGGCTGTGAAATATCCTCATCAGCAAGGCACAGGGAGTGCAGAGCCCTGCAGAGCAGCCGTGGGGAGGGCCGGCCACCGAGGAGGAGGCCGGGGAGCCTCCTCCCCTGCTTTCCTGGGCTCCTGCTGCCTCTGTCCCCTGAGCAGGGAGAGTGGTGCAGGGATGGGCCGGGAGGGGGGTAGGAGGCATTCGATGCAAAGCAAGGTTTCTTGGCTGTGTTGTCATTCTGTCCATGAAGGCCTAGGGCGGACGTTTCCTCCTTCCCCTCCAGACCTTAGCTTCTCCATTGAATTTGAAAAAGGAATTGGGAGTGAGAGAAGTTTTCGAGATCGGTGTTGTCATATGTTTACATCCCAAGTTGGAAGGATGTTTCGGTGCAGAGCAGAGTGTATTTCCCTCTCCTGTGTCCTGACAAGGGCCCTGAGCCTAGTGTCAGCAGGCAGAAGGTACCTCTGCTCTTCTCACTCGAGCACAACGAGTTCAGAGAGGAACCTTCCACGTGAGGTCACAGGGCAGGGCCAGCGACACACAGCGAGCAGCTAGTGAAGCACGCAGGGGAGCAGGCCGGGGGCAAGAGGAAAGAGCTGCCCTAGAGGGACTCTTGCATTGAGTGGGAGACGGGAATCAGTCGTTCGTTCATTTATTCAGCAGGTATTTGTTGAGCACCTACCGCGTGCCACGTGCTCTTCTAGGCTCTGTTCGTAAGTGAACACACAGCCGAAGTCCAGCCCTCGGGCAGTGTATGTGCCAGCAGTGGAAGGCTAAAGAAACAAATCTATGTGTATTATGTCAAGTGGTGATGAGAGCCCTGGAGAAAAAATAAAGCAGAGTGAGGGGCCTAAGGGAGTGCTTGGGAGGGGAAGGGGTTAGAGGAAGTCTCTCCAATAAGATGACGTTTGAGGAGAGACCTCGGTGAAGTGGCGGGTGAGCTGTGTGGCTGTTTGGAGGAAGAGCGTTGCAGGCAGAGGGTGCAGCGGGCGTGGTGGCTCTGAGGCCGGAGTGTGCCTGCACGTGTCGAGGAAGCCACGAGGAGGCCCGTGGGCTGGGGGAGGGCAGACAGGCCTGGCTGTTTTTGAGGCTCTGCTTTCGGAGGCAGGAAGATAGTGAGCAGGGAAAAAGGCACTTGATCGGACCAAAGTTTCAAAAAGGACAGTCTCTGGAAACAAGCCAAATGCCCACCACCTGATGAGTGGATAAACAAATGTGCTATCTCCGTACAGTGGAATATTATTCAACTGTTGTAGTAATGAAGTTCTGATCCATGGTGCAACACAGATGAACCTAGAAAGCAGGATGCTAGGTGAAAGAAGCCAGACACAAAAAGCCACATAGTGGGTGATTCCATTTACATGAAATGTCCAGAACAGGCAGATCCATAGAGACAGAAGGCACATTAGTGGTCACAGGGGCTGGAGGGAAAGGGAATGAGGAGGGACTGCTCGTGGTACAGGATTTCCTTTGGGGATGATAAAAATGTTTTAGAACTAGATACAGGTGGCGGTTGTACAACGTGGTGAATATACTCAAAACCACTGAATCGTACACATTAAGACGGCTAAAATGATGAATTTTATCTCAATTAAAAAACTTTAAGGATGCGCTTCCTGCCTGGGTTCATAGACAATGCAGGGCAGGACCATTCCTAGGAGGCGAGGGCAGTAAGTGGGCAGAGAGGTGTGTGCAGGGGTGGGGAGTGGTCACCTCCTGGGCGTGTTTTGAAGGGAGGGGATTTGCTGGGGTGATGGGGGTCCTTGAGAATGACTGCACGAGCTGTTTGACTTGAGCAGTTAGGAAACTGGAGTTCTTACTTCCTGAGATAGTGACGCAGTAGCTTTGAGTGAGGGGAGGGTGGAATCCGTGGCTTAGCTTTCAACATGTTAGGTTTGACATGCTCGTTAGACATTCAAGTGGAAATGCCGGGAAGCCAGAGGGGGTGTGCTGGTAAACGCCCAACAAGCGGCTCTGGGGTTGGAGGACCCTAACATGTAGCACTTGGTGATCTCTATGGTGTACATACTCCTACCATGGCCTATCTCAAGCTACCAGCATGACCTCAGCTGGCTCTTGAGATCCTAGAAATCTGACAGGATCCTCTCGAGCCAAGGAGGCTCCAGCCACACTATGTGGGTCCAGGCTGGAGGGGAAAATGGGAGCGTTGCCGGCGTCTGGATTGTAGTTAAAGCCGTGGGTCTAACCAGGCTCACCTAAGGAAAGGGGTGTGGGTAAGAGCGGAGAGCAGGGCTGGGGGCTGAGGGCACCTCAGTGTTCATGTTAGGGGAGATGAGGGTGAACCAGCAAAGACACTGAGAAGGAGCCACCCCTGAGGGTGGAGGAGGGCCAAGAGGGAGCACTGAAGGACAGGAGAACGATTGAGACAGTGGTGGGGAGACGAGGAGGCAGCTGCCTGAACATCTATCAGTAGTCCCCAATTAGCATATGTATCTGTATTTACTTTTCTGTTTTCAACATAAGGACTCTTAATTACCCTCATTTGGGAAGGTTCAAATCCACTGACATTTACTGAGCAGGTCCACCAGGCTTTTTTTTGTTGTTATTTTTAAATCCACTTAACCCTCTTCTCCCGCCCACCTTCAAAGCCCTCCCTAGTACACCAGCTTGGCCCAGCCCTTAGAAGGACGCAGGACTTTCTTTCCCTAGCTCTGCAGTCTGTGCAGATATGCTAACTCATCCTATAGGAACGGGACTGTGCTTAAATAAGCAGACCACAAAGGTGAAGTGAGAATCGAATGGATCCGAAAGGCATTCTGCTGAGTGAAAGCAGCCAGTCTCAAAGGCGACATCATGTGTGATTCTATGACATTCTCAAAAGACAAAACTCTAGTGACAAAGAACCCATCAGTGGTTACTAGGGGTTAGGGGTAAGAGAGGGGTGACTGGAAAGGGATAGCACAAGGGAGTTTGGGATGGGGGTGGACCTGTTCTGCATCCTGTTTGTGATGGGGGAACGCAAAGCTATATATTCTAAAATGCGTAGAACTGTATACCCTAAAATGTCAATTTCACTGCATGTTAATTATAAAATTTCTAAAAATTTATATTATTGAAGACCTTTCCACCCGCATCCCCCCAAAAAAGATGACGTGAAAGGTACCAGCATAAATAGCACCATTGATGGACTTTTACGCTCAGATAGCACCATCCTTCTCTCCATTGTCATTTAATTCAACAAATATATAATACCACCCTCCTATAAGGGAGAAGGGTAGGCTGTAGGGCCATGAATGCCACAATGAGTTTGAACCTAATTCAGCAGGCAGTCGGGAGCCATCGACAGTTCTTGAGTATGAGTGATACCCTCAGAGATGTGCTTTAGGTTGACTAATCTGGACAGAAGGAGAAAGAGGACAGGGTGATGGCAGATAGCGCAAATGGGCAAGGGCTGGATGTGGGGGTCCGTGAAAAAGATGAGGGTTGGAGTGAGGCTAGGGTTTGGAATCCCAGAGGTGGAAGTGGCAGAAGCTCGAAAGGGCAGGCGAGGGAAGTGGCTAGATGGAGGAAAAGATGGCAGCTGTCACCATCTGCCACCACTCTGCTGGGCATGGCCAGGCTCCTGGTTTCATCTTTCCCTCAACTTAGTTCTTCATCTGAATGCCCTCCACCACCCTTGCCTGTTCTCTCTCCAAGTCTCTCTCTGTTTATCTTTGTTAGCTTTGCTTTGAATCAGATCGTCCCTCTCTTGCCCCCCTTCCCACTGTCTCTATCTTCTGATTTTTTCTCACACCCACACATTCACAGACACATACATGCAGCTCATTCCCTCCTGCCTGTATTGCTTTGTCTGTTTAACCACAGTTACTATGTGGCCAATATCTGTGTGCCTGGGAAGGCGTGGCATGGGTCATGTAGGTAGGGCTGTTTGCAAACCTGGGCAGCTGTGCCCGGGTTTGACTGCGGGATGCCCAAGGGCAGCTGAGTGACACTGTCATCAGGCATGGTCACCCATCTGCCTGGAGCCCAGTGCCCTGTCCCAGCCTAGGACCCTTTCCTTAGGGCATTTGTGGTGCCTTTGTTCTCAGGGAAGGGGCCCCAAGTCTGGGCAACTCCACCCAGAAGAGGGCTAGGAGCAGGAAGGAGATGAAATCACCCACTCTCCTCTGGCTCCCAGGACACCCAGGTTCATGGCCTCTAAATAGTCTTGAGTTCTACCTGCCCCCCCCCCCTCCACCAAGCCTCTTGAGGCAATGGGATCCCTCTCCGCCCCCTCCCTGCCACCCAGAGGCATGGGGAAGGTGGACTCGCTCTTGGAGAGGCAGAGGAATATAAAGTGGTGTGATTAGCGCAGGCGGGCAGAGTCCCCCTCCTGATTTCCATAAGGCGTGTAGATTTCTTTGCCGTGCCACATTTCTCTCTCTGTGGGAACAGGGAAATAGTTTTAGCGTGGTAAATGGACAGAGCCAGGCGGCTGCTCAGTGCAAGGCCCACTCCCAGCTCTGCACCCTGCCCTTCCCTGCTCCGAGGCCGAGGCCCCTAGAGGGCCCAGCCAGGAAGCAGAGGCTGGACACCCCCTCCGCCAGCCCAGCGAGGCTCCCTGTCCTCCTGCTGTGGCCCTGCCCCTCAGGCCTGGTGATCTTCTGCAGAAGGGGCCCCCGGAGGGAGGGGCAGGAAGATTCTGGCCTTGGGGCAGACTGGGGTGCACACCCTTTCTTCCTGCGTTTTGGCCTCTCCTCCCTGCAGCTCTGAGTACACTTACACTTTCGCCCACTGCCCCAACCCCAGCCAAAACTCAGGTGCAGAGTTTGCCAGTGGAGTGAGAAAGGGGATTGAAGCCAGGTGTGAGGGTGAGGTCCAAGTTGGCAGATTCGGACCAGAATGGCAGACCTTAATGTTAGAAAAGTGGCCGCCTGTGCTGGGAGGCCGGGCCACAAGGAAGGAATCCTTGAACTTTCCACTTAGGACAGGTGCCTTCAAACAGGGTCCCATGCAGGAGAGAGGGAGGAAAGGATGAGGGGGGCATGGCCTGGCTCCCTTGGGATCTTGTGGGGTGGAGCGTGTTGTTCTGGAATTAAGAGCTCGGGCCTCATGAATCTCACACGGTCCCTCTGCCCTTTGCTCGTGAGGTACCAGTCCAGTACCCCTGGCCTGGGCAGCAGTCTCTGCATGTGTGGGCCTGGAAAGGTCCCTTTGAGCCCTGGGCTTTCCACATAAAGCTTGCCCTTCAGCCACACCCACGGGCACTATTAAGGGGAGCCTAGCCCTCCTGACAGGTACCCCCTGAAGCCACTTTGTTGCAGTAAGTACCCACTGGGCTGATTGCTCAGGTCCCTAGAAGTCCAGGGTAGCCTAAAGATTTGGATGAAATGGCTATTTGCTTGGGGCATAGAAATGAGGCCAGAGCGGCTGGTTTCATCTCTAGGGGTGGGTACAGTTAGCTTTGCTGTACCTAGTGGACACAGGTGGCACCTGTGACCCCCAGACGGAACCCACCCAGAGCCATGGTCACCAAGGCTGAGCAAGAGCTGCTAGTCAGCTGTGCACCCTCCTCACTGGTAAGGACCAGCTCCTGTGTATGAGCTGCTTGGGGGTTTGAGCCTCCGAAGTCAGCTCAGACTTTGGGGAGCACCTATGGGACACAGGGGCAGGTGTGGTTAGAACTAGATGCTTAGACTCCTTGTTTTCCACACCCAGCGCATGACCTCCACACCTGGACAGTGGTGCCAGCCGGCCCCTGCTGGGCTCTCAGACTCTCATCGTAGAGTTGGGGACCTATTATCCTAATATGCCTGAGATTGCCAAGGTTTCAGCACTTTAAGCCCACATCTCAGGAACCCTCTCAGTCTCAGGCAAACTGGGACAGCTGGTCAACCACGGGTAGTGCCCATCATCAACGATGCAGGCTTGAGAGGGGGCCCACTCCAAGGCTCTGAACCAGACAGGCCTGGAACACAGAAGAGAAAGAGACAGCAGAGCTGAGCTGCCCCCGCTTGACATGGGCTTTGCTGGGTCCCTGGAGTTGGGACTCAGCGTCCAGGGACAGAAGAGGTGGGGAGAGGGGCAAGGAAAGAAACAAGCTGTCAGGTGTAGCTGGGTAAGATCCCCATAGCGCACTAGGGTAAAGGGCTGCAAATTAGGAAAACAGAATTTGAAAGCACCTGTCCCTCATTTACCTTAATGCATGTACCCAATGCACATTGTAATTCATTTCCCAGAAGAGCTGGGGCTGGGTGCAGGGGTGACAGACCAGATCCCTCTGGAGGGAGAGAGGGAGGGAGGGAGAGAGGCAGGGAGGGAGGGAGGTGTGCACATGCAGGTGAGGAGCACCTGCCCGCCTCTCAATCTCTTCTGTAGATGAATAATACACACGTCTGCTAGTGATGGAACTGACAGCTCT
The DNA here is from genome assembly GCF_028023285.1 of Balaenoptera ricei. NCBI lineage: Eukaryota > Metazoa > Chordata > Mammalia > Artiodactyla > Balaenopteridae > Balaenoptera > Balaenoptera ricei. The sequence continues at coordinate 62,961,486 of NC_082654.1, read as the reverse complement.
CTAGTATTCTTTCTCCAAAGTGCCAGCTGCCAATAGTATTGAATTAGATTTCACAGGGGTTTTTGCAATACATGGAATTCACCAACAAATTACTCTTAAAGAGGGAAAATCAATTATTTGGAGCAGAGATAAGCTGAAGGCAAGGCAGCCTCGGATTGATCCTGGATACGCTGAAGGCAAGGCAGCCTCGGATTGATCCTGTCTGTGCAGGCGTGTGTGGAATTCAACAGATAACCTGGGGAGAGGAGGGCCAGGTCTGCCTGCCGGAGAGAGGGTTGGAGGAGGGGGAAACAGAGGAGGGGCGATGGGGGGAGGAGGAGGAGGAGGAGGGAGGAAGGAGGAGTTGGAGGTAGAAGGTAAAGGAGAGAGGGAGAAAATGAAAAGGGAAAGGGGAGAGGGGAGGGGGAAGAAAACAGGGAGAAGAGGGATAAAAGCAAAAGGAGAAGAGAGAAAAGATGGAGACAGAGGGAAGGGGAGAGAGAGAAGGATCAGAGAAGGCACGGAGAGGAGTGGACAGAGCAAGTGCGAAAAGCAGTTTGAAAGAGCACAGCAGGTGTTAACGGGCCCTTAGAGAATCACCCAGTCCATGCTTCCCATTTTGCAGATCAGGGAACTGAGGCCCAGAGAGAGAAAACATCCTGCCCCAGAGAGGAATGGCAGATCCAGAGAAAACCTCGGATCCCTGGTTCCTGACCTCAGGCTCACACTGCTCAAGGGTCTAAACCACAGAGGAGCTTGGGAAGGGGGTGTAGGTGGACTGAGAGCCTGAAATGAGGGCTGTCCTTCACCCTGCTGCATCCTGGGAACCCTCTCAGGCCCAGGCCGACTGGGACAGTTGGTCAACCAGGCGTAGCACCCACCATCTCTGATTCAGGCCTGAGAGTTGGCCCACTCCCAGGGTGGAGAAGCTGAGGCTCTGAGCCAGGCAAGCCTGGGATGCAGAAGAAAAAGACACAGCAGAGCTGAGCTCCCACCATGTGACATGGGCTCTGCTAGGTCTCTGGAGTTGGGACTCCGTGCCCAGTAACTGGAGGGGGTGGGTGGAACACGAGGAGACAGAAGGTGGCCATTCACCCAGAAATTATTGGGGACGTGCCGGCACCAGCTCTCCCAGACTCTGAAGCTTGGAAGGTCCCTGGGGACTGAGGTGGAGTCAGGGGATGGAGGCAATGACAGTGCAGGGCTTCTCCCCATCGTCCCCTGGACTCCGACTTCACAGCGGGCAGCCTGCGCAGTGGGTGTGGGACAGCTGCCCTGGGCAGGCAGGCGGGGCCAGAGCAACTTGGTGCCCCCCGTTAAGTGTGGGGCTGGGGAAGAAGCAGCAAGTTTTGAAGTGAAGGAGTGAGGAGAGGCCGGCCCCCTGCCAAGTTCACTTGGGCATGTCTGACTGGAGTTAGTTAAGTGAAAGGATGGACAAAGGAGTGATGAAGAATACATCTTCCGTGGACTTTGATTTTCTGCCGTTCAGTAGCATGGATTAGACCAACGGGGCACAGTGGAAGAGGGAGGGAGGCCTAGGGCCCCCTGCCCAGGATGGGGGGTGCCCTCACCTCTGCACACATCCAAGCCTTTGTCCTTCTCTGCCTGCCCCTCTCATTCCTGGCCAAGCCGAGGTCTAGAAATCAGCCCCTCCCCAGGGGTACCTCTCTCCCTCCCTTCCCTTCCAGAACAATAATAACCACTCTCCTTTATTGAGCATTTACTCAATCCCAAGCACTTTACTAATATTTTGCTGCTCTTCCACAATAGCCCTATCAGGTAGGCTTCATTCTTCCCATTTTGCAGGTGAGGAAGTTGAGGTTCAAGGAGATAAAATTGTGCAAAAATCACACAGCTGGAAAGGGTAGTACCCGCATCTGGACTCAGATCTAACTCCAAAGCCTGTGCTTTTAGCCACCGCTGAAGCTTAGGGCCTCACACCTTGGAATCACTGGTCAGAGGGCTCTTCCCTAGCTGGCCTGAATTTTGGACAGGACTTCTGCGAGGGTGGCACTGACTCTGTGGGCCCATCTCCGCACTCCAGGTCCCCAGCCCCATTCCCACCTTGAGCTAAGGGTGTCCCACCAGCCCACAGAGCTCTCTGGGTGCCTCTGGGGGTCCCTGGGCCTTCTTCGTCTTGGTTCACAACACTGCAGAGTCCCTAGTCCCCTCTACGTGCATGTGACCCTGGTCCTTCCTCTTCTATTGAAAGCAATTAAGGTCCCCTCCAGGGCACATCGTGGTTCATAGGGTGGGGTGAGGGTCCCCTAGCATTTGGGTCGAGGCTGGGGAGGCAGCCCCTGCTGGCAGCGGCCGATACCTTGGGCTGGGGGCTGGTGTGCTGCCCTCCACGGGGCAGGGGACGGTGGTACCAAGACTTCAGTCACCAGGAGCAAAGCGTAGCTCGCTGCATGGGGCCAGGGTAGTGAGGAGTGATTTCATGCGTCCCTCCCCTCCAATAAATAAAGAAAGCCAAACTGTCGCAGCCCCGCGGGCAGCCAGCCGGCTCCCCAGCCCGGTGCGGGGAGGGGCCGGCGCTGCAGCTCGGCTCTGGGACCCGCGGCTGCCGCCTATCAGCCTTCTCATCGCCTCTCCTGGCTGGAAGAGAATTTAATCCACTGGGCTCCTCTTCACACACACTGGGATCCTTTTGATGTTCCTCTTTATCTCCTTTCCCAACAAAATTGCCCCTCGACAGCTCCAAGAGGGCCTCCTGCCTCTCCCCACCTGCCCCCTCCCTCCCCGCCCCACTAAGCAGCGGGCACTCCGCTCCCCACCCCACCCCCACCCCCGAAACCGGGCTGCGAGCAAGGAGCAAGGGCGTAGAGGAGACAGGGCCCGGAGGAGCAGGGCCGCACCCTCCTACAGCCCGGGCTTTCCTCCCCTCCACCTTGCTCCCTGATCTTGGGAGAGGCGCGCTTTGCCCCTTGGGCCTCGCTCCTGGCATTTAGCGAATGTAGGAAGGGTCTTCCAGTGCCATCCGATGCCAGTCCTTTGCACACATGAGGAGCAGCGTTCTGTAGAGGGAGCGACACGCAGGAGGCCAGGAGAGCGAGGTGACGAAGAGCTTGGACTTTGTAGGAGTCAGTACTGACCCGAGTTTGAATCCTTCACTGACAGCTGTGCATCTTGAACAAGTTACCCTCTCTGGCCTCAGTTTCCTTCTCTGTAAAAAGGGTAGACTGATGCTGACGTCACTGGGATGTGAAAATTTTGGTTAAGGTATGGGAAGCACACGGTAGAGGCTTGGTAAATGGAAGCTGCTGTTTTAGAAGGCTCTGGGCTGAGGGCTGCAGTTAATAGGGGTTTTGCACCAACTTAACGAACTGGCTAATAATCCCACACACACCTCCCGAGGGATTGACAGTCACAAGCCAAGTCCCAGCAGGAATTAGCCCTCTGGGCAGGTTCTGAAAGGGGCAGGCTGAGCATCTGAGGGAATTTAGCCGGAGGTGGCTCTGGGGTCTCAGGACAGCCATATGCGGGGTCCTGACAGCTACAGTGTCAAGCCTAGTGAACTTCCAGCCCCTGGCGGCAGATCAGCGAGAAGGGAGCTGACCTCGCTCATTGAGACCCAGAGATCTCATATGAAGGGGCCAAGAGGCCCTGGGGTGGGGAGGCGGTCGGAAACCCAGAGCTCCCGCCTGGCCAGGTGCTCGTCGTGAATCTGCAGTGAGCTAGCACCACCTTCCCAGGCGTCCCCTCCGTCCCTCTGCCTGCGCACTCCCTCACCCCCAGCTGTGCTCTGTCCCGGTGATTCTCAAACGTCAGCGTGCGTCAGAGCACCTGGCGGGCTTGTTAAAACAGTGCTGGGCCCCACCCCCAGGGTTTCTGATATGGTACACCTGAGTGTGACCGCCAAATCTGCATTTCTAACAAGTTCCTCGGTGATGCTGATGCTACCGGTTCCTGCAGAACACTCAGAGAACCGCTGCTGTCCCCGAGTAGTTCTCATCCTTGGGTGCACATTAGAACCAGTAACCTGAAGAGTGTTATAAAATCCTGATGTCTCGTCTCCTCCACCCCAAGTCTAATTTCCTTGATCTGGGGTGCAGCCTAGGCATGGGGGTATTTTAAAGCGCCCCAGGTGGGTTTTTAAAAAAATTAATTAATTTATTTATTTATTTTTGGATGCATTGGGTCTTCGTTGCTGCACGCGGGCTTTCTCTAGTTGCGGCGAGCGGGGGCTACTTTTTGTTGTGGTGCACAGGCTTCTCATTGCGGTGGCTTCTTTTGTTGGGGAGCACGGGCTCTAGGCACGTGGGCTTCAGTAGTTGTGGCTCGCGGGCTCTAGAGCGCAGGCTCAGTAGTTGTGGCTCACGGGCTTAGTTGCTCCGTGGCATGTGGGATCTTCCCGCACCTAGGGCTTGAACCCGTGTCCCCTGCATTGGCAGGCAGATTCTTAACCACTGCGCCATCAGGGAAGTCCCTCCACAGGTGGTTTTGATGTGTGGCTGGGTGGAGAACTACCACTCTGCCTCTGCCCTGCTCACCCTTCTGGATCCCCGTGGGTGCCTCCAAGCTGCCCTCCCTGCCCCAGCTGATGTCTTCCCAGCCCTAACTGAGCAACGAGGTTCCCAAGGGAGTGTCAGAAAAATGCAGCTGCCTGGGCCCCACCCCTGGGAGATTCTGACACAGTGGCCCTGGGCATCTGAGTTTCTTTTTCGAGCTCCACTGGCAATTCTGACGTGCAGCCAGGTAAGGAGGGCTGCGCTGGTGTGAGTCACACATGGCCGCCAAGTTCACTTTCCTTTTTTAACCCCAGTGTTCCTGTGCTCCAGAGCCTAGAGCGGCTCCCTACTGCTCTCGGAAGCAATGTCATGCTGGAGCCCTCCAGATGGCGCCTGCAGAGGGACTCCAGGAGAGCTGCAAAGCCTCCCAGTACCCCAACAATCTCCCCAGCTTCTGTACATGGACCCTTTGTAATCAGCTCACTTGTCTGCCTCATCATTAATTATTCGTTCTCCACTCTGTGCCTTGCTTAGGCCAGTGGTTCTCAAATGGTGGTCTCAGACCAGCAGCAGTATCAGCATCACCTGGAACTTGTTAGAAATGCAAATTCACGGGTCCACCCCAGACCTACTGAATCAGATATTCCTGGGGGAGGACAGCAATCTGTAGTTTACCAAGCCTCCAGGTGATTCTGATACACGCTAAGGCCCGAGAACTTCGTGTTTAAAGCCACTTCCTCCACCTGGAATCCATTTTCCCTTCCTTCATTTCTAAAACAACCCCTCTTGGGGCAGCCTCCTCTGCTGGCGTTCTCTTAGATTCGGCCTTGGAGTGCTCAGCGATGCCGTCTTGGTTTGCTCAGCTCACTCATATTACTGGATGGAACTCCAGTACATTCCCCCCGTGCCCTGGAGCTGCAGTTGGGGGACGCCCACATCAGGCCCTGGCTCTGTTTCCCTCGGTCTGGAGGGCACCCCAGCCTGGGAGCTGGGCCTGGGCTCTTATCCTCACGCTGCCACCAACTTCTGTGAATTCCATTTCCTCCGGAGAGGTTTCCAAGCTCCAGTATTCCTTCATCTCCACCGTGTGGCCCATGGGAAGAGGATCGAACAGAGTAACGGGTGAGGAAAAGCTGCTGAAGCCCCATCGCGTCTGAGCACCTGCTGTGTGCCCGCTCTGATGTGGCTTTGCACTGCCCCAGGGGCTCCCAACAGCAGCTCCAGAGGGTTATTCTGTGGTTATTCTGAACTGTGTCTGGCAGAGAGTAGGCAACCAGTGAATGTTTGCTGTGTGATTGTTGTTGGTATCGTCAGCTATTTGAACAATTGTGAAACAAGTTTCAGTTTTAAGTTTTAAGTGGAAAAAAATCCAACACAGCAGTGTGTAGAGCATGGTACTGTTTGTGTCGAAGAGGGGAGGTGTAGATACACAATGCTCCTACATGCATGGATTTCCTGAGGAAAGAGACCCAGGGATTAGGGTATGGTTGTCGCTGGGGAAGGCTCTCAAAGGGTAGGGGCAACAGGGAAAGGGAGTCGGTTGGGTTGTGTGCCCTTTACACTTTTGAATGAACTATGTGAAGACTTTCTGAGTCTGTGTTTATCACGTCGTTAACATTTTCTATGTTAGGAAAATTAAAACATGACAATGTTTGGGGTCGTTTCCTGCAGGGGTTCTGTCCAGGCTCCTGGGAGTAGGACAGAGGGACGTGGCCCCTCCTCTCCCAGCCTTTGACCATCCCCACCTCCCTCTGGGTGAGGACAGAGGGAGCTCAGGGATACAGGAACCCCTGCCCGCCTCACGCTTTGTGCCCCTGTACCTCTTCCTCTGTGTCCCTCCCCCTCCTCTGGATGTGGGGCTGCACAGACCTCCCGACACCCCAGCACGTGTGTGCACACCCCACACGCACCCACCCCTCCTCGGCACCCCAGAGGACGTGGCCCAGCAGATGCAGAGCGGGCTGTTCCTCTGGAGCAGGGTGTGCTCCTGGGGTCCAGCTCGGCCCCTCTCCATTACCCTGACCTCGGATCTCACCATTTTCTCTCTGGTTCCTTCTTCCTCCTTCCCGGCTCCTTCTCTGTCTCCATACCCTCTGACTGACCGACTTCCCCTGATAGAACCTGGTAAGTGAGCCTGGGAAGGGCTGGGGCTGGGAGGCATTGCGGGGCACCGTGGGGAGGGAGCTTCGGTGGGGGGCATGCTCCACCTGCTTCGGGCACAGCTCAGAAGGCCCACTCTCCCGGGCCCCAGGTCCTGTGGAGGGGCCGAGGTTCAGGGGAGGGAGAGGTGTCGGTGTCAGCTGCTCAGGGCTGTCACAGGCTGCCGGCTTTGGCTATTAGTGCCCCTTCGGGCATTTAATTGGTCCTCTCGGTCTGATGGATGGATTCCACGCCAGGGAGACTCCACAGCCCAACAGGGCCAGGAGAGCATTGCCTGCACAACCCGCGGGATCCCCTCTGGGCTGGGGACCCTGGAGGACCCGCTGCTTGCCTGGATCCCAAAATTGGCAGTGCCCTTATTTTGCCAATTTGTAGTTGTAAGCAGAAAAACCTCAAGAGACCGAGGGTTAACATGCATTTATTTCACAAATGTATCTGAGCGCCTAAGGGACAGCTCCAAGGGCATCAGAATCTTGTGAATCTCAGGCTTCGCTGAGGGTGTCCTTTCCAGCCTTGCTGGGACCACCCCTCTCTGACGGTGCAAAGGCTTCCAGGTTGCCTGGCTGCCCTTCTCTCAGCAGGAGTGGGTTCTGGGACGAAGCCCCGCAACATCCCCGGGCAACCAAGAGGCGTGCCTCCCTGCCAGCCCCTGGTTCCACAGGAACACGTGCCCAGAGGGGCTGTGCCGGGGTCCGGGCTGAGGGAGGGTCATGCAGGCCGAGCAGGAGGACGTGTCCTCCTGGTGCTGAGAGCCCAGGTCTGTAACCCACTGAGCATCTCAGCTAGGGTCGGGAGAGGCTCTTGACTGGTTAGTTCCAAATCACAGGCCACCCACCTAGGTGGGAGGGGGCTAGGCTGGGGGTAATTTCCCCACATGCAGGAGGTCGAATCGCTTTCAGAGCAGACCAGTCTCCAGGTTCGTAGTAAGCCCTGTCTCCCACCTTCAGCAGTGGCTCCTCCTCCTCATCTGGAGACTTGGGTAGCACGGAGAGAGACATCACACGTTTTGTGTGAGGACGAGCCAGGTGGCATCTGAGGGCCCCGTGAGCTCTGGCCCTGATTGGAATGATCAGAAACACCTGACCTAGAGTGAGGCCTCCCCACCTGAAACCATGGCCTTGGGCTGCTGGGCTGTAGAAGAACCAGTGAAGGTCCTGGTGTCTCTGCACTATCTGGGATTCCGTGTCCTCCCAGCCACCATGGCTGGCCACAGAGAGGGGCACATGGGGGTTCACTTTGCCACTCAGCCATCTGGGTGGTTCCCACGCCACGTGTAAGCAAGGCAGTGTTCCCCCTGATTGACATGGTCCAGAGGGATGACGGAGGAGAAGCCGTGTCCTGCTCTGGCCCTCATGCCCTATCCTGTCCAAGCCAACCGTGGATGCTTATTTGCTTCTCTCCCCTCCCTTCTGACCCTCTTTCCTCTTCTTTCCTCCATCTCCCTACCGGGTCTTACAGCTCGGGTCACTGGGGCAGAGGAAGGGAGCAGGAGATGGAAAATGAACCAAACCCTCTGCAAGGGACATTGTGGGCATCTGATGGGGTGATGAAGGCAAAAAGAATTGGAGGAGACTTCCAGAAGGCCCAGACATGGGCAGAAGGGTCAGGGAGCCAGGCCAGGATTGCCCAGGGGAGGCCAGGCCACTTTGGAGTGGGGGATAGACAAGCCCTGCTTCAGCCCCGGCGCCCCCTCTCACTGGTTTCTTCTCCATTTTGATCCAGGGCCTGAACAGCATGTTCGAGGTGTACCTGGTGGGGAACAACTCTCACCACTTCATCATCTCCCCGACCTCCGTCCAAGGGAAGGCGGACGTTCGCATCCGGGTGGCCATCCCCCTGGACTACGAGACTGTGGACCGTTATGACTTCGACGTAAGGCCCGCTCACCCTCTCCTTGGCCGGGTGGGGGATTTCAGGGGAGGGAGGGGGTGGCACCGTCCCCTTAAATCCCCCCTTCCACCTCTCCCCATTCTTCCCTCGTGGATCTGACCCAGAGAAGCCCATTGAGCTATGGCAGGGGCTAGGCTGGACCTCCTCTTTTCCAGGAGGACGAGGAAATGTCCAAGAATTGAGTGGAATTTTATTAGGTACCATCAGAGCCTCAGGAACCTCTACTGCCCAGCATCAGCCAGCATGGCCCCCGTTAGCCCCTTCCTTCCCAGCAGATTCTGTGGCCACCCTAACCCTATGAGTTCTGATGGAGGGGTTCATAGTAGCATACATCTGGGATGGGCAATGACTCAGACTGGTGCTCTGGGTTGGAATGGGCAGAGGCCCCAGGGGGACTTATGGGAACGAGGGCTCCAGGAGCATGTGAGAGCTCACCTGGCCCCTGCTCTACGTATCCAGCTCTTTGCCAATGAGAGTGTGCCTGACCACGCGGGCTATGCCAAGGTGAAGATCACCCTCATCAACGAGAATGACAACCGGCCCATCTTCAGCCAGCCACTGTACAACGTCAGCTTATACGAGAATGTCACCGTGGGGACCTCTGTGCTGACAGTCCTGGTGAGTTCCCGCTCTCCTGCAGGGCAACTGAGCTCTGGGGTCGACCATCAGGAGCCATCCAGAGGGATCCAAGGAGTCTGAGCAGTCAGGGAACGGGGTGCCCCCAAGCCCTCAGAGGCTGTGATGTTAGTATACTAGAGCATCTGGACTCTTCATGATGGGCTTCCTTGGCCAGAGCAGCACTGTGGAAAAGGGACCAACCTGGGGAAGAATGAGGTTGGGCCCAGGACACTTTGGTTTTCTGCCTTGTCCCTGAGAGATACTGAGCCTGGGTGGGCCAGGAGCCCTGGACCTGCCCTCTAATGGGGACAAGTGCCAGCCGTCTCTCAGGAAGGTGATCCTGTCTATCTGAGCACAGACACCAGGGAAGAGTGGGCTCCTTGAGGATGCCTGGGCATCCCCAGCTGTCTTTGGCTGGGACTTTGACAGGGGACTCCTCCCGGTGTCCATTTGTATCTGTTAGTACTCGTGGTCGCAAGGGACAGAAGCCTTTAAGTGGCTCAAGCAAAAAAGTAACTCCAAAGTATAAGTGATTTCAGGCATGGCTGTATCCAGGCACTCAACTGAGCAGGAATCTGACTTCAGCACTGGGCTCTGCTTTTTGGTATTGGCAGAGAGGGACACCAGCACCCTTAGGCTCACTTCTCACCAATTTATCAACCCCAGTGGGGGAAAAAATAATTCTTTTTCAATAGTTCCAGCAAAAGTCCCAGAGCTGATTCTCATTGACCCAGCTTATTGGGCCACCCTGGAACCAATCATCATAATTCTGATATACCAGAGATGGGTCATACTCCCCTAGTGGAACGGGGGGTTGGGTCAACCCCATTCAAATTATATGGGCTGAAAATGGGACAGGATATTCTATAGCGGCTTCTGTTATCAGAACAAAGAGGGTTGCTGAGCAGACCAAGGTGGTAGATGTGTGCTACACAAGCTCAGGGGCTTGCCCATAGTAGGTGCTCAATAAACGTTATGGAGTTTAACTCGCTGCTGCCCCTCCCTGCCCACTGAGGCCCCCAGAGTCCTTCCACTTCTTGCTCCGTTCCCACTCCAAGCACAGAGATTGCCCGCCGATCTCAGGCCCCTACTCCATAGTGCGTTTACTCTACAGAAAGATGGTATGAAACTGTTTTGAGCCCCCAGGCCCTTCCCATCTGACAGTTATTAATATTTCAAACAGATGTTTAGCTAGGCAGGCCATCAGATGTAAACAGTAAGTCTGCTGCGGCTGTTTTCCTCCCGCCTGCTTCCCCAGCCCATGGCTCTGCCAGCTTTCACCAAGTTGCTCATTGCAATCAGTCACCTGGTGCCTGAGGCCCCTTGGGCCCTCCTGCAGCCTCTAGGGGCCCAGCCAGAGAGCAAGTGCCAGAGGCTCTGGCCTTCTGGACCCAGAGAGAGCCTCTTCAGCCCCCCAGCCGCCTTCCAATGTTAGGATGAAGGACACCCAAGCAGCCTGTCCCCCACAGGGCCTGGAACCACATGGCAAAGAATTCGGATGTCAAGCCCAGGCTTGGCGGGTGGCCGGGGATTCCTTTGTGTCATTCTTGTTGGGGATGGAGGGTCTCACTTTGCAGTCCCCAGTTCCTGTGGCCCTGGAAAGGGTTGAGAGAGCCTAGGGAGTAGGGTGGGGGGGTGACGTGTGGAATGGCACACCTCTTGGCTGATGGCCGGCTGCAGGTGCCAAGGATGATGTGTGAAGCCCAATCCCATCTGGAGTTGGCACTGGAGAGTAGCTTCTCAAACTGGGTTTCCCCAAGCACTGGAGCAGTTCCTGGGCCTGCATGGACCTCTGCCCGCTGCCTATGACACCTTTTCCAGTCCCTCTCCCAATGTTTAGCAGTTGTATTCGGGCTCCTCTGTGGCTACCTGAAGGTCTCCGTCCAGGGCTGGCTCATCTGGGCAGCCTCTATTTCCTCACTGTGTGTGTCCAAGCCCTGCCCACCTTCCTATCAAACCCTCAGCCCCAGGGTTTGTGGAATTGTGCGGCTCTGAGGGGGCTGTTTCACCCAACGATAAGCTCTAGCAGCAGGGCTGTGTGTCTGAAGGAGTTCAGGTCCTGAAGTGAAACAGTGGGCCCTGCATCCCTGCCTTCTCTGGGTGCTGGTCTAACTGTATTACCTCTAAGAATCTTCATTTCCCATCTGCAAAATGGGCATGAGTTCCCCCCACCACTCCCGCCGCCACCAAGGCTGCTAGGTGTGAATGACAGCTGTGAAAGCATCGCCTGGTGACCCCCACTCACCGTCATCTCCCAGTCTCCCCAAGGTACTTCCAGAGCTCCTAGCAGGTGGCAAGTTTCACGGCCACACCCGCCCCACCCACTGCCCTGGCCTCTCCCACCTGCCCTTCTCCACTCAGCCCCAGGGTTAGCCCAGTATCCCCACCTCCTTTGCTCCAGGAGGGGCTGAAATTATAGCTATCTGCTCAGGGACTGTGAAATTCCTTCTCCCTGACCTTTTCTGGGATGTTATTAAAATGTTTCATGGGCAGTTGTGTCAGAAAAAATAATTATGAAGAAAAGGAAAATGTTTCAGTTTGCACCGAAGGCCAGGCCAGAGCCTGCTGCAAGGGGCCTCCCCACCCCACGCCATGGCAGGGCCCCGTTTCTGTGCCTCATCACCTGTCCTGGGGGAAGGCAGCAGTTCACCAGGGAGCTGGGAAAGCCGGAACAGGAGGGGGCCGTCGCCTGCAACCTGGGCATCCCAGCTGGGATGGCATCCCTTCTCACCTCCCTGCTCCCTGGACCTTCCTCAGCCCAGGTTTTGAGGCCCTTACAGCCCCCAGTTATAGAAAAATGAGTTTCCACTGGTGGAGGGGAAAGAGCGGGGATGTAGCGGTCAAAGGCTTGACCTTGAGCCCCAACTCTGAAGGGTGACCACATAGGGGAGGGGTGTGTAGGGGCACATTTACCCACGTATGTTTGCTTGTGGGGTGTGTGTGTGTATGTGTGCACGCACACAGGCATGCCCTTGTGTCTGTGCCTTTATGTGTGTGTGCAACTACATGCACTCAGATACGTGTATATAACACGTGTGCATGTGTGTGCGTGTGCAGGTTCCTGTATGATGCTGGTGCCTCCCCATCCTCTAGGCTGTATGGTTTCTTTCCCTCTCATATCCCCAGGCTGCTCTGATTCTCTCCTTCCAATCCTGCCTCCTGACCTGATAATAGGGGTTGGGTGGGAAGGCTGTGGGGTATCTTCCTAGGATTCTGCTGGGCTTCGGGCAGCCCTGTAGCCTGGCCGATGGCTACCTGGGGCCTGGTGGGGTTTGTGGGTGCTGCTGGACAGTAGGAGAGCAATCTGAACGTTCAACAAATATTTTTTGAATACCCACCACCGTGTCAGGCACATGGCCCTGAGGATACAATGGTGATGTGAGTCTTGCCCTCATGAAGTTTATAATCTCTTGGGAAAGCCTGATGTTAGTACTAAGAAATGAATCTTTACATTAAGCATTACTTGCTGTGATGGAGAGATCAAGGAGCTATGAAAACCTGTAACAGGGCATCTGACCTTGACTGGGGTCAGGGAAGCCTTCCCTGAGGAAGTGGCAATTGAGTAGACATTAACAGGTAAGCGAATGGAGAGAAGCACATTGGAGAAAGAGGGAATAGCATGTGCAAAGGCCCTGTGGCTGGAATGCAGTGGTGGGAGTGTGACGTGCAAGGAAATGGAGTGCTGCTCCTCTGAGGTGGAGGGGGTTGGGGGTGGATTCAACTGTCTCTCCTGAATTGCGCCCACCCCAAACATAGCCACTGCGCTGCTTTTCTGATAGTGGAGAAGTCGTGTATCAACCCATCCACATTCTCTTACCTATTCCATCCTGGTGGCCCATGGCCAGCATTTGGGAAACAACTGGCAGAAGCTGTTCCTGGGATGTGCAAGGAGCCAGCCTGGCCTCCTGCAGTATGGAGCTCGTGTCCCCAGATTCATTAGCTCCATGTCCCCTGGGCAGTGAGAGAGGGGCCCTGAGGAGGAGCAGCAGCCAGGAGGGCAGGTCCTCCTGCACTCCAAGAGGCCTTCCCTCCCTGCTCCAGGGGCATGGGGCACAGCAAGGATGGAGAGAAGATGGAGCGCCGGACAAGACAGGATTCTTCCCCAGGCAGGAATCAAAGCAAGAAGGAGAGGTACATAAGAGCCCTGATGGGGCAGGTGCAGGGCCCAGGACCAGCTCAGTTTGCTCAGCCCAGGGATGGAGTGTCACCCCTCAGCTCCAGGCAGACAGAGTGGCCTGTGGGGGCTGAAAGGCATGGCTCCTCTCTACCCTCCGTGCCCCTCTTCCCAGCCAGTCCTTGGGAGGCTGGTACCATCTTGGGCAGGGCCCTGAATCCTGTTCTGTTGTGGACTGGTCTCTCCTTCTCTGGGATTTGGTTTTCTTCTCATCACATGAGGAAAATAGTGCCTGCCCAGCCTGCATTGGTTGGGCTGTTGGGAGGCTCCAGTGCGGTGATGTGGATGTAAATAGGTAAGGGATTACAGACCTAAATTGTGGTTCTTATTTTTTTTTTTTTAAGTATAGCTTTAACTCATTATTTATTTATTTATTTATGGCTGTGTTGGGTCTTCGTTTCTGTGCAAGGGCTTTCTCCAGTTACGGCAAGTGGGGGCCACTCTTCATCGCGGTGCGCGGGCCTCTCACTATCGCGGCCTCTCTTGTTGCGGAGCACAAGCTCCAGACGCGCAGGCTCAGTAACTGCGGCTCATGGGCCCAGTTGCTCCGCAGCATGTGGGATCCTCCCAGACCAGGGCTCGAACCCGTGTCCCCTGCATCAGCAGGCAGACTCTCAACCACTGCGCCACCAGGGAAGCCCCTGTGGTTCTTATTATCATCCGCCTTAAAGGGCCCCATCTGGCCGCCCTTCAGCCTGTGTGTAAGCCCAGCTCTGCGAGGTGGGCCTCTTTCTTCCTCTGTTACCTGGGGAGGTACCCTGACAGGATCCTACCCAGGAGGGTCGTCGTGAGAGTTCAGTGGAATGGTTGGTGAAGACACGCGGTGCCGAGCCTGGCTGGGAACACTCAGAAAATGTTAGCAAGTCATGCCAGCCTCTCCCCTGAGCTTTGATGGAGCCAGGACTCGCTTGGAGTCGTGGCCCTGCCCCAGGGAAGCCGTGTAACGTGGGCACATCCCTGAGCCTCTGGGGCCCCATCGTCCTCATTATAAAGCTAGATGGTTGCGCCGATGCTGCTTCAGGGCCTTCTGGCTCCATGCGGCTTAATTCCAATGCACTCTGCCCAAGAGGAAAAGTTGATTTTTGCTGTTTAGTTTCACTCCTGGCAACACAAACATGCTTCCTGTCCTTTGAGGGTCCCTCACCCACCCACTGTTCTCTAGAGTTCCCTTGCCTGCCCTGCCCTCCCTCTCCCAGACCCCATCTGGAAGTTTGGTGAAGGTTCCAAGGTGGTCACTTCCCTGCTCCTGGAGCTCACCAGCTTTTCCTAGTCGTCCAGCCTGGCCTCCCTCCCCAGGGGCATCGACAGAGGCAGCCCTGCTCCTGCTGGTCCCCTTCACTCCCTCCTCCCCTGCCCACTGACACCACAGGAAAAGGTGTGTGTGATGTCACTGCCCCAGGCTGACCCTGGTGAAGGCCAGCCTCAGTCCTGGAAGAACTGAAATGCAGCATGCCTCTTCCATCAGCTGTCAGGCTGCGGGGCCTCTTCCCCAGCCCTGAGAGCCTGCAGGCTCAGGGCACACCGCCCACCCACCCCCCATGTTGCTGAATCCAAGGAATTTAACATGGGCCTCACCCCGGGTGCTGGCAACTCGATGGCCCAGCCAGGTGGTCTGGGAAGGCCAGTCCCCTGCCTCGGCCTCAGTGGTGCTCCCTGGTCCCTCTGGCCCCTTGCAGAAGGACTTGCTGCTCTGCAAGTGGGGAGACACCTCCCAGCTGCATCAGCACCTGCAGGAGGGAACTTTAGGAGCAAAGCTTTGAAACCAGGGAGACTCAGGTTGAAATTCTGCCCCTACCCTTGCTGTCTCTGTGACCTAGACAGATGCCTGCCTGTGTCTGATCCTAAGTCCCCAAAGTTTGCTGTGGCGATGATAGTAATTATATCTATCCCATGGTTTAAAAAGATGCATTTTAGACTGCTTACACCCAGAAAGCGCTGGGTGACTGACAGCTGTGATTGCTAGTGCTGTTGCTGTTTTTCTTCTCCACCATCATATTTGGGGGTCAGTGGAGCTTCAGAGAACACTGGCTCTTAAACCTAGGTCTCTGGGTTCCTGGATTCTCTGCCTTTGGCTCCAACTTCACTGGACACCGGGTCCTCTCAGTTGACACACTGGTGAGTTCTTGAGTGTCCCCGACCCTGGGGCTCTAACACTCAGGCCCCAGCGTCAAGGAGCAGAAGAGAGAGGTTAAATGAGGATGCGGCCAGAGGGCGAAGACTCAGAGGAGGCAGGCAGCAGGTGTGACAGGAGGACTGGCTTCATGCGTGTGCGGCCTGGGCATTTGCTTGGGAAGCTGGAAGTAGGAGGGCCTCACCCTGGGTTTGATGCTCTACTGTCGCCGTCTTGAGATTCTTAATTTTTGAACAAGGGGGACTGCATGTTCATTTTGCACTGGAAAATTATGCAAATTATGTAGCCTATCCTGGCTATAGGAGCTCCATAATTCTGTGCCCAAAGGAGCTCTGTGGTTGTCCGTTGTTTTCGTCTATTCCCACGTTCCATCGGCACTGGCTCAGTAATCGCTTGCCTTGTGCCACGCTCCAAGCAAGGGCCCACCAAGCTTGTTTCGGTTCCAAATGCTGCATGAGAAACCATCCCACACTTAGCGGCATAAAGCAACAACCGTTTTGTTATGTTCGTGGATCGGGCAGGTCAGGAATATGGAAAGGGCCCAGCAGGGGAGCCCTTCTCTGCTCCTCCAAGTCTGGGGGTGACTCTAGCCACTGGCGGCTCCTCCCTCTGTCTGGTGCCTGGGCTGGTCTGGCTGAAGGACTGGCTCAGCCGGACACTGTGTCTGAGCCCCTGCCTGTGGCCTCTCCACATGGTACAGGCATCTCAGGCATGGCTTGTAGAGAGAGCTCCTCAGAGGAAGCCTCTGGGAAATGAGTGTCCAAAGAGAACCAGGCAGAAGCTGCGTGGCCTTTTGTGATCTAGCCTAGAGGTCACCCTGCATTTCTGCTGAATGCTGTCAGTTACAGTGAGTCACTAAGGCAGGTTCACGTTTAAGAAGAGGGGCTATAGACCCTCCCCAGCTCTCAATGGTCCTTTCCTGAGATGCCGCACATGAGCGTGGCGCCGGGAGACAGCCAATTCCCGTTCCTCCTGGGTGTTGTGCAAACATAAGCAGAAGGACAGATGGGGGGAACCCTTCAAACCCCGTTATCAGCCTGGAAGTGTTCTCTGCCAATAGTGGGAGGAGGGGAGAGAAAAGAGAGTAATCCCAGGCACTCCCTGGCCGGTAAAGCTCCATGCCCTAGGCCTGGGTTGGCAGTCAAGGTCCCCACACCCTGGCCCTGAGCCGCTTTCCAGCCGTCTGCCCGCTACACCTCTCACACCCCTTCTCTCCTGCCTGACCAGAGTCCCCAGCTTCCCTGCACACCCTCTGCATTTCCTCACACCCCTCCCCCACCTAGCTCTCCCTCCCTCCTGTCTGAGACCATCAAAAGCCTGCTGACCCTCAGAGCCAGCCCAGTTGCAGCCTCCCCATAAGAAGCCATCTCCCTCTGGTAACGGGCATGTGCCCACCTCCCTCGAGGTCCTCCCCCTCCTCTCCAGCTCCCCTGCGTGCCTGCACCTCGCTTTCCCTGGCTGCTCTCACCACTCCTGTGGGGGCAGCATGGCTCATGTCCTCTTCTCCCCACTCCACAGAGAACCTCCTGAAGGCAGGTTCTCTCTGTCTGGATGCCCCCATCCCTGGGCTGTGTGGCACAGAGGAGGTTTGACTCCTGTGGTCTGGAGTGTCTAGGGCAGCTTCCTCGAAGGAGGGATGGAGGCGCAGAGGTCTCATGGGGAAACTGAGGCATGGAAAGGGTAAATTACACACCCAAGTTCACCCAGCGAGTCAAGGGCAGAGATGTTTGTCTGAATCCAAAGCCTCGTACCCCCGTGTTTCACTGTGTGTGCCAGGCTCCCAAGCACCTGCTCTGGCGATGGGCACAGGGGGAAGACTGCTGGACAGGGAGCCCCGAGGCCTGGGCTCTAGATTACTGACTCGCTCTGTGACCCTGTGCCAGCCTCATTCCCTCTCTGGACCTTGGCTTCCTGCTCAGTCCAAGGAGAGGGTAAACTGGATGCCCTCTGATTATCCTTCCTAGGTCAGGGGAGGTCTGGGGATGCAGACCCCAAGCCAGGAACAAAGACAAGTGTCCAGAAGGTGCAATGGCCACCAGATTCCAGGATCCCTTCGGCCTCCTAGTCCTAATCAGGGCATGTGATTACAAGGTCAAGGCTGAAATGTGCCCAGCCCTTCAGCCTGCCTCTGCAGACAGGTATGCAGGAGCTGACCTTGCTTCCTTGGCTGCTGCTGGCAGGGCCGGGTGCCCTGTGAGCCCCTGTGTCTCCCCTATAGAAGCCTCCCCTCTGCCCCTCCCAGAACAGGACTCTGCACTCTGGGGGAAAGGGGGCTCCCAGATGCAACTACCGTACTCTTTCATTCAGTGACTGTTTATCGAATGATGGCAGTGAACAAGACACACAAACATCCGTGTATGTACCAGGGGAGGAGAAAGATGGTGAATAAGGAAATACCGAGCGTGTCAGAGAGGGATGCATGCCTTGGGGGAAAGTATAGCTGGGGGCAGTAAGGGAGGAGTGCTGGGGGTGGCATTGCTACTGTATTCTACCAGGTGGTCAAGGAAGGCAGGCCTCTCACAGAAGGTGACCTTAGACAGAGCCCTGAAGGAAGGCAGAGGAGACTGAGTTGAGGATTCTGCAAAGAGCTGCCCCAGGCTGAGGGAGCTGCAGGTGAGAGGCGTGAGACAAGAGCCTGGTGGTGGGTGGATATGCAGCGAGGAAGAGGGAGGACCAGAGGAGGTCAGGAGGTGACAGACAGGACGTGACTGTGCTGAAGGGGAGCCAGACGGATCACGGGAGGCTGCTGTGTGGAGAGTAGGCCAGCGGGAGGGGCCGAGGACGCCCAGGTGGAAGCGGGCGACTAGGTGAGAGACGATGGCCCCAACCACCCAGGTGACAGTGGAGGTGGGGAGAGCTCTCCTAGCCTGTGCTCAGGTCTGAACAGCGGCTCCACCATTCTCCTCCCCAGTCCCAGCAAGGCACACCCATCTTCATCCCCACCTGGCTGCCAGGTGCGCCCTGTACCTTCACAAACACTGAAGTGGGTGGACAGCCCCGGGTTGGAGTCCTGCCTCAGCTTCTCACCAGCAGGTTGGCCTTGGGCAGGTTATTTACTGTCCCTGAGTTTCGGTTTCCTGCTCTATAAAATGGGCAGAGTAATTCCATCTCAGCAATGTTGTAGGGTGATGCGTGGAAAGATGGTAGTCTGGAGCCCGCGCGCAGCAGATGCTCTGGTGGTGGTCCCAGCCCCTGCTGCAGGCCAAGCGTCCAGTGTTATCCGTGCTGCTCTCCAACAGTGTCCTCTCCCTGCTTCTGATAGCATTGCTTCAGCTCGATTCTATCATTGTGTAAAGCTGGTGACAGAAATTGCCAACGTGAATTATTAGCAAGTTTGGGAGATAATAGCACCCAATGGGCAGGCCCCATCCAGACGCTTTAGCAAAACCCAACAGAGGTGGGCAGGTCAACACAGGAAAGAGTGGAAGCAGGACTCCCGGCAACTGGGTCCCCTCAGCTGTCCTTCCCCTTCCTCCTGCCCCCCTACCTCTGCTCTCTTTCCCCACCCCCTCCTGACACCCCTCACCACAGGCATCTTAATTGATCTCATTGTTCTCCAATCCCTAGAGACCTGAGACTCCAGCTGTGCTTAAACAGCACAAAATCTCTTCCAATTTCCCCACCGTTTAAAAGAAAATTGAATTCTTTATCTGCAGCCTGGGGAGGGGAAGAGAGAGGCTAGACACACACACACACGCACGCACGCGCACACACACACACAAGCACGCACGCACGCACACACAAGCACACATAAATAGTAGTCACCCTAGCCCTGCTCCCAAACTGGCCTGGAAGGCCTTTGTAGACACACTGTCCCCCATTTGGGGGGGTGTCTCGGCTGTACTTCTGGGCCCCTTTAATCTGCTCTTTGGTTCATCTCCAGCCAGAGGGGCCAGGCACTGGGAGGATACTGAGCTGGTTGATGGTGATTGATGGGTCCAAGTTCCTCTGTCTGTCAGGCCTCAGTGCTCCTCGGATGTGTTTATCTCTTTAATCTAAATATCAATCCGTAAAACCAAAATGGGATGGAATTAGAGGTAGGACAGGTGCTAAGGAGAGAGAGGGAGAACAGAGCTGGCTGCCCACTGCCGCCCTGGGCTTCTGGAAGGACCTCGGCAGGGCCTGTGGGCTGGAGGCCGCAGGGGGCCTCCTGAGACTGGCTAGAGCCTGAGTCAGAATGGAGAGCGGGGCTCCCCCAGCTCTGCCCCTGAAGTGGATTGTCCCAGACTTTGTTCACGGTCCAACAGTTTCCCGCCATTTAGTTGCTCGACTACTTGATTTTTGGCAAATTGCTTTAAAGACTCATTTCCCATCAAGCCTTTGATGCCTCCCTCATTGGCGTCTCCAGAATCCCCCATCCTTGATAGGAGTGGCTCTGTCTGCTACTGACCTTTGCCCCTTTGCAAAAAAAACCTGGAAGGATGCTGTTGTTTATCATCATAGGCCTGGTGAGCGGGTGTTGTGAGCTTAGTAAATGGCAAGTACTTTACAGTATGTTACTTATCTCTTCTGTACCCATTGTGCAGAAGAAAGAAACAGAGGCCCAGAGTGGTAAGTAACCTATCCGGGACCAGTCAACAGCGAGTGACCAAGCCAGGATTCAAACCTGGGTCTGCCTGATTCCAAAGCCCCTGGGTCCCCCTCCCGTTTGCCAGTCACCAGCAGGCCCCCATTCCCACGCTGGGCTCCAGCCTGTTGTTGGAATCAGCTGTCTCCAAGGTCCAGGGAGATGGGCCCAGCGCTGGCCTCAGAGGCCGGAGTCACCCCATCACTGGGTGACCTTGAGCAGCTCCCTGGCTCCCAGGGCCCTGGCGTCCTCATCTGTAAAATGAAGGGATTGCGCTGGCTGCCCTCTAAGGCCCCCGACAGCCGCCTCCTGCACTGAGAGCTGTGATTCCCTGCCCTCCACGCCCGTCAGGGTCCCCCTTCAGTAGGGTTGCTGCTGATTGTTCCTCTCAGGCAGTCACTCAGAGGACATGAGAGGGAAGAAAATATACCCCCTGGGTGAAGGGACAGTGGGTAGCTGTAAGCGTGGCCAGGGCCAGAATGAGTTCATCAATGCAGTAAAGCCAATGGCTGTACAAAGTCCACCTGTGCCTTGTGCCAGGAGGGTCAGGAGCCCTGGGACCAGCCGACAGTGGAGGGGCCCAGACCTGAGAGCTCGTCCTGGGAGCAGGTGGGAGAAAGGCTGAGGGAGCAGGGAGAGGGGCCCGCAGAGGTTTAGGGAGAAGTTGAGCAGGGCCTGTGGGTTTGGGGTGGCTTAATCTTGCTGCATAATTCTTGTCAGAGGGGACGACAGCTGTGGTTCCTGTCAACCTTGTTTCCCTTCTGGCTCGAAGTCCCATATGCCCATTGGTTTGGTTAGTGTTTTTCAAACTTTTTCTTACCATGGTCCGTAATAAAAACCACATTATCTTCATGACCCAGAATACACACTCAAATACGCACATCCACGTGTAGAACAAAACAGTACTTCCTTACTAAGTGTGATAATACACCCTAGTTGTATTTTATTCTGCTAGGTTTCATTTTTTTATGAGAATTTTTCAGATCTGCTATCTTAGCAACTTTCAAATATACAATAAAGTATCATTAACTGTAGTCACCATGCTGTACGTTACATCCCCAGAACTTATTTTATAATAAGTTTGTACCATTTGATCTCCTTCACTCATTTCGTCCACCCCCACCCCTGCCTCTGGCAACCAACAATTTGTTCTCTGTAGCTATGAGCTCAGTTTTGGTGGTGGTGTTTGTTTAAATTCTATATATAAGTAAGAGCATATGATATTTGTCTTTCTCTGACTTATTCCACTCAGCATAATGCCCTCAAGGATGTCCATCCATGTTGTCACAAATGGCAAGATTTCCTTCTTTTTTATGGCTGAGTAATATTCCATTGTATGTATGTGTACTGCATCTTCTTTATCCATTCTCCATCAATGAACACTTAGGTTGATCCATATCTGGGCTATTGTGTAAAAAAAAAAAAAAAAAAAGTGTTGCCATCAGCATGGGAGTTCAGATGTCTTTTCAAGTTAGTGTTTTCATTTTCTTCAGATAAATATCCAGAAGTGGAATTGCTGGATCATATGGTAGCTCTATTTTTAATTTTTTGAGGAATCTCTATACTGTCTTCCACAGTGGCTGCACCAATTTACATACCCACCAATAGTGCCCAAGGGTTCTCTATCCACATTCTCATCAACACTTGTGATTTGTTATCTTTTTGATAATAGCCATTCTAATAGGTATGAGGTGATATCTCATTGTGGTTTTGATTTTCATTTCCCTGATGATTAGTTGAACATTGAACACCTTTTCAAGTACCTGTTGGCCATCTGTACATCATCATTGGAAAAATTCCTATTCAGATCCTCTGCCCTTTTTTTTTTTTTAATAAATTTCAAAGAGATGAAAAGCCTTTTTTTTTTTTTAAAGATCAAATTTTATAGAGAGAATGTTTTGCTTATCTCTTTTAAATTTTATTTATTTATTTATTTATGGCTGTGTTGGGTCTTAGTTCCTGTGCGAGGGCTTTCTCCAGTTGTGGCAGGTGGGGGCCACTCTTCATCGCAGTGCGCGGGCCTCTCACTATCGCGGCCTCTCTTGTTGCGGAGCACAGGCTCCAGACGCGCAGGCTCAGTAATTGTGGCTCACGGGCCCAGCTGCTCCGTGGCATGTGGGATCTTCCGGGACCAGGGCTCGAACCCGTGTCCCCTGCATTGGCAGGCGGATTCTTAACCACTGTGCCACCAGGGAAGCCCCCTTCTGCCCTTTTGTAAAGTATTTATTTATTTATTTATTTGGTTGCACCAGATCTTAGTTGTGTCTCACCTGCTCCTTAGTTGCAGGCAGGTGGGCTCCTTAGTTGTGGCATGCATGTGGGATCTAGTTCCCTGACCAGGGATCGAACCCAGGCCCCCTGCACTGGGAGCACGGAATCTTAACCACTGTGCCACCAGGGAAGTCCCCTTCTGCCCATTTTTTAATCAGATTGGGTTTTTACTAGTGAGTTGTATGTGTTCTATAGACATGGATATGAGCCCCTTATCAGATATGTGATTTGCAAATATGTTCTCCCATTCAGTAGGTTATCTTTTCATTTGGTTTGTTTCTTTTGAAGTTTGGAAGCTTTTTAGTTTGATGTACTCCATCTGTTTATTTTTTAATTTGTTGCTTTTCCTTTAAGTGTCAAATCCAAAAAAATCATCACCAAGACTGATGTCAAAGAGCTTCCCACCTATGTTTTCTTATGGTTTGAGGTCTTATATTTAAGTCTCTCATCCATTTTGAGTTCATTTTTTAAAATTTTATTAGAGTATAGTTGATTTACAATGTTGTGTTAGTTTCAGGTGTACAGCAAAGTGATTCTGTTACACATATACATATATTCATTCTTTTTCAGATTCTGTTCTCATATAGGTTATCACAGAATATTGAGTAGAGTTCCCTGTGCTATACAGTAGGTCCTTGTTGGTTATCTACCTTATATATACTAGTGTGTATATGTTAATCCTAAACTCCTGATTTATCCCTCCCTGCCACATTTCCCCTTTGGTAACCATAAGTTTGTTTTCGATATCTGAAAGTCTGTTTCAGTTTTGTGAATAAGTTCATTTGCATCATTTTTAAAATGAGATTCCACATATAAGCGTTATCATGTGATATTTGCTTTCTGTGTCTAACTTACTTCACTTAGTATGATAATCTCTAGGTCCATCCATGTTGCCACATATGCCATTATTTTGTTCTTTTTTATGGCTGAGTAATATTCCATTGTATATATGTACCACATCTTCTTTAACCATTCCTCTGTTGATGGATATTTAGGTTGCTTCCATGTCTTGGCTATTGTAAATAGTGCTGCAATGAACATTGGGGTGCATGTATCCTTTTGAACTATGGTTTTCTCCAGATGTATGCCCAGGAGTGGGATTGATGGATCATATGATAGTTCTATTTTTAGTTTTTAAAGGAATCCCCATACTGTTCTCCATAGTGGTTGTACCAATTTACATTCCCACCAATAGTGTAGGAGGGTTCCCTTTTCTCCACACCCACTCCAGCATTTGTTTGTAGACTTTTTGATGATGGCCATTCTCACTGGTGTGAGATGATACCTCACTGTAGTTTTGATTTACATTTCTCTGTTAATTAGTGATTTTGAGCACCTTTTCATGTGCTTTTTGGCCATCTGTATGTCTTCTTTGGAGAAATGTCTATATAGATCTGCCCGTTTTTTGATTGGGTTGTTTGTTTTTTTGATATAGAGCTGCATGAGCTGTTTGTATATTTTGGAGATTAATCCTTTGTCAGTCGCTTCATTTGCAATTATTTTCTCCCACTCTGTGGATTGTCTTTTCGTTTTGTTTATGGTTTCATGTGCTGTGCAGAAGCTTGAAGTTTAACTAGGTCCCATTTGTTTATTTTCGTTTTTATTTTTATTACTCTAGGAGGTGGATCAAAGTAGGTATCGCTGCGATTTATGTCAGAGTGTTCTGCCTATGTTTTCCTCTAAGGGTTTTATAGTGTCCAGCCTTACATTTAGGTCTTTGATCCATTTTAAGTTTATTTTTGTATATGGTATTAGGGAATGTTTTAATTTCATTTTTTTACATGTAGCTTTCCAGTTTTCCCAGCACCGCTTACTGAAGATACTGTCTTTTCTCCATTGTGTTGTCTAGCCTCCTTTGTCATAGATTAGTTGACCATAGGTGCATGGGTTTATTTCTGGGCTTTCTATCCTTTTCTGTTGATCTATATTTCTGTCCTTGCACCAGTACCATACTGTTTTGATGACTGTAGCTTTGTAGTATAGTCTGAAGTCAGGAAGCCTGATTCCTCTAGCTCCAATTTTTCTCTCTCAGGATTACTTTGGCTCTTCAGGGTCTTTTGTGTCTCCATACAAAATTTTAAAATGTTTGTTCTAGTTCTGTGAAAAAAAAAAATGCCATTGGTAATTTGATAGGGATTGCACTGAGTCTGTAGATTGCCTTGGGTAGTATAGTCATTTTGAAAATATTGGTTCTTCCAGTCCAAGAACATGGTATATCTTTCTATCCGTTTGTGTCATCTTCAATTTCTTTCATCAGCATTTTATAGTTTTTCAGAGTACAGGTCTTTTGTCTTCTTAGGTAGGTTTATTCCTAGGTATTTTATTCTTTTTGATGCCATGGGAAAAGTGATTGTTTCCTTAATTTCTCTTTCTGATCTTTCGTTGTTAGTGTATAGGAATGCAGGAGATTTCCGTGTGTTAATTTTGTATCCTGGAACTTTACCAAATTCATTGATGAGTTCTAGTGGTTTTCTGGTAACGTCTTTAGGATTTTCTATGTATAGTATCATGTCATCTGCAAACAGTGACCCTTCTTTTCCAATTTAGATTCTTTTTATTTCTTTTTCTTCTCTGATTGCCATGGACTTCCAAAACTATGTTGAATAAAAGTGGCAACAGTGGACAACCTTGTCTTCTTCCTGATCTTAGAGGGAATGCTTTCAGCTTTTCACTGTTGAGAATGTTAGCTGTGGGTTTGTCATATATGGCCTTTATTATGTGGGTTTTTTTTTTTTTGCTTTTTCTGCATTTATTGATATGATCATATATTAAGAGAATATGAATATAGGGGTATGAAGAGGTATGAATATAGGGGTGCATGTATCTTTTTGAATTACAGTTTTGTCTGGATATAAGTATGACCTTTATTGTGTTAAGGTAAGTTCCCTCTATGCCCACTTTCTGCAGAGTTTTTATCATAAATGGGTGTTGAATTTTATCAAAAGCTTTTTCTGCATCTACTGAGATGATCGTATGGGTTTTTTTTTTTTTTTTTTTTTTTGATCGTATGGTTTTTATTCTTCAGTTTGTTAATGTGGTGTATCACACTGATTGATTTGAGTATACTGAAGAATCCTTGCATGCCTGGGATAAATCCCAGTTGATCATGGTGTATGATCCTTTTAATGTACTGTTGGATTAGGTTTGCTAGTATTTTGTTGAGTTTTTTCTGTGTCTATGTTCATCAGTGATATTGGCCTGTAATTTTCTTTTTTCATGGTATCTTTGTCTGGTTTTGGTATCAGGGTGATGGTGGCCTCATAGAATGAGCTTGGGAGTGTTCTTTCCTCTGCAATTTTTTGGAAGAGTTTAAGAAGGCCAGGTGTTAACTCTTCTCTAAATGTTTGATAGAATTCGCCTGTGAAGTCATCTGGTCCTGGATTTTTGTTTGTTGGAAGTTTTTAAATCACAGTTTCAATTTCCTTCCTTGTGATTGGTCTGTTCATATTTTCTATTTCTTCCTGGTTCAGTCTTGGAAGGTTGTAGCTTTCTAAGAATTTGTCCATTTCTTCTACGTTGTCCATTTCATTGGCATATAGTGGCCTGCAGTAGTCTTTTATGATCCTTTGTATTTCTGTGGTGTCCATTGTAACTTCTCCTTTTTCATTTCAAATTTTATTGATTTGAGCCTCTCTTTTTTTCTTGATGAGTCTGGCTAAATGTTTATCAATTTTGTTTATCTATTCAAAGAAACTTTTGAATAGCTTTTAGTTTCATTGATCTTTTCTATTGTTTTCTTTATCTCTATTTCATTTATTTCTGCTCTGATCTTTATGATTTCTTTCCTTCTACTAACTTTGGGTTTTCATTGTTCTTCTTTCTCCAGTTGCTTTAGCTATAAGGTTAGGTTATTTATTTGAGATTTGTCTTGTTTCCTGAAGTAAGATTGTATTGCTACAAGCTTCCCTCTTAGAACTGCTTTTGCTGTGTCCCAAGGTTTTGGATCATCGTGTTTTCATTGTCAGTTGTCTCTAGGTATTTTTTGATTTCCTCTTTGAGTCCTTCAGTGATCCATTGGTTGTTTAGTAACATATTGTTTAGCCTCTGTATGTTGGTGTTTTTTATAGTTTTGTGTGTTTTTTTTGTAGTTTATTTCTAATCTCATAACACTGTGGTCTGAAAGAATGCTTGATATGATTTCAGTTTTCTTAAATTTACCAAGGCTTGATTTATGGCCCAAGATGTGATCTATCCTGGAGAATGTTCCATGTGCACTTGAGAAGAAAGTGTATTCCACTGCTTTGTAATAGAATCTTCTATAAATATCAGTTAAGTCCATCTGGTCTAATGTGTCATTTACGGCCTGTGTTTCCTTATTGATTTTCTGTCTGGATGATCTGTCCATTGATGAAAGTGGGGTGTTAAAGTCCCCCATTTTTATTGTGTTACTATCGATTTCTCCTTTTATGGCTGTTAGCATTTGCCTTATATATTGAGGTGCTCCTATGTTGGGTACATATATATTTCCAAATGTTATATCTTCTTCTTGGATTGATCCCTCGATCATTATGTAGTGCCCTTCTTTGTCTCTTGTAATAGTCTTTATTTCAAAATCTATTTTGTCTGATGTGAATATTGCTCCTCCAGCTTTCTTTTGATTTCCATTTGCATGGTATACCTTTTTCCATTCCCTCACTTTTAGTCTGTACGTGTCCCTAGATCTAAAGTGGGTCTCTTGTAGACAGCATATATCCAGGTCTTGTTTTTTTATCCATTCAGCCAGTCTATGTCTTCTGGTTAGAACATTTAACCATTTTTATTTAAGGTAATTATTGATATATATGTTCTTATTGCCATTTTGTTAATTGTTTTGGATTTGTTTTTGAAGGTCTTTTTTCTTCCCTTCCTCTTTTGTTCTCTTGTGATTTGATGTGTATCTTTAGTGTTGTTTGGATTGGTTTTCTTTTTTGTGTGTGTAGATTTTTGGGGGGGATTGTAGATTTTTGGTTTGTGGTTCCCATGAGGTTTTGATATAGCAGTCTATATATGTACAAGATTGTTTCAAGATGCTGGTCTCTTAATTTCCAGTGCATTTCCAATATCTTGTATTTGTACTCTCCTTTTCTCACAATTGCTGGTTTTGATGTCATATTTGTGTGTGTGTGATTTCTTACCTTTGCGTTATGTTTGCCTTTACCAGTGAGCTTTCCCATTCATAATTTTCTTGATTCTAGTTGTGGCCTTTTCTTTTGCACCTAGTGAAGTTCCTTTAACATTTGTTGTAAAGCTGGGTTTGTGGTGCTGAATTCTCTTAGATTTTGCTTGTCTGTGGCTTTTGATCTCTCTGTCAAATCTGAATGAGAGCCTTGCTGGATAGAGCATTCTTGGTTGTAGGTTTTTTCTTTTTCATCACTTTAAGTATATCATGCCACTCCCTTCTGGCCTACAGAGTTTCTGCTGAAAAATCAGCTGATAACCTTATGAGGATTCCCTTGTATATTGTTGCTTTTCCCTTGTTGCTTTTAATATTTTTTCTTTGTCTTTAATTTTTTGTCAGTTTGATTAATATGTGTCTCAGCATGTGCCTCTTTGGGTTTATCATATGTGGGACTCTCTGTGCTTCCTGGACTTGAGTGTTTCCTTTCCCATGTTAGGGAATTTTTTGGGTATAATCTCTTCAAATATTTTCTCAGGCTTGTTCTGTCTCTCTTCTCTTTCTGGAACCCCTCTAATGTGAATGTTCATGCACTTAATGTTGTCCCAGAGGTCTCTGAGACTGTCCTCATTTCTTTTCATTCTTTATTCTGTTCCATGGCAGTGATTTCCATCATTCTGTCTTCCAGCTCACTTATTTGTTCTTCTGCCTCAGTTATTCTGTTATGGATTCCTTCTAGTGTATTTTTCATTCCAGTTATTGTATTGTTCATCTCTGTTTGTTTGTTCTTTAAATCTTCTAGCTCTTTAAATCTTCTAGCTCTTTTTTAAACTACTTTTGTATCTTCTCAATCTGTGCCTTCATTCTTTTTTTTTTATTATTATTTTATTTATTTATTTATTTTTGTCTGCGTTGGGTCTTCGTTGCTGCGTGGCAGCTTTTTCTACTTGTGGTGAGCGGGGCCTACTCTTCGTTGTGGTGAGCAGGTGTCTGTTGTGGTGGCTTATCTTGTTGCGGAGCATGGGCTCTAGGTGCACGGGCTTCAGTAGTTGTGGCACGCAGGCTCAGTAGTTGTGGCTCGTGGGCTCTAGAGCACAGGCTCAGTAATTGTGGCGCACGGGCTTAGTTCCTCCGTGGCATGTGGGATCTTCCCGGGCCAGGGCTCGAACCCGTGTCCCCTGCATTGGCAGGCAGATTCTTAACCACTGTGCCACCAGGGAAGTCCCTGTGCCTTCATTCTTTTTCTGAAGATCTTGGATCATCTTTATCATTGCTTTGAATTCTTTTTCAGGTAGGTTGCCTATCTCCTCTTCATTTAGCTGGTTTTGCGGGGTTTTATCTCTTTCCTTCGTCTGGAACATATTTCTTTGCTATCTCATTTTGTCTAACTTTCTGTGTTTGTGGTCTCCTTTCCACTGGCTCCAGGATGATAGCTCTTCTTGCTTCTGGTGTCTGTCTCCTCGTGGTTGAGGTTGGTCCTGGGGCTTCCTGGTGGGAGGGATTGGTGTAGGCTTCCTGGTGGGAGGGATTGGTGCCTGCCCACTGGTTGATGGAGCTGAGTCTTGTCCTTCCATTGGGCACGGCCATGTCAAGGGTTGTGTTTAGAGGTGGCTGTGAGCTCAGTATAACTTTAGGCAGCCTGTATGCTGATGGGTGGGACTGTGCTCCTATCCTGCTGGTTGTTTGGCCTGAGGCATTCCAGCAGTGGAGCCTGTAGGCTGCTGTAGGTCTTGATGCCAAAATGGCGAATTCTGGAAGAGCTCATGCCAATCAGTATTCTCTGGGGCCTCTGCCACCAGTGTCCTTGTCCCCTCAGTGAACCACAGCTGACCCCCACTTCCTCAAGAGACCCTCCAAGATTCATAGGTAGGTCCAGCCCAGGCTCCTATAGAGTCACTGCTTTGTGCTGGGTCCCAGTGTATGTGAAACCTTGTGTGAGCCCTCCAAGAGTGGAGTGTCTTTTTCCCCCAGTCCTGTGGAGCTCCTGCACTCAAGCCCAGCTGACCTTCAAAGCCAAATGCTCTGGGGAATTCCCTGGCAGTCCAGTGGTTAGGACTCGGCGCTCTCACTGTCAGGGCCCTGGGTTCGATCCCTGGTCATGGAATTAAGATCCTGCAAACCATACAGCACAGCACCCCCCCCCCCAAAAAAAGCCAAATGCTCTGGGGGTTCCTCCTCCTGACGCCAGACCCTCAGGCTGGGTGGCCTAACGTGGGGCTCAGGACTTTAACTCTTGTGGGAGAACCTCTGCAATATAATTATTCTCCAGTTTGTGGGTTGCCCACCTGGGCGGTATGGGATTTGATTGTCACAAAAGTGCCCCCCTACCTTCTCGTTGTGACTTTGTCTTTGAATGTAAAATATCTTTTTTGTTAGGTTCGAGTCTTTTTTGTTGATGGTTGTTCAGCAGTCAGTTGTGATTTTGATGTTTTCATGAGAGGAGGTGAGCTCAAGTCCTTCTACTCTGCCATCTTTTCCAGAATTGAGGGACTGCTTGTAGTTTTGATGCTCGCTCTCTCTTTCCGCAGCGTGTGTTGGCCACTATCCCTTTGATATGGGGTGTGCAGGTGCAGTGGTCCTTGCACACTCCTGGGACAGTGGGGCAGCCCTTGACGCCTGCTCATGGTTCTCCTAGGGGTGGCTGCTCTCTGAGCACTCACAGGACGGTGGGGCAGGGCTTGGCACCTGCTCTGCAGGTCTCCTAGGGGTAGCTGCTCTCTGCGCACTCCCAGGATAGCAGGGCAGTGCTTGGTGCCTGCTTGCAGGTCTCATACCAGTGGCCCGTGCCCACTTCTGGAGCCCAGAATAGCAGCAACAACTCACGCACACCCCCCAGAGCTCCTGTAGGTGGTGTCCTGTTGCCTGGGAACACTCACAGGGAAAGAAGCTCTTACAGTGGTCCTGCCCCTCTCCTCGTGCACCCCCCCCCCCAATAATGGCACCTCTCTGGTGGGCCCTGGCTTCTTCCGAGTACCCCCTCAGTTGCCACAGTCCAGCCTCTTAAGGCTGTCTTGGTGAAGCCAACCCCAGCCCTCTCCCTGGGTCTGACCTCTGAAGCCTGCACTTCAGCACCCAGCCCCCACCCACACCGACAGATGAGAGTCTGAGGCTGGGGAGTGCAGGGTGGCAAGTTACAGTGCAGGTTACTCTCTGTTTTGCCTTCTGCAAACTGGTTGCTGTGCTCTCCTCCTAGGCTCCGAAGTTCCCCTCTATCCAGGCTGATCTACCTGCTGATGCAGGGACTCTCCAGGCTGCAGGAAACTTTCCTCCTTCACAGCTCTCTGCCTGGGGCACAGGCCCTGTCACCGATTCCTTTCTTTTTCTTTTTCCTCTTGTCCTACTTGGTTACATGGAGGTTTTCTTACCCTTTCAGAAGTCTGAGGTCTTCTGCTGTCATTCAGTAGATGTTCCGTGTGAATCGTTCCACTTGTAGATGTGTTTTTAATGTTTCTGCGGGAGAAGGTGAGCTCCCCATCCTACTCCTCCACCATCTTGATCCCCATCCCCATTTTGAGTTAATTCTGTGTATGGTATAAGATAGTGGTCCAGTTTCATTCTTTTTCACATGGCCCAGTTTTCCCAGCACAATTTACTGAAGAGATTGTCCTTTCCCATTTGTATAGTCTTAGCTCCTTGTCATGAATTAATTGACCATATATACATGGGTTTATTTCTGGGCTCTTTATTTGGTTCCATTGATCTATGTCTGTTTTTATGCCAGTACCGTACTGTTTTGATTCCTATAGTTTTGTAGTTTGAAATCAGGGAACATGATGCCTCCAGCTTTGTTCTTCTTTCTCAAGGTTGCTTTGGCTATTGGGGGTTTGTTGTGGTTCCACACAAATTTTAGGATTGTCTGCTCTGTTTCTGTGAAAAATTCCATTGGAATTTTGATAGGGATTGCATTGAATCTGTAGATTGCTTTGGGTAGTATGGAAATTTTAACAATATTAATTTTTCAGTGCATGACCATGGAATATCTTTCCATTTATTTGTGTCGTTTTCAGTTTCTTTCATCAATGTCTTAGAATTTTCACCCTAGTATTTTCTGTTTCATTCTACTAGATTTCTTTTTTTTTTTTAATGATAGTCATGACCCACTAAATTGATTTTATGACCAATTAACATATGGTAACCTAAGAAGGAAACTTCTCGGCTAATATAATGATGATGATAATGATATCTCATGTTTCTCAAGTGCTCACTACAGGGCGCAGAGTGGTAAAGACCCCAGGCTCCAGACTTAAACCACCCAGGTTTATTCTGACTCACCCATTTCTGAGCTCTATGATTTTGAATAGGTTACTTGTATCAACAGTGACTCAATACAGTTACCACTAACAGAAACCCCCCAAATCTTTTCTTAAACAAAATCCAAGTGCATTTCTCTCACATTTAAAAGCTGTTTAGAGGTAAGCAGTCTTGGTTGCTTCTTTCAGGTTCTCTCCTTCACCATTCCTAGAGTATGGCCCTCATCTCCATGATCCAAAATGGTTGCTAGAGCTCCAGCCTTCACATCCAGATTCCAAGCTGCAGAATGGAGAAAATGAGGCAAATCACTCTCATTTCCTTTTAAGGAGACTTCCGAAGGAAATGCCTTGCAAACTTCTGCTTTCATCTCATTGGCCAGAACTTAGTTGTGTGGCTGTGCTTAGCTGCAAAGGAAGGTGGGAAATGTAGTATTTTAGCCAGGTAGTGTTCTACCCCCTAAAAAGCATGGTTTCTGTTCAGTTGAGAAAGGGAGTATAGATGTTTAAGTCTCTGCCAAATAACCTGTGTGTGCCTCAGTTTCCTCTTCTGGAAAACGGTGATCACGATAGCTCCATATGGATTTGTTGTGGGGGTTCAAGGGGATAATGTAAAGGACTTGGTAAAGCACCTGACGTGGAGTAGGTGCTAAACAAATAACAGGCGCTTGTATTGAGTGCCTGGTGCCAAACTGAACCCCTTCTGTGTGTTATCTCATCGAATCCCCATGACAACCCAGTGAGGTAGAAATTAGTGTCCTTATCTTATAGATGAGAGCCCTGAGATTCAGAGTACTTAGCTGCTTGCCAAAGGTCACACCTGTGGAGGGGGCAGAGCGGAGGCATGAACCCTTGTTTCTAGGATACCAACGTCCTTTCCCTTCACCATGAGGCAACACAGCCTCCTCATGAAGACTGAAACCCTCCCTGAGACTCCCCTGGTGAAACTATGGGGTCAAGAGGTATGACAGGTTGGAAACTAAACTTGACCGGCTGACATCCAAGCTGAACCCAAGGCCCAGAGCCCCCTCTGTCTGCCCAGCCACCTGTAGGGGGTACCCCCTGCCCAAAGGAGAAACAGGACCAGGACACACACACACACACACACACACACACACACACACACACCCTTTAGGCTCCCATTGTAACAAGACCTGCAACCTTCGGGTCAGAAGGTCAGGGACTTCAAGTTGCTGAAGGACCTTGGGCAAACCTCTTTCCTCCATGAACCTCAGTTTCTCTATGGAGAGAAGGCTGCTGGACCCTCTCCCCATTCTGGGACATTTTTAGAACAACGTGACTAGAATGTTTTGAACTCCTTGGGAAGCAAGTCTTTATAAATGAGATATGCTGCTCTCCTGTCAGGGCGTTTCTCAGTCTGAGTTAGAACATTCTAAATACCGGAGGCGGGATGGGCAGAGGAGTGAGGGAATCCAAATGTCTGTGGACAGAGGCTGCTTCTCGGGCGTGAATGCTCCCAGCACTCCCTCACCAGCCTGCACTGATACACAAAATCTGATTGTCTCACCATCAAGCCCTGGGCTGGACTGGCCCATGTGAGTGA
The DNA here is from genome assembly GCF_028023285.1 of Balaenoptera ricei. Taxonomy (NCBI): domain Eukaryota; kingdom Metazoa; phylum Chordata; class Mammalia; order Artiodactyla; family Balaenopteridae; genus Balaenoptera; species Balaenoptera ricei. Next base: position 62,928,339 of record NC_082654.1, on the reverse strand, counting down.
GGGGCTGGGGCTGTAGCCCTCTGCTGGTCTCAGGATCACCGGTGACTTATAGTTCCTGTGTCTGACTTTGATCTTAATTTCTTCTGTAGTTGTGGGGCTGTAAAATTCATTAGGGACCTGCAGGCGGAGTGATGGAGATGTCAGGCGGGCAATTGTGTGGGTATTTAATCTATCAGATGTGTGGCTTGCCATTTAGGGAGACAACAGGAGGATGTGGAATCAATATGGTTCATTAGTGAGCTGCGTGTGATGGCCCAATCGGAGCCTGCCAATGGCAGCAGGCATGGGGGCCCTGCCACCTGGCTCCAAGTCACCTTGAGTGATGATGTGTCCTGGCACATGGGTGGGGACCATTCCCCACCCAGGTACCTCTCCTCACCTTCCCACTAGGCCTGGAGCTGCCTGTTGCATCCCATGGGGGCAGGGAAGAAGAGGGAGGGGGTCAGACTTCGGGCAAGGATACAGTGGTGAGGTCCAGCAGTGGGGGGAGGCGTTCCCAACCATGGTTTGTCTGCATCCCCAGGGGGTTGATTGGACTGTCTTTTCCTCCTCCTTCCATCTCCTCTGCACACAAGGCCCCACTTAACTGAGCCTCGGCCACGGTGTCTGTCCGCTCATCTCTCTGGCACCCTCCCCTTCTCATCCTCTACCACATAATCCCAGCCTGATAACTGGCCCCAGAGAGGCCTCGAGTCCCTTCTGATTGTGAACATCTCGTTCACCCCCAGCCACCCTCCTGCATCCCCGGGAAAATGGCTTTCTGCATCCCACTCTCCTTTGTTTGATGGTCAAATGTGATTTTTTTTTTAAAGGCACTCAGTTGAGTCTTCCTCAAATCCAACGGCATAAAAGAAGGAGCAGCATTGTAGAAGGGCTAGGAGCGGGATATTTTTCCTCTTTGATTTGTGTGTGCGAGTGTCAGACAGACAAGGTTTCGAGTCCCAGCTCTGCCGGTGACCAACTGCAGGACCCTGAGCCCGCTAACAGGCATCCCTGAGCCACTGGCCACTGTGAGCGCCTTGAGGGCCGGGAACATACTGCCAGGCTCACCGTTGCGTGTCCAGTGTCCAGCCTGAGGCTTGTGTCTAAGGTCTGGCTCCCCAGAGGCAGACCCTGAGACAAGGACTCAAGGACCAGCAGTTTACTTGCGAGGTGACCCCAGGAAACTCAGGTGGGAGTGGGAGGTGAGGCGAGGTCACTCAAGGGGGCACCGTGAAGCCGGTTACCACGGGGGCTTCTGGAGCTCTGTCCGCTGGGAAATCAGCGGGAAGGCTGTGTCTGAGCTATCCAAGCTCAGGGCGAGGAGGCTTGGGTATTGGTCCATCGACTCCTAGCCCCCACTGAATGGGGACAGCTTCTGGGGATGTGGACACCCCATCATTCCAACTGCTCCCTTGAGAAGAAAGCTCACAGGCCAAGAGAGGCATAGATGCTTCCACTAAAGCAGCCCCTGGTGTGTGGAGGTGGGCACAGGGGGGTTGTGTGTGGCACCAGCAGCTTCTGCCCCAGCTGGGAACTTTCCACACGCGTAAGACAAAGGTAGTATTAGTACTTATCTCATAGAGTGGGAGTGGAAATGAAATGTGCTAATACATGTAGATTTCTTGGAATAAATCCTGGAACCCAGTAAGGACTAAACAAGAGTGAGCTGCTGTTACTATTTTTGCAGTCATATCAGCTGGAGTTGCTTCAGCTGTAAAATGGGACTGTGACCCCATCTTGCTGGTTGCTTGCAGGATTAGGGACAAATCGGGTCAAGTTTCTCACACAGTGCCAGGCCAGGCCTGTAGCTTGACACTCAGCAAGGCAGTGATTGCACTTATCCCCCTGCCTCCAGGGGACACCACGCTCGTCCTCCAAGCCGGCCTGGGGACCACCAGACAGTGCCAGGCATGGGGCGCAGGCAGCCGCGGCCACCCTGACAGCCCTTGACATCCCGTAATTGCTTTCCCGTGACAACTCCTTTAAGCACAGAGCCGCTGGCCAGAGCAATTTGCTCCCCATCAATTTTTGTTTCCAGGTTTTAAAATAAGATAGAAATAAAGAAGGGGGTGGAGGAGCCCAAGAACAACACTGTGTCTGCAATAACAAGCAAGCCGGGGACCCCACACCTTGAGTGCACCTGTCAGCCCAATTCTCATTCCTCCTCCCCAGCCGCAGACTGACACGTTAGTAGGCGGGGCTCAGGTCTGGCCCCCATTGGAGCACCCCCTCCGGTAGGGCTCAGTGCCACTTCCCCTCCCCCTCCACCCAGCCAGCTGCTCGCACAGCCCAGGCGGGAGGGCCAGGCTGAGAGAGGGCTCAGCAGGAGCATGTCTGCAGAGGACTGGAAAGAGTGAGTGGTTAGAATTGGGGGTGGAAAGACAAGTACTGGCTCCACTTAGACAGCGGCTCCTATGTGCCAGGCACTGGTCTAAAGCACCTTGCTTCATTACCTCCTAAAATCCCCACACCAACTCCATGAGACAAGTACTATTATTAACCCCATTTTACAGATGAGGAAACTGAGGTTTAGAGTGGATGTTACTGTAGTTGTTGGCAAATGGGCCAGGAGAGGAGGTCAGGGGCCACAGAGGCTGGCCCACATCAGGCCTCAGGGGCATGGCAAGCAGTTTGGGCTTTGTCTTCAATGCCCCAGGAGCCTTCTAAGCTGGAGAATGGTGTCTCGTGTGGTCAGACATTCCCTCTGGCCCTGGTGGAGGATGGGCTGCTAGCACCAGAGGAGGCGCGGGCAGATGGGTCAGGAGGCTGTGCCGCACATAGGCCGTGAAGCCCAGTGTCTTCCTCAAAGTCCCACAGCTGGATGGTTGGGCAGAAGCTGGACCAGAACCCAGATCTCACACTCCCATTTTGAAGGGATTTTCATGACCCTACACAGAGCCACAAATCCTTCTGAGGCCCTTGGTGCCTGGTCTTGTACTGTGCCTCCCAGGGAGAAGCAGGTTTCTGACCCTCCAGGGGCAGAGAGCCCAGCAGACATAGCAGAGAGACTTTACTCACATCCCACTGTTCGCTGACTCCCATAGGGAAGGTGGGGCTGAGAGAGATCCTGAGGCCTTCTCTGCACTCAGTACTATGACCGATGAGTGATGCGGCATGGGCATGTGTGATGGAGTGGTGGCCATCCACCCCAGGTCCACGATGGAACGTGAGGGAGCCCCACCACCCACCGAGTCCCCACCCTTTCCTAACTGCCCTCCCACTCGGCGATTCACCTGACCGTGTGCTCTGAGCCTCTGTCCCCAGCCTCCTCAGTAGCACTCTTTTGTCCTAAGGCCTTCTGCACACTCAGAAGGCCAAGAGCAGGACCCGAGGGCTTTCCTGAATGCATCTTTCTTCCCATGACCCGCAGCCTCCCCGGGATCTCTCCTGTACCCTCTGGTTCACTCCCTGGTCCCACTGCCCACCTGGAGCACTCCTCTTCTTATCCCTACACGAAGTCCAATGGGAGGCATTTCCTTGCAGATGCTATCATTTCTTCTCCCAGGAGTGTGACATCCCCCCTGGCCAGGGACCCCCAGGAAGGTGCTCAGAGCAGCAGCTTCCAACCAAACCTTATTTTGCACCCCCCGGCACTCACCATGCCCTCACCCATCAGCCCTGGCTTCCTACTCAGGTTAGATAGCCTCTTTCTGAGAGGACGAGGGAAACTGACACACCGACCATTTGCCTGGAAGTGTGGGGCAGTCCAGATGATACTTCCTGGCCATTGGCTTCTACCTCGCGTCCTAGAGAGAAGCTGAAATCCTCGTCCACAGCATGGGAGGGAGTGTGGGAACAGGGGAGAGGGCTGGGCCCCATGGGCCTAATCAGGCCAAGTGGAGGTCATCCCAGCCTCTGGGCTACCAGGTTCCTCCAGTAGAGTCCCTCCTGCCTCCCGCCGGCCTCCCCAGAGCTTGCGAGGGTGCAGTTAATCTCACGTAGTTTAAGGAGTTATTCAGAGGGGCTCAGCGAATGATGAATGTGGAAAGCACTACCAGTGAAGCACCGGGGCTCCGTGGAGCTGTTTTAAAATGCATTTTCCCATGTAAGTTTCTGCTCCATCAATCCTTATGACATGTCAAACATTGCTATTGTTTCCTGAACAAATTGTACCGTGTGCCCTTCTCTGCAGATTTGTGCACGGGAGCAGAACTGCTCGCCGGTGCCCGCTGCCTGCCACGGTTGGTGGGACCCAGGGCTGCTGGGAAGGCAGCTGGGCCCGCCTTGCTTCAGAGCAGAAGCCCCGTGCGGGGCATCCGGGCGAGCGTGCGTGACGGGGGTGTGGACGCCGGCGGGGAGTGACTGAGTGCGTGCCTGCCAGCTGCCGGCCTGCAGGGAGAGGTGCACAGGTGGCTGGGGAAGGGGCGAGGAGGGGTCCCCAGGGCTGAGGCTCGGGTGGGTGTGGGGGCTGCTCGAGACTGAGGGTGGGTGCAGATGTGCATGAGTTTCTGCGTGTGAGTACGTAGCGGGATGGGGTCCACCTGAGCCAGACAGAGGAAAAGAGAGGTTTCTGTGAGAGTATGTGAGGGTGGGGGTGGGACAGGGAGGTATTGGGGGCTGCCTGAGACACAGGGAGGAAGAGAGAGAGAGAGGATGTGTGCGTGCGTGTGTGTGTGTGTGTGTGTGTGTGTGTGTGTGTGGAGAGAGAGAAGTAGGTAGGGAAGCGAGAGGGCACAGGTGGACAAAAGAAGACACAGGGCAGGACTTTCTAGCTATAAAGAAGGGTACAGGGTGTTTAGAAACCTGAGAGAGGAGGGTGTCTGGCCCAGGGAGGGGATCAGGGGACCAGAGTGCAGCAGCGGCATCCGATGAGCGGCAGTTGGAGGCAGACCCAGGAGGAGGCCAGAGCAGGTGGGGTTCAGGTCGAGGCATAGGGCCCAACGTCAGCAGATGGGCGTCTGCAAGGCCATGACGAGGGACAACAGGGAGGTGCAGGGATCCATGGGGATGGTGTGTCGGCAAGGCAGGTAGCCTGTAAGGGAGGCCCCTGTTTCAGGGCAAATGAATGGAAGAGGGCGAGAGATGGCCACTGTTCATTGTCAAAACAGGCTGGGTCAGAAGGGGGCTCTTGGGAGGAGACAAAGAGACAAGAGGACCTGATCGCTGTTGAAATGGTGGATTCCTGGGAGTGGGCATGAGATGTTGTGATGAGCATCAGAGGGCAGGGAGCTGGGCTGAGCATAGAGCCCTGGCATCCAAGTTGAAGGAAGAGCTATATCCACAGGGTGCTGGGTGAAAAGCCCTGCAAGGGTCAGAAGGGTGCCCACAGCCAGCCAGGCTGCCCCGGCCTTTAGCAGGTGACAGCCTCCCCCAGTCTAGGCCCTGAGCCACCTGCACACACCAAGACCAAGCTTGGATGGGATGGGATTGGGGGGAACCTTTGAGGATGAAGGACCTTGGCTAAGGGCCTGCGTCCTGGGAAATGACATCCAGGGACCCCTGCATCCTCTGCTTACGGGCACAACCAGAATTGCTGGAGCCCACCCACTCAAGGCAGAGGCTGGGGGTAGAGCCTGTGACAAGAAGGAAAAGACTGCCTGTTGGGGCCTCATCTACAGGGTGAGTACAGTGACCTGGTAGGAGCACCCTGGATCCCATGGCTGAGCTCTCAAACTGCAGGAGGACGCCTCTCCTCCAGCCCCACCAATGGGGGAGGGGTGCAGGGGAGGGGAGCGTTTGAGAGCACCTGCCTTGCAGTTGACTGTATTGGGTTCATGTCCTGGTACCGTGGCTCTTTGACCTTGGGCAAGTTGACTGACCTTTCTGAGCCTCAGTTCCCTCCATCTGTAAAATAGAAATAATACTGGTGCTTCCCAAAGGGAAGGACTTCCCGAAAGTCCTTCCCATAGGACTTTTGGGAAGATAGAGTGAACTAAAGCATGGGAAATGCTGGGCACAGTGCCTGACACTGTAAGTGCTCAAAGGGAAATGGCAGGGGGTCATTTGACCCCCTCCCACCCTATATAGCCAGGGGAAAGTTGGACGTTTCTGACATGAGCCTGGCTGGTCTGGGGATCTGGCTATTCCTCCACTGCAGGCTCACCTTGTCTTAACCTTTGGAATTTCCCCCCGCCCCCCCACCGTGTGTATTTATTTTTCTCTTTTTTGTCAGCAGAAGAAAATTACACTTTTGCCGGCATTGTCCATCATGGAAATAAGCACTCGCGGATGCAATTATAAAGGCCCAAATGAGGGAATTAGTTTTGCTGGTAATGCCAGTGTTGAGGAGAATAGGAGGAGATGCCTTATAAATCAGGCGCTGGGCAGCAGCCAGCCCCGGCCGCACCCTCTCCCATGAGCTGACCGCGGGGACAGATGCTGACCCGCCGGCCGGTCTTCCTGGGCTGCAGACGCTTCCACTGGGGGAGACAGAGACATTCTGAGCCGCCTCTGGGCCTCGGTGAGAGCGGTTCTCACCAGGACCTCCCAGGCTTCTCGGTGTCCAGCCAGTGACTGCCCTGTAGACCCAAATACACTTTGCCAAAGATCTTCTCCAGGACTAGTCAACCTAAAATAGCAACCGAGTCACCTGCTAGCCCATTTTCTGCTGTACTTCCCCACACTTCTTACCACTGTCTGAAATTGTTATTTAGCTATTTCTCTCCTCCATTATTGTCTGTCTCCCCTTTCTGATTATAAGTCACATTCCAGCAAGGGCATTGTCATGCTGATGACCGTGGCTTCAGAGCCAGGCACAGTAGCTGACACATTGGAAAAGCTCGGAAAGTATTTACTGAGCACGTGACTGAGCGCGAGTCTGATCATCATCTTGGTGAAGGTTCTTTCTGTGGTGTGCCAGGCGCCCCCCCCCCCCATCTGCCCCTCCACACCCACGCTGTCCTTCTCACCTGCTCTGCACGTGCCTGCAGGCTGACGGTGAGGGCTGCTCAGTGAGTGCTCCCCCCACCCCCCATCCCACCCACCTCGCCTCTAAGGTTTGGCCAGTAGGGAGCTTGGACGGGAGACCTGAGCTTGGGAGACTTACTGGAGATGCTTTATAAACCCCAGCCCTGCCTCCTGGGCAACCTAAGGAGCCCCACTCTGGCTGCTCACAGCCCACCAAGGTGTTTGCTGATGGGAGCACTAGCCCCCCCAGAAGGAAGGTCATGCTGGCCCTCAGTGTCTGGCAATGGAAATCCCAGATTTTACTAAATTTGGCGAAGATTTTGAGCCCTGTGCCAGGCACAACACAGTATACAAAAATAAGTTAGGTACAGACTTGTCCGTCAAGGGGAGGGAACCGGGCATACACAAGCAGGTTTCAGGGACAGCAGACTGCTGAGTATTCTAAAACAGGTCCAGCCAGGGGCTCTCAGGTCAAGAACAGCAAGCAGCCAGGGAGCTCCCTAAGGGAGGGGGCATTTGGAGGGGTGGGCAGCAGTTACGGAATGAAGGGATGATGCAACCAGGCAATGAGAGGACAGTTTGGGTGCATCAGGGAGAGATGGATACAAAATCACCAAGGCCAGCCAGGCTCTGCAGAGCCTTGACGACAGGTGCTGGTCTGAAATTAATTCAGCAGCGGTGGGGAGCCTTTGAAGGTCTTTGAGCAGAGGAAGATCATTGTAGCCATTGGTTTTGACTTCTTACCCCTGGGCATCTTATGAGAGTCATGGCAAGTGGCAAAATGTGCTAGTGTGTACCTGCGGGTGAGATTCTAGCCCAGGTGGAATAGTAACAGGGACACAGAGGCATCAGAGAGGGGGCCAGCAGCACAGTTGAGGTGCCCACCTGGAACCCTGGTTTGGCATTTCTTAGAGTCGCCAGGTACAATATGAGAGTCAGCCAGCCTGGCCAGCTGGGCCATCCCCTTCCCCCGTCCCTGTAGCCATCTGACTGGCCTGCGAGATCCCGGAAGTGACCCTGCAGGGAGACAGAACGTCCCAGAACGTGGCAGGAGGAAGGGTGTTCATGGCCTGAGGAGGACATTTGTTCTCTCTGCACAGGCCCCTGGTCACTTCTCAAACCCTCCTTCCTAAAGTGGGCCCGAGGGTCACTGTCTGTTTGGCACATGATTCGTCTGTTGATTTTTCAGTTGCTTAGGCACAAAGCAGGTTCTGGGAAGGAGGTTGTGTGAAAAGTGCTGCAACAAGCAGAGTGGGACTGGGACAGAGACCTGCCTGGGTGGGACAGGTTGCAGGGTGGGTAGTAGAGCAGGCCCCGGCAGCGCCCCCTACTGGGCTGGCCAGCACGGCCAAGCAGCTCCTTGGCCTCCACAGGGCGCTGCTCCGAGGGCGTATGCCACAAGCTGTTAAACGGTTTTCAACACAGGGATCTGGAGGCCAGCTCTGGCGCTTACCAGCTGTGAAATCTTGGGAAAGTTCCTTATCATCCTGCCTCTGTTTCCTTGTTTGTTAAAGACAGGGAGCAGAGGGTTCTAACAGTACTTGCCACGTATGGGTGTGGCCAAAATGAAACAGTATACGTACATACGTGGTGTGGATGTGGATGCAGGTGTACCTGTAGCTGACGGATATAGGAGCTTTCCTGAGCCGCCCTGATGTCCAGGCCCCGTGACCCCACCCTGGCCTCGGGGATCTGCAGCCTCCTGGGGTGGGAGACACATCAGCTCCACAGAGCAGTCACAGCTGGGAATATCTCCAGCAGGGTGGAGCCCTAACCCAACCTTGGGGAGCCAGGAGGACAGGAGCGGGGGAGCCAGGTGGGAGAGGAAGGAAGCGATCCCGGCAGAGGGAACAGCATGAGCAGAGCCGGTCAGGCCCGGGAGCTGCACATGGTCCAGCCTGCACGTGGTCAGAGATGAGGCCGGAGCTGGCAGCCAAGGCCCAAGTACAGGGCTAAGAACGCATGTAGAGGAGGAGGGCCCTCAACAGGGCCGTCTAGTGGGCAGATTTGCTGCCTTCTCTGGGCACAGGCCCCTACCAGGCCCCGCAGCAGCCTGGCACTGGCCTGAGCACCCGGACCAGGCCCTTTGTGTTGGTGCTGGCTGCTCCCACCCTGGCAGGCGCACAGAAGTAGCTTTTCATCTTCATGTTATTCTGCTTCGTGCACGTGAAAAATGAAAGTTCTCCCTCTCCTCATCACCAGGCATACATATTTCATACGGTCATTAGACGGTGGCACTGAAGGACTCACAAATCTTCCCCGGTTAGCATCGGCGGCCTGGGCGGGCAGCAAGAGGCCTCTGGGGAGAGGGGTCACCGTGGGAACCATGGCTGTGCTCAGTCCACTCGGGGAGGGAGTGGGGACTCGGCAGGGGTGGTAGAGGCCAACATCTGCCTGGAGAGAGAAGACAGTTCTATCTTGTTCCCAGGGGCTCGTCACCTAACTTCCCTGAGCCTCAGGGTGAAGAGGACTGGACAGGGGGACCTCGGGGGTCCTTCCCACCCTAACAGTCCGAGTGCAATTCCATAGGGCACATAGATGTGGAGGGCTTGTCCCCAGGGTCCCAATGTGACCTTCAGGGGCAGGGAACCCCCCTTGTTGCTTGGCCCAGCCCACTCTGCTGACCCCTCTGCCGCTCCTAGCCTCTCCCCTCCTTTTCCCTCCTTCTTTTCGCCCCTCCCTTTCCCTTAGAATCCGCTCTCCTCGCTTTTGCCCCCATCTCTCCACCACCCCTTTCTTACTAGAATTGGTTCCTTCATTTTCCAAGCATTTGTGAAGCACCTGCCATGTGCCAGGCACAGTCCAGGCTGGGAGGCGAGCCTGGCAGATGCAGCCCTACCCTCTTTGCTTCCCCAAACCCTTTCCTTTGACAAATGAGGATGCCGAGGCCCCAGGAGGTTGCTGTTTGGTCACACGGTGACCTGGGCTGCTGACTCTGACCTGGAGCTAGGGTCTCTGCATTACACTCACCCCTCGCCAAAGGGCTTGATGGCATCTGGTCAGCTGCTCCCCAGACTGAGCTACAGTTATTATAGTCTAGTAATGCCATGCATGGTGGTGATCATTTGTTGGTGGAATGAAAGGGGACTTACGGGTGCCTCCCCGCCTTCTCTGGTCCCTGAAAGGGGAGGAGAGAGGTGGGCTTATTATGAGAAGTTTTGGTCTCCTCTGCCCTGGAATAACCAGACACCTCTCCTTCTGCGAACAAGTTCTCTTCTTGGTTTAGAAGCAAGAACACGTTGAGGCGAAGGATGTGACAAGCCGGCACTGGGTTCAAATCCTAACTTTGCCGCTCTTTTAGCTGTGAAGCCTTGGGTGAGCTGTTCACTCTCTCTGTGCCTCAGTTTCCCCATCTGTAAATTGGGGATGGTAGTAATAATAGCACCTACGTCATAGGGTCATTATGAAGATACAATACGTGATAAGTGCAAGGAGTTGATAAATGCGGTTGTCGGGAGGAGTGGCTCAGGGCACGGGGGAGGGTCTTCCCTGGAATCGGTCCTGGGTTAGAGGGTGGGTTACATAGCTCGGCGTTTACCTTTCCATTTATTAGACATGCATCCCCCGAGAACCTGTGATGCTCTTGGAGCCTGGCCAGGGCGGTGAGAAGACAGAGGTCCACACACAGTCTGCTGAACACAGTGGGGACACTGAATGGAACAGTGGGTACAAGAGCCTGTCCTTAAAAGCAGGCTGCCCACAGCCCCTGGAATTGGCTTCCTTCTGGATAACCAAGTTTTCTGGAAAACTGAGATCTTAACCCTTTGGGTATAAACACTTTTTTTCATTTAAATCATTTGGAATATATCATTTACTTCTCTGCCTTCCTGAATTCAATATACTGAACACAAGTTGGCGTTTTCTTGAAATTCGGGTTTATTGTAAAGAACACAGAATGGAATAGATTTCACAGAATCCAAGAACTTTAAAAGGAACCTCAAAAAATATTTAGTACCAAGGTATTGAGCAGGGGGAAATAGGGAGAGGCTGATCAACGGGTACAAACTTTGTTATAAGATGAATAAGGTCTGAGGATCTAATGTATAACATGGTGACTATAGTTGATAACACTGTACCGTACCATTGAAATTTGCTGAGAAAGTAGAACTTAAGTATTCTCACCAGACAAGGAACCAAAGGGTAAATCTGTGAGGTGATGGGTGGTTAATTAACTCAATAGTGGGAATCTTTTCCATTGTCAATTATACCTCAATATAATATATTATCATAATTTATTGTATAATAAAGTTATAAAATAATTTTTGTCAATTATACCGCAAAGAAAAATAAACAAAAATAGGTATTGAAACATATTTTTAGCAGCAGAACCTTTATCCAGCTGTGATCTTAGAGAAGCCCTGAGTGTAAAACAGATGACCCTAAGGTCAGCCCAAGGCCTTTCCCTCCAGACTTCTGGTGGCAGGTAGCAGTTTGCCCAGCTCTAGGGCATGGCCAGGGAGAGAGCAGAGGTCACAATGCCTGGCACAGAGTACATGCTTACTAAGTAACTATTGAATGAATGCATGAATGGTGTCACTTAGTCTGCACTGTGGAATGTAACCACGCCAGCGACAGTGCAGAAGCCCAGAGGTTCCAGCCGCAAAAGCCAAGCCTCTCCTATAACTACCATTGTCCTGGACAAGGGAGGGGATGGAGAGGGGCCCCACGTAGGTGGCCTAAAGGAAGGAACCCTGGGATGGGAGTAGGGATCTCAGGTTCTGCCCCACTCTCCTTGAATCTGCTCATGACCTAGAGTGGTGACAGGGTTACACCAGACCTCACTGTGGTCTGGGCCTCAGTTTTGTGATCTGTGTGATGGGTAGAAATGTGTGTCTTCCTCATCATGTTGTGACAGTTGTGAGGATAAAATGAGGTCTTAATAAACCTGGATGCCCTTTGACAATGTAAAATATATGGAGTGCAGGCTGGCAGTGGTCACCATTGTTGCCATCATCATCAGGCATAAGGCAAGCCACTCTCGCTCCAGTCTCTTTTGACTGTAGGTGATAGAAAGCCAACTTGGACCAGCCTGGATAAAAGAGATCTTGTTGGACTCACAAACCAAACTGAGGTGGGAAGGGATGTCAGATTCAGGACTCTAGAACTACCAAGATCAGCCCCTCTCTTCATCCTCCCTACACATCCAGCAACTCCCACTTCACATCGTCCCAGCTTCACTGCCCCAGAGGAAAGCTTTTATCCCCAGCAACAATAAGAAGAATCCCAGGGAAGGATTCTAATAGGCCCCTGCTGCGGTCAGGGACCACTCCCAGCCTAGTCCCTGAGGTCACAGGACTAGGTCCCACTTGGACCACTTGTTCGAGCAGAGAGGGATGCCAAAGAAGATGGGTGGGGGTGGGCAGCAGACGGTTTCCAGCAGAAGAGGTTGCCAACCAGATGACAGTCTGCTTGATACATGCAGTGGATTATTCCCAGGGTTAAAGAAGGGGGAACACCAGAAATCCACCCAAGAGGCCTCCCCCACTAGGTACCACATCTGACTTGAAGGCTTTGGGGACTGGAGGAGAGTCACCGGAGGAGGCCACCAGATGGTTGAACCCACCCCCACTTTTGTTTGAGGTATTTTGTAAACCTACAAGTTATGACCCCAAGCCACAGGTCTAGGGTCTCTCCCCCAAGCCCTCAGAGCATCTACAGAGAATGTCTGACATGAGTCCAGGAGGGGTGGTTTCGCATAGTTAGAGATTTAGGTAGAAGACTGATCCTCCGGAACTGTGTGCTCCAGTATTAATTTAAATCGCCGTTTGTGACTGGTGAAAACCTTATTGAACAGCATGGCTCTAGAAAATTCGGCCTGGGCCTGAGGAGTTGTGTGGGGGAAGCACGGGTTTGCTGTGGACATTTCCTGCTGAGATTGGGAGCCTCGGCTGGTTCTGGCAGTAATGACTTCTTTTTCTTACCTTTGCAGGCAACAGACAATGACGTGGGCACCTTCGGGGAAGTCAACTACTTCTTCAGCGATGACCCTGATCGGTGAGCCCCTGCCCCTGGCCTTCCGAGGTGGCTCTCTGCCACTCAGCAGGCCCAGGACACTTCTTGGTGCCCAGGAAAAGTGCTGTGCCCCTGTGGCTAGGGAACTGGCCTGTGAGTCAGAGCTCATGGGCACTGCTGCTGCTTTGGCCCTGCTTGTGGTGCAGTGTTGCTCAAGTCCCCTAAACTCTCTGGGGCATAGTTTCTCTGACCCTCAAAAGATAGCTTTTAGTTTGGGGAATGAAGAAGCTTTTTTTTTTACCTTGCCTAATGTCTTTATTTTACAGGGGGGACATTTAAGCCAAGGGAGAAAAATAACCATTTTTACAAACTTTTCGGTGTCCTTTTGTTCTGTTGTTGAAAAATGAAAATCAAATGACAGTAGATTTTCCCTTTTGCTTTAGTTTCTAAAAATATCAGAGTGAAATTGTCCACACATAGTTCCTTTTTTTTTTTTTTTTAGCTCTTCAATACTTTGTTTTAATTTAATTTTTACTTTATATTGGAGTATAGTTGACTTACAATGTTGTGTTAGTTTCAGGTATACAGCAAAGTGATTTAGTTATACAAATATATGTATCCATTCTTTGTCAGATTCTTTTCCCATGTAGGTTATTACAGAATATTGAGTAGAGTTCCCTGTGGTATACAGTAGGTCCTTGTTGATTATCTGTTTTATATATACTGGTATATATCTGTTAATCCCAAACTCCTAATTTATCCCTCCCCCTATCACCTTTCCCCTTTGGTAACTATGAGTATGTTTTTGAAGTTTGTGAGTCTGTTTCTATTTTGTAAATAAGTTCATTTGTATCATTTTTTAGATTCCACATATAAGTGATATCATATGATATTTGTCTTTCTGTCTGACTTACTTCACTTAGTATGATAATCTCTAGGTCCATCCATGTTGCTACAAATGGCATTACTGCATTCTTGTTTATGGCTGAGGAGTATTCCATTGTATATATGTACCACATCTTCTTTATCCATTCTTCTGTTGATGGATATTTAGGTTGCTTCCATGTCTTGGCCATTGTAAATAATTCTGCATGAACACAGGGGTGCATGTATCTTTTTGAATTATGGTTTTCTCCAGATGGATGGCCAGGAGTAGGATTGCTGGATCATATGGTAGCTCTACTTTTAGTTTTTTAAGGATCCCCCGTTCTGTTCTCCATAGTGGCTGCATCAATTTACATTCCCACCAACAGTGTAGGAGGGTTCCCTTTTCTCCACACCTCCCCAGCATTTATTGTTTGTAGGCTTTTTGATGGCCATTCTAACTGGTGTGAGGTGATACCTGATTGTAGTTTTGTTTTTTTTGGTTTTTTTAAATTTATTTATTTATTTTATTTTTGGCTGCATTGGGTCTTCATTGCTGCACGCGGGCTTTTTCTAGTTGCGGCGAGCAGGGGTTACTCTTCATTGCGGCATGTGGGCTTCTCATTGCGGTGGCTTCTCTTGTTGTGGAGCATGGGCTCTAGGCACGCGGGCTTCAGTAGTTGTGGCATATGGGCTCAGTAGTTGTGGCTCACAGGCCCAGCTGCTCCGCAGCATGTGGGATCTTCCCAGACCAGGGCTCGAACCCGTGTCCCCTGCATTGGCAGGCAGATTCTTAACCTCTGCGCCACCAGGGAAGCCCCCTGATTGTAGTTTTGATTTGAATTTCTCTAATAATGAGAGATGTTGAGCACCTTTTCAAGTGCTTTTTGGTCATCTGTATGTCTTCTTTGGAGAAATGTCTATCTGATATTCTGCCCATTTTTGATTGGGTTGTTTGGGGGGGGGGGGTTTGTTTTTTTGTTTTTTAATATAGAGCTGCATGAGCTGTCTGTATATTTGGAAGGTTAATCCCTTCTCAGTGGCTTCATTTACAAATATTTTCTCCCATTCTGTGGGTTGTGTTTTCATTTTGTTTATCGTTTCCTTTGCTGTGCAAAAGTTCTTTAGTTTAATTAGGTCGCATTTGCTTATTTTTGTTTTTATTTTCATTACTCTAGGAGGTGGATCCAAAAGGCTATTGCTGTAATTTATGTCAAAGAGTGTTCTGCCTATGTTTTCCTCTAAGAGTTTTATAGTGTCTGACCTTACATTTAGGTCTTTGACCCATGTTGAATTTATCTTTGTGTATGGTGTTAGAGAGTGTCCTAAGTTCATTCTTTTACGTGTAGCTGTCCAGTTTTCCCAGCACCATTTGTTGAAGAGACTGTCTTTTCTCCATTGTATATTCTTGCATCCTTTGTCATACATTAATTGACCTTAGGTGCGTGGGTTTATTTCTGGGTTTTCTATCCTGTTCCATTGGTCTATATTTCTGTTTTTGTGCCAGAACCATACTGTTTTGATGACTGTAACTTTATAGTATAGTCTGAAGTCAGGGAGCCTGATTCCTCCAGCTTCAGTTTTCTTTCTCAGGATTGCCTTGGCTATTCAGAGTCTTTTGTGTTTCCATACAAATTTTTAAATTTTTGTTGCTGTTCTGTGACAAATGTCTTTGGTAGTTTGATAGGGATTGCATTGAATCTATAGATTGCCATGGGTAGTATAGGCATTTTGATAATATTGATTCTTCTAATCCAAGAACATGGTGGATCTTTCCATCAGTTTCTGTCACCTTCGATTTCTTTGATCAGTGTCTGTATAGTTTTCAGAGTACAGGTCTTTTTCTCCTTAGGGAGGTTTATTCCCAGGTATTTTCTTCCTTTTGATGTGATGGTAAATGGGATTGTTTCTTTAATTTCTCTATCTGAACTTCCTTTGTATAGAAACTTTAGTGTATAGGAATGCAACAGATTTCTGTGTATTAATTTTGTATCCTGCAACTTTACCAAATTCACTGATTAGCTCAGGTAGTTTTCTGGTAGCATCTTTAGGATTTTCTATGTAGAGTATCATGTCATTTGCAAACAGTGACAGCTTTACTTCTCCTTTTCCAATCTGGATTCCATTTATTTCTTTTTCTTCTCTGATTACCATGGATTACTTCCAAAACTATGTTGAGTAAAAGTGGTGAGAGTGGGCATCCTTGTCTTGTTCCTAATCTTAGAGGAAACACTTTCAGGTTTTCACTGAGAGAATGTTGTTAGCTGTGGGTTTGTCATATATGGTCTTCATTATGTTGAGGTAGGTTCCCTCTATGCCCACTTTCTGGAGAGGTTTTTTTTAATATTTATTTTATTTATTTCATTATTAATTTATTGATTTTGGCTGCACTGGATCTTAGTTGTGGCACATGGGATCTTCGTTGCAGCATGTGGGATCTTTTGTGTTGCATCATGTGGGATCTTTTTAGTTGCAGCATGTGGGACCTTCTTAGTTGTGGAATGCAGACTTCTTAGTTGTAGCATGCAGACTCTTAGCTGCAGCATGAAAACTTAATTGCAGCATGAGTGTGGGATCTAGTTCCCCGACCAGGGATTGAACCCCAGTCCCCTATGTTGGGAGCACGGTGTCTTACCCACTGGACCAGCAGGGAAGTCCCTGGAGAGTTTTTTATCATAAATGGGTGTTGAATTTTTTTTTTTAATTTGGGGGTGCTGCATACCGTAACCTTCTTTAGGAGCGTCACAGTACTCATTAGGTTTTTTTTTTTTTTTTTTTGGCTGCATTGGGTCTTCGTTGCTGTGTGTGGGCTTTCTCTAGTTGTGGCAAGAGGGGGCTACTCTTCGTTGCGGTGCACGGGCTTCTCATTGCGGTGGCTT
Organism: Balaenoptera ricei; assembly: GCF_028023285.1. NCBI lineage: Eukaryota > Metazoa > Chordata > Mammalia > Artiodactyla > Balaenopteridae > Balaenoptera > Balaenoptera ricei. The sequence goes on along the minus strand of NC_082654.1, from coordinate 62,911,816 downwards.
CTCTTGTTGCAGAGCACGGGGTCTAAGTGTGCAGACTTCAGTAGTTGTGGCTTGCAGGCTCTAGAGCGCAGGCTCAGTAGTTGTGGCGCACGGGTTTAGTTGCTCCACGGCATGTGGGATCTTCCCGGACCAGGGATTGAACCCATGTCCCCTACACTGGCAGGCGGATTCTTAACCACTGTGCCACCAGGGAAGTCCCCATGGGTGTTGAATTTTATCAAAAGTTTTTTCTGCATCTATTGAGATTATCATATGGTTTTTATTCTTCAATTTCTTAATGTGGTGTATCACACTGATTGATTTGCGGATATTGAAAAATCCTTGCATCCCTGGGGTAACTCCCACTTGATCATGGTATATGATCCTTTTAATGTATTGTTGGATTCGGTTCGCTAGTATTCTGTTGAGGATTTCTGTGTCCATGTTCATCAGTGATGTTGGCCTATAATTTTCTTTTTCTGTGGTATCTTTGTCTGGTTTTGGTATCAGGCTGATGGTAGGCTTATACAGTGAGCTTGGGAGTGCTCCTTCCTCTGCAGTTTTTGGAAGAGTTTCATAAGGATAGGTGTTAACTCTTCTCTAAATGTTTGATAGAATTCTCCTGTGAAGCCTGATCCTGGACTTTTCTTTGTTGGATTTTTTTTAAATTTATTTATTTTCTTAATGTTTTTGGCTGTGTTAGGCCTTAGTTGCGGCACGTGGGATCTTTCGTTGAGGCACAGGGTTTTCATTGCAGCGCGCAGGCTTCTCTCTAGTTGTGGTGCACGGGCTTCTCTCTAGTTGTGGCACGCAGGCTTCTCTATAGTTGTGACGTGCAGGTTTTCTCTCTCTAGTTGTGGCACGTGGGCTCCAGGGCATGTGGGCTCTGTAGCTGTAGCACGCAGGCTCCAGAATGCGTGGGCTCTGTATTTTGCAACACGTGGGCTCTCTCATTGAGTCGCGCAAGCTCAGTATTTGTGTCATGTGGGCTGAGTTGCCCCATGGTGTGTGGGACCTTAGTTCCCCGACCAGGGATCAAACCCGTGTCCCCTGCATTGGAAGGCGGATTCTTTACCACTGGACCACCAGGGAAGTCCCTTGTTGGATGTTTTAAAATCACAGTTTCAATTCCAATACTTATGATTGGTTTGTTCATATTTTCTATTTCTTCCTAGTTCAGTCTTGGGAGATTACACCTTTCTAAGAATTTGTCCATTTCTTCTAGCTTGTCCATCTTATTGCCATATAGTTGCTTGTAGTAGTATCTTATGATCCTTTGTATTTCTGTGGTGTCCCTTGTAACGTCCCTTCTTCATTTCAAATTTTATTGTTTTCAGCCCTCTCTTTTCTTTCTTGATGAGTCTGGCTAAAGGTTTATCAATTTTGTTTATCTTTTCAAAGAACCAGCTTTTAGTTTCATCGATCTTTTCTATTGTTTTCTTCGTGTCTATTTCATTTATTTCTGCTCTGATCTTTATGATTTCTATTAACTTTGGGTTTTGTTTGTTCTTCTTTCTCTAATTGCTTTAGTTATAAGGTTAGGTTATTCGTTCGAGATTTTTCTTGTTTCCTGAGGTAAGGTTGTCTTGCTCCAAACTTCCCTCTTAGAACTGCTTTTGCTGCGTCCCATAGGTTTTGGATCATTGTGTTTTTGTTGTCATTTGTCTGTAAGTATTTTCTGATTCCCTCTTTGATTTCTTCAGTGATCCATTGGTTGATTAGTAACATATTGTTTAGCCTCCATGTGTTTGTGTTCTTTTTACAGTTTTTTTTCTTGTAGTTGATTTCTAATCTCGTACCACTGGGGTCAGAAAAGATGCTTGATGTGATTTCAGTTTTCTTAAATTTACCAAAGCTTGATTTGTGGCCCAAGATGTGATCTATCCTGGAGAATGTTCCATATGCACTTGAGAAGAATGTGTATTCTGGTGCTATGGGACGGAATGTTTTATAAATATCAATTAAGTCCATCTGGTCTAATGTGTCATTTAAGGCCTGTTTCCTTATTGATCTTCTGTCTGGATGATTTGTCCATTGATGTAAGTGGGGTGTTATAGTCTCCCACTATTACTGTGTTACTGTAGATTTCTCCTTTCATGGCTGTTAGTATTTGCCATATATATTTGGTGCTCCTATGTTGGGTGCATATATTTACATATTTACAATTGTTATATATTGTTATATATTCTTCTTGGATTGATCCCTCTATCGTTATGTAGTATCCTTCTTTGTCTCTTGTTGTAACAGTCTTTATTTTAAAGTCTATTTTGTCTGATGTGAATATTGCTCCTCTAGCTTTCTTCTGATTTCCATTTGCATGGAATACCTTTTTCCATCCCCTCACTGTCAGTCCATATGTGTCCCTAGATCAGAAGTGGATCTCTTTTTTTTTTTTTTTTTTTTTTTTTACCTGAGCAACTGGGATTTATTCCAGGGATGCAAGGACTGTCCAATATCCACAAATCAATCAATGTGACACACCGCACCAACAAAATGAAGGATAAAAATCATATGACCATCTCAATAGACGCAGAAAAAAAGCACCCGACACAACTCAACATTCATTCAAGAAAAACTCTCAACAAAATGGGCATAGAGGGACCATACCTCAACACAATAAAGGGCCCATATAACAAGTCCACAGCCAACATCATACACCATGGTGGAAAGCTGAAAGATATTCCCCCGAGATCAGGATCAAGACAAGGATGCCCACACTTTTATTAACCAAGGAGGTGAAAGACCTGTACACTGAAAACCATGACATTAATGAAAGAAGTTGAAGAGGAAACAAAGAAAAAGATATTTTGTGCTCATGGGTTGGGAAAATCAACACTGCTAAAATGTCCACACTAAGAAGTGGATCTCTTGTACACAGCATATATCCAAGTCTTGTTTTTGTATCCATTCAGCCAGTCTGTGTCTTTTGGTTGGAGCATTTAATACATTTACATTTAACGTAATTATTTATAAGTATGTTCGTATTGCCATTTTGTTAACTGTTTTGGATTTGTTTCTGTAGGTCTTTTTTCTTCCCTTCCTCTTTTGTTCTCTTGTGAGATTGTTCTCTTGTTCTCTTGTTTAGATTGTTTTCTTTTGTGTGTGTGTATCTATTGTAGATTTTTGGTTTGCAGTTCCCATGAGGTTTTGATATAGCAGTCTATATATATACAAGATTATTTCAAGTTACTGCTCTCTTAATTTTCATTGCATTTCCTATATGCTGCATCTGTACTCTCCTCTTCTCATGAATGCTGGTTTTGATATCATATTTGTGTGTGGATGATTTCCTACCTTTACTGTATGTTTGCTTTTACCAGAGAGCTTTCCTATTTATAATTTTCTTGTTTCTAGTTGTGGCCTTTTCTTTTCTGTCTAGAGAAGTTCCTTTAGCTTTTGTTGTAAAGCTGGTTTGGTGGTGCTGAATTCTCTTAGCTTTTGCTTATTTGTAAAGGTTTTGATCTCTCCATTGAATCTGAATGAGAACCTTGCTGGGTAGAGTATTCTTGGTTGTAGTTTTTCCCTTTCATCACATTAAATATATCATTCCACTCGCTCCTGGCCTGCAGAGTTCATGCTGAAAAATCATCTGATATCCTTATGGGAGTTCCCTTGCATGTTATTTGTTGCTTTTAATATTTTTTCTTTGTCTTTAATTTTTGTCAGTTTGATTACTATGTGTCTCGGTGTGTTCCTCCTTGGATTTATCCTGTATGGGACTCTGCATATCCTGGACTTGAGTGAATATTTCCTTTCCCATGTTAGGGAAGTTTTCAGGTATTATCTCTTCAAATATTTTCTCAGGCCCTTTCTCTCTCTCATCTCCTTCTGGGATCCCTATAATGTGAATGTTGGTGCATTTAATGTTGTACCAGGGGTCTCTGAGACTGTCCTTATTTCTTTTCATTCTTTTTTTAAATTCTGTTGCATAGTGGTGATTTCCACCCCTCTGTCTTCTAGCTCATTTATTGCTCTTCTGCCTCATTTATTTTGCTATTGATTCTTCTTAGTGTATTATTCATTTCAGTTATTCTATTGTACATCTCTGTTTGTTCTTTAAATGTTCTAGCTCTTTGTTAAACATTTCTTGTATCTTCTCAGTCTGTGCCTCCATTCTTCTTCCGAGATCTTTGATATCTTTACTATCATTACTCTGAATTCTTTTTCAAGAAGATTGCCTATCTCCATTTCACTTAGTTGGTCTTCCAAAGTTTCATCTTGTTCCTTCATCTGCAACATATTCCTCTGCCATCTCATTTTGTTTAACTTTCTGTGTTTGTGGCCTCCATTCCTCAGGCTGTAGGATCGTAGCTCCTCTAGCTACTGGTGTCTGCCCCCTGATGGGTGAGGTTGGTCCAGGGGCTTGTGCAGGCTTCCTGGTGGAAGTGGCTGGTGCCTGCCCACTAGTTGGTGGAGCTGGATCTTGTCCCTCTGGTGAGCAGGGCCATGTCAAGGTGTGTGTTTAGCAGGCAGCTGTAGGATCAGGATGACTTTAGGCAGCCTGTCTGCTGATGGGTGTGGCTGTGTTCTCACCCTGTTGGTTGTTTGGCCTGAGATGTCCCAACACTGGAGCCTGCAGGGTGTTGGGTGGGCCCAGGTCTTGAAGCCAAAATGGTGACTTCTGGCAGAGCTCACACCAGTGAATATTCACTGAGGTTTCTACCCCCAGTGTCCTTGCCCCCACAGTGAGCCACAGACAACCTCCACCTCCCCAGGAGGCCCTCCAAGACCCGCAAGTATGTCTGCTTCAGGCTCCTGTGGAGTCACTGCTTTGCCCTGGTTCCCAGTACATGTGAAACCTTGTGTGTGCCCTCCAAGAATGGAGTCTCTGTTTCCCCCAGTACTGTGGAACTCCTGCACTCAAGCCCCACTGGCCTTCAAAGCCAAATGCTCTGGGGGCTCCTCCTCCCAATGCCAGACCTCCAGGCTGAGGAGCCTGAAAGCGGGGCTCAGAACTCTCACTCCTGTGGGAGAATCTGTGTGATATAATTATTTTCCCGTTTGTGGGTCACCCACCGATGAGTATGGGATTTGATTATATCATGAAACCACCCCTTCTACCATTTTGTTGTGAGTTCTACTTTGGATGTAAAATGTCTTTTTTGGTAGGTTTGAGTCTTTTGTTGATAGTTGTTCAGCAGTTAGTTGTGCTTTGGGTACTTTCATGAGAGAAGGTGAGCTTGAGTCCTTCTACTCTGCCATCTTCAGGAATGAGGAAGCTTTTCAATGCTAATGACAGCACACCAGCAGCAGCAGCAACAGTGGCTGTATTTATGAAGCCCTCACTTTGTATCAAGCTCTTTGTCAAGTGCTTTACCCATGTTATCTGATGTAATCCTCGCAACTAAATGCTGGAGAACTCAGTGCTAAGTACACTTATCATCCCCACTTTACTGAGAGTCTGTGTTACTTGCCCAAAGTCACACAGCTGGTAAGCACCAAGGCCAGGCCTCAGCATGTGGTCTTCACCACCTGGATACACAGCCTCCAGCAGGAAGGGGCTCTCAACCTGCCGTAGTCATTAGGTGGGTTGGTGTGCTCACTGCCTGACCTGTGCCAGCTTTGCCATGTCACTCACCAAGGTTCTAGGCCATCTCTTTCCCTTGTCTTCAGTTAAACTGAGCCAAGGGGAAGCCCTCTCATTTTCAACATGATCAAAGCCAGGTTGAATTTAGAGGGCATGTCTGTTCCTGAAAACAAAGTGTCTGATGCATCTGGAAGCCCAACAGGATGAGTAAGACAGTGTCTGTCAGCTTGGATTACCGGTCCAAAATCTGTGTAAATGACCAGGAAGAGACAGAGACTGTTAGGTGTACCTAGCTATTCTCAGCCACTCTCCAGTTGGGAGGAAGGAACCAACAACAGGACCAATTCACAGGACACCCCTGTCCCTCAGGACACCTGTGTTCGTGTGGCCTTGTCCTGATCATCTTGGATTTTTCTCATCCCTTCCCATCTTCTGGGGTGGGGACTTTCCTGGTCTCAGAGCCAGAACCATCCAGGCTCAGTGGCTGGCAGCTGTGGAACAGCTGAGAGCACACAAATGTCAACTGACAGCTCAGAGGAGGTTCCCGAGGAGATTTTCATGGAGGGATGGTCTCACTGGACCTTACTCCTCCCCCAGAGACATTTGCCAGCCTCTTACTCAAGGTTCAGCCCCTTGAGTGGAAGACATGCTCCCAAGAAAGGACCAGTCACCCCTCCCCTTGCTGGCTGCCCATTTAAAGCTTTTGATGCAAAACCATCTGGATGGAAGAATTTCTTTTTTTTAAATTGCCCCAATACGAGTTACTTTTTATTGAGATATAATTACATATAACATTATATTAGTTTCAGGTGTACAACATAGTGATTCAATATTTGTATCAGTATATGTGGCAAAATGATCACCACAATAAGTCTAGTTAACATCCATCACCATTCATAGTTACAAAAATTTTTTTCCTGTGATGAGAACTTTTAAAATCTACTCCTTTAGCAACTTTCAAATATGCAGTACTGTATTATTAAAGATAGTCACCATGCTGTATATTACACCCCCATGACACTTACTTTAGAGCTGTAAGTTTGTCCTTTTTTTTTTTTTTTGACATCTTTATTGGAGTATAATTGCTTTACAGTGGTGTGTTTCTGCTTTATAACAAAGTGAATCAGCTATAGATAGATAGATAAATAGATAGATAGATAGATAGATAGATAGATAGATAGATAGATATGTATCTCCCCATATCTCTCCTCCCTCTTAAGTCTCCCTCCCACCCTCCCTATCCCACCCATCTAGGTGATCACAAAGCACCAAGCTGATATCCCTGTGCTATGGGGCTGCTTCCCACTAGCTATCTATTTTACATTTGGTAGTATATATATGTCCATGCCACTTTCTCACTTCATCCCAGCTTACTCTTATCCCTCCCCATGTCTTCAAGTCCATTCTCTACATCTGCATCTTTATTCCTGTCCTGCCCCTAGGTTCTTCAGAACCTTTTTTTTTTTTAGATTCCATATATGTGTGTTAGCATATGGTATTTATTTTTCTTTTTCTGACTTACTTCACTCTGTATGACATACTCTAGGTCCCTCCACCTCACTACAAATAACTCAATTTCGTTTCTTTTTATGGCTGAGTAATATTCCATTGTATATATGTGCCACATCTTCTTTATCCATTCATCTGTCGATGGACACTTAGGTTGCTTCCATGTCGTGGCTATTGTAAATAGAGCTGCAATGAACATTGTGGTACATGACTCTTTTTGAATTATGGTTTTCTCAGGGTATATGCCCAGTAGTGGGATTGCTGGGTCATATGGTAGTTCTATTTGTAGTTTTTTAAGGAACCTCCATACTGTTTTCCATTGTGGCTGTATCAACTTACATTCCCACCAACAGTGCAATAGGGTTCCCTTTTCTCCACGCCCTCTCCAGCATTTATTGTTTGTAGATTTTTTGATGATGGCCATTCTGACTGGTGTGAGGTGATACCTCATTGTGGTTTTGATTTGCATTTCTCTAATAATTAGTGATGTTGAGCATCCTTTCATGTGTTTGTTGGCAATCTGTATATCTTCTTTGGAGAAATGTCTGTTTAGGTCTTCTGCCCATTTTTAGATTGGGTTGTTTGTTTTTTTGTTATTGAGCTGCATGAGCTGCTTGTAAATTTTGGAGATTAATCTTTTGTTATTTGCTTCATTGGAAAATGTTTTCTCCCATTCTGAGGGTTGTCTTTTCATCTTGTTTATGGTTTCCTTTGCTGTGCAAAAGCTTTTAAGTTTCATGAGGTCCCATTTGTTTTTGTTTTTATTTCCATTTCTCTAGGAGGTGTGTCAAAAAGGATCTTGCTGTGATTTATGTCATAGAGTGTTCTGCCTATGTTTTCCTCTAAGAGTTTTATAGTGTCTGGCCTTACATTAAGGTCTTTAATCCATTTTTAGTTTATTTTTGTGTATGGTGTTAGAGAGTGTTCTAATTTCATTCTTTTCCATGTAGCTGTCCAGTTGTCCCAGCACCACTTATTGAAGAGGCTCTCTTTTCTCCATTGTATATTCTTGCCTCCTTTATCAAAAATAAGGTGACCATATGTGCTCTGGACTTTCTATCCTATTCCATTGATCTATATTTCTGTTTTTGTGCCAGTACTATACTGTCTTGATTACTGTAGCTTTGTAGTATAGTCTGAAGTCAGGGAGCCTGATTCCTCCAGCTCCATTTTCCTTTCTCAAGATTGCTTTGGCTATTCAGGGTCTTTTGTGTTTCCATACAAATTGTGAAATTTTTTGTTCTAGTTCTGTGAAAAATGCCATTGGTAGTTTGATAGGGATTGCATTGAATCTGTAGATTGCTTTGGGTAGTATAGTCATTTTCACAATGTTGATTCTTCCAATCCAAGAACATGGTATATCTCTCCTCTGTTTGTATCATCTTTAATTTGTTTCATCAGTGTCTTATAGTTTTCTGCATACAGGTCTTTTGTCTCCTTAGGTAGCTTTATTCCTAGGTATTTTATTCTTTTTTTTGCAGAGGTATATGGGAGTGTTTCCTTAATTTCTCTTTCAGGTTTTTCATCGTTAGTGTATAGGAATGCAAGAGATTTCTGTGCATTGATTTTGTATCCTGCTACTTTACCAAATTCATTGATTAGTTCTAGTAGTTTTCCGGTAGCATCTTTAGGATTCTCTATATATAGTATCATGTCATCTGCGAATAGTGACAGTTTTACTTCTTCTTTTCTGATTTGGATTCTTTTATTGCTTTTTCTTCTCTGATTGCTGTGGCTAAAACTTCCAAAACTATGTTGAATAATAGTGGTGAGAGTGGACAACCTTGTCTTGTTCCTGATCTTAGAGGAAATGGTTTCAGTTTTTCACCATTGAGGACGATGTTGGCTGTGGGTTTGTCATATATGGCCTTTATTATGTTGAGGTAAGTTCCCTCTATGCCTACTCTCCGTAGGGTTTTTATCATAAATCGGTGTTGAATTTTGTCAAAAGCTTTTTCTGCATCTATTGAGATGATCATATGGGTTTTCTCCTTCAATTTGTTAATATAGCTTATTACATTGATTGATTTGTGTATATTGAAGAATCCTTGCATTCCTGGGATAAACCCCATTTGATCATGGTGTATGATCCTTTTAATGTGCTGTTGGATTCTGTTTGCTACTGTTTTGTTGAGGGTTTTTGCATCTATGTTCATCGATGATATTGGCCTATAGTTTTCTTTCTTTGTGGCATCTTTGTCTGGTTTTGATGTCAGGGTGATGGTGGCCTCGTAGAATGAGTTTGGGAGTGTTCCTCCCTCTGTTATATTTTGGAAGAGTTTGAGAAGGATAGGTGTTAGCTCTTCTCTAAATGTTTGATAGAATTCGCCTGTGAAGCCATCCTGTCCTGGGCTTTTGTTTGTTGGAAGATTTTTAATCACAGTTTCAATTTCAGTGCTTGTGATTGGTCTGTTTATATTTTCTATTTCTTCCTCTTTCAGTCTCGGAAGGTTGTGCTTTTCTAAGCATTTGTCCATTTCTTCCAGGTTGTCCGTTTTATTGGCATTTAGTTGCTTGTAAAGTTTGTGCTTTTTGACCCCTTTCAGCCATATTTCCCATCCACCTCCCACACCCTGCCTCTGGCAACCACCAATGTTCTCTGTATCTATGAACTCTGATTTTGTTTGTTTGTTTTAGATTCCACATATAAGTGAGATCAGATTGTGTTTGTCTTTCTCTGTCTGATTTATTTCACTTAGCATAATACCCTCAGGGGATCCATTCATGTTGTCACAAACGGCAGGATTTCCTTCTTTTTATGGCTGAATAATATTCCATTGTGTGTGTGTGTGTGTGGTGTGTACACACACACACCACATTTTCTTTATTCATTCATTCTTTGATGGACATTTACATTGTTTCCACACCTTGGCTATTATAAATAATGCTGCAGTAAACATGGGGGTACAGATACCTTTTCAAGTTAGTGTTTTTGTTTTCTTCAGATAAATGCCCAGAGGTGGAATTGCTGGATGATATGGTAGCTCTATTTTTAGTTTTTTGAGGAACCTCCATACTGTTTACCACAGTGGCTGCTCCAGTTTATTGATACATTCCCACCAACAGTGCACAAGCATTCCCTTTTTTCACATTCTTGCCAACACTTGTTACTTCTTGGTTTTTTGATGGTAACCATTCTGACAGGTGTGAGGTGATATCTCACTGTGGTTTTGATTTGCAGTTCCCTGATGATTAGTGATGTTGAGCATCTTTTTGTATGCCTGTTGGCCATTTGTATGTCCCCTTTAGAAAAATGACTTTTCAGAGTCTCTGCCCGTTTTTTAAATTGGTTTTTGTTTTGTTTTGTCTTTTATTTTTTGGTTTTTTTGTTTCTTTTTTTTTTTTTGGCTATTGAGTTATATGAGATCTCTACATGCATATTTTGGATATGAACCCCTTATCTGATACATGATTTGCAAAAATATTCTCCTATTCCGTAGGCTGTCTTTTGATTTGTTGATGGCTTCCTTTGCTGTTCACAAGCTTTTTAGTTTAATGTAGTACCACTTCTTTTTTATTTTGTTGCCTTTGCTTTTGGTGTCAAGCCCAAAAAATCATCATTAAGAGTGATGGCAGGAAGCTTACTGCCTAGCTTTCCTTCTAGTTTTGTGGTTTCAGGTCTTACATTGAAGTTTTTAATCCGTTTGCAATTGATTTTTGTATATGATGTAAAATAGTGGCCCAGTTTAATTCTTTTGGTGTTTCTTTTTTTAATTTAATTTTTATTTTATACTGGAGTGTAGTTGATTTACAATGTTCTATTAGTTTCAGGTGTACAGCAAAGTGATTCAGTTATACTAATACATATATCCATTCTTTGTCAGATTCTTTTCCTATATAGGTTATTACAGAATATTTAGTAGAGTTCCCTGTGCTATATAGTAGGTCCTTGTTGATTATCTATTTTATATATAGTAGTGTGTATATGTCAGTCCCAAACTCCCAATTTACCCCTCCTCTCCCACGGCCTTTCCCCTTTGGAAAGGGGAAAGTTTGTTTTCTAAGTCTCTGAGCCTCTTTCTCTTTTGGAAATGAGTTCACTTGTGTCATTCTTTTTTAGATTCTGCATAAAAGTGATATCATATGGTATTTGTCTTTCTCTGTTTGACTTACTGCATTTAGGATGATAATCTCTAGGTCCATTCATGTTGCTGCAAATGGCATAATTTCATTCTTTCTTATGGCTGAGTAATATTCCACTGTATATATATACCACATCTTCTTTATCCATTCCTCTGTCAGAGGATATTTAGGTTTCTTCCCTTTCTTGGCTATCATAAATAGTGCTGCAGTGAACATTGGGGTGCATGTATCTTTTCGAATTATGGTTTTCTCCACATATATACCCAGGAGTAGGATGGCTGGATCATATGGTAGCTCTATTTTTATTTTTTCAAAGAACCTCCATGTAGTTCTGCATAGTGGTTGTACAAATTTACATTCCCACCAGCAGTGTAGGAGCATTCCCTTTTCTCCATGCCTTCTCCAGCATTTATTGTTTTTAGACTTTTTGACGATGGCCATTCTGATGGGGGTGAGGTTTTACCTCATTGTAGTTTTGATTTCCATTTCTCTAATAATTAGCAGCGTTGAGCATCTTTTCATGTGCCTTTTGGCCATCTGTATGTCTTCTTTGGAGAAATGTCTGTTTAATCTTTTGCTCATTTTTTGATTGAGTTGTCTGGTTGTTTGCTTGCTTGTTTGTTTTTGGAAATTGAGCTGCATCAGCTGTTTGTAGATTTTGGAGATTAATCTCTTGTCAGTTGCATCATTTGCAAATATTTTCTCCCATTCAGTGGTTGTCTTTTCATTTTGTTTATGGTTTCTTTTGCTGTGCAAAAGTTTTGAGTTTAATTAGGTCACATTTGTTTTTGGTTTTATTTCCATTACTCTAGGAGATGGATTGAAAAAGATATTGCTGCGATTTATGTCAAAGAGTGTTCTGCCTATGTTTTCTTCCAAGAGTTTTATAGTATCTGTCCTTACACTTGGGTCTTTAATCCATTTTGAGTTTATTTTTGTGCATGGTGTTAAAGGATGTTTTAATTTCATTCTTTTGCATATAGTTGTCCAGTTTTCCCAGCACCATTTGTTGAAGAGACTGTCTTTTCTCCATTTTATATTCTTGCATCCTTTGTCATCGATTAATTGACCTTAGGTGTGTGGGTTTATTTCTGGGCTTTATATCTGGTTTCATTGATCTATATTTCTGTTTTTGTGCCAGTAGCATACCGTTTTGATGACTGCAGCTTTGTAGTATAGTCCAAATTCAGGGAGCCTTATTCTTCCAGCTCCATTTTTCTTTCTCAGGACTGTTTTGGCTGTTAAGAGTCTTCTGTGTTTCCATGCAAATTAAAAATTTTTTTGTTCTAGATCTGTGAAAAAATGCCATTGGTAATTTGATAGGGATTGCACTGAATCTGTACATTGCCTTGGTTATTATAGTCATTTTGAAAATATTGGTTCTTCCAAACCAAGAATATGGTATACCTTTCCATCTGTTTGTGTCATCTTTGATTTCTTTCATCAGTGTCTTATAGTTTTCAGAGTACAGGTCTTTGCCTCCTTAGGTAGGTTTAGTCCTAAGTATTTTATTTGTTTTGATGCGATGGTAAATGGGTTGTTTCTTTAATTTCTCCTCTGATCTTTCATTTTTAGTGTATAGGAATGTAAGAGATTTCTGTGTATTAATTTTGTATCCTGCAACTTTACCAAATTCATTGATGAGCTCTAGTAGTTTTCTGGTAGCATTTTTAGGATTTTCTATGTATAATGTCATCTGCAAACAGTGATGGTTTTACTCCTACTTTTCCAATTTGGATTCCTTTATTTCTTTTTGTTCTCTGCTGTGGCCAGGAGTTCCAAAACTATGTTGAATAAAACTGGTGAGAGTGGACATCTTGTCTTGTTCCTGATCTTAGAGGAAATGCTTTCAGCTTTTCACTGTTGAGAATGATGTTAACTGTGTCTTGTCATATATGACCTTTATTATGTTCCCTCTATTCCCACTATCTGGAGAGTTTCTATAATAAACGGGTATTGAATTTAGTCAAAAGCTTTTTCTGCATCTATTGAGATGATCATAAGGTTTTTATTCTTCAGTTTGTTGATGTGGTGTATCACACTGAATGATTTGCAGATATTTAAAAGTCCTTTCATCCGTGAGATAAATCCCACTTGATCATGGTGAATGATGCTTTTAATGTATTGTCAGATTTCTTTTGCTAGTATCTTGCTGAGAATTTTTGCGTTTATGTTCATTGGTGATATTGGCCTGTAATTTTCCTTTTTTGTGGTATCTTTGTCTGGTCTTAGTATCAGGGTGATGGTGGCCTCGTAGAAAGAGTTTGGGAGTGTTCCTCCCTCTGCTGTATTTTGGAAGAGTTTGAGAAGGATAGGTGTTAACTCGTCTCTAAATATTTGATAGAATTTGCCTGTGAAGCCATGTGGCCCTGGACTTTTGTTTGTTAGAAGGTTTTAAATCACAGGTTCAGTTTCACTACTTGTGACTGGTCTGTTCATATTTTCTATTTCTTCCTGGTTCGGTCTTGGGAGATTGTACCTTTCTAAGAATTTGTCCATTTCTTCTAGGTTGTCCATTTTATTGACATATGGTTGCTTATAGTAGTCTCTTATTATCCTTTGTATTTCTGAAGTCTGTTGTAACTTCTTTTTCATTACTAATTTTATTGATTTGAGCCTCTCCCTTTTTATCTTGATGAGTCTAGCTAGAGGTTTATCAATTTTGTTTATCTTTTCAAAGAACCAGCTTTTAGTTTCATTGATCTTTTCTATTGTTTTCTTTGTCTCTATTTCACTTATTTCTCTCTCTTTATGATTCCTTTTCTTCTACTAACTTTGGGTTTTGTTTGTTCTTCTTTCTCTAGTTGCTTTAGTTGTAAGGTTAGGTTATTCGTTTGAGATTTTTCTTGTTTCCTGAGGTAAGACTGTATTGCTCCAAACTTCCCTCTTAGAACTGCTTTTGCTGTGTCCCATAGGTTTTGGATCATTGTGTTTTTGTTGTCATTTGTCTGTAGGTATTTTTTTATTTCCTCTTTGATTTCTTCAGTGATCCATTGGTTGTTTGGTAATATATTGTTTAGCCTCCACGTGTTTATGATTTTTACGGTTTTTTTTTCTTGTAATTGATTTCTAATGTCATAACATTGTGGTCTGAAAAGAGGCTTGATATGATTTCAGTTTCCTTAAATTTACCAAACCTTGTTTCATGGACCAGCATGTGACGTATCCCAAGAATGTTCCATGTGCACTTGAGAAGATTGTATTCTACTGCTTTGGGATGGAATGTTCTATAAATATCAAATAAGTCCATCTGATCTAATGTGTCATTTAAGGCCTGTGTTTTCTTATTGATTTTCTGTCTGGATGATCTGTCCATTGATGTAAGTGGGGTGTTAAAGTCCCCTACTATTGTTATGTTACTGTCACTTTCTCCACTTATGGCTGTTAACATTTGCCTTATATATTGAGGGCCTCCTATGTTGGGTGCATATATATTTACAACTGTTATATCTTCTTCTCGGATTTATCCCTTGATCATTATGTAGTGTCCTTTTTTGTCTCTTTTAAGTCTTTATTTTAAAGCCTATTTTGTCTGATATGAGTATTGCTACTCCAGTTTTCTTTTGATTTCCATTTGCATGGAATACCTTTTTCCATCCCCTCACTGTCAGTCTGTATGTGTCCCTAGATCTGAAGTGGATCTCTTGTACACAGCGTATATCTGGGTCTTGTTTTTGTATCTATTCAGCCAGTCTGTGTCTTTTGGTTGGAGCATTTAATCCATTTACATTTAAGGTAATTATCAATAAGTATATTCTTATTGCCATTTTGTTAACTGTTTTGGATTTCCTTCTGTGGATTTCTTTTTGTTCCCTTCCTCATTTGTTCTCTTGTGATTTGATGATTATCTTTAGTTTCATGTTTGAATTGCTTTCTTTTGTGTGTGTATCTATTGTAGATTTTTGGTTTGCGATTCCCATGAGGTTTTGATATAGCAGTCTATATATAAACGAGTTGCTGGTCTCTTAATTTCAAATGCATTTCCAGCATCCTGCATCTGTAGTCTCCTCTTCTCATGAATGCTGGTTTTGATACATATTTGTGTGTGGATGACTTCTTACCTTTACTGTATGTTTGCCTTTACCAGTGAGCTTTCACATTCATAATTTTCTTGTTTCTAGTTGTGGCCTTTTCTTTTCTGCCTAGAGAAGTTCCCTTAGTATTTGTTGTAAAGCTGGTCTGGTGGTGCTGAATTCTCTTAGTTTTTACTTATCTGTAAAGCTTTTGATTTAGCCATTGAATCTTTTTTTTTAAGATTTTTTTTTTTGATGTGGACCATTTTTAAAGTCTTTATTGGATTTGTTACAAAATTGCCTCTGCTTTTTGTTTTGGTTTTTTGGCCCCAAGGCATGTGGGATCTTAGCTCCCCGACCAGGGATTGAACCTGCAACCCCTGCATTGGAAGGCAAAGTCTTAACCACTGGACCACCAGGGAAGTCCCTCCCCGTCTAATCTTAATGAGAGCCTTGCTGGGTAGAGTATTCTTGTTTGTAGGTTCTTCCCTTTCATCACTTTAAATATATCATGCCACTCCCTTCTGGCCTGCAGAGTTGCTGCTGAGCAATCAGCTGATAAACTTGTGGGAGCTCCCTTGTGTGTTATTTATTGCTTTTCTCTTGTTACTTTTAATATTTTTTCTTTGTCTTTAGTTTTTGTCATTTTGATTACTCTGTGTCTCGGCATGTTCCTCCTTGGGTTTATCCTGCCAGGGACTCTCCATGCTTCCTGGACTTGGGTGCCTATTTCCTTCCCCATGTTAGAGAAGTTTGCAGCTATTGTCTATTCACATATTTTCTCAGGTCCTTTCTCTCTCTCCTTCTGCTCTGGGACCCCTATAATGTGAACGTTGGTGCATTTAATGTTGTCCCAGAGGTCTCTTAGACTGTCTTCATTTCTTTTCATTCTTTTTTCTTTATTCTGTTCCATGGCAGTGATTTCCACCATTCTTTCTTCCAGGTCACTTATCGGTTTTCTGCCTCCGTTACCCTGCTATTGATTCCTTCTAGTGTATTTTTCATTTCAGTAATTGTATTGTTCATCTCTATTTGTTTGTTTTTTGGTTCTTCTAGGTCTTTGTTAAATATTTCTTGTGTCTTCTTGATCTGTGCTGCCATTCTTTTTCTGAGATCTTGGAACATCTTTACTATCATTTCTCTGAATTCTTTTTTGGGTAGATTGCCTATCTCCTCTTCACTTAGTTGTTCTTCTGGGGTTTTATCTTTTTTCCTTCTGGAAACATATTCCTCTGCTGTCTCATTTTGTCTAACTTTCTATGATTACGGTTTCTGTTCCGCAGGCTGCAGTGTTGTAGTTCTTCTTGCTTCTGCTTTCTGCACCCTGGTGGATGAGGCAGTCTGAGAGGCTTGTGCAGGCTTCCTGGTGGGAGCTACTGGTTCCTGCCCACTGGCAGGTGGAGCTGGATCTTGTCCCTCTGATGGGCAGAGTTTTGTCAGGGATTGTGTTTAGCAGGCAGTTGTGTGGTCAGGAAGACTTTCAGGAGCCTGTCTGCTGATAGGTAAGGCTGTTTTCCCTCCTTGTTTGTTTTTCGGTCTGAGGCATCCCAGCACTGGAGTCTACAGGCTGTTGATTGGGGCCAGGTCTTTGTGAGAAAATGGCCACCTCCAGGAGGGCTTATGCCAATAAGTACTCACCAGAACTGTGGCTGCCAGTGTCTTTGTCCATGCAGTAAGCCACAACTGCCCACACATTTGCAGTAGACCTGCTAATACCAGAAAGTAGGTGTGGCCCAGGCTCTTATGAGGTCACTGCTTTTTTCCTGGGTCCTGGTGTGCACAAAACCTTGTGTGTGCACTCCACAAGTGGAGTTTCTGTTTCCCCCAGTCCTTTGGAATTTCTGTGATAAAACCCTGTTGGCCTTCACAGCCAGATTCTCTGGGGGCTCCTCCTCCCGTTGCCAGACCCCCAGGCTGGGGAGCCTGATGTGGGGCTCAGAACTTTCACTCCTGTGGGAGAACTTCTGTGATATAATTATTTTCCAGTTTGTGGCCCGCCCACCCAGTGGGTATGGGATTTGATTTTTTCACTATTGCACCCCTCCTATCATCTCATTATGGTTTCTTCTTTGTCTTTGGATGTAGGATATCTTTCTTGGTAGGTTCCAGCATTTTTTTGTTGTTGTTGATGGGTGTTCAGCAGTTAGTTGTGATTTTGGTCTTTTCATAAGAAGAGATCAGGACACATCCTTCTATTCTGCCATCTTCTCTCCCAACAAGAACTTTTTTTTTTCTTTTCCTTTGTGCTTCATCTAGCTTCACTTGCTCATAGGGTACCACAGACAGAGGCCTCCACCCAGCACTTCAGACCAGAGTTCCTCTGATCTATGTGTTTGCTTTTATGCCAGTACCATACTGTTTTGATTCCTATAACTTTGTGATATAGTTTGAAATCAGGGCGCATGATGCTTTATTCTTCTTTCTCAAGATTAGTTTGGCTACCAGGGGTCTGCTATGGTTCCACACAAATTTTAGGATTGTTTTTTCTATTTCTGTGAAAAATGCCATTGGAATTTTGATAGAGACTGCACTGAATC
Organism: Balaenoptera ricei; assembly: GCF_028023285.1. Taxonomy (NCBI): domain Eukaryota; kingdom Metazoa; phylum Chordata; class Mammalia; order Artiodactyla; family Balaenopteridae; genus Balaenoptera; species Balaenoptera ricei. The sequence goes on along the minus strand of NC_082654.1, from coordinate 62,894,168 downwards.
TGAAGATTGCTTTAGGTAGTATGGAAATTTTAGCAATATTAATTCTTCCAATCCATGAACATGGAATATCTTTCCATTTATTGGTCTTTTTCAATTTCTTTCATCAATGTCATATTTTTCAGTGTGCAGGTCTTTCACCTCCTTGGTTAAATTTATTCCTAAGTAGTATTTTATTGTTTTTTGTGGCAACTGTAAATGGGATTTTTTTCTTAATTTTTCTTTCTGATAGTTCATTATTAGTGTGAAGAAATGAAACAGATTTTTGTATATTGATTTTGTATACTGCAACTTTACCAAATTCCTTTTATTCTAACAGTTTTTTGGGGGAGTCTTGGGTTTTCTGTATATAATATCATGTCATCTGCAAGTAGTGACAATTTTACTTCTTTTCAGATTTGAATGGCTTTTTTTTTCTCGCTTAATTGTTCTGGCTAGGACTTCCAGTACTACGTTGAATAAAAGTGGTGAGAGTGTGCATCACTATCTTGTTCTGATCTTAGAGATAAAGCTTTCAAGTTTTCAGCATTGAGTATAATGCTAGCTTTGGGCTTGTCACATACGGCTTTTATTTTCCTGAGGTACTTTCCCTCTATACCCAGTTTGTTGAGAATTGTTATCATAAATGGATATTGAAATTTGTCACATGCTTATTCTGCATTCATTGAGATGATCAGATGATATTATCTTTCACTGTGTTAATGTAGTGTGTCACATTGATTTGCAGATGTTGAACCATCTTCGCATCCCTGGAATAAATCCCACTTCATCGTGGAATATGATCCTCTTAATGTTCTGTTGAATTCGGTTTGCTAATATTTTGTGAAGTTTTTACATCTTTGTTCATCAGGGATATTGGCCAGTAATTTTCTTTTCTTGTGGTGTCCTTGTCTGCTTTTGGTATCAGGGTAATGCTGGAATCATAAAATGAGTTTGGAAGTATGCCTTACTCTTCTGTTTTTGAGAAGAGTTTGAGAAGGATTGGAATTGATTGTTCTTTAAATTTTTGATAGAATTCACCAGTGAAGCCACCTGGTCTTGGACTTTTGTTTGGGGGAGATTTTTTTTTTTTTAACATCATTATTGGAGTATAATTGCTTTACAATAGTGTGTTAGTTTCTGCTTTATAACAAAGTGAATCAGTTAGATATATATATATATCCTCATATCTCTTCCCTCTTGCATCTCCCTCCCTCCCACCCTCCCTATCCCACCCCTCTAGGTGGTCACAAAGCACCGAGCTGATCCCTCTGCTATGTGGCTGCTTCCCACTAGCTATCTATTTTACATTTGGTAGTGTATATATGTCCATGCCACTCTCTCACTTTGTCCCAGCTTACCCTTCCCCCTCCCCATATCCTCAAGTCCATTCGCTAGTAGGTCTGCGTCTTTATTCCCATCTTGCCCCTAGGTTCTTCATGACCATTTTTTTTTATTTTTAGATTCCATATATATGTGTTAGCATACGGTATTTGTTTTTCTCTTTCTGACTTACTTCACTCTGTATGACAGACTCTAGGTCCATCCACCTCACTACAAATAACTCAATTTCATTTCTTTTTATGGCTGAGTAATATTCCATTGTATATATGTGCCACATCTTCCTTATCCATTCATCTGTCGATGGACACTTAGGTTGTTTCCATGTCCTGGCTATTGTGAACAGAGCTGCAATGAATATTCTAGTACATGACTCTTTTTGAATTATGGTTTTCTCAGGGTATATGCCCAGTAGTGGGATTGCTGGGTCATATTGTAGTTCTATTTTTAGTTTTTTAAGGAACCTCCATACTGTTCTCCATAGTGGCTGTATCAATTTACATTCCCACTAACAGTGCAACAGGGTCCCCTTTTCTCGACACCCTCTCCAGCATTTATTGTTTGTAGATTTTTTGATGATGGCCATTCTGACCAGTGTGAGAAGATATCTCATTGTAGTTTTGATTTGCATTTCTCTGATGATTAATGATGTTGACCATCCTTTCATGTGTTTGTTGGCAATCTGTATATCTTCTTTGGAGAAATCTCTGTTTACGTCTTCTGCCCATTTTTGGATTGGGTTCTCTGTTTTTTTGATATTGAGCTGCATGAGCTGCTTGTAAATTTTGGAGATTAATCCTTTGTCAGTTGCTTCATTTACAAATATTTTCTCCCATTCTGAGGGTTGTCTTTTTGTCTTCTTTATGGTTTCCTTTGCTGTGCAATAGCTTTGAAGTTGCGTTAGGTCCCATTTGTTTATTTTTGTTTTTATTTCCATTTCTCTAGGAGGTGGGTCAAAAAGGATCTTGCTGTGATTTATGTCATAGAGTGTTCTGCCTATGTTTTCCTCTAAGAGTTTTATAGTGTCTGGCCTTACATTTAGGTCTTTGATCCATTTTGAGTTTATTTTTGTGTATGGTGTTAGGGAGTGTTCTAATTTCATTCTTTTACATGTACCTGTCCAGTTTTCCCAGCACCACTTATTGAAGAGGCTGTCTTTTCTCCATTGTATATTCTTGCCTCCGTTATCAAAGATAAGGTGACCATATGTGCGTGGGTTTATCTCTGGGCTTTCTATCCTGTTCCATTAATCTATATTTCTGTTTTTGTGCCAGTACTATACTGTCTTGATTACTGTAGCTTTGTAGTATAGTCTGAAGTCAGGACGCCTGATTCCTCCAGCTCCATTTCTCTTTCTGAAGATTGCTTTGGCTATTCGGGGTCTTTTGTGTTTCCATACAAATTGTGAAATTTTTTGTTCTAGTTCTGTGAAAAATGCCATTGGTAGTTTGATAGGGATTGCATTGAATCTGTAGATTGCTTTGGATAGTATAGTCATTTTCACAATGTTGATTCTTCCAATCCAGGAACATGGTATATCTCTCCATCTGTTGGTATCATCTTTAATTTCTTTCATCAGTGTCTTATAATTTTCTGCATACAGGTCTTTTGTCTCCTTAGGTAGGTTTATTCCTAGGTATTTTATTCTTTTTGTTGCAATGGTAAATGGGAGTCTTTTCTTAATTTCACTTTCAGATTTTTCTTCATTAGTGTATAGGAATGCAAGAGATTTCTGTGCATTGATTTTGTATCCTGCTACTTTACCAAATTCATTGATTAGCTCTAGTAGTTTTCTGGTAGCATCTTTAGGATTCTCTATGTATAGTATCATGTCATCTGCAAACAGTGACAGGTTTACTTCTTCTTTTCCTATTTGGATTCCTATTATTTCTTTTTCTTCTCTGATTGCTGTGGCTAAAACTTCCAAAACTATGTTGAATAATAGTGGTGAGAGTGGGCAACCTTGTCTTGTTCCTGATCTTAGTGGAAATGGTTTCAGTTTTTCACCATTGAGGACGATGTTGGCTGTGGGTTTGTCATATATGGCCTTTATTATGTTGAGGTAAGTTCCCTCTATGCCTACTTTCTGGAGGGTTTTTATCATAAATGGGTGTTGAATTTTGTCAAAAGCTTTCTCTGCATCTATTCAGATGATCATATGGTTTTTCTCCTTCAGTTCGTTAATATGGTGTATCACATTGATCGATTTGCGTATATTGAAGAATCCTTGCATTCCTGGGATAAACCCCACTTGATCATGGTGTATGATCCTTTTAATGTGCTGTTGGATTCTGTTTGCGAGTATTTTGTTGAGGATTTTTGCATCTATGTTCATCAGTGATATTGGCCTGTAGTTTTCTTTCTTTGTGGCATCTTTGTCTGGTTTTGGTATCAGGATGATGGTGGCCTCATAGAATGAGTTTGGGAGTGTTCCTCCCTCTGTTATATTTTGGAAGAGTTTGAGAAGGATAGGTGTTAGCTCTTCTCTAAATGTTTGATGAAATTCGCCTGTGAAACCATCTGGTCCTGGGCTTTTGTTTGTTGGAAGATTTTTAATCACAGTTTCAATTTCAGTGCTTGTGATTGGTCTGTTCATATTTTCTATTTCTTCCTGGTTCAGTCTTGGAAGGTTGTCTATTTCTAAGCATTTGTCCATTTCTTCCAGGTTGTCCATTTTATTGGCATAGAGTTGCTTGTAGTAATCTCTCATGATCCTTTGTATTTCTTCAGTGTCAGTGGTTACTTCTCCTTTTTCATTTCTAATTCTATTGATTTGAGTCTTCTCCTTTTTTTCTTAATGAGTCTGGCTAATGGTTTATCAATTTTGTTTATCTTCTCAAAGAACCAGCTTTTAGTTTTATTGATCTTTGCTATCGTTCCCTTCATTTCTTTTTCATTTATTTCTGATCTAATATTAATGATTTCTTTCCTTCTGCTAACTTTGGGGTTTTTTTCTTCTTCTTTCTCTAATTGCTTTAGGTGTAAGGTTAGGTTGTTTATTTGAGATGTTTCTTGTTTCTTAAGGTAGGATTGTATTGCTATAAACTTCCCTCTTAGAACTGCTTTTGCTTCATCCCATAGGTTTTGGGTCATCATGTTTTCACTGTCACTTGTTTCTAGGTATTTTTTGATTTCCTCTTGATTTCTTCAGTGACCTCTTGGTTATTAAGTAGTGTATTGTTTAGCCTCCATGTGTTTGTATTTTTTACAGATTTTTTCCTGTAATTGATATCTAGTCTCATAACGTTGTGCTCAGAAAAGATACTTGATACAATTTCAATTTTCTTAAATTTACCAAGGCTTGATTTGTGACCCAAGATATGATCTATCCTGGAGAATGTTCTATGAGCACTTGAGAAGAAAGTGTATTCTGTTGTTTTTGAATGGAATGTCCTATAAATATCAATTCAGTCCATCTTGTTTAATGTATCATTTAAAGCTTGTGTTTCCTTATTTATTTTCATTTTGGATGATCTGTCCATTGGTGAAAGTGGGGTGTTAAAGTCCCCTACTATGCTTGTGTTTCCTTATTTATTTTCATTTTGGATGATCTGTCCATTGGTGAAAGTGGGGTGTTAATGTCCCCTACTATGCTTGTGTTGCTGTTGATTTCCCCTTTTGTGGCTGTTAGTATTTGCCTTATGTATTGAGGTGCTCCTATGTTGGGTGCATAAATATTTACAATTGTTATATCTTCTTCTTTGATTGATCCCTTGATGATTATGTAGTGTCCTCCTTTGTCTCTTGTAATTTTAAAGTCTATTTTGTCTGATATGAGAATTGCTACTCCAGCTTTCTTTTGATTTCCATTTGCATGGAATACCTTTTTCCATCCGCTCACTTTCAGTCTGTATGTGTCCCTAGGTCTGAAGTGGGTCTCTTGTAGACAGCATATATACGGATCTTGTTTTTGTATCCATTCAGCCAGTCTATGTCTTTTGGTTGGAGCATTTAATCCATTTACATTTAAGGTAATTATTGATATGTATGTTCCTATGACCATTTTCTTAATTGTTTTGGGTTTGTTATTGTAGGTCTTTTCCTTCTCTTGTGTTTCCTGCCTAGAGAAGTTCCTTTAGCATTTGTTGTAAAACTGGTTTGGTGGTGCTGAATTCTCTTAGCTTTTGCTTGTCTGTAGAGGTTTTAATTTCTCCATCGAATCTGAATGAGATCCTTGCTGGGTAGAGTAATCTTGGTTGTAGGTTTTTCCCCTTCATCACTTTAAATATGTCCTTCTACTCTCTTCTGGCTTGCAGAGTTTCTCCTGAAAGGTCAGCTGTTGACCTTATGGGGATTCCCTTGTATGTTATTTGTTGTTTTTCCCTTGCTGCTTTTAATATTTTTTCTTTGTATTTAATTTTTGACAGTTTGATTAATATGTGTCTTGGTGCGTTTCTCCTTGGATTTATCCTGTATGGGACTCTCTGTGCTTCCTAGATTGATTAACTACTTCCTTTCCCATATTAGGGAAGTTTCAACTATAATCTCTTCAAATATTTTCTCAGTCCCTTTCTTTTTCTCTTCTTCTTCTGGGACCCCTATAATTTGAATATTGGTGCGTTTAATGTTGTCCCAGAGGTCTCTGAGACTGTCCTCAATTCTTTTCATTCTTTTTCTTTTTTTTTTTTCTTTAGTGATCAAATGATTTAATAGTAACACAGTGCTCATTTACCCTTGTAATTAGATTAGGTTTGATAAGAGTACCCCACAGCTTTTTTTTAAATCAGTCATCAATTTTATACACATCAGTGTATACATGTCAGTCCCAATCACCCAATTCAGCACACCACCATCCCCACCCCACCGCGATTTCCCCCCCTTGGTGTCCATACGTTTGTTCTCTACATCTGTGTCTCAACTTCTGCCCTGCAAACTGGTTCATCTGTACCATTTTTCTAGGTTCCACATACATGCGTTAATATACGATATTTGTTTTTCTCTTTCTGACTTACTTCACTCTGTATGACAGTCTCTAGATTCATCCACGTCTCAACAAATGACTCAATTTCGTTCCCTTTTATGGCTGAGTAATATTCCATTGTATATATGTACCACTTCTTCTTTATCCATTCGTCTGTTGATGGGCATTTAGGTTGCTTCCATGACCTGGCTATTGTAAATAGTGCTGCAGTGAATATTGGGGTGCATGTGTCTTTTTGAATTATGGTTTTCTCTGGGTATATGCCCAGTAGTGGGATTGCTGGATCATATGGTAATTCTATTTTTAGATTTTTAAGGAACCTCCATATTGTTCTCCATAGTGGCTGTATCAATTTACATTCCCACCAACAGTGCAAGAGGGTTCCCTTTTCGCCCCACCCTCTCCAGCATTTGTTGTTTGTAGATTTTCTGATAATGCCCATTCTTACTGGTGTGAGGTGATACCTCATTGTAGTTTTGATTTGCATTTCTCTAATAATTGGTGATGTTGAGCAGCTTTTCATGTGCTTCTTGGCCATCTGTATGTCTTCTTTGGAGAAATGTCTATTTAGGTCTTCTGCGCATTTTTGGATTGGGTTGTTTGTTTCTTTAATATTGAGCTGAATGTGCTCTTTATATATTTTGGAGATTAATCCTTTGTCAGTTGCTTTGTTGGAAAATATTTTCTCCCATTCTGAGGGTTGTCTTTTCGTCTTGTTTATGGTTTCCTTTGCTGTGCAAAAGCTTTGAAGTTTCATTAGGTCCCATTTGTTTATTTTTGTTTTTATTTCCGTTACTCTAGGAGGTGGATCAAAAAAGATCTTACTGGGATTTATGTCAAAGAGTGTTCTTCCTATGTTTTCCTCTAAGAGTTTTATAGTGTCCGGTCTTACATTTAGGTCTCGAATCCATTTTGAGTTTATTTTTGTGCATGGTGTTAGGGAGTGTTCTAATTTCATTCTTTTACATGTAGCTGTCCAGTTTTCCCAGCACCAATTATTGAAGAGACTGTCTTTTCTCCATTGTATATCTTTGCCTCCTTTGTCATAGATTAGTTGACCATAGGTGCATGGGTTTATCTCTGGGCTTTCTATCTTGTTCCATTGATCTGTGTTTCTGTTTTTGTGCCAGTACCATATTGTCTTGATTACTGTAGCTTTGTAGTATAGTCTGAAGTCAGGGAGTCTGATTCCTCCAGCTCCGTTTTTTTCCCTCAAGACTGCTTTGGCTATTCGGGGTCTTCTGTGTCTCCATACAGATTTTAAGATGATTTGTTCTAGTTCCGTAAAAAATGCCATTGGTAATTTGATAGGGATTGCATTGAATCTGTAGATTGCTTTGGGTAGTAGAGTCATTTTCACAGTGTTGATTCTTCCAATCCAAGAACATGGTATATCTCTCCATCTGTTGGTATCACCTTTAATTTCTTTCATCAGTGTCTTATAGTTTTCTGCATACAGGTCTTTTGTCTCCCTAGGTAGGTTTATTCCTAGGTGTTTTATTCTTTTTGTTGCAATGGTAAATGGGAGTGTTTCCATAATTTCTCTTTCAGATTTTTCATCATTAGTGTATAGGAATGCAAGAGATTTCTGTGCATTAATTTTATATCCTGCAACTGTACCAAATTCATTGATTAGCTCTAGTAGTTTTCTGGTGGCATTTTTAGGATTCTCTATGTATAGTATCATGTCATCTGCAAACAGTGACAGTTTTACTTCTTCTTTTCCAATTTGTATTCCTTTTATTTCTTTTTCTTCTCTGATTGCCATGGCTAGGACTTCCAAAACTATGTTGAATAATAGTGGTGAGAGTGGACAGCCTTGTCTCGTTCCTGATCTTAGAGGAAATGCTTTCAGTTTTTCACCGTTGAGAATGATGTTTGTTCTGGGTTTGTCGTATATGGCCTTTATTATATTGAGGTAGGTTCCCTCTATGCCCACTTTCTGGAGAGTTTTTATCATAAATGGGTGTTGAATTTTGTCAAAAGCGTTTTCTGCATCTATTGAGATGATCATATGGTTTTTATCCTTCAATTTGTTAATATGGTGTATTACATTGATTGATTTGCGTATACTGAAGAATCCTTGCATCCCTGGGATAAATCCCACTTGACTGTGGTGTATGATCCTTTTAATGTGTTGTTGGATTTTGTTTGCTAGTATTTTGTTGAGGATTTTTGCATCTATATTCATTAGTGATATTGGTCTGTAATTTTCTTTTTTTGTAGTATCTTTGTCTGGTTTTGGTATCAGGGTGATGGTGGCCTCATAGAATGAGTTTGGGAGTGTCCCTTCCTCCGCAATTTTTGGAAGAGTTTGAGAAGGATAGGTGTTAGCTCTTCTCTACATGTTTGATGAAATTCGCCTGTGAAACCATCTGGTCCTGGGCTTTTGTTTGTTGGAAGATTTTTAATCACAGTTTCAATTTCATTACTTGTGATTGGTCTGTTCATATTTTCTGTTTCTTCCTGGTTCAGTCTTGGAAGGTTATACCTTTCTAAGCATTTGTCCATTTCTTCCAGGTTGTCCATTTTATTGGCATAGAGTTGCTTGTAGTAGTCTCTTAGGATGCTTTGTATTTCTGCGGTGTCTGTTGTAACTTCTCCTTTTTCATTTCTAATTTTATTGATTTGAGTCCTCTCCCTCTTTTTCTTGATGAGTCTGGCTAATGGCTTATCAATTTTGTTTATCTTCTCAAAGAACCAGCTTTTAGTTTTATTGATCTTTGCTATTGTTTTCTTTCTTTCAATTTCATTTATTTCCGCCCTGATCTTTATGATTTCTTTCCTTCTACTAACTTTGGGTTTTGTTTGTCCTTCTTTCTCTAGTTCCTTTAGGTGTAAGGTTAGATTGTTTACTTGAGATTTTTCTTGTTTCTTTAGGTAGGCTTGTATAGCTATAAACTTCCCTCTTAGAACTGCTTTTGCTGCATCCCATAGGTTTTGGATGGTCGTGTTTTTATTGTCATTTGTCTCTAGGTATTTTTTGATTTCCTCTTTGATTTCTTCAGTGATCTCTTGGTTATTTAGTAACGTACTGTTTAGCCTCCATGTGTTTGCACTTTTCACGTTTTTTTCCCTGTAATTCATTTCTAATCTCATAGCGTTGTGGTCAGAAAAGATGCTTAATATGATTTCAATTTTCTTAAATTTACTGAGGCTTGATTTGTGACCCAAGATGTGATCTATCCTGGAGAATGTTCTGTGTGCACTTGAGAAGAAAGTGTAATCTGCTGGTTTTGGATGGAATGTCCTATAAATAGCAATTAAATCTATCTGGTCTATTGTGTCATTTAAAGCTTCTGTTTCCATATTTATTTTCATTTTGGATGATCTGTCTGTTGGTGTAAGTGAGGTGTTAACGTCCCCCACTATTATTGTGGTACTGTCAATTTCCTCTTTTATAGCTGTTAGCAGTTGCCTTATGTATTGAGGTGCTCCTATGTTGCGTGCATATATATTTATATAATTGTTATATCTTCTTCTTGGATTGATCCCTTGATCATTATGTAGTGTCCTTCCTTGTCTCTTGTAACATTCTTTATTTTAAAGTCTATTTTATCTGATATGAGTATAGCTACTCCAGCTTTCTTTTGATTTCCATTTGCATGGAATATCTTTTTCCATCCCCTCACTTTCAGTCTGTATGTGTCCCTAGGTCTGAAGTGGGTCTCTTGTAGACAGCATATATATGGGTCTTGTTTTTGTATCCATTCAGCAAGCCTGTGTCTTTTGGTTGGAACATTTAATCCATTCACGTTTAAGGTAATTATCGATATATATGTTCCTTTGACCATTTTCTTAATTGTTTTGGGTTTGTTTTTGTAGGTCCTTTTCTTCTCTTGTGTTTCCCACTTAGCGAAGTTCCTTTAGCATTTGTTGTAGAGCTGGTTTGGTGGTGCTGAATTCTCTTAGCTTTTGCTTGTCTGTAAAGCTTTTGATTTCTCCATCAAATCTAAATGAGATCCTTGCCGGGTAGAGTAATCTTGGTTGTAGGTTCTTCCCTTTCATCACTTTAAGTATATCATGCCACTCCCTTCTGGCTTGTAGAGTTTCTGCTGAGAAATCAGCTGTTAACCTTATGGGAGTTCCTTTGTATGTTATTTGCCGTTTTTCCCTTGCTGCTTTCAATAATTTTTCTTTGTCCTTAATTTTTGCCAATTTGATTACTATGTGTCTGGCGTGTTTCTCCTTGGGTTTATCCTGTATGGGACTCTCTGCACTTCCTGGACTTGGGTGGCTATTTCCTTTCCCATGTTAGGGAAGTTTTCAACTATAATCTCTTCAAATATTTTCTCTGGTCCTTTCTCTCTCTCTTCTCCTTCTGGGACCCCTATAATGTGAATGTTGTTGGGTTTAATGTTGTCCCAGAGGTCTCTTAGGCTGTCTCCATTTCTTTTCATTCTTTTTTCTTTAGTCTGTTCCGCAGCAGTGAATTCCACCATTCTGTCTTCCAGGTCACTTATCCGTTCTTCTGCCTCAGTTATTCTGCTATTGATTCCTTCTAGTGTAGTTTTCATTTCAGTTATTGTATTGTTCATCTCTGTTTGTTTGTTCTTTAATTCTTCCAGGTCTTTGTTAAACATTTCTTGCATCTTCCCGATCTTTGCCTCCATTCTTATTCTGAGGTCCTGGATCATCTTCACTATCATTATTCTGAATTCTTTTTCTGGAAGGTTGACTATCTCCACTTCATTTAGTTGTTTTTCTGGGGTTTCATCTTGTTCTTTCATCTGGTGTATAGCCCTCTGCCTTTTCATTTTGTCTGTCTTTCTGTGAACGTGGTTTTTGTTCCACAGGCTGCAGGATTGTAGTTTTTCTTGCTTCTGCTGTCTGCCCTCTGGTGGTTGAAGCTATCTAAGAGTCTTGATGGGAGGCTCTGGTGGTGGGTAGAGCTGACTGTTGCTGTGGTGGTCAGAGCTCAGTAAAACTTTAATCCACTTGACTGTTGATGGGTGGGGCTGGGTTCCCTCCCTGTTGGTTGTTTTGCCTGAGGCAACCCAACACTGGAGCCTACCTGGGCTCTTTGGTGGGGCTAATAACAGACTCTGGGAGGGCTCATGCCAAGGAGTACTTCCCAGAACTTCTGCTGCCAGTGTCCTTGTCCCCACGGTGAAACAGAGCCACCCCCCCGCCTCTGCAGGAGACCTTCCAACACTAGCAGGTAGGTCTGGTTCAGTCTCCCCCGGGGTCACTGCTCCTTCCCCTGGGTCCCGATGCACACACTATTTTTTGTGCACCCTCCAAGAGTGGGGTCTCTGTTTCCCCCACTCCTGTCGAAGTCCTGCAATCAATTCCCACTAGGCTTCAAAGTCTGATTCTCTATGAATTCCTCCTCCCGTTGCCAGACCCCCAGGATGGGAAGCCTGACGTGGGGCTCAGAACCTTCACTCCAGTCGGTGGACTTCTGTGGTATAAGTGTTCACCAGTCTGTGAGTGACTACCCACCAGTTATGGGATTTGATTTTACTCTGATTGCGCCCCTCCTACCGTCTTACTGTGGCTTCTCCTTTGTCTTTGGATGTGGGGTATCTTTTTTGGTGAGTTCCAGTGTCTTCCTGTCGATGATTGTCCAGCAGCTAGTTGTGATTCTGGTGCTCTCGCAAGAGGGAGTGAGAGCACGTCCTTCTACTCTGCCATCTTGGTTCCTCTCTCATTCTTTTTCTTTATTCTGCTCTGCAGTAGTTATTTCCACTATTTTATCTTCCAGGTCATTTATCCGTTCTTCTGCCTCAGTTATTCTGCTATTGATCCCTTCTAGAGAATTTTTAATTTCATTTATTGTGTTGTTCATCACTGTTTGTTTGCTCTTTAGTTCTTCTAGCTCCTTGTTAAATGTTTCTTATATTTTCTCCATTCTATTTCCAAGATTTTGGATCATATTTACTATAATTATTCTGAATTTTTTTTCAGGTAGACTGCCTATTTCCTCTTCATTTGTTAGGTCTGGTGGGTTTTTACCTTGCTCCTTCATCTGCTGTGTGTTTCTCTGTCTTCTCATTTTGCTTAACTTACTGTGTTTGGGGTCTCCTTTTTGCAGGCTGCAAGTTCGTAGTTCCCATTGTTTTTGGTGTCTGCCCCCAGTGGCTAAGGTTGGTTCAGTGGGTTTTGTAGGCTTCCTGGTGGAGGGGAATAGTGCCTGTGTTCTGGTGGATGAGGCTGGATCTTGTCTTTCTGGTGGGCAGGTCCACGTCTGGTGATGTGTTTTGGGGTGTCTGGGGCCTTATTATGATTTTAGGCAGCCTCTCTGCTAATGGGTGGGGTGTGTTCCTGTCTTGCTAGTTGTTTGGCATGGGGTGTCCAGCACTGGAGCTTGCTGGTTGTTGAGTGGAGCTGGGTCTTGGTGTTAAGATGGAGATCTCTGGGAGATTTTTGCTGTTTGATATTACGTGGAGCTGGGAGGTCTCTTGTGGACCAATGTCCTGAGCTTGGCTCTGCCACCTCAGAGGTACAGCCCTGACGCCTGGCTGGAGCACCAAGAGCCTGTCATCCACACAGCTCAGAATAAAAGGGAGAAAAGAAAGAAGAAGATAAATTAAATTAAATTAAAAAGTTATTAAAATAAAAAATAGAAAGTAATTATTTAAAAAAATTTTAAGTAATTAAAAAAAAGAAAGAAGAGAGCAATGAAACCAAAAAACAAATCCACCAATGACAACAAGTGCTAAAAACTATACTAAAAACAACAAACAAACAAACAAAAAACGGACAGACTGAACCCTAGGACACATGGTAAAAGCAAAGCTCTACAGACAAAATCACACACAGAAGCATACACATACACACTCACAAACACAGGAAAAGGAGAAACTCTGCAAGCCAGAAGGGAGTGGCAGGATATACTTAAAGTGATGAAGGAGAAGAACCTACAACCAAGATTACTCTACCCAGCAAGGATCTCATTCAAATGTGATGGAGAAATTAAAACCTTTACAGACAAGCAAAAGCTGAGAGAGTTCAGCACTACCAAACCAGCTTTACAACAAATGCTAAAGGAACTTCTCTAGGCAAGAAACACAAGAGAAGGAAAACACCTACAATAACAAACCCAAAACATTTAAGAAAATGGGAATAGGAACATACATATCGATAATTACCTTGAATGTAAATGGATTAAATGCTCCCACCAAAAGACACAGGCTGGCTGAATGGATACAAAAACAAGACCCATATATATGCTGTCTACAAGAGACCCACTTCAGACCTAGAGACACATACAGACTGAAAGTGAGGGGATGGAAAAAGATATTCCATGCAAATGGAAATCAAAAGAAAGCTGGAGTAGCAATTCTCATATCAGACAAAATAGACTTTAAAATAAAGACTATTACAAGAGACAAAGAAGGACACTATATAATGATCAAGGGATCGATCCAAGAGGAAGGTATAACAATTGTAAATATTTATGCACCCAACATAGGAGCACCTCAATACATAAGGCAAGTACTAACAGCCATAAAAGGGGAAATCGACAGCAACACAATCATAGTAGGGGACTTTAACACCCCACTTTCACCAATGGACAGATCATCCAAAATGAAAATAAATAAGGAAACACAAGCTTTAAATGATACATTAAACAAGATGGACTGAATTGATATTTATAGGACATTCCACCCAAAAACAACAGAATACACATTTTTCTCAAGTGCTCATGGAACATTCTCCAGGATAGATCATATCTTGGGTCACAAATCAAACCTTGGTAAATTTAAGAAAATTGAAATCGTATCAAGTATCTTTTCCGACCACAACGCTATGAGACTAGATATCAATTACAGGAAAAGATCTGTAAAAAATACAAACACATGGAGGCTACACAATACATTACTTAATAATGAAGTGATTACTGAAGAAATCAAAGGGGAAATCAAAAAATACCTAGAAATAAATGACAATGGAGATACGACGACCCAAAACCTATGGGACGCAGCAAAAGCAGTGCTAAGAGGGAAGTTTATAGCAATACAAGCCTACCTCAAGAAACAGGAAACATCTCGAATAAACAACCTAACCTTGCACCTAAAGCAATTAGAGAAAGAAGAACAAAAAAACCCCAAAGCCAGCAGAAGGAAAGAAATTATAAAGATCAGGTCAGAAATAAATGAAAAAGAAATGAAGGAAACAATAGCAAAAATCAATGAAACTAAAAGCTGGTTCTTTGAGAAGATAAACAAAATTGATAAACCATTAGCCAGACTCATCAAGAGAAAAAGGGAGAAGACTCAGATCAATAGAATTAGAAATGAAAAAGGAGAAATAACCACTGACACAGCAGAAATACAAAAGATCATGAGAGATTACTACAAGCAACTCTATGCCAATAAAATGGACAACCTGGAAGAAATGGACAGATTCTTAGAAATGCACAATCTGCCGAGACTGAACCAGGAAGAAATAGAAAATATGAACAGACCAATCACAAGCACTGAAATTGAAACTGTGATTAAAAACCTTCCAACAAACAAAAGCCCAGGACCAGATGGCTTCACAGGTGAATTCTATCAAACATTTAGAGAAGAGCTAACACCTATCCTTCTCAAACTCTTCCAAAATATTGCAGAGGGAGGAACACTCCCAAACTCATTCTACGAGGCCACCATCACCCTGATACCAAAACCAGACAAAGATGCCACAAAGAAAGAAAACTACAGGCCAATATCACTGATGAACATAGATGCAAAAATCCTCAACAAAATACTCGCAAACAGAATCCAACAGCACATTAAAAGGATCATACACCATGATCAAGTGGGGTTTATCCCAGGAATGCAAGGATTCTTCAATATACGCAAATCAATCAATGTGATACACCATATTAACGAACTGAAGGAGAAAAACCATATGATCATCTCAATAGATGCAGAGAAAGCTTTCGACAAAATTCAACACCCATTTATGATAAAAGCCCTGCAGAAAGTAGGCATAGAGGGAACTTACCTCAACATAATAAAGGCCATATATGACAAACCCACAGCCAACATTGTCCTCAATGGTGAAAAACTGAAACCATTTCCACTAAGATCAGGAACAAGACAAGGTTGCCCACTCTCACCACTATTATTCAACATAGTTTTGGAAGTGTTAGCCACAGCAATCAGAGAAGACAAAGAAATAAAAGGAATCCAAATCGGAAAAGAAGAAGTAAAGCTGTCACTATTTGCAGATGACATGATACTATACATAGAGAATCCTAAAGAGGCTACCAGAAAACTCCTAGAGCTAATCAATGAATTTGGTAAAGTAGCAGGATACAAAATTAATGCACAGAAATCGCTTGCATTTCTATACACTAATGACGAAAAATCTGAAAGTGAAATTAAGAAAACACTCCCGTTTACCATTGCAACAAAAAGAATAAGATATCTAGGAATAAACCTACCTAAGGAGACAAAAGACCTGTATGCAGAAAATTATAAGACACTGATGAAAGAAATTAAAGATGATACAAATAGATGGAGAGATATACCATGTTCCTGGATTGGAAGAATCAACATTGTGAAAATGACTCTACTACCCAAAGCAATCTACAGATTCAATGCAATCCCTATCAAACTACCACTGGCATTTTTCACAGAACTAGAACAAAAAATTTCACAATTTGTATGGAAACACAAAAGACCCCGAATAGCCCAAGCAATCTTGAGAACGAAAAATGGAGCTGGGGGAATCAGGCTCCCTGACTTCAGACTATACTACAAAGCTTCAGTAATCAAGACAGTTTGGTACTGGCACAAAAACAGAAATATTGATCAATGGAACAGGATAGAAAGCCCAGAGATAAACCCACACACATATGGTCACCTTATCTTTGATAAAGGAGGCAAGCATATACAGTGGAGAAAAGACAGCCTCTTCAATAAGTGGTGCTGGGAAAACTGGACAGGTACATGTAAAAGTATGAAATTAGAACACTCCCTGACACCATGCACAAAAATAAACTCCAAATGGATTAAAGACCTAAGTGTAAGGCCAGACACTATCAAACTCTTAGAGGAAAACATAGGCAGAACACTCTATGACATACATCGCAGCAAGATCCTTTTTGACCCAGCTCCCAGAGAAATGGAAATAAGAACACAAATAAACAAATGGGACCTAATGAAACTTAAAAGCTTTTGCACAGCAAAGGAAACCATAAACAAGACCAAAAGACAACCCTTAGAATGGGAGAAAATATTTGCAAATGAAGCAACTGACAAAGGATTAATCTCCAAGATTTACAAGCAGCTCATGCAGCTCAATAACAAAAAAACGAACAACCCAATCCAAAAATGGGCAGAAGACCTAAATAGACATTTCTCCAAAGAAGATATACAGATGGCCTACAGACACATGAAAGAATGCTCAACATCATTAATCATTAGAGAAATGCAAATCAAAACTACAATGAGATATCATCTCACACCGGTCAGAATGGCCATCATCAAAAAATCTACAAACAATAAATGCTGGAGAGGATGTGGAGGAAAGGGAACACTCTTGCACTGTTGGTGGGAATGTAAATTGATACAGCCACTATGGAGAACAGTATGGAGGTTCCTTAAAAAACTAAAAATAGAACTACAATATGACCCAGCAATCCCACTACTGGGCATATACCCTGAGAAAACCATAGGTCAAAAAGTGTCATGTACCACAATGTTCATTGCAGCTCTATTTACAATAGCCAGGACCTGGAAGCAACCTAAATGTCCATTGACAGATGAATGGATAAAGAAGATGTGGCACATATATACAATGGAATATTACTCAGCCATAAAAAGAAATGAAATGGAGGTATTTGTAATGAGGTGGATGGAGTTAGAGTCTGTCATACAGAGTGAAGTAAGTCAGAAAGAGAAAAACAAATACAGTATGCTAACACATATATACGGAATCTAAGGAAAAAAAAAAAAAAAAAAAGGCCATGAAGAACCTAGTGGCAAGACGGGAATAAAGACACAGACCTACTAGAGAATGGACTTGAGGATATGGGGAGGGGGTGGGGTGAGATGTGACAGGGTAAGAGATTGTCATGGACATATATACACTACCAAATGTAAAATAGATAGCTAGTGGGAAGCAGCCGCATAGCACAGGGAGATCAGCTCGGTGCTTTGTGACCACCTAGAGGGGTGGGATGGGGAGGGTGGGAGGGAGGGAGATGCAAGAGGGAAGAGAAATGGGAACATATTGTATATGTATAACTGATTCACTTTGTTATAAAGCAGAAGCTAACACACTATTGTAAGGCAATTATACTTCAATAAAGATGTTTAAAAAAAAAAAAAACACAGGAAAAGGGAAATATATATATATATATATATATATATATATATATATATATATATCGTTTCTCCCAAAGTCCACCTCCTCAATTTGGGATGATTCGTTGTCTATTCAGGTATTCCACATATGCAGGGTACATCAAGTTGATTGTGGAGATTTAATCTGCTGCTTCTGAGGCTGCTGGGAGAGATTTCCCTTTCTCTTCTTTGTTCACACAGCTCCTGGGGTTCAGCTTTGGATTTGGCCCTGCCTCTGCGTGTAGGTCGCCTGAGGGCGTCTGTTCTTAGCCCCGACAGGATGGGGTTAAAGGAGCAGCTGATTTGGGGGCTCTCGCTCACCCAGGCCGGGGTGAGGGGGGGTACGGATGCGGGGCGAGCCTGCGGCAGTAGAGGCCAGCGTGACGTTGCACCAGCCTGAGGTGCGCCGTGTGTTCTCCTGGGGAAGTTGTCCCTGGATCCCGGGACCCTGGCAGTGGCCAGCTGCACAGGCTCCAGGAGGGGAGGTGTGGAGAGTGACCTGTGCTTGCACACAGGCTTCTTGGTGGCGGCAGCAGCAGCCTTAGCGTCTCATGCCCGTCTCTGGGGGCCGCGCTGATAGCCGCGGCTCGTGCCCGTCTCTGGAGCTCCTTTAAGCGGCTCTCTTAATCCCCTCCCTTCGCGCACCAGGAAACAAAGAGGCAAGAAAAAGTCTCTTGCTTCTTCAGCAGCTCCAGACTTTTTCCCGGACTCCCTACCGGCTAGCTGTGGCGCTCTCGCCCCTTCTGGCTGAGTTCACGCCGCCAACCCCAGTCCTCTCCCTGCGATCCAACCGAAGCCCGAGCCTCAGCTCCCAGCCCCCGCCCGCCCCGCCGGGTGAGCAGACGAGCCTCTCGGGCTGGTGAGTGCTGGTCGGCACCGGTCCTCTGTGCGGGAATCTCTCCGCTTTGCCCTCCGCACCCCTGTTGCTGCGCTCTCCTCCATGGCTCCAAAGCCTACCCCCTCCGCCACCCACAGTCTCTGCCCGCGAAGGGGCTTCCTAGTGTGTGGCAACCTTTCGTCCTTCACAGCTCCCCGCCATGGGAGCAGGTCCCGTCCCTATTCTTTTGTCTCTGTTTTTTCTTTTTTCTTTTGCCCTACCCAGGTACGTGGGGAGTTTCTTGCCTTTTGGGAGACCTGAGGTCTTCTCCCAGCGTTCAGTAGGTGTTCTGTAGGAGTTGTTCCACATGTAGATGTATTTCTGATGTATTTGTGGGGAGGAAGGTGATCTCCACGTCTTACTCTTCTGCTGTCTTGAAGCTAATCCTGGGGGAGATTTTTGATTACTGGTTCAATCTCCTTACTAGTAATCAGTGTGTTCAGATTTTATATTTCTTCATGATTCAGTCTTGGCAGGTTGTATGTTTTGAGGAATTTATTCATTTTGTCTAGATTGTTCAATTTGTTGGCATATAATTTTTCTTAGTAGTCACTAATGATCCTTTGTATGTCTGTGGTATCAGTTTTAAGAATTTCTGACCATCACAGTTCTTCAACATCTAAATGTCTCCAGTAGGCAGAAACTCTTGTTCACAGCAAGAAAAGGGTCATTCTGGCTGTCTCCTCTTTGATTAAATCAACACACTCCTGCCCTTTCGGTACCTGACCACCACTCCACCTCTCATGTGGTACTGATTCCTGCCCACCACATCCTGCCCCACCTCCTGTTAAACATAGCTGTTCTTCTTATTTAGGGAAAATGAAAGAGAAGGCAGATTTCAGGCTTCATTAATTTCTCTCTGTTTATCACCTTGGACAAGGACAGGCTGGTAAATGCAGGCCCTTATCTGCAAGCTGCTTGAAACCAAGGTGTCCTTTCCCTTCCTCCTTCCTGCCTGACATAGGTTCTCTCTGGACAAGGACACGGGACTCATCATGCTGATTGCCAGACTAGACTATGAGCTCATCCAGCGCTTCACCTTGACAGTCATCGCCCGGGACGGGGGTGGTGAGGAAACCACAGGCCGGGTCAGGATCAACGTGTTGGACGTCAACGACAACGTGCCCACCTTCCAGAAGGACACCTATGTGGGTGCCCTGAGAGAGAATGAGCCTTCCGTCACACAGCTGGTGCGGCTCCGGGTAAGATGGCGGGGTGCCCTTTGATCTGTCTGTTTACCTTGTCCTCCTCTCTCTGGTTTCCCCTTGCCCGCCTGCTCAGGAAGCCACTGCAAGAAGTACTAACTGCCCATCCACAAAGAATTCTGCTCAGATAGGGGGTCACATTCTTTTTTTTTTTAATTTTTATTTTTTAATCAATCATCAATTTTATACACATCAGTGTATACATGTCAATCCCAATCGCCCAATTCAGCACACCACCATCCCCACCCCACCACGGTTTTGGGGGTCACATTCTTGATCTGTATCAGGCCACCTCTGAGCGGCACTTCATGTCCCTGGTTACTGAGTGAGGCTAGTGTCTGTCTCAGCTTAAATTTTAGGTCTCCATTCACCCCCCCATCTCCCTTGGTGAGTTCTGAGCAGTTCCCTGTGTAAGGCCCCCCATCCAAGCCCTTTAATGACTGCTTAGAATCAGGTACTGCTGCAGCTGGAAGGCACCAGAAACCATGGGCACAACCCAGTTCTTGGAAGGGGAAGCAGGAGAGGAGCGGCAGATGCCATGAATTAGTAGAGGAGGAACCAGCACTAGACCTTGGAATTCTGTGCTCCAAGCATCCTCCTGCAATGAGTCCCCACCACATGCTGGTGACCTCTGACCAGAAACTTCTTAATGTCCTTGTGCCCCTTCCCCACTCTGCCGACCCAGAATGACAGGACCCAGAGCCTCCATTTAGAACTTATTTCTGAAGGAGGCAGGGATGAAGGCAAGGTGGAGGAGGTGGGCATGGGGGATACACAGAAGACAGGACCACGTGCCCTCCTAACGTAGCCATGGCTCCCTGGTGGACCCTGCCCTCCCTCCCCGCCCATCTCCTCTTACATGCAGAGTGGAGGGAGGCCCCTGGAGGCTCTCTAGGGTCAAAGACATCTGGAAAGAGCTAATTAATGCAGCCACCCCAGAGACAGTCAAGAGAAAGGAGGATCCCTGACCCAATTCCAAGTGCCTTCTTCCCTCCTTGCATTCATGCAACATGCATTTATTAGATTACCTACTGTGTTCCAAACACTGTGCTGGATTCTAGGTATCAGCTTCAGTCAGGAAGCAAAGTTCCTGCTTCCATGGAGCTGACAGGCAGGCAGAACGAGGAAGGCAGAAATTAAACAAGAAGTTACAATCGGGAGAGGGGACGAATGGCGTGCCCAGCACAGGGCCCTAACCCAGTACAGAGGTCAGGGAAGGCCTCTGTGCATGAGATGTTCCAGCTGGTACTGAGGGTCTAGGAGATGGCTGTGCCAGGTATGGTGGTGACCCTTTTCATCCTCTGGGTAAGGCTTGGCCTTCCTCTATTCCCCCAGGCCTTCAGCCTGCCCTCTAGATTCCCCAGGATACCTCCACACCCCAACATGAGGTGTGTCTGCTGGGAGCCAGAACGTAGCCTCCAGCTGAGGGACAGGGAGGGCCTGGATCACCCAGAAAAGGGGGCTCAGAGAGGGGCCAGCCCTCCCCTCCCACCTGCCCCCTTCTGGCCCCAGGGTCACTGAAAGCTCAAGCGCCCTGTCCGCCCTCTTCCTTCCAGGCAACGGATGAAGACTCTCCTCCCAACAACAAGATCACCTACAGCATAGTCAATGCCTCCGCCTTTGGCAGCTACTTCGACATCAGCGTGTATGAGGGCTATGGAGGTACGCGTGGGGCAGGACTGAGGGCCCAGCCTGGGGAGGAGGGTTGGCAGGTGGGAGCAGGGTTGCACATCACACCTGTCTCAGAGGGAGCCCTTCTGTCTCCCAGACACCCTGGACCACTTGGGAAGCTGCCCCACAGCTCCTGTCGTCTGGAGCAGCACGTGGTATGGGGTCACCATTTCATAGGCTCAAGATCTGTGTCTCAGTTCAGCCAGATCTTTCTTTGAGTCTTAGGCCTGTGGCCAGTCAGGCATCTGAAGTTACCACAGTGTGTGGGGTCCCTATTAAGAAAGGCTACCTGG
Source organism: Balaenoptera ricei (assembly GCF_028023285.1). Classification (NCBI taxonomy): domain Eukaryota; kingdom Metazoa; phylum Chordata; class Mammalia; order Artiodactyla; family Balaenopteridae; genus Balaenoptera; species Balaenoptera ricei. Next base: position 62,872,599 of record NC_082654.1, on the reverse strand, counting down.
CCAGATCTGTGGTGGGGGAATGAGGGGGAGGGGAGCCAGGGAGAGGCTTGTTAGCCAAGTTTCCCCATCCTTTGGGCATGCTGTGGCCACTTCCCAGATCTTCTGGGCTATGGCCTTTCCCTGCTTGGCCAGGCACAGTTCCATACTCTGGACCTTGCCCTGCCTGCCACACTGTGAGTCCAGGAAGGGAATAGCAGCAACAACCTCAAGCTTCAAGATCCCAAGAGACCACCTGGTTTTTTTGTTGAAGCAGCTGGGGCCCAGAGACAGGGGGTGACTTGCCCAAAGCTACACAGCAAAGCTGTCCAGGGAGGCCCTGTGATCTGGCTCTTGGTGGCTTTTCAGCACCTGCCTCCCCACCAGAATCCAACCTCTTTGAACCCCTTGACACTCTCTCCCCTTACAGGGGTCACTTCCATGTCTTTGAAGACTCTGTTCCTTCTGCTGGGAAAGCCCTTCCTCCCTGTCCCTTTGCCCTGCTTCCCTTTAACCTCTGGCTAGCTTTAGGGCTCATTTGGACATCCTCTCCTCTGCGAAGCCTCCCTAATGCTTGAGGGCGGTCTAGGTGTCCCCAAGGCAGAGCAGATGTGCACCGGATGACTCTGAGTGCAGTGCTCACTCCTCCTCCCACCCCACATTTGCGTCAGAGAAATGCTCTTGGAGAAGCTGCAGTCCTGGCTCTGGATGCTACAGCCCGATGGCCTCTGTAAAATCTGTGTCCCCCCTTTTAAAAACTTTACAGTCCCATGCCTCTGCCCACCCTCACACCTCAGCACCTGCTCAGCTAGAGGAACCCTCCTTGGGTTTTATATTACTAAAGCAACAACTTTGTTTCTGTTTTCCAAATAGAAAGTGGCAGTTTAATATTGTGGTAATGGCTTTGCAGACCACCCATGCCCCCCACTCCCAAGCCAATACATCTTCCCTCCCAAATTGAGAATCAGTGGCTGAGCATGAAAGATACTCCTGGTGAGAGTCCAGGCATGTGCAATGTGCCTTTGGGGAAGACACTGAACCTCTCTGAGCCTGGTTTCCTCATCTGTAAAGTGGGGCTTACGTTACCACCAAAATAGTTACCACCTGCTGGACTCAACACTGTGCCTGGCACATATCAGGCAGTCAGTAAACCTAAGTCAGGACCATAGGGCTCCAGGAGTTCAGAGGCAGGAGGGGAAAACAAGGCAGAGCTGGCTCAGGCTGAGTCAGGCACACCCTTTCTGCCCAAAGGGGAGCCGTGCCTGGATGGACATGTAAAGTCTGCTCACAGAGGGCCTGGGTCCCTATCCTGTCATTTCAGTGATCAGCGTGAGCCGCCCCCTGGATTATGAACAGATACCCAACGGGCTGATTTATCTGACGGTCATGGCCAAGGATGCTGGCAACCCGCCTCTGAACAGCACTGTGCCTGTCACCATCGAGGTGTTTGTAAGTACCCAGGGGTGCACTGGCCTTGCCCTTCCAGGATATGGGGTGGTGAGTGCTTCCCAGAGTACTGGGGCCCTGCCAGAACCCGCTGTCCCCACAGCTCAGAGAGAAACTCAGCAGACTGTCCCAAAGGCTGTCCCCTAGCAAACTGCCTCGCAGCTCAGCCATGGAAGGCACAGGGCCCTGGGACCCAAGAAGAGCCCGGTGGTCCTGCTCTAACTTCATTCAGGGACCTCAGGACACCCTCTGAGGGGGAACAGGAGCTGGGGCTCAAGCAGTGAGGAAATGTCATAGATTCCTTCATTTATAGCCATATTCCGTGAAGTTCAAGGGAATTCCTGGAAGGTCATCTTCTCTGTCTCTCTCTCTCTGGTCCCCTCTTTCTTCTTCACTTCCTTTTTCCATTCCTGTGAAGATCTAAAAGAGCCTGAAACCAAACCACAGCTTGTCTGACATGAATATCAAGCACACCTTAGTGCTTTCCGTGTCTGAAATTATGTCGCTGAATCTATCTCCACACTGGTTCATTGACCCCATGCAGCTCCCCGAGCAATCCCGGGGATACAGATCATGGTCTGACAGCAGCCCAGTGGGCCTTCCCCGCCGCCCTGCAAGACAGCCACCCGCATCTCATAAAGGCTGCTGCCTGCAGAGAGGGTGAACACGTGTTGATGGAAGAGTTAGTGCATTACTGGCTCCAGAAGGATTCGATCAGATTGCCAGGTTAGGAGATACTCTGCGATTTGACACACACTCAGCAAAATCTTGCCCAGAGCAGGTTGCTGGATGACCTTCCTGTCCCAGCTGGCTTCGCCAACAGCCTCTGGTGCTGCCTTACTTCTGGCTTTAATGAGTCTCATCCTTTCAACCCAAGTCCAAGGCTCCAGGGCCAGCTCTGGGCAGGGGACCCCACTTGCTTATGGAATAGGACAGGGCAGTGATGGAAGAGTCAAGGGTGATTCCTGCGGGGAGCCCTGCAGCTTGGGCATGTGGGAGCAGCATTTCAGGGTAGGAGAGGACGGAAGGTCTCTGCAGAACCAGGTCCAGTAATGGAAAGTCACAGAGTCTGGGACCCTAGATCTGGCACTTCAGGCTCCAGGGAGTGGCCAGGAGGAGATCCACAGAAGCCCAAACGCATGCCTGCCTTTAACCTGCAACCTCCCACCTTGAAATGCCGAGGGTGATGGCAGAGAAGCAGAGTACGCTCCCTGCTAATCCTGGACGAGTCCTGGTATTCGTCCCCACATGGCCCCAACCCTGACCACAGCCCCCAAACCCCCCCTAATCCTGGCCACACTTATAACCCTGACCAACGCCCCACCCCCATCACTTTCAACCAGAATCCTGCTCTACTCAAGCAAGCAGTGAATTCCTCCTGTGTGCGCGGTGCAGTAGAAGGTCCTGGGGGGATATGAAGGTGACTATGAATCCTGCTCCCCCCGCAAAGGGACACTGTGAATAGAGGGTGGAGCACAGCTTGGGAGGCGTATGGCTTCAAAACCCAGCTCTGCCACCCTCTAGCCATGTGACCTGAGCCTTGTTCTCTTGTCCTCTCTGAGCCTCAGTTTCCTGATCTACAGAATGGGGACACTGATGGTACTGCCTCATGATACTGTAAAGATTAAATGAGATCCTGCAGGTGGTACCTGGCCCCGGTAAGGTGGGCCGTCAGTACAGCTGATAAGACAGATGTGCGTACCAGCAGCAGCATCCGTGCGCCAGGCTCTCTGGTGCAAGGGGAATTCCAGAGAACTCAGCTGGGCAGAGAAGGACCCTCTCTAGGCTTTAGGGAAATGGAAATGAAAGAGGATGAGAGTAGGGGAGGTTTGGGGAAATGAGTTGAGGTGTTCCACGCCACCCAGGGATGGGCAGGCAGAATTGACCAAATGGAAATTAAAACGCCTCTAGCTCCATAGTGTGTCAACTGCTTTCACGTTTCACAGTCTCTCTCAATCCCATTCAGCAAATGAGGCTCAGGGAGGGAACATAGGTGGTACAAGGTCACCAGTGCCTTCCTCACTTTCTGGCTAGTAAGTGGCATTTGAATTTACTTCCAATCCTAATAAGCTAGGATTTGAATCCTGACCTGTCTGACTCCTAGGTTCACGTTCTTTCCACCACAGCCCTAGGCTTGGAGGTTTGGATGCTTGGATATCCCAATCTTCATGTGACTGAGACCAGTGTGCCTCAAAGTTCACATGGATTCCCTGGGCATCTTCTTTAAATGCAAATTCTTATTTAGTGCATCTGGGGAAAGAGCTGAAGCTCTGCATTTCTAACATGCTCCCAGGAGACGTTGATGCTTCTGGTCAGGGGACCACACTTTGAGTAGCAAGGCCTTCAAAGTTCCGGCCTCATGGTATCTTGAAACCCAGGGACTGCCCCAAATCCCAGCCCAAGTCCCAACCTGTGGTCACTTAAGGAAGGGACCTGGGGAGGGCCTCTTTCTCTTTTTGCCTCAACCCCTCACATGTAGCCAGAGCAGGAAGTGGATGGCCCAGGGACAGAACTAACCTTTTATCCGCTGTGAATAAAAGAGTTACCAGCAGCCTCAGCCTCAGCCTCCCTCCCTGATACCGGGGAGCGGGGGCTCCATGTCCAGAGGCAGGTGGGAGCAGGAGTCCACCTCGCTCCCCTCTCAGCAAGCCAGCATGTGCCCTGGCCTGGAGCCACCTCAGCCCCACGGAAGGGGCGCCGTTTTCAGATTTCCTCGAAGCTGTCATGCGGGTCAGCAGGAACCCTGCACTTCCCTTCCAGGTCTGCCCTTGCCCGTGGCAGCAGGGCGGATCTGGCAACAAAGACAGGTGCCACCTTGACTGTGAGTGAACATCACCTCTTGAGCAGAGTTTTGGGATGGTGTAGTCACTTGTGTCTAAGGACCACACTTGAAAAGGTCACTGCCTCCGGGTTGGTTTTGCACGTGGGTGATTTTTAAGTAGCTGTCACTTGGCTGAGCTGCCTCCTCCCTCCACCAAACGGATCTTCTCTCAACTGAAAAAAAAAGAAAAGAAAAAGCCCCAGCAGAGATGAAGGAGGTGACGGCAGCACTTACTGCACAGGTTGGGGCGGGGGGGTGCAGATCGAGGCAACAGGGCTATGGAAGGAGGGTGTGGGCCAGCAGAGCCAGGTGATTCCTTCTCATCCACTGCTTGTTGGTTTTTAATAAAGAAGTCAAACTCAGTTTGTAGATTTCCCATTAGGGGACAATAAGCTTTTGTAGAGGGAGCCACTGAATTAGAACTAATAGTGAACGCAGCGCCAGGATCCAGGGAAATATCACCGCTAATAAGTTTCTGCCTCACGCTCTGTCACTGACATTCTCCGCGCCGCTCCGTGCAGCCAAGCAGAAGGCTTAAATGTATACGTGTATGAGGCACGCGTGCCCACACCGGGGATGCCCAGGCGCGCTGCCGGGGCATCAGACACGGGGTGGGGCCTCTCACTGCCAGTTCTCGGGGGCTGGAGGGAGGGGCAGGTCAGCGGGAACCAGTGTTTGGTCCAGAGCCAGGGGCCAGATTGGGGAAGAAGAGCTTTCCTCCACCCACAGTCCCGGCACGATGGGATTCTCTAAAGTCCCACGGGGTGGAGAGCCAGATACCGGGCCACCTCCTTCTCCTTTAAATTTTGTTTAAATTCATTTTACGGAAGTATAGTTGATTTACAAGGTTGTGTTCAGGCCGCCTCCTTCTTCATATGTGCTCAGCCAGGAGTGACTCGCTACGGGAGCTTTCCTCTCAGAGGGCCCCCAGCGCTTGGGGGAGGGAGGCCCTGGGAGCCTGCATGGCTGAGAACTGAGGCCTACAGACTCCCCCGGGGGCTGCGACCCAGTCTGACCTCTGAGCTCCGTGCTGGGCTTTTGGGGAAAGGGGAGGAGGTGCTGAGTCAGGTGGGCCAGCGAGGCTTCCTCCGGGAGAGGAGCAGGGAGGAACTCTTGCGGAGTGACTGCAAAAACAGTTGGCGAGGGTGAGGGAGTCTTAAAGGGTAGGAGAGTCTCCCGATTGTGGAGGAGCTGCAGGAGCAGGCGGAGGCTGCATCCCGGGCCCACCCTGCTGGCTCAGCCCGTGGGCCCAGCAGCATCCCCTGGCCACTGGTGAGGGCTGGGCCAGAGGAGGGACTGCTCTAGAGCCGCAGCTGGTGGTGGCGGGCCGGGTTTGCCCAGGCGGGTGGAGGACCTGCTGTTCTTGTGTGTGTGCAGAAGGGTCTAGAATTCAGGCTCTGGGAGCCACCTGCCCCTGCCTGCCACTGCATACTTCAGGATTCAGGTACTCCTTTCTCCCTTCGTTTCTAGAAGGCAGAATGTTGATACGAGGGTTCCTAGAACCTTCCACTGCCGCCTTGGCAGAGCTGGATGGGAAGGTCTGGGTGTGGGTGCGAGAACTGGAGGGAGCTCGGAGCTCAGCCGGGAGACCGGCAGGGAGAGCCAGGGGAGCTGGGGGTCCCGGGCAGTCCCAGCCGCTGCCTTCATTCTCCATCTCTCTGGCCATCACTGTCCCTTCCTGACCCCACATGTTTCCCCAAGGCCTATCCTGCCACCTTGAACTGTAGCCCAGCTAGGGGGCCACCTGGCCACCCTGTGACACCCCACCTGGCTCTGGTTATACATTGAAGCCAGAGCTCCTCGGTGCCAGCCTGCGATGCTGAGCAGCCCCGAATGCCTCCCTGGCTCCTGCAACGTGTCTCTCTTCTGTTCCAGGATGAGAATGACAACCCTCCCACCTTCAGCAAGCCTGCCTACTTCGTATCCGTGGTGGAGAACATCATGGCAGGTACGGCCTGGGCTGGGGAGGCACGAAGGCGGGAGGCCAGCAGGCATGGCGCCGACGGCATGAAAACCTGACCTTGCACACGAACGCCAGAGGCCCGTGCCTTCCCTGTGTTTCCCATGACAAGTGGAACCTCTGGAGATGTCCAGTTGTCTGCCAGCCCACAGTTCTTTACAGAGCACCTACTGTGTGCAGGTGCTCGGCTAGGCACTTGGTCCCTGCTCCCCTGCAGCTAGTTTTCCTGCAGGGAAGAGAATAATGACCAATGATTAATTCAGCAACCTTGGTTAAAGAAGAGTATGCAGATAGTTCTGAGTTTACGGGGCTGTGAGGCCGGTCCCAGGGCCCATAATGGCCGAAGGGGTCACCTTGGAGGATGGCATGTGTTCCTAGGTGAGGACGAGAATGGGAGGCTCCTCCCTGGGCTGTCTCAAGTGCCAGGGCCCAGCTTGCAGACCCAGGGCCACCAGCTCCACAGTCAGGTTCCAGGGGACCTGCTGTGTCCTCAGGGCAGGCCGGAAGCTTCACCCTTACACCCAGAGTGGACGTTCTGTGGGGGAAACTCTCATATCAGGAATTGCTGCAGCAGCTGGAGGAATCAGGGACGGTGGAATCAGAGGTAACCTTCCCTGGCATCACAGGGCCTTCTAAAGAGAACCTTCAGGTACCTTCCTGGTATCTGATGATTTGCTGGGCAGGTGCCAGACTGTGCCCAGCCCACCCTTCCCCATCCCAGTCTCAGGCATCCCCTGGGGAATATCACTCTGAAGCAGCCTCCTGCACTCCCCATCATCCCCAGAGACTCTGACAAGGAGAGGCCTTCATCATGGCACTTAATCCTCTTCCAAGTTGAGTATGCTGGGATAAAGGAGTGGGTCGGGGCAAAGGTACCTGTCCTGCTCAGGACAGGACTGAGAGTCAGATCAGAGGCCCCACAGCTACCTGGAGGGGCCCAGAATGACCTGATTGTCCACAGCCCCCTGCCTGGCCCCTCACGCCCCCTGGGACTATTGATTCATCAGCATAATAGTAACCATGGTCTGCAGTTCAGTGGGAGCTACCGTGGGCCAGGCCTGTGCCCCGCATGTTTTATCCTTTGGGATCCTCGCCAACAACCCCACAAGTTGGGCTTTATAGTTAGACCCACTCTACAGAGGACGAAGCTAAGGCTCAGACAAGTTAAGGCAATTGCCAGAGGTGCTACCAGACTCCAGCCTGGGTGTGGTGACCCTAGAAGGCCACACACTGACCCTCCTCGCCACCCTGCCAGAGCTGGCAGCTGGGTGGCAGGCGGGGGCTGAATGCCTTTGCAGGCACGGCTACAAGACAGACTGCCCTCAGAGTCTGGCCAGGCAGCTGGCAAGGCTGGTCCCCTGACCCAAGATTTCACAGAGATGGAAATGAAGGTGAGGGCCTTAACTGGACATTAAAGAGAAAATAAAAACCCTTATAAGTTCTCCTTGTGATCAAGATAAAATAAGACCAAAATTGAATACAATAAATGTAGAATAATTTAATACGGAGCTTCATTGCTTTTTGAGTCAAAGTCAAAGCTGGTCAATCTGAGCATATTTAATATGGTGACCAGGCAGGGAGGGATGGGGTGGGGCAGTGGTGCACTCTCTGAGGCCGGGCCAGGAATGAGTCGGGGACGGAGGGGGAGGACCGGATCCATCCCAGGCTCCACCCCCTCCCACGGAGCCTTGTCCCCACACAGCCCGGGAACCTGGGCCACAGGAACAGGCGGTTGAGCCCGCTCTCATCCCTGGGTCTCCCCAGCGGCAGGCTTCCTGCCTCCTGAGGGCTCCTTCCCCTTGGGCCTGTGCCCCTGTCCTGCCCCCAGAGCCTGGGGCTGTGAGCCCACGGTGAGCAGCACCCCACTCCTTTTGTCTCCCGGAAGGAGCCACGGTGCTCTTCCTGAACGCCACGGACCTGGACCGCTCCCGAGAGTACGGTCAGGAGTCCATCATCTACTCCTTGGAGGGCTCCTCCCGGTTTCGGATCAACGCCCGCTCAGGTGAGCCCCCTCCCTGTGGCCCTCGTCCTCTGCACCTCAGGCTGACGCTCCGTACTCAGCCTGGGGACCGGCCTCTGGGCCGGGGTCTCCTCCCTTTCACGGGAGGCCCATGTTTCTGAGCAAGTCAGCTTTGAGCACCTGGTTTTATCCCTGAAATACTCATTTGTGTGAGATGACTGATCTTACCCCCCCCTAAAAAAATCACAGCATGCATTCATTCACCAGAGAATGTCTTTCAGTGATGAAGAGCCCTGTTATGTTTAAAATGTGTTCCATTTTACAAATATCTGGCTAACCCACTGCTCTTCAGGGACACCTTTCTTCAAGCCTAAGTGTCTCCCCTCCTCAGCTGCAGACCTCATTCTTGAATCCTGGCTCCTCTTCCTAACGTGGTGTGTGCCTCAGTTCCCCACCTACAGAGGATGCACATATCAGGGCTGTTGTGTGAATTCAGTGAGTCATTATAGAGAACTCAGAGTAGTCCCTGGCAAGTAGTAAGTGCTGACGAAGTTAGGTTATTACCATTATTTTCTTTGGTCTTTTCACCCTGGGGCCCCCATCCCCAGCTCCCTGCTCAGCCCATGTAACTCTCCTTTCTTCCTCATTTCTCCATATGCCTCCCTCTAGCTTTCTCTCCTCCTTGAGGCAGGGAGGGAAGGGGCTCAGAAAAAAGAAATAAGAGAACCCAGCCTTCTAAAAGAAGCTGGGAAGGAATGAGAGGCCCCCGATATTCATTCATACCTTCATTCAGATATCAGTGGTGGCCTGCTCCCCTCCAGGTGCTATGCTGGGGAACAGGATGGAATAAGACATGGTCTCACCCTCACGGGGTTCCAAGTCAGCTTAGTGGGCATGCAAGGCTCCCCACTTCCAAGTACCCACTTGTGTATTAGGTAAGGGAACTTGTAGATGCCAAACAGGCAAACCCTGAAACCTCAGTGGCTTAACACGATAGAAATTCTAACTTACACGGCAGTCCAATGCTGTGTTCAGGGGACAGTCTTCCACGTGGTGATTCTGGGACCCAGGCCCCTTCCATGTTGTGGCTCCAAGGTCACTGCAGAAAGGAAAAGGGACTATGGGGTCTTGTGCAAGGAGATGTTTATGGGTCAGACCTGGAGGTAACATACATCACTTGTGCCCACATCCTGTTGGCCAGAGCCAAGCAATGGCCCCGCCTAGATGCAAGGAAGGCTTGGGGAACATCATGGTCCCTGGCCTGGCAGCCCCTCCCCAGCAATCATTCTGGCCTGGGAGGGGAGCAGGAATCTTTGACGAACACTGGCCATCCCTGCCACAGGTGATCGGTGGCCCAGCAGGGCATCGAGTCTTCCTGTTATTCATGCCTCCCTGCTCAAAGTCTGCCGTCAATCTCTCTTTCATCCCCCTTTCCTGGAAGCTTGGGGAACAGATGGCTGGTGCTGACGTGTACAAAGACTGAACACACCCAGGGCTATCCTGAGCCTCCCTTTCCACCTCTGACAAAACAGGTGCCGCCCTCCCTGCTCTCAGGAGCCTCCACCCTCAGCGAGCCAGTGTTTCTAGGGAGCTCAGAGGAATATCGTTAACGAATATTAACTGCGTGCTCAGCACTGTTCTGAGTGCTCTGACCAGCATCGCCGCGACTCCGAGGCAGGTTCTAGCCTCACAGCATCCCCATTTTCCATACAAGGAAACTGAAGCGTAGGAGAGGTTAAAGTCACTTGACTGAGGACTCGCAGAGCCTGAACTTCCAGCTCCAGAGCCCACACTTTCAACGCTCCATTCTATAAAGCCGTGTAGAGCCGCGTGCCACCCCCAGATACAATGGCGGGCACACTGACCTTTCAGCACCTACCCAGCCTTCCCAGTCAGGGACCCCATCTCCACCCCGGGGCCTTTAATAATGACATGGACATTTTCTTGCTGCCTTAACACGGCTCCTTCAGCTCCAAAGGTGTAAGCATTTTCCTCTGAGCAACTTGGTCAAATTAGCCAGGCCTGCTCCACAAAGGTAGCCTTAATTGGATCTAATTTCCCAGACAGGAGGAGCCATCTATCATGCCAACAAGTTCATGTTTAAAACTTTTTAGAGCTTAATTTCTTCCTCACGCTGCCAATTAACTGATACCACCCCAGCAAGGAGCGTGGCTCGGTGGGCAGACCTTTGCCAGGCTTTTGTTCCTGGCTTTAGCACCACCCCCAGCTCCCTTGTCAGCCCTGCACAGGCCAGAGACATGCCAGCATGGCAGGAAGGGAAATGTGAGAGTGAAAGAGTCCTAGGGACCACTGGCCCCGCTCCCTTATTTTATGGTAGAATAAATCAAGCACAAAGAATTTAAGTAACCTGCCCCAGGTCACACAGCTCAGGCAAGGGGCATAGCACACAGTCCCTGCCCTTGGAGAACCCTCACTGTCCTTTGGAAGGAAATGAGCATTTTCTGAGTGTTGGGAACTTCACCTAGAGTTATTTAATCCTTCCAAAGCTCTGATTTGAAAGCATACTGATCTCTCTTTTACAGATGAGAAAACTGAGGCTCAAAGAAATTAAGTGACTTTTCCAAGGCCAGGCATCTGGAAAGGGCCATAATCAGAATTCAGATCTGGGCTTCACTGTCCTCAAAGCATCGGCTCTTTCCCATGGCCCACGGGCGATGGTAGATGACCTGGCTACTGTACTGTACTGAAGCTGGCTTGTGCTGGCTCACAGCTGCTCGTGAGAGCCAACTGTATACATCTCTTCCCAACTCCAGGTTCAATGCCATCAAGTGGGCAGCTTAAAATGGGCCCTGGTGGGAATATTTATAACTATGGAAATCAGCAAATACCATTTTTTGTTCCTTTGGGCAGCCAGTTGTCAAACATTTACCGTCACACCACTGCCAGGTGACTTCCACATTTTAATTACACCAAAATACAAAGAAAAGCCCAAAACAGGCTGACAAAGATTATGGTCTATTTTAAATGTTTATATTTAATAGAATAACTTGTTTATACACTAAAAAAATTCAAGGCATTATAATTGTGTCACGTACAAGGTAACTAAGGAAATTATTTTATAACTGTTAAATCTCAGTGCACTATAGGTTGAGCTATCTAGAATGAGCCACAAGTTGGAACATGCGTGAAGCACTTGGTATGTTTCAGTCCTGTTGCTGTATTTCTGTGACCATGTGAATAAACAGTGCCAGGTGCTGCTCTAAGCTTTAGAACTAAATTAGGTGAATTAATCCCATAACAGCCCTATGAGGTAGGCCCTATTATTGTTCCTTTTTAACCAGATGAGGAAACTGAAGCACAGGGGATTTAAGTAATTAGTTCCAATTGATAAAGCCAGTGAGGTAATGTCAGCAGTCTAAGTGAGAGGTCGTTTGTGACTGAGCTTGAGGCCAAATGTCCCTCCTGCCCTGTTTTCTAGCCCCTAACTCCATAATCAACCTAGATTTTCCCACATCTGAAAATACCTCCTCCCCACGGGGTTATATTGCCCAGCTCTGGGATTCGGGTTCCCAAGGCATGGGTGCTATGCCCTCTCTCCTGTGAGCACCATCTCACCACCCCCCATGCACACCTGTACATTCACACATGTGCGGCCAGGTCACTGGATCTTGCAAGCGTCTCTCTTTTGCACACTTGCTCTTTCCCTCCTTCCCCAATCCCTCCCTGGCCCACCCAAACCCTCTCTCACGCACCCCTCTCTCCTGCAGGTGAAATTACCACCACCTCCCTGCTGGACCGTGAAACCAAGTCTGAGTACATCCTCATCGTACGGGCAGTGGACGGGGGCGTGGGCCACAACCAGAAAACCGGCATCGCCACTGTGAGTGCCTGGCCCTCCCCTGGCCCCAGCTCATCTTCAGCTTCCACCACTTAGGCCCCTGGGTGCTTGTGTCCTGAGGCAGTGTGAGGCCTTGTGGGAGTGGAGGGAGGGTAGCAGGTACCAATTCATTGTCAGCCAAGGTCAGCCCTGGGACCTCCACGGCTATGGGAAGAAAGACATTCCCAGGAATTCCTTGGCGGTCCAGTAGTTAGGACGCCGTGCTTCCGCTGCAGGGGGCACGGGTTTGATCCCTGGTGAGGAAAGATCCTGCAAGACACACAGCGCGGCCAAAAAAAAAAAAAAAAAAAAAAAAAAAGGCATTCCCACCTGGGACATGGGGGCATTCCGGAGGAGCAAATACTCTCTCTCCTGCCCCCAAAGACCAGCTGGGAAGAAGGCATGAGCCCCATAGTTCCCTCCCTGCCTTGGCACCTGCCAAGAAGCAAGAGCAGGTATTCCTGCCAGAAGAGTGGCTCAGAGCAGGAAGCAGGGCCCTGGAGGGTTCCTGGGGGCCTGTTACCACCCCACCCCTACATTTGCAGCCTAGGTTTGCAAGAAATGATGAGAAATGATGCCTAGGTTTCCCTGCCATGAGCAAGTAGGACCCAGGAAGGCCCAGAGCCCCATCCAAGGCCTTGGTGCCTCCGAGAGTAGGAAGCTAGAGGAAAGCCATTCGAGGATTCTGACTGAGCTCCTAGCTGCAGAAGAGGATGGGGGAGTGAGACACTCCCTCTGTGGGTGAGGAAGCAGGAAGAGCAGCTGACAGGTCACTCCAGCTACTCCCCTCCTTTTCCTCATTTGCTCTCCGTCTGGAGCCCTCTCCTGACCTCTTCTTTAGCCCTCATCCCACCCACAGCAGCTGCCCCCATCCTTACCCAGCCAGAGGAGCTGGGGCTGCTATCACTCGGCCAGGCACATGGCCGAAAAATCCCCAGTGCCCTATTCAGTCACAGGAAGCCCCTGCTAATAAGACTCAGAGCTCTATAAATAATTTACCTGGGTGGCAGGTGAGCAGGGAAATTGCTTGGCTGGTAGCTGAGACTGACGGGGGAAGCTCTAGGGATTCTATCAGGTTCCCCACCCCAAACCTCCCCCATGCTGTCGGTCACCTTCAGCCAAGACTAGGGGTGGACAGAACGAGTCCCAAGTCACAGGAACGATTTCAGGGGTCATCTCATCCATTCCTCTGCCTCCTAATGGGACAGCACCTAAACCCTCTGAAGGGTCTTGGCTCCCTCCTGTCCTTGAAAGCCCAGGCCCTGCCCCGAGGCCCCCAAAGTGGGTGGACCTGGTGGAGTTAATGCCAAGGTGCCCCATAGGCATCTGAGTGTGTCCCCCAGCGTGGGCATTGTCCTCGCACAGCTCAGCTAGGTGCGTCCCACAGCGCCCCTTGTGGCTTTGCAGGTGAACATCACCCTCCTGGACATCAACGACAACCACCCCAGCTGGAAGGACGCTCCCTACTACATCAACCTGGTGGAGATGACCCCTCCAGACTCTGACGTGACCACGGTAAGGGGTGGTGGGAGGCAGAGCTGCTAGGCGGCCCCTCGCGGGGTGTCTGCAATTCCCACGGGAGCCCTGTGGGCCTGCCAGTGTGGTGCTGATGGACTTAATGTTTCCCTCGGAGCCAGCTCTAGGAGCAGAGTTCCAGAAGCTCTCTTGCATGGTGAAAGGCAGTCAGAGGTTGGGGGAAAGCCCTCACACAGTCCTCAGTGACAGGGGACTCCAGGCTTTGTCAAAAGGAGCACAGGCAGCCCAAGGACACAGCCACAGTGCCAGAGGAGCTAGGGCTGGTTCAGCTCGTAGCCACCCTTACCCTGAGACCCTAGGACTCTGGCCACCCCCTCAGGAGAGCCCCCAACCTCCCATCCCCCCCTCAAATCGCACAAGCTTCAGCTCTGCCCTCAGCGCCTGCCTTCACCGCTTCCATCACTGCAGCCATCGGCCTGGGTCAGCTGGCCCAGGGCTGCCCCAGCAAGGGGTTCAGAGTTCAGGGACTTTCTGGCACAGGATGTTCCAGGTTTTCACAGGCTCCTGTGTGTGCTGCGTGCAGGGAATGTGACTCAGGGTGGGGGAGGGGAGACCCAGCCAAAAACCTCAGGGCGTCCAGAAGGGAGAGCAGAGCCCTGAGGAAGCTGAGCGAAGCCAGGCTTGAGCACCCCATCGATCTGCTCTGCTCTGGGATTCACATTTGTGAGGCTTTCTTTTCCCCCTCATACTTGTGCCCCATTTGGCCTCATTCAGGGGGGCTTCTCCCCAGATGTCCGGCCCCACAGACACCAGCCAGCCCTGTGATAGATGTGAACCTGACAGATTACGGCAACCCTGCTGGGACATGCCAGATGCTGTGCTGGGCACGTCTCATGAATTCTCTCATCCTTGTGATCCCACGTGGCAGATGGGTTCCTTGCTTCCACTGTGTGATGGAGAAAGTGGAGAGTTAGCATTTGAGGGGTTTGCCCAAGGTCGCAGAGCTAGTAAGATAGTAAGAGATAGTGTCAGGACTGAAACCCAGGTCCCACCTGGCCTTTATCCCTCTGTTGGCTCAGCGGTGCTCTGACAGGTGGCCCAGGTCCCGAAAAACTGGAGAACTCAGGTGGGATGAGAGAAGGGATGGTAACTTTCATATGCAGCTCTCCAGGAAGGCTGCCCCACACTGAGTGCAAGCAACCTCGGGGTGGTGATGCCTAGCCTCCCTGCCCCACGCCACATCAACCACAGCCAGTAGTGACAAGGTCCACCTGCTCTAGATGGGAGAGGATGTCAACCTGGAAGGAAGGGCAGAGAGAGAGAGAGAGAGAGAACTATCACATCTGTCCTGTCTTCCTTTGTACAAGTTCAAGATCCGAATGACTCTCAACTCATGGGCAGGCCCGCCTTGCAAGGATTCCTGTAGGGTGGGGTGGGGGGGCGGTAGGGATCTGGAATCTGTGTTTTCTCAAAGCCCCAGACTGGGGGAGTCCTTCCAGCTCAGAGCCAGATTTGGCAATCACTCCCCTAGGCCCTTTCCTCTGTGCTCTCTAGGGCTACAGATCCGATGGGCACTCTCTGCTGCCACCTCATGTACACTAGGGGTCTAGACTAGGACAACCCCAGCCAGAGACCCCAAGAGCTGGGGCAGAATATTCACCTCTGAACATCTGTCTGGTCAACTCTTACCTTTACTTTACGTGACTGAGAAATTCCTCCCAGAGGGAACTGAGGAGAGAATGCGGCTGCGTGGAACAGCAGCCAGGGGTGCCATTATTAAAGAGTCCACCTGCCAGGCAAAAAGTAGGTCGGCCCGGCTGGGACTGCACTTGGCCTTGGGCAGTTCCCAGATCAGGTCCCCAGTGGCCTTCTCCGGGTCTCCAGCCTTTCCTCACATCCTCTGAGCCATGAGCAGGTAAGGACAGTGGGCCAGAGGCCTGCTGCCCAGTGCCCCCTCACTCTCCAGGAAACCTCCACAAACCTTCAGTGAGCACCTACTATGGGCCAGACCCTGTGCTTGGCAGGAGTACAGGAAGCAGCAAGTTTCCTCTCTGCCTTCAGGGAGCTTCGTGTCACTCCTAGGCTCAAACCCACCACTGGTTCCCACCTTACCCTGTGTAAAAACCAGAGTCCTTACTGGACCTACCTGGCCCACAGGATCTGCCCCACCTTAACTCTGGGGAGATGGACATGTGAGCCCACCCCTCAGTATAGAGTGGACATGGCCGTTCCTCCCCCAGCTTGGGGCAGCCACAGGGATGGGGGACTTCAGCTTTTCAGTGACTCATGGTAGTGTTTGAGCCCTGAAAAAAAAAAAATGTTAATGACTCAGAATTTCAAAAAGAAAAGAGCAGAATCAGAATTAAAGCTTGTTATATTAAACATCTGCCAAATATGTTGTGACAACCTTAGAAATTACGCTATTTAATGTGTGTAAAAATTTCATTGCATTTGAGGACAAATTGTGGGTTTGATTTTCTGGAATTCCCAGTTATGTGTGATGATTGTCAGGATGCCAGAAATTAAGAAGCCCATACATTAATTGAGTTTGTCAGAGCAAACTAATTTCAAAAGGAATAGTCATAAAAATTCTTTCAGACTTTATAGCCATGAAATGTATGTATGCATATATACATGGGTACATTGTAATACCTTTGAGAGGGGCCCCCTGGGACCTTCTAAGGCCTCACAACAGCCCTGGGTGAGGTAGGGGTTGTGGCTGATGTGTGAGAAAAGTGGGCTTCAGGGAGGGAACAGCTAACCCAGAAGTGACATCAAGCGGGGGTGATATTTGAACAGAAACTGGCCTACCTGCTGACTCATCTCCCACCCCCCTTCACACACACACACACACACACACACACACACACACGCACACACACACACACACACACACACCCCTTTCAGTTTCCTGAACCTGCTGAACTCTTTCCCATCTTGGAGCCTCTGCACAAGCTCTTCCTGCCCCACCCCAGGGTGCTCTTCTTCCTCTACTCCCCACCCCTGCTCTTCCCGTGGCTGGCTCATTCTCCTCCATCTGTCCCAGCTCAAAATGCCACCTCTCTACACTCCGTTTCTTTCAGAGATGGCCACACAATCCGTGTTTATCTGTTTGTTAGGTTGCTTATTAAGAGGCAGTATAGCTCAGTGATTAAGTGGGTGCCTCTGGTACCAAAATGTCTGGGCTCTAATCCCAGCCATACTACTTACCAGCTGTGTGACCTTGGGCAAGTTACTTAACCTCTCTGTGCTTCCACCTTCTCAAGTAGAAAACGGGGATAAATTCTTTACTTGGTAGAGTTGTAGTCATACTTAATGAGCCAAAATACACAAAGTACACCGGCACATGGCGAGTGGTCAGCAAATGACAGCTCTTGTTGCCATCAGCTGCCCCCGCTGCTGGAATCACATCTGTCTTGTTCAGTGTTGAGCCCCGGTGCCTAGCACAGTGCCAGGCACATTGTAAGTGTTCAGTATTTGTGAGTGAGAGCTGTTGATGGACTTGTTCGCCTTTCATCCCCATCCTACCTGGCTCTCCACTCCACCAGGTGGGGTTGAGTCTTCCTTGTCAGAGGCAGACTAGGGTGTGTGACCAAGGACTCTCCCAAGGGCCCCTCTAGAGGGGGCCCTGGCCACTGCCCCTGGTGTCTGAAGTGCAGGGTGATTCCAGTGATTTTTTTCAGAGATGTGTGCAGACGAGCATGTGCCATATTCGTGTGCACCGGGAGCTGGCCAAGGAGGTGTCTGTGTGCACATGTGCACCACGGGTGTCCACTCGCACGGGCGTGAGCTTGCAGAGTGGCCGTTCTCTGTTTGCAAGTGATATTTTGGCCCAAATCTCCCTCCCCGCTCCTGCAGCCTCCTTCAAGGACCTGGCTGATGGGCATTGATTTAGAGCCTTTCAAAGCCCTCCAGCAAAATAAAGGAGAGGGGAGAGGAGAGAATTATTCCCCGTCAGGCCAGGAGAAAAATGACGAGCATGAAATGGGAAATAATGAGGGGAAAGTGGTGAGATTCTATACAATCGCCCAGCAGGGAGCTTGCAGGAGGGGTCCCAGCCCACCGCCTTCTGCTGTGCCCCCATCCCATGACCAGGGAGTGGGCCAAGGGGCCAAGAGTCAGTGCCCACCCCCAACCATGGTCACTTGGAAGCAAGCAGCTGCCCAAGGTACCCCCACCCCAGCACTCAGGGGTGGTGGAAGGTATCTCAGCGCATTCAGCAACAGGCTGCTGCCCTGGAACGGGTGGTTTAACTGCTCTGTACCTCAGTTTCCCTATCCAGAAAAATGGGGATAAAAACTATCTCCCTCCTCTAACTTGAGAGAAGCATTGTAGAAACACAAGGCTTGCTGGTCTCCTCTGTCCATCAGTGGGATGACTTTGCCTGGCTGAAATGATACCAGGAGAGCCTTGTCCCCTGCTGTCGATACAGGGGTGATTGGGTCCCCATTATAGAGGCGAGGAAACTGAGCGCCATGCCTGCAGCACAGTGAGGGCTCCTCAGGCCTGGAAAGCTGGGGCCTCCCCCATCCCCGTTGGCACAGCAAGGCTGGGAAGGGAGGAGATGGGCTGAGCAGCTGGGGTGGGAGTAGAGCCATGTCCCACTCTCTGAAGCAGAAGAGGGGCCCGGAGTGGCTCGGGGTTCAGCGCCAACGTTGGCCTCTCTCCCTGGCCTCCCTGGGGCCCAGGGGCAGATGGGCACCCTCAGCAGGCCAGCCCATCTGTCTGTTCTGGTCTAATGGCCCCTGAGACAACGCCGGCTGAGGATTAAGCCAGAGGAGGGACAGATTCTGCTGCCAAAGCACAAAAGACCCCACATCAAGTAAGATGAAGGAGCTGACAAGGCCAGGCTGTCATCGCCACGTGTTCTGGAGTTAAGAATGACACCGTCCTGATGCGGCCCCGGGACTGCGGTCACCTCCCCCCATTGATCTTGTCCACCTCTGGTGCTGCAGTGGCCCCTGAAGCCAGGGTTGGGGGTGAGCTGAGGGGTGGGTGCCACTGCTGTCCAGGGTGGGAACTGAGTCGGCTCCAGGGCTGGTGCTGTCTGACACTGAGTCTGGCCCATGCCTCTCTGAGCTCTGCTTTCCCCTTGTGGGAGGTGGATGGTAGAGAAGTTCCTACAGAGCAGGGGATTCGTGGGCATGGGGACCTGGGAGAGAATGGGCTGCAGGGTTTGTTCCTCTGGGTTAGGTCAGCGCTGAGGTTGATCCTTTCATGGGAAGGGGCTGGAAAGTTAAACGGGCCAGAGTGTCTGGGGCCCCTGTCCTGAGACCCTCCCCCTTCTCGGGGATGGCATTCCCCTTCAGGGAAACTCAGGCCTCTCCCTCCTCCAGCCTCCCCTATCCCCAGCCCCATGACTGGCCCACCCTCCAAACCAGGGGACTTATCCATGGCTCCCTTCCCATGCCCTGTCATCCTTGGTGTCACAAGAGGCCCAGTTCTTTTCAAATTGCCTCACAATCTAAAGCTCCAAAGGAAAGAAGAGAGGGTTTGATGATGAGGAACCCAGTTCCCAAAATCTGGGGTTTCAAATCCTTTCAAAAGATCAGCCAAGGATTTGGACTCCCCAGCCCTTCCCAGCCCCTACCCTGAAGAATTCCATGGTCATGGGCTACAGGGATTCCTGCTCCCCCAAAAGCTCCATGAACATGTTACCCCACATGTCTGGAAAGGAAGGACGCTGGCGGTGTTGCCTGCTGGAGAGACCTAGAGCCACTTCCTGGCTGGGAGACTTTGGGAGACTCACTGTGCCTCATCTGTGAAATGGGCTTAATTATAGGTGTCCTCCTCGTAAGACTGTTGACACAGTCGGTGGAGAAGGCCTGGCGTCTATGAGGTTCGGGGAGCCTCCTATATGCTATCAGGTGCTAAGTGTTGCTTTTACAGATCAGAAGCCGAGGCCTGAGTGGGGAAAGGGACTTACCTAAAGTCAAAACAGTGGATGGAGAAGCCAAGGAGCCCAGGACTTCCAGTGCTGGTTCATCTTCTGAACCTCCTGCCTCCCAACCCCCAGAGATCCCCCTGCTGAAGCCAGGAGGGAGACCCACTTCCCAAGTTTGAGCGAGGATACCTCCTGCCCCCAGACAGTGGGGTGCCCGGGACCAGTGTGTGAGCTCAGACAACCTGGGCGGGCGGCCCGGGCCACAGAGACCCCCTCCCTGGCCTGGGCTCAGAGGAGGGGTCGGTTCCTCCCGGGCAGGTGGTGGCCATTGACCCAGACCTGGGGGAGAATGGCACTCTGGTGTACAGCATCCAGCCACCCAACAAGTTCTACCGCCTCAACAGCAGCACAGGCAAGATCCGCACCACCCACGTCATGCTGGACCGGGAGAACCCCGACCCCCACGAGGCGGAGCTGATGCGCAGGATCATCGTCTCTGTCACGGATTGTACGTGCCCCTCACGCCTGGGCTGTGGCCCCTGATACTCAGTGAACCGGGGACCTCCCCCAGTGGCATGTCCTCTGGGCGTCCTGGGGCCTACCCAGGAGGGCTGTGTCTTGATGACTAGGAGTGGAGTGACACCCACTTCCCAGTTGTGACCCAGGCCTCGCAGAGGGCAGAGGGAGCTGGGGGTGCAAGGCCCAGGCTGCTTCGTGAAGGGGCCCCTGGGATGGAGGGCCACTGAATTGCCTTTCTCCACCCCCCTTTTTCTCCTGCACCCCTCTTTCCCTCTCCTCTCCCTGGTCCCCCTAGGTGGCACACCCCCTCTGAGAGCCACCAGCAGTGCCACGGTGTTTGTGAACCTCTTGGACCTCAATGACAATGACCCCACCTTTCAGAACCTGCCTTTTGTGGCCGAGGTGCTTGAAGGCACCTCTGCGGGGGTCTCTGTCTACCAGGTGAGTTTCCCTTTCCTGGCCCGGGATCCTGCTCTCTGTCATCTCCCTCACCAACCAGCCAGCAAGGGAGCAGTGGGTGCTATGTGTGCCCAGCCTTGTGACGGACACTTGGCAGGGGCAGGGCAGGGGAGGCCAGCCCGAGACCATCAGACAGGACACAATCCACACCAGACTTGGAGAGCCAGTGCTCTGAGAGATGGAAGTGGAAGGCTTCCTGGAGGAGGAGGGGCTTGAGCTGGGTCTGGAAGGGAAAGCACCACAGGAGATGGTTAAAGGCAGAGGGAGGGAGGGGGACAAAGAATAGAATTCTAGGAAGCCAAATCAGTTTCTCAGGGCCTGATTGTGGAGGTCTGGCTCAAGACCCTCAGCACTTCATGCCTATAGGTGGTTCTAGAACACGAAGAAGGTCGGGCGAGTGTAGCCCAGGCATCCCGCCTCCATGGGCAGCCCCCTCCTGTGCTCTCCTGTAAACCCCAAGGCAGTGCCACACAGTGGGTGGATTCCCCCACTTTTCAGGAGACTTAAAGAGACTTGCCCAAGTCCCTGTAGCCAGGAAGAGGTAGGGCCTGATCTTGAACCTGGGCCCTCTGCCTCCTGCTTCATCACCCTTCTGGTCAGGGAGGCCCTGAAGGTACAGGTTGAGGGGAGGTGATGCCCTAACAGGGGCTATTTAGAAACACTGGAAAGCCCTCAAAGTTGAGATGGGCTTTGGAGTACGACCAACATGGGTGTGGGTCCCAACTCCACCACCTGTGTGCTGGGTGACTTGGAGCACACTATTTAACCTCTCTGGGCCTCAATTTTCTCACCTGTGAAATGGGGATCAGAAGAGTATCTGGCTGGCTGTGCTGTGGGGATTCAATCAGACACCTGTGTAAGCAACCTGGCACTTGGATTGCAGGAGATACACAGTAGCCGATGTGCTCATGATTTATGTGTCTATCGTGAGGGTTTATACCCTAGAGACAGCGGGAGACCGTGGCACGGGGTTAGCCTGATCCCATTTGAAGAAGACAGCGTTATTTGCCAGGATGCCAGAGTGGTTAACCTTGGCCATGCCCTGCAGGCCCACTGTGCTTCAGTTTCTTCATCTGTAAAAGGAGATTAAGGCTCCAGGGAGCATTCACTCTCTCCAACAGAACGTTCTCCCCAAACCCCCAGCAGGGGGAGCTGCGATCCAGGGAGCAGCAGCCAGTCCCTGAGGAGAAGTCCCCCAAATAGGAGGGAGGTTGGTGAGAGAGCAGATGAGCCCCCAGACCTGGTTCTCCAGGGCTCAGAGACAGCAGAGGAAGGAAACGCCCACCAGCATAGCTTCTGAGTTCACAGAGGAACTGGCTCAGAGTCATGAGAAGATGGTGGGAGGAGCTGGGAGCGTTTAATTGGGAAACTGTCTTCAGATGCAGAAAGAGGGCTCTGACCCAAGCTCAGCGGTTCCCGAGGTGCCCTCTACAACCTCAACCAATAATGATTTCTGCTGAATGTGCAGAAGAACTTTCCCCAGGGATTAGAGCTGTGTGCAGACAAATTGGAAGTAGTGAGCCCCCCATTGTGGAAAGCATTCAAGCTGAGTCTGGATACCCTCTTATCCAACTTGTTGGATGTAAATTAGACCAGATGACTTTGACATTGTCTTTCAATCCTGAGAGTCTTGGCTTGACCCAAAGCTCTTATTTTAACTATTATTGTACATTTTTTCTCAAATGTCTTGAATCGTCTTCTGTAAGACTTTCAGCATGTCAGGGTCTTGAGTCAGGAGCTCTCATCAGGGCTAGAGGTGCAGGTGGGAACAGTGTAGGGACTGGAAAGAGGTTTGCCTACACGTGGCATCGAATGGCCTGTTTAAAATAATAAGCAAATCCTCAAGTGACTTTTAAGAACAAGTTCTTGATATCATCTTGTTTTTGTTGTCTTACAAAGCAAAACAAAGCAGTGAAGGGAGTCCTTTTGATCAAGCGTTCTGTGTAGTTGAGCTGCATGTAGTTGAAGGGGTCTGAGCTGTAAACTGCTGCTCCTAGCCAGCAGCACGAGGGCCGGGGGTGAGGGAGACGGCCGAGTTTGGAGGGTCCCGAGCCAGCTGGGGTGAGCCTGGGAGGGCTTCCTAACGAGGAGAGCAGGGTTTTGAAGAGGGGACGGCTGTGGACCTGGACTCTTGTTCTGAAAAGCCCCTTTCCCACGCCACCCCACTCCCGGCCGCACTTGTTACATCTGGATACCTTTCAGCTCTGACATGCTGCCCCCTTACAGAGCATCTGGGAGGCTGCGCTGGGCACAGTGGCCTGGCCTGAGGCTCTGGGTTGTGGTGGGGGCAGGTGTGTCTGCCGGAGCCAGGCGTGGGTCAGCGGGAAGGAGGGAGTGCTTCTCAGGGGATGAGCGTCAGTGCTGGTGTCCCCACCCCTCACACGGCCCCTCCTCTCCCTCAGGTGGTGGCCATCGACCTGGACGAGGGCCTGAACGGGCAGGTGTCCTACCGCATGCATGTGGGCATGCCCCGCATGGACTTCCTCATCAACAGCAGCAGCGGCGTGGTGGTCACCACCGCCGAGCTGGACCGCGAGCGCATCGCCGAGTACCAGCTGCGCGTGGTGGCCAGCGACGCGGGCACACCCACCAAGAGCTCCACCAGCACGCTAACCATCCGAGGTGAGGGGGCAGGGGTGCCTCCTGCTGCACTGAACACGTGGCACGGGCCCGGGGGCAGTGGCAGGCGGCTGGGAGCCCACGCTCACCACTGCTGTCCACTGTCCGGGCGGCACAGGCTGCCTTGCCGACGGGCGCCCTCTTCAGCTGGAGCCATTCGACACAGCAGAGCCCTCTCTGTCTCCACTAAGTCAAAAATGCCAGCAGGGCCTTCTTCCCACCTGGTCACTGCCTTCAGGGTCCCAGAGCCCAGGGGCAGTGGCCTGGACCCACTGCTAAGGTCCCCGTTTTTGATCCTGGCAGCAGCAGAGAGGGCTTGCTCCGGGGGTGGCGCCGTCGGGGTCATGAGCAGGCAGGGGAGGTTCAAAACCCTTTGTTGTCTTCTTTGGAGGGACAGACTTTCTATTTGGAGATGTAAAGGGAAGCCTCCCCTCCCGTGTGTGGGGAATGCCTGGAATCGCGGTGGAAGGGCATCACCCCCGGAAGAGGACAGCTGGGATTCCCAGACTCCCTAGGATTCCTCATCTTCCTGGGGCCCTCTCGATAATTTCTACCGTCTCCACCCTCTATCAGGGCGGGGCCAGGCCAAGGAGGGTTACTATCGCTCATCTACTCTGGCTGTATCTGTAATTCTTAAGGCAAAACTGGGACGTGGACATGAGTTGTTGACAGAGGGCCAGGAGTAACCCCAGGGAAGTAAGTTCAGTGTGTACTGGGCAGGATGTGGCCTGTTCTCTAGGACAGGCCTGGTCCCATCCTGGGTCCTGCCAGCCTCTGCGGGATGGGGGGTGGGGGGTGGTTGGCTCGGCACAAACATTCACCCTCCTTAAGCACGACCCAAGATGATGAAGACCAGAGAGAGCCGAGTGTTGTCTCTCCTGCTGGTCCAAGGCTTGTGGGCTCCTGGTGCCAGTTTGAGGACCCACATCTGTGCCAGTGATTGACAGGCCAGGTGTCCAGTCCTCTCAGAGAGGACCCCAGATTTTTTTTCCAAGGCTCAGCAGAAGCCGTGTCATCAAATGAGCCTATCGTTTCTCCTGGTGTTATCACGAAGAGGAGCCAAAGTGGCGCGGGGCCCATTTCACTGAAGGTCATCCCAAGCCCCATCTGCCAAAGGAATGGGGGCCTGGCACGCAGAGCTGAAAACACAAATCTATTAGGGAAATTAGACTTTTTTGGCTGGGGTGGGTGGGGCGCGGAAGGAAGGGTAGCTCTCAAAGCCAGCTACTTTCCCTGGGACAAACTGGGGACAGGCCTCCCCAGACCCCCACCCCACCACTCTCTCACTGTGTGACTTTGGACAAGTCATTCAGTTGCTCTGAGATTCCTCGTCTATATAGTGTGTCTAATGACGGCTGCCTTGTGAGGATGATATGAGGGGCCCGTGTGGTCCTCTAGAGGAAGCACTTAGCATCACTTGGCACCTGGGGAGAGCTGAGAAATGGTGATCACCGTCATCGTCATCATCATAACTGTTGTCATTGTCGTCGTTGTTGTTAGGCATGTATTGGAAAGAGGCTGTGGGGTCTGGACAGCATGAGCAGCAACAAGCCCCCCGGGGAACGGGAGCTGTGGGAGGGTGCGGATCTCTGGTCAGCTCTGTCCTCGTCCCAGCGGCCATGGGGGTCCTCAGCTCATGACCCACAGGTGTCGACTCCTAGGAAATGTGCTTCCTATTGGTCTGTGGCATGAGCCACTGCCTTTGGAGTTGGTTGTTTAGAGCAGAAGCCAGGCCTAGCCCTGACCACCGACTCTGCCCACAGTGCTGGATGTGAATGATGAGACACCCACCTTCTTCCCTGCCACGTACAACGTCTCCGTGTCCGAGGACGTGCCGCGGGAATTCCGGGTGGTCTGGCTGAACTGCACCGACAACGACGTGGGCCTCAACGCTGAGCTCAGCTACTTCATCACAGGTGCGGCCCTGCCTCCACCCCCTCCCAGATGAGCAGCCAGCCGGGAGAGGGGAAGGGGCCCGAGTCAGCCATCGGGTTTTGCCACTGCTGGGACCTCCCTGAGGATTTGCTCTTGACCTCTCCGGAGGGCTTTGCGCCTGGGTCCCTGTGGTCTGGCTCTCTGGGGGCCTCCTGAACCTGTAAGGGGATGGGGGTGGGAGGCGGACTTCCTGAAGTTTGTTCCAGAGGGTGGTGGAGCCAGTGACTCCTGGGGAGGAGCCCTGCCCCCCACTCCACCCCATATCAGGGTGACAAAGCAGTGACTAGAGGAATGTGGCCTTTTCCTTCCTTGGGGACCTTTCACTCATGAGGAGAATTTGCATCTGTTTAGAGGCAGATGGCTTAGACATCCCTGAGTGAAATGGTTTTCGCTTAAAAGTGTCAAGTGGCTACCACTTAGAGACCTGCAGAGAAATACTATGAGGCCGTGTCCTGGCTTAACAGTAGAAGGGGAGCCATGATCGATTAGTGATGTCTGCCATGACAGTAGGCTTGGTAGGTGGTGGCAAACATGCCATGTATTAGTCATTCCTGGATTAGAACAGTCTACCAGCATTCTTCAGTCCAGGACACACATGAGAGGTGCTGGAATGCATGGCAGGGAGCAGGGCAGTTCTTTCACATTCCTCAGCCCTCCCTCGGCCATTTTACTGGCTCAGTCTTCCCTCTGTCCATGGCCTACCTGCAACCACATTACATACACACTCATATACACACGTGCCCGTGCACACACCAGCCTCCCTGATGCCTCTCCCCCGGAGCAAGGAATCCCAGACTCCGGCCCATCCGCAGTTGCAGCCAAGGTGACCTCCCAGGCCTCTGCCTCTCCTTTCCAGATCCTTTCCCTCCTGCCCCTCCCTAAAGGAGCCCCACACCCTCAGGCCAGCTCCTTACAGGCGGGTCCTCAAGACTGCTCTGGAAAAGGCTGTTACCAAGACCCCCACATGGCACCAGCCATGGTTTGGCCCCCAGCACTACTTGTGTCTTAGTTCCTTCCCTGCCCCTTGGAGTCAGATTGTGTCCCTTGTAGATGGTGCTTCAGGCACTGGGGAGCAGATACTGGAGGCTCGGGGAACGGGGGCAAACCATGTGAGGGCAAGGGAGCACCTGGCGGCAGCCCCCAGGATGACCTCCCAGTGCCTCAAAGTGGCCAGTTCTTGCTGACCTGAGAGCCCTCCCAGCCCTAGGTTTCTCGGATTTTAATTCTGCGCATTCCACCTGGCGCTGCGCTGTGTCCTGAGCCAAGCTAGCCCAAGCCCAATGCAGTGGCGCCCTCTGCTGCCCAGTATGCCACACTGCCTCCCATCTGGCAGGGGAAGGGTCTCCACACTGTGCTGATGGAGTCCTTTCCCGGCTTGTGTCTGCCTCAGGGAGGAGGCCCTCACCCTTCCCACCTGTCCCAGAGCTCAGGAAGACTGAGGCGTGTCTCCTGTCCACCTGCTCCGACTCTTTACTCTGTGGAGCCTCCAGGCGTCCCCACTCAGAGAGCCCAGGAACGCTCGGCTGGCTCCAAAGCCCTCGGCCACATATAAAAGCCCCAACCCAGGTTAACTGCTCAGACACCTCTACCAGACAGGCAGGTGGCAGAGTGGAGAAGGACTCGGACTCGGGAATCAGACTGCTGAGTTGGAGTCCTACACCCCAAATAGGTGACTGTACCCCGTAACCTCACTAAAGAGCCGTTTTCCTTCTCTGCAAAGTAGTGATAGTGCAAATGAGAGGAAATGCTCCACGAAGTGCCTGGTACACAGTAGGTGCTCAATGAATGTTAGACCCTTATGATTTTCAGGCATTCGACAGTTCACCTAAGCCCACATAGGCCACGCCCTCATCAGAGTCCCCCAGGAACCCCTTCGCTGGCAAAGCTGAGTGGAAAGCACAGCCTTTCACCCCCGGACCACCCCTGGAGCGTCCCAGCTCAGAAGCAGAGCTGGGTGCCACTGCCCTTTCCCCGGCCGGGAGCTCTGTTTCCTGACCAGAGCTTCATTCTCTCTTGCCCACAGGTGGAAACGTGGATGGGAAGTTCAGCGTTGGGTACCGCGACGCTGTCGTGAGAACGGTGGTGAACCTGGACCGGGAGACCACAGCCTCATACACGCTCGTCCTGGAGGCCATCGGTAGGCACCGGCCCACCCACAGAGTTCACATGGGGTGGCCTTCCAGGAGCCAGGCCTTGAGCCCAAGGCTCTGCCCTGATGCCAGTGGAGAAAGGGCAACCAGACCCTCAGTATATTACTGTGCACTTGCGAGCCGTGAGGCTCGGCGCATGGTGCTACATGCTAAGGTGGTGTGGCAGGGGCTATGTGGGAGCCATGCGGGAGAGCAGCATGTAGACAAGTCACTGCAAAACCAGGAGAACAAAGCAGAAAGGGAAGAAGGGATGGCCCAAGGGTAGCAAGCACAAAGGGTGGTGGAAACATGGGGAGGGGGGTGATCAAAGCAGGCTTCTTGGAAGAAGTCGCCTCTACAAGTGCCTTGGAATTAGGACTCTTGGTGGCAAATTTTAAAATAAACTGACTTCAACAGTGTAGGCTCACAAAACCAGTCTGCGGGGAGATGGAGCTTCAACTATGACTGGCTTTGGGGCTCAGGTGATGCCACCAGGCCTCAGTCTCTCTGCATTGGCTGGCTCTGCCCCCTGCGTGTTGGCTCCGTCCTCTGGCTCATGTGGTGACAAGTCCTTGCTGCAGTCCCAGCCTTAATCTGGGTTCAAGTGCAGCAGCAGCACTCCTCGCTAGGGTGACCGTCCTTGCCTGGTCATGCAGCACTGGCCACAAGCTCCTTCTCCCAGGGAAGATAATCCAACAGCTGCCCCTGGGGCTGAGCCCTGGGAGGGTCCTGCAAGGAACCGAAGGGGCAGAACCCCTGGACACTTTAGGCTTAGAAATCAAGCAGAGCAGACATCCCTGAATGCAGAGATCCAGTCCATCCTGTAGGTGGGTTTGACTCCACTCATGTTTCATAAGAAATGACAATTCATTGTGAATGTTTAAAAATCAGGAGATTTTATTTAAAAGCTCAGACGTTTGATTTCTCTTGAGAAATCAGAAGATCTAGTGTCACTGGGCCCCCTCCTGCCTGTCCAGTGTGGATGGGAGCAGAGGACAGCTGCCCCTTGAGGCAGGCATGCCCAGGTGTGCGGATCTTACCTTGCTGGCCCTGACAGCAGTCGGGTTTGTCATCTCAGGACCTGTATCTGGTTCTTAGGGCTGCTGTAACAAATTACCACAGCCTTGGTGACTTAAAGAACAAACTTATTCTCTCATAGCTCTGGAGGCCAGAAGTTCAAAATTAATTGTCGACAGGGGTGCATTCCCTCCGAAGGCTCTAGGGGAGAATCCTTCCTTGCCTCTTCCGGTTTCTGGTGGCTCTAAGTGTTCCTTGCTTGTGGCTGCAGAACTCCAGTCTTTGCCTCCAACTTCACATGGCCTTCTCCTCTCTGTGTCAAATCCCACCTGCCTTTCCCTCATAAGGACCCTTGTCATGGGGTTTATGGCCCACCCAGATAATCCAGGATACCGGATACCTCATCTCAAGATCCTTAACTTAATTACAGCTTCAAAGACTCTTCTTCCCAATAAAGTTACATGTACAGGTTCCCAGGGATCTGCCATGGGTGTATCCTTTGGGGGCCACCATTCAACCCACCTCATGCCTCAGTTACCTCCTTTGTAAAATGGGGGTGATGATAATAGCGCCCGCTTGGCAGGCTTGCTGTGAGGATTGAATGAGTTAGAATAGCGTCTGGAACGTATTAGATACGGTCAGTGTTGTTCCTAATCTAAAGAGAAAAAGAGCCCCCCCTTGCAAAGGCCAGAGCAGGTGGGGGAACAGGGCATACCTGTGGCTGGTGCCCGGGAACGTGCCCCTCAGGCAGCTGCTAACACCCATCCTCTTTCACCTCCCACAGACAATGGCCCCGTGGGCAAGCGGCGCACAGGCACGGCTACCGTGTTTGTCACCGTCCTGGATGTGAATGACAACCGGCCCATCTTTCTGCAGAGCAGCTACGAAGCCAGCATCCCCGAGGACATCCCTGAGGGCCACAGCATCGTGCAGGCAGGTGGCGGCCGGGGCACAGGCAGGGCCACGCTCAGGTCAGAGCACACACACTCAGTGGCCTCGCAGCAGAGTGGGATGGAAACAGGAGAGGGTCCAGCTGCTGCTCCAAAAGTAGCCAGCGCTATGGCCAAAGGGGGGCCCAGGCTCCCTCCTCCCTCCCGGGGAGAGTAGGCCCCGAGGTTATGTAGCCCAAGATGGGCCCCTGCTCCCCGCAAAACAGAAGGAGAGCCTCGGCCCTCCTCTCCTCCCTCCCTCCCCCACAGTCCTCTCCCATCCCCCACTGCACCCAGAAGGGCCTTTCAGAGCAGGGGGGAGCTGGAGATGTCACATTTTCCCAGAAAGGAGTTGAGGAGAGAGAGCCAGGGCCCAGTGAGGCCCAGAACAGAGCTGCTTTCACAGGGCTTTTGGCTGAAGCTCCCCTCTTGGGAAATAAACGGGCACAAAAAGAAAGGGCTCCTTTGCCCGGGGAGCAGGAACGACAGCTTTGGGCCTCGAGGGAGGAAGGGGAGGACCTGGAAAGGAGGCTGGGTGCCCTCCCCAGCCCTCCCTGGAGGCCTCAGTTGCTGCGTGGGGAGGGAGGCCGGGCATGAATTACCCTCTTCACCAGCTGAGCGCAGGGTTTCCCATTTGGAGGCTGAGCCAAACAGAGCGAATCTGGGCCTGCCCACTGGGCCAGGCTCCCGGGCTTGGGAGGGGCAGAAGAGCGGGAAGCTGGGAGTGTGGCCCCCTCCCTGCATCAGGGCCGGGCGTGGGGCAGGAGGGGAGCCGGGGGCAGGGTGCTGACTTCCAGAGGTGCCGAGAGTCCAGGAAGCCACGGGGGGTTGCTGGAGTCTGGGGGCTGGTTCCAGAAAAGGGTTCTGTCCCTCTGAGCCTCAGCTCCTAGGGGCTTAGAGACACCCCACACGCACCAAGCTGTGGGGCCCCGCCTCCCCCCTAGCCTAAAACCTAACACCCGCCTCCCCCAGCTCACACAGGTCTCCCAGGACCAACCTGGGGACACAGCTGGGGGTATGGCAGACCTTTGAGGGCCCCCTCCTCCTCCCCAGCTTTTCGTCCTTCAGGCCGTGGGTAGCCTTACTGCCCACCCCTGTGACACCACGTGCCAGGCAGAGCACACTGGCCAGCGGGGGTCGGGGGACCGGCTGCAGGCAGAATTCAGCCTGGGATGCCTCAGGGAGAGCTGGCGGGAGGCAAAGCAGGGAGACGTTACTAATCTGGAAGGGAGGGGGACAAAGCGCTGCAGGAGGGGGTCTCCGCACTTTCTAAACCCCAAGAATTGGTTTCTATTCACACAAACTACTCAGACTGAAATCCTAGAGCCTGTGAGTAATATAAGGCAGGCCTGATTCTCCCCATTTCTCAGGGAGAAATTCAGGCACTGGTGATTTCTCCAAGGCCCTGGAAGTAAGTTTCTGGCCAAGGCGGGCTCGTTCTTTGATGTCAGACTGACCCAAAAGGAAGGTACACTGGGCCTGTCCAAGAGGGCCTGCTTGGAGAGAGAGCTTCTCTGTAGAGGCATCAGAAGGAAGAAGGGGATGCCCCCCAGGACTAGACAGGGCCACCCTTCACTCAGTCAACAGAGGCCCCATACTTCTGAGCCCAGAGCTGGTGAGGCAGAGTGAGGGGTTGGACATGGTCTCGCTCTCTGGGAGCTCCCAGGCTTGTAGGAAGGCGGAGACACAGGGATGACCCACACTGCCAAGAGGAAGTGATCCCTGTCCTCCCTTGGTTTCAGGTAGGAGATGGTTTCAGGTGTAGAGCAAAGAGGGCTTCACAGAGGGCGTGCCAAGTAAGCCGTAGCCAGGGGAGGACAGGTATTTCAGTTTACCTGGAGTCTTGGGTCAAGAAGAGGCTAGAAAGATCATTCACAGCCAGCTCCCAGTGGGCACCAAACACCAGACGAAGGAGCTCTGGCTTGATCTGGCAGTAGGGAGCCAGTGAAGGTTTTGGAGCCGGGGAGTGACAAAATCGGAGCTCACTCTGTGAGAGACTTGGCTGGCTGTACTATGCGTCGTAGCAGGGTGGGGTGGAGCAGTCCGTGGTGGGGTACAAGGTGGCCCTGGCCAGATGACTCTCTGGGGCAGGAGCTGGGCAGTTCAGACCCCTCTGCCCACCTTCCAAATTTGGGACCCAACCAAAGTGTTTAACCCCAGCATTGTGATGAGAGGTTGAAGGTTTGGGATTCTGAGAAGCCCACCTTGGTGTGGGATTACTTTGACAGTAGCCAGTCAATGAAGCAATTGCCAAAAATATAGATAGCACACCTTATGTGGTCCAAGCCTGGGGTCCCACAGCTGTCCTGGAGAGATCTGGACCCTTCCACTCGAAGGAAGGCCGCCTCCTTCCCTGGGTGAGGCATGGAGCCACTATGTTGCGTCCTCAGAGCCCAGATAGCAACACCTCCAGCTACTGGCAGTGCCTCCTCCCACTCTGACACAGCACCAGTCCTGGCCTGTGCAAGGAGCTTCTTAACTCATTCTCAGCGCCTTCCTCATCCATCTTAGCGTAGGCGCATGGGGGCGGGTGGCGGGGGGCATGCCAAGATGACAACCAAGACTGTGATTGGCTGGGTGTGTTGAGATCCTCCTGCTTGCCCCTCCTCCCAGCAGGTACCCAGCATCTGATCCACCCAAGGGTGCTGGCTGCTCCTGTGGATCACAGGCAAATGCTGGCAGGCCCAGGAAGTCCGAGGAGAAGAGTCCCTGGGTTCCCCCTTGCCTTGGGCACTGAGTTGGCACAGAGGGCAGGACACTCCCTTGTCCCCAGCAGGGGCTGAGTATTTCACTTGGCTGGAGGGAACCTTTGGCCATTCAGCAACTCGCACTGGAATCTGAGCTGGGTTTTGGCACCTGGAGGGCGGGCAGGGCTTCTGCTGGGAAGCAGGGGCGCTGCTTCCTGGAGACGGTTGCTGCCTGGTCGTCAGAGAGGGGCCCTGGGGGCCCCAGGTTTGTACCGTTCAGAGCCTTGGGCCAAGGGTCCACATGGCTGCAGGTGCTCAGCTTGGTCCAGGAGTCTTCCAGCAGGCAGCAGCTAGAGTGTCTGCAGGAGGGAAGGTATTCTTGCAGGAGCCATCTCTGGGAAAGGCCACGGGCCTGGACACACAGGGAACCAGTGGGGGTGAGCGCGTGGCCCATGTCGTTTGGGCCACTGTCCTCTTGCAGCCTGTGGTGCCAGGTTCCGTCTGAGGCAGGAGGGCCTGCAGATGGACCCTGGAGTAGGGGGACACTCCTGTCACATCTTTGTAGATTCTGTGCAGTCACAGTCGTCGTGGTCCTCTCTGCCCGGCAGGGGGCGCCTTGGGGCAGGCCAGCTACGGCGGAAGCTGTGCAGGGAGCGGCGCAGCGAGCCCAGGCGCTTCCAGAGCCGGAGCTGGGGCTCACTGGGGCTCCCCGGGTGGTGCGGCATGCACTCGCAGGCCCAGCGGCGCCTCGGGTCCAGCGCAGCGGGCTTGCAGAGGGTCATGAACAGCAGACAGGTGGCCAGCAGGAGGAAAATGCAGGCCAGGGCAATGAGCACGGGGATGGGGTCAACTGCCTCTGAGAGCCTCCCCGGAGTGACAGGAGCTGTGAGGAAGGAGAGGGGGCTGGAGCCCTCTGTGCTCATGGCTCCTGCAACAAGAACGGAACAGAAACAAATCAGCTGGACTCGGGACTGGAGAGGGAGGGGAACTTTGATGGGCTCTGGACACTGCTAAACTAGCTGCAGATAGCATTACGGTCATTTTACAAGTTAGAACAATGAGGCTGGGAGAGGTAACAGGTCTAAGGTCACACACTGGGAAAGTGATAGAGCTGGACCTGAACTCATGGAGGAGGCAGGAGGGTAGTGCCTTCCGGCATTTTAAAGTCAATTTTCATGAATTACAGTAGAGTCTTAGACTGAAAACTTGGGATCTAAGACCAACTCCATCACTAACTTGCTCTGTGACCGGGAACGATTCATCAATCATAGGAGGTTGCAGCAGGCAAGGACCCTAGCAGTTATCTAATGCCAAGACTGCAAACTGGGGATGCACCAGTGTGTTTTGTTGGGTTCTTGCAGTGTTTTTATAAATTTAAATTAATTGTGAATAGTTTTTTTAAAAAAAGAAAACCAAGATATTTCACATAAATATCTGAACATCTGGCTTCTCTTGAAATTTCAGAATTTCAACACTGGCAACATGGGGCCAGTTGCTGCCTGGCACCCAGTGGCCGCGGCTGAGCCATAGCTGACCCGTTTAGACAGGGTGCTGGCCTCCAGCTCACTGCACTCCCCGCCCTCAGGCCCCCTGCACACCTATGTCACCTGCCTGGCCCCAGGGGAATTCCTATTGGTGCTTCCTGAGGAAGACCAACCTGCTCCCTTGACAAGTGAGGAAACTGAGGCCCAAATAAGGGACTGCCAAGGTCACACTGTGAGCCAGTGGGCAAGCAAGGCCAGAATCAGGTTTCCTGACTCCTGGCCCAGTGGCCTTGCCACCCCGTTGGCTCCCAACTCTCTCCCAGGACTCCCTGAGCAGCTCTGAGAACAGGTGGGGAAGAACCCACAGAGAGCAACTGAGTTGACAAGATGGGGCTCGAAACCCTGACATAGTCACCTGTTATCACTTAGGATCATCCCACTAGAGGGAGGACGGCAGGTGGTCCTTGTAGCTGGAAAATCAAGCTGAGCTTTTGGTTGCAAATTAAAATGCTTACAGAGCCCAGATGGTAGATAACATGTGACCAGCGGGACAGGTGGGCAGGCCTACCTGGAGAGCAGAGGCAGAGGGGCCTCGGCCAGGCTGATGGAATGCTGGAAGGCAAGCCACTGTGGTCCCCTTCCAGGTTCCCAAGAGAAGCCAGAAATCTGGATTTTTTAGGCGAACGTTCCTGATGTTTAAATATTGGCAACTAATTCAAATCTGGTTGAGAGAGAGCGGGGGGGAAAAAAAAAAGACACTGCAAAGGACAGACAAACTTGATTTTTTTAAAAATCGAAATGAGTTTTCAGATATTTAAAATACTACAACAGGCCAAACAAAATATATAAGGAGGCTACATCCAGCTTCCAGGCCAGCATTTGTGATCTTTGATTTCTACAGACACAGGACAGGAAATCCAAAAGGGGGGTCTAATAAGAAATAATCATTTATTTCTCTTTGACCTTGGAGACTTTCATGAGCCTGATGGGTAACAGATTTCCCTCCTTTTCCCAACTTGCAGCTTATTCTAACTCAGTCAAGGTCTAGCACCAACACTAGGCAGGAGGAAGGGCTTTAGGTCGTGCCGAGGCTCTGCATGTGGGCTGCAGAGTCCAAATCAGCAGGCAGAGGGGAGTGGAGAGGGGCGGCCCAGCCCCACGCTCCCCAGGCACTCACCAGCAGCCACACAGGACCTAACTCCTGGCTGCCTGTACACAGCCTCCTCCCGCCTGCAGCCTCCCCTGTGCCCAGCGACGGAGGGCATCCAGTGCACCCCACCCCCCTCCCACCCAGCTCCCACCACCACTCCTTCCAGCATTTCCAGACAGGACATGACCCCTCCCAGCTCCCAGATGGAAACTCTGTTTCCCATCTAGCTGCCCAGGGCCTCCACCTCTCAGGCATCAGGCCTAGGGTGCGCTCTGGCCAGGCCATACGTGGGTTGGCCCTTCCTTGAATCTGAGCAGGGAGGAAGGATGGGGTGTGCCCACCACCATGTCCCATGGGGAGAAAACTGCCCGTCTGTCTATCCTACCCAGGGCAGTGCTTGGCTGGGAGTAAGAAAAGGGCAGTCGGAAGTGGGAGAAGTCTCAATCCTACTAGTCCTAATGTTATTTCAAGACCTTCCCATGGATCTGGAGACCCTATCAGGCCAGCAAAGTAGGTCCAGGCTTCAGTCCTTGGGGCAGCGCTTTAAAAAAAGATAAG
Organism: Balaenoptera ricei; assembly: GCF_028023285.1. NCBI lineage: Eukaryota > Metazoa > Chordata > Mammalia > Artiodactyla > Balaenopteridae > Balaenoptera > Balaenoptera ricei. The sequence continues at coordinate 62,837,752 of NC_082654.1, read as the reverse complement.
TGAGGCTATAATTAGCATTTGAGTATTTTCCTTCAAAGCATGAGGTTCCAAAGTGCTTGAAAACATCAAGCCGTCCCCCCTGGGACGCACAGCAAAGCCAGCTGCAGGCCCCCTTGATACCCCCTCTGAGCAGCCAGCAGGCGCCAGTGGTTCCGGGGAAAGGAGACCTCCATCAAACCAAGGCTAGGAATGATCTTGAGAGCAGCTGAAGCCTCTCCCTGCCTGCTGGAGTCCAAGGCATGCCGGCAGGCCTTGCTCTGGACATATCTCTGCAAGCTTAGTCTAGAACCTTCTTTCTTCATTCAGAGCTCCATAGAGCAGGGCACGCTGTGAGCAGAGGGGACTGACCTCAGCACGACTTTCTGTATAGCCTCGGACTAACCACTGTTCCTACCTGGGCCTTTCCACTCTCTAGAAAAGTGGAGGGATTCCCCAGGTCTGAGCACGCCCTCACATTCTCCCTAGAGTACCCCAGGAAGGGTGCAGCCCCACTTTCCTGCAGTCCCCCAGCACTGACCTCAGAGCCAGCCCTCAGCAGTCCCCAGCCGGGCGGAGAGGTCTTCTCAGCTGTCCAAGGGAGGCCCCAGGAGCACCGGGCACCACTGTGACCCAACCTGCCCTAGGCTCTGCCTTGCCCTGTGCCCCTCAGCCAGCCAGGCAGAGTGGCCTTCGCCCCTCACTCTCCAGTTAGACCTGGCTTTGTCTGGAAGAGCCTGGGCCCTGCCTTGGGGGAGGGGACAGCCAGGAGGGTAGGGATGGCAACTGGGCTGGGAGAGGGGAGCGTTGCAGGGGAGTTGGGAGCTCCCGAGCCTTCCCACGGCCTCACTCCAGCCTGTCTCCTTGGAGCCCTCTGGAGGGGCGGAGGCACTGGGGGGGATGCAGGGGGAGGGTTTCCCTGCCTCTGCACCCACAGCTCTCACCTTCCCTTTCGACGTTTGAATAGTATGGTCAGGGGCAGCCAGCGGGTTGCTATTCAGTGCCTGCCAGCCTTCAGGTTACCAGGGAGAGGGGCTACAAGCCACACAGCGGGAGGGGAACAGGCAGAGAGATGGGCCCTGGCAACCCCCAGGCCCCCCTCCCCTCAGCTTCCCAGCAAAGCACCCTCCCTTTGAGGACATCTGGCTGCAGAAGTGAGGGAGAGAGGCATTTTCAAAGGTCAGAGAGATAACAGGGCAGAAAGCACAGGATTGAGAGACAGCCAGGGCTGTGCTGCTTGTAGTTTGGGTGGGCCCTTGGAGACCCTCCAGGCGGTGGCGCACACACACACACACACACACACACACACACACACACACACACCCCTCCCCCAGCCTCCTTTCTTCCTGGAAGCCAGCACTTCCCTGGCAACCAGCTGCCTGCTTAGCCTAAGTCTTAAGCAGCTTTCCCATCAAGGACCCCCAAGCTCCCAGAAATATAACACAGATGGGGGGAGTTGTGGCTCTGCCCAAGACCTGAGCCTGGGGTCCACCTGCTTGTTTTGGAGCCTCAGTTTTTGGCATTTAGCTCTTCCCTACTGCCCTTAGCCCTTGACAACAAAAGAAGCATCCTCTGCATAGCCCCAAATGGATAGGATTGTCAAAGTCCATTAGACAACTGAGGGGTCATCTCGTCCATCCCCCTGTCTCTCAGATAATGAAACTGAGATCTAAAGAGGTGTGGCCTGGCCAGCAAGGCCAGCAAGTTAGTGGTGGAATTTGGTGCTTTCCCTGAAAAGAGTGGGCAGGCATGGGCACCAGGCATCTGGTGCTATGAGCTGCATCAGCCTAAGGATGTTCCCAGTGCCCAGAGCTCCCACTGGGATTCCTGCATCTTACACCTCGCCCTTCAGTGAACCTCATTTTCCTTCACCTTCTCTTCCCAAGCTGACTGCACACCTCATCTATGGCCTCCATCTTTCTTAGATGGTAGGAGGCAACACTCCCAGGGTGGTGCAGGCTGCCAGGGGAAGTCCCACCACGGATGGAAGACACCCAAGGGCACCCACTGGACAGCTTGGCCCTCTCCCCTGTCCTGAGCCCTTCCAGATCCGGACTGTTGAAGTGCCCCACTACATCCCTCCACCTATTAGCTCTTAAGACTTCTCATGGGAGAGAAGAAGAACTCCACAGCAAGGGGCAACCCAGCCATACCACCTCCAGTATAAATCAAGAGGGCCTCCCAGGAAAAGGTGGCCTATCTCATAATGTCCAACCTTCACCATCTATCTCTGCACCAGGCATCAGACCAGATGCTTTGCAGAGATGATTTCTAATCTTCCCATCAACCCCGCAAGGTTAGTTATCATTGTACCTACTGAGGCTCAGTGGGGTTACGTATCCATGGCCACATAGCCAGTAAGTGACAAAGCCAGGATTCATGCTTGGGTCTTCCTGACCCAGACCCTCTGTTCCTTTCACACCAACAGACTTCCCCTCCTCCCCACCATCAACACACTTTTCAAAATCCTTAGACACACAGCACAGGGTTGAAGTGATTGGCAGAGACAAGAGGGCAGATCCAGAAGAAGTGGGAGGGTCCCAGGCATTACAAAGCAAGTCACACGTACTGTGGCCCCATGGGAGCCTGCCCAGGCAGGCAGGCTCGGGCGTCTCTCTGCATCACTTTGCAGGGGGAGTTCTCTACTCCTTTCCGGTATGTGGCGGGTAGAGGAGGTGTTCAGCTCGCAGTTTGACAGGACACACCTCAGGGCCAGCTGCGACTGCCAACAGCCTCAAGGCCAGACTCCTTGTCAAAAGGGCTAAGCACCAGGCATTCTCAGAGCGAGAGCAGCATACCCCCAAGTCCCCCTGGAGATAGTCCATAAATCTGAGGTACAGCCAAGCAAGCTGGGTGGGCTGGAATACACTGGAATGATCCTGGTGTGAATGGATATGGAACCTCTGGAAGGAGGGATTTCTGGGTCTCCCCAGTGTGACTGTTATAGTATACAGTGCCTGACTGGGAGCCCATGTGACTAGAATAGCTTCAGACCAAGGAAGTGTGGGCAAGGAGCAGTCATGCAATCCACCTACCCCAGGTGAGGCTCCTGGAACCTCAAAAGGCTGAAGGAGGGAAGTGTGGAGGGCTGAGCTAGTCAAGCCTGGATCCAGAGAGCTGCAGCGCTGTCACCCACCTTCTCCTCCGTGCTCCCCGAGAACCTGGAGGAGGGTCAGGGAACAGAGCTGGCAGGTGCCTCGCCATGGACAGGGCAGCATGGGGCCATCAGCAGACAGGTTTCCTAGTGGGGGATGAGAGAGATGTGTCCCTCTCCTCTCCCACACCCCCAGCCTCGTGGGAAACCATGGGTTTAGGCAGGATGGGCTGGGAGTGGTGTGAGGGAAGGGGAGGGGCTCCACAAACACCTTCTCTGCCTGTGGGTGGAATTCAGGGAGTAACCACGTGTCTCATTCTCCCTCAGCTAAAAGCCACGGATGCGGACGAGGGCGAGTTTGGGCGTGTGTGGTACCGCATCCTTCACGGTGAGTGGGCTGCCCTAGGATGGCGGGGCGGGGGGCAGGCCCTCCTGCCCTGGGGGTAGCAGAGCTTCTCTAGGCTGCCAAGGGTTTGGGAGGTGCAGCCAGAGAGGCCCCAAGCGCTATACACACAGGGCGGGCAGGTCAGAGGGAGGAACCAGGGATGTTCTCCAGTTATTTGCACCAAGTTGGTTGTATTTTTAAGTGAGGATACATTCGATTGCTATGCTCCCTAAGTTCCTCATGTCCCACGGTGGGATATCACCCTGACAGAGGGGGCCTTGGGGACCAAGGCAGCCCCTGGCAGTGAGCTCCCAAGAGATTGAGCCTCATTGGCCCAACGTGTATCATGTGCCCATCCCTGAACCAATCACTATGGCCTTGGACACTAGGACAGCCCCCCAGTGAGCTCCCCAGAATGAGTCTCACTAGACCAACCGGAATCATGGGACCATGCCTGAACCAATCACTATGGCCAGAGACTAAAATGTGCTAATCTGCTCACTTCTGGAATCAGGGGTGAAATCACCCCTATGCAAAGCACACGGACTGAGAGTGGAGGTGGGTGGATCCCAAAGGAATATCAGCGTCCACAAGATGAGGAAATGGGAGCTTCCCCACTAAAACCCCAACAGAGAATTTGATTTGGGTTCCTTTCTTTGTAATGCCGCAGAGTCCTCTGAAATATTGAATCTACTGACACCGCTGGGTATGGGGGTCTCAGGGGATCTCCACGCCTTCCATAGGGGTCACAGAGTGAGCGTCTGCCCCCTCCCTCAAATCCTGCTAGGCCAGGGCAGCATCAGGCAGAGGCTTCTTTGCCACTTCGGGCTTCAGCCAAGCTCCTAAGACCTCGGGGCAGGGTCTGCATTCTGTGGGTCTGGGCTCCCCAGCTTCCCTCCCACCACCACCACAATCCCACAAGCATCCTACTCCAGGGCAGAGCCCATGCATATCATCTATCCCTCCCCGCAGGTAACCATGGCAACAACTTCCGGATCCATGTCAGCAATGGGCTCCTAATGCGAGGGCCCCGGCCCCTAGACCGGGAGCGGAACTCGTCCCACGTTCTTATAGTGGAGGCCTACAACCATGACCTGGGCCCCATGCGGAGCTCCGTCAGGGTGAGGCCGGGGGCGCTCGGGCCGGGCGTGTGGGTGGTGGGGATGCGCCCTGGGACAGCTCTCGGTGAAGCCCTGCATCCTGTTCGGCGCTGACCTTGGGGCTGGGCCAAGGCCTCAGGTGGGCCAGAGTTGGCCACCAGTTGGGACCCGGTGGGGGCAGGGCCACCCCTAGTTTAGGTGCCAAATGACACCTGGAGCTCAGGTACAGTGGGGGAGCCTGGGATCTTGGACGTGTCATTTTGCTCTAAGCCTCAGTTTCTCCAGATGTAGAAAGGGGTCAGTGATACTGATGTCTATCCTAAGGGCTGAGGTGTCCTTACTATACTAACCCTCTGCATCCACACGACTCTCTAGGGTGGGCCAGGGAAATCTCACATACGTGATCTTGGAGCTGTAGATGCTGCCAGCTTCATTTTACAAATGAGGAGACTGAGGCACAGAAAAATCACTTGTGATAGAACCAGGACTTGAGCCCAGGTCTTTGAGTCCAAGTTCGGTGTTCTTTCCATTGGAAGTGTCCCCCAGATATTCCAGTCAGCACTCCCAACTCTCCCATCAGATATATTCTTTTCTGCCCACCCTCACTCACCTCGGGTCTCTCCCCTATGGAGCTAAAATCAAATCGACCTTAATCTTCCTGAATGGTCAAAAATATGCACCCAGATATTCCGCTGGCCGGGCTGGTTGATGTACTCTCCTGCCCTGTAACAAGAGGATGACTGAGATGAATGAGGTAACCTTCAAGTCACCCCCGTCCTACCCCCACTGCACACTCAGCTACTCACAGCCCCTTCCCCTTAACCGGATGGAAAATGAGTCAGACCCTAGAGGTGAAGAGTAGGAGGAAGATGGGAAAAGATGGGGTGGGGAGCAAGCAGGGACTTTTACCCAGAACTGAGTGGGGCTGAATCAGCTCCTCTTATCACCCCATCTCCACCCCGCTGTTTCCCTCCGACTGGAAACAGTGAACAGAAGCCTGCCTCGGGTCACCATCACGAAGGAGGTGCCGGGGAGCGGGTGACTCAGCCTTGGCCCATCTTCTGCTGTTGCCCCCGCGGCTCTGCCCCAGGAAGAGATGGGAAGGGAAACCTGGGTCCTTTTAGGCTGCCCCTCTAAGTGAGATCTTCCCGGATGGAGATGGCTGAGGGGGTCAGATCCCTCGGGTATTTATACCTTGGGGCTGCTTGATTCCAGGGCCCTGGTGACTGAGGGTGAGATAGTTACCCAAATGTGCACCAAGGCAGCCCCACACAGCCACGCTCACCTGCATGACTGCGAGATATTAAATCAGCACGTGAATTACATATTGAACTCATTTAAGCCTCATAAAAACCCCATGAGGTAGGCACTGTTATTATACCCATTTTATAGATGAGGAGATTGAGGCAAGGAGGGCTTGGCCAATGTGTTTAGGGTCACATGGCAGTAAGGGTAGACAGAGCCAGGCTTCACACCCAGGCAGTCAGCTCAGAGCTGTTCTCTTAACCACGGTACTATGCTGCCTCACGGAAGGTTCCAGAGCACAGAGACCACTGCTGCCTTATCCCCAAAGAGTCATTTTTAAGGTGGGAATTTGGTTGCTGGCCCTAGGGCCAGAACTTGATGGCCCTTACAGTACCCAGCTCCCACACCCCTGAGCCCTGGGAAAGCTGGGGACCTTCCTGAAGACAGTATAGGGACTCCCTGGACACATTTTCCCAGCAGCAGCAGACCTGGCTTGTAGGGACAATCCATATTCTCCTGTTCCTGCTTCAGAGACCAGGACAGCACAGATGAGGGGCCAGGGAGTGTGAAGTGAAACGGTCCTCGTAGAGACTGGGGCCTCACGTGCACACTGCGCATGGGCACACGCACACACATCTCCTGCCTCGTCCCCTTTGGATGGCACAGCATTGGACAGAGAGTGGGGCTGGGAACCCAGGGAGCCCGGTAGCTCAGTCGCTGAGCCTTCCTGCTCAGCAAGAACTTGGCCGACCTGGCTGTTTCCTGTACATCTGTGTCTCTCAGGTTTGCAAACCACACACCATTTTACCTCCTGTCTCTGCTGCTAAAAACAAGGCTGAAACCGGTTAGAGGACAGTGGCATGCAGCCAGTCTCATGGAGGACCACACCCAGCCTCCATGCCACCTCCCTCTGTTTATTGCACTGTCAGACTAGCCCAGTGTTTTCCCCACGACCCTTGGAGTCAAGGCCATTTGGACAAGCAGACTTGGGAAGGGGGAAGGTTCACAGTTTCAAAAGATGGATGGGCAGCTTCTGTTTACAGCAAGAGAGTTCCTGAAATTCATCCGTGCAAATCCCCCCGACACCCACCCACCCCACCCAGGATCTCCCCAGCCAAGTTCTTGGTGAAGCCAGACTTAGAAGATTCTGGCTTGTGAGCAGCTGTGCTCTGAAGTAGGCACGCTAGTTTGCATAGTGGGTTCTGGGTGTCTGGACATGAAAATTTGATGGCATAGCAGGGCTACACGGGCCCCAAGAGCAGGGAAGTAGAGAAATCTTAACCCCCATAAACTTCTCCTCCCCACTGGCTCTGCCACCCCACTCACCTCACAGTTCTCCACTGGTCAGGGCACCATTTCCACTTATACCAACAGAAGCCCCTTCCCTTCTGTCCAGCTAATTCCCAGCTAACCCTGGAAGAGGAGCTGGGGCTGATCTGAGAGGCAGTGATCAGATCAGAAACCAAATATGCGTGCTCTCAGATGGGGCCTCGTGCCGCCATCGGTGCTGGTGACAACACATGTGAAATCCATGCCGCACGTCATTGCCCCTACCCCATTGGCTCCCCACCCAGTCTGCTGACCAATTCCTGCTGGCCCCGGCTCTTTTAGACTGGAAGTAGGGTGTCTCTCCTGTTTTGGGGCCAGCTTATCCCCAGGATATAGCAAAGAGTGGTAGGGTTGCTAGACCGGGAACCAGGAGAAGCCCCACTCTCTTTCCAGCTCTCGGTGACCATGAGGCCTCGGGCAAGTCCCTCCCCATCTTTGGGCCTCTGTTCCCTCATCTGGGAAAAGAGGCAGGAGCCCTGGGCCTCCTTGAGTGCCACCACTCTCTGGTCTCTGCCTATAACTCCCCTCCCCACCACACTGATCCTTCTAGACATAGCCCTGGTCCTGCCCATACCTGGACCAGACCCTCCCGTGCTCCTGTGTGTGTTGGGGGGATGGAGGTGCACAAAAAGAAGGGTGGGGTGCTGATCTCTATCTGTAACACCTCTCTCCATAAACATCTTTTGAACTGTTTTTTTGTTGTTGTCGTTATGTAAGACGTACATGTTCATTAAAGAGAAATTAGAAAATGTAAATAAGCAGTGATGAAAATTATGCATAATTCCACAATTCAGACATAGCCACTGTCTTGGGCAGGGTCTGCAGAAGCAAATCCTGAGACAAGGATTGGTGTGAAAGTGATGAGTGGGAAGTATAGGAAGTGTTCCCAGGAAAAGCCAGAAGGGGCTTGGGACCAGGAAGGAAAGGCAGCCAGCAAAGTGGAGCACAGGAAACTGTGACTCAGTCCCACAGGGAGCTCTGGAGAGAGTCATCTCAGCTGCCCGTCAGTCAGTGGCTAAGGGCTGCCTTAGCCAGTGTGGGACGTAATTCCCAGGCACCTCCGGCTCTCTGGGTGTCTCTGGCTCCGGCAGCAGCGGGGGCTGGGGTTAGTCCCAACAAAGAACCACAGTTCTGGCCGCTGGCGGTGAGAGCACCAGAGAAAGCACAGGAGAATCTAGAGTAGCCCGAGCACCAGCATCCTCTGCTACCACCATACTTAACGTTTTCATTTCTGTTCTCCCAGATGTATCTTGATAGTTGAATGGGGTCCCTTTAAACTTTTCAGGCACTTTTGCAAGGCCCTGGCTCATTTTGTCTTCATAACCATCCTAGGAGTGGCACAGGGCGTGAACTGTTAAATTGATGTTACCGTTTCATAGCTGAGAAATTGGACGGCCCAAGTTTCACTAATTAGCCACAGGTTCCCGCAGGATTTGCAACAGAGCCAAGAGCAAGACAAAGTTTGTTCTCTAACATGATATTTAAGCACCTGCCATGCACCAGGTACTGTGCAAGGTGGGGGAACACGATGACCAACGGGACAGCCCTAGGCCCTCTGTAGGGAGCTCACAGCTGGCCCAGGAGAGCAGTGACCAGACGCGCAGGCTTGGGTGGGCACAGCCCTGGGCTTGCCCAGCACCCCCCCGACCCCCGACCTTTCATCCCTGGCCCGGATCCTGCAGGTGATAGTGTACGTGGAGGATGTCAACGACGAGGCCCCAGTGTTCACGCAGCAGCAGTACAGCCGCCTGGGGCTTCGCGAGACGGCGGGCATCGGCACGTCGGTCATCGTCGTCCGAGCCACAGACCGAGACACTGGTGAGGCTGGCAGGAGGCAGCCGGAGAGTCCATTCCCCAGAGTGACCCGCCCCGGCGCGTGCCTCCCTCTCCCGCGGGGCCTGTCATCCTCGGGCTGCCTCGGGCTCCCCCATTGAGTGGCTCCCAGGTGGGGAGGGGCTCGTGGGACAGTCTTGGTGGCATCCCCACCAGATTCCCAGTCCCAGGAGGATGGGAGTCGGGGGGAGTTGCCCTGGTTTCTGGGCAGAGAGAGGAGAGGTCACAAGCTTGGGAAGTCCGGATTTGTCATCCCAGAACCTGGCAGCTCCTGGCTAACCTTTGGCTAAGGGCTAGGCAGGGCTGGGAGGGGTAAAGGACTTGTCCAAAAGCTGGCTGAGGCCTGCTCCTCCAGCCAGCGCAGCCCAGGGCCTGGCACACACACATTTCACAAGAGGCAGCGTCCTGTTCTACAGGGCTGTGGCCATCCCTGAAGGCAGCCCGGACCTCGCCAGAGGCCCCGAGCCCTAGAGGTGGCTACCGTTAGCAGCACAAAATGAAGGAGAAAGATGGCCAGGTCACTGTGACCCTCTTCACGGGGCCTGGCTGTCTGGGCCTGTGCCCCAGGCCAGGGATACAGCCAGAGAAAACCTCCTTCCTGTGCTTCTAATTTCCCAGCTCCTGCCCTTCTTTCATGTCAGCTGCTCTGGTGGCTCCCAACGCAGCCCCCATCAGCATCCCCAGCTCACCTGGAGCACGGGATGGAGTAGAGGGAGAAACAGGCCTGAAAACTCCCGAGTGATTGTTCTCCCTTAATAAATGGCACCTTTATACAGTTCAGATCACATACATTGCTGGGGGCTAATGGTTCAAGACATTTTCTGGGTCAGGAATCTGTTTGAGAAACTAGTGAAAGTTATGGATCCCTTCCCAGAAAGAATGCATGCCCAGAGTTTTGCAAATAATTTCAAGGAAGTCTGGGATTTCCTGAGTGATTTTATAATCATTCTCTTTGAAGTATGTGGACTTCAGCTAAGGAATCCCAACTCTAGCTCCTGGTTGAAGCGTGTATTCCAAGGCACAGGAATTGGGGGTGGAGGGAGTGGGGAGAACAGAGAAAGGTGACCCGGGCACTGGAACCCTTTGGCTATAGGGACCAAGTGAAGGCTTAGCCACTTCTGAGGATGCTGCCCAGGTCTAACGCTTTCTAAATCAAAGCTTCCACTACAAGGGATCCCTAATTTCCCCACCCTCTCCTTGTCCAGATACGCAAGGGAGGTGCTTGAGCTTGAATTTTACAGCTCCAGGAGCAGAACCAACCTGCTCTGGCATCTCTCTCATCTCAAGGCCAGGCCCCAGAGGGAGTCAACAGTGTGTGCTGGGCTTTGCCGTCCTTGACCTTGACCCCGTCCTCGGCAGTTTCTCTTGGGACAATCCGACCCAGAGGTGGGGGGTGGTGCACACTGGGTAGGTGAGCCAAGGCCTCTCACCCTGTCCCTCTGGGACAGCAGTGGATGTGCTGGGGCAGCTTGTAAAGCCACAAGGCAGCCCACCCCCACCTGGGACTGCACAGCCTCTTGTGCCCTCCTGCAGGGGATGGTGGCCTGGTGAACTACCGCATCCTGTCAGGCGCGGAGGGGAAGTTCGAGATTGATGAGAGCACGGGGCTTGTTATCACCGTGGATCACCTGGACTACGAGACCAAGACCAGCTACCTGATGAACGTGTCCGCCACCGACCAGGCACCCCCCTTCAACCAGGGCTTCTGCAGTGTCTACGTCACTCTGCTCAACGAGCTGGACGAAGCTGTGCAGTTCTCCAATGCCTCCTACGAGGCTGCCATCTTGGAGAACCTGGCGCTGGGCACCGAGATCGTGCGGGTCCAGGCCTACTCCATTGACAACCTCAACCAGATCACCTACCGCTTTGACGCCTACACCAGCGCCCAGGCCAAAGCCCTCTTCAAGATAGATGCCATCACGGTGAGGGATGGCACAGCAAGGTTCAAGCACAGCAAGTGTTCTCTCTGAGGGCAGGAAGCTCAATTCCTGTAAAGCTAACCAGCGTTTATTGAGCTCCTTCTATATGCCCAGCACTCTCTTTTTTGTCATAAAGATAAACATCCCCGTAATACATCCCTTTAATATGCAGGGATAAGATAAAGTTTATACACAGGCAACCTACTGTCTTCTTGTTACTAGATAATGAAAGCTGTGCAAGTCATCGTGTTTCCCTTTTTACTGTGGCTCAGATATAAATTTCATGCTTCACTGCAGCAGCTAGTCTTAGTTAGGTGTCTGGTGCAGCGATGTCTTATCTACTGCCTGGATCTTACTCCTCCATCTTTGCGTTAGTGTTTTTTCTCTCAGAATCCCGTCTTTGAAAATAAGCAAGGTAATAATTGCTACAATGTGCCAGGCCTTGTTCCGGGGCATGCTGGGGACACAGAGATGAACAAGACCCTTTGCAGCCCTCAAAGAGCTCTCAGGCTAGGAGTAGAAGTGGGAATAATCAAGGATGCAGATCAGAGCATCACAAGGGAAGATATGAATAGATCTACAGTAGAGGTGTAATGGAGCGCCTCTGGGGCCCAAATAAAGAGAGTGATCGTACCTGGCTGGGGAAGCGGGAAGCCTGCATGGAAGAGGTAATTTCCGAGTGGGATTGAGAGAGAAGTAGGGTTTCAGCGGACAGAGCTTCACGGAGAAGTTATGCCAGCAGAGGGAGTAACGTGAAGGTGGGGAAGTGGACAGAATGTCCAGGGCTGGCAAGGAGTCTAGTTTGGCCAGGGCACAGGACTGCTTGGGATACGATGTCATTGCCCATCTGACCCCCTCCCTGCAGGGTGTGATCACCGTCAAGGGCCTGGTGGACCGGGAGAAAGGTGACTTCTACACCTTGACGGTGGTGGCAGACGACGGCGGCCCCAAGGTGGACTCCACCGTGGTGAGTGGATCCCCGGCCCAGAGCCCCACGGGTACAGCCTATCACCGCTCCAAGTCCCCCCAGACTGACATCTTCACCAGCCACCCAACATGCAGGCAGGCAGTGGGTGAGGGTTTAGGTAGCCCAGGGATGGCACTGCAGCCGGCCATGCCACACCTTCCCGGGCAGCCTGGGCAGGGCTGAGACCTCAGATGGGTGGGGGAGGGGAGGCATCCTCCACAGACCGCTGCTTGGAGCGGGGCTGGAAGAGCTGGGGCTGCTAACCGCCTGCATCTTTGCCTTTTCTCTCCCTTGGCCGCCTCCTGCCGCTTCTGCCTACAGAAGGTGAGTAGCCCGTGGACTGGTGCCCTCCCCTGTGGGTTGTCTGTGGCCAGTGCTGGCTTGGGCCCTGTGTGGCGCTGGGCCTTCCTGCCTCTCCTGGGGGAGAGGGCACGTGGACAGGACTGCAGCTGGTCCCTGCTCAGACCCCTCCCAAACTCCCCCGCCCAGCCACTCTCACACCTGAGCCCAGGCGCCTCCGGAGCACGAACTCCACATCCAGCTCTGTCCCCTCTGCCCTCCTTGTCCTGTCAAGCCCCGCCAGTGGGTCCTGGGGTGGGCGTTGCACTAACAAGGAGTATGTGGAACACCCAGTGGAGGGAACACTGAGGCCTCATCCCAGCTCTACTTCTCAGCGGCTGTGTGACAAGGCTAATTGCTCAACCTCTCTGTGCTTCCTTTCCTCGGGTCTAAAGTGGGTATCATACCAACTGCCCTGCCTTCCTCAGAGGATGTGATGGAGATGGCAGATAGGAAGCCTTTGTAAACTAGGAGGGGTGATGGGAGCGGGGTCTGTAAGGGGAACCCCTTCCCTCTCTTGGGGTCAGTGTAAGGAGTATGTGACAGTAGTCGTGTGAAGTGGGGCACCAGGGCCAGGGGAGCTGGGCAAGGGCAGCAGTGGGCATATGGTGTGAGCCACTGCCCTTGAGGGCTCTAAGTAATGGCACAGAGACCTTGTGAACTTCGGGGAGGGTGACTGCTGAGGTCAGAGGTGCAGACAAGATTCCTAGAAGGGTAGAGAAGTGGTGACCTCAGGCTAGGGGTGGATATGAAGGTGGGCCCCAGGGGCGGGTCATGGGGTGGAATCCTGCGGTGATAATGAGAACATTTAACAATCGATTCGGCTTGGGCCCCAGCCAGACAGGTCTGAGGCCATCTGTAGACCACATGGGTGTCCAGCTCATTATCAGCCTTGGTTACAGCCACGTTTTCACCCCTGCTGAGTCCTTTTCACCTTAGCCTAAAGGGATAGACCAACCCGGTGTCCAGGCTAAGAGCCAAATGCAGCTGTTTGGCATCCTGTGCCCCATGGCTCCCTCAGGGTGCCGGCTCCAGTGGCCCGGGTTGTGGCCTGGCCGTACCCAAAAGGCCCCTCCATCCACGGGGCGAGCCTGGGGTGAGTGAGGCGGCGAGCAGCAGTGAGCCCACACAGCTCCCCTCGACCTCCCAGGTCCCTGAGGGCAGCCAGTGAGCAGAGCCCCTAGGTGGCAGACGGTGGGCAGGTGCCCTGTGTCCCACAGCTCGTGGCGGGGCTCCTGGTCTTCCCCACCAGAGGATCTAAGGCTCGGGTTGAATGGAGCCCTCTCACAAGCCTCAGCAGCCTCATCCATAAAATGGGCCCAGTCTCCCCTCGCCCCTGTTGTGCGGAGTCGGGGGATTGAGGCCAGCTGGAGCCTGGTGAGCAGTAGGGCTGTCCCTCCCGAGGCTGCCGAAGCCCCTCGTGGACCAGGCAGCCGCTTCCTGTGCTGGGGCTGGCGGGGGCGTTTCAGAACGCACACTCCTACGTGGGCCCCTGTATTGCCACAGTCCCTTCACCCTCTTCCAGGAAGCAGGACCCACCCCTCTTTGTTCTGCCCTGGCTTCCTCTCAGAGGCTCCCAGGGGCCACTGCCCCAGATACACCAGCCCTGTCAGTCCCAAACTTGTTGGAGGTGCCAGGGTGGAGGCAAGCTGAGGGGCCTTTTAAAGGCACCACCATTTCCTCTGCGAGGCCGGAACCCCCAAACCACAGCTCACCTACACCTGACTCCTCCTCAGCCCCAGCAGCCCCTGTGGCCCCGAGAGGGGTGGGGAGGCAGCAGAAGGGGCAGGCTGGGCGGGGGTGGCTGGGGGGTTACTCAGAGCCGTAGGAGCTCTGAGTAACACCCCCGGGCTTTTGAGGGATCGGGGAGGCAGATTTGGGCCCTGAGACCCTGGGTGGGGACACAGGCCCATAGCTCATTCCCGTAGATCTTGGTGCCTGCCTTCCTAACTCACTCACTGATGCAGACTCCCCACTGCTGGGAGCACCTCATCAGAATAGCAAACGTGGAGGGAGCACCTACTGTGTGCCAGGCTCTGGGTTGGGCTCAGGGTACATACAGTGGGAAACCAAAATCAGACGTGGCTTCTGCCTTCACAGGCATAAGATAGAGTGGGGGAAAGACACTGATCAAATTACCACGCCAATAAATATATGCCACGAGAGAGTGGATAACAAGACATCGGGGAAATCAAGGAGGGCTTCCCAGAGGAAGTGACTCAAGCTGAGCTCCTCAGAAAGCATAGGAGTTTACACAGTAGAGAAGGAAGAGCATTTCAGGCAGAGGGAACAGCAGGTGCAGAGGCCCTGTGGTGGGAGGAAGCATGCAGAGTCCCAACAAGGCCTTGACCAGAGTGAGAGAGTTTGGGAGGGATCAGATTGCGGGGGGGCTTGTTTGTTTTCTCCCTGAGAACAGGGTGGTAGACATTATTATGCCTATGTCACGGGTGAGCAGACTGGGGCTCCGGTACTCCATAGAACTCCGTGACCAAAATTTATGATGGGTGGGCAGCGTCTTGGCAGGTGAGATCCTGCCTGTCTGCCAGGCCAGAAGCAGGACAAAGACCACATTTGTTGGCTCATTTATTCCTTCCAGCATCTTGATTCCGTAGGTGTTCTCGTTCCTACTTTCATCTGAGGAAATGAAAAATCAGAGAGGTTGAATAACTTTTGCCAAAGCACACAGCTAGTAAGTGGTAAAGTTGGTCCTGCTGTGAAGCCTGGGTTTGTCGCCTACAGTTCTGACAGCTGCCTGAAATATGGAAGCGTGGCTAGAACTGAGAAGGGCATAGTCCTGATTAGGAGGGAGGGAGGATGAAGCGGAATCTTCTCTGAATCGTGGTGAGGTTCCACAGGCCCCCCATGGAGTCCTGTGCACACCAGGAGGCAGGTAGGCCTGGCAGCCCCGGAGCCCCAGGCCTGGGGAAGGAGAGGATGGGATCTGGCCTGGAGCAGGGTGGTGGGAGAAGGCCTGGCTTGGGATTGCTAGAACCTGAGCCTCCTCCCCTCCCCCCACACTGCAATCCCCTCATCAGTGAACCCGAGGGGTACCTACGACTCTGGCTGCATGGCCCATGGCCATCCATGGGCTGGAAGCTGCACCCCCAGCCAGGCCTTCTCTCCAGGCTTGCTATTCAAACCCTGCAGGAGAAGCCTGAGCTGCAGACACAAAACAATGTGCTCTTTGCGTGCAACTTGCATGTTCCCTGTTTTTATCTGGTAGCTGGAAATTCCCCTCTCTTCCCCATCTGCCTTCTCCCCACTGGGACCACCAAGCCACCTTGTGACCCCTCTCCTGCTCCTGAGCCCTGTTTCCTTCCCTCTAATCTAAAGGTGCAAGTGAAGAGGCCTTTGGGCAGTATCTGGTTGCCAGATGTGTTTTAGCTGGCCCGCACAAAAAAATTTTTTTTACTATCACCACCTAATTCCACATAAAAATCTGGATTCCTAGTTCCTTTTGAAAAACAGGAAGCTCTGCCAGTGCCAGGCTGACACACCCTCACGGATCTGGAGCCGAGTAGCCTCCGTTTCCTTTAACCAGGGCCCATGCCTTCCTGTTCTCCAAGGCCCCACCACCTCTGAGTTCCCCCCGCCAGGCCCCAGCATTTGAGTGTGTGCAGCCCTCCCCCACCAGACTTTCAGAAGAAATGCGCTCAGGGCCTCTGTGTAAAGTCAGGGTTGGCCTAGTCAGGTTCTGAAAGCTTGCTGACCTTCTAGAACTGATTGGAGGTCCGGTCCCCCCTGGGCCCACGATGGGACCCTGTGTTTGGGGTCAGGGAGGGGAAGAAGGTGGGAGGTCTCTGGCCATGTTCACACCCAGGTCTACATCACTGTGCTGGACGAGAATGACAACAGCCCCCGGTTCGACTTCACGTCCGACTCAGCCGTCAGTGTGCCCGAGGACTGCCCCGTGGGCCAGCGCGTGGCCATTGTCAAGGCCCGGGACCCCGACGCCGGCAGCAACGGGCAGGTGGGCACCAAGTGGAATAGTCCAGATCTGCCCTGTCAGTAGGGGCTCCCACAGCCCCTCAGCCGGAGGGGACCGCCAAAGCCATCCCCTCCCTGAGCAGGAAGCCGGGTCATCCAGGCTCTGCCGGGCCCTGAGCGGGTCCGCCCTGCCCTCACCGCAGTCCACGGTCCAGGGAAGGAGACAGAGCTGTGCAAGCTGTCAGCCCTGCCTGCGTCCAGGGAACACGAGGCCCAAGGCTGGCCACGGCTCAGTCCCCGCGGCGAGCTGAACACAGAGGGGGTTTAATTTCCCCAGTGACTCCTTGGTCACCTCATCCACAAACCACAAGCATCTCACCCCTGCGTGCCAGCCCTGGGCCAGCCCTCCCCACGAGGACCTGGGGCCCCAAGAGATCACACTCCTCCTCCCCTGCTTCTCAGGCCCCCCTCCCTGTCCCCTGGCAAGAAGTGCTCCCCACCAATGCAGGTTTGGGCACCCCCAGAGCACAGGGAAGAGGGGTGACAGAGCACACCAGTCTTCACACCACTTTGACCTGTCCTACAAATGGAGGTGTGTTTGAGGAGGTTTCCACTGGGTTTTAAATGCTTGCACACCTCTAGGGGGCCAAGAGATGCTGGCTCTGGAGTTGGAAGCCTATGGGTTCAAATCCTTGTTCCCTTGGGCACTTGCAAGCTGTGTGACCTTGCCAGTGACTTCTTGTTCCTGAGCCTCCTCGCTGAGCTGAAGAGAACAGCTCCCTTTGATAGGGTTGCTGTGAGAGCCGAGCAGAGCCCACGTGACACCAGGGCCGTGCCTGCTGCTCGCAGGGGGGCTCAGTGCTTCCCCGCCCTGGGAAATCTCATGTGGTGGGACTCGCACCTGGCCCCAGGCCAGTATGCTCGCATCCCCCCAAGCCCTAGCCTGTCATAGGCCCTGCACCCGCTCTGTGGACCTGCCACCCCCATTTTGAAGGATGTAACCGCTTCTGAATAAAACACATTCTTCTCCATCTCCCAGGCTGAGCAGAGTGCTCCTTGGCCTGGCCAGCCGCTTGTCCTCCCCACTTCTTCACCCCTCGCCCCTCATCCTCTCTCTTCCCTTACAGGTGATCTTCTCCCTGGTCTCTGGCAACATTGCTGGGGCCTTTGAGATCATCACCACCAACGACTCCATTGGCGAAGTGTTTGTGGCCAGACCCCTGGACAGAGAAGAGCTGGGCCACTACATCCTCAAGGTGAGCACCAACTGCCTTCCATCCCAAGAGAGCTCAGCCCATCAGCACGCCCCGGCTGTCAGCTTCCTGCTGTCACCAAGTGCTGTGGGCAGGCAGCACCCCTTAGGACCAAGGGCGTGAGTGAGGCTGACCCGGAAAGGGCATCCTGGAAGGGGTTTCTGGACCCAGAGCAGGAAACAGCAGAGGTGTCTGTGCCTGCTGCCAGAGCCAGGAGAGAAAGCCTGGCAGCTGATAGAGCCGACTCCTCCACAGACATAGTGTGACCTTGGGCAAGTTGTTTACTCTGTCTGGGCCTCAGTTTCCCCTCTTGTGCCATGGGCAGAAAAACCTGGCTTCCTCTGCTGAGGTGAGGAATAACGAAGGCCACCACTATTGCTGAATTGCTGAGACTACCATGTTTCCTGAGGGGTCTCTGGGGACCCCAGGGCCATGCTTCTGCAGGGGTCTGAGCTCTAGAACACTTTCTACAGGCCTCCAGGAAACATCAGGGCTCCTAGGGACAGGCTCAGGCTATGGTTAGGACTCCAGCTCATTGCCAAAAAGATTATTTGAGACTGTTCCTCTATTTGCCAGAGACCAGGTCTGAGTGCATGGAACAGAGGTCTTGAAGCTAAAGGCAGGAGCCCTGGGTCTGGTTGCAGGCCCAGGGTCACAGTCAGGGGCAGGATGGGGAGGTAAAGGCCGTGCACATCGGAGTCAGATTGCAAAGGACGGTTACCAAACAGAGAAGTATTGGGCAACGATTGTTTGCAGCATGGGGCAGAAGTTGAAGGCCTTGTGGAGACCCCAAGGGGCAGGGGGCAGGGATGGGCCAGCAAGTCTCTCTAGCCTCTCAGTCCCCCAGCCCACTGAGCAGACAGCCCATTTGGACTCCATATTCCTGATCCTTTTAGCCCTGACTCCAGTCATCCCCCTCCTCGCAGGTTGTGGCATCCGACCGTGGCACCCCTCCACGGAAGAAGGACCACATCCTGCAGGTGACCATCCTGGATGTCAATGACAACCCCCCGGTGATCGAGAGCCCCTTTGGATACAATGTCAGCGTCAACGAGGTGAGGGTGGCTCTGGTGCCCATATAGCTGGACGTCTGGAGTGGACATTGGGTGTGAGCTGACCGTGAAGCACCTGTTTAAATATCTGCCTGGGGACTTCCCTGGCGGTCCAGTGGTTAAGACGCCATGCTTCCACTGCAGGGGGCGCAGGTTCGATCCCTGGTCGGGGAACTAAGATCCCACGTGGTGTGGCCAAAAGAAAAAAAAAAAAAAAAAACGCATAAATATCTGCCTGGCCCATAGTTTCTCAGATCACAGGGATGGAGATGTGGCTTACTCATTCATGATTCTATCCCTAACACCTAGGCCAGGTCCTGGAATGTGGTAACCTTTTGTGGTTTGGATGGAAAGGAGAGGGAAAGAAGAAAGTGGCCTTTCACCATCAACAGGAAACAGAGGTTTACCCTGGGAGAGCTGCTTTTAAATAAAACAGCTCATTTTTAAAAAATGTTATTGGAGTATAGTTGATTTACAATGTTGTATTAGTTTCAGGTATACAGCAAAGGGATTCAGTTATACATGTATTCATTCTTTTTCAGTTTCTTATATAGGTTATCACAGAATATTGATAACCTGTGCTATACAGTAGATCCTTGTTGATTATCTAGCTTATATATAGTAGTGTGTACATGTTAATCCCAAGTTCCTGATTTATCCGTTCCCCCCACATTTCCCCTTTGGCAACCATAAGTTTGTTTCCGATATCTGTAAAAACAGCTCGTGTATTACTCAATAATAGGATTGAGTCATGTCAGGAGAATTTTTGCCCAGGCACTGCTGGGTATCATGCCCAGTTGGACGTTCTTGAAGGCCTCCCTCAATTCAGAACCTGGCTCTCCCACTGACTGGCTGTGTGATTTGCACACATTCCTTCCTGGCACCTCAGTTTTCTCATCTGTAAATGGGGTTGACCTAATCTGTAGCATTATAGAGAGGAGTTAACTCAGGCCCCCGGCATGTAGTAGATACCCACAGAATGTTTGCCACCGTCATCTTTATCTTCCTCATCGTTGCCCCAGGGTAGTCAGAGCAGAGCTTTCTAGAGGTCCAGGTGCAGCCCTTGGGCTCTCAGGAACAGGAGCTAGACTTTGCCCCAAAGGCCTTGAATCCAGAATGACCACTCTCCTGCTCTCCCCCCAGAATGTGGGCGGGGGTACCGCTGTGGTCCAGGTGAGAGCCACTGACCGTGACATCGGGATCAACAGCGTCCTGTCCTACTACATCACTGGGGGCAATGAGGACATGACCTTCCGCATGGACCGCATCAGTGGCGAGATTGCCACGCGGCCTGCACCACCCGACCGCGAGCGCCAGAGCTTCTACCACCTGGTGGTCACCGTGGAGGACGAGGGCACCCCTACCCTGTCGGTGAGTGATGGGGGGTGGCCTCGGGGAGAGGAGGGTGGGAGAGGGGCAGCTCCGCCTTCTGTGTGACAGGGATGAGATGGGTGGGAGTGGAATGCCACGCGCCGATGAGTCCTCCACAACTCCTTTATCGCGCCTTGAGTCCATCAGCCTACGAGTATTTACAGAGGGCCAGTGTGTGCCAAGCTAGGGTGTCGGTTCACCCACCTCTGCAGCCACTCAGACTCTATTTAGCTGTGTTTGCTTGCCCAGTGCAGCTCTATGGAATGGTACAGATTGAGCCTGAACCTCAGGGCCTGGCTAGCCCCAACTCCGCCTGCCAAGCTGTGCCGTGTACCTGTGGGGCCTCTGTGCCAAATGGGAAAAGGTGCCCTCTGGCCTCTTCCCCTGCATCATGTTGGTGTGACACGCTGTGGCAACACATTAGGGTCGGAAAGGGCTGATGTCCATGGTCCAGTCTGATGCGTGAATGGGTGGGGCCGCTGCCCAAGGCAATGTGCAAAGTCCACAAAGTTGCAGAAGGAGGCGGGGCCTGCAGGGCTGGATGGTGACGCCGCTGTGTGGGGTGATGGGCTGGGGGATGACGATGTCTACTGTAAGCTGGCTTCATGATTGTGAGCAAGTCAGAACCTCTCTGAAAACTGGTTTTGTCATCTGTAAGAGAGATAATATCTCCTTCATAGGTGGTGTTTGGGGAATTGAATTAGCTCTTGTCTGTGGAAGCACTTGGTAAACCACGAGGAGGAGGAGTGTATCAGCTATCTATCGCCACAATAACCCTGCATTATAAACCAAACAGAGAGGCATAAAACAACCATTGACTTAGCTCCAATTCTGCAGGCTGGCAATTGAGACCTGGCTTAGCTGGGTGGTTCTTCTGCTGTCAGCTGGGCTCCCACATGTGTGCATGGGCAGCTGTGTGTCGGTTGGATGGCTGTTCTTTTGGGGGTTGGCTGCCCATCAGTTGGGATAACAGGGCAACTGGGCCACCTGTCTCTCCCCTTTCAGAAGGCTGGTCAGTGCTGGTTCTCATCGAGCCAGAAAAGGTCTGGGCGAAAGAGCAGAAGCATGTAAGGCCTCTCAAGGCCCAGGCTTGGAACTGGAACAGGGTTATTTCTGCCACATTCTGTTTGCCAAAGCAAGTCACAAGGCCAGCCCAGGTTCAAAATGTGGGGAAATAAACTCTCTCTTTTGAAGGAATGAACTGCAAAGTCACATTGCAAAGAGTATAGATACAGGGAAGTGTAAGGATTGGGGACATTTGTATAATCTCTCTACCCTAGGGACCCTGATTGTAAATGAGGCCTCAGCTCTATCCTTCTGCCCCCAAAAGGTGACTCTGTTGGACCTCTCTCCTTTGGCAATGGCACTGTGGACTGTGGGATCAGAGCATGTCTGGGCGGGGCTTTTTATCTGGAGTGTCTCTGGGGAGGATGGTGGAATTGGATCAATCCCAGGAAACCACATTCTGAAAAGTCCAGGATAATACTAATCACTTCAGCCAGTCATACCCAGTGGGCCAAACGGAGACACATTTACGGGGCACATGTAACTAACTGAGAGGAGGACAGGTAGGGGTATCATTTATTGTGGCGACAAGGAGGGACTCAGTTTTGACATAACCCCTCCCTACCTGCACCTAGCTTCAGAGTGAATCATCTTCTTGGTCATCTCTCCAATAGCATTTACAGATGTGTTTGACTACAAGTAACAGAAACTTAACTATGGATTCGTAAATAAATGAGAATGCATTTTTCTCACATAACAACAATTCCAGAGAGAATTACAAACGTTGGTTTCATGCTCAGTGATGTCAGAGCTAATGTTTCTTGGCCTTTCCTTCATGGTTGCAAGATGGCTGCTATAGCTCCAGCCATCATGTCAGAGTTCAAGGCAGGAAATGACAAAAAAAAAAAGAGCTATGCAAGCCACTTCTGCCCTTTGGCTAATTACTTGGGGGCCATGTATAACACTGCCTCAAATACAAGCAGGGCTCTGTTAGTGAAGAAGAGGTGGGCAACTCATAGCATCTGCCATGCTGCTCTTTTTCATCCTGACCTAGGCCAGCGAACACACCACTCTTACCCCCACTCTCCACCCTTCTCTATAACCCATAGTCTTAGAGTTTTATAGGGAGGCAGATGGTGAGACCCATAATATTCTAAGACCCTCAGTTCGGGAGGCAACATCTGGTTTCCTTTTGGTCCCCAGAAGAAATGAGAATTAGAGAAATGTGAAATCACCCTAGCCACAGTTAGCCACCCCGAATGGTGGACCACTCCCCAAGCAGTCCCTGCAGAACTTGGGACTAGTCCCCATGGCCAGAAGTTTCATCTGTTGACCAAACTCTCCTTAGAGATCCACCCTAGCCTGGTGGAGACCTGTGAGCACTGCCTTCTCACACGCGGGCCCCTGACATTCTGGCCCTCCTTGAAGCAGGTCTTGGCCTGTTCCAGCTCCTTGGTAAGAGTGTGGGAAGTTGGGTGGTGAGAAATGCAGTCTCCCTTTGTCTACCTTCCTCATCTTGGTCATCACCAACTCTGCTCCAAGAAAAGAACTTCAGGATGACCAAGATCAGGAATGGGGTATATGTATATGTGTGTATATGGTTCCTGGGCTATACTATAATAATACAGACAAACAGCATCAGGTACCAGCTGGAAAAACATTTAAAGGAGAAAACTTTTAAGTCAAAAAGTATCCATCCTTTCCATTTTTTTTCTGCTTCTTCAGGATGGGAAAAGATCACTTTTATTTGATTTTTGTTGGCGACACCACAGTGAAGAACTACAGGGACCACAGGGGCATTGTTGAGAACTTAGCACTGGACCATATTTGTTCAGTTATTCATTTATTCATTCAGCCAGTGTTCCCTGAATACCCTCTATGTGCCAGGCCCCAGAGATACAGAGATGAAGGCAGTGCGGGTCCTGCCACGATGAAGTGCAGCTGAGTAAGGGAGGCGATGAGGACATCCCTGTGCAGGGCCAAGGTGCAGATGGGGCACCGAGAAGGCCTAGGGGAAGGCTTCCCGGGGCAGGTGACACCTGGGCTGTCTTGTCAGTCAGTCACAGTTAGCACAGCAAAGGGGGAAAGCATATTCTGGAACTGGGCATCAACCTGAACAAAGACCTAAGAGCAAGCGATAATCCGGGGTGGGTCCAGGGAGCTGCAGGTAGTCTAGACCCGTGGCAGCATTCAGAGCCCAGAGCAGGGCTCTGTATCTACATATCCTCCCCATCACATTCTGTCTGGGGCAGGCTCCAAGGGCCGGTCCCAATACTTTCCCAAGTGCCCCCTCCACTCCCTCCTGGCCCAGCTAAGCCAGGGCCCTACAGCCAGTGCCCCGCCATGATTGGCATTTGTCTCTGAGGAGTGCTGGACCCTTGAAGGTTTGCTGCCACTGACCAGACAATTACTTCTGGACAGTGAACCCTCCGGGGTCATGAGTTCTCCCAAGCCAGAGGTGACCAGAGGAGGGACCTTGTCTGCTCTTGGGCAGATTTCACTGGCTGAGTGTTGAGGAAGTAGAATCACTCCAGCATCTCCTAGACCAGCCAGAGCCCTGAGAAGCCTCAGACCAGCCATCTCGAGGTTCCAAGAAAGGTCACCGTGGTTTAATAGGGGTGCATACATCTGTCCAGAGACGCCCGGCAGACCCACACGCCGTCCTCTTGTTCCCACCTACAAGTACCTGCCTGGTTCAAACAAGCCCTCACTGGCACAGGACCAGCCTTCCTGTTGGACAAGGGCAAGTAAGAGTTATTCATTCATTCATTCTTTCATTCATTCATTCAACGTCAAGTATGTGCCAGGCCTGTGCTAGAGGCCAGGAAGTCAGAAATGAGTTGGACACAGCTCTGCCCTCAAGGAGCCTACAGTTAGTGGGGGAAATGGACACATAACAGAGAGTTGACACTCTAGGATGTGATAGAATGCTAGGAGGTCAGAGCCAGGAGCCAGGGAAGGTTCAGGACAAGGCATTTGCATCCATGTCTTAAAGGATGAGGCTTTCTAAGCAGGGATGGGGGTGGGATTCGGCTACAGAGTCTCCCTAAAACCAAGAGAAATCCTATATCCGAGGCCTCCCATCTCTTCTTTTCTCCCTAGGGTCCCCTCCCCCACAGTTTCCTGAGAGCAGAATATTCCTGCAAGTAGCCCAGGCCATACCCACCCAGCTCTCAGCCCCGTATCACCCAGAGCTCAGAACAGCTGGGCTGCAAGTGGCATCCGGGCCAGCCTAGGCCTGTCACACAATGGTGTGCACCCAGGAGGGGAAGTCGTAGTACAGCCTCGGCCCTCTGCCTCGCTCCAGGCCACAGACAGGGAGGGCAGGCTTGGGGGAGGGGTCCAAGTGGCCGTCAGGAGACCCCTGCAAGAGGAAGGGCTGGACCCAGGGAGGAAGGACGGAAGGCAACTGGGAGGTCAGGAGCTGAGCCCCAGGCACAGAGGTACCTTGGCAGGGGGATGGGGAGACGGAGGTTTCCGAGGGGGACCTCCCTGCCGTGCGAATCACAGCCAGAGGTTAGCAATCCCAGATAACCAGCCCTGGCTTCTCAGGCTGGTGGGGACCTGCAGAAGACACCTGTCCAGGCAGAAAGACAGAAAATCTCCCACCACCCGCTTCTGGTACAAGAGTCGCCAGCAACAGCCCCATGAAAGTCTGTGAGCAGGGGATGCTGCTCTTGGCAACTCACCTCATAGTTTTAGAGCTGAGGCTCCTCTGTTTATTAAACTTGGACCCTGCTGCTGTTTGTGAAGCCTGCTTCCCCTGGCTCAAGCTCAGGAAACCCCAGCCCGGCCCTTCCCTGTGCTGCACACCAAGTAAGTCGGCCTTCTCTGGCCCAGCATGATTAAACTCAGACCCTTCCCGTAGCCCTGCTTCTTGAGAGTGTTCTGCAGCTGCTCAAATGCTCCACATGCAACTGGCTCAGTTCTTCCAAGAGACCCTGGGGCTCTGCAGGTAGATGAGTTTCTCCCTTCCCCATTCCCCTCCCACAAGCAAGTGGGGTGCACGGGCCGCCATGCCCACCAGGAGTCCTGTGGTTTCAGGGCTGCCAGGCAGGAAGGAGAGTGAAAAGACTGATGTGGAAGGAGTAGAGCCACGGGCTTGTGGGCACAGGTTTATCCCCCAGGGCCCGGTATGTACTGTGAGCAAGTCCAAGTCCTGGCCTGTAATGCCACTCGCTTCAGTGCAGAGGAAGGAGCACAGGCCTGGGAAGCAGGAGACCCAGGCTTCAGTCCCAGTTCCACATTCAACTGTGACAAGACACAAACCTTTTGGAACCTCAGTTTCCCTATGCATTAAATGGGACAGTAAAACCTTCCAGGGTTTTCCAGGGGAGGGGTGGGGAGGAGTAGGAACCAAAGAAGTAATAACACCTGGTAAAGTGTTTTGGAAAGCACAGTATTATCACGGAAGAGGCAAAGATACGGAACACATACTGCCCTTCCCTATCCTGTGCCCAAGGCATGCATTGCTAGCGGATGTCAGAACTTTCTCATTAAACTATATTGATACTTCAGAATCCCTCTTAACATATATTCCAGGAAGCCATACCAAGAGATCAGAATTGCAAAACAAAATGAAACCCATGCCCGTTGGCCTGCAAAAGCTCAGGGCATCATTGCTGTTGAGGAGAGAGCCCAGACGAAGCTGCTGGGAACTCGAGCTAGCCGAAAGTCAGAGGTGGCTCTGCCGATTGTGAGTGGTCCAGAGGACAGAACACTGGCATCCTGGTTCAGCCCATCACCCAATAGTTGTGTTTCAGTCATCAGCTCTACAACCAGGTCCAAAGGGCAGGCTGATATTGGATCCCTGCCATAGAACTCACAGAATAGTTAGGGAGACACAGTGTCCACACAGGAGAGGTGACCATGCAAAGCGGGTACAGTGAATGCCCAGTGAAGGGGCTAGATGGTCAGTGCTCTCAGTGGGCTGGGACAGATGCTCATCTGGGCTGTGAGTGTCAGCTTCTCAAGAGGACTTTGCACCTAGCATCCTGGCTGCCAACCCCAGTTCTTCTTTCTGCCATTGTTATTCCCTTTGAGTTCCCTGAGCAAATCTTAGCCCAGCCCCCAGCACAGTTAGGCCAGCCCTGGAGAGCTCTAGCTGTCACCCAGGAAGGCCTCTTCCAGGAGGCAGGGCCCCGGAGCCCCAGCTGGGGTGGAGAGTGATAAGGCCTCTGCAACCCCCAGCCCCACCTCGTCTTCCCAGTTCCCCCACCACAGAGCACTCCGTGAAGAAGGGGATGCATTAGCCCCTCTATCCCAGGCTGCCGCGTGTAGGAGGGAGCTCTGGCCAGGCAGGAGCCAGGGTATCCCCAGGGCTGGTCTTTCGAGAAGTGGCCCCGGGGTTCCTGCACACCTACCCCAGTCCATCACCACAGACCCCCAGGCAGGGCCAGCCTGATCCAACAGCAGCATATCCAGTGGCCTCTGCAGTGTGTTTTCAGAGAGTGTCAATTCCATTCCCTTAGCTTATCACTTGAAGAAAATAAAGGCAGGAGATCTTTATTAAATGTGAACATCAGGAGATAGGTTACAGGTCCCAGAATTCCTGATACATCTCTTAACAATGACTTAGTGCCTAAACGCACAAATTTCCCTCCCACGGCCTCAGACAGTGCCATGATCCATGAGCTTCCTGCCTCAGTCCCACCCTGCCCAGAAGGCCCCAGGGCTCCTCCCAGCCCCCCTTGGAGGCAGGCAGGCACCATGTTCTTGCTTCCCGATTCCGTTCCATGCACCCCAGCCCACAGGCACTGAGCCTGTGGGAACCGGCCACCAGAGCTGGCATCTCCAGAGGCACTACCACCCTGGGGCGAGCACAGAGGGATACCCTAGTGCCCTGCCCCTCCCCACAGCGTCAGGGAGGGTGCCTTTAGGGTTGCTAGGGGCAGGGCGTGTTGTCATGGATGAAGATGGAGCCTGGAGCTCAGAGTAAATTTCACTGAAAACAGGAAACCACGAAGCGATACGTTCACTAGTAAGGGTCCAGAGAAGAAGAAGTCAAGGCCATGCAGGAGGAAGCTGGGGAGGAAGTGTGGTGTCTTTCTGCTGCGGGGCCTCCGCCCTCCTCCACACAGCAGCAGCTGGCTCTAGGGTCTGGCAGCCAAATTCTTAGAAGTTGTCTCTGCCTTGAGGTCAGAAGCTGAGGTTTGGGCCAGGCCAGCCTCTCCACTGGGCAGGAACATTCTTTCTGCGCTGGAGCGTGAGGAGTCTGGTCCATGGGCTTGTCCTTCAACCCTAGGGGTAGCCTGGCCCTGCCTCGAGCAGGTATCACCCTGCCCATCCCTGCCCTCTGGGCCCCCACAAGCTGTGAGAATAGCTCCCTCTTTCTGCGGCAGCTGGCACTAAGAGTCCACAGCAGCAGATGAAACCGAGGGGTAGATCCCCAGGGACAAAGCAGGAGCCAGGGTTTGGCATTCTGGCCACTGGAGGAGTCAGTGCAGAGTCTCGAGGCCCGAGGCCCCCGCCCACCTTCTCCTCAAGGCCCCCAGGCACAGCTAGAGGCCCACGTTGACCTACGGTCTTGGGCCTGAGAAGGGAGCTTTTGGAGGCAACCAAGGGGCTCCCTGGCTTCAACTGCAGGCCCGGGGCTCACTGCTGCTGGAGAGCCTCAAGCTGTTCCCTTCTCCCACCCCAACTCCCGTCCCCAACCAGGCCAGGTGGGCTTCTCCCTGCCTGCTGGGCCCTTACCCTGGCCTGAAGCCCTGGCTCTCAGCACCCAGGCCTGGCTCAGCAGAGCCAGCGTAGGCTGCTGGCAGATGAATGCCCAGTTGAAATGACGCCCTCCACAGTGCAGTGCCCGGGGCTCCTGTCCAGCTCAAACTTTGTCCTCCCCCTCTCAGGCCCCACCACCCGTTTTCACCCCACAGTGTACAGAGACCCCTCCCCACTCCTCTCCATGCTTTAAAACTCTTTAATCGAAATTCCACAAAGGATTCCCCTCATATATGTGTATAAAAACAAACTTGGGTCATGCCCTGAAGCGGGAGATGGGAGCAGAGGGTCCAGAGCAGAGCGGGCATAAGACTTTCGAGGGACACGCCCGCCCCTCCCACCCGACAGGATCTCGCTGCAGTGAAGGCTCAGCACAGATTGACTGGAACAGAGGACCAAAGACTGGGGGGCGGGGGAAGAGGGCTCCCTGGGCCTCAGGCACCTCGGAAGCAGCGTAGGGATTTAAACCCAGCTCTTACAATCCACCCACAGGTTTTGCACTGTTGCCCGAGTAGTTTTGAATAGCACCCCAAGAGTGTCACAGTTTGAGCAGTACATTATGTGGTCACCATCTCTCTCGACCGCAGGGAGCAGGCGGTGGAGCCCTCTCCGCTCGCCTTCCCAGCAGGCCCCTGGCTCTCCCCTCCACTCCCATCTGCGGTGGGTGGTGCAACCTCTGGCCTGGTTCCCATTGCCCAAGATGCCAGCTGGCTCACAGCGGCCACCGTGCCGCAGCATATACTTCCCGTTTTGGGGCTTCTGGCCAATGAATTCTGGGGACCAGAATGCAGGCAGTGGGAGCCCCCAGATTTGTGTAACCTGTTGACGGCTCCTCAGAGTTGGCTGGTAGAAGGCAGCTGGGGAAGGCTCCCACGGCCCAGGGTCAGGCAGGCCCAGCCCCAGAGCCTCATGATTACAAAGAGGTTTGACAGATGAGCAGTCTCAGGCGAGATGGGGGAGCTGGGTCCACCACAGTGGGGACGAGTCTCTCCACATCTTGTCCTATGTCTCATGCCTGGAGGGTGGCACTGGGGAGTCTGCCCGGTGCCCATCTCTGCTGTCAGGTCCCAAGGCTTATGTCCCAGGGAGAGAGGCTGCCACACAGCTGGCAGTTCTGGGGCTTCTAAGATGGAGGTCATTTGGCATCAGTAGCTGGTGAATTTCAGGTCTCTGGGGTGGGATCCCAGCACCCCACCATCCTTGAGACAGGGGCTGAGCGATCCAACGCCTTCTCCCTTCTGCCATGTAGCATCCAGAGAGGCTGAGGGTCTGGCCATCAGGAGTATTTCAAAGAGTCTGAGCTTAGATCAGGAGGGAAGAAACCAGGTCCAAGGCCAAGGGACCACTCAGAGGGCCAGCCCTAGCTCAAATGCACCTGCCCCAGGCCCAGCCACAACTGCCCACGGCCCCCAGCTGGTCTAGATGGCCTCAGAGTTTGGAGAGTCAGGGACGGGGTCTGCAAAGGAAAGGAGAAGCAGAGTGAAGTGGGGGTTCCTCTGTCCTTCATCCCCCCCAACCCCACACCCTGAGGCTCTGAGGACTCCCCAGGGAGGGCGGGGAGTGAGGCTGATGCCCTGCACGCCGTGGAGAGGTCATGACCTTGCAGGCCACAGAGCTGTGAGGGAAGAGAAGCACTTACCTAGGGAGGGGAAGAAGACATCCCCGGGGCCTGGTGGAGACAGAGGAGTGTTGGGCTCAGAGAGCAGATGCCGCCCAGACTCAGAAGGCTGCCTCTGGGCCACATAGGTCAGGGGTTGCCTGGGCTTGGTCTCTGGCATCCCATGGGAAGGTGGAGAGATCTCAAAGCCGGGGTTTTCAATTCCTTGAGTGTTGTTGCTAGAGAATCAGAATTGAAGGTCATCCGTGCTGCCTGGGGCTAGGCCTCTGCCCTCCCGCCTGCCTTCCTTCTCTGCTCCCTTCCCCTCACCTGCCTTCCCACCCCAGGCCTCAGCAGCCTCTCCTAGCAGGAAGGGAGGATCCAGGGCCAGAGAGAAAAGGCCATGGGCTGCCCTCCCCACCTGCCCTGAGCTGAGGGCATCTGACCGCAGCTCCACCCTGTGGTCTGACCATCTGCCCCAGGCCCAGGAAGGAAGCCCAGGGTCAGAGGCGCCTCAGGAATCTGGGGACAGGTCTCTCTTTGGTCAGTAGAGTTAATGGCACTAGCGCTGAATGTCCCCACAGCTTGTCTTGAGCTGAAGGGAGGGCACTAGCACTGAATGTCCCCACAGCTTGTCTTGAGCTGAAGGGAGGCGTTCTTCCTGCTTGGGAGTGGGACAACCTCTGAGGACCCCTCCAACTCTGAGATTCTAGCAGAACTTCCTGTGACCTGTCTTGAATATCATCCCTTTCAAACATCAGGGGGGAGCTCTGAATTTGGTGTTGCAGGTACCGGGGCCAAATTTCTAAATGTGGCTCATTCCCAAGTACGCCCTCCGTGCCAGGCTCCATGCCAGCTTCCTGCCCAGAGTGCACCAACACACATTCCCTGTTCACTCTATCCCCAACCTGTCGCCTCCATCTGAGCCCTTGTAGCCTGACAGCCTTCTCCTTGGGGTGCCCTGCAGGGAGGGGCCACAACTCCAGATGTGCTGGCCTCCTTTGCATGTTTCAGTGTCTGCCTGGGCCCAGCTGCTTCCTCCCCTCCCCCACCCTGGCCTGGCTGACCACTGAGGCCCGAAGGTGGGTGCGTAGTTCATCCAAGCATCCTGGAGCTCAGACTGCTGGGTGAGGGGTGGCAGGGAAAACAACCAATCGGCACAGATGTGTAGGCTTCAGTGGCAGATGGCAAATGCTCTTCTAACCAGCTGTGCCAGGCAGCTAAACAGGGGCCCTACTGCCCAGAAATATCTCCTTCCTGACAGCTGGCCCAGAGCACAGGGAGGACCAGGGAGGCCACATCTGTGTTCTCAGCCCTGTCGTGGTATAAGCAGTGACCAGAGAGGAGAGGGGAAGAGATCCTGGTGAAGTTGGGAGAATCAGTCTGTCCTGGCTAAAAAGGTCCCCCTCCCCCTTAACTGCTGCATAAGGAGTTTGGGTGTAGATGCTGCCCTTCAGAGATGACAGCCCAGGGAAAAGAGACAGCCTGCCAGACTCTGAATCGGGGTGGCACAGCTGCTGGAAGTGTCCTCAGGAAGGTCTCCATGGGCCTTACCTGTCCATCCGCACCAGCTCCTGGGCACCTAGGGACAAACAGAGAAGCTAGTCACAAAGAGAAGGCTTCCCCAGACAGCATCCGTGCCCTCCCTGGCAGATGCCCCTCGGGGAACGGGAGCAATCCTGGACAGAGCCGTGCTCAGCCCTGGATCCCACTTCTGTTCACTCAGGAAGCCCGTATGGCAGGCAGTGCTCTGCGTGTCTACCCAGCAGGTGAGGCCTCAGTGAGCGGCCCATTTTGACCGGTGATAAATGAAATTTGGGCTGCATTTTACAAGTGTCTGGGACAACATTTGTTGCCAGGAAACCAAAGGCAGCCAATGATTTCTCCCATGTCTTAACTTGGTGATGTTAGATATTCATGATCCACCAAAGGCCTGGCTCCTGAATTTGCTGTTTCCTGTTTGGACATTTGTCACGTTCTGGTCGTCAGCCATGATTTACTGGGCAGGAGTGTTGCAAGGTCAGTTCCTAATTAGAGTTCCTGGTCCTCTCTGTCCCATCCTCTGCATTGCCTAATAGAGTGGCTTTCAAGGCAACATCTCTTAGAGGAAACTTAGGGGGCCTGAGACCCTATCACTTCTCAGCCGTGCTACTACTTTCTACTCTGCAGCCAAGCTGCTGCCACCCTGCCCCACTGTGCGGGTTCCCCACCCCCCAACCTGGCCACCAACCAGATGCAGTGGCCCCAACTTCCCTCTTTCTTGCAGCTCCCCATGTACTCCCACAGATCCTTCTCGTTTTTTACGAGCTTTGCTGCTGATTACGATGGGGAAACAAGCGGTAGGGGAGGGGCACAACAACAGAACACCCACGGGAAGTTGCACACAAGTTCCTGAAATCTCTGAGGTATCAGAATCATGGCTCCTTGTTTACTGGGTGACTGCGTGGGGCTTCGTGCGGGTTTCTGCGTTCCCGCCCCTCATCCTCTCCTCTGCCCTGGGGACACCGAGTCTCTGATACTAGAGAGGTTGCCACACCCATTGGCCTCCGCAGCACACTGCCTTCCTCAGTGCTCCCAACCCTTTCTCTTTCTTTTTTCCTGAGTTTGGCTCATTCCCAAGCACACTTTCTGTTCCAGGCTCTGTGCCAGGCTCCGTGCCATCATCCTTCCCAAAGCGCACCACACAGGCTCCCGTCCACTCTGCCTCCGACCTGCCTCCCCACTGCCCCGCTCCGGGCCACTCGGCCTCTGCCCTGTGGCCACACGCCTGGCATGTCCCAGGTGACTTCTGTTGCCATAATTCCAACAGCTGCTTCTCTAGAGTCTAGATCAAGAAGAATGACCTGAATCTCCACTCCCTCTCCATTTCGTACCTGGTTTCTCTAGCATCGTCCCCTCTGGCATCTCTTGTGTCTGTCTCTGAGCCTTCGACCATGCAAGTCATTTTTTTTTTTCTTTTTGGAGAGGACAGAGGACTGGCCTCAAAAATACTTTTATTAGGAGATAAATGATTGACACCTTCCTGTTACTGCATATATTAAATCTGGGGAAAGGTGCTATGAAGTGGCTACCCATCACAGAAATGGGGCTCGTTTAGAGTTTCAGAAGACGTGCTCAACACTGGTCGTGGCACAGCCCTAGCCGGCCCACCGCACCCCCTCGAGCCTTCTTTCAGTGCAATTCTTCAGCACCCAGCTCATCTGTCCCTTCCTCTGCGAAGCCCTCAGTCTGCAAGTGTCCCAGTGCATGGAATAGGAGATACTGGGGGCTGACCCCGGCTCCCCGTGTCCTCAGGACACCCCACAGTGTTCTGGCCTGGGGATGTCCCCTCTCTGCTTTTCCTTCCTCCAGCCCGGGACAGGGGCAGAGCCTTGGCCAACCCCTCAGGGCCCTGTAAGGAAGGCTGTGCGGCGCCAAACAGGGTCAGTAGTGCGCCTCCCCCACCCAACGCCGTCCTCTGCCAGGAATTTGTTTCCCAGTTCCTGTTCCCTGATGGAGACAGCCCTGTGGTCTGGAGTAAGGGGCACAGAAAGCACCTCCTTTGCTGGTAGCCAAGCCTAGCTGAACGTGGCCCCTCCTCGTCCCATTCCCACCTCCGTGGAAGTGCTCCACAGACGGGCAGGAGCTGAGGGCAGCTCTGCAATGACTTCTCTCCCTGGTTGATCCCCTGGGTTCCTCTTTCTGCTCCAACCCCTTTACCCTCCCCCACCCCAGCCCCAACCCCAGGGTATTTGTGTAGATAGACTGTGGTGGATTTTGTGAGAGGAATAAGGGCGTCCTGAGAGGAAGGGAGAGGTGGCCACAGCCTCTGAGTGACCCAGTGACAGAGGGACAGAGGGGTGTCAAGTCGTTACAGTCTAGCCGAAGGCGATCAGGTGTAAGCCAAAGCCTTCCTGCAGAGGACGGAGGGGAAGAGGTGGGGGAGGCGAAGCGAGGGCCCACACCCTCCTGCTCTTGGAAGACTGAGACTGGACGAGGCTCATGGGTGGAGTCAAAGGAAGGGCAAGGGGCACTGTCACCCAAAGAGACGGGTGAAAAGGTATTTGTGGTCACAACTTGAAACCTGGCTCCACCACGTACTCACTGTGTGGTTCCTTAAGGGAGTTACTGAACGGCTCTGTGTCTCAGTTTGCTCAGCTGTAAAATGGGGCCAGTGGTAGGACCAAAGTCTTAGAGGGGTTATGAGGAATATGTGAGAGAATGTATATAGCAAGCTTGGCATGGTACCTGGCACAGCAGTCCTACTGGTTAGGGGTCGTCTGCTATGACGCACATGCTGATGAGCGTTTTTATTATGTGGTGGGACTATATTCCCTGAAAAGCGTGAGGTGAAAAGCTCTGAGTTTGAGTCTTAGCTCTTCCACTTACTAAGTTATATAACATTTGGTTAGTTATTTAACCCTGCTGATCTTAGGTTTCTCACCTGTAAAAGGAAAGAGTTGAAGCAAGTTATCTCTAAGATCCCTCCCAGTTCTGATAATCCGAAGGTCATTTTGTCCCAACAATTGCTACCAAGACAAGCCTACCCATACATTAAAGCAGGGCCCCAAACAATCTCCAGGTGGTAGCACTTTTATAAACCAATTTCAGCTACTCCGTATGATTATTCATTCATTCAACAGTTATTCATTGAGCGCCAAGGGGCTAGTGGATCCCCTCCTCTCTCCACCATTGAGCCCAGCTCCTTGCAAGGACTGTAGCAGCTCCTGTCTCTTGAAGAGCGGAATTGTGCCTGCCTTTAGCCTTTGCTAATGCCCGTGGCTGAGAGGGGGGCTGGGGCAGGTCACTCACACCCCCACCTAGCCCAGGCGGGCAGGGATACTCACGGCGGTTGGAGGCCACCTGCCTTTGCTTGTAGACCAGGAGCAGGATGAGGGGGAGGCAGAGGATGCCCACGATGCAGGCGCTCGTAGCCAGGGCAGCAGCCGTGATGCCTGAAAGGACAGAGGCAGCCAAGGTGAGGCCCCGTTCCCACTGCACCTCCTGAGGGGAAACTGAGGCCCAGAGAGGGAAGGCCTGGCAACAGGGGGACCCACCTTTACCCAGGCCCCACAGCCAGACCCTCACTGACTTGCAGAGGCACGGAAGGTCTGGGGACCCCAGGGGGGCCAGAGCACCAGAAATCAGGCCAGGCGCTTACAGCTGAGGCAGCTCAAGCGGGGAGAGAGAAGGGTCCTCATCCCAGCCCACTGGGAACAGCTCGACCACCCTGGGTGACAGGTTGTTCCCTGAAAAGGGAGAGCAGGCCCTTCATAGACCTCATGCCACAGAGTTCAAGGTCAGAAGGAGCCCAAGAGATGAAAAACTTTTGGAAATAGATAGCGGTGATAATTGCACAACGTTGAGAGCATAATTAATGTCACTGAATCAAACACTTAAAAATGGTTAAAATGGCAAATTTTATGTTATATATGTTTTATCTCAATGAAAAATAAATGAATAAAAAGCCCTACTTATCCCCGGAGAGACTCCTTGGCTCCAGGATGGGGGCCTCTAAACTGATCTCACATGTACAATTCACGGGGAAAAATCTTGGGGCAGGAACTAGGGAAATGTGAATCCTTGTCCAACATTTAAATTTTTTTAAACTTCCTAAATTACACACAAAAAAATTTACAAGTTAAAAAAAATTCAAAAGTTTCTTCCTCCCCCTCTACCCAGGCCCCCCCCCAAAGACATAATCACTGTCAGTTTTTTTGTGTATAGTCTAGATACATTCCCCGCATGTAGAGCATATATGGGATCACGTGACAATTGCTTTGACCACTTAGCACAGCTTAGACACCTCTCTGTATTGGCACAGAGATCTACCTCATTCTGCCTAGGGCTTTATCACGTGGCTCACCCAAAATTTATCGAAACAGTCCCCTACTGGTGTGTATGTAGGTTTCTTCCATTTTCAACATAACTAATAAAGTAGCAATGAACTTCTTGTGTAGGCATCTTTGCTCACTTGGGCAAGTACATCCGTACGTAAAACCCTAGTAGTGAAAGTGCTGAGCCAAAGAGTAAGTGTATTTTCTTTTAGCCTATTGCTAAATTGTCCTCTAAAAAAAAACTTGTACTGCTTCACGATCCCATCAACAGCATGGGAGGTTTGATTTATTTCAGTCCATCTGCTGACTCCAGGAGTTTGGCTGGGAACAGACGTGCCCTCAGAACCACAACCAGTGTAAATGCATTTCCTTCCCAGTTTTAGCCCTTCCCTCTGACAGAAAAACCATGGGCTGGGTTACCTTGTCACAGCGTCAACTTGGCTCCAGGGAGCTTTGGGGAGGTGAACCGGGCTCAATGTTGCCTTTGCACTACTTACTTGGGAATAAAGGCTGTTTTTATCTCATTGTATTGCTGAACAACCTGATGGTGTAAACAAGCTTTCAGGGCGTTTGTTCAGACCTCAGAAGAGAACAAGCTGTTTTCAGGCGCTTTAGAAGTACCCACTGGTACAAGAACAGTTGCTGTGCTGTTACAAAGACAAGTTCGACTCCACATTAAAGCAGGTTCCCCACAGATCTTAGCGAGGCTGCACTTTGACGTAGAGTATTGAAAGTTAAATGTTCTATAATTCAGACATTCAAGTATCTCTAAACCCCGTCACAGGACCTTATTTTGGGCACTGAGAAACCGGCTGCACAGCGCTCTTTTTTGGTCGTCAAAGCAGGTCTCCTCCAGACTGGTACTAGGCAGCATTTGGTGTAGTCAGTCTGTGATCACTGAGTCCAGCTCCCTGTTGGCTGTGGGTGGCTTGGCCCAGCCTCTACCTGACTC
This sequence comes from Balaenoptera ricei, assembly GCF_028023285.1. NCBI lineage: Eukaryota > Metazoa > Chordata > Mammalia > Artiodactyla > Balaenopteridae > Balaenoptera > Balaenoptera ricei. Next base: position 62,801,875 of record NC_082654.1, on the reverse strand, counting down.
CTGTCCCCAAGCAAAGACTCCCTCTCTTCGGCCCCTCTAGGGGATCAGGACTTGGTTTCCTTACAGCCTGGCCTGGGAGTTGAGGCTAGGGCCAGGGGGCAGGGTTTGGGGAGAGTTCTGTGGGCCAGTTGCCCTCCGACACCATGGGCTCCTCTGCAGAGCACAGCCGCGCCACAGCTCCCCAGCCCTCCCGCTACGTGTGGCCAGTACCTGGGGGTGAGGTCGGGGGGTCCTGCTCTGTAGCCATCCAGAGCCAGACTCATGCTTAGAAGGTGATCAGGCACCGGCAGAGGCACCTGCCTAGCCAGCAGCAAGCAGTGTGCCAGCCCTTACACAGCGGGGTGGGATGGGAGGGGTCCAGCCTGCTCAGCGATTCTCTGTCCAGGGCCTGCCAGTAGTACGCCGAGGGAGTTTATGGAGGAGGGGGGAGTTCAGCAGAGCTGCCTGGTTCCAGGGACGGGGCTGGATGAAAGCAAACCATATACCTGCTGTGTTGCGGGGGTGGGGAGGTTGCTTCTCAGGGAGATGGGCTGCCCAGCCCCCTTCCCCAGGTTCAGTGAAAAACCACAGCCCCCCAGCAACTCGGGGCTCCTGGGCTCCTTGGGTACCACCTTCCTCCGCCCCACTCCTCTCTTACCACCTCCCCTGCCACCTCAAGCTGCTGTGAGCATTCAGAGGATTTCATAGACCAACTACCCTCCTCCTCCCCAGAGATAACGCTAGGAGACTGGCGCTGCAGTCAGAGAAGGGAAACTCAAAGAGCTTCTTGGCTGGAAGCATCATTAACTAATCAGGTACCAAGGCTGGCTGGGGGGGGGGGGGGGGGGCACCTGTCTTACAGCAGGAACTGGGATCTTTCCAAAGGCAAGTGGCAGTGGAGGGCAGTACCCAGCGGTCAGCCCTGGGGCCTACTAAGCACATGGGTCACCAGGCAAATGTTTCGAACTGTTAGAAAACAGGATATGTGTCCACTGTCTGCTGCCATCTACTTGCCATCCTGCCTTGGCACAGGGGAATGGATGAGATGACTTGGGAAGCCAGGCCTAGAATTCCATATTAGAAGTAATAGTAGCCAACACATACACAGCACTTACTCCGTGCCAGGCATGGTTCTTAGCGCTTTCTTTACACAGAGTACCTCATTTTAGCCTCGTAACAACCTGGAAAGTATGATAATAACTGTCATCCCCATTTTACAGATGAGAAAACTGAGGCACAGGGAGGTTAAGCAACTTGGCTGATTTCAGGATCTGTGCTCTTACCCCCTTTACCACACTGCCTTTCACTAGAATGGACTCAGGTTGCAACTATGGCCGACACAGTACTTAATTTTTTTTTTTAATTAGTTGCCAACATTTTAAAATTCAGAGAGTTCATGTAAGATCTGGACTTCTGACTTTGCTTGAAAATTCAGTGGCTCTGGCAACCCTGGGCCCCCTTCCTGGCACGTGGCGGTTGGAACTGCAAGTACAGACTGGCAGCTGGGTGCTCACCACAGTCTCTACCCCTCCCTACTGTCCTACCCACCAGCTCCCTGGCCCTGCGGGCATTTAGTTTTTGAGCCCTGACTCAGCACCTTAGATAACACAGGGTGCCTCCCTGTTAGTTGGAAAGGGAGACGCTTGCTCGCATCGCTCAGTGGACACACGATACCTGGAGAACGGAAGCACTGTCCAAAGCCCGCACACCCCACCCAAAAGCATAGCTGGGTTTCTCTTCATCTGAGACCACTTCCGCCTTAGTGCCAAAACTCCACCACAGCTGTAGTCTGCAGACCTCCAGAACCAAGGGCCTGGAAGGGGATCGAAAGGGGACTCCAGAGATCATTGACGCTATCTCCCTGCCCTTGACGCCGAGACAGAAGCAAACATGTCCCTTTGGCCTTTAAGTAGCCAATTCCCTGTAGACAGTAGTTCAGGGAAGCAGGGACCAGAGAGAGGCTGCACATCCCGCGAACTGGAGAGGAGGAAAATGTCAAAACCTGAGAGCAGAGGTGCCCCGCAAAGGAAGCCTGACCCTTAACAGTCAAGTTCAAGGTTCTGCCTCACCCTTGGGCTCTCATCAGCCAGACTCCTGGAATTTCCCAGGTGACTCCTGTTCCCTTAATTCCAGCAGCTGCTTCTCTAGAGTCTAGATCAAGAAAAACGACCCAGATCTGCACTCCCTCTCCATTTCACACCTGGTTTCTCTAGCACCATCCCCTCTGGCATCTCTTGTCTCTGTCTCCAAGACTTAACTCATACAGCTAATTTTCAGAAAACGAGTGTTGACAGAGGGGAAGGCCCCAGTGCTCAGGCAGGGTTTGCACACTGAGAATCAGGCACCCTGGCTTCTCCTCTTGGCTCTGAGAGACTGGGAACAAGTCCCTTCACCCGTCTGAAACTCGGTTTCTCCATCTGTGAAATGGCGGAAGTGGCGGAGGTGTTTCTGCGGGAGCAGAAGTGGGACTGGGGGTTTGTTCAGAGTGGAAGGGGCGATGGGGAAGTAAACACTCAGGGACCCCGCCACGTGAGGTTCACCCTGTCCTGTGCACAGCACACGTGTGCGCACACAGTCATGAGGCTGCTGCATGGGAAGGGAGGGGCTGCTCGGGGTGGGGGGCCCCCTTTCCACCCTCCCCAGGGAGCTGCCAGTGGAGGAAGTGAGGAAGGCAGCGGCTTGGTGCCGAGGCCACACATGAGCTCTGCGGTGTGCAGGAAGAGGGGCTTGTTCTTAGTTCCATGTGGGTCTAACTCAGACCCAGCTGTGTGTTCTAATTTTGTTCCTGGCTGGTCCATTTGTTGCTTCAAAAAAAATGAGTAATTCGAATAGAAAGTCACCACAGCCTTTGAGTGGGGGCTTGGCCGGGGCTGTAGCTGAGCGGTTCCCATTCCTGGCTTCAGTTTTGGTGTATGTCCTCCTGGAGGGCAGGGAGGAGGCCTGCACTTTTGTGTCTCCAGGGCCTAGGCGGGGTCTGGTCCACACTGGATGCCCGATAAATACTAAGAGAGAGAAGGCTGAGGAAGCCAAGACCCCCTCCTCTCAGAAGAGGGGGGTGTCCCTAAGATGTCCCCCCTTTGCCTGCTGTCTCCAAGCTGCTGGGCATTCTCGCCTGGCCTCCTAGTGCCCAGGCACCTCTTTTTTTTTTTTTAATTATTTTATTTATTTATTTTTGGCTGCATTGGGTCTTCGTTGCTGTGCGCAGGCTTTCTCTAGTTGTGGCGAGCGGGGGCTACTCTTCGTTGTGGTGTGTGGGCTTATTGCAGTGGCTTTTCTTGTTGCGGAGCATGGGCTCTAGGCACGCGGGCTTCAGTAGTTGTGGCACATGGGCTCAGTAGTTGTGGCTCGTGGGCTCTAGAGCGCAGGTTCAGTAGTTGTGGCGCACGGGCTTAGTTGCTCTGCGGCACGTGGGATCTTCCCGGACCAGGGATCAAACCCATGTCCTCTGCATTGGCAGGCAGATTCTCAACCACTGCGCCACCAGGGAAGCCCTGGGCACCTCTTGAAGCAGTGTCCCCATCCCCTGTAGGGCACCTCTGGGCAAATGCCAGGGGGCTGACTGACACCCACCACACTGTGTGTCCAGTCTCCTACCCCGACGTGGGAAGAAGGTGATGTGAGCAGTCCCAGCTGCACTTCCCTTGTCAGCTGTGTGAATTGAGGCAGTTACGTCTCTTCTCTGGGCCTCCATTTCCATGTATGTAAAGTGAAGTTGGTGACGCCTATTTCACAGGGTTCTTATAAGAAGCCACTGAGATACCAGTACTTGGAAGGACTTAGCACAGTCCTGGCACATAGTAGGGGCTCTAGAAAAGGTGGCTCTGTTCCCCTTCCTGAGCCTCTCCTTCCTCTCTCCCCACACAGAACAAGGAGATTTTAAATCGTTGAGTCCAAGCCAGGAGGACCCCCACCACAGCCCTCCAACCTTTGCCTGTGGCAGAGGGCTAGTGGGCAGGAGCCGTGCCCACTGAAAACAAGCTCAGCAGCCTGTGGCACCCAGTACCTGTCGTGAGGGCACTTGGCCAAAGGTCACTGCCGGGGCACAGCCCCACTCAGAGAGTCAGGAGCTGGGACTCCAGGAGCCACCTTCCTCAGGCTTTGGGCCTTGGAAGGGGCATGGGCTTCTGGGGGCTGCAGCCCAGTGGCTCAGGTGAAGGAGGAAACAAAAGGGAGAGGCAGCAGCAAAGGAGGAGGAAGGGGGGTTCCGTGGGCTTGGGGTGATGAGGTCAGAGTTCAGAATGAGGACAGAGGAGAACAGAGAACCCAGAAGAGCCAAGAGGGTGGTTCCTTACTTTCACTCTCCTTGGAGGAGGGTGGGTGCACAATGCACTTGGATGGTGCTTCTTCGCCTATGGGAGCAGAGAGAAGGGTCATCAGGTGGGCGTCAGACCCAGGAGGCCAGGAAGACTTATCCAGGCTGGCATGCCCCCCCTCCTGTCACAGGTACTCAGGCTAGTGTCCCCTTGGCAACATTGGCCCAGCTGCGCACACACACACAGACACGCACACACACACACACGCACACACAGAGACATATTTTCACTGCATGCCTGCCCATTGTCATGACACATGACAGCCTCAGGGGCATGTCGATACCTGCCCACACCCACACCTCTATCTAGTCTACAGCCCCTCGCCTTCTCACCTAGACACACGCACACACACACACTCGCCTAACTCACACCCCAGGTGTGAGCCATGGAACTGTGGTGAGCAGTCACACTCCCAGCCCAAGTTCATACACCCCCTCCCGTTAAAAAGTCCCACTGTCATAAACACCCCCTCCTGTTAAAAAGTCCCACTGTCATAAACAGAGCCACGTACGCCCTTCTGTCCATCACACCCAGCTACCCAGAGAGACGCGCACAGCTCCACACACCGTGCCACCCCTGTAGTGCCAGCACCACCCATACAGAATCACACAGCCTCCGGCACAGTGTCGCACCATCAGATGCACGGCGCCACCCCACATCACGCTGTCCTCCTCTCTGCTCACCCTCCCAGACAAGCACAGGCACCATCCCCAGAGTGACCCCCCCCCAACCCCAGCTGTCCCCCAGAGGCAGCCCTCACCTCTCTGCACCTGCAACTCCATGGCTCCGTAGAGCCGCTGCTCCGAGTGGTGGTGCCTGATCTCCACCACCAGGCAGCAGTAGAGGCCGCCGTCCAGCAGGGTCAGGTTGCGCATGGTGATGGTGAAGTTGCCGTGGTGGTCAGAGGCTGACTCCAGCCCGTGGCGCTGGGCCAGATCCTGGCTGGTGTTGGCCTGGTGGCCGCTGTGGTGCAGGTGAAGGTCCTGGAACGTGAGGTTGCGGATGGGCCGGCGCTCCGAGCAGGCCTGCACCTCACCCCGCGTGCTGCGGTACCAGGTCTTGTAGAAGGTCACGTCATGCCCTTTGGCCAGGGGGCCCAAGAGTCTGCAGGTGAGAGTGACGTTCTGTCCCTCGGGACACACATACAGGGAATACGGCGTGGCGACCTTGAATGCTGCCACCAGACCTGCTCAGAGAGACAAGAGCCTGTCACCCGCCTGAGCCGGCACTACTCCCAGTGCCCCCAGAGTAGGGAAGAACCTTGGTCTGGGGCTTCAAAGATGCGGGTTCCCCAGCCACAAGCTCTGGGCAAATCAGCTGACCTCCCCAAGCCTCAGCTTCTTCTTTAGTTCATGAACCCGGCTCCGTCCTAAGCTGTGTGGGAGGAGCCACAAGAGCTTCCCCAGGTGTAGCTGGATGAGGCATAGGAAAGACTCCAGGCAGGCAGCAGACTGGGCCCGGCCAGCGTGTGTCCCTCTCCCAGGTGGCACATGTGCTCCAGCCCCAGCTCCCATCCCCCTACTGCAAGCACCATGGCTCTGCCCACACCTGGCCCCTGGCACTTCCAGCTTCCATGCCCAGTGCCGTCGGGTGGGAAGCAGGGTGAGGAGGGGAAGGCTGTTTGGGAAAAGCAGCGCTTTGCCCTTGACGGCCCCTCTGGGGGCCATCGGCTCCTGGGCAGGCCTTGCCTTCGCGCCTCCTCATCAGTGAGCACTAATAGAGCATCTACCTGCGTGAGGCCTGTGCCGGGTGCTACATCTCACCTGGATGCTGAAGATGTGGCCTCTCCAGGGGCTTATGGCCTAGCTGGGTAGACAAGTCCGGCCTCTTGACAAAATAACCCCATAGGCTAAAGGGCAAACCCGTACCAGCCTTCAGGGCACTTGGAGAAAAGAGGACACAACCTTCCTGGGGATGGTCAGGAGACTTCTTAAAGGAAGGAGAGTCTTTGAGGTAGATGGACAGAGAGGATTCCAGCAAGTGGAAGGTGGCAGGGAAACAGGAAAACCCAAGGTGTCTAAGGGTCAAGGACAGGCAATGCAGAAAAGGTCATCTCATCCAGTCACCTGCCTGCCACCCAGGCTTCTTAGAAATATTTTCTAGTTCATTTTGTTTTCAATAAGCAAATGAAGCCATGCCCTGGTCCTCTTTATCCTACCCCAGTCTCCTAGCATTTAACCAGGTTCACCCCCTAAAGCACTGGCCCTTAAAAACAGAAAATTCTGTCTAGCTATGAGCCTCAGTTTCCTCACGTGTGCAATGAGGAAAATATTAGCTACAAGAGGCTTGTGAGAGGACAGAATGAGGACAAGAGGAGAACACGAGACGTGAGCTCTTGTGCCCCCTGCAGACATAGGAGGGATAGCTATAGTTATTAGACGCTAGTGATATTTTGATTTTAATTGGCTAAAATCAGGGGCTGTTGTGGGCAGACAGGGAAGGAGGACCCTGTAAATATGTACAGGATCAAAATGGATATGTCCTTTCCATTGCCGTTGCCTGAACCCAAGATAACAACACGACTTCTTCCTCCAGATGCCCCTTCCCTGTTTTACAGCCCACCCCCCTCTCCCCTCACCTGGCAGAGCTGAAAGCCTGGCCCAGTCAGGAGAAAGGCAGCCTGGTGTAGCTTTGGAATTAGCCCACCCTGCATTGGAGTCCAACAGCTGAGAGTTACATAGACTCTGAGCCTCGGACTCCTCACTATAAAACATAGACGTGAAACAGCTACCTGCCAGAGTTGAGGCAGAATTACAGATAATTTACATGAAATGCTCTGAAGGTTGGTGCTTGATACCTCGGAAAGATAGGTCTCTAACTCATTTCTGCAATTCAAGAGACGTTAGGACATTAAGAGTGAAAACAGTTCTGCACAATAGAATGGAGAAGCCAGATTCAGATTCTCTCCCACTAAGGTGTGAATGACTGGTAACAGCTGTGGTCCAATCTTGGCGTGCCTGCATATTTAAAGCAGAGTGTGAGGAGGCAGCAAAGCCATGGCCCCAAAGAATATGTCTGCAAGGGTGGAGTTTTAAGCCCCAGAAGGTAAAAAGGACACACACACACCAGAGCCTCCCACTCACAGCACCCACATGTGAGAGGGAGCCATGTCTGGGAGCCCCAGATTTTTGGAAAGTCATTGCCAAGGTAAGCAGGGATTTCAGAACTTCTTTAGCGAGATGCTGATCTCCCTTTCCAGCAGAAATATAGAAGCCCAGAAAGGGAAAGTGGTTTGCCTGAAGTTCCAGAGGGTATAAACTCAGAACCTAGAGCATGGGGGCTTCAGGTAAAGCAGGATCTAGTTAGAACTAGAAGAAGGAATAGCATGGGCATGTCTAACAACCCAGTAAGGTAGGTGTTATTTTTATTCCTGTTTCACCAATAAGGAAACTAAGGCACAGAGATGTTAAGTAACTCACCGAAGTTCACACAGCAAATAAGTACTAGAGTCAAAATTAAACTCAGGCACTTAGACTCTGTACTGAAAGAAACAATTTCAGAAACTGGCAGCCCACCAGCCATACTCAGCCTTCAAACATATGTTATTTGACCTTCAAAGTATTTTACTCTTTTTTTTTTTTTTTTTTTTGAGATTGCCAAAATTTAAAGACCGGGAATTTGATATGAAAATTCCGACTTCTAGCTTCTCTTTGAGAATCAGTAAATTAACACTAAACCAACTTTCCTATGAGGCAGTCGTCAACTGGAGCTGACCAGCAGCCTCCTTTGTAGATGGGACACTGGTGTTCTAGCTTGCTGCAGTCCCTTCTACTCCCTCACTTTCCACCTGGCCTGCTTCATTCCCTCACCACGAATGTCCCATGGACATCTGAGTTTCTGATCCATGAGTGTGGCTCCTTGGTGTAACCAGGGAGGGATTCTACTCCCCAAGCCCACTGTTCTACAGATGAAACCCTCAGGCTCAGAGAGGAAATGATCCACCCAAGGTCCCCAGTGGAAGCCTGACTGCCAAATTTTGGCTGTGCCAGTAAATGGAAGTGGGGAGTAGCTACAGAAAGGACCCTCTAAGGAAGAATAAAAACCCACCCAGAGAGTGGACCCTGGCTTATTTCTGCCCTCTACTCCCCCTTTCCCCAGCAGGCCACAAGGCAGCTCCCAGCAGCATCTCTCCCAGCTGGTAACTGGTTTCCCCTTTTCCCAACATTCTCTTCAGCCCCAGGACTATCGCCAAGGGCGAGAGCCGAATCTAGATCCAGCAGCATTTGCAGGAGCACACACACCTTGGGGGTCACGGGGAAGCTGGCTCAGTAGAGGCCAGGGCCGCAGGTCTGGGGTGGGCAGAGGCAGACGCAAGAAGTGGAGCACAGAGCTGAGCAGGGTGGGGACTGCTGAGTGGACAGAGGTGTGGACGGGTTGGGGCCAAGATGTGGCAAGACTGAGGCTAGCTTGTGGGCAGGGTAGGTGGGGGCAGGACGGAAGCAAGCAGCAGGGCCTCCAGTGGGGCACCAGCCCAGGGCCTCCAGCAGGACGTCAGGCCCAGAGACCCCTGGGTCCAAGCAGTGGTGTTAATGACTGCAGAATTGCCCAGGAAGCGATGGAGAGGGGATTTTCAGCCCGAGGAGCGATTTCGTTGAAGACCCACAGTGGGGACACAGAGAACTGGGGTTCCGAGACAGAGTTGGGGAGGGGGCATTGCTCAATCCCTTACACCCCACATGCCCCAGAAGGACCTCTTCCCCTTTTAGAAAAAGGAGAAGCTACCCTGGGCTTCAGGTTTGGGCGTGGATGAGAGTGTTCAGTTTGAGCAAAAGGGCCAGACGGGAGTGGGCCGGGCATCTACAGGTTTGTCCTGGGGGGAGAGAAAACATCTTGTTTGTGGTGTCTGAGATTGCAGCTGGGACAACGCCCACGCCCACGGGCAGCCTGTCCTTAGGAGGACTCAAGGGCACGGTGTTAGGGAAAACAGCCCCGTGTCTTCCATGACTGCACATGCACACGTGTGTTATCAGGGGCTATATATAGCCCAGCTGGAATTATAATTATTTGGCCGGAGGATGTTGCTTATTGTCAGGAGCAGATCCTTCTGGACACCTGGGGCATTGTCGGAGACTGGGGAGGAAGGCCCCTGGCTCCAGGGTGGCCGAGAGCATGTGGGACAGGAAAAGGCCCCCAGCCCTGGGCTGAGCCTGTGCCCATGTGGGAACCATCCATCATTGTGCTGTTCTTGGGGCCCTGCACCACCGCCCCCAGCCCCCACCTGCTGCTGGGTAAGATGGCAGAAACACCTGGAGGAAGAATGCTGTGATCCTGGGAAATGTGAGGTCTCAGGATTAATACTCTGGCCTGGGCAGGCAGATCCCTGGGCCCCAATCCCCACTTAGCCATGCCCTTACTGTGTGCCTTTGGGCAGGTCCCATCCTTCTCTGGGCCTCCCTTTCTTCCTCCTATCTGGAGAGACTCCCCACATTCCTAGGCCCCTTCCAGCTCTGAAACCCTGTGGCAGGTGAGAAGGGCTGTCTTAGGGCAGAGGAAGGAGGCAAGAATGGGCTACAAAGGTGATCACGGGCATTTATGAGCCCCTCTTACAGGTTAGGACTTGCTGAGCACTTTATACTCATTTAATTCTCATAACGCCCCTGATGTAGGTCTCATTATCCCCATTTTAAAGATGAGGAAATCAAATCAGAAGTCAAGCGATTTGCCCAAGGCCACACAGCCCTATGTGGCTGAACTGAGACCCACACCCTGGACAAGCCAGCACTACAGGCAGCAAGAGCCCTCCACCCCTCCAGCGGGTGGGGCTGACACCTCATCCTCCAGCTACTCAGCGTAAACTGACCTCCAGTTGACTTCTGTGCTCTCCACGAAGCCAGCTTTGCTCTGCCTCAGACCCAAACCGAAAACATCATTCTTTCATTCCACAAATATTTACTAAGGTCCCAACATGAGCCAAGCCCAAGGCAGAGAGGCCATGGGGGTGCAGAGTTCCCTAAGGGACTTCCGCTCAGAATTTAGCCCTGCTTCTGCCACTTTCTAGCAGTGGGACCCTCAGCCACAGAGGGGCTCAGCCTCTTGTAAAAGCCCCAGTGTAGGGGAAAGGAGTTCTTGTTTAGCTTCATCTCAGGATGCTAGTTTTTTGTGACCTCTTTCCCTCCATAAGGTTTCACCTGGTGAAACCCTGTGGGTGTGCATGGGATGGGTGTGTGTGGGTGTAGACAGGCCTGTGTATTTACCCTGACCCGGCATGAGCTTAGTCCACAGTCGCCAAGGCAACGCCCCAGCCTTTGGAGGTGGGTCCCTGGCTTGATTAGTCAGGCCTAGGAGGCCCCACCCAAAGAGCTGAACTCTGTCCAGCTGCTAGGGGCTGTAAGCAAACAGTTACTGATGGCCTGCTATTGCTGGCCCTGTGCTAGATACAGAAGGCCAGGTCCTCGCCCTCAGAGGGGGCCCCAGACAGACATGGACCTCGTCTCCAGCTCCCTGCCAGACCCTGTCCTCCAGGACAGTCCATGGAGGATATAAGGAAAGGCTAGGCTCTGTCTTTATCAAGATGGAGAGCACAGAGGGAAAGAGGCAAGGACCAATCAGAACTGGTCCTGATTCCAGTGCTAAGCTCCAGGAAGTACCTCCGGGACAAAGGGCTGAGGGCCCAAAGCCGGCAGGTCCACCCATGGGGCTCTGTGGCCAGTGAGGACAAAGGGCATCTCAGATGTGTTTATTGATACCTGCTCCTGCAGGAAGTGTCCATTCACATTGGACCAAGGAGTCTGGGAAGGGGAAGCCAGGCTCTATCGGAGGAAGCGGCACTTCCAGCACATTGGGAAAGCATCAGTGCATCTGGGGCTGGAGGCTGTTGGCCAGCACACCTCCCCAGGGAGGGCCTGGGCGGTTGGCCAGAGCCGCACCAGTGGATGCGTCTCTGGATGACTCGTTCCTCAGCTCTCCCAGGCCCTCCCTGAGGACAACTGTATGTAGCCCAGACTACCAGCTCCAGCCAGCTACCCTCAAGATCCTGTGCTGTGAAGACTTCCTAAGGTTCAGATTCAAATCTCTTTGTGCCCTACCCTCAGTGCAGGAGGCTCGGTGGTAATGGTATAGTAGCAGGCTCTTAACTCTGTGCCAGGCATCATTCTAATCACTTTTATATGGAGTATCTTATTGAATCCTCCCTCCCTATAAGGTAGGTACTATTATCGTCTCCGCTTTGCAGATGAGGAAACTGAAGCACAGAGAGGTTAAGTAACTTGTACAGAGTCTCATGAATAGCAAGTGGTGGTGCCAGGATTTGAACCCAGGCCATCTCGCTCCAGAGGTCTGGGGTATAGAAGTAGCCAGGGATTGACCAGAGGCCCCACCTCCTTCCTGCAGATGGGCAGGCTGACCTGGCCCATGAGGCTGCAGGGTCCCCCTCGCACCCTCTCTGTAGTTGTTGGGACAGCCAGTTGGTCCCAGCATGGGGAGAGGACCCAGCTAGAGCCACTGTATTTATTTGGGGAAGGCAATGGGGGCTGGGAGAATTGGGGCCTGGAAGAAGCCCAGAAAGGCCTGCTGACCCTGCCCTGGCCTCTTAGGATGAGCACTGCCATCTCTCCCTTCTTCCAGGAGAGCTGAACTGTCCCCTGCCCCCAGCTGCCACTCCTCACAGTGGTGAGTTTTCTTTTTCAATGGAGAGGAGCTGACGGCATCTACAGCATAGGTAGTTTTACTTTCAGTTTTATGGCATTAAATAACACTGAATCACACAGAGAGAAGGTTATTCCCTTTTCAATTCTCTCTCAGTCCTGATAACATCAAAGAGAAAGTCCCAGTTTGATGCCAGTGTGTCTTCAAAACATCTCTATTATGTGCTAAGCTCTTCTTTTTTTTTTTTTTTTCTTGCAAGGTACAGCAGGCTTGGAGCCTTCCCCAGGCTATAGTTTCCAACTAGAATTTACCTTATTTGGTTTTCCTATTATGTACTTTTATGATTTTGTTCTATTTATGGCAAGTGACACTGGCTTTCCATTTATGGCAGTGATACAAAGTTTCCTTTTAAAATCTATTTACTTAAGTCAAAGAATGAGTAGATTTAAAGAGGGTACATATGATGATGGGCAGACACTGTAGAAATCCCCAAAGTGGTGAACAAATAGACTGAAGGTCAGGAAACACCATCATGGAATTACTCTTCCGAAGTGAGTGGTCAGCGCTGCCGAGACCCTGTTACCCAGCCTGCCCAGGGCTCAGATAAAGGTGGAGTGTGCGTTTGTGGTCCCACAGTAAGTGAACAGCAGAGACAGGGCTTGACCCCCGGTCCCCAAGGGAAGTAAGATCCTATGTAGAAAGGTTAAGGGACTAGTCTGGCTCGGTCATGAGCAGAGCCACTTCATTACTGAGTTACTGATGGACACAATGGTGGCCATTGTCTTTCTCTCTGGGGATGGTCAGCCAAAGTAAACAGGCTGAATGTTAAGCTCAGTTGCAAGAAAGACCCCAATAAGACAAGGAAACCCTGAGCCCGGCTTGCCTTGAAGTGGCAAAGTCCCCATCTCTGGGGAACTGTAAGAGGAGAATCTACAGGCACCTATATGGGCATTACAGACTGTTAGTGTGTAGAGGTGCTACAGAGGGCTGGGCCCAGCACTTCAGACCTCCAGGATTCTAGAGAGTCCTGTCCCAGTGAAACCAGTCAATGCCTTCCCATGCTCTGGGCGCTCTACCAGACCCTGCAGGAAGCAAGGAGCTAAGATGGTAAACCAATGGCATGTGGCCTCCAAAAGCCAAGAGGCAGAATAATACTACACAGCCAGAGTTCACCAGGTGCCAGGCACTATGTTATGCCAGGCTCTGTGTTACGTGTGCACCGAAAATTCACAGCAGCCCTCTGAGGGCGGCGCTGTCATCATCCCTATGGGAGAGATGATAGAACTTGCTCACGGATGCTGAGTAACTTGTGCAAAGTGACAGAGCAGTAAAGGACCATCTTGGAATTTGAACGGAGCTCTGATTGACTCCCCAAGCCAGACTGTTAAGTGACAGGGTTGAATGGGAAGCCCTGGCATGCAGGGCACACGACCCCAGGTCCCTTCCATTCTCACACAGGGTGGCATCAGGAAGCCCTTGGGCATGCCCGCGCTGCTGCTAAGGGGATCCGAGGGTCCATCAGAAGCTTCACCGCAGCTCCCCGGTGCCCCCTCCCCTGGTGAGGCCAGACTGCTCCTGGATGAACGGTTGGCTTAAAACCTGGCACCTCAAACTCAGTCTTTGGGGCTTGGTCAATGCTAGTGAGGGGTCACTGCCAGTATACCCGATGGGCACCAAGGACCCCTTTCTTCCTCTCTTCTTTCCCTCTGTCTGCTTGGGCCTAAGACCACATATGTGTGTGCATGTAGGGAGGTGGCGTTCCAGCAGTGTACCTCCCACCTGGGCCACCCTCTCCTACGGAGGTCAGGCCCCAGCAGGGAACCTTTGCCCTACTTGGGGGAAAGAGAGAGCAACCAGCCCAGCTCAGCAAGGGGCTCCCCGGTATTGCTGCGTACCCCTGGCATTGGGTAGAGGCTCCCTTATGCCCATGGGCTGGCCTCAAGCCTGCTTCTCTCCACCTCAGGGCCTCTGGGCGGCAGACTGTGGATTTCCTAAGAACCGATCATTGCTGCGTCAGAGGCTTGCACCACTGGGTTACTCAACAAGGCCCTGCAACCCTGCTTGCCATACAGGGGAAGATGGGCTCTCACCTCCCCAGCCCCAGTGCGCCTCCATGGGCTAGTCCCAGAGTTTGGGACTCTTGGGTCAGCCTGTGAGGACATGGCAGGAACAATAACTTCCACAGGTCCTGGGAAGGCCAGTAGGGGAAGAAGAGGCTCTGCCACCCTTGGGGTCTGCTGGGTCCTGGCTCCCTAGGTGCCTCCCTCCACCCATTTCAACCTGGGTCAGGCCCAGGAAAGGGGTATCTGCAACTTTTCCTAGGCTCCTGAGCGCCATTATCACCACCACCATTCTCCATGGTGCTGGCCCAGCCCCAAGAGCTAGAGAACAAACAGGTCTGCACTAGCCACCTCCATCTCACCTTCCCAAAGCATCAAGGCTTTGACAGTGAGCAATCCTGCCCAGGGCCACCCAGCACCCCAGCAGGCCGGTGAGCAGGTCTTTCCAACTCAGAGACCCTCCGGACCATGTCTGCAACCAGGCCTCCCCATCTCTTATCCCCCCTGTTGCACACTGTACTGGGTAGCAGCTTGAATATTCATTAGCACACCCATATCACAGTTAGGAATACTGAGTCCCAGAGCAGTTCAAAACTAAGAGAATTCTCCTGACTCCTTTCAGTGGAAAGCTGCTTCAGACCCTAATTATCTCCTTGAGCTGGGTCCAGGAAGAGATGGAGTACCAAGCTGTTTAAGTAGCCAAGACCTCTGGGGGTGAAGCCTCCTGGCTGTAGAGACAGTATGGAGTGAGGGGCTCTGAGCCTCTCTGCTACTGGCTCTGTGCAAGCTGGCTCTCTATGCCCGAGTTCTCTGGAACTCAGTTTCCCAAACTGGGGCTGCTGAACAGAGAGCAGCTCAGCCAGAGGAGGACAGGGTAGCGGTAAGAAAACTGAAGGGCCCCTTGGGGTCACTTGGAAAGGATGGGGCAGGGCAGGCGGTCTGTAGTGGGTGGGATGCTAGCCGTCCTGCCTGCCACCATCCCCTGCTCCTTTGGGAAGCCATGTCTGCCATGAGCCATGGCCTTGGTGCCGAGACTGCTCCTCCACCCCCTTTGGCTCTTCCTGGGGAGCATCCAGTTCAGGGCTTAGGCATCTCTGTCTGTGGGGTGTGGGCTCCCTCCTCCTTATAGGAGGCCCAGGCCAGCCTCCCAGCGCTGAGATACCATGCTGCCTGCAGGCTCCCCGGTTTCTGAGGTGTTTTCCAGCTTCTCTCAGAACCCTCCTCTTGCTCTTCCCCTGTCTTCTCCTTCCTCCTCTTCTTCTGACTCACCCACTGGGTCCCTTGCCAAGCTCCCCACCTCCCTCCTGCCTCCCTCTGACTCCCTGCGTGACTCACACTTTCCCTGAGCCTTCCCAGAGAAAAAGTTTAAAGTTTAGTTCCATAGGCTGCCTGCCGGCCCCCTCTTCCCTCAAGATCCAGCTGCTTAAGTCCTGGACAGGCAAGAAGCAGGGGCCAGGCTGCAGGTACTGGGACCTTTGCCCCCCATTCAAGGAGCCCCTGTGTCCTGACCAGGATACCACCTAGAGTTGTGACAGTCTGGACTTTGGAAGGGGAAAGTGACACCTCCCTATGTATGACTTCTGTGTTTGAGCTGAGGAAACTGAGACCCGAAAGATGCCATAAGTTATCCAAGGACCTAGAAGGGGCTCACAGCCAAGCTGGGAAATGTCCCACATTCTCCCCAGTGCATGCCCTACACCAGTCCCTGAGCTGCAGCTTTGCTAGGATGCTGGGAATCGGCTGACCACTCAACTCTCAGCCATCAGACCCTCAGGATTAAGGACCAGAGGGCACCCATGTCCAGCTGTGGACCAGTGCCTGCACTGACTAGTGCCCACCAAGGCTCAACCAAGAGTGTCACCAGGGTACAGGACACTGGCTGAGAGTATACAACTTCGGCACCTTGTGAGATCCTGGGGCCCTGAGGTGGAGCAGGGAGACGCCACAGGTGTCAAAAGCCAGTGGCATCCACTAGAACACATTGGGCTGTCTCCACCGTGTTTATCTCCTGTTCTGCAGAAGGTACTCGTGCCCGGGCTCTCTGGGTTGGGAAGAGCTGGACAGGCAGCTGCTTGGGCAGCTGTCGGCATACACGTGTGCCCACCACCCAGCCGGGGCACTTGGCAGAGAGCCACCGCCCCTGCCGAGCCGTCCTAGCGGCCTCCCTGCCGCGGGTGGGGTCACGGCAGGCTGAAAGGGGCTCCCAGGGCGCCCGCATCTGACCTGGGACCCCCCACCCTGCCCCGCTGTGCTCTCCCGTTGCTCCTCCCCAGCACCCAGGCTCCACCGACCTTACCTCGGGAGGCAGCCAGGAAGAAGGCGAGGAGCACAGGCCCCCAGCGCCAGCTGCCAGCCTCCGGGACTGGGGGGGCGCCCATGTCGCCGTCGGGCAGAGCTGCGTCTGGCGCAGCCGGGCCGGAGCGGAGCCCGGGGGCGCGCAGGGGGCACTCCTGGTTCGCAGGGAGCGGACGGGACGCGGCCGGCGGGGAAACCTCCGCGCGAGTGAGCGCAGAGCAAGTGAGCGCGGCCGGCAGCCCGAGAGCCGCCCGCTCCCAGGGGCCCACAGCGCCCCCGGGCGGCCAAGGCTGGGGTGCTGCCTCTCCAAGGGCCCCCGCGGGAGGGGCTTCCCGCTGACTCGCACCCGGCTGGCCTTGGAGGTGAGGGAGCCAGTCAGTACGCCAAGAGTCAGCGCCACTTGATCGCCCGTTTGAAGCCTTTTCTTCTCTCCCCCATTACTCTTTGCAGAGGATTAATATTGTTGTAAAGCCTGAGAAGTACATCTGCGTCTAACTTAGCATGATACATCATCATCATCATAGATTGTATCAGCCCTCACCCACCAGCAGAGGCTTGTACCTGACATCCTCCAGCCCAGCCCAGGTCCTGGCACTCCCAGTAGTGGAATGACTGACTGACTGAATGAATGAATAGATGGATGGATGGATGAAATCTAACTTTTGTAAAGAGCTAGGTGAGTGAGTTGGGGCAGGCTTGACTGTAGATTCCAGAGCCTGCAACACCCTTGTGCACATGCACACACACACACAGACATGGCACAGGTGCAGGAGTACCCAGCAGGCTTGGCACACCCCTACACTAGGACACACACACGTGTGTGTGTGTGTAACATCAGGTAGTGTGTCCCACAGAAAATCATCAGTACTCCTCTCACCCAGGCCCCAGCCTCTCTTACTCCCTGCACCCTAGATGTCTGCGGGATGCTCTCACACACACACACCCCCCTCTAGTCCTTTGCTCTTGCACCCCACCCAGCACTGGCACTGCTGGCGATACCTCTCTCCTCTTTCAAGTCCTGGTCTCAGAGAGAAGGGGCTCCATGGGGCAGCACTATTAGAGCCCCCCACTCTCAGCCCCTGCAGCCTGGACGATGGTTAGACCCGCTTCCAGGAGTCTGGGAAAGTAGGAAATGTCAGTACCACCACCCCCATTGGTGAGGCTGGAATCCAGCCCTTTCCTGTAGGGCGGCACTCGTGTGCTCTTGCTGGCCGAAGGGGCTCGGGAGGATGCAGTGCTGGGCTCCTCGCCAGTGGTGTGCTCAGAGCTGTATCTTGTGTGCAGAGCCACAAGATGAACGCGGTGGCCTTCCTTGACAGTCAACTTTACTCACATATTTGGGGCCTCCACCACCATTTTTAATGGAAACTAATGCAAACACATTATGGAAAAGATTGCGAAATTTATATGAGCTTTCAAAGATAACAGGAGAGATTTCAAAGGTATTTCATTCTTGAGACAAATGCTTCAGGCTATTCCCCAACTCAGTGCAGGTTCCCTCTCCACTCCAGTGGGAAAGTTTGAGAAATGTAAAACTAATGCATTTTCCCTCTCTGTGTGATTGTTATTTTTATGAAGATTCATTGAGACTCTAAGACCCAAAGGAATACCTCCCTGATGGAGGAGGGATTCAGACTGATGTTGGCAGGCCAGATCCTCGGAATGTCTGAGCCAGAAGGGATGTTAAAGAACAAGTCAAGTCCCTTACTAACAGACAGAAAAGGTCCAGAAAGGACCTCTGTGACATGTCCAAGGTTACAGAGCCCCATCTCAAGGCTGTCAAGCCTACCTGCTTTGGAAACAGTTCCAGCAACCACCTAACATGCCCCACCCCCCCCCCACCCCTCCCCCTGCCAAGATCTAGAGCTGCAGCTCAGGGGACTCATGCCCTCCGCAGGGGCAGTGACAGTCTTCTGTCCATCTGTCCATCCTTCCACAGGTGGTTCCAGAGCCAGCCAGACCCCAGAAAAGGCGCACACAAGTTGTCTACATCCAGCTTTTTGCACCACCTGCTTTCTGTTCCCTGCCCTTGGCAATGGCCTGGTCACATTCTCTCTACCCAGATGTTTTTGAAGTTGTTATAACCTTATTATTTTATATTAATCACTAATTACAGTTTGTATGAGTCAGGGTCCTGGCAGGAAAGAGAAGGCACACTCAGAAAGGGCTCAACTGAAGAAAGTTTAATGGAGGGACTGTTTACAGAGGGCTGGTGAAGCACCCATAGACTAAAAACTGCAGTAAGCCATTATCACCCACGGGTGCAGAAGGACAAAAAGAGGGCGTGAGGTGACTGGAGCCCAGTGAGGGCCAGAGGCGTGAAAAAGGGGCCACCCAGCAAGAGAAACACAGCCTCTGGCAGAACTACAGGGAGGAAAGGAGGGAGTGAGGCAGAAATGCCCCCACCACCTCTCCTCCTGTCTTCTGCCGGGACCTCCCATTGGCCAAACCATCTGGAAGCCAGATGGCAAAGGAGCCCAGGTGAGGCAGTCCACAGAGGACATCCTCCCAGGTAGAGAAGCAGAGAAGAGAGGAGGGCAGCCGAGGGACACAGAATACCAGCACATGGCTAATTTCTTTCTTCCATTTATCTCCTCTGCTTGTGAAGTGCCACATCAACCATTTCTCAATGGTTCTTGAGTGCTGCTTGCTGACTTTCGATTGGCTAAATATTATCTGTGGTCTGACTGGACCAAGCATCAGCCAAAAATGGCCAATCACAGGAGAATATGGAGTGAAATTGTCCTTGCAGTGAAGTCATGCGCTATGAGCTTTATTTTTCACAGCTCAACAAATTCTGCACGTGTAGTAGCCCCAAACCCAATGTCCTTCCTCTCAAAAATGCTGAAAATAGGCATTGCTTCCATTTACATGAACAATGGGTGAAGCTTAAAAGGGTGGGCTGAGTACATCACATTCTTGCTTTTTGTGATCTGGAAGGAGGCCCAGGGTCAGTAAGGCCCTGGCCCAGTCAAAGCTATGGGCTGGAGAACGAAATTGGGCCATTTGTAGAGACGTGGATGGATCTAGAGACTGTCATACAGAGTGAAGTAAGTCAGAAGGAGAAAAACAAATATCGTATATTAACGCATATATGTGGAACCTAGAAAAATGGTACAGATGAACCGGTTTGCAGGACAGAAATAGAGACACAGATGTAGAGAACAAACGTATGGACACCAAGGGGGGAAAGTCGCAGAGGGGGGTGGTGTGATGAATTGGGAGATTGGGATTGACATATATACACTAATATGTATAAAATGGGTAACTAATAAGAACCTGCTGTATAAAAAATAAATAAAATTCAAAAATTCAAAAAAAAAAAAAGCTATTGCCTGGAGGCAGTTACTGGAGTTCATCTCATATGCCAATTATAATCACTAGATCTGTGTGCTAACAAGGATCCTGAGGCTGCATCTGGCCTCAGCAGTGCCATGATTGATTCGTGATGTCATGGACAATAAGAGTGGTGGTACAAGTGCCATCTTGTACCTAAGCAGTTACCTAGCTTGGTTTTGACAGAGCCTCTGTGATTTCCTCTATCAGCCTGTGACTTCCCTCGCTCTCATCCTTCTCCCTTTCCCTCGCCATGTTGGATCACACTGAGTAAGTGCAGCCTAGGAATACATCCAGCTGGCTCCACCTCAAACCCTCTAGCCAGCTGACCAAGGAACCTGATCATGCTGTTCTCCATAGGCCACCACCCACGTGTACGTGACCATCGTGGACGAGAACGATAACGCGCCCGTGTTCCAGCAGCCCCACTACGAGATCTTACTGGATGAGGGCCCGGACACAATCAATGCCAGCCTCGTCACCATCCAGGCACTAGACCTGGATGAGGGGCCCAACGGCACAGTTACCTATGCCATCGTTGCAGGCAACATCATCGACACCTTTCGCATCAACAGGCACACGGTCAGCGGCTGGTGGCGGGGTCCAGAAAGAGGGTCAGCTGGCTAAAGGGATGGGAGGGGAGCTCAGTGACACCATGGGGGTGGGAGCAGAGCAGAGATGGAGTCCGGGAGGAAACTGGGGGGGCAGCCAGTACGGGAGGATGAAATGGTTGGGTGGGGCCCGGTTTAGAGGACAGCAGGGGATCCCTGTTATGGCCAGGATGTTAGGGCCTACCTCCCTCCTGGGGTGGTCAGAGGGTGCCCCAGACCCACCACCTGTTGATCCACCCTCGTCCCCTCTACTTATCCTGCAGGGCGTCATCCGTGCTGCCAAGGAGCTGGACTACGAGATCAGCCATGGCCGCTACACCCTGATCGTCACCGCCACGGACCAGTGTCCCATCTTGTCCCATCGCCTCACCTCTACCACCACGGTGGGTGGGTGGGTAGATGGGACACAGCCCCAACTTGGGGGTGGGGTAGGACAGGTCACAGAAAGGTCCTGTGGGGAGGCGGGGTTTCCAGGAGAAACGCCTAAATCCACGAGCCCTGTCCTGTTCTCAGCAACTCACCCAAACTTGCAGTGTGACTTTGAGGGGGTTACTGAACCTCTCTGTGTGGCTGCAGCTATCAGATAGATGATGACACCTGCTTTCCTCCCCTTCATGGGAAGAGCACAAACTCCAGTCAAACCAACAGGGGTTCATGTCCCTGATCCTCTACTTCCTAACTGTGTGACTCTGGGCAAGTCACTTAACCTCCCTGAGCTTCACTTTCCTCCTCTGTAAAGGGGGGATAATAAAAAACTGTTTCAGGGTGTGGGAGGAGCAAATGAAACCAGAAGAAAGATGACCATAGTACAGTAATAAACAGAAGTTCATAGCATTATTATTGGTAACATTATTATGCCCATAGAGAGACTTTGACAATAACAATAACTTATCCACATGAATAGCTTAAAAAGCCCTCCCACTTCCATTGAACAGTATGATTCTTCCATCATCCTATGAGGCAGGATTATCAGATCTAGTTTACAGATGAACAGGCCTGGCTGGGGTGCAGTCCTGACTAAGTTCACCCATCATCTCAGGTGCTTGTGAACGTGAATGACATCAACGACAATGTGCCCACCTTCCCCAGAGACTACGAGGGACCATTTGATGTCACCGAGGGCCAACCAGGACCCAGAGTGTGGACCTTCCTGGCCCATGACCGGGACTCGGGCCCCAATGGGCAGGTGGAGTACAGCATCGTGGATGGAGACCCTCTGGGTGAGTGGGGCCTGAGCTGGGTGATGGGGGTGGCATGACCCAGTGGGCCTCTCCCCGACCCCACTCAGGAACAGGATGAAAAAGGAGGTCTCAGGGCAATTAGCCCCACCATTGTGTGATGGGGCCTCAGTTTCCCCATCCATAAGATGATGGAAATAATCTTCTCCCAGGAATATGGTGAGAACACTCTGAAATCTGGGAGCAGAGGCCGGTAGCCTTGGAAGGTCACAGACTCCTTTGAGAATCTGATAGAAAACACCCCTGTGTCATACCCAGAGAAAAGGCTCCAGGCAAGAGGAAAGACGAGCATCCTTGCCCCAGACCTTCAGGACCCCCCAGATGCACACATGCAGGGAGCACCCAGATTTCTCTGCACATCTCATCATCCCTTAATAGCCTTCACAGCTACCCCGACTGTTCTCCTCAGTTGAAGAGCAGGGCTTGCCTGGCCAGAGCAATTTCTCAGGATAGTTTTTAGTCACTTTTTTTTTTTTTTTTTAAAGATTTTTTTTTTGATGTGGACCATTTTTAAATTTATTTATTTATTTATTTATGGCTGTGTTGGGTCTTCGTTTCTGTGCGAGGGCTTTCTCTAGTTGTGGCAAGCGGGGGCCACTCTTCATTGCGGTGCGCGGGCCTTTCACTATCGCGGCCTCTCTTGTTGCGGAGCACAGGCTCCAGACACGCAGGCTCAGTAATTGTGGCTCACGGGCCCAGCTGCTCTGCGGCATGTGGGATCTTCCCAGACCAGGGCTCAAACCCCTGTCCCCTGCATTGGCAGGCGGATTCTCAACCACTGCGCCACCAGGGAAGCCCAGTTTTTAGTCACTTTTGTAGAGTAGGAATCCCAAAGTCAAGGCCTACTGGGGCCATGCAGGGAGCACACATGGGAGAAAAGGTCTGGGCAAGAGAATAGGGAGTAGTGGGGACTGCAGCAGCCACAGCTCCGCTCTTGCCGATTGTGGGCATGTTGAAATGCAGGCCCCGGGGTTGGGGCGGGGGAGCCCTTCCCATTTTTAAAAGAAATGCTGGAAATCCAAATCTTTGTGAAACATCCTGATTTTTAATTGAGCCCTCAATAAGTATGTATTGAACATGTTTGCTGACCACATTCCAAATGCTGAGGATACAGAATGGTAAAAAACAGATACAAATCCCTGCCCTTATAGAACATATGTTCCAGTTGGAAGATACAGGCCATGAACATAACTGGTTAAGCAGACAACTTAGTCTATTGGGAGGTGCTAAGTGCTATGGAGAAATATAAAGCCAGGAGATGGGGAATGCCAGGGTGAAGGCTGCAGTTTTAGAAAGAATGCTCAAGGAAGACCTGTGCAAGGAGGTGACATTTGAGCAAAGACCTGAAGGAGGTGAGGAATGGGTCATGTGGACATCCAGGGAAGAGCATGACAGACGGAGCAGCAAGTGCAAAGGCCCTGAGGTTGGAGTGTGCCTGGCTTGTTCACAGAGGAGCAAAGCGGCCCAGTGACTGGCATGAAGCCAGGCGAGGGGAAGAGTAAGAAGAGATGAGATCAGAGAGGTAATAGAGACAGATGTTGGGTCTTGTAGGCCGTTATGAGGACTTGGCTTTTTCTCAGAGTAACATGGGAACCGTAGGAGAGCTTTGAGCACAGGAGGGATGTGATTTGACTTAGATTTCAACAGGTGCACTCCATTTCCTGAGGTCAGACCAGACCATAGAGGTTAGGGAATGCCTGGTAGGAGCCTGTTGCAGTCACTGGGGCTAGAGATGGTGTAGCTGGAACCAGGGAAGCGGCACTGGAGATCGTGAGAGTTCTGGTATATTCCATAGATGGCCAACAGGACGTGCTGACTGATTGGATGTGAGATGTAAGCGAAAGTCAAGGATGACACCAAGGTTTTGGCCTGAGCAACCGTGCTGTTAGCAGATGGGAAGACTGCAGCAGGAGCAGGAAAGGTGGGGCGGTGGGGAGGAGGGTGAGGTTAGGTTTGCGATGTCAGATAGGCCTTGGATGTACAAGCCAGGAGTTCAGGAGAGAGGTCTGCAGTGGAGAGGGGTATTTGGGAGTAGTCACCCCAGAGATATTTGAAGGCATGAGATGAGAGGAGCACACTGACACAGCAGGCAGAGGAGAGGTTATAGAACCTGGGATGAATTTTCAATTAAGAGGTTAAAAACACAAACCCACTTCTGTAGGGCCAGGCTTGGAGCCCCTGCTGTCCAGAGCTTGCAGTGGGTCACTCTGTTCTGACATGTCACCCTTTCATGTCCCAAAAGTCCTTTC
The DNA here is from genome assembly GCF_028023285.1 of Balaenoptera ricei. Lineage (NCBI taxonomy): Eukaryota > Metazoa > Chordata > Mammalia > Artiodactyla > Balaenopteridae > Balaenoptera > Balaenoptera ricei. Next base: position 62,778,210 of record NC_082654.1, on the reverse strand, counting down.
GTTGGCCAGGCACTGTGCCTTCCTGCTCTGCAACCAGCAGAGCATGGGCCTTTCTCCTGTGCTCTTGTCACACACACACAGCGGTGGTATCATTTCATGGGAGTCCTGCTCCTGTTCAGGAGGATGCCAAAGTCTGCTTTGACAGGTGGGCGCTGGGTGGGCAGCTGAGCCCCTCCCAGGAAGGGAACCTCTCTGCGCCCACCTCCAGGGTTCAGGGCTCACACTCATGCCCAGCAAACTGCAGACTGCTCCCTGCCACGGGCCTTTGCAGTCCTGAGCAGAACCTGCCAGGTTAAGTGCACACAGGATCGGGGCCAGCCTAGGAACTTGGGGCCTCATAGAGGCAGGCAGAGAGGCAGGCCCCTGGGGGAGTGAGAGGGGCCAGGAGTTTCCCCAGGTGGACCCGGCCTGGGGCTCCCTCCCCCTGGAAAGGAAGAGTAGACATTCACAGCCCAAAGGTAACTTGGGGATCATGGAGCACTGCCCCCACTCCAGAGGAGATAAGCAGAGGCTGGGCGGGGTGAGGGGGATGACCTAGTGCTGTGCCGGAGTGGCTCGCCCGGGTCACGACCTCCACTCCCCACCTCTCTCCTCACCTCCGGGTTCACTGACACCATGTTGGTAATTTGAAAAACTGACAAACACTATAAATCAGGGCTGTTTTCCTGGAAAGCCAGTTTAGCGACACCACGGGTGAAAGGATGTACTCCAAGCCACCCGGCTTCAAGGTCACCTTCCCACCACTGAAGCCTGAACCTGGAGGGGGCTCCTGCTGGTGGGAAGACATCAGGGCTGCCTGGGCTCTTATAAGCCCCACTAAGCTGCAAGGAGACACGTGGTCAAAGAACAGTTGGGAGGACTTCCCTGGTGGCGCAGTGGTTAGGAATCCGCCTGCCAATGCAGGGAACACGGGTTCGAGCCCTGGTCCAGGAAGATCCCACATGCCACAGAGCAACTAAGCCCGTGCACCACAACTACTGAGCCTGTGCTCTAGAGCTCACATGCCACAACTACTGAAGCCCGCGCGCCTAGAGCCCATGCTCCGCAACAGGAAAAACCACTGCAATGAGAAGCCCACGCACCGCAAGGAAGAGTAGCCCCCGCTCAATACAACTAGAGAAAGCCCGCGCACAGCAGTGAAGACCCAACGCAGCCAAAAAAAAAAAAAGAACGGTTGGGAAACAGGCCATGTCACTTGCGCCTCTCCCCCTCTATCCCGGCCTTCTCAGAAACTCCAGCGGCCCTTTCTGGTCAGGTCCACTCATTGGACCCCTTTCTTACATCCTCATCTTCCGTGTAAGCCCCCAGCTCCTTCACAGGGCTGCCTGGGCTCCCTTTCAGGATGCCCCTAATGATACAAAGAGCTGCCGTGGGTCCAGCATACACAAGGTGAACTGGGCCTTATCCAGCACCAGCACAACCCTGCTATGGTACCTCTTTATTAGCCCATTTTTCAGATGAGAACATCAAGGTGAGATTTAATCACATGCCCAAGGGCACATAGGAGTGAAGTCAGCATTGCAGACCGGGATATGACTGATGGGAAGCCTCTGCTTTTAACCCTCTATCTCCAGAAGGAGTGGAAGGTTGGGGGTTTCAGGCCCCGGGGCAAGCTGCTGAGGAGGGCATTTTGCCGTTTGGGGGCCTTTGACCTGCCTACCTCCCCCACTGAGCTGACCTTGTGGGGGTCTAGCCTGGGCCCAGCCCCCAGCACCTCAGGCCTACTCCTGTGAGCCTTCGGAACCTCTTCCCTTCCATCAACGGGGTGGTTCGCTTCGGAGAGAAGGCAGCTGGCCACCTGCTTGCATGTGGCCAGGGGCTGAGACAGGGCTGGGAAACCCCTAGAAAGGGAATCCCCTGTTCTTTGGAGACCTTGGATTATCAGCCTCAGGAAATCCTGCTTCAAGTGGCTTCCGCCCCTCTAAGCAGGGTGTAGCCCATAGGACTGCTGGGAGCGGAAGGGCTGGTGGGAAATCCCAGCTGCAGGTGGGCTGCGGAGGGGCTGTTTTGGTAAATCAGAGCAGTAGGAGCTGGGGGCAGGGAGTTGTGAGGTAGGATGTGCAGGCAGAAGGGGCAGGGAGTTGTGAGGTAGGTAGAAGCAGGCAGGGAAAATCGTTGGGGAGCTCGGGCCTCTGTCCTTGCCGCACCCTTGCGTGCTGTGTGTCTGTGAGCGAGTCATTGCCCCACTCTAAGCCTTTTCCCCCAGATGTCAAAAGGGAAAGTGAAGGAAGTAACTTTCTCACTCTTCCCAGTTCCTGGGGGAGTGCATAGAGATGATCCCCTCTTCCTCACACTCTCCCCTCCTCCCTCATTCATCTTCCCTCACTTTCCTCAGCCCCCTGAGCACTCCTATCCAACTGGGACCCCACTCGCTCCCCTGTCATCCTGCCCCTCTGCTCTTCTCCTCCACCCCCTCCCTGTTCTTATCCCTCCCACCCTGGTCAGCTCTGAGTGCTAAGTCCCATGGATGTAGTGAGCTGAGATGCAGAGCCCTAGGTTCGAGTCTGGGTTCTATTGTTTACTTGCTATGGGGGCTCTAACAAGTCATCACCCTTCTTTCCCGTTTCATTTTCCAAAGGACACGGGATGGTCTCTGAGGTCTCTTCCAGTTCAGAGCCTGAGAATCTGAGGTTCTTGCTCTAGACATCCTCGGACATCTGGCCCCTCAGCCAGGCCAAGACAAGGATTGAAGCCAAAGGGCCAGCTGAGGGTCCTCAGCAACCTCAAAGAAAGGAAATTAGGGCCAACTAGGGGCCAAGGGATGGCCATAGACCTGGAGAGCCCTGGCTGCGCTCCATGTGGCTCCATACCAGGGCTGAATGGAAGGCAGTTGGGGGCTTCCCTGTCCTCAATCCCTCCCACTCCGTCCTGCCCCAGTGCCTCACCACTAGCAAGGAGTCCCTTTGGGGTTAGCTTTGCCCTTCCGCAATATCCTGTTTTACAAGATGTGGTATCTGGAAAGGATCGTACCTGGCAAAGCTTCCGACACCTTTGTTAATTGATTTCAGATCAATAGTGGTGACAAAGAGAGTGCTTGTGTAGAAAGGGAGCCCTCACTTTCTCAACATAACTGTCTTACCCAAGGTGGGTCCCTGGCCTGGCATCTCAGGCCTATCAGGGCATGAGTGGGCCCCTGCCCGCTTGTACCCCTAGGAGTTATCTGTTCTCCTGCCTCCTGCACTTCCCAGCCCTTGGCAGGTCCCATGAGGGTCTGAAGCAGGGGGTGCTGGAGGGCCCACGCCCCAGCTGTCCCTGACCATGGTGAGTAAGGCTCACTAGAGGAAGCAGGGAAAGGCCTGGGCCCTCCACCACTCTTGGCCATTCTCAGCTAACCCTGGCTTCTCCTGGGTGACACCCAGGGGAGTTTTTGATCTCTCCCGTGGAAGGGGTGCTGCGGGTCCGGAAGGATGTGGAGCTGGACCGGGAGACCAGTGCTTTCTACAACCTGACCATCTGTGCTCGAGACAGGGGGGTGCCCCCGCTCAGCTCCACGGTGAGTCTGGGGGCCCCATTCCACTGGCTACACCTCCCTGCCCCCTGAACTCTCCATAGAGACTCCTATAAACGCTGCCACCTTCGTGCCCATAGCAGCCTCAGGCTGCTCCGGAGCCAGTCCCGGCCCTCAGGGCCCCTACCAGACCTGCGAGTGCCTCGTGAGGCTCACCCGTGGAGGCTGGACCTGGGGCCTGGCAGCCACGGCCACACGGAGCTCCCTGGGGAGGCTGTGCTGTCAGCCAGGCCTCTGCACCTGTCACTCTGCCATTTCCATCCCGCCCCTGCCTCTATTTTTCCTGCTTCCCTCTTATCCTCGTTTTCATCCTCTTGCCTTTTTTGTTATCATTTTCTTGGGCTTCCTCTTTCCTCCCCACGACCAGCTGCACCTTTCCTTCCTCTGTTACCACCGCTTTGCTATCCCACTCCACCTGCCTCCTTGCCTCTTCCTCGGCCGCCATGTCCACCATCCCGTTCTCTGCCTCCCCTCTCTCCTCCATCTCCCCCGCGCCCCCTTTTCTCCTGGTCCTTCTCCTTCACTTCCTCCTCTTCCCTGATGTGCCCCAGATGCTGGTGGGGATCCGGGTGCTGGACATCAACGACAACGACCCCGTGCTGCTGAACCTACCCATGAACGTCACCATCAGTGAGAACATCCCCGTCTCCAGCTTCGTCGCCCGTATCCTGGCCAGCGACGCTGACAGCGGGTGCAACGCCCTCCTCACCTTCAACATCACTGCAGGCAACCGAGAGCGGGCCTTCTCCATCAATGCCACAGTAAGGCTGGGTCTGACCCCAGGGAAGCCCCCAGGATTTTTCCTAAAAAACAGGACCCTGCCCTAGGGGCTTTTCTACTCTGCTGTCTGGGCTTCTGTTGGTTCCACTTCCTCCTCAAGTCTCTACCCTCCACTGGGGTGTGGGGTCTCCGTGAGAAGCATGGAATCTTGGATTCCTAGGTGAGCCACTTCTGGGGTCCCTGTCACCCCAAGGCTTGTCATGTGCAGGGATGGGACCAGAGCTTCGGTACCACTTGGTTTGTACCAAGATGCACCAAGAAGTCCTCTCGTGACCTCTTGGAGTGTTACCGGCTGCTGTCACCATGGGGTCCTCAGAGGGACCATCCCTTTCAGGCAGCAAGACCTGGGCATTGGTGGGTCACTCTTGCTCTGGCAAGGCCCTGCTGACCCATTTTGGCCTTCTAGACCATATCTTTGGTGATTTAGGGAGATCATTCACGGCCATTCCTACAGGCAGAGCAGTTGGGCCTCTGTGGGCCAGAGCCCAAAGTAGGGAGCAGGTCATTGCTCAGCTCACCAGCCTCTACATCCCAGACAGGGATCGTCACTGTGAACCGGCCCCTGGACCGCGAGCGGATCCCGGAATACAAGCTGACCATTTCCGTGAAGGACAACCCAGAGAATCCACGCATAGCCAGGAGGGTAAGGCTGGGGGGCATAGTGGGGAGCAGGGCTGGTGCTGGATGTACCCGGGCGGCATGGCCCGGGGGTTAGATGCACAGGTTTTGGAGTAAGCAAGTGCTGGGTTCAAATCCCACTTCTGTCTGTCAGTGGGTGTGTGGCTCTGGCAAGTCATTGTCTCTCAGCCTCCACTTCCTCTTCTGCCAAATGGAGACACACCTTCCCCAGAATCGTGGAGAGGACTTGAAGGAGCCAATATCTGTCAAGTCCTCGGCACAGTGCCTGGCATATGGCAAACACTCAGTAAATACCAGCCATCATCTTTTCTCCCCAAATCACTGATACTTGGGCACACACGACAGTGGTGTCAGGGGTGGCAGTGGGGGGACACATGTACACAAGCATGTACTCTGGGGTTCTGAAGGGGTTGCGTTTTCCAGGTGGCTTTTCCCTGAAAAGCCAAAAAGTTGGCTCTCTTTACTAAGAGGAAGTGGGTATTGCAAAGCAAACAGTCCATTTGGGGGTAGGAATCAGCCCTCTTCCCAGCCCATGAGGTGAGCCTAGGTCTGGCTCATCTCAGCTCTGCTTCTGACTAGTTGCATGGCTCAGCCCTTTCTGGGCCTCAGTTTCTGCATCTGTACAGGCCGAGGAGACTTCAGGCTGGAGGTGCAGGCCACTGGCGTCTCTCATCCTGTGCTTCTCCCCTTCCTTCCTTCTTTCACGTCCTCCCTCCTCCTTTTCTCTCCCTCTGTCACTCCCCCTCCTCTGCCTGTCCTTTAGGAGGGCCTGGGTTATCCTGGAAAGTAGCAGCATTGGGTGGTGGGAATCCAGAAGCTTGGAGGCTGGTCGCCACTCTGCTGCTAACTTACCGTGTGGCTGTGAATAGTCACCCCCCTCTCTGGGCCTTGGGTCCCCCACCTCTGCAATGGAGAAGCATCCGGGGCACTGGGAGGTTCTAAGAGATAGGATAACTGTGCTTTTGGAAAGGTATGAAGTGCAGCACTGGGTGGAAGTTTGGATGAACTCTGACCAGGGGACCAGGCCAGCCAGGAGGGTCTGGAAACTGAGACTCACCTTCCTGGCTACAGTCCTTCCTTACCATGAGATGGAACATGATTGAGTACCATTTACCTCCCTTCTCCTGTGAACTTCACAACATCTCTGTGAGGGACTTAAGATCCCCATTTGTCAGATTGGAAAACTGGGGCCCAGATAGAGGGAAAGATTTGCCCAAGGCCACCCTGTGAGCTGCTAGCACAGCAGAGGCTTGAACCACAGGTCTCCGGACCCGTGGCGGGGGCTTTTCTATCATCTACCTCTCTGCCGTGACCCCGCCCTCCTTCCAAGTCCCCCTCCCACTGGAGCGCTTTGCTAGAGCATGGCCCACAGCCTGCACCCGCCCCCCCATCGTGTCTCCCACAGGACTTTGACTTGCTGCTGGTCTTTCTCGCGGATGAGAACGACAACCACCCCCTCTTTACTGAGAGCACCTACCAGGCGGAGGTGATGGAGAACTCTCCTGCTGGTAGGTGCTGGGCCCACCTGGGGACCCCTGCTGCTGCCAGGCACCACCTGGGCCCCAGATGCCCGAGGACCTCCCTTGTGCCTGGTGGGGGCCCAGCTGAGGCCTGGCTGAACACAGACCTGGCAAGTGCAGAAGGGTGTGGAGGGGAGAAAGGGGCACAGCTCCGAAGGGCTGGTGGGCCAGGGCTGCCAGGCCTCTTAGGGGCCACCAAAGAGGCCACAGGTCTGGTTGGATGTGGTCTTTGGTCCCCAAGGCTGTCTGAGCACAGCCCCACTGCCCCTCCTCGAGGGGCATTAAGGTGTAAGGACTACCCAGGAGGGGAGTAAGCCTACTACTCCCTGCTCCCTCCACTCCAGGAGCATAGGGCACCCTAGAGGCTTCTGAAAGCTCAGGGAGCATCTGTAATCACAGGTGGGGGGCCGGGGCCCCGCATAGGTCAGTGTGGCCCTTTCCCCACACGCATGCACTGACCAGCGTCACCCCCCTTCAAAGGGACAGAATCTCCTCTTCACTGTCTCCCCAGGGGGGTCCCCTCACTCCTCCTCCAGCCTCCCCCATGGCTTGGATTCTAAGTCAGAAAGGGATGAGCTGAGATACTCCTCGTCTCTGGCTGGGTGTCTCCCCTGAAGGAATTTGAATCTTAAAACTGCCTGTGTATATGCTCACATGTGTGCCAATGCACGTCCATGTAAGGCATATGTGTGGGCTTACACATGTGCACAGACACACACAGGCACATGGGTGCCTGCACAGTGCACTCCGTGTGCAAATATGCCCACCTGCAGAGGCAGACAAGTGCACAACCTGGGGACTCCCAGGCCTGCAAGTGCTACAGTGTGAGTGCTCGTGGCCGTGTGAACGTGGAGTCCTGCACACGCATATGGGTTCCTAGCCATGTATAGTCGGACAGCTGTTAGAGCATTGTGGACACACGTGCATGGACAGACTGGGCTGGGGGTGCATACCTAGACAGGGCCCCCACATAGGGAGGGGACGTCAGGGAGCCCCCAGACCCTCCCTCGGAGTGGCCAGCCTCAAAGGCTGCTGGGAAGGCAGGCGTGCTCCGGGCGGGCCGGAGGGGCTTGCTCACCACTGTTGTGTTTTCTCCCCAGCAGGGCTTTGAGGCCGCTCCCCAGGCATCTGCGTCAGTCTGCCAAGGCTGCCGCAGCCCGGCCCAGGGTCTCCCACCCCGTCCACCTCACCTCCCTCCCTCCCTCTCATCCATCCATCGTCAGCCATGGCTCACCGGGACTGGGGGGGGAGGGGGAGGGGCGGGCGGGGGGCCAGGTCGGCCCTGCAGTGACCCCTCTCCCCCGGCCCAGGGACCCCCCTGACGGTGCTCAATGGGCCCATCCTGGCCCTGGATGCAGACCTGGATGTCTACGCCGTGGTGACCTACCAGCTGCTGGGTGCCCAGAGCGGGCTCTTTGATATTGACAACAGCACCGGTGAGGCCTCTGCGCCACCCCAGCTCTCCCACCCTGGCTCCGAGTCCTCCTGCTGGGGTGACCCCGCTGCTAGATCTAGGCTCTCATTTCTCAGTGCTGAATCCAGGCTCTCCATAGAGACCCCATTCCTCACAGTCCCCATCTTACAGCTGGATTAGGCCACCTGGGGGCCGGGTAGGAGGAACCAGGAAGACACTTGGGGTCAACAGAAGGGACCTGCTGGTGCATAAACTCTGAGGCTCGGCAGAGAGCCCCCCCAAACCCACTCCCCCATCTCCCCTTCCCCAGCCTGGAGGATGGGGCTCCTAGTCTGCCAGAAGAAGCCAACGGTCTGTCCTCAAACCAGACCCAAATCTCCCCAGAGACTGTGTTACATCAATCTGGTCCTGGCCGATTTAGTGGCAGGTGACAAGGAGGGATATACTAGCACCTCTCTCAACAGAGCTGGCCAGTCCTCCAGCCTGGGTCATTCATCCCAGGTGGGACTCGGGAGAATTGCAGAGGGCACCTGGGGAAGGGACAATCACGGAACACTGGCACCTACGGGACTTCCTTAAACAGTGGTTGTTGAGCCTTTGGGGAAGAGAGTCATTGGGTTGCTTTCTCTGCTCCTCTTTCACATCTGTCCCCTCCCTGTTGGTTCTCACCTGGTCTCCCACTGCATCTCTTTTCCTTTGTATCTCCCTGGCTGGTGGCGCTGGGTGCCAGGCGTGGTGACAGTGAGGTCAGGTGTCCCCATTGACCGGGAGGCCTTCTCACCCGCTGTCCTGGAGCTACTGCTGCTGGCTGAGGACATTGGGCTGCTCAACGGCACAGCCGACCTGCTCGTCACCGTCCTGGATGACAATGACAACTGGCCCACCTTTAGCCCTGCCGCCCTCACTGTCCACCTGCTGGAGAACTGCCCACCAGGTACGCAGGGGCAGGCCCCAGGCCCCAGCCCCCAGGCAGGAGCTGGCTGGTGGTCTGTGGGCATTGGAGGCAGAAGTCACGTCCAGCAGGGAGAAGGATGGGCAGCAGGGTGGGTGGAGAGGGAGTCAGGAGACCCAAGTGCCCCTCACCTCCCTTCTGGGACCCACAGCGTCTTGTCTACAAAATGAGATTATTAAGGTATGTTCCGTCCATGTTCCTGGATGGAAAGACTGACTGTTTTAAAATCAAAATAGGATTAACATGATTCCCATCAAAATCAAACATGATTGGGGAGATAAATTTGATTCTAATGGTCATCTGGAAGAAAAAGGACATTTTGAAAAATAAGTATAGTAAAGCCAGATTTGTCTTACCAGATATTTATAACATATTACCAAACTACAGTATTTAAAACCACGTGATATGAACACAAGACTCTGGGACAAAGTAGCCCAGCAACAGATACCAGTAAATTATAAGGAATGTAATATGCGATAAAGGAAACAATGAAACCAATAGTGAAAACTATTTCGTGTGCAAAACATGTCTTCTTATTTAGTCTAGATTCTCACCCCATATCAGACACCAAAAAGAAACCCAAAGACATCCTAAAGGAACTGTAGAAGAGTATAAAACGTTAAAAAATAAAAGAAGACACTTCGGGTGAATATTTATCTGATTTCGGGATAAGAAGGTTCTAGGCATATAAGAAACAGAAGAATGTCAAAAAGGAAAAATACTAAATTTTGGTGCATATGAATTTTAAACTTCTTTACATCATATAATTATAACCAGTATCGAAAGGCAAACAACAAACTGAAAAAAAAAAGATATTTGTCACAAGTTATCATAATTATATAATTTATATAAATTGACAAAAATGGGCAAAGGACAAAGGCCGACACTTTGCAGAAGAGAAGGTGCAACTAATCATTAAATTATTAAAAACTCTTCGGTCTCATAAATAATCAAAGAATGTAAAATAAAATAGGATACCATTTTCCTAGAAAATTGCAAACATGCAAAAGGCATAAAAGATAGATGCTTATTTACAAAATCAAAATAGACTCACAGACTTTGAAATCAAATTTATGGTTACCAAAGGGGAAAAGGGGGGGTGGGGAGGGATAAATTAGGAGTTTGGGATTAACAGATGCACACCGCTATGTAAAATAGACAAACAACAAGGACCTATATTCAATATCCTGTAATAACCTATAATGTAAAAGAATCTGAAAAACAATATATATATGTATATGTATACGTATCTCGATATATATATCTGAATCACTTTGCTGTACACCTGAAACTAACACAACATTGTAAATCAACTATACTTCAATTAAAAATAAATTTAAAAATAAAGTAGGCTTTATATACAACAATGAAAACAAAGATAGATGCTGGCAAGGCTATGGTGGGAAGAGGGCCTTGTGAACCACCAAGAAAAGTAGCTCGGTGTGATGTTTTTAGAAGAAGCCGCTGTGCTCAGCTGCTCCCCATTCCCACCCCCGCAGGATTCTCAGTCCTTCAGGTCACAGCCACAGATGAGGACAGTGGCCTCAATGCGGAGCTCATCTACCGAATAGAAGCTGGGGCTCAGGACCGCTTCATCATCCACCCAGTCACTGGTGTCATACGCGTCAGCAATGCCACCATTGACAGGGAAGAGCAGGAATCCTATAGGCTGACAGTGGTGGCCACAGACCGGGGCACCATCCCTCTCTCGGGCACAGCCATCATCACTATCCTTATTGATGACATCAATGATTCCCGCCCTGAGTTCCTCAACCCCATCCAGACGGTGAGCGTGCTGGAGTCAGCTGAGCCAGGCACAGTCATTGCCAACGTCACCGCCATCGACCGTGACCTCAACCCTAAGCTGGAGTACCACATCATCGACATCGTGGCCAAGGATGACACTGACCGCCTGGTGCCCGACCAGGAGGACGCCTTTGCCGTGAATATCAACACAGGTACAAGGGCCTGCTCCCCTCCAGCCCTCCTCCTGACTCCCTGCCCCAGTCTCCTGGCTCTCTGCTTTCTCCCTTACCCTCCTTCTCTCTGTTCTCTCACTCTGTTCCTCCCTTTCCCTCAGCTGCTCCTTCCTCCTCTTGTTTCCCCACTATTGACACCACATCCTTCCCTCTCTTTGCCATCTCTCCCCTGGCTCTTTCCCTCTCTCCCTTCTCTTCTTCCTTCTCCCTTGACCAGCTCCCTCTCTGTCTGATTCTCTTACTCTACCAGTGTTATATGAGAGTGCCCATGTCACCACACTCTTGACAGCATTAGATATTACACAGTTTTCATGTTTGTAATTTCATAGGTAAATGGCACCTTGTTTTAATATGCATTTCTTTAATAACCGGGTGGTTGAACACTTTCTTCGTATATATCCGGGCCATTTAAGTTGTCTCTAAGTTTCATATATATGTATTTAATATAGAAAAATATATATAATATATATACACACACATACGCATTTCTATATTACATATGTGTGTGTGTGTATACCCTTAATGATTTTCTTACACTATCACAAAACAAAGGGAACTGTGGCTTATCTTTCATGATTTATGCAGCTTATTATAATCTTGATGGTTTTACCATTCTTCCAAAAGTTCAGTGTTTTTGCTCCTTTGGGGAGTTAAGGAAGGGACATGGGACAAACTTACAGGTGTCCTTCTTGAAAGGCCCCGAGGAGTGACAGAAAAACTAACATGGCTATGACAAAACGCTAAAAATCATTGTTATTCAGAGAAGTGCGTAGTAAAACATCAGTGAGATATTGGTTTTGCATATGTGATTAGCAGACATTAGGATGCTGGACAGTATTGAGTATTGGTGACAATGTGGGGACATCCTATGCTGCTCTAGGAATTTTGACTAATTTCACATCTAGACAGCAATCCAACACAAAGTACACTCATACCCCATGACCCAGCAATTCTGTTCCTGGGTGTATGTCCCAAGGAAATTCTCAGGTCGATAATGGGACTCTCTGAGGATGTTCACTGCAGTGTTATTGGTGACAGGAGCTTGGAGGCAACCAAGGCATCCATCCCTGGGATGTTGGAGAGTAAAATGTGGTGGGTGCACATCATGGGATACCAGGAAGCTGTTAGAAGCAACAGATGAGACGCACACAGAGAAACATGGGTAGACCTTAAAAACAAGTACTTACTGAAAAGAATAAGAAATAGAATGAGTTATATATACCAGAATCCCATTGCATACATGTAAAATACATACACAAAAACAATACATGATTTTCGGGAACACCTTCAAATAAAAAATACACTTTAATACATTGCCCAAGGGGAGGAGAGAAGGGGAGAGGAGTATGAGAATAAAAGGGAATAGATACATACATAAAACAAGAACAGTGCCAGTGACCATAGTGTGCAGTGAACCAGAGAGTATGATTAACTCAGTATGCCTCTGAGGAAAAAGGAAAAAGGAAGACAGGAAAACCATGAGTCACTAGGAGGAATTAGCTCAGTCATGTGTCAGGTTAGCAAAATTCCTGCTTCAGTGGTTTCTCAGGACCATGGAGAGCTGCTCCATGACCCAGCCCAACTTTATGCTGTACTGTTGCCCATTTTTTTTCTGTCCTCCCTCCGACTGACTCTCTTCTCTTCTATTTTCCTTTCCAGTGTCTTCTCTGCCCCTCTTCCTCATGCTCTCCCCCTCCCTTGCTCACCTCTCTCTCCTTTCTTCCTGCCAGAGCCTCAGCCCTCTGAGTGCTCCTCTCCAACTGGGTTCCCACTTGCTCCGCTGGCTTCCTGTCCCTCTGCCTCTTCCCGTCCACCCCATCCCTCCCAAACCTCCAGCCCTGGTCAGCTCTGAGCCCTTCCATCCCCCATGCCCTACTCTGCTCCATCCCCTCTGCACCCTGAACTAACTGATGTTGACCCTCTTCTCTCTTCCTCACGGCTGGCAGGCCCACAGGTTTGAGCTCTGTTTCTCTGTCGCCTCCCACCTCATCTCTTCTCTGCTTCACCCCATCGCCTTCCTCCATACGCACCGCACCCCTACCACCCTTCCCACCCTGTGGGGCCTGGGCCAAGGCCGTGGCCCAGCCTTTGCAGACTGAATGCAGCCACCCTCTCCCCATCCTCGCTCCCCAGCCTCGGGGACGGGGAGCGAGAGTAGGAAGAGGAGGAGGAGGAGGAGGAGGAGGAGGAGGCGGCGGCCCAGGGTAAGTGACTGCCCCCTGGCTGGGGCCCCGAGGAGGACAGAAGCTCAGCAGAGGGATCTGCCAAGGGGGACGGGAATCCCAGACACCCCAACGCCTGAGAGGGAGCTGGGAAAAGAGAGAGAGAAGGTTTCACCCTAGGATGAGGCCAATGGGAGGAAGAGCCACCAGGCCCTCAAACTGGCAGGAAGAAGAGAGGTCCCAACAGAGCCAGGCCTGAGATGGGCAAAACTCGGTCTGTCCAGTTCAAGCCCAAGCCTCTGGAGGGCAGGCAGGGGCTTGGGGAGGCAGTGGGTAGGAGAGAAGGAAACAGCTCCTTGCTAGTACTGCCGTAGGGCGGTGCTCCTTTCACGGTGCTCCAGGCAGCCCCACGTAATCAAGACAAAGGGGTGGGCCTTACTGTGTAGGCTGTGCCACCACTGTCCCCTCCAGGGAACCCCCTCAGGGCTTTTTAGCTGCCTTGACCTTCCTTTATGCTTGATCTCCCTAGAATACAAGCATTTTTTGAATCTTGATAAAATACATATAAAATTTACCATCATAACCATTTTTAACCATAAGTTCAATGGTTGTGGAATACAAGCATCTTTTTTTTTTTTGGCCACGCCGTATGGCTTGCAGATAGGACCCAGGCCCTCAGCAGTGAAAGCGTGGAGTCCTAACCACTGGACAGCCAGGGAATTCCAACAAGCGTTTTTTAAACAAGCAATTACATAGCACTTTCTAAGTGCCAAGCACTGTTCTAAGCCCTTTACAAATGTAAATTCAGTTAATTGTTATAATCCTCCAAATAGCCCTCTGTGGTAGGTACTGTAATTATCCTCATCTTACAAATGAGGAAACAGAGGTGTAGAGAGGTTAAATAATTGCCTGGCTAGTAAGCGGTGAGCGAGGGGCAGAGTGACATGCCCCCAGCTTGCAGATGGCTGTGGTGTCATCCCAGCCAAAGATGAAACCGGCAAGTCCTGGGTCCTTTGGGGATCATTGCCCTTGGTGGGGATTGGGAGGGTTGGCCAGGAGCCCCCCCCGGCAGGCCCAGATTTTAGGGGGTTCCTCTCGGGCTGAACCTGACCTGGTCTGGTCTACAGGGTCTGTAATGGTGAAATCCCCCCTGAACCGGGAACTGGTTGCCACCTATGAGGTCACTCTCTCAGTGATTGACAATGCCAGCGACCTACCAGAGCGCTCCGTCAGTGTGCCAAATGGTAAGGCTCCCCGCAGGCATCTCCCACATGATCCCATAGAGGGACAGGCCCAGAACCGGCACAGGCCTGGCCCCAGGGAGGGAGAAGCGGGACCCAGCTACGGGGCTGCCAGTCGTCAGGCTGCAGGAGGGGTGGGGGAGGTGGCAGCTACAGTGAGGCTGAGGGTGGCCCTGGGTCCCAGCTGTCAGGCAGAGCTCAGCAGTGGGGGATCCAGAAGCCCAGAATTGTGTGTGATCTTGAACTCCAAAGGCTCAGAGTAGGGAGAAGGCTTGGTAGAGGCTGGAAGGGGACTGAGAAAAGGATGGGTTGACAGAGACTTAGGTTGGAATCCCATTGTCAGAACTGGGAAGCAGGGTGTGGTTGGATGTGAGATCGGAACTTCAGATCTGATAAGAAGCCACCTGGTCAGGCCAGAGGAAGCAAAGAGCAAGGAAAGGTGAACTGAGGCCACAGACACCACAGTGGGGGACGCAGGCACCACGGCAGAGAAAAGAGGGGCGTGCATGCTGCCTTCTGCAGCTGGGCACAGGCCACCCTGCCTGCAGCTTGAGCCCGGACGGGCTGCTAGAGGCACTGGATTTTGTGTGGGCCAAGCAGGGAGCGGGGAGGAGGGTGTAGGGATGGGGTGGCCTCACGTGGACTCTGCCACGAGGCAAGGACAGCCGCTGGGGTGGGGAGATAGGCCTGGCAGATACTGGCTGCTTATCTTTACAGCCCAGAGGCCCAAGTTTTCAGGAAGGAAGGGCAGACCTGGTCATCTCCTATGGGTTGGCCAAAAAGTTCATTCAGGCTTTTCCATGGCATCTTACAGAAAAACCCGAACGAACTTTTTGGCCAACCCAATACTTGTCCCAGGCTCAGCGAGGCAAAGGGCCCAGGCTGGTTATGTGGAGGGAACAACTCAGGGGGGAAACAAAAGGCTGAATCATGGAAAGGGTCTTAAAGATCATCTTAGTCCTGTCTCATGGGACAGGTTAGGAAACTGAGGCACAGTGAAGGCCAGGGGTTCCACCAAGGTTACCCAGCCAGTTGGCAGAACCCGAGCCCCTTTCCCAGTGGAAGAGTGAGTGACCACACCAGAGGCGAGGGTCACATGCCATGCCACCACCTGAGGCTTGGGGCAAGCTTTAGGGAGTCCCAGGAGGACTGTGAGATGCTGCCATCCTCTCTGGGTTTGGCTGAGACTTAGGAAGGCCTGGCCCAGACACACTGGGGCCCATTCATGCCACTCTCACCCCCTGCCTCCACCCCAGCCAAGCTGACGGTCAACATCCTGGACGTCAATGACAACACGCCCCAATTCAAGCCCTTCGGGATCACCTACTACACGGAGAGGATCCTGGAGGGGGCCACCCCAGGCACCACGCTCATCGCTGTGGCAGCCGTGGACCCCGACAAGGGCCTCAATGGGCTGATCACCTACACCCTGCTGGACCTGATACCCCCGGGCTATGTCCAGCTGGAAGACTCCTCAGCAGGTAGGTGGGAAATCAGCCAGAGGAGGGTTGGGGAACATGTGTCTGTGCCTGCTTAGCCTCCAAGAGGGACCATGGCTTGCTTCTCACCCTCCAGTTGGAGCCTCTCAGTGGGCTAGGCCAGATCCAGTATGGCTAACATTCTAGTCACTCCCAGATGCCCAAACCACAGGCAAGGACAGAGTGCCTAGCTCTAGGTAGGGATGGAAGCCCCTTTCGGTGTCTGCTGGAAACCTGGAATATTCCATCACCCTCTCTACCATCCAACCTCCACAGTTAGTATCACTTAGGAAGCCAGAAGGCCAAGAGGGAAGTGTCCCAGAGGAGGTCCTCAGCGTGTTAGTGTACATTCCTTTGACTTGTGAATAGCTTTCTCACCCCTCCAGTGAGGAGAACAGCTGGATGCCAGTTATTCTCGGCCCTCTGGCCTGGGCAGTGCTGCCTGGCCACCCTCCTCCTTCAAGGGACCATACTCATCCCTCAGAGCCCCAGATCCCTCTCTTCATACTTCAGAGAGCTTCCACGAGTGAGGGGTGGCCAAAATGGCAGTGGGTGTCTCTGTGTCTTAGGGAAGGTCATTGCCAATTGGACAGTGGACTATGAGGAAGTGCACTGGCTCAACTTCACCGTGAGGGCCTCAGACAATGGGTCCCCGCCCCGGGCAGCTGAGATTCCTGTCTACCTGGAGATTGTGGACATCAATGACAACAACCCCATCTTTGACCAACTCTCCTACCAGGTGGGTGGCCAGGCCAACAAATTGGGTCTGGGACCTGCAGCCATTCCTTGGCACCTTTGGGCATCTTCCACTCCCACCCTGCCAGCCTTTAAGTCCCGTGGGAATGACCACCCATGAGTAGCTTGATGCTCTGGGTGGTCTGCATCCGTGAGTTTCTCGGGCAAGGGCAGAGACTCTAGGACTGACCATGGCCCATGCTTTCTCCCTGCCCACTGGGCTCCAGGAAGCCATCTTTGAGGATGTTCCTGTGGGCACAGTCATCCTGACGGTCACTGCTACTGACGCCGACTCAGGCAACTTCGCCCTCATTGAGTACAGCCTTGTGGACGGCGAGGGCAAGTTTGCCATCAGCCCCGCCACAGTGAGTGGGCAACGGAGGGCCTGGGTTTGGGGAGTGGGAAGTGGGAAGGGCCCAGGGTCACAGGCTGAGAAGCCACCAAAAGTGTTACAGTCATCCCCCTGTTTCTGGGTCCTGCCACCTGGACATCTATAGCCTCAGAGGTCTTTCAGCCAAGTTGGCAAGCCCTGTTCTCAGAGTCCCAGACATCCTGTAGACTGCGGTCTTTCTGTCCCAGGAGACGTGGGAGGAAGTGGCCAGTCTTTTGGAACTAGCCCCTTGTGGGACAAAAACTGAGATGTGTCTCCACCAGACCGGAAGACTTGATTCAAGTCCATGCGACTGCTTTTTGAAACTGTCAAAAAATAGGAAGCTCTGCAGAAAGTGGGCACGGTATTTGAGTACCTACTGTATACGTGGCCCTATCCTCAGTGCTGGGAGAGGGAAGAAGCGCCCATGGACACAGCCCCCATGCTCCCATGGGTCTCAGACTTGTGGGAATGCAGAAGCTCAAGAGAAAAGATGGGTGATGATTTTAAATGTCGGCAAATTGGTTCAAAGTTGCTCTTGCAGTACAGCGAGAGAGCCCTGTGGCCTGGGGGTGGCTGGCCAGGCAGGGCCTTCCCCAGTTGTGGGGCTGGAGCTGGACTTTCCCTCCCACCGCCTGCCCACATCCCCCTGCACTCTGCCCTTTCAGCAGGGTTTCTCTCCTTTTGGTGTGAACACTAAAACACACTCCTGGCCTGGCACTAGGAACAGTGAATACTTATGGAGTACTACTTTGTACCTGGCCAGGTAGTGAGCTCCAGCCTGGGCCATTCATCCCATCTCCAGGTGAACTGGGGTAGTAAGGTCCAGAAGAGCCACTAGAACGAGAGCTCCATGGGGCAGGGGCTGTTGTCTCTTCAGTGCTGTATCTCCAGAGCCCAGAACAGTGACTGCACATAGCAGATGCTCTAATAAATATCTGTTGAATTGATGAAGGACCTGACTCCACCCTCCCCCTACTAGGGTGACATCTATGTTCTGTCCTCTCTGGACCGGGAGAAGAAGGCCCACTATATCCTGACTGCCTTGGCCAAAGATAACCCTGGGGATGTAGCCAGCAACCGTCGAGAAAATTCGGTGCAGGTGAGGGACCCTTGCGTGGAGCAGAGACGCTAAGGACTGCCACTGTGGAGGCAGTAGGCAAAGCCTTTAGAGAATGGCTGCTGCAGGACAGGAGCAGAACCACCCTGGCCCCTCAAGAGATGTGGTGGCAGGAAGGAGAGGCAAGAGATTAGCTGGGGGTTCACGATGGCTGTGGCTTAGGGAGATGGGGACTCTGTAGGAGAAACTTCTTGTGTCAAACCCCTGCTAAGGCAGCTAAACATAACTGGGTGTAACCCAAATAAAGGCTGGGGCTCCACATGGCCCAGTGTCTCCATGACGTCCCATTGAAAGAAACACAGTGCAGCAACCAAACATAATTATAAAGCACTTATCTTTATGTCTCTTAAAGAACATTCATGAGGGATCAAATTCACAACCCCATTTCCATTCCAGGTCTACTGTCCACACAGTTGCTCTGGGGAGGCCAGCATCCCACCTTTAGGCTCTGTCCCCATTTCCATCCAGAGTCCCACACCTCAAGACTTCGCTTTCTCTTTCTTCCTCCCCCTTCTTTCTGCCCTTTCCAGTCCTGTCTTTCTGTATTCAGTTCTTCCAATTCTCAGCAATAACCTAACCATCCAAAGAAAAGTCTCCTGAAGGGTGGGGAGGTGAGAAGCTGGGTGGGCAAAGAAGAATTCCCTTGGGCAGGTAGGCAACAGGGCTGGGAGCACTCACACATACCTGCATTCTGTCCTGTCACATAGGCATGTGCTGCACTGGGAAAAGCACAGTGTTCGTAGTCAGAAGACTAAGGTTCCACTAGCTGAGTACACTGCATTTGTCCTGTAACCTCTCTGAGCCTCGGTTGTCAAAGCTGCAGGGAGTGGAGGGCAGGGGCAGTGATGATGCCTGCCTCCCAGCCTGGTGGTGAGTCCAGGAGATGGGAGGTGGGAAAGCGCTTTGTGCACCGAAAGGGGTTCTTAAAATCATGGCTGTGAAGGGCTCTGTTACGGACGCAGTCAGGCAGGGCCACAGCAGCCAGGGAAAAAGGGCCCCCTGGTGTATCCATAGGACCTGCCCTGGGCTCTGGGGTCAGCAGACGGAGCCAAGTCCCAGGCCAGACACAAATCCCAGTCAAGAGGGGCCTTTGGGAGTGGAGGAATCACAGTCGAGCATTAAGGTCCAGAAATTAGAGTCAGATATATGGGGCCACTGTGGGAAGGAACAGAGGACAGAGTAGGAGATAGGTGGGGAGGAGTCCCTGCTTCAGGACCCAGACACAGATTACCTGTTAACCAGGTAAACCAGTTGCTGAGCATTTACTCAGGCCAGGGACTGCGCATATACCATCACGGACAAGCCTCACAAGCCCCTGAGAGATAAAATCCTATTGTCCCCAACGTACACCTAAGGAAACTGAGGGTCAGGGGGTTAAATAAATAGTTTGGGGTCAGACTAAACAGTGGGCACTGTCCACCGCGGCTTAATCCTGTGTGACCGGGTCACCTGAAGCAGCCCCCAATATGCTCCTGACCTTTGAGCTCAACCTCCCCTCCAGGTGGTAATCCAGGTGCTGGACATTAATGACTGCCGGCCACAGTTCTCCAAGCCCCAGTTCAGCACGAGCGTGTATGAGAATGAGCCAGCGGGCACCTCCGTCATCACCATGATGGCCACCGACCAGGATGAGGGCTCCAATAGGGAGCTGGCCTACTCCCTCGAGGGCCCGGGTGTGGGTACGTAGCCTGCTCCGCACTGATGATGCCTTAGGGGGTGGGAGGGGCAGGCTGCCTTACTGCAGCCCCAGGCCAGGCGGAAGAGGGGGAGGAGGGGGAGGAGGAGGGATGGGAAGGATGGCTCAGCCGGAGCCATGCCCTGCTCTCCTGCCCCCACCTGCCAGAGGCCTTCCACGTGGACATGGACTCGGGCCTGGTGACCACAAAGCGGCCACTGCAGTCCTACGAGAGGTTCAACCTGACCGTGGTGGCCACGGATGGCGGACAGCCCCCACTCTGGGGCACCACCATGCTCCTGGTGGAGGTCATCGACGTCAACGACAACCGCCCCGTCTTCGTGCGCCCACCCAACGGCACCATCCTCCACATCAGAGAGGTACTGCTGTCCCCCGGGGCCTCCTGCTACCTACACCCCCTTCCAGGATTCAGCCCGCTTCTCCATCCTGCAGTCATCCTGCAGTCTGAGAGGGTAAAGGGGCCCCCACTGCAAAACCAGGGAAACTGAGGCCAGAGTAGGGAACGGGCCAGCTCAGTGCCACACAGGGCAGTACTGAAGTCGTTAGTAAGAAGGGCTGGGCCAGCAGAAGCTCTTGGATTCACATCAGACTCTATCGCTTACCAGCCAAATGACCTCGAGCAAGTAACTTCTCTGAGTCTGTTTTTTCATCTGCAAAGTGGGACTTATAATAGTAGATGCCCCATCTCTTGCTCCTAAATGTCTGCCAAGAAGGACAGTCTCCCCGCAAGTCACTTCCCCTATACTTGTCTCAAAATAAACACATAGCCCCTTCCGTCTGTCTGTTGTTTCTGCTGATACCAGTGTGTAGACAGCCTGGGACTTGAGGATGAGCATCAAAATAAGAAACAAGGGGAAGTGGCTGAGCTTCTGACTATCTCCAATTCTTCTTTCATGCCTTGCTCTCAATTGTCTTGTAAAGATGGGGAAGTACTCCTTTGACTCCTGCCCTTCCCCTCCTTCCTCTCAGCACCCAAGCCCAAAATGCTCCTTGGTAGAATACTTGGGGTGTCTCCCACTTGTTCTTTGCTCCCCAAACTTCAGCATGTCTCCACATCTCAGAATGTCAGTGTTAAGTCCTTGCTGTCACTCTATCTCCTCTTTGAGGTCCCACAAGAGAAATTTCTCCCAGAGCTGAGCTCTAGGAAACTCTATGCTTTTACCTTGTGATTTGCCCTTTCCTGTGTCTACTGCAATGATGCAGTGGCCCTCTTTGCTTTGCCCACTAGGGAGCTCATAGTGGTCAGTCCACCGTGAATGATGTTGCAGGGACTTAGCACACACGCCTTATCTCCCATCCCTCAGTTTCCATCTTCCTGCCAACCATTTTTTTCTTTACCCTGATTTTTTTAAACTTATTTACTCTTATTATTGTGTATACATTCTTGTAAGCTGCCTCAAATCTTTTTTTGTAGAGTGAGGCAGGGTATCAATTAACAATAATCTAGTTCTTTTGCATGCCAAAGCCCCCCTTTTACTTAGTTTTTTCCCTTCAAGGGGTCCCTATTTTGAAAGATTCATGTCTCCCAAACAACCAGCATTTGTTAAGTAATTATCTCTGTCATCCCACTTTCTGTCAATTAGATGTAACTGCCATTTGGAGTTTCTGATTGTCGTGATCAATGAGATAAACAGTGAAACCATGCTGAGCTGAAAATTTTTGAACTAAAAGCAAAGAAACTTGTTTTTTTCTTGTGCCCTTGGCAGCCTTTTCATGGGTCAATGTCTGACGTAAATTGGGTTTTTTGATATCTCAGACTTAACTCAAAGAACTCGGGGGGCTGAGGCACAGAGAGGTGAAGTGACATGTCTAGGTCACATGGTGATTTAGTAACAGATTAGCATGCACATGTCCAGTCTCTAGCCACCATGTCATACCATGTCACCCTACCTGCATGCCCCCCATTTTCAGGTACCCCATTGGGTGGATGGTGTTGTTTGGGGATACCTAGAACTCCTGTGATTGGGGTAGCAGAGAGCAAGGCAGACCTGGGAACAGAGGGTGGCTGTGGCCTCAGCTTTGGGATTCCCCTTCTGTCTTCTAAACCTCAGCATGCAGTGGGATCGGAGGGATGGGATAGCCCCTGGAAGGGTGTCATCCTGAGAGAGTCTGCAGCATGGTGGATCCCAGGCTGGACTTTCAGTGGGCAGTGGCCTTAGCTGGGGGTGGGGTGAAGGGATGTTCTGGCAGGTGCTCAGACTCCGGGAGCATCCAGCCAAGCAGACAGGCGTTTCCTAAGGATGCTAGGTGGCGAGGACATTCTGATAGGGGAGGAGAAAGAACAAGAGCTCCATCGGGTCTGGGAGCTGGGATGCTCTCAAGATGCCCCAGGAGCCTCCCTCCCGTGCCCCCTGTAGGAGATCCCACTGCACTCCAACGTGTATGAGGTCTATGCCACAGACAAGGACGAGGGCCTCAATGGGGCCGTGCGCTACAGCTTCCTGAAGACAACAGGCAACCGGGACTGGGAGTACTTCACCATCGACCCAATCAGCGGGCTCATCCAGACCGCGCAGCGCCTGGACCGAGAGAAGCAGGCAGTGTACAGCGTAAGGGGGTGGGGCCTGGCACGAGGGGTGGGGCCCAGTGTGAGGGGCGGGGCCGAAGAAGAGACTGCTCTGGGCACAGGACCACCATGCCCCCACCAAGAATGTCTGCGAGGGTAGTGACCTGTCCTCTGGGGATGCCTGCCTGGGGCCCTTCATCTCTTCCTCTGACTGCACTTCTCCGCTCCCCCAGCTCATCCTGGTGGCCAGCGACTTGGGCCAGCCGGTGCCTTATGAGACTATGCAGCCGCTGCAGGTGGCCCTGGAGGACATCGATGACAACGAACCCCTCTTCGTGAGGCCTCCGGTGAGCTCACCCATCCCCCGCACTGGTCACACCCACACAGGGACTCACCTGCCTGCAAGCACACGTGTACACACTTTCCTGTGCCGTAGACACACGTGGTTACACGTGGAAACTGCACAGCACTTCACAGAACAAATATTTATTGAGCAGCTACTATGTCAAGGCACTATCCAGCAGTCAAAAAAGCAGACAAAAATGCCTGACTCGTGGAGCTGACATTCCCATGTTTGTATATGCGCTCACACAAGAAGCCTGAAAATCAGTTCTGCTTTAGTGAGCTGGGGCTGAACCTCTTCATGTGGACTCAGACTCTCTAACTTGGTGGTTTTTTCTTCTTGTGTGCACCTAGGATGTAATGTTCCCTGGAGACTGTGTGTGTGTGTGTGTGTGTGTGTGTGTGTGTGTGTGTGTGTGAGAGAGAGAGAGAGAGAGACAGAGAGAGAGAGCGCACTCAAGCTCATGCCCTCCTCATTCAAACATCCATCTAAGTGCTGGGAGACTTCAGAGAATGTGCCAAGCCCAGCCCTGCCCTCATGGCGGATGTCAGGATGTCACGGGTGACACTCCCTGAGGGCAGAGCTGGAGTGTCTCCGGCCCAGCCCTTGCTCCCTTGAGGTTACAGCAATTTCTCTCACCCCACAAGGCCTGGGCAAAAAACTCCCTCAGCACCCACAAAAACACTGCCTAGGGCCCTCTGGCAGGAGCCAGAAGCTCAGGCCTTCCCTTGGCCTCCCATGACCTCCCTCTCCCCCTGCAGAAAGGCAGCCCCCAGTACCAGTTGATGACAGTGCCCGAGCACTCACCACCTGGCACCCTCGTGGGCAACGTGACAGGCGCTGTGGACGCAGACGAGGGCCCCAACGCCATCGTGTACTACTTCATCGCAGGTGAGGCCTGATGGGGCTAGTGCCTACCTACCCTGGGGCTGGAGATGACCCAAATATGCCCCCGCCCTGCCCCTCACGCTGTGCCATGGTCCCCCCCCTCAGCCGGCGACGAAGAGAAGAACTTCCAGCTGCAGCCCGACGGGCGTCTGCTGGTGCTGCGGGACCTGGACCGGGAGCGCGAAGCTGTCTTCTCCTTCATCGTCAAGGCCTCGAGCAATCGCAGCTGGACACCTCCCCGTGGGCGCTCCCCAGGCCTGGACCTGGTCACTGACCTCACCCTACAGGAAGTGCGTGTCGTGCTGGAGGACATCAACGACCAGCCACCACGCTTCACCAAGGCTGAGTACACTGCAGGTGCAGGGACCAGAGCCTGGGCCTGGGGTGTGGGATGGCCTCTGCTCTGCCGCTTACACCCGCCTGCCCATTCCTGCAGGAGTGGCCACCGACGCTAAAGTGGGCTCAGAGTTGATCCAGGTGCTGGCCCTGGATGCAGATATTGGCAACAACAGCCTCGTCTTCTACAGCATCCTGGCCATCCACTACTTCCGGGCCCTTGCCAATGACTCTGAGGATGTGGGCCATGTCTTCACGATGGGTAGGGGCTCCAGCCACTTCATGGACTATCGTCTGGAGGAGATATGGTCTGTAGGGTTACCCCAGGGTATAGGTGGCTGGCCAGCCAACCAGCCGTGTCAGTCCTTCCATTCACCCACCCACCCATCCATCCATCCTTCAGCCAGCCAGCCATTATCTGTTAATCCTTTCATTCATCCACCTATCTTTTGATCTGTTCTCTAATCCATCTATCCATCTCTACATCTACCCAACCACTTTCTTCTCTTCTTTCTTCTTCCCGTCTCCTCATCCATCCATCCACCCACCCACCCACTGAACAATCCATCAATCCACCCACCCATTCATCTGTCCACCCATCCATCCATCCTCTCATTCATCCATCTGCCCACCCATCTACCCATTTGTCCAACCATCCATCCATCCATCCTCCCTTTCTCCTTTCCATATATCCACCTATCTTTCCGTTCGTGCACCTCACCCTCGCCTGCATCAGGCATTGTGCTAGGTAGGCACTGGGGAGCCAGAATTCTCCCCAAGTGTACAAAGCACACTTGTATGTAAAAGTATGCATGTTTGCTTGTGAATTTGCCTGTGTGGATAGCTGAGCATCTCTTTGTTAGGTTCTAGAACGTGTCCCAGTGGGTGTCACATTACCACACCTCCAGCTCCAGCCCCTTCCCTGCTCTTCTCTGCCCACAGCAATCAATCCAGCCTCCTTGGCCTGGCTTTCAAGGCTCACCAGGTCTTCTTCCTAATCCCTCTTTCTGGTTTCACAGCCCCTTACTACCCTTAAGGGCACTGTGCCCACCCAGGCTGAACTGCTCACCATCCCTTCAGCCTGCTCCACACCATCCTCCCCCGGCCTTCTCCTGGAATACCACCCTGACCTTCAACTCTGCCTTCGGATATGCTCCCGATAACCACCCTTTGAAGTCTAGTTCATGTGTTGCCGCCTCCAGTCACACAACCAGACACCATCCCTTTGTCCTCTGAGTTCCCACTGCTCTTACCTTAATAAGCATAGAGAGGCTTGCTAAAGGTCACAAAGCTAGAAAGGGGCAGATTTTGAACCCAGGTCTACTGTCTTTTAAGAGAAGACTATGCTGTACCACTGCTGGTCATCTCTCAGCTATGGTTGTGGAATTACGAAGCACATGGGTATATGTAAGAGACAGAGAGATGATACTGAGGGAACTCAGAAGTGTTCTATAGCATCCCAGCATGGGACAGCAGAGTCCCAAACTTGTCCAAGTTGTGTTTTAATATGCAGCATGTTTAAATAAAAACTTAGAATTCTCCAGAAAAAGTTCACCACCCCTGGGCTTTCCCTACAGGGAGTGTGGATGGCATCCTGCGCACCTTCGACCTCTTCATGGCCTACAGCCCTGGCTACTTTGTAGTGGACATTGTGGCCCGGGACCTGGCAGGTCACAATGACACAGCCGTCATTGGCATCTACATCCTGAGGGATGACCAGCGGGTCAAGATCGTCATTAATGAGATCCCCGACCGCGTGCGTGGCTTCGAGGAGGAGTTCATCCGCCTGCTCTCCAACATCACCGGTGCCATCGTCAACACTGATGACGTGCAGGTACCCCATGGAACCCACCCTGGGTCTAGGGGCAGTGGAGGGAGAAGGGGGACCAGGCCGCAGGGACAGGGCATTGCAGAGAGGTCAGGGGTATGAAAGGGATCAGTCATTTCCTAGATGCATGGCCTTGGGAAAGTCCTTCCGAGTCTCTGGGTCTCAGTTTCCTCATCTGTAAAACGGGAGCTAATAGTAGTGCCTGGTTCAGTGACTGGCATCGAGCTTGGTCCCTGGTGAGCATTCAGTAGTGATGGGTTTACTGGCAGGGTAGGGCAGGAGAGGCTGCTAGAAGAGGCGCCCATCCCATCCCTTGCTCCTGCTGCACACCCCATGATGCCCCTTCTTGCCTAGTTCCACGTGGACAAGAAGGGTCGGGTGAACTTCGCACAGACAGAGCTGCTTATCCACGTGGTGAACCGCGAAACCAACCGTATCCTGGACGTGGACCGGTGGGTGGGCGTCTGTGCTCAGCCTGTCTTTCGGTCTGCCTCCCTGCCCTGGAAGTCAGAGAGGGGACCCACTAAGGAGGCACGGATAACGCCATCAGGCCTGCTGTATGGGGGCTCTAACCCAGACATGGGCAGGGCAGGTAGAGAGAACACAGTCTGGGTGTATGAGCAGAGCTCCACCCCCCTGAGCCTTACTTTCCCCATGTGTGAAATGGGAGTATTACAGCAATTGTGAGCATCAGCCAGGAGCTTGTGTGAAGGGATGGTAAACCCTGTAAGATACAAAGCTATCCGAGCTGGGTGGGCCTTAATCTTGCAAGGCTTCGTCGGGGGTGAATGTGGGGGCAGGCTGGCCTGAGTGGGACGGGCTCTCGCGGAACGGCGGAGGATGGGAGCTGAGGCCCCTGCCCCTCGCCCAGGGTGATCCAGATGATCGATGAAAACAAGGAGCAGCTGAGGAATCTATTCCGGAACTACAATGTCCTAGACGTGCAGCCCGCCATCTCTGTCCGGCTGCCCGATGACATGTCCGCCCTGCAGGTACCCCTGGTGACACCACCCCCACCATCCCCTTGTTGCCCTGGGTGCTCTCAGCCACTCATCCCTGGTCCTGCTGCCCTAGATGGCGATCATCGTCCTGGCCATTCTCCTCTTCCTGGCTGCCATGCTCTTCATCCTCATGAACTGGTACTACAGGACCGTGTGAGTGACCCCTACGTGCCCTGCCTTTTGAGATAGGCTGACCAGCCCCGCTGCTGGGACAGTCACGGAGGCAGGCAGGGCCATCAGGCCCTGAGACGCCAGCCCAGCCGCAGCCTCCTTCACCAGCCCCTCTGCTTCTTTCCAGACACAAGAGGAAGCTCAAAGCCATCGTGGCTGGCTCGGCAGGTCAGAGGGCTGTGATGGGTGGGGAGGTGGGAGGGCACGAGGGGCCCCTGAGGGCCTAGGGTGACAGCCCAGGCCCCATAGGGCTGGCTCAGGCCCAGCTCCCCAGCCCCAGCAGGGTCTACCCTCCCCTCACGCCCCAACCCTTCTCCTGCAGGGAATCGCGGCTTCGTTGACATCATGGACATGCCCAACACCAACAAGTATTCCTTTGACGGGTGAGTGAGAAGTGGTGTCCCTGAACCCTGCCGGGTGCACTTTGGGGAGACCCACCCAGGACCCAGCTGCGGTGGAGAAGTCCCCGCTGCCTCTCAAGCACTGAGGGCATCATGGACTGGCTGAAACCTGGGGTGTGGGCGCCCCCTGCTGGGCCGGGTACCCCTCTCTCTCCACCGAGTTGGGCTCCCCACCCTGACTGGGTCCCAAGTTCCAGGGGGCGTAGGCTTTGGGCATCGGATACAGGGCGAGGCCTCTGCACCAAAGCTGATCCAGATGGACACATTGTCCTGGTTCTAGCAGGATCCTGAGGCGGGAGGACGCACCCACGGGTACCACAGGCAAGGGCCCTGCTTCTCAAGGCCCTGAAGCCCCAGTCCTGTGAAAAGCACAACTACGGCCCAGGAACCGGGGTGGAGGGGGGGGTTTTAGGGGCGAGGCTTCAAGGGCATCTGTCCACTCGAGCCTGCCTTCCTCACCCTCCCGTCAACCCCACTCCCCACCTGCAGGGCCAACCCCGTGTGGCTGGATCCTTTCTGCCGGAACCTGGAGCTGGCTGCCCAGGCAGAGCATGAGGATGACCTGCCGGAGAACCTGAGTGAGATCGCCGACCTGTGGAGCAGCCCTACCCGCACCCATGTGAGCCCAGGCCTGGGCCGGGGCAGGGATGGGGTGTGGACAGTCAGGAGGGACAGGGTGGAGGTAGCGTACGGTCTTTGCCATCGCTGGCCAAGGAGCTGGGTGGCTGGGGGGAACCGGTCCACTGCCCTGCACGCGCACGCGCGCTGTCTACCTCAGCTCCAGCTAACGCGCCCCCCTCTCCCCAGGGAACTTTTGGGCGTGAACCAGCAGCAGTCAAGCCTGATGATGACCGGTACCTGCGGGCGGCCATCCAGGAGTATGACAACATTGCCAAGCTGGGCCAGATCATCCGGGAGGGGCCCATCAAGGTGAGCCCTCCTTGCAGCTCCTGCACCCAGACCCCTGGCTGAGCTCGGACTTACTCCAGAGGATGCAGGGAGCGGGGAGGATCCTGGGAAACAGCTTTCTCCACCTCTAGGGACTTAGCTAGACCTGCCCTCCACGGGGACAAGAACACCAAGGCAGAGAGGGGCCAGGGCCCCTGGCTGATAAGGAGCTGCTTCAGCCTGCAGTGTCCCGGAGGCCGGGACTCTGAGATACAAGCCCACGTGGGTTCTGGCTGGCCGCTGTCACCAGGCTCTGCTCTCAGTCCTCTACCCTAGGATCAGACAGCCTGTACATCCTACACTCCCCGAGTGCCTTCCATCACCCCCACCCGAGTTATGGGAGTGAGTGATGGGCGGGGCAGGCAGGGGAGGGCCTTGGTTGGGGGTTAACCCTTTCCCTCCCCCAGGGCTCGCTGCTGAAGGTGGTCCTGGAGGATTACCTGCGGCTCAAAAAGCTCTTTGCACAGCGGATGGTGCAAAAAGCCTCCTCCTGCCACTCCTCCATCTCCGAGGTAGCGGGTGGGCCGGGAGCTGTGTGCTGTGCCCCAGCCCTGGGGGTGCTGTCTCTCTCTCTTGTTCATCCTCCTCGGAGTCTCGAGATCAGCAGCTAGGGCCCAAGACTGCACTGGGCGGGGGTTCAGAGACTCAGACAGCGGGCTCTGCTTCTGCTATCTGGCCTCCACAGCGGGCTTCCCCAGGGGTGGGTGGGTGTTGAGGCAGTGTTTCTTAGATTTGACGCGCCCCAAGAAGATACCTTTGAGAGGTGATGTCATTTTAAGAAAGTGGCTGTAGGGTCAAATAGATATCCATATTTATTTGCCTGCGGTGATACGTCAACACTTTAGAAAGCCAGACTTTATCTAAAAACCCAGATTTGGCCAGCTGAACAGCTCCACACAGGACAAAAGCGCCATTTGTGAGTCTCTGCTCTACCTTACTAATCCCCTCCAGCTTCAACTGTGGACACTTCCCAGCTGGCCACAGTTAGGAGTTGATCCTGCTTAAGGCCAACGTGGTAACAAACCCAGATTCCACAACTGCAGTCACAGGGTCTTTATAGATCAAAGTGAATACAGGAGATATGAAAGATTCTCATAGGAAGCCCGTGCTCTGGAGAACGCATCTGTAGCCCCAGAAGTATCCATGGCTCCCCTTTGTACCCAGTTTGAGAAACACTGTCACAGGCCGCACAGACCTGCTGCGGCACGAGCTCAGGGTTCCTCGTGTGCAGCAGGGAGGCAACAGGCCCATAGCAGGTGGGACTCGGGGCCATCCACCTGCTCAGGGCCTGGCCCTGCCCTGAACACGTGGGGGTCCCGGCCTCTTGCAGCTGATCCAGACTGAGCTGGAAGAGGAGCCGGGGGAGTGCAGCCCCGGCCAGGGCAGCCTGCGCTTCTGCCACAAGCCGCCTACGGAGCTCAAAGGGCCAGACGGGATCCACGTGATGCACGGCAGCACGGGCACACTGCTGGCCACCGACCTCAACAGCCTGCCCGAAGATGACCAGAAGGGCCTGGGCCGCTCACTGGAGACGCTGACCACCGCCGAGGCCAGCGCCTTCGAGCGCAACGCCCGCACCGAGTCCGCCAAATCCACGCCCCTGCACAAGCTTCGCGACGTGATCATGGAGAGCCCCCTGGAGATCACAGAGCTATGACTAGATGGGGGGAGCCCGACGGGTATGAGCAGCCCAACCCCACCCCTCCCGGGGCAAGAGCGGGGGCAGGACCTCCGGGCAGGGGGAGGGGCCCTCCCCCCGCAGCTCTGGGCGCGCAGCCTTGGGTTGGCCCAGCAGCAGGGCCCACGTCAGCTGCTCAGATTCCGCTTTTGCCAGACGCTCATTCGGCATCTGATCTCTACCTTCATAAAATTTGTTATTTTTTTAAGAAAACCAAACAGAAATGGTGAGTATCTAAGAACGAGGTAAGGAGGGTCACCGAGAGCCCAGGAGTCTGAGGATCATCTCAGCCCAGGCTGAGCTGAAAGAGGCCAAGCCGGCCCTCTTCCCCTCCCGCCCCGCCTCACGGCACAGGAGTCCAGCACCGGGGAGGGAGCCCAGAGCAGGCATACCCTGCCTGGCCTTGACTCTCTGACTCCAGTTCAAGTCCCAGTGCATTTCTGCCACATCCCTGGCCGGACATCCAGGTGGGGGCAGTGAGTAATCCCTGCTTCCCCACACAGACGTGGTCAATGTCAGCCAACGGCGTTCTCTCCATTTCACTGGCTTTCCAAACGTGCCGGGCTCATAAAACGACTGATGTTCCCTTGGGTTTTGAATATAGAGTGTTCGTGTGTATTCCTTTTTTAAATTAAGTTATTCCCTCCATATTCTCCCCTTGGTTTTGTTCAACTGATACGCACTGAACGTTTCTGGAATGGTCTGAATTTAAAAAAAAAAAAAAAAAAAAAAAAGCAAGTCACAAGGAACCGGCAAGTCACTCTGGCTCTGGTAAACTACCCGTGGGGCTGGGCCGGGGGGTTGGGGGATAAGTACAGGGCAGCTCTGGACCCACCTTTGGGGGCACTTCCCTGACCACTTGCCCACTGCTGGCCCCAGGTCCGTCAGGGAGGACCAGAGGGCATTTTCTTTCTCTGGCCAAACGGGGCCATAGGACTGCTGGGCACTTACAGGTTCACGGCCTCGGAGCTCATCAGCAGCCAAACTCTTCTGGCTGAGGTGTCACAGAAACATTCGGCCTCTGGTTGACAGACTTTATTGTTAAATCACAGAAATTTTAGTGCAAAACAAACAAAAAAATCGGTAAGTAAGTTCATTTAATAGCAACTGCACATCTTGCTGTCTGTCTGTCTCCTGGCAACTGGAAGTGGAGGAGAAGATGCAGCCAAACGGGAGAGAAGGCAGGGCGACGGCTGAGGCCCCAGGCCAGCAGCCCCTCTACCTGGAAGCCAGAGGCTTAGGAGCTTGTCATCCACATTTATTTGCAGGTCAAAAAGACCATCTGCAAGGAGGGGGTCAGAGGGAAGGGGGCTGTACTGCCCAGAGCAACGGGGGCGCTGGGCAGCAGGGTGGACACAAGAGCAGGCATGACGCAGTCACCACTGTCCACACACACAAAAGCAGGCCCCCCAGGACCTCCACAAAGAGCTAGCAGGTTACATTCAGGCAGATTTTTTCCCCTCCCACCCCAAACCACAGAACTCCAAACAAACAAACAGGGCCATCAACCAGGAAAGACAGGAAACCCGAATCAAAGGCTGACCCAAGGGTAGCGAGCCCGGCCCCACCAGGTCTCTTGAACAGCTACTTCCAGCAGCTCTATTACAGTGAGAACCACATTGTTTGTTTGTTTAAAAAGCCTAGTAATTATTCTGAGTCTCTCATCTTTCATATAAAACTGCCTTTGTCTGTCTGGCAGTCAGCAGGCCCACGAAGAGGGAAGGTCCCTCCTTAGAGCAGGCCTCCAGAGGCCTCAGCACCCAAGGCCTATCCAGGAGGACGGACAACCTCAGTCAAGAGGCTCTGGCTCATGCCCACAGCCCGAGCCCCCTCTCCTCCTCCGGGTAACCACTATGCAGGGACAGACTCAAAAGACCTCCAGTGTACGGTATGTCGGCATCCATCTAGCAGAGAGGAAAGGGACACTGAAGCAGCTACGCCAGCGGCATGCTGACAGCAATGCTAAGATGAGGGCGAGAAGAAAGGGACTGAGGGAGAGGGGTCCTATTATTTTTATAACAACAAAGCCAACAGATCTGTGTGTTCGTTCCCCCAGACACACAAGCAGGAAAAGATGCTGCAGTTTCTCTAAGACGGACCGTGCCTTCTAGTTCCACACGTGACGTCTGCAATGCTCGACAGCCTGACAGGAGAGAGGAAACAGTTTAGTCTGCAGGTGACAAACCCTACCCCTGGCCCATTAGCGCATCAGCCGGCACCCAAAAATGGGACCCGCTATCCTGTCCCAGATCAGCCGGGATGGCACCAGATGCTAAAGACCTGGGACAGCATCTCATTTAAACTCGGGGATAGTAGGTGGCTATGAGTTTCGGGGACTCATAAGGCAAGAGTCCAGAGCAGTGGATGAACAGCACCCCTACAGGTAGGACCCAGGACCCCCTTCCTCTGGTTACACACCCGAGCCCCTCCATCGAGGCCCCCAAGGCAGAACTCCTCACCCAAGAGTCAGAGGTATACACCAGCTCAGGCCAGCTCAGAAACGGGCCCGGGTACCCAGGAGGGCGACAGAAATCCACTCCACCACTGACCGTGCTACAGGGTGAGGGTGCTGGGGCAAGGGGCTCGGCAGGGTGGGCCTCCCCATCCTCCCTGCAGCGGCCCTGACGCCGGCTCACTGGTCATGAAGAACCCCCACGAGGAAGCAGAAGCAGCACAAAAAGGAACATTAACTAACAGAGGCTGAGCCGAAACATCCCCACCCAGGAACGCAGCATGGGTCACCCAGCAGTAGCTGCCCAGCCAGGAGCCAACTCCCAGGCCGTTCAAGAAGAGCTCCGCTGAGCCCTGGGTGAAGATTCAGGCCGGGCGCCAGCCGGGGCAAGAGTGACCCAAGAGGCATGAGGCCTTGTGCAAGAATCCGATGGGCTTTGTGCAATCCCTCGGGTGACCTCATGCAAATCTGACCCTGTCACCAGGGGACTGAAGGCAAAAGCAAGAAAGTGGAAGCAAAGAACACTGAAGAACGTCCACTGCCACTGCTCCCTCCTCAAAGACAAGAATGCAGTGAGCCCGGCTTTTGCTGGTGGCCGTAAGTAAGCCTAACTGCCCCTCTGGGCCTCAGTCCTCCCCAAAGACAGGGTACAGCTGACTGCCCAGGAGCCTGTTGGAGCAGATTCTCCCTCGAGCTGCCTGCCTGGCGGGGGGGCCTGGGCAGCAGTTACTGAGCTACTCACGTTGCACAGGGCTGCCGACTCCATGTTCTGGCACCAGTAGCTCGGGCCCCAGACACACTTCTCAGTTCCCAAAAGAGGCTTACGGGCTGAGGGACAGGCTCCAATTTTCTATAAGGTCAAAAGAAAGAAGGCGGAAGAATTAGATCGTCTTTTCAGCTAATCCTTTTCAAAACTGAGATGATTATCAGCTTCTAGAAGCAGCTAGAATCAGAGCTCTAATAAGCACTTTCCAGAGAAGGCAGGGTTGCTGAGTAAAGTGGTGGGGCCTGGACGCCTGGCTCTCCCACACACCACCCCAGACTCTGACCCTGGCCCCGAATCTCAGAGGAACCCTTCCAGGGTCCATGCAGCACC
Organism: Balaenoptera ricei; assembly: GCF_028023285.1. NCBI lineage: Eukaryota > Metazoa > Chordata > Mammalia > Artiodactyla > Balaenopteridae > Balaenoptera > Balaenoptera ricei. The sequence goes on along the minus strand of NC_082654.1, from coordinate 62,744,968 downwards.
TCCCTCCCAGGTCACACCGCTCAGGAACCCATACCGGCCCAACGCCACTTACCAGGCACACAAAGACAGGGTCCATCACGTCCACCAGGATTTCTATCAGCACGGGCTCGTACTCCGTCACAAACTGATCACACTGTTAGGGAAACAGCAATGTGGGTCTAGGTGGGCCCAAGCAGAGTGCAGGGCGCTGGCCATGCTCTTCTAACCAGAATTCCTGGCCTTCCCAGCCCAGTGGGCCCAGGGCCTCCCTGCCTGCCCGCCCAGGTGACACACCTACCCACACCTGCTCATGTTCTTTTCCCCCTAGTGGCTCCACTGGAGCCAACAGAGCACCTTTAAGAAAATCTGAGTGGACTCCATGCCAGAGGCAGAAATGGCTGCTTCTCCCTCAAAACTTCAACCAGCAGCACACTCAGTGAGCTACCCAGCTCCTGCATGTCCCAAGCAGGTTCTGACATTCTGGCCGAAAGCAGCCCACAGCGTACCTGCTTCTGGTACGGGTCAGGCAATAAGCTGCAGCCTTTCTCGAAGGCAGCAAGGATCTCCTCCTTTGTGCTGTTTTTCTCCAGGCTGCGGTCCAAATAGGCCACCAGCTTCTTGCACACCTCACAGAAGCCACCGTCCTTCCGCGGCATCACGTGTGCTACGCAAGAGAGAGAGCACAGGCTCAGTGCTGGCAAGGCCCGGCAAGGCCCTCCCTAAGCCAAGAGGGGCCGGCCAGCCTCCCGCGCGCTGGGCTCACCGGTCAGTGCAGGCAGCCCCCGGCTGGCGCAGAGATGCAGCATGCTGCACACCAGCTCAGGGCTCGCCTCCTGCAGGAGGATCGACAGGATGGCGCTGCCGTAAGTGTCCACCACCTCCTGGCACTCCTGGGATAAGGACGTGGGCAGCTTCGAGCACACGCTGTCCAAAGCATGAATTATTTCTTCCTGAAACACAAGAAGAGAGGCTCATGTGAGAAGATGGGAGGCTGCATGGGGTGGGAGAGACTCTGAAAATGCTGATGTGACCAGGGAGCCGACCAACAGCACGGTGCCGTTTTCTCCCCCAAAGGCTAGACCTACAGAGCAGGGCAAAGAGGCTGCCTCCGGCTCCGGCCCCAGCCCCGAGGGATCCGCTGCTGGGAAGTGGTGGTTCCAACTCCCAGGCTGGTGTCTCATACCCACAAGGGCCAAACCCAGCTCTCGGGCTGGGTCCTCCCACCAGGCCATTCTGGCTCCAGGGCCAGGAGCGCTTCCCTCTGCGATGGCAGCATTTCCCGAAATCCACGTACCTCGGTCCTGTTGTTGTCAATCAGCTTGACCACCTCCTTCACCACGTACTCGCACACCTCACAGTAAATATCAGCCTTCGCTGGGACCGGATCCTTCTGCTGAAGGGGCAGAAGAATACTAACACTGAGGGCCTCGCCTCACTCCTGGGTCCTGCTCCTCTAAAGGAGTGGGGCAGAGGCCAGGACGGGCTAGCGTCACACAAAGGCCACTTCCTGCTGCGTTCAGAATGGGGTGTGGCTTCCTCCCAGTGCCCAGCCCCAGGCCCTGCTGCTCCTATACGGTGGGAAACCCATCCCTTTCCCCAATCCTCTACCACCACCCCAAAACCAGGAACAGAAGCAGTGAAACTGTCCCCCAACCCCAAAGAGCTGTCGTTCAATGTCCGTTTGGTTACAATCACCTCATCATTCAGCGTTCATTTTGGGGAGGTGAACGGGGGAGCAGGAACAGAGAGGATTCACTGTTTGTCAGTCTACTGTCTCTAGAAGACAGCGTTTTAAACATGTTTCAGGTCTGCTCTTGCGTTTCAAGTCTCAGCGCCTGAGATTGCTTTTCCAGAGCCTACCTTTGATAAAACAGTACTGTTGAACATAATTTTCTGTGACAGTGGCAACATTCTCTGGCCGTGCCATGCAATACAGCAGCCGCTAGCCACATGGGTCTACTACTAAGCACCTGAAATGTGGCTAGTGTAACCGAGGAACTGAATGTTGTTGGTTTTTTTTTTAATTTAAGTATCATCACATGTGGCTAGAGTACAAGCTATAACTCTCCATCTTCTCCAGCCACTAATGCAGTCAGCAAGATGGGCCAGAGCCTCTGAGCGTCTCGACTGGACAAAAGGGCAGCAGCAGTGCTTCCCTGACTCTGCCAGACACAACCCTTGTGTGGTCCACGCAGTACACGTGCCGAGAGCAGACAACAGGAGGAGACGAGACAGCTAAAGGTCAAGTGACACTGACATGGGAAGTTCTGGAACAAGAAGTGCACACAAGTGCCACGTGATAAGACGTCACATGGCTGGGCGCCTGTTCTGGGAACATCAAGTTTGTACCACGGCTACAGCATGGGGAAGGAGGTGGGCAAGGCCACAGAAAGCATATCGGAAAGGTTCGGTTGGAGCCGGGCACTGAAAAATGATTTCGAATGGTGTGCTAAAAACGTAGACTTGATCCCATGAGCACTAGGGTTTATAACCAAGGAAATAAATGTACGAGGGTAGAGGTGCTGCATCAATTTAGGGGATACTGTAAACTAATGGTCTCAAACTCAAATACCTTTAAAAGCCAAGCAGGGAACCAAAAGAGTGTGTGCCTTGTAGGGTGTGACAATGTGGAGTGGCAGGGCATCATAAACCAATGGCACCAGGTACCTTTCTGGGCTCCACCAGCTCCAGGGCAGGGATGACGTTCTCCGAGACCACCTTGGCAGGCACCAGAGTCTTCATGGGCATCTCCTTCACCTCGTCACAGAACCCAACCAGCCCACAAATCTCCTTGGGTTGCTAAAAAGAGCACAGAAGCAGCAGTGAGAGGCAGGCCCAAACCCACCACCCCGTGTCCCACGCTCTACACACAAAGTCGGGGTGCTGGAGGAACATCCTAGACCCAGTGTCAAAGCTGATTGCCCCCCAGACAGGCAAAGATTCCACATTAAATCTAAAGGGGCTTGTGCAAATGCAGATGTACCAGTTTCACATGGGGAAGGAGGCCATGCAAAGCTTTGAAGAGTGATCAGACAGAACCACTATCTGCTCCAGCCAGGGAGCACCCAGGGAAGCAAAACTCCTGGCACCTTTCAAGGGCAATCGAATCAACTCCAAGGACACCTGGTCTGTTCTAGAACCTGTTTTTCAGTTGAGCTGGCTCGCCCTCAGGAGGAAGTAATAAGCTACATGTTCCTTCTAGAGGAAGAACTACGATGCCCGTAAACTAACAGAAAGCCAAATGTGTTTGTTAGAAATAAAACCACACCAGATCTTTCAGTAGCAGGACCATTTAAAATGATGCATTAAGGGGAAATATTGGCTTTTTAAAAAACCACATTCTACGTTCACAATTGCACACACACACAGTACACAAGAAAACCCAGTCTCCCCATGTCATGAATCTTTTCAAGTCACAAGGTCTCCAGATTGATCCCCTTTCCCCTCTAGACACCAAACCACAGAAGAACTAGATAGTTTGGACAACATCTTGACCATTTCACTACGACAATGGCCAAGAGCAAGTAAAGTATACACACTTTGGTATACTTTGTAAAACAAATGCAACTAGCTCTGGCCTGATGGCATTTGCTCCCACCAGCAAACCATAAAGCAGCGGGAACAGGATTGCTAAAACGGGCCCTGTTAAGGGGAAAGAGTAGCTCATGGCTATGGTTCATCTTTTAATACGCAAAAGGCTCTAAAATTAAATAAGGCTGGAGAAGTCTGAAAAGTATATCCTAGAAGTATCCTATCTCTGGCAGGCTTTAAGAACAGGCAAAAATCAGAAAGGGGTTGAAGATACAGCAAGCTTTTTAGAAAAAGGACAAAGATCAGGAGGTGCGGCTGCTTTGTCTCAGATCAGCTTTGCTGTACTAGCTCCTTGAGGAGGCCTAGGTGAAAACTGAAATATTTCAACCAAAGTCCTCTCCTATTAGACTTCACAATACCTTTGAAAATCTTTAATTCTAAAAACGGATGCCAGTACTCAAAGGAGGGCAGTGCTCAGTACAACCCCGAAAGGGCACTAGCGCGGTAAGCCTAGTCTGTGGGCTCGGTCCCCATGTTTTGCCACCAGTGGCCTGGCTCTTGAGTTGTCTTCGTGTGGCTCCAGAACCCAAAGGACCCCGTCACCCAGAGGGGCAGAAGTCATAATCAAGAGACTGTTTCCAGTTCTCTGGATCCAACAGACAGGGGAGCAGCCTGCTCGCTATCTGCAAATGACCTGCTCATGCAGCAGAAGCATTTCTGGGGCGACGAAAAACACGACCAATGATACGCAACGCTCTCCTGAATCATGACAGAAACAAGGTGTCCCACTGAAGCTGGGCCTGCACTGAAGGAAGCTGAGGCCACCGATGGTTCCCCACCACACTGGTGGCCTGCACGTGGCTGGCTAGGCGCTGATTCCGACCAGAGTGCAAGGCTCTGCGGGCTTCATCTGCTGGGCCCCCTGAAGGGGAAGTGAGGCCCCTGACCCCTCCCAGTGCTGAATCACACAGGAGAGATGCAGAAGCTCCCTTGCCAGCCAAGTTATTAACACAGAGAGGGAGCCTGCCTTTCACAACCTTTCCTTGTATCTGTCAGAGCTGATGATGCCGTACAAAAAAAAGATGAGCAAAATTAACAACAAGCAGCAGCAGACCACTACTACAAGCAAATTCCCAGCACATACCTGATCCTGCTGTTGAACAAAAAAACAGGAAATCGGAGATGAAAATAAGAGAAAGGAAAGGACACAACAGTTAAGAAAAAATTAAAACAACAATAATCAAGCAGTTAACCAGGTATAAGGATGTCTGTCACCAGAAGTTTAGGTGAAATGCCCTTCCAGTCACCTATCAGCAACCTACCTTGTTCCTACTATTGCATGCACATGGGGACCCTGAAAGCTACTCTCTCCTTCAAGGGCCAGACCATGCTGCCCCCAGCCTGTTGGTGCACCATCCCCATGTCCCTAACACGCCACGGCAAAACACTGAGCAGCAGGTCCCCAGAAAACACGTTATGAGGGGCTTTGCTTGCTCAGAAGCCAAGCCCACCACGCCTGCAAGCCCCTCACCTCAGGCTGGTGATGAGCAGCCGGGAACAGGACACAGGGCTGCTCAAATCAGGGGCGTGTGTCAGAATATCAAATACACCCGGAGGGGTCAGGGATCCCCAGCCCAGGTCTCAGGGCAATCTGCCCTCAGGTGGCCACATGCCAGCCTGGAAGGCTGGTTTGACAATGCAGGCATACCTCATTTTATTGAGCTTCACAGATTTTACAAATTGAAGGTCTGTCGCAACCCTGCTTCAAGCAAGTCTATTGGCCTCCATTGTTCCAACAGCATTTCCTCACTGCATGTTTCTGTGTCACATTTTGGTAATTCTCACAATATTTCAACTTTTTATCATTACTAGTTTGTTATGGTGAGCTGTGTGATCGGTGACCTTTGATATTACTACTCTGACTCACTGAAGGCTTAGATGATGGTTAATGGTTTTTAGCAATAAAGTATTTTTTAATTAAGGTATGTACATTGTTTCTTTAGACCTAATGCTACTGCACACGTAACAGACCACAGTGTGGTATACACATAACTTTTATATGACTGGGAAGCCAAAAAATTCGTTTGACTCACTGTATTGTGATATTCACTGTACTGCAGTGGTCTGAAACCAAACCTGCAGTATCTTCGAGGTAAGCCTGTGTATTAAAAGCCCTGCCCTTTGACTCAGCAATTCCAGTCTTAGCTACCTATCTCAAGGGAAAAAACAGGGATGTGCATGTGTATCTATTTGGCCCTAAGGAGAACAAACTCAAGGACTGTAGGCCAATCTCAACATAGTTAGGAAGTCAGCATGACAGAGGAAAAAAAGGACAACTCACCCCTCACCCACTGCAGATTAGATCTCAGGAGGCCAATGCATCTTCCCCATGTAAGGATGCCTTCAGACCTCCCTGCTCTGTACAGTTTGCTGCATGGATCTAGCTGGCTTCACTGTGCTTTCTGGATATTTTCTACCTCTAATCATGAAGGAATGCCCCTACCACCTGGATGCATCAGAAGCAAGTGCAGGAGTTACGGGCTCAAGCAGCAGCTACAGCTAACACTGCTGCAGAGTGCAGGACCAACTCTGGGAGGCGGATGTTCCCCCCTCAGAACTCAGGCTGGAAGAGAGCAATCCTCAGGCCTGGCCTAGCTACGGAGCAGACTATTCCCAAGGGTCCCAGAATGAAAGCCAGATACTAGAAATCTGATGGCCAGCTCACATATGCACCGGCAAACAAACCGCCAGGAAGCCAGCAGGGCAGTCCCGGGGGTCAGCCTGCTTCAGCCTTTCCCCTACCTGGGGAAGGCAAGGGGGAGGTACTGAGTTGCAGGTGGACAGTCTGTGCTGGTCAAAGAGGGCTCATTTTGGCCCAATTCAGTACTCAAAGGTAAAAGGGAAACTAAACCATATAATTTTCAAAATCCTAGAAATCACAGTTTGAGACAAAGAAAAATGCTCACAAGGAGCTTCGCCTGCCACCTACCATATGCATCACCATTTGGATAGCAATTTCCGAATACTGGTTGATATAGTTCTTGCACTAGGGAGAGAGAAGAAGACTGTTAGTGAAACTCATTGCTACAACAACACACCAAAAACCCACCCTTTCCAACAGTGTCAATAGGTGAGTACCAAGCCAGTTTCCAAGAGTGGAATCATCAATGTCTGCTCTGGGCAAGTCTCAATAAGATAAAAAATGGCAATTTGGTTACTCTATACCTTACAGGAAAACATGTGTGCAAAAGTGTTCTGAAAATGTTTTCCAAAGGCCCTTAGAGATGAGGTCCTCCAATCTCCTTTCATGGCCCATACTTTCCCCGAAGTCACACGGCAACTACTTAGTGGCAATTTAGAGTGAGTGTGGCTACAAGATAACACTGCTGATCGATCCGAGATTACTTTTCAAATCCCTTCACACATTCTTGGACAGGATTATAAAGTTTAAATCCAGTATAATCCAGTTAAGTTATAATGATTTTCATAAAAATCTAGGTATTTCCTGCAGACCCTATCTGGTCATGACTGGGGAGTCTCTATACGTGAGAAAACTGAGCGTGATATGACAGCCCTCAGAGAGGTTAACCTGGGGAAGCCAACTGACATAGCAAATATACCAAGGTACTTCAATGAGGCTAAAAGATTCACAGGCTTTAAAGAAAGTTAAGTCAACAGAAAGGAACCCTTAGCTCCCAGAGCCAGCCATTCCCACCCAGAAAGGCTGCTCTAGATCCCAGACCCACGGACTTCTTACAGCTGGGCTCCCCACATCCAGTCCTGCAGAGGTTTATTAGTGGTCGGGTACTAAATGGCATTTTGGTTTTCGACATCAATCTCATGAGTGTGGGTAATGGGAACAGGGTCCAAGACATAAACCCCCCACGGGGCTAATGAAGAGTTTCTGAGCCTGGAGGACCAACATTCACCAAAGTAAGGAAGGCATCCCGGGTGAGCCTCTTACAAGCCAGGCGCGTGGCTTCCCCTGGGCAACCACCCTGCTGGCGGCGGGGACAGCACACCTAGAATTATGAATAGACAACAGCCAGGCCTGAGAACCGGAACAGGGTTCTAAGTGGTTCTACTGTTGTTTCTTAAAGTTGTGGTGATGGACTTCCCTGGTGGCGCAGTGGTTAAGAATCCGCCTGCCAATGCAGGGGACACGGGTTCGAGCCCTGGTCCGGGAAGATTCCACATACTGCAGAGCAACTAAGCCCGTGCACCACAACTACTGAGCCTGTGCCCTAGAGCCCGCGAGCCACAACTACTGAGCCCATGTGCCACAACTACTGAAGCCCATGCACCTGGAGCCTGTGCTCCACAACAAGAGAAGCCACTGCAATGAGAAGCCCGTGTGCCGCAATGAAGAGTAACCCTTGCTCGCCACAACTAGAGAAAGCCCGCGTGCAGCAACAAAGACACAATGCAGCCAAAAATAAATTAATTTATAAAAAAAAAAAAAAAGTTGTGGTGACTGCGAGAAAAAAAAAAAAAAAAAAAAAGTGGTCTCCTTCTCCTTCCACTCTTTTGTCCCAGGAGTTCTGTTACATATCCAAACTCAATTAACCAACCAAGTATTTAAGTACCCACCACATATCTGGCTGCTTTCCGGGAACAGGGAATTGTTTGAACATCTCTTCCTCAAAGCCCTTAGGCTGCAACTTAAAGTGGTACCCCAGGAAGTGAACTTTTCTTGGCTCCCCCACTCCTGTCTCCACAGCCCAGCTCCCTGGCCCAGAACATCCTGTGATGCACGAGGTGAGGCTCACCATGTCGGCCATGCCAGGCCCCAGGCGGTCGCACTCCTCCTTGGCATGGTCCACCAAGGCCTCGACAAAGGTGGAGTTGGTCCTCACAGCATTCTGGACGTCAGTCACCATCTGAATGCAGTCCTGGCAAACGTCCCCTTCAGCCTAGAGAGACAGGGGCAGTTGGTCTGTAAACACTGCATATTCCTAAAAATAGCTAAGCGTTCAGATTCCGACATGCTCGTAACTGCAGCACCAGGGCTGAGTCCCTGAGCTGTTCCTAATGTGTTTTTACAGGCTCTAAAGGGACTGACAGGTTTAAAATCAAGTGGGCATTGATTATAGTAAAGCTTAACGGGAAGGGGGAACAATCTTTGCGTCTGTTAGATATCCCGGTTCTTCAGAACCTCCATGGCACAACCATCTGAAGGGTGGGTTGTGGAACTGCAGAATCAAGTAAAGGAATAAGGCCCCAGTTTGAGAGCTGTACGCACACGCCGGCCCCGTTTTGTGTCGCAGCTCAAACCCAACCAAAGACGGGGCCCCGGGAGGCCAGGCCCACTGCCTACCTTGCGCTGGGGCTTGCTGTGGGGCCCGTCCTGAGGGTAGAGGAGGAGGGGGACGTTGGCCATGAAGGGAGCCACCACCTCAGCCATATCCAGTTCCGGGATCTGATTGGACTCGAGCTGGTTCTGGTGATTCAGCTCTGCCAGGTGCTTCTGAAGAGACTCGCACAGGTTGAGAGCGGAGCACACCTCCCCGGGATGGCTCTGGCGGGAAAGAGGCACAAGTGGAAATCCTCTCCCCAGAAGGAAACAGGCCACCTGGTGCCTTCAAATTCTCCCTTTCCTCATCTCCTGGCTTGACTCACGTGCGCACGCCCAGCTAACAGCCATCTCAAACTAAACCGCCCAACCTGCTCGGCCGGCCGCACGGCTCCATTATAACAAATGGCTCCACCACCATCCTCCCGGAGGTGCCAGCCACAAACCTGGAAGACATGCCTAACTCCTCCCCTCCACCAGCAAGTCCCGTCCGTTTATCCACTAAGAGCACGTGCAGCTGTCCGCCTCCACCGTCCCCACCAGATCTCACACCTGACCGTCCTGCCAGCTTCCCCTCTTGCAACTCCCAATTGGTGGGACCCAGACCAGACCAACCCCTTTGAAAAAGGATCATCTCACTTCTTCCCATGAAACCCTCCAAGACCTCCCCGCTGCACTGGCAGTCCTGAAACACAGACTGAAAGGTCTTGCGTGATGTGACCCCTGCTTTCCTCACCAAAACCTTGGTCCCATCTCAGGACACTCCTGCCCCACTGGAGGTTTTTAGGGTCCTTCCGAATTCCACAAACCTGGTTCCTTGTTCCTTGCTGAAAACCCAACCTCTGGCACATGGTTTATGCATAACAGATACTTACTGAATGAAAGTCAAGCATCCTTGTAGCTGACATGAGTTATCAAATCAGCACCTGTAACTGTTATACCAGTTTACATCCCTTCACTAATTCTATGAGTTCCCATTTCCCATACCCTCTCCAACCCTTGAACATTACAAGCAGAGTGGTCTGCTGTGCCAAAGCCATTTTGAACGAAAACTGTGTAAAAGATCTGTTGACAAAATCTCAGTCTATGAACGGACTTTCCATTTTAGTCACTGTAATCTGGTCTGGAACCTCCCCTGGGCCCCAGAGGTGCCTTGAAGGAAGAGTCTATCTATTCTCCATCACGTACCATTTGTCCTTTAATCATGTCCAGGATGACCGGGAGGTAGGAGTCGACGATCTCCTTGCAGGAGGCAGACATGTTCGGCTTAGGCAGCCAGTCACAGGTCCTCTCCAAGTACACAAGGATCTCTTGCTAGAGAGGACAGAGGCAAGGGTCGGACCAGGATGGACTTCTTCTCCACAAATGGGCTGAAAGCAAGAGGCTCTCCACAACTCGAGAAACGTGAAGGCTAGAAACAGTGGCCCTCGGGGAAGAGGACCTGGGAGAGGGCTAGTGTGGAGCCGTGGCCCTGCCAGGTCAGTGAGGCAAAAAGCAGACGCGAGCACTATTCAAAACGAAGACCCTCTGACCTGCGGTCTCACTGGCACAGGGAATTCTGAGCAGAAATCACCAAAAATGGACCTAAAGGTTAACAGCATGTGATACAAAATCCCAATCAACCTCGGGCATTTGACGCCTGGCCCAGGAGTCAGCAAACTAGGGCCCGCGGCCTGCTTTTGTACAGCCTGTGGCTAAGAATGGTTCTTACATTTTTAAAGGATGGGGGTGGGGGACATTACATGACAGAAGCAGTCTGTGGCCCGCAGGACAGTATTTCCGACCTGAGCCTAGACCATTATTCCTCGCTGGACGCCCTCAGTCACAGCTCTGTACGGAACTGATGCACGTGGCCACACGGCCACCGCTCACACGCAGTCACACACCCTGGTGGCGGCTCACCTCAGTGGCGTTGTCTTTCAACATGTCACCGGCTGCAGTGATGACGTCCTTGCATATGTCGCAGGGAAGGGATTTCTAAGAGGCAGGAACACGAGGGAGAGAGATCTGTATTTGCAGGACATAACTCACACCGCACACAGCTGAAAGCTGCCACGGCCTTTTTCCTGTTTCATCTAACCATGGCCATCTCTGACACACTGGCACATCCTCGTCCCCCAACCTAGATGAGAAGCACCGGACACCGCGGGGGAGGCTTAGATGTGACTGATCACACTACTCTGTGCTTCTACGGGATAGAAACCCTTTTCCTGTACCCTCTACCCCTCAGCGCCTTGCTCAGTGCACACGGCACAGGCTACATTTCACATTCATGCTCACAACAGCTCTGTGAAGAAACTGAGGCTCAAAAATCAGCTGGAACTCAGGGCAGCAGAAATCAGAGAAAATCGGTAATGTGATGGAACATCACAGAGTTAAGAGGGTGCGGGCAGTGAAACAAGGCCCAGTCAGACCTCTGCGCATTCCCACCAGCACTGCTGCCGGCACTCTGTCTGCCTTCCACCTCCTGGGCAGTGCTGTGTGCCAGTGGAGGCCACACGTCACCACTGCAGAGCTCAGAGACACGACACGAAGTCTTCTAGACAAGCCTGGCATCCCTACATGGCCCAGGACCACGGAAATTCTAGCCAGTCCTCAAAGCTCTTGGGGCGCTCCCTTCTTTATGTCAACCAATTTTCAACCCATGAAGAAGGAACTAACACATCTGGGTGAGATTAAGGAACACCTGTGAATTTAGCTGCATTTAGAGAAACCGCCTTGAACCTTTGGACCTAATCAGGCTAATACTGTGCATGGGGCCACTCAGGTTACACATGCCTTTTTTTAGTGTCGTGAATTTATGATATCATGAATTTGTGCACGATGCCCGAGAGGTTCCGGTATCCACAAGACTGTCCTGTCAAGAGAGAAAGATCTAAACTCCCCCCATGATACGTTAAACTTCAAAAGAGGAAGCAGTATTAAAAACAAGATCAGAAGCAAATTAGAAACCAAATCTGAAAGTAATTTTGGCCACAGAGAGTGGTTTAAGACAGTGAATTCAGAACCTAAAAGAGCAGTGTTATTGAATTAATTCTTCTTCTCTTACTGAAGGAGTACTAGTGGCCACCGACAAGTTTTAGACCTCAAGCTCCACACAGTCAAACCTGCCTTGCACCACAGGCTGAAGCACATCCCAGAGCAAACAAAGAGCACTTCCTTTAGTCGGCTGGCCCGGCCAGCAGCGCTTGGGCGTCTCCCAAGAGGACTCAGGTTGTGTGGAGTATGCACTTGAGGTTTGTCATCTTAAGAGTATTCCCCACATTAAGGTGCTATATTTACCACTGTTTAGATGAAAAATCAGTGGCATCTTTTCCAGTTTGGCTATAGTTGGAAATAAAATTTTAGATAGCTCCCAAGCTCTAGGGTCTGAATCAGTGATCTGCCTGTTTAAAAGAGAAAAATACCAAAAAAGGGGGAAAGGATTTCAAAAGCTTAGCATCTACTTTGAGTGAGTGACCAAGGACAGAACTGCACCCGCGTGCCCAGTCCTGGGAATGGGAGCTGCACCTGCCGGTCCCTTACGTGGGGTGGAGAGGTGGGAGCTGCATCTGGAGGGCAGCATGGGGCACACGGTGGAGGACCGGCAGGACCTCGCCCTATCTGTGCCACCAGGACACTGGGCGGCCTTGGGGGAATGCAGCCTCCCCGCTCCAGCCCTCCACTCCTCCTCGTGGGTACCCCCACCCACAAACAGGTCTCAGGTTCACCAGGAAGAACAAACAAAAGGACGCAGGAGAGAGCGCTCCGTAAAGGGCAGCAGTTACAGACGACACAGAGGCCCGGCAGTCGGAGGCACTCACCACGGCCGGCTTGTTCCAGACGTTCTGCAGGCAGTGCTGCACGGCCCCGCAGTCAGACGCCGTCTTCACGTTCTGGCACCACACGGCCGAGCCTCTGGTACATTCTCTCAGGCCCAGGACGGGGCTGGCGAGAGCTGCAAGCAGAATCAGTGTGAGGGCGCGGCCCATTCCCACATACCAGGCCCACCTCACTTGCTTCCCCGGCATCAGGGGCCTTGGCATTTTGCGGGACACTAGGCTGGCCCCTCACCAGCTGTATGAGACACGAGCCACACAGCCAAGGAGCTGCGCTGTCACATATGTCACAGGGCTGGGAGGGACTAATCTACCTGGTTCACCGTTTTCCTCTCACACTATTTTTAAACAGTATCAGACAGATCAGTCCTTTTAATCTTTACCATCTTAAATTTCCATGAAGTAATGAAAGAAATCACAAGAGAAAAGACTGGCAGGTTTAAGAATAGAAGATTTTAACTTCTGCAGAAATGAAAAACAGCCAAAGTTAAAAAAATTGTAATGAGAACACAAAGAGTCATATACTTATTACATAAAACAATGGCTCTTAATGTTGTTCTAGTAGAAGAGACCTTTTATAATCAATTGGGTGAGTTTTTGCACATAAACAAGTTTGCTAGCAAAAACAAAACTACAAAGCTTGGATATCACAAAGTGTAAGTATGTCCACTCGAAACCAATTGCACACACGGAGTTTCATCTATGGTGTAACAAGGAAAGGACTCGGGCAAAAGTCACAACCACAGAAATGGGATTAGGAAAAAAAAAACAGAAGAAAGGTTCAAGTCACCTGGAACCAAAGAAATGCAGGTTAAAGCAAGAAGGTACCATATTTTTAAAGTTAATAGCCAACGGAAAACAAAAACAAACAACCTTATCACCAAATAGTGATAAATTTGTGGAAAAAGATGCATTCTTATAAGGCTGACAGCAGTGTGACTAGTAAGTACTTCTCAAAATATATTAATATATTTCAAGAACTGAGGGAAAAAAATCTCTCTTCAAAAATCCACTTCTAATAAAACATTTTAGGGAAATCCAGTAATTCAAGAGGTAAAATACAATATGCCTAAGTATGTATGTATATATATATATATATATATATATATATATATATATATATATATATATATATATATATATATATAAGTCAAATTCAGGATACTAAAAAAAAGGCAGATGTAACCTGAATGGTCAAAACCAGAGGGAAAAAACTAGTGATATTCTTACCAAAATATTATGCAGTTGCTAAATATACTTATAAAAATGATGTATGTCAAACAGAAAAATATTCAAGAATATGAAATTGGGGTTGTACAAAAATCAGAAAATAAACAAAACAAGGTGGTTGGCTAAATTACTTTTTTAAATTCCCCATGTCATGTTGTTTGTGTGTAATTTTTAAAGAATATTTTATAAACTGCCCTGAGAGAACTATGGTATTCCTTGATTCTGGAACTAAAAACTGGGAAGAAAACTCTCACATTCACACCTCGCTAGGAAACAAGAGATTACATCGGGCCACATGCAGAAAGATGACTCCGCAGGGGTCAAACTCCAGCAGCTATCACAGGAGGGTTGAACTAACTTCTACTGTAAACAGAAAACATTTGGCTTGGGTCTGAGAAGAAAACCCCACAGCCACGTAAGAAACAGATTTAGAACCTCAGAAGTCATGCTGCATGTTACACACACACACACACACACACACACACACACACACACACACACACACCATGGGCTACAACACATGGAGGGCGGTGGGTGCTCTCTCTCTAGGAGAAGGAAGGAAAAGAAATACTCATTACTTTACTATTCAAGCTTAGCTATAGTTCCACAAACTGTTCATGCAGACACGGAGTCACAGGTCCCCAGAAAGCTTAAGCCAGATAATCTGCGCCTCTTCAGACACCACCAAACGAATTCTTAATCTGCCCAGATTACAGCCTTCTCTGCCCTTTTGCACAACCCACAACCAGTTCATGAACTCAAAAGAACTGGCCTCATTCCAAAAACTGTTGGTTTGGTCTGGTCTCTGTGGGAAAACACGTGCCAGACTGAAAACAGTACAACACTCCCCAGATGGTTAACCATGACGTAGCCAAGCTAGGCTGGGGCCTTCAGCCGTAGGTCCTGGGAGGTCAGAGGGGAGCAGAAGTCAAGTCACAAGGGTAAGGGCTCTGAGGAGTGAGGGGGTCACAGAGAAAGCCCCAGACCTGGCAGCTCCCACCAGCACTTCCCATGCTCCTCCCAGGTACTGACCTCCCAGTTCTCCTGAATAGTACCCACTAAGTACACTGCCTGCTTCTACATCTGAATTAGGAGCTCGAATTATGAACAGGAGGCTACAAAATGAGTCTCTAGGCAAAGGAACACACAGTGATACACACTGAAGCCGGAAGGATGGACCTCAGCAGATAAAAGCAGGGCTCCCTGCACAAGGCCTGACCACCACTCTCCATCCTTACAAATACTCAGTCTGGGGATTTTCTCCAACCTTCCCAACCAGGAACAGCTGTAACTGACCAAAATCTATCAGGTTTCCAGAACACAATGCACTATCACAGGCCCAAGCAGCAAGAATACTTTGTAACTTGTTTACTCCCCCTAGGAACTTGAAACAGTAATCACCTGCTATAAAGACTTGTTACTTGTTTTGGCCAGGCTATTCTGGACTAAAAAAGTAGCCCCTTCTATCTGAAATTAGTCCAGCTACTGCAGAACCCAAGGTCATTTCCCAATCCTAACAGTTGCTGAACGGTAACAAGCCCCCAACTCAGAACTAGAGATAAAATATATGCCTGGTGGCCAATTGGGTAGACCTAAGAGGTCACCCAATCCAAGCCTAAAACAGATTTCACGGACACTAAGGAATGAAAACTGAAGTCCCAGCTCCTAGAAATTCAGTCCTTAGCAAGACCTCCCCATTCACCTCCAACCTAAAGCCAAATTCATAAAGGTGCATGTTATTAAAATGGTCTGTGGTGGGATTTCCTAAAATGACCCAAAACAACTGCGTGTCCTCAGGGTTGGTAATGAGGCTGAAACAAGCCTGGTGATGCCAAGTGCGTGACCTGCTGAGAGGTTCAGGGGCTTATTTCAGGAGCTGGTCTCCTGAGAGGGAATAAAACAGTGGGTCAGAACAAGTTTGGAACATAGATCCTTTCCTCAGAAAACGTACTAATACACAAAACCCTGACACCACTTCAGGGGGTTCTCAACACCTGTCCGGGGACTCCTGCTGGGGACTGAAAGCTCCCAGGGTAAGCATGGTTTTTCCCCACGGAAGTGGGAAAACAACTAAGATGAAGGCACAATTATCAACTCCATTGACTGGGACAAGCAGTGCCTTCAGGTGGGAGGGACAGACACAGGAACAATGGTGCTGTGTTGGCAGAAACATGGAGCTGCAAGGAGAATGCCCAACTGCTCGGGGGAGCCAGAGGTGGCTTCTTCAAAATGGAAACTGAACTGGCATCTGAAAGAGGGCAGCTGAAAGACTGGTGGGGCGGGGCGGGGGGAGGGGGATTCCTGAACATTCTGAGGGAGAGCAGTGATCTTTGCTGAAGGGAAAGAACACTTTTGTCTCTTCAGGAGCGGGGCTCCAGCAGACCTCAGGCCCACTGGGAAAGACCCCACCAGGCACTCATCCCTTGTGATGAGTGTCACCCATGGTCCATGCTGTGGGCGACAGCTCGTGTTAGCGTCGCCCAGTTGTGACATGGCAGAAACGAGGGGGAGGTGGGGAGATCCAGATGATGGGCACCTAAATGGAGTGCAAGGCTCATCCCAAGAAGGCTGAGCAGGGAGCAGGGGCAGCAAGGGCTGAAGAAGACAGCTGGGAAAATGAAACTCTCTGGGTTAAATTTAAATGTGAAGTCTGTTGGGCTGAAGGAAAAAGCAGGGCAGCAAGAGCCAACAGTACAAGGACAGAGCTGGGGGTCAGCAGCTGCGGCGTGAGTGGACACAGGCAGGCAGAGCACACCTGCGCACCCTGCTTCCCGTGGGACAGGGACAAGCGCAGGGGAACACAGCAGGTCGGAAGGCGAGGCCCTTAGGAGACTGCAGGTGTTTAGCTGGGAGAGAGAAGGTTTCCGGGATACGCACAGTTACCTTCACAGGTGAAGGACACCTTCCACCTCTGACATGGGGGTGGATCTGCTCTGGGTGGTGGCTTCAGATCCCAGACCTCAGAGCGGTGGGCAGACGTGAAGGGAAGCAGACCACAGCTCAAGGTAAGGAACAGACTTAACATCCACAGGCTATAAAAGGGGAATCGGAGACTTCCCAGGTGGTCCAGTGGTTAAGACCCCACGTTCCCACTGCAGGGGGCGTGGGGTTTGATCCCTGGTGGGCAATTAGGATCCCACATGCCACACGGCACAGCCAGAAGAAAGAAAAAACTAAAGGAAACCTGTGAGAGATTAAGCAAGTTCTAACTAGTAAGTGCAGAGTCTCAATTTGAAGTCAGAGTTCTCACTCTGAAGCCTGAACTGTCCTCTAACCATCAAACTGATGCTTTAAAAAAAAAAACAAGGGAATGAGTTTGCTGGTTATGTGATGACCTCTACAAGAGTGGGAGCAACCAAGCAGAAACGAAATGCCCAACCGAGAGGGATTCTGTGTAAGAGGGATCCTGAGTGGTGAGCGGGGCTAGAAGACCTCTAGGGGCTACAAAAGTCTTCACTCTTATAATAATGAGGCAAATGACATTTTCAGTATTTACACATAACCAATATTAAAATTACCCTAACCTTTCTTTTGAGTTATTTCTCAAAACATCTTCCCAGCAAAGCTTTCATCTCTATTTTCATCTTCCCACACTGCCCCCAAAAACCAACTTCCTTCCCTGAGGCAACAGGCTGAACTCTAAGACAGTTCTTAGAATGTCTGCCTGACACCCCGGAGATTTCTGATTAAATCTGTCCTATTAAGAAGGATCACTGCTCAGGGTGAGGCAAGCACTACACTTCTTAGTTCAAGGGCCTGGCATTCGAGCCCTCAGTGACAAATGCTGGCGGGCTGGAGTCAGAGAAATGATCACTTCAGAGACACTAAAACCCCACAACCAAGTTTCATTTTATTAGGACAGGGTTTCAGTTTGTTTGTTTTTTTTTTAAAGACTTCAGTGGTTATTTCCTTAGGAAAGGGGTGGGTGCTCTGTTCCCTTCTTACTCCTAGGCTTAGAAGAAAATAAGCAGATGTGCTCTAAACCACTCCACATGTAGGTCATTTAACAAAGACAGGCTGTAGTGGAATTTTACTGTCTTGAGAACAGCTGCCATGAGCCGCATCAGTCATGGGCTTTGTGGCAGCTCTAGACTCTGACCAAAAATCCTCAGTGAGCCTGGGAGGGAGGGAAGGAGGGAGAGCTCACCATAGCCGTGTGTGTTTTAGGTGCTCTTACGATGACTTCTTAAGTGAGAAGGAGCTAAACCCCAAGTTTAGAGTGAGGCTTCTAAGGCAACTTACCCACCATCTAATAAGTTAAATGTTTTTCAAACACCGTATACTGAAAAGAAAATAAGATCTGCCTGCAAGTCCTGTCCAAATGACCCTAAGCAAATCACCATCCTTCTGAGCTTGTTTTTCATCTGTAAAATGAGGATGAAGCCATTGATCACTGGATTGTTTTGAGAAAAGAGATGACATAACTATGCACTTTCAACTGCCAGAGTATTACTCTCTCAACCATCATTCCTTATCATCATCTATCTCTCTGGTACCTTAATTTACCCACATTATCTCGACTCCCCTACCAGACTGACTCTGAAATCAGACAGTGAAGGTTCAGATCATGGCTCTACCACTTCCAGTCATGTGACCTTCAGACTTTGGTCTTCCAATCTGCAAAATGGGCCTATTACTAGTACCTACTCCAAGGGATTTGTAAAAATTAACCGACTGTACAACACAGTGCAGTGCTGGCATGCTACAACAGTCCAGTGAGCACTATTACTATTATTATCCACAGTAGCAACTGGAAGACCTTTTTCACATCTACCATCTTGCCCAGAACAGGTGTTCCACAAATAGCTGAATCAAGGATGTTTTATTTGCTTTCTCTACATTTAATCAGGTCATTAACTGGCAGCTCGAAGACCTAGAGAGCTGTTTCCCAACAACCTCAGAAGTTGTTGGTTACTAAATTCAAGACCCAGAAATCTCAAGGAGAGTGAAGCACAGGCCCCACTGTAATGAGCCCAGGAGTCGATACTGGTAGCTAGGAGCTAAACAAGAAGCCCTGCGTGTGCAAAAATGAGAGGTGCCCAGCGAAGCACTAGTAACACCACCAGTGAAAAGTTTTCAGTAATTCATGTAATTGGAGCTACAGGCTGATTGCCCTCCAATCCCAAGAAAGTTGCCACTTTTCACTGTTCACTGTTCCACTAAAAAGTGGAACCCACTTTTTAGAAAAGCCCCCTCAAAAACCTCTCCCTCTCTGGAAGGGCACAGAGGCAGTATGGCAACATGATCACTGCCCTGAGTGTTGGGGGTAGACAGATCTGACAAAACTCCTGCTCTGCTGTCTACTAAAGCCAAGCTTCAGAAAACTTACTAACGCCACAATTATCTGCAAAATATGGAAAATAAGAGTGCCCTTGGGGCTTCGCTGGTGGCTCAGTGGTTAAGAATCCGCCTGCCAACGCAGGGGACACAGGTTCGAGCCCTGGTCTGGGAAGATCCCACATGCCGCGGAGCAACTAAGCCCATGCGCCACAGCTACTGAGCCTGCGCTCTAGAGCCCGCGAGCCACAACTACTGAAGCCCACGTGACAAGAGCCCATGGTCCGCAACAAGAGAAGCCGCTGCAATGAGAAGCCCGCGCACCGCAACGAAGAGTAGCCCCCGCTCAACACAACTAGAGAAAGAAAGCCCGTGCAGCAACGAAGACCCAATGCAGCCATAAATTAATTAATTAATTAATTAATTAACTTCCTTTAAAAAAAAAAGAGTGCCCTCTTCTCAGGAATTCTGTGAAGATTAATAAGAAAGCACAGAAAGCACTGAGAGTGTCTGGTACTTATGAAGCTCAGTTAATTGTACACTGGATTGTTGTTAATGTGGACTTGAGGGAAAGGATGACAAAGGGAGGTGTTCACATTCTAATTTTTGTATATTGGCATAAATTAATTTTTTCTCATGTTACTTTTAAAATCAGAAAAAATAGTTAAACCTTACAACCTGTTTCAGGGAACAATTATCGCCCAGTGTGGCACAGACCACAAGTTGCTCCCTTGTGGGAGCAATATCTATTCTCCACTCCTTTCAAAGGAATAGAGCCACAAATTCTTAGCTACATACATGGCTGCCAAAATAAAAAACCACATTTCCCAGTCCCTCTTGTAGCAGGGTCTGGCCATGAAACCACATTCTGGCTGATGGGATGTTAGTAGACGTTACTGCACTTTTAAAGCCAAGTGATGGCTGGAACTTTGGCAGCCATGATGGGCCATGAAGGAAGGGCCTAGACCTCAATGATGCAGAACACTGAGCTAGAAGAGCCTGGGTCTCCGAATTCTTTTGGAAGTAGAACCACTATGCTAGCCCTAGACTGCCTGGCTCCTGAACTCGCTATGATAGATGGGAACAGTTCAATCATAATTAAGATACCATTATTCTAGGTCTCTCTTGTCTGCAGTCAAACCTAAGCCTAACTATAATACCAGCTGAATCATCTACCTCATTCACCAAAATAGTCTCCAAATGACAAGTCTTTACTAAGGCTTACCTCCATTGCAGATATTTAAAAGTCCATGTACACCATATAATTAACAAAGATTTTCAAAACCAACCTCAGAATGAAAGGGATAATCATTCCTAGAATGTGTGTTTTATGCCCTATTTGTTAAAACAATCAGTCTTATTATTTTAGCCATATAAAATCTTTTTTATTCCTTTTAAATATTTCAGGTAACATATGCTAAATACTGTTCGAGTCTAATTATCAAAAAAAAAAAAAAAAAGGGTAACAGAAAATGCAAGCAGCCTCCCAATCTCAACAATCAGAGCACACATTCCACAGGGCAGTGGATCTGCTGCCTGGGTAATGCATTGCCATGGCAACAAGCAGGTTGCTAGGAAACCAAGAGAGAGGAACCCCAGGAGAGGCAGTATCTACCTCAGGTCCCCCGCATTCAGACATTTCTCAGGAGAATTTGTGCACTTAGATTCCCTAAGAGCAGGAGCTAACACAATGCACTCAACACTGACTACTCGATGAAACAGCTGGTGTCACAAATACCTTCGATGACAAAGAGCACTTGTCTCTTCTTTAGAGGATCTTGCTTTTGGAAAACATTCTGCAGAGCAGAATAAAAATACTGCCCATTTAATCATTCTGAATGGCATACGCTTAGAGGCAGCCTGCCTTGATCTGGAGGAAGTAAGGTCCAAATAGTCCCCTTATCGCAAAAGGAATCTGTGGCAATAAAGCTTTCAAGCTTGCTAGGCTGACATCCCATCACCTCTGGCTCAGATAAGCTATTATTTCTGTTACTTAAGACAAAGGTTCTTTCTTCCCTGCTTCTCCTCTCCCACTGCCCCCTTGCTTTTTAATTTTCCTCACAGGCCAGATCATTCTAGGACAAGAAATCAATCCACATGAAGAAAGCAACAGAATCCTCAGGTACACTGCCTTGTGTGATAACACACACTGAGGGGCAAGGCTGTGTGATCTTCTTAGATTGTAAAAGAATGATTCAATTTGGCATAATTAATTTTGGGAAGAGAAATTCCTATCTAGTTCATTCAAGAGCACTCCAGGGGTTCCCTGGTGGCGCAGTGGTTAAGAATCCGCCTGCCAATGCAGGGGACACAGGTTTGATCCCTGGTCTGGGAAGATCCCACATGCCGCGGAGCAACTAAGCCCGTGCGCCACAACTACTGAGCCTGCGCTCTAGAGCCCGTGTACCACAGCTACTGAGCCCGCATGCCACAACTACGCAAGCCCGTGTGCCTAGAGCCCGTGCTCTGCAACAAGAGAAGCCACCGCAATGAGAAGCCCACACACCGCAACGAAGAGTAGCCCCCGCTCGCCACAACTAGAGAAAGCCTGCATGCAGCCACGAAGACCCAAAAATAAAATAAATATATTATTAAAAAAAGAGCACTCTAGTCCTAACACAACACTGTAAATCAACTATACTCCAATAAAAAAAATTAATTAAAAAAAGAAAAAAGGAGCACTCCAGTCCAATATAAACTCCTGTCAGCAAAGCTCTTCTTCCAAAGTGTCAACCTATCAGGTGATGATCAGACATAAACTTAAATCACCTTAGATAAGATTACTCCACAACTGGACCATGAAGAAGCCCCTGACAGAAATGCCCAAGGTCCAGCCAGGTGAATGGGTACAGGCAGAGGTCAAAGGCACATCTGTATGGTTCTACACTCAGCCCAGGGTACAGCCCAGGAATCAATTCAGCCAGCCAGCCAGCCAGCCAGAAGCCGGCCCAGGCTCTATCCCATCCCTGCTAACCGGCTGGGTGGTCTCTGCACCCTTGAAGAAGACAATACTATGCTAAAAAAAAAAAAAAAGATTTCATGCAAACCCACTAATAAGGAAATTCAGTGTTCTGGGCTCATCGCACATGATTGTTTATTAAGTAAAAAGTTTCAGATACATGCAAGTGTGTCTACTATAAATGTCACTTTTGAGTACTTAATACTTAAAAGGAATACCACCTTCACTGGAAATGCTGAAATCTAAAATTCAGACCACAGCATGGATTAGGGCAGGATATGAGAATGTCCCCAGCATTCTGATTTAGTTGCTCTCACCTGAGAGGGCTGCTGTGAGGATAAAATGTTAAGCAAAAAGCACTTAGAACAGTGCTGGGTACACAATGAACTCTCAGGAAGTGTCACCTACTATGATGTCTGTAGTTCCCGCAAATCAGCTACACTGGTGGTTCACACTCAAAGCGTGGTCCACAGAACACTGAGGGTCTCAGAGATTCTTTTAGGGGGTCCATGAGGTCAAAATTCTCATAATAGTAATATGAAGATGTTAGTTGCCTTTTTCACTCATTCACTCAAAAATGAGCAGTGGAATTTTTCTGGAAGCATATGACATGTGACAGTGCAAAAGACTGAATGCAGAGGCAGCTGAAAATCCAGCCAGGTGTTAAAAAGATTGCAAAAATGTAAAATAAGCTGTTCTTCTCACTAAATAGGTTTATGTTTAGGAAAACAGCTATTTTTCATTAAAATCACAATATGTTAACATGTAATGGATTTATTTTTTTTTAAGGATTATTTTTAAAATTTTGTCAGCTTAATTTATAAGATGGTAGATATCATAGATATAACCCAGATTAACAAAAGCTCTTTGGGGTCTCTCAATGACTCAGGAGTATACAGGGATCCTGAGACCAAAAAGTTTGAGAACCACTGGGTTAAACATTTAAAAACAACTAAGTTCTGGAACTAAAAAGAGGGGAAACAACCTCCTCAAATTATAGCTGGTTCCCTTTTCAGATTTACCTCAAATCAGGCCCACCAGGGGTATCTTAGTTATGTTAGGGTCCTGTGTCCCTAACCCCTACATAAAATCCTCTCCAAAAGGCTCGGGCGGGGCGGTGGGGGCGGGGATTGGCTCTAACCTGGACATGAACTACTATTAAAAGCCAACACTTCACTTGAGTCCAAAGTCACTCTTGATTTGCAAACTCCTAAACACAATTTCTTAAAATTAGTTTCAGTTAATAAAAGAAAATGCTTTGTTTAATCGTGATAAAGATTTGGCACTACCAGCATTTAAGTTTCATGCACACCGAGCCACCAGCAGTTACTGAGCTTAAGTCCTCTTGCTACAGCTCACACCACGGTTCAGCAGGACTGAGCACCTATTACAGGCCAAACACTGCTGTACATGCTGCAGATCCAGTCAGTGACCACGACAACAAATAAAAACACATCATATGATGCCAGGCAGTGCCAAGTGCTAAGAAGAAAAATGAAGCCAAGGAAGAGCAAGACTAGGGCAGAATGGCACGGACATTTCAGGCAGAGCAGGGCGCAACTCTGGTAAGGCAACACCTAGGCACAGAGTAAACTACATGATTACCTGGAAAGGAAGATGACCCAGATAGGTAGAACACAAAATGCAAAGGTTCTGGGCAACAGTAAGTAAGCAGCCCTGACCTGATGGGAGAGGAAGAACTCTGAACAGCAGCCGAGGGCCAGGTGACATGACCTTGCAGAATAAACTTTAGGTTTTACTCCTAGTGAGACAGGAAAAGCCACATGACCCTCTGGCATCAGCGCCTGCACATGGAGACAGCATTCCAGCACAGCTGTTAAAGGAGTTCTGTTTTGTTTTTTTTACTGTAATAAGTGACATCACTAAGACTGGCCAAAAAACTTTCTATAACATCTCCTTCAATCTTATTTACGTAGTTTCCTGTCATATAAAGAATTTCTTTTCAAAAGCAGTATCTATCCAAATGTGGCCAGAATTTAATTTTACAATTTGGAAGTGTCATCAGAATCCATCTCACTTTTTCTGTGCCACAGATGTCCATCAATAGGTTTAACTAAATTGACACATCCATACAATAAAATACTCTGCAGCTATTTTTTTTAACAGCTGGGAGGTAGAAGGTGATTAAGAAGATAGGACAACTTAAGTGCAATGTGGTACTGTGGATCCACTCCTGGAACAGAAACAAGAGATTAGTGGGAAAATTGGTAAAATCCAAATAAAGTATGCAGTCTAGTTAACAGTAAGGTTAATTTCTTACTTTTGAAAAATGTACAGCGGTTATGTAAGATGTTAACAGTAAGGGAAGTTTGGGTGCAGGGTATATAGAAACTCACTGTACTAGCTTTGCAACTTTTCTGTAAATCTAAGATTATTCCAAAATTTTTTATGTTTTTTTAGAAAGGTAGTAGTATAGATCTATCTGTATTAGCATGAAATAACCTCTAAAGATACAAATAAAAGGAGAAATGCAAATGAAAACCACCTCACCCTTTTATCATGGCAAAATTTCAAGTTTGACATCAAATGTTAATATCGCAACTAAAAACCGCATATTCTGTGGGAACAGAAATTCCTAAAATCATTTGAGAGAGTAATTCAGCAATTTCTAATTAAGGTGAAAACAGATATACTCCACAACTCAGCAATTCTGTTCCTAGGTATATCCTCTAAGGAAATGTCTGTTCATGTGCACAAGAGTATTTATAGAAGCAGTTTGTAACAGAACAATAAAACAACTGGAAATAATCTAAATGTTTATCAACAGAATGGAGAATAAGTATGATATAAATGGAATACTGTAGTGTAGTGAAAATGAATGAAACAGATCTAAACTTTTCAAACTGAATGAACCTCACTAGCAAAAAAAAAAAAAAAAAACCTAACCCAAGAATATCTATTATTCATGAAATGTTTAAAATATCCAAAACAGAACTTCCCTGGTGGTCTAGTGGTTAAGACTGTCGCTTCCACCACAGGGGGCAGGGGTTCAACCCCTGGCGGGGAAGTTCCGCAATGCCGTGCAGTGCGGCCAAAAAGGTAAAAAAAAAAAAAAAAAAAAAAAAAAAAAAAAAATCCAAAACAATACTACACATACCGCTGAAGATTACACATATATGTATGAAAGTATAAAGCCAGACCTGCAGGGGAATGATAAACACCAAGGCCAGGAAGGTGGTTATCTATGGAAGGAGGCGGGTTGTTCTATATCTTAACTAGAGTGTTATAGACATAGGTGTTCATTATCATTACTCTTCCACTTTTCCAGATGTCTAGAATGTTCCACAATTTTAAAAAAGAGCAAGGAGCGAAACAGTGTAATATGTATTTGTGTTAAAAAGAAAACCAGAAGGGGAAATCATACACACAGCCACCTATAGGTAGCTCCGGAAGGCTCCTAAAGGAGCCGGTACCAGGCTGCCTCTGGGAAAGGCCCAGGGGACAGTGGTGGGAGGGAAACATACTTTTTACTCTATGCACTATTACACTGATGGAACTTGTTTACCGTGTGCAGTTATTATCTAAACAGTTCACCTCCACTGAGGGATGGGGAAACCAGACTGGGGCGGGGGGTGGAGAACAGACTTACCCCAGGTACCATGGTTAGGGACAACCAGCCTAGAACCTGAGTAGTCAGGTTACCAGGAACCAGCCCTGATCTGTTGGGCTGTTCTGTTAAAGACTGATGTATAAACCAAGAGTTTGGCTGCCTAGCCAAATTCTTTCCCACCTCCCTCCTGATGGCTGACGACCTACCCTAGTTTGTTTTCTGATCTGGTAATTATGTCCAACGTAACATATTTACAAGTCAATTTAGTTTTGTTTGTTGTTAAATTTACAACATCCAATGAAATGAAAGAAGGCAGGAGACATCACAAAATCAAGGGCAGAGACTGATTTTGTCCTTGTGCTGGTGGGACAAGGACATTAACAAACATGCTATTGTTTTTTTGTGGTTTAACAACAAACCCTATAGTACTTATTTACCTAAGCCTTGTCATACAGTAAGTTATTAAAGTATCACTACATCACTACATTATTAATCTCACTGTACAGATGAGGAAGCACAGTTTAAGAAAATTGCCCAAGGTCAGTCAGTGATGTGATAAAGTTAAACTTCTATTCTACAGTATCATCTCACTCCCATCATAAAGAATAATAAACTTCACAAGAAAACATGGAATTTTGACAGGTTATTTTTCAGTGCACAGGCCATTACCCAAGGCCATAATTGAGGTTATTTTCTGGAACTTCAAGGAACAAAAGTAAAGCAATGAGTGCTTTCGCCAACAGTCAAACTGTTCATCCCAATCACTGTATTTACCATAAGTTTTAAAATGATTTAAAAAAACAAAAACAAAAAACAAAACAGGCAGGGCAGGAAAATCCAGATCCTCCTTCCAGGAGGCAGAACCAAATAACTGGTGCCGGAAGCAAGGCTTAGAGTGACCTAGAATGCCTATGCTAGAAGACTGCTTCCGGAAGCTGCAGTGCACACTTGCCCAAGTGGCATGGTCTGGGCCTTGAGAGCTTCCCATGCCTTATTAGGTGCTTTCCCCCCGCCAGCAACACCCTGTCGCCCTTCCTCATCCCTATCCCGTTAAGCCACAGCCCAGCCATTCCAGCTTCAGAGCCCAAGAAAATGGAGGAGCAAGTTCTCCTTCCCCATCTAGAAAAATCCAGACCACCTGATCTAATACGCTTCAACTATCGTAGGAGGTATTGGATACACCTTGTTAAATGCAATTAAACCACTTACCAAATCCTTGTTATTTTCAGAGTAAAGTTGATTATTGACTAAAAATTGATAAACAGGGGAATTATCCAAATTCCTGGCAGGTGAGAACTGGAGTTGTTGACATTCAGCAGGCTGTGCTATAAGTTCATGTCTTGCATCTTAATAAAAATAAGCTATCAAATGAATATATATATTTGTACATAATACATTCTAGCATCCTTAGAGAGCTACCTGCCTCAGTGGCGGGTAAACAACATTCAGCTGGTTAGCCTCTACACAAGCGGCACTAACAGGGGCAGCTAAGTTTCAGGGAATATGTACCATATCCCAGGCACCAAGCCACTTGTTTTATACTTGCCACCTCATTAACACTGGGCCTGCCTTTTTCCACTAAAGGAATCACCCAACAGTATGTCCTTACTATATGATCCCATTTACAAAAAGCTCAAAAATAGTAGTTAGGTTTTTACATTTACAGTGCTAGAAGCTAACGAAGCGGTTTCCTTTGGGGCCAGTTAGATAGGGTAGTGGATGGGGAGGCACAGGGGCTTCTGGACGCTACTCCTTTACCTTGGGGGCTGCTTACAGTGGGCTTGTTCACTCTGCAGTAATACCTCAATTTGTACACTTAAAATGTGCATGTTTTTCTGTATGTAAATTACAGCCCAATAAGTTTGTAAAGTTAAGCACCTGGTGTTGATGGAAGGATAAAGAGCAAGCAGTCAGGAGTCCTGGGTTCTGATTCTGACTTCCCCAGTAAATGGCCTACGACTTGGGGGAGTCATTTCTGGGGGGCCTCAGTGTCTTCACTCCTAAGAGGTTAGAGGAGATACTCTCCAGTTCTCTCAGTATACCATCACTGCCATTTCTTTTCCAGGTGGAGAAAAAGGAGGGGCACCTGGATGAGTAGGAAAACAACTCAAGAGCAAAAGTCTCTACCACCAGGACATCATTAAAACACAAAGCATAAAGCCTCTCCAGATTCAGGATGACACTCTCTGGTGCCACACTGGAACGGCAAGTTCTAAGCTCTCAGGAAGCAGATGATGGCTGCCGTCACTAGGCACCTTCGTTAACAAGCTCACTATCAATATTAAAAATTTTAGGAATACATTTCCAAAAAGCTACACTGGGGCCAGAGCTGTCAAGGCAAGCAGGCATTCATACATTGTGTTCAGAGCATGACCTTGGCATAATCCTAAAGCCTGGGCAGCAAGATTAGAACAAGGCCATTATTACACACTCCTATTTACCCAAGCGTTCAGGGGAAAGGGTATCTAGTCTAACTTAACAGTCTGGTTAGCCGTACTCCCATATATACCAGAGGAGGATTTTACATTTCTAAACAAACAATTAAGTCCTTTTCGTGTGGGTTGAGTGATTCAGAACTCTTAAGGGTCTCATGAGGAGTGACTCACTGCCAGTAAGAACAGTTTGATACTGAAAAACAAAAAAATCGTTTTCAATCAGTATAGAAAATTTAGAGACTAGCATTAGTTTATCATACTGACTATGGAATAAAAGCAGTATCAACCCCAGCAAGAAAAAGTTCCTTTGGTGACTATAAAACCAAAAATCTTTCTTTATAAGTTGATTGCCTTTCATAATCCACAAGTAAAGCAAGTTTAGGAGCTTGGTTTAAGTTTAGGAGCTTGGTTTAAACACCTTAAATCTATCTCACTTATAAATATCTTATTTGATTCCCATCAACTCTGTCATCCATTGCATTACTGTCTATTAAAATTTGGATTGCTGCATGAGTTAGAATGGAAGCTAGCCCTTAGATTACAGTTAACTAGAAACCGAAATTGAGGATGGGCCTGAAGATCAGGTTTATTGTCCTCAGTGGGCTATTATCTGAAAACATCCAGATTTGGGATCCTCTGTGTATTTAAATTAAAATCTGGCTCCAAGTCTGTCAACCTCACTCCTTTCCCTTTACCATGACGATTTAGATGAGGTTAAGAATATGAAGGCAAGAGTTGAGGGTGGAGGGTTGGTCTCGATGACATGGGAAGGGCACGGGACCCCCTTCTAATTCCAGGAAGGCAGTACAGCTGGTTCCCAAGCATTGCCTACATAACCTACGATGATTTTAACAACCATCAGTACTATTTCAGGACAATTGGTGGGTGTAAGAATACTCCTACGTACAACAACTTCTCAGGTACTTAGATTTTCCCAAAAATAAAGGCCACTGCCAAAACCAGCCAATGGCCGTGCAAGATGAAATGAGGGCTCCACTGCAAATTCATCAGGACAACAAAAACCCCATATTATCTTCAAGATGTAGGATCAAGAGTAAATATATATGCAAAGATAAACATTAATACAGAAGATATATTTATGTGCTTTCTGCAACTTCAATACTCTTAAAAACTGGGGCAAGTGAGGCCAAGGGCCAAAGTCTGTCCAGAAGTTGGGGCTCCAGTCCATCTCCATGACGTGAGTCCAGCACAAGCACGACACAGCTGCAGTAGGGGTCACCCTACAGGCCCACCCCGAGAGCTGGACCGGCAGCTTAAGGGAGCCCCAGTCCGCCAACTCAGGCCGTGAGGGAGACGCTACTTCCCCGGCCCCGCCCGCCTCGCATGCACGCCCGACCCCAGCCCCTAGGCAGCCAAGCTCCCAACCGCCTCCCGCCTCCAGCAGCCCCTCCGCCGCCCAGCAGGTACCCGGCTTTGCGCACGCGCCTGCGCAGAGCGCGCCCCTCACTAATCTCTATGGGGAGCGAAAGGGCGAGGCCCGGTACAGCCCGCTCCGGGACTAGCGGGCTGCGTCCTGCGGGATCCCCTTTCCCAGGCTGGGGGTCCCAGGGCTTACCCGCGCCAAGGAGGCTGGCCAGAACCAAGAGGGAGTACATGGCGCCTCCTGACTCCGCAGTCTGCAATGCAGAGCGTCAGCTGATCCTCAGCGAATATAAACCTGCCCCGCCCCGAAGCCGCCCACCGCGCAGGCGCAAGCTCTGTCCTGGCCAGGCGGCCCGAATTCTCCCCGCAGCCTGACTCAGCGCCGCACAGGGCGCCTGCGCAAAAGGAAGGCTGGGAGGAGGGAGGAATGTGGAGGCCGAAAGGATTGAAGGAGCATGGGAGGAGGATAAGGAGACGGAAGGGAATGGAGAGGTCATCAAAGAATACATAAATGAAGAAGTCAACGTTAGGGATTTTATATATATATATATATATATATATATATATATAAATATCTTTCAAGCCTCACCTTTTTTCTATGAAGTACCATTTTCTATTATTAGTACCATTTTTCAGTTGAGAATCCGTACTCAGAAAGGTTATCTACTTTTTCTAAGCTCTCACAGTCAAAACTCAAACTCACCACTTGACCCACGCTGTCTCTTAAATGACGTTCATAGTATTTTCGTGGCTGGGCCTGCGTGTAACTTCATTCTGGGTCCTGACTTTCCCTCTTAACATTTCATATCCACAATCCCTTCTCCCCATGACTCACAGACAGGTTTTTCAATATTAGATATGTAGGGTTTCAGAACAGGTCTCTGAGATGTGGTACTTTGGCATGTGGATTCTTTTGCGCTAAAGGCAATGGAGAGCCTGCGGGGCTCAAGAGAAATTACTGCCTCTCCCTTAACTACCTAGAAGAATTTAAATTGGGGATTTTTCCCAGAAAAGGTGTTATTACCAGGAACAAATTTTATCTAAGTGACCCCATCTATATGGCAGGGCAAACACCTAATTACCAAAAAATCTGCTCTTCTTATCTACCTGGGGATGACCCTCCTGTCCTTGGAAGCCCCAGGTCCCTATCCCATTTCTTAGCTCAGCATGGTGTATATACCTCATTTTACCTCTCTGTCTCTGACCCTCTCATGTTTGTGGGGTTCCTGCACATATGAAATTAAATTTTATTTTCTCCTGTTAATCTGTGTTACATCATTTTAATTGTTTGACCAACCAAAAAGAACCAAAGAAGGGAAGGGAAATTTTCCCCTTCCCAAAATATACAAACACTCCCAAGGCCCTATCATGGTTTGTCCCAGAGTTGGAGGGAGTGGAGGAAAGGGATTGAGAAGCAAGATGGGGGAGGATAGAAAGTGCCTGAGCCTTTGGAGAAGGGAACAAAGAGTGAAGCCCGAATTTGAGAATCAGGCTAAAAATCAGCCAGGAGCCTTTATGGAGAAAGAAGCTGCCCCACCCTGTCTAGCCATCAATCTGCATCTTACTCCAGAATATGAAAGGCCTGGGTGGCCCACAAAACCAATTGCCTTCTACCTGTGGTTGACCCTCTGGTTCTGAGCAGAGGGGTGACCCCAACCTCGCTGTCCCCCAAGGGCCAAGTACCTACAAGCCGAAGGGAAGGAAAGGAAGGAAACCTCAGACTTTTAGGGCAGGCCCTTAAAGGTCATTTAGTCCCATTCCATCATTGTACCAATTGGGAAATTGAGGCCTGGAATGGGAGGGACATTTATCCAAGGTTACACCTGACCAGGGAGGGGCAAACCCAGGGTCTCATCTGTCTGTGACAATCTATAATCCTCCCTGAGGAACAGCCCACAGACAGAGGTCTCAGCACCTTTGGCTCAGCTCCTCCACCACCACCCACACAGCGAGGCTCTTACTTCCCACTGGGGAGCTGGATGGGGAAGTGTGTACCGCAGCGGGTGATGTGAAAGAGCTGAGTAAAGTTGGGACAAGATTAGGTCTAAACTGGATGCCTCACTGGTTGGCCTCAATGGCAAAACGGAGGCTGCATGGTTGCCCCATCTGCAGGCTTCCTAAGTCCAGGCACCGAATGGGGCAGATTACCCCAACAGCCAGATAAATGCAAGGGAGGTGGGGTTCTAGGACACAGCCTGGTTCCCAGCTCCTAGCCGATGAAGGAGGCAAAGCATCCCATGCAGAGGTTACAAGACCCCAAGCCAAAAGGAAACTTGGAGATCTTCAGATCACAGGCTCTCACTTGGCCGGAGTAACTGAGCTCTCAGAGCTACTTAACGACAGAGCCTGAACCCACCACGACTCTTTTTAATACCCTCCCCCCCAACTAGAGGGATATGTCCGTGTTTCTGAGATGAACTTTTGCTGCCTTTTATTTGCACACCTGCAACACAAGAGTAATATGTTCCTTCATCCACCCCCTTCCCTGTAAGGACAGAATTTTAATAAAGAATATAAAAGCAGTAAGTGGGTTATTATAATTTTTTACCAAGTCAGTAGATGCTTCAATCCTCTTAAAATACCTTCCAAAAAAAAAAAAAAAAAAATACCTTCCAAACCATCTGTATGTAGGCAACAAGAGCTATGAATCTATTTGGACCCTTTGACCCTATAATACCATTCCTAGCTATATACCTCCCCAAAGAAATAATCCAGAGCTAAGAAGTACTTTATCCAAAGTGTTCACAGAATAGCCCTTTGTAACAGTGGAAACTGGAAAGATTTCAAATGCTGAACAATGATGGGCTAGTTAAGGAAATGGGCCGGGACAAAACAACGTTACTTGAAGCAGCTTTGAAGCATGAGGCAGAAGCAGCAAGGTGCCCTTCTCTCTCAGAAGTGGCAGGATTTTTAGAAGAGGAAAAAAGAATTGGAAGTGGGAAGAGTCTTCTGACTTTGGGTTTACCCGTCATTGCATTATTTCACTCATTGCAATGTCCACGTTTTACTTCATACTTTTTAAAGAAAAAATTATAGGAAACTTTTTAAAAGATAAGAAGATCCCCTTCTTTTCCTCCCTACTATGAGCTCAAGTTTTCAGGGAACTGCAAAGATATTTTTCCTCGGAAATGTGAGCCATACTGGAGATCCTGGCGGGGTTCTTGATGACTTTCCAGTTCTGGGTCCCAGTTCCTCACGAGGCCCCACTTCTAGTACCTGAGATCTTGTGAGACTCCCACCTGTCAGATGAATAATCCCCTTCTGGCCCCAGAGGGCTTCCATCTGTTACTGTTTCTATTGTGCAACTGAAAGAGCACTCGGCCAAGACAGCTGATGGAACAGAGGCCTCCACTGTGAAGGCCCAGCCCACACGCCTGGCCCCAAAGCTCCACTCTGGCTCCCCCAACAGCCACCCTGGTACCACCCTGGAAGCACCCCCTCCCCCCATAACACACACACACTGCGTCTCAGAGAAGGAAGCTCAGGTTCCTCTCCTGCCAGCATCTCCCTCATCAAGACCTCCAGCCTCCAGTCTCTCCTGCCTGCATTTGCCTTTCTGCCTAGTCTGACCCCTCAGGCAACTGCTCTAGTAAGCCCCTCCCAAGGACCACTCTCCCCATCAAACTTTAGTCACTCACCTGCCAATTCCTGGCCTCTGCTGTCTTTTCCTCTCTTCCCAGCAGCCCAGGGCTGCTGGAGAAATCAATCATCCCAGCTAGGCTCACAAAGCCCTCTGTGCTACTTGGCACGTATTTGGCCCTCCCAGGTAGCCGAGTCTCCTACTATCTCCTAATATCCTTCACCTCTTTTCCCTTGATCTTCATAATTAGTAATCAAACCCTCTATTTCTGGCTGCGTACATAGCCACCCAGAAAAAGGACTACATTTCACAACCTGCCTTGCAGCCACAGGACTTCATTCTGGCCAATGAAATAAAAGAACAAGTGTCCATTTTGTGACTTTAAGGTACTGCTCTTAAAAGGAAGAGACACAGCCCATGCAAATATTTAACAAATGGTACCGCCAGGACACTGACCATAGTGTTGGGGGAATGTCCTGGAAGGTCCCAACTGAGCCAAGTTGTTGTCTTGGAGGGGTGGGTGGTCCCAGGGGATGAGTAAGCAGGGGGATGGGCACCAGGGAATCAGCAGCTATTTACCAGCAGGTGGTACAGAAGTAGTTCAATAATTTTACTGCTGAACAACACTACTGACTTGTACCAGCTAAACGTCATCTAAGGCTGCAAACTCTTTTCTTCTTTATGCTGGATTGCAGACATAATGGCAGGAGCTCAAGCATCCATTCTGGGCCATGAGGTAGGAGCCTTGTTAAGGATGACAAAGCAACAAGATAAGAACCTGGATCCCTGATGATTTTATTTGCCCTATATTGTCCACCTCCAGACTATTTATGCAAACACAGCCATATCTTGTTTAAGGTTTCATTATCTTGAGTTTTTGTTACTTTCCAGATCTTCTCAACAATGCTCAAGCCCCGACCTCATCTTTGTCTTCTTCATGTTCATTTCCTATTTTACCTCTTCCCTTCCATCTCTGAGGAGGAAATGCCTTTTCTTCTCTTTATGAGGCCAAACTGTAGCTGCTAAACCCTCCTGTGCTCTTGTTGATCAGCTCCTGTGACCTCTAGGGCAGAATTGATATTCTGTCCATTCTTTTTATTTTTAATATATTTTTCCTTTTTTAAAAATTAGAGTATAGTTGATTTACAATATTATATTAGTTTTAGGTGTGTCCATTCTTTTTGTTCGTTCCCCATGCCTTACCAGTTGTTAAATATTTTTATTATCATCCCTCTAGCACTTTGCTCCATCCATTGTCCTTTCCTTTTTCATATCTTCAGTCTCCCCCCTCACCGCTGACTCTTCCCCCTCAGATTATAAATACACACAAGGCTCTCCTATCCTAAAAGAAATCTTCTCACCCCTGACTTTCCCTTCAGCTACTTTCTCGTACCTTCCCTTCACTGCCCTGCTCCTTGAAACAGTCACCTACACTCACCATATTTACTACTCTCCCTCCAGACTAACCCTAGCCCAGCCCACAGCTCCACTGAATGGCTTTTTGAAAGTAAATAGTACATTCCTACTTGGAACGTCCACCAGCACCTTCTCATTCCCTTTAGCCTCTGATACTGTTGATCTGCTCCTCCTTCCTACAACTCTCCCACTTGGTATCCATGACACAGCACCACTCTGCAGGATGCTGGACACCCAGCACAGAAGTCCCCATGCCCACTTCCTCACCCATGATAGACATCACTACTAGAACATGACTTCAAAGCCTCCTCAACTCAGTACTCCAGCTGCTAGGACCAACTGATCAAAGTTGGCTCTTGGATTGACACATATTTGCCACCTGTCAAGTGGTGAGGTTCTCTGGGAAACATGCTCTGAGACTGAGATGTGTGGGCAGAAGTTTTTAGCGCATGCTCGCAGGATCACACCTGTGAGGCAGTGAGGGCAGCAAGATAGGGCAGAGGGGGAAATTAAAACTGCAGTAAAGTTGCCACTGAGGCCTCAGCCCACCCCATGCTGCAGGGGTGGCCCGGCCAAATTGTCCTCAGTTGAGGCAACATAATAGTGCCCCAGAAAAAAAAAAAAAAAAAAAATAGTGCCCCAGGGGAGGGGCATAACCTTGGGCCAAGGGCTCCCTTTGGCTGAGGGCAATTCCTGAATGGGGGCTAGTATGGACTAAACGTTTGTATCCTGCTCCAAAATTCATACATTGAAGCTTAATCCCCCCTGTGACTATATTTGGAGGTGTGGCCCCTAAGGAAGTAATTAAGGGTGGACCCCTGATCTCATAGGATTAATGTCCTTATAAAAAGAGACACCAGAGAGCTTGCTCTCTCCCTGCACCCCGCCCCCCAACCCCAACTGCACACACCCAGGAAAGGCCATGTGAGGACATATCGAGAAGGCAGCCATCTGCAAGCCAGGAAGAGAGCCCTCACCAAAAAGCAAATCAGCAGAAACCTTGATCTTAGATTTCCAGCCTCCAGAACTGAGAAAATAAATGTCTGTTGTTTAAGCCCCCTAGTCTATGGTGTTTTACTATGGCAGCCCAAGCTGACCAGGACAAGGGCACAGCTGTGAGTCCTCAGCAGGCTGCCCTCCAGGCAGCAGGGAAAAGAGTTCTGTTAAAAAACAAAATTCAGCTGAGTAAATTTTTAAGATCTTATTGGCTCTACTCAACAATTCATGGGGGCTTCGCTGGCGGTCAGGTGGTTAAGACTCTGTGCTTCCAATGCTTTGAGCGCGGTTCGATCCCTGATTGGGGAACTAGGATTCCACATGCCACGCGGCCAAAAACAAACAATTCATGAATCAGGCAGCATCCAATCTGGCAGATAGAACAGAGCTCTGAGGAGCTGTACAAAATGAAACACTTTTATGGACAGAAGGGAGAAGGAACAAAAAAACTAGGCCAAGACATGCAGCTTGGTAATGGCAAGGTCACTTTCCTTTAAGGGATGTCATGGGTCAGACAGATGTCAGATGTCAGCCAGAGGACCTAACTAATGCTGATTGCTGACTAGGTAATTCTTTTTTTTTTTTTAATTAATTTATTTTTTTATTTGGCGTTGGGTCTTCATTGCTGCATGCAAGCTTTCTCTAGTTGCAGTGAGCGGGGACTATTCTTCATTGCGGTATGCAGGCTTCTCATTGCGGTGGCTTCCCTTGTTGTGAAGCACGGGCTCTAGGCACGCGGGCTTCAGTAGTTGTGGCACGTGGGCTCAGTAGTTGTGGCACACGGGCTTAGTTGCTCCGCGCCACATGGGATCTTCCCAGACCGGGGCTCGAACCTGTGTCCCCTGCATTGACAGGCAGATTCTTAACCACTGAGCCAACAGGGAAGTCCTGACTAGGTAATTCCTGAATGACTGGTTTAAGAATCCATTTCTGGGAGAGCCAACACTATAATTCTCAGTCTGGGGCCATGGGACTTAACATAGGTGACTCCATTTGGGACCTACTGTCCAGTGTTTAACAGTTCCTTGGTCTTGACAGGGAGATCTGGGGGTGCACAGCACCACTCTAACACCTCTGCTCTGAGTTGTCCTCCTTCTTCTCTGACATTTCTGCTCAGAACACAAGGCCTTGGCCCTAACCCAACACTGCAATCTGTTCCCTTGAACTCCCAGCCTTACCCCTCCATCTCATGGTCCCAGCCACTCTGCCCCACACCCTCTATGGTTGTCTGAATAACCTGTGTGTTTTCACATCTGTGTGCCCTGTAAATACCCACTTCCCCACCTCAAATTCCCTTTTCTACCTCTTTCCCTGGTGAGCTTTTGTTCAACCTTCAAAACCCAGTTAAAATGATACTCCCAGAGGGAAGCCTTTTCAATGTTTTAGGAGATGGTCAAGGCTCCCTCTTGTCCCTACTGTACTTTACTCACTGCTCAAGTAGCTGTCTGGTTATTTTCAGCAATACTTTTATTGAGCACCTAGTATTATATATGCCAAATCCTGTACCAAAGACTGTGGACACTGAATTGAAAGACACAGGCTAATAGAAAAGCCACACATGAGGCCTGATGTTATCTCACCCCCTCCAGGGAAGCCAGAGCGCCCCACCAGGTCCACGGCTCCCTTGGGGCTCCTGGTGCACAGGTCCCAGTTGGTACCTTGGGCCCGGCCACCTTCTGGGCTGGGGACGAGCACAGTGTCAGGCAGCCTGTCTGTTCTGGAAGCTGGCCACCCGCACGATGTGGCCTGGCCCCAGAGCTCTGCTCCCAGGTGTAGTCACAGTGGACTGTGCCTGGCTGAGCCAATCAGGTGCTCTGTGGGGAGCTGGCCCCGGGGGCTGCTAAGAGCTCGTGTTGGTGAGTCAGCTGTGGGCAGCGGAGCCCATGGGAAGCAGCTGAGTCACAGCGAGGAAGTCTGCCAGTCTGTGAGGTCAAAGCCCTTTTGAGAATCTGCTGAAAGCTGGGGACACTCTGCCAAAATGTGCTCAGACACAACATTCTGCACTGGTTTCAGGAGATTCTCAGACCTCCGCTGTCCATCTGTGAATGTCAGAATGAGAACTGCAGTAAACCCAAAGAGGGGAAGGGACAGAACACATCACAAGGCCAGTAGAGAACAGAACTGGGACCAGTCCTCCTGGTTTAGCAGTTTAATCTCTGTCCCAAGCACCTGCCCTTTCCCTCCTGGGAAGCCTCCCTGATCCCTCCCTCCAGCCTCAGGCAAGTTTCTCTTCCTCTGACTTCTAGAGCACCCTTGCTCTGGGCCAAGCTTGGAGGGTGAACAATAATTAAGATGAGATTAGACTGAATAGTTAGTTCCTGAGCCTGAAAGGAAAGCAAGAACTGGGCTCTAACCAAACTGACTACATTAGCATATCTTTAACAAATGAAGCTTCCTAATGAACTTGAAATTTAGAGGTGGAAGAGAAGAATCAAAAAGGCAAACTGGCATTATCCAACAGCAACAACAACCACAACCACAACTGGCATTAACTGATTGCCTGTTGTATGCCAGGCTCTCTCCTGATCACTTTATATACATGGACTCAAATCTTTAAATCAAGGATTATGCCCATTTTACAGATAGAGAAACTGAGTCTCGGGAGGCTGACTTACCTAGGATATCCCTGATCCTGGCAAAACAGGATTCAAGCCCAAGACAGTTTGGGGCCGAGGCCTATGCCACACAGCCTTCATTGAGAATGCCCAGAATTGCCCAGGGGTGACACGGCTGGGACACTTACCTTAGTGCCCGAGGCATGGGGGCCATCAGGGCCTGATGCCATCATACAACCACCTTTCCATGTTCAGGTTCCGCATGCCCAGAACAGGCTCTGTAACTCGCCTGACGGGCCTGATCGCGGTGGGAGAATGCTGCTTGTCTGGGCAGATAATTCTGTTCAGGTGACAGGGCTATTCCTTGCAGTAAAGACTGTTGGTCTAGCTTTCGTACTGAACTTGTGAGTTTGTGAGCCTCATTAACTGTGGGCCCTGAAAACATTAAACTTCTCACTGGGTGGGGTGGACTAAGACCCTTGGACCGCAGTAATTTCATCAAAATTGTCACACCCTATAAAACCAACTGAAAAAAGCTGAGCCCACAGAAGGGATCGTTGTGACCCTGGGAAGCAGAAGCCTGTTTCAAGGTCAGACTTGCCCATTCAGCCCCAAATTCAACTAACACGTATTCCTGGCCAGCCCTGGGCCAGACACCCGGTATACAAGGGCAGAGATGTCTTCCTGTCCTCAGGAGGTGGCAGTCTGGGTGGGGATGCAGATGGGTGAACACCCCCTTTTCTGAGAGGAGACTATGGCTGCCGATTTCTGAGGGATCTCTTCTCCCCTCCTCTCCATGGGGGATTAGGAAGGTATGCCCCTCATGGCCCAAATCCTTTGCCCAGGAGACCCATGCAGCACCTGACTCCTTTGTAGGTTCTCCTAGGGCACAACAGGGTCAATTCTGGTGAAGTTCACGTGTATATCGAGACACGCAAAATGGAGACTGCCCCGGCCACTTCACAAACCTACACGGAAGTCAGCTTTACTTACTTACTTACAGGAAACACCTGTCAAGGAAACTTACCACACACCAATCACAATCCTCCAATTCAGCTTAGCTAGCTCACCTGACCCTAGAAAATAGGACCCACCAGCCTTATTATAAGGAAATCCCTGACCTCCTAGCCAATCTTGTCCTGTTCCCAAATCGTCTCTTCTAATGCTCTATAAAACTCCCTCTTGTCTCAGATCCCTCAGGAAGAGTGCTCCCCTGCTTGTGAGGTATTGTATCTCCCTAATCCATGGATCGTTTTTCCCTTGAATAAAGGACATCAAACATGACTAAATTGTTTTAGTTTTGTCATTTGACAGTTCTCAACAGACCCCTGTCCCTAGCCTTCGAGTGGCCTCCAGCCCCTCCCTGGAGCTGGCAGCACCACCCGCAAAGAGGGCAGGCCTGCCCTTCCAAACCCTGTCACACAAAACTAGAGAAACAGTAAAAAGATAAGTTGTGGCCTGGGGTGGGGAAGGGGTGAGGGGATGAATAGATGGAACACAGGGGATTTGAAACTATTCTGTGTGATACTGAAATGGTGGATACATGACATTATGCATTTGTCAAAACTGTAACACCAGGAGTGGACCCTGATGTAAACTATGGACTTTAGTTAATAATAGCACATCAATATTGGTTCATTAATTGTAACAAATGTACAACAATGCAAGATGGTTGTAATAGGGGAAACTGGGGAGGGGAAAGAAGGAGCATTTGAGAACTCTGTTAGTTGTTCAATTTTCTGTAAATCTACAACTGCCCTAAAAAATAAAGTCTATTAATTTAAAACAAAACACAACAGACAAACAAAAACACCCTGCCACAGAGACCAGACCTTAAAAGCCCTCCCAGATTCTGCCTGATTTGCTCCAGAGGTAAATTAAAGGGTCGTGACCCTGCAGACACACTGGGACCTCCGGTGGCTCTTATAGAGCAACGCTGAAATATGTAATGATATAAAGTAGAAAGTCAAAGCACAGAAAAGTTGTTTAATATGCTCCATTTGTGTTTAAAAGAAGAACATTGGTACATATTTTATCATATTTCCATAGAATATCTCTGGAAGAATTTAGGGCAGGTGGAAGGGAAACTTCTTACCAAACGACCTTTAGAATTCATTTAGAAACCATGTAAAGGCATAACCCATTTAAAAAAAAAAAAGATGATTAAAACTATTTTAAAAAGAAATGGCCAATATCATTAATTATTAGAAAAGAGGCTCAACATCATTAGTCATGAAGGAAGTGGAAATCAAAACGACAATGAGATACCCCTTCATACACACTAGGATGGCTATTATCAAAAAGACAGATAATAACAAGTGTTGATGAGGATGTTGAGAAATTGGAACCCTCTTACAACGCTGGTGGAAATGTAAAATGGTGCAGCCATTGTGGAAAATAGTCTGGCAGTCTCTCAAAAGGTTAAAAATACAGTTATCGTATGATCCTAGGTATATACAAAATGTCCACGCAAAAACACAAAAACTTGTACGTGAATATTCAGAGCAGGATTATTCATAATGGCCCCAAAATGAAACAACCCAAATGTCCATTACCTGATGAATGGATAAACAAAATGTGGCATCTCCATAAAATGCAATATTATTCAGTGATAAAAAGGAATGAAATACAGACACATGCTACAGCATGGGTCAACTCTGAAAACATTATGCTAAGTGAAAGAAGCCAGTCACAAAAGGCCACATACTGCATGGTTTCATTTATATGGAATGTCCAAAATAGGCAAACCCATAGAGATGAGCGGTTGCCAGAGGCTAAAGGGGATGGGAAAATTGGGGGTGACAGCTAAGGAGTACAGGGTTTCTTTTGGGGGTTAATGATGTTCTAAAATTGTTTTAAAGTTGATTGTGGTGATGGTTGCACAACTCTGTGATTGAACTAAAAGCCAGGGTATTATACACTGTAAATATGTAAATCATATGATATGTGAATTATATCTTAATAAAGCTGTTTTTTAAAAAATATTTTCAG
The DNA here is from genome assembly GCF_028023285.1 of Balaenoptera ricei. Taxonomy (NCBI): domain Eukaryota; kingdom Metazoa; phylum Chordata; class Mammalia; order Artiodactyla; family Balaenopteridae; genus Balaenoptera; species Balaenoptera ricei. The sequence continues at coordinate 62,703,954 of NC_082654.1, read as the reverse complement.
AAAATACTTTTGGAAGGAAGGGAGGGAGTGGGAGGGAGGGAGGAATGTCCAGAGAAGAGACGCCAGGGTCCACATCTCAGCTCTGTCACCTGCTGTACCAACTGTGAAATCCTGGGCAAGTTACCAAGCCTCCGTGTCCTCATCCAGAAAATGGGGAGAACGCCGCACCTACCTATCATAGGACTGCTGTGAGAATTGGATGAGATCAAGGTATTCAAAGAGCCCAACACAGGCCCGGCATGTGCTAGTCGGCACTGCATAAACGGGAACCCTGAGCAAGAGGGTGTTATAGGTGAGGGGTGGTGGGAGGGTTTTGCTTCCTTCTCACTTATTAAGAGCAGAAGGAGAAGTTTTCCTCAAGTGGACAAAGAAAGTAGGGAAACTGCCCCAGAGGCTGCATGTCCCAGGGGACAGTTGTTCTCCAATCCGCCCCACACCTACCCCCTCTGTGGGCCTATATCTGCTCCACAATTTTGGATTCTCCCAGGACCTAAAGCCACAGTCCCCCCAAGCATAACCCCCCTACAGCCGCATCACCATGGGCACCTCACCCTGGGGGCCTGCGATGGCTGGAGTGGCAGTGATGATCCCCGGCCCACTGCCCCCAACCCTCCCCGCCCAGCGGCCTGCGAGCCTGCTCTGCTGGCTGTGGGCTGGAGCTCTTGCTTCCTCTGGTCTGCCCTCAACCCTCAGGGGCTCCCACAGCCGCCCACACCCTCGAGCACAGCCTGGCCGGCAGGTGCTAAGAGAATGTCTGACGACCTTCCGACTCAAGATGGTGAGAGCCTGCCTTCTACTTCCCCAAAGAGCTTTCCCTGGTCCAGGAGGTTGTGCCCCACAGAGAGGGCCCTGATAAGAGTCAGGAGACCTGGTTCCTGTTGCCCACTCATCGCAACAGCTGCAGAACCTTGGGCAAGGCGCCATGCCTCTCCAGCTGTGTTGTCCCCATCACCGATGGGACGGTGAGAGGCTGGGGCACAGGCTATCAGGCCCCATCCAGCTCTCGTCCCCATGGTGACACAGTGGCTCAGAAGCCCCGTGCTCCCGGGGTGTGTGTGTTTCTGATGGCTCTCTCTGACCCTGCGAGGAGTGAGGGGAAGGGCTGCTGATAGCTTTAGGAATGGCATTTAAAAATAGTAACAGGCTTGTAAAGCAACTGTACTCCAATAAAGATTAATTTTAAAAAATAATTTTAAAAATTAAAAAAATAATAACAGGCTTTTTTTTCCTGATTACCAAAGCACATACGTTCACTGCTTACAATTAAGAAAATTCAGAAAAGCACAAAGAAGGAGGGAAAAGTTGTTTCCCCTCTAGGGCTTTCTGAAAACCTTATCACCTGAGGACAGTAAAAAAGGGAGAGGACCTTCCTTCATTCACCTTAAGCAAGGCCTTACTTAGCGGGACCCAGAAGGAGCTGTGACCAGCACTTACCCTCATGGGCCCTCTTCCACCCCAACCTGGAGTCACAGCCTTGAGGAAGTTCACTGCCAGCCAGAGCCCTCAGCTGCCTGGTCACATGCTCCGGTGGGAAGCCCAGCCACAGGCTCAGCCCTCCACAGAACCACCTGGCTGGCTGAGAAGGCCTGGGGTCATATGCTGAGCCACAGATATGGGACCAAAGTCTCCAAACCAAATGTCATCACTTTCAGAAAATGAGTGACAATCAAAACTCCCTTCCTCCTTGGTTCCTGGCCTCAGGCCAAGAGCAAAGGCCACAGTGGGCCCCTGCAGTATAGGGCTGAGACCCTGACCCTGAGGTACCAACACCAGTTAAGATAGAATTTTCAGTCCCTCAAAGAGCTCCCTAGGCCAAAATTTTCCTTTTGCAGAAAGAGAAACTGAGACCCAGAAACAAGAAATTCCTCCAAGGTCACCCAGAGAAAAGCAAGAGCTGGGGCTAATCCCAAGTTTCCAGACTCCCTGGACAATGCTTTTTCTACAGCTTTGGCCTCTTTGCCCTAGAAATAATCTGCTAAATACATCAATTTGGAAGTTCACTTAATCTGTAAGGCATAAGGAACCCTGCCCAAGGAAAGAGGAGGACTGGTTATCAAACTTGATTCTGGAAGTGACAGGGACTAGGCCTCTACAGGGCTGAGAAAGACATGAGCCGCCCTCGTCCTTGGCCAGGAGCAGCTGGTAAGAAAAGGCTTAATTTGCAGGAGGTCAGAGCCCACAGGCGTGTTGGGGGCTGGGTGCCCCATGAGTCAGTGGATCTGGCACTCCTCCCTCAATTGCCCTTCCCCATTTGGGACGGCGCTGGATTCTGGCCTTCTGGGAGCCTTCAAAGGTGAGGTGTGGGTGGGTCCCACAGCCTACAGTGGAAGCACCGTCTAATCTATCATCCTGACTAGAATACTTTTCAGAGTCATCTGGTCACACCACCCACCTAGCATCCTGAGCTTCACGGTGGGTTAGAGGGTCAATCAACACAGGTGTTAAGGACCCACTGAGCATGGGGTTCCACACCTGATGGGACATAAGAAGCTGAAGTTCCTGTCCTGCCAAACCTCAGTCCCCAGAGATAGTAGCACACAGCCTGGGAAAGTAGAACTGAAATCATCAAGGCTGAAAGGGGCCTTTGAGAGCTCTAGACCGGTCTAGTTTATTGCCCTTATTGTAGGACTGGGAAACCAGCAGCTTGGTGAGGCCAAGGGCCTGGCTCAAGGTCACTCCCCAGGAGATCAGGAGACCCTTTACCGGCAGGCAGGCTCTGCACATAGTAGGGCTTTAGGTACCTAGTAGGTCTAAACTCTCCCCATTAGAACCTCCAAGCTGCACTTTCAGAGGTCAGCCTGGCACGCAGCGGAGTCTCAAGAGGGGAAACTCAGGCCAGAGGCGTTAACTGTGAGGGGGAAACAGGTTGTGCAGGGCTGGGCCAGGGCTCCTGGTGCCTATTGGAAAATCTTTCCTTTCTGCCTCTCCTCTGATCTATGAATTGGGCCATTCAGATCGTAATAAATAATGTTACGAATTAAGGAAATGCCCCTGAGGGGTGAGCTTGGGCTGAGAAAGCTCAGACAGTGCCAAGACAAGAGCCCAGCTAGGTTCCTAAGTCACTGACCCTCAAAGCCGTGAGTCTCGGAGGACTTCCCTGGTGGCGCAGTGGTTAAGAATCCGCCTGCCAATGCAGGGGACACGGGTTCGAGCCCTGGTCCAGGAAGATCCCACATGCCACGGAGCAACTAAGCCCGTGCGCCACAACTACTGAGCCCGCGTGCCACAACTACTGAAGTTCGTGCACCTAGAGCCGGTGCTCCGCAACAAGAGAAGCTACCACAATGAGAAGCCCGTGCACCGCAATGAAGAGTAGCCGCCGCTCGCCACAACTAGAGAAAGCCTGCACGCAGCAACGAAGACCCAACGCAGCCAAAAATAAAATAAATTTTAAAAATCTTAAAAAAAAAAAAAGGTTAAAAAAAAAACCCTTGAATCTCTGGGACCCTAATCCCCAGAGGCACAAAGCAAGGTGAGCCTGAGGCTGAGTCTGGAGTCTCCCAGGAGCCTGGCACACTGGACTTCCCAAAGCCCGCCCCCTCACCAGCTCACCTTTACACTCCCTGAGAGTCAGGCAAGGCCCGGCTAACTTTTCCTATGTGACAAATAAGCCCTAGAGAAATTAAGTGACTTGTCAAGGTCACACAGCTGCATAGTGGAGGGATTAGGTTTTAAGTTCCTTTGCTTTTAATACTAGGCCCAGGATCAGTCACCTTTCCAAAGAAGTGTGGCAGGCTCCAGAACACGGAGGCAGCCAAATATTTCCTGAACAAAACCACCTCTCACCACCTTCACTGCTACCAACCTAGGCCAGACCACTTCCCACCTCACAGGGTGGCCTCTGGGGGTCTCCTGTTTCCCTCCTTTGTCCCCCTGTTCTCCATCCTCCATGCCAGGACTGTGGGTGTGGGGAATCAGTGCAGATTTGACAAAACTCTCCCTTAAAGCCATCCGTGCCCACGGATGTCCCTGGGATACACAAGATGTCAGCACGGCTGAGGTCCACCCGTCTAGCTTTCCCATGTCCCTGTTCCTGGGTGTCATTCTCCCACTCCACACAGGAGAGGCACACCTCCAACCCCAGTCCTCTGTGGGACACCCCCATGACAACCTCCTGGAACCCAGTGAAGGGGCAGTTTGAGAGGGAACCGTGGCAGGTCCAGGCCCCAGAGGGAGCACACCAGTGAGGGCAGGTCCCAACACGGCTCCACTTCCTGCCATCTCCCAGCAGTTAGAGCTTGGAAACAAAAAGGTTGTCATGGGGACGCATGCTTATTTGAATTTAAAAAGTGAGGTCAGATGTGTTCTGACAAAAAGCAGGTCTGCTCCGCTGACTGTGGTGACAGAGCTTGATGTGACAGACATTCCTCTTAAATCAAAGGAACTAAAGCTGTAGCCCCAAGTTTGGGTGAAAAAAATATTTTTAAAACATTGACAACACACAGCAAGCCACAAAATGCATCATTGGCAAGTCTAAATTTATGATTAAAGACTTCAAATGTATTTTAAAGGGTGCTTCTGGAGAAGATGTGTGAAGATCATTGTCTTTTTAAAGCTAGCTTTTCAAATGTCATTTTTACCTTCTCAGAAATGTCCCCTGTGGCCTTTTGTGGCTGTTCCTCCTCAAATGCACCCAGCTCCTTCCCACCTGGGGGCTGTGGCCCTTTGTTCTTCCCTCTCCTAGAACATTCCTCCCCCAGATATTCATTCTCGTGGCTGCTCCCTGACCACCTGCAACCAAAGTAGTCTCCACCCTCACCCTACCTGTCACCCTGTTGTTGTTTTCCTCTTGGAATCATCCTTTCCAGCAGTATGTTTACTTACTGTCCAAGGTACTTGAATGTAAGTGTGAGGAAGGAGAGTTAACCTTGCTGTATCTCCAGCCACTAGGTCAGGGCCTGGCACATAGTAAGCGCTCTGGAAACATGTTCCAGAGCATTCTCTAGATGAAGTGGGGACAGTTTGGTTCCAGTTTGGGCCACAGATAATCATTGCAGTTGGCCCTCCCTATCTGTAGTTTTCAAATCCACAGATTCAACAAACTGAGGATCAAATGTTAAAAAAAAAAAATTCTAGAAAGTTCCAAAAAGCAAAACTTGAATTTGCTGCACACCAGCAACTATATACAGAGCATTTATATTGTATTAGGTATTATAAGTAGAGATGATTTAGAGTATACGGGAGGACGCGCATAGGTTATCTGCAAACACAGTTGACCCTCGAACAAGGAGGGGGTTAGGGGCACCAACCCTTTGCACAGTTGAAAATCTGCATATAACTTTTAGTCGGCCCTCCGGGTATGCGGTTCCTCCATATCTGTGTTTCCACTTCCGAGGATTCAACCAACCCTGGATTATGTAGTCCTGCAGTATTTATTATTGAAAAAATCCGCGTATAAGTGGACTCATGCAGTTCAAACCCGTGTTGCTCAAGGGTCAACCGTCCTACACCACCTAATGTAAGGGAGGTGAGCCTCCTCACGTCCTGGTATCCATGTGGGTCCTGGAACCAATCCCCTGTGGCTACCAAGGGATGACTGTATTTGAGGAATGACTGAGTGAATAAATGAAGAAGCAGAGGAATGTGGATGTGAGTGCCTGCACTGCTCCCAGGCTGACAAACTCCTCACCCTCACCGTCCTTCCCGATCCAGCTCCAGCATTATCCAATTTGCTGCAATCTTCCTCAGTTCCTTAGGGGAGCGCGTCCCCCACATGCATGGAATGACCTCCACGGGTCCGCTGATAACACAGTATTGCCAGCTTAGGCAACAGATAAGTGTTATCAGGTCCTGAGAGGCCTTGGGGTGGTTGACTCCCTGAGAAGCCCGATGGCCTCAGCCCAGTGAAGTTCTGGAAGGGGACATGGGACCTGAGGCCAGAAGGAGGCCAATCCCTGCTCGGGGCTGTGCTTCAGTCTGCAACAGCCCTCATTGTTCTCTCACTATCTCTAGGCCACTTTATCTGGGTTTAGGGACACGGGACTCACTGGGAGACAAGACAGGCCTTCTCCCTGGGCAAGGGATCAGCTGACGGGAATGCAGACAGTCATTTCCTCCACCACCCTGGCTGAGCCCGCCCTGGTGCACAGGGCAGGCCGGGTGCTGGGTACTGACAGGAGGGTACAGCAGAGCCCCGTCCTCAAGAGATTCTGAAGGGGGCCATCAAGGCCCCATGCAGATGAGAAATGGAATATTTCCTGCCATGTCAGTAAACAAAGGATGTCAGTCATCAGCAGTTGCAGCCCTCCAACGTGAGCCAGTGAGCCCTGAGGAAACTCAGGATGTGAAAATACAGGACACCGGCCCCAGAGAGCTGAGGTGCATATCGAAGGAATGATTTCAGTGAGCCCAGACCCTTGCATCTTCCCATACATAGAAAAGCGCTATATTCCTTAACTTGAGGTATTTGGTTTTCTTTAATTAACAATAATCCTTTGATGTTCCCAAGTACCTGCCCTTGCGAAACGTCTATATGACCTGGCTCCCCCCCTCCTCTCCTCAGAGCAGTTCTCTCAGGGTTACTTGCGATGCTGCCTCCCGGGCTTGAAATCCTAAAAATTCCCACCGAATAAAACATAACTCTCAACTTTCAGGTTGTGAATAATATTTCCAGTCCACACAGATCAAGAGATGACCTTCCTCCACATTCTCCCATCTCCAGGGACCTCCTAAATCTCAGATATCACTGTCATCTTCATTGTCACCTCCACTGCCACCACAGATGGCTTTATATAGGCCATCCCTTCTGACGGTCTTCACAAAGGCCATACAGCCTAAATGTGTCATCTTTTTTTTTAAACAAACATTAGGTAACAGAATTTTATGAGTCCTAATCCACATTCACAGCATAGTCTTCCCTGCAGATTATACGCTTATTAAAAACAGGAAGAGTCTATGAGAGCAGGGCCTGGGTCCACCGTGATGGTCACTGAATGCCCAGGGTCCAGAAGTGTCTGGTACGAGGTGCTCAACACCTTTTGTTGAATAAATGAGTCTTGGAGAAGTTAAAATGATTTGCCTGGCCAGAAAGTAGCAGAGACGGGATTTGAACCCAGGTCTCCAGGCTGATTTGGTCCCTAGTCTCCAGCTGGGCCCACCATATTTCACACCACTTGCAGTGTCTCTATACTGGTTTGCAAGAAAGGGGAAAACAGAACTGTCAGTGAGCCAACAAGCCCCTGCTCTCTCGCCTGGGAGAGGATGACCTTGGGCAGAAGCACTAAGGAAAGGAAGATAGGGCACCTTCCTCTCAGTATGAGGTAATTGCTGTGGTGCTGGGAAGATACCAGGACACGCCCCTTACAAAGTAAGAGAGAATTCCCAGCCAGATCCCTGGAGGACACTTGAGGAGGTTTGATCCTGTCCCAGAGAAGAAAGAGAAGAATACTCTCCAACCCCGCCTGACCTCTGGAAAGCAAGGACAGGTACTTTAGCTTTCAAGCCAGGCGGGAAGGAAGGGAGGAAATAAAGAGGAAAACGGAGGCCCAGGGAGGTCAAGTGATTTTCCTCAAGTCACACAGTTGGTCATAGGGCCAGCCATGATTTCAAAACCCACAGTCCCCTGCTATGTCCACTAAACCACAGGGAGGGAGGACAGGAGTGGGGAAAACTGAGTCCCTTTGCAAGGAGAAGATTCAGAAAAGGAACTGGGCTTCTTAGAAAATGAAATGGAAAATTACCTCCTTAGGGTGGGCTGCTACAGGGCTGGGGTAGTGGAGACAGTTTCCTCCCCTTCATAGACAATTTGGCAAGAAGTGCCAGGGACTTAAAAGTGTTCTTTCCATTTAGCCCAGGAATGCAACTACTGGAAATGGATCCTAAAGCCCAAGTGCAAGAAAGCATTACGTACAAAGATGCTTACACAGCATTAGTCATAACAGTAGCAGGTTGGAGATGATCCAAATATCTGACAATAAGAAAATTATTAAGGAAATTGAGACAGTCACAGAATATCACACAGCCAATTACAGTGTTGTTTGAGAGGGCTTTTTCATGGTGGGGGGAAATGCTTACATTAACATGTAGGTGGGACTTCCCTGGTGGCGGAGTGGTTAAGAATCCAAGGGGCAGGTGGGATCTAGTTCCCCGACCAGGGATTGAACCCGCGCCCCCTGCAGTGGAAGCACGGAGTCTTAACTACTGGAGCACTGGGGAAGTCCTGGAACTTGCTTTTTTCCATGTAATATAATGTATTCATTTCTCCATGTGAATGTAGATTGGTCTCATTTTTTTTTTGATGGCTGCTTAATGCTCCACTGTGGGATGTAGCAAAAGTTCCAGTACCGCACTATGGAAAACAGTATGACGGTTCCTCAGAAAACTAAAAATAGAATTACCATATGATCCAGCAATCCCACTGCTGGGCATATATCCAGACAAAACTGTAATTCAAAAAGATACATGCAGGGACTTCCCTGGTGGCGCAGTGGTTAATAATCTGCCTGCCAATGCAGGGGACATGGGTTCAAGCCCTGGTCCGGGAAGATCCCACATGCCACAGAGCAACGAAGCCCGTGCGCCACAACTACTGAGCCTGTGCTCTAGATCCCATGAGCCACAACTACTGAAGCCCGTGCACCTAGAGCCTATGCTCCACAACAGGAGAAGCCACCACAATGAGAAGCCCAGGCACCACAACGAGGAGTAGCCCCCACTCGCCGCAACTAGAGAAAGCCCACGTGCAGCAACGAAGACCCAACACAGCCAAAAATAAATAAATAAATTAATTTTTTTTAAAAAAGATACATGCAACCCTATGTTCATAGCAGCACTATTCACAATAGCCAAGACATGGAAACAACCTAAATCTCCCTCGACAGAGGAATGGATAAAGATGATGTGGTACATATATACAATGGAATACTACTCAGCCATAAAAAAGAATGAAATAATGCCATTTGCAGCAACATGGATGCAACTAGAGATTATCATACCGAGTGAAGTAAGTCAGAAAGAGAAAGACAAACACCATATGATATCACTTATATGTGGAATCTAATATATGACACAAATGAGCCTATCTGTGAAACAGAAACAGACTCACAGACTATTACATATAGAATGGATGAACAACAAGGATCTACTGTATAGCACAGGGAACCATATTCAATATCCTGAGATAAACCATAATGGAAAAGAATATAAAAAAGAATGTATAGGGGTTTCCCTGGTGGTCCAGTGGGTAGGACTCCACGCTCCCAATACAGGAGGCCCAGGTTTGATCCCTGGTTGGGGGACTGGATCCCACATGCATGTGGCAACTAAGAGTTTGCATGTGGCAACTAAGAGTTCGCATGCAGCAACTAAAAGTTCACATGCCGCAACGAAGATCCCCTGTGCCGCAACTAAGACCCAGCACAGCCAAAATAAATAAATAAATAAATATTTTTAGAAAAAGAATGTACATATGTATAACTGAATCACTTTGCTGTACAGCAGAATTTAACGCAACATTGTAAATCAACTACACTTCAATTAAAAAAAAAGTTCCAGCTCTGGTCCAGTTTTTCTCCTAACCTGCTGTGAGGGTTCTGCATCCTCCTTTGAGGTGAGGTCATCAGCCTTCAAAATCTTAATGCAAACTCCCCATCCCCCCAGCCCATGATAACACAATGCTTCTCAATCCTGACTGTACTCTACAGAAATCTGAGAACTTTTTAAAAATACACACATTCCCAGTGACCGGATTCAACGTTTTAAAAACCTTCCAGGTGGCTCCTGTATGCAGACAGGGTTGAAGACACACATTAAAGCAAGGGCTGCTCTAGCTAAAATGAGGCAGAGCCACAAACCCCACTCAATCCCCTTCTCAGCCATCCTTGAGGCTGCTCCCGGGACCACGCAGACCTCAAGAATCTGTGGAGAGTCACTGATGCAGCAACACCGTAAGTGTAGCATGGAATACTATGCTGCAAAAATAAGGTAGCCTGCACGTACCAATTGGGAAAATTTCCCACAGTGCATTGATGTCGAGTGAAAGAAAAATGCACGACATAAGAGTTGTGGGTTTCAGGGGATTTTTGTTTCTTTGGCCGCGCCGCACAGCACGTGGGATCTCAGTTCCCCAACTGGGGTTCGAAGCTGTGCCCCCTCTATGCATTGGAAGCACAGTCTTAGCCACTGGACCGCCAGGGAAGTCCTTGTGGGTTTCAGTTTTATTCAGGGGACCCTGCTGGAGACTATAGCCCGAGAAACGGCCTCTCAGAATCTCTGAGGGGACTGCTCTGAAGAGGTAGGGGGAGAAGCCAGTATATATATGATTTCAGTGAGAGAATAATAAGTGCAGTCAAGCATAAAGGTTACTCTTCTATGTATGGGAAGATTCAAGAATCTGAAATTTAGTCTGAAAAAATTTAATGAGACTTTTTCCTGAGATATCGCTAACTAAGGGGAGCCTGTTTTTCCAAAGCACAGAGCACCGCATCCTGTTTTTCACCCTGAATTCCTTCCAGGGGTACTGTACCACGGCGACCTCGGTGATTAATGACTTGATCCTTGTAGAACTGGATGGTGGGCAATATTCCTTGTTTTATAGTGAGAAAGACTATTTACTGAACAGCATGTATTATATATGACCTTTATGTTTTAAAAAAGTCTACATATATGTAATATACAAAATTTTCTGTATGTTTGCACATGCATGCAAAAACTTTGATATACACCATACCTGCAGAATCCTTATCCCAATGTGTAGTGATGCAGTATTTGTTCTCCCATTTATTTGTCAACCTCCCTTCCCTAGACAGTAAACTCTTAGGAGGCAGGAACCATGTCTATTCACCAGTGTATCTCTAGAGCCCAGACCATTCCCTGGAACACGGTGGGTCCTCAGAAAAATATTTGTTAAAGGCCGATAGAGAAAGAGAGAGAAAAAGAAAGAAAAAGGGAGAGAGAAAGAAAAAAGAAAAACTTGTTGAAAGACAGGAAGAAGGAAAGAAAAAGAAAAGGAAGGAAGGAAGGGAGGGAGGGAGGGAGGAAGGAAAGAAAGAGAGAGAAAGAAAGAAAGAAAGAAGAAAGAAAAGGAAGGGAGGGAGAGAGGGAGGGGGAGAAAGAGATGGAGAGAGGGAGGGAGGGAGGGAGCAAATTAGAACTGGAATTTTACTTCTACCACTTTAATTGGTTGAATATCTTTTAAATGTTTTCATTGTAAAATAAAACACAGATACAGAAAATCCTATGGTTCCAATATATGGCTTAACCAATTGCTACAAGGTTAATGCCACCGAGATTAAGAAAAAGAAGTTGGCCAGCCAGCCCGCAAACCGCTCCACGCGCCCATCCCCAAGCACCACCCCTCCCTCCTCCAGAAGCAGTAACCGCTATCCTGAGTTTTTATAGGGCACAGTGATTGCACTTTAACCTCAAGTCGGCCGTCGGGGTGGGGGTGGGGTGGGGGTTTAGAGGCTCCTCCGGCGTCAGGGCTCAGTTCCCTCTGCAGAAACCCCTCTCCCCCAGCAGCTTGTGCAAGACCCTCCTGACCCCACGGATCCATGTGGCGGGCTCCGCAACGCTCATCCGCTTTCGAAATACAATTTTATGCAACCCTAGCGGACAGAGCTTCAGGTCGACGGAGAAAGAGAAGCGAAAGAGGATCAGAAACCGCGCGCTGAGTGATTTCAGGTTCAGAGCGGTCCATCAGGAAGGCGGCGGGGTCGCGCACCGCGCGGAGGGGAGGCCCCGGACCAGTGGGGAGGGCGGTGAAGTGGCCGGGCCGCCGCCCCCGCCTGCAGACCTGGCGCGGGGCTGAGCAGGTCCGTGCTTGCCAAGCCGAGAAGCTCGGGCGGCCTTACAGCATCCCTGTACCTACCTGCAGGCATCCATCCATCCACACAGCGGCGCAAACCGGTCCTGAAGGGACGCGCGGAAAGCGCTGCGAGTGGGCCCTTGGAGGTGGGGCTGGGAGTCCAACTAGGAAGGAAGTCAATAGGAGGACTCAGTTTTCCGAATGCTTATTGATTAATTTTAAGAACACACACTCCCCCCTTCCGGTCCGTCCTTTGGGCTCAACCACCTCCTCCAAGAAGCTGCCCTTCTCTCCCAGCTCATCAGGAATTCTCTGTCGTCCGTGCTTCTCCTGCCGGAGCTGGTATGGGCCCTGCTAGGCTTCCGCTGCCCGTGGAATCTTGGGAAAGTGGTCCCTGTCCTCGTGCCGCAGCCTCCTGGTCTGTCAAGTGAGGACGGGGTGGCTGCGAGGGGGGTAGCGCTGAAGTGTGGAGCACGCCGGGCGCACTGGCATCGCCCCGCACCTGAGAGAGGAAGGAGCCTGGACGCCTGAATCCCACCTCCACCCCACTTTCCCTTGGCTCAGGCCCTGCCACCGACCTGCTGGTGTACCCCTTCATAGGCTCTCATTTCCTGAGCTCTAAAATGGAGTTGGAGAAGCTCAGGAATTGAGTATAACCACGTAAACAATAATGATGAGGCCTGTGCAGCAGCTCTGACCACATTTGAAGGAAGCATCTCTGCTTCCCAGCCCCAGCTTCCCCTCTGCTCTGTGGCCCCTCTCCTGCCTCCCTGTCAACCCCCCTCCTCCTCAACCTCTCCTGGCGCCCATCCAGGCCTCCTATTGAAAACATCTCCAAGCACAGTCCCCGTGGTGTGGATGACCAGGGGGGATTTCCACTTCAGGGAGGAAGTCAGTCCCTAAGCAGGAGCTCCAGACAGGTGGCCACTGAGTCTGTCCCCTGAAGGATGTGTTTGACCTGCACAGTCTTTTTTTTTTTTTAATTTTTATTTATTTTATTTATTTATTTTTGGCTGCGTTGTGTCCTCGTTGCTGCGCGTGGCATTTCTCTAGTTGTGGCGAGCGGGGGCTACTCTTCATTGAGGTGTGCGGGCTTCTCTTGTTGCGGAGCACGGGCTCTAGGCGTGTGGGCTTCAGTAGTTGTGACATGCGGGCTTAGTAGTTGTGGCTTGCGGGCTCTAGAGCGCAGGCTCAGTAGTTGTGGTGCATGGGCTTAGTTGCTCCGTGGCATGTGGGATCTTCCGGACCAGGGCTCGAACCCGTGTCCCCTGCATTGGCAGGTGGATTCTTAACCACTGCGCCACCAGGGAAGCCCTGACCTGCACAGTCTTGAAGGAATTATGTTTTGTTTGTAAACATAATTTCATTTAGTTGCCAACAATCAAGATAAAGAGATTACATGTCGAATTTGGGCCAGTTTCCTGTAGGGTCACAGTCACTCAGCTGAGCCCTTTGATGCGTCCACACCTAGCCCCACTGAGCTCCTCTGGGCCTTTGAAACCAAGATTTCTGCTTGAAGCTAAAGAAATGCATAGCAGTGGAGCATTGGTGAGCACAGCAGAGGAAGGATTTTGGAGTCAGGAACTCTCATCTTCTACAGATGAGAAATTCTATGAAGGCAAAGGCTGGCCTTGCCCCAGGAAATGTCACACTGGACTCTAGGCCTCGGTTTTTCCATCTGTACTATGGTCGAGCAGGCTAGATAAAGCGTCCCTGTGGACCCAGCACTTTAGACGTTTTAGGACCTATGCACTTCATGTGTGACAGTTTCTTGTTCTGTCCTCGCTTGGAGGTGGCTGCTCCTCTTTCTTCACGCTGGCCAGGAGCCAAGCGTGGGAACGCTGGGCCTCGTCCCTCCCTGGGAGGGGGCCTGTGTTCTGACATCTGTAAAACGAAGAATGTTGCCCGCCATCCAGTCATTACCCACTGCAGCCGCTGACCTACAGTACACCCTGAAAGGCATTCAGGGCAAAGATCAGGAGGAACTTTGTGCTTATCCTGACGGAACTGGCCCTCAGGTAGTTAGATACTTTCAGGAGAAAATTGTGAACCCAGTTAATTGCACCGTCCCATACTTAGAAAAGCACTAAAACCATTAACTAAGACAGCTGTTCCTCACAAATAGCAGTCACCTTCTACGAAGGGGTATGCTTGATTGCACGTGCCCCTTCATCAAAATCACGTGTATACTCGCCTCCCCCCTCACCTGCTCGGAACAGTTCTCAGAGCTCTCTGAGAGACTGTCTCCCGGGTTATAATCCTCAGGTTGACACAAATAAAATTTTCCATTTCTTCCTTAGATGACTATTGGTCACTGTTTGTTGACAGTACCCAAGGAGGCACGTTTGGTTACTGCAGTGATGTGGGAGGGGCGCCGCTGGCATTTGGGGCAGAGGCTGAGGATGCCCGATCCTGCAGTGCTCACGGCTGTCCCTCAGGACAGAAGAACTGTGCGTGTCCTCTCCTGATTCTCATATGTCCCTTCAGATATTCAAGTCAGTGAAAAAACCAGACTCCATTTCACACTTAAACACTAGAGAGTTTGCATATTTTAAAACACACGCTGAGAATGCAAATTAATGGAAAACTACAGTTTGTTTTGTATGAAACTCTACCAAGAGTTTCAGCCGTTTCAGAAAATCACAACTCTGACAGCTGCATCTCTCCCGGGATGCAAGTCCCTAAAACAGTATCCGTAAGGCCCTCTGCATTTGCAGCCAGGCACGTGTGACACTCTAATGTGCTGTGAGCGTCTGGCCACCTTGTGTCACCTTGTGCCTGCTGGTGGAATTGTCAGTGGACGTGTACCTATTGAGATGCACATAAGCTTATTATGACTTTCTTTTTCCTTTAAATATTAGGACGTTATACTGTTTTTTAAAAATTATGTGTATAGGCAAGTTTTATTATCTGTTGATGATTTTACAGTGAGGTCCATGGACCCCCGGAGTTCCTGAGACTCTTTCAGAGCAGTACTAATGTCACCATGATGACATGTGATGATGAAAAGGCCACAGTGGGTGAAACTGCTGGCACCCCAGCAGGAAGCAAGAAAGTGGCCCTAAGCTGGGCTGTGTCCTACACAGACACACACTCACAGTGACAAAATAGGCCAGTGTCACTTAAGAGGACCCTTGATGAAGCAGTAAAAATAATAAATTTCATTGACTCTTAGCCCTTGAGTATATGACCTTTAATATTCTGTGTGATGAGATTGGCAGGTACATGGCTGTGGAGGAAAAGCACTTGTGAGCTTGTTAGAGTTGGAGTTGACTTGCCTCTGTGTCCATGGAACACCATTTTTACTTGAAAGAACAACCAACAGACACGCTGTGGGTATTCAGACTTGGCTATTTGGCAGTTTTTCAAAAATGAGCGAAGTGAGCCTGTCATTTCAAGGAAAAATAGTTGACCACATTTGTCATCAATGATGAAGTGTGAGTTTTCAAGCAGAAATCAGAATTTTGGAAAACCTGTATCCACCACTATGAGCTTGACAGTTTCCCAATATTTAAAAATTTTACTGATGAGATGAGTGGTGACGTTAACAAATGCTATTTTTCACATTGTTTAATGACCTGTGTCATCTTTTGGAAGGTCTGAACTATTCAGTCAACAGAAATTTTCCAAATGACCAATGCAGGGTACACCTGGGTAAAAGATCCACCTAGAGTACAAAATAGACCCAAACATTAAAATAAGAGAGTATGGGGACTTCCCTGGTGGTCCAGTGGGTAAGACTCCGTGCTCCCGATGTAGGGGGCCCAGGTTCGATCCCTGGTCGGGGAACTAGATTCCACATGCATGCCACAACTAAGACCCAGCGCAGCCAAAATAAATAAATAAATAAATATTTTTTAAAAAAATTAATAAAGTAAGAGTGTATGAAATGTTCATTGGTATGGTTTCAGATTCCACATTGTACTAACCTTTAAGAAACTACCACTTGTTGAATTCTGTGTAGCATTAAAGAAGAAAATTCACAATTATCTGCAAAGGCTGTTAAAACCCTCCTGTCTTTTCCAGCTACATACTGTGTGAGGCTAGATTTTCTTCAATCAAAACAACATATCACACCTCACACCTGTCAGAATGGCTATCATCAAAAAGACCACACATAACAAACACTGGCAAAGATACGGAGAAAAGGAATGCTTATACATGGTTGGTGAGAATGTAAATGGGTGCAGCCACTATGGAAAACAGGATGGAGGTTCCTCAAAAAGCTAAAAATAGAACTACCATATGATCCAGCAATTCCATTCCTGGGTTTAGACTCAAAGAAAATGAAAACACTAATTCAAAAAGATACATGCTTCCCATGTTCATAGCAGCACTATTTACAATAGCCAAGACATGGAAGCAAACTAAGTGTCTATTAACAGATAAATGAATGGAGAAGATGTGAGATAGATAGATAGATAGGTAATGGAATATTACTCAGCCATAAAGAAGAATGAAAACTTGCCATTTGCAACAACATGGATGGACCTGGAGAGTATTATGTTAAGTGAAATAAGTCATCATTTATATATGGAATCTAGAAGATAAAACAAACAAATGCATATAACAAGACAGAAATAGATTCACAGATACAGAGAACACTAGTGGTTACCAGTGGGGAGAGAGAGGAAGGGGCAAGATAGGGATAGGGGATTAAGAGATACAGACTACTATGTATAAAATGACTAAGCAACAAGGATATATTGTACAGCACAGGAAATACAGCCAATATTTCTGTAACTTTAAATGGAGTATAATCTATAAAAATTTTGAATCACTGTATTGTATACCAGAAACTAATATAATATTGTAAATCAACTTTACTTCAATAAAAAAAATTTTTTAAACATATCACAACAGACTTAATACCAAGGCAGATATGAGGATCTAACAGTCTATTAAGACAGTCATTAAAGGGACTTCCCTGCTGATCCAGTGGCTAAGACTCCGAGCTACCAATGCAGGGGGCCCAGGTTCGATCCCTGGTCAGGGAACTAGATCCCACAAGCATGCTGCAACTAAAGATCCCGCACGCGGCAACAAAGATCCCGCCTTCTGCAACTAAGACCAGGTGCAGCCAAATTAATTAATTTTTAAAAAGACAATCATTAAAGAGATTTGCAAGAGTGTAGGACAATGCCACTACACTGAGAACTGCTAACTTACGCATCTAATTTGAAAATAGGAGCATTTCAAAAAAAAGTCTTTCTTTGAGAAAGGATGTATTGGGCTACCACTTCACACCCACTAGGATGGCTATAATAAAAATGACAGAAAAAAAGAGAGAAATAAAACAAAGAAAAAAAAAGACAGTAACAAGTGCTGGCAAGGATGTGGAGAAATTGGAACTCTCTTACACTGTGGTTAGGAATGTAAAATGGTGCAGCGGCAATGGAAAAAATGTCTGGCAGTTACTTGAATTGTTAAACATAGAGTTAAGCAATTCTACTCTTAAGTATATATACCCAAGAGAAATAAAGATATACATCCAACATAAAAATATGTACACAAATGTTCATAGCAGCATTATTCACAATAGAGAAAAGTAGAATCTGCCCAAATACCCATCAACTCATGAATGCATAAACAAAATGTGGTAATTCCACACAATGGAATATGATTTTGCAATAAAAAGGAATAAAGTACCAGTTCACACTGTAGCCTGGGTGAACCCTGAAAATACTGTGATAAATAACAGAAGCCAATCACAAAAGACCATATAGTGTATGACTCCATTTATGTAAAATGTCCAGAACAGACAAATCTATAGAGATAGAAAGGAGATTAGTGGTTTCCTAGGGCTGGGGGCTGGGAGTGGGAATTGAGGGGTAACAGCTAATGGAGGCTAATTTCTTTCTGCAGTCATGAAATGTTCTAAAATTAGATTGTGGTGATGGTTGCACAACTCTGTGAATATACTAAAAAATACTGAATCGTACACTTTGAACGGGTGAAGTGTACAATATAAGAATTATAATTCAAGGAATGTCCAAGATGGTGGAGTAGGAAGACCCTGAGCTCACCACCTCCAATGGGTACACTAAAATTACAACTTTTTACCAAGCAACTACCTAAGAAAGAGACTGAAGACTAGCAGAAAAGGTTTTCCACAACTAAAGTATAAACAAAGAACCTCAATGAGATAGGAGGGATAGAGACACAGTACAGGCAAGACCCAAAACCCAGGGTAGGTGATCACAAACAGGAGGATAGTCACAATTGCAGAGGTTCTCCCCAAGGAGCAAGGGGTCTGAGGCCCACATCAGGGTCCTCGGACCTGGGATACTGCACTTGGAAGAGAAGCCCCCAGGATGTGTGGCTTTGAAGGCCAGCAGGGTGTGGGTACTGAAGAGCCAGAGGGCAGTAGGAAACAGAGACTCTGCTCTTTTTTTTTTTTTAATAAATTTATTTATTTTATTTATTTATTTTTGGCTGCATTGGGTCTTCGTTGCTGCGTGCGGGCTTTCTCTAGTTGCGGCGAGCAGGGGCTACTCTTCGTTGCGGTACGCGGGTTTCTCATTGTGGTGGCTTCTCTTGTTGCAGAGCACGGGCTCTAGGAACACGGGCTTCAGAAGTTGTAGCACGTGGGCTCAGTAGTTGTGGCTCGAGGGCTCTAGAACACAGGCTTAGTAGTTGTGGCACACGGGCTTAGCTGCTCTGCGGCATGTGGGATCTTCCCAGACCAGGGCTTGAACCCATGTCCCCTGCACTGGCAGGCGGATTCTTAACCACTGCGCCACCAGGGAAGCCCAGAGACTCTGCTCTTAAAGGCACATGCAAGGGACTTCCCTGGCGGTCCAGTGGTTAAGACTCTGTGCTTCCACTGCAGGGGGCACAGGTTCAATCCTTCGCCCAGGTCTGAAACTAAGATCCCGTATGTGGCACAGTCAAAAAAAAAAAAAAAAAAAGGCACATGCAAAATCTCACATGCTGTGGTTTCAGCCCACAGGCAGTAATTTGAAAGGAGGCTGGATCAGACCAGTTGCTAATCTTGGCAACTAGGGATATAGACACTGGCAAAAGCCATTTTTGAGTGCTCCTTCTATCTCAAGTACACTGTGCTGGCAAGTGCCATTTTGGAATCCTCCCACTAGGCTATTAGTGCCAGGGGCTTACCCGCCCACAAGCAGACCAGCACCAGCCCCTGGAGCCCCAGGCCATACGGCCAGCCACACAGTGACAAATCCCCACCTACAAACAGGGCCTCAATACAAGGGCCTTGCAGCTGCTGGGCTAGGGGACAGCACCACCTACCATATTCACAAAACCACTATTTTAAAAGATAGATGCACCCCTATGTTCATTGCAGCATTATTCCCAATAACACAGATATGGAAGAAACCTGAGTGTCAATCCATACATGTAAGATAAAGAAGATGTGGTACATATACACAATTCAATATGACTCAATTACCAAAAACCAGGGTATCTTGCCATTTGCAACCTCATGGATGGATCTAGAGTGTATAATGCTAAGTAAAATGAGATAGAGAAAGAAACATAACGTCTAATTTCACTCAAATATGGATCTAAAAAGAAAATCACAAATGAACATAAACAACCGAAAGAGAATCATACATACAGAGAAAAAAACTGGTGGTTGCCACGGGGTGGGGGTTGGGGGTGGGGAGTGAGGAGAATACCTGAGGGAGATTAAAAGCTATAAACTGCCAGTTATAAAATAAATAGGTCATGGGATGTAATGTACAGCATAGGGAATAGAGTAAAAATACTGCAATAACTGTGTATGGTGACAGATGGGAACTAGACTACAACTAGTGATCATTTCGTAATGTATAAAATCATTATATTATACATCTGAAACTCAATAATATTGTAAGTCGATTATACTTCAATTAAAACCCAAAAATTCTAGGGGGACTTCCCTGGTGGTCCAGATGTTAAGACTCCATGCTCATATGGCAAAGGGGCACAAGTTCGATCCCTGGTCAGGAACTAAGATGCCACAGGATGTGCGGAACAACGAAATTTTTAAAAAATTAATAAAAAATTATACCTCAATTCTTTTTTTTTTTTTCAGTCAACCTTTATAAGCCTGGGGTTTTACAGGGGAAGCTTATCTGGTGGCCTAGTGTGGAGAACCCTGCCCCCTAGTGGCCAAGGCTAGCATAGCATCAGGGAGGCAAGGAAACCGGCGCTTGCTATCCCGGAAATGACCACAAGATGGCAGAAGAGCGCAACGTTCGCTGCACTAACCCCTGGGAAACTGCTCCCAATCTTCTGAAGCCCCACACCCAGCCAGATGCCCAAGGAACTGGGACAGGGGGCCAGGAAGAGCCAGGCTGGTGCAAAAGTGACCTTATACCGCTGTCCACAGGAATGATGCCCGAAGTGCCCCCATTAGGAGGCTAAGCTATCTTCTCTGGCTGCCACCGCAGCCCTAGGGAGGGGTCCCCCAGACCCAGCAAACTCAGATAAGGCTCAGGAGGATGCAGAATTGGGCAGTAGGGACCCACAAGTTATTGGATGCCAACTCTGACCACCACGGCACCTGACTCGCAGAGAACTTGACGGATATACAACTTTCAGTCCCTAGTCGGGGCTTAATAAAACCATTCACTCAATCATTTAATCCAGAGATGTGATGGAGCACCTACCAAGGGCCAGGGACTGTACTACAGTCACTGAGGACACGGGGATGAACAAGAAGGAATAACCTCCTGCCAACACCAGGCTCCCGATAAAGTGGGAGAGACAGACCTGAACAACAATCTCATGCATGCACAAATGAAAGATCACTTAGGGGCTGTGAAGGGCGCCTGGGGGAGGGGTCTTGTTGACCCCAGGGGGCAAGAAAGAAACCTGGAGAAGGCATAGGAGTTTGTCAGGTGATACTAAGGGAAGAAGACTTTCAGGCAGAGGGAAGAGCCCGGGAGTGTGAAAGCCTGGAGGCAAGAAAAGGCTTGGTGCCCTCCTGGAACAGAAGGAGGCCAGTTAGGATGGAATGTTGCTCAGCCATGGAGCAGAACGAAGCACTCACACGCGCCACTGTGTGCCTGAATCTCCAAAGAAGCCAGGGACCCAAAGTCACACACTGTAGGATTCCGTGTAGATGAACTTTCCAGGACAAGCAAATCCATAGAGACAGAAACCGATTGCCGGTTGCCAGGGGCTGGGGGAGAGGGGATGGAGAGTGACTGCATCATGGGTAGAGGATTTCCTTTTGGGGTGACGACAACGTTCTGCAACTAGATAGAGGTGACAGGTGCACAACATTCTGTACATCCTAAATGCTCTGAACGTGACTGAGCTGATGTCCTGTGAATTGCATGTCCAGAAAAGCCAGAGCACAGTGTGTGGCGTTCAGGGAGGTCAGCCAGGAAGGACAGGCGGGGCACTGGTGGGGATCAGCCTGCCTGGGAAGGCAGGGAGGACTTTGGGGTTTGTGTTAGGGATCAGGAACCAGGGAAGGGTGAATAGGGACAGGCTCGCTGTGACCAAGCTGACCCCTGGTTGAAAGGAGATGAAATAAGAGGCAGACAGTCTAGGTCAGAGCTGATGACCCAGGGTCGAGCCAGGGGAGGGAAGACAAGGCAACACAAGGAGTAACAAGTGTTGGCGAGGATGTGGAGAAAATGGGACCATCGAGGACTACTGGTGGGAATGTCAACTGGTGCAGCCACTGTGGGAAACAATTTACATGTGAGGCCAAAAATTAACAATAGAACTACCATGTGATCCAGCCATTCCATTCCTGTGTATTTATCCAGAGAAAGGAAAACACTAATTTGAAAAGATAGACGCACCCCTATGTTCACTGCAGCATTATTCACAACAGCCAAGATAGGGAAGCCACCTATGTGTCCATCAATAGAGGTATAGATAAAGAAGATATACGTATGAGTGTGTGTGTGTGTGTGTGTGTGTGTGTGTGTGTGTGTAAGTACACATTCGAATATTACTTCAGCTCTAAAAAGCAGGAAATCTTGCTATTTGCAACCACATGGATGGATCGAGAAGGTATCACGCTAAGTGAAGTAAGTCTGACAGAGAAAGACAAATACCTCTGGTTTCACTCATATGTGGAATCTTAAAAAACAAAAACAAATGAACATAACAGAACGGAAACAGACTGAGATACAGAGAAAAAACTGGTAGTCGCCAGAGGGGAGGAGGGTGGGGGGATGAGGGGAATAAGTGAGGGAGATTTAAAAGTATAAGCCTCGGGCTTCCATGGTGGCGCAGTGGTTAAGAACACGCCTGCCAATTCCGGGAACACGGGTTTGGGCCCGGGTCCGGGAAGATCCCACATGCCGCGTAGCAACTAAGCCCGTGTGCCACAACTACTGAGCCTGCACTCTAGAGCCCACGAGCCACAACTACTGAGCCTGCGTGCCACAACTACTGAAGCCCATGTGCCTAGAGCCCGTGCTCCGCAACAAGAGAAGCCACTGCAATGAGAAGCCCGAGCACCACAACGAAGAGTAGCCCCCGCTCACCGCAACTAGAGAAAAGCTCGCGCACAGCAACAAAGACCCAACGCAACCAAAAATAAAATAAATAAATAAAAAATTTTTTTAAAAAATAAATAAAAGTATAAGTCTCAAGTTATAAAATAAATAAATCAAGGGATGTAATGTACGGCATAGGGAATAGAGTCAAAATACTGTTACAACTCTGTACGGTGACAGATGGCATCTAGACTTATCCTGGTGATCATTTTCCAGTGTATCAAATCACTATATTATACACCTGAAACTCATATAACATTGTAAGTCGATTATACTTCAATTAAAAAAAAAAAGAATTACAGTAAGTCCCCCACATACGAACCTTCAAGTTGGGAACATTCAAAGATGCGAATGTGCATTCACATGTCCAGTCACGTAAGTTAGTTCACGTGTCTGGCGTACATTGTCACGTGCTTGCATCCTCTACAAGAGGCTGTGCTCCCGTGTGCTGTGCTGTACAGTACTGTATAGAGTACAGTAGTATAGCATCCTTATTTCAAGCCCTGGATGTCCGGAAGCAAGCGTAAAAGCAGCAGTGATGTAGCTGGTACTGCTAAGACGCACCAAGCGAGAACAATGGAAACAAAAGTGAAAATAATGGAGAGAGTGGAGCGACAACAGGACGAAGAGGTAACTGAAGAACCAAAGAGATTCACGACGGAGGAAACGGCAAGGGGATTTTCTTTATTTTTTAAAAATTTTTATTTAATTTTTTTATACAGCAGGTTCTTATTAGTTATCTATTTTATACATATTAGTGTATATATGTCAATCCCAATTCATCCCACCACCACCCCACCCCCGCCAACAAGGGGATTTTCTTTAGTTGAGGAGGCACTGTTAGTTTTTGAGGCACAGGATCCGAACGAAGAACGGTACGTGAAGCTTGCAGCAGCTGTTCAGAACGCCATCTAGTGTTACCATACCATCGCTGACGAGAAAAAACGAGCTACTACCCAGACATCCCTGGATCGTTTCTTTCAAGAGGGTAGATAGAACTAACTGAATCCAGCAAGGAACCAGAACCTGTGCCATCAACATCCGGCGTGAGTGAAACTGCAGCTTGCCCTCCATCTCCTATTGCTGACCAGCCTTCAGCTCTACCATCTCCCACCTCCTCTCCCTCCTCCAGTCAGTGGCTCTTCTGCCTGTTCACTCGATGCCAGCCCCTGTATGCCAGCTGTAGTACTGTACTACTGTACTCTTCAAGGTACTGTACTGTAAGATTAAAAATGTTTTATTTTTTTGTGTTTGTTTTTAATGTATTATTTGTGTGAAAAATATTATACACCTATTACAGTACAGTACTACATAGCCGATTGTGTTAGCAGAACACCTAGGCGAACTTTGTTGGCGTTACGAAGAAATTGGACTCACGAACGCACTCTCAGAATGGAACTCGTTCATATGTAGGAGACTTACTGTATAGCTCAATGCTGTTTTGTTAAAGATCAACTTTTATACAGCTAGGGTTGGATGGGGAACCTTCCTTATCGGGCTGTCCCCTGGTGGCCAAGGCTAGCATAGCATCAGGGAGGCAAGGAAACCGGCGCTTGCTATCCCGGAAATGACCACAAGATGGCAGAAGAGCGCAACGTTCGCTGCACTAACCCCTGGGAAACTGCTCCCAATCTTCTGAAGCCCCACACCCAGCCAGATGCCCAAGGAACTGGGACAGGGGGCCAGGAAGAGCCAGGCTGGTGCAAAAGTGACCTTATACCGCTGTCCACAGGAATGATGCCCGAAGTGCCCCCATTAGGAGGCTAAGCTATCTTCTCTGGCTGCCACCGCAGCCCTAGGGAGGGGCCCCGCAGACCCCGGAAACTCAGAGAGGGCTGAGGAGGATGCAGAATTGGGCAGTAGGGACCCGCAAGTTATTGGATGACAACTCTGACCACCACTGCATCTGGCTCTCGGAGAACTTGATGGATATAAAATTTTTAGTCCCTCTAAACAGTGCTAATGAAATAAAACAAAAGACACTATAAGTCCTATAAACAGACCTCAAAATATTCTCTCAAGATTTTTTTCTTTAATCATACCCCAAAGATCAGACAAAAGTGAAATAACTAGCATTAGAATTTTAAATCCTCTTTCTTGCCAGATTGTCTCACAGACAATAGTGAAATAACTAGCGTTAGAATTTTAAATCCTCTTTCTTGCCAGATTGTCTCTCTGAACAAGTGACTGTCATCCAGCAGGGCTGAAGTGACTATCAGCTGCTACAGGGCTGGGGAGCAGAGGCCACCCTGGGGGCAGACCCTCTGGCAGGGACTCAGGGCGAAGGGAGTGGCTTCCTGGCAGCCTGTTTGCCTGCAGATCTACGAGCAGAAGGGAGCGTGGCTCTGCCACCAGTGTCCTGATAAGGCTACGTCTGTTGCTGCCCCAGTTCTCCAAGGGGAGATCCCACCCCTCACCTCCTGCCCTTGGCCATGGATTATTTTTATCCATCCCAATCACCAGTTAGCCTGGGAGCACTGTCATTTGGGAGCCTGGCCACCTCTGTACTATAATTCCCCAGCAGACACTTAGACCTCAGAATGGCCCCTTCCACTCACCCTTTGGTGATGCTCTGTGGCCAGAAGTCTCTTTTGCAGATTAGGGTCAGGACTCGGTGCTGTGGAGTCAAAACTGGGGCAGGGTGGAGGTTGGGCCTCTGGATTTTCTGCACCCACCTCTTCTCCACCATTAAATTGGGCTTGGACATCTTGGGAATAGGAGTGTGCCTTCTCTTCTCACAGGTGAAGGACCGGTGCTGAGTGCGGGGCTGGACGGAGCCGCACAGGGTCGCTCAGGCGCAGAGTAACCTTTGGTAACGCGCTTGCGCATTCCTCCCTGCCTGGGGCATGTTCGCTTGCAAAGGGGCCGCTTTTCCCGCAGGCCTGGCCTGGCACCCGAGATGTGGCTGCTCTCCGGCCTGAAAGATGATTCCAGGGCCCCTTTGTGTGTCTGTCATGTTATTTCACTAAAATTTAACTTCCATGATCATGCCCCTCCGCTAACTCCTCAGGAAGAAGGAACCTAGGATGTTATTGAGGGCTTACAGAGCACCAACCACTGTTGAGGTTGTTTTATTTTGGGTTTTTCAGGGCAGATTTACACTTATTTAATGAGTATTAATACATCAATATACACAGAAACCTTAATGAAAAAGAAAAAAAGGAAATAAAATCAGAAACTGGACGAACTCATTTGCTTCACTGTCTTTCCCCGACACACATCACTGATAGCGAGTCTTTGGTTAAAAAATATGCCATTTTTTCTGGCATCATTTACTCTGGACAGTAAAGGTTTTTGTGATGTTACGGGATCCCACAACATTCTTGGGAGGTGGGCATGCTTCAGTGCAGGTTACGGATGAGGAAACGGAGGCTCAGATTTGGGCTAGGAGCTTTACCCAGGCCAGAGCTCCTTCTCTGAACACATTATTTAAAGTAATCTCCCCTGGGAGAATCCTTCTCTGTGCTTTGCCCTGCATTATATTTTTTCAAAGCACTAACCTCTACCTCCTTTGCCTAAATGGATATCATACCACACTCCATTGCGTTCCATTATATTATTTGATTGTTCGTGGCCTGTGTCTCTCCTGCACCGTAAGCCCCCTGAAAATAGGGAGCTAGGTGGCTTTGATCACAGCTGAATCCCCACACCTAGAATGGGAAGGGCCCACCGGGGCACTCAACAAGTTTTGTTGAATAAATTCAAGGGTGAAAGCCTAGATTCAGACCCAGATCTGCCTGATTCCAAAACAGGTGTTTTTCCAACCCACCGTCCTGCCAAAGAAACCGAGGCTCATCGAGATTATGTATTAGTGGAAGCCAGCTAGAGGCTGAGCTCAGGATTTGAACCCAGGTCCTCCAGTCCCAAGCTCTCCTGGTAGAGTCCCTAGTAGGAGGGGCTACAAAAGTGTTTGCTAACCACCTCTGTTCCTTCCTCCCACCTCCTGCCTGGCAAGTTTCAAGCAAAGGGATTTGAGGGGTTGGCAGGTACCTGCGGTGTTCCTGAGCGTGGCAGCAGAGGCCATTCGAAGTGCTCCAGCGGGATGGGAGTTACGAATCTGGCTGCCCCCTGTATAAACCCCTTCCCTCCACAGCCAAGGAGGCATATGCTTGGGCAGCTTAGACCCAAGGCAGATATCCCATTGCCAGGCCTCTAATAAGAGTCAGATGGTCCTTTGTGCTCTTCAGCTGACCCCCCCACCCCCATGGGCATTCTCATCACCATGGAAACTAGGCCCCTTGGCTTCCTTCTGAAGGCATCTTTGGACAGCATCCCATCAGCCCACAAGCCCCCACTGCCTAAGCCGGCCCTGGAGAGAGACTCCAAGTGGGCTGAGGCCTCCAGGGCTTTAGGGCTGACCTGCTGACCCAGTTTCTGACCAAGATCCCCAAAAAGGAGAGAAGGCCAGGCATCGGCTCATTCGGCAGCGATGTGTGGGTGGCTGGAACACTGTACTCAAGGCTGGGAAACGGAGGACAGCGGAGCTGCTGATCCAGAACACATGGGGCCTGACGATCAAGGGATGTTCCCTCCTCTGTATCTCTCACATAATGACAGCGGTAACAAGCACTACCACACTCTGTGCCAGGTACTATGCTAAGCACCTATGCTGCAGAGTTTGCTCTTGGCCCATCTTACAGATGAGGAAACTGAGGCTCAGAAAGGTCACACAGCCAGCAGGTAGCAGAACTGATTGCCTTGCTCTGGAATGCTTAATGCACGTCTGTCTTGTCACCAGCACGCAAGCTCCCCAGCAAGGAGAGTGCATCAGTTTTACCTCTGTCTCCCTAGCACTGAGCATAGGGTTGGACACGTAATGGTAAATATTTGTTCAATAAACTAATGGGTAATTATAAATTGCAAAGCTGTTTTCCAATATATGATTATATTTTTTTGCTCTTCTTTTTTCCCTACTCTTGACTTCTCCCCAACCTTTTTTTTTTTTTTTTTTTTTTAATTTATTTTGGCTGCACCGGGTCTTTGTTGTGGCATGCGGGATCTACGTTGCAGCATGTGGACTCTTAGTAGCGGCATGCATGTGGGATCTAGTTCCCTGACCAGGGATTGAACCTGGGCCCCCTGCACTGGGAGCGCAGAGTCTTACCCACCGGACCACCAGGGAAGTCCCTCCCCAATCATTTTTAAACATTTTTTTCTTCCAGTTTTATTGACATAGAGTTGACATACAGCACTATATAAGTTTAGGGTGTACAGCATAATGGTTTGATTTACCTACGTCATGAAGTGATTATCACAAGTTTAGGGGACATCCACCATCTCATATAGATACAAAATTAAAGAAAGAAAAAATAATTTTTTTCTTATGCTGAGAACTGTTAGGGCTTACTCTTAACAACTTTCATATATCATATACAGCAGTGTTAATTATATTTATCATGTTGTCCATGACATCCCTTCTTCCCCAGTAATTAAGCCTATTTTCCCTCACACCTCGAAAGGCTTTGGAATCCATAGGCCCACTAAGGGTGGAGGTGTAGGGCCACTGCCTCCAAGATGCAGCTGAGTATAATGGATAAGAATGCAGTCATTAGAGCCAGACTGTGTGGGTCTGAATCCTGGTTCTGATATTGACTACTTGGGTGACCTCTGTGAGCATCAGTTTTCTCACCTGTAAAATGGGGATAATGATGGTGGCGTGATGTTAATGAGGATGGGGTGTGAGATACCTCTCAGGCACACTTCAGATGCTCTTAGCCTCTGCTGTTACTCATTCTACCACTGAGGTGGCAACTAGCTCTGCAGGGGCTGTGACCAGCTTCGCGGGGGCGTAACCTGACAGCGCCTGGCCTCATGTCCATGCTGCACACCTCCGGCCTCTTGTCCTGGGGCTTCTCTGAGGCCACTGAAGCATGGCATGCCAAGGGCTCTGCTTGGTGTCCACTCCTGCATAACCGTGTGTGTGTGTGTTTGTGTGTGTGTGTGTGTAGCCCCTTGGGGTGGACATTGGCCAATGGGAGACAGGAGCTGGTGGATAAAATTTTCCTCCTATTCCCCCTGGTCCAACTGTCCTGAGGTGCATTTTATATGCCTTCTTGAAGGATACCCCCACCCCGGGGATAGAGCATTCATTCAAGCGCACCTAGAGGCAGCCAGGTGGGTCACACACCTTTGCTTCAACTCTGCCTCCTTCCCTGCTTCACTCCTGTCCCTCCCTCCCACCTGCTCCCTGGGGTCACTCTTCCTAACAAAGCAGTAGGCATCAGCTCTTAGCCTCAGGCTTTGCTTTCTAGGAATCCAGCCAAGACATCAGTTGTCTCCCTCTAAGGGTGTTGGAGGATGGAGGGAAGAAAAATGGCCCATCGAACTGAGAAGGAAGGCATCTTGGGACGGAAAAATGAGGCAGGCAGCTCCATCTAATCAATGGATCCATTTATTACAAGATAACTTACTCTCAGGGTGGGATCAGCCAGACAATGACCTGGAAGCATTCGAGGCTGCACTCTTCACTGCCGAGGGGCCATTCAGACCATTTTATAGTTAACCTAGGGTATGGGGGTACATGCTTGGAAACAGGATGTGCATTCCTAAGTCAAGATTTATGAATGGGTAACTAGTCTCGTGGGTGCAGGGAATAGGCAGTAAAGGTCTTCATCATTGTTTGGGGACTAACAGAGCATAGAGGTCACCTGGTCCAAATGATTATTAAACAACATCTATGAACTACAAAGCCCTTGAAGTGATTTACTGCACAGTACAGTCCGGGATAGCGTCAGTGGAAGGACAGGAGAAACCGAACAGGCCCAAGACAGCGTCAGTTATGCTAACAGCCATACGAAGGGCTTGTGCAAAGATGAAATATGCTCATTAATGTCAAGGGCTTAGATCAGGGTCTGGCATCAGTGGGCTCATCCTTCTCCCTCTTCCCCCACATCCGATCAGTCAGGAGGCCCTCTCACTCCATCTCCTAAACAAATCTTGACGAGGCCCACCACCTCCATCCCCACTGACACCGCCTGTCCAGGCCACCACCAGCTCCTCGCCTGGACGCTGAGTGGGTTCTAACTCCAGGTGCCCCGCTGCCAAACCCTCCTTTACTCTGCATCCACAGTGACCTTCCTAAGGAACAAATCTGGTTGTGCCACTCTTCTGCTTGAAACCCTGCCATTTCTCCCCATTACTCCTTAAAGAAGGAGCAAGCTCCAAACTATAATTCAAAAAGATACATGCACCCCAATGTTCACAGCAGCACTATTTACAATAGCCAAGACATGGAAACAACCTAAATGTCCATCGACAGAGGAATGGATAAAGAAGATGTGGTACATATATACAATGGAATACTACTTAGCCATCAACAAGAATGCAATAGTGCCATTTGCAGCAACATGGAAGCAACTAGAGATTAGCATACTAAGTATGAAGTAAATCAGACAGAGAAAATCAAATACCATATGATATCACTTATATGTGGAATCTAAAATATGATACAAATGAACTTATTTACAAAACAGAAACAGACTCACAGACATAGAAAACAAACTTATGGTTACCAAAGGGGAAAGCGGGGGTTGGGGGGAGGGATAAATGAGGAGTATGGGATTAACAGATACACACTACTATAAATAAAATAGACAAGCAATAAGGATTTAGTGTATAGCACAGGGAACTATATTCAATACCTTGTAATGAACTATAATGGGAAGACTATGAAAAAGAATATATATATATATCTGAATCACTTGGCTGTACACCAGAATCTAACACAACATTATAAATCAACTATACTTCAATTAAAAAAAAAAAAAAGAATGTGCAAACTCTGTAGTGTAGGGATACCCTCCAGGCTCCTCCCTGAACACGCCCACCCCACCTGGGCTCCCAGCAGGTTTCCCTTCCCTTCAGCTCTTCCCTCACTTGGTCTCTCTGACGTAAGGGTCTCTGTGTGTCCCGTTCCCCTCTTCATCTGGCTGATATCAAGTACTGGCAGAAATAGGGAGACTTTCGTTGAACTTTTTATTGAAGAAATTTTCAAAGATGTACAAAATAGAATGACTAGTGTAATGAACCATCTTCAACAATTATCAATACATGGCCAATCATGTTCCATCTGTACTCCGCCCCCCACTGCTTCCTCCTCTTCAGATTATTTGGAAGGAAATCCCACGTATCACGCCTATCATGTCATCTGTTACTATTGGTATTTCACTATGTAACTCTATAAGAACTCTTCTTTACAAAAGTAGTACCACAATACTATTATCACATCTATACAATTTAACAATAGTTCCTTAAACCATCAACTATGCCATCAGAGTTTACATTTCACCAATTATTTTATAAAATTTTTAGTAAGACGGTTTGTTTGTTTGAATCAGGATCCAAATGAAGTCCATACATTGTCTTTGATTCAGATGCCTTTAGGTTGCTTTTTTTTTCTTTAATTTCTTTTAATTTATGTTTCCTATCCACCTCTTATTTTTCTCTTTGCAATTTTCACTTGGTTGTTATTGAAAAATTTGTGTCTTTCATCTACAGAACTTTCCACAATCTGGATTGTGTCAGTCTTGAGGGTATCATTTTAACAACGTTCCTTTGTCCCTTGTATTTCCTTGAATTGGTAGTTAGATTATAGGCTTGATTGGATCCAAGTTCATTTCTACTCCTCTTCCTCCTCCTCCTCTTCTGCTTCTTTTTCTGGAAAATTCTATTTAATAGGTGATATTTTATTCTTCCATCAGGGGATGCACAATGTTTGATCTCTCTTTTTGTGATATTAGCAGCCACAGATGATCAGTGCCTGGATCCTTTAACTCATTAGGGATGTAAAATGGTGATATTCAATTCTATGATTCCTTACTTGATTATTAGCTGGGACATTTCGCAAGATTTAATGTAAAGGATTCACCAGTCTTTTTGGTTTTTTGAAGCCTGGATTACCCAGAAAGGGCTCAAGGGAACAATATTTCTTGGGTTCTTCCATGTTCGTAACCGTTTGGCTTTTATACTTGAAGGTCAGTTTCACTCGGTATAAAATCTTTTGTTCACATTTCCTGAAATATGTCAGTATATTGTCTTGTGACATAAATCATTGCTGTTGAAAAGTCAGATGACAATTTGTTTTTCTTTCGTTTATAAGTGATTTGCAGATGTAGAGAACAAATGTATGGACACCAAGGGAGGAAAGTGGCGAGGGGGGTGGTGGTGGTGTGATGAACTGGGGGATTGGGATTGACATGTATACATTAATATGTATGAAATGGATAACTAATAAGAACCTGCTGTATAAAAAAATAAATAAAATAAAATTCAAAAATTCAAAAAAAAAATAAGTGATTTGTCTTTTTGCTTTTATTCTATTTTTTTTTTTCCTTTAAAGCCCAATAGTTTTCCTAGACATAAGTCTCAGGGTTGACTCACCCAGGTATACAGATGCTTCTTCCAGATGAAATTTCAGGCCATGCTCTCTGTAAGGAACATTTCCTTGAATTATAGTTTTTAGTACTTTTTTTGTTCCACTGTTTTGCTTTTCTACAGGGTTCTTCATGGATTCCTATTACATGTATGTTCACTCTTCCTTTTCTATATTTTCTCTGTTCTGTCACTCTCGAATCTTTTTATCTCTTTATCTCGCTTTTAAAATGCCCTCCTTTCTATCTTAGTTTTCTTTGAAACTATTCTCTGTTATGGTTATTCTCTCTTCTGCTCCTTTTCGTTTCATCTTCATTTCTGAAATGGTTTCTTGTTCTATATAGTTATTTATTTTCTGACTTTATCATCATTCTTTTCAAAACTTTCTTCTTTTTTCCCTAATCACCTGACTTCTGAGCTCATCCAATTTTGATTTATATAGTTTCATAATTTCTATCATTTAAATTTTTTCTCTAATTTTTTTTGAAATGTTTTCATCTCCTTTGTGGACATGTTTTCCTGGCATGCTTTTATTATTTGTAGGAATGTTATTTTGCAACTCATTCTCCTTTTTCTCATAATTTTACACAGGATTCAACCTTGATGCTTTTCTGATGCTCCTTTTTAAAGTAAAGTGAATTTTTCAGTATTTTTAGGAGACATCAGGTGAGTAAGGATAGTTTTCTAACTTCATGGGTCTTGAGCTCCTCATTCGGTTGAGTTTACAAAGTGATTGTTCTAATTACTATTGCTGCATAACAAATCACCCCAAATTTAGTGTATAAAACAACAACCATTTTGTTGTGTTCACAGTTTCTGTGGGCCAGACATTCAGAAAGAATACGGTCAGGATGGCATGTCTCTGCATCGTGATGCCTGGTGTCACAGCTGGAAGACTGAGTGGAGATGACTTGAAAGTGCTGGGGCCCTCTGACAGCTCATTCACTCATATGTCTGGTGCTGGATGCTGGCTGTCTGCTAGAATACCTACCTGTGATCTCTTCATGTGGCTTGTTGGGCTTTCTCACAGCATGGTGGTTGATTTCCAAGCGTGAACATTTTAGGAAAGAAGGTGGACATACATGGCATTTGGACAGTCTTGAAAGCCACATGGCCTCTACTTCCACGGTACTCTATGTGTCAAGCCAGTCACAAAGTTCCAGCCAGGTACATAGGTCCCACAATTAAAGGGACAAAAGTCAAGGCCACATTGTAAGAAGAGCATGTGGGGGACTTCCCTGGTGGCGCAGTGGTTAAGACTCCACACTCCCAATGCAGGGGACCTGGGTTCGATCCCTGATCAGGGAACTAGATCCCACATGCATGCCACAACCAATAGTTTGCATGCCACAACTAAGGAGCCTGCGTGCCGCAACTAAGGAGCCCATGAGCCACAACTAAGGAGCCCACCTGCCACAACTAAGACCCAGCACAACCAAATAAATAAATAAATATTTTTAAAAAAAGAAGGGGGTTTCCCCGGTGGCGCAGTGGTTAAGAATCCGCCTGCCAACAGGTTCAAGCCCTGGTCCAGGAAGATCTCACATGCCATGGAGCAACTAAGCCCATGCACCACAACTACTGGAGCCCACGCTCTAGAGCCCGCGACACAACTACTGAGCCCGCGTGCCGCAACTACTGAAGCCTGCGTGCCTAGAGCCCATGCTCTGCAACAAGAGAAGCCACAGCAATGAGAAGCCTGTGTGTACCGCAACAAAGAGTAGCCCCCGCTGGCTGCAACTAGAGAAAGCCCGCACGCAGCAACGAAGACCCAATGCAACCAAAAATAAATTAATTAATTTAAAAGAAAAAAGAAGGGCATGTGAGATGAGGAGATAATTTTTGCAGCCATCTTCAGAAAATAAAATCTGCCTCAGTAATGTATACATATGCTTGTGTGTATATATAATACATATGTATGTACACACACACATGACTTTGTACTTCTTGAGATCCCTTGATCCTCCATCCTCCAACCCTACGTTTGTCTGGAGCTTTTCTTTCTTTGTCCCTCATGTGCCTGTCCTGATTAGTTTGGATTCTACTCTCCAAGTCCCAGTGTGGGACTTTGTCATTAAAAAGAGCTCCAGTCTATTAGTTTCAGGAGTGTATAGGGGAAGCAAAAGTGAGTTTATGGGACCCAGATGGCTGTAGCACCATCAGACCTCACTGTACAGTGGTTCCCTGGCACTTATATACAAATTGGATACTGCAGAAGTATTTTCTAGTTTTAGCTGCTTTTGAATTGGCCTGCCATGCTTTTGAGTAGAAGCTGGTGATTTGGGAATTTAACTGTTCTCAGGACCATCAGAAGGCCAGGTGTCTTCCTTCTGCTTTCTGCTACACAGAAACCAGTATCACATGAGTCTAGTAACTATGGTTTGTCCCCACTCAATTGGTATTTTGAGCTTGTGGGTTTAATTTGTCACCTAGTTTTGTTGTAGAAATTGTCTGTGGCTCTTCTGATTTTTTTATTCTAGTTAGGTTTTTTTGGGGGGGTGGGGGGGCATATTAGTCTGTTAGGTCTGTCATAACAAAAAACCACAGGCCGGGTGGCTCAAACAATAGAAATTTATTTTCTCACAGTTTTGGAGGCTAAGTCCAAGGTCAAGGTGCTGTCAGTGTTGGTTTCTGGTGAGACCTTGCTTCCTGGCTTATAGACAGCCACCTTCTCACTATGTCCTCACATGGCCTTTCCTCTGTGAGCACATGAAGAGAGGGAGTGAGATCTCTGGTGTCCCTTCCTCTTCTAAAGACACCCATCCTGTCAGATTAGACCCCTTATGAACTCAGTGAACTTTAATTATATACTTTAAGGCCCTATCTCCAAATACAGGCACTTTGGGGGTTAGAGCTTCAACATACGGATTTTGGGCAGACAGTGTTCAGTCCATAACAGGGGGAACTTGGGGAGAGGCTAGAACTACATTCTGCCATCTTCCCAGAATGAGAGAGCCTTTGGCTCTAGTCCGTACAGGCCAGTGACCCAGGAGAGGGAGCGGAGTGGAGGAGGGTGGGGAGTGCTCTGGAGGTGAGGGGAAGATGCCATCCAGCACTTGACAAAGGCCTTCCGTGGCTGGGGTCGTGCCTACGTCTGCCTCTCATCAACTCCTGACACGTGCTGCCCTCCCCAGTATGCTCCAAGGACAGCAAGCAGCTTCTCGAGTTCCTGGCATACACCGTCCTGCTCCTGGTCCCCTTGCCTTCGCACCCACAGTTGTGACGGCCCGTAAAGCCCTTCCTCGCTTCCCTGCCGCTTCTCTCCAGTTCAGTCAACAGCCCCTATTTATTTTATCCTCTAGCATTTACCTTGGGTGTCTCCTTCTCTAGAAAATCTTCTTAGCTGTCTAGCTGGCCGCAGGGACCCACCATCTCCATGCTCCCAAGCTGTGTGCATTCATGCACACACACGTACACACCACACACATGCACACGCACGCACAGTCTCATGCCACCCACAGATGCCTCCTCACTGCACTTCCCTCAATTGTGTCTTTATGAGCACCTCCACCACTAGACGGTGAGCCCCCTGAGGGCAAGGCCTGTGTCTTGTCACCTGCAGCAGACTGGATCCCTGCTCTCAATTCACTCCCCTCATCACAGAATTCTCTATCTATGCCATCACCGTGGCTTCATGGTGGGTAAAATAGATCTCTCCACCTTCATACCTTTAGGGTGGGCACGGGATTTGTTCTGACCAGTGATGTTGCAGAGGCTTTAAATGTACTTGGGTGGTTTGGTTTGTCTCTTGTATTCCTGTGATCTCTCTCGAGAAGAACATGCTCCAGGATAGCCACTGGTCCATGTAGAATGTGGGGACGTGAAGAGTAGACCTGAACCCAACCCAAAGGCTGGACCTAAGCCCAGCCAACCTGTGGCCTGAAACAGAAATCCCTGCTGACCCCCGACCTACCTAGGAATGAGGAAAATAAATACTTGTCATTGGGAGCCACTGAGATTTGCAGGATGTTTGTTTTGCAGACTTACTGCAGCAATAGCTGACAAAGACAACATTCATCCTAGTGTTCCCAAGCCCAGCACAATCCTGGGCCAAAAAATGTCTGTTGAATAAAGAAGCAAATCCAGGGACTTCCCTGGTGGCGCAGTGGCTGAGAATCTGCCTGCCAATGCAGGGGACACAGGTTCAAGCTCTGGTCCAGGAAGATCCCACATTCCACGGAGCAACTAAGCCCATGAGCCACAACTACTGAGCCCACATGCCACAACTACTAAAGCCCGCGCACCTAGAGCCTGTGCTCTGCAACAAGAGAAGCCACCGCAATGAGAAGCCCACTCACCATAATGAAGAGTAGCCCCCGCTCACCGCAACTAGAGAAAGCCCACGCGCAGCAACAAAGACCCAACACAGCCAAAAATTTAAAAATTAAATTTAAAAAAAAGTTTTAAAAAATTATAAAATAAAATAAAAAAGAAGCAAATACATCCTTTGATCCAATACCTTTGCAGTATGAGTCAGTTCAAGTCACCGCACCTTCTGAGACCTCTGCTACCTCTTCTTTGCAAAGGGGATGATAATGGTTTCTTTGTAGGGTTGCTGTCAGGTGTCAATGAAATAATGTAGGTAAAGCTCCTGGCACTTTGTGCCCAATAAGTGCCATTTTTCTTCCTCCCTCTTCACTCCCTGACATCTTTAAGTGAGCTCTTAGGTTAAAATGATGGGGGCCCAGGAAGCTGAGTGGGGAGAGGGAAGAGCTCACTCTAGGGTCTTGGGCCTCAGGCCCTTTAACTCCAGCTGGGGAAGCCTCTTTATATTCTTCTCCTTCCCCTCTTCCTTTGCCCCCAGGATTTTTCCCTGAGTCACTGCCAACTAGCTCTTCCTGGCCCGGAGAAGGGGATTTGCCCCAGATCCTAAGAATGGCTCAACAATTCCTTGGCAGCATGCAGCTGGGCTGCCTTAGGTCAGGTAGCTTACACTTCCTCTCTCTTCGTGGAAGGTAGCCACTGTGTAAGAGGCCCGACTATTCTGAAACCAACATGCTGTGAGGAAGCCCAAGCTAGCCACATGGGCAGAGAGAGGCCATGTTGAGAAGCACTAACGTGCCACACATGGGAGTGAAGCCTCTTGGACTTTCCAGCCCAGGCCACCTCAACTGCCAGCTGAACACCACAGAGTGAGTGACCTCGGTTGATGCCATGTAGAGCAGAGGAGCCTTCCAGACGAATCCAGTCAACCCACAAGATTGTGAGAAATAACACATTTTTGTTGTTTTAAGTCATTAAGTTTTGAGGTGGTTTGTTACACAACAGATAAGTTCATAAATAAACGAAACTCTTTCTCTATAATATGTTATATATAATATGTATAATATATATTTTTATTATTATTTGCACCAATGAACCATTTGAGAGGAAGGGGCAGAAATCATGACCCTAAATATTTCTGTGTGTATCTCTAATGAACCAAATATCATCTTACAGAACAGTACAGTTATCAAACTCAAGAAATTTAATATGGACACAATATTATTATTCATTCTGTCCCTAGTCATATTGGGTCAATTATCAAAATAATGTCTTTCATAGTGATTTTTTTTTTTCGGTTCCAGAATCCAGTTCAGGATTACACATTACGTTCAGTGGTTGTATTACTTGTAAGTAGTTGCATAACAAGTCACCCCAAAACTTAGTGGCTTAAAGCAGCAACCTTTATCATCTCACAGTTTCTGTGGGTCAAGAATCTGGATGTGGCCTCGCTGGGCTACTTGGCTCAAGGCTGCAATCAAGGTGTCAGCCAGGGCTGTAGTGATCTCAAGATTCAACTGGGGCAGGATCTGCTTCCAGGCTCATTCAGGAATTGCTGGCAGGATTCAGTCACGTCAGGGTGTTGGCTCAAGGGCCTCAGTTCCTTGAAACACGGGCATCTCCATAGGGTAGATCACAACCTGGCAATTTGCTTCATCAGACCAAGCAAGCTGAGAAGAACCAGAGAGGGAATGCTAGCAAGACAGAAGTCACAGTCTTTTGTAATCTAAACAGTCTTTTGGGTTCTCAGAAGTGACATTCCATCACCTTTGCTGTACTCTATTATTAGAAGCAAGTCACCAACATGGAAGCAACCTAAATGTCCATCAACAGATGAACGGATAAAGAAGATATGGTATATTTATACAATGTAATATTACTCAGCCATAAAAAAGCATTAAATATTGCCATTTGCAGTAACATGGTTGGACCTAGAGATTATCATACTAAGTGAAGTAAGTCAGATGGAAAAAGACAGATGTTATATGATATCACTTATATTTGGAATCTAAAAAATAACACAAATGAATTTATTGACAAAACAGAAACAGACTCACAGAAACAGAAAACAAACTTATGGTCACAAAAGGGGAAAGGCATGGGGGAGGAATAAGTTAGGAGCATGGAATTAACAGATATATACCACTATATATAAAATAAATAAACAACAAGTATTTACTATATAGCACAGGGAACTATATTCAGTATCTTGTAATAACCTATAACGGAAAAGAATCTGAAAAAAAATAACTGAATCACTTTGCTGTATACCTGAAACTAATACAATATTGTAAATCAACTATACTTCAATAAATAAAAAAAAGCAGCAGCAAGTCACCAGATCCAGGCACACTCAAGGAGAGGTGATGACATAAAAGAGGGGGTGTAATTAGGGACCATCTTAGAAGCCTGCCTGCCACAGTGCTCATGCCTCTTTAATCTCTTCCAACCTGGAATGGTTTCTTAGCCTTTTCCTTTGTCTTTTGTGTCATTTGACATTTTTTTTTTTTTATTTTATTTATTTATTTATTTATGGCTGTGTTTTGGTCTTCGTTTCTGTGCGAGGGCTTTCCCTAGTTGTGGCAGGCGAGGGCCACTCTTCATCGCGGTGCGCGGGCCTCTCACTATCGCGGCTTCTCTTGTTGCGAAGCACAGGCTCCAGACGCGCAGGCTCAGCAATTGTGGGTCACGGGCCTAATCGCTCCGCGGCATGTGGGATCTTCCCAGACCAGGGCTCGAACCCATGTCCCTTGCATTGGCAGGCAGATTCTCAACCACTGCGCCACCAGGGAAGCCCCATTTGACATTTTAAATATTAGAGGCTAACTGTTTTGTAGATGTCCCTCAGTTTGGGTTTGTTTGATGTTTCCTCATGATTAGACTGAGGTGATTTTTTTGGCAGGAATAATTCATACATTGTGTCCATCCCAGCACATCACATCAGGAGGCACATGATGTCAGTGTGTCCCATTATTTGTGACCTCAGCTTGTGTCAATGTCGATAAAAAAATTATTCAATAGTCAATCTAAGAAAGAAATGGAAAATTTTAATTGAGCCAACCTGGGGATTATAATCTGGGAGACAGTCTTTCAGACAGCTCTGAGAACTGTTCCAAAGAGGTAAGCGGGGAGGCTAGTATATAAGTGAGTTTGGTGAAGGGGTACGTGCAACCAAGCACACATCTCAGTAGAAGGTTACTATTATTCAGATGAACAGATATCTTAGTTAATGGCTTTAGTGCTTTTCTAAGTCTGGGAAAATGCAAGAAGCTGAGTTCATAAAATTTTTCCTGAAAATATCCAATTATCTGAGGGCCAGTTCTGTCAGTTTTCCTAGAGCACAAAGTGCCTCATCCTGATCCCTGAACCCATTTCAAGGTGTACTGTAAGTCAGTGACCGCAGGGGCTAACAACTTGATTCTCATAGAACTGGATGGTGGGCAACATTCTTTATATTACAATCCCCTTCCTTTCAGCCTTAATTTCGACCAAGGTTTGGGAAGCATTTCGTGACCAATTTGTCCCACGGCCTTAGGAATGCTCATTCTTAGGTCAGGAGAAGATTTTGTTGATAGGCCACTCAACATGCTATTATTGGACTAGGCCCTGTTAACAGTAGCCAAAAGCCTCTAGATCCCCTGTCTTACTAGTCTGTTATGGTCCAGAAAATGGTACCCTCTTGTTGTTTCTTCCCATATCTAGAGTTACACTATTACAATCATTGATCTTATAGGATTATATATTTGCTCAACTGTTTCAAGTTGCCTAGTCATCATTATTTTTTAAAATAAATTTATTTATTTATTCATTTATTTAATTTTTGGCTGCATTGGGTCTTCGCTGCTGCACGCGGGTTTTCTCTAGTTGCTGAGAGTGGGGGCTACTCTTCGTTGCGGTGCACGGGCTTCTCATTGCGGTGGCTTCTCCTGTTGCGGAGCACAGGCTCTAGGCGCATGGGCTTCAGTAGTTGTGGCACACAGGCTTCAGTAGTTGTGGCTCGCGGGCTCTAGAGCGCAGGCTCAGTAGTTGTGGCGCACGGGCTTAGTTGCTCCGTGGCATGTGGGATCTTCCCAGACCAGGGCTCGAACCCGTGTGCCCTGCATTGGCAGGCAGATTCTTAACCACTGCGCCACCAGGGAAGCCCCCGTCATCATTATTTTTATCAGAGGCTGTCACATATGTGGTAATGAGAGAACAATAATCTTGTAAAATAGGCAGAATATAAGTAATACAGCTAGTAACATTAATAAGGTCATAAGTAAGTATTCAAGCTAAGACCTTCCATTAGATGCAGCCCAGTATCTCCCCAGGTTGTCTGACCAGTCTGTTCTGCACCAATCAATATCTTTAAGGGAAATGTTATATTGGCTTTGTATATAAAGTTCACCAAAGATGTCTGCACAGACAAAGAGAGTGGTGGGTCATCGTGACCCTTTACAAGATTGAGAAAGGAATGGTGTCTTCTAAGGAGTTACATGGCTGGTGTCAGAAGGAGAAAAATTTATCTTTCTGATTGAGCAGTTATTTCTGCCATTGGGGAGGTCTAGTTAACACATAATGGAGATGCACAAAGGTGCTAGAGGGGAGAGAGGAGGCCAAAGGACAGAGAAAGTTTTCTGTTTAAATTTTTCTTGTCTTGCCTTTAAAGTGTGAATTTTTATTTCATCAGTTGGATCACTTGGTTAAAATGGTGCTCAGGCTCCCACATTCTTAACCATCCTGCAATTCTGCCTCTGGCCTGGAAAGTTCTTTCAATTTTTCAAACACTGTTTAAAAAAAAAAACAAACCTGAGACCAGTTCTCTTGGCAGAGCAACTGTGGGAAGAAGTAGAGCCTGGAAACTATCTTAGGATGAAAATTCTCAGTGTCCTGGATCAGATCCTTACTCTCTACCTCTCATTTGCAACCAAGATACCCTCACTGAAGGCCCAAGTAGTGGCTGGCATGCTTGAGGAGTGAATACCCTTTTACACCTATGTTTCTTTCAGTTGCTGGTCCCTTTACTTAGAAAGCCATGGCTCACTGCTACCTTCTTTCCTATCTGCAGAACTTCAGCTCATCTCTTAAGCCCAGGCCTGGGGTCTTCAGCTCCAGGAATAAGGCTGCCGCACTGCACAGTCCCAGGGGCCAACAGTCACATCACATTCTCCATGCCTCGTGCCCCTGGAGTTGTGCAAGCCTGTGGTCTTGCTCTGGGGACACCTATCCCCATCCCCAGCCCTAGCCTCACCTCACACAGCACACTGATTCACTAGTGCTTGTTCAGACATAGGTCTGTCTTCTCTAATCAGAAGATGAGACTAGGCTTGTTTACCTCTATGGGCCCCCATATCCAATATGTGTTCAACAAGCATTGGGTGAACACAGGAATTCCTCAGTGACTACTCAGGTGCACCCTCCCCACCCCTGACCAACATCAGTAGCACAGAGTCTCATTCTCTACAATCTGGTGGTGACACGGTCTAAGTTTCCACCTTTGTATCCCTTGAGGGGCATCACAAAGTTCTGGCAATAAAATTCCAGACTCCGTATGTCCCGCAGGAAGGCCTCCCTTATAAGACCAGCAGGTGCAGTTAAAGGTAGCTTCTTGACAGATTTGTGAGGTTGAAATGGAGGCCCTCCCTTCTAAGAAGAGGGGAGAGGGTCTGGAGAAACCCATGTGTCAAGATACCGACTCTAAAAACAAGTTGGAGAGCCTGCAGACTGACTCCGGGGCAGAGGCCGGGCCCCTGTGATGTGAGGCGAGAGCAACCAGCGTGGCTGGAGCTGCAGAGGGAGGGGTTCCAGGAGCTTACCCAGGAAGTGAGCTGGGGTCTCAATTCTCACCAAACCCCTGGTCCCCTATTGCAGGTCGCTGTTGATAACAGAAGGGAAGCACCCAGTCGGGTTTTTCTGCTATAAGAGATACCAAGGTCTCATCTCACAGCCTTGAGTACCTTGCCCAGGTCCCCTCCAGCTGGCAGCTGGTTGAAGCTTTGGATGGTCTGGACCCAGGTAATGAGCAGGGCCCTCTGACTTCTTGCACCTGTGAGGACCTGCTCGTGGGTCCTTCTCAATCCTCTTTGGATTTCTCATCTACACATGTTGAGAATGACAGATGCCAAGTGCAGATGCTGAGGGTTTTGCTTTTTTGTTTGTGTTCCAATTCCAAGCCCTTTCCCACGCTAGCCTTGTACCCCAGAAGTGGCTCTGTCCAGCAGTGCACTGTACCAGGCGCGGGAGGTATCACGCTTGGTCAGATAGGACCATAGGTCACCGTGAAACAATACTTATTCATTTAACCAAAGTGACAATAAAAGATTTCAAAAGCAAATACAGACATTTTAAGTTACTTAAAAGCTTGGAAAGAAACTTACAATCTGTTATCAAAAGCAGCTCAACAGTCCAAAAAAACTTTGTTCTCTTCATAGAGAGAGAAAACAAACCCAGGTTTTGCACCATCTTACCTTTAATATTAGAATTCATTTACTCAATTAAACTCCTTCTAATCTTCGTTAGTCCTGACTACACATAGAATTCCTTTCTAAAGACTCTTCTTTTCCCTCTTGCAAAGCTTCCACAACTTTCTATACCCATATTAATTTGTCCCATATTTTCTTTCCCATTTGGAAATAACCAGTTTTAGGACCAAATTACTTTCTTTCTCTTAACAAAATGCATTTCCATTTCTTATACCTTCTTTTCCTTGCATACAAAGGTGTTTTCTTATTAAATTTTAGTTTTAATTAAATATATTAATTAGAATTCTCAACTCTTGAAAACCTTAATTTCTAGTGAAAACTAAGAAATAAGCAACTATGAACTGTCTTTTACATTAGCACTCTGTAGATTAGCAAACTTGTAAAATATTCAATAAACTTCCATCATTTAACTTAATTTAGCAAAACTCTAAAGTTTCAAGCTACCAAATATCTGAAGAAACTACTTTTAAGTAGACAGTCATAAAACATAATTATTCCTAAAGAGTTCTCCTTTAAAAAAAAACTTATCTCATTTACATTTAATTTACTTTAAAAAATTTCATCATACCAAGTTATTTTTCTTGCTGACAAATTCTGCAATAGATATAATAAGATCTTATTTTACCTCCAGTAAACCTAGGTACAATAAAAATATCATACTTAATGTTGATGGCTCCAAGGACATGTCTGATTAATTAAACCAGCAAAAATGAACTTTAATGCCCAAAGTTAATTTAATACTGAATACTTCCCAGTTCACATAAACCTGAAATTTCTTTGGTTTAGTTTCTTGTATATTTCTCTTTCTTTTAATAATTTTTAAAAATTTATTTATTTATTTTTGACTGCGTTGGGTCTTCGTTGCTGCACGCGGGCTTTCTCTAGTTGCAGCAGTGGGGGCTACTCTTCGTTCGGGCTTCTCATCGTGGTGGCTTCTCTTGTTGCAGAGCACAGGCTCTAGTCACACGGGCTTCAGTAGTTGTGGCTTGTGGGCTCTAGAGCGCAGGCTCAGTAGTTGTGGCACACGGCCTTAGATGCTCTGCGGCATGTGGGATCTTCCGGGACAAGGGCTTGAACCCATGTCCCCTGCATTGGCAGGAGGATTCTT
The DNA here is from genome assembly GCF_028023285.1 of Balaenoptera ricei. Lineage (NCBI taxonomy): Eukaryota > Metazoa > Chordata > Mammalia > Artiodactyla > Balaenopteridae > Balaenoptera > Balaenoptera ricei. The sequence continues at coordinate 62,660,535 of NC_082654.1, read as the reverse complement.
AACCACTGAGCCACCAGGGAAGTCCCAAGAAATTAATTTTGTTAATAAGGTCTGGAAGTTGAGACATATCATATGTATGATGTACACACAGACATATAGACAGACACAACTAGAGATCTCATAGCTTCATTTTAACTTAGTCATGAATCAGGTATTACAATATAAAACTCACTAGTTTATAACTAACAGTTGGAATAAGTTAAGTTTAAAAAGGCCTCTTCCCTCCACCCCCAATTTTTCCTATCAGTCTCAGGAATTGGAGATGTCTAGATAAGACAGGAGTTCCTGAGAGCCCTGGTAGAACATTTACATCTCAAGGCACAGGGAGAGAAAAGCAAGTTCCTCCTAGAACTTGCTCTCTTAGGGTCAGAATTCTGAAAAGATGTTTTATCAAGCTGGCAAAACTAGTTATGGATTATCAAATGAGCCTAATCTTGGGCATTTTTCTCCAGAGTCTAAAGAATACTGTGTTCACACAGTGTTACCAAAAAAAAAAAAAAAAAAAAAAAATCAGGGCTTCCCTGGTGGCGCAGTGGTTGAGAATCTGCCTGCCAATGCAGGGGACACGGGTTCGAGCCCTGGTCTGGGAAGATCCCACATGCCGCAGAGCAACTGGGCCCGTGAGCTACAATTACTGAGCCTGCACGTCTGGAGTCTGTGCTTCTCAACAAGAGAGGCCGCGATAGTGAGAGGCCTGCGCACCGTGATGAAGAGTGGCCCCCGCCTGCCACAACTAGAGAAAGCCCTCGCACAGAAACGAAGACCCAGCACAGCCATAAATTAATTAATTAATTAATTTTTTTAAAAAAATCATCTTTTCAGCTTTAGTCATGGTACCAGAACAAAAGGTGGTCCAATTTTGTAGGATGCATCCTAAAGGGCTATTTTTAGGAACTGAACTTTCGTTTAATGTTTAATGTCCACCAATTAAAATAGTGTACCTTCTTTAGCACAAATACATACACGCACACAAACACACACACACAAAGATAAAAGACAAACCAATTCCAAAAGGCTCAAAGCCAAACCAGTTCCAAAAGGCTAACTTTGATACAATAGCATAAAAGCCTATACACAAAGAATTTCATGTCATTTTCCTTCCCTTTTACAAAAACAGTTCCAGTTGATGGTCCTTTCATGGTGGCCAAAATTGTTACCGAACCGAACTCGGGTCTGCTTGCGCAACAAGCAGCATAGCCAACATACTACACCAGGTTGTGGTGAAGGAAAGTACAGGGTTTATTTGCAAGGCACCCAGCAAGGGAGTGGGAGACACGCCTCAGATCCGCTCCATTTGGTCTTTCAGTGAGGGGGTTTTATAAAGGGGAAGAACAAAGAGGCTGGGATTAATCATCTTGGGACATTTCCGTGACATTTTTTAACCTTTCTTTAAATTGAAGTATAGTTAATTTATAATACTGTGTTAGTTTCAGGTATACAGCAAAGTGATTCAGTTATACATATATATGTGTATATATATGTATATATACATATATATTCTTTTTCAGATTCTTTTCCATTATAGGTTATTACAAGATATTGACTATAGTTCTTATATTGTGCTTTCTGTGACATTCAGGTTCCGGGACTCAGGATGTCTCTGGTTTAGAATTCTCTGGCCAGGTGGTCCAGGCCTCAGGGGGTCTGTTAACTTATCTTGCCCTGGAGAAACAACCTGAGTTTATACATTAATGATATCTGTAATAGCAACTTTAGCACATTAACAGTGTTACTCACAACAGCAGCCTTAGCACATTAACAATGTTCTCAACAGCAGCAATTTTAGTCAACTGACTCTGGTTGACTAGTGTTCAGTTAGCACAGGATTGAAGTCAGAGGGGACAAGAAAGGGAATAAAGTTTTGGATAGACACATTAATCATAAACTCGTAAGGGAACTCAGGTTTTAGAAAGACTCCGTTTCAATACGATGGGAGGCCGGAAGGACTTGAGGGGCTCTGGCAGAGTGAAGCCACGAGGATCTCCAGGCCACCTCCCTTCCAACCCTCCCCTGCCCCTCCCAACCCAGGAGGGGAGCTCTTCCCAGCGTCTCTGAAAGCGGGTAGGGATCCCAGCGGCTTTAAGAGAGTCCCAGGGGAGAGGCGGGCGGAGGCGCAGCGCTGGGAACAAAGGCCCACAGAGGGGTCCTGGAGAGCGCAGCTCCCCGGGGGCTGGGGCGACGGCGGCCGCTCCCCCTCAGCTCCTCCCTCTCCTTCCCTGCTTCCACCCGGAGGCCCGTCGCGCAGCCTGAGCTGCGCCAACTTCGCCAAAGGTTCCCAAGTTGCCAGGGGCGCAGGGGTGGGAGCTGGGTGGGGTGAGGGAGAAAAGGAGGAGGAGGAGGGCTCCCCGGGCGCCTTGGACGCAGTTCAGGAATCCGCCGCCACTGCCGGCCGCTCGCGGACTCGGGCCGAACGGGGAAGGCGCCAGGCAGGACCGCTTGCTCGCTGCGCAGGACGGCGCCCTCCTGGCGCCGCTTCCCGCCCACCGTGCGAACCGGCGGGGCCGAGCCTCCTTCCCTCCCCGCCGCCGTCCCCGGCCGGAGCCGCTTCTGCCTGGTCCTGCCGAGAGGAGGGCAAAGTTGCGGGCGGATGCTGCCCGCGCCGGACCCCTGCCTCGGAAAGTCGGATCCGCCCCCGCTGGAGGAGGCTCGGTGGTGGGGTAAGTAGGGCACCGGCATCCCGGAACCGCCTCTGGGCCTGGGAGATGGCCCAGCGGTGCGCACCCCACCATCCCCGATCGGGTGCGCGCGCCAAACTTTGGAGGAAGAGGGGGCGAAACCGAAGGTGGGAGAGGGAGTTCTCGGCGCGGGGAAAGCTCCACGCAGGCACCTACACCTCCAGACCCACTGCACCCAGATTCACAACTGCCACATACGCACAACTCATCGCCCATCGAGCCACAGATACACGCACACGCTTCAGACCGAACCGTACAATTCCGGAAGTGCGGGCGTTCGGATCTTTAGACCAAGCATGTCCTCCAGCCTCAAATAAATCCACTGTCTTTGTCTGCTGCCCCTGCAGCCCCACAGAGAGGTGACCCCAAAGCGAGACGGGCAGGAGAGGGGCTGCCTTGTCTTTGAAAAGTCGTGGCCGGGACCTCGAGGCTGAGTAGTGGGGAGGGGAAATCAGACATTTCAGTCGGCTCTCCGGGTTCATCAGGAGCGAGGTTGGCGTGGAAACTCGGTGTCTGGGTGATGTGTCTGGGTGTGCGCAGCCCTTCCGGAGGCGAGGCCGGGAGAAAGGAGGGAGTGACTCATAAACTCAGACCCGGCGTGTTAGGGTCTGTGAGCAGAGTAGAAAAGACTGGCAGGCGGTGCTGCCCTGGACAGCTGGGTGGTGGCAGTGACAGGGCCTGCGAGGGAAGCACAGACCCTTCCCCCTAGCGGATGTACTTCCTCAGAGGGACTTCCAGGGGGGGTGGGCTGAGGAGATTCCAGCCCTGGGTGTGTATATGTAAAACGTGGTAGGGGATGTTTAACACTCCAAGGTCATGGAGAAAGCAGGGCAGTCCTGAAGCCATATTTATTTTCATTGCACCTGAAGTTGTGTCTGTTTTCGGATGCCCTTGGTGTCCGGGGCTCCAGGATGTTTCAAAGGTTGTCCTGGATCTAGTACAGTGCCTAGCATTGTTGGCACTTGATAAATAGTTGTTTGATGAATAATGACACCAATAATTCATATATGTTAAGGACACTCTATGAGCCAAGCCAGGTGGCCTCAGCTAGGTTGGAATTGGTCTATCTGCAGAGGAGGAGGGGGCCCTGAGTGCTTCCAGAGAGCCCTGCCTGATCTGTTTAGCCCAAGCAGCAGGTTCTATTGTGCCCTGTGGGCTGGCACTGGGGACTTGAGTCTCAACATTGGCCTCTGCTTCCCTAAGAGGGGCAGTAAGAAAGTCTCTATTTTTGCATCTGGCTAAGCTGGGAGTGTCGTGGAGTGTTCTTGCTGGCTCCTACTGGCCTGGAAGGAGATGGGTCTCATGAAGGGTCTAGGAGCTGTGTCCTCCAGCAGTGGCTTGGCTCTGTGGTGGCAGCAGGTAGAGGGGCAATCACAGTCCCTGTACTGACTATTGGGTGGGTTCCTCTGCACCAGCTGGCATGAGCTTCCCAGAGGAGTGGAAACATCTCGTGTTCCTGGAACTGGGATCGCAAGCAATCCTGAGAATGATTCCCTACCTGCATGGAATTGGGAACGTGCCAGGATGTGGTGCAACTTGGCCATGTAATCACAAAGAAATATGTCATTCCCCCACCCCACCCCCGGCCCTTTGTGACTAGGTTTGGTGTGCACGTGAAGCTTCTAAGTGATCTGAATGCTGAAATTAGCAAAGTATGTAGGCAGCACACAGGATTGTGGCCCCAGATGAGCAAGAGAGTGATCTGGGCTTGGCCACCCCCAATTTCAGGTGCAACACTGCAGCCAATCCCTTCCCAATATCACCTTTCCACCTTATTTATGTCTTCTGTGAATCAAGAGCTCTATGTTATCTCATCAAGACCTTACATCCCTATGAAGTTAGCGTTTTGTCACCATTTTACAGATTAGGAAACTGAGGTTCAGAAAAGTTAAGTAACTTTTTGGCGGTCACACAGCTGGTGAGGGACAAAGCCAGGATTTGAAACTGGACAGGTCTGACTCTGGAACCCATGCTGTTTCCACCATGCCCAGCTGTCTCTAAGGCCCCTAACTGGTTCTCCATAGCAACAAGGAAGCAACACTGATGCACTTACTGGGTCCTGGGGCCCCTGACTACAGTCCTCTCTTTACACACACTCTGCCTATCCTGGGTTACACCATGGGTCATGGAAATCAAAGGCTGGGTGGCACCAGGCTGCTAGAGCCTTCCGTGTGGATTTGGAGTCAGGAAACGATGGGGGTTTGGGAGTGACTGCAGGGAGACGTTGGAGTAATTCCAGTGAGAGCAGATTCACTGCTTATGTGAGAAATGGGTACAAAGCTACCACTCGTGACCATACAAGTCACAAGTTTGGGTTTGGAAGGAATTGCCAGGTAAACATCCTCAGATGGATTACTATATTCCTTTCCCTTTTCGGCCCTTGCCAGGGGAGACATCTATTTACACAGGGAAATCAGCCCTCACCTGAATATGAAGGGGCATGTCACGGCTGTCCTTCCCACCACCCACCACATGCCCAGGAGGGCTAGACTCTGTGGTGATGTCTAGTCCTCAGGAGAGATGGATGGGGAGAGCCGGGGCAACCAGGGGCTGTGATAACCACGTGTCTCACCTGGCCCCCAGCTTATGCTTTCTCACACAGGCCCCACAGAGGGACAGTGGTTATCATTCCCGATTTGCTGGTGAGGAAATGAGGCTCAGAGAGGTGCAGTGGCTGCCCAAGGTCACAAAGCTAAGGAGGAAGGGCAAGCCATGCTGCCTTCAGGACTCCCTGCAGGCACTTGGGGGCAGCTGTGTTTTCTGCCTGGTTGGTATTCTATCTCCCCAGCCCCAAGGCTGAAAGGGGGTTACCCCTGTTGGGGCAGAACCCTCACAGCTCTGCCCACCCGCATCTCTACCCCCAGATCCTCTGATACAGGTGTTCATGGCATGGGGAAAGCTGGCAACCTTAAACAAGGAGCAGAAGATAAGCACTGCCCAGCTGGCCCCTGCCCACCTTCCACAGCGAGCCCACCTGGGTGAGTGCCAGAGCGTTCGCAGTGCTGAGCCGCAAAGATATGGGAGCCCTCTCCCTGTTTCACTGTGGTGTAGACTCGCTGTCCAGGATGGAAGTTGGGAGACTGGGTGTGGGGAGAAGCTGCCCCATCCGAGGGGCGGGGGCTATTAATCTTTGTACCCCTGGCTCTGTCCTAGTGCGTGACACACGGAAGTACTTAGGAACGTTGTCAGATGATGGATGAAGACCAGGGAGGGGCTGTGAGAGCCTCTGCTGGGAAGTGGTAAAGCAGGGAGCCAAGGGACTCTGCAGTGAGGAACACTCAGAGAGGCCTCTGCCCTTCATGAAGTCACGCAGGAGGAAAGGAAAACAGCTCTCCTTTTCATTCCTTAAACAGAAATACTTGTCCCCTTCGCTTAAACAGGTGGAAGAACACTGCTTGTCCTGCCCTGAGCATGGAGATTCCACGTCTGGGTGTGGGGTGGCCTCTGGCAGGCTGGACAGTTTGTTCTGTGCTTGAAAGTCTCAGCTTTCGTCTTCATCAGCCTAAATCGGGCTGGTTCTCCTGCACATCCCCACCTCTGCAAACTTGGAAGGAGGGGCATGCAGACCATGGGAGCCCCTGATCACCAGTAACTTCAGGTCTCTAGCGGCCCATCACTCCCTCTCTATGCCTCTACCGTCCCCCCATGCCTCCCCTTACCCCCCTGCCCCACAGAGATGGCTGTGTGCTAAGGGACCGTGGGTTTTTTTAGGCTCTGGGAAATTTATCGCTCTGATTCCAGAGGGCTCTCTGAAAAGGATTTGGAGGAAAAGCGTGTAAAATAAATAAGCCAATTCCCAGCTCAGCCTCTCCTGAATGCCACAAGTAAACAGCTAGCCTGGGAAACTCTGTTTTGGCCTCTGTGCTTACACCTGGCTCACTGGCTGCCTTACCAGCTCCCTCCTTCCGGCCTCCTCCCCAACCAGCCCCTCCTCCTTGACTCAGGGAGCCTCAAAAGTCAGGGAACACACCCACCGCCGGCTGTCCTTGTGCTTCGGGACACTGGGAAGCTGGCATACTGGTGGCTGGGGACAAGAGGAGCCTGCTGCAGCACAGCCCTGCTGCATCTGAGGAAGTCTCCCTGCCTCGGCCCTGCTCGAGGTGAGTTTGACTTTGTTGATGGAGAATGGTGGGGCTTTTTCCAATTTTGTGGCATCTGAGGAAGCTCTACATCTTAAACATCAGTTTAGAGTGGATGGACCAAAGCTAATTTTCTCCAAGGTGGGCTCCCATGTGAAGAAACCCTAAAAACCCCATTTACGGTGTAGGGCTTCCCGGACTAACCAGAATGTCAGGGGTCTTTGCTTTTGACCGGAGTCCTATCAGCTTAGGCCCTATCAGTTTAGGGTTCTGGTGGTGTGAGTTCACTGTTGTAAGTTTCTCTGTCTGTGGAGTATGAAGTAAACTCGTGATAACTTAATAACTTCATTTTATTCAGTTGACCCACTCTAAAACCCAGCACCCAGTGAGAAGGGGAGAACCAGGGTGCTAGGATGGGGGTATTTCCCTGGTGGGATTGGCAGCTGAGGGTTCCACTCAGTCCCAGGGAGGGGCCGGGGGGCCTTCCCATTGATGTGCCTATGCCAAGCTGGGTCAGCAAACTGAAACCCCTGGGATCTGGGGAACAGGCACCACCCTGAGGCTCTGGGTCCCGCCTCCACGCAGGAGCCCCTTTGGCCTGTTGCTGTCAGGCTTCCAAGAGAGAATTTGAGGGGTAAGCCCCACGGCTTGCAGTCTTGTTTGGAAAGAGGCTGCACACCCACATACAGATTAGCACACATCATCATGGGCCAAAGTGTATACTACACACACATACACACAGATACATAAGCACAGGGATGCACTCATCCCAAAAGGCAAATTATGTAATAGTGAAGAGTACATATTCTAAAGCCAGAATGCCCACCGTACTGCTTAGTAACTGTGTGACCTTGGGCAAGTTACTTAACCTCTCTGGGCCTTACTTTCCTAATCAGTAAGAGGGGGATGGTAATGGGTTATAAGTAATGGGGCTATAAGTGAATTTGTATCTGTGAGGAGTTAGAAATGTGCCTGTACATAGCTAGGTGTTCTAACTATTGTTCACCACATATTCTGTGCCCCAGATATTCAGGCCCAAGGGCACAATACTTCCCAGAGAGGTGCTCACAAACTTGTCAGCGAATAGGATCAATCACTTTGCACTTTCTGAGTCCTGATTCTCAGGATGTGTGGCATTCTCTGTACTAGACTCGAATTAGAATTTATTAGAAACATCATTTCGTCTTCCCTTAAGAAGCTCATTATTTTATAAATTTATTTATTTATTTATTTATGGCTGAGTTGGGTCTTTTTTGCGGTGCGCGGGCTTCTCGTTGCAGTGGCTTCTCTTGTTGCGGAACACGGGCTCTAGGCGTGCGGGCTTCAGTAGTTGTGGCTCGCGGGCTTTAGAGTACAGGCTCAGTAGTTGTGGCGCACGGGCTTAGTTGCTCCGCGGCATGTGGGATCTTCCTGGACCAGGGCTCGAACCCGTGTCCCCTGCATTGGCAGGCAGATTCTTAACCACTGCGCCACCAAGGAAGCTCAGAAGCTCATTATCTTAAAACAATGTGGGCACTAACTCCCCCCAGAGAAGGGTATGATTCCTTTAGCAGCATCAGTTTTCAAACTAGGTTCCATGGAGCCCCAGAGTTCAACGAGGACCCCTCAGAGGTCTGATGGGAGGGGGGATCCAGGCCTCTCCCCCCATTTATCTTTTTTTAAAATATTTATTTATTTATTTTATTTTTGGCTGCATCGGGTCTTAGTTGCAGCACGTGGGCTCCTCGTTGCAGCGTGCAGGCTTCTCTTTACTTGTGGCATGTGGGCTCAGTAGTTGCTCTCTACTTGTGGCATGTGGGCTCAGTAGTTGCGGCACACGGGCTTAGTTGCCCCACGGCATGTGGGTCTTAGTTCCCCGACCAGGGATTGAACCCGCGTCCCCTGCATTGGAAGGTGGATTCTTAACCACTGGACCATGAGGGAAGTCCCCCATTTATCTTTTCTACATATTGGGTTTCCTAGGAAAGTTCTGGTTCATAAGAAGGCTCCACAGCTTAGACGGTTGAAAGACCCCCTCTACAGTCTGACCCGCTTCCCATCCTGTGTGCGCCTGTCCGAGCACGCTGTGCGATGCCCGTGCCCATGTGGGCCCGTGCAGCTACCTGAACGTTGGCCCCAGGCCTCTCCCACTCTCTTCCCCACTTCCCTCCTCTCCCCTCCTCTCCAGCTACCATAACCTCCTCTCCAGCTGTCTGCAGGATTCTGGAAAGTGCTAACATGTCTGAGCCAAGATAGGGCTATCTGAGGAAGTATTTTGAAAACAAACTGGGCCACCATCCTGGCTGAGATTGCACTGATTTTCAACAAAGAATTTCGCAACTTCCGAGGTGGGCAGCTGGGGCTGTGGCCCCTGGCTGTCCTCTGGAGGATGCCTGGGGCCTGTCTCTGCAGGGTTAGGATAGACAAGCCTGAAGAGGCCCAAGATTGCAAACCCAGAACCAGGAAGGGGAAGTCATCCTCACAGGATGAAGAACTGGAACCCCCCCCACCCCATCCCCCCGTGACCTCAGGGGTACAGCACCCTGTCCTCTTCTTGTTCTGAGAGATGCTACTTTCCTTTTAGTTTTCCTCCTCCTTTTCCATCTGGTGCAGGTGCCTCGGGGCTGGGGACACAGGAAATATTAGCACTAACAGCTAGTATGCACAGCCCTGTGCTTAATTAGTGCCTCTGGGACCGCACTCACCGAGTTCTCACAGGATGCTCTCAAGATGGGTACCGTTGTGCTCACTGTTGTACAGACGGGCAGACAGAACCAGACAGATGGGATAAGTTGCTGGCACCCCACTGCTGATGAGTGCAGAGCTGGGTCTGAGCCCTGCAGCCTGGCTTCAGAGTCAGTGCTCTTGACCCTGGGTGTGTCCGTCTTGCTGGGGCCACAGCCGGAGAGGTGGAATGGCTCACCAGGACAGTCATTTCGTAACTGTGGCCAGGGCATGCTGCTGGTATCTGACTGGGCAGTGCTGGGGAGGCTGGCCTCAGGGGCGCTGCAAGCCGAAGTCTGAGCCTCGGCCTTCCCCAAGGCTCACTGGGCAGGGCACTGCCCTCGTACAACAGCCTCTTTTGCAAGGCCGGCCATCTGCTGATTGCTGCTTCCCCTTGGCAATGGCAGGTCTCAGAAAGTGACGCCGATGGCAGCAGAAGGGATTTAAATTATTGGCAAGGAAGAACTGGCAGATTGGGGGCCTCTGTCTCCCTGAAGGCCATTCTGGCAAGACAGAAACCTTACCGTGGAGTAAGCGCCCAGCTGCTCGAGATGCCGAATGGCTTCTTTTTTTTTTTTTTTTTTTAAATAAAGTTATTTATTTATTTTTGGCTGCGTTGGGTCTTCGTTGCTGCGCTGGACTTTCTCTAGTTGCCCTGAGTGGGGGCTACTCTTTGTTGTGGTGCCCAGGCTTCTCACTGCAGTGGCTTCTCTTGTTGCGGAGCAGGGGCTCTAGGCGTGCAAGGCTTCAGTAGTTGCAGCATGTGGGCTCAGGAGTTGTGGCTTGCAGGCTCATTATTTGTGGCACACGGGCTTAGTTGCTCTGCGGCATGTGGGATCTTCCCAGACCAGGGCTCGAACCCATGTCCCCTGCATCAGCAGGCAGATTCTTAACCGCTGCTCCACGAGGGAAGTCCCCAAATGGCTTCCTTGGGCCCTGTGATCTCCCAATGAATAGCATCCCCAGCCTCTTCTTTCACCAGCCCTTGTCACGTACTTGGTGTTCCAGGTTCCAAACTGACCTCTTTCCAGATGCACGTGTCCTGCTCTCTGTAGCCTTTCCAGCTGCCCAGAACACTCTCTCCTTCCTTCTTTTCTCATGGTCAGCTCCCTTCATCCTCAGGCCTCAGCTTGGATGTCTCCTTCTAGAAGCCTCGGTCAGCAGCCCTCCCTATGGCTGCCTGCACGTCCCCGTCCTCACACGTTGCCCTGGCTGCTTTCATGGTCTGCGGTCTCCACCAGGTAGTGAGCTCTGCGAGCAGGACAGAGTCTGCCTTGTTCTCCTTGTGTCTCCAGTGCTTAGCACAGCCCCAGGCATGCGCTGAGTACCCATGCCTGACTGTGAGACCATGAGTGATGGGTGTGAAACCTGGCCGCAGGAGGAAGGAGGCACTGGACGGTGCCCAGGCTCCCAGGATAGGATGCCTAGGGAGTGATCAGTGTCTGGGCAGAGGTGGTGGGAGTCATGGTGTGTGGAAGGGGGCAGCTGATGTGGACCAGAGGCCCTGTGTGGGGCAGGGAGGGAATGGGAGAGTGAGACCCTGGGCAGATGGCCTCTTGCAGTTACTACCCTGTGGGCACTGGGCTGGGATCCCAAGGATGGGCCTGAAACCCTCCAAGAGGCCCCTTTGAATTAGGTGGCCTGGTGGATGGTTGCACTACGGGCCTCACTACTCAACCCCACCAGCAAGCGGTTCTCAGTCCTGTCCCCTTCCTGGACGGACATTCATTCATCCTCTCCGGGCTTCAAAGCTGACCCCCAAGCAATGGAGGCCCCCCATGGCTGAGTCCTTTCCCCTGAGCAGAGAGAAGGAAGCCCAGCTGGCAGGCTGCCTCCCAGGGGTGGTTCCAGTGGCAGCCTTTGAGCTGTCCTCACAGAAGTAGTAGGGCCCTGCGTGCTGGGTTCCCATCCACACCACCCAGGTAGCACACTTTAGGTGCTCTGGCCAGGGCACCGCCTGTCTGGGTGCCTGCTCATGCCTGAAACCATGCCAGGTTGGCTGTGGGTAGCAGAAGGTGCCTCTAGGCAAGAAGACGAGAGGACACCTAGGCACAAATAACCACCTTTGAGTCCAACTGTGATGAGCCCACAAAGATGGACATGAGGGAGGACTTGGGGAAGGCTTCATGGAGGAGGTGGGGGTTCCAGTGCAAGAAGGGAACCTGGGCAAAAGCACAGGCATGGGAAAGTGCAGATTGAATGGAAAGGTTGGTGAGGAGTCCAGTTGGGCTGAACTTCAATTTGTAGGATGCACAAAGAAGAGATGAGGCAGGATGGAGTTGTGGTTACATGTGTAAGCTCTAGAGCCAGGCTGCCTGCATGAGGACCCTCAATCCCCACTTATTGGCTGTGTGACCATGGCCAAGTTGCTTAACCTCTCTGTGCCTGTTTTCTCATCTGTAAAATGGAGATACTAATAGTACCCATCACGCGGGGGTGACAGGAGAATAAAATGTGTTTCTGTACAAGTGTTTAGAGCAGTACCTGGCACACAGCATCAAGAAGAGTGAGCTATTATCCTTTTTTTTTTTTTTTTAAAGCAGCTAGAAAAGTAAATTGAGGTCAGATCATAGAGGCCTTTGGATGTCATACTTTCTGTTTGCTAAACGCCTGCTGTGTGCCAGGTACTTTACAGACCTTCTCACTCAGCCCCATACAACCTAGCAAAATTGTTAGCAAAGTCTCCATTTTATAGATGAGGAAACAGGCTCATAGAGGCAGAGTAACCTGCCCAAGGTCACTCAGCCAGGTGGAGGCAGAGGTAGTAATGAAACCCAGGTCTGTCTGGCACTTAGCTCTTTCTTCAACATGGAGCTAGAGAGACGTGACAGAGGCAGCATGGGGACATCCCCTGGGCTGGAGTCGCAGCCAGGAGCAGAGCATGGATGCTGTAGCCATGGGTCCCTAGGCTGGGAGAGTGGGAGGTGACAGGGGAAGGACAGATGCAGGCAAGCCTGGAAGGCAAGGAGATGAGGAGGCCTCAAGGCCACAGCACACAGCTCACCATTCAGAGCTCAGGGACAAGCCACTGAGTCATTTTGGGAAAACATGACATCACTGAGTCTTGCTGTCTGCTTCCCACCTGCCAGTCCTCGTGCCCGAAGTCCTGCAAGGGGACCCTCACACCCAGGCAGCGGGGCCAGGTCAGCTCCCCGGCTTCCTGCTCTGACTTCTCCCCAACCTCTGTAGCCCCATCTTCCCACTGCTCCCCTCCCTGCCTGCGGCCTCCACACCACCCCCACTCGTAAACCCGAATGAGGCAGGAGCTTCTGGAAGTGATGATGAGCGTGAACAGCTTCCAAAAGGGCCTCCATGCCAGGCCTGTGATTGGAATTCTGGGTGGGAAGGGGACAGCTGTGTCGAGTTTTTAGAGCTGCTCTTCCCTTAAGAATGGTGCCTGCGGGACTTCCCTGGTGGCGCAGTGGTTAAGAATCCGCCTGGCAACGCGGGGGACACGGGTTCGGGCGCTGGTCCGGGAGGATCCCACATGCTGCGGAGCGGCTGGGCCCATGCGCCGCAACTGCTGAGCCTGCGCTCTGGAGCCCGCGAGACGCAACTACTGAGCCCGCGAGACGCAGTACTGAAGCCCACACGCCTAGAGCCTGTGCTCCGCAACGGGAGAGGCCACTGCAGTGAGGAGCACGCGCACCGCGGCGGAGAGTGGCCCCCGCTCGCCGCAACTGGAGAGGGCCCACGCACAGCACCGAAGACCCAACGCAGCCAAAAATAAGTAAATAAATAAATTTATAAAAAAAAAAAAAAAAGAATGGTGCCTGCTATTCCACTGGAATCACTTTTTAAAAGTAAAGCCTGGTTGAGCTGTGTGCTCATGCTATGCCAGGTCCCAGCAGCCTCCACCTTCCTAGAAGATACAGTTGAGTATCTGAGAGCTTTTTATGTACTAGGCATCCTCAGGTTGAGTGATTTATTTGTGTCAATCTGATTGCATGAGGTAGCCCCATTTTATAGATGCCATTGCTGAGGCCCAGAGAGGTTAGGTGACTTGTCCAAGGTCACACAGCCAGAATTCAAACACTTGGCTGTCCAACTCCAGATGTGCCTATGCTCTTAGCCACTCCAGCCTCAAATAAAGCCATCGGAGAATCACAGGACGTGGGCTGTACCGAACCTATGTCTGCCAAATGGTGTGGTGCAGACAGGAAGTGCCAGGAGAATTTTCATCTCAGAGTGTGGGTTACGCCCCAGAGCTTGTTGGAGGTTGTGGAGACATTTAGGAGGTGACAGAGAGCTCCAGCTTCTTTGGCCGAGCAAACCCTGCTGACGTGGCCATTTGGGGTGAGACTCTCCCCTCTGGAAGGAGCACCGGGGCTCAGGGGGTGCCTGTCCTGGTTTTGGTGGGCCAAACCTGGAAAAGGAGTATGAGTCAAGCAAGGGGCCAAGTGCCAGCTTCCTCAGCCCAGTCTGTGGGTGCAGGATGCCAGGCTGCTGCAGCTGCTGCTGCCACTCACAGCTCCCTCCCAGCCCGCAGGAGGGGCTGGTGGCCAGCCCTGTGCTCAGTGGCGCCCTCTCACTCTCACCACGACCTAGCAAGGGAGGCACGGTTATCCCCATTTAACAGGTGAGGACGTTGAGGCTTAGAGAGGTTTTCTGGTGCACCGGAACTCCCTTGGCCAAAAAAGAGAGGAACTGAGACTCTTTAAGTCTTCTTTCTGCCAAGAGACAGACAGAAGGAGGGAGGGGTTAGCCTGCCCTCTGACACTGAGCCACGCAGGCTGGCTGTTCCCAGGCTTGCATTTCTGATTCATCTGCAATCACCAGATCCTGATGTTGCAAGGCGAATAACCTCTGGAGTGAGAAAAGCTCTGATTTCCCTTGAGCTATGAGTCACCATTTCTCTGGGAGCACTTTTGAAGCCATAGAGCACCTCCCCAGGCTTCGAGGGGCAGGTTCCTTCTCTGCCCAAGTGCCAGCCCCACACTGGCCCTGGCAGTGCCTGTTATGGAAGGGCCAGGAAACAAAGAGCCTCCACGAGAGGCCTGGCCTTGGTGATTACCCAGCATGTGACACCCTGCCTTGCTCTCCACAGACAGGTGCCAGATTCCCAGAGGTCTGTGGGGTCTGCAGCCTTCAGGGATCCCCTGTCCCCTTTAATGCCCAAGGCCCATGTGGTCAGCACAAGTCCACCTGCCCTCTCCAAGGATGTCTGGGAATCCCCCAGGATTCCACAGTGTACAGGGCGGCTCCTCCAGACACTCCTCCCCCCACAGGAGGGAGGGGACCAAAGCCAGTTACTCCCCTCCTTGTCAGTCTCAGGCCTGATCACCATAGTAATAATTTCTGGAGAGTTGTCACTTTTCTCACAGAGAAAGTAGACTGTTACGTTCGACTGTAGGGCCAATTCTGCTTCTCACTGCCCCCAGATTTTCCTTCTGCGATAAGATTTTGGCTTTGCCTCTGCTTAAATTCAAAAGCGTGTTCAAATGACTTTTCCAAAATGAGAGTCTCACCTCAAAAGAACTTTGCCTCTACCTCTACAGGTAGAAAACTGATACCTGCTTTTATTTTATTTTTATTTTTATTAAATTTTATAAAATAAGTAATCCATGCCCATGGTATAAAATTGGAAAGGTACAAAAGGATATGTGGTGAAATCTCTTTCCCACGCCTGACCCAGACACCCAGGTCTTTCCACGAAGGCAACCGGCAATATTAGTTTCTTGTGTGTAAGCTGCTTTTAAATTGTCTAGTTTTAAAACAAATCATACTCCACTGGGCTTCCAGTTCCACCACCATTTTTTTTTTTTTTTTTTTTAAAGAAATTCACGTTCTTTTATTTATTTATTTATGGCTGTGTTGAGTCTTCGTTTCTGTGCGAGGGCTTTCTCTAGTTGCGGCAAGCGGGGACCACTCTTCATTGCGGTGCGCGGGCCTCTCACCATCGTGGCCTCTCTTGTTGCGGAGCACAGGCTCCAGACGCGCAGGCTCAGTAGTTGTGGCTCACGGGCCCAGTTGCTCCGCGGCATGTGGGATCTTCCCAGACCAGGGCTCGAACCCGTGTCCCCTGCATTGGCAGGCAGATTCTCAACTACTGCGCCACCAGGGAAGCCCCCACCACCATTTTTGAGGCACAACTGAAAAACTGCAGCTCAGGAAGTAGTAGGGGCCGCCTGCAGAGTGCAGCTCTGCCCAAGGCTGTCCCTTACAAGCGGTGCTGGCTGCCCACGTCCCAGTCCCCACCCCTCAGGGGTCACCTTGGGTTCACCCACCCCACATCCCTCATCCCCGCAGCTCCAGGCAGCCAGCCCCTGGCTGTCCCCAGCTTCCAAGAGTGGCTCCTTCAGGCTCCAGGTGAAACCTGTGCTCCCCACTGCCCCTTCTCCATTTTGCCCTCTGGTCTGGCTGGGCAGGGGCCTGCAGCAGGGGCCTGTGGGGTCAGGGCCTGGTGATGGTGATCTGACCAGACTGTGCTGCCTCTTGGCTGGACTGAATGTTCAGAGTCCCCTAGGGGCTCACACAGGTAAGGTCCACCTGTCTCCACTCCTATCCTGAGTGTGACCAGAGGCCTCCCTGCTCCCCTCCCCTTCTCCCCTCCTTTCATCTCCCCTCCTCCCCTCCTCTCCCTTCCTCCCTGCTCCTCCCCTCCTTTCTTCTTTCCCAACATATTCATCAGGTGCCGTACAGCAAACATTAACTCTAATATAAAGCGGAAAGTGATAAGAAATGGCACAAGGCAGAGAAGAATGCTGCTAGGAGAGCCCTGTCCTTGAGACTGGCCTTCAGCAGACCCTGCCCTTCACATCCTGGCCTTGTACCTCCTGCTGGGTGACCTTGGGCAAGTCACTTAGCTTCTTTTTTTTTTTTTAAATAAATTTATTTATTTATTTATTTATTTTTGGCTGTGTTGGGTCTTCGTTGCAGTGTGTGGGCTTCTCATTGCGGTGGCTTCTCGTTGCAGAGCACGGGCTCTAGGTGCGTGGGCTTCAGTAGTTGCGATGCGTGGGCTCAGTAGTTATGGCTCGCGGGCTCTAGAGCGCAGGCTCAGTAGTTGTGGCACACAGGCTTAGTTGCTCCGCGGCATGTGGGATCTTCCCGGACCAGGGCTCGAACCCGTGTCCCCTGCATTGGCAGGCGGATTCTTAACCACTGCGCCACCAGGGAAGTCCCACTTAGCTTCTTTGAACCTCCCTTTCTCATCTGATTAAGGAAGGAGAGGGTGGCAGTAAGGATCCAGAAGGCTGGTGGGAGAACCTGGAGCTGCCAAAGGGCTTTCTAAGAGGGTGACAGATGTGGGGTGGGGGGGACAGTGCTCTTCTTCTAAGGGAATCACTGTGAATGTGGGGGAGGGCTCTGGGGACATGTGGGGTCTGGGCTCAGCCTTAAGGCATGAATGGCGGAGGCGTGGCCCTTTGGGCAGCACTCTCCTGCCTTGGCAAATGCCTTCCCTTTTCTGTATTTCCACACAGCGATGGACCTCCTCGGCTTTATATTTTTTAAGTAGTGGTTTTATTTTATTTTTTAATTTTATTTTTTAAATATTTATTTATTTAGTTATTTAGTTGTCCCGGGTCTTAGTTGGGGCTCATGAGCTCCTTAGTTGCGGCATGCATGTGTGATCTAGTTCCCTGACCTGGGATCAAACCCCAGCCCCCTGCATTGGGAGCATGGAGTTTAGCCACTGTGCCACCAGGGAAGTCCCTAACTAATGGCTGTATTTTTGTAATAATGATAGATGTTTAACATGCAAAATTCAAGTAAAATGGATGAATACTGAGAAGAAAGCAACAAGTCACCCCTCAACCCTACATCCAGATGTAACCGGTTAGCTATCTGGTCCACATACTTCTCTAGGCATATATATAAAGAAAGGGGGGCAGTGGAGGGACAGAAAGTTTTATAAACGTGGGGGAAATGCACAATTTAATTTAGCTTTAGGCCAGTGTTGTAAAGAGGCTGTCTGCCCCCAAAGCGGCCCCTCTCATCTGTTCAATAACCTACATGAGGGCCTGGTGTGGGGCAAGGGAACTTTCATGCCAGGATCTTTTTTTTTTGTTTTTCATTTTCACCAAGAACTTTATTGAACAACGTATTCACCCTTTTGTTCCACTACCTTCTGCCATTTTTCAGGCAACTTCATAATTCTGTCTTCCCAAAACTTTTTATCTTTTTGAACAAACAACTGTTCCAGGTGCCTTTTACAGTCTTCCAGGGAATTGAAATTTTTTCCATTAAGAGAATTTTGTAAAGACCAAAATAAATGGAAATCCGAAGGTACAATGTCTGGTGAATATGGAGGATGAATCAGAACTTCCCAGCTAAGCTGTAACAGTTTTTGCCTGGTCATCAGAGAAACGCGCGGTCTTGCGTTATCCTGATGGAAGATTATGCATTTTCTGTTGACTAATTCTGGACGATTTTTGTCAAGTGCCTCTTTCAGTTGTTCTAACTGGGAGCAGTACTTGTTGGAATTAATCGTTGGGTTTTCCGGAAGGAGCTCATAATAGAGGACTCCCTTCCAATCCCACCATATACACAACATCACCTTCTGTGGATGAAGACCGGCCTTTGGTGTGGTTGGTGGTGGTTCATTTCGCTTGCCCCATGATCTCTTCTGTTCCACATTGTTGTACAGTATCCACTTTTCATCGCCCGTCACAATTTGTTTTAAAAACAGCACGTTTTCATTATGTTTCAGTAGAGAATCGCATGCGGAAATATGGTCAAGAAGGTTTTTTTCGCTTAACTTATGTGGAACCCAAACTTCAAAGTGATTCACATAACCAAGCTGGTGCAAATGATTTTCAAGGCTTGATTTGGATATTTTGAGTATGTCGGCTGTCTCCTGCGTGGTATAACATTGACTGTTCTCAATTATTGTTTCGATTTGATCGCTATCAACTTCAACTGGTCTACCCGACCGTGGAGCATCGTCCACGAGAAATCTCCAGCACGAAACTTCAAAAACCACTTTAGACACGTTGCATCAGTCACAGCACCTTCTCCATACACTGCACAAATCTTTTTGTTCATGCCAGGATCTTTAAAACCTCTTTAAATTCAGACAAATTACAAAAAGGGAGCCAGCTGAATCACAGATCTTCCTTGACTTATGATGAGGTTACATCCCGATAAACCCATCATAAATTGAAAATGCATTTAATACACCTAATCTACCAAACATCATAGCTTAGCCTAGCCTACCTTAAACGTGCTCAGAACACTTACATTAGCCTACAGTTGGGCAAAATCATCTCACACAAAGCCTATTTTATAATAGAGTGTTGAACCTCTCATGTAATTTATTGAATACTGAAAGTTTATAACAGAACGGTTGTGTGGGTGTAGAATGGTTGTAAGTGTATCAGTTGTTTACCCTCATGACCGTGACCGTGTGACTGACTGAAAGCCCCAGCTGATCGTACGGCATATCACTAGCCCCAATTCATGTACGGTTACTACTGAATGTATGTCGCTTTTGCACCATCTTAAAAGTCAACGATCTTAAGTCGGGGACCTTCTGTAGTACATTCTGGCTCTAGAACAGTGGATTTCAATCTTTTGTACCAAAGCCCCAGACAGAGACACACACACACATCACTGAAACAAAAGTCGTATGAAACCCGTGCGTATCCTTATTACGCATCCTTAATACACTCTGATATTTTCTGTCTATACAATTCTGTTCTTTAAGAAAATAAAAGCTTGTCCAACCTACCAAATTGATTGCACAACTGAAATTTGAAACGTATGGCTCTAGAACAGTGATTTTCAAACTTGAGCGTGCATCAGAATCACTTGCAGCGCTTATTAAGACAGCTTGCCATGCCCACCCCGAGAGGTTCTGATGGAGGAGGTCTGGGGAGGGGCCTGAGAATGTGCATTCTGTCAAGTTCCCAGGTGCTGCTGGCCCAGGACCCCACTTTGAGATCTCACCCTCCTAGAATATGTTTTAAGACAATGTGCTCCCTTGGCAGAGACTACCAGAAGATTTTCTGTATTCAACAGATAATAATTGCTGATGGCTAGCACAAGAATTGTAGGTCTCTGGCATTTTTGAGAATGCTGATCAGGCACTGTCTTTGGGATCTTCAACACCACCCTCCTGAAATCCAGCCCACTATTAACATCAAGTGCTGAAAAAAGGTCTGCTAGGCAAAAGGACATTTATGCCCAATCCTGGTTGAATTGCCTGCCTCTTAATACCAAGCCCACAGAACATAAAATGCCCCCAGCCCTTTTGAAAACACTGTTCTATAGGCAATGAAAGGCGCCATTTACCGTGTGGATTTCACCTTTCTGTTTTTTTAAACAGAAGAAGGTAGGTGAAGTGTGACCACCCCATGGAGAAAGCTGTCCCCTGGCTCTGGTTGGGGTCTGGTGGGTTTCACTGTCCCTGGATTGCCAGCTTTAATGGGAAACTCTTCCTGGCCTGAGTGCCCGCATCAGCACCCGAGCTTTCCAGCCTGCTAACTTCTGAAACTGGCCTATGTTCCAAACTGCCTCTGTTCCTCCAACCAGGGGACTCAGCCCCCACCCCTAATCCTTCCCCGTCCCCTTCCCCTTCGTAGCCTTGGGGCCCTGCCCCAGCCCTGCAGTTTTCCAGAAGCCAGCCCTCAGCTGGGAGCAGCTTCGTGAGGGAGAGAAGTGTTAAATGGGCACAGAGCCCTTCTGTTCCATTAACAATGGCCCGTTGATGACTGGATTCTGCCCGGTTGGCCCCCTTGACTGGACTTCGGAGAGGAGGAAAGACTCCAGCCCCCCCGGCAGCTACTTCTGGGTGTGAGGTTGATTCAGAGGCCAAGGCCTCTGTCTGCCCACAGAACCTCATTCTTCAGGCCCTGATGCAGCAGTGAGAGACCCTCTCACCCCTCCCATCCCATCCCAGGGGTAGTTTGGGGCCCCAGGAGTGATTCACTTCAGTCTAATTCAACAAGCATCTATTGACCAGCTCCTGGGCACTGAGGCTCAGTGCTAAGTAGCTGTGGGAATAAGAATAACTGCTGACATGAATTCAGTGCTTATTATAGTCAGCCCCACCCTGGCTACCCAACAGAGTCACTAGGGAGCTTATAAAAATTGCAAAGCATAGACACTTCCTCCACCCCCAGATTTGCAGGAGTGAATCCCGGGCACTATTTTGTAAAAGCTCTCAAAGTGCTTCTCATGCCCAGCTGAGATTAAGCATCACCAGTCTCCTACTGGCTAAACACTGTGCTGAGCATTTAACTTGCAGCATCCGGTTTCATAGGGTACGTGCTTGTGGGAGGCTGAATAATGCCCCCCCTACAAGATCTCCACATATGAATCCCCACATCTGTGGACATGTTACGTCACATGGTAAAAGGGGCTTTGCAGTGTGATTAAGGATTTTGAGATAGGGAGCTTATCCTGGATTATCCAAGTGGGCCCAGTGTAATCATCAGGGTCCTTATAATAGGGAGATTTGACTACAGAAGAGGCGGTCTGAGTAATGCATTAAGAAAGACTCAACCAGCCATTGCTGGCTTTGAAGATGGAGGAAGGGGCCATGAGCCATGGAAAGCAGGCAGCCTCTAGAAGCTGGAAAAGGCAAGGAAGAAGGTTCTCCCAGAGACTCCAGAAGGAATGCAGGCCTGCTGACACGTTGATTTTAGGCCAGTGAAACTGATCTTGGACTTGACATTCAGAACTGGAAGATAATAAATATGTGCTGTTTTAAGCTACAAAGTTTGTGGTAATGTGTTAATACAGGGCTATTACTAACCGTATTTTATAGACGAGGCACAGAAATATGAGGCACTCCCTTGGGGTCCCACAGCTAGTGGATGGCAGAGCTGGAACAGGAGGAACTCAGGTGCATCTGACCCCTGAATCTGTGCTCTCTCCACCTTACCGCACTGCCCCTACTTTGCAGCCAAACAGACGTGGATTCAAATCCCAGTTCTGCCATGTTCTGTCTTTGTGTCCTTTGCTAGTGATGGGTACATCTGGCCAGGGGGGAGGCTGCATGGGGGAACATGTGACGACCAATTGGAATGCTAGGGTGGGCCAGGCTGTTTCCAGGTGGAGCACCATGTGGAAGAGTTTGGACTTGATTCTGAAGGAATGGAGCCCATGGGGTGCCAGCCTATTCTTCCCTCTGCATTTCATGATGCTGCCTCAGACCTTCAGGCCCACTCAGTCTCTGGGATCTGGCCCTACTGCAGCAACCCAGCTCCCGTGCAGAACTGCAGGGTTGGGGCCAGGAGCAGCATTCTACTCATTGTCACCTGCAGCCAGTGACAACTGTCTGGGGTGGCGAGTAAGCCCCCATTTCACGGAAGGCCAGCAATGGCCCAGTGCCTCCAAAGCACATCTCTTCGAAGGCTCTCCTGCAGCCTTGCATTTGGGGCCATGCATGTCTTAGAGAAGGAATGTGAGATATAAAGAGGTCCAGAGAGTTGTTCAGAGTCATACAAGTTGGTACAGGTCCTGGCCAAGACTCTGATCTGCCCACTGCTGTACAGCTCCTGCCTTTTGGCTAAATCTGCCCGCTCACCGCTACAGCATAGTGGTTGAGTCCGTGGACTATGGAGACAGACTTCCTGGGTTCAAATCCCACCTTATAACTGAGGGCAAGTTGTTTGGCCACCGCTTGCTTTAACAGGGGGTGGTGATTATTATCTATGAAGGTACCGTGGTACCTTTCTCACAGGGTTGTTCTGAGGACTAAATATATTTATGTGTGTGAAGTGCTTGGAACAGTCCCTGGTTCATTAGAAGTGTTAACTTCTGTTGTGATTCAGCTCCCCTAGGGCAGAGACTCCTTTCCTCCCTCTATTCCCAATGCCTCTTCCCATGCTTTGCCCAGAACAAATACTCAGCAAATGAATTTACTGGTTGAATGTGAGCTTTTATCAGCCAGAGGCTCACTAGGTACTTTCCCAAATATATTCACTTTTCAAAAATTCCACCTTAGTTATTCAAACCCTTCTCCTCCTCCTTCTTGCCTGGGAGATGCAGAATTGCCATAAAGCAGCCTGAAGCTTGCTCTGCCCAGTGGTAGGTCCCGTGAGCAGTTCAGAGATAACCAGGCATCCCTAGGTATCACCAACCCTTGAGTGCAAGGTAACTGGCACAGTTAGTATGGCTGCCCAGATCTCCTCAGTTCAAGGCCATGCCTGACCCACCTGCTCAGGCCTCCTTGGGGTCTCTGAGCCCTGCGGCAGCACAGCTTGAGCACCTATTCCCGAGTGGCCTCCTAGCTCCTCTCCTATCTGAAGCTCACACCAGGCCTTCCAGCTGATGAGAGGGTCAGATGTCGTGTCATCCCCTCCAGAGTCCTGTCCCCGTCTTTCTTCTTCCCCTACTGTGAGGATGGGCTTCCTCATCATTTTACTTCCTCAAAAAGCCCCCAAGCTTGTCCTTGCACATGAATAGACTCCAGGAGGGTGGCCAGTCCATGGTGTTCCAAAAAGCCAAACTCGGAATTCCAGATTGGACTCAACTCCTTCATTCCTGCCCCAGGAAGGCCATTTCTGCTCAATCTTACCACCCACCTCTAGCTCCATTTTCCAAACACCTCTTTAAAACCTGCCTACTGTTGTGGCGGCTGGTTTTCTTTTCTTTTTTTCTATTTAATTATACCTTTTTTGGTTTTGAGATAATTACAGATACATGTGCAGTTTTAAGAAATAATACAGAGAGATCCCTTGAACCTGTTACGCGGTTTCCCCCAGTGGTGCAAAACTCTAGTGCAATATCACAACCAGGATACTGATGCTGATATAGGCAAGATTCAGAACATTTCCATCACCACAAGGACCCCTCATGTTGCTGTATTATAGTTATGCCCACTTCCCTTCTGCCCTCACCATTCTTTAACTCCTGGCAATACTAATCTGTTCTGCTATCTTATAATTTTGTCATTTCAAGAATGTTATATAAATGGAATCATGCAGTATGTCACCTTTTGAAATTGGCTTTGTTCACCCAAATTTTGTTCACCCAAATTCATTCACGTTGTTGTATCTGTAGTGCATGCCTTTTTATTGCTGAGCAGTATGCCACGGTATAAGGGAGCTGGTTTTAAATGGACCACTCAAACATAGGCCTAAAAGCTTCCCAAGTACCGTATCCCAAGTAAAACAAGAATACTGGCATGTTCACCCGGCATCCACCCCTGGTCAACAAGAGATCAGCAACCCTCCTGTCAGTATGGCCTTGCTGCTGAGCTAGGGTGCACACCGGCAGCAGCTCTGCTGTCTGAGATGCCCGGAGGTGGCGCTGTCTAAGGAAGCTGGGTGCTCTCTAAGGCACGGCTCTCAATCTTCGATCACGTAGGGAGCTTTAAACAATTGATGCCCAAGCCATACCCAGACCAATTCAATCATAATCTCTGGGTGTGGGACCCGGGCCTCAGCAATTTCTGAAACTCCAGATAATTCTCACACGCTGTCAGGGTCGAAAAGCAGTGCTCAAGCAGATTCAGCAAATGCACAACAGCATGCTACCCCCTCTAGCCGCAGCAGACATCACCAAGCAGTCACTACACTCTTTTCCTGCGGAGATCGACCTTTTCAAACACGCTTCAGGCAGCCACTTCCAACTGACCGACCTTGGCCCAGGAATTGAAATTGACTTGCCCTCCCAGCTGAGAAGGCTGAAACTGGCAACTGCCATATCCAGGTGTGTCTAGGCCTGGGGCCTGATGCATTAGGTGAGCGGCCCTCCAAATCATGCCAGAAAGGAGGGTCCTTGGCCCGTAGTAATAGCAGCAGCAAAGCCACAGCAGGCAAGGATTTTCTGGGCTGGTTCCATGGGAAAAGGCAAAGTGAATCAGCCAGTGTCCTTCCCCTGCGGCAGCCTGCAGCCCAGCTGGGAGAGAGATGTGCATGCAGAGTGTAAACCAACAGTGCCATCAGCATAGACAGGATCTGGCTCACACTGGTCCAGACCTGTAATAATGACCAGCCTGTGTGCAGTCCTCCTTATTTTCAGAGCCTCACACAAGCTTACCTGATGCTCACAACAACCCTGTGGGTCTGACCCAGGCTCAGAGCAGTTCAATACCTTGCTTAAAATCACCAGAGAGGGCTTCCCTGGTGGCGCAGTGGTTGAGGGTCTGCCTGCCAATGCAGGGGACACAGGTTCAAGCCCTGGTCTGGGAGGATCCCACATGCCACGGAGCAACTAGGCCCGTGAGCCACAGCTACTGAGCCTGCGCGTCTGGAGCCTGTGTTCCGCAACATGAGAGGCCGCGACAGTGAGAGGCCCGCGCACGGCGATGAAGAGTGGCCCCCACTTGCCGCAGCTAGAGAAAGCCCTCGCACAGAAACGAACACCCAACACAGCCAAAAATAAATAAATAAATAAATAAATAATTTTTAAAAATCTTATTTAAAAAAAAATCACCAGAGAGGGGCTTCCCTGGTGGCGCAGTGGTTAAGAATCTGCCTGCCAATACAGGGGACATGGGTTCGAGCCCTGGTCCAGGAAGATCCCACATGCCGCGGAGCAACTAAGCCCGTGCACTACAACCAGCTACTGAGCCTGCACTCTAGAGCCCGCGAGCCACAACTGCTGAGCCCACGTGCCACAACTACTGAAGCCTGTGCTCCACAACAAAGAGCAGTCCCCGCTCACCACAACTAGAGAAAGCCCACGCGCAGCAACGAAGACCCAACGCAGCTATAAATTAATTAATTAATTAATTAATTTTAAAAGTCACTAGAGAATAAATGGGAGAGCTGGCACCCAAACCAAGTCTGATTTCAAGTGCCCCCTGTCTAGCCCTCAGAGCAGTTAGACATTGACAGCCTGGACCTCTCTCCCCACCTTCAGACTCCGTCTCTCCTCTCCAAGGGCTGGGTATAGATGGACCCCTTCGTGGCCATTGATCAGCCCAGACAATAGCAGTAGTCAGTGTGGGCTAAGACCCAGGCTGCTCCCCTCTCTCCTACCGCTACCTCCCCTACAGATCTGGCGCCTGGATGGTGGGCAGAACTCCCTGGTGAAAAAGAGAAGAGTCACAAGGAATAAAGCTCCTGCCTACTGTTAACAGGAAGGATTAAATGGGGGCTTGAGGAAACTGTGGGACTGCGGACCACCCTGGACGATCCAAATTCTGTATCCTCTGCATTGAAGACAGTAGGATTGGAAAAAAAACCAGGGAGCAAAAGAAATTCTCCTCTCCATCTGTCCCTTACATGGACATTCTCCGCTGCAGAAAGTCTCCTTAGGAATGTCAGTCAGTAGGAGAAAGCAGGAAGGGGATCCTGGGCTTATGCACTGAGGGTTTTTCTCTTCCCAGTTATCTCAGAAATCCTGTCCTGGTGGCTCAGCACCACAAAGGCTAATTTTGTACTTGCATCACATCTGATGCAGGTGGGGTGACTCTCCAAGCAGCGGCTCAGTATCTGGGCTGCTTCCACCTTGTATTAAGCTAGTTGGAACATTTGGCCTCCAGTCTTGCCACAGCAAGAGAAGAGAGGACCTGGGGAATGTGTGGGATCATTTTAAGGACCAGGACTTGAAGTGGCTTATATCACTTTAACCTACATCCGCACAGGTCAGAACCTGGTCACTGGCCCAACCTAACTGCAGGAGGGGCTGGGGAAGGTAGAGGGCATGTGGATACCTGGTGAGCACCAAGTTTCTGCCAGTTGTTTCCCTAGAATTTCACCCACACAATATATTATGGAACATTTGGTTCTTCAATATAGTATGGGAAAAAGTGGCACCACGCATCATTTTGATTTGCCTTTATATGGTTTCTTTAGGCAATTGGCCTCAACCTTTTTCTGCTATAATACCCATGGCAGATTATGTTCACACTCAAGACACACTCCAATGGACTTGCCCAAATTTTCCCAAAATCCAAAAAACACTTTGTAGGAAAGCCCTAAGACTTTTAAAATTTTGGCTGTTATTCATAAAAACATATAAAGGCATGTGAGTAACAATATAAAATTAGCCGTATGAAGATCTTTGCCAGCTGTGGTGTGGAATGGATTGGCAGCCGTTCTGTGCAGTGTCCTAGGCTCTCTGTAACACTACCTCCACTCTCGTTCATGAAAGCACAAGCCAAGCGAGGGAGAAAGGTAGAATTATAAGAACCTTGCATCCATTGCAGTTCTTTTCAAAAGCAATTTTTTTTTTTTTGGCAAATTTTGATGCTTTAACTATTCTTAGTGACCTCACCATTAATTGTAATCTGTGGTGTTTTGTTCAGTAAAGGCCTTTATGTGTTAAATGAAAGGCTTGGAGGATGGATGTACAAGGCACATGTGCTAGAATGGAGGGTTTGTGTAGGAGGAGACCTGGAATTTGGCTGGCATTGAGGGGTGATGTCAGACAGCAGAATGGTAAGCTAAAGGGGGGTGAGGACTTTTGTTTGGTAGCCAGTAAGGATCCCGTAAAGTTGGAGGGGCAAACTGGTTTTATCTCACATGCCAGCTCTAATGGATTGGCACTGCACTGAGAAGGCTTATGAGGCTACATTTAGTCTCAGCTGAAAAGAGGACAATGACTGATTAGTGATGTCTGCCCCAGGCATAGGACTGCTGAGTGGAATGTGTACCATTTATTTGACATCCCTGTGCTGAAGGTTATTGAGTGGGCTAAGCTACGAGAGTCAGGGTGATAAAGTTTGGCGGGGCCATCACTAACCTGGGAGGCAGGAGACCTATGTAGTGGTTCAAGTTTTGTCACCATCCAGTTATGCCTTGGTCAAGCACTTCCCTTCTCTGAACCTGAATTGCTATAGATGAAAAATGAGGAAGGGTGGATTAGAAAATTTCCAAGCCCTTTCCAATCCTGACGTTCTGCAGTTTTAGGGCAAAAGCCATGTTTTTCATGACTGGTGGGGTAGTATACAGGACAGATTTCTCTTGGACCTTTCCGAAAGAAATGCACACTTGCACAGTTGAAGGCAAGTACAGCTAGAGTTGGAAAGCCGAGCTGCTTTGTGTAAGGCTGCTGGCCTGAGTCCCTGCTGACAGCATGATTTTGTCCTGGGGGCAAAATCCACTGGCATTCAACTTGACCTCAGCCTGACAGATCTGAGGCCTGATGCCTCTGTTCACCACAGCCAGAGTGGAGCTGGCTACTCCGCAGGGGTCCATTGTACCCCGTGGCTTCTGTCATTCTGCAGCCACACTCCTGTCAGCGCACTCAGCACTTCCTGGAGATGCGGGGCCGTATGGAATTTGTGAGCAGCTCTGGCCTATAGGGAAGCTGGGGAGAGAGCATCCTTAAGGGTTCTGCCTATGGTGTTTCTGGGTCTCTCTCCGGCTGCTCTGCTGCTTCAGGGCTACAGGTGACTGCAGTGCCTGGGACAGGGAAAGTCAGCAAGTTTATCCCCAGATGAGGCTGAGAGTGAGGATGAGATGCCCAGAGCCAAATGCTATCCGTAAATGAGCAGATGTTGGCTCTGCCTGAGGGGTGTTTCTAGCTGTGGTCAGATCAGGTTATCACCCTGGTATTTTTAGGGGACTGAGACCCCCACCCCACTGCAACCATTCCAGTACTTGCCACTAGTCACAAGCCACAGAGTCTGCTGCATCTGTAAAGACAGGGTGAGTGGTTCCTTAGTAGGACCATTTATCACAACTTGGGCTTGGATTAAGCATTTCACTAGCATCTTATTGAATTCCTCATGACCACTGAGTATACAGTAGATGCTGTAAGTGTCCCATTTATAAATAATGAAACCACTCAAGTTTAAGTTCCTTTCCTAAGGTCACAGGGCTTCAAAGTCAATATGTAAAAGCAAAGAAGTCAAGACAGTCACTGTATAATTTGTTCAGGCTTTTCCAAAATGTCTGTCTGTGTCTCTATATCTGTCTCTCTGTCTCTGTCTCTTTCCCTCTCTCTCTATATATATATAAAATCAATGGCATGTTAATCATCTTCCTCACTAACATGGGGGAAGAGAAACTACAAGAAACTCAGCCAATTCTTAAACACAGTTATGAATCCATTCATTCACCTCACAAACGTTATGAGCCCTGCCACGTGCCAGGCGCTGTGGGTGCAGCAGAGAACAGGAATGCTGTCCAAGGAAGGAACCAGGGATCCTCCTGGAGTCCTCTGTTGCCCTCCTTCACCCTGCCTATTGTTTATGAATTCTTTTTTTTTTTTTTACTGTGGAAAATAGACATACCATAAAATGTACTATTTTAACCATTTTTAAGTGCACAGTTCAGTGGCATTAAGTGCATTCATGTTGTTGTGCCACCTTCACCACTATCCATCTCCAGAACTTTTTCATTTTCCCAAACTGACACTATGTCCTCATTAAACACCAACTCCCCATTTCCCCTCCCCCCAGGGCCAGGCAACAACCCTTCTCCTTTCTGTCTCTACGAATTTGGCTCCTCTAGGTACCTCATGTATGTTGAATCGTACGGGATTTGTCCTTTTGTGTCTGGCTTATTTCACTTCATAAGCATACTGTCCTCAAGGCTCATCCACGCTATGCAAGTCACAGGCACCACGCGGGTTTCCCTAAGGTTTCACGTGTCTGTCCTTCCTCTGTCCACTCCGTCCCTGCTTGCTCAGGCCGCCTCCTCTCTCCTGGACCAGTGCAGAAGGGACAGGCTGCTCTCCCGGACTCCAGTCCTTCCTTCTTCCGATGCATTTTCCACGCCGCTTCCAAAGTAACCTTACATTTCTCTTTTTAAGCTTCAGATGAGATTTTAAAGCTTATTAATTAAAGTGGTACATGGGCATGGTTGTCAAAATTTCAAATCCAAAAGGGTAGAAAGTGAAAAGAATCATCACTTAATGCTCCATTTTTGTAGCTGCGCATCAGCGTTTTTAACCCCTGCCTGGCTTGCTTTCCTTGAGCCAGTGCCCCACAGTTACTCAGCCAGCCCTGTCTGCTGAGACACGCAAGTCGCTTCTCACACGCTGGACTTCCAGAGCTGGGCGCACATCCTTGGCCACGACTCTCGGCCCACGTCCAGGTCGGTTCCAAACAAGGCAACAGACTCCTCACCAGGCTACCTGGCTGCATGCCTGTGGGCCGCCCGCACTCCAGCCTCTGCTGCAGCTCCTGACTGGGCGACGGCTGGAAAGCCCAGAGCAGCGGGTCGGCTCCGACGTGGCCCAGGGCCTAGGGTTCAGCGTGAGAGGCACGGGAGGTACCTGTGCGGATAGGGAGGCTGGGACTGTTCTCGGGGCCCGTATCTGCGCAGCCGTCAGCGTTCTGCACAGGATGTGCGTCTCACACAGCTGAGCAGGCCCTGGTGAAGTGGCTGTGTGCGATGGGGGTAGAGAGTGTGCTGCCCGATACCCCCGCACAGCCAAACGGGGCCGAGGGGCAGCGGGGTCTGTCCCGGCCGGGGCTGGCTCCCTCCGAGTCTGTGGAGGCCCCACCCCCACCAGGCTGGCCTCAGCCCCGTGGTCCACCTCGTGGCTCTGGCCCACAGCTTCTCACGAGTTCTTGGATGCCCACTGCCACTCAGGTGACACATACCTCCACCTTTGGAGCACGTACTCTGGCTCTATCTTGGCTGAGGTTGGACATGTGCCCAAAAGGAAGTTTTAGATGGTTTGTTCTTGGGAGAGGAAGCTGGAGCCCTGGGATGTGAGGGACCTGGGGAGGAATGATAGCCCCGGGCTGCGCAGGGGACCATCCATCAGCCAGGCCTCCATCCACTTCCTCGTTCTCTCATTCCTTCTCTCACTGGTTCATCCATTGGCTCCTGGCCATTTACTCTCTTGTCAGACACTAAGCTCGACAGCCCAAGCCACCTCTGGACGTCCCTCTGTGAAACAGAACCTTGCCTGGACAGGCCACTGGATGGACTCCTGCATCCCCCAAGCAGAGGTCACCTATGAGCACGTGTGCTCCTGCCCTCCGTCTCCACTCTAGGGGATCCAGAGACAACTCACAGAAAGCCCCCTGAGGGCTCCCTTCCCAGGTGTCTGCCGACACGGCATGGCTGGGGCAGCCTCCCGGCCCCCTAGGGCTGCAGCTCATGAGTTAGTTCAGAATTTTCCCACGATGGGCCTCACTGCTCACACCTCTGCCCAAGAGCCTCCTCCGTCTCAGCTCCTGGCCTCCCTCGGCTCAGGCGGCTCCTCCTCCTGCCCAGTGGAAACAGTGTGAGTAGGGCCTGCCACAGCTGAGGCCCCAGTCCCCACTGTGCTCTTGGCCCCGAGCAAGCCAAGGGAGGGGAGTGGAGCTTTGCTGCCTGATGCAACGTCGGGCAGGGCCCATCCCTTATCAGAGCGCCGTTCACAGCAGACCCTGGGACCCCACCCCCCCACAGGAGGCAGCGGCGGGCCCAGGGCCTGCCTGGGAGCCATCCAAGTAGAAAACTGTTCTCTTGTGAAGGCCCCTTGCCAGGTCACGAGGGAGGCCTGAGCAGAAAGGCCTCCGAGGGGAGAGCCGGGTAGGGGAGCTGGTGCCTAGAGTTTCGGGCCTCAGATCGCAGCCTGCTTTCTTTCCAGTGCTCCCTCACTGAGATTGCCTGGGATGCCTTCGCTGGTTTCTGCCCTCCCTACTGTTAGCACATAGCTGGAGACACTTGGAACTGAAAGCCACAAGGCCTAGTTTCTTTATCCTCAAAAAGGCATCCCGGGTTGATATAATTAAAGAGACTGATGTATGTGAAGCCCCAAGCGCCAAGGTTTGCCCATAGTACACACTCGTAGCACACACAAGTAGTATATACGTGTAGTATCCACTCAGCCCATGCTTGTAGTACACACTCAGGGCATATAATCAGTGCACACCCACAGCACAGGTCACAGCGCACACATATGCTTCACCCAGGGAACAAGGGCTTTTTCTTCTTCCTCTTTGTATTTTCCATCAACTTAGAATGATTAAGCATCTCACAGTGGGCTAAGTGCTTTGGAAAAGGCATCCATCTATTCATTCTACAAAAATTATGAGACACCTACTATGCCTGGTGCACATGGAGCAGGGCATTGGGCATATGAAGATGAAGCAGACAGAGAGCTCTCCCCTCAGGGAGCTCACATTCCAGTGACTGAAACAGGCAGCAAACAAGCACATTTCCATCCCGGAAGGAAATAAAGCAGGGTGCTGAGAGGGAACATGATAGGGAGAGGGGAGATGGTCAACATTAAGTCAGTGGTCAGGAAAGGACTCCGGAGGAGGGGACATTTGAGCTGAGTACTGAGTATAACTGGGCCCAGGACGGCTGCCCCACTCGCCACTGCATACAGGCAGAGCTGGGCTGGCACACGCCCCTGGCCTTCTTCAGCACTGACCCTGGTGCCCTGGAAATATGACCTCCACTGGCATCCCAGCAGGGACGTACCACCTTTTCCTTTGGCTGTCACAATTTCCTTTTGCTGGTGTTGGGGGGAGGAAAGGTATCAAGTACTCCCCTGGGAGATGGCATCCGTCAAGAAAAGGAAGAGATTTTTCATTCTTCCCATGAGCTACGTAAGGGGGGCGCCACAGGTTTGGGGAGGGAGGTAGCACAGAGTTTTGTCCAGTGTCACAGATATCACAGACACACTTCTTGCAAAGGGCCTCCTGCAGGCCAGGTTCTACCTGAGTGACCCCCATCCCAGCCCTGTCCTCGTCCCTCATGACCCGTGACCTCCTGGCATCTGTGACCCTCTGCTACCCCCGGGTCTAAACCTCTCTCGCCTGCCTGCCCACTTGCCTGCTGGCCTGCCAAACCTAACCCTAGGGGTAGCCTGCCTGGGCAGGGCAAAGGAGCCAACAGCCTGCCTGCGGTTCCATTTGGAGGGAGTTTTCACCCTTGTGTCTTCCTTTTAGGGCAATGTCGTGAAGGTTCTCAGGAATCTGGTATTATTCGGGGGGTGAGGGGGCTGGGACAGTGACTCAAAAATAGAAACAGTGCCCGGAAGGGAGGGGAGGAGAAGGTTCAGGATCTTTGTCATCGAGGCAGCCAAAGTTCTAAATCTTACCAAAGATGTTAGACCCAAAAGAGAGAGGACAGTGAACGCAACTCCCCCTGGGCCACACCTGCCTTTTCTCCCTCTCCCATGTACCAGATCCTGCTCCTCACAGCAACTTTATGCAGTAGGAACCACCCTTTCCATGCTACCAGTGAAGAAAGTGAGGCCCAGAGAGGTTAAGTCACTTATACAATGCCACACAGCATGGTAGACATGCAGAAAGGACGAGAGCCCAGGACTTTTTGTCCTAGCTCCTTCTGCTTCCCTCACATCATCAGACCCAGGCAACTCTCAGCTGGGAGCCGAGAGGGAAGAAAGCCAGGATTTCAATGCTTTGTGCTCTGCAGACTCAGTACTGGGGCTCACCCTCCCAGCAAGATAGGTGGCCTCGTATCCCACCACAGGCTAAACTGGGTGCATGGGGAACATGGCCCTGCCCGGCATTCTGCAAATGAATGCTGACAGCCTTCCAGGCACCAGCTTCAACGGGTTGACTCACCAGTGGTTTGCTGGGCAGCTGATATGTGGTGGGTGCCATTCTAGACGCTGGTCCTGACTTCAGAGAACTTGCAGTCTGGGAATGGGAGACAGACAGACCATCAGCTGGAAATCCCAACCACATGTGCTATGGCGGGGGTGGGGAGGGGGTGTCACTGTGGAACATCAAGAGGCTGGAATGACGTAGATCTGGGAGGGGTGATCAGGCTACTGCTGGAGGAACCTTGGGCAAATTAATTAATCTCTCTCAACCTCAGTTTCCTCATCTGTAAAATGGGATGGTCGCTACCTAATAGGGCTTTTGTGAAATGAGGAAATGCAAATCAAGTGCTTAGCATGACACCAGGCATAGAGTAGTAACTTTATAAATTTCAATAAATTTCATCTACCCATATCCTTCTAGTTGACTCTTTCAACCAGAGTGTAAGCCCCATGAGGGCATGGGCCAGGTCTGCTTGTGCACTGCTGTATTGCCTGTGCCTAGAATGGCACATAGTAGGTGCTCAGAAAATATTTGTTTAATGAGTGCATAGGAAATGGCCCAGAAGAATTAGGAAGAGGCAAAAATATTCAGTTGCTCTTGAACTGGCCTTGCAGCCCTCTTCCCTCCTGGCTCCTCTCCAACTACCCACACTCACAAAGCACCCCAGCATTCTGCCAGGGAGAGCTGCCCACTGCCCTACCACCACTCTGCCCTGCACAGCTGAGGAACTCCACTGCAGCTGCCAGGGTACACATCTGTCTTCTCACAAGCCTCACTGCTTTCTCCAGAGGGTAGATTTTCTGGCTGTCCCTAAAGCCACTTCCATTGTGTGATGAAGGTACAGCCCTGGGACCCTCCTTTCTGCCCTCCCACTCCCCCATGTCATCAGCTTGGAAGAAATCCATCTTTCCCAGAAAGAAGGATGGTCCTGGATGTCCTGCACAAGGTCACAATAAGATTTTTCCAAACTTGGAGCAGACTGTCTCCCATGGATGAGGGTCCTCGTGGAGAAAGGGACAGACTTTTGGAAGAGGAGGTTGTGCTGGAATCTTGGGGCTTGTGGTACGGGACAGTGTGTGTGTGATGGTGAGGACGAGTGAAAGAAATGGTGATTCAGGCTCCACTGGGCAATGGTGTTTTTACTCCACCTTTAAAAAATATATACACTTTGCGTTAAGAGTCATTTATTCCTTTAACCATTCTGTCATTTAGCAGCCATGCATGAGTGTCTCCTGTGTGCCTGGCCCAGTGCTAAGGGATAATGAGGGACCCAGACAAACTCCCCGCCCTCCACAAAGGGATGATCAGCATTGAACAAGTCATTACAAGTGGGCCTGCTTTATGACAAAGTCTCAGGTGCCAAAGGGAGTCTTTGTACTGTGGCGGGGCCGAGGGGGCCCTAACCTATCCCAGGGAAGCTGCCTGACAAAGCTGAGACCTGAAGGCCGAGGCCATGTGAAGGATTTTGTTAGAATTCACATGCTATGGTGGAAAACCTTTAATTTTTAAAAATTTATACATCCAGGACTTCCCTAGTAGCACAATGGTTAAGAATCCACCTGCCAATGCAGGGGACACCGGTTCAATCCCCGGTCCGGGAAGATCCCACATGCCACAGAACAACTAAGCCCATGTGCCACAACTACTGAGCCTGCGCTCTAGAGCCCGCGAGCCACAACTACTGAAGCCCGCGCACCTAGAGCCCATGCTCCGCAACAAGAGAAGCCACCGCAATGAGAAGCCCATGCACCACAACGAAGAGTAGCCCCCGCTCATCGCAACTAGAGAAAGCCCGTGCGCAGCAACGAAGACCCAACGCAGCCAAAAAAAACAAAAACAAAAATTATACATCTGCATGGTAAAATTTCTAATAGTGCACAATGTTACACAGCAAACGTTAAGACTCACCCCACCCTTCTCTCCTGACCTACCCGTCCCTTTGTTACAGGCCTTGTGACTGTGTCACAGTCCACTTTTCTCTCCCTTAATTTTTTTTTTTTCAAATGGGATCATACTACATCAGAGGTTCTCAACCTGGGATGATTTTGCACCTCCCCCCTGCCCAGAGGACACTTGACAATGTCTGGAGATATTTTTGATCGTCACATCTGAGCAAAGGGGATTCTACTGTTATCTAATGAGTAGAGGCCAAGGATGCTGTTAAACATCCTACAAGGCACAGGACAATCCCCACAACAAAGAATTATCTGATCTAAAATGTTATTGGTGCTGACATAAAAAAGAACGAAGTAATGCCATTTGCAGCAACATGGATGGACCTAGATTGTCATACTGAGTGAAGTAAGTCAGACAGAGAAAGACAAATATCATACGATATTGATTATGTATGGAATATAAAAAAAGCGTACAAATGAACTTATTTACAAAACAGAAATAGGGTCACAGATGTAGAAAACAAACTGATGGTTACCAAGGGGGAAAGCGGGGGGATAAATTGGGAGATTGGGATTGACATATACACCCTACTATATATAAAATAGATAACTAATAAGGACATACTGTATAGCACAGGGAACTCTGTAATGACCTATATGGAAAAAGAATCTTAAAAAGAGTGGATATATGTATACGTATAACTGATTCACTCTGCTGTACAGCAGAAACTAACACAACATTGTAAATCAACTATACTCGAATAAAAATTTTTTAAAAAGTCAATAGTGCTGAGGCTAAGAAACCCTATCCTATATAAACACACTATGTCTGCAGCTTGCTTATCTATAATATATATACATTATTTATACATAAAATTATAACATATTGGGTTGGCCAAAAAGTTCATTTGGGTTTTTCTGTAACATCTTATGGAAAAACCCGAGCGAACTTTTTGGCCAGCCCAATATATAGTAGATTATTCACGTCAGCATTAGTAGATCCACCACATTATTCTTTGTGGCTGCATAATAATCCATTGCTTGCTCCATCATATTTTATTTAGATTGTTTCACTCTTTTGCTATTGCAAACATGTTTATCGCAAGGAGTATTCTTTTCATCCACTTGCCTTTCAGTCATGTGTGAGGTCAAAGGAAGTGAGGATGGAAGTGACATGGACGAATCAGAAGGTTCATTGGTATTTTGAATGACCTCATTTCAAGTCTCTGGGGCATAGTCCATTGGGAGAGTGGGTCTGGGGTTCTGGCACAACAGGGCTGTGGTCCCCAAAAGTCTGGTGGAAAAGCTCCTGTTTGTTCTCATCTACAGACAAGGGTGTCCTGACCACTCATCTCTCCACAGGACCAGGTGTCCCCCACCTGAACGACGAGCCAGGTCCTGAGTGATGGCCCCAAGCTGAGTGCCCACGGCCCCACCCTTCCCCATGGAGAAAGGACTCACTTTGCCCCAGGACTGCCGACACTTTCTGCACAGCCTGAGAATGAGGAGCAAATATGCCCTTTTCCTGGCTTTTGTGGTGGTGGTTTTTGTCTTCATTGAAAAGGAAAATAAAATCATATCAAGGTGAGGGATGCAAGCACAAGTCTTCCCTATCAAGGTGGGGTGGGTGGGGGCAGAGAGGTAGCTATAGGGCTCTCTGTGGACCTACAAAGGCAATCCCTCAACCAGTAATCATCAGACCTCTCCTGTGCCCAGGCAGTAGGTCATGCCCATGTCCTCATGACTGCACAGCTGTGAGACTTGGGCTCCAGACTCAGGCAATTTGAGTTGGAATCCTGATTCTGGCACTTTTTTTTTTTTTTTTTTTTTTTGGCCGCAGCGCACATCTTTCAGGATCTTAGTCCCCCCACCAGGGATCGAACCCATGACTCCTGCAGTGGAAGTATGGAGTCCTAACCACTGGACCGCCAGGGAATTCCCCTGATTCTGGCCCTTTCTAGCTGTGACAGCTTAGACAAATTATTTCACTTTTCTG
Organism: Balaenoptera ricei; assembly: GCF_028023285.1. Taxonomy (NCBI): domain Eukaryota; kingdom Metazoa; phylum Chordata; class Mammalia; order Artiodactyla; family Balaenopteridae; genus Balaenoptera; species Balaenoptera ricei. The sequence continues at coordinate 62,623,876 of NC_082654.1, read as the reverse complement.
TCTTAAGTCCCTCTTCTGTAAAATGTGACTAATGATGGGGCCTGCCTTGTTGTAAAGATTAAATAAGAACATGTAAAAGCATTTAGCCCTGTGCCTGACACACAGTTGGTGTCCTGTACTTGCTGGCCGTGGTTATTACTATTAATTAACTTCCTGGCCTAGGATGATGCCTCACATTAACAGCATATCTCCTATACCAATCTGAAGTCATGGATGAGGGTGAGGCAGGGTCCTGGTACAGATACCCTGGTGGGCAGGGCTGCCATGTTCAGCTGCCCAGGTTGTGCACTGTTCAACTCCAGGGGTGTGCACTCACAACGGCTACGCTGGGAATGCTGCCCCCTAGAGTTGGCAGTGCACCGCTGTGTGCAGTGGCCCTGCTAGTGGGCCTGCTAGACACAGAAAGATTTCACAGACCTTCTCTCCCAAGCACAACCCCTGCAAGAAAGCATCAACCAGGATGGGTAGGTTAGGAATAGGGCTATGTAGTAGGCACTATGTCAGTGCCCTGCCTGGGTTCCTTAGCATGGACTGCTCTAGTTTGTGCCTACTGGGTCCTACTGCAAGCTTCTGCAACTCTCCACCTGAGGGCATTCTCTCCACCTGCACACTGGCAAGCCACAAGTCCTGGGCAGTAAATGCCTCTGGGAGCAGCCCGCAGTCAAGGCCAGCTGGGAGCTTCACACCCCTTGGGTAGAGAATCCTGAGGTGTGATCTATCTACCCCATCTCCTGGGGTTCCTCCAGCAGAGCGATTCGGCCACAGGGGTAGCCTGCTCACCCTTATGGACTTCCTCTCCTCCCTGCCTCACTTCCCTACCCCTCTACCCGTTCTTCCTGTGATCAAGTCCCAAATAAACTACTTACACTCAAATCCTTGTCTCAAAGTCGGCTTCTGGGTGATTATCCTGGGATGCTCCTCAGGGTGGCACAGGGGATGGAGTCCCCAGTCAGTCACTGACCCCGGTATCCCTCTGTTCTCACAGGGTCTCGGACAAACTGAAGCAGATCCCCCAATCCCTGGTAGATGCCAATAGCACCGACCCAGCCCTAGTCTTGGCCGAGAACGCATCCCTCCTGTCCCTGAGTGAGCTGGATTCGGCCTTCACGCAGCTGCAGAGCCGCCTGCGAAACCTCAGTCTGCAGCTGGGCGTGGCGCCGGCAGAGGAGGCTGCGGAGGAGACCGCAGAGTGGGAGCCGGAGCAGCAGCCGGAGTCCCGCCCACCCGCCGAGGCCCCGCCCCGGCGCCACTTGCTCCTCATGGCCACCACCCGCACGGGCTCCTCGTTTGTGGGCGAGTTCTTCAATCAGCAGGGCAACATCTTCTACCTCTTCGAGCCGCTGTGGCACATCGAGCGCACGGTGTCCTTCGAGCAGGGCGGCGCCAACGCCGCGGGCTCGGCCCTGGTATACCGCGACGTGCTCAAGCAGCTCTTCCTGTGCGACCTGTACCTCCTGGAGCATTTCATCATCCCGGCACCCGAGGATCACCTGACCCAGTTCGTGTTCCGCCGGGGCTCCAGCCGCTCCCTCTGCGAGGACCCCGTCTGCACGCCCCTCGTCAAGAAGGTCTTCGAGAAGTACCCCTGCAAGAACCGCCGCTGCGGCCTCCTCAACATGACGCTGGCCGCCGAGGCCTGCCGCCGCAAGGAGCACATGGCAATCAAGGCCGTCCGCATACGGCAGCTGGAGTTCCTGCAGCCGCTGGCCGAGGACCCCCGCCTGGACCTCCGCGTCATCCAGCTGGTGCGCGATCCCCGCGCTGTGCTGGCCTCCCGCATGGTGGCCTTCGCCGACAAGTACGAGACCTGGAAGAAGTGGCTGGCCAAGGGACAGGACCAGCTGAGGGAGGAGGAGGTGCAGCGGCTGAAGGGCAACTGTGAGAGCATCCGCCAGTCCGCTGAGCTGGGCCTGAGGCAGCCGGCCTGGCTGCGGGGCCGCTACATGCTGGTGCGCTACGAGGACGTGGCCCTTAGGCCGCTGCAGAAGGCCCAGGAGATGTACCGCTTTGCAGGCATTCCCCTGACCCCGCAGGTGGAGGACTGGATCCAGAAGAACACCCAGGCGGCGCACGACGGCATCTACTCCACGCAGAAGAACTCCTCGGAGCAGTTTGAGAAGTGGCGCTTCAGCATGCCCTTCAAGCTAGCGCAGGTGGTACAGGCTGCCTGCGGCCCCGCCATGCGCCTCTTCGGCTACAAGCTTGTGCAGGACGCCGCCTCACTCTCCAACCGCTCCGTCAGCCTGCTGGAGGAGCGCGGCACCTTCTGGGTCACGTAGGGGACCCGGGGCGTTGAGCACCCCTCCTGGTGAAAGTCCCGCCTTGCCTGCCTCACCCAGGCCAGCTGGGAGACTGCAGCGCCGCCGCAGGGGTGGGCAGGAAGACGTGCAGGGCGTAGGTGGCGCCTGCGCTGTAGAAGTAGGCCCCCAGCCCGCTCGCTTCCCCGCCCCAGCTGTGGGCCTGGAGCTTCCCGCTGAGAACAGGACAGTGGCCGGTCCTTTTGAGGGCTGTCAAACCCAGACCTAGGGGGCTGTGGTCTCCTGAGCAGGCCCAGGCAGGCCCGAGCCTATTGACAAGCCTTTCTCTTCTCTCTCTCCCTCTCTCTCTCTCTCTCTCACACACACATATACACACACAGAAATATACATGAAACACACATAGGTGCCTGTAGACCCTGTGGGTCAGAGTCCACAAATATTTAACAACCGAAAGGGGTTTCAGACACTGACTAGTCACAGTCAGACCCCCTGCTGTACTCAGTGTCAACCTTTCAGTTTCTGAATTTCTCCATAATCCAGTGTAGCATCTGGGTGGGTCCCTGGGGAGAGGTGAAATCAGCTCTATATAGAGCTACAAAACAAACATACACATATAAAGACAAATACCTACACTCACACCACACGCACAGGCAGAAGAACATAAAAACACAAACACACACACACACAAAATCTTCCCTGTTGCTTTATGCTTTATCTGTATCACACACCTAAAGAAAAGCCTCTGGTTACCTTTTTAGAGTTATTCGGGGAAGGGGGAATGATATACGGTCATGGGCCATGACCCTGTTCCCCATCCAAGTTTGAGGCTGAACGGTGGATACAGAACTGCCAAGTCCATGGCCTCTGCCCACCTTAGATTCTCGTGGCTACCTCCCCTGACCCATTCATGTCCTTGCTGCTAGCAGGCAGCATGGTTTGAAATGGCATGGCTGACCCTCGTGTGATCGCAGCCCGAAGGCCCTGTCCTAGCTCAATTGGCTCCCCAAGAGCAGGTCCGTATTTGAAAGCTGCCTCAAGCCTGACAGGCAGGAGCATCGGTGGTCCCTGGAGGCAAAAGGCAGCTCGTGAGTCCTGTCATTTCCAGCCAGGCCTCTGTGGGGCAAGGCCCAGAAGGAAATACAGAGTGCTCTTGAGGGAGAAGTCACATCAGGATACCCCGTCCCCTGAGAAGACAGGGGAAAGAGGTCAGCCACATGGTTGGTCGTCATGGTTATGTGGTTAGTGTCTGGAATTCCTCATTTAGGGCTCTGGGAAGAGTATTGCTCAATGTGGGATGGGGTGAGTGTTTTTATTTTTTATTTTTTTTAAGTTATTTATGGTTTGGTTTCTTGTGGCTGTGTTTTCAGGTTTGTTTCTGCAGGAGTGCTGCTTGGAAGCATTGTGGGCTTGAGGGGCTGAGGGGGGCCGGGAAGACCAGTGGGGAGCACTTTGGCTCCTGCTGGAGGAAGAGGAGGAGGAGCCTTCCCCCAGAAGGACCAGAGCCGAGGTGGCCACATGGCAGCCCACAGTGCCCCACGGGCTTTTCTGTTTGATCCCACGTGGAACAAATCTCAGAAACCAGTGGCGTTCTTTGCTGAGTGTCCAGAGGCAGCATAAATTAGCAATCCTCACCCCCACCCCAAGAAGAGGCCAGATTTGAACATCTCTCCCAGGTCCTAACATATTTCCTGGGGCGTCAGGGACCTATGACCAAGCAGCAGATGTCCCCACAGTGGAAGCATTTCCCCCATTCCCACCCCAAACTGGGGAGCAGAACTCAGTACCACCTCAGAACTTGCAGAAAGCATCAGCAGTTCACTAAGGGCTGTTTCTGATTTCCTGGACAACCTCTGTATCAGATCCGTCTCATTGTCAAGCCCAGAGGGCTGAGTTTTGTTTTGAGTATTATGGGGAGCAGGGAAATACAGGATCTGGGTCCAGCTAGTGTTGCCATAGGGAAGAGGGGGGTGTGTCCTGGCAGGAAGCCAGCCTTTGAAAAGGTGAGGACAGTGGCCATCTTGTGGGATCCATTACAGTCAGTGCGTTTGAGCTGCTGGGTCTCCATCACCATGGATTCAGCCAGTCGAGGAAGTCTCTAGGTTTTCCATTCCAAGAATAAATTGTGCCGGGAAATGGCTCTAATTTGGGGTCCAAAGGGACTCCAGCTCTGAAAACTTGATCCTGGGGCAGAGTGGGGCCAGGATGGTTCTGGCAGGCCCAGAAGTACTGGCCATTCTTCCCCAGCCCTTGCCCTGCTCCCTCCACTGTTCCCCACCTGGGGGTGGTAGGGGGCAGGCACCTCTATCCAAGGCCCTTTCTGGTTCCTGGGGCCCTCCTAGTGTGGACTGCAGACTTCTTCCTTCTTCCCTTCCTATGCCTCTGGGGCCAAGGCCTCCACCCCTGAGCTCTGAGGACTATGCCGAGAATGGACCTTTGGGACTTCTCAGGACATTAACAATTTGTACACTGCAGGTTGACTTAATTTATTTATTTTGTGAAAAAGAAGAGACAGAAAATATTTTATTTTTTGCATGGACTCAAAGCTGTACCCAAATCAAAAAACACAATAATAATAGAAACCATTCACTTCGTACATACAAGGACACTCCAAGACGATTCAGAATACACGAGAGGACAAAACTGAGAGCGTGAGAGTCACGATGGCCGCGGGGTATTTTTTTAGCTCGGTTTCCTCTTGTTGATTTGAAGATGTGACAGTAAGGCCCTTTCTGCTATATTATCTTTGTCCAGGTATCTGAAATAGGACACAACTCAAGAGAGTGTTGCCTTGGGCTCAGCAATGCTCTGGGAACCCTTGGGGTTTAGGGAGGAGAAGGAGGGATGACGACTGACTCTACACTCCCATGGGACCTGGTTGGAGTAACGCGTGAGGGGTTTTCAGCAGGGAGCTGCGCTAGGGGAGGTGGTCCAGCTGGGAGCTAGTGCCTCCTTTTCCAGCAAGGCCAGCCCTGGTTTCTCTGCTCCCTCTGGCCCCCACGAGCCTTCCCCTCCACAGCACCCACCTGCCCGGAGACAGAGGGAGTGTTGAGGCCTCACCTCCGCCCACCGCCAGCTTCCCCGGAACAAGAGGCTCATTCAGCAATGAGCGTTTATTCGTTTTTCTTTTTCTTCATGAAGACCTCTTTAGCCCAGCCTATAAAAATAGTTCAGAACATTCCAGGCCTTGGTGAGACAGGGCAGTGTCCAACACCCTCAGGCTGTCGCCACTGCTGCCCATTCCTGGCTTCTCCTCTGGGCCTTGTTTATAAACCTTGGAGTGGATGAGGACATGGGGGGAAGGGTCTTTGGGAGCAGGATTTTTTGGGGAGACAGGATTCCTGAGTCCCATGAAGAGGGAAAAAGAAGAAGCAGATGTGCAGATCTCTGTAGCACGGCCATTGCAGGTTATCACCAACTTATTACTAAGGTTGAGAGACATAAGCAAATTCTAGCCCTCTGTCCCTTTATGTGATGCACTCACTTGAAAATAAGTAACTAAATGAACAGGAAAAAAAAAATGTTTGTCTGCCAGCACCCTCAGCCTGGGAGCTATGCCAGAGGCTGGTCTAATGGGGCAGCTGCTGACCAAACCCTTAAGAGCAGAGGACCCAACCAACCCATTACAAGAACATCTTTCCCTCCACCTCTGCTTTCTGAACGAGCTCCAGGAGGTCCCTGTCCCAGAAGACGTATGCTTGGCCTAGAGAGCAGACAGGAGATGTAAGCATCAGATGGTCTGGTCCTGACCCTGAAGGTCTCTTCCAGCCCTGATTGACTATGAGGCCCTGGATTATGAAGGACAGGGGCAGAAGACTGGATGGCTGTGTCCCCAAGGCAGTCCTCTCCCACTCCCATCCCCAAAGGCTGAAAGCAAAGGTGGGTCCCAGAGGGATGGGTTCCTGAGGCAGGGAGAGTGGGGTGGGGGAACAGATGCCTGCAGAGGATGCTCCTTCTTTAAACTTGTGCAGTCTGACGAGCTTCAAGGAGTGGATCTTGTTAGTCTGCACAAATTTAAAGAAGGAGCGTCCTCTGAGTTCCAAAGTTAATGGGTTTGCCTGTGAAGATTCCTAGCACATGGTCCAGCTAGAAGGGAGGGAGGCGGCCCAGGGTTTCCTGAATGTAGCCACATGGCCTTTCAACTGCCCAGGGTTTCAGAAGAGTGGAAGCTGCTCTTTACCTCAAAAGGATGAAGCAGAATTGGCAGCTCAGATGTCTTAAGAACTTCAAGATCCTAGGGTCTTGTGACCTTTGTCATTCCATACTGTGCATGGGGGACTAATTAGTTATGTGTTTCCAAGATTACATGGTGCCATCTTCAGGGCCTAGCTCATATTGTAGACCAGGTATTTTATTTGTATTTATTTGTCAAATAAAATGACCGATGTTCCCGGCTTCTTCTAACATTGGGCTTGAACTGGTCACCCCCTAAAGTCTCCCTTTCATCTGTACTTTCTAGGCCAAGTCTGCCTGGCTCCCCTTCTCCCTCCTGGTTCCTGCAAACTCTTTTTGCCAAGAATTTTGGCCCTCTGTCATGTTTCGTGGCCGCATAGTACAGGATACCCCTTCATGGCCATACGTGGCCATGGTATGTACATATGTGTCCGCACGTGTGTATGTGTAACATGTAGCTCAGCCTGCTTGGCCATGTTGCTCCCAGCCCCCTTGCCATCAATGTCCCAGATGTTCTTGTCGTGGCTACAATCTCCTGGAAACACAGGGGCTGCCTTCAGAAAGCTGGTGGCCACCACCAGTCAGGATCTTCTCTGCAGAACAGAATGTGAACCCATCACCTGATGGCTTACTTGATTTATTTAATTAAAAATGAAAACGCGCAATGAGCAGAATCTGAAGTGTCTCTGTCCTCTTTTTTGCGTTTATTCTCAGCAGCAATTGGGTTGTAAAAATTTAACAGGAAAATTTGTACGTCAATTATATCTCAATAAAGCTGGAGTGGGGAGGGGAATAGGGGGGAAAAAAAGTAACAGGGAAAAAAATTAGCAGCAGTAGGAAAGGGGTAACTTCCAGCATGAAGCAGGTCAGAAAAACTGCCTACTCTTGAGGGGTGAAAGGCACAAGGGAAGCACGATTAAGTGCAGAGGGTGTGATGAATGTTCTTTTACCAGAATGGCAGAGCTGGTGATAACTGTTTGGAGTTGGCTACAAGGATGAGGTCTGAGAGATAAATACCCAGGCATTGTCGGGCAGGGACAAGAACATTAGCTAAAGGTCAGGGGACCTGGGGACAAGTCCCAGCCTTGCCACTCTCTGGCCCTGTGACCTTGGGCAAGTCATTTGCCTTAATCTGTACCCCAGTTTCCCTTAGAATGAAAGGTGTAATTAGTAGTTGACAAGCATTGTTCCAAAAAAGTCCCTTTAGGGATGGATTCAAGTCAGTTGAAAGGGCAGGCAATGCTCTCACTCGGAGCAACTGTGCGTTGATTCACTTCACATGTTGAAAGAGTGCTTAAGATTTCATCTGGCCTTCAACAAAATCTCGAAAATCACCTGAGATTGCCAAGAACCCTCTCAGCTAAGAAACTTAATGCAATTACATTGCTGTATCAGTTATATCAACTTAGTGCAAATTAAATTTCCACGCTTTTGTTTCCTAACAGCCACCTGGAGGGAACGGGCATTTCCTCAGGGAAAAGGGCGAGGGTTCCTTTTGGAACACAGGAAGACAAAGCTGGTGGAGCTTTGTGGGTCTGGGGACAGACGGGAAGTAGGAACAGCAGCAGCCATGAGGAGGCAGAGAAGAGCTGAGCACTGGGGACAACGGCCCCTGGAGTAAGGGGGTGACAGAGTGAAGCACGATGTGAGGAAATGTAGACCTCTTCCCCTAAACTCAAACCTGTATCTCTGTCATTCCACCCAGGCCAGGCCTTGGAAGCTCAAACCATTTCCCTCCCAACCCTTAAAATAGAGGAGTCAGCACGATGACATCCCGACCTGGGTGGAACCTCGGCCACCCCGTCCCCAGCCAGGTGCCATTGCTGTGTCCAATCTGCTGGGGACTGGATATATTTAGTTTAATTTCGAGGCTGTGTTTCCTACCACAAATGGCCACCTGGAGAACCAAATTGCCCTAATCATAGAGCAGAGACTAGCGACCTCCCCACCCACCTGCCCCCTCAGCCACCAGCCTAGGCTGAGCCTCTTTCCACTCCCAGACCTCTTAGGGTTCCTGCATCTTCCTGCACTACACCCCAAGTTATCCACCCTGGAAAGGAGCCGAACACCCCATGGGGTCTCGGAGGGGCAGTCAGCTGGCTCCATCCCTGCAGGCAGTTTGATCACCAGCAGAGAGAGGCCTTGGACTTGTGCCACTTGCTCACAGAGCCCTGCCAGGCCCCGCACTGCCAGGTCCTAGAGTCTGTAGCAGTGCCCCAAGTGTTTTTGGAGGAACCGTTGTCACCTAACCTCTCTTAAGAAGTCATAGTGCACATTAGCGCATTAAAGGCTCTTAGAAGCCCTGCTTTCCTCTGTCTGACCCAGCTTACCAGGATTCACTCATAACAAGTTTTATGGGTGGAATTCTTTTACCATGAAAATTTTTTTTTCTTTTTTTTTGCCGAACAAGATTTTCAAGACTTTGGCATTCTATAGAACAATGTGTACCTACCAGATACCTGCAAGTGCAAGACTAAAAGCCATGGTAAGTAGACAATAAGGTGGTAGGTGAAGTGGCTGGGGAGAAAAAGCCCAGGGTTTCAGGGCCCCATCCCACTTTCACATCATTCTCACTGAGCTGCAGGCCAGGAGCAAGAGTCAGCCTGTGGGGGGAGTAGCAGCCTCAGGGTCACTCTGGGTCAGAGTTCACAGCTCCAAGGCATCCGAGCTGCTGTCATAAAACCTCCCAGTCGCTTGAAACCCTTCGTGTCCTCAAATCAACTCACACCTGCAGGGCCTCTGTGGCATTACCCAAAAGATGTGTTGATCCCCACAGAGAGTGGAGACCCTGGAGAACCAGGCCAGGCATAAACACCACAGGACACTATTGATCTGAGAAACTAGAGCTTGGGGTCATTCTTAAAGGAGCCATTTCTGAAACAGCCGGACAAAGGTTACCAACAGTAAACAGGTTCCCTGGAGATGTAATCCCCTAGTAGCTAGTAAACCCCTTGCTAAATGCTGCTGTGCAGTTTATTAGAAGAGCAAGCAAGTAGTAAAGACTCAGCAGGAGACGCTTGCTCAAGAAAATCAGAATAAGAGAAAGAAAGAAGGAAGGAAGGAAGGGAGGCGGGTACGGAGAGTGACAGCTAGGAGGGGACATTCTCATGAGATGCAGGGGAAGAATAAAGCCAAGTTGCTGGAAAGAGCACCCATGAGAATAGCCAAAGCCATGATGCCCAAGCATTTAAGGGATGTCAGGGTCAGGCCAGGCCCAGGTACACACATAGCCCTGCACAGCACTGGCCATGGACCAAATCTACCCTGTGGATGTGTGGTCCATGAATGGTCTGCTTCTGTTTTTAACAACTGGCCACCACTTTAAAATTCAGGGATTTTATATAAAAACCAGATTTCTGCTTCCTCTTGCAAACTGGGTCACTTGGCTTGAATTACACCACAAGCTGATGCTGAGACAAAGGTTTGAGAGCAAATGGTTTATGTGGGAGCTGCAGACAGCCTGGCAGGGGAGGAGGGGAGGAGACAGCCAGCCAAGGGTGCAGGGTTGAGCCAGCTGCCACCTTGGACAACTGGAGCTGAGCGCCTCCAGGAAGCGCATAAAGCTTGAACCTTGGAATGATCTGAGTCGAGGGGTGAGGTGAGGGAGCCGAGAGCATTCCTACATCAAAGACCTGTCAGTCCCCACCTCCTAGAGCAATGGAAATAAAAACAAAAATAAACAAATGGGACCTAATGAAACTGAAAAGCTTTTGCACAGCAAAGGAAACCATAAACAAGACGAAAAGACAACCCTCAGAATGGGAGAAAATATTTGCAAACGAATCCACGGACAAAGGATTAATCTCCAAAATATATAAACAGCTCATTCAGTTCAATATTAAAGAAACAAACACCCCAATCCAAAAATGGGCAGAAGACCTAAATAGACATTTCTCCAAAGAAGACGTACAGATGGCCAAGAGGCACATGAAAAGCTGCTCAATATCACTAATTAATAGAGAAATGCAAATCAAAACTACAATGAGGTATCACCTCACACTGGTTAGAATGGGCATCATCAGAAAATCTACAAACAACAAATGCTGGAGAGGATGTGGAGGGAAGGGAATCCTCTTGCACTGTTGGTGGGAATGTAAATTGATACAGCCACTATGGAGAACAGTGTGGAAGTTCCTTAAAAAACTAAAAATAGAATTACCATATGACCCAGCAATCCCACTATGGGGCATATACCCAGAAAAAAAACATAATTCGAAAAGACACATGCACCCCAATGTTCACTGCAGCACTATTTATGATAGCCCGGTCATGGAAGCAACCTAAATGCCCATCGACAGACAAATGGATAAAGAAGATGTGGTACATATATACAATGGAATATTACTCTGCCATAAAAAGGAACAAAATTGGGTCATTTGTAGAGACGTGGCTGGACCTAGAGACTGTCATACAGAGTGAAGTAAGTCAGAAAGAGAAAAACAAATATTGTATATTAACGCATATATGTGGAATCTAGAAAAATGATACAGATGAACCGGTTTGCAGGGCAGAAATAGAGACACAGATGTAGAGAACAAATGTATGGACATCAAGGGGGAAAGCGGGGGGCGGGGTGGTGGTGGTGGGATGAATTGGGAGATTGGGATTGACATATATACACTTATATGTATAAAATAACTAATAAGAAACTGCTGTATAAAAAGTAAATAAATAAAATTAAATTTTAAAAAGTTGTTCATATTTATACTTAAAAAAAGAATTAAACATTATATTGGTACAAAATCTCAGAGTTGTTAAATTATCAGGATCTAGAAAATGCCAGGTATATATTAAAATTTACCTATGCCAGTAAAAAAAAAAAAAAAAAAGACCTGTCAGTCTTTGGCTGAAGGTTGTTCCTGGGAAGTATTAATTCCCCAGCACTTGCCCTGCTGGCAGAACAACATTCAGAATTCTGGAAAAAGCTATCAGGCCCAGAGAGGAAGGAAGATACAAGTGGTTGAAAGTCTCCAGAGCACAGCGCAAGTTTCCAATGAAAGGTGTGAGGGAGAGGAGGGGCCTGACAGCACCTGCTCCCTGGGGTGGTAGGTCACCTGGGGCTCTCATCCCAGCAGGAACAGCGGGCCTCAGCTGGGAGAAGGGCGGGGCCCAGTCTCCCTCTGGTCTCTCCAATACTAGGCAGCACTGATCACGGCATCTGCATTGATGTTTTACTTCCAATTCCAACAGAGACATCCTCTCTGTCAATCCAAAGTGAGAAAGCAACAGGTTCAGAGGGCCACAGCTGTGACTCCATTCATTAGGACAGCACCCCAGGCCCTGGAGTGTTTGAGTTTTCAAACCACAGCTTAAAGTCCTGGTGGAATGCTGGGGTCTGGGCTGGCTTTCCCGACAATGCTCACCAGGGGACCCTTAATGCTCAGAACTCAGGAATAACATGGTTAGTCTGGAAACCATGGGCTCTGCCTAGGTCTGCCTGGTCAGAACACCATGGAATTCAACCTTCCCTTCACCATCTCTTACCACACCCACCTGGATTTCTCCTGCCCACCCCTACCCCAAAACAGCTGCTGCCCACCTGTGCGAGAGGACAGAATAAGCAGTGAGGAGGAGCACAGGTGCTTTTCCCACCTGGAGGGTGGACAGAGCCAGCCGGCATCCAGTCCATACCAGAGCTACCCTCCCTTGAAAGTTTTCAACTTCTTTCTGCTCTGAGGCACATAGTAGACGATGCTCACCTGTGGGGCCCAACACATCCCTTGGGTGTGCTGTTGTGAAGATCAGCATGGCAATCTCCAGTGCCTGAGTTCAAATGCCACCCCGTTCTTGCCCACCTAGGAAAGTTCAACAGGGTGACCAAGGAGAGTGTGTAAAAAGGCCTGGAGGATGAAGAGAATTTGAAGAGTTTGGGGACTGAGAAACAGTTTGCTCTGGCTGAGGTGATGATGAGACAGGAGGCTGGAGAGGAAAGCTAGGACCTGAGCGTGCAGGAGCCTCTAAGCCATGATAAGAAGAGATTGGACTTGATTCCAAGAGCTATAGGGAACCGTTGAAAGGTAGAATGAAGCAGCGTGGCCTGGCCTGATCAATTATGTCCCATTTTACAGATGAGAAGAGAGAGGCACAGAGAGCTGACATGACCGGTAGTGTCAGGATATGAATCCACATCCCTCCTCCTTGAAGACCCTTCTGTCCCATCTTTTGCCTCAAGTCTCCCACTTCGATCTGTTGAGACCCCAAAGGCCACGAAAAGGCTGTGGAGGACCAGAACGAAAGGCTTTCCTTTGAGATCATACAGAACAAGTCTGACCCCTCCCCTATGTGCCAGCTTTTCAAAGTCAGCCTGAGTCTGCTCTTCTCCGGCAAGGTGTCCTAGCTGTGTGACCTTGGACCAGTGAATTGCTGTCTCTGAGCCTTGGGTTGCTCATGTATAAAATGGGGATAATATCAATGTGAAGGACAGGGATGCATGTAGTGTGTCTGGTTCATGGTAAGCCCTAAATAAACAGTGGCTGCTGTTACTTGAAGATAGAGGCCCTTCACCCTATTCACCCTCTTCTGGATGCCTCTCAGTTAATCAACGAATCAACAGGTATTTTGAAGGCTATAGGGAAGCTTAAATAGAGCATACAGTGGAACCTGGGGCCAAATAGAATAGGTCCCTCAGCATCTGCCCCAGGCAGTCAAGCTGTCCCCTGCAGGACAAATCCTGAAAACCAGTGCTGAGATTCCAGGGACAGACCTTGAGATGGCCCACAGAGCAAAGGGCAACTCCCAGAGTTTGGGTGAGTGAGTAGGACTAATCTCTTTCCTTTTGGAAGCTTTCATTAATTCCACTTCTGTATTTCAGCAGTCTCTTTCCTCTGACTTGATCTTGATTTCTTTAAGCAGTTTCCTTTCCAGGAAAAAAAAATGCCCTCTGCCTTCTGTCTGTATGAGTGGAGAGACTGACTCTTGAGAACCAAGAAGATCTGGGTTTAAATCAATTCATTCAAAACATTGTCCAATGGGAAGCACTTCTCCCCCCTTCCCTGGCCCTGGAGCGGTCTGGCTGGCCCAAATGGAGGTGTGTTCACACTTGGTCTGGAGCCTACCGCTTCCTGAAGGAGGCAGGTCTCACTTGGCTGGGAGCAGAGCAACAGCTGAGAAGACATGTGTCAAGACATCACCTTGGAGGTACTTCCCTGGTGGCACAGTGGAGAAGACTCTGTGCTCCCAGTGCAGGGGGCCCGGGTTCGATCCCTGGTCGGGGAGGGGAATTGGATCCCACTTGCGTGCAGCGACTAGGAGTTCACGTGCCACAACTAAAGAGCCCATGTGCCACAGCTGGGGAGCTGGCAAGCTGCAACTAAGAAGCCCACGTGCTGCAACTAAGGAGCAGTGAGCCACTACAAAGGAGCCCGAGAGCAGTGGCTGCAGGGCCCGCCTGCTGCAGCTGAGACCCAGCACAACCAAATAAATAAATAAATTTTTTTTTTTTTTTTAAAAGACTTCCCTTGGAAGTAGGAATCCAAGGACCCCATTACAGGGACATGCTCCCGACAGCTTACTTCTAGATGTCGTGCCCTTCAAGTTCTCTTTCACGGGTGGTTAAGCCTCAGTGAAAGGCTTCACATTGTCTCCCACTATGCCTGACACAGCACAAGTGGTGGTTGAATAAATGAATGAATGAATGAATGGTAAGGAAGTTTAAGAGGCACTTGGAATAAACAATTTTTTTTCAACTGTAGTAAAATACACATGACATAAAATTTACTGTTAGTGACATTTAGGACATCCATAATAAGCAACAATCACCACTATCTAGTTCTAGAACATTTTCATCACCCTAAAAGGAAACCCTCATATGCCCTGCAACCACAAATCTGCTTTCTGTCTCTATGGATGTGTCTGTTCTGGACATTTCATATAAATGGAATCATACAATATGTGACCTCTTGTGTCTGGCTTCTTTCACTTAGCATAATGTTTTCAGAATTCATCCATGCTGTAGGATGTATTCGAATTTCATTGCTTTTTAAGACTGAATAATAGTCCATTGTATGGATATACCACATTTTGCTTATCAATTCATTAGTTGATGGACACTTGGGTTGTTTCCATCTTTTGGCAGCACTTTCATTTAATGAACATTTCTTGAGCTCCTACTATGACCCTGGCACCATCCTGGGGACTTGCTCATTATCTATTATTGAACCCTCAGTACTGCTCTCAACTGGGTGGAAATTATTTCTCCATTTCAAATATAAAGGAACTGAGGCTCAACAAGGTTTAAGGAACTCGCTGAGATAGAAAGTAGCAGAAACAGTTCAGCCCATCAAACACTGGCTGGCAGAGCCACTAAGCCCGTGCGCCACAACTACTGAGCCTGCGCTCTGGAGTCCACGAGCCACAACTATTGAGCCCACGCACCGCAACTACTGAAGCCTGTATGCTCTAGGGCCCGCGTGCTGCAACTACTGAGCCCACGTGCTGCAACTACTGAAGCCTGCACACCTAGAGCCAGTGCTCAGCAACAAGAAAAGCCACTGCAATGAGAAGCCCGTGCACTGCAACGAAGAGCAGCCCCGCTGGCCAAAAGCCCCGTGCAGCAACAAAGACCCAAGGCAGCCAAAAACAAACAAACAAACAAACAAAAAAACCCGCCAGCTGTGTGCTGCAGCATGCAGCCCCCCTGCCAGGCTGCAGGGCACAGAAGTGAAGAGTACAGCCCCTGTCTGCGCAATAAAAGACATCCCATGTCAGACTTGCCAGGCAGACTCAGTATCACTTACTTCTATACTTTCCATTTCATTGGAAAATCAGCAACAATTCCAGTATGGCTTAATTTGTAATCATCTGTACCAATAATTTCCCACTCAGGGAAAAATAAAACCCACCATCAGACCCCGTGTCTGTGTCAGTCCCTCCCTGTATATGACTGATGGGACTGTCCAATTTGAAGTGGTTTGGGCCTCACTGGTTCAAGTGTAAGTCACCAGCTCCTTTCTGCCCTTTACAATGAGACAGTGCTCAGTCCATTCCTGTAGCAACAGCTCCCTGAGCTTTATCAGTCTCCTCAAGAGGCCCAGGACCTCCACTCACTCAAAATACCTCTCTCAAAACCCTCCAGATACTCACAATTGATCAATAATCATAATGATGATGATTTATTGAGCGTGTACTATGTGCTAGGTACATGCCCAGTACCTTCCATGCATTATCTCCTTGGATGATCCTCCCAACCCTGTGAAATGGGTGATTGATTTGATAATTTTACTGATTATCCCCCATTTTATTGATGAAGAAACTAAGCCTTGGAGAGGTAGACCCTGGGTGGACCAGGTCGCAAACCCAGGTCTTTCTGCTCCAGAACTTGACCTCAGAACAGCTGTGCCACACCACTGTGGGGACATCTGAGTGCTCAGAGCCTGTGATACCCTCATCCCTCTCCTTGGTGACAGGATAAATAAAAGGCAGGTAACTGTCAGCCCAGTTGTCAATCCTGCAGATGTTGTCTGCCTCTGTGAACAGTGCTCATGGGATCCTGGCCAAGAAAGAGGCAGCGGGACCAGAAACTCTCTTTAGAACTTGGCTTTCAATGCCAGCAGGGCAGAGCTAAGGCAGGGAAACATCACACGTGGAGCTGCCCTCCAGATACAAGGCCACAGTAAACATAGGCATAAAACTCAAATTCAGCAGACAGCCAAGAAATGCAAACCAAAACAAAAATGACCTCTTAAATTGGCAACAAATTTTTTTTAGCCTCACCGTGCAGCATGCGGGATCTTAGTTCCCCGAGCAGGGATCGAACCTGTGCCCCCTGCAGTGGAAGCGCAAAGTCCTAACCACTGGACTGCCAGGGAATTCCCAGCAACAGTTTTTTAAAATAGTAAAACCCAGTGCTGGTGAAGGCATAGATAAACATCCATTCACCTGCTGGGAGGAAAGTTTGATGATATGCATCAAACACCTTAACATTTTTCATAACCTTTCATCCAGCAAATCTAGTACAGAAATTTATTCTAAGGAATTATCTGTGGCTGAATGCTAAGATTTAATGCTTTAAAACATTAAATGTTGTTTATAATAGTGAAAAACCAAAAAAAAAAAAAAAAAACCCCTTAAGTGTTGAATAATAAGGAATTGGTCAAACAAATTACGGTTACACATATGATGGGAAACTCTGCAGCTATTAAAATAATCATGCAGAAGACCTTTTATGACAGTTAAAGATGTTCAGGATATATTAGATAATAAAAGAGGGCTATAAAACTCCATTTATATAAAATATTCTTTATAATGTGAATATATTTGCACAGAGAAATGATTGGAAAGACATTAACCAAGCTCTTGACGGTAAATTACTTATCTAAATTTTAAACAACTTTTTAAACCAACATGTATTCCTTGCATTCATCACATAGTGTTTAAGAGTGTAACCTCTGGAGTCAGGCTGCCTGAGTTCAAATCTCAACTCCATCCCTGATTCATGGAGACCTCTCTTGAAACCTTTCAGTTTTCAAGTACAAATGGGGGTAATAACAACGCCAAAGCGCCTGCTCAGGGGGTGTTGGGAGGCTCTAAATGAGAAGATACGTGTGATGTTCCCAGTACAATGCCTCATGGTAATTTATCATCACCATTGCTATGATTACTATGACTAATTATGGTTATGATTACTAATACAACTTGTGCAATTAGAAGGGAGAAAAGCCTGAGCATTTGCCTCAGAAAGCCATGCCTGCCAGCTGCCCCCCACAGGGCTGGCGCTCGCTGTCGACTTCCTGCAAGGCTTTCAGCTCACACTTGCCAGGACTCCCGTGTTCCGTCCGCCTCACCCCTGTCCACAAAGAGGAAGAAACAGCCTAGCAAACACTGGTCTGCTGGCCCCAGAGTGAGACGTGGAAGTTTACAAAAATGTATAAGCAAATGTTTGGTTTGGGAGGAGAGAAGGAGCACAGGCTGCACCGAGAAAGGAGACTTTTCAGAAGGCCCTGGAGGAGACTGCCCTTTACCACTGGGCCTCCTTCTTTCCCCTGTTTGTTTCTTCACTTCATCCTGACCAGCTCATTTTCTCTGAGGCACCTGGCCCCAATATGGGGCTGATTTGAATCAACCCAAGACATCTCCCTTAGCCCAGGAAACTTGGAAGAAGCCAAGGAGAAACCCCACAGTGTTGCCAGCAGAAGCCCTGAGACGCAGAGACAGACAGGAAAGAGGAGGGTGGTTAAAAACTAAGTGAAGACCAGGATGCGCCTGGGGCACAAGGTGTGTACATGAGGCTGATGTGTCCAGAGATAGAGAGGGATGAGCCAGAGAGAGATGGGCCCCTCGAGCCAACAGCACCTTTCGGCAAGCGTCCACCTGCCCTTGGTTTCCCTCCTCTCCTGTGGCCCGTCACTAGGCAGGAGCTGGCTCACAGGGATCACAGATTTCGCCAGATGTGGGAGAACCAGATCGAGGGACATGTGGTTGCTCCCCTACAGAGACACACACAGACACACAGACACAGACACACACACACACACACACGCCCACACCTCCTTCCAGGCTGGGAAAGCAGAGGGTATGGAGTTCCAGCCAGACCCCATCCTCCAGTTGCTTTAACCCAGACACATACTTCATTCCGTTCTGCTTGAAAATACCAGTACACCCGTAAAAATTCTAAATTCTAGTGACCCCAAGACGAAGCAGAGTAACTGTTGCTGGGTGAAGTGTCAGGAACGGCCGACAAGAACATTAGATTGAATATGAAAGAAAGAAGTGAATGAAGAAAAAAAAAAAAAAAAAGCTGTGATTCCTAGAAATTCCCACTCCACCCACTTCCCACAACTATTCTGTTACTCCAAAATGAGAAATTAATTCCTCCAGGATTAGGGTTGTGAAGAATGTGCCAAAACCCAAGGAAAAGGCTTTATGTTTGCAGGGTGTGAACTGGGCTTAGCTGGAACTCACTAAGATGCAGCTAAGGGAGTCTGGGCTCCACTTCTTTACATTTCAGTAGAGTCTCAAAATACAGTTCGTCAAGGATGCCCTGAGCAGGTTTGGGGCCGGCCTCCTCTGTTACTGGTGTTGGTAATAGAGCAGAGTGGGCAGCAGTATTAATTGTGAAGATAATTTTTGTCTTGTTCTCGCTTATGTATGTAGAAGATGTTCAAAGAATGGGAAGGTCACTGTCCCCTTTTCCCTTATAGGGAGTAGAGCCCAGCTGCTCTCAACCTGAACTCTGAACCTCAGCAGGGAGAAGATAAGCCACCATTGAAGAGGCCGTGAAACTCAACCCTCACCCATCCACTACTTATTTTAAAAACACAGAACTTCCTGAACTAACCCAGTAGTTTTCAACTCTGGATATGCATTAAAACCACCAGCCGGTGCTCAGACTTTCCTGTGCATCAGCATCTCCTGGAGGACTTGTTAAAACACAGATTTCTGGGCCTCACCGCAGAGTCTCTGATTCAGTTGGTCAGGGATGGCACCTGAGAACTTGCCTTTTAACCAGTGCCCTGGTGCTGCCGGTGCTGCCAGTCTCCGGTCCACACTTTGAGAGCCACTGCCTCTCCCTGTCCTCCGAGACTGACTCAGTTGGTTTGGAGTGGGGTCTGGACATCCACTATCTAAAGGGGCTGAAACCGAGCAGGACACTGTAGGGCTCCTGGGCACAAAAGCCTTTCTGTGTCCCCCTATTTCTTGATTACAGGAAATAGGTTTCATTCAGCCTCCATGACCTTCCCTGAGTTCAGACAGGCAGGTTCAAACAGTCGCTAATTAGGGAAGGGAGGGGGATTTGGAGACAAGGGAGGAAAAGTCAAGAAAAAATAGTGCAGCCTTGGGGCAGGGTCCTGGTTCCTCCTCAAGGGACATACATAACAATATCTTTGAGCTGTTTTGCAGAAACTGAAACCCCCATCAACTGGGAGAAGTTAACTGTATGCCGCCCAAGAGCACGGAGACCCCGAACTGTTGGAACCAGAAGGTTGATGATGCTTCCCACTTACCTCACCATCAGCCAATCAGAAGAATGTCCACGAGCTGATCACGCCCTCCTCTTTGAACCATTGCTATAAAACTCCTCCCTACCCCCTCCAGGTCGGGACACACAGTTTTGAGAGCATTAGTCCTCTGTGGCCCCCTTTGCCTGGCAAAGCAATAAAGCTATTCTTTTCTACTTCACCCCAAATTCTGTCTCCGAGATTTAATTTAGTGTCAAGGTACAGAGGCTGGATACGGCAACAGGGCCCAGGGGATCCTGGGAGAACCACTGCAAACACCACAAGGGCCAATTAAGGTGAGATCAACTACAAGAGCACATTGCAAAAATCAGTACAAATAGCCAGTTAACAGTTAAGTACTTACTAGAATCCAGCTGTTCTCAATCATGGCCTTATCTAACTTCTATTCCTTTTTTACATCAAAGACAAATCTTGACATCTCTCTCTGACTTGCATGTCTGCAACTTCGCAGAGGCCATTTCTGCACGCCCCTGCTCTGCTTCTGGTTCTGGCTGAGCTTTGGGGCATCAGCACTTTGTCACAGCTCCCAGCTCTCAGTTTGCAGGTTTGTTGGTGTCTTAACGTTCTCCCTCTTACCTTTGTTCAAGAGAAACGTTCCCTCTCCTTGCACATGGCACAGAGAGCCCCTATGGCATGGCTTCCTTATGACCCAGCTCAAGGAAAGTTGACTTACCTTGATCCATGGAAAAGCCAAGGTCCGCTGAGCTCAAGACCTTGACCGTCTCTGGGAAGGGCAATCTGCCTAGCAGCACACGGCTGATGAGCTGATCCTTGGTCTGCATGGGCATAAATCCCCCTCCCAGGCCTGGCAGCAAGGGAGGGTTGGGCCTCCAGCCCCCGCTGTGGGAAGATTTACAAAACAAAGAGCAGATGCTTTGAGTAATCACTTCATCATAGAATGAGGCCCAATGCATTTACATCAGGAAGGGAAGGGTCAGTGGATGCTGGCCAAGTCCTGCTCAGAGGAGCCTCAGAGAGACAGGCAGGTAAGCACATTGACCAGGCAGCCATATGAGGAGCAGAGAGAGGAGAATGAACACACTTCACTTCCCCTGGGCCATGCACTTACAAGTAGTATCTTATTTAATCCCTGCAACAACTCCACAGTAGATGCTGTCATTGCTTCTCTTTTGAAGATGAGGAAACAGAGGCTCAGTGAGGTCACACATCCTGCCCCGAGTCACACAGGTGGTATGATAGCTAACATTTATTGAGTCCTTACTATATGCCAGGCACTGCTTCAGTTGCTTTACACATATTGACCCATTTAATCCTCACAACAATCCTAGAGGTAGTGTATTAGTCTGCATAGTCTAGGTTTTGCTGTGGTAACAAACAGCCCCCAAGGTCTCAGGGCCTAACATAACAAAGGTTTATTTCTTATCTACACGAAGTCGGCTGTGGGTCCACGAACCTCTCCGGGGCATCTTTCATTCATGCAGTGACCCAGCAAGTCAGGTAGCTTTGACCTTGTCACTCAGCCTACTGAACAGGAGGCCTTGGTGCTGAGGCAGAGGAAAAGACAACTCTAGGGTCTTGGGCTGGCTCTTCTGTTCTTTTCCCCAGAAGTGACTCATGTCACTTCAGCCCACAGACCATTGGCCAGTGCTAATCACGTGGCACCTACCCAATTGCAATGTGGGTGGGGAATATAGGGGAACAAATAGAATGTTTGCTGACTATCACTATCTCTGCCACAGTAGGTACTATTATTTTTTTTACCTTTGTTTTTTTTGGCCACGCCCCACAGCATGTGGGATCTTAGTTCCCCAAGCAGGGATTGAACCCATGCTCCCTGCATGGGAAGCGTGGAGTCTTAACCACTGGACCAAACCACCAGGGAAGTCTCTTTATCATTTTTTTAATTGAATGAAATTGAATGAAAGATTCTTTAAATTCTGCAGTGCTTTACAATTTTCAAAAGTTTCATGCACATGATTTCATATAATCCCATAATAACGCTTTTATTTTCCCTTACCCCTCCCAGTAGGTAATATTATTATCCTCACTTTACAAACAAGAAAACTGAGACCGAGAGGTGAGGTGAAATGCTGTATTAGTTTGCTAGGGCTGCCATAGCAAAGCACCACAGACTGGGTGGCTTAAACAACAGAAATTTATTGTCTCAGAGTTCTGGAGGCTAGAAGTCTGAGATCAAGGTGTCAGCAGGGTTGGTTCCTTCTGTGGGGCGTGAGGGAGAATCTGTTCTATGCCTCTATCCTAGTTCCTGGTAGTTTGCTGGCATCTTTGGTGTTTCTTGGCTTGTAGAAGCATCACCCTAATCTCTGCCTTCATCTTCACCTGGTGTTCTCCTTGTGTAGGTCTGCCTCCAAGTTTTCCCTGTATAAGGACATCAGTCATATTGGATTAGGGGCCCAACCTACTCCAGTATGAACTGATTTTGACTCATTTCATCTGCAACAATCCTATTTCCAAATAAGGTCACATTCCGAGGCACTGAGAGTTAGGAGTTCAACATATGAATTTTGGAGGACACAATTCAACCCATAATTCTTGCTCAAGGTCACACAGAGCCAATAAGGTGAATAACTTGTACCCCAGTCTGTCTGACTAATTTTAACTCTCCATCCAAGGTGATAATTACTTCCTCTGAAATGGGAGGTCTATAAAACATTTGGAGCCATGTTGATGATGAGAATTAATCATGTTATTCTTGTCAGTCTCCGAAAGCAGGGATCATACCTTATAAAACCACTCTTACACTTGCCCTTAAGAAACATGAAACCCATTTAAACAAGGATTCTTTTAAATAAAATCTTCAAAGAGGATGTTGGAAACCTCCAAGAAATTAAAATCCCTCTCCCTACCTACTGTCTCCACTCAAATGGGATGCAGTGTTCTCCTTAGAACACACAGCTGTGGGGCTCTCTTCTCTCATGGTCCCACCCATAGGCCTGGTCTAGAAGGAAGACATCTCTGCCTTTCCCATCTTTACCAACCGGAATGGTGACCTGGTCCCAACGTCCACCTGGGAGGTGTGATAGTTGACCTACTGCCCCTTTTAGGGTCTGATATTAAACAAGCTGGACATAGGAAAGGGTGTGTGTGCTTGTATGCTGATTCACATACCTTCCTACCCTCTACCCCAGGTTCCTACCCCTTACTCCTCCCAGCCCCACTGGACCCAGATCCCATCTTTATTTTCTTAAGTCTTCATCTCTGCCCATTGCCTCCCCCAAGAAGTCTCCTGTTGGATTGGTGTAGAATTTTGCTTAGCCCAGATAGGAAGAAAACAACCCAAAGGTTTTAGAGTCTGGGTGTCAATGGTCATGCATGTCATTTCATAACACCTTCCACCTGCAACAGCACAGCACACCTGGTGGAGACGCCCAGTGTGCAAGGCCACACCCAGCAATGGGCTGAGCATCTCATCCAAACTCGCAGAGGCCCTGAGATACCTCTGTGGAAGATGAAGGAGGCTGGCACTAGTTAGAGTGGTCAGGACAGATTTTAATCAGTGATAACCACTGCAGTAGGGAGAAGAGTCCAGTGTGAACTATACTCAACTGGGACTTGCGCAGAGGTGACTGGGCATTTTCAAGGGAGAATGAGAGAATGCGGGGGGTGGTGAGCAGGGGCTCAGGAGAGTCAGGGAAGTGAAGAATTACAAACAAACAGGAAGGAGGTGTTGGTCCACGTGAAATCCCTCGGGGTTGGCTTACTGGCCTTATGGAGGTTAGGCTCCGCCCCTCCCGCGGAGTCTGGGAGGTGGGCCCCCTCTTCAGGTGACGGCTGGAACAGTCAGTTCTTTTGGCAGCCTCGAGTTTTCCCACTCAGGCACTTTAAGAGGGGCCAGCATCATCCTAGGGATGTGGCCCTGGGCTGTTAGAAACTATGTTAGCGTCTGTTCAGGTCTTTATAGGCCAAAGTGGAGGCCTAGTCCAGAAGGAAGCTCCGAGGAGCCTGGCTGGGGTTGGGTCAAGGAGAGAATCCCTGTCACTTCCACCATTCTCTGCGTTTCTTCTATGAAAGCGGTTCAGCATTCCACTCAAGGCCACGTACCTGGTGAATGGTGAAGCCATACCTGTCCTCCCGAGTTCCTCGCCATGTCTCTCTGGCTTCTAGCTTACCGTGTCTCTCCCTGGGTCTGTCCACTCACATTACCCCCACCCCACCCCCACTCACTGCTCAGGGCTCCGCCAGGAGGATAACGTGTCTGTGAGGGTCAGGCTGCCAGGAAGGAGGCGAGAGAGTGGCCTGAGCAAGTTATCCACCCTCAGGCTGGGGTCCTTACCCTTCCAATGAAGGATTATAGTGCATCGTCAAAGGGGGTTGGGCTAGAGAAATGGAAATAAAAACAAAAATAAACAAATGGGACCTAATGAAACTTAAAAGCTTTTTGCACAGCAAAGGAAACCATAAACAAGACCAAAAGACAACCCTCAGAATGGGAGAAAATATTTGCAAATGAAGCAACTGACAAAGGATTAATCTCCAAAATTTACAAGCAGCACACGCAGCTCAATATCAAAAAAACAAACAACCCAATCCAAAAATGGGCAGAAGACCTAAATAGACATTTCTCCAAAGAAGATATACAGGTTGCCAACAAACACATGAAAGGATGCTCAACATCACTAATCATTAGAGAAATGCAAATCAAAACTACAATGAGATATCATCTCACACCGGTCAGAATGGCCATCATCAAAAAATCTAGAAACAATAAATGCTGAAGAGGGTGTGGAGGAAAGGGAACCGTCTTGCACTGTTGATGGGAATGTAAATTGATACAGCCACTATGGAGAACAGTATGGAGGTTCCTTAAAAAACTAAAAATAGAACTACCATATGACTCAGCAATCCCACTACTAGGCATATACCCTGAGAAAACCATAATTCAAAAAGAGTCATGTACCAAAATGTTTATTGCAGCTCTATTTACAATAGCCAGGACATGGAAGCAACCTAAGTGTCCATCCACGGATGAATGGATAAAGAAGATGTGGCACATATATACAATGGAGTATTACTCAGCCATAAAAAGAAACGAAATTGAGTTATTTGTAGTGAGGTAGATGGACCTAGAGTCTGTCATACAGAGTGAAGTAAGTCAGAAAGAGAAAAACAAATACAGTATGCTAACACATATATATGGAATCTAAAAAAAAAAAAAAAAATGGTCATGAAGAACCTAGGGGCAAGACGGGAAAAAAGATGCAGACCTACTAGAGAATGGACTTGAGGACATGGGGAGGGGGAAGGGTAAGCTGAGACAAAGTGAGAGAGTGGCATGGACTTATATACACTACCAGACGTAAAAGAGATAGCTAGTGGGAAGCAGCCACATAGCACAGGGAGATCAGCTCGGTGCTTTGTGACCACCTAGAGGGGTGGGATAGGGAGGGTGGGAGGGAGGGAGACGCAAGAGGGAAGAGATATGGGGACATATGTGTATGTATAATTGATTCACTTTGTTATAAAGCAGAAACTAACACACCATTGTAAAGCAATTACACTCCAATAAAGATCTTTTAAAAAAATAATAATAATAATAAATAAATTTTTTTAAAAAGGGGGTTGGGGAGGCCAGAGACCCCGTTCAGAAGCTAATGATAACAGTGGACAGTTATTCAACACTTATGAATACTTATGAAGGCCAGGCACTTCACCTGATTTTTTTTACCAAAAAGCCAGTAAAAATGCTTAGAGTCCTCTGCCACCAAGATGTGTGGGCCACTTAGATTGAGTCAAGTCAGTCATCTTGGCCAGAGGATGAAGGAGGCAGACAGGAGGGCTCCTTCTCAGCTCTCAGACCCTGCTGGTCTCCTTGGGTCTCTGCCCCATGAAGAGAGGTCAGTGTGAAGCTGTGGGCTTTGGGTCCAGTGTCTGGGCGACCTGTGGTTAAGAAGGTAGCTCTGGGGACTTTCCTGGTGGCACAGTGGTTAAGAATCCGCCTGCCAATGCAGGGGACACAGATTCGAGCCCTGGTCTGGGAAGATCCCACGTGCCACGGGGCAACTAAGCCCGTGAGCCACAACTGCTGAGCCTGCGCTCTTAGAGCCCGCGAGCCTCAACGACTGAGCCCGTGCACCTAGAGCCCGTGCTCTGCAATAAGAGAAGCCACCACGATGAGAAGCCCGCGCACCGCAACGAAGAGTAGGCCCTGCTCACCGCAACTAGAGAAAGCCCGCGCTCAGCAACGAAGACCCAATGCAGCCAAAAATAAATAAGTAAATAAATAAATTTATCTAAAAAAAAAAAAAAGAAGAAGAAGAAGAAGGTAACTCTGACGTCCCCTGAGCTGGACTCTAGTCCAGGCTCACCGTTCGTTAGCTGGGCACCCTGGCCTTGTTAGTCTCATTTTCCTCATCTGTAATAACTCTTAGAGTTAAATGAATGCTGTGAGGTTTAATGAGATAAGACAGACAAAGAGCTTAGGAGAGAACCTGGCATGTAGAAAGCCTCAAAAATGTTAGCTGACACTTAAGGCAGGGATGAACTTCAAAATCACATCTCCTCTGGGAGATGGGGAGGGTGGACAGTGGTGACTAAATGCCACCCCCCAACCCGGTCCTGTAGAGCCCCAGGCCAGGGCCTCAGGGCAGGTGCACCTCCAAGCCCCAGGGAGCCCCAGTGTGGAACCTCCTTCCGGGCCGCCCTGCCAGCCTCCTCCAGCCCCTGGACACCCTGCCCTGCTCTGAGGCAGGAGGCCACTCCCACACACGCCTGCCCAGGGCAGCCTCCACTGTGTGACTCGGCTCAGAGGGAGGCTAGGGGTGTGGGTGGGGGGCAAGGCTGGGAACCTTGAAGACAAAGAAAGAGCCCTTTGCTGTGGTTACTGAAAAGAAAAGAAATTCTCCTGTTCAAACCCAGCCCCTGCAGACAGCCCCAGCCTCGGACTCTGGGCCCGTCCAGGTCCCTCCTGGGCTCTTGGGACCCCTGTCCTGAGGGACGAGCCTCCCCTGAGCTCCTCGTCTCCCCTCAGGGCACTTCCCATCCCAGCACTGGTTCCCTAGTTGGTAGCAGCAGAATCCTGCCTCCCACGGTGATATCTCACATGCGCCTGATTAAAAACAACAAGATAAACCCCAAACTAAAAGCACAGCTGTTATGCTTGAAGCCCTGTCCTCCAATCCAATTTTTAATAATAATAACAATAATAGCTATCATTGTGCTTTGCTGGGAGGACATTCGACTAAATTCAATGCTCACAGTAACCTCAGGGGTAGGTATTATTGTTATCCCCATTAAACATATGGGAAAACTGAGTCACGGAGTTAAGCCACTTGCTCAAGGTGATACAGATCAGAGCGAGGACTGTATAAAGGCCCCCAGCAGCCCCCTCCTGACTGCGGAGGCTCTCTGCGCCTTCTCCATCCTCAGGGACACATGTGGCCATCCTAGTGCCCATCCCTCGCCGAGGAGTCTCTGCTCTCAGGGGTGGGCACAGAGAACCCTATGGCCTAAGCACCCGCCTCTGGCCACCTTCCCGTGTTTACCCTGAGGCTGCCATCCCGACAAAACTTCCTTGTCCTGTCCCAGGAGGTGGCAGGTTTTTAAGGACATGGGTTTAGTACTGGGCTCTTTATCATCAGGACTGGGTTTCCTCTCTCGGAGGTGGAGAAGTTGCAGTCACAAAATGTGTGGAGAGTGATGTTAAGCTCGCCACCTCTACCTCTGCTCCCTGCCTGGGAAACACGGTTCTACCTGACAGTGTGCCATGTACATACACAGCACACTCACACACACACACACACATACCTGCAAACGCACGCACGCACGCACACGTGCACACGTACATAGCCTTCCAGGAAGCAGGGGAAAGCAAAAAGGCTCTTTCTTGAGTCTTTGAATGGCCTCATGGGATTCCTGCACATCTGAAGTCATTTACAAATTGTGGTGTGTGTGTACACTTGTGCGTATGAAGTGCAGGCTTATGCAAGACATAATTTGCAGGTCCCGGTGCAGAATGAAAATGGGGGACCCATTGTTCAAAAAGTATTAGGAATTTCATGATGGCAACAGCAAAACATTAAACCAAGCACAGGCCCCTTCTGAGCACAGGCTGCGTGTGACCGTACAGGCTGCACACCCAGGAAGGGGGACCCACTCACAAGAGTGGGTTGTATGTTTATACTGCAGGCACTTTTCTAATTAGAAGGCTCAGGGCTTTCGTTAGAATCTCAAAGGGGTCCATGACCCTCTAAAGGTTAAGAACCATTTGGTAGCAGAAGGCTGGTGTTAGAGTCGTGGGTTTGGGTCCCAGGCACCTGGTTTACTAGCTGTGGGACCTGGACCACGTTCCTTAACCTCTCTGAGCTATTTTCTCATCTGTAAAATAAGAGTTATAATAAAGCCTGCCTCACAGGGTTAGTGTGACAATAGTAAAACTGAGCAGGACCCTGTGGGGCTCCTGGGCAAGGAAGCCTTTCGGTGTTCCCCATTCCTTGTTTGTAGGGAGCAGATTCCAGCCTCCACGACCTTCCCTGAGTTCCAAAGGGCAGATTCTTGAACAGTTGCTAATCAGGGAAGGCAGGGGATGCAAAGACAGGGGAGGGGTGGCCAAAAAACAATAGCACAGCCTTGGGGCAGGGCCCTGGTTCCCCCTCAAGGGATACACACAACAGTTATCTTCTGAGCTCTTTACAGAACTAAAACCCCCAACAATTGGAAGGTGAATTAGCGTTCTTTATTCCAGGAAAGACCAGGTTAAAGGAACCAGAGAAGCTCATCAAAAGATTACCTGAGACCAGATTAGAAGAGGGCAAGCCCTGCATACCCCCAATCCTTATCAGCAACCCCACCCTTGAACAATTGCTATAAAACTCCTCACCAATTCCTCCCGGGTTGGCACACATAGTCTTTGAGGGGCACAAGCCCACTGTGTCCCCCTTTGCCTGGCAAAACAATAAAGCTATTCTTTTCTGTTTCACCCAAAACTCTGTCTCCGAGATTCGAGATTCTATTCAGCACCGATGCACAGAGGCCGAGCTTTCAGCATCAATAGGGGCCATGAGATAAAGAGCTTAGCACAGAGCCTGTCACATTAGCTCCCAGGAAGTAGTCTGTTAATGAACTGAGTTCATTCTGTTTTGCTTGTTACATTTGACGTTACATCCTTTTGCCAGCTTGATCTCAGCAAGCTGTGCCTTCCGTAGATGTCCTCAGCAGGCCCAGCACAGATCCTGGCAGGGGCTCTTGGGGACACGAGCTGGTGTTTCTGAAGACTGGCTTGGTGTCTTGGCTGGTCTCTCCCTCAGACCTTGCCCTGCTGGCTGACCTGACTGATTTGGTCTGCGATGCCTAGGCCACAAGGATATGTGACAGGTAGCAGCAACCTAGGGGGCCCTAGGGCTGGTGGATGATTTCTAGGTTGAGCTTGAGAGGACTGGGCCCCTCAAGAGGACCTCATAGCTTTTAAGTCCAGTGTCACACTTGACAGAGCCTCTCTCCAAACTGGGGCACCCAGGAGAGGGTTCTTAGGAAACCTGGGGCCCAGGGGCCCTTGGCGGCCCGTATTTCCCCTCTGATACCCACATGGTGGCCCCTCGGGGGCCTCTGTGCTGCTTCAGCAATTATCTCCACTGGGCCTGCCAGCATCGCAGGGAGAAGGGCCACTGTGGCCCAGTCACCCCTTCCTTCCTTTCCCCCAGCCTGGTGCCACGGCCCACACCCCATCCCGACCCGCTTCAGGGTGGAGACTCCTAGCGGAGAGGAAAAGGGAGAATCAGGGCTGAGACCACCACACCACCCCCAGCGTGATCAGAGGGAAGTCTGCAGCCCCTCAGGGTCTCCATGGCCATATTTGTAACATGCAGGGGGAGCACCTTCATGTCTGCCCTGGCGAAGCCCTCACCCATACACCCAGGAAGGTGTTTCAATATGTACAATGTGTATCTTTGTACTGACGAAGAGTGGAAGCAACCAAATGGCCATCCAGAGGGGAGTGGTAAGTAAATGGCAGTTGAGAACTAAAACGTTGCCTGCCATATCAGTAAACAAAGGATGTTGCAGCCATCAAGCCATTACAATACAGCCGCCCTGAGAGAACTCAGGATGGAGACAAAGGGGCTGCCCACTGCCACGCCCATCTAGCAGTCAGCTGCTGCAGCCACCCCCAACAGTGCACCTGAGGAGACTCAGGATGAGAAAACACAGGCTACCGGCCCCAGATAGCTGAGGTGCATATCAAAGGAATGATTTCAGTGAGCCCACGCTCTTGCATCTTCCTATACATAGAAAAGTACTAAACTCCTTAACTTGAGATATCTGGTTTTCTTTTATTAACAGTAATCTTTTGATGT
Source organism: Balaenoptera ricei (assembly GCF_028023285.1). Classification (NCBI taxonomy): domain Eukaryota; kingdom Metazoa; phylum Chordata; class Mammalia; order Artiodactyla; family Balaenopteridae; genus Balaenoptera; species Balaenoptera ricei. The sequence continues at coordinate 62,594,224 of NC_082654.1, read as the reverse complement.
TCCGACTACCTGGTCTTTTGCTGCAAAAACTCCTGGCTCCCGCCTTGCCTCTTCGGAACGGTTTTCTCACAGTTATCTGAGATGCTGTCTCATGGGCTTGAAGTCCTCAGAAAATCCGCCAAATAAAACATAACTCTCTGCTTTTAGGTTGTGTGTGTTTTTTTTTTCAGTCGACACAGTCATATTAGCAACGTTATCCAGCATTTCTTAAAAGCTAAGTGGGATGACACAGAAAGGTGTCCAGGATGTATTTTTAAGAGAAAAATGAAAATTGCAAGATAATATATACAGTGTAAATCATTTCTGTAAATATAAACTATACATTCTCTAAACATATCTCTGCACAGGGAAAGGTCTGGAAAGATGTATTTCAAGTTGATCATAGAGGCTGCCTCTGAGAGGGGAGGCGCTGAAGGGGTGGTCAAAAAGGACCTAAAGTCCACCCTTCTGGAGCCCTTGCCACAGGTCCTGCAAGCGTGTCCCAGACCCTGCCGGGATGGAATTCCTAACCCCAGGGCCAAGGCCATGCTACACTGCTGGCATCTTGGGTGGAAATTCTGATTGGCTCATGAATAACCAGTCTCCCATCCACTGATAGCAAAATTGTTCCAAACATCATTTATTAGCTCCCCACCAAGGGCCAGGCATCCCACCCTCCCACAACAGGGTGGGTATTAGAGTCAGGCAGGGACTGCCAAGAACGGTGGCAGGTCTGAGATTTTTCCTCCGCTTGTAAGCCAGCAGTCAGCCTGCCAGTGCCATGAATGCTGGCAGAAGACTTCTGGGACAGAGACAACGGACTTATTAGGTAAAACAGGTGACACAAGCTCCATGTTTGCCTTGGTTCCCTTTGCTCCCTTGTCTCACGGGCCAAGTGGGAGACAGGCGTGAGGAAACGCTGTGCCCATAGGGGGTTTGTGTCACGGCTGAGGAATCCTGAGATTAGGAAACCCCCAATCTTATAAAGCGGCTTCTAGCAAACCTGCCCAATCTTTGCCTTGGAGGGAGACATTGTTTTTATTCTCCTGGAAAGCAAACAAATCTGCCCTCTACCCAAGGGAGACACTATATCTGCCAAGGCTGTTTGCTAGACAAACACCCTTGAAAAGATAGTCCGGAGCAAAAGGTGTCACGGGACTCCAGAAATTCCAGAGGCCCTCTGGAGAACTGTCTCCAGAACTAACACCGGCAGCCTGAGATGAGGCACTGAGATGTTGAGTTCCTTCCCCAGGGTCACACAGCTAGGACACAGCAGAGCTGGGGTTACACCAGGTACTCTGACTCCAGCGCCCTTGCTTTTTCCTCCTTGCCTTCAAAATGGGCTGCTGGGCCAGCCTGGTAACCAAAGAAACACAGACAACACTGCTTCAGAGGGAAAATCCACTCTGAGTTCCCAACAACGACCTACAGAAGAACTGCAGGAACAGAGCCTGTCTGTGGCTTGGGACCAAGCACTGCCCACACGTTCCTGACCTGACTCCCCCGGGGGGATGAGAAAAGAAAATTCCTCTCCAGCTGCCCCTGGGTGACGTTAGAGAAGGGCTGGAAATAAGGAATGAGCTTCTGGAGACTGGATAAATGCTCTTTTCTTTTGCAGAAGGAAAATAATCTCATGCCATTCCATATTGATTTAAACATGAAATTTATTTATGGAGTAGAAAGAGTTGGTGTTGGCTTTCAGCGCCCAACCAGGAAATGGTCTGGGCTTGTTTTTGTCTCCTCCAGCACCCTGTCCCCTGGTGACCTAATCTGATTTTTCAGACTTGAAGGCTGGATCCTCTTCCCTGGTTCTCAGGCCTCCCCTGACCCACCTTCTCGTCTCTGGAGCCATTCCTCGCTGCCCGGAGGAGGCGCAGAGAGGGGCCAAGTCTGTCGTCGAGGTTCCTCTATTGCTTACTGCCCTCATCTGTAAAATGGGGACACACGTCTGCCTCACATCTCCCTCATCAATAAAAAGCAATTAATAGTAATAATAACAGTAATAATAATAGCTTCTAATTTGGTGAGTTGCTAATACATGCATCTGTGAGGTATTAGGATTCTTCTTTACAGATAGGGAGACTGGGATCAGGGATGCTGGCAAAATTGGCCACTGTCACATAGTCACCCTTAAAGAAATGTCTGCCTCCTGTCACTCTGCCCCTCCCGAATTCCTCCTTGCCACCGAGGAAGACACATCTCCAACATCTGCTCCTCTGAGCCCTGTCTGAAGTTGCACAAGGTTTATATACTCAGAGGCTTGGGCAGGGCTGAGGCTGGGATCTTGTCCTACAGACAGCAAGTCCCCTTCCCCAGGAGCTGCTCTATATGAGGCCCTTTAACGTTGTTTAACCTCATGGCAGCCCTGAGAGAAAGAGCTTTATCTCCATTTGCAGGTGGGCAAACTGAGGTCCTGAGAGTATTACATGGCCAGACCTTATGGCTGGTGGGGAGCAGGGCAAAGGCCCCACTCTGTAGGCCTGGCTTCTTATCCCCACACTGCAAAGCCTCTGAACCAGCAGGTTGTGATATGGCCTCAGTTTCCCCTTCTGCAGCATAGGGACAAGACCCGGCTTCTCACCCTCTGAGATCCTGAGGGGTTTCTATGTTGCCTTCAGATGAACTCTGCGCTGTTAGTTTGGAAAGACAAGGAGAGGATCCGTGACATGCCGAAAGTCACCCAGTGAGCCACAGCAGGGCCAGCCACGGTCTGAGCCCTCTGCCTCAAAGCCAATGCTCAGTCACCCACACCTCACGGACCAGGCCTCTGCAGGGAGGTGACGGTGGTAGGTGGGCCGAGGCCCTGTCTCAGGGAGGGAGCTGAGGGAACAGTCCCGGGTAAGTCCCAAACAAGCTCCCAGGGCAGACGGGAAATTACAGGGTAAGGGAAATTACAGGGTAAGGTGGCTAGTGGCGAGGCCGGGGTGGGGCTGGAGGACGGAAGAAGAGGGACGAGCAGGCCTGATGCCCACACTTTCCTCCCCGGGGGCGGCTGGCAGCTGTGAGGACAGACACCTGCAGCCAGGTATATCTGGGGGCACCCACCTCAGGAAAATTCCACCAGCTGAGGCTGGCAGGCACAGGGTGGGGATGACCCAGGGGATGCCCCTCACCCCCTTCCCGGCAGGGTGATGAGCTATTGTCCTGCTAACTAAAAAATTTCGCTTGCCACCCGGTTCCATAAGAATTAGGTCATTAGTCACTGCAGCTGCTGACCTTCAACACACCCAGGCGTTCAGGACAGAGATGAGGATGAGGCACTCTGTGCTCTGGGACAACTGAGAGAACAGGCCTTCAGACAGGTAGGCATCTTCAGGAGAAATTTTTTATGAACCCGGATTCTTGCAACTTCCCATACTGTACTTAGAAAAGCATTAAAAGCACTAACTCAGGCATCTGCCCCTCGTGACCAGCAGCAACTTCTACCGAGATATGTGCTTGGCTGCAAGTACCCCCTTCATCAAAATCACATCTATGCTGACCTCCTGCTCTACCTTTTCAGAGCAGGGCTCTGAAAGAGGCTGTCTCCTGGCCTACAGTCCTCAGAAAGTTCCCCAATAAAACTGAAACTCGCAGCTCTCACGTTGTGCATATTTAGTTCTGCCTGGGACTCTTCCTGCCCCTCACCCGTCAGGTCTCAGTTTAAACTCTCCTTCTGCCTCCCTGCCCTGCGTGAGTGGGGCAGCCCCCTCCTCACCCCCACCTGCTGGGTGTTGGTGCCCAGTGACTGTTGGTTCTCTGCTTTATTTCACATTCCTCGTCCTGGACCACCAGCTGTGAGCCCCTCAGAGTCTCGGCCTTGCCTGGTTCTGCTTCACCGCTGCCGCCCAGCGCCCAGCTCGGGCTGACGTGCAGCACGTGCTTGGTCCCTATGAACAGGGCCCAGGATGCGCCTGCCCATTTAATCGCATAACAGGAGGGTGAGGGACTTGTCCTACGGTTCCAAGAAGCAGCAGAGAAGCAAAGCAGAGGACCTCTTAGGGGAATTGGGGCCCAGGATTTAAGAGAGCCCATCTGGGGCTAGACACCTCTCCCCAGAGCCCTCAGAGCCGGGTGAACTGACCCCCACCCCAGCAGTCCCCACCCTCGCTTAGTCACAGAGTGTGGAGGATGGTCCCTTGAGGGGAAAAAATTCGGGTGACAAATAGCTCTTTCCACCTGGCCCCATGGTGGGACGGTGGCTCACCGTGTCACCACCCCCAGCCCAGTGTTGGGGGGACTCTCAGAATTCTGCATGGAAACTTGGGGGTTCCTGCAAGCACAGGGGGCTGCCATCTGGTGACCCAGAAGCATAGGCGGGGTTCTCAGGAGAGTTTGCGCTGCGTCCCCAAGAGTTTGGGATACTGGAAAGCAGAGAAGTGGGTTTGTGAAGGCAGGAGCCCAGGCCGCTGCCCGGGCAGGTGCTGAAGGATGTGTAGATGAGAGGCAGGGCCTGGTCCGACATGAAAATGCGTGGCCCTTGTTCAAAGCTTACTAAGCAAGACTAACATCAACAGTGGTAAGTCATGTTGACCACACACTTTGATATGACGTGACGAGAAGGGCACTTTACTGCTATGGGATCCCCCCACTCTCTGCAGGACCGCCTCCCCAGAGGCAACTATGGAGCAGGAATTGAGAAGAGGAAAGCCAGTGGCCAATACAAATTTGAAAAGACGCTCAGCCTCATGAGAGTTCAGGAAAATGCAAATTAAAGCCACTCTGAAATCCTATTTTTCACCTGCGAATAGTCAAGAATTTCAAACATCAAACAGCAACAGCCAGGGACACTGAGGGTGCCTGGGACAGGCAGGTGCGCTGTGAACACGCTGCATCACTCTTTTGGAAAATAATCTGACATTTTCTTCTGAAACACAAAATACACTCACTTTAGCCCAGCAGCCCCCCAAACTGACAAGTTTCCTAGAGGAACAGAAGGACCCACCAAAAGGATTTATAAAAAGGAGTGGTTTTCTGATATAGTTTGAAATATTGGGGGAAAAAAAAAACCCTACGTATGTGAAGAGCCATTTCTCTACAAGAGAAATTATTAAATGAACATGGTAGATTCTTGCTGCTGCATATTATGCGTCTGTTGAAAAAAAAAAAAAAGGATTAGGCACAGCTCCATTGTCTGAAGGGCTGTGCACATCCTGCTAAATTTAGAAAGCATGTTGCAGAGTTGGGACACCATGGAGACTGTAGGCGAGACGATCTAGCGTGTAAAACTGTCCCACACATTACAGGACGTTCAGCATCCCTCGTCCCTTCATGGTCGCACCAACTCTGCCCTCTCATTGTCAAAAAAAGAACAGCAGAAACGCCTTAACATATTTCCAAATATTCCATGCTAAAAACCAGTGATGGTGAGGCCTGGGGTGGGGTTTTTGTTTTTGTTTTTAACGAACATTAGCAAGACCCTAGCTGTATAGAAGTTTCCTCGTGCTTGGCTGTTGCGGGAATGGGGAAGGGGGAGGGAGAAGATCCCTATGCCTGGTTCCATTTTTGTATGGATTCACCAGGCAACACAGGCCACTCTTGTAATTACCAAAATTACCAAGGAGAAACACCTTTTAAAAGAAAAATAATGAAAGAATTACAAGAGCAAAAGTAAAATGGAAGGAAGAGAGGGAGGGAGGCTGCTCTAGAGACCAAAGCCCCCCCCCACCCCCCGCCCAGCACTACATACACTACACACAGTCCCTGCCCCTGCCAGTGCAGCATCATCGGGGTGTGGACGGGGAACATTGCCGTCATCCCAGTTCTACAAGGATCAAGCCATTAGCCACTGCAGCTACCGCACTGGCGGCACACCCTGAGGGGAATTCAGGATGGAGAAAACCAGGAAACATTCTGTGCTTTGGATACTGGCCCTAGATGGTTAAGATGCATATCTAGGCAACCAATTCAATGAACCCAGATTCTTGCATCGTGCATAGTAGAGAGCATAGTAGAGAGCTAAAATAATTAACTGGAGATGTCTGTTCTTTGTGAACTTTTGATGTTCGACCACGGTTTTTTCCTGGCTCCTCCCTTATCTCTTCGGAGCAGTTCCTCAGAGCTATCGGAGAGGCTGTCTCTCATGCTATAGTCCTCAGTAAGACCCCTGAATAAAACTGAATTTGTAACTTTCAGGTTGTGCATTTTTTCTCCAGTAGACAGGGGTGAGCCGGTGGCAGCACCTGCCGGCCACCTCCCTGGCCACATAGCACTGGCAACCTCCCCCCGGTCCGGCAGCCGTCCTCCGCTCGCCACAGAGGCCCCTTTCTCTGCTGGCTGTTTTCGTTGGGCCATGCCCACCTCCATGGGCAGCCTCTGGCCACAGCTGGTGGCACCAGGACAGGCCCTTGCCCGCTGCTGAAGGCTTGCTTTATGGACATAAAGATTCCAGGGCACCCAGGCCCTCGGAAGGCAGCTGTTTCCACCTTCCTGCCACATTCCCGCCCCACTCCCCCAACCCCAGCTCCAGGAGGGAACACGCCGCTCCTGTTCTTCTTCATCCCACGACCTAAATCATTGCTCCCTGGGTAGGCAGCGAGGCCAGGTCCCCCACAGCCCACATCACAGGCGTTCTTGACAACCTGCTAGCTGGAAACCAGGCCCAGCACCTCCCCTCCACTTGGCCCTCTCCCCTCCAGGAGGCCTGGGTGAGGCTGAGCCAGGAGCCCCTGACTGCACCCCAAGGCCACGGCAGGGGGCAGTTCCAACTCATGTATTTCTCATTTTTAAAACACCGTATGTATTTAAACATGTCCTGTCTTGTTCCAAAAATATAAAACAGCCACAAGGACACACAAGATGCAACCAGCATAAACTAAGACCAGAAGATGCTCATAATAATCTTGCGACAGAGATTTTTGGTATAGTTTAAAACATGGAAACTTTAGAAGCCACTTAACGTCCAACCCTAAGAGACTAGTTAAATAAATTACAATATAGTTACACAATAGAATATTATGCAGTCATAAAAATTGAATTTATAGCTAGATAACCTAACTTATTTATAAATAGTTTATTTATTTATAGAACCTAATGCTAAATTTGTATGTCTATATGCCTCATGAGCTTCTTGAAATGACTGTGGCTCCCAGGAAATTAAGAGCCACTATCCTACAGAGGGGCATGTAATGCCATGTCTAGATATTTATGTTGTATATAAAACGTATGTGTTACAAAGTCCCCCGCTATCTAGCCTGAGGGTGCAGGACAACTTTGATGTGGGGCTGAGGGGTCTACCAGTACAAATGGTCTAGCCATCTGGGGATAGACCCAAAGGGGAATGGCTTGCAGCCCCTCTACTGGCCCCATTCAGGAAAGGAGTCAACTCATTCCCTCACAGAGGGGTAGGGTGAGATGGGGTCAGAAACTCTCTCTGGGGCTTCCCTGGTGGCGCAGTGGTTGAGAGTCTGCCTGCCAATGCAGGGGACACGGGTTCGAGCCCTGGTCTGGGAAGATCCCACATGCCACGGAGCAACTAAGCCCGTGAGCCACAACTACTGAGCCTGCGCATCTGGAGCCTGTGCCCCGCAACAAGAGAGGCCGCGACAGTGAAAGGCCCGCGCACCGCGATGAAGAGTGGCCCCCGCTCGCTGCAACTAGAGGAAGCCCTCGCGCAGAAACGAAGACCCAACACAGCCAAAAATAAATAAATAAAAATAAATAAATTTATTTAAAAAAAAAAAAAAAGAAACTCTCTCTGTTCACCTCTTAGGAGGACAGTCAGCGACACATCCCAAAGAGTCAGCCACTAATGGTGGACTTTCTGGCACAAGCAGCAGAATGTTTGCAGGTGACTGAAATCAGAACACACAGAAAGCTATTCACTCCACGCAAGGCTAGGAGGCTCTTACTACCTATCCCCAGGAGAAAATCCCCAGAACACATTTTAGATTGCTCTGTTTACCTATTGCTGAGCAACAAATCACCCTAAAACTTAGTGGCCCAAAGCAACAACAACCGTTTTATTATCTCTCATGGTTACTGTGGGCCAGGAAATCAAGGATGGGCTCAATTGGGTAGTTCTGGCTCAGGATCTCATGAGGTTGTAGTCAGATGGAAGCTGGTGTTGGAACAGCATGGGACTGGGCTGGCTGGGGGATGACCAAGCATCTCTCTCTCTCTCCATGTAGTCTCAGGGCCTCTCCATGTGACTGCTTCACGTGTGATAGCTGGGCTTCCTAACAGCACGGTGGTTATCACACAGAGCCATCACCAATATCCCAGGCAGGCAGAACAACCTGAGGCAGATGGAAGCCCTATGACCTTTGACCCCTGTATATTTGACATCGACACCCTTAGTCTATCTATCTTTTATCTACACAAGTCAGCCATTTCATGCCTCAGTTGACCCACAAACACTTTGACCTATGATGGCACAGGGGTACTGTCAGCCAAGGAATGGACTTGGGCAGTGGCCATCTTTTTCTGAGTTTTAGACAATTATTTGAATATACTTTTGAGTTTTACCCATAATGTTTGATTTTTAAAAAATAGGTAGAAAACAGAAAAGTGAACTTGTTGATGGAAATGATGAAAAAGATATGGGCTTCCACCCCAGGCCAGTTAAGGCTGAGATGGAGTCAAGAGGGGCTCCACTGGCCTGAGTTGGATGGTGATTAATCTTGAGCGAGTTGGCCATGAGTTCTCTTGTGAAGAAAAAGAACAAAAGCAAAGGAACAAAATAGAAGAATGTATACTACTAAAGTATTTTGGATGATATGACACAGTGTCTGGGATTTGCTTTGACATGCTCCAAGAAACAAACAAAAAGTACAAGGGGGGGCAAGATTGGTCATGAGTTGCTAATTGTTGAAGCATGGAGGTTCATTATTCCATTCCTTCCATTTTTGTGAATGTTTATCATTTCCGTAATAAAAATTAAATATAAATTTATATTACATTAAAAATACAACATTAAGCATCACATCTAAAAGCCAAACTTTTAGATGTAATTAAATTGTAATTAAATTTTAGTGTAATTAAATTCCTGAAAATGTCCTTTCCCAACTATTGTACACTAATGATTTCTGTTTTATTTTTGGCTGCAGCATGCGGGATCTTAGTTCCCGGACTAGGGATTGAACCCGTGCCCTCTGCAGTGGAAGCACAGAGTCTTAACGCCTGGACCGCCAGGGAAGTACTGATTTTTCACAAGGATTATCAGGGTCATATTTATATAGAAGTCAGTAACCATCTGTACTGATGTACTTAATTCCATTGCGCAAACAATGTGTTAATTAACAGAGATAGCAGGTGTTGGCAGCGGGAGCAGGAATATTCTGTATGGTTTGAATTTCCTTTTGCTGTGTGTATGTGTCAATTTTTCCAGCTTAATTGATTTATTTAGAATAAGAAAAAGCTGTTGAATAGGTACTATTGGCTGTTCCTTTCTTTTTCCTATGGTATTATCTTGACTACTTTTGAACTCGTTTTGTCTGCCAAGGGAGTAGTTATCACTAGCAAACAAGAGATAACAGGCATCGGGCTTCCCTGGTGGCGCAGTGGTTAAGAGTCCGCCTGCCAATGCAGGGGACATGGGTTCGAGCCCTGGTCTGGGAAGACCTCACATGCCGCGGAGCAACTAAGCCCGTGCGCCACAACTACTGAAGCCCGTGTGCCACAACTACTGAAGCCCGCGCACCTAAAGCCCGTGCTCTGCAACAAGAGAAGCCACCACAATGAGAAGCCTGTGCACCACAACAAAGAGTAGCCCCCACTCTCAGCAACTAGAGGAAAATCCGCGTGCAGCAGCGAAGACCCAACACAGCCAAAAATTAAATTAAATAAATGGATAAAATAAATTTTTAAAAAAAGAGATAACAGGCATCAAAGATAAAGAGAGAATGATGCAAAAGTTTTAAATGGAATAAACTCTGGTCATCAGCTTAATCCCACTTCTCTACTTTGCCCCCACTCACCACCTCTGACTTGAAAAAAACCGGTTGTTCCATTTCAGCCCTAGGACGTCTCCCAGGCCTGCCCAATGCCATGACCAGCGCGCCATCTGGTGGCTTCTGGCAAAAGTGCATAGGCCGTGCTCTTTTCTGAGCTCACAAGCAAAATTGTAGTTTCTACTGGGGGTCATAAACTGATGCTCCACAGGGCAAACCTGACATACAGATGTACTGTCTATAAATGTACAGATGTATGGATCGCAATGCTTTTACATGTTTTTAATATGTTGCCAACATTTAAAAATCCAGATGTGGGACTTCCCTGGTGGCCCAGTGGTAAAGAATCCACCTTACAATGCAGGAGACGCGGGTTAGATCCCTGGTCAGGGAACTAAGATCCCACGTGCCACAGGGCAACTAAGCCCATGCGCCACAACTACTGAGCTCGGACGCCTCGACTAGAGAGCCTGTGTGCTGCAAACTACAGAGCCCACACGCCCTGGAGCCTGAGCCTCACAACTAGAGAGAGAAAACCCGCACGCCACAGCTAGAGAGAAGCCCAAAGGACACAATGAAACATCCCGCATGCCTCAGCGAAGATCCCGCGTGCTGCAACTAAGACGTGATGCAGCCAAAAATACATAAATAATAAATCTTAAAAAAAAAAAAAAACCCAGATGTTTTACATACAAAGTCTGATCTCTGGCTTCTTTTGAAAACCGGATCTGAGGATGCCTGGGGCTGAGGCCTGTGCTCTCCAGTTATCTGTCTGGCCTCTACTGTGGCCACTTTGGTTTCTGTTCATTTGTCCTACACAGAATCCCTGTAGTGTGTTGAACAGTGTCTCCCAAATATACATGTCCACCTGGAACCTCAGAATGTGATCTTATTTGAAAAATAGGGTCTTTGTGGATCCAGTGAGTTAAGGATCTTGAGATCATCCTAAATCCAATGACTGATGTCTTTATAAGAAGAGGAGAGGGGGAATTCCCTGGTAGTCCAGTGGTTAGGACTCCGCACTTTCACTGCTGAGGATGCAGGTTCAAACCCTGGTCTGGGAACTAAGATCCCACAAGCCACACGGCGCCACCAAAACGAACAACAAAAAAACAGGAGAGGACACAGAGACCATCATGTGAAAACAGAGACATTGGAATGATGTATCTACAAGCCCAGGAGCGCCAAGGATCGCTGGCAAACACCAGAAGCTAGGAGAGAGGCATGGAATGGATTCTCCCTCACAGCCCCCAGAAGTAACAACCCCACTGACACATTATGTTTGGAGTTTTGGCCTCCAGAACTGTGGGAGAATAAATTTCTGTTGCTTAAAGCTACCATTTGTGGTAATTTGTTACAGCAGCCCTGGGAGCCTGCTGACAGTTCCCAAGAGGTCCTCACCTATTTATAACATCCCCCAAACAGGCCTCTGCTCTAAAGCCTGCGGGAACGGGGAACTTACTACCTCCCACCTGTATGATGGACTAATTGTTGGAAGGTCTTTCTGCTAAACCAATACATAATACAAACAACATAAAATCAGGTTAGAGTCTGTAAAGAGTGAGGCCTAAGAAGAAAGAAATCCCTGCTGGTTATGGGCTCAGGGGTTTCATGGAGGAGGCAGCACTTGAACTGGGCCTTAAAGGATGGATATGATCGAAACAAGCAGAAACAGGTGTGGTGGCGGCCATGTTCCAGATGACAGAGCAGTGGATGGCCCAGAGGTAGGAAAGAGTGGGCCATGTACAGATCCATAGATTCATTCATTCATTCATTCATTCCCTTCTAGGAATATTTATTCTCTGAGCAGTGAGTAGTGAGCTTAGTTGGAAGGGAGGTGTGTGGCTGGGTGGCGTCAGTAGGTTGGAATTAATAGTGAAGCGTCTAAATCTTTAAAAGTCCTGGTCTACCAAGAGAGCTAAGTAAAATATGTGACATTTATCCACATCCCTGGGTTATTTTCTTCAGGCGAAACTACTCTACTCGCCGCTTGTATAGAGGACTGCTGGTTTGTATCTTTCCAGGAAGTTTCCCTGTGTCCCTTCCCCTGGTCACAGCCCATGTTCTGGCCAAAAGGGTGGTTACGTGATCCAGGCTGGCCACCCACAGCACCCCACCCACCTGGCAGCAGCGATGGGTCCAGTCGGAGTCTTTCCCTGCCACTGATGTGCAGACTCTGGGAGCAAGCAGCTCTCTCTCTGCTGGAGCAGCAAGTTCTATGCCATGCGGAGAACGCCCATCAGGAGTCGGAGATAATGAGGCCAACAGGTGAAAAGAAACAGTAAAGTGTTGATGAAAGATGGGCAGCACCGGGGAGAGCCCTGGGGGCACTCACCTCACAGTCGCTCTCCTGGAGGCCCTGGTTCCTAGACTTTTTCCTTCACTTCCAAGAGCTGCCCCAGTATCCTCCCCCTTCATGAGTGCCGTTAAATTCCTTCTCTGCCTAGGCCAGTATGAGTTGAGTTTCTGTTGCTTGCACTGAAGGGTCCTGGCTGATATGGTCCTGTTTCCACACTCTCCCACCCACACTGGCCAAGCAGCCAACGAGAGCAAAGGAGGGTGGTTCCCATCCAGGCCAGCAGCGCCCCCTCCAGTCGAGAGAGGTCACCCCATGCACTTTCTGGTGAGCATGTGAGCACTTGGTGCTGTTAGGGTGACATTGAAAAAGCACAGGGTTGTGACTCCAAGTAAAATCCAAGTAAAATGCAAATAACATAATGAATGAAAGCCTCTCTGTCTGTGATGTCTCTACCCCAAAAGACACCAATTTCCATCCTTAGAGAGTCATTCCTTTGGGCTAGGGCTCCTTTTGAAATATAAGCTGGGAGAGTAGTTCAGGAGGCAGTAAGTAGGCCAATTTGCCAAAAAATTTATACACTTGAATGCACCAAATTCACTAAGTTTAAAAAATTATAAAAACTTGTTTAACTAAATATAAAAACTGGTTTCTTTTAACTAAATCTAATTTTCAGCACTTCATATAAAACGTTGACATTTTGGTTTCCCACATAAAATTACTGGGACACTTTAGCTTGGCAGCAATTTGCAGAAAGTTTCTACAGGAAAGGGTAAAATTGTTTACGCACCTGAAGAGAAGTGAATCTCTAATGATGATAAACAGCACCAGGAGTGACAATATTTTAAAGGTGGATGTCAGGCTGAACTGGGACAAGATAATTCATCTAGTCACTCATTTATTTAACATATACATCCTGGTTACCTGTCCTGTGCCAGGCTCAGGACTCAAGGATACACATGTGACAAGACATGACCCATGCCCTCAAGGAACTCCAGCAGGGGAAAACCCAGGGAATCAAGGAGATGCAGCCCAGTGGTCTTAGGACAGAATATAGGCCTACACAAGGCCAATGAGGAACAGAAGCAGCTTGGTCCTCTCTGCCTGAGGAGGTGAGAAGGAGACATGATATTTGAGTTGGGTTTTGAAGGATGTGTAGGAGTTCACCAGGAGGAGGAGAATAGAGAAAATTTTCAGGCAGGAAGTACAGACTAAACTAAGGTTCTGAGGCACAGGAGGTGGAGAGGAAGATGAAGATGAGGAGGAACAAAAGGAGTGTGGTATCCAAATCACCAGGCTTCTACAAAGCCAGTCAAAAGGAATTTGACTTTCACTCTGTGGGTAATAGGGAGCCACTGAAGGTATTATGTAGAGGAAGCAAATCACCCTGTCTCCATGGCAGTTGTGACCAAGATGGACCAACAGTGCTAGAAAGGAGGGGGCTATAAGACCAAGGTAGAGGCTGCTGCAGTTGCCCAAGCAATAGATGAACAGGGCTAAGTTAGAATTTATTCATTCAACAGATATTTATTGATCACCACCTGTCTAGAGACAGGCGCTAGCTCTGGTGATCACTGCTGGGGATTCAGCAGTGGGTAGAAGCTGGGCGATAGAAGGGGAGGCAGAGGAAGAGCATTCCAGCTGGAGGAAACAGAATGTGGGGGCCCTAACGTGGGAAAGATTTGGGTTCTTTTCAGGCAGGGAAGGAAGAACAGTGTGGCTAGAGCCTCATGACTGGGAGGCTGGGAGAGGCTAAAACTGAGGCTGCAGTGGAGCTGGGGCCAGGGCGTTGCTCATCCACATTTATCTCTGCCCTTCAAGGTCCAGTGTAAATGCCACCTCCACCAGGAAGCCTCCCCTGATCACTGATTCATCTCTCCCTCTCTCAGCTCCCTGCTACTTTTACCAGGATGACCACTGGAGTGGTTTCTGGCCTAGAGTGGATATTCCATAAATGTTTTATGAATAAATGACTGAAAGAGGGAAAAAAGAGTGGTATGAGGCAGATAGTGAGAGGTGGTGGGTGGTCACAGAAAAGCGGGAAAGCTGGTGGCCTGGGGGGAGAAGTGTCAGCCTGGGTGATAGTCCGGATGGTGTTTTTCGTACTTCAGGTCATGACAATTTAGTGAGCACAACAGTAAGCATGTTTTAAAAAACTAAACAGAGTTAAAATATTAGAATGCAGAGTGTGTGGGAAGGGTTGGTATTGCTTCATGAAGCCTTGCTCTGGTTACACACACACATCCCAGCGTAAAATCTACCTCTTTCTGTGGTCAGGGCAAAAGAGTTCGAGACCATCAGAATTCAGATATAGATTTGGCTCTTGTATCAGAGACTAAAAATAACAATGATTTAGACAAAATAAACACCTACGTTTCTCTCCACTGGCTGGAACAGTGACTCCGGGGTGAGTGGGGCCCAGGCTCCTTCCCCTGGTTACGTCACCTCAAGATGGAGCTGCTGTATCTGTGTTCCTGGAAGTGGGAAGGGACAGAAGGAGTTGGGGGGGCGGGGGGCATGGCTGCTTCTCCTGAAGGCCACCACCAGGAAGTGGCATCTGTCACTTCTACTCTCATCCAACTTTCCAGCAGGGAGTCACCTGACCATGTGGAGCTGCAAGGGAGGCTGGGAGGTGTGGCCTTTGCCTGGGCAGCCAGATGCCCAGCTAGAAATAGGGGATTCTGTTGCTATACAAGGGGAGAGTGGACGTAGGGTCATCCTGCAGCTCCCATGGGCTTTGGGATCTGTTGCCTGGACATAGGCCCTGCAGGCTACATGCCAGGCCCTCCTCCCCTGGGGGCCGGGGAGGCCTCCTCCCATCCTACTCCACACCCCGTGTCATCTCTCTGGATACCAGTGGCCCCCAGAGCTCCCCACGCTCTTTGGATTCTGTGAGGAGTGAAGAAGATGGCCCACGTGGCTGTTCCCACGGCACCGGGCCTGGTGCAGAGGAAGCCCTCTGTGAAGGAAGCCGTCTGCATCCATGTTTCCTTCCACCTCACTTAGCATGTTTCTGCTCTCCTCCTAACTTAGCCCGGCTAACTGTCACAGCCCCCAGGAGCCCCCAGTACCCAACAGTCTACGGATACCCTTCATCACTCACTCAGCCTTGTGCCCTTTGCCTCCTGTGCCTCAGCCTCAGCATCTATAAAGGGGGACTAGTGAGAGGACTTGGCACAGACAGTTGTGTGACGGTGTCCTCATCCATAAGATGATGAGGGCTGTTGTAAGGCTTAGATGAAATCATGCATGAGAAGGCTCTGGCCGGGCTGGGCCTGAGATCACCGCCTGCCCTGGCCACGGGCTGGGGAACTGTGTCAGCCACGGGACCTCCTCGGCCTCCTCACTGTCAGGTGGCAGTGTGCACAGGCTGAAGGGGACAGTGCTTGCCTTTCCCTTCCTGTTCCCCCAACTGTAGGAAACACCCTGCTCCAAAGGGTGGCCCCAGCCTTACCCACATCCAAATGTCACGAACAGAAGAACTCAGTCCTTTGAGCCTTCAGAAAGATGGCAGCGCCATGGCCCACAGCCCTTCTCCAGCGTTCTTTTTAAAGCATAGTTAATTTTGCTTTGCAAATGTGTGAGCCCTTGGGGTTAATTAGAGGAAGTATGGAATGTGAGAGGGAGAGAAAGAAAATTTTGAGCCTGTCAGGATTCCTGCCTTTTCACGCTGGCACAGAATCACAAAACTGGGCAGTCTAGTCCAACCCCTTCATCTCACAGCTGGGGAAACTAAGGCTCGTGGAGAGGTGCTGACCCAAGTTTGGAGCCAGGACCAGGTGAATGCCAGGTGTCCTCACTTCTTCCGTGCTCTTCCCCGGCACTCAAGCTCCCATCCATGTTCCCCCATGACTTGTTTCCGAAGACGCGGGATCTCTGCGTTATTTACTGTCTCACTGTGGGAATCACAGAGCAGTGGCAGCGGAACGTGGAGGCTGACACTGGAGTCGGCCAGGCTGGGGTGACATCGCGGCCACAGGAGTGAACCAATGTCATTCCCCTGGAGGCTTAGTTGTTTCCTGTATAAATGGGGGTGGGTGGGTAACGATACTAGTCTCTTGGGTTTGTTGGGAAGATTAAACAGCATACTGTAAAAAGCACATAGGACGCTGATGGGAATATAGAAACATTTGTGTTTTCCTCCTTTCCCTCACTTTTGTTGCTCAAAACTAATTTAAAAATAATTTTTTTTAAGTTAGTGGGGTTTTTGTTGCTGTTGTTTTGTGTTTGTTGTCTTATTTGTTCTTGGGCAAACCCACCCCCTCTCCAAACCCACCCCCCCACAAAAGGTGTGAGACCAGCCAAAGGCACAGGGCCCACAGGGCAGGCGTGGGGAGGCTGGTTCTGTATGGGTTTACGTGTGTTTTTGTTTGTAGATTTGTTCTCAGGTCCTGGCTGTTCACCTAAGAGCAGTAAATATACAGTCCTTGTCTCTAGGAGGCTAAATCCCGAGGAAAAACGAGGCGCCAGAACAAGGTGGCTCCCACAGTACAGGGAAGGAGGGGAGGACCAAGGCTAAGGGATCACATCCAGGAGGAGCAGTGGCAGCAGGGCATCCCAGGGGCAGCTCACTTACTGCCGTCAGCACTTGGGCCTGTCCTGGGCGATGCTCTTTGTCGATGGCCCTGGAAACCCAGGTGGCCGGGATATGGTGACAATGGATGAATTGTTCCAGAAGCCTGGGCCCTGACTGGCCTCTAACTCCCCATGGCCGGAACAAATGCTGATCGTGAAGTGCAAACGCCAGTATTTCCCGGCACGCTGAGGATACTCACGCGGACGCTTCCCAAGGGGTGGATGCAGGCGCCCTCAGCAGGCTGCAGGCTCCTCGATGATCCAGTACCCAGGCCTGGCTTGGTGACTGATAAGATGTTAGATGAAACAATAAAATGGAAGCCCTCCTGTTGGGACCTCCTGGCTCCTGCCCTTGAACTGGCCTGCAGGCCTCACACTGTCCCCACCCAGAGATGAGGGCCCAGTCCTGGCTCCTCACAAGCTTATTCCTGCCCTGGCCTCTTGCACATCCTGCCCTCACCTAAGGGACACACCCTGCTTCTATCTGCTTAACCTGGGTGCACACATCTGGCTGCACATCAGCAGCACCTAGTGATGGCCCCAACCCAGAACAATGAAATCAGAATCTCTGCGGGTGGGGCCTGGGGGCCTGGACTCCCCCAGATGATTCTGATGTGTGGCCAGGGTTGAGCCACTAGATGATTCTTACCCATGTAGGGGGCCTAGCTGATGTCCCATTCCTCCAGGAAGCCTTCCTGACTTACCCCTGTGCAGGTGATCATCCTCCTCTGAGGACCTGTGGGCCATGCAAGGAGCAGTCACTGGGCACTGATGGCAGCCTGCTTTGTGTGGGATGGTAATTAGGAAACAGAATTCAGGCTTTGCCCCACACTAGCTGCATATCCTTGGTCAAGTTACCAAACCTGAGACTCAGTTTCCTCATCTGCAAAATGGGCATTAATAACAGTGCCTAACTCATGGGCTGGCATAAGATGCTTCCACTGACCAATCCAACCTCAAGGACCCCACACCTCCCCTATGGCTCCTCTATTTCCAAAATCACAGGTTCCCACAAGCCCAGAGAGTGCACCAGTTTCTACGGATCTCCATCTGCATCTCCAACCTACTTTCTCCTGCATCCTGCGTGCTGGGAGAAGCTCCTGGGCGAGTCACATCCATCCTCACACTTCCTTCCAGGAAGACTCCTGAGCCTCCAAGTCTGACCTTGCAGGTGACAGTGAGAAACATCAAAGGGCAGAAAACCAGCCCGCACAGCCTCCCACCACCCAGGAGGTAGCTACCCTTCCTTAGTATCCATTCTAGCCAGACGGGCAGAGTCTGCCCTGGCTCTGGGCTGGCATGGGAGGCATAACTAGACATTTATGCAGGGTTTTCAATGTTGAGAAAGCACTTCTACGTGATCCTTGTGAGATGACTTCTTCTCCTCATCTGCAGACGACTTGACCAAGGTCACGGTTAGCAAATTCTAGGGCTAGAGTTGAGAGTATCAAGAAATTGGAAACAATAGAAATATCCAAAAATAGGGAAATGGTTAAATTCATTAGAGTACATCCATATTGTGGAATATTCTGCAACTATTAAAGTTATGTCGGGGTGGGGGAGAGGGATAAATTAGGAGTTTGGGATTAAAATATATACAATACTATATATAAAATAGATAAGTAACAAGGACCTACTGTATAGCACAGGCAACAATACTCAATATCTTGTAATAACCTATAATGGAAGAGAATCTATATATGTAACTGAATCACTTTGCTGTACACCTGAAACTAACACAACATTGTAAATCAACTATATTTCAATAAATTTCTTTTTAAGTCATGTCTTCAAATAATTTTAATGACATAGAGAAAGGTTCATAATAGGCTGAATAAAAAAAGCAGGACACAGAGTTTGATCTCTGTTTTGTGATACAGATGTATTTATTGGCCTATCTACAAATATACATTGCATATACATTTGCAATAATACCAAAAATGTTTCTAAGTTGCTTCTGGTCCTCCCCTCAGTAAATCAGGCCCCTCCTCGCAGCCCCACCCTCTCGGAGGCCTAACATATGAAGGTGAATAAGGGAAGCGTGCTGACCACAAGCCTGAACCCTGGGACCTTGTTTTGTGAAAAATGACACCAAGGGGGAGAATAATCAGAGCAGTGCCAGTAGGTGGTGTTTATAAAGTTTTTATTTTCCGTTTTCTTAAAAATAACATTTGATTTCCTTTATGCATGTGTGGAGTGTACTTGTTTCCTTAGGCTGAGTTAATAGGCAGATAAAGACAACACGAGGCGGGGTCCCCAAGTGGAGGCGGGGGGCAGGGGTGAATGTGAGGGGAGGCGGGGAACAGGGGAGAGGAAGAGGGTGGGGTGACCCACGGGACGCTTGAGTGCCCATCAATGCACAGACACAGTCTAACACTTTGTTTTTCGATTTTTTTTTTAAGACATCTAAAATTACTGAGAGATACGATTTCAGCACTTAAATATACAGACGGAAATCCAAGCACTTGAACACAATTCTTAACTCTAAGCTCAGTTATTGCACATAACACAGTTTAAGTAGGCTTCAGGCTATAAAGCAATTTGCTCTGCTTGGGACTTCCTCGGATGTCTCCAGTCTCCTTTGGCACCCCCGCTGTCTCTTCCCTTTGACCCCTGCCAGCCCACAGCCTCACGATGATGCCGGGGGTCGGTTGATTAGCCATTCATTCTCCCCAAGGGCTGCGGGGGAGGCTTTGGTGAAATGGAGGGTTCCCATGTTGATCCCAATGGACCCCCACCCACTCAGGTGAAGCTGAAAGCAGATGGAGCTCATGAGAGGTGAGTGGGTGGCCTGCCCACTAAAACCAGGCAGGCTGGCGTGAGGACAGAAGTGTGACCACTGGCCACATGTGGTCACAGCCCCAGCGGGACAACGGGGGGCAGTCACACCCCCTCACACTCTCATCAGCTTCACCTCCCTCCTCCTCCTTCCTGAGCTCCCACACCTCCTTCCCCATCGCCCTGAACCCTCTCTGAGTGGTCTCTCAAGGCACATTTGTTCGCTCCAACTCCAACCTGCCCCATCTTAGACATGCCCGTCTCTCCCAGCGCCAGTGGGTAAGAGGCCAGGGGTGGCCAAGGGCAGCTCCAGGGCCAGGCAAGAAACTTCTCTGAAAACTTGGTTGAGCTCTTTCCAACACAGCCCGAATCCCGCTGCCTGCCTAAGCCAGGGGAGTGGGGACAGGACAGAGAGAGGACACCGAGAAGAGGGACAAGGGAGGGGCCAGGTGGCAGACAGCTTGATCAAGGGCACACATCCAAGGAGCTGAGGAAGGACCACCCTGCAACCTTGCTCACAAGGAAACCTGCACCTTGTCTGACAAGAAGTGACTTGGAGGCCTTCAGCCCACTGGGCACAAGCTGCTTGGGCTAACTTTGCAGGGGGCGGGTGTCTCGGTCCCAGAGAGTGGGGTGAAAAGCAGTGTAGGGGTTTCAGAGACAGGGCAATGCTGGACCTCTGAGTCCCACCAGGGTCTAGTTCAGCGCCTTTTGCTTTCTCTCTACAACATATTTACAAGGTCATAAAAACGTGCACAACCAGAAGACCCAGAGAGGGCATGCGCCCTCAGGAGGGGAGGGCAACGGTAAGAGGAGAGGGGCACCCCTCCCTCTCTGCCCCCTCCCCACCCCAGAACGCCCCAGCATCCTCAACAGCCATGCCCAGGAGACGGTTCCAGAAGTCTGAGCCAGGGCAGAGGGGAGAGACAGACAGACTCCAGTCCTAGCGAGAGCAAGAAGTTTCAAGTAGCTCTGAGAGGAGCTGTGCTCAGACGGCAGAGGGCTGACATGAACCGGAGTTTCCCTGAACTGAGCGGGGACCAGAGGAAGGACTGCGCGGACAGGAAGGGGAGAGGGCGAGACAGGCGAGGGGGACCGGGAACAGCGTGACACCTTAACACTCAGAACTGTGCTGTGGAATGAGAAGCGGTTCACGGCGCTAACTGGAGTTTAGTTATTTCCCCCTAGGGAGGGCTTGTAAGATGTGGATTCCGGGGTGGAAGGAAAGAATCCGGGGAGCCAGGCTGGGAGGCTTGCCCAGGGAACCTTACCACGTGGACCCCACACCCTGCCACCACCCAGCACACAGGGCGCTCCTCCTCATATGCCAGGCCCCCAGGGGTGGTCCCTAGGCTCGCGCGTGTGCGCGCGCACACACATACATACACACACACACACACACACTGCACTCACCACACACACCAAAGGGCATCAGAGGCCCAAATCCAGGCAAGAAATTCTTCACCAAAGGTGTTAAAAAATTTGCTTCAATAGGGAGAGAACGGGATAGAGTAAGGAAAAAAAAAAAAACATGGGGCACTTTCTCATCCATGCTGGCTCCCACACGGTAAGGAGATTTGGGGGAACAGTGAGGCACGGCCTCAGATTCTGGTTGCCCTGGACCTGTTCCCTCTGACTTTTCACAACCCTGAACACCTCAGAGCTTGAAAGGCCCTCCACTAGAGCAGCCCTAGGGGACCCTCAGAGGGGATGGAGGGCAAGCCCGGGGGCTGAGAGGAGTGGGGCTGGAAATGGCCCAGGGGTGTCTCTCTCTTGAGAAGGAGAGATGGGGAAACATCCTGGTCTCTGAGGGCAGAAGTTTGCAGCTTTCCACTGCTCCTCCTTCACAGGGTCTCAGGGACAATGCTTTCTGTTGGTCTGGATGGGAGGGGAGCATTTATTAAGGGGTCAGGGAGGACGTGGGTGCATACACACACCCCTGGGCAAGACCCAGGCTCTTCACCTGCGGCCTGATCCTCAGGTTCCTGGAGTGGGGGACCCCAGCAATGGAGACAGGGGAAGGTGTGGTCCTCCCTCAGGGCTAGGGGGAGCTCACCTGCATAACCACCACCCACTGCCCCTACAGAACAGCCCAGACCAGGCCCCCACCTGAGAGCCACAGAAAGGGGCCTGAGCTGTTCCAGGGCCTGGCATTCAGGGGTGCCCCGTCTCCACTCCTAAGAGCTCTACCTGGATCTGCAAAGGCATACTCTCCCTGTCAAGCTGGCCCCTTCTCTTCCTCACATGGTCCACCCCTCCCCTCCCCAGCAGCTTGCCAAGGCCTTTTCCTCCCTCACCTCTCAGCTTCTGCCCCCAGCTCTTTCTCTGCTACCTCCGGTCACACTGGCTTGGGTTAGGAGGAGAGTCCAGCAAAGGGAAAGCGCTCACTGAGGCGGGTGTCCCAGCCCCTCTCATCTGAGTCTGGTGGATGCGTCACAGCCAAACTGGCCAGCAGACAGCTCCCTGCCCTCCCTCCCCTCTGCCCCCAGGGATGGTCCCTAGGCCTCATCCCACAGGCCAGGGCTTGACTCCAGAAGGGAAAGAGAGAAGGGCAGGGGCAGGAGGAGGGAGGACTGATTGAGGTGAGGGTAGCAAATCAGGACAAGGAATCCCAGGGTGTCAGGGTGGGCCTGGATGGGGCTGGGGGACTGGCAAGGGGGTATCTCATTTAATCAGTTTTGACCTTGCAGTGTGTGTATGTGTGTATTTTAAAACTAAAATGGGAAGAAAACAACTACAAGGAGGCCGAAGGGGCCTTTGGGTGACTCACTCTGCCAGTAGCAGTGTGGACCAAGGACACGTTTTTCAGTGCATGCCACACACACACACACACACACACACACATTCACACATCCCGGCCATACATGCCACACACATGCCATGCACACTCACACTTCTGGTCCTCCCCGTTGGAGCCAGGGTAGCTTCAGACTGTATTTTCTGGATCCGCTCGCAATCTGCCTGCTTCTGTCCAGGTCTCTGCAGGCCTGTCTCCCCGGCCGTCAGCACCCTGGCCTGCCCCAGCTCCCCGCGGGCCATCTACCAGATGTAGCCTCCGTCATCCGCCTCGCCCGCCTCGCCCTCCTCCTCCGCCTCCTCGCCTGCTTCCTCTGTCTCCTTCTCCTCCTCGTCCTCCCAGCCGACACCGCTCCCAAAGTCCCCTGAGAAGCCCACGATGTCGTCTGTGAGGGGAACAAGCCAAGGGGCACGTTAGCATCCTGCTAGCAGGAAACCTTGCCACACCGAGCTGGGCCTCCGGCTGCCGTCCGGCCCTTACCGCAGTCAGGGCTCCCGTGCATGCGGGTGCCAGTCAGCTCCAGGCCCAGCTGGTCCACACACCAGCAGTCGCCGCCGCTCTGGTCGCACTGCATCTTCCGGTAGTAGCCATCCTCGTCACAGCTCGGGATGAAGACTCCTGAATGGGGCACGCCCCGCAGGGTCAGAGCAGGGGCCTCGGGGTGAGGGCTCTTCCCAGAGGCGGCCCTGGGACCTTGGGTTCACAGGGGCCCAGACCCCACCAGATCCCAGCCAGCCCAGGTACTGACCACCCAACAAGCTCAGACGTCCAGGGTTGGACGCCAGCATTTATTCCAGCTTGACTGGCCAGGAACAAGAAAACCTGCCTTTCTAAACCACCTGCTCAGCCCCTGCAATGGCTCCCATCTGCCTCCACAGTTCCCAAGTCCTGCAGGATGGCCAGTCTGACCTCGTTGTGCCAGACGCCCTCGATCCTACAGCTGCCCCTCTGCCTGGCTGTCTCCTGCTGGCAACGCCAGCCTCTCCTCCCAGCCCTCTGATTCTGACCTGCCCTCAGGCTGCTCCTCTGTTCACTTAACAGACACCGGCTGACATCCCCACTCCGGGGACCCGGTGATAGACTCTGCCCACTTAGTAGGGGTGAGATACATAGAAATGTTAACACCAGGCACCCCAGGACATGTGCCCTAAGGCCCAGCGCACATGCTCGGGGAATGCAGACCAGAGAGGATTGCTTCCAGGAGGAAGATCCTGGCTTCCTGGCAGAAGTGGCACTAGTGCCTGACCCCAAAGGCCACTGGGTTCTCAGTCAATACGGCTTTGCAGGGAGGTTCCAGTGTTTGGTTTCATATGAGTTGGTCTCACTGCCCAGTTAAAGGCCAAGCTGCACCAGGAGCTATAAGGCCCCATGGGATCTGCCCCTCGGACCTCTGTCCCCTCAACCACCACGCTCAGCCACACGGGTCCTTTCTGTGTCCCAAGAACGTTTTCCTGCCCTCAGCTCTGCTCCTGGCTACCTCGTTCTCATCCCTCAGGTCTCCTCTTGAACACCAGCTCCCCAGAGAGGCCTTCGCTGACCCCAGGCCGACTTCTGTCCACTGAGCTCTCCCTCAGCACCATACATACAGGAGCCACAACCGGTCGCTCTGTCTTTCTGGTGTGTCACCTTGTGGGTTGTGTTTCCCCAAGTATCCTGTGTGCTTTATGAGGCCAGGGACCACTACTGTCTTGCCCATCAGTTCTGACCTAGGCTGGGTTTGCTGTTGTCTCTCCAGGGCTGGCACTCAAATGTTTGCTGAGAACACGAGCATCTGCTATGGCGGGGCCTCCCTCGAGCTTTGCACACACCCTGGCTGAAGTAAGTTGAACAGAGGGTTTTAGGAACCTTCTGTATCCCTACCTCCAGCCCCGGCAGGAATGGACACAAAATTAGTGCTTAAAACACACTTACTGAGGGGCTGGTTGGGAGACCTTTCCCCACCTCGAGGATAAAGACAGGAGGGGGTTTCCCTCTCCTGTCTTCCTAAGCCAGGGCCTCCTCTGAACTCAGCGTCTTCCATGATACCCAGGGGCTAGAGCCTCTGGGCCTCAGAGGGACCCCGGGGCACCCGACTCCTCCTCTGAGCCCAGCCCAGCCCCCTCACCTGGCTTCTTCTTGGCAGCCTCCTGGATCTGGATACGCTCCAGCTCTGCCAGGCAGGGGGGCTCTGCAGGGAGAGAATCAGCCTCTGATGGGGGCTGTCCCACGGTGCTGATGGGACTCACTGAGCCCCCTCAAGGCTTAGAAACCCAGTCAGAGGGCTCTGCAAGATGAAAATACCCAGGCTCTGACACAGGGCTGCCCCACAGTGGGATGCACTGATCCATCTAAGGACTCCAAAACTGGCACAGGGGCTCTGCCAGATAAGAACACCCAGGCTCCAACTGGGAGAGGCTGTTCCATGTCTGTGGGATGCGCTGAGGCCCCCCCAAGAAGCCCAGGGCTCTCTGAGGGTATTGGCGACTCATGGGGTGAGTAAACAGGATTCAGAAGAGGAGGTGAATGCACAGATTCCCCAGGGTGAGAGGGCCCGGGGGCAACATAAGACTGGAGGGAACATTAGATGGAAGGCTGAAAATAACTGGCAGCCAAATCTAACTTGTCTGTGACCTTGAGAAGTCCCCTAGCCCTTCCCAGCGGGGGCGTGGCTGGCTGTAAAATGAGATCAGCTCCCAGCCTCCTGCCCAAGAAGGCTACTGCACAGAATGGACAGCACGAGCTCCAAAGGCCTGGGAAGTAAAAGTGCTGGAGCTGTGCAGAGAGCGCAGGAAGGCTGGGCAGTTACGGGCAGTAAAACTGGTCAAAATACCCCACACTGGCAGAGGGATTTGTGATTTACATGGTGCTCTGCACCCAGATTTTCTCACTTCATCTTCACAACAGTCTCTGAGGTATTGTTATCTCCCCATTCGGACGAAGAAACTGAACTCGGAAAGATTCAGTTGCCTGCCCAGTGTCCCAAACCAGCTTATGGCAGAACCCTAGAGGAAGCCCCAGCCTCGGGCCACAGCTGCTGTATACTCCCATCACACGACCACAGTGGGGACCAGGCCAAACACCAGAGGCAGAGCACGGGCTACCCCACCTCTGGCTGGTCAGCTGACCCCTCGGAACCTCAGTTTAACCATCGATGATGGTTATCACTTGGCCTAGATGATCTCTAAGCACATGTCCCGCTCTGGCTCAGGAGATATAAAGCTGACAAATGACGTTATATCTCTAAGGCTAATGATCACACGCATGATCACATATTTGGGGCAAGTACTGTGAGATGGGCCTAAAGGTGGAATCACTGAGAAGCCAACTTGGCTTCAGCTTCTGGAACCCTCAGCCCCTTCCAAGACCTCCAAGAGGCCCTAGAAATTTTACATTTGTAGTTTTTAATACTCTTCCTTAAAGCAGGCCTCCGAAAGTGCATAAGCTTCAGGACCCACAAAATCCACCTTGGAGGCTGCCAAGGAAGGGAGTTCAAGTGCTGGCTTCCCTGGGCTCCAAGAGATGAGGTGCTGAGAGAGTGCAGGAAGTGGGGGAGCAGGAAAAGTTCTGGGCATGGGGAGGTAGCCAAGAGCGAGCCACCCCGACTCCCAAAGACAGCCTGGAGCAAGGCGCAGAGCCCGCACAGCAGGGCCGGGGGCCCGGGGCCCGGGGCCGGGGAGGGGCCACACTCACTCTCCCTCCAGAAGCAGAAGCACCACTCGGCGGTAGAAACACGGCCATCCTTGTAGGTGTCGCAGGAGTTGAAGAAGGGGCGGATGCAGACCTCGTACTTGTCCAGGTTGACGGCAGCCAGCTCTGTCTGGTCCAGGAAGAGGTCGGCACTGGTGTCCAGCTTGGAGAACATCCAGCCGATGGAGTCCTTGCAGCTGGCCCCCAGGCTCTTGTCCAGCCCTGGGGAGAAGGCCATGGTTCAGACCTGCTCAAGGTAAATCGCTCCATCCATCTGTCCATCCATCCCTGCACCTCTCTGTCAGCCCCAGCCCTCTGTTCAGGGTCAGGACAGCTCAGGATCCAGCCATGGCGTTGAGAAATTCAAGAATGGCTGAAGGCCCATCCCTCTGCCTCTGCATAGGACTGCACCCAAACCAGTCAAAACCCTGTTTTGAAAGCCCTTCAGGGAAAATAACTCCTTACCTTCCCTTGGCTACCCATTTCAGGGTTTAGCTTCCTTCCACCCATTTTAAGAAGTTCTTCCTGTTAGCTATCCCAAATCCCTCCTGTCTGATCAAGCCTCCCTCCCCTTGTTCTGAGGTTTAGGTTCTTTTAGGGGTTCAGGGTCTGGCAGGAGGGAGCAGAAGTGGGTGTTCCCCAGTGCAGCCAGGTGGCCCAGCGTGCCCCTGTCTCCCCATCTCCCACCTCCTCCCCTGCAGAGCCACCAGCTCCTGTACCCCTGGCCGGGCGGGCCCCACTGCCGGCTGAGCCGTTCTGCTTGGAGTTCTCGTGAAGGAGCTGGAACCAGTCCCGCAGCCGATCGCCCAAGTCAGCCAGGTCCTGGCCCGTGCAGGTCTCTGCAGTCGGCAGAACAGGGAGAAGGGGGTGGAGGGTGAAGGTGGGGTGAAGCAGCAAGCATGGTCTCAGCTGGGGGTGCTGCCCTACAGGCCTGGCGGCTGGGCAGTGGGATGCCAGAGGGAAGGGGAGTTAGAAGTCAGAGGCTCTCTCTCCTCCTCTCCCACCTTCCTCCTCCGCCTCACTCCCTAGCACTGAAAACACACAGCGCAGTCTCCCTGTGATGAGGCCGGAGCCCTCCTGCTCCATGTAAAGCAGACCTCCAGACCCACAGGTCCCTCAGGCCTGTCCCTGTCTTTGCTACTTCTCCCTGCCCACTGCAAACCTCTCTTGCCATCCCAGGGCCCTGAAGGAGGCGCCCCGGGGCCCTGGCAGTGAGCCGCCCCCAGCCCTAGCCTGGCTGTGGCCCAGCACTCATTACCTGGTTTGCCGTCTGTGGAGGAGGTGGCGGCCTGCTCTGTGGGGCAGGGGCAGGGGCCGTCGCATCTCACCGTCAGCTGCTTGCTGCTCAGGCATGCCTGCTGCTCCAGCTTACACTGCACGGAAAGAAAGGTCGGGCTGGGTGACGGGGGCACTGCTAGGGGCACCCTCCAGCCAACCACGGCAGCCACATCGGCCTTCCCCCTTGGAGATGGGAGGGACAGACCCACGGACAGCCTGGAGCGGCCCTCCTAATCCCCCTGGAGGCCACAGGTGTACAGTGGTCAGGGGCAGCAGGCCCAGGAAGGGGGGGAATCAAAGGCTCCCAGGAGCCCCACTCCGCACCAGCCTGCCTCTCTGCACATTTGTCCTTCCCAGGAAACCCCCATCCCCTCACCCCCACTCACCTACCCCTCCTTGCCCTCTTGGCCTCTCCTCTTCCTCCCCACAGTCCCTTGGCCCCTAGGTAACCGGCTGTGGGCCCCTCCCTCATGGCCTTCCCACAGTCACCTCCATGGGCTCTCTTGATAACAAACAGCTACTGGCTATTGAACACCTGCTAATTCCCTGGCCTTTACAGTTTCGAGAGGGGTTCATCCATTCCTCGCCCTTCAAGTGTTTTCCCCTGGTC
Organism: Balaenoptera ricei; assembly: GCF_028023285.1. Classification (NCBI taxonomy): domain Eukaryota; kingdom Metazoa; phylum Chordata; class Mammalia; order Artiodactyla; family Balaenopteridae; genus Balaenoptera; species Balaenoptera ricei. The sequence continues at coordinate 62,566,376 of NC_082654.1, read as the reverse complement.
GTGTCTGGTTTCTCCCCATGGGATGACCGCTCATGAGAAGCGGGTCCTCGTAGCATTTTACAACGTGATCTCACCTGGCCCCCGACAGCTCTGTGAGGGAGGAATTGTGTTTCTCGTGCTCAGCAGAGAACACGGAAGCTCAGAGAAGCCCAGTGACTCAGCCAAGGCCACGGGGCTGGGCTGGAAGCCAGACCTCCCGATGACCTCCACCTCCCCACAGGGCAGCGCTGGGAGCCTCAGACCACAGCCTCCTGCCCAAACCCCGCTTTGCCCTCAGGTGGTGTGACTCAGCGCTCTCCTCTCTCTACCAGCTCCGCCTACGTCCTCTGTACCCCTCCTCCATGCAGCTTCTGCCCCTTTGCTTATTCTCTCTCTCTGCCTTATTCTCCCCGGGTGACCTCATCCCCTCCCCAACTTCAATCATCACCCACAACGGGTGACTCTTAAATCTGCATCTCACCCCAAAAGGGTTCCTAAGCCCCAGAACCCAACTCCAGCTAACAGTCCATGCCCTCCAAACACCAAGCAACTCCTCACAGCCAGCAGAAGCATTCACAATTAGCACCCGCATTTCTATGGTACTTTAAAGTTTATAAAATGCTTTCACAAATCCTGTCTCATTTAACCCTCACAAAAATCCCATCAAGCTGGAATTCATTCACCCAACCACCATTCCCTCCCACACTGTCATCTCACGGAGGTTACTTCCTCCTGCCCCAGAATGCCTGGTGCTTGCTGGTGAACCATCCTGTCCACGTGGATATCCACCCATGGGAAGATTTCAACCCCCAGCACCTGGATGACGGAGCTCCTTCCTTCCATTGCCCTCCATACTTTCATGAGGCCCTTCCCTCACTTACTCTGACTTGCAGTTACCGGCCTCCTCCAGGCCCCAGCCCCCACCTGCACCTGCCCAGGTCAGGGGCAGGGTCTGGCTCAGACTCCCGGGCTTGGTGCCCCTGCTGTGGTCGGCCATGCTGAATGCGCCGACAAGTGCATCCAGCCCCACAGCAGCACTGGGAGCCCCACAGAAGGCCCAGCTGAGCTGTCCTCTCTGCTCCCTGCGGACTCCAGTGCACCCCACCCCCACCCCACCTGGGGCCAGGGCTCCTCACCACTGAGCTGTAAGTGTGGCCATCAGAGCCGCAGACAGAGGCGAGGTGGGCCATGTGACAGGGCTTACACATGGTGTCTTTGTTTCCATGGAGTTTCAGGGCAGGCTGCTTGATCCTACAGGAGGAACGGAATGGGAGGGCACAGGGATGGAAGCAAAAATGAGAGACGGACAGGGCAAGGGAGGGTTCAGGAGACTGTTTCCAAAAAGAAGTTGCTCTTGGTGATCTACAGTAGATGCAGCTGCCTCCCTGCCCCTGCCCACCCTCCCATCACCCCCAGCCAGACCCTCTTCTAGCTCATAAAGGTGGAACCAACAGGGCAGGGTACAGACCCCCAGCTTCCCCTTTCCAGCAGGGCCCTCAGGTTGCAACTCCAGGTCCAAGTGTAAGATGTAAAAGGGACTCACACTTGCGTAAGGGGTAAGACCAAATCAAAGGTTGCAAACTGATGGCCCATGGGTCACATCTGGAATGTAGGATCATTTTGTTTGACCACCAAGGGTTTTTGTTTTTAATTGGGTTATTCATGAACATTTGCAAAATGGAAGAGTTCACATAAAAAAACCTGGATTTCTGGCCTAGTTAAAATGGAAGATATGGGAGTCCTGGTCTTGCATTTCCACAAGGCCTGGGCTCACCAGAGTGGTCTGTCACCAAGCTCTCTTCATGCATTTACATTACCTGCCAGGCCCCTACAGGCATCTAAGATTGCAACTCCAAGTCTCTGGTCTCTGATTCTATGATTAAGGAGAAAGGGGAGGGAAATGGAACCTTCTCCAGGGGTCTTGGAATCAGGCAGGGTCTTGTCCTTGGGCTGGAGCTAAGGCCTCAAATGCCCCTCACTCCTTCCCTCCTCTGCATGCCTCAGAAGCTACAACCTTAAATATTTCATGAAGTTGTTCCATGTCAGCGCTGGAAGGAACCTCAAACTATCTGGACCAACCCATTTGTCTTACGGATATGGACACCGAGGCCCAGAGAGGAAATGTGCTTTTCCCTGGGTCCCACAGTTTGGTGTCTGATCTCATACAGTGTGGTGGTTTTGAAATATGTCCAGAGATTCTTGGACACTCCTCCCTTCAAAACATGGAACCTAATTCCCCTCCCCTAGAGTGTGGCAGTACTTAAGACTCGCTCCTAACAAATAGAGGTGGCAGAAGTAACAATGTGTGACTTCTAAGACTAGGTCATAAATGTGGCTTCCTCCTTGCTCTCTCTCCCTTGAATGACTTGCCTTACAGGAAGCCAGCTGCCATGCTGTGAGGACACTCAAGCATCCCTATGGAGAGGTCCCCTTGACTAGGGCCAACAGCCAAGTGAGTGAGCTTGGAAGTGGATCCTCCAGCCTGAGTGCTGCCTTCAGATGATGCAGCCTCAGGCAGCATCTTGACTGTAACCTCCTGACAGTCCCTAAGCCAGAACCATCCAATAGAACCACATCTGATTCCTGACCCTCAGAAACTGTGTGAGATAACACAAATTTGTTGTTTTAAGCCACTAAGCTTTGGAGTAGTTTGTCCCAAAGCAAAAGATAACTGATCCTCTCCTATGTATTAGTTAACCCCTTGCTCTTTAAGCAAACCCCCTCCAGGCCTCCCACCTCCCCCAGGCCCTCACCTGTGCTCCAGCTTCTTGCGGCTGATGCACATTGCCCGCTGGTAGCCCTGGGCAATGCACACTTTGTGACGGCTGCACTTCACCTTCTGGCAGGGGTCCTTGGTGGTATCCAGGGCTGCAGGTACACAGAGTTAGGACACAGGTCACCTGGGACTCACTGTTAGAGAGCCCAGGAGCCCCCAGCCCCACTTCTGAGCTGGGAAGCCCCTCTATCAGCCCTTGATAACCAGAGCTCCTCGGCTTGGAAGTTCCATCCCCATTTGGTCTGGCTCCCCAAGGAGCGTCCAAAGCCATGATCAGGACTTGCCCTCTGGTCTCAAGTCCTCACGGGTGTCAGTCACCTTCCCCAACGTGGGAGGGGCATGTTACCTTCATCTCCTTGCTGATTGTCCTCCCAGCTCTTGATGTAGTCGTCCTAGGGAAGGACAGAGGGGGTGAGGGAGAAGGGAAGGGCTAAGATTTACATCCTAGAGCCGAAGTTCAACTCCAGGGCCAACAGAGGAGAAGGCTGGGCCACTGCTTCCACATGCCAACTGCCACCATCCTCGTGGTTTCCCAGATGACCCCTGTCCACCCAGGCCCTGACAGCTGCCTCCCCCAGACCTCTATCCCCCTAAACCCATGTCCAGAATCTCTTCCGGCCTCTCCCCTAAGTTCCTTATTCCACACCCCCCATCCCACACTGGATGACGCAGGGGAGGAGAAATTGGGGTAAGTGTGCAAGGGAGAAGAGAAGAGAGTGGGGTGTGTAGCTGCAGATACATATGCAGTGGAGCCCCAGGCAGTACTCACCTCCACCTCCTGGGGATCGGGAAGCAGCAGCAGGCCACGGGAACCGGAGCAGGAGGAGAGAGGGAGAGATGAGGATTTTAGGGTGAGGCCTACCCTCAGACCATGTGGTCAGGGCTCCCCAGGCCTCATCACGTGACTGTGGATGCTGGGCAATGGTCTTTGAGTGCTACCGTCCTCTGACCTCTATGGCCTCCAACTGAGGATAGTACTCCTATGTCTTTACAAAAGAGAGCTTAAGGCCTGGGCCCACTCAGGGCTGGCCTTAGGAGCAGTGGAGGTGAGCCCCATGGCTTTAAGCGTGAGGCCCCAGCCCTCTACTTCAGGCCCTGAAGCTGGTCCCAAAGGAACCAGCCCTGACCCCACCATCAGGACAGATGTCTGAGGGGCCCATACTGCCTGGGAAGTGATTCTCATGCCTATGCCCTGGCTGTTCCAGAAACACCCTCTCTCCTTCTACCAGGGTCCCTCCCTCCCTAGGCAGTCCCCTCCCCTGACACCTGTTTTTCAGTCAAGGTCTGACTTGCGTGCAGAACTCAGATGGTGCACTGAGAGAAAGGGGGACCATGGCCCCTCCCAACAGCTTCCTCAGTTACCATCGTCCAGCTGCAAATCCTCAGACTCAGAAGATCCTGAAAAGGTCCTCTGAGGTCATCTGTCCCAGCCCCTTCTATGTGCAGGAGAGGCCGGGAAGTCCAGAGACAAGAAATGACCTGACCCAGGTCCCACCGTCTCAGAACCCAGGTCACCCAACGCCCAGCACAGACCTCTCCTCTGGATACCGCACACTGTCGGGCACCCAGGGCACCCGGGAGCTCTCTCCTCACCCTCCTCCGGCCACAAGTCCCTCCCCTGGGCCTGTGGACCCCACAGTGGCCAGAGGCAGAGCAGCTCCCACCCAGCCTAGCTCACTGGCATAAAACCCCAGCTCCTTCTGGTTTCCCCACTTTCCCCTGTGGAGTGGAGGCAGCAGCTGAAAACCAGTGAACAGCTCCCAAGGTGCTCCCGGTAGCAGCTCTGCCAGGCAGGCGGGAGAGGGCTTCTCAGGACTGGAGGCTGGCAGTGCCAAGGAGCCAGCTGCCGGCCTCCTCTGCATGGGGCTCCGGGTGCTGGAGGACAGGGGGCAGGAGAAGCCACGTGCAGCTGCCTCCTCGTCCTGAGTCCCACCCAAGGATCAAAACTATGCAAGGATGAGGGCAGAGGCCACACTCTGGGGTAGGGGTGGGAAGGGACCAGACTCCTGTCAGGCCTGGGGAAGAGGGCATGGGGGTCCTGCACCAGAGGGCACCCACAGGGCCTTGAAAGCCCAAGGGCTCTGAGGCCTCTGATGTGTCCCCTGGAAGTTGACAAGCATCAGGAACAGGCAGGGGCAAGAGCCCTTATCAACACAGCCTCCTGGGCAAAGGCCAGAGAGGGGCCATGCTGATCAAGCGGTTGGCATCAGACCCAGGTAGAGCACGCTGGGGTCAGGTGCAAACCTGAGTGTGTGCTTCTGCACACGCACACGTGTGGGCATTCATTTGGGTCTTCACACGTGCACACTCATGGGCGTGTGTCCCAAAGCACCTGTGTGTGCAGGCATGCGTGTCCTCGTCTGTGAGCATCTGTACCCATGCACACACCTGAAGCAACAGTGTGTGCTGGGTGTTCGTAGGAAAGGACACTTCAAGACAGTTCACCCAGAGCCAGTTGGTTTTTATCTAGAAATGAAGTAACAACCCACATATGTGTCCAAGCAGCCAGTGTCCTGCAGTCCTTGGACCCAGGAGCAGCAGGAGGAAAGCCACAGGAGGGGCTTCTGGAGAACCTGGCCTGGGCGGCCCCCTGGACACTGGACAGACCAGCCCAGGCTCCTGGCTCAGGCACCCACCCAATCCCACAGGACATGGCTGGAACCCTCTTGAACCCCTGGGCAAGCTTCTAAGAAGACCACCAGGCAGCTGACAGGGAACTGCGGCATAATTTCCCTTTATGCCAGGGCCAAAGGAAGCTAGCCCAGACCCAGCTCTTCTTCTCCAGGAACTCATCAGGGTGGAGGGGTCCCTCCCCTGGTGTCCACTCACCACAGGTGGGAAATGAGGCTGAGCATGGCCAAGTGGTTGAGGCCAGGGTTACAAGTTGGGGCAAAAGTAGGGACTGGCCTGCATGGAGTTGGGGTCTTCCCATCTGCTCCATCATCCTCTGGAAGGGGAGTGGGCATGAGGTTGTGAAGAGGACGGGGGAAGTGGCTTGTGTGAGTCACCTGCTCTCAACCAACAAGGTCTGTGTGCCCCAGAACCGACCCACACCTGAACTGGAGCAGGGAGGGGTGTTAGCCGAGGGCCTCGATGCCTGCTCATTCCCTCCCTCACTCTGGACCTAACCTGATGCCTTAACCTCCAACCAGGCTGTGAGCAGAAACCTTTGGGACTCAGAACAAAGAAGGTTCTCAAAGGTCAATACCAAGAATTTCTGATTAGAAATCCAGGGGGGAGTGGGCTGGGGGAAGAGAGAGTTCTAAGAAAGGGCTATTTCACCATCCAGCTGCTTTGTGAGAGCCCTGGTGGGGAGCCATCTCCACCCATCCCAACCCAAGTGAGGCTAAGACTCCCCCTGATTCAGGATACAGGGATTGAGCCCCTTTTGTACACAAGGGTTGCCCTGGGTTCTAGCTAAGCTCCTTGTCTCCGCTGTGGTGGATGAGGTTGGGGGAGGCCTAAGTGGTTCTGGATCCCAGGACCCTCACTTCCAGGAGAATGGGAGCAGCCAGCCAAAGAGGGAGATGAGGAGGAGAGAGGGCCCTGGAGTCACACACAGAAGCCCACGCTCCCTTACCAGCGTACCTTGGGCAAGCACCTTGGCCTGTAGGAGCTCAGCACCTATCGCCTGGACCACTCAGAGATTAAAGGAGATGGTATCTGAAGGGTGCCTGGTGTCCACAAAATACTCAACAAATAAAAGATGTTATAGCAGAAGAGACCAGAGACTTCAGGTGGAAAAAATGGTGGAGGGACAGGAAATGGGCAGGGAGAGGCCACATGAGGGGCCCCTGCAAATGGAGAAGAGAGCGGCCACCACTGGGAGAGCAAGAGACCAGTGGGGTGTGAGGAGAGTTGCCCCCAAGGGGTCTCAGTGAGAGGAGCAAGTCCTGTCCACTCCACCTCCTGCTCTCTCTCCAGCCTGCCTTCCCCTCACCATGTCCACTGGTCCCACCCTAGCAACCCCGGCCTCACTTACTGCATCATCTCCTCTGGGCTCTCCCTGACCCCGCCCACCTTCCACACCCCTGCAGCCACAGGGATCTGTCTAGAAGATCTGATCATGTTTCTCCCGTCTTAAAACTCTTCACTAAATATATAGCTTGCTCTCATTTTGAAAAAAAAAAAATATTTAAAGATGATTAGGTAAAAAGGATTCATATCAAAATGTTAACAGTGGTTTCCTCTAGGGGAGAGGAATAGAGAATTTGGGCATCTTTCTGCCTTTTTCCAAGTTTCTAAAATTTCTACAATGAACATGTATTACTTTTGTAATGAAGGGGGAAAAAAAACCACAATAAATATTATATTTAAAAACCCTCCCAGGGTTCCCTGTCACCTACAGAAGAAAGTCCATCTTCTCTGAGTCTCTTCCTGTCCCCATGTCCTTCCAGTGGATGTTTCACTCTGGCCAGGCCTCGGCACAGCCTTCTTCCCCCTCTGGAATGTATGTTTGCATCCAGCCCCTGAACTTCTATTTATCTTTCAAAACCTGGCTTTCACACTTCATCTTCCCTAACCTCGCCCCATATCTAGTTTTCCTTCAGGTGGACTGCACCTAGTAGAAGTTTATTACTGCTCTGGTTACACCAAGCAACGCCACTGCTTCTGCCCTATTTAGGTGGCCAGTTCCCTGAGGGCAGAGACCATATAAAGTTCACCTTTCTACGCCCAGCACCTAGCAATAGTAAAAATACCCTAATAATAGCTAACGTCTTCTGAGCAATTACTGTGTGACAGGCATTGCGCTACGCGCTTTGCACTCATTGGCTCATTTTACTCTTCATGAGAATTTAAGAGAAAATCACTATTATCATCCTATTTCTCAGGTGATAAAATTGAGGTTTGGAGAGGTTAAGTGACTTATACAGGATCACACATCAAGAGCACAGCAGGAGAGTATTGGTACCCCCAGAACTCGGATTCCAGAATCTGTGCCCCTATAACCAGGACTCTGTATTGCTCCATAAATTTTCACAGATAAAGAAAGTCCCAGGCCAGGACTGGACCCAGGAGGCCCAATCCCAGCCCATGGGTGGTTTCTCCCACCACACCAGCTCTGCTCCAACCCCTAGGCAGGGAGTCTTGTAGCAGAGTAGAGAGACTGGCAGTGTGGGGGAAGACACCTGGGGGCCCCCCTTCTCCAGGCATTTCCAGAACCCTCTTCACACGCCCCTGGTTTGGCTGGTTTGGAGCTAACCCATCTCCTGCTTTGATCTCAGCAGCTCAGCCCGGTTGCCATGGAGACAGGGCCCACTGTGCCAAGCTGGGGGAGAAACGGCAGTGAGTGCGCAAGCCTAGTCGGGCTTAGGGGGCACATGCTGGGTGTTTCCAAGCGCTGTTTACTTCCTGTCATTTTAATTAGCACCCAAATCACCCGCTCACTTCACAGCTTGAATTAACCCAATCTCCCCCAGCCTCTCCATCTGGTGGGGAGGATGGGACACAGCAGTGAATCAAGCAAAAGAAGAGCAGCGCCCCAGGGCTAAAAACCACCTGGGCAAATCTCCACGTGCCTCTTTGCAGCACAGTGTGATGGAGAGACAGACACCCCCCACCCTCGCCCTGGCGTGGAATCAGGGCACTGGGTACTGGTCTGGCCTGGCCTCTGACTGCCTACAAGACTGTGGCCTAGAGAGCCTTGCCCTCGCTGGAGCCCCTTCTCTCACCTATAAAGTAAGGGTGACTCCCTTGCCTTCCTCCCTGAGCTGCGGAGGGACCCAGTGCGATAACGGCTGTGAGAGCACTCTGTAAACTGTGAAGCTCTATACTTGCAAAACTCACGAAACAGGAGCACTGAAGCTGGGTTCTTCGGCACATACGGTGGGAGTCTGGGGGACAAGGTGGACGAGAGGCACTTCTGGGTCTCACAGTCACAAGGAGCCTCAAACGCAGACTTCTGACGTCTCCAATTGAGGCGCTACAGCCAGAGGCACACCGACAGGACCGAAAGATGTGCATCATGAGGCTTTAAAGAAACCACAACTTCTGTAACCCTATTATGGCATTTCTTCATTTTTTAATAGATCGAGAACCTCTAAAAATGGAAGTGGGCCAGGCCTCTCTCAACCTCTGAAAGGCCCCGTAGCCGGCATTATTTTGGCCTCATTCCTCAGGCGAGGGAACCTCTGATGGAACCCAGTCCACTGAGAAGGCCCAGGAGTGGGGAAGTTGTAGTTGGGGTCCCCTCCTACCTCACCCTGCAAAGAGCCGGGGAGCACAGAGGGAGGGACCCAGAAAGGAACAAGCAGGGGTGAAGTGGGGCCCGCCTGGCTCCTTCTCAGCTGAGGCCTGACACAGGCCCAGGCGGAAGGCATCTTGAGGAGGCGGCACCCTCCACATGGAGGAGGCTGGGAGGGGGGCAGTCATTAAATATTTGCCCCTCTCTCAGAGGGAGCGGCAGAGGCTGTTGTGCCTGGACAAACAGACGGAGTCAGGCATCTGGCAGACTCCCCGCCTCCCACCTCCTCTCTGCTCGGAGGAATTTCCTTGGAGGACAAAAATGTGCTTATCACTGCCCGCATGCCAGGAGCTCCACCTGGCCTCAGGTATGCCCGCGCTGACCCCCCATCCCCACATTCCGTGGGGCCTGAGCTCTCCACTGCTCTAGGGGCATCTGGCCCCAGTCCTTGGGTTTCTGGTTCAGGCAGTGGCCCCAGGGGTCCATAGAGGGCGGAGAACAAGAGAGAGGTATAGGGGAGTGTGGGCCTGGAGTTCTGTTCTGAGCTGCCTCAGGACCTCTGTTTCCTTTCTGGAACATGAGTGGGGGGCAGGATTTAAATCCCAGGGATCTCTGAGGACGGCCAGACACTGGAGCTGAGAAAACACAGACATGGGGTTGTGAAAGAGCACATGGGCTTGGGTGTGCTCGGTTCCTTTATCTGTAAAACGTGGAGGCTCAGCGCTCAGTGCTTAATGCTGCTGAGGCGCCGCAGTTCTGCTCCCCCACTCTCCTAAACTGAGAACTTTGAGAAGAGGGGAAAAGGAGCCTGAACAAGTTCAGACTCTTCCACGTCCTCTAACCTGTGCAAGGGAGCAAGGGATCAGGGAAGGAGCCAGCAGCTTGCGTCCAAGCAGGAGTAAGACACTGGCCCGGCCTGGCTTGTCCTTCCTGCTGTGTGCAGCCTTGACCTCTTCTCAGATGTCAGGGAAGAGAGCCACAGGGGCAGGATGCCCTGCCTCAGGGAACCTGGTCTCCACCTGAGGAAGCCCTGTGCTCACTCACCCACAGGTCTGATGGGTGGGTCACCTGCTCGGTGGGCCCATCGAGGTGGGGGGAAATTTTGAGCCCCCTCCTTCCCAGGAGAAAGGGGAAGGCTGGCTGCAGCCAGGTCCAGGCCCACAGACACAGGGGAGAACAGGGAGGCCTGCGGGATAATGTTCCTTCACGGCAGCATTTACTCCCTTATCCTACAAATGAGTCATTGGAGTCAGGGTGCCGGGGTTCTAGTTGTGACTATCCCAACCCTTCAGGGTCCAAAAAGAGGAAGAGATCACCCCCAATAGTCAGCATGGCTCAGCCCAGAGCCCCAGCTCTCCCTTTGCCCTCTACCACCTGAATCCACAGTGCTGCTCCCTGGGGAAAAGAGGGAGGGGTCGAGGACAGGTTAGTTGAGACCCTTTCTGGCTCTCCTATTCCACGGTGCATATACTCATACTGAGCACCTACTGTGTGCACAAAAACCCCATGCAATGCTCTGAGGACGGGGTGGTAAGGTCACAAAGCAGTCTATCCCCAGACCCCACCCTCAGGGACCTGCCTTGGGAGGAATGTGATAAACACCAGCAGGAGGACTCTTGAGATACAAGCCCACAGCGTAAGTGATGATGCAAAGCAGCACCAACATGTGCCAAATGTGTTTATGACCAATAAATGCTGCAGCAACCCCAAGGAGGGGCTACACATACAACTGAACACTGGCTGAGCCCTCAGGGGGTCAGAGGCTGCGACATTTCAGGAATCACATCACCCTACAGCTTGCAGCTGGGCCTGGGTCTGCCCGCCAAGGTTAGACACATTTTCCCTGTCTATAGCCCTAAGAAGACCCACATTACACTTACAAGGGAACCTACACAGTGGCGGTATGGCCATCCTCAGCCTGGTGTTTGCCCCAGGATGCCATTAGGCCTCATTTCTCAGGTTTCTTGGTCTCTGGTTAATACATACTCAACCCTGACCTGGCCACAGATACCTCCTCAGGAGCAAAAAGAAAATCCTTTTCCTAAACCCAAAGTCCTGCTGCTCAGCTTGTGGCAAGGGGGTGGTGGGGGGTTAGGGGGGGTGGGGGATGTGTGCAGGTGGAGGGCTGTGGATGCGCTCTAGCGCCATCTTCCGGAGTCACAGAATGACAAGGGCTGCCCATTAAACCAAGGGGAAAATCAAGGGCCAGAAACTGGAAGTGGTTCCCCCAGGGAGGAAGACAAGCTAAGTACCCTCCCAGGGCCCTTGGGGCTCAGGGTAGGATAGAGCTCTTCCACTCCTCCAGACAGCCCTCTGACCTTCTGGAGAATGGAGGGGGTGGTGTTGGCTGGCCATCCTCTGCAGACTGCCTGGAAGTTGAGAGGAGACTGAGATGGCCTCTCCAGGCAAAGAGTGCTCTTCTCTCCCTCTCTTCCCAAGGCCTGGAGCCCCGCTGGGTGTTCAAGAGTCTCTCACTGCACTACACTGCTCTGGGCGACGCCAGCCCCTCCAGTGTGGGACAGGATTTGAAACCAAAGTGGAGGTGGAGGAGGAGGAGGCCAGGGCAGGACTCAGCCTCCCATCCCCAAATCCCAATGATGGAATCCATCCTGACCCAGTTTGGGGTTCTTCTCACACACCCACACTTATCCACGAACACCTGTGCAGCTCATTCCCACACTTGCACTGGTTCAGTAGTATGGGATGGGGAGAGGGGAGGGGTGGTAACAAGGGAGCCCCTTTGTGGCTGAAACTTGCTACTGGCCTACTTGGTGTTCATAAAAACATGAGAATCCTAAGTAGCCAGCAGGCGATGTTTCCCTGGGCCAGACCCCAGGTTCATGGTGAACACAGGCCTAGACGAGGTGCTCAGATCTGCAGTGAATGAGTGAATTAGTAAACATACATCGGTGTCATTCTCATGAGGCATGGTGTGGGCTAGCCCCAGAAACACTGATCCATCTGCTGGTTTTTCTATGGGGTTGGAGTTTCTTTCTATATTGCCTGAAATGGATGCCCCCCCAGTCCTCTGACAAGATGTCTTCATGTTTACGTGTCCGTTTCAGTCTCCTAGACTGAAACTGAAGTTCAGAGAGGTTATGTGACGTACCTGGCATAATGTCGCCAGGCAGTGGCAGAGTCAGAACCTGAACCCAGGCCTCATGCCTCTCCTGGGTAGAGAGCTGCTCTGGAGGGTCGCTAGGCCAGGCTGGTGGCAGGCTGCCAAAGACACTGAGAGCCTTGGCCCCCCCCTTCCTAGGAGGTGCTCCTCCTGCCCAGGCATCCTTGAGCCCATAGGGCACAAGCCAGGGTAGACTCTTCTTTTCCATCTCCACTAAGGGTTAGGCTTAGAGTTCTCTAAAAAGCAAAGTTGAGTTAGAGGACCTGGGTTCAAATCCCAGCTCTGCTGCTTACTAGCTATTTGACCGTGGATAAGTTACTCAGCTCTTCTGTGCCTCTGTGTCCTATGTAGGGTGGACTATAAGGTAACGGTAACTATCTCACAGGTTGTTGGAGGGCACAAGAGGCCACAGGGATGAAGCGCTGACTGCAGGGACTGGCAGATGTAAGCACTCCCTGCAACCAGTGATTCAACACGTGCTAACTGCGTGCCTCCCGGGTGCCCGGCACTGTGCTGGACACTCATAAATATCATTAAAATGTAATGGAAGTGGAGTACAAAGCAGAGAAGAGCCAAGAAGAAAAAGAACGGTCAGTGCTGTCCAGCCAGCTCTTGGAAGCTGCCAGGAAGAATGCAGGAAGAATGCTGCGTAATGGGCCTGTCTCCTCTCAAGTGTCCATCTCTATCTACCAGGCTCTGGATGCTCTGTTCCAAAGACTGCGGTAAAATCCACCCACTTCTGCAGGGAGTGAATTCGGAGATAGTAGCACTAGGGAGTAGGGCTCTGAAAAGCCCAGGCCTGCACAGAGCAGGGCACAGCTAGATCCCCATCTCCTCTGACTTGAAATTCCCTCCTCCCGGCAGCAGGGCAGAGATCTATCCTGACACATGTGAGAGCCCCGCGCCCACTGGAGGGGAGGATTACTCTGCCAGTAAATCCTTCACAACACCCGACCCCCCTAATAATCCTAGCGCTCAGAGGAAGAATGCTAAGCTGAACTCCCCACTAACCAGCTCAGACCAATTCCACACTGGAGCAACGGCCCACGCTTTCCTTCTCTCCTTCGTTCTCCTGACCACTTAGACATGATTCCCTCAATCTCCCCCCTCAATTCAGTCCAACCATTAAATGGAGACATTTCCCTCACCCACACTATCGACTCCTTGATCCTATTCCCCAAGAATATTCCACTCCCCCTGCTTGCTTGCCTCCCTTCCACTGAGGCAGAGTGGGGGCCCTGCACCATTTTGTGACTGATTATCAACAAGGTTCTGACTCCATCTGGCAATGCCTCAGAGGTTCAAAAGAAACTCCTACCTCTCTTTTGAGAAGCGAAGGAGCATATTTTCAAGAAAGCTTGCCTGATGAAATGTACATAAAGCTGATGTTACTGTGTCCAACTAGAGGGCCTTCAGTCCGTAGGGTGGGAAGTGGGGCCTCTGCTAACAGGGGAGGAATGAGAACTGTATGCAGTCCTGGCAGAGCCCCTGTGCACGGTCTGTGCACTGCACAACTCCAGGGGGCACCATTCACACTATGGCACCCCTAGAGTTATGCAATGCAGTGGCTCTGAGCTAGCAGCCTCCTGCATTTCTGCAGAAGCTGCCAAAGGATCCCTATAGCCAGATCCTCCTGCCCAGCCTTCCTTGTCTTCCTTCTCTCCCTGACCCCGTTCTCCTATAGCCAGGGCTACCTTAAATGGGGTTTTAGAGGAAATCTACCCTATAAATGCCTGAGGCCACGCAAACCAACACATGCTTTGAAGTTTTCCATGAATCCTATGGGGGCAGGTCCTGCAGAATTTCATTCTGGTGGCTTTCTTCTGATGAGCATGGGAGGAAGGGGGAAGTGATTGGCATCAGTACAGGGAGACAGGTGGGCAGCCCTGTGCCAGGGGGTCATGCAGTCAGTCATCTATCCTCACCCACAGAGTTGGCTATTGGAAGTCAGTGGAGGAAGGGAGGTGGGTAGGAACCTTTTATTTTTAAACCTGTACTGTTCTGATTAAGCATTTCTTTTCCCTCTGACCTTCACTAGGCCCATTTTGGAAGATCAAACTGCCAACGAGTCAGAAGGAGGCCTGGACAAGTGACACATGGATTCAGGATGGGCCAGCCTGCTGCCACCCTCTCGCTGCTGTGGCCGGGCTGCTTCCCAGGCAGCGGCAGGAGACTGCAGCTAATCTGTGCTGGGCCTGCAGGGGACGTGGAAAAGGTCTTGCTGGAGCTCCAGGCTCCTGTCACCGGACCAGCCGTGGGGTGGGGCAAACCGCCCACTCGGGCCCAGGCCACTCAGCCCTGAGGACCAGGCAGCATGCGAGTCCTAATGAATTACAACCTACCCGTTTGACTTTGGAGATAAACAGTCACTTGTTTCAGGGTAACAAAAAGATGCATATTTCTGCCAGTTTCCATCATGTGGCTGGATATCATATGAAGCATGTGTGTTTTAAACACATTGCTAAGGAACTTCTGGATGCACACAATTTAAGATGAGAAACGTCACGGTGTGGCCTGTGTTATACTAGGTGGGTCTGATGAGAGAATCTGGGGAATGAGGAGCAAGAATTGGGGTCGTAGGAGAGATTTTCTGGGGACAGGGTGTTGGAAAGCACCAGATCGCGGGGTACCATCGTTCCTCTCCTCCGGAGCATCCGGGCCCATCCTGCACCTCACACCCCAGCCCCGACCCTTCTCTGGGTCCCAGCCACGCCCTCTGCCCTCCCCTCCTCACTCCTACTTCCCCTTCTGCGAACACGGCAGCCTTCAATTTCCCCTCTGATCTACAGGTGCCCGTAAACAAAGTGCTGCAGCGACGCCCGCTCCTCCGCAGCCGCCTCCCCACCCCCTACCCCGCAAAGTCCGGCACAGGGTTAAGCCTGGGTTCCATCGGGCGTCCCCGAAGGGCTCCCATACCCAGCTACTGGGCTCTCCCCTCTGCTTTTCAAGTCCACTGGGCTAGGGAGTCTTCCCTCCAGGTTGGAGCTCCCCAACTTCTGGGCCGCGCTCCCCCATGAAAGGGTGGTCCTGGAAAACCAGCCTCCATAAGTGCTCGCGTCCCTCAGCATGGGGACCCCAGACCTGGCTGTCGGGGCCACCCAGAGGTGGCCTCCGGTATTTTCACTGCCTTCACCAGCCCCCCCATCACGGACACGCCTTTCACCATCTCGCCTTAGGAGGATTGCTAAGAGCGCCCCCCGACCCCAACTCAAAGCGCCAACCAAGGGCCCTGTCCCCTTCTGTCTCTCCCTTCCCCAAAGCCCAAGATGAGAATAGAAGGCAAGCGCAAGACGATGCTACCGTCCCCGCCGGCCCCACCCAGACCAGCCCCTTCTGCAGTGGCCCGTATGTGGAACCTGCAGCATCCACCCAGCTGGGGGACACCTGGGGATGGCTCACCAAAAAAAAGAGAGGATTAGGTCGGAGGCCCAGGCAAAGCCAGGGTCCCCGCCCCTCCCTCCCTACTCCCCTCCGCCCCCTTCCCCCCGCCCCACTGCAACCCGCACCCCTCTCCGCTCCCAGCCTGAAGGGGAGACCTCGTCGCTTACGCACGCCCCCAGAGCAACTCCTCGCGCTGGGCGGGTGTGGGACTGGGTGTCCCAAGCCCGCCAGCTCCCGGACTGGGGAGTACATGAGGAGGGGTCTCGGGAGCCCGGTGGGTGCTCGTTGTTTACTCTTGGTGCAATTAACCGGCTGGGCTGCGGGAGCCTGTGGCTGCGACGTGCAGCCGCCACTCCCGGCCCCCGGGTCTCTGCTCCAAAGCTCCCTCCCCAAACCCCCATCCCCAGCCCTCGGCCCTCTCGGCCCCGCAGACTCACGTCTCGGAAGCGGTTCCAGTGCTTGATCTTGCCGCTGTACTGCGAGATGGACGACAGCCATTGCTCGTCCTCCATGAAATTGCCGGGGGTCTCGCCCTCCTGGAGCCTTCTGGCGTCGCCTTCGGCCAGGGCAGCTACTGTGACGAGCAGCAGCGGCAGCGCCAGCCGCCCGCAGCCCGGAGCGTGCATCGTGGTCTGAATTCGACCTGGGGTGGGGGAGTGGGGGTCTTGACTTCTGCAGTATTTTAATGTCCTTCTTCCCACCCCGCAGTTGGGGGAGCAAACGCCGTCGTCTTCCTCAGCCCTCCTCCTGCGGTCTGACTCCGGTGACAGACGGATAGTGGGTCGCAGCTGAAATGTGACCTGGTTAGGAGATGCACTTGTCTGAAAAAAGCCCAGCGCCGGACGTGGAGAGGAAGAGAGAATCAGAGAGGCTGCGCCAGCAGGGGCCGTGTCTGTAACTGTAGCATCAGCATCACGTTTGACATCATCATACCTGGTTTAAAAAAAAAAAAAAAAAAAGGAGGGGGTAGATTTCAAAGGGAAGCGCTAGATCAGAGCGCCAAACGCCAGCCAGCCGCCGCAGCCGCAGAGCCCAGCCCAGCCCAGCCCAGCACTTAGGGAGTTGCAAACCTTGGAATCCAGATCTGGAAATGTCCCTGCTGTCTCTCCAAGGCTGGAGAGCAAGAAGGGTGCCGGGTCTCCTCAGGGAAGATGGGAGTGAGGAAAAGACGAAACTCTCTGGTTACACAGCCAGGCTCAGGTGTCTAAAATGGAATTTGGCCACAGACACTCTTTCTCTCCCCTTGCCTCCCACCCAGAGGGGCCTGCGCCATAGCCCTGACAGCTGGCTTCCTGCGAGTTACGGCTCTACAGTAATGGGTGGTTTCGTTAAGACAAAAGCCATATAACAACTGGCTGCCTGAGAACTATTGCGGCCCAGCCCCACATGCTCTTTTCAAGGCAAGGCCTGAGCACTGAATAGCTGGTAAAACAGAGGCAGATGTCCTCCTCCCTAAGCAACTGTTTAAGGGCTGTCACCCTTTTTGTTAGCTCTTCTTAGGGCAACCCTAAAAGGCAAATGTCTGGCCATTTCATCTGCCTTGAGGTAAATTTGAAAAAGGCACATTTGCTATGGTTTTGACTTCAGTTGATTTTAATAAGCCACTGGGGAAAGGGGTGTGGGGAGGCTGGGTTTGTTTGAGGTGTTTAAGTTTTTGTTAAAATTGTGATCCTTATCATTGCCTTTAGAAATGTGTTGACATACACATTTCTGGGCACAGTCCCAGGATCAGAGCAGAAATGGGGTGAGGTTTACATCACAAATAAATTGAAGAGGAAACAGATAATCTGACAGGACAAAACATATTAAACTTTTGGGACCCAAGCCCTAGATTGTGTTTTTATTTAAAAAAACAAACAAACAAAAAACTTGGCTGCTGTGATGTTAAAAAAAAATAAAAAATCAAAGGCAATGAATAACATGATCTTAATCAGTAGGAAAGAAACACAGGTTGAAAGGTTCATAGTCACCCTGAGTCTGGCTTGCCTGGGAATTCTGAATGCATCAATGGCTTGGGTTGGGGTCCCTTGGGAAAACAGAAAACAACAGCTCCCTTTCCATGTTTTCTTTTTCTTTGCAGTCAGATTTAGAGGCGGTGCTGCAATGAGGCCCTGGCCATTGATGTCTTCATCTCACAGTAAATAAAGCTGGCTTGCCTTGCCCAGTTGTACACAGCCACAGTGTATAATGGAAGAGCAATCTATTGTCATATAGACTGGGGATGGAATCCCTCTTACTAGCTGGGTTCTTGGGCAAAATACCTAATCTATCTTCTATCTATAAATTAATGATGATACCATCCATCTCAGAAGATTGCTGTGAAACCCATTCAAAATTACATACTAAGTGCCTGGGCATAGTGAACATTTTTGAAATGTTAGGTCTTCTTCCCTCAGGTTGGGAAGAGGTGGCTATGATGTCCCATAGTTCTGAATACGTACTAACATTTGCCAACTTTTTCCATTTCAATCCTCGTCTTTTAGCAAACCTAATTACATGTCTCCAAGACACTGAGGAGGTAGATCCTAGATGTCATAGCTCTCCCATTCTAATACTATCTTATGAAGTCCCTGGTCTTCTGAAATTACTACAGTTGCCCAATAAAGAGTTTGGAAAGGCACTAACAAGATGCCCATCTATAAGACAATAGCTCTTTCCAGACCCCTGAAGGTCAAAATGTTTCCCACACTCCTCCAATGGGACCCGCCTTCTGTAGCAGCTTCAAGCTGGGTCAATTTTAGCCCTGGGCTTAAAGCAAATCAATAACAGTCCAGGACTGTTAGTTAATCCAATAGTAAAGCTATTTAGGAGGGAAAATCCAAATTTCCAGATGAGGGAGAAAAGAGCTGTAGAAAATGGACAATAACTACTGTTTATAAAGAAGAAAAGGTTTTCCTAAATTTTGAGGGACTTACTGGCAGGTCAGCCTTTTCAAATGAAAGGGGCCCCAAAGCTCCTGGGTGTATCTGATAAATGGCACATATGTTTCATGCTTTTCTTCTGTTTGTATTTAATATTTAGCAATACAAAATGGAGGAAGGAACCTCAGTTTCCAAAGAAGAAACTTAAATTTAACCACATCTTAAAACCATTTAATCTCATTTCTAGATGACCTCACAGACATAAAAAGACAAACACACAAAGATGTTCAATCCAGAATTATTTATAATAGCCAAACCTGGAAACCAAATCAAGGTCCATTAGTTAGGGATCAACTAGTTAAATTATAATACATACAACAGGCTATGGTACAGACATTAAAAATAATGTAGATCTGTATCTACTGACAACTAATGTGATCCACTACATATTACTGGGTAAGAAAAGCTCATTATAGAAAACCATGTGTCACTTGATCCCATTTGGTAGGAAGTGACAGTATAGTGCAGCAGTTCTCAAAACTTTCTGGTCTCAGGAGTCCTGTACACTGAAAGATTACTGAGGATCCCAAAGAACTTTTGTATTTGTTTATGTGAGATATACAGTATAGACATTGATATACTGTACTTGAAAATAAAACTAAGCCTGCCTCTCAATTTTTCTGTGAACCTAAAACTGCTCTAAAAAATCTTTTTAAAAAAACTTAATTAAAGGAAGATACATGCTTAAATGGAAATTTCTCTCCCAAATAATGAAGGGAGGCTTGTTGCAGAAGATGATCCTGAGGTCAGGATTTGATAGATCATTGATAACACGCAAATATCCCTTTAGCCAATAGATTTTAGAATTTGTCTTGGGAGAAAAAGGTTTTACAAGAACTGTCAACAGTTTGTAAAAAGTACAGTGATTTCAATCTTTGCCTCAAAAGAGTTTGCAAACAAGCAGTGAAATGGTCAAGAGAGTGAAATGATGAACCACCTACAAACTTGAAAACAACTTTGTTGGAATCAGTAAATCTGAATTGAAACCCAGGGTTTCTTTAATATCTTGGTAGACTCTAATATCTATTGTAATTCTGATTCTCAAGGGTTTGCAAGTTTGCCTACTTTTTTTTTTTTTGCTTTGTTAGCATCAAGTGATTAGGTCTTTGGAAGAGGAGGCCTTCCTGCTTGATCAGAAGCCCAGGGCTCAGTTGGCCAGCAGACCCCAGCCAGCTAGCTAGCTATGGTAAAATGTTTTGCCTACACAAGAAAATCCATCTTTCTGAGCCTGCATTACTGACAAGTAAGAATAGTCTATTTTTAAACTAACGCTGCATTTTAAGCAGACAACTTACTAACTTGGGCACAATTAATTAAATATACAGTTAATTTTTATAACTATTCTGGCTCTAGCATTTGTTTCAGCAATGTCCTGTGAAATTGATGAGAGCTTCAAGGAATTTTGTTTTTATTTGGACATGGGGAAGAACTGACAGTGGTGTGGAATTTATTGGGAGTATAAATGTGGTTATCTAAATAAGGGATTATTGTTGTAAAGTCTATCAATAAAAATTTAGTGATTAAAAAAAACAATTAAAAAAAAGTGTATTTAAAAATAACAATACCTAACCCGTATTAACAAAATAACATATTTTATGAAAAAAATTATATTCCCCACCCCCCCACACACCAAATTAATAAGAGTAGTAGTATTGTTACTGTTTTACACTTTGGCAAATCTCTTTAATGTCTGGCTCAGAAGAAAGGTAGATTATCTTCTGCATTATAGCAAGTGTATTAGTTTGTTAGGGCTGCCATAACAAAATACCACAGACTGGGTGGCTTAAACAACAGCATTTATTTTCTCAATAAATTCTGGAGGCTAGAAGTCCAAGATTAAAGTGTTGGCAGACTTGGGAATTCCCTGGTGGTTCAGTGGTTAAGACTCCCTGCTTTCACTGCTGAGGGCCTGGGTTCAATCCCTGGTTGGGGAACTAAGATCCCACAAGCAGCAAAGCAAGGCCAAAAAGAAAAAAAGAAAAAAAAGGTGTTGGTAGACTTGGTTTCTCCTGTCTCCTCCTGGCTTGCAGATGGCTGCCTTCTTGCTGTCATACATGGTCTTTCCTCTGTGCATGCACATATCTGATGTTTTTCTTTCTTTCTTTTTTGGTTGTCAAATGATCCTTTATTGAAATATTTTCCTTTGCTGTCCTTAACTAGCTGGGCATTCCACTGCACCACTGTTGATGTCATCCATGATGTCATGAGGGTGGCAGCCATCAACACTGCAGTCCACAGACTGGGCAGTCCCTGGGATCTCTTTAATGGTTCCAGATAGTTCTTGAGCTAAAAATAAGTGCCACATCTGTTGGGCAATGTTGACAATCTCATCAAAAATTGTATGTCCACTGTGCTTAATGTTCTGCTTCTTTCTGTCTCTTGGCCATTCCTTGAAGGCTTTGATGATCAGGGCAGAGGCAGAAGGAACTTCCTAAGTCTGGCCCTGTCTGTTCTGAATTGGTCAGTTTCACTGTCATTCTCAGACCCTTCCAATCACCAGTTACTAGGCAATATCATCAACCAAACTTTTTTGGAGACAGACCCAGGGAGCTGATCTCAGTAGTCAGGGGTCCAATGTTTCTTTGTGTGTCCAAATTTCCTCTACTTATAAGGACATCAGTCAGACTGGCTTAGGGCCCACCCTAACAGCCTCAGCCTTATTTTAACTTAATCACCTCTTTAAAGGCCTTATCTCCAAACAGTCACGTTCTGAGGTACTAGGGGGTGAGGGCTTCAACACATGAATTCTCAGGGGACACAATTCAGCCCATAATAGTAGCTATAATGGGAAGTAGGTAGTAAAAGCACAGCAGAAGTACTGAGAGCAAACTGAGTTTACCTCTAAAAACATGATTCTATAACCTAAACCTACCAACTTACAAAATTCTAGAAAACACAAAAATATACAAACATATATTCTATTAACCATCAGTGTGATGATGTTACCATATCACATAGCCTCTGGAAAACTCCACTGTACACTCAGGAGAGAATCAGAGTGAAAAAGGCTAATTATGCCTTAATATTTTTATGAAAATAGTAGGACCTTCCCACCTCTCCAAAGGATCTCAGGGACTCTGAGGGGTACAAAGACCACATTTTAAGAACCACAGATACAAGCTTTACGACCTCAGGCAAATTTCTTAACCTTGTTAAACTTCAGTTTCTAAAATGAGGTTAATGATAAAACCAACTTAAGTGGGCTTGTAAAGATTTAATGAATAAATACACATTATTCACAAATAAATGACAAATGTGGGCATTCTGCTAATATTTGCTGTTATCATTTGTGAAAAATTAGTTAGCAACATGATACATGTGCTTAAATGCATAGGAAGTAGTAACCTCTGGATGAGGAAATTTATTTTTTAAACAAATATTTAAATTGAAGCATAACACTGGAAAAAGCATAAGACAAAGTAGATAGCTTGATGATTTTTCACACAGTAATCTTAATTTACCTTTGTTTGAGAGATCATTTTATTAATAACAACAAAAAAGCTACTGATAAACAACCACAACAGCAGTCCCTTTTCACACCTATAGCATCCTTGGGTTTTGCTATCCGTCTCCCTGTAAGCATCAAGACAGAATCTGAGAGGTGTTCCTTAACTCAATACCCCTCTGGTACCATCAGGTTCTCTTTGGCACCAGGAAAAGCACACAGTGCAAGAGCAAACCTGAACCAAGCTTTGTGTCATTATGAAGCTGGATTCTCATCAGTGTCCAATTTAGTAAACTCTGAAGTTCACTTAAAAAATAACCATTATAGGACTTCCCTGGTGGTCCAGTGGTTAAGAATCCGCCAATGCAGGGGACACGGGTTCAAACCCTGGTCCGGGAAGATCCCACATGACATGGGGCAACTAAGCACGTGCACCACAACTACTGAGCCTGCGCTCTAGAGCCCACGAGCCGCAACTACTGAGCCCATGCCCCACAACTACTGAAGCCTGCACACCGCAACTACTGAGCCAACGCACTGCAACTACTGAAGCCCACACGCTCTGGGGCGCGTGTGCCACAACCACTGAGTCGCGTGCTGCAACTACTGAAGCCCGCGTGCCTAGAGCCCATGCTCCGCAATAAGAGAAGCCACCGCAATGAGAAGCCCGTGCACCGCAACGAAGAGTATCTCCCGCTCGCCGCAACTAGAGAAAAGCCTACGTGCAGCAATGAAGACCCACACAGCCAAAAATAAGTAAATAACCATTATAAGAAACATTTATCATGTTTCTACCAAGGGTATGGAGTTCATTTGGGGGTAACTCATTGTGCCCCTTCAAAAAAACACCAATATTATTCTCCATAACAAAGTTCCTTATATAATAACACAGATCTTGTGTAATAATCATGGTGAGAGATTTTTTTCCCCTTCTCCTCTTAGAGGAGTTGAAGGTGAATTCAGTGCCTCAAAAGCCAACTGGAGGGATGTTAAGTGCAATTTAACTCTATTTCAGTGCAGAATGAACTGCAAAGTGGTAATACTAAGGGAGACTGGATTATAAGCACAGAAGTAAATCCTCCATCCTTGACCCCATTACAGTTTGGTGAAAGGGGACCTGGAATCTTGAAAAATTCTTTTAGCTCCATCAAAAATTATTTGCTAACACTGTTGCTCTTTTCGAAAAGTTCTACATCAAAACTACCTGCTACTCCCCCTTCTACAACAGTAGTTTAAAGTGTACTTTCTTTAGAGCTACATTGTCTCAAAAATTTGTCTATTGGCTTCTAAAAGAAAACTTAAAACATAAAATTTTTTTTTCTAATTCTACCAATACCTACAAACTTACAAAACAAACAAAAATACATAAGCACACACTCTATTAACCATCAGAGTGATGATGTCACCATATCACATAGCTGCTGGAAAACTCCACTTTACAAGCATGAGAGAATGAGAGTGAAAAAGACAAATAACTTGTGAAAAATTACTTAACAGTATGATAAGTCCTTAAACGCATAGTTACCTCTAAATACTAAATAACAGAATTTCTAATTCTGTTAAGAATTTAGCATTTGATATATAAAGTTACATTCTCCAAAGATAAAAATTTTTTTCCTAAAAACATAAGTCATACCTCTGATACTCAAAAGAAGACATCTTTACTTCCTGGTCAAGGTTGCCCAACGGCAGCTGTCAGAAAGAAATCAGTAAGACAGAAACGGGACCAAGAAGAGATGCGGGCACTGAATTTCAGTCGACTCTGCTACTCAGTACTACCTCTGGGAGCACTCATTCCCATATGCCATTTAACAATCAGAGGTGAGTGAGGTAAAAGCTCAACTTAAATAAAAAAATGAGTATTACCAGTAGAAAGCTTTCTGGGGAAAAAGCAACCCTGCAGGCACCAATACGTAATTCCTGGATGAAAAATATGCTATGCTAGTGAATAAGTGATGGCAGCAATGTATCCCAACACACACTGACTAAGGGGGCCAAACTGAAAGTATATAATAATACTAAAAGAAAAACACAGTTACTTTAGAAATTCATTTATTCACAAACGATCTGTGCAGTCACATTGATAACAAATCTCTGAGTGTTATATACAGCCCTTACCATGTCGTGGCCTTTATTAACACACGGGATTCAGAATCATACTTCTCAAATAGAAAGTAAGAATCAAGATTAAGACTAAGGAATGAAGGAAAGAGAGAGGCCATGGAGGGAGAAAGGCTGTGAGGGGGTAGAGATGAGAGGAAACAGTGAGGCTGGAGCTCCCCAGCAGAGAGTGTGGCAGGACTGATGCGTGGGGCAAACCTGTGCTGGGAGCTCCCTCCCTTTGCTGGTCTGCAGCAAGGAAGGAGTGAGTGCCTCCTGTGGCTGACACTCTCCCAGGGAACTCTGCATAGTCCTGCTGATATCACCATTGTTTTGATTGCTGCTGCCCTGAGAAGTAAACAGAAAAGAGGTACAATACTGCAGCTCCATCAGTGGCATGGGAAGGCGAGGGTTAGGGTAGGGTGAAGGAACAGGAATCTAAGAAATATAAAAGGTACCAACTTCAGAAGAAAAAGGACAGATCAAAGTAAAAGGTAAAAACTTTACCAGTTATTTTGCTAAAGTTTAAATTCTAAGTAGTAAAGGAATTGAAAGCAGGGTCTCAGATATTTGTACACCCATGTTCATAGGGCATTATTCACAATAGCCAAGAGGTGGAAGGAACCCAAGTGTCCATCGACGGAAGACTGGATGAACAAAATGTGGTTCAGTCGGCCCTCCACATCCATGGGTTCCACATCCGTGGAGTCAACCAACTGCAGACCAAAAATATTCAGAAAAAAAATTACAGAAAGTTACAGAAAGGAAAACTTGAATTTATTGTGTGCCAGCAAATATTTACATGGCATTTACATTGTATTTGGTATTATAAATAACTTAGAGATGATTTAAAGTATACAGGAGGGTATGCATAGGTTATATGCAAATATTATGCCATTTTATATAAGGGACTTGAGAATCCACAGATACCAAGGGAGGTACTGAAACCAAGGGAAACCGAGGGATGAGTGTATATACATCGATGGAATATTACTCAGCCTTAAAAAGGAAGGAAGTCCTGACACATGCTACAAAATGAATGAACTTTGAGGACATTATGCTAAGTAGAATAAGCCAGTCACAAAAAGACAAATACTGTATGATTCCACTTATATGAGGTATCTCAAGTATTCAAATCCATAGAAAGAGAAAGTGGAATGGTGGTTGCCAGCGGTCTGGGGGGTGGGGGGGAAGAAGAGTTGCTTAAATGGGTACAGAGTTTCAGATTTGCAAGATGAAGAAGTTCTAGAGATATTTCACAACAATATGAATATACCTAACACTACCAAACTGTATATTTGAAAATGGCTTAAGATGGTAAATATTAGGTTATGTGTTTTTTACCACAATAAAAAACAAATTCCAGTTATTGATTAAAAGAGTACAAGGGGAAGGAAAAAATACAAACCTTCTAGAATCTGTAGATATTATCTAGGTGGAGAGATTAATAAGATCACACATCTGTAATTCTCTTTTAAAGTATTAATATAAGAGTTTAATGGTTGAGGCAAAATCAGTAGGTATATAAGAAATAATGCAAATCTGAGCTCCACTGGGCTTCAGAGGTACATTTTCAGAGAAGAGCTTTGGAAAGAGAGGTAGACCCTGTGAAAGATGAACAAGCTAAGGGTTACAGGCATATGTTCTCCCTGTGCTCACAACCATCTCGCTGACAGTGCGATGACTGTGGACCACCATTAGACACCACGGTATCCTTGGGAAACCACCCAGGAAAGTTATCACCCAAATTTCCACATCCCTCCTTGGCAATTAAAATGATGATACTTTCCCTCAGCACCTTTGTGAGGATGTTTAATTTCCAGTGTTTCCCAAGATCCACCTCAGGAGAAGTCAATTTGTCCACAGGAGGCATAGTTTCCAAAGCTGTCTACTGTGAACCTCTGAGAGATGTGAATTGAATTGAGCTTTAGGGTACCAAAGCAGAAGTTCTCAAATAGCTGAAAAGGAAGAATAAAAACTCAGAGTGAATATCCAAAGAAAATCATAGATGAAAACATTGAACATCAGATTCTCTTGTAAAAACACCACAACAATCCCGACAAACCTCCTGTGCTTTCTTTTCAGTATTTATTCTGAAAAATGATCCTGGAGAGGAGGGATAGGAGCGGGAGTGAGAAAAGAACAGCAGCTCTTCGTTGATTAATTGAAAAGCCTCCTCGGACAAAATGCACTAGAGAAAGAGCTCTGAGAAGTCAACTCCAAAATGTATCTATTGAGCAGATATGACCAGGAACTCGTAACAAACATCCTAGGGCCATACCCTGATCCATAGGGCCTAACAAAGCTGCTTCTATGACTTTCAGTTACTGACCATGCAGGATGTTAGTTTTGTTAGAGCCAGGATAAAATTTGATATAATATATTCCCCCACCTCGTCAACAACATTTATTAGAAACACTGACTAAAATAAACAGAAGATAAGGTTCCTGCCCTACAAATAATTCTGATAACCCAGCGAGGAGTACAGAACACTTTCGCACACAAAACAGCCAGAGGAACACTTCTATTGAATGATATAACAAGTACAAATGATAATATTTATCAAAAACCTTTCATTAGACTTTGGATTCAAGCCAGCATCCTAAAGTAAATGCTCTTTACTACAATTCTTTATTTAAAAAGCTTTCAACTTTGTCAGAGGGAGGGATGAGCCACACTCTGAGAAAGACCTGCTCTTGTAATTAGTACAGTTACAAGGCAGAATGCAAAATGACATCAGAATTCATTCGAGGAAAATTAAGCCACACTGCTTAGATAAGGAGTGTCAAAGAGTAAAGGTCTGACCTTCTTCTGTTAGGATGCAAGAGTTGCTCTTTCTTAAAATGTCAGCACGATCCTGAGAAAGCCTTTCAGTACGTGAACCAACAATGCTTGAGTAGAACCTAAAGCTGAGACCTTTGCACATTAGCAAGTGACTGTCTTGTCTCTTCACTTATTTTTATAGTATCTCTATAGCCATGGACTTCAGCCACTGTCACCTTTCCTCTTCCTGCAATTAATGGCCTAGCAAAATGCCCGGGGTTCATTTAAAGTCTAACTTTATAAAGCCCAGTAAATACTGATTCTTCAACATGACATCAACTTGACCCCAAAGATCTATTTAGAGGTTGTGTGCTTCATTGTCTTGTCTTTCAGAAAGGTGATCAGCTCTTGCCTGCATTGATTTACACAATTAACTTCTCTTCCTGGCTTCAGCAGCCTGTTCAAACCATATCCACCCTTTTGTGCAAAGAAATACAGCCCAAAATGTTTATCGGCTAATCCCTTTGCTGAACGTTAATTTGAAGTGAAAGCCACGCCAACAAGACTGACAGATTTACAGCTTTACAAACTGAAGCCTTCTAGGTACAAAGAAGACATAACCAAAGGGGCAATAAAAGACAAGGCAAAACAAAACTAAAAGGGAACTCATAATACTTTCAACAAGTTCGTTTTTAGGGATTAGCAGTCCATGGTTCTTCTCTTTGTACCTATGCTTCCAAGTGATGGAGACACCACAGCTAGGAGCTGGAAAGTACTTACCTCTCATTTCACTTTGCCTTTTAAATACTTATAACCTCCAGACGGCATGATTTGCCAGGGAGATTTCTCATGCTTTAAGTTTGAAGCAAAGAGTAAATACGGTGATAATGAAGTTAGCTGGGATGTGATTTCAATGCAGTAATCACACAAATTAAGAGAAGACTGAACACAAATTCTCATGCTCCTCTAAGGCAAGAGCAGCAGGTGGAAAGACTGAAGTCAGTCTAAACTTACGACAGGCACGTGGGAGCTCGGTGGCTGCAGACAGACGACACCACCCATGGTACAAGATCATAATGGGTAAAGACTCAATAAGATGAACAAGTCGAAGTACCTTCCTTGTAAACTGTAAAGCACTACTGAAAAGTATATATTTCCTATGATGTTTACAACATCTCTCCGCTCTTCTTAACCTGTCCTTATTCTACCTTCACAGGCTGTTATCTTCTTCCACACCTTTTGATAACATCATAATCAAATGGATTTCTTATCCAAAGTCCCTAGTGCAAGGCCAAGCTTCATTTTAGCCTTTCTTGTCCCCATGTTCTTGTTCTCTCTCTATGTTTATGACGATTTAGTAACAATTTTTCATAGTTATTTTATTGTTTAGTCATTGTTTTATCTTTAGTCTTAAGCTTCTCTTTTAGTTCTGCCAATTATTTCTGGTGACTCGTTAAAATATAAGCTCTACAGAAGAAAGATCTTTTATGTTCTTCAAAGCTGAATCCCACTATATGCTGTGACTGTATCTATGCATATGATCAATAAGCATCTGTTGGATAAAATGACAACAAAATCGAATGTTGGAGATGTCTGTGTACTTCACGTAGGAAAAGAGAAAACTATAACATGGCCTTGTTTAGATGGACATAAAAATCTCATTTATAGATCACCACCTAGGAATCCTTGAACAAGACTTACCCAATGGTATTACCTCTAATGCAGCCTCAACTGTAACTACTTGTGAAGAAAGAATTTATAGTTATTAGTAATGGAAATTTCACATATTCCTTTAAATTTCCATGTGTTTCTTATTTGTCAAAGCCTAGTCTTAGCTCAAATTTCTGATCTAGAATGTCACAGAGCACCTGATATTGTGCATTTTCATGTAAAGAGGCATATGATGTGGTGTTGTCCCCCCAGGCAACTGCCATCTGGTTAGGGAGATGGGGTATGTGTCAGAAGAGAGGCATGTTGATGACATGGGTGTGTTCACCTTGTGAAAAGTTACTGTATTATGTATTCAATTAAAGTTTACCTAAAACAGTATAGGTGGCAAAGGTTAAGTGTGGGAGGAGAGGTATAGGCAATTAATAAATGCAGCGGGAGGTAAGAAAACAATGGATGTAGAGGGCTGGGGCATCTAGAAAAGCCATCTGGAAGAGTCAGAAACTGAGCTGGGCCTTGTAGCAAGTCTAAGACTTAGTGAAGAGGAGGAGGGAGGGCAGAATGAAGGCAGAAATGGGTATGGACGGTCAAGTAGACCAGGTTAGATGTAATGGAGGGTTCCTAAAAAGAAGCAGTGAGAAGACTAAGGTTAGAGACATAAGGAAGGAAAATCAGATTAAGGGGGGCCCTGAGGGTCAGGTTCAGAAGTTAGACTTCATTCTAGATGGTGGGGAACCTGAAGGCTTCTGAGTAAGCTGGTGACCCAAGATGAAAACCAAGGGAAATTAATCTGGGTGTGGCATATTGATTGTGCTGACTGGAGAAAGGAACAAGAGAAGAAAGAAAAGGAGACCAGGGTAGCAGTTAAACTGTGAGATACTGAGTGCCAACTGACTAAAAATAGTAGTAGTGGGCCTGGAAAGATTGGAGCAGATGTGAAATACTATGAAGGAAACACAGAACAGACTGTGATTTTCTGGATGAGAGGAAGGAGATACAAAAAGAAGATGAGAAAAGTCATGGATGACAGGGTAAAGGGATATGTGAGGGTACCACTGATTGTGACAGAACATTTGAGTGGGAGCTATTTTATAGGGAAAAACAAAAAAAATTCAGATCTGTTTACACACTCATTCTGTGTCTTTAGCTGTGTGTCTCAAGCCCTTCTCCAACCAAGGGTTTGCCTGGTATGCTCTGAGAATATATATTAAAGACATGAAATCGTAGCACAGTTAAGTGGAAGCACATCACCATAAAAACTTTACAACTGTCTATTTTTTTTTTAATTGAGTAGTAGTTCTCTATGTATTAGGGAAATGAACTCTTTGTGTGATGAACTGCAAATATATTTTCCCTCAATTTGTCATTTGTCTTTTCACTTTACTTATGGTGATTTTTACCATGTCAATTTAAATTTTTATAAACTCAAATATATCATAACAGATTTTTAAAACAAAGTTACCTAATGCCAATATTGTTATATATTAAAAAATCAAGGTGAACAACAAATATATACGTTGACAACAACACTAATGAAGTAAATATCATAAGAGCTCAAGTTTACTGAGCAAGCATGCATGCCAGGCATTATACTTCGGGCTCTATGTGATGATCTGACTGCCTCCTCACAACCCCAAGAAGCAGATACTATTATTAACCCCCATTTTAGGGTTGAACCTGAAATTTAAAAGGCTAAAGTAACTTGCCCAAGAATACACAGCAAGTAAACAGTGGAAAATTGACATTCATAAAGCTGGAAAAGAAAAAAAAAAAAAAAAAGGAAATTAAGATTCAAACCCAGAACTTATATACAAAACAGAAACAGACCCACAGACATAGAAAACAAATTTATGGTTACCAAAGGGGAAAGGAGGGGGGAGGGATAAATTAGGAGTATGGGATTAACATATATACACTATTATACACAAAATAGATAGCCAACAAGGACCTACTGTATAGCACAGGGAACTACACTCGATATTGTGTGATAACCTACATGAGAAAAGAATCTGAAAAAAAAAAGATATATATGTATGTGTAACTGAATCACTTTGCTGTACACCGGAAACTAACACAAGACTGTACATCAACTATACTTCAATTAAAAAAAGAAAAAAAGATTCAAACCCAGGTAGCCTAACTCTAAGTCTGAACTCTTTAACCTCTGTACTCTACAGCCTTTCCTTGTGGGTGACGCCCCTTAAAACCTGGCCCTGTTAAACCACAGAGATCAAGCTTGACTCACAAAACTCCCAAAGACTGAAATGAACATATTTTTTCCTTGTTATTCCTACTTTCATTGCCACCTCTTATCCTGGACCTCATTTAAGAATCAGATGGCTCTAGTTCAGCTAGAAGAATTTTAATTGAATTCTGGATGAAAATAAGCACAAATCAACTAAATGGCTCCATTTAATTAGGTACCTGAATGGAGAAGAGGAAAAAGCTTAAACTACAAGTTTAAAAAAAGAAAAAAGAAACGTGGTTGCTCTTTATAGGCTAAAGTAGTTCAAGAAGAGCAAAGTGGTCTATTGTTTAGAAAATAAAAGACCTAACAGGAAATATTTAAATTAAAAAAGAATCAGGGCAAAGTATTTAAATCATATTGAGTTTTTCCCCCTCACTGTTGTTTTATAACAATTCCTTGGGGATTTTGAAACCTAAACCTTTTTCTTTCTGAAAACATTTCTCTCTGACGCACACACAGAGCCCTGTTGTGTTGGAAGCCAGCATTTTTTAAAGCCTGTCGTAAAGGAACAAAACAATGAACAGCTGCACAAAACTACAAATATTTGATAAGGAAATAAACATAGAATTTAAGACTGCCAATATCTGTGATATCACTTGTAAGTAATAAGTACTGATTTGGACAATTTAAGAAAATTTAAAACCCAAGTAAGTGTAAGTATGACATTTGAAAACTGTTAAGCATACAGCTGCTATCCTTTATTGACTACTCACAGTTATCTTCAGAAAATTAAACAAAGTTTTCCTATTACCAAGTAAAGAGACAAATGTGGACCACCAAGATGAAAGGTTTTTGGTCAAAACCAAAGCTTCCCTGACAGAATCTCAAGACAAAGATCTAACCATCCTGCTGTCCCTTGCTCACATGATCTGTGAAGCCTACCATTTTTAGTTTGTACATGTTTGTTTCCTAGGGAGAACACAGAAGAAATTATTGATTTCTGGTAGTGTAGTGGTATACACTGAAAGAAAACAAATAGCAAGATTTAAGGGCTAACTGTGGTCATCTTCCCTTGCATTCATTTCAGACCTTCTACTCCTTCCTCTCAGGCTCTATGACACAACCAACAAAGACCAGAAATAATTCCACATGTGACTAGGCTGCAAAGATGAGCCTCAAAATCTCAGCGAGAGGTGGGGAGGAGAGTAAAGAGGAACCTCCTAATATCTGTGACCTCAAGTTACAAAACTGAATGAATGGCCAATCCTCAACAGCATAATGACAGACATGTTGGGGATCCTTGTCCATTGGGCTTCCCAAATGAGGCTCGCTCTCTTTCTTCAATCTTAGACAAAGTAGTGGTCACTCTCTTCAAAGATCTCTCCTTTAAGAAAATCTATTTCTTGTGCTGGGTGGCCTCAGTGAACTATTTGCTATCTGATTTGACTTCAAAAAGAGGAAATTCAGTTTTGAAGTCTAAAATGGAGATTCAAAATATGTAAGTCCTGGCAAAAGAAATAAAAGCAAAAATGAACGAATGGGATCTAATTAAATTTAAGAGCTTCTGCACAGCAAAGGAAACCAGTGACAAAATGAAAAGACAACCTAATGAATGGGAGAAAATATTTGCAAATGATATGGCTGACAAGGCGTTAATAGCCAAAATATACAAACAGCTCATACAATTCAATAACAAAAAAACCACCCAATTAAAAAATGGGCAGAAGACCTGAATAGATATTTTTCCAAAGACATACAGATGGCTAAAAGGCACATGAAAAGATGTTCAACAACGTTAATTATCAGGCAAATGCAAATCAAAACAACAATGAGATAACACCTCACACTTGTCAGAATGGCTATCATCAAAAAGTCTACAAATAACAAATGTTGGTGAGGATGTGGAGAAAAGGGAACCCCCCTACAAGGGACCCCCCCCTACAAGGGAACCCCCCTGGTAAACTGGTACAGCCACTATGGAAAACAGTATGGAGGTTCCCTATAAAACTAAAATAGAGTTACCATATGATCCAGCCATTCCACTCCTGGGTATATATCCCCCCAAAATTTAAAAACACTAATTCAGAAAGATACACGTACCTTAATGTTCATAGCAGCACTATTACATCATAGCCAAGATATGGAAGCAAACTCAGTATCCATCAGCAGATGAATGAATAAAGAAGATGTGGTATATACATATATTTGTGTGTGTGTGTGTGTGTGTGTGTGTGTGTGTGTGGTATATACAGGAATATTACTGTGCCATAAAAAAAGAATGAAATTCTGTCATTTGCAACAATGTGGATGGACCTAGAGAGTATTATGCTTAGTTAAATAAGTCAGACAGAAAAAGACAAATACTATATGTTATTACTTATATGTAAAATCTAAAAAATAAGAAATGAATGTATATAGCAAAACAGAAACAGACTCACAGATATAGAAAACAAACTAGTGGACACCAGTGAGGAGAGGGAAGGGGGGAGGGGCAAGATAGGGGTATGAGATTAAGAGACACAAAATACTATGTATGAAATAGATAAGCAACAAGGATATACTGTACAGCATAGGGAATTACAGCCATTACTTTGAAATAACTTTTTTTTTTTTTTTTTTGGCCGTACCATGTGGCATGCGGGATCTTAGTTCCCCCACCAGGGATCAAACCCACATCCCCTGCAGTGTAAGCACCGAGTCTCAACCACTGGACCACCAGGGAAGTCCTAAAATAACTTTAAATGGAGCATAATCTATAAAAATACTGAATCACTGCTGTACACCTGAAACTAATATATTATAAATCAACTATAGTTTTTTTTTAAATTTATTTATTTTTGGCTGCGCTGGGTCTTCATTGCCGTGCGCAGGCTTTCTCTAGTTGCAGTGAGCAGGGGCTACTCTTCGTTGCGGTGCATGGGCTTCTCATTGCGGTGGCTTCTCTTCTTGCAGAGCACGGGCTCTAGGCGCGTGGGCTTCAGTAGTTGTGGCTCACGGGCTATAGAGCGCAGGCTCAGTAGCTGTGGCGACGGGCTATAGAGCGCAGGCTCAGTAGCTGTGGCGCACGCGCTTAGTTGCTCTGTAGCATGTTGGATCTTCCCGGACCATAGAGCGCAGGCTCAGTAGCTGTGGCGCACACGCTTAGTTGCTCCGTAGCGTGTTGGATCTTCCCGGACCAGGGATCGAACCCATGTACCCTGCATCGGTAGGCAGATTCTTAACCACTGCACCACCAGGGAAGTCCTTATACAATTTTTAAAAAATGTTAAGTCCTATGAAATTTATAGTCATTCCTGGTATGTGCAAGTTAAACTAACCCTTAGTACATAATCTGGTACAAATGAAAATAAGTACTGGTGTTCAATTAATGCAAGGATTTAGAAGGATGCAACGGGTCCTGTTTCTCCCCCAAGAAGGGATGATTTCTATTGTTTTCATGTATGGCAATTAGACTTCGGAAACCTAAAGTAAACAGGAATGGCAAACGCACGCTACTCTGAAGTTTTCCCAGTGTTTTTCTTCTATAATCTGTTTTACCAGCTTCTATTTCTCACAATTACCTCCTGTTTACAGATAAAAGTATCAGTAATAACACTATTTTGTACTTAATAATAATGCTCCCCCACCTACCTCCCTACCCGGGATGGTATGCGGATGAATAGAAGACAGTCTGACAAGCACTTTGAGCTCTTTGGAAGGCACTCCCACAGGAAGCCTTGCTGAGGCTAAATAACACCTTTCATCTAAGGATCTAAAAAGTATCTCACAAAGCCCAGCTCATTAACCCTTCAAAAAATCACTGTGACATAAACCAGAGCTCAGCATTATTATCCCCATTTAAAAGATAAGAAACAGAGACAGGCTAGGACCACTAACATTGTGATATAAATTTAAGAGTTCCTGGGACCAGGCCTAGAACACAGGCCAGTAGAAGGCCATGTCCACATGGCAGTGTGCATTTGTCTCACAATCTGAATAACAAATCTGTACCAAAGAATGCCAAGTGGGGAAGAAGTCCCATCCTTGGGCTATGCATATGCAATCAGACAGCAAAGGAAGCGTCCACTTGGTTTTGTGGCCAAGAAAGACAAACAAGTAATGTGAAAAAACTATAATCACAGTCCTTGGAAGATTCTAATTGAAAAACAACAGAACAAATAATGGTATATTTCAGAAGCATTCTTCACGAAATTGTACCTCCAGGTACAAGAATGATAAGACTTTAGGTAGTAAACAGAAAGATATGGACAACAGACTAAAAATATAATAGATTTGAAAACTATCACAGCTCTTCATATGTCATATTGCCAATGTCACTTAGAATTAGGATCACAAGTAAGTTTTTTCTTTTCCCACAGGTAAGTTTTGTTTGTTAAAATTCCCCAAACCTAAAAAAATGATTCTGAGTTTCTGCCAAGGCACCAGGCAATTCAAATTCTCAAGCCTTCCCGTACCTTGCATTTTTCTTCTGGCTACGTGCAATATTACTCTTGAAGAGAGTAAATACGAGAGATGTGAAGAGATAAGAAGGAAAATGGTGATCCAACACATCAGGTCAAAAACACCTTCCATCTACTTGAAAAATATTCATACAGGCTGCACTCACATTGATTCTTTCTAAATCATCACAAAAGAACACAATGGAGCCTATCCACACTAAGGTAAGCCATGTCCCTCTACACATACACAAACATACCCAACTTCACCTGGAAACCAAAGGTAGAAACTTCTTTTCTATTGAAGAGAGAGATCAAAACAGTTCTTAGGGCAAACTAGACTTCAATGCTTTCTTATCAATAACCACATAGCTACTCTCTCCCTCAATTTCTCCATCTTTAAACAGGGACAATACCTTACAAGGATATTCTGCAGTTACAGGAAGATAAATTATCAGATGGAATTTTGAGCTCTATTATTGTCACTCACCAACTATAACGTCCAATGCATCATTACAGGACAAAAAGCAGCTTCCTTAAAAGAAAAAAAGAAAAGGTCTAGAAGGAACTCTGATAGCTTACAGTCTCTGCAGTCATCAACTGGTTTCACGGGGCTATAATATTTTTAAAGAATGGAATAGAAACATCTACTTCAGAATAAAAGACAATGTGATTGTTAGGTGGTTACTATCCTACAGTCATCTCCAAATACAGCCCTAACTCCGCCTGAGACACCACATCTAATCTGAAACCTCAAACTGCAGTGATCAGTGGTGAGAGCCAATAATGATAGCTAATAATAGCCAATAAAAATAGGACATAATGTACTTCCAAAAGGCCAGAGGCACCTCAGATCGAGGGAGCAAGTCAAGGCCAGTCTGTGGGAGGAATAATTCTTATCATCAATTACCTCTAAAAGGAAAGCAGCAAGAAGAATGTAACCAGTGGATCAGTTACGATTTTTCAACCTATCAGCACATCACTCCTGCTTTGGGCATCTCCATTAAAACAGTACCAAAAAGCTTGCATGTCACCAGAGCCCAAGTCTCATCTCCACTGACAGCAGTGGCATAGGAACGTTATCAAGCTGCTCACACAGAATGGGAACGTGAACTTCCCTCTTTGATTCTGCTCTCCCAAACCACCTGCCTCTCTCAGCTGCAGAGAGCATGAGGAATGTTATAGGCCTGACCTGAAGAGGCGCCAGGCAGAAGCCAAACAGCCAGGGAATGAAGGCTTTAAAACCTCCTTCAAATAATTACGCAGTGTTGCACTTTTGGATGTTTGGCCTGAGCCTCACTGCTGACGTGAGGATTATCAAGTTTAAGACTCTGCTGGTAAGGCCAAATGACCTATTAGAGAGTGAATTAAAACTGCTATATACAAACAGGATGCCAGGCAGTTCTGCTGAGCACCTCAATACTCAAAATGCCAAAGGACTTCCCCTCCCTGCAGAGTCTTTTCAGTTTTAAAAAGAAGCAATAAAAAAATGTGGGTGGAGGTAGGAGGCAGGAGAGAAGAGGCTGTGCTGACACGGCTGAAGAACCCAGACCTCATCTCAGCACACAGCAGCACGCTCTGCTGGTTTCCACAGCAGCAGGTAGAATTAGCATCAGAGATGGGCCGCTGGGAGTTGAGTTTGCTGCAAAATTTCTTCCAGAGAAAGCCCTGCCTTCAGGCATGGATATTACTGCTTCACCAGGGAAAAACTGCCCCAGGTGGCTGCTGGCTAGCAGGGTCTCTTCAATGCCCTAAGCCTGTGACCACCAGCCCTAAGGGCAGATGCCCTTTCAGAACTAATCTAGGTAACGTTTCTGCAGATAAATTCTTTCCCTTAGAAGGAGGCTGCATAATGCTCATTCAAATCTGTTACCACTCTTACTTTCAGTTTGGTCATCTTCCCTCAGGGATTACTCATAATTGTCCCTCAAACAATAGCAACAGGAGGTAAGTGTTTGATCTTTGTATTATATATGAGAAAGGAAGTGCACGTCAGCAGAAAGCAGCAGAATGATTTCTGCTCAGCCTGGGGGTCTCTAGGCAAATGGCTTTAGGGAGGCGGGGCACCAAGAGGCTGACTAGTGTGGCAAGTGACAAATTCAGAAAAAGAACAGTGAGAAAAGAGGAAAGGTCATCAGGTACAGCCACCTCCACTCCAACTTTTCCAACAGGAGAACAGCAACAAGAAAAGTTAAAGAGCAAATCAGATGTCCCTCGGCAACATCAGGCACCAGCAAGAGCACATATACGTATAAATAAGAGCTGTCCAAAAAATAGCTGTTTGAAATGCTTCCTTGGAAGGTGAGAGAGAGGTTGCCACATGTTATCTTAGATTTTCAACTAAGTCATCTTATCTTATTAGACAACAAGACGTGAAATATTTATTTTGTCCTCTGTCAGGACCATAGGAAACCTGCCTTCAGTAGCACCACTGGAACATTATCTATTATGACACACACTTACTTGTCTGTAATCCAGTCCAGATGGCCTCCTCCCCCTCTGCAAAGGTGTGGGCTAAAGGTCAGACAAAAGGCCTTGGAAGAGGGGTAGGGTTATCATCCCCACACACACCTCAGGAGTTGCAAGACCTCTCCAATTTAACAAACTGGTATCAATGTTTTAACCTACAACTGAGAGCGCAAACTTTGAACTGGAATTCTGGTTGACTTACATCTTGTTTTTCTACTTTTATTTTGTAATTATAATGTTCATCTACGAGCATTAGTTCTAAAACTGTTTCACCATTGAGATATGGGAAAGAAGACATGATTTCTTAAGAAATCGTCACAGCTTCATCGTGAACTTCACTCTCACTTCCCTTCTCTTTCCACAATGTCCTCTAACATTTGGAATAACGCTTAGACATTGCTGGCACCAAGCCACCTAATCTAATATGGTTTCATTTGGTCTGGTCTCTAAACAATAGGCTGTCTCAAGGAAGACAGTGCCCTGTCACCATCTCTAGGTGCAGATTTATATTTGGTTACTGGTGTGTTTACACTGTAGCTAAAAAACCACAATGGAATGAATGTATACATACAATGGAATATTATTCAGTCTCAAAAAGAAACTAAATCCTGATACATGCTACAATGTGTATGAAACTTGGAAACATTATGTAACTGAAATAAGCCAGAATCAAGGTAAATACTGTATAAGTCCACTTACATGTGGTACCTATAGAGCCAAATTCATAGAGACAGAAAGTAGAATTATGGTTGCCAAGGGCGGAGGGGAGGGGAGAATGAAGAGTTATTGTTTAATGGGTACACAGTTTCAATTTGGGATGGTGAAAAAGTTCTGGAGATGGATAGTGGTGATGGTTATACAACAATGTGAACCTGCTTATTAATGACACTGAATTATACACTTGAAGTGGTTAAAATGGTAAATCTTATGTTACGTATATTTTACCACAACTTAAAAAAAATAAAATAGACCCAAGTGAACCATAACCCAACTCCCTTCACTTGTGAACTACACCCAAAATGATATACTAGACCCCTACAAATGAATATATAAAAGAAATAAATATTCCCCACAATAACAACAGGCACCTTGTCAAAAGAGTTCATAGGAATGGGATCAGAGGGACCAAACAATCGAATATTTATCCCCATCCCCCCCCAAATGCACCAAGCATGTAGCTTAGTGTTTTATCTTTAGCAGGTATTCAATAAAATATTTTTCATCCTGATAAAAACCAGAAAAGATTTTAAGAAAAGTAATTTTAATCTCATAATTCTTTTTCATTCTTATTGTCTTTGCCTATTTCTTGTCTTTGTGCAGGTTAGACTTTCCAAACCCATCATTCCCTGCCTGAGCCAAGACAAGGCATGAAGTATCCCAGTACCACTGCAAAGATGAATAACCAATAAACATAAATTCAAAAGAGAGTGAAGGGAGAAAAAAAAACCATCTTGTATGAACAGACAGCAGCAGACCAGGGAGGGTGCATCTTTCTAGAACAGATGTTGGCTCTGTCAAAAATCAGCCAACTGCTCATTTTCCAGTTTCATTTTAACAATGGTTGTGCCTCACTGACAGTCATATCTTTAGCTGCTCTCATCAGTGTTTTAAGATTTCACTTTCCAGGCAAAGTGACACATAAAACAAATTTAGAG
Organism: Balaenoptera ricei; assembly: GCF_028023285.1. Lineage (NCBI taxonomy): Eukaryota > Metazoa > Chordata > Mammalia > Artiodactyla > Balaenopteridae > Balaenoptera > Balaenoptera ricei. The sequence goes on along the minus strand of NC_082654.1, from coordinate 62,527,290 downwards.
GATAAGTTTTGGTGAAATACTGCTTGGATGTGAATCTTCCCCCTGCCCCCAACCCAATAATCTAAAACAAGATAGTACCAAACCAAACTGAAGCATTTCAAATTGTACTTTTCCTTATATATCTGATGCTCTAAGAAATTGCTCAATCACCTGTCAGAAGTCTTTCAGACTTTTAACATATAATACATTATTTCTATTACTAGCAAAATATGAAAAGCCCCTAATGACTTCCTGCATCTCCCATTTGCTCAAGTTTTGTTTTGTAATCATCAAGAATGGAGGCAGACTGCGAAAGTGGAAAAGGGGGAAAAGGTAGTGGACTGCCTTCTGTTTTCATAGAAAACCTTATAATACTTGTTATTTCTTTAAACCATGCATATGTATAACTTTTGTTTTTAAAAGAATATAAGTTTCCTGATAGCAGCGACCATGAGAGTCTTGTTCTATTAAAATCCCCAGTGCTCCACCTGGAGTAGCTGTTCAAAAAGTATTTGTTATTCAAGTAACTGAAGTCACGGTTCTTGAAGCTCTAAATGGCTCCTCCTAAGGCACAGCATTAAGATCGCAATGCTTGTGATGCCTCCAGGGACTGCAGGCAGGGTCTGGCCCCTGCAAAACTCCTCTCCCTGACTCTTCCTCTAGTGCCTCTTTCAGGTGCTCACATGCACATTGTTCCTTCCTGCCTCAGGAAATTTGCACATGCTGTTCCTTCTACCTAAAAAAGCTCTTCACCACCATCACCTAGTTCTCTCCCATAAATTGGTTAGACTTCAGCTCAAATGTCACTTCCTCCAGGAGATCCTCCCTGTTTCCTGTCCCCCTCTCTTCACCAGCCTGATGGGGCAATGGTAGGCCTATCCCAGCATCCCCAAGGACCTTGTAGGTTATGTTAAGGTATTTACTCTTCTATCTAGAAGAGAATAGGGAGCCACCAAAGTGTTGCCAGCCAGGAAAGATAAGATCCAATATGCTGGTAGGTCTGGGGTTCAGAGAATTATGAACAGCAGCAAGCAGCTTACTTGGGACACAGACGACCCTTGCTCAACAAACAGTGGTCTCATCCTACCTCCCCAGGGTACCTCCAGTAATTCCCTATGGTAGTGTTTTCCAGAATGGGGCATGACTATCACTGGGGGCTCTAGGGATAATTTTAGTGGCATATAACTAAATATTTTTCAAAGAGTAACATATTTATTTCAACGGGGATTCAAAAATAAAACTTGCATTCTAAACCCATGGGGGAAAAAAAAAAAAAAGAATGGAGGCAGAGCCATATTTTATCACTAACAGAGCAAAGCAAGAGTGGCCGTATTTTGGCAAGATGTCTTGTCACAGGTTCCTTTCTAAATGCCACATTTTTCTGCTACTCATGCTGATTTTATTTATTTATTTATTTATTTAAAAATTTATTTATTTTTATTTATCTTTGGTTGCATTGGGTCTTCGCTGCTGCGCGCGGGCTTTCTCTAGTTGCGGCAAGCGGGGGCTACTCTTCGTTGCGGTGCACGGGCTTCTCATTGCTGCGGCTTCTCTTGTAGCAGAGCACGGGCTCCAGGCACGTGGGCTTCAGTAGTTGTGGCACGTGGGCTCAGTAGTTGTGGCTCGCAGGCTCTAGAGCACAGGCTCAGTAGTTGTGGCGCATGGCCTTAGCTGCTCCACGGCATGTGGGATCTTCCAGGACCAGGGCTTGAACCCGTGTCCCCTGCATTGGCAGGCGTATTCTTAACCACTGTGCCACCAGGGAAGCCCTATTCATGCTAATTTTAAAATTAACACAGGTTTACTTACAAGTTCACTGGTCTTTAGTTTTCATTCAATACTTTTTATTAATACCTTCTGTAATAAGGCATAAATGAAAATGCAAAAGAAATCACTGTTCATGTTTAAAGTTAATTAGTGCACACCACAGAGAAACACAAAATTATTTTTGGATGTATTTTGAAATAAAAGGAATTTAAATGTAAATTCAAGCTCATTATTATTCCTATCAGCTGAACCTTGCTGATGTGAAGTAATAAAGTTGCAATCAAATTTAACTGAAAAATGAACTTCACTTATTAATGGAGGATTGTGAGTATGAGTTACAGGTATATTTGACTTGGGGCTCTCTTTTCTTGAATTTAGTAAACTAATTTTTAAAAAGAAACATTTGCTAGAAAAGAGTTAAGTAAATGAAAATTCAATAGGACTGACTGCCGTTAACTAAATATTTATGACATAAATAATATATCTTGAAGGTCTATTAAATACAAGCATCATATCTAATCATAAAGCAGAAAGGGCACTGGGTGAAATAAAAAAAAATTGAACTAAACAGTAACCTTTAAGACAGTGGTCAGCAAACTTTTTCCATAAAGGGTCAGGTGGTCATACATTGTTCATCACAACTACTTAACTTTGGCACTGTGGCGCAAAAGCAATCAGTGCATAAACAAATGAGGACAGCTGTGTTCCAATAAAATTTTATTTAGAGACCCTGATATTTGAATTTCATATAATTTTTACATGTTATAAATTATTCTTCTTTTACTTTTTTTCAACCATTAAAAAAATATAAACACCATTCATAGTTTGAGGTCCATACAACAAAACGGGATAGGCCAAATTTGGTCCTTAGACCACAGCTTGCAGGACCCTGCTCTGAGAGTTACAATTTCAAGTAAGGGGCAAAAAATATCCCCTTCGTCAAACAAAATCTTTTTCTTTTCTTCTGCCAAAGGAAGATTCTATAGAAATTTACAGATTTCTGATTTCTACGGAAAACAGTTTTAGCCAATCCAGAAAAAGCTTCCCAAATGCTTGCCAGGCACAAGAGACATTGCTAAGCGCTGAGAGGCACGTGAATGGTGTCTGCACAAAGTAAGGAGAGGAGGGAAGGCATTAAGAGGTGGAAGCATGCCATAGACTGGGATGGTCCTTACCATTATGGAGGAGGTAACACCTGTATTGGACTTTGATGAGTAGGATTTGGATAGAACAAGATTGCAGTAAAAGAAAAACAGAAAGATAAGGACAAAACTTTAGGAAGTAGTCATACAAGGCAGTGAATTAAAAAAAAAAAAAAGTAGAACCAGAAAAAGGAAAAAAACCAGGAGAGCCAACTGCCACTGAAGCCAAGAGAAGACAACATTTGAAAGAGAAAAGGGCTTACAACTCTCAATGTGGTTACTGGGAAAAAATTAAAGTAGGTTAAGGCTCTGGACAAAAGGGGGCTACTGGTGCCTTTTTACAGTGCGGTTTCAGTGTAATGACAGAGCTGACAGATAGGTTTCATGGAATTAAATGGAATAGTTTGAAAAGGATGTTGGTGGGAAGAATGGCTTTAAAGAGAAATGGACTCTATTTTCTTAAATAAAACAAAACAAAACAAAAAACATTCTAGTGAAAGATGCAGCTACCTTATTAGTAGCTTGCTCAATATGAAACATCTTAATCAGGAAGTTGTTCCTTACATTAAATTCTTATACCCCTTGAAATCAAATGGGCCAAATTTTGTAGTAAGATCAGGAATTAACAGAAGTTACATCTATCCTAAATGCTGGAACAGAACATAGGCAAGACTTCAACAAACTTTTCTGGAAGATGGTTATTAAAAAAAAAAAAACCCACAACCATAACAAATGGTTAGTGTCCTATTCCCCTCCCAAGAGCATGTCTGTCTTTCCATCTTCTTTTTTTTTTTTTTTTTTATAATTTTTTACATTGATGTAGTTTCAGTCTTTCAGAAAAGTTACAAAAATAGTAAAGAGAATTCCTGGATACCTTTTACCCTTCTTTCTTTTTTCTTCATAACCTACTTTAAGAAAAGCATTCTTTCACTGATTTCCTGGTTTTTGTTCTTTGTAATGTGGATACTGCCAACAAACTCTGGACATTCATTTTAAAAAGTGCTGGGGCCTAAGTAGTTTAGTTAATGTTGTCCATGATTCAGTCACAAGTTGTAGGAAAGAAAAGTGCAATATAGGCTCACTCAACAAAACTGTTTGGAATTCATTTGGCTTCTTTAATCTGTAGGTTGATGTCTTTCATCAGCTCTGGCCCATTCTCTCTCTCCTCTCCTTCTGGGACTCCAATTAAATGTATATTAGATCTTCTCACTCTATCCTATATGTCTCTTTTTCTCTCATCTGTAATTTTTACCTTTCCCCTCCGCCCATGCAACATGTTGGATAATTTCTTCTGACAATTTCCACTTCACTACTTCCCTCTGCAGCTCTAATTTGCTAATTTGCTGCTAAATCCATCCACTGAGCTTTTAAGTTCAGTTATTGCCTTTTTACAGTTCTAGCATTTCTACTTGGTTCTTTTCAAAACTGCTACATCACTTTTTCTTTGCAATAGTTCCCAATTACCTGATAAAAAAGTTGTTTTTAGCCTAAGTCTGATAATTCTAGGATTTCATGTCTTTATGAGTTCTGGATGTCTGTTTGCTTATGGTGAGTGGTTTCCTCATATGCCTAGTTATTTTTGTGTATTGGCTGTTTTGGGGGCAAAAGTTCCTTAGAAGAATATTTTTAGGCAGAGGGTGATAGAACTTTTTCCAGAAAGGATTTTTCTTTACTATTGCCAAGTACCTGGGAACACTACCAGTCCAGAGGCTCTTTCATCCAAGTTCAAGACTCCAAGGTCTGTTTTCTGCTTTCAGAACCCTAACAGTTAATTTTTGCACTGCCTGAGGATCCTCTTTGTCAGACTTTTCCCTATTTTCTATCTCTCCACTTTGCCAGAGATTTCCTTAGCTTTATCTTCCAATCCTTAATTAATATATACATATGTGAGTATATATGTTATTTCTATGAACTCTCTTCTTACAGAAGCCTTTTCCACAACATCTTGCTTTTATTTTCCAAGTAAATTCTCCAGAAAGTTGTACATTTGCTCCTCTAACAAGCTGCCTATTTTACATGATTGTCAAGAATGATGTGATTGCTTCCAATGCTGTGGATAAAAGCTCTTACAAAATATTAGTATGCCCAAGTGAAGTTAATAAATGTCAACAGTGTATAAGCATAAACAGCTTAAAGAGAAAGTGACACCTGCTTAGTGATTTTACTTAAATTAAAATTTCGGGAATTCCCTGGCAGTCCAGTGGTTGGGACTCGGCACTTTCACTGCCGGGGCCCAGGTTCGATCCCCTGATCAGGGAACTAAGATCCCGCAAGCCGGGCAGTGCGGCCAAAAAAAAAAAAAATTTCAAGTCATAGAAATATCAGGTAGTAAAAATGACACCATAGCTACGGTGGTAATGAGACATAGCAACTTTTTTCTACATTCAATTTGCTGTTATTCATACTGATATAATAGTGCAATGGAACATTTAGTGATAGATTTTCAAGGAAAGGCTTTCTGCAAAAGGTGAGTTTTGAAAAAAAAACTTCTAAAGAAGAGCCATGTGACTAAGAAGTAATTTTCAAGAACAGTATGTAATGTGGCTTAATACTGAATTGGATAATAAAAAACACAATATTTTCTTCCTTAGAAATAACATACTTTCTAAATGCTAGTCTTCCTCTGTAGTCATTAATATCTTTTTAAACAAAATTACTACCAAGTTCTCAATCTAATCTCTCTTCCCTTGAAAAAATAAAAATGAATTCATCTTTTCAATATTCTTCTAATACTCTGAAACAAGTAATCATTGAAAACAAGCCTCTTCACTAAGAGTATTTAAGAACTTAATTGTGCCTTTGTTACCTTAGGACAAATAGACCACAGAGTTGGCCAGGGAAGGACATGTGAGGCACATTCTGCTTTTTGACCTTGGTAATAGTTACAGTGTTCACTTTATGATTATTTGCTTAAAAGTACATATACGTTTTATGAACTTTTACCAAAGAGAATAAATAGTATGTATTTTTAAACAGCTTCCTTTATAGAAACTTCTCTAAGTAAAGAAAACTAAATAAAGCTCTCATTTAAATGCATTCATTCTAACTGTCCTTTTAAAGAACTTTAAGAGGCAGCGATGGAGCAAAAGCAAAAATGAATGAAATACTTGAGTTACTCTCATTTACATCTTTCAAGAAAAGTCTCAATGTACCTAGCTAGATTTAAAACATATTTTCAGACAAAGTACTATTAAATATTAATATAGTTAAATACTGCCAATTCCCTCTTTCTCTAAATTTAAGTATTCTTATATATAAAAAGAAAAAAAAAATTCATCTCTTTTTTTACTTGGTTTATATGTTCCAGGATTTTTTTTTTTAAGCATCTTTATTGGAGTATAATTGCTTTACAATGTTGTGTTAATTTCTACTGTATAACAAAGTGAATCAGCTATACATATACATATATCCCCATATTCCCTTCCTCTTGCGTCTCCCTCCCACCCTCCTTATCCCACCCCTCTAGGTGGTCACAAAGCACAGAGCTGATCTCCTGGTGCTATGCAACTGCTTTCCACTAGTTATCCATTTTACATTTGGTAGTGTATATATGTCCATGCCACTCTCTCACTTCGTCCCAGCTTACCCTTCCCCCTCCCTGTGTCCTCAAGTCCATTCTCTATGTCTGCGTCTTTATTCCTGTCCTGCCCCTAGGTTCTTCAGAACCTTTTTTTTTTTTAGATTCCATATATATGTGTTAGCATATGGTATTTGTTTTTCTCTTTCTGACTTACTTCAATCTGTATGACAGACTCTAGGTCCATCCACCTCACTACAAATAACTCAATTTCATTTCTTTTTTATGGCTGAGTAATATTCCATTGTATATATGTGCCACATCTTCTTTATCCATTCATCTGTCGATGGACACTTAGGTTGCTTCCATGTCCTGGCTATTGTAAATAGAGCTGCAATGAACATTGTGGTACATGACTCTTTTTGAATTATGGTTTTCTCAAGGTATATGCCCAGTAATGGGATTGCTGGGTCGTATGGTAGTTCTATTTTTAGTTTTTTAAGGAAATTCCATACTGTTCTCCATAGTGGCTGTATCAATTTACATTCCCACCAACAGTGCAAGAGGGTTCTCTTTTCTCCACACCCTCTCCAGCATTTATTGTTTGTAGATTTTTTGATGATGACCATTCTGACTGGTGTGAGGTGATACCTCATCGTAGTTTTGATTTGCATTTCTCTAATGATTAGTGATGTTGAGCATCCTTTCATGTGTTTGTTGGCAATCTGTATATCTTCTTTGGAGAAATGTCTATTTAGGTCTTCTGCCCATCTTTGGATTGGATTGTTTGTTTTTTTGATATTGAGCTGCATGAGCTGCTTATAAATTTTGGAGATTAATCCTTTGTCAGTTGCTTCATTTGCAAATATTTTCTGCCATTCTGAGGGTTGTCTTTTTGTCTTATTTATGGTTTCCTTTGCTGTACAAAAGCTTTTAAGTTTCATTATGTCCCATTTGTTTATTTTTGTTTTTATTTCCATTTCTCTAGGAGTTGGGTCAAAAAGGATCTTGCTGTGATTTATGTCAGAGGGTTCTTCCTATGTTTTCCTCTAAGAGTTTTATAGTGTCTGGCTTTACATTTAGGTCTTTAATCCATTTTGAGTTTATTTTTGTGTATGGTGTTAGGAAGTGTTCTAATTTCATTCTTTTACACGAAGCTGTCCAGTCTTCCCAGCATCACTTTTTTCCAGGATTTTTAAGTATCTAAAGAAATGGTACTTTCACAATGCCCTTTGATTTTGGACCTATAGTACTGTCTATTCCTTCCCAAATATATTATTGTGCCTTTATTTGTAACAAATCATCTCTGGTGAGTACAACCTAGGGCTCTAATGTCTCCTCTTCACTTTGCAGTTAGAAGCTATGCTTTTAAACAGTTACTACTGTACCCCTATTCAATCTGCTGAGAGCACAGTCTTGGAATACTGATTCGATTGCATAAGGCCATTTCATAAGTCCCCCAAACAGACTGCCATTAAGACCACTTCTCTCTCCAGAAACTGGCAGTTAATGACCATTCTACTTTTAGCTAGCGAGGGAGCAGTTATTTCCTGCATTACGTCTTTAGATCAGCATGATTTCTCCATTTACAAGTTTATCACTGCATTATAGACAAACTACATCTTTGCTCCTATCTCTTAGATGAGAAATGGAAACCCTCTAACAGGACACTATCCTATTAATCTGGCCTAGGTCTTCTTCACTTGTATATCCTCCTTTCAGAGCTATCTGTCAGTCTTCCATAAAAAAATGCTATTACTAAATATATTCCTTTTCTGGTTTGAAAAACGCATGGAATGATTCTTTAGTTGTCAGTTCTCTTTCAAAGTCTTTCTTAGAGTAAGAAAATTCTTATTTTAACTAGGAATAACCAGATACTAGTCTGTAACAGCTGCAACAACTCTCAAAAGAGCTATACAAAAGAAAAATGTGGCTTCTACCTCCAAGAGTTGGAGTTTTTTTTTTTCTTATTAAGGCATCCAAAACACATAATACTACACCAAGCCAAAAGGACCAATTCTCTTCATGGAGTAGAATAGCAATTGGCTGTTACTCATTAAATTCTTACAGCAATGAGCAATGACTTGCATTCTCGTTTTGTTTCTCTTTGAATAGCAGATGAAGTTGATTTTTTTCCAAGGCTGCTTCCCATCACCAGCATTCCTGATCCTTGACCTATGTAGCTGTTAATATGCTGTACACATATGCTTGGGATCCTTATCAACCAATGCAGTTAACCTTTCTGTTTATTCTAAGTCAGTTCCTATCTTGTTAATGAAAGTGATTTTTTTCCCTTTCTAAACATAATAATTATATCTGGTACAAAAACTATGTATAATCCATCAGTTTTTTAAATCTTTTTTTTTTTTTTGCAAGAGATTCAGGGTCCATGGGTTCTAATGTTCTAGTTGAGAAAGACTTGTCTTGTAATTCCAAAAAGTGGGCTGCTATAGCTACTTCATAAATACAGTTATTACCGCTTGTGTGTTTGGGGGCTAGTTGTTGGATGCCACATTTTATCTTTATTCTCAAAGAAAAGTTAATTCCTTTGATTAAATGTAAGTGAAAGATTATATTTTCTGGAACTAATGATTAAAAAGTAATATACTGGGGGTACTTCCCTGGTGGCACAGTGGTTAAGAATCCGCCTGCCAATGCAGGGGACATGGGTTTGAGCCCTGGTCCGGGAAGATCCCACATGCTGCGGAGCAACTAAGCCTGTGCGCCACGACTACTGAGGCTGTGCTCTAGAGCCCACGTGTCACAACTACTGAAGCCCGCACACCTAGAGCCTGTGCTCTACAACAAGAGAAGCCACTGCAATGAGAAGCCCGTGCACCACAATGAAACCCAATGCAGCCAAAAATAAATAAATAAGTTTATATAAAAAAAAGTAATATATTGGAAATTCTATTAAAAGATACTTTGTTACAACTACCTGTGTTCAAAGGTACTTCCCCTCCACCTCATAATTTGCTCCCATCATTTTATACTGTAATTACCTATTAACCGGCTGTATCTCTCAAAGACAGGAAGCTCCTGGAAGGTAAGGACTGTATCATAATGACTTTTATCTACAGGGCACATAGTCTGACAGATGGTATACAGTCAATAAGTATTTCTGTTGGTGTTCGTATTATATTCAACTCAAAAGTCTAATTCTTAATTAGCCAGTTTTAGACTAACTGGCACACCCATTACCCCAACATTTATGTCTAGTCAGATATTTTCACAATTCAGATAGGCCCAGTTTCAAATATCTACTGATCTCTACCTAAACACTGAGCATCTTTATGGAAGACAGGAGGAACATTGCTAACTTGTGAGCTTTGAATCTTTTTGTTCTAATTCAGACTCTGCTACTATCTAGCGTTAACCTTTGGCAAAACACTTTAACCATACTGGATCTCACACCCTTAGAGAGTAAAATGAGGAACTGGATTAAATAGTTTCCAAGTACCTAGCTGGGCCCAGCTCTAAAACTCCGATTAGGCATTAACAGTAAAGGTACAACTACTATAGCCAAGTTTTCGTCAACACTAGAGGGAGCTACAGCTGTGTCATCACTGGGGTGGGTTAGGAAGATTTCCAAGCCGAGCATCTTTAAATGGAAAACTGACTTTCCAGAATGAGAGAAATTAAATATTAAATGAGAGATCCATAGTGTTCATACAGCAACTTCTCAGGCTCCCTGCTGTTACCTCCCTCTTATAGATGTCAAAGCACCTCACACTCCACTTGCATCAACATACCTTTTGGGCTTTAATTCTAATTTCAAAGGAACCAAGTTGGCTTGAGTCATTCCAACAGATTTCTTTCCCCATTCGTCTAGTTTTTTTCTTAATCAAATTAACAATAACAAAAAAGCAAAGTAATTAATGCTATTATTTAAAAAGCCCCAGGAAATGAGCTAGAGGAGGAGAAAGATTCATACAATGAAGCTGTAGCCTGGGAAAATAAGTAAACTGCAACTGAATTCATTAGCAGCTTGCCACTCAAACAGAAGCTACAATAGCTACTTTGAAGACAAGAAACTTACTCAAAGAGAGAAAAGGTATCAAGTAAAAGAAGGAATCAACAATGCGTTGCAAAGCCCCTTCCCCACAAGGCAGGAATGCCTGCCTAAGTGAATGCTGTCATTGCCCTGTTGGGCTCTGCAGTGAGAAGCTTGCAGCTGCTGAAGAGTGAAGTCATTAATTATACGCAATGAGGTCATATTAGGCATTTGGCAAGAAAACTGTCAAGTGATAAGATAAGGGAATGGAGGAAGGAAGGAAAAAGAAAAAACATTTTTAAAACTAGAGCTTATTCTGAAGTTATTATATACATACTCTCCCTCCCAGCTCCAAAAAACACCCATGGCCTTGAAAATGTATGACCTACATCATTATAGAACAAGTAAAATGAAGAATCAAAAACCTCTCTTGGGCTTCCCTGGTGGCGCAGTGGTTGAGAATCTGCCTGCCAATGCAGGGGACACGGGTTCGAGCCCTGGTCTGGGAAGATCCCACATGCCGCAGAGCAACTGGGCCCGTGAGCCACAGCTACTGAGCCTGCGCGTCTGCAGCCTGTGCTCCGCAACGAAGAGAGGCCGCGATAGTGAGAGGCCCGCGCACCGCGATGAAGAGTGGCCCCCGCTTGCCACAACTAGAGAAAGCCCTCGCACAGAAACGAAGACCCAACACAGCCAAAAAATAAATAAATAAATGTAGTCATTTAAAAAAAAAAAAAAATCTAGAAAAAAATTAAAAAACCTCTCCTTTGGTATCAACTTATGTTTCTCTTTGCGCAGAGGCACAATGGTATGTTAACCTGATAGAGAGGGTATAAACTGTGGATGCTACAGAATGTGGTCTGTGGGAGAAAGATAAATGCAATCCTAAAGAACCCTTTTTATTTAAATTTCATAGGTTAATTTAACGCTCAGAAGCAAATCCTCAACAGTCAGAAATGGACCACCAAGTCTTTAGCACATGGGCTGTTCCTGAGTAAAAATAGATTATACAGGAACTTTGGAGAGCGACTTTGTGGGTGAAGAGAAAAATCTACTAGAACAAGACAAACTATTCTTTTTCACTTAAAAAAATGCACACTCAGTCCTCCAGAGGTAAAGTACAGAGCAAGACTCACAAGGTTAAAATCAACTTATTCCTATGGATCCAAACAGTCACTATACTTGTTTCTTAAATCATCAGTTTCAAGTACTCTAAGAGATACCAACAGCCTTTTAACAAGTCAAAAAAGATTTCTCTTTTAGGACAATGAAAAAAAATTTTAACAGTCCTTTCAATCAATAATCCTCATGGGAAATATGAGAAAAATATACTTTACTGTTAAAAGGAGAACCACTTATTGTCCTCCCTTATTTTAGGACACATGCCAAAGGTTTCCAATTCACTCTGCTTCATACTGACCTTCAAAATGTTTCGGCCATCAAATGATTCTCTTTCCTTGAAGATATATTTGCCATCCGTTGTGTAGAGGTTGTACCTGCCTTCAGCTGTAAATATTCCAAAGACAATGTTAGAAGAGAAGCTTGGGTTATGCATCTGTTTTCTCTTGGACTTCTACAGGGACAACTAGCAAGATCTTCATGTACTACCTGGAAAGTGACATAATATGGAGGGAAATACATCAGGCTATGAGTCAAGAGACCCAGCATCTAGTCTCAGCTCTGTCATCAACTGATATATATTTATTCATTGAACACTGTCCAAGTACTCACTGTACATAAACTACATAACTAACCATATTCTTAGGCAGTTTATGTCTCCTCTATGGACCTCAGTTCCTCATTTACAAAGTTAGAGGTTAAGACTAGGTGATTTCCAAAGGTTCCTTGTAGTCTAAAACCCCAAGATTTTGTATAAGCTACATGCATTTTTAAATACATAAAAATATACAGTCCACACATTAACTAGTCAAAAATGCCGGCAACTATGCTTTGGATTGATTTAAGGACTCACCCCGAATGAGAAAAACCTCTTCAGTTACAATCAAAGGTATCCTGACATTCTACACAGAAATCTGCAAATCTATGACCTTAGCCTCATCAAAGCTGTGTTCTAACTCCTTGCATTAATTTAGCTTGCTTATCCGAAAAGATGTCCTTCAAAAGCAGCAGAAAAAGGATATCAAAGGAAAGGGATAACTGGCAAGAAAAAGCAAAACAATGTATTCTATAGCCTTTTCAAGAGAAAAACACAAGACAGAGAAGAATCCAGGGTATATAAAATTCAAAGCATCTGCAAGAATTACTTAACTATCAGAATATTTTCTGAAATATCAACCCTTTCCTGCCCATCAACAGACACTCAAAAATATTTGTATTTCTACTTTTGAGTATATTCTTTTATTGTATGTAAGTATGAAGATTACCACGTCAGAATTGATAAAACACATCCAAAGTGCTAACTCCATGAACATAATATATTTTAGCTAGCCCACTGGAATTACACCTGGGTAACTACAGGACTATTTTTCTAATGAGAACTATTCTCTTAATCCAAGATCCCAATCCCATGCAAATTTCACAACTTAAAAATAGGTTCCTTGTTAAAAGGAGATGTGAAACTTTAAAGTAAATTCATACTAAGTAAATGTCAATAAAAAAGCAGTAATGAAATCTGAAGATTAAAATGTTTAATGACAGGTGCAAAATCTATAAGTAGCACTAGCCATAAGGGGAATGTAAATCAAAGTCACAATGAGATACCACTTCACACCCAAAATGATGGCAATAATAAAAAAGACAGATAATAACAAGTGCAGATAAAGATGTAGAGAAATTGAGACCCTCATATACTGTTGTCCCTCCTTATTCATGGTTTCGCTTTCCATGGTTTCAGTTACCCATGGTCAACTGAGGTCCGAAAATATTAAATGGAAAATTCCAGAAATAAACAATTCCTAAGTTTTGTATTGTGCACCATTCTGAGTAGCGTGATCTGTCCCACCCAGAAAGTGTCATCCCTTTGTCCAGCGTATCCCACCCTCTGTTATCAGATTGACTGTCAACGTACTGCAGTGCTTGTATTCAAGTCACCCTTATTTTACTTAATAATGGCCCCAAAGGGCAAGAATAGTGATGCAAGCAATTCGGATATGCCAAAGAAAAGCCATAAAGCGCTTCCTTTAAGTGAAATGGTGAAAGTTCTTGACTTAATAAGGAAAGAAAAACATCATATGCTGAGGTTTGCTAATATCTACATTAAGAATCTTCTATCCGTGAAATTAGGAAGAAGGAAAAAGAGATTCGTACTAGTTTTGCTGTCACACCTCAGAAACTGCAAAAGTTACGGTCACAGTGCATGGTAAGTGCTTAGTGAAAATGGAAAAGGCACTAAATTTGTACAATAAAAAATTCTGAGAGAGACAGACAGCACTCACATACTTTTTATTACAGTATATCGTTTAATTCTTCTATTTTATTATTAGTTGTTAATCTCTTACTGCACCTAATTTATAAATTAAACTTTATCATAGCTATGTATGCATAGGAAAAATACAGAATGTGGTATGTAGTTTCAGGCATCCACTGGGGATCTTGGAACGTATCTCCTGCGGATAAGGGGGAACTACTGTCCTGCTTGTGGGAATGTAAAATGGTGCAGCCACTTTGGAAAACAGTCTGGCAGTTCCTCAAAAAATTAAACATAGTGATATCATAATGCAGCAATTTCACACTTAAGTATATACCTAATAGAAATGAAAACATATGCCCACACAAAAACACATACATAAATGTTCACAGCAGCATTATTCATAATAGCCAAAAAGTGGAAACAACAGAAATGTCCATCAACTGATGAATGGATAAATAAAATGTGTATGTCCATACAATGGATTATTATTTGGTAATAAAAAGGAATGACATTTGATACATGCTATAACATGGATGAACCTTATAAACATTATGCTAAGTGAAAGAAGTCAGTCACAGAAGATCACACATTGCATGATTCTATTTATATGAAATATGCAAAAAAGGCAAATTCATTGGACAGAAAGTAGACTGGTGGTGCCTAGGACTGAAGAGTAAGGGGAAAATGGGGAGTCACTGCCAATAACTATGGAGTTACTTTTTGGGGTGATGAAAATGTTCTAAAATTTATTGTGGTAATGGTTACATTACTCACTATACTAAACATTATTGAATTATATACTTTAAATAGGTGAATTATACAGTATATGAATTATATCTCACTAAAGCCATTATATTTAAAATATATGTCAATAGGAAAGGATAACTAGACTGTGAACACAGAACATTTTCTTACATGAAGCTCTGGTGCCAACTGAATATACATCTGGATCCACACAATTTAAAAGATACAGATTTCTATATAATTCAACTCTTTTATGTTAAGATGTTAGTTAATAATGGGGTATGGTATAGTTGTAAGAGCTCTGAACTAAGTTTTAAGGACTAGGACAGATGCAGAATGTATTATTGATAGTATTAGATGTCTAATAAAATACTGCACTGTCCAAAAACAGTAGCCACTAGCCACATGTGATTATTTAAATTCCTTTTTTTTTTATTGGCCATGCCATGCGGCATACAGTATCTTAGTTCCCTGACAGGGATCGAACCTGTGCCCCCTGCATTGGGAGCTCGAAGTCTTAACCACTGGACCTCCAGGGAAGTCCCTATTTAAATTTAAATTAATTAAAATTAAAAGTTCACTTTCTCAGTCGCACTAGCCAGCCATCTTCAAGTACTCAATAACCACATGTGGATAGTGGCTACCATACTGGATTTCACAGATATGGAATATTTCTATCATCACAGAAAGTCCTATTGGATGGTGCTAGATACAATGTAACTTCTGAACCAATGAATTAGAGCAGCGATGCCCAACCTCTTTGGCACCAGGGACTGGTTTCATGGAAGACAATTCTTCCACAGACCAGGGTGGGGGGAATGGTTCAGGCAGTAATGAGACCAATGGGGAGCGGTAGATGAAGCTTCCCCTGCTTGCCCGCCACTCACCTCCTGCTGTGTGCCCTGGGGGTTGGGGACCCCTGAATTAGAGTGTACCTTATTTTTTTTTTCATTAATTAATTAATTAATTTACTTGGCTGTGCCGGGTCTTAGTTGCAGCACACGGGATCTTAGTTGCGGCATGCATGAAGGATCTAGTTCCCTGACCAGGGATCGAACCCGGGCCCCTTGCATTGGGAGCACAGAGTCTTAACCGCTGGACCACCAGGGAAGTTCCTAGAGCGTACTTTAGAGTTCTGAACCTCTCTCTTTACGTGATGATGTTAAAATGTACACCACCTCAGGGGATCTAACTGTTTTCCAAGATTAAAACTAACTGTCCAGGGCTCCCCTGGTGGCAGTGGTTAAGAATCCGCCTGCCAACGCAGGGGACATGGGTTCGAGCCCTGGTCCGGGAAGACCCCACATGCCGCGGAGCAACTAAGCCCGTGTGCCACAACTACTGAGCCCGCGTGGCACGACTACTGAAGCCCGTGTGCCTAGAGCCTGAGCTCCGCAACAAGAGAAGCCACGGCAACAAGGAGCCCGTGCACCGCAACGAAGAGTAGCCCCCGCTCAGCACAACTAGAGAAAGCCTGCATGCAGCAAAGAAGACCCAATGCAGCCAAAAATAAATAAACTAGAAAAACTGTCCAGAAAAAAATAAATACCACAAACTCCTTTAAATGTTCCCATTAGATAACTTACATTATAATTTATATCAAATATTCCAGAAAAAAAATTTTTCTGGAATTCCAAATGTTCTTCTGCAATACCACTATCCAAATGAAAGAAATATATTCCATCAGAACAAGAATAAGTATAGCGCTTCGGATTCTATTAACTACCCAGAGTCCATAGGCTTTGACTGAAGTCATTTGAACGTTTTTTGATCTCAGTGCTCTGAAAGGTAAAACACTGATTTATTTAGAAAAGCCTTAAAGAAAATACAATGTAGCATCATAGAACAGTTAACACTAGAACCAAAAATTGTATTAGCTACATATCTCTTAGCCCAACAATGGCGCTAACCAAACCAAACAACTTACAGTTGAGATCTCTGGTATGTAGCTGAAGAAATTAAAAGATGTACTTTGGGGCTTCCCTGGTGGCGCAGTGGTTGAGAGTCTGCCTGCCGGTGCAGGGGACACAGGTTCGGGCCCTGGTCTGGGAGGATCCCACATGCCGCGAAGCAACTGGGCCCGTGAGCCACAACTGCTGAGCCTGCGCGTCTGGAGCCTGTGCTCCGCAACAAGAGAGGCCGCGACAGTGAGAGGCCCACGCACCGCGATGTAGAGTGGCCCCCGCTCATCGCAACTAGAGAAAGCCCTCGCACAGAAATGAAGACCCAACACAGCCAAAAATAAATAAAATAAATCAATAAATTTATAAAAAATAAATAAATAAATAAATAAAATAAAATAAAATAAAAGATGCACTTTGGTAAAAAGGGACACAAAAACTGTCCTAAACTATAAATCTATAAATAGTTCATGGGTTCTGATGGAGTCCTGATGGAGTCCTCTTCCAACGTAGACTTTCTAAAACCAAGGTCAGGGTCCTAACACAAATGTAATAAAACCTGAATATGGAGTTTTGGTGCTAGTATATTTTAAACAACAGGGCTTTGAAGAAGAAGCTGCACATAACTTGAATTTGTAGCTCCTGATCAGATAGATGCTGACATGTGTGCTAGACAGCTTTCACTTGGTGGGTGAGGATGGGAAGAAAAATAATCCTTATTAAAATGTAGATTATTATGCCAAATAAAGGGTTAAAACAGGCATTTTTATATGAAGGTTTAGATTCATGAGGGAAAAAAACATTACTATAACACAAGGTTTTTCTATCTTCGTGCTACTGACATTTGGGGCTGAATAATTCTTTGTTATGAGGGGTTGTCCTGTGAATTGTAGAGGGTTAAGCAGCACCCCTGATCTCTACCCATTAGATGCCAGTAGCAACTCACTCCCAGCCCCCTAATTGTGACAACCAAAAATGTCTCCAGACAATCCAAATGTCCTCTGGGGGCAAAACTGCCTCTAGTTGAGAATCACTGCTCTAACATTTACCTTTACTAGTTAATCTTCTTTCTTGTTTTATAAAAAAAAAAAAAAAAAAAAAAGCTGCCATGTATTTCATGGGACATACCTACACTAAAACAATTATTCATTTTTCACCTGAAATTTACTTGGGCATCCTGTATTTTTATTTGCTATATCCGGCAACCCTATGTGCGACAGAAATAAAAGATTTGGAATGTTACAGTCCCATGCTAGATATGTCCCTGCCCCCTTCCACTGTGCTCATCAAAACAAGCTAATGGATCTAAAACAGAAGATGTAGCAGAGATTCTTTGATAGCCCATTCTCTTCAAACCCCAGGGACATCATTAGGCCTTGTTGATCACAAACTGTGCTGTGGTTCTATGAAGCACTTACCATTGGGGTCTTTCCTGAATAGAGTATTCATGACTGTAGCATGGAGTTTCACACTATTCCACTCTTTCACTATTAGTCCAGATGCCTGAAAACGTTCCAGTACTCGATCAACCAATTCCTGCAGCCTGGAGAAATTGAAGAAAGAAGTACAGAAATCTTAGTAAACTCCTGAACCCTGATTACTAATTCACATTTATGAAGCATCTACTCTCAGCAATCACCGTACAAGGCCCTCAAAACAAGAGGAAGTAAATAAGGCTGCAGTCCCCACCATCATGAAGCACACAGCTTTGTGTGGACAAGACACCTGGAAACAACTGCACATCATGATGAGTGTAAGGCAGTGACTATACTTGGAGGGGCCAGGTTTTCACAGGAGGTTTAAGCATGGCCTTGAAGGAAGATGGAAGTTTATGATCTTGGAAATCTTGCACAAGAAGCCAGACTCAGCAGAGAGCTGTCTAAAAGAAAGTGCTTTATTGGTTCATCCAGTCACAGAACCAAAAGCTACTGTGGTTGATGTGTTTCTGCCAGGATCAAATGAGGTCTGGCATGACTCTAAGACATTTGCTCATTGGGAAGGAGCATGCACTGTGAAAATCCCAGCAGCCCTGGCCACTACATCAGTGTTCAATGAGGTAGAAGTGTAGTACCAATGAAGACAACTATAGGAAAATCCACGGGCCACATAACTGATGCCTCCAAATGGACTCCAGCTGGCTCTAAGCACTAAGGGTTCTACAGTGGGTGAGTACTATCTTGATGATGGCTGTTCATTCCAATACCTCCACCAGAAACAATTCTTGCACAGGAAGTTTTCACTCTGTTCAGGTGTTTTGATCAACAGCTTAAAGAACGCTCTTTAACATTTCTTGTAAGGCTGGTCTAGTGGCAATGAACTCCTTCAGTTTTTGTTTGTCTGAAAAACTCTTTATCTCCCCTTCAATTCTGAAGAACTTTGCCAGTTGCGCCACTGAGAGGGGGTCATTATCCCATCGAGGATGTGGTGGAGCAGATCTTGGCCCTAGGCCTCAGGAAGCAGCCATCTTCCGTGACCACTCACTCATCTGATGGTGAAGTTCAGCCTGTGGCTTTTACATAGTGTGACCAAATGTCCAACCTGAGCCTGAAGTTCTCACTGAACATGGGTGCTGATGTGGAGGTCTGCAGCAAATGACAGAGCAGTGCACCTGGTGAGTGCAGGGAGCAGCCTGTTCCTTTCAACCTTGCCCTTGGCTTTTTCTGAGATTTGTGCTGCATGCTAATTGACTTCCCCAGCTCAAAATCTTTCATTCCTCGCCAGTGTACTAATGAACAATAGATTTCACATTTTTAGATTTTACATTTTAGATGTACATACTAGTAATACTCTTTGTGCCACATACCACTTCTTTTCCCAGATGCAAGTGGCCCTGAGATATCTGTAGAGTTGGTGAATCTTCCACTGCTTCTTGGGCCATGGCTTGTGGTAAAACACTGTAGCCCAGTGAGCAGCTTCTCCTTGAGCAGGGCTGGATGGGTCTGTTTTATGTGAGATGTGCGCCAAGCCCACCTTGCATGGCCCATTTGTGGGAGTTTTCCTGAGGCCACAGGGCAGTCTCTCTGGTTGCAGCAGCTGAGTTGCTCAATGCCTGTCTCCACACAGATAGAGCAGCCTCTGGTACCCCTACCCCCCAGTTATCTTTCACCCATTTAGACATGGGCAAAACAACCCTTTTCCGCTTGCACTCATACGCTGCAGCAAGAGGGAGTTATCTTCCCCTAGAGATTGAGTGAGAAGCACAAAGGATTCTTTTCCCTTTCATGTTTTTCAGGCTTCAAAGTTCCAAATTAATCTTGTTATAATCCTAACTTCTCTATCTTAATTGTTTTTATTTTGTCTACTAACCAAAGAATATTTAAACATGAGTAAGCTATAATTCTTTTATTTTTTTATTTTTTGGCCACATGGCATGCGGGATCTTCGTTCCCTGACCAGGAATCGATCCCGTGCCCCCTGTAGTGGAAGCATGGAGTCTTAACCACTGGACCGCCAGGGAAGTACCAAGTAAGCTATAATTAATAATAATAAAATAAATACCCATACCCTCACCATTGACCTCCAGAAATAGAACACAGGGCTGGAACTATAATGGTCAGACCATGGGAAGCCACGGAAATCTTTTAAAGGGGAATGATGTGGTCAGCTACCCATTTGTGAAGCTGACTCTGTGGCACAGTGGGAGGTGCTTTAGAAGGGGAAGAGACGAGCGGTACCAAGGTCACCTAGGTGGTACTGACAGTACTAATAGTAGAAATAATAACAAACATGATGTGTCACGCACTATTCTAAGCACCTTATATCTGTTAAATCATTTAATCCTCACAATAAATTATTATCCCTACCTTACCAATGAGGAAACTGAGGCACAGAGAAGTTATAAAACTTGACTAAAGTCACACAATAAATAAGTGATAGATCCAAAATGAGAACCCATGCAGTCTGGTTTCAGAGGACAAATTTTAAGGACCATGCTATAAAGTAGAAAGGGATGAAGATCTAAACTATGACAGGGGCAGTGAGAACCAAGACAAGGGAATGGATTCAAAAGAGCTTGTGAGAGAGAAGTTGGGGCCCTCAGATACGACAGTGTTATAGCAGAGGAAGCAGCTGAGAGCTACTCCCACGAGTTCACCTTAAATGAGCAGATGGGTCACTGACCAAGGTGGGGAGTGGTGGAGAGGGTTAATAGTGTGTATACTTTTTCATGTGTGGCACCGGATTTCAAATGGGACATGTCCAGGAGAGAGATGGAAATAACAAGCCTGAAGCTCAAGAGAAAAATCTGGGCAAAAGACACAGATCTGGGAGTTATCAGTGCAAAAAAAGTAGTTAAAAGCATGGGATAGATGCAGTCACAGGGTGAGGGGGAATCAGAGCAAGCAAGAAGAGAGCTAAGGACAGAGCCTTTACGGGACACTCCTATGTAAGGGGCAGAGAAGGAACCAGTAGGGACAATCGATAAGGATGAGGAACAAGAAAAGGAAAACTTCAGGAAGGCTGAAAAGAGAATTACAAGGGGTGCAAAAAGAGGAATAATCAGTATAGTACAATGCTATAAAAAGTAAAGTACGAAAAGGAGCAAAAAATGCTTACTTATTTCTTACAATGAGAACATTATTAGAGACCTTTGCCAGAGCAGTTTCGCTGGCACACTGGCGATGGAAGCCTCATTGCAGAGGACCAAGGGAGAGGCCAGACAGATGGGGAGGGGATACATGCACATAAACTCAAGAAACTTGCAAGGAAGGGAAGAAACTAATTGCCTCGGTAATTAGATACAGAATTGAGGGCAGGTTGTTTGTGTTTATTTTCAAGGAGGAGAAAGAGTTGAAAACGCTTACTGACAACAAGAAACTATCCAACAGAGAAGGAAGATGAAACCTTAGGAAACAGAGGGGATCAACAGAACAAGATCTCAAAGGAGACAGGAAGGGCTGGTGTGGGAATGGGAATCATACAAAGGATGAGCAGAACACGTCCCTGCCCTTGAGCAGCTTACATTCTGGTGGAAGGAGACAGATAGTAAACAAATATACATACACGACATCAGGTGGTGCTAAGCACCATGAAGAAAACAAAATGGAAGAGAGGGAGGAGAAAGGGATTGAGGGTAAGTGTACTATTTTAGACATGGTGATCAGGTAAGGCTTCCCTGATAAAGTGACACTTGAGCAGAGACCTAAGGGAACAGCATTCCAGAGAAAGGGAACAGCAAATACAGTCATCTGAAGCAGCATACTTGTGGCATGGCGTAGGAACAGTAAGAAGCCAGTGTATGGAATGAAACTGTGGGGAGAGGTGATGAGGTGGGAGAGGAGGGAGGACCAGGTCACAGGGGCTTACATAAGGCTCTTAGGCCCCTGTAATAACTCTGTCTTCTACTGAGTGAGGTGGCGAGCTTCTGGAGGGTTTTCAGCAGAACAATGACATGATCCAACTGACATTTTAAAAGGAAACCTCTGGCTGCCCTGTGGATGACACACAGTGGTGGAGGCAAGAATGGAAGCAGGAAGGCAGCTGAGAGGCTGTGGCAACACCCCAGCTGGTGGGCGTAGCAGCAGTGGGGGTGGTGAGGAGGGCGGTGGCTTTTATAATATACTGCAGTCAGGAGTTGAAGGTGATTCTAAAAGAAATTTTGTCCTGAACAACTGAAAGAGTGACTATCAAAGAATACACCGCACTCCAGGTTCATGAGAAATTCTGTGGAGAGGGAAGGGCAGCGATGAAGTGGAGGCAGGCTGAAGCCAGACTGTGAAGGCTCCTGTGAGCCAGGCAGGGCTGTAGTCTTATTTGGTAGACCTAGGAAAGCAAGACGGGGTTGTGAGAAGCAAGATATGCAGGGGAAAACTAAAGGCCTGAAAGCCAGTTAAGAGAGATGCTGTGCTTCCCTGCATAGTTATCTTAATTTTTTTCTGATTACAAAAATAATACATGTTTGTTATAGAAAAAATGGAAAATGCAGAAAACAACAAAAAGGAAAACAACCTTACCATCCACAGATAAGCACTTAATTTTCAGTTAAATAATTTTTAAGTCTTTTGCTACAGATAGATAAACATCAATTTTAAAAAGACAGAACATTTCTCTATAACCTGCTTATTTCACTTAATATACCCTGAATATTTTCCCATGATATAAAATATTTTTCTCAAGTATTTAAACCAGCAATGAGAAGGGCTAACCAATAAGACATTAGTAAGGATGGAGAAAGAGGACTGATTCAAGAAAACGATTTTGTTCCTACATTCCTAAGGGGAAAATAAAATACATTCACAATGCACGTAACTCTGATTTTGCAGTTTAACTTACTTAATTGTGCATGTGGATCTCCAAGCCAAGACCTACATTATTGGGTCTAAAGTTTCTGATTAACTAACACCATCTCATAAAGTTTAAAATATTTTAAAATATTACAACATAACTTAGGTCTAAACATAACCAAGCACTGCAAAATGCACCTCAATTTCAAATCACAACAGAATGATGCCTCACTGTTCCCTCTCTCCTGTTAAAGAAAAAGAAGTGCGGACTTCCCTGGTGGCGCAGTGGTTAAGAATCCGCCTGCCAATGCAGGGGACACGGGTTCGAGCCCTGGTCTGGGAAGATCCCACATGCTGCGGAGCAACTAAGCCCGTGAGCCACAACTACTGAGCCTGCGCTCTAGAGCCCATGAGCCACAACTACTGAAGCCCATGAACCTAGAGCCCATGCTCTGCAACAAGAGAAGCCACGGCAATGAGAAGCCCGCACACCACAACAAAGAGTGGCCCCTGCTCGCCGCAACTAGAGAAAGCCCGCGCACAGCAATGAAGACCCAACGCAGCAATAAATTAATTAATTAATTAAAAATAAAAGTAAGAAAAAGAAGTGGACAGGGAGCTCAGCTGTAGAGAAACAGGGAGCATGTAATACTAGAAGAAGGAAATTAAATTGACTAAACGAAAGAGTCCAGTTTCCAGCTTTGTCTTTCTGGCAAATTAAGATTTCTGCCTCAGAACTTTGAAGAGATTAAAGTCCTTTAAAATGTTCTAGTCTAACCTGCTCACTTTACACAAGAGGAAACGAAGCACAGACAGGTTGAGTTGCTCAGTCAGGGCAGAGGGACGGGAATCTAAGTCTCCTGGCAGCCAGCTCTGCTCTGCTATCAATTTATTGTGCACTTCCACGAAGCCAGCTCTTTATGTTATTCACTGCCTTACCCTGGCACCCAAGTTAATACCTAATTGACATATCATCAGTGCTCAATGAATAGCTGTTGCAGGTATGTATGCATGAATTCATAAATGACAAATCTTTGGAGTTCTATTAAGACAACTTAAGGGTGCTTATAAACAATCACTAAATTTCAGGCTGCTGTCATGGATACTACATTTGACAATATGTCAGTATATTTCTAACATTATAGTCTTTCAATTCTTACTTCACTGATCCTTTCCTGGTTGACTAAGAATGAGTCACAAAGCTTCTCTATACCTTTGCATCCTCATAAGTGAATTAAAAATAATATAGGGTTGCTATGAGAAAAATAATAAATTACTCTTATGCAGCTTTATCATTTAGATAGTGCTTTGTGTTTGAAAACAGAAGCCAATTATCAGTGCCTTGAATCTGAGCTCTTAGTTTAAAGGCCTATAAGTGCTACAAAGCTCAAGCATTCCAGAGCCATCTTTATGGATGTGGAGTTGTACTGCAGAATGATCACTGACGCCCTAGAAAGTGCAAATTCCAGGCTTTGGTTTGGGCTTTTTTTCACCCAATTTAATTCAGCTCTATCCAATTAACATTTCTTGAGTTCTTACTGTACACAGGCACCACGGTAGTCACTAAAAGAATTAAAAACTAAGCAAACATAGCTCTTGTCATTAAGGAGCTTACAATCTATTAAAATAACTATAAAGAGGACTTTGGTAATGACACAAGCAATACAAGGTGCTTTGGTAATTTAAATGTGGAAGACGTCACAGCTGGGTTGAGACTAGAATAGGTTACCAGGAGGATGGGCTCAGGACAGGAAGCTAACTGTACTCAATTCATCTTCGTAAATCAGCTGAAAAAATAAATGACTTAAGTAAACAAACATTCACTGAACATCGACTATGAGTCATGAATTATAAAAGCTACTGGATATATAATGCTGAATGAGACACTCCCTGCCCCCAAGAATCTTAAAGTCTACTTGAGAAAAAAGAAGGAAAGATAGCAAGAAGGGAATGACAGCATTTGGACAAAAAGAGATGAGGAGTAACATGAAAGAAATTTTAGTCACAAGAAACAACATTAACAAAGACACAAAGGATCATCAACAAGCAGTGAAGCTGGCTAGGGCTTGGGGCAAGTCCAAGATAAGTGGAAGATCAAGTTAAAATATTAAGTTGGTTTCATCCTGGAAGATACTGACTGCTAGACTGAGGAATATGAACTAATTCAAAGGATGATGTGAAATGATGGGAGATTTTTAAGCAAGGGGAAGTCCTACTGTATATAAGCTATGGCTTAGAAAGGCTGATGTAGTAGTAGATCATAGGATCTATAGACACTGACATAAAAGTAATGTCTAGGTTATGTTTTATGAAAAGAACAAGCTATAGAACAACATGAATAATGTGATCCAGTTTGTGTAAAACAGTACGCATGGACAGCGACTCTCCGCAGTGTCTGCTCTGCTTACAACCTATTGGGGAGGAACACAGGGGGAGTCAGAGCAGGGGAAAGGGAGCCATTTAAGTTTCACTTTACCCATCTGGAAGGCTTTAATTTTATGAGAGAAAACAATATAAAAAGAAGAAGCTCAGCTATGAAAGGAAGATGGCAAACTGGAAGATGCTACAGGGATGCTGAGCTGCACGTTGTAGAATCTAACTACATCTCTCTCATCTTCCTTTCACCCAACTTCTCAAAAGAGTGGTCTGTCTCCAATTATTCTTTTTTTTTTTTTTTTTTTAAAGCTTGATGGTATTCACATTGCTTAATTTGTGTCATGCTTTATTTATTTATTTATTTATTTAATTTATTTATGGCTGTGTTGGGTCTTCTTCGTTTCTGTGCGAGGGCTTTCTCTAGTTGTGGCAAGCGGGGGCCACTCTTCATCGCGGTGCGCAGGCCTCTCACTATCACGGCCTCTCTTGTTGCGGAGCACAGGCTCCAGACGCGCAGGCTCAGTAACTGTGGCTCACGGGCCCAGCTGCTCCGCAGCATGTGGGATCTTCCCAGACCAGGGCTCGAACCCGTGTCCCCTGCATTGGCAGGCAGATTCTCAACCACTGCGCCACCAGGGAAGCCCTCCAATTATTTTTAATCTTTTTTTGCCCCACTATGAGCATAGGCTTTACAGTCAAACACAGCTAGGTCAAACCATAATTCTACCACTTACATGCACATACTGATTACTACTGACCTTGGTATGACAAAGTATACCAAGTGTCCCTGAACAACTGTAACAGTTGCCTGCTTTATGAACATTGTTTATATTTTTAAAAAATCTTACAGATAAGCTAAAAGAAAAAAATTACTTATTATCCAAAAATAACCACTGATAAGATGCTTATATATTCAGACTAAGTGGTTTATTTCTCTCTTACTCTCTCTTCCCACTTTTGAGGGGAAAAAAGTAAATGTATATTTACAAATTGTTCTGTAATCTGTTTTTATCACATAATACTCTATAGTGAATAAGACAAACCCCCTGCCTCCAAGAATCTTAGAGTCTATTTGAGAAAAAGAAGGATAACAAGAAGGAAAGACAGCATCTGGACACAAAAAGTTTTTATTTCACTTTTGTTCTTTAAAGATTTTTTTTTTTTCTGGGTAAACAATTCCAGCTTGACAGTTATTTTCTCTAGAAAACAGTCCGCTGTCTTTTGGCTTCTGTTGTTGATATTGACAAGTCCACTGTCTGGATAACTGTCAATCCTTTGTAGGTGACTTCTTTTATATTCTTTGTCTTTAGTGTTCTGCACTTCCATCCTGATTTATCCTGATATGGATTTCTCTTTATTTATTCTGCTTGTATTTATTCTTTTTTCTCTTGTCTTTGCTACTGCCTCAATCCAAGCCCCTCTAATCTCTTCACATGGACATCTCATGTGACCCTACCTCTCCTTCATTATGTCTCATCCATACGCGGAATTTGCTAGGCTTTTCCCTGCCACATGGCTTTTGCTCTGCATTTTCTTTTGCCTAGAATTTCCCACCACCCCTTTGCCTGAAAAATCCCACTCCTCCAGACCTCAATTCAGTTATCAATTCCTCAAAGAGGCTTTCCTTACCCTGCCCTCCCACAATCTAAACTGCCATATTTTCTGTCTTTAAAAGAGCACCATTTTCCCCCTGCTTCACCTTTATCACACTTTGCAATGATATATATACGTGTTGTTAACATCTGTTTTCTCCATTAGTCTGTAAATTACATGGGGGTAATAACTGTGTCTGGCTTTACTGACCATTCTTGCTTTTTTTTCCTTTGGCCATGCAGAGAGGTATGTGGGATCTTAGTCCCCCAACCAGGGATCGAACCTGAGCCCCTGCAGTAGAAGCGCAGAGTCTTAACCACTGGACCACCAGGGAAGTCCCTTTACTGACCATTCTATATTCACAGCTAGCACAGTGTCTGGCACACAGTGGGCATTTAATAAAGTTTTGTTGAATAAACAAATGACCAATGAAAATCAACATTCCTTTTACATGGCATATAACACTGCCTCTAGATCTGTACTTAGTATTTATTCCCTCTTCCTAACATGCTACTCCCTCAGCCTGCAAACTCCTTATTCAGTAAAGAAACCTCCTTTCTGAAGCCCTCCTTTACAAAATTTGCCCACACATGGGCAGAGTTTTGCTGCTCATTTATGTACCACTAGAATCTCAATCACAGCCCTCAACCTAGTGTATTCTAGTTACCAACATCTGCCTCCTCCATAAGAAAGAAGCCCTAGGGTCTACTGCATCTCACATCCTGGGCATTTGAAAAGTGCCTGAGGGAAAAGGGCACTGAAAATGCCCTGCAGGGTGGAATAATTGATGGTGTCAGGTCTTTGAGGAGATAAGAAGGAATGGGGTCCCAGAATAAGTAAAGGGATTAGCCTCATCAGAGAAAACTTATGCAATTCTTCAGAAAGAGAGTGAAATTGAGTGGGGTGGGTGTGATGAAAACAGGTGGACTGTGAGGGAAAAAGGAAGGAAGCTGACTTGGCTTCATGTTCTCAGTATAATGTGAGGAAGCTATTCTTCTAAAGGGGCAAGGGTGGAGGCCTGTGACAGTAAGAAACAGAACAGAATAGCCACTGTGTTCAATGCTTAAGTCTTAGCAACAGCTGACTACTAAGTAATTTGAATGCAAATTCCCTACACAGTCAGGTTTTACAAAATCCAAGGATCTATCAATAAGTGTAGCTACACTGTCCCAGCTCTGTTTCCAGAGGAAAAATTTGATCTAAGTGGTTCCATTCTTTTAAAGGTCAGGCACTTCACGGTCAAGCATTTTAAGGGAATCTTTCATCTAAAATATATGAAATCATACAAAGAAAGTTGACTGTGTTTTTATTATAACATGGCCTCTCCTCCATGCCTCTGCATTGAGCAGTGTCTCTTCACATAAAGAAGCACAAATGACTGAATGTGCCTTAAAAATAGGGCCATGTCTTACTCATTTCTGTATCAATTTACATGGTCTTTCAAAATACCTTGCACAAAGGAGGCGTTCAAATAGTTTTAATATTGAATTAAATAAGAGGTGTACAAGTCCCTTAGACACTGCGATTTGGGGAGGGGACTTTACAAAACTTGTTTTTTTGTTTGTCTGTTTTTTAGGCTGCACCAAATGGCTTGCAGGATCTTAGTTCCTCGACCAGGGATTGAACATGGGCCCATGGCAGTGAAAGCGTGGAGTCCTAACCACTGGACCACCAGGGAATTCCCAGTAATGATATTAAGACACTTTTTTTCTCCAGTTTTATTGAGATATAATTGACATACATCACACACACAAAAACTGATTCCATACCATTTTTTTCCTCCCTTACACTCAAAATTCACTTCCATTGGAATTGAGATAGAAGATAACTGAGATCATCAATTCAAATTGAGATAAGAGAAACCTTCCAAGAGATCCTCTAGGAAAGCAAATCAATTTGGGGGCCTGCCTAGAGACACAGATTTTTCCCTAGAGGGTTTTTTGTTCAGTGTGAGTTCTTTTCTACCCTGCCCTAAAGAAAAGACCACACAAAAACAAACTTCCAGTTCAAGTTGGGCTCCTCTGCTCGCCAAAGGCCTTGCACAGACTAATAAATGGTACTAATATTGCAAAGGGCTCTGGATGCCTAGGCTAGCCTCAGAAATAGCCTGCGTTGCAGACTGAGAATTCCCAGTAGGGATCGAGGTGTGGTAATAAAAAAAATTAAAAATAGCAAACATTTTTAATGTATGTTCTGATGATGTTAGTATGTGCCAAGCACTGATCTAAGCATTTTATGTATATTAATTTAACCCTAATAATCCTATGACGTTTGTATAGTTATCATCCCTATTTTGCCTTGGTATTCACTAGATCTGCATTATGTCACTTTTGAAACTACCATCCTAATATGCCATCCTTCCTGCCTCCTATTATCCTGGAAAACATGAAGGAAGCACTGAGTTCCATAAAAACTAGATCGCTACTATCAATATCTACCATCCAAGTAATTCAATAATTATCAAACTAAAAGTCTGATACTTTTTCCTACAACAAATTCCTCTGGCAAGATATTAACTTACTATTTCAGAAAAAGAAAGAGTTTACACACTCCTTACAATAATAAGACCTCAAAGAAAAGGAATCAAAACTACCTGAACTCCCAGGGATTCTTCTAGGCACCTCTCAATTAAAACAAAGAAGTATTCCAGAAGCATACCTGTTGGAGCCATCTTTCATACGGACTTTGGCGTAAAGAACATCCACCATGCCAGGATCATCATTCATGTATTCTATCCCTGCCACTTCTACTTCCAGGGGTTTGCCCCCGGAAATGTCACTGCAAAGGAAAAAACATTAGATTTTTTGTAACTGTTTAAGTTAAGAGGGCTATTATATTTTGAAATATGGTTAATATACATAGTCAAATATTACAAAAATGAAGTTGTTGCGGTTTTTTTAACTAACATGATTTAACCGTCCTTCTAATTTCAAAACTGATACATGTTTAATGAACACAAACTAGAACCACAAGTATTTCCAAAGTCACACTATATCTATCCCAATACCAGTTTATTAGCATGTCTAAGAAATGTCTCAGAAAAGGCCTAGTGATGACAGTTCTGATTGACGAAGACATTTACTACATTGCCCATCTCTCCGGTTTTACCTTATTATTTCTACAAATTGCAGACAGTATTTCACTCATATAACAACAGTGAAGGTGTAAACTGGTATCACATCTTTAAGAGCAATATGGCAATATTTATAAAAAGCCTTCAAGAATAGAAAAACTTTGCCCAAGCAATTCTATTTCTAGGAGCCAAACCCAAGGAAATAATTATAAATTCAGGTACATTCCAACCACAGCCAATAAAGGAAAGTTCTTTCAGAAGAATTCCAACTGATAAATGTAGAGGTAATGACGGAATTAGAATATCACCATTTTGCAACTCCTGATGAAATATTTAATCAATTCCATTATTTGTGCAAAAGATGGGGATAAAAAATTTAATATATATACATATTTATATGCTTGTACATACATAAAATCTCTGAAAGGATATAGTACAAAGAAACTGCTAAAATCTGTTGCCTTTAGAGAGGAGATCAGGGTGCTTGGTGGGATAACAGTAGGAAGGAAACTCTTCACTGCATATCCTTTGTACTTTAAAATTTTTGAACCATGTAAAGTATTATTCGTTAAAAAGTTAAAATAAAAAATATATGCAAAAGAAGCCAAACACAGAAAGTGTATATACTGCACATATATGCAAAAGAAGCCAAACGCAAAAGTATATATACTGAATGATTCTATTTATATGACATTAGAGAACAAGCACATTTAATCTGTGGTAACAGAAATCAGAACAGCAGTTACTTTTAGGAGAAGTGAATTTACTGGAAAAGAGCATGAAGGAACTTCCTAGGGTGATGGCAATGTTCTACATTTTGATTTGGGTGAAGTTACATGGGTGTACACATTTATCAAAATTCATCAACTACACTTAACATCTGTGCATTTTACTGTAAGTAAATTACACCTCAAAGAAAAAAAATACATATATGCAAACAAAAAAGCGTGGGAGTACATGCCCCAAAGTGTTAATAGTAATTATCTTCAGGTAATATTACAAGTTACATCTTGTTTATCTGCAATTTTTTTTTTTTTGGACGCACTGCTCGCCTTGCGGGATCTTAGTTCCCCAACAAGGGACCGAAACCGTGCCCTTGGCAGTGAAAGCATGGAGTCCTAATGATTGGACAGCCAGGGAATTCCTGTTTATCTGCAAATTTTGGCTTTTCTAAAGCTAACATGTATTTCTTTTATGTTAAGTAAGACCCACCATCCTGCTTTCTTCCCAGGCCCCTTAAACAGACTTATGCTTCAACTAGTAAAGGCCTTGCTGTGCCAACCTGAAACCCAGCTAAAAATCAGCTCACCAAACAGCCTTCTCCAAGCCCCATGAGGCCAGGGACCCTATCCATCTTTTCTACTCCTATATCCCCAGCACCTGGGACAGTGCCTTATATAAAATGGGTACTCCATAAATCTCTGATAAACATTGATTGGATGTACCACTATAAAGGGAGAAGATGTCCTGAACAATTTTGAGAACGTGGACACACGCCTATATTGTCATTGAATAAAATGTGGTACTGGCTCAAAGACAACAGACTGTTAGGATTAATCAAAAAATAATTCCAAATAAGGCAAAACAAAAAAGTTTTCTTGATATTTAATTGAGGCCCAGGGAGATCCTTTTATAGCCTAGGAATCCTAATGGTAAAGATTCCCTTAAAACACCAAGGCCATTATTATTGCACAAGACCAGAATTTTTTAAGAAACTAAATAACTCAACTATTTTAGACAGGCACTTGAATGAGAAAAATTACGACCTCGATCATAAGTATCCCTATAACCACCTTCAATAAGTGGGATATTCCAAAACACAAATCAAGCTCTGAATTATTATCTGATTGAAGTCTTTAGCTTCAATCAACAATACAAACTTCCCTGGTGGTGCAGTGGTTAAGAATCCGCCTGCCAATGCAGGCGACACGGGTTCGAGCCCTGGTCCGGGAAGATCCCACATGCTGCGGAGCAACTAAGCCCATGTGTCACAACTACTCAGCCCATGTGCCACAACTACTGAAGCCCGTGCGCCTAGAGCCTGTGCTCTGCAACAAGAGAGGCCACTGCAATGAGAAGCCCGTGCACTGCAACCAAAAACAGCCCCCGCTTGCCGTAACTAAAGAAAGTCCGCGCACAGCAACGAAGACCCAATGCAGAAATAAATAAATAAATAGATAGATAGATAGCCAGCCAATACAGTGTATCTCCATTTCTAGTTATAGCCAAAGAATTCAATATGAAAGACTGCCATTAAATCCTATCAAAGGGCAGTCAACAAAACTTTTGGGAAAAAAAAAATTAATACTAAATGTACATTCCTCTATGATTTTTCAGCTCTAACCTTGCATAGTTAGATCACCAGAAAACACCATACCACTGGTTTAGTTTCCCACTAAAATGTTTTTACTGGGTTATATTTAATGTTACACCCTCAATTTCCAGGGGTCAATACAAGAAAGAGCAACGTGAACAATGTTTTTATATCTTCTGCCAAACTCCTGTTGAAGACACGGCTCATCATCGTCTGGGTTCTTTATGTTAAGATTTATACAACTTTTTCTTGGGTTGAGAACCAGAAAAGGATTCTCTCCTGAAAAATTATGTTCCTTTTTATCATCTGGAATTTAGTTCAAGTGTGTGTGTGTGTGTGTGTGTGTGTGTGTGTGTTTGTGTTTTGGGCCACAGTGCCCAGCTTGCAGGATCTTAGTTCCCCCACCAGGGATCAAACCTAGGGCCCCGGCAGTGAAAGCGCCGAGTCCTAACCACTGGCCTGTCAGGAATTCCCATAGTTCAAGTACACTGATGCTTGAAAACACCACTAAATGTTAAACTTCTAGTACAATTATTATCTCACCTCGGTTTTTAGACAGAATTTTCTTCCCATTCCATCTTTATGGTTTCTAATCTGTCTGACTTTAACATTTCTTTTGTATATATGTCCTCACTCTAAACTACCTCAAACCACTGGAATTAGATGCAGCACCAAAAACAAAACAATGAAACAGATTCAAAGTCTGCCTTACAAGTAGAAACAAACTCTTCCAACCTATCCCTAGGATTCATCAAGAGGGAGAATTAAAGAGCAGGAGAGAATCCAATGGTTTGCCTGATAAATGCTCTTTGTCTTGGTGACCAAACTATGCCACCTGGGATACCACTGAGCACACTCTTCAATGGAGAGACATCTGAGGCAATAATTAGGGACATTTGTCCATGAGTATTTTTCCTCTTCTTCTCTCCTCATTCTTGTTCCTTTTTAACTTCTTATTTGGTTTTACTTCAGGCCTACTGGGAACACTTAGGTATGAGTAGAGTGTTACGGGAGCTAAAGAAGAGCTGCACCTTTGTCAGACTATATACTCAGAGACATGGCACTGTTTGTGTTCGACATATCACAAAGAAAAGTCACAAGGGACACATTTAGTGCTTCAGCACGTACTGAACATCATGAATAATTCATTTGAAATCTACACAGCTACATGAGCTTTTAGCCTAAGAAACGAAATCAAAGTTCTATTTCTGGTCAGGTGACATCCCTTAAACTCAAATACCACCCCCAAATTTAAAACGAATATCCAACCACCCATTTCTTTAAAATATCTGTGTATCACCACAATTTTAATTAAACACCAATATAGCCACATTTAATACCTCAATTTAAAAAGCCATTAAATTAAGCTACAGCATGTTATATAGTAGACTATTCATTTCCAACGTTTTCCACCTTTATATTTTAATTTGCAATCTTTACATCATAAAAGGTTCAGGTTAGAAATGCAATTATTTATTGACATTTTTTTCTAAGCATACCAAGTACAAAGACTGAGATGGAAGATGAAGAATAAGGAAGACAAAGAGGTTAGGTAATACATTTTACACCAGGGCTTTATTATAAGTATCCTTTTTTTTTTTTTTTTAAGGAGGCTTTTCTTCCTTTTAGGAAAACAAGGCACTTCTGGACAATACAAACAACCAATTCTGATTCTCACCCCCCTAGCCAATCAGGTAGATTAATTTTGCACTATATACTTTTAAAACAAGTGTGTATAACAGAGGGAAGGTGAGAGAAGAAGGCTGGAGAGGCCTGCTTTACTTGCTGGTTTCAAACCTTTCCAGCTTTTTGAAAAGAGCAACTTTAAAAAATTTTTGCCTGCATTGCAGATTTTTGGCAGGGTAACGTGTCCTATTTCAAAAGCTTTGCTGAATTTGAAAAACTACAATTACTGTTTTCATCCTGTCATGTCAAAAATTCTTAGGAACTATTAAGGCTGCTCTTCATTCCCTATGCACACCAACTCTGACACGCTTAAAGGGTTCAGATTTGGCATTTAGTCACAAAAGACACCAAGAGACATAAAAGGGAGGAACTCAACTAAATCCTCACATAGCTCAGGATAAGTCTTCAGTGATTAAAATCCTGTGACCTGATTTTCATAAGGTAAAAAACCAAATACTTCTCTAAACAAATATTTTATCCGCCTTTAATTTTTTTGTTAGCAGGATTATCCTAATGGCAGCCAAAAAATGCAGCTGCTTTCAGTTTTGTTTAGCAAAAAGTAATCTGGGAAGTTAAAGTACCGGAAGTGATTTTTAAACAAGGTAAAATTGCTCTGCTTTGTAAGGTAAAGCATAAAATTTTATTTTATGCAAGGAAAACTGTAAATATCTAATTACAAACACCAAATTATTTTGAATTTTAGGTAAGATAGAAAACAGTTGCCCATCACTATGCAAAGAACAAGACAAAGAAGTATTCTTTGCTGTTTGAAATTCAGAAAGAATAGGCAGCTGCAAACACGATCAGCTTACGATTTTGCTCAAGAAAAATATTTTGTCTTCAAAACAATTAATGGAAAAAAGAGACTGGCCCACAAATAAGTCTTTGTATTACAGTTTCATATACAACATAGCTCGAGAAAAAATTTAAATCCTTTTACCTTGTTTTACCCAATGAACCAGGTAACCCACTTCTACAAGGCCATGTCAGAATAGCATAGGACCTGTATTTTACAATTGAATAAAAATAAAACTATTCAAGTGAGTTAATTTTCAAGTTCCTCTTGTTTTGCTTCAATCTGAAGTAAAAGGAGCAAAGGAAGGGGGGCTCAGAAGAGATGATCCTTTGAAACAGAGCTGTTAGGTCAGATGTATATGCAAATTAAAATCTTACAGTAAAAAGAATAACAACTCTGCCGTCAGAACAGCAATGTTTTCCCTGAGCCAAAACCGACTGCTTGGACAGTTTTTGGTATCCTTACTGACTCAAACAAAATTACCTTTATTAAAAAAAAGAAAATTAAAGACTGCATTTCCAAAATACAATGAAGACTCTCCTAGGGAATCATGTTATAATGTCTGAGTTACTATGGTAAGCACAATAACGGCCCTCCAAAGATGCCCATGTTCTACTCTTCGGAATTTTTAAATATACTACCTTACATGGCAAAGAGGGTTTTGCAGATGTGATTAAGGCTAAAGAGTTTAAGGTGGGGAGATTACTCTGGATTATCTGGGTGGGCTCAATTAAATCACACACATCCTTAAAAGCAGAGAACCTGTCCCTGCTGTGGCCAGAGAGAGAGATGTAACAGATTGAGGGTCAAACAGATGCAACATTGTTAGTTTTGAAGATGGAGGAAGGAGGCTACTAGCCAAGTACTGTGGGTGGCCTCTAAATCAGGAGTTTAAAGACAAGGAAATAGATTCTTCCCTAGAGCCTCCAGAAAGGAACACAACCCTGCCAGTAACTTGATTTTAGCCCAGTGAAACCCCTATCAGATTTCTGCCCCACAGAACTGTAAGATTATAAATTTGTGTTGTTTTAAGCCACCAAGGTTGTAGTAATGTGTTACAGCAGCACAGAAAACTAATATGGTAGCCTACACTCTTCTATAGATAATGAAGAGAATTTCCTTTTTGAGAAAAGAATGGGATGTCCTTGTTAAAGAACAAAATTTGCCAACTGAACTGGTAAAATTTAAGGTAGAGCCTTTCCACACAAATCTGTAAATATATGCTTTAAATCCATTTTAAACCTTTTAGACAATAATCCAATGTTAAGTGTTACAAATGGGTGAGTCAACAAATTTTGTTCCCATGTCACCCAGCTCCCTAGTCCAAAAACAAGTCTGTGATACCAGAAAGAAGCCAGTACAGGGTGACCACCCTTCCCCACTCCTGTGGATTACTCACTCAATGAATTCCTCTTTACACTGCTGTAGCATCTCACATGTCTGCTGGATCTCTTGCTCACTCAAAAGCACCAACATCCCAATAGTTAGGTGAAGCTTTTTAGGATTCTGGAAAATGCTGCTATCAACCCCGTGATCCTATTATCAAAGGGAAAAAAACAAGAAACTCAGCCCATACAAAAGTACATGGTAGGAACAGAATTGAGTGCAGAGAAATAAACCCATACATCCATGACCAACTGATTTTCAACCAGGCTGCCAGGACAATTTAATGGGGAAAGAAGAGTCTCTTCAACAAATGATTTTGGGACAACTGAATATCTACATGCAAGAGAATGATTTGAACCCATACCGTATACTATATACAAAACCTATGTCAAAATGGATCAATGATATAAGAGCTAAAACCATAAAATCATAAAACTCTTAGAAGAAAAAGAGAGGAAAATCTCCATGACCTTGGATTTGGCAATGGATTCTTAGATATGACACCAATAGTATGACAACAAAAGAAAAATCAGATAAATTAGACTTCAAACTTTAAAACTTTTGTGTATCAAAGGACTACCAAGAAAGTGAAAAAGACACTATCACAACACTGTTAATCAACTATACTCCAATATAAAGTAAAAAGTTAAAAAAAAAAATCAAGTGAAAAAGACAACCTACAGAATGGGAAAAATATTTGCAAACCATATATCTGACAAGGGTCATATAGTATCTATAATATATAAAGAACACTTACAAAGCTCAACAACTAAAAGACAACTCAATTTAAAAAAAGAAAAAGGGATTTCTCTGGTGGCACAGTGGTTAAGAATCTGCCTGCCAATGCAGGGGACACGGGTTCGAGCCCTGGTCCGGGAAGATCCCACATGCTGCGGAGCAACTAAGCCCATGCGCCACAACTACTGAGCCCGTGCTCTAGAGCCCGCGAGCCACAACTACTGAGCCCACATGCCGCAACTACTGAAGCCTGCACGCCTAGAGCCCGAGCTCCGAAACAAGAGAAGCTACCACAATGAGAAGCCCACGCACCACAACAAAGAGAAGCCCCCGCTCGCCACAACTAGAGAAAGCTTGCACACAGCAACGTAGACCCATCAACGAAGACCCAACGCAGCCAAAAATAAATAAATTAATTAATTTTTTTAAAAAAAGAAAAAGAAAAAGGACTTGAGTAGATATTTCTCCAAAGAAGAAATACAAATGGCCAACAAGCACATGAAGATGTTCAACTTCTTCAGTCATTAAGAGAAATGCAAATCAAAGCCACAATGAGGTACCATTGCACACCGATCAGGCTGCCTATAATCAAAAAAGTGGAAAACAAGTGCTGGCAAGTATGTGCTTCATGGGTATGGGATTCCCCTTTGGGGTGATGAAAACACCTGGAATGATACAGAGTTGGTAGTTACACAACACTGCTAATGCACAAAAGGCCACTGAATCATTCATTTTAAAATGGTTAATTTTATGTTAGGCGAATTTCACTTCAATAAAGAAATATTTTTTTAAAAAATGAACTGGTAGCCTGACAAAATGTTATGCCCAGGAAAAACAGAATGCTACCTAATTATAGGTTCTAAGAATAGCTTTAGTTCCTCATCAGCTTTATTAGTTCCAGAGCAACTGGGCCTCTTATGGGCTTCCCCAAAGATAATATACTCTTTATAAAAAACAGTTTCTATCTTAGCAGACACTGCAGTATTTTCAGGTAAAATATTTTGTGTTCAGAACTGTCCCAGGCTTCCCTGGTGGTGCAGTGGTTGAGAATCCGCCTGCCAATGCAGGGGACACAGGTTCGAGCCCTGGTCCGGGAAGATCCCACATGCCGCGGAGCAACTAAGCCCATGCGCCACAACTACTTAGCTTGCCCTCTAGAGCCCGCGCGCCTAGAACCTGTGCTCCGCAATGAGAAGCCACCACAATGAGAAGCCAGAGCACCTCAACGAAGAGTAGCCCCCTCTCGCCACAACTAGAGAAAGCCCGTGTGCAGCAATGCAGAAAGAGAGAGAGAGAGAGAAAGAGAGAAAGAGAGAAAGAAAGAAAGAAAAAGAAAGACAGAAAAAAAGAAAAAGAAAGAAAGAAAGAAACTAACTTATTAAAAAAAGAATAAACTGTCCCAAGCAAAGATGAGTAAAAAATGAATTTGGAGAGATATCCAGACACTGGAGTTGCCACATCAAATATGGTCATCCTTTTCTAGCATAATCATTCCTTGCACTTTAAAACTTCTGTCTCCCCCACTTTTAAACTGACAAGAAATTCACTTAGTACACAATTAACCATTTTAGAGTGTACAAAATTTAATGGTATTTAGTGTATTCACAATGTTGTACAACCACCATCTCTCTTTAGTTTGAAAACTTTTTCAGCACCCCATAAAAACACTTCATCCTTATTAAATAATCACTCTCTATTTCCCATTGCTCATCCCCTGGTAACCTCTAGTTTGCTTTCTGTCTCTTCAGATTTGCCTATAATGGATATGGCAAATAAAACGAATCATACCATATATGACCTTTGTGTCTGGCTTCTTTCACTTAGCATGTTTTCAAACTTCATTCAAGTTGCAGCATATATCAGTACTTCATCCTTTTTCATGGCTCAATAATATTCCACTGTACGCATATAACACAGTTTGTTTATCCATTTATCCCTTGATGGTCATTTGGATTGATTCCATCTTTTGGCTATTATTAATAATGCAGCTTTAAAAAACATTTGTGTAGGGCTTCCCTGGTGGCGCAGTGGTTGAGAATCTGCCTGCCAATGCAGGGGACACGGGTTTGAGCCCTGGTCTGGGAAGATCCCACATGCTGCGGAGCAACTGGGCCCGTGAGCCACAACTACTGAGCCTGCGTGTCTGGAGCCTGTGCTCCGCAACAAGAGAGGCCGCGATAGTGAGAGGCCTGCGCACCGCGATGAAGAGTGTCCCCCGCTCGCCGCAACTAAAGAAAGCCCTCGCACAGAAACGAAGACCCAACACAGCCATAAATAAATAAATAAATAAATAAATAAATAAATAGATTAAAAAACAAAAAACAAAAAACATTTGTGTACAAGTTTCCATGTTGACATATGTTTTCAACTCTTTTGGATATATACTAAGGAGTGGAATTGCTGGGTCCTATGATGACTCTATGTTTAACTTACTGAGGAACCACCAAACTGTTTTCCACAGGAACTGAACCATTTTACATTCCAAGCA
This sequence comes from Balaenoptera ricei, assembly GCF_028023285.1. Classification (NCBI taxonomy): domain Eukaryota; kingdom Metazoa; phylum Chordata; class Mammalia; order Artiodactyla; family Balaenopteridae; genus Balaenoptera; species Balaenoptera ricei. The sequence goes on along the minus strand of NC_082654.1, from coordinate 62,488,205 downwards.
GCAATGTACGAGGGTTCCTATTTCTCTACTCTTTCACCAACACTTAATATTTTCCTTTTTAAATTTTACTATAGTCATCCTAGTAGGTGTAAAGTGTTATCACATTGTGGTTTTGTTTGCTTCTCACTATTGACCAATGATGCTGAACATCTTTTCATGTCCCTGTTGGACATTTGTACCTCCCCTTTGGAGAAATGTCTATAAATCCTTTGCCCATTTTCTGTCTTTTTATTGTTGAGTTATAAGGATTCTTTATATATTCTGATAGTAGTCCCATATCAGATCATGAATCCCTTTTGAAGATAATTAGGTCTCAAATTTCATTAAACTCATTTTGCAAATGAAGACAAGAAAAAAAAAAGTTGTGAATCTTATCCTCTAACAAGAGCAAAGCAGGAATTCTTCTATCTCTGAATTGCAAGTTTTTATCCCATAATCTGATCCCTGGACTAATAAACCACCCCAAAGGCAGAAAAATGTATTTATCAAATGCAGATAGCTTATATCCTGCTCATGGTTTGCCTAAGACTGCCTGATTTTTGCCTTGGCAAGAGGAATTAATAGATTATTCATTTTCTGAGTGTTAATGGAGCTTGAGCTATTTTTACAGCTGATGAAGAGTTTTATAATTCTACACATCAACCCAAACTTCCTCATTTAATGAAAGTGATTTTAAGGAACAATCAACTTTAAGTGTGTCAAGGAAGGCTAAGTGCAATGCTTATCACCCCAGCTGCTGTAACCCATGGCAGAATCTGTCACTTTAGAAAGGCATGCAAAGCCCCCCAAATGATTCCAATATGCACAACCCCATCCCAAACTACAGTTGAGAATTGCTCCCCTAATAATACAAGCTAATATTTCTTTAGCCTTACTCTGCCCCAGGCATTTCTTATGAACTTTTTATACACAAACACCCTATGAGCAAAGTATTGGGTTGGCCAAAAAGTTTTTCCATAAGATCTTACGGAAAAAACCAAATGAACTTTTTGGCCAACCCAATAGTATTATCCCCATTTTACAGATGAGGAAACTGAGGCACAGAGAAATAAAGCCACTTTCCCAAAGTAACACTGTTAGGAAGGGATGAAGTTAAAATTCAAACCCAGGTAGTCAGGTCCCAAAGCCTACACTTTTGATCAATATTACTCTGCCTCTCTAGTAATAGTTGCCCAAAGGACTCTGGAACAATGAGGCCATCACCCAGAGGCAAGGCATTATACATTTCAACAAAACTCACACAATAGTCTGATCACCAGACTAGTCCTGAAAATAAGGCAAATCTCATAATTCCATGAAAAGTAGTTTTAATCCTTGTCTTTTCTGAGATACGAGCATCAAAAGCATAAGCATAACCCATGAAGAAGAAAAAAAGGATTAACTGAACTTGATCAAAGTTAAAAACTTGTGCTTCAAAAGATACATTAGGGGGCTTCCCTGGTGGAGCAGTGGTTGGGAATTCACCTGCCGGTGCAGGGGACACGGGTTCAAGTCCTGGTCCGGGAAGATCCCACATGCCGCGAGCAACTGGGCCGGTGCTCCACAACTACTGAGCCTGCGCTCTAGAGCCCGGGTGCCAAAATTACTGAGCTGGCAGGCCACAATTACTGAGCCCGCTCGCCCAGAGGCTGTGCTCTGCAACAAGAGAAGCCACCACAATGAGACGCCCGTGCACCACAAGGAAGACGCAACAAAGCCAAAAATAAATAAATAAAAGAAATAAATTTATAAAAAAAAAAAAAAGATACATTAGGAAAGTGAGAAGACAAGCCACAGAGAAAAAATTATTTGGGAGAAAAATATTTGCAAATCATATATCTGATAAAGTTAAATATTTTTAAATTTTTAAAAATTCAATAATAAAATGATACACAATCCAATTTAAAAATAAGCAGAGTATCTAAATAGACATTTCACCAAAGAAGATATACTAATGGCTAATAAACATATGAAAAGATGCTGAACACCATTAGTCTTTTAGGAAATGCAAATCAACACCAAAATGAGGCATCACTTCACACTCACTAGAATGACTATAATCAAAAAGACAGACAATAACAAGCACTGGTGAGGATATGGAGAAACTGAACTGCTGAATACATTGCTGGGAGGAATGTAAAATGGTGCAGCCCCTTTGGAAAACAGTTTGGCAGTTCCTCAAAAAGTTAAACATGAATTTTCAGTACAACCCAGACGTTTCATTCCTAGGACTCTACTCAAGAGAAATGAAGATGTAGGTCCACATAAAAACTTGTAAGTGAATGTCACAGCAGTATTATTTATAAGAACCGAAAAGTGGAAGTAATCCAAATGTCTATCAACTGGTGAAGGGATAAACAAAATTTAGTACAGTCATACAACGAAATACTACTGGGCAACATACACATGTAATAATATGAATAAACTACAAAAACAATAACTAAGTAAAAGAAGCCAGATGCAAAAACTACATATTATATGATTCCATTTATGTGAAATATTCAGAAGAGGCAGATCTGTACAGACTGAGACAGATGGTTGCCTGGGGTTAGGGCTGGGTCTGCAAATAGGCATAAGGGACATTTCTGGAGTGACAGAAATGTTCTAGAAATACATTTAGATTATGGTTATGATTGCACAACTCCATAAATTTACTAAAAATGATTGAATTGTACACTTGAAATGGGTGGGTTTTTTGGTATGTAAACTGTACCTCAATAAAGCTGTTAAATATAAAAATGTGTATGCCTTTTCTTTTTAAGAGCATCTTAGCAATCCTGAAACAAGTTTTCACCTATAACTCAACCTGTTGAGAGCTATCCTCATGGAATAGTTTACTTGACCTCTGATCAACTCTTATTTGACCTTTCATATTTGATGACTTCCCAAAGGTCTTTCAACATATAATGTTAAAAACACCATGTAGATACAGAAATCTTTGTGGATGGCAAAGCTGTTATCTCAAACCACTGAGGCAAATATGATTTTTGTTAATAAATGATACTGGGGCAACTGGACAGCCATTTGGAAAAAGAATAAAATTATAATCATTCATTACACCACACACAAGAATAAACTCCAAATTAAAGACTGAAACGTAAAAAAACAAACTATACAAGAAAACAACATGGGTAAATTCCTCTTTAACCTGAATGTAGAAAAAGGCTGTCAAACTAAGACTAGAAATCCAGATGCAGTAAGACCAATAAATTTGATTACTTAAAAAGAGAAAACTTTTACATGGCAAAAAATATAAGCAAAGTTAAAAGACAAACAATACACTAGAAGAAAATATTTGCAACATATATCACAGATAAAGGGTTAATATCTCTAATATATAAAGAACTTTTAAAAATCAAAGGAAAATGACTAAAAATGCTACTGAGCAATAGACAAAAGACATAAAGAGACACTTCACAAAAATAAAAATGACTCAAACATGGGAAAATGCACACGGTTATTATGTAAAAAAAATTCCAACTCTCAGGAAATATATATTGAGGTGTTAGGGGTAAAGGGTCATGACATATGCAATGCACTTTAAAGTAGTTCAGAAAGAATGAAAAAAGAGAAAGAGAGAATGATAAAACAAAGTAAAATATTAACAACAAGTGAATCTGAGTAGAGTACTATCCTTAGTCCTATAACTTTTCTGTGAGTTTAAAATTATTAGTATCCTACTGTTACTATAACAAATTACCACAAACTTAGTGGTTTAAACCAACATAAATTTATTATCTTACTATCTAGAAAAAAGAAGCTCTAGAACTTTTCTTCCCTTACCTTTTTCTTTGGGAGCCTACCACTTCAGTCAACTTGAGTTCCCTGGCCACAAAAATAGTAAATACTGGGAAACAAAACAGAGAGAACACAAAAGAGCAAGGAAAGGAACCCACGGGATACCTAAAGGCAACATAAACTGAAGTCTTTGGGGGAATTCTGAGTCATAAGAGTTCAAACAGGCTTTAACTGTATTGTAGATTATACAATGCATATGAAACCCTATTGGACAGTCTTTTAATAAATGGAGAAACACCCTAAATTTTACCCTGCCTAGGAATGCCATCTACCAAGAAAAGCTTTTCTCTTACTGAACTATCTAAATTTAATGTGGAACCAAACAATCTTCAAGGCAATGGCATAGATCTCTAGAGCCACTATTTTTCTTTGCTTGGAATATATCATATTTCTACCCACAAGCTTCTTCACTGAAATGAATACAGGCCAACAACAAATTCTTTTCTCCAGGGGTTTAATTACACTGGGCCCTGCTCCAAGTTCACCATTACTCGGAGCCTGAACTATTTTACTTCGTTAGGTTGGCCACCCAGGCTGGCGCCTGAAAATTCTAACGGTGGTGACCTTCCACCCAGCAAGCAGAAGCAAAGGGTGAAGTAACAGGAATTCCCTAGGGTGGTTCTATCTAGACTGGGGGGTTCGGTTCTTTACGGCTAAGTCACATCTATGAGTCTCAGTTTCTTTATTTGTTAAATAAGACCTCATCTAAGGAAAAAAATGCATGCAAAAGCTACCTCCACAGAAAGCTTATGTGCAGGCCTAAGCCCCAGTTCAGAGTTCAAAGTCGAGTTCTAACTCAGCAGTCCCAGGTGCAAGACCTTAACCCTCTCATTCAAACTGCAGCTCCATGATTTATCAGCAGTCACCACATGATCACAGCGCCTTCACTGATATCACTTTTAATCCAGCTCTCGGGGTCCACGGGGGCAGAACTGCTGGCAGTGCTATCAGAATGAACAATTAACAAGGAATAGTGAAATCTAAAAATGTCATGCTTGGGGAAAAGGCCAGTAGAGAGAAGTATGGATTAGCCCACTTTTTTTTCCTTAAAGCCCCAGTAAGAACTCAAACCATTCTGTCCACACAGTTGGGATATAATATAGGTACATCTGCCAGAGCTATCAGCTGGCAGAAGTGAAGTCTCTCTTCAGACTCAGATCCCAAAGGTCATGCTCCATTACATGAGAGTTAAGAAAAAAATGCCTATGAATCTGATCCAAATGTGTAGCACCCAGAACATATATAATTTACAGCACTCAGCCTTGACAGTACGTGCTGAGAGCCAGAAATGAAAAAAATAATCCTCAAATTATATTCACATATATCATCTTCCAGGAATTCCAGGCATAACAAAGGTTTGGGATTTAGCTCCAAAAGGTTTCTAACCTGGAATACAGAGTTTAGGGTTCTAATTCCAACTCTGCTATAAACCAGCTATGATCAGGCAAACCATCTCACTTCTTTAGACCTCGGTTTCCTTCTCTGTAAGATGAGGGAGATGGTCCAGTTTACCTCTAACTCAAAGGTCCTATAGATTTTTTACATGCTTTCACAAAACCTGTAAATAAGTACAAAACAGGTATTTGTGAGGGGTCTACCAATTCACTTCCTGATATTCTATGCAAAGAAAAAGAGGAAATAAGTACGGAAGCCTTCCCCTATGCTCATTATATTTTCTTTCTTTTTTATGGCCAAATCCCAGACAATCACTTCTGGGTGGGTGATATATACCTCATTCACATAGGAAAGTTATTCATATAAGACCGGTGAAAAGAGCATTTGGCTTTGCAACCAGATAGGCCTGGTTTCAAATTCTATTTCTGCTACCTATCCATAGTATTACTTGAGGTGAGTTACTCACTGCTCTGAAACTCAATTTCATCATCTCTAAAACAGACATTTCCTTCTCAGGGTTGTTCTGAAGCCTCTGGCACATAGTAGTACGGAATAAATACAGGCTTTCCCCCTTCTTGCTTTTTGTATGACTAGGCCACACTCTAAACAAATGCCATCTTTACTCTTCCTTTTAGAGCACCCTCAAGAGCTAATTAGGCTCTGCTGAGTCATTTCTATTCTTTAAGACTGTTCACAAATGCTGACTTGATTTGAGAGTCTCTGTATGTTATTAATCAAATAACTGTTATGCTGAATAAGCTTCAGAAAACAGGGTTTTGACTCTTCTATCTTATAAATTCTATCCAGACATAATTACAGGAAAGTGGAGAGGTTCTTAAAAACAAAGGACAAATATTCAAGGATCAGCTTTTACAGTGACCAGAAAAAAATGAATGTTCTCACGCATGGTCTAAATATCCTTACCCACCTGAAAAGGAGCAAAAAGCATCTCCCCTTAACTAAAGGATGCATCTCCCCTTAACTAAAGGATACATCTCTCTTATGTTGATAAGCACAATGAATAGTTAAATATACTTTTCTAAAAACTTAACTATTCCTCCATAAGTTACTTGTAAGCACTAGCTGGCAATCCATCTACCAACCTACATTTATTCCCAAAGACAGACAATGATCACTTAAACATTAGTGATGAGTTAATGGTACACCTCCTATTCAAGTCAGACCCTCAGCTCCTTCTTGATGCTACACTTACCCTCATCTCCTATACGGTAATCCGTGCTATTATTACAACAAGAGCAAACACAGTACTAACTATGCACCATGCTCTGCTCTAAACACCTTAAATTTATTAACTCATTTACTCTTCATATCAACACTAAAGGTAGGTACCATTATTATCCCCACTTTAGAGAGACCTCTAAAATACCTCTGGAACATATCCCCTCCTGAATATGCCACAGGCCTTCGTCTTTTTTTTTTTTTTTAATTTATTTTATTTTTATTTATTTTTGGCTGCATTGGGTCTTTGTTGCCGTGCGCGGGCTTTCTCTAGTTGTGGCGAGCGGGAGCTACTCTTTGTTGCAGTGCACGGGCTTCTCACTGAGGTGGCTTCTCTTGTTGCAGAGCATGGGCTCTAGGAGCGCAGGCTTCAGTAGTTGCAGCATGTGGTCTCAGTAGTTGTGGCTCACAGGCTCTAGAAGCGCAGGCTCAGTAGTTGTGGTACACGGGCTTAGTTGCTCCGCAGCATGTGGGATCTTCCCAGACCAGAGATCGAACCCACGTCCCCTGCACTGGCAGGCGGATTCTTAACCACTGCACCACCAGGGAAGCCCTTAGTCTTTTTTTTAATAGACGGTATCAATCGTCTCTAACTGGTAGCTGCCTCTCGTACCCCACTCCTTAACTCTCAATCCATCCTCCACACTGCCTTCAGAGGCATTTTTCTACAATGCTAAGTTAATCACATTAGTCCCTACTTAAAATCTTTGCCGGTTCCTGACTATAAGATACATTCAAAATCCTTAATCCACACATGACATTTCACAACCTGGATACAATTCACCTTTCCACTCTTGACTCCTACCTCTTCCTTACCCTACTCACTTTCCAGGTTGCAGACTTAACAAACTCCTAACTCTTCCCTGAACACAGCAGACTAGAACACCTCCATACCTTGCAAGTGCCAGTTCCTCTGCCCAGAATGCTCATCCCCCTTTGCCAGAACTCTTGTTCTTCTTTCAAGACTCAATTCAAGTGTCACCTCCCTTAATAAGCCTTTTCCAACCACTGGAGAATCTCTCCTCTGTGCACCCACTGCACTCCTTCTAATAGCACTTAACTCACAGTACTGTAACTATTTCTATAAGAACACTATTTCCCCCCAGTAGAGTATGGGATCCATAGGGTAAGAGTCCATTGTTAGCACAAAATATATAGCCTGGACAATGGTAGACATTTAAAAAACAGTGAATGAATGAATAAAAGATAAACACTTATTCACAACAATCATCTCCATCCAAATGGTACACTATATGAATCTTGTAACATCTCCTTTTCTTACTTTCTCACCTAACATTAGAACTCAGGAGTTCACAACTTTTATTACAACCAAAAACAACTACAGGCACACCTTGTTTAATTGTGCTTCACTTTACTGTGCTTCGCAGATATTATGTTTTTTACAAATTGAAGTTTTGTGGCAACTCTGAGTGGAGCAAGTCTATTGCCGCCATTTTTCCAACAGCATTATTTTTAATTAAGGTATATACATTTTTTAGACACAATACTACTGCACACTTAATAGACTATAGTAAGGTGTAAACATAACTTTCATATGCACTGGGAAACCAAAAAATTCATATGTCTCACTTTATTGCAGTATTCACTTTATTGCAGTGGTCTGGAACCAAATGCGCAATATCTCCAAGGTATGCCTGTATCCGTCTTCATTCTAAATTAGTTCACAAGATAATTACAAATCCTACAACTCCCGTTACACATGAAAAATCCTAAATTATCCACTAAAGCTTTTATACATAAATTTTCTTCTTCAGTGAATACTACTAAATGGAAGAAAATAACCCTAACTTGGGGAGAGGGGATGGACCCCAAATCCATTAGCCATTTCTGACCAGTGTCAGCCTTCACACCACAGTATGAGCAGAATGATGTAGTTTTTGTTCTATAACCTGTTCAGGTTCTCCAGGCAGCCTGAGAAATCCCCTGTTGCTTCAGACAGATCTACAAGCCTTCAGAATGCTCCCCCAAACACAGCTTTGAATTACTATTTTTCATTACTGATGTGCTTTTCTACTGGACCCTGCTGTGAGATAAAATGGAATTATATTAGCATTACTAGCTATAGATAGATTGAGAGATATACAGGGTTTTAACATACTTCTTGAACTTGCAGACAGTGAGACATCTTTGAATCTTAATGCAAGAGAAGAAAGAGTGAAAAAATAAGGTGCAGTTCATCTGCAGATCACATAGATGAAAAACACCTTGCTGGTGTCTGTGAGCAGCTAAATCCTACATTGAATACTCAGTCTTAGACAGGTGAAGCACAAGGATGATGATGATGATGTCTGTAGCCAAACATTTCTTATATAATTGATCAGCATAAAGAAAAGTGATTTCAGGAAATGTTATTCTAAAAGGTAAATCCAGGGTTTCCTTAGAGAGTCAAGGATGAGGTCAAGGACAAGCATGCTACCAAATAAAGGGAGAAAAGGGGCCCACTATTTTAAAGGAAGAAAAGAGTTCAAGGGTGAGGGAAGGATAGGATGAGAGCCGGGAGTAGAAAAGTCAGCTGTATCAAAAATGTGACCCTCACAACAATGTTTTAAAAAGAACATTAATAGCTACGGTAGGCAGAATTCTAAGAATGACCCTCAAACACCCTTAACCTCGTATAATCCCCTCTTCTTTGACTGTGGGTGGAACCTGTGAATGTGATATCACGGCTGCGATTATACTAAGTTATATGGCACAGCTGACCTTAATACAGGCAGATTATCCCAGTAGCCTGACCTATACACATGAGCTCTTTAAAAAGCAGAGTTTTGGGGCTTCCCTGGTGGCGCAGTGGTTGAGAATCTGCCTGCCAATGCAGGGGACACGGGTTCGAGCCCTGGTCTGGGAAGATCCCACATGCCGCGGAGCAACTAGGCCCGTGAGCCACAACTACTGAGCCTGCGCGTCTGGAGCTTGTGCTCCGCAACAAGAGAGGCCGCGACAGTGAGAGGCCCGCGCACCGCAATGAAGACTGGCCCCCACTTGCCGCAACTAGAGAAAGCCCTCGCACAGAAACGAAGACTCAACACAGCCAAAAATAAATAAATAAATAAATAAATAAAAATTAAAAAAAAAAAAAGCAGAGTTTTCTCTGGCTGGTGGCGAGGTCAGAGACTCAAAGCACAAGCAGGATTTGACAGAAGTGAGAAGGGCCACATGTCAAGGAAACAGGGACTTCAGACCTACAGCCACAAGGAACTGAATTCTGCCAACAATGTGAATGAACTTGGAAGTGGATTCTCCTCCAGGGCTTCCAGATAAGAGACCGGTCTGGCCAATACCTTGATTTTGGCCTTGTGAGACCCTAAGCAGAGAACCCCCTCGAGTCCACCAGGTCTTCTAATCTACAGAACTACTACAATACTGTGAGATGATAAATGCGTGTTGTTTTAAGCTGCTAAGATTGTGGTAATTTATTACACAGCAATAGAAAACTAATAGAGTAGGGTACAAATGTAATCTAATAAATTCCGTTCCCAATATAACTTTTCACCTCAGAGATCCCAAAAGGACTTCTTTTATTTGACATAAGCTGCAAAGGAGGATAAATTTACCTTCTCAAAGAAAGAAAAATGAATAATATTAATGAATTTTTAAAAGATAAAGAATCTCACCTTCTTCAGTCCTAATACAGGAGTGAAGATGGATATCCCTAATGAACGAAAGTCCTTCTTAAATAATATCAGATCCACATGTTATCTTTTTTTTAACTATTAGGGAACAGAATATGATTTGGAGTTGAAAAACCCAAGCACAACTGGAAAGGCTCTGCTGCTCTTTTTTGAATACTCAAATACTGTACAAATTACTATCCAATTCTACTCAAGGCTAGTCCCAAGGAAAATACCTGCTGAAAGATTGGTACAAGGGGTTACAGACAAGCAACCATCAAAAGATCTTCAATTCAAACAGTTTTTTTTCGTAGGGCTGTTTTTTGGGGGTTTTTTTTTGGCCATGCCATGCAGCATGTGGGATCCTAGTTCCTCGACCAGGCATTGAACCTGTGCCCCCTGCACTGGCAGCGCCAAGTCTTAACCACTGGACCACCAGGGAAGTCCCTAAACAGTCTGTTTTTTTTTTTTTCTCTTCAAATAATTTCCCACAGTGACTCCCAGGACTAATTTCAGTATTTGTTCTATTGGACTGTATAAATTACAGCCATTACTAGGTCCTACACAACTTTGTATCATCTATCTGACTTAGCATGGTGGCACCCACTAGCTGTGGTACCCTGTGGTACCTTGGGAAAATTATCCTCTCTAAACTTCACTTTCTTAATCAGTAAAATGGAAAATCAGTATCTACCTCATAGGGATGGACTGAAGATTAAACAAAATAAGCATAGGAGGCACTCAGAACACGGTCTAGCACAACGCAAGAGCTATTTTTTATCAGATCAAGGTCAATTAAGTAAATAAAAATAATGGTAAACTCAGCCTTGTTTACAATATTACAAATTATTATAAGAAAACATGTATGAACAGCAGCATTATTCATAAAAGCCCAAAAGTAGAAACAACCCAAACATTCATCAAGTGGTGAATGCATAAACAAAATGTGGTAGAGCCATATGATGGAATATTACTTGGCCATAAAAAGAAAATGAAGTAGCGTTACATGATAAAACATGGATAAACCTTAAAAACACTGTAAGTGAAAGACGCCCAGAGACAAAAGGCCACATATTGTGTGATTCCACTTATATGGAATATTCAGAATAGACAAATCCAGAGAGACAGAAAGTAGATTAGTGGTTGTTAGGGGCTGGGAAAAGGGGGCAATGGGAAGTGATAGCTTAATGAGTATGAGCTATCTTTTACGGGGTGATGGAAATATTCTAGAATTAGATGGTGGCAATGGTTGCATAATGTAGTGAATATACTAAAAACCACCGAACTGTGCACCTATGTTATATGAATTATATCCTAATTTTAAAATGTATGAGAATGTCTCCTTTTGCCCATGAAGAATTAACTCCTACAGGACTTGCCTCCTGCCATCAATAACTAGAAAACTAGATAAAATACATAAAACATGTTTTCAGACACTGGATAACAGATGGTGCTAGACAGACTGAGCCCCATCTTGGCTTTCTGAATGGAGACAATTTCCACACAGGGGTACAGAGTGGGGAACCCAAACAGAGCCCAATGATCCCAATGAACTGAGGGGACAATTCAATTCAATTCTGGAATTTGGGAATGCAAAGGCAAATAAAATCTGTAGGACCAAGCACTGAAGAGGAGGAAGCCAAAAAAAAAAACAAAACATAAAAAGACTCCAGAAATCTGCATAAAACTCTCTTTGAGACTTCAGCTGAAGGACAATCTGCACATGCACAGGGTGAAATTCACAAGACCAGATGAAAAACAACTACTGGGGAGCTGTATGCCTAACAATACCCAAAGCTCAAACAGCATGGTAACATCCAAGTTTCCACCAGCCAGAGTGGAGACACCACTCTTGAATACACAGAACACTGAATAGAGATTCCAGGAGGGACACACCTTAGGAGTGAAGCTAAACTAGCCCTAGAGAAAGGAATACTCCAGATCTGCCCTTAAAAGGCTTAAACACAAGCTTTGGAATGATTATGCTGATCCACAAGTAGCTATCTTCCAGAACCAAGTTTCAGAATCTCTAAAGAGAAAAAATAAAATTTGCTCTCAACAGAGTAAATTCACAATGTTCAACACCCAATAAAAAATTAACAGATACACAAGAAGCAGAAAAATGTGACCCATAAGCAGGTAAAAAATCCATCAATAGAGGGCAGACAGCAGAAGCAAGAAGAACTACAATCCTGCAGCCTGTGAAACAAAAACCACATACACAGAAAGACAGACAAGATGAAAAGGCAGAGGGCTATGTACCAGATGAAGGAACAAGATAAAACCCCAGAAAAACAACTAAATGAAGTGGAGATACGCAAGCTTCCAGAAAAAGAATTCAGAATAATGATAGTGAAGATGACCCAGGACCTCGGAAAAAGAATGGAGGCAAAGATCAAGAAGATGCAAGAAATGTTTAACAAAGACCTAGAAGAATTAAAGAACAAACAAACAGAGATGAACAATACAATAACTGAAATGAAAACTACACTAGAAGGAATCAACAGCAGAATAACTGAGGCAGAAGAATGGATAAGTGACTTGGAAGACAGAATGGTGGAATTCAGTGCTGCAGAACAGAATAAAGAAAAAAGAATGAAAAGAAATGAAGACAGCCTAAGAGACCTCTGGGACAACATTAAACCCAACAACATTCGCATTATAAGGGTCCCAGAAGGAGAAGAGAAAAGGAAAGGACCAGAGAAAATATTTGAAGAGATTATAGTCGAAAACTTCCCTAACATGGGAAAAGAAATAGCCACCCAACTCCAGGAAGTGCAGCGAGTCCCATGCAGGATAAACCCAAGAAGAAACACGCCGAGATACATAGTAATCAAACTGGCAAAAATTAAAGACAAAGAAAAATTATTGAAAGCAGCAAGGGAAAAACGAAAAATAACATACAAGGGAACTCCCATAAGGTTAACAGCTGATTTCTCAGCAGAAACTCTACAAGCCAGAAGGGAGTGGCATGATATACTTAAAGTGATGAAAGGGAAGAACCTACAACCAAGATTACTCTACCTGGCAAGGATCTCATTCATATTCAATGGAGAAATCAAAAGCTTTACAGACAAGCAAAAGCTAAGAGAATTCAGCACCACCAAACTAGCTCTACAACAAAAGCTAAAGGAACTTCTCTAAGTGGGAAACACAAGAGAAGAAAAGGACCTATAAAAACAAACCCAAAACAATTAAGAAAATGGTCATAGGAACATACATATCGATAATTACCTTAAACGTAAAAGGATTAAACGCCCCAACCAAAAGACAGAGGCTTGCTGAATGGATATAAAAACAAGATCCATATATATGTTGTCTACAAGAGACCCACTTCAGACCTAGGGACACATACAGACTGAAAGTGAGGGGATGGAAAAAGATATTCCATGCAAATGGAAATCAAAAGAAATCTGGAGTAGCAATACTCATATCAGATAAAATAGACTTTAAAATAAAGAATGTTACAAGAGACAAGGAAGGACACTACATAATGATCAAGGGATCAATCCAAGAAGAAGATATAACAATTATAAATATATATGCACCCAACATAGGAGCAACTCAATACATAAGGCAACTGCTAACAGCTCTAAAAGAGGAAATCGACAGTAACACAATAATAGTGGGGGAATTTAACACCTCACTTACACCAATGGACAGATCATCCAAAATGAAAATAAATAAGGAAACAGAAGCTTTAAATGACACAACAGACCAGATAGATTTAATTGATATTCATAGGACATTCCATCCAAAAACAGCAGATTACACTTTCTTCTCAAGTGTGCACAGAACATTCTCAGGATAGATCACATCTTGGGTCACAAATCAAGCCTCAGTAAATTTAAGAAAATTGAAATCATATCAATCATCTTTTCTGACCACAATGCTATGAGATTAGAAATGAATTACAGGGAAAAAAACGTAAAAAACACAAACACATGGAGGCTAAACAATATGTTACTAAATAACCAAGAGATCACTGAAGAAATCAAATAGGAAATCAAAAAATACCTAGAGACAAATGACAATGAAAACACAATGATCAGGGGCTTCCCTGGTGGCGCAGTGGTTGAGAATCTGCCTGCCAATGCAGGGGACAAGGGTTCGAGCCCTGGTCTGGGAAGATCCCACGTGCCGCGGAGCAACTAGGCCTGTGAGCCACAACTACTGAGCCTGCGCGTCTGGAGCTTGTGCTCCGCAACAAGAGAGGCCGCGATAATGAGAGGCCTGCGCACCGCGATGAAGAGTGGCCCCCGCTTGCCACAACTAGAGAAAGCCCTTGCACAGAAACGAAGACCCAACACAGCCAAAAATAAATGAATAAATAAAGGAATTCCTTAAAAAAAAACAAAAACAAAAACACAATGATCCAAAACCTATGGGATGCAGCAAAAGCAGTTCTAAGAGGGAAGTTTATAGCTATACAAGCCTACCTAAAGAAACAAGAAAAAGCTCAAGTAAACAATCTAACCTTACACTTAAAGAAACTAGAGAAAGAAGAACAAACAAAACCCAAAGTTAGCAGAAGGAAAGAAATCATAAAGATCAGAGCAGAAATAAATGAAATAGAAACAAAGAAAACAATAGCAAAGATCAATAAAACTAAAAGTTGGTTCTTTGAGAAGATAAACAAAATTGATAAGCCATTAGCCAGACTCATCAAGAAAAAGAGGGAGAGGACTCAAATCAATAAAATCAGAAATGAAAAAGGAGAAGTTACAACAGACACTGCAGAAATACAAAGCATCCTAAGAGACTACTACAAGCAACTTTATGCCAATAAAATGGACAACCTGGAAGAAATGGACAAATTCTTAGAAAGGTATAACCTTCCAAGACTGAACCAGGAAGAAATAGAAAATATGAACAGACCAATCACAAGTAATGAAATTGAAACTGTGATTAAAAATCTTCCAACAAACAAAAGTCCAGGACCAGATGGCTTCACAGGTGAATTCTATCAAACATTTAGAGAAGAGCTAACACCCATCCTTCTCAAACTCTTCCAAAAAATTGCAGAGGAAGGAACACTCCCAAACTCATTCTATGAGGCCACCATCACCCTGATACCAAAAGCAGACAAAGACACTACAAAAAAAGAAAATTACAGACCAATATCACTGATGAATATAGATGCAAAAATCCTCAACAAAATACTAGCAAACAGAATCCAACAACACATTAAAAGGATCATACACCACGATCAAGTGGGATTTATCCCAGGGATGCAAGGATTCTTCAATATACGCAAATCAATCAATGTGATACACCATATTAACAAATTGAAGAATAAAAACCATATGATCATCTCAATAGATGCAGAAAAAGCTTTTGACAAAATTCAACACCCATTTCTGATAAAAACTCTCCAGAAAGTGGGCATAGAGGGAACCTACCTCAACATAATAAAGGCCATATATGACAAACCCACAGCAAACATCATTCTCAATGGTGAAAAACTGAAAGCATTTCCTCTAAGATCAGGAACGAGACAAGGATGTCCACTCTCACCACTATTATTCAACATAGTTTTGGAAGTCCTAGCCACGGCAATCAGAGAAGAAAAAGAAATAAAAGGAATACAAATTGGAAAAGAAGAAGTAAAACTGTCACTGTTTGCGGATGACATGATACTATACATAGAGAATCCTAAAACTGCCACCAGAAAACTGCTAGAGCTAATTAATGAATATGGTAAAGTTGCAGGATACAAAATTAATGCACAGAAATCTCTTGCATTCCTATACACTAATGATGAAAAATCTGAAAGAGAAATTATGGAAACACTCCCATTTACCATTGCAACAAAAAGAATAAAATACCTAGGAATAAACCTACCTAGGGAGACAAAAGACCTGTATGCAGAAAACTATAAGACACTGATGAAAGAAATTAAAGATGATACCAACAGATGGAGAGATATACCATGTTCTTGGATTGGAAGAATCAACATTGTGAAAATGAGTATACTACCCAAAGCAATCTACAGATTCAATGCAATCCCTATCAAATTACCAATGGCATTTTTTACGGAGCTAGAACAAATCATCTTAAAATTTGTATGGAGACACAAAAGACCCCGAATAGGCAAAGCAGTCTTGAGGCAAAAAAATGGAGCTGGAGGAATCAGACTCCCTGACTTCAGACTATACTACAAAGCTACAGTAATCAAGACAATATGGTTCTGGCACAAAAACAGAAACATAGATCAATGGAACAAGATAGAAAGCCCAGACATTAACCCACGCACCTATGGTCAACTAATCTATGACAAAGGAGGCAAAGATATACAATGGAGAAAAGACAGTCTCTTCAATAAGTGGTGCTGGGAAAACTGGACAGCTACATGTAAAAGAATGAAATTAGAATACTCCCTAACACCATACACAAAAATAAACTCAAAATGGATTAGAGACCTAAATATAAGACTGGACACTATAAAACTCTTAGAGGAAAACATAGGAAGAACACTCTTTGACATAAATCACAGCAAGATCTTTTTTGATCCACCTCCTAGAGTAATGGAAATAAAAACAAAAATAAACAAGTGGGACCTAATGAAACTTCAAAGCTTTTGCACAGCAAAGGAAACCATAAACAAGACGAAAAGACAACCCTCAGAATGGGAGAAAATATTTGCAAATGAATCAACGGACAAAGGATTAATCTCTAAAATATATAAACAGCTCATTCAGCTCAATATCAAAGAAACAAACACCCCAATCCAAAAATGGGCAGAAGACCTAAATAGACATTTCTCCAAAGAAGACATACAGATGGCCACGAAGCACATGAAAAGATGCTCAACATCACTAATTATTAGAGAAATGCAAATCAAAACTACAATGAGGTATCACCTCACTCCTGTTAGAATAGGCATCATCAGAAAATCTACAAACAACAAATGCTGGAGAGGGTGTGGTGAAAAGGGAACCCTCTTGCACTGTTGGTGGGAATGTAAATTGATACAGCCACTATGGAGAACAATATGGAGGTTCCTTAAAAAACTAAAAATAGAATTACCATATGACCCAGCAATCCCACTACTGGGCATATACCCAGAGAAAACCGTAATTCAAAAAGACACATGCACCCGAATGTTCATTGCAGCACTATTTACAATAGCCAGGTCATGGAAGCAACCTAAATGCCCATCAACAGACGAATGGATAAAGAAGATGTGGTACATATATACAATGGAATATTACTCAGCCATAAAAAGGAACGAAATTGAGTCATTTGTTGAGACGTGGATGGATCTAGAGACTGTCATACAGAGTGAAGTAAGTCAGAAAGAGAAAAACAAATATCGTATATTAATGCATGTATGCGGAACCTAGAAAAATGGTACAGATGAGCCAGTTTGCAGGGCAGAAGTGGAGACACAGATGTAGAGAATGGACATATGGACACCAAGGGGGGAAAACTGCGGTGGGGTGGGGATGGTGGTGTGCTGAATTGGGCGATTGGGATTGACATGTATACACTGATGTGTATAAAACTGATGCCTAATAAGAACCTGCAGTATAAAAAAACAAACAAAACAACTAATACTAAACTTTCATTGGGTTATTTGTATGGAAACATGTTAATATAAATGTTTCAGACATTACATGAAATTTCTAAAAATCTTATATTTGTATTTGTATGGAAATATGTATGGAAATATGTTAATATAAATGTTTCAGACATTACATGAAATTTCTAAAAATCATATTTGTATTTGTATGGAAATATGTATGGAAATATGTTAATATAAATGTTTCAGACATTACATGAAATTTCTAAAAATCTTATATTTGTACTTGTATGGAAATATGTATGGAAATATGTTAATATAAATGTTTCAGACATTACATGAAATTTCTAAAAATCTTATATGTTCTGGTATAATGTTATAAGTAATAATCCTAGTTATTACTTTAAAATGTATATCTCAGAAATAACTAATTTTCTTGTCAACTGCATTATTATGAACTGTCATCAAATCTTTAACCGTGGTCATTTTTAAGTCTTTTGTCATTTACAGACAGTTCTGGGTGTACTCTGATGATTTTGCAAATATGTTCCTATAAAAGGGTTTCATCTTCAAGAAATACATGGAAAAGACTCTGACAAGTACAGGTTTCTGGTAACGGACTGTACTGCTGAACTGAATGAATAAGCATTTTCAGAACTCTAATGAAAAACTGATGAACTCATAAAAGTGCTAACAAAAGATCAAGATGAAAAAAAAAATTAATTACATGGGACTGAGTGAACTGATGAGGATGAGTATAATTTTTGTGACTTTCTGTCTGAATTTAAAAAAAAAAAAAAAAATTCCACAAGGACTCAGAGGCAAAGAATATACAAATCAATTTTCACTGCAAAGTAAAGGAGCTGTTACAGTGGAGGATTACTGGACTGAATGTCAATACTATGACATAGTATGAGTGTGTTTCATGTTTGGTAATTGCAATCATTGTTGCTTTTGTTGTGGTCATCCATGTACAATGCTTGGTGTCAGTCGATTTATCTCTTGTAAAAATAAAATACAGTGTGTGTGTGTGGAAAAAAAAAAAAAAAAAAAAAAAAGTGCACCAAGCTTCGGAAGTCTCAAACAAAACTTGAATTTTCTGTACATACTCCTGCCAAATGAAGTTATTGCCTGTACACAAAAAAAAAAAAAAAAAAAAAAAAGATACTACAAAAAAAGAAAATTACAGACCAATATCACTGATGAATATCGATGCAAAAATCCTCAACAAAATACTAGCAAACAGAATCCAACAACACATTAAAAGGATCATACACCATGATTAAGTGGGATTTATCCCAGAGATGCAGGGATTCTTCAATATACGCAAATCAATCAATGTAATACACCATATTAACAAATGGAAGAGAAAAACCATATGATCATCTCAATAGATGCAGAAAAAGCTTTTGACAAAATTCAACACCAATTTATAATAAAAACTCTCCAGAAAGTGGGCATAGAGGGAAACTACCTCAACATAATAAAGGCCATATACGACAAACCCACAACAAACATCATTCTCAATGGTGAAAAACTGAAAGCATTTCCTCTAAGATCAGGAACGAGACAAGGATGTCCACTCTCACCACTATTACTCAACATAATTTTGGAAGTCCTAGCTGCAGCAATCAGAGAAGAAAAAGAAATAAAAGGAATACAAATTGGAAAAGAAGAAGTAAAACTGTCACTGTTTGCAGATGACATGAGATACATAGAGAATCCTAAAAATGCCACCATACATATCTCTATGCAGATACACAGAGAATCCTAAAAATGCCACCAGAAAACTACTAGAGCTAATCAATGAATCTGGTAAAGTTGCAGGATACAAAATTAATGCACAGAAATCTCTTGCATTCTTATACACTAATGATGAAAACTCTGAAAGAGAAATTAAGGAAACACTCCCATTTACCACTGCAACAAAAAGAATAAAATACCTAGGAATAAACCTACCTAGGGAGACAAAAGACCTGTAGGCAGAAAACTATAAGACACCGATGAAAGAAATTAAAGATGATACCAACAGATGGAGAGATATACCATGTTCTTGGATTGGAAGAATAAGTATTGTGAAAATGACTATACTACCCAAGGCAGTCTACAGATTCAATGCAATCCCTAACAAATTACCGATGGCATTTTTTACGGAACTAGAACAAAAAATCTTAAAATTTGTATGGAGACACAAAAGACCCCGAATAGCCAAAGCAGTCTTGAGGGAGCTGGAGGAATCAGACTCCCTGACTTCAGACTATACTACAAAGCTACAGTAATCAAGACAATATGGTTCTGGCACAAAAACAGAAACACAGGTCAATGTAACAAGATAGAAAGCCCAGAGATAAACCCACGCACCTCTGGTCAACTAATCTATGACAAAGGAGGCAAGAATATACAATGGAGAAAAGACAGTCTCTTCAATAAGTGGTGCTGGGAAAACTGGACAGCTACATGTAAAAGAATGAAATTAGAACACTCCCTAACACCATACACAAAAATAAACTCAAAATGGATTAGAGACCTAAATGTAAGACCAGACACTATAAAACTCTTAGAGGAAAACATAGGAAGAACACTCTTTGACATAAATCCCAGCAAGATCTTTTTTGATCCACCTCCTAGAGTAATGGAAAATAAAAACAAAATAAACAAATGGGACCTAATGAAACTGAAAAACTTCTGCACAGCAAAGGAAACCATAAACAAGATGAAAAGACAACCCTCAGAATGGTAGAAAATATTTGCAAACGAATCAACGGACAAAGGATTAATCTCCAAAATATATAAACAGCTCATGCAGCTCAATATTAAAGAAACAAACAACCCAATCCAAAAATGGGCAGAAGACCTAAATAGACATTTCTCCAATGAAGACATACAGATGGCCAAGAAGCACATGAAAAGCTGCTCAACATCACTAATTATTAGAGAAATGCAAATCAAAACTACAATAAGGTATCACCTCACACCAGTCAGAATGGCCATCATCAAAATATCTACAAACAATAAATGCTGGAGAGGGTGTGGAAAAAAGGGAACCCTCTTGCACTGTTGGTGGGAATGTAAATTGATACAGCCACTATGGAGAACAGTATGGAAGTTCCTTAAAAAACTAAAAATAGAATTACCATATGATCCAGCAATCCCACTACTGGGCATACACCCAGAGAAAACCATAATTCAAAAAGACACATGTACCCCAATGTTCACTGCAGCACTATCTACAATAGCCAGGTCATGGAAGCATCCTAAATGTCCATCGACAGACGAATGGATAAAGAAGATGTGGTACATATATACAATGGAATATTACTTAGCCATAAAAAGGAACAAAATTGAGTCATTTGTTGAGACGTGGATGGATCTAGAGACTGTCATACAGAGTAAAGTAAGTCAGAAAGAGAAAAACAAATATCATACATAAACGCATGTATGTGAAACCTAGAAAAATGGTACAGATGAACCGGTCTGCAGGGCAAGAGTTGAGACACAGATGTAGAGAACAAATGTATGGACACCAAGCGGGGAAAGCTGCGGGGGGGTGGGGATGGTGGTGTGCTGAATTGGGCGATTGGGATTGACATGTGTACACTAATGTGTATAAAATTGATGACTAATAAGAACCTGCTGTATAAAAAATTAAATTAAATTAAAAAAAAAACTAATACTAAACTTTCTTTGGGTTATTTGTATGGAAATATGTTAACATAAATGTTTCAGACATTACATGGAAAAAAATCTATCAATAGATATACATCTAGAATGCTATAATATTATGCTAATGTATTAGCAGATAATGACTTTAAATAGCTATTATTTATAAGCTTAACTATTTTAAGGAAAATGTGAAGATACTGAAGAGGGAAAAGGACAATATCAAAAAGAAACAAATGGAGCTTCAAGAGATTAAAAAAATAAGTGCAAAAATGAAAATTCCATTTGATGGGATTAACAACAGATTAGACACTTCAGAAAAAAACAGTGAATTGGAATACGCAGCTACAAAAACTATCCAAACTGAAGCAGAGAGAGGAAAAAAAAAGTCTGGAAAGCAAATGAACAGAGCTTCAGTAATCTGTACACCAACATCAGTTGGTCTAATACAGGTGAAATTAGAGTTACAGAGATGAGGAAAAGGGAAGAGAAAAGATATTTGAGAAAATAATGCCTTAAAATTATCCACCCTTGGAGCAACATTAGCAAGATGGCACACTAAGAAGATCCAGGCCCTCATTCCCTGACAGAAACACAAAATAAAGAATAACATACAGACCAAAGCAGCTTTGGGAAAACTCCAGAAACCAGTTAAAAACCAGCAACAACCAAGCAAATGCCTAACCAAAGGAAAGCTGCACTCAAAATGGTAGGAAATTTCATGTTTTCTATCTATCCTTGGCCCTACACCCCTTCCCTAGGACATTACAACAGGTCAGAAGGAAGCCACACAACTTCTGCTCCTCCATCAGGGCAGAAGGAAGAGTGAAAGTGGTTTGCAATGCTCTGGCTTGTAGGAGGCTGCCTGAGGAACTGGTTTCTGTCTTGCCTAACTTGGAGTGCAGTTTGGAACAGTGGCATAATCTAGTTATCAGGTTGGGGGCCACTATAAGAAATGTTAATTGCCTGCAGAGGGAGAGAAGGAACTACAGGAGACAGAAGATCTTCAGGCGCCTGGGGACAAGAGATTACAGGCAGAGGAATACAACAGAACAACTAAAGCTCTAAGATGAAGCACTGGGGTGAGACCTTAGAGAAATCAAGACATTTAAAAGCAGCCGTGTGTGTGTGTGTGTGTGTGTGTGTGTGTGTGTGTGTGTGTGTCTGTATGTGTGTGTGTGTGTGTGTACACACACACGCATAGGAGAACTAGAACAAAAGCACAAATACAGGCCAAGGAAGATGCATCCCCAGAAAAGGTTTGAGAGGACCCTGAGATAAATCTGAGACAATTTAAGCATCAAAATAATTAAGCACAACAGTAAATTATAAGCCCTTGAGAAAAAAATATAATTTATGAAATCACACCAATAACAAATAAATTTAAAAGTAAGGGGAGGGGCTTCCCTGGTGGCACAGTGGTTAAGAATCCACCTGCCAATGCAGAGGACATAGGTTAGAGCCCTAGTCCGGGAAGATCCCACATGCCGCGGAGCAACTAAGCCCGTGTGCCGTGACTACTGAGCCTGCGCTCTAGAGCCCGTGCTCTGCAACAAGAGAAGCCACTTCAGTGAGAAGAAGCCTGTGAACCGCAAGGAAGAGTAGCCCCTGCTCGCTGCAACTAGAGAAAGACCGTGCGCAGCAACAAAGACCCAACGCAGCCAAAAATAAAATAAATAAAATAAATTTATAAAAAATAAAAATAGATTTTTTTAATTAAAAAATAAAAGTAAGGGGAGAAGGAAGGTCCCCTGCTTACAACAGAATGTAGAAAGCTGAATACTAAATGTAGAGCAAGGGCTAGAAACATTTTGCAACCATCATGATAAAGATCAGGTAAGGAGCTTCCCTGGTGGCACAGTGGTTGAGAATCCGCCTGCCAATGCAGGAGACACAGGTTCGAGCCCTGGTCCCAAGAAGATTCCACATGCCACAGAGCAGCTAAGCCTGTGTGCCACAACTACTGAGCCTGTGCTCTAGAGCCCGCGAGGCACCACTACTGAGCCTGCGTGCCACAACTACTGAAGCCCATGAGCCTAGAGCCCATGTTCCACAACAAGAGAAGTCACCACAATGAGAAGCCCGCGCACCACAACGAAGAGTAGCCCCCGTTCACCGCAACTAGAGAAAAGCCCGTGTGCAGCAACGAAGACCCAATGCAGCCAAAAATAAATAAATTAATAAATAAATTAATTAATTTTTAAAAAATCAGGTAAGAATCACCAGTGGATGCTAAGCCTGGGGAAAATGCTGATGAGAAGCAGGATACAGTCGGCCCTCTGTATCCACAGGTTCTGCATCTGCAGATTTAACCGATCCCGATCGAATTTTTTTTTTTAATTCCAGAGGTTCCAAAAAGCAAAACTTGAATCTGCCACACGCTGGCAACTATTTTCATAGCATTTACACTGTACTAGATACTATAAGTAAGCTAGAGATGATTTAAAGTATACAAGAGGATGTGCATAGGTTATATGCAAATACTATGCCATTGTATATGTGACTTGACCATCTGAGGATTTTGGTGTCCACAGGGGATCCTGGAACCATCACCTACAGATACCAAGACACAACTATATTTGCATGATCTTAGAGTATCTCCCTGCAGACTGCTTATTAGTTGCAAGGAAGATATAAAATACAGTTATTACACTTAGGAGCAATTTGGGCAATATCTTGACTAGATGTAACATCACTTACGAAAAACAGATGAATGCTGTTATGTCCCCAGGTGTGATATCCTCAGAAGGACACAACATCACCTATGCAGTACTCTAACTGAGAAAACATAATATCAACTTAGACATGAGGAAACATAAGACAAATGCAAAAAAGAATGCTCTGTTGTTTAAAAAAGGTTGGAAGGGATGCATTCTTCAAATATGTCAATAACATAAAAGTCAGAATGGGTATGAAATATTCCACATAAAAGCGGTTAAAGGAACATAAAAATTAAATGCAATTCCTGACCTTACCCTGGAACTTGTATTGGAAATATTATAAAGGACATTATTAGATCATACAGCACTACTGCATATGAGTATTCCTCATATTATTTTTTAACACTTTTTATAAATTTGAAAACATTTCCAATAAAAAAGGTAGCCAAACATATTACACACAGAAGAACAAAGAATTACAATAGATTTCTTATCAGAAACTGTACAAGCCAGAAGACAACAGAATAATGTCTTTATGGTGTTGAAAGAAAAAACTATCAACTTAGAATCCTATAACCAGTAAAAATTATCTTTCAAAAAAGAAGATGAATTAAAGATTTTTTTCAGACAAAAGCTGAGAGAAAGTGTATCCAGCATCAGCAAACTTGAACTGTAAGAAATCTTACAGAAAGCTGTTTATATATAGAAGCAAGATTAATGACAATTAAACAAAGGACAGGAGGGAGGAAATAGATGATACATTGTGAGGTTCTTAAATTATATGTAAAGTGGTGTAATATTATTTGAAGGTGATGGATTAAATACATATTGTAAACCTAAGAGCATTTACTTAAAAAATAAAACAAACAGGTGTAGCTAAGAAGCCAATAGTGTCAAGAAAATGAAATTTCAAAAAACCTTAAATCTAAAAAATGGTAGGAAAAAACAAAGGAAAGATAGGACCAAAAAAATCACAAAATGGTAGATTTAACCCCACCTATATCTATAGTTACATTAAAAGTAAACAATCTAGTCATTCCAGTTAAAAGGAAGAGATGACAGACCAGATTTTTAAAAATTCAACTATATGCTGTCTTTAAGAAACGTATTTAGAATACAAAGATACAAATATGCTAAAAGAATAAAAATATATATACAATGAAAAATACTAATCGAAAGAAAGCTGGAATGGCTACATTAATATCTAAAAAAGTAGACCTCAGAACAAGAAATATTGTCAGGGATAAAGAGGGATATTTCATAATTATAAAGGAACTGATTTGCCAAGAAGATATGAAAAAAAATGACCGAATTGAAAGGAGGAATAGATGAACTGAAAGCAGGAATAGATGAATCCACAATTACAGTGTGAGATTTCAACAGTCCTCTCTCAGTAATTAACAGAACAAGTAGACAGAAAATCAATATGGATATAGATGACAATGATCAGTAACACTCAGACAGCACATATAACATTTATAGATCAACCAAAAAACATCAGAATGTACATCCTTTTAAATGTACACAGAACATTTACCAAGATAGATAATATTCTGTAACAGAAAACAGGTACAAATTCATTTAAAAGAATTGGAATCATACAGAATATGTTATCTGACCAAGAGAATTAAGTTAGAAATCAGTAATAGAAAGATATCTGTAACAGTGACAAAAAAAATCCCCAAAAGTAGAAAGCTAAACAACAAACTTCTAAATAACATGGGTGAAATAAGAAATCACAAGACTTAAAACCACATGTGAATCGACAATTATCTCAAAAATGTTTACTTAAAATATTTAAAACACTAAAATACTAAGAAAGGTCTCAAATCAATGATTTAAGTTTCTACATTAAGAAGCCAAAAAACGAAGAGCAAATTAAACCCAAAGCTAAGCATAAGAAATGCAACAATAAAGACAAAAGCAGAAATCAATGAAACAGAAAATGGACAAACAATAGAGAAAAATCAATGGAACCAAAAGCTTTTTTTTTTTTTTTTTTTTTAAAGACCAATACAATTGATAAACCTCTAGCCAGACAGATCAGGAATAAAAGAGAGTAGACACAAATTACCAATATCATCAATGAAAGAGGGAATATCACTTCAGGGCTTACAGACATGAAAAGGATAATAAAATATTATGAACACCTTTATTCTAATAAAATTCAAAAACTTTAGATGAAATGGACAAATTCAAAGATACAAACTACAAACACACACTCAAGAAGTAAATAACCTGGATAGTTCTAACGACTAAATAAATTTAATTTAAAAACTTCTCAGAAAACTAAAGATCTAGATGGCTTCACTGGTGAATTCCATTAAACATTTAAGGAAAAATGATACCTACACAAACTTACACAAACTCAGAAAATAAGAAGGGAACCCTTCCCAACTCACTTTACTCATTTGGTTTTGAATCATATGGTCAGTATTACCCTGATATCAAAACCAGATGAAGACTAAGAAAATGATATAAATGAACTTATTTACAAAACAGAAATAGACTCAGACATAGAAAACATACATGTTTACCAGAGGGGATAGCAAGGGGTGGGGTGGGGAGTGTGTGTGATAAATTAGCAGTTTGGGATTCACATATACACACTACTCTGTATGAAATAAACAACAAGGACCTACTGTATAGTACAGGGAACTATATTCAATGTCTTGTAATAACCAATAATGGAAAAGAATCTGAAAAAGCATACACACATAACTGTACACCTTCAATCACTCTGCTGTACACCTAAAGCTAACACACACACACAAGAAAAAAAAAGATGAAGACATCACAAGAAAACTAAAACCAATACTTCTCATGAACATAGATATAAAACTCCTTAATAATTAAGTTCTAGTAAATCAAATCCAGCAATATATAAAAATGATAATACATTAAGACCAAGTGAGGGACTTCCCTGGTGGTCCAGTGGTTGAGAATCCGCCTTCCAATGCAGGGGACATGGGTTTGATCCCTCATCAGGGAACTAAGGCCCTCATGTTGCAACTACTGAGCCCTCGCACCAACTAGAAAGAAGTCTGAGTGCCACAACTAGAGAAGCCTGCGCACCACAACTAGAGAGAAGCCTGCGCACCGCAACAAAAGATCCCACATGCCGCAACTAAGACCTGAAGCAGCCGAAAATAAATAAATAAATAAATATTTTAAAAAAAAAAAGACCAAGTGAGGTTATCTAAGGAGCAAGGTTAGTTTTAACATTACAAAATCAATTATGTAATAAAGCATATTTACACTATGAAGGAAAACTATATAAATCTCATAAATATTAAAAAAAGATTAACAAAGTTTAATATCCAGTTGCAATGTTTTTTAATTCTCAGCAAACTAGGAACAGAATGGAATTTCCTCAACCAGATAAAGGGCATCTGTAAAAACCCTACAGCTTACATTAAACTTAATGATAAAAGATTGAATACTTTCCGCCTATGATGATCAAGAACAAGGAAAGAATGTCCCCTCTCACCACTTCTATTCAACACTATATTGGAGGTCCTAGCCATACTAAGTGAAGTAAGTCAGAAAGAGAAAGACAAATATCATATGATATCACTTACATATGGGATCTAAAATGTGATACAAATGAACTTATTTATAAAACAAACTCACAGACACAGAAAACAAATTTATGATTACCAAAGGGAAAAGGTGATTGGGGAGAAATAAATTAGGAGTTTGGGATTAGCATATACAAACTACTATATACAAAATAAATAAACAAAAAGGTCCTACTGTATAGCACAGGGAACTATATTCAATATCCTGTAATAAACCATAATGGAAAAGAATATGAAAAAGAATATGTATATGTATGTATAAATGAATCACTTTGCTGTACACCAGAAACTAACAAAACATTGTAAATCAACTATACTTCAATTAAAAAAAATAAAAAAGACACCACCAAATGTTGGCAAGAATGTGGAACAACCTAAACTCTCATATATCATTTGTGGTAGGAAGAGGCACCACCACTCTGGGAATAGTTCTAAGTTTTCTATAAAATTAAACATATATCTGCACTTGATCCAACAATTATACTCCTAAGTACTTGCCCAAGAGGAACAAAAACATGTACTTAACACAAAGATTTTTGTACAAATGATTAAAACAGCTTCATTTATAAGAGCCAAAGACTAGAAACCACCCAAATAGTTGAATGGATAAACAAATTTTGGTACATTCATGCAAAGGAATATACTTAGCAATAAAAAGAAATGAACTACTGTAACACACACCAACATGAATGACGCTCAAAAATGTTATGCTGAACAAAAAAAAAAAGCCACACAAAACACTGTATACTGGGGACTTCCCTGGTGGTCCAGTGGTTAAGACTCTGTGCTTCCAATGCAGGGCACATGAGTTCGATCCCTGGTCGGGGAACTAAGATCCTACATGCTGCACAGTGTGACCAAAGAATTAAAAAAAAAAAAAAAAGACTATATACTGCATAATTCCATACATATGAAATTCTAACAAAGGGAAATCCAATAGTAACAGACAGCAGATAAGTGGTTGCCGGGAATCACTAGTAGGAGATGAGATGGCAGGAAGCGGAAGTGGCTGCAAAGAAGTAGTGTAAGGGAACTTTTTGGGGTGATGGAAATGTTCTACATCTTGTTTTTGATGGTTGTTGCACTGCTGTATATGTCTGTCAAAATTCATCAAAGCATACTCTTAAAATGGGTGCATTATATTGTTTGTAAGTTGTAACTCAAAAAGGCAGATTTTTAAAATGAAATGGAAAAAACTATCAAAACTTTTTAAGTTTACATTCCCTTAACCCATGTATTCCAGTTCTAAGAACTTATCCCAAAATGTACCCCAAAGAAACCATCAGCCAAGATCACAAAGATGCATTTACAAAAATGTTCTTTATAGCATTATTTAATAGAAATAATTTCTTTCAATGGTCCATCAATAGGGTATTAATTAGTCAGGGTATATTCATAGACTAGGATACTTCATAGCAACTGGAAGCAGCAATTAGATTTACTTACATTGACCTGAAACATGCTGTTAAATCGAAAAACTAGGGAGGTTCCTAGTGGCTTAGTGGTTAGGATTCCAGGCTCTCACTGCTGGGGCCCGGGCTCAATCCCGGTCAGGGAACTGAGATCCCACAAGCTGCGTGGCGTGGCCAAAAAAAATCAAAAAGGTAGTTACAAAACAGTGTGTGTAACTTAATTTTAATAAATGTATATAATACATACATATGTAAATTCAAAAATGTATGAGCCAACTTTATACCAAGAGGTGTCATCTTTTTCTTATAAGTAAGAGAATGTTGAGACCACTCCTATTTTAGAGATGAAGAAACTCTCATCAGAGATGTCAAATGAGTGTCAGAGAAATCAAAACAAGACTGAGGGCCACACAGTCTTTCAGGAAACAACTGCTATCTCAATGAACAGGCATACATTCTTCAAAGTTACTACAAAGGAACTCTCCTAAGTTGGAAAAATAAAAGCAGAGTACCAGGGACTTCCCTGGTGGCGCAGTGGTTGAGAATCCGCCTGCCAATGCAGGGGATATGGGTTTGAGCCCTCGCCCAGGGAAGACCCCACATGCCCTGGAGCAACTAAGCCCATGCGCCACAGCTACTAAGCCTGCGCGCTACAGCCTGCTAACCACAACTACTGAGCCTGCGTGCCACAACTACTGAAGCCCACGTGCCTAGACCCCATGCTCTGCAACAAGGGAAGCACCGCAATGAGAAACCCATGCACTGCAACAAAGAGTAGCCCCCACTCGCCGCAACTAGAGAAAGCCCGCGTACAGCAACAAAGACCCAATGCAGCCAAAAATAAATAATAAATAAATAAATAAATTCATATTTAAAAAAAAAAAAAGCAGAGTACCAGTGGAAAATGCCTACATGGTTTTACAGTCATCTGTCGTTCTAACATCAGAATGAAATTCAGTAAAAACTTTCTTCCATATAATAAGTAGATAATGGTCCCTTATTAACTCTTTTATGCTGTGCTTACTTCCCTGCTGTTGGCAGGACTTGATTTAAAAGCAGGAAGAAGACAATGTCAGTATGGAGTCTCCCTGAAAGCAGGAAGGAAGTACTTTGGACTGATTAAGGCCAGCATGACATTCATAGTGGCCAACCTCATTCCAGCTGAGTTAAAGTAATCATTCCAATATTTGTTCCCTGTCAGCCCCTGTCAGGATCCAAACGAAAAGTGAGAAACTGTTCACACATATACACACACACAGAGAAAGAAAAAGGCTAATTTATTACAATCTGCTTGTTGAATATCAGGTATTTGTAATACTCCAAAAATAAATAATCACTGAGCTTCAATAAGTAGTATTTACAAGGCAAAACAACTCCAGAACTTACCAACACCACCCCCACAAAATTTACCAGACCATACTGAAACTTCTGCTTTTTTTTTAACATCTTTATTGGAGTATAATTGCTTTACATTGTTGTGTTAGTTGCTACTGTATAACAAAGCGAATCAGCTGTATGTATACATATATCATCATGTCCCCTCCCTCTGGCGTCTCCCTCCCACCCTCCCTAGCGCACCCCTCTAGGTGGTCACAGAGCACCCCGTCCTATGCGGCTGCTTCCCACTAGCTATCTCTTTTACATTTGGTAGTGTATATAAGTCCATGTCACTCTCTCACTTCGTCCCAGCTTACCTTTCCCCCTCCCCATGTCCTCAAGTCCATTCTCTACATCTGCATCTTTATAACTTCAGCGTTATTGATCTTCTCCTACCCCACCCTCCACTCCCACTGAGAATGAAATCATCTTGCTATGAAATGTTAAGAGGAAAAAAGATACTGATGGTTTACTAATGACAATTAGTAATATTCTGATGGTTTACTAATCATATATATGTATGCATACACATATATATAGTATTTGAGTATTGAACTTATAAATGTACCTTTGTTCAAGCACATAAATGCCACAGAAGTCACCTAAAAATAGATTATACAATTCCATACTGTCTACTCACATTTGCCCAGTCTGAATCTTCTCACCATCATAGCCTACTTCTTAAATAATTAAGTTGATCAACTGTCACCCCCTGTCCCATAAAAGTACTTGGATTCTAATACTTCTATATCTGCATACCTGTATCTCACTATATTCTAACACCTAAGACCCAGCTTGAGCAATGTGGACAGGACAGACAAGAGAAGGGAAACAGAGAAGGAAGAAAGGATCTTGTAAAAATTTTCACCAAAAACATTTTCACTGACCTTGCCCACAGCTATCAAATATAGCGCTCACCTACTCTGAATACTCCAAGTAATACTAACAATTTTAACCTAACCAGTCATAAAAATATCAGGAGTAGCAGTCACCATTTATTAAATGCTTATTCTGTATCAAGCACCATGCTGAGTACTATATGTTATCTCATTTAATCCTTCCTGCAACTCTCCAAAGCAGGCTGTAAAAATTTGGAGAGGTTCACTTGCTCAAGTCTACACAGATTGAGGAACCCAGAATCAGATGTAGGTCCATCTGTCTCAAGAACCAAAAAAAAAAAAAAATACTAACCACAGTTCTATTTTATTCCACATGCTTTTATTCCTCTCTTTATTACAAGATTAAGAAAACACAGCATGGGGCTTCCCTGGTGGCACAGTGGTTTAAAATCCGCCTGCCAATACAGGGAACACAGGTTTGAGCCCTGGCCCGGGAATATCCCACATGGATTTTTTTTTTTTTTTTTTTTAATAACTTTTTGGGACTCCTCTGGTGGCACAGTAGTTAAGACTCTGCCTGCCAATGCACGGGACATGGGTTCGATCCCTGGTCTGGGAGGATCCCACATGCCGCGAAGCAACTAAGCCCGTGTGCCACAACTACTGAGCCTGTGCTCTAGAGCCCGCGAGCCACAACTACTGAGCCTGCGTGCCACAACTACTGAAGCCCGGGAGCCTAGAGCCCGTGCTCCACAAGAAGCCTGCGCACCGCAACGAAGAGCAGCTCCCGCTCGCAGCAACTAGAGAAGGCCTGCGCGCAGCAACGAAGACCCAATGCAGCCAAAAATAAAAATAAATAAAATAAGTAAATTTTAAATAAATAAATAAATAAAAAGAAAACACAGCATGGACATCCATATGCAAAAAAATGAACCCCAACCTAAACTTTACAACTTATACAAACTTAACTAGGTCACAGATCTAAACATAAAAAAGCAAAACCATAAAAATTCTAAGGGAAAACCTTTGTGACTTGGGGTTAGGCAAAAAGTTCTTAGACATGACATCAAAAGTTCAATCCATAAAAGAAAAATTAATAAATTGGACTTCATCAAAATTTAAAACTTTCGCTCTGTAAAAGTCACTGATAAGAGAATGAAGAGATAAGCTACAGCCTGGGAAAAATATCTGGAAATCACATACCCTTGAAAGGACTTGTATCCAGAATATATATAAAAGAACTCTCAAAACTCAACAGTAAGGAAACAATTTTAAGTTGTGTGAAAGATAAGAATACCTCACCAAAGCAGATATAAGAATGGCAAAAAAGCACATTAAAAAGATGTTCAACATCATTAGCCATTAGAGAAATGCAAATTAAAACCACAATAAGAGGGACTTCCCTGGTGGCACAGTGGTTAAGAATCCGCCTGCCAATGCAAGGGACACGGGATTGATCCCTGGTCTGGGAAGATCCCACATGCCACGGAGCAACTAAGCCTGTGCACCACAACTACCGAGCCTGCGCTCTAGAGCCTGCGAGCCTCAACTACTGAGCCCAAGTGCTGCAACTACTGAAGCCCGCACGCCTAGAGCCTGTGCTCTGCAACAAGAGAAGCCACCACAATGAGAAGCCTGCACACTGCAACGAAGAGTAGCCCCCGCTCGCCGCAACTAGAGAAAGCCCGCACACAGCAACAAAGACCCAACGCAGCCAAAAAAAAAAAAAAAAAAAAACCACAATAACATATCACTACACACTTATTAGAATGGCTAAAATGAAAATGCCAACACCACCAAATGCTGGCAAGGATACAGAACAATTGGAATTCTCTTATGCTGTTGATGGGAATGCATAGTACAGGCACTCAGAAATAGTTTGGTAGTTTCTTATGAAGTTAAACATATACCTACCATATATCCCAGCAATCCCACTCCTGGATATTTACTTTAAAGAAATGAAAACTACGTTCACATAAAAACCTGTACACAGATGTTTATAGTAGTTCTATTCATAACTGCCAAAAACTGGAAACAAATTAATGAAAGGGGACAAACTAGTGAAACATACCACAACTCGGATGAATCTGAAAGCCAAAACCAATCTCAAAAGGTTACATACTGTATGATTCCACTTATATTACATTCTCAGGAAGACAACACTATAGCAACCAAGAAGAGATCAGTGATTGCCAAAGTATGGGGTGAGGAAGAGGTGACTGTAAGAGACAACATGAGGAAGTTTTTTGGGGGAGTAGAGCTGTTCTGTATCCTGATTGTGGTAGGTGGCTACAGAAATCTATACACCCACAAAGTGCAGAATAGTGTGGATATTAGGATGATCCTTTTGTGTCTTTAGCATCCTTTAAAGGATATTTCTGTAACATAAAAACTTACGTGCTGATATGTCTATATATTTTTTGCAGTTCAGAATTAAAAGAAACCATTAGAAATGGTTCCCTTTTTCAGTGGGAGAAGAGACTTGTATCTTTCTACTGTTTGAATTATGAGTCATTTTTGTACTCTTCTTTATATTTTTTCTTTAACTTTTTGTTTTGTTCTGTTTGCTGCTTACCATGGAGCACTTCTCCAGTACTTCCTCCTGGAACTTCAGAAATCGCTCCTGAACCTCAGCTTCATTGAGGAAAAAGGCTAGAAAGTGAGTGAAGGGCTGCTTTCTTCTAAAAGTGAGCAAAAGAACATCAATCCGAGTTCGGGCTGAAATTACACCACTTCGATGCTGGCCAGTGATTACTGTAAGCAAAAACAAAAAAGAAAAGATTAAAATCTCAAGGTCCATCAAATGGTTGTAAAATAGGTGACCTCTTGAAACTGTCATCTCTGGGGAATAAAATTGTCATGAATGTGTATATAATTCTGAACAGGGGACAGTACCAAGGGTAAGAAAGCTGTTAATGAATTCAGTCTAAGCAGAATGAGGTTTAAAAACAGAATAACCTTAAGACCATCTGATGAAGTAGAAAAATGAGTTCAAAAGCTACAAGCAATCCCTCATACCTTGCTGGTATGAATGTAAAATGGTACAGCTGCTATGGAAAAGTTTGGCAGTTCTTTGAAAAGGTACACAGAAAAATACCATGTGACCCAGGAATTCACTCCTAGATAGAAACTCAAAGGAAGTAAAAACAGGTGTTCAAAGAAAAAACCTGTACAGGGACTTCCCTGGTGGCACAGCAGTTAAGAATCCGTCTGCCAGTGCAGGGGACACGGGTTCGAGCCCTGGTTTGGGAAGATCCCACATGCCACAGAGCAACTAAGCCTGTGTGCCACAACTACTAAGTCTGTGCTCTAGAGCCCTTGAACCACAACTACTGAGCCTGCGTGCCGCAACTACCGAAGCCCGTGCACTTAGAGACCGTGCTCTGCAACAAGAGAAGCCACCGCAATGAGAAGCCCGCACACCTCAATGAAGAGTAGCCTCCGCTCGCTGTAACTAGAGAAAGCCCATGCACAGCAACGAAGACCCAATGCAGCCAAAAATAAATAAATAAATAAATTTTTAAAACCTGTACAAATGTTCATAGTAGCTCTATTCACAAGAGCCAAAAGGTGGAAAAACACAAACGTCCATTAGCCAATAAATGAATAAATAAAATGTGGTATTTCCATACACTGAAATACTACTCAGCCAAAAGAAAGGAGTGAAGTATTGATACATGCAAAAACATGGATCAATCCTGAAAATATTATGCTAAGTTCAAGATGCCAGACACAAAGGCCACGTATTGTATGTTTCCACATATAGGAAATACCTAACAGGCAAATTCAGAGAGTCAGAAAGCAGATTAGTGGTAGCCAAGAGCTGGGGAGTAGTGAGGAATGGTGAGTGATTGCTTAATGGGTATGGGGTTTCCTTTTTGGGTGATAAAATGTTCTGGAACTAGACAGTGGTGAAGGTTGCACAACACTGTAAATATACTAAATGCCACTGAATTCAACACTTTAAAGTGGTCTAAATGGTAAATTTTATGTTGTGTATATTCTACCATTTAAAAAAAGAACAATATATCACACAGAAATTCAAATAACAATAAAAAATTAAGAACAAAAAGAGTGGAGCTGTCATGTAAATTTTACCTCAATTTTTAAAAATACTGTGGCAGAATTTTTAGTGATTCACTATAGTAGAAGAGCAGAAGAGAGTCTACTACAGTATATACAATCCTACCCTAACTGTATGAAAATATAAGGTTAAAGTAAAAGTTTTATCTATATCTGTATTGAGGTATGAATATCAAATTTCCACGCCTTGGTGTAATTTGGTCTTCTTTGGTCTGGGCTGTCTTTATATATATGTAAACGAAAATAGGGGGAAAAGCCACAAAGCCTTAACACCACTGTCTGCAAAGAAAAACAATCATTTAGGGATTACACAACCTCTGTTTAAGCAGAGATTAATCTTCTAGGTTCCAGAACTGGCAGTGCTTGGTCCAAAACAGAAACTAAGGAAAGGTACAGAAGATAGGAACAATGAACAAAACTGGCATTTTAACAGACTATTTATTAAAGAGGAAAGGACAGACTTCTGAATATAAAATACTGAAGTATTAACTCTAATAGTAGCAAAATGTGCTATGTACTTTCAAGACCACAAAGCTTGTTCCTTCCAAGCAACTGTAGAAGTTAGGACAAACAAATGGAATTATTTCTTTAATACTTCCCATTAAAGCACTTGAAATTTTCTAAAGAACAACCTATCTATTTCTTAATAAGAATGAAATTATCATACCCATTTTGTTGTAGAGAAACAAGATGGAAATTTCTAAGAAAAGAAGTAAATTATGAATGAATTAATTAACAGAAAGCCTAAAAACTGTTTGCCTAAGTAAAAAATTGACATAAGTAATAACCAAAAAATGTAAGAAGCTGAGATAGGATATTTTCTAATGACATTATTTATATTTTCAAATAGGATACTTTGAGAATCCAAAAGACTCAGATGCCCAGTGAAGGGAAGTATCCTAGCAGGCATTCAAATAATGTGCTATAGAAATACTGACAAAGGAGGATTTAATGGTAAACTGGGACAAAATTAAAGGAAAGTAGAAATTATAATTATTTCTGCAAGAGACAGAAAACATGGTGAGAAAATAAAAGGAAAAGGGATGGAGGGGATGGAAGCTTAAAATTCATGTTTATGTTTTATTTCTGTAAAAATTTAGTACAATATGCTAAATCTATTATTTTCCATTAAGAAGGTAGTTCATTAGAGAATAAGACCAATAAGACATTTTCAGTTTTTTAACATAGAAAACTGAAAAGGGCACTTCAAAGGTCCTCAGGCTGATTTCCAGAAAAAGATTCAAAGTTGAGCAAACAATTACTAAAGAGCAAATATGATGTGGTTAGAAATATTCTAAAACATTAGAATATATCTGAGAAGACCAGAATTCACATGGCATGGGTCTAAAGACTACAATAAGGGATACAGAGGAAGAAAACAATTAAAGGCATTGATGTGAAACTTTAAAAAAACCAATTGCCTAACTACAATGACAATAACATTTTAAAAGCATCTTCTTACATCTCATTGCCTGAGACTTCAAAACAGACTAGACCAGATTCTTATCTAGAGGAAAAATTAAAACCTACTAGATCATTTGCTTCTCTAGTTTCTCTAATTTAGGAGAGGAGAAAGAAAATAACTAATTACAGCATATACCACACCAATGCACCTGCAGTCTTGATTTCACATAACAACCCTATTTACTGTAAGCAATAAATTTGATTTTTCTATATACTTTACTTCCCTACAAGACCAACAAGCCAGTTTATTGTCTTGTTTTTCAGTTAAATTAGTTCCACTAAACTCTTACTTTTAATGATTAGACACACTTACTTTTCACACTTAAATATTTGTGGTTTCTAAGTCAAAATGGAATCTTAACAATCTGTCTAACCTTTTCTGGATAAGTTTTGGAATGCCTCCAGTATCTTAAAATGGCTAACATCTCTACATTTACAGCATGTAATAATTTTTACAAAAATAAAAATTGTCATCCATCTGTTGCTATATGCATAGAAAAAATGGGGAACAGATTCAACTATTAACAGCAATTATGGCTGAGGTTCGCAACACAAGAGACTTCCCTTTATACTTTATATATAATTTCTACAAGTTTTTGTTTTTGAAACCATGTATTAATTTTTAAATCAGGAAATAAGCTTTAATGCAATTAATAAAATTACTTCAATATTTGTAACCCGAACTTTAACACTTAAGGAAAGACC
Source organism: Balaenoptera ricei (assembly GCF_028023285.1). Taxonomy (NCBI): domain Eukaryota; kingdom Metazoa; phylum Chordata; class Mammalia; order Artiodactyla; family Balaenopteridae; genus Balaenoptera; species Balaenoptera ricei. Next base: position 62,450,859 of record NC_082654.1, on the reverse strand, counting down.
CAAGTTTTTTTAACTGTAATTCTAAATATTTATTTCAGTGAGAGTCCTTCAAAAATGTCATTAAAGTCCTAAAGCTAAAGTTTGCTGAAGTTACCAAGGGGTTGGTAACTTCAGGGGGTTGGAAAATTCTAGCACTTCACTGTCCAAAACAGGAGCCCACACACAGCTAGTTAAATTAAAAGTTAAATGAATTAGAATGAAGTAGTATTTAAAATTCAGTGCCTCAGTCACACTAGCCACATTTCAAGTAATCACGGTCCCATGTGGCTAGTGGCTCCTGCACTGGACAGTGCAGATACACAACATTTTCACAACCACAGAAAGCTCTCCTGGACAGGCTGCCCTAAAGTCAACTGCTACTTATCTACCACAGTGATTATTCTTACACAGCACAAAATGAAAAGAGTACTTATTATTTTTTTCTCCTAAAACTTAATACAACCTATGAGTGTTTATGGGAAATGGATTATTGGAGGCTGCTGCACTTATTCGACATTGAAGAAGTCCTACTGCTTTAGGATGAGTTTTTTAAAATTCTGTCCCTCCAGTGCCTCTCACTCAAAGCCACTTTACAACACAAGCCTATGCCCTTGGTTCACACTGTTGCTTTAGTACAGACACTTTCTGACGTGATTTCTATTGCTAAACTATTTTTCCTCACCTGACCAGTTATTTGAATCAGGTTGTTGTTTTATTTATTACTCTTACAATTTCCTTCCTAGTCTACAAAGCAAGATAAAAACAAGAGAACAATATGGAAAGGGCTGAACTTTATTTCAAATTTGCTGATCTCACTGGTTTTCTCTAATTCTAACTTGAAATAATTCACAACTTCATTTCAAGCTACTGAAGCATGAAAGAAATCTCCTCATCCACAACAAAATCTGGAAGCTTTATTCCATCAGTGCGTGGTGAAGTATAAAATTAAGGCCCAGGTACTCAATCAAGATAAGGTTGTATGACTACATCTTTCTTCATTTGGGAGACTGACACTGATATAAAAAGGCCAACAGCTACAGAACCACATAAAGAATATAGTCACCAAACACCTCAGTTGGGTCACATTATTCCATACACACACACAAATGATTCCAAATATAACATATATATTGGGTCTCACCAATTTCTCCTTCTTGTCCAGGCTTAGGAATGCTTATGGAAGTTTTGGTCTCCACTTCTAGTTTCTTCCTAGTGTCGCCTCTCTTTCCAACTATATGCCTATAATATAAAGGAAATTAATAAACATAAATCAAAATGTACAAGAATAAAGAACTCCATCATGTTTAAATCATATGTGGCCAGAGACACTCCCTCATAGAAAAGTGCTTCAGTAAAAACTCAGTATCTGTAGGGGAAATTACAAGTCATACAGCTTTATAGAACATACTGCATTACACTCATTGGCAAAATGATATCCTACAGCCAATTCAACCACATAGAAAGAATAACTATGCTCAATGCCTGCTTGCTTCTCAAAACTATATTCAGGGACTTCCCTGGTGGCGCAGTGGTTAAGAACCCGTCTGCCAATGCAGGGGACACGGGTTCGAGCCCTGGTCTGGGAAGATCCCACATGCCGCGGAGCAATTAAGCCCATGTGCCACAACTACTGAGCCTGAGCTCTATAGCCCGCGAGCCACAACTACTGAAGCCCACGTGCCTAGAGCCCATGCTCCGCAACAAGAGAAGCCACCGCAATGAAAAGTAGTCCCCGCTCGCCACAACTAGAAAGCCCACGCGCATCAACAAAGACCTAACGCAGCCAAAAATAAATAAATAAATAAATAAAACAAAAAAAAACTATATTCAAAATCTGGGTCTGCACTTCAGTGAAAGGAAAGCTGGCACAGTCTCACAGGGCACTTGAATGGGTCTACAGTTTGAAGGGGGAAAATCTTGTTTTCTTAGAGAGCAAATTAACTACATTATGAGTTCATCCTAAGGGAATTATCCTTGATTAATTAAATAAAGGTAAAGAGCTTAACAAAGAGCAGGGTTCACCAGTCAGGACAGATTCAAGCACACAGAGTAAAGAGGTAACCCTCAGGTTGAATTCAAACACTTAGGCACGTTTTGCTTGGGAGATTTCACCTAAAAATTGGGAAATTTTACCTAAAAATATAGATTTCTAACTTCTTTTGAAAAACTGGGAGATCTGACTACTCATGGCAAAAATAGGCTGGAACATGAGCTCGTTCCTAAAAATGGAACATGAGCTCATCACAAATCCTGTCCCTCCCTACTGTCTTTCACTGACTGCACCTCAATCATCTGCTGGCTCATTTGCATTACTTGCCTAGGCCTCCTAGCATAAATAATTCTGACAATCCAAGGTTATCTTCTGAAACCCATAGTAATTAGATGTGTTAAAGCAAATGAGACTACCGGATCCCAGGAGAAAAGTTTCAGAGTCTATAAAGCACTAAGAGACCATCACAGGACCATAAAGTTAAGAGATAAAACTTCCTCATCAACAGTGTTTCAGCTTCTATGATTTCAATTACAGTATCCAACAGCACAGGTGACTATGTCTAAAACTCTGCATTTGTTTTTTACAAGGGATAACCAAGCCCGGTTATTTCCATTGAGATCTACTGTAGTAAGCCAGTTTTTTATAAAACAAGATGTTTAAAAGAGGACGAGAACTCCACAATTTCCATGTGGTTTTTCTCTGTGTTGGGCTAGGGATTGTGCAGCACCAACTCCGTCAGGCCTTTGTCTTTCCAGGCCTTATCAACAAGGGGAGCTTTCAACCAGGCTCCTGTTTGTTAGCACATGGCTAGTGGACAAACTTACCATAAAGTAGTTGGCTCAAAGTGTTATTAATAGTCCAGGCACCTTAGGGAAGTGGTTGAGGTTAAAGACGCTTTAGAATCAAACCTTGGGCAAGTCATTTAACCACTCTAAGCCTATTTCCTCACTTATAAAAATGGAGTGAATAATACCTAAGTAACATAAGGTTGTTTTAAGGATTAAATGTGATCATATATAAAAGGGCTTCCTAGTGACTGACACATAGCTCAGTACAGCCCATGCCATCCTCATTAAGCCCATGATGGCATCCTTCCAGTTAAGAGTACCAGACCCAAAAGAGGTTTACATGGAAAGCCTAAAACACTCACTATAATAAAACAGATATGCAATGAAAGGGTGACTCCTTTATTGAATATGTAAGTGGAAATTCTTGCCAGATCAAGTGGTTCTCAATCTTGGCTACACACTGGAATCACCTGGGAGGCTACAAAAACTAATGATGCCTGGGTTCAGCTCCCAGAGATTCGGACTCAACTGGTCTGGGGTGCACCTAGGCATCAGGAATTTTTAAAGCTCCCCAGGAGCTTCAAATGTGCACCTGAAGTTGAGAACCACAGTATTAGATCCAGTCCGTGGACACGTGTATCACCATTAGGCTTTGATTATAAATTAGTTTGGTCAAGTAATCTCTTCCTTGATCCAAATAACCTTACATAAATGATTCATAAGAAAGAAATCTTCCTTGTATGACAATTATTTCTCAATAAGACAGGAAGAGAGGGAGGGAGGAAGGAGTCTTCCTAGTAAATATTGTCTATTAATTAGGATTTAGCAGAACCAATACCTAATCTAAATTGCAAGTCATCTGGAACAAAATGAGTACTTAGAATATATAGAATTCAAAAGGTCATCAAGTTAGAGTCAGATATTTAAGGAATCTTTACACAGCTTAGCAGTAGCAAATATATACATTAAGGAAGACATGTTGCATTGATTTTATCAGGAACCTGAGCCACAACTTTCTAAAATCATGTTTCTTAGAAGAAAATGTCATTGGAACCTGAGAGGAAAGTGAGCTGTCAGGATTAACATTTGGTTTCACATTCAGCCACATTCCATAAGAATTTCATCCTTAATAGGTGTTTCAGGAGATTCTCAAGGTTGACAAAAATGAAACTACTTGCCTCTTGGAGCTTAAAGGTATATGATTCCATATTTGTAGGTTTCCTCTCACAGAGGATCAAGGACAGACTTTATTCATCTGGTACAACACAGAAAAAAAATCTATGACTTCCCAGACCAGCCTATCTCCAGAGGCACAAGCCCAAAAGAAGCCAGTCAGCCACATAAGCTAACCGCATTAGTGGTTAATAAGAGACAGAATGTGGTCCATCACGCAAGCAAGCAAGCACAGACTGAAGTGATGGCAAAGCTTCCTAAGCAATTTACATATAACGATAACTCTGGAAAAAGCACATCAGTATTTGACAAGCATTGGAGAATAACAGGACACATTCCTACCTTCAAGAAGCTTCCCATCTAGTGGGAAAAATATCAAATAGCACACAAATAAATACAAACATAAGACTGAGAAATGCTACAAAGGAAAAGTAGATGGTATTATGAAAACATATAGTAGGGTAATCAATGTGGCGGTGGGGATGTCGGTGTCAAAGCAAGCTTCCCTAAGGAAGGAGAATAAAACTAGCTAAGGAACAGGAGAGATTAAAAGGCAAAGGGAACAGCATATGCCAAGGCTCAAAGGCAGGAAGGAACACAGCACATGTGAAGAACTGAAGAAAACCAGTTAAGCTTAAGTGCAAAGCCAGGGAAACAGTGGTGTGAAATGAGACTGAAAAATCAAGGCTAGCTAACTCATGTTCAAGATTTTGGCCACTGCTCTAATGGAAGAGAATTCCGTCTTCAGAGGAAGGATGTTAATGGATTTCAAGCAAAGGTAGTAAAATAATCAGGTTTGCCTTTTAAAAAGATCATTCCACCCTCAGTGTGAAGAACTGATTGGAAGAGAGAGCAAGAATCAATGTGGAGAGACCAGTAAGTAGGCTACTTGAAGTAATTCACAGATGAGGCAGCAGGGTGGCTGTAAAGAAAGAGATAAGTGGATTCAAAAGATATTTAAGAAGCAAAATCAACAGGACTTGGTGACACATGTGAAATGATGAAACTGATCTACAATCAGTCGTTAGAAATTCTAGGACATTAAACACTAAACCATTTTATCACTAGTAATCAAGCATTGCAGTAAGTGTGGAAAAGAGAAGAATCCACTTCCTGCTATGTTTCCTAGAAATGCCTTCCCATGAAGCTGCCGGGGGCTCACTCACTTGTAGAGCAGGCTGGGGGCCTTCACAGTACACCGGAAACCTTGCGGGGTCTGCACCACCTCATAGGCTTCACAGGACTCTTCTGCACACTCCACGAGACCTGTACAGAAATGGTAACATCTCGCTCAGAGCTGCTGCTCTATGGACAACAGTCTGCTTTCTCCCCAGCTGTCCAACCACTCTCGAGGTTTAAAAAAAGCAATACACACACACAAAAAACAGCCATACACTTTACACTACAGAACACTGCTTTGACATTCCTTCTGACCTGCTCTTAGAAGAAAAATAAAGAATAAAAAACACATGACTATTTTAAATCTTCCAATCTTGGAACTGTAGAAAAGGAGTATTTACATACCACTATTTAACTGTTTTCTCCCAGAAAGCTAAGACACAATAAAATTTTTTGTACTGTTTTTTCTTTTGGAGATGTGTTTCATGTAACATAAAATTCATTCTCTTAAAATGTACAACTCAGTGGGTTTTAGTATTAAAACACAAAATCACTTCAGTGAATGAGGTAGGAGTGATACTGGAGAACTTACTCCATACAGCCAAGACAAAGAGAAAGGAGGAGGGTGAAATAAAGGAGCTTAAGGCTCCAAGGCAAAAGGGAAACAGTGCGGAGGACCAAGGGGAAGACTATTCCCCAAGGCTCAGGGCCTAATGGAAAAACTTACAAACCAAAAGGAAAAGGAAGCAGAGAACCTGAAAGGCCCTATTTGTGCGTTAAACCCAAGTCCAAGTTAATCAGCCTGAAAATACTGCCCATCTCAACGGTTTAGTTTACTTCTTAAAAATCATCCCTATTTTAAATAGTAATAATGTTGGTTGTGTATTTGAAACTGCCCGTATATGACTGCAAAGAAGAAAAGAAAAATTACAACACAACAATAATAATAACAACAGCTAACACTGGGCACATGTTCATTTATTTCAATAATTTATAGAAATTACTTCATAGCTTTACAGATAAAAGAACTTCATTTTGCCACAGGTTATTAATGGTTAATATTAATAGTTAACTAAAATTACCCCATATTACACTTAAGCCTTTGCACAAAGATGAGACACAACCTGATGTATGAACTGAGAGCACCTCATCAAACTCACTCATCTGTCCCCTCGGACATCAACACAAAGGGAGCTATGAGAGGCCAAACATCTCAAATTTCAGGGCTCACACAGAAATACACTGACACAAAGAATTGCTTCTACAATACGGAGAACATTTTACTTCTAATCTGACCAAAGATCAACCAGGATTACCTTGATAACAGTCATCATCTTCGTCTTCATGTTGATAAGTCTGCTCTTGGATGGGATTCTTCCTGTAAACCCGTCCACCAATTCTTATAAGCTGTGGACGCAGAACTTCCATGATACTTTCTCCAAACAACAGTCCTGTGAAATACTGAAAAATAAACGATCACCTTACCTTTTGTTTTAATCATAAATAAAACCCCACCTCTATTATGTGGATCTTTATGTAGGCCTAAAAGGGCATAATTGGGCATCAGTTCACAGTACATCCTAAGCAAAAGCAGCATTGTTTCCACTAGATTTCCTCTATCTAGAAGCTGTTTTAAATCAATTGCTGCATTTTCCACTACACTACTCCACTCCTGGCACACTCTACACAGTAATTTGTAAGCTATTCAGCATTCCCCCCCAAAAATGATTAAAAGATACTGAGCCCATCCATGACTTTGAAAGAGAGAATAGAGATCTCTTCATTACTTTAACCTAAAGGGAGTAAAATGCAACCTTCTGTGCTTATCTAAACATTTGCAAAGTGTCTTACCCTCACTATCCAGCACGACCTTTAAGAGAATTAGGGATACTTAATACACTTATCCTCAAGGGGAGGACAAAAAAAACCCTAAATTCTTTTAGAGGTGCTAGAAATATATACCCAACAATTAGATCCAGTTGCCTATCAAAACAAAGTTAAAATATGACTTAACCAACATGGTTCTCCAAACCAACACATTGCTGAGGGGAGGAATCTGATTTCCGTAGGTCACTGCTCAAAAACTGTACATCACTCACAGAGAAGCCAAGTTTCCAGTCACCATTTAATGAATCAGTAATTTACGAAGCAAAGGTTCCTTACGGGTTAGCTGTGGTTATGTTTAACCGGTGTTCCTACCACGTATGTTAGATGGTCTTGAAGCCCAAAATAACTTAAAAGAGTGCCCCCCCCCAAAAAAAAACAATCCTTACTAAATACACTAATGCTCAATCCAACCTCAGCAAGTAAGTCACTTTAATTGGTAATTTAATTGGTAATTTGCTTACAGAACCAAGAGGAGATTTCGTGTTGTGAGAAATAACAATATAAAAGGTAAACAGACTTGAATGTCGGAAGAGGGGGCATAATTAGCAATAGTTTAATGACAATATACCCTAGTGCCCAATTTCCCAGGACCTCTCACACACACACAAAAACTCTCCACAAACACAGACTTTAATGTTAAGGTCGGGCCTCAGACTGAGCTCTAGGGGGGAGATAGGGTTGTCTCAGAGACAGGAAACCCTTCATCTGCCTTTCCTATACGGCCCTGGGCTACGAGACTGCTCATTAGGAATGATGGGAAAATAACCAATTTCACCCTGCTTCGCGGTGGTTTGGAGAGAGAAAGAGAGACAGAGAGGAAAGCAGAAGGCCTGCAATGTCGTGGGGGAAGATGAAACCCTGAATCATAAAAACGAGCAAAAATAAAACGAGTACGTCAAAGCAAGCGAAGAGAAAGTGGCTCCACCGCCGTAGGAAAACCTCCGTGAACACAGCAGACGAAGGACCCGGAAGGCCTCTTCGAGAACGCGTTCCCAGCGCCTCTCCGCCCCGACCACGCCCACCATTGCACGGGCACGCGCACGCCGCGGCCTCGAGCACGCCGCCGCCCTCGTCGCAGTAAACGCGGCCGCTCCGGCTGGCCTTGGGGGCGGGGCTGTAGAGGAACGTGCCAAAGCCGCGGAGGTAAGTGGTCGAGGGCTCAGGGACCCTCGGGAGCTTGGTGGAAAGGGAGTTGATCCCTAGGATCCTACCTGCAGTGACTAGTAAAATGGAGAAAGTAGGTGGAGAAACAGGAGCCTGCCGCAGAGGGCGTGTTAAGAGGAAATTTCCTCAGGCCGCACCAGACTAGTGCGCATGCGGACCGAGAGGTGGCGCCTGCGCAGTGGGGCGGCGCCGATGTCGACCGCTGGGGACCGGGGTGGGGGGGGTGAGGCTTGGAGTTAGCTTGGGAACCGTTGGCATTCTGCCCCCTCCGCTTTTCTACCCCTTTCTTTCCACCCGACCTGTTTTTAGCTGCAGCATCTTTTTGAATGGTAATCCAGCTCTTTGGAATGATTTCTTAATGATGGAGTTTAATGATTTGCTTGTAATAATTTGCCATTGTACCGGGGTACTTCCTTCAACGTCTTTTTGATACGGAGACTTTTTCAAAAGGAAGGATTCTTTTTAAGAACATAAGCTTGTATCTGCTAGGAAGGAAAGTAGTTTATGAATACGAGGTCACCCCTATCATACATGAAGTAAATGTGTTGATCATCTTATCACTGTGAACACAACCATGCTGTGTCTCCCCAAATAGCATTGCTCTACTATAAGGATCTCTACTGCCAATAGTTCCGACTTCCTTGATAGGGTCAAATACTTCATCATCAGTATTTAAACATTCAACAAAATTTTACTGAGCACCAACCTTAGGCTTGGCAGCCTAATGAGAGAAACAGTTGTGTGAATAGATCTGCAGAATAAGGAAGAAAAAGAAAATGGTAATGGACCAACCCTCATGACACCAAGCTTCTCTATCCCCTGCATAACCTTTGCTGAGCTGCTAGCTCTGTGTTCTGTTATTTGTTCATCATTCATTCAGGAAACATTGTGATCCAGGTTCTGTGCTAGGCTTTGAGGGTAGAAAGACAACTCTTTCCCCTTTTCCTAAGAAAGGGGTTCTTCCTAAGATCTTGAACCTTAAAATGAAAGTGTCGAGTGCATTTTCCCTCCTCCTGAGCAGGCCCTTTCTCCTCTAGGAGTCATTTGACATTGACACTCTATGTCAAATGGGAAGAATTAGGACATTTCCCATGAGTAAGTGTGTTGAAGCATAAGTATGAAAAACTGGGATCTGCAGAGGAAAAAAAAAGATTCAGGACTAAATATCCATCAGTGATTTTGGGTAGCTAATATTAAGTATTTACTCTGCCTATAACTGTTCCAAATGCTTTAGTTATATTAACCTTCCTGACACCTCTGGTGTAGGTACTATCATTATCCCCATTTTAGAGATGAGGCAACTGAGAAGCAGAGAGGTTAGGTGATTTGTCCAAAGTCATACAGCAAGTTAAGTAAAAAAACCAGGACATGAACCTAGGCCAAGAGGCTTCAGAGTCTGAGCTCTTAACCACTATGCTGTTTTACCTCTCACATAGCACATGACATGCCAATGAAGCGATTGCTTAAAAAATGGCACGGCAAATAAGCTAAAGTCCCTACATCTCCGTTTTGTTTTGTCATCTGTAAAATGGGGGAATCGGATTAGATGACCTTTAAGGAATCTTGTGATTCCTGTGAAATGTTTAACTCATTTAGCAAACATTTATTTAAATCAGCAGCTACTTAGTATAGGCCAAGCATAATGTTTGGTTCTGGTGATCAGAATGCCTGCCTTCATAGAGAAGTTACAAACTAGTGTTTATTGTTGGTTTCACTTTAACTCCTGTTACCACCTGCTGGTAGCATGCAAAATTTAACCTAAATCTTTAAAGCTAGAAATTACTTAGGTGTATCTTTCCACCTCAGCAGAAAACTGCTTATTTATGTTAAAGTTAGTGCTAATTCTGCACTCCACTTTTCAACCCTGGCTGTTTTGTTTATTTTTTTTTTTATATCTTCTAATTCCTGTACCTTTTTTTAAATAAATTTATTTATTTTATTTTTGGCAGCGCTGGGTCTTCATTGCTGCGCGCGGGCTTTCTCTAGTTGCGTCGAGCGGGCTTCTCATCACGGTGGCTTCTCTTGTTGCGGAGCATGGACTCTAGGCACGCGGGCTTCAGTAGTTGTGGCACACGGGCTCAGTAGTTGTGGCTCAAGGGCTCTAGAGCGCAGGCTCAGTAGTTGTGGTGCATGGGCTTACTTACTCCGTGGCATGTGGTATCTTCCTGGACCAGGGCTCAAACCCATGTCCCCTGCATTGGCAGGTGGATTCTGAACCACTGTGCCACCAGGGAAGCCCTGTTTTTTGTATTGAATGATAGTAGTTCTGAGTTTGCAGGAAGACTACAGTATTCTTTTTAGAAACATAAACTTTTTAGAATCTTTTGTAAATGTGTAGTATAAGCTTCTGTTTTGAACTTTTTTAAGGAGTCGTGTATTCGGTACAGATTTTTCTCATTTACATTTGGACTTTTTGATTTTTTGATGTGACATAATATTAAACACTCACCATTCCTCTAATTCCTAATAGGCCTTGAATTCTAAGATCATTCCTGTACTAATATTTTGTTCCAGTTTTGGGACGCCACCAAGTGATCAATTTGGGTATTACATTTGAATGAAAAAGTTGTGGGGTTTTTTTGTTTTTTGGTTTTTTTTAATGAAAGGGCCAATATGTATTTCCTAACCAATTCCCCTTCCTTGGGAACAGAACACACTGTTATTCTGGAATTTTATTTGGAAAATTTTATAAGTGAATTTCTTGGTGTGGCTGGGTCAGGATGTGTCCAAGACAAACTACCCTATGAGGCATGGCTGTTTTATCCTCATATAATTCATTTCCTCAGTTAAATTGCTACCTTGGCACTGCCGTATCACCACTTCATAAGCTATAAATCACCCACAGTCAATCCCAAGTGACATAAACAGTTTGCTAATGGTAGGAAGTAGTGTTTCGAGTAGAAAAGCTAAGAATAAATATATTTTCACTTAAAATCCTGAGTGACATTTTGGCCTGAGGCATCAATAAAAGATCGTGGAGTACAGAGGGCAGAAAAAATTGGAGCTAATTCTTGACTTAACTGTATGCTGGCTTTCATGGCAGCTAGAATGAAATGTTGTCAACCTCACTTCCATAAACTTGCCAATTGCTGTTTTTCTTTCTCTGTAGTGCAGTGAGAATTCTACTAGAGAGGAAATGGCTGCCTCTTCATCATCCTCCTCAGCCGGTGGGGTCAGTGGAAGTTCTGTCACTGGATCTGGTTTCAGTGTCTCAGACCTTGCCCCACCACGGAAAGCCCTTTTCACCTACCCCAAAGGAGCTGGAGAGATGTTAGAAGGTGATCTCATGCTGCTTTTTGCTGAATAATTGGATTCAGACCTGCTATGAATATTAATTGTAAAGAAGCTATTAAGTGGATTAGAGACAAGTTTGCCCTGATTTCAGCTCCATATTTCATTTCTTGTCCCCATTTCAAAATAATATCTTTAAAACATAAATCTTTCTCTAGAATCAGAATTTTGGAGCTGAAAAAGACTTTGGAAATCAAGGAGGTCATCTAGAGTTATTTAGACCCAGCAAAGATAAAGTAATTTGACCATGTGAAAGGACAAAGTCAGCACTGGAACCAGGAATTCTGTTGAGCTCCTGCTCCAGTTTGCTTTATCTTGGCACCAGTCTGCTTCCCTATGGTTGGTAGGTTTGATATATTTTTTTCTAATATAATTCATCGACAGATAGATTAAGAGATTCTGAGAGGAAATAAAAACCAATTTACTACTCTTGTATGTGAAGATGACTCTCCTGGCCCACTGCAGGACAGTGCTGTGTGGTTTTTCTAGCACTGGAGCTGGATTTGCATCAAATCATCCCCCATCTTATTCAGCACACATTTGCAAACTGGCTGGCCACGATCGGGGCACAGGCTGTAAGCATGAAACAGCATTGGTACCTAGAATTTATCAGATTCATGTCATTTTAGGATCTGGACCAATAAATTCTTAATAGGGAGCATAAAAATCACCGGAAGAGCTTATTTAAAGTGTACCTTTCTGGCTCACCTTAGAGATTCCAAGTTAGTGTAGGTTACAGCACAGGAATCTCCATTTTGACCAACATCCAGGGGATTCTCATGAAAATGGTCCTTAACTGTTAAACTATTCATCATACCTTGAAAAAAATTAGCAAAGAACCTATCAAGGATTCAAAATCTACTTGATTCTAGCACATCTGTGCTTAATTATATATTGATCTTTTTTGCTTTAAATATTGCAAATCTCACTAAGTATATTTAAAAATCTGGAAATGTCTGAGAAAGGTACAAACTGTAGTTAAGAGTTGGCTTTTGGGGGTAATCTTTATTCATTTATATCAGGTATAATAAAAAGCAGAGGTTTGGATTAAGCCAGGACAAACAGAAGAATCATTTGTGACAGGAAAACATGGGAAGGCTGGAACCATAAGGCTTTTTAGAATTGGTTCAAGTCATGATTAGTAGACAGTCAGTCAGTGATACATCTGAGGTGTGTGTACTTCTGTCTTTGCCCTTTTGTTTTCTTCAGTTGTGTTAGCTGAATACTCAAGCTAGCATCACTGAGTCTGGAGGTAGCGAATATTTGGTGCCTTGTTTACCATATTTGGCGCTAAAAATAAATTATGACTTCAGTTATATGCAGCAGAGACCTGGTATTAAGGAAGCTTCCCACAAAACAAACCAGAAGTTGGAGGAACTTAAATTGCTTAATGAGCTTTGTAGCAGGAGAAGAGGAATCATCATTTAACAATGGACCCTAAGATTGAAGTCATTTAAATTCTAGCTACAGGAGGAATTTAATACAGGAGGTACCTCCTTGGTCTCAAAGCTATCAGCATTCTTTGTCAGTGTACACCAGATTACTTGGAAACACTAAAGAAGAAAGGCTTCTAAAATTACTCTAAATGTTGATATTCTAACAAGTTATAGTTCTGTCCACTTCTATTCCATCCCATTATGCTTCATGGGGGACTGTGTTGCCTTTCTATTGTAGAATGAATTTAAATTAAGTTTAAATTCACAGTGCACAGTTTTGATTCTCTTCCTCGGGTTTAAAGTTTCACCTACATTTTAAAGCTGCTTACATTTAAGGACAGACTATGAAAACTTAGAGATGGTAGTCCTTGAACTATCCTGGTCAAATGAAGAATGTTAAATTGAAAAGAGTACCCTTAAATGTGAGTTAATAAGGATGCTAGTTTGGAAGCATCATCTACCATGTTTATAGGTGATACTATTATGCAAGTAATCTAACACACGTGAACCTGACCATTTTTCTTAACGGTAGTTTAATCGAATACAGGCAAAGCTTGTTTTGTTGGGCTTCGCAGAAAGTGTTTTTTTTTTTTTTAACAAATTGAAGGTTTGTGGCAACCTTGCCTTGAACAAGTCTGTTGGCGCCATTTTTTCAACAGCACTTACTTCGTGTCTCTGTGTCACATTTTGGTAATTCTCACAATATTTCGAACCCCCCATCAGCAGAAAGATTACAATTCACTGAGGGCTCAATGATGGTTAGCATTTTTTAGCAATAAAGTATTTTTTAATTAAGGTACGTACATTGTTTTTTTAGACATAATGCTGTTGCACACTTAATAGACTACAGTATGGTATAAACATAACTTTTCTATGCAATGGGAAACCAAAAAATTAGTGTGACTTGCTTTATTGCAGTTGTCTGGAACTGAGCCCACAATATCTCTGAGATACGCCTGTATGAAAATAGAGAAGGAATAGTTGCCTCTTCAGAGTAAGGAACAAAAGCAATTAGGAATCAAGGTTGAATGCTGTCTATAATCTTAACAGGTTAATCTGATCTTGTGTCCTCCTAAATCTAGGATAATAAACCCAAATAACCTGTACTTAACCTTGTGAATTAACTTTTTTGTGTACCTGCTGTCTGATAACAGACATCTCACATAAGCAGTATACTGTACAGGACTTTTCAGCATTCCCCTGCCCTTGGCTAGGATTGTCCTCACCCAGTTATTAGTAAGCAAATTAGAGACTGCCTTCCAGCCCAAAAGGGGCTGAATTTTAGTGACATTGTAGGCCACTAAATTATCTGCCATTGCCTGTTTTCCTGCTGTGAGGTAATATTCTTTTAAATGAATTTGTTAGCATCCTATTTATTGGAGTTGGCAATGGTGTTAGATTTGGACAATTTACTGAACTTTTCACCATTTATAACCTTTACTTGTCCCTTAACAGGAAAGCTGATGTATTGCTACTTGGTGTGCTACAAAGGGTTTGATTACAATTTCTAAATGGAAGACAGATTGCCCCAGGCTGACTCCTCTGGAGAAATTCCAGGCTTTAGATTGGTACAGATATCACATCTAATAGGATGTGGCTAAGAAGCAGTAGACCTTGTGGTTAATACAGAGCTGCAAATCAGCAAAAGTGTGTTCCATAGACATATAGAGTGGAAAAGTGATATGCAGGTGCCTTTTTGAAAGATTAGCTTACGTCCTTTTGCTTTGAAGTTCATTACCAAGGGAAATATGCAAATGTATAATTTAAGCATTTATCCTAATAACACCTGTGATTAAATGTAAGTGGGAGGTAGCACTTGCAAGAGCTTCCAAACAAATCTTGGCCTGGTCCTAACAGCCAGAATCCCCGCTGCCTTGTGTGAGATCCTAAAGTTCAGGATCAAACCACCTGAGAAGTGAGCTCTAATTCTCTATGCTTTGCTCTTCCTAAAATAAAACAAATTATAATTTGATCCTTTAAGCAAGGGTATGAATGCTGGCATATTTACACAAAAGAGACATAATAAATTGCATCATTAGTGTCAAATGTTCACACAGTCCCTCTTCCTATAGTGGGATTCATAGTTATTTTCTGGCCATTGCCCTTATCTAAAAAACTCAGTAATATCATTAGCTTACCTAGATCTTTAAACTGGACAGCCAGTATAATATTTAGTTAATTGAAAATAAAAAGTTTTTTGCTCAATTTAGATGATATGCTCACAAATGACTTACATTCAGCCAGAGGAATAGGGGTGGGATGAGGGAATAGGATCATATCCTGTGTAGCACAGTATTTAGAAAAGAGATTGGATTTAAATAATAACACTCTCCCTGAAGTCTACATCACTATATGAAAGAAATTATATTTTGAAATATTATACAATATGTATGTATCAATGCATAATATATTTTCATACATATGTATGGAAATAATTATATATATTATTTTTGCATGAGTTTTGAAGATAATATTAGAAGCCCTCTTGGTTGTATATTCAAGCTATTTGGATACAGTATCTATAGTTTTTCTTATTTTTTTACCATGAGCTTCTGAAATAAGGTCTGCCGTGCGTGAAACTCAGCATGAAGCCAGGATGTGTTAGTCCTATCTCCTTGTCACTTAATACCTGGCTGACGCACCAACCCATGATTGATGAGTGAGTGCGTGACACCCAGTAGTGCTGGCATGAACTACCGCCTAAAAAAAGACAGCTGTGTCCCCTCCCTCCGTTTGTTTTAGGATTTTTGCAATAAGATCCCTTCACCGAATGGTTTCGGCTACTGCTTTAAAAGTCACATTTTCCTACATGAGTTCTTTGTCTTTGGGGGTATGTTTTGCTGTATCAGCCCTTGCCTGACAAGGAAAAACATGAACTAGCTTATGTTTCACAATCATCTTTCAAGTACTGGGGTGACTGAGTTAGCTACCTTCTTGTAGCCAGTTCTTGGCACCAGTACAATGCTAGGTTCTGAAGTTGCACCATACCCTTATGGCCATGCAAATTGCAGTGTTTTGATTCAGTTGGAAAATCAAGGTTACAGTTGGCGTTTACAGAATGAAGCTTCCCAGCAGTGTTTTGTGATGGCCATAGTGATGTAATTTGAAATATAAAATATCAACAATAGCTATTTTTCCTCAGCTTTACTTTTTAGAATGAAACTGCTTAAGAGTTTTGGTGTACCTTTGTATTTTGAAAGCACGGGAGCCACATGGCCAAATATGTAAGCTGTCAGTGTTTGCTTGACATACACAATAGGAAAACATTAAGAAATTGTCAGGTTAGGATGGGGGAAATGTTGACCAGGACATCAAACTGGGGTTTCTTGTTTTTGTTTTTTTAACACTATTTTTAAACTCTTTAACAAGCGGAGGGACTATTTTAATATTCTAGGTATAGAAGAAGTAGCTTTTATAACACAACAGTGTTAATTCTAAGTGAAACAGAAGTCCTCTTTGTAAACACTAAAAACTAGACCCCGAATGTAAAAGCAGGGAAAAGAATGGACATGTTTACTAGGTTTATCAGGCACCATTAGATTAAAATGGATTAGAGCAGATTAAAACTTTTCCTCTTCTCTTTGTAGATGGCTCTGAGAGATTCCTCTGTGAATCCGTTTTCAGCTATCAAGTGGCGTCTACGCTTAAACAGGTGAAACATGGTAAGCACATGAGTGTTGTGTACTTAACTGTGAGAATAAATTTATTGGGGGGTGGGAGGGGGGACTTAGAAAGGTGAAAGTGCTCTGTAACAAAAACTCAGCAAGGCTATTTAAGTGGACTTTCCAAATTACCTGCAGACAAGAACATTGTATGGTCTTAATCCAGACATAATGTCCACATTGAGGCTTAAAGTTGAAGTCAAAGGGGTTAGTTTTCTAGGGGAGTTAATGCTTCCTACTCCGCTTGTATTGCTTTTTCCTCTCCTTTCTGAAACCTTCTTTTACTGTTGTCCTCCATTGGTTACCATCATTATCTGCACCTTTGGGTATTTATGTAATACCTCTTGGTCTAACTGGACTCTTAAGATCCTGGTAGCACCTTTTCTGTTCCATCATCCCTCACCAGGTCTTCATTTATGCATCAGGGAACTCTGTTCTCCCCACCAAACCAGACCATTTCTCCATAGAGAGCATAATGTCGGGGGGGAAAGCTGCAATTGCCTGTAACCCTAGGTTTTTAGTATACAAATCACAAATTTAGTACACAAATGGAATGGAGGATAAGTACTACTTTTTCTCTTTTTTTTTAAGATAAGTCTTCTAACCAACACAGGGTAAGACCCCATTACTAGAATCTTGAGGGGGAAATCCTTCTAGAAATTATTTTTAAATCAGTAATCATGTTGGTGGTTGGTATATTATATATTATCTCCTTGATTCTTTACAGATCAGCAAGTTGCTCGGATGGAAAAACTAGCTGGTCTGGTAGAAGAGCTGGAGGCAGATGAGTGGCGATATAAACCCATCGAGCAGCTGCTGGGGTTCACACCCTCTTCAGGTTGACCTTGCCTGGACAGTCACCTCTGGGGCACCGCAAGTGCAGGTCCAGTGAGGAACTTTTCTTACAGCTTACATAGCCATCCAGAGATTCACAGCTCCATCACTGAATTGTTCATTCACATCCATACTTGGTTTCTCTGTATCTATCCACAAGCAACAAATACTTAAATGTGTGATCTTACAAGGACATTTTTTGTTTATTTGTTTAAAAAACTACTGAGAATCAGATTTAGGCAATTGGCATCACAGAACCAGGAGGTTTGGGTTTAAGAGAGATTTATAAAACTTTACAAGCCAGGACACATGCCACAATTGGCCAACAGAATGGCATCCCTCCTGTCAATTTATGCAGTTCCTAGAATCCTCACCAGTCAAGTCCGAGGTCGGGATCTGGAGTTATAAAATACAGCATTTCTGACCTAAAACTGTTCTTTTTGCAGATGAATGTGATTTCAACTCAGGACCTGTCCAAATTAGGAATTTTTTAATGTTTGGGATTTTTTTTCTATTTTTAGACATCTAATTCTATAGATTCTATCTTTTTCTGACCTCCTCTAGGCATGCCAAATGCTGGCAAAAAGAACTGCTTTTTGAATGTTGAAGTTCTGGTAAAAATAAAGCAGTGAGCAAAATCCTCTTAAACACAGAAATCCTGAGTTCATCTTGTTGGTGGGCTCAGGCAATTCTGTAGCAAATAAATCCTTTGACAGAGCTCCAAATTGGTTTCTTTATCCTTTCAAAGCCTCAGGGATTTGGGATAGGGGAAAGAGGTCAAATTACTTTTTATAAGAAGGGAATCTAAAAACCATTTCTCCTAAGCAAATGGTAGATTTGCTTTCTCTCAGGGATATTTGTCTTTTTAGAAGTATATGAATTTATCAGCAATATCTGAGTAGGTTTTTTACCATGAAAAGGAAAAACCTGGAAAGCTAAGAGGTGTCTTTTGTTTTCCCTCATGGGACCCCAGGGTCCACACTGCACAGTTAGGAGAATCATTTATTAAATTGTATGTAAATTTTGCCTCAGACAGCATTTGCCTTTCTCCTCATTAATAACTTGTACCTGACCTGCTTAGAGTTGGTTAATTATGAATAAATAAGATCCCAGTAGCAAATGGCCTTAATCTCAGGAGTTCAGAATGTTTTAACACATAGTATATAACAGGCAGGTGGTGACCTCATTGAGTCGAAAAGGAATCTGAGCACAGGGAAGTTAAAGACCTGCTCATGGCCACGTAGCCCAGACAGAAGAAAATCTTGGAACTTGGAATAGATTGCAGTTGATTGACAATTCAGCCCACTAACCTTGTCTCTGAAGCACATCAGAACACAAAAATTACCAGTCCTCAAACTCACCTACTTCCATATTAATACTTCTTAACCTAAACTAGTTCCATATTTGAAAGCCATTGAGTTTCCTAACATTGTCCTTTTTGGCATCAACCATCTTTATGATTACCAAAGGAAAAATTTAAAATACCTAGTCTGCAATAAACCTTTAAATCATATTTGCAGTGACAGTTCACAAGCAATCACAAACTTTCTCTCATTTGATTTATGTAACTGTACAGCACAGACGCTGTATTACCTCATCGTTACCCTTTGGTATTTGAACTTACAGAATTTTTTTCTCGGGCTTCCCTGGTGGCGTAGTCGTCAAGTATCCGCCTGCCAATGCAGGGGACACGGGTTCAAGCCCTGGTCCGGGAAGATCCCACATGCTGCGGAGCAACTAAGCCCGTACGCCACAACTACTGAGCCTGCGCTCTAGAGCCCGCGAGCCACAACTACTGAGCCCACGCGCCACATCTACTGAAGCTCATGCACTCTAGAGCCCGTGCTCTGCAACAAGAGAAGCCACCGCAGTGAGAAGCCCACGCACCGCAACGAAGAGTAGCCCCTGCTCGCGGCAACTAGAGAAAGCCCGTGCACAGCAACGAAGACCCAACACAGCCAAAACTAATAAACAAATAAACAAAAATAATAAATAAAATAAATTTATATTGTTTAGGGATTTTATAGCTTCATAGCTTTCCTTAATTTCTCCCAGATATACGATTACATTAGCATAGTTCATTTTAAAAAAAAATTTTTTTTCTCTTTAAGTTGGACATTTCCTTTTATGACCTTAGAAATTGAAGAGATCCTAGAGTTGAGCAGAAGTACTTTCTGAAGCACCTTTCCCAGTGATGATTCAGCTTCTACTTGAGTGCTGCCAGGAACGAGACCCTCACTATTTGAGGATGGCCCCTCCCTCTCTGCACCTTTCTGTTGGTCATTATGTCTCATCCACAACTCCTATTACCATGTTTTGGGCTTGAAAATGGACCTGTTGTTGCTCATCTTTCATCCCCTCTGCACTCATTATGTGCCAGCCACTCACAGGCATTAATCATAATCCTTTCAGTAATGCTGTAAGATGTGTAACACCCCCTAATACAGAAGAGGAACTTGAAGCACAAAGCAGGCATTACTACATGCCAAGGCTGCATAGCTAAGTAAATGGCCGAGTCTGGATTTGAACTCAAAGTCTACCAGACTCCAAAGCTAAGATTATTTTAGTTGTATCATGGGCATCCCATTGAGCCCCAGGGCCTTGTACAAAGGAAAATCCTAAAACCTTCTTTTTTCTTTTTAATGATAAAATGAATTAACTACCTGGAGGAAATAAGCCTTGTCACTACCCTCCCTTCTTCCTCCCAGTGCTTGGTGATAAAGAGTCTTAAGTACAATGAAGGCCTCTTCATTTAAGAACTGATAGGAATTAGGGGCTTCCCTGGTGGCGCAGAATCCACCTGTCAATGCAGGGGACACGGGTTCGAGCCCTGGTCCGGGAAGATCCCACATGCTGCGGAGCAACTAAGCCCATGCACCACAACTACTGAGCCTGCGCTCTACAGCCCACGAGCCACAACTACTGAAGCCCATGCACCTAGAGCCCGTGCCCTGCAACAAGAGAAGCCACCGCAATGAGAAGCCTGCACACCGCAACAAAGAGTAGCTCCCGCTCGCCACAACTAGAGAAAGCCCGCACGGAGCAACGAAGACAAAACACAGCCAAAAATAAAAATAAAATTTATAAAACAAAAATACTGATAGGAATTAGCTATATGTTAGTATCTACATAACCTTTTAAGATTCAGTATAGTGAAATGTAGTTAGATGCTTAAGGGGTACCTACCTAAGTGAGCAAGGAGGAAGGCAAGAGGGCAGATGGCAGCTAACAACCAGGACTGCACAGACAGCCATCCTAAGAAAGCGGACAGTAACGGTGCCTCAGTGCACAAAACACTTTGCAGCTTCCAAAGCATTTTCACATATGTCGTGTCTTCAGTCGCTCATCAACGCTGTGAGATAAATGAGGCAGGTAGTTTACAGTTGAAGAAACCAGTACAGAGAAGGTAAGGTACCAAGATAATTATCCAAATTATAGTTAATAATATAGGCCTTTCAAATCTTTGTCTCTGTGCATTCTAGTTCATCATATACTAGAAAATCTGAAGGCAGAACTTGCTGTTAATAAAGAATTGTTCATGTTGGTTTGATACATAATTCCATATAAGTGTTTTGTCTCATGGTAATGAGACATAAATAGTAAACTTAAATAAAGTTGGTTTTGGGACTTCCCTGGTGGTCCAGTGGCTAAGACTCCACGCTCCCAATGCGGGGGGCCTGGGTTCGATCCCTGGTCAGGGAACTAGATCCTGCATGCTGCAACTAAAGATCCTGCGTGCCGCAACTAAGACCCAGCACAGCCAAATAAATAAATTAATATTTTTTTTTAAATAAATAAAGCTGGTTTTACTTTTATGTAGTCAAAAATCTTACTTTCTGACTTTATCCAGGATCAGCATTAAAGTCCTGAGTTTTCACTGATAAGCTTTAATGTGTTAGTTATTAGTGCCATCGCATGGCTGATACTGACCTGGAATGACAGTGGTCTGGAACTCTAAATCACGTTCCTGACCCTAGGACCCCTCTGCTCTGTCCATTTGCTTGCAGCCTGTGGCTTCCCTTCCCCCAAATGGTTGGGAGGCCTTGAATCTCTTGTTCCCGATCAGAACACCAGACACTGAAGTGATAGAAACTTTGGACCTTAAGGCCAAACCAAAGGTAGAAGAAAGGAGGTAGGACCAGGAGATGCCTATCATCCACAACAAAGAAGAGGAACCTGCCCAAGGATGTGGTTCCCTTTCAGGCAAACCCAAGAGATACTACACTTGGAGGAGAAGGCCATTCTGCCTCTCCCTCTCCTTTTGCCAAAGCACCTAACTTTGCCTAAAATATCTTGCCTGGCCTCCTTGTAATTGCCCAAAGTTCCAACCAAGACAGATCCTTTCCACAAAAGAGATAAAAGGCTTAACTAACAGATACATGGGAAAGTTTTGGGTTGCAGGCAGAGTACAGATGATACCAGATCTTCTCCTGTTTCCCAGAGCTGAGTTTGGGATGGAGATGGCACCAAGGGTGAAGAAGAATGGGAGAAGGAGGCGGGAGCAGGATGCTTTGCCACTAGCCTGCCTTGTTAATTTGCATCTGGTCAAAGAGGGAGTCTGAGAATTTTAGAGCTGAATAGAAGAGACCTTAGAGATCATCTAGTTCATCCCCCCTGGTTGACAAATAGGACATTGGGACCTTGTCTGTGTCATTCATTGCTGTATATTCAGTACCTAGAACACTACCTGGCACATAGTAGGTGTGCTACAGGTATTTACTGAGTGAATGAATGTATGAATCTGTTGCATGTTTACCCTGTTTTAGAAGCTGTGCTAGCTATTTACAGTGCAGCATCCACAGTGGAGAAAAGCCTGACGTAATTGAGATAGGTGGTGAGAAGAGCCAAGACAATAAGCCAGAGCTCAGCCCAGGGTTCTCTGTAATGCTGTACTGACAGGTGGAAGCTATGGAACAAATGGAAACTGTGTCCAAAACAGCCATGGGAGGAGCCTGGGCAAATAATGCTGGTGGCCCGCTGCCCTTCTCATAGGCTCCTGCACATGGGCCCGATGGTAGTTCCACATGTCAGCATCCGTGAGCTGGTCTCCACCTCTCCAGGTACTTTAATTTCTGCAGCCTGTCAAGTCTCCCTAGAGGAACTGTTTATCCAGAATCCGCTTACTTCATTTTTATAATATTAGCTCTTTAGGGAAGGTAATGAAACAATATAGTTTATTACCAGCAACAACAGAGAGGATGTTTATTTCCAAATGTCTTTTACTCATTTAACAGACATTTATTGAGCACTTACTATGTGTTTAGCGTCTGCTAAATGCTGAGAATATGCTGTCAAACAAAACACAGTCATCAGCCTCAAGTTTATAAATATGTTAAGAGAGATAAAAGAGTAATTTGCAGTGTAAAAAACTGTCTGATAACAGAAAGCATGAAATGCTATAAAATCAGAGACAGCTAATCCAGCTGAGCAGGGGTCAGAGACGACTTCCTAGGAGGATGGTGTTTAGGCTGAGACCTGAAGAACAAGTGGGTGGGGTGGGAAGGAAGGACTTTCCAGATGGAAGGAACAAAATATGCAAAGGCTCAAGAGTGAGGAAGGACATCGTGCTTCTTTGGGGCTGCAGGTGCTTTGTTATGGCTGATTCATAGAGTATAAGGACAAGAGGATAGATTTTATCTGCGAGTCACTCAAGAAGTAGCATATATAGGACTTGGTGACTGGTCAAACTTGGAGAACTCAGGGAGGACACCCGGGTTTCTTGTGTCAGTAGCCAACGGACTGGATTCTATTCACGAAGACAGGAGTACAGGGAGAGGAGCAGGGTCAAGGAGATGTCAGTAGGCAGGTGACTCAATGGTCTACATATAGTTCAGGAGAGTGAGCTGGACTAGAGTTAGATCTGGGACTCATCCACCTAGAGACATGCAACCAAAGGTGGGCATGGATGGTATTGCCCAGGGAGACAGCCCACGGAGTGAGAAGAGAATTGGAACCCTGGCATCTAAGGCAGCGGTCCCCAACCTTTTTGGCACCAAGGACCGGTTTCGTGGAAGACAATTTTTCCACGGATGGCGGGGGTGGATGGTTCAGGCGGTAATGTGAGTGATGGGGAGCAGCAGATGAAGCTTCGCTCGCCCGCCACTCATCTCCTGCTGTTGTCCTAACAGGCCACGGACCGGTACAGTGGCCCAGGGGTTGGGGACCCCTGATCTAAGGGACAGGAAGAGGAGGGGGAGGAGCCCAGGAAAGCAACTGGCAGGAAGTCACCAGAGACAGCCAGAAAATGAGGAATGTGGTATCAGGGAAACCAGGAGAAAGGATGTTTTAAGAAGGAGGCTGCTGGACTTCCCTGGTGGCGCAGTGGTTAAGAATCTGCCTGCCAGTGCAGGGGACACGGGTTCGGGCCCTGGTCCAGGAGGATCCCACACGCTACGGAGCAGCTGGGCCCATGAGCCACAACTACTGAGCCTGCGCTCTGGAGCCCGCGAGCCACAACTACTGAAGTCCACGCACCTAAAGCCCGTGCTCCACAACAGGAGAGGCCACTGCAATGAGCGGCCTATGCACCGCAGCGAGGAGTGGCCCCCACTCGCTGCAACTGGAGAAGGCCCGCGTGCAGCAAAGAGGACCTGATGCAGCCATAAATAAATAAATTTATTAAAAGAAAAAAAAAAGGAGCCTGCTGCAAATACCAGTATCTGGTATAGCCAAGCAATTAACTGATGGGTGGAGAAGGCCTTCGGATTTTACCAAGGAACTTGTTGGTGACCTTGTCTCAAGAGCAGCCACCTTAGTGGTACAGTGGGGGCAGAGCCAGACTGCTGTGGCTGGGAGAGTGAGTGGAAGGCGAAAATATGGGGCCAAATCTAGGCAACATCTTTAAGAAGTTCAGTGGGAAGCAGAGGCAAAAATGGGGGACAAAGAGGGTGATGGTTAAAGGAGGACACATAGTCAAGACGTTTGTTCTGGGGAGGGGTCAAAGAGAAAGAGGGTATAATTGAGGGTATAAGGTCCCTGAGGAAGTGGAAGGGATGGGATCCAGAGCCCAGGTGGAGTGATTACCCTTAGAGGGAAGGAGGGCAAAAGGATAGTGCTGATGCGGGTAAATGTGTAGGTGAGGTGGCAGGAAGTTAAGGGAGTTCCCATCAGATGGCTTCTATGTTCTCTGTGATGGAGGCGGCAAATTGGTGTATGGCCTGTGGCAGGGGGAGGGGGAAGCAGGAACAGTGGGCTTGGGAATGGTCCCTGTGAAGAATGGGAGGGAGCTGACCAGGGTCAGAGGATTGCCAAGCACATTCAGGGGCCATTTCCAGTCTGAGTCCCTGAATTTGCAATGGCACCAATCGTTGGGGAAGTATACCAGCAGCTCCTAGCAGCCTGGCAGTAGGAATGGAAAAAATGAATAGTTGGTGGTTACAGTTTTACCCAGTAAGGGCAAGGGGGTAAGCAAATTGTTGGTCTAGGGCTAGCAAAGGAAGGAAGTGAAAACAAGAAGAGGTTACCAGAGAGAAATTAGAAGGGTCAGACATTTCTTGAGGGCCTACTATGTCTCTGGTAATATGTAGGCAATAGAAATACAAAGATGGAGCAATAGTTCCCAAACCTAGCTGTGCCTCAGAACCAAGCTTAATAAAAATACCCCCTGGCCTCATTCCTGGGGTCCAATAG
Organism: Balaenoptera ricei; assembly: GCF_028023285.1. Classification (NCBI taxonomy): domain Eukaryota; kingdom Metazoa; phylum Chordata; class Mammalia; order Artiodactyla; family Balaenopteridae; genus Balaenoptera; species Balaenoptera ricei. The sequence continues at coordinate 62,425,904 of NC_082654.1, read as the reverse complement.
GTCTATGACCGGGGGTCTCGTGTGACTCTCCTGCAGCCAGGTTTGGAAACCACTTGGACCAATGAAAAAGCAGACAAGTAAACAGACATATGGAATCTATACAGCGCCATAACTCCATGACTCTGGTCTATATGGGGTGCTGTGGAAGCCAAGAAGTCTTGGAGGTGGGAAAGAAAGGGAAATAACAAGGAAACTTTCCTAGAGAAGGTGAGCCTGGGCCTGAGCATGACTGCTCAATTGGGGTTAGAGGGGAATAAGCCAGAGGACCATTCCAAGTACAGGGAATAGCACATGCATAGGCAGGGCCGCATTCATGGAACTCCAAGTCATTTGGTGTGGCTGGAGCTGAGCATGTAAACAGGGGAAGGGTGCAACCTCTCAGGAGAAGGAAGCAAGAACCAGATTGTTTTGAGCCTCATTCACCGTGCTCTACTTTCCATCAAAAGAGCATTTCTCTGACACGGACAGGGTACACCTAAGAAAAAGGCCAACACTCCTGACTTTTACAATAAGTAACTTAGGAAGCAGGCTCCTCAAGACCTGGAAGTGTTAGACCCTTAGGCTGGTATAACGCATCAGGGGTGATCTTTACAGGCCACTAGGCAGTACTGTTCACAGTATTTTTGCTCTGGCTGGAAAGTAAGTATTTACAGATTTGTATTTATTTACTTATTTTTAGGGAAAGGCAGATGTTCTAAGCTCAGAATTATTGAAGGAGCCTCCCTTCTGGGCTCTGAGCCAAACCAGGATAAGAGGCAGCTTGAAGGGATCAAATATAAAGTATATGGACATTGCGGAGAGATGTTTTTCCCCCCAGATGGTTTCTCCTCCTTCCTTCCCTGGCCCTGAAGGCCTGAAGTAAAATCCCACACCCTCTCTCCCCCTCCTTGTTCTCAGAAATCTCCAGGCATATATTTGAAGATAAACCACACAAGCATGGGCATTTCATCTGTTTAGCAAACCCAAAGGTCATGTTTGAGGGCTGTTGAAGTCAGACTCTACCCACGTAACTTTCTGCAGAGTCTCCAAAATATAGTAAATCTGGAATCATCTGTGAAGTCAGGGCAACTTAGCTCTCCAACATAGTGCCTAGAGGACAACCTAGGACTTTCTATCCTGGACCAGTGTCACTGCCCAGAGAAGACTCAAGGCTCATTCTGTGATCCCGCTTCAATGCTCAAGGCTAGAGTGCTTTTCGAAAGCACTCCTGATCATGACAAGGAAAATCAGACTCTCCCAGCCAGCCTGAGATTGCAGCTGGAGGACCAGGTGCTATGGCCTCCAGAGACCTATGGACTTAGGAGCCAGGAAGAAAGCAGGACATCGAGCCAGGAAGAAAGCAGGACATCATCCCCATGCCATCTCTCAGTACGGTGGAGTATTCATTCCGAGAGCTAGAAAAGAAGCAGAAGGGGGGATGGAGGACCAAGGAGGAGGGCAGCGCCTTGCTGTCTGGGAGCATAAGCTCTGGCTGCGCCTGTAGTTAAGCCTTATCCACTATGCTGCAGCCAAGGGGCATCCTTATTAGGCAAATAGGAAAGCAGGGCCTTAGCTTCAGAGTTCTGCAGCTCTTCATGACCCCGGGGATCACTGAGTCCAAGGACAGAGAAACCATCTCCCATTCTGAGCCTCTGCAGTCTCTTTTGAGTCCTGCTGGCTCTGTGGCCAAAATGAACTTTCCATGAAAAAGAGTTAGGCTCCTGGAAGGTGCCAATTTAATACTCTTCAATTTAAAAGCTGCCAAGGGGGATGGGAAAGGCTTCAGTAATGAAGGCATGAGTGACCATGAGGGCCTGGGCTCAGCACCCACACCTCTCATTTTGGCACAGAGGCTCTCAGGGTAGGTACAAGTCATACCCAGGCACTGGGGACTCATCATGGTTAATATATAGTGAGGAGTAACTATATGTGGGGCATTGTGCCAAGCACTTCACACACATGATGTCATTTACTCACTGGGAGAGGGTGACAGAAAGGCCATGTGGGGCAGAAGAAGCCACCAAGGAATGGCAGGAAAGAATCCCATAGACTAAGAGCTGAAGGGCCTTAGCAACTGTATTCATTTGAGCTAGGGCTGCCATAAGAGCCTACTAGGGCGGCCATAACAAAGTACACAGACTGAGCAGCTTAAACAGAAACTTAATAGTCTCACAGTTCTGAGGTCTAGAAGTCCAAGATCAAGATGTCACCGTGGTTGGTTCCTGCTGGAGGCTGTGCAGGAAGGGATCTGTTCCAGGCCTCTCTCCTTGGCTTGTAGATGACCATCTTCTCCCAATGTCTCTTTACATCATCATCACTCTATGCATGTGTCCGTGTCCAAATTTCCCCTTTTTATAAAGATACCAGTCATATTAGATTAGGGTTCACCCTACTGAACCTCACTTTAACTCAACTACCTCTATTGAGTTCTATCCCCAAATAAGATCACATTCTAAGGTACTGAAGTTAAGATTTCAACATGTAAATTTTGAGGAGGGACACAATTCCACCTGTAACAGCAATGATGTCTAACCAAATCCTCTACTTTTATAAATGAGGGTATTGAAGCCTTGAGTAGGAAAGTGACTTGCACAGGGTCACACAGCAAATTGGAAAAACTGAGACTAGAACCCAGGTCTTTGGGGGCTGCAAGTTCTGTGCAGATTTCCCAGTGTGCAGTAGCAGCACTGCCAGCTTTGGGAAGCTCCTTCTCCAAGAAAGGAACCCCTGAGCTTGGATAAGTATGGGAAGCACCCAGTCAAATCTCTTTATAGGCATGGGGTGAGGACACACTAAAACTCTCTTACAAACCAATATTTGGGAAAAGACTCTGAAATGCCAGAGTGGAAGGAGCCCTATTAATGGAGCTTAATATAAGCACTGGGGTTTATTTTCAATGGCCAGGCCCCTCATTAAGGAGGCAGATATGTGGTGTGTTATAAAAGAAGAGCTTTGCTCCTTACTTGTAGCCCCCAGTAGCGCAGGGAGCCAGAGTACGGCTGGGTGCTGCTGGCTGCTCACAGACTCTCCCCGACTGTTCACTCTCTCTGGGCTTGTGTCTGCCTCCGGGCTGGCATCTGGCCTCCATACCTGGCCATTCTGCAATCAGCTGTGAGAACTCACTAAGAAAACTCTTTTGCAGGTCTCATGCAACGTGCAGGAGCAACATGGGTTTAAGAGCCTTGCTCTCGCAGATTCAAAAACAAGGAGGCAAAAATTGAGATTGAATATAGTATGGAAGTGTGGGTGACACCAAACCGCAGATGAGTTGATAGGCTGCGGGGAAGGAAGTGAAAAGTTCACCTTGTCCTTCCCTGTAACAGAGGGCTGTTGGTTTTGCAGAGGTTTGCTTTTTAAAAATTTTTTCATTCAATAAAAATAGCTTGGTGGGACAACATATTATAGCATTCGTGGAAATAAAAACTAGGAACCACATCATAGGATGTTCTGCTCCAAACTTGGCCCTGGTTCCCCAGGCAGCTCCCAGTTCCTTTTGATTTATGCAGCAGCCGTGGAGGCCCTCACCCCGTCCCAGGTGGGGCCTGGACTTCAGGGAGGAAGGGTGGAGGTGGTTCAGAGGCATCAGCTGTTTCCCTGCATGTGAGCCAAGACCCTCGCCTCGGCTAGAAACTCAGCTTTGTCCCCTGTGTCTGCCTTCCGCACTGTGAAAAGTTTCCATCACAAAGGGCTGATTCAGGAAACCAAGGTTAGAGGCAAACGGTCTTATTTGAAAATGGTGAAGGCCAGCCAGGCTTTGGGCTTCCTGCATTGATTGCTCTCCTGGGGCCTGGGACCAGCCCACCAGGGTGGGGCGGGCAGCTCTGCAGGTTACAGGATGTGAAAGTGGGGACTGAGGTTAGGAAAAAGAATAAAAGGCTAGGACCAGAACACACCCAGCAGAAGGCCATGTGCAGTTCTCCTCTTCAGGGTTTCCTGTGGGTACACTGAGAACATTGTGTTCTGGCTGTGAACTTACCCGGCTGAGCCGGCTCCAGGCTCGGCCCCTGGGTCCTAGTGCTGCCTTTCACTAGCCTCAGCCTTAGGTCACCTGCACCGTGTAAAGCCCACTGAAGGACCCCAGGAGGCCACTTCCATTGTGCCCTCCCTACAGTGTGAGCCTCCAGTGACCAGACTGTGGGCACTTACCTTCCCATTCATCCTGAGGCATCTTCGACTTGCTTGGCACTGTCACGTAATAGCATCTCATGTTCCTCATGACAAAACCTCCTTCAGGTGACAAAACTGAGGCTCTGGGAAATTGGGAGGAACAACCAAGGTCAGTAATTCGAGGTTTTTGGACCCAGATCTCCTGACACTTTAGCGATAACTATTTAAAGACCAGCACTTCAAACCCTTGAAATGAACGTAAGCCTTTACCTTCGAAGTTTCTCTCCAGATGAATTTGACAGTAAGGTGATTTCTTAACGAATTCTCCAAAACAGCTAAAAGCTCTGGCATGTGGTGTAGGGCTGACCAGAGGAAACTGGAGAGCCCAGTGCTCTGTCTGCCCTGTGCCTCAGCTCCCTGGACCTGCCACCAGAAGCCTATGTGCAGCCCCACACTACGCCCGGATTGTTCTGGGCCTGGGTAGGGTCCTGAAACTCAGAGGCAGACGCTGGGCCCCAGCCCAAATAGCCAAGAATCAATGGGCCAGGAGAGAGGGAAAGGGACTCAGGAAGGGGGTTGAACTATCTGGTTAGAAGAGATTTTTGCAGTTTTTAAATTGGCTTCTGGATCATCAATTCCTCTACTAGATGGTGAGCCTCTTTTTTTTTTTTTTTTTAATAAGTATTTTAATTAATTAATTAATTTATTTTATTTTTTTGGCTGTGTTGGGTCTTCGTTTCTGTGCAAGGGCTTTCTCTAGTTGTGGCAAGTGGGGGCCACTCTTCATCGCGGTGCGCGGGCCTCTCACTATCGCGGCCTCTCTTGTTGCAGAGCACAAGCTCCAGGCGCACAGGCTCAGTAATTGTGGCTCACGGGCCTAGTCGCTCCGCGGCATGTGGGATCCTCCCAGACCAGGGCTCGAACCCGTGTCCCCTGCATTGGCAGGCAGATTCTCAACCACTGCGCCACCAGGGAAGCCCCGTGAGCCTCTTTTTCCAAGTCATCTTTGCATCCTGTGGGTTTGCTGGTCCTTGATAAACGGTTGTTGAACGACCTGAGTGGAAGTCACTCACCGGAAGGCCTTGCCTGTAGCCATGGATCACAGTCTTTCCCAACTGCACATTGAGCACCTACTGTGTACTAAGTAAGCAATGATTGATAAAGGGCACACAATTGCTAAAAACAAATGTACAAACAAAGGAAAGGCAGCCATGGTGTCTACCCCTCCTAGAGATCACAGTCTAGTGCAGAGAAAGGCATTCAATAAGCAAGAACAATCCCGAGGATCCAGGGTTATCCTAGGTGGAGTCCAGAGTGCTGTGGGTGAGCACCGAGCAGGGAGACCTAAGAACATTGGGGGCCCAGGAAAGTCCTCGAGGGAGAGCTGTTCAAACTGAGACCCAAAGGGAAGTTAGGAATTAGCCAGACAGAGGAGCCTGGGAAAGGGAACTTCAAGCAAAGGTAACAGTGCTTGTGAAGACCTGGAATTTAGAGATCAGGTGGCTCACTGATAGAACTGAGAAAAGTCTTCTATGTCTTCCGAACCCCACCAGTGGGAAATCTAGTTCTCACTCCAGGGGAGAACCCAGGCATTATTATTGTCCATAAAAAAGGAATCCTACTACTTCTCTGTGGGCTTCCCCTAGGCCCTAGACTCCAAACCAGAGGAATCCTAAAAGCTGACTGGGATATATCTTGAGGCAGGAAGGCCATGGGTGTGGCCAGAAGGGGCAGGTACTAGTCCAGGCATTGGGACCCTGGACTGAGATACTGGGCAAGTCATTTCCGACCTCCCTCTGGACCTCAATTTCAGGCTTTATGTATTCTCAGTAGTTAGCCTGACATTTAGACCTTCCTGAACTAATGAATGACTGCAGTTTCCATCTGGGAAAAGACTTCTTCCAATGCTAAGATTCTGGGTTTGAGACCCACAGTCAGTCATTCCCAGGATTCTTTTGGCAACAGAAGTGCCATGAAAGGGAGGAGGACAGTGTCCAGCACACCCACAGCAAATGTTTGTTGAATGAATGACTGCTCTCCCTGAAGTCACTCTAAAAGCTCTGATGGATCCTTGCTTCTCTCAACAGCTGCTTTGATCTCCATTCACTCCTAACCCTGTGCAGTCATTATCACCCACCTACTTCATAGGCAGACATCAGATTTAGTTGTGAAAATAAACCCTAGGTCTTGCCTTTAGGGCTCCATCCTAGGGGAAGAAGATGGAAGATGACTGCAGGAAGCTGAGAGGCAGTGTAAGGAAGAAAGAGAAAAGCCTAAGATGGTCAGAGTCTGAAAATCAGTGCACATTCTCACGTAACACTCCCTGGCTTAGAAACCCCAAACCTGCCAAGGGCTCTGCCCCCTCCGGTGAACAGCTAGAACTCACCAGGACTTGCTGGAAGAGCTCTGGAAATGGACAAGCGCGCCCTGAGCCACCACATTCCCTACTTGCCCTGAATCAGGCGCTATGGTAAGGGCAAGAGTTCCCAGCCGGGCACACCCTGAAATGCATTTTCCCTCTTCTGTGGGTTTCCAGGCTAGCCCGCAGAAGCCTGATTCATCCACAACCGCAGTGAAACATAGAATTAATTCCGGCTATACCCTGGGTGAGCTAGGCCATTATGGCAACCAAACCACTACTTACAGCATTATTTTGTTGGGAAAATGTGTTCTGAGCTCCAAGCAACCAAATTATAAGTGGGACATAGGCACACCCAGGTTCAAATCCCAGTTTTAACACTTCCTAACCATGTGGTCATGGGCAAGGCACCATCCTCCCCAGCCTCAGTTTCCTGCTTTGTAAAAGAATATCTCCTTGAGGAGGTTGGAGTGCTGACTGAATAGACCCCCATGAAAATGCCCCATGGCCCAGGGCAGACGTCTCCCTCCTGCCTTTCACAGGCACTTTAGGAGGGAGACCTGGAGATAAGACTCCAAACACAGCCCCTCTGAGGAGGGTTTACCCAGCTTGCATGGTGGCAGCATTACCACTGGACTCAGGCTCAGAGCAAGTGTTTCTGAGATAAATGAGCTGCTGTCTTAGAAATCACAGAACATTCCTCATCTTTGACCTTCTCCAGGCTTGTATTGGCTTCTCTGAGCCAAGAAACTTCTCCTGCCCCAACTCAGCTCCCTCTCTCCCAATCTCTCCATGAACAGCATTGTTCTGGTTTTCTTTGCTCCTGATCCTAGTCAGGGGCTTCGCCTCCAGAAGGGGCCAGAAGCCCGGGCCTTTCACCCAAGCCTGGACGTGAGACCACAGGAACAAGCAGGAGGAGGGCAAAGACCCAGGGGGCACCACCGGCACCACCGTGCCCTGTGAAAGGCAGACTGCTCCTGCCGCCTTTGGCTTTGGCCCCTCCTTGCTCTGTTTGTTTCCAAGCTGCAGCCAGAACGGTCTGTACCCGAAGGATGGTGAAACAGCCAAGGAATCCGTAGGGTCCTAAAGGTCGACCTTCTTCCTTTCCTTGCCCTTGTTCCCAAAAGTTAAGGTTTCCTGGTCTTGGGCTCCCTGTCCCCTACCCAGGGTCACAGGCACTGTGGAGGTCAGTCATCTTGAATGAGCCTCCCCTACACTGCCCTGTGCTTCCCACGTTCCATTTCCACAGCCATCCTCACTTCTCCCCATTTGGAACCACAGAGCCTTCCCAGACCCTTCCCCCATCTGTCCAGGAGCTGCAGTACTTCTCACTGGGTCTCCACTGCTGCAGCCCCACCCCACCTCTTTAGCCAACCCCCAACCCCATCCGCAATCCTGCAATAGCCAAAAAACAAAAACCTCTTGTGAAAGTAATATGAGCTCGTGGTAAAAATCCAATTTCCAGGGCTTCCCTGGTGGCGCAGTGGTTGAGAATCCGCCTGCCAATGCAGGGGACATGGGTTCGAGCCCTGGTCCGGGAAGATCCCACATGCCGCGGAGCAACTAAGCCCGTGTGCCACAACTACTGAGCCTGTGCTCTGAAGCCCGCGAGCCACAACTACTGAAGCCCGCATGCCTAGAGCCCATGCTCCACGAGAAGAGAAGCCACCACAATGAGAAGCCCGTGCACCACAACGAAGAGTAGCCCCCGCTCGCCACACAGTTAGAGAGAGCCTGTGCACAGCAACAAAGACCCAACACAGCCAAATAAATAAATAAATAAATAAATAAATAAAATTAATTTTTTTAAAAAATCCAATTTCCAGTGTTTCTACAAAGCAAAATAAAGGTAACCTTACTTTTTAACCTGAAAAAAAAAAAGGTATAAAGTGAAAAACTAAAAGCCTCTCCCACCCCTCCATCCCTCAGAGATAACCTCTGGGGGCAGTTTTTCCAGTACCCTTCTAGATGTTTTCTCTGCACATGTAAGTGTGTGTCTGCAGGGGAGTGTCCTCTGTTTTTCTTTCAAAATGAGATTAGAGGTTACAAATTGTTCTGCAACTTGTTCTTTTTGCCTAACAACGTATCGGGCATTTTTCCAAAACTGACCTCACTCTTTTTAACACCCACATAATACTCCATGATTTGGATGTACTATAGTTTATTTAACTGTTATCCTGCCACAGACACTCAAGGTGGTTTTTTTTTTTTTCAGTTTTTTTCCATCACTATCTAACTGGTTCCTGGCCTCAGGTCTCAAACCTCTGATCTGCCTTCCACACCACTGCTTGATTGCAACACCAAGTCTGACTATCATTCCCAGCTCAGCTGTCTTCCTTGAGTTAGGGTTATTCACACGGTGTCTTATCTCCCCTCCTAGGTCTTAAGCTCAGGACAGGGTGTTTGCCTTGGAGGTCCTGACAAGGAGCACTAGGCCTGTCAACTCCGCAGTTTTTGAGCCAATCTCAGTGCTGCCCTGGGGAAGTAGAAGGAGGTTCTCAGGCCACATGGACACTCATTTTCTTTTTCATATATATGTGTTGGGAACTCTGGGGACCTGGCTTTGTGCAGGTCACTGGAGCTCTGGGATGAAACAGATACAGACCTTGGCAAGCTTACAGTTTAGTGGGAAAGACAGGCATTATACATCCACACAGATAAACACATGGATAATTACATATGAGATGAGTGCTTTGAAAGGAAACAACAGAGGAGAAGGGATGGGGCCACCAAGAGAGAGGGCCAGTGAAGCCAGCAGACGATGGGATCTGGTTCCCATTCCAGGCCACTTCCCCTTTAACCTTCTCATCTGACAAGAAGGGAAATACCCCTTTCAGTTTTAACTTTCTGTGACAATAATACACGCTATCAGAGTTCAGGGGAAGTAGAGTTCCCCACTGCCTGATAGGGGTCAAGGGAGACTTCTCACTGACATCACATTGACCTTGAGTCACAGGCGAGCTCTACTTCCATTCAATTCTGGGCCAAATACTTGTTGAGCGTATACCATATGTATCTAACATATAGAGGTTAGGGGTGTGTGTGTGTTGGGGGTAGTTGTGGTGGTGGGTGTTTAAAGATTTAAACTAGGTGACCTCTGAAGGAGTTTACAAACTGATGGAGCATCAGACCCAGGTTAGGATAATTTCAATATACATCAAGTGAGAAGAGAGCGACTCATCCACAGCTCTGGGAACTGAGCGCTGGCTTCAAAGGCAAGCAGTTCTGGACTGGACTCTCTGGCCCTGCACTCTCTGGCCAGGGAACATGGAGCTTCCCAAGTGTGCTCAAAAGGGGCTCCTGGAGGGCCCTGAGCTGAGACAAGCTTGGAGTGTGAGTCAGAAGGAGCTAGAAGGGCATCTGGGAAAAGTAATCTGTGTGAAGATGGGAGCAAGCTGGAAAGGAAGACACTTGAGACCACAGAGGAAAAGCATCCCACAGGGCACAGGGCACAGGGCACCTGGACAAAGTCAATTATACCAGCCTGGAAAGAAAAATCCAAGCCAAAAAGAGCATTTTATGGAGGGCAAGCAGCCCCCATTCTCCTTCCCAGGGGCCAAGGATTTCATGCCCTAGAGAGGGCACCAGATGGGAGGAGACAGAAATCTGCTGTCACCTCTGCCAGTCTCACTTCCACGTCTATGTGTCTGTTTCTCTTTAGAGTGATTAAAAATACTGTAAACTATATGCTTACACTTTGTTGATGTTCTCTTTATGATCCACTGTACATGGCTGTATATATTTTGCACATCTACATACATATTACTGTGCAAAGTTGTATACACAAAGCCAGGCATACTGTACTTTATAGAAAATTTAAGAGCGTTTCAGAGGTAATTAGAACCATCTGTGATTTTCCCCTCCTGGCTTTGGGAGGGAGGTGCAGCTAGAGATAGTCAAGGGCCAGCCCTGGGGGTTTGTGAGGCCAAGGTAAGGAGCCAGACTTGCTCTAAAGGCAGTGGGGAGCTATTCAAAGGTTTGAGAGGGAGGCCTTAGTGAAGCTGAACAAAAGTTAAATAGAAAGTTCCAGGCTCTCCCTGTTTCTACTTAAGATAACAGAGTTACTTCCACAATCAAAGCAGGAAATCCCAAACCAGTTCTGTCCACAATTCATCTCTGCCTCAGTTTCCCCATCTGTGAAGCGAAGCCTCACCTGCCATAGTATGGGGCTGCAGGACCACAGGTCAACTTTGGCAAGCAATGAGGCCCATTTAGGCCGGCCTGGGCAAAACCCAGGGACATTGTTGCCAAATCCGAATATCATTCCTGGCCTCCAAGGCTAACAAGCTCTGGACGTGGTGCATCCAGGTTCAGATCCCGTTCCTTGGGAAAAGAACTTGGTGAATTTTCTGAAGGCCTATTGATGTCCTTCTTCCCTGGGCCAGAGACTCTTAAAACTTCCTGGGAGAATGAGGCAACACGCCTCATTGTGCAGCCCTCAGCAAATGCAGCAGCTGCACCGAGTGCTAAAGAAAAGCTCCCATAATAACCATGTGTGATAATAAAAAGATAAAGAGGCAAATAGGTATGTAGGTCAGCTCAAAAATAGCCACCCATCCATTTGGCCTGGGTAACCATTTGTGCCAAGTAGGTCCAAAGGGTTTTCTTCCTTCTCCTCCCAAGCTAATCTTCCCTGCTTTTTCATAAGGCTGCCTTAAATAAAAGTCCCCGGAGGCTGCCCGGGCAGTTCGGACCTGCAGCCCTATAGGAACAGGCACTGCTCCCGGCACTCCCTCCACCAAACAAATCCTGGGGTCAGAGGGCACAAGGGCTCTGCCTCTCTGACGTGGGTTCTTGGGCCTAAGTCAGGGTGTAGGGTGGTGACTCACAGACACTCCCCCGCCCACCCCCATAAGGTTCTGCGTGCACCCAGGACGCCTCCCCCACCCCAACAGAGACGGCTTTGTTAGCGGACCCGGCCCGAGGAGAGTTACTGCCTCAGGGTTGTGAGGGCCTCCTCAGCCTCTCCTCCCTCCCCTTCTCCCCGCTCTTCTGCCCTCCCCAGAAAGGCGCCGGCCGCTCGCCCTGCCCCCCCACCCAGCAGCCCAACGACAATAGTGCTGAGCTCAGCATCTCCGCAGCCTGGCGGCCTTCCTCTAGGACGGTGGGAGGAGTCTCCTTCCTCCCAGGAGTGGGCGGGGTCAACGCTAGCCCCGCCCTTCTCCCCTGTCTCACTTTCCCTCCTTCCCCCCACCTCGTCCCCAAGACGCACGTTCTCCAAGTCACGTCCCCGCTCGTCCCAACACACACCAGGGGGTCCGTGGAGACAGACCCCCGCCCTCCCCAGTCAGCTGCTCAGCATCTGTCACCTCCCCTGCCCGGCTCCCCTGAAGGCGCACCTCGGCCGAGGGTGGGGGGCGGGAGGGGAGAGGAGAGGGAGCAGGGGGTCTTCCCTTCCCCCATCCCCGCTGGCCCCACTGCAGACCAGCCACAGCGGGGAAGTCAATTCAGCTCTTGTGTGCTCCTCTTCCCAGAGCAGAATCCAGAAATCTAGATTTTTTTGTGTGTGTTTCTCTGCGTGTGATTTTTAAATACAAAAAGATTCAGCCGTAGCTTCTGGATTCCTACGCCAAAGTCTGTCCTTTGTGGGTTACAAACGGAACAGCTGGGGGCGGGGAGAGGCTCCTCTTTTGGCTCACCACGTCCCAGATGAGCCCTCCTGAGCTCTCAGGGAGGATACCTGGAGGGAGGATGTGACAGAATCAGTGTCACTTCTGGGCTTGCGGTTGTCTAGCTGAAGGGGACCCCATGGCGACAGTGAGCTTTGCCATTGAGTCAGCACTGCTGGGCCCTGCTGAATTCTGCAGGGGAAGGAAGAGCCTCATCAGATAAAAACAAAGAGCCAAACCAGCAGAGAAAGTTTTTTGTCAATAGCTCCATATCGACTCCAGGTGTTCACTCCACCTGTTCTACACCACCGCTCCCCAACGTGTACTGCCCCCCTTCCCAGCCATACAGTTCCTCTGGCTCACAACTAAGTGACAGGGGCTTGGAATCAAGGAAATCAGCCTAGATCTAGAGTCACGGCTCCAGCCTGCTGACTGGCTATGTGACCTTAGGCAAGTCCCTGCACCTATCCGAACCTGTTTTCTTACCTGTAAAATGGCACTGATGAGGCCTGTCTCATCTACGCTATGCAAATGTAAGCCTGGATTCAGGCTGTCCCCACTGTAGCAGCTTCTGATTATCCTTGTCATCCCCCCACCCCCGCCTTGATGAACAAAGCTCATCCTGACCCTGCCTCCCCCCCTTTGATATATGGCAATTGGAAACCCTCAAAAAGCAAGAACGCTGAAAGGGCTGGAACTGGGACGTCTGTTTCTACCTTCTCTGGCCGGCCTCCTCCAGATGGTCCACCACCCTATGGGCTGCCCTCCACCCTGGGAGTTTTAGAAAAGGGGCTCCATAGAACTTAAATCTTTTTTTCTTTGTTATGATCTTTGTGGAGGTTGAATAGGCCTTTGAGATTCTCTAGTTCTGGGTTTTCAAAACTGGGGTATGAAAATCCCAACAGTGTCTGAAGCCACAGGATAAACACAGTGTATCTTTTTGTTAAAAAGGGTTTTTTGGGGGCAGGGAAGATTAAGTAATTGAAGTATTAAGTCATTTTAAAGTTTGCTACTGAAATTAACACAAATTCCCACACATGGATAAAATATAAAATAGAATGCAAGATTGCATTATTTGTAATAAAAATAATAAAATAAAATAATAATTTGTAATGAAAATACTGGATTTCAAAGACACATTACGCTTCCTAGGTGCTGCTTCAGGCCACAGCTCGGAACCCTATTCATCTTTAGCAGCCAAATAGCCAAGTAGCCTGAACTCAGGTCAGCTGACTCCTGTCCCCTCACGGGGCCTGGGCTTGCCTCGGAAAGCCAGTTAGCCTAGGCTTTGGGTACTAACTGGAGAGGGGTGTTACCTCAGCCTCCCTCCACTTCACTGTTTTCTTCCCTCATTAAGAGTTCAGAAGCTAGGATGGAAGAGGGATTCTGAGAAGCTGGCCAAAAGCTGACCCCGCAGATGGGATTCCTTCCTGAGAGGCAGTCCAGTGTGTTAGTGAGAAAAGAGAGACAGTGCCCTGGAATCTGGATCCCTAGGACAACTCTGGCTGCGGGGGAGATGAGGTGCGGGAGCAGTGGAAGTCTGGCAGGCCGTCGTGCCTTTCACCACTGCAGGGGTAACCTGAGCTCTGGCAGGATACTCAGGCTACCCTCCTAGCTCCACCTTTGTCATGGTGGTTTAACAAGCCAGCCCTTGGTGGCGTTCCTTTTGCCCTTTGCCCTGTCCCCAGAGGAAATGACTTCTTGTGAAACCTAGGAGCCCATTAGAACTGGCTGGCTGTGAGCTCACCATTACCACGTGTGGGCCTAGTCTCCACAGCTGTGTGCCATCTCACCCGCCCCGAACCCACCCCCAACCCACAGAGAGGCTGGGAAGCTAATCCAGCGTTCCTTCCAAGGCCTACCTTTCTTCCTGACAGGTCAGTCTGCAGACATCCCAACTAAAGATGAGCATCAGGACCGCCCAGAGAGCTTTGTACAAAAGGGACCCATCCAGACCTACCAAATCAGAATGGGGATTGGGGAGGTGGGTTTCAAGCTCCACAGAAGGTTCTAATTACCAATCAGGCTAGAAAGCCACTAGTTGATGGTAGGATTACAGGGCACTCACTCTGGACCTCAATTTGCTTTTCTGTAGAATGGCATTATATTCATTCCTTCGGGTGTAAGTAGATAATATAATTCAAAAGCTTCTTTGAAAGGCTGCACAATACAATGTATTGTTAGTATATCCATTTCAAAAAGTAGCTTCACTTGCAAAAAGATTCCCCACTGAATTTTTAATTCTCCCTCCAATAACACAGTCAAAATCCTGCTAAAGCCCTCAGCTGTCAACAGCTTTTCACAGCCTTCCTAGTAAACCAGGTGCACTTATAATCTTGCTATTTTGACCAAGTTGTTTGTTGTTTTTCAAGTAAAAAAGCCACAGGAGTCCTGGGAACACTTTTGCTGGCTTCATTGTCCCCACGTGCCACCACCACTCCACCCTCTCCCCACCACCCGGGCTCCTCCTGCCGCCTCCACTCCCCTCAATGACACGTTTCCAAAAGGCTGTGGAGGCACCCCAAGCAGAGCCGCGCAGGCATGCTGGCTGGCCTTCAGGGGTTCCCATCCTGAATTCTGGGGTTCCCAGGAACACACCCCCACCCCAAGATCTGGTTTAACTCCCCAAACCCGACTGGGGCAACTTGCCAGACTGAGGTCCTGGGAACCGGTGCACAGGACAGAAACCGCCAGAACAGGGAGGGGCAAGTGGCCTGGAGTGTGTGCTCACTGACTTGAAATTGCAGGCTGCTGTGGGTCCTATGGGACCTGGGAAGAGGCAGAGCTGGGAAGAGGCAGAGCTTCTGCACAGGCATGGCTCTAGCCACAGAGACTGGGACATGGGGCCTGGTTACCAACTCCAGAGGCCTGAGTCACTGGGGACATGACACTAGCCCACTCCTGCTGGGAGTTCAGCCATCTCCCTATCAGGGTCATCTTGATGCAGATTCCATGTTGCACATTGTGTCTATGTTAGGAGTGCTTTCCCCAGAAGACACATGTAAATGCACAGACTCGAATGGTAATAGTGCCCTCTGGAGTTGTGCAAAGGGGCATCCCTACTCCCACCAACAAGGGAATATAAACTTCAGAAGTATTTTGAGGAGAGTGACTGCTTGGTGAGTTCAGGGTCTCCTTTGGGATGATAAAGATGTTTTGGAATAGATAGAGGTGGTGGTTGCACAACATTGTGGATGTACTAAATGCCACTGACTTGTTCACTTTAAAAAGTTTAATTTTACATGTGAATTTCATCTCAATAAAAAAATTTTTCAGTATTTTAAGGCACTTGAAGGGAAAGTACTAATTGCTTTAAAAGATTTCCCACAAGTCAGCTCTCTGCACAATGCACCTCTATCCCCAACTTCCTGGGGTTGCCGACTATACTCCAACTGGAAGAATTAGGTTGCCTTAGAAGCCCACTTCCTGACCTGAGCTGAGGAAGAAGGGAGATATTCAGATACATCCAACACTCTTGGCAGCACTTGTCAGAAAGGGGATAGAAAGGTAGCATGGAGTTCTTCTGAAGGCTCACCCCAAAGGCCACCCAGATCCTGAGAATCCAGATGTAGGTCTGCAGTTCTGGGAAAATCCACCTTCTTGCTTTATCCATTCATTCATTTATTCATCCAAGGAATATTCACTGAGACTCTACTATGTGCTAGCCACTGGAAGTTAAGAAGAGTAGAACTCCACCCTCAGGAAGCTCATAGTCCGGTGAGAAGACCAAAGTGGAAACAGTTATTAACAGAGATGTGCATGGGGTGTGAGGATGACCTGAGGAGGGGCACCTAAGGGATAGTGTATTGGGTTGGGCACTGGGGAAGGCTTCCTGGAGGAAGGGATGCCACAGCTGGGTCTCCAAGGCTGCTGGCGGGAACATGTCCAGGCAAGCCTGACCTGCAGCCAGCCTAAGCCTGACGGGGAGAGAAGCAAATGCAGGGTTCATAGGATCTTTGAAGGATTTGAAGAGGCCTGGCTCAGAGGCTAGGAGATGGAGCTGCCTCCTCCTTGCAAGTACCACTTTTGGGACCCCCCATCCCATCTTCAATGCAGAGACAGGTGTGTGAGATGGTAACCATGTCTTTCCAGCCCCAGCCATGTGGAAGGGATCCTGCCCTTCACCTCACAGGATGAACCATGACCCTCCACCCTAGCTCCTCGGAGGGGCTAACAGTTAGGAAACTCCCCTCCTACATCCAAAGGTTCTCCTGACAGACAATGGTACGGGGCTTTGCCCCCCTCCTTCATAGGGGTGAAGAGTTTCAGTGGGGAAGCCATTTAGCCCTCCACCCTCATCCCTCTGCAGCCAGGCCTCCTAGCAGGTGGTTGTTTACCCTATAGCCCACTCTCTCCTCTGGGAAAAACCTCCAGGGTTAAGATTGCCTGTCCTTTTTTGAAAATGATGAGACAACAACATTAATGGATTTCTTTTGAAAAGAAAATTACCCAGTGCCCATTAACATAGCCCTTCCCCATTATAAAAAGCTGTTTTATTAACAAAATGAGACAGTGAATGAAAAAAGCTGCTTAGCACACTGCTTCCGTGATGGCTACTTATTGAATGAATGAATGATTCCTAGTGAACTGACCTTTCCAAAATGGCACTGGATTCTTTTGCTTCTGAAACCTCTATTTTTCTTAGATTAGTGTTCCACATTTTTCTGAATTTTTTTTTCATGCAGGGTCAGCGGAGAGAGAGAGAAGAAAAACACCCTAAGTCTATATCCTGCTGTCTCAGATGTCCCCAGCCCAGTCAGCCTGGGAGGAGTGAATGGTCTTGATGGATTAATTCCCTGATCTTCAGTCCTGACAGAAAGACACACCCATACAGGTCACCCCAACTCTTTCCTTCCCACCTCAGTAAAGGGTGATTTCAAGAGGATGTCATCTACCCTCAGTCCTCCAAGCACTTCACCTAATTGCCAAGACCTGGTGTCTTTAAGGTTCCCAGCAAGTGACTAGAGCTTGGAGGATAGGAAGAAAGGGCCAGTGTTCAGGCCTTGAAAGCCCCAGCAGCTAACAGACTATTCCAATCTGCAGCAGTCTTTAAGATATCTCCTAATCTGAGTCGTCTAATTTATTTTTTATCCATAAATTTGTCTCCAGAGATGGTTCTCCCATCTGGAAAAAGGGGATGGGGTGCAGGGCTTGATTCTGGTCGTTTACAGTTCTAAGTCTTGGTTTGCCCGGAAGGCCCACGGGTCAGCCTTTTTTTTTTTTTTTTTAATGGGAGGGGGTGTGGATGGCAGCGGCCCGGACTCTTCCGGCGGCAAGTGTCTTCGGTCACGCGCAAGTCTGCCCCGAGGCGACGCCCGCCAGTCTGATCTGGTTAGGCTCTGGCCCGCCCAGGGACGGGAGCGTCTGATGTAAGTTTGGTTCTCTCTTCCATCAGGATCCTGTGACCCAGATTGATATATCTTTAAATAAATAAAGGTCGAATCCGTCCGAACCCCTTCCCACCGTCAGCAATCTCTGTCAGTCTTCGAGCACCGCCGTCGGGTCACATTTTCTGTGGCCCCCTCCTGAATGACGAAACAGGGGATAGCGATTTCACTCCGGGGCTTTTCCGGAGATTTAGGTCTTCGGTCCTGATGCAACTCTCCGGCTCTTTTACACAAAGCGTTTTGGCAGTGAGGGGCGCTAGGACCCGGCGGACGCCCGGGGCCTCTCGGCCGCAGCGGGCGGGGGAGGCACAGCCGCACCTCTGTCCGTCCTTACGGCCGGCGGGTGGGTCAGTGTGTCCCTCTGATATGGGTCCCAGCTCCCAGCTCCAGAACCAAGTGCTAGGAACCGGGGCCCATCAATACTCTTTTAACCACGTTTCCCGAACCCCCTCCTTGGAGGCAGCTGGAGGCTGGGAGCGGAGCTCCCCCCACCAATTAATCCATCCCCTGCGGCTGTAGAGTAACAAGCGGGCGGGCAGGTGGGGCCGCCGGGAAGAGGGAGCACGGTGCCCGGAGCTGCCCAGTCTTTGGACCCCACCCCCATAACCCGACCCTTCGTAAGGCAGGGTTAGCGTGGGGTACGTGCACGAGGGCCGGTGGATTAACGTCTGCTCCCCGCGCCGCAGTTCCACTGGCATCCACTTGTGCGCCCAGTTGTGCCCAGAGCTCACAGGCTCTCAGACGCTGGGGGCAACCGTTTTCCCTGCTTGTTGCCCCCCTCAAGTTCCCCTGCCTCTTCCCCCGCGCGGCCGCGGCCTACCCCCTCCCCCAGCAATACGACCCTATAATAAACAAGTCTTTCCTAGATCCTCCCCTGCCGCGAGCGCCCTCGGGGACCTTGGCAGCTGCAGCCGCCGCGGATCCCTTTCCAGAAAGGGGGCGTGGCCGCGGCTCGCGGGTTTGGCCGGGTGCTTTCTGGGGCCCAAGGGGGGCGGGGCCAGGCGCCTGTCACCGGGCAGGAGAGAACGTTGCGAACGTGCGCCCAGAGTCCATTGGTCGAGGTGGGCCACACTCCCGGGTCTGGATTGGGCCGCGGCGCGGAAGGGGTGTGGCCTCCCCGCGCTAGTCCTTATAGGTCTCTCTGCTCTGGTGCTAGGGACCGCGGCAGGCCGAGGGGGAGGTGCGGGTTGGGAGAAGGGACAGGTACGGGCAGAGCTCGGGGGTTGGCACCAGTTCGCGCACTCATTCAAGCGGCAGTACGCACTTGTCCCAGCAGTTCTAGCTGACCGCAGTAGCTGGTGAGTGTCCCTTCTGTGTGTGCTGATCGCTCCGCGGAGAAGCCTCACCCGTGGGGGTCCTAGCGCTCTCAGCCTGGAGCAGCCCCCAGACTGACGCCGGGCCCGCGCCGCTCTTGTCTTACAGCGTCTTCTGCGCTCCAGCACCCTGAGCTCATCTGCAAACGTCCTGGCGTCCGTCCTCACCATGCCTAGCCTTTGGGATCGCTTCTCGTCGTCCTCTTCGTCCTCGTCCTTGTCCCGAACTCCCAACCCAGATCAGCCGCCACGCTCAGCCTGGGGGTCGGCGGCCCGAGAAGAGACACTCGGCCGCTGCGCGAGCCTGGAGAGCTCGGACTGCGAGTCCCTGGACAGCAGCAACAGTGGCTTCGGGCCGGAGGAAGGTAAGCCGTGTGCGGGAGCCGGACGCGAATAGAGGGGCGGGGGAGGTGAGAAAGCACCGCGCTGGAAGGAGTCAAAAGCCACCTTGGCTTCCTATCCCATCAGAATCCGGATTGTGGAAGGAGGCGGGCAGAGGAGGGGGACTGAAGTATAGGGTACGAGAGTGGGGCGGAAACTGAGGCACAGAGTGGGAAGGAGTGCTGGTTTCTTAGCGAAACAGCACCTCCCCGTTCGGAGCTGCTCTAACTCCCTCCCCTACGTGCTTTCCCTTGCAGATTCTTCATACCTGGATGGGGTGTCCCTGCCCGACTTCGAGCTGCTCAGCGATCCCGAGGATGAGCACCTGTGTGCCAGCCTGATGCAGCTGCTGCAGGAGAGCCTGGCCCAGGCACGGCTGGGTTCGCGGCGCCCCGCGCGCCTGCTGATGCCCGGCCAGCTGGTGAGCCAGGTGGGCAAAGAACTACTGCGCCTGGCCTACAGCGAGCCGTGCGGCCTGCGGGGGGCGCTGCTAGACGTCTGCGTAGAGCAGGGCAAGAGCTGCCACAGCGTGGGTCAACTGGCTCTCGACCCTAGCCTTGTGCCCACCTTCCAGCTGACCCTCGTGCTGCGCCTGGACTCACGCCTCTGGCCCAAGATCCAGGGGTTGTTTAGCTCTGCCAACTCTCCCTTCGTCCCTGGCTTCAGCCAGTCCCTGACGCTGAGCACGGGCTTCCGAGTAATCAAGAAGAAGCTGTACAGCTCAGAGCAGCTGCTCATTGAGGAGTGTTGAACTTGGGCCTGGGGGGGCGATACTGACCCCATGACAGAGACAGTTGAACTTTTGGGGTGGACATTGGCAGTCAGAAGCTGAGGGACTGATGTCTGTCATTAGAAAACTGACAACAGCCACCTGCGGGGAGGAAGGTCAAGGTGAGGGGAACACGGTGTTTCCCTAGGAAGCTCACTGAGGTGTGGACAGGTGGCTCCCACTTGGGCTCACACGCCGCCCCTCAGTCCTGTAGCATGAAACAAAGGCTTAGGGGCCAACCAGGCTTCTGGCTGGATGTGTATGTAGCATGTACCTTATTATTTTTATTGTTACTGACAGTTAAGACAACAGTGGTGTGACAGAGCCATGAGAGCAGCTGGGCTGCACTGGCATCTGCAAGGGATGTGTGCTCACGGCAGCCGGCTCTGGTGGGAGGGGGGAGGTCATCGAGGTGGTTTGTGTATCTCATGGTCTGAAGGGACCAAATGTTTGTTCTTTGTTGTTTTTGTATCTTTTTTTTTTTTTTTTTGATTGGAGCTTCACTACTGACCTGTTCTAGGCAGCTATCTTACAGACGCATGAATGTAAGAGGAGGAGAAGGGGTGGGTGTTGGGATCACTTGGGGATCTTTGACACTTGAAGAAAAAATACACCTGGGAGCTGCGTGTGGCCCATCCCCGGATGTGTAGTGAAGGGTTGAACTGTGAGGGGGTGGGGCTGATTGGGGTGGGGGCTGGAACCCCTCCCCCAGAGGAGTACCATCTGGGTCTTCCATCTAGAACTGTTTACATGAAGATACTCGCTGTTCATGAATACACTTGATGTTCAAGTATTAAGACCTATGCAATATTTTTTACTTTTCTAATAAAAAAAAACATGTTTGTTAAAACGGTTGTCTCTCATCAGTGCCATGAAATAAAAGGGAGGGGGATGGGTGCTGGAAAAGGTGGGTTTCATCACACTCTGGTGCAGCTGTGTGTTTCTCTGTCCCTTTCTGGGGCTGCCTGCCAGCTTGGTAATGGAGGTATGTAGACTGAGTGCCATCTGTGTCAAGAACGCAGGCTCCCTTGGCTCTGCTGGCTGAGGCTACCAAGGGAAAGCACTCGAAAGCCTTGGAAGATAGGGAGTGAGTCAGACCTCTCAGAGCCACAGTCTCAGTAGAAAGAGCTCACCTGGCTGCCCTGGGTTAGAAGGGCCTGGTACAAAGGACTCCTGAGCCCAAGGTCCTTACAGGCACTTAAAGGACTGCAAGAGGCTTTTTTCCTTGTGAAAAAAGGCACAGTTCTATTTGTTCTGCAGTGAAAATTACACATTTTATCTCTGGATATGAAAAGGCTAGGGAGCAGGAGCACTAAGAAATGGAGTTTGAAAAAGACTTAACTGGGTTCAAGCCTCTGACTAGACAAGGAACCTAGGGCTCAGAGAGGGGCATGACCTGCCAGGCAGGAGCAAAATACACAACATATGTAGGAGGTGTGGTGAGGGCTTCAAGAGCCAGGGGACTACAGGCCTGTCTTCATGAATGTTCTCGGTGACCTGGACTCATTGCACTCTCTGGGCCCCAATTTCATTATCAGTGAAATTGGGATTGGGCCAGATGAAGGCCAAGGCCCTTCCCACTCCTCCCTCCCAGTGACTCTCGGCCAATCCTCCCACACCAGCCTCTGGAGAGTTGTTATCTCCCTTGTTTCTCTTCCTGGTCTCAGACAGGCCTTGTTTGCTCAACTGTAAAACAGTAGTTCTTCCACTTGATTGTATACTCAAATCTCTTGGGGCCTGAATTAAACACAGATCTCCCTGCCTTGGAGGAGATTCTGACCACATGTGTCTGGGGCAGGGCCCCAGGAATCTGCATTTTCATCCAGGATCCTGACACAGGGTCTTGAACTTTGGGATGGTTTAGAAGACTCGCATCTCTTTGATAGAATGGAATGACTTACTCCCCAAAATGAATGAACCGTTTAGAACTAGATTTGAAAATGGTAATAACAAGGAAGAGGGTGCCCAGAGTAGTTTTAAGAGTCCTTACTTCTTAGCACATCCTCCTAATAGCTACCCTGGGAGGGGTGGGTGGGGCAGGGGTTAGTGAAGTTTTACAGGTTAGTAAACAGAGGCCCAAGCCCTTGAATGACGGTCTTCTTCTGACCATGGCTGACCTTGCCTGCTCTCAGCCCCTCAGGGTGGAGCTGAGAGTGAAGCAGGCTCAGCACTTGGGTGGTATCTGGGGGCACTTTCCTGGGAATTGAGATCAGGGCCAATGCTCATGGCTATGCTTCCCTGACCCTCAAAGAGGAAAACAAAAAGCCGTGTCTGGCTCCAGAACAGAGAGTCTCATTGGTGTTTGGAGGCAAGAGCTAGATGCGGAGGTAAGCATTAACCCTCTCCTAGACCGGGAAGCATCAAGCACCCTCAGCTCATTCTCTTAATAATTTGTCTTTAATTTTTGTCAATTTGATTACTATGTGTCTTGGTGTGTTTCCCCTTGGGTTTATCCTGCCTGGGACTCTCTGTGCTTCCTGGACTTGGGTGGCTATTTCCTTTCCCATGTTAGGGAAGTTTTCGACTATAATCTCTTCAAATATTTTCTCAGGTCCTTTCTCTCTCTCTTCTCCTTCTGGGACCCCTATAATGCGAATGTTGGTGCATTTAATGTTGTCCCAGAGGTCTCTTAGGCTGTCTTCATTTCTTTTCATTCTTTTTTCTTTATTCTGTCCCATGGCAGTGATTTCCACCATTCTGTCTCCCAGGTCACTTATCTGTTCTTCTGCCTCAGTTATTCTGCTATTGATTCCTTCTAGTGTATTTTTCATTTCATTTATTGTACTGTTCATCTCTGTTTGTTCTTTAATTCTTCTAGGTCTTTGTTAAACATTTCTTGCATCTTCTCGATCCTCCATTCTTTTTCTGAGGTCCTGGATCATCTTCACTATCATTATTCTGAATTCTTTTTCTGGAAGGTTGCCTATCTCCACTTCATTTAGTTGTTTTTCTGGTGTTTTATCTTGTTCCTTCAACTGGGACATAGTCCTCTGCCTTTTCATTTTGTCTATCTTTCTGTGATTGTGGTTTTCGTTCCATGGGCTGCAGAACTGTAGTTCTTCTTGCTTCTGCTCCTAAGCTCCTTCTCTTAGATGGTCAGATTGAGGCTGGAGGAAAACTTGGGTTCCCAAGAAGTCTCAGCTAAGATGCCCTTTTCTGAGGGCAGACTGCCTTTCCTCATCCTCACAGGGCTTGAAAATCCCCCCAAATAGGACAGAAAGACCCCAGGTTAGGGCTCTTAGGTCTCCTAAGATGTGGCAGGGAGCTTTGTCCTACATATTGGGCTCTTGAAGAGAAGATGGAACAGGCTCCCTTGTTGCTAAGACTGAAAGCTAATAAAGCATATGAGACTTCCACATAAAATCCAATTTTGGAAAATGCTTTCAGAAATTGTTCTATTTAGCCTATAAAATTTGTATTGATTCCCTCACTTTGTATAGGATTCCCTCCCTTAGTTCTATTTCCCACCCCAGCAGAATACTACTGGAGAACCTACCATAGCTCCCTATTATCAGATTCCACTGTATGCCTTTGAAGACCTTTGGTATCAGGCCCTATTCACCCTACCCAGGCTGACAGCCTCTACCACTCTCTACCACTCCCCTGGCCTGTCCCCTCCTCTACCCCCAGACTCTGCTCATTCCAGTGCCCTCCACCAGGGATGTGATCCCTCTCTCTTGCCTGAAAACCCTGCCCTTCCTTTAAGGCCCAGAGCAAGTCCCAGCCCTTTTATGACTCCCCTCTGCCTCACCCAGCCTCATCCTTCACAATTGCAGTGTAGAAAATTCAGCAGTTGGGCTTCCCTGGTGGCGCAGTGGTTGAGAATCTGCCTGCCAATGCAGGGGACACAGGTTCGAGCCCTGGTCTGGGAAGATCCCACATGCCACGGAGCAACTAAGCCCGTGAGCCACAACTACTGAGCCTGCGCATCTGGAGCCTGTGCCCCGCAACAAGAGAGGCCGCGACAGTGAAAGGCCCGCGCACCGCGATGAAGAGTGGCCCCCGCTTGCCGCAACTAGAGAAAGCCCTCGCACAGAAACGAAGACCCAACACAGCCAAAAATAAATAAATAAATAAATAAATAAATTTATAAAAAAAAGAAAAGAAAATTCAGCAGTTCTCCAATCTCATTGTATGCACTTGTTTTGTATCCCACTCCTGGGTTCCCTTCAAGCCTGGTTGTCAGACTGCTTGATCATCTCCCTCTCCCTGGGCTCAGACAACACAAGATTCCCCCACCAGCCTCAGACTCTAGGCTAAGGAGAGAGGAGGGCAGAGTAGAAACACTTCATTGTTTTACTCTGCCTGACACCTAGTTTAGAGGAATACAGAGGTCCTAGAAGGGAAGTGGTGTCTTAATGCGTAAGACCACCAAGCAGTAGAGTTAGTGAAATCTGGATTCAAATCCTGGCTCAGACATTTCTTAGCCAATGACCTTGAGCACGTCACCTTCAGTTTCTCTTCTGTAAAATGGGGATAATAGTGAGGAAATGATGTATTCAATATATAAAGGTATAACTGGAGTGTCACCACTGGCAGAGGAAGCCAGTGGCTGTGCAAGAGATGGGGCGCCTGGGCTGCGGTGGAGCAGGCACCCTGTGATAGGGACCACCTTTGACTGCCTCACCTCTGGTCCGCCTTTCCTCTAACGTTCAAAAGTCATCATCTTAACAACAGTCACGTCAATATGTAACCTTAATAAATTCTGGTAAAAAAACATCACTGTGAGCTAATGTGCTCAGACTGCTTCACTTCTAAGCGGTATTTTCCTAAGCCCAGTGTATGTTAAGCACCCTAGATAAGGTTCCTTTAATTCTACCTCATGTTTCAGAAGGAAATTTGAAGGCTCAGAGTGGCTCAGTGAGCAGGGCTGCAGGGCTAAGATGGGAAGTGTGGTCTCCTACCTCCTGGGCCTTTCACTCAATCCACTGAGCTCTCCTGGTTCCTCAGTTAAGGTGTCCTGGTCAGCCTCATCCTGCTTTTACTGCTGGAGGTGGCCAGTATTGCGGGGGCAGCCCAGTGGAAGGCTGAGGAAACATGAGGAACAGAAACCAGTCCTAAGTAATAGATTATTACAGGACTCGGTAATTATCCTGAAAAGGGGGCTCTTTATGAAGGAATCACAAATTAGAAAACAGCCCATTAAACCCAGACACGTCCACGCAGGGGCCCAGCTGGGGAGTCTCCATCTCAGTCCCAACAATGGGCAGCTGCATGGAAACATCTGTGGCCATGTGGTACTGACGGCTCTGAGGGCAGACACTGATAGACCGTCACTTGATTACTGCATTCATTCATTCAACCTATATATAATTAAATGGGTCCATGGATCTGCTAGAGAAAGCCAAAGTAAGTGGGAACCCATAAGAAGCTGATGTCAAAATCAAAATTCTCTCTCTTTCTCTTTCACACACACTCCCACATAATCACACACATACATTTACAAGCAAAACTGTGGGGCATAAGAAAAAAGAGAAAATGGGCACACACTCAATTTTCCCTATCCCTAACTTCCCAGGGAAAAAAAATCTAAAAATATAGAAGGATTTTTAAATTTTTATTTTATTTATTTTTGGCTGCATCGGGTCTTAGTTGCAGCACGCAGGATATTCATTGAGGCATGTGGGATCTTTCGTTGTGGTGTGCGGGCTTCCCTCTAGCTGTGACGTGCAGGTTTTCTCTTCTCTAGTTGTGGCGCACAGGCTCCAGGGCGCCTGGGCTCTGTAGTTGTGGTGCGTGGGTTCCAGAGCGCGTGGGCTCTGTAGTTTGCGGCTGGCGGGCTCTAGTTGAGGTGCACAAGCTCAGTAGTTGTGGCACGTGGGCTTAGCTGCCTGGCGGCATGTGGGATCTTAGTTCCTCGAACCTATGTCCTCTGCATTGGAAGGCGGATTCTTTACCACAGGACCACCAGGGAAGTCCCAATACAGAAGGATTAAAAGTATATAAGATAAAACTAATTAAACTGTATACTTAAAATGGTGAATTTTATTGAATGTAAATTATACCTTAATACCAGAATTTTTTTAAAGTATATATACACAAAAATTAAAGTGGATCACAGTCCTAAATGGAAGAACTAAACTATAAAAACTCTTAGAAGAAAATATAGGAGTAAATATTCATGATCTTGGATTAGACAATGATTTCTTAGACATGACACCAAAAATACAAGTTTAAAAGAAGATCAACAAGTTGGACTTCATAAAATTTTAAAACATTTGTGCTCCAAAGGACATAATCAAGAAAGTAAGAAGACAGCCCACAGACAGGGAGAAAGTATTTTGCAAATCATATATAAGATAAGTGATTTTCACCTAGCATATATAAAGAACTCCTGCAACTTAATTAAAAAATGAGCAAAAGATTTGAATAGACATTTCTTCGAAGAAGATATACAGGGACTTCCCTGGTGGCACAGTGGTTAAGAATCTGCCTGCCAATGCAGGGGACAGGGGTTCAATCCCTGGTCTGGGAAGATCCCACATGCCTCTGAGCAACTAAGCCTGTGAGCCACAACTACTGAGCCCACACACCACAACTACTGAAGCCCACGCACCCTAGAGCCCATGCTCTGCAACAAGAGAAGCCACCGCAATGAGAAGCCCATGCACCGCAACGAAGAGTAGCCCCGGCTCACCACAACTAGAGAAAGCCCACTCGCAGTGACGAAGACCCAATGCAGCAAAAAAAAAAAAAAAACTTATGGAAAAAAAAATTTTAAAAGATATACAAATGCCCTATAAGCATTTATGAAAAGATGTTTAACATTACTGGTCCGTAGGGAAATGTAAATCAGCGCTACAGTGGGATACCATTTCATACTACCAGAGAGGCTATAATCAAAGAGGTGGATAAGAACAAGTATTGGCAAGGATGTGGAAAAACTGGCACCCTCATACATTGCTGGAGGGATTGTAAAATGGTAGAGCCATTTTGGAAAGTGGTTTGGTAGTTCCTCATAATGTTAAACATGCAGTTACCATATGACCCAGCAATTCCACTTCTCAGTATATACCCAAGAGAAATGAAAACATATGTCCACACAAAAACTTATATATGAATTTTCATAGCAGCATTATTCATAATATCGAAGGGGAAACAACCCAAATGTCCATCAACAGATGAATGGATAAACAAAACATGATATATCTATCTAACAGAATATTATTTGTCAATAAAAAGAAATGAATAATCCATGCTACCACATTTGATGGGCCTCAAAAACGTTATGCTAAGTGAAAGAAGCAGATCACAAAAGACCACATATTGTATGATTCCATGTATATGAAATGTCCAGAATAAGCAAATCATAGAAATAGAAAGATTAGTTGCTTAGGCCTGGGGGACTGGGGGGAGTTGGGGGTGAATGCTAATAGGTATAGAGTTTCTTTTTGGGGTGATGATAATATTCTAAATTAGTATATTCACAGAGTTGCAGAACTCTGTGAATATACTAAAAACTGTTAATATAATAACTGTTATATAATTAGAAATATAATAATTAATATAATTAAATTAATATAATTTAATAGGTGAAATTTATGGTATGTAAATTATATCAATAAAAATGTTTTTTAAGTACATGTTTTTCAAACCCATAGAATTGAACACCTAATAAAAGGGCACATTTTACTGTATGCAAATTATACCTCAATTAAAAAAACTTTAACACACATGAAAAAGTACAAAAAATGAGCTCTAGAAGTTTTAAAACATAAATTATAGCTCCATAATTAGGGTCCCATTTAGTGTAAATATGGTAAATTTTTCACTAAGTAAAGGAAAGCAAAGAGAAGCCATGAGCATTTTGGTTCAAATTTTATTTATTGTCTGTCTCTGCCAACAGAATGTCAGCCTACATTTTTTGTGTGCCTAGAACAGTGCCTGGCTCATAGAGAATTCTCAATGCACATGTATGGAAGAAAAGAAGGATGGAAAGGACCATGACATCTCAAATCCACCATCTCCTGGAGAGGCCCATTGGAGCCACTTCCAAACACTTTTTTTTTTTTTTTTATAATTTTTTTTTAATTTATTATTTATGGCTGTGTTGGGTCTTCGTTTCTGTGCGAGGGCCCTCTCCAGTTGCGGCAAGTGGGGGCCACTCTTCATCGCGGTGCGCGGGCCTCTCACTATCGCGGCCTCTCTTGTTGTGGAGCACAGGCTCCAGATGCGCAGGCTCAGTAATTGTGGCTCACGGGCCCAGTTGCTCCGCGGCATGTGGGATCCTCCCAGACCAGGGCTCGAACCCCTGTCCCCCACATTGGCAGGCAGACTCTCAACCACTGCGCCACCAGGGAAGCCCCAAACACTTTTTTTTTTAATTGTGGTAAAATACACATAACATAAAATTTACCATCTTAACCATTTTTAAGTGTACAGTTCAGTAGTGTTAAATATATTCACATTGCTGTGCAACCAAGCTCCAGAACTTTTTCATCTTGCAAAATGGAAATTTTATATCCATTAAATAACAATACCCCATCCCCCACCCCACCCCCGCCATCCAGCCCCTGGCAATCACCATTCTACTTTGTGTCTCTATGAATTTGATGTCTCTAGATACAACACATAAGTGGAATCATACAGTATTTGTTTTACTGTGCCTGGCTTACTTCACTCAACACAAGGTCTTCAAGGTTCAATTATATTGTAGCAAATGTCAGAATTTCCTTCCCTTTTAAAGCTGAATAACATTCCACTGTATGGATATACCACATTTTGCTTATCCTTTCATCCATCAATGGACATTTGGGTTGCTTCCATCTTTTGGCTATTGTGAATGATGCTGCTATGAACACGGGTGTACAAATCTCTTTCAGACCCTGCTTTCACTTCTTTGGGGTATATACTCAGAAGTGGAATTGCTGGATCATATGATAATTCTAGTTCTAACTTTTTGAGGAACCACTATACTGTTTTCTATACCATCTGCACCATTTTAAATTCCCACCAACAGTGCACAACACTTCTAAGCACTTTTATGCCTCTCCACATCTCAGCCCAGGTCCAAATTACCCCAACAGTCAAGTCCACCACACCCACGCCTACAGGTAGTAAACTGTAAAGAGCCGAATGAGGGTGATGAATCTGCAGTATCCTATACGTTCTAGGAATTCGGAGACAGAGTGAGGACAGGTTCCCAGAGGAGGAAGGATGAGAGTTCAGCCCTGAGCATGTGAAGGCAGCTTTTCTCATTCTCTCACCTAGGCCTCCCCCCAACCCACATTCCCATTCCCTCGGAGGGGAGGGGAGGGGGTAATCTGAGGGCTGGCGACAGAATAGTAGAGCTGATTTGGGCTGGCACATCTCAGAGGACAGGAGAGCGGCTTGGGTTCCCAGGAGAGAAGGGCTGAGGACTGGAGAACCTGCCCCAGTGGCCCCTAACCAATTCTCAGCCTCCAAAAATTTTGACTTTTGCTATCACTGATTGAGCAAATATATTACAAACCTGTGACTTCAGTAACAATGTTAAGTGAATACATATTTTACTCACCAAAATTGCATCTACGGACATTTAAAAAGCAGCAGGACAAATATGAGCCAGATGTGCTGTGGACACAGTGTACAGACAACACCGGGCAATCCTCCTTGGAACCTGCCGGCCCCTGGTGATAACTTCAAACCCTCTTTTAAGTCCCCCCAGAAGTTGGCAGCTGGAAGAATGGGAACTGCACACTCCACCAAGGGGCTAGAGGAAGGGCAGACCTAGGGCTTATATTTATCTTTACATCTTTAACTCACTTCACATATCACCAGTCCTATGAAGGAGGTACTGTTATTATTATTCCCATTTTACAGATGAGGAAACCGAGGAACATGGGGCAATGGAATGAGCTTGAACTGGAAAGGAGAGACCCGCAGTCTAGGGTGATTTTGCCATTGACCTTGTTCCTTTATCTTTGAACTGAGGGGGTGGGACTGGATGACATCAAGAGCGATTCTTTACAGCAGAGCTCAGCTGCCAGCTGCTGCCTCTCCCCAGCCCCACCCTGTCACTGCTCCCTGGGTTCAAGCCTGGGGTGGGTTGGGGGTGGGGGCAGGAGGAAGAACAGAGGCCACCCTGCAGGGCACTGGGCAAATGCTTGACTGCTTTCTGGGGCAAGTCCAAGTCTGGAAGGAGAACGTTAAGAAGAAATTTCCACGGCCCTTTCCCCAGCCAGGGATTTTCCACTCTGCCCAGGCAGACATGCCTCTCCCAGGATCTGGCAATCCATAGGTGTTAATGAACGGCTCGGCTGAGTGCTAGGAAGAGTGTAAGACCTGATTCTGGTTCCAGCCCTGGGAAAAGGGGCAAGTTTGTGGGGAAGGCATGACTGCCCCAGAAAGATGAAGAGGCAGGGTGGGAACTGGGATGGTGTAAAACATAGTGTTCAGTCTTAGAAGAATCCCAGAGAGAGACGAGTGGGGACAGGAACCACCAGGGGAAACTTCCTAGAAGAGGGGACCTGAGCTGGAGGGCCAGAGGAGGGAGGAGGTTTTCCGGGGGCAGACAAGAGAGAGCAGAGCAGATGAGATGGGGAATAACGTGGACCAGCTTTACAAAGGTTGCCATGAACACAGGGACAGTGCAGTGGCCAGGAGAGAGTTGGATGAGAGAAGCGGAAAGTTTGGTGAAGCAGATGGTGCAATACAGGAGACAGATTGCAGTCACAGGGGCTTCGCTGTGGCCTTTGCACTAGCTGTTCCCTCTGCCGGAAACACCCTTCCCTCACAGCGTCACGTGGTTGGCTCCATGTCGGTCACGCTCCACAGGGAAACCTTCCCTCGCCACTCCCGCTACAGCAGCCTCTAGCAACATCTCCGTGCTTCATTTTCTCCCCGGCACTCACTACCTGCACTTTCCCTGTTTCCTTCAGTGGCCACCTCCCTCCTGGAGGATGGGAGTTCCATGAGAGCAGAGGCTGCGATCTGGCTTGTTCTTCATCGACTCCTCAGAGCCAGGCACATAGCAGGCCCTCCATAAATACTGTTGAGTTTAATTGAACTGCAACTGGGTGCTATGATAAAAGGAAGCCTATAATAATATTGTCGTTTTCTTCCTGAGCACTACTATATGCCAGGCACTGTGCTAAGCGCTTTACAAACATTATCTCATTTATTCCTCTGAACAGTTCTATGAGGGAGGTACTACTATTAGCTCTGTCTTAAAGGTGAGGAAATTGAGGTTCAGAGAGACTGCTTACGTTGCTCAAGGACACGCAGAGCCAAAATTTGAACCCACACGTTTATCCTCTCGACTAGCACTATCTGATAGAAATATGAGCCACATTTAAGTAACTGAAAGTTTTTCTAATAGCTACATTACAAAAATAATTAGGCAAAAGTAATTTTAATAATAGTTTAAATATTTAATAATATTTAAAATTTTAATCTGATATATTAAAATACTATCATTTCAACACATAATCAATATAAAAATATTAATGAGGGCTTCCCTGGTGGCGCAGTGGTTGAGAATCCGCCTGCCAATGCAGGGGACACGGGTTCGAGCCCTGGTCTGGGAGGATCCCACATGCCGCGGAGCAACTGGGCCCGTGAGCCACAATTACTGAGCCTGCGCATCTGGAGCCTGTGCTCCACAACAAGAGAGGCCACGATAGTGAGAGGCCGGCGCACTGCGATGAGGAGTGGCCCCCGCTCGCCACAACTAGAGAAAGCCCTCGCACAGAAACGGAGACCCTACACAGCCATAAATAAATAAATAAATAAATAAATAAATAAATAAATAAAATTTAAAAAGAAAACAATCTGTACTTAGAGTTCATAAAATTTGCAGTTCACCACAACTACTGAGCCCGTGAGTCACAACTACTGAAACCCGTGCGCCTGGGGCCCGTGCTCTGCAATGAGAGTCCACCGCAATGAGAAGCTCGCGCACCGCAACGGAGAGTAGCCCCCCCTCACCGCAACTAGAGAAAGCCCGCGCACAACAACGAAGACCCAACACAGCCAAAAATAAATAAATAAATAAAAATTTTTTTAAAAAAAATTTGCAGCTGAAAAAGTAGATCCTCATGTTCAAGTTGTTCCAAACATACTAAAATGTTTTCTAAGCACTGCATGGAGTATCACTTTTTTTTTTTTTTTTTTTTAATTTATTTATTTTTGGCTGCGTTGGGTCCTCGTTTCTGTGCAAGGGCTTTCTCTAGTTGCGGCAAGCGGGGGCCACTCTTCGTCGCGGTGCGCGGGCCTCTCACTATCGCGGCCTGTCTTGTTGCGGAGCACAGGCTCCAGACGCGCAGGCTCAGTAGTTGTGGCTCACGGGCCCAGTTGCTCCACGGCATGTGGGATCTTCCCAGACCAGGGCTCGAACCCGTGTCCCCTGCATTGGCAGGCAAATTCTCAACCACTGCACCACCAGGGAAGCCCGGAGTATCACTTTTTAAGCTTAAATGTAAACTGATTAAAATTAAATAACATGATAACTCAGTTCCTTGGCTGCACTAGTCACATTTCAAGCGCTCAACAGCCACCTGTGACTAGTGGCCACTGTGGGCTGTGCAGCCTCACCTGGTGTGAAGGCAGGTTGGGTGCGAGAGGCCCGGGGGGAGGGATTTGGAGCAGCCTGGGGAGCAGCTGTGGAAGAGAACGTGTGGGGAGCTGAGGTGGCAGACCTGGGCCCACCTAAAAATGAGGCGGGATGACCAGTCACGAATCCCACCAAGTAGCACAGGTCTGGCCCACTCACAAGGGGATCCCCTCCTATGGGCGCTACGTAGGTCTGGGCTTCTGCCCACCAAGAAAGTGATGGCCCTAAGACCCCTGGGTGGAGCAAATGGTGGCTCCTCTCAGAGCTTCTATCCCTTCCAGCACCACTACGAAGGGGTCCTGGGGGGGTGTGAGCCTGGATCTGGGCAGGCTCAGGCTGGGGATGGAATGATCTCCCTCTGCCCTCCCAGACCTCCCAGCTGGAGGGCGTGGTCAGGGGTGGGGTCCTGGCTAAACAACTCTGGAGTCAAATACACCTGAGTTCCAATCCCAGCTCAGCCAATTCTTTGCAGTGTGACCTCAGACAAGTCAAGTCCCCTCTCTGAGCTCTGGCTTCCACATCTAGAAAATGAAGACCAATAATGAAATGCTTGAGACTCTGATGATACCTACAGAGTGCCCAGCTCATAGTAAGTGGTCAATTAACAACAGCTAGTCTTCCTAGATAATGTCCTTTTCCTGATAAAAGCAGGAAAGTAGACTGGAGAATGTTCGCGATCACTGGAAAGGAGACCTCCAAAGTGAGCTGTAGACAGAGTGAGTTAATCTGGGTGTATGAGGGTTCCCTCCTCAGGGCTCCCGCACTTCCCCTCTGTGACACAGACCCGGTTAACCGTTGGGAGTGGGGAGGGGGATATGCCACTCCCACAGGCCCTGGGTGCTGAAGCATGACGTAAGAATGGCCAAGAGCCACCTTCCAGAAATGGGGCGGGTGAGTCAAACTGAATCAGGGTGAGGTCACCCTGGGTCCCTGGAGTTACTCAGAGTGACCCTGGTACATGCCTGGCAGGAGTGATGGGTGAACTGGCCTCCAGGAAAGCAGGTGGGGCTGGAAACCACCCAAGACAAGGAAACTGATGGATGGAAACTCCTGGCAGGCAGAGCATGGCCTGAGAGGCAGCAGGCAGAGGCCGAAAGTGGCCTTGCTCTGGGTATTTTTGAGGGTGAGGCAGCTCCAACTCCCTCTCCCAGTCAGCACCCCACTTGAGCCAGGAATACTGGTCCCGGACCCCAGCCTTCCCCAGTTCAACTCCCCAGCCCCCAAACCTTTGCTCTGCTGGGTCCTCCCAAGTGCGGGGGCTGAGACAGCCCTGAGCCGACCTCTGTCCTCTGCCCACCAAAGGTCTCTCTTGGCTCTTGTCACTTTGTCCTGCCAACATTTTCAACATTTCCTCCCTTGTCTGTCACCCCCTACTGGGACTGGTGCCCCTGGAGGTAGGACAAGTGTGTCTTGCTCACTGCTATATGTCCTGGGCACAGCTCAGACTCTGATACCCCACTGAGTGCTTAGGAGATACTTGCTGGGGCAATAGACTCAAGACCTTGGTGGGTTCTCATCACATTTCTAACGCTCGTTATGTGGCTGTGGGTCAGTCTTTCCGAGCCTTGTCTCCACATCTGTAAAGTAGGAAACATAATCCCCACGAAGAGCCTGGGAGAACCAGGTCAGAAAGCGGGGAGGATGAAGCGTCCAGCCAGCTCTAGGGAGTTTCTGATGGGTCACACTTCAGACACAGCTGTGAGCAAGTCACCCTACAGAAGAGGAAACTGAGGCACAAGGAAGCCATGCTAAAAGCCTGCCCAGGGAGGACTGGTGAGCCCTTCCTGCCCCACCCATACCCCCACCCCTGGCCCCATCCTGTCCCTGCTTTGGGAGATGGCCTTTCCCCATCACCTTCCTGTATGGGATGGGGCCTGGCTCCTGGCGGTAGGGAGGGTGCTGGAGACAGCACACAGGGCTGCCTCTGGTGCTGGGTGCTGGGGTCACAAAGCCCGGGCTGTGTGTGTGTGTGTTCATCACTCCAAAAATATTCACTGGATCCTCACTACACCCCAAGATGGAGGCAATGCAGCCTAATGGTGAGATGCTGGGACCCTTCCTAAGTTTCAGTCTCCTACCTGAAAAAGAGGGCTCTGAGCGTGACGCACGTCCAGTACTCAGCACAGGGCCCAGCTCATCATTAACACTTAAGATATAGCAAGGGTTTTTGTTTGTTTGTTTTTTAGACTGTCAGCCCTGTGACAGCACGAGGGACACTTGTTTTGGCCATCCTTAGCCACAGCCTTTACCTTTAGTAGGTGCCCAGGTAGATGAATGAATGAGTAGAAGGAAAGAGAGAACGAAGAGATGGAGGGAGGAGGAGGTGGAGAAGAGAGGAAGGAGCAGCTCTGTTCTGGGCTCTGCCAGTTTCCGTGCCCACTGCATCCTCCCTCGCCCACCCAGGAGCTGCCTCGAGGCTCCTATCACTGTGTGCTGCTGCGTGTGGTCCAGGGAGGAGAGCTGAGCTGAGATGGGAGTGCTGGGTCTAAATCCTGTTGCCAGTTGACTGAACTTAGCCTCCTCAGTGTTCTCTGTAAAATGAGGATGATCGTACCAACTACCTCACTGAATTGTAGGAAGGTCCAAAAGATGTCTATGAATACACTGAATACATTTGTAAACTGAAGAGTGTTAGGGATTATTAACTTGGTGGAGTGATAGGCAGTGTGGGCTCTGGAACCAGACTTCCTACATTCAAATTCCTGCTCCACTGATTGCAAACCTTGGGCAAGATGCTTAACCTCTCTGGGCCTCAGTTTCCTTATCTGTAAAACAAGGAAAATTACAGTACTCACTTCAGAGTTGTGAGATTTAAATGGGATAATGTATGAGAAGCTCTTAGATCAGTGGAGAGCGCGTGGCAGGCGCTCAATAAATGGTGGCCATGATAACAAAGCCTGCTCTCAGGAAGGATTCTGTGAATTATTTCTCATTAAAGTATGAATGAGTAACAAGACTATGCCCCCTCTCGCAGAGGAATTTGAATCTTAACAGGAATTAAAGGAGTGAAATCCCATCTAATGATAGAATTTTTAAAAGTAAAGGAGGGGGCTTCCCTGGTGGCGCAGTGGTTAAGAATCCGCATGCCAATGCAGGGGACATGGGTTCGAGCCCTGGTCCAGGAAGATCCCACATGCTGCGGAGCAGCTAAGCCTGTGCGCCACAACTACTGAGCCTGGGCTCCAGAGCCCGTGAGCCACAACTCCTGAAGCTCGGGTGCCTAGAGCCTGTGCTCTGCAACAAGAGAAGCCACTGCAGTGAGAAGCCCACACACCGCAACGAAGAGTAACCCCCGCTCACCGCAACTAGAGAAAGCCCGCGTGCAGCAACAAAGTCCCAACGCAGCCAAAAATAAATAAATACATTAAAAAAAAAAAAAAAGTAAAGGAGGAATATAGGGGGTAGACAAGGGCCTTCCTAGGGTCCCTCACAATCACAGTTGCTGCCTGCTGCACAAATCCTGCCAGGTCCCAGAGGAGGACCACACACAGGGGAAGGGAGAACACAGCCTCAGTCCCCAAGGAACCTCCCCTCTGCTTGGAGAAACAGGAAGCAACTAGACCCCAGGACAGTGCATAACTCCAGCTAAATATGGAGTGGCTTTGGCAGCACGGTGGGCAACAGCCCAGGCCCAGCTATCAGAAAGGCTCCAGGAACCCTCTAGGGAACAACAGGAGCCAGGGCCAGAGGTGGGGATGGGCACCAGATGTGATGAGGACTGACCTGGGACCAGTGAGGAAGGGGTGGGGCGCCTCATCTTCCACATCTATGTTTTCTCTACTAGGACCTCAGTACCAGGCTGGCACCTGTAGTAGAAGGGCCATGCGTTCTGGAGTCAGACTGCCAGGGCTCAATCCAGGCTCTACCTCTTTTCAACTGTGTGACATTTTGACGTCAGCGTGGAGGACACAGGTAGAGCTGGAAGCTGGCATCCATCTCCCATCTCTTCCGGTCCTTCTTTGGAGAAACATTCCTCCCGCCTTCTTTTCAGCTCATTGGAACAGGTGAGGCTGCAGCCATGGGGCCTGTGACCAGACCCACCAATCAGCACTGAATCTTCCTGGGCAGGGCCTTTTATCTGTGTGGTCATTCTACTGACCTGGAATTTGGGATGTTATGAACCTGGAGCTGCAGAAGACCACTCACGGCAGAGTGCAAGGATTCAGTCTTTATGATGTTTTAGAGCCTCCTTCAGTTTCCCAGAGCCAGTAAATTCTCTTCTTTGGCATAAACCAGTTTGAGTCAGGCTTTCTGTCATTTGCATCAGAAAGAGTCTGAAATTTCCATGGTGAACTTTCTTAACCTCTTTATAAATTTCAGTTTCCTCATCTACAAAAAGGGGATGATGATAATAGCATTCTTCAGGAGAAAGGAAGGGTTGTTCTAGGATGATTAAAAGGATTGGTCAGGGTCCAACACTTCACATAGAGCCTGACATATGTTAGACATTCAAAAAACGTCAACTTTTAGGTGCTCTGTGTTTGTTAATGAATCTGGCCCCAGGAGGTGAACTGCAAGGGCGTCTGGGAAAAAGCCTCTTCCTGTAACTCTGAGGGGTCCCAGGAAACTCTGGGGGTGGTGGTGGTGTGGGGGGCACTCTGCAGGGAGTGATCTGCCTTGTCCATGCAGATCACAGGTGCCACCAAGAAAGACTCTAGTGGGTGTGATGATTAATTTTCCTAGTCCTCACGATCTAATCAAGCCCATTTCACAGGTGAAGGATGTGAGGCTCAGAGATTACGTCCAATCCAATGCTAAATCCAGCGCCCACTCTACTGGCTCAGTCCCTCCCTTGGAACACATCAGTGTGGTCCCATGGTGGGGCGAGGTCTCAATCCCAACTAGGCTAAATTAAGTGGGTCCGCTGTTGTTAAATGAGGGCTTCCATTAGCAATTCTAGGTGGTTTTGAAAGGGCAAAAAGGAGTTATAAACACTCTCTCCCTTCCTCCCTGAGGGCGGCTCTATCTTTAACCCGCCGGCTCCTGCACAGGGAACTTTCTGGAGAAGGCTCGGTTTCCCCTTTCTGATCTCAAGCAGTGAAGGCACTGTCACCAGTTACAGGCGGTTTACCCCCCAGAGAGAGCCTGACGCAGTTTTGCTAGAGGAAACCACGCAAGCCTCAAGGCTTGGCACTACCCTTCCTTCCGGACAGACCAGGATGCCTGGGGGTGGGGGAGGGAACGGCACCTCCTACTTCCCTCCAGATAACCGCCAACCGGGCCAGATCATTCTCACGTCTGGGAATTGAGCTCACCTTGGGC
Organism: Balaenoptera ricei; assembly: GCF_028023285.1. Lineage (NCBI taxonomy): Eukaryota > Metazoa > Chordata > Mammalia > Artiodactyla > Balaenopteridae > Balaenoptera > Balaenoptera ricei. Next base: position 62,388,206 of record NC_082654.1, on the reverse strand, counting down.
TTTTCTCACGTAGCCTCCTTGAGCCTCAGTTTCCTCACCTGTAAAATGGCACCCACCTATTTCAGGGTTGTTTTGAGGGCATAACGGAGGGAAAAGTCCTAGGGTGTTCAGCACAAGGATCGGCACAAAGTCATGAGTGTTCGAACCCTCCCCCCAAACAGAGAGAGGGAGGCACCTGTGTGCTGGCGAGGACAGAGAGGATTCGAACCCGGGTCTTTTGTGACTCCAAGCCCACACCTTTACCTCTAGTAACTTCTGCCTCTTTTACTAGTGAGATCCTCCCCACCCCCTTCCCTAATATTTTTTCTCCTCAGCCTCCCCGCCACTCCCCGCCTCCTCCTGGCAGCCCTTGGGGACCTCCCAGCCGCAGCCCCAAGGAGCCAGACCTCCCAGGCCTGAACTGCTGCTAAGAAAAACTGTTTCCTCCCCGGTCCATTTACCCAGCTCCACGTCTAGCCAGCCCCGCCAGAGGAAAAGGCCAGCGAGATGCTCCCCACCCCGAGCCCTGACCGACTCCTGGACACAGCTCCACTGTAGCCACGATGTCCATGAGAAGTGGGATCATGTGCCCCTGGGTCTTCCTGCCGGATGGGAAGCGAAACCTGTCACCCCCTCTAATGCCCCAGTGGGGTCTCACCCAGTCTGCCCCGGGTTGGTGCCTTCTGATGGCGGAGGAGGGATCTCAACCTCAGTGGCCAATGAAAAGGCTCATGGGGGTGCTTTTAGTTGTCACGGCAACAGGGAACTGTATCTTTCTACCCCCATCCTGCGGAGCCCACTCTTCCAGGGACCAGCCAGGTCACAGTCTGCGGCCTCAGTTCTACCTTAGGATGGGGGGATGTCAAAGTAGAGGGACAGTTAGGGCCCAAACCCTTCACAAATGCTAACAGTGTAGATGAGCCCCACGTGAACAACACTGATAAGAGGAGGCTGCCTGGAGAAGGGGCACTATGCGTAGGCTTCTGTTAGAAGGGACAAGGAAACCCAACGTACTGTACTGGAGTGGCCACAGCACTGCAGGGGCAGGGCACAGGGCTGGGCAAATTTAGGTAGAAATGAGTGGAGTAGGTGCTTAGCATGCAGTTTAAGGCTTCCAAGCCGAGACTCACCCAGGACAGGGTGGGGGACCAAGGTGAGCAGCCACAGCCGAACTGTGGGTCTCACAGACCTTCAGGCAGGAAGAGAGAACCAAGGGTCACCGAGGCCATTACCTTGCCTCCGGGCAGCTTGCACTCCGTCTTCAGTACAGTCACGTCCAGCCTTGGGCATTCATTAACCTCATACTCTACCCAGGAAAGAGGAAGGTGACCAGGTTCATTGTCCCCATTTTACGGATGAGAAAACTGATGCCTGCCTGGTAAAGTATCTCACCCTTGGGCCCTAGGGCCTGGCGTTGGGTCCAAGCAGGGCTCTCCAGACCTTTAATTTCCTGGCGTGGTAGCTTGTCCAAGGAAGCCCCATGCCACAGTTCTGATGCTGTCCACCCTTGCTCATGATACAGGGATGCTGGGGCCACCTGAACCGCATATTTAACAAGGCAGGTGAAACAGCACAGAGAACCCCGCCCCTGCCTCTGATAGCTCTGGGGGTGGGGGGTGCAGTAAGTGCCTCCTTGGTCACTCTGAGAGTGAATCCAGCATCACTCCACACTCCCTTTCTCAAGAAGCCCACAGTCTAGGATGTAAATTAGTGAAGCCACCATGGAAAATAGTATGGAGGTTCCTTAAAAAACTAAAAATAGGGGTTCCATGGTGGTGCAGTGGTTAAGAATCCTCCTGCCAATTCAGGGGACTGGGGTTCGAGCCCTGGTCTGGGAGGATCCCACATGCCGCAGAGCAGCACCTAAGCCCGTGCACCACAACTACTGAGCCTGCGCTCTAGAGCCCGTGAACCACAACTACTGAAGCCCACGAGCCACAACTACTGAAGCCCACGCGGCTAGAGTCCGTGCTCCACAACGAGAAGCCACCACAATGAGAAGACCGCACACCGCAACGAAGAGTAGCCCCACTAGTCACAACTAGAGAAAGCCCGCACGCAGCAACGAACCCAACGCAGCCAAAAATAAATAAATAAAATAAATAAAATTTTTAAAAACCCTAAAAATAGAGTTACCATATGATCTAGCAGTCCCACTCCTGGACATATATCTGGAGAAAACTCTAATTTGAAAAGACATGCACCCTAATGTTCACTGCAGCACTATTTACAATAGCCAAGACAAGGAAGCAACCTAAACGTCCATTGACAGATGAATGGTTAAAGATGTGGTATACAGACACAATGGAATACTGCTCAGCCATTAAAAAGAATGAAATAATGCCATTTGCAGCAACATGGATGGACCTAGAGATTATCATACTAAGTGAAGTAAATCAGAAAGAGAAAGACAAATATCATACGATATCACTTATATGTGGAATCTAAAAAAATGATACAAGTGAACTTATTTACAAAACAAAAACAGACTCACAGACGTAGAACTAACAAACTTACAGTTACCAAAGGGGAAAGGGTGGGGAGGGATAAATTAGGAGTTTGGGATTAGCAGATACAAACTACTATATATAAAATAGATAAACAACAAGATCCTACTGTATAGCACAGGGAACTGTATTTAATATCCTATAATAAACCATAGTGGAAAAGAATATGTGTATGTATGAATAACTGAATCACTTTGTTGTATACCAGAAACTAACGCAACATTGTAAATCAACTATACTTCAATTAAAAAGAAAAAGAAGAAGAAGAAGCCCACAGTCTAACAGGGAGACAGATCTGCAAGGACCGCACAGTGTGAATAAATGCTGCAGGGACAACCTGGACAGAACACAGAGGCTCACAAGAGAAGGGGTGCCCGAGCCTGCTCAGCAAAGCCAGGGGTGACCTCACAGAGGAGGCAGCCTTTCAGAGGCCACAAGACATGTGGGCCTTTGCCAGGTAGATGAGCAAGGGAAGGGAGTCCCAGGAAGAAGGAACAATATCTTCAAAGACCTAGAGGCCTGGGCGAGCCTGATGCATGGGGAAACCACAAGTCAGGAGGACTGCGGCAGGACCTAGGCTGTGGAGTGAATGCCCAGGACAGGACTGTGTGCCCTGCAGTTGGCTGTTTCAATACCCTTCTGAACCAGCAGGTACCCACATTTGCTTTTCTCCAAATGGTAGAGTCATAGACCCTCCAGAACCACTTCTGAAAATCCCACTTTGAGAAACGCTGGATTAGAAGCTAACCACTGTCAACTACGGCTATACGCCAACAACGTGGATGAAATTCATGGGTATCAGGTTGAGAGAAAGAGGCCAGGGACCAAAGAGTCATTCTATATGACCCACTTATATCAAGTTCAAAGAAGTCAGGATAGTGGTTACCTCTGGGGAGCGTGGAAGGTCTTAAGGAGGGTGTCCAGGGGACAGTAATAATATTGTGTTTCTTGATCTGAGTGTTGGTTTCACAGATGTGTTCTCTTTGTGAAAATTCATCCAGCTCTATACTTCAGCTTTGTATATTTTTCTGTATGTAGCTTCTACTTTAAAAAGAAAAAAGACTGCTTTCCATAAACGTCAGTGCAAAGGTAGATACCAAAATTTTGTGCTCACATAATCGGCTGTAAGCCAGGCATCCAGATGATATAGAATATGTTTATATTGATTTTTTTTAGATTATTCCAAAATGAAAACACAAACATTTTATTGTCTCATAGAGAGCTCTCAAGCTCCAGAGAACCCATCCATATACAGACCCCCGGGGCTTGAAAAACCCCAGGTCAAGAGGAAGCATTACAATGCTCAGTCCTGGGCCTGGGAGATGGAAGATAAATGAGGGGCCTGGAGCCTCTTCCCTGGGGCAAAGGGAGGTGGTGTCCTCTTCCAATAGAATGTCTGGTGCTGGGAGGCTGAGGACCCCCAGGCAGAGGGGACTGTTTCCTCCAAAACCTCTGAGTCTTAGACCCAGCTCCATCACAGCTGAAATGGCTGTGAGAGGCGGGTCTTCCTGGCTTGGCTATGAGTTCCTGGAAGGCAGGGGCTTCTTTCACTCTGTGTCCCTGGTGCCCAGAGAGGGACCTGGCACACAGTGGGTCTCAGAGGAACCTTTTTGCCAGGGCCTCTTTGCCGAACCCCACATTGAGCGTGGAAGAGGGGGGTCCGTTTGGGAAGTTGTGGTTTCCCAGTCACTGGCTGAGTTCCACACCGCAGGCTCGCAAACCATGGATGGGCGATGTTGCAGGAGGGATTCAAGGGTGGGGTTTGAGTTGTCCAATTCCCCCTGGAGGGGAGAGCTGGAGGCAGAGGGGGCACTGAGCCTTGGGGACCATGAATATGGGCAGGAAATCCTAACCCTGCCTGCCCACCAGCCTTGCTGGAGTTGGTAACAGCCCAGCTCTGGGGGAGACAGACTGTTCCAGAACCCAGAAAGGGCTGCATCTGCGGGCAGGATGCTCAACATCCGCTCAACAGGTGTCTCCTCCTGTCCTCTGGGACATCCCTTCTCAGCCCTCCCCAGACTCTGCCACTCTTGCCCACTCTCAAGAACCAGCCTCCTTTCCCCACTTTGCTGTCTCCACTCAGCCAGCATTTCTCAAACCACCTTTATGATTTCTGCCCTAACCTTGTGCTACACAGAGTATTATTTACTTAATAGTTTTTCTTTAAAACAATGTTCAGTTGTTGTTGTTGTTATTGTTGTTGTTTTAACTTGCCCTTGTTCTAAGCAATAATATTTGTGAAATCCTGGATTTGATGTGCCAGTTTCATTTTTTTCTAACACACATTAAATTTTAATTTAAAATACTTGTTCTTGTATCACCTAAAATTACCCTGTGTACCACCACAGTGGAAATGATTTTGTACAATGGTTCAGCCAGGATGGGTGGTTATTATTATAAATAATAATTATAGCCTCACGTTAACAGCAAGTTGTATGCCTCTTCCATGCATTTGCATCTGCAGTCTCATTCAGTCTCTCAGTTCCTGCACTATGGACGTCATTGGCCCCATTTTACAGGTGATGAAACTGAAGCTCAAAGAGTAGTAGTGACTTGCTTAGGGTCACACAGCCAGTTAGGATTTTGGTCCTGATTCAAGGGTCTAGTGACCTGGAGAAGGCAGGGAAGCAAGAGGCATTTTTCTGTCTCCAACCAGAACTACAAGAGCCACAGGATGGCAACTCATGGAGTAGAGAGTTTGGATTAGACATGATGAAGGACTTCCTGGCTAGAAATGTTTAGACATGAGAATGACTGACCAAGGAAGGGTCTGGAATGCCCAGCTTCCCAAGTCCTCAAAACAAGACAAAGGCTTGCCCAGCTGGGATCATGCCAGTGCTGCCTAGAGGCAGGAGGATGGACTGAATGACCTCTCCAGGCCTCATCCAGGCCCAGAGATTGGGTGCATGTTTCCCCAAAGCATCTATTAAACAAGGAAAGGCATGTGGAGGCTCCCACTTAAAGGAACTGGGAACACCTTGTCTTGGCCCTGCCTTGTGAGGGAGTGTCAGCAACAGCAGGTCAGGGTGGCAGGGCATTAGCTCGCCCCCTTCCCTTCCCACTGCTCTGGCAGCTCCCAGGACACGTCTCCAAGGCTGGGAGTTGAAGGCCTGGCTGTTCTCAGAACCACTGGGGCTGCCTGGCCACCTGAGCCAGGGAACCTGCATTTCTTCAATCCTCTCTAGTGGATCCTTTTCAAAACTCCCTGATCTGAAAAGTTAGACACGTACTAACTTAAGGTGTTGCCTCTCCAGGGGATGAATTGTATTTTTTTTTTTTTGAAAGTCATAGTATTTATTTCTCAAAACAAAGAGGGTATTATCTTCCTTTCTTTAAAAAAAAATTATTTATTTTATTTTTGGCTGCACTGGGTCTGTTGCTGCACACAGGCTTTTCTCTGGTTGTGGTGCACGGGCTTCTCATTGCGGTGGCTTCTCTTGTTGTGGAGCACAGCGCGTGTGCTTCAGTAATTGTGGCACATGGGCTCAGTAGTTGTGGCTCACAGGCTCTAGAGCGCAGGCTCAGTAGTTGTGGCGCACGGGCTTAGTTGCTCCGTGGCATGTGGGCTCTTCCCGGACTAGGGCTCGAACCCGTGTCCCCTGCATTGGCAGGCGGACTCTTAACCACTGCGCCACCAGGGAAGCCCTATCTTCCTTTCTAATTAGACAAATAGGATATGCCCAGTTGTTTAAAAATATCAAATAATATAGAAAAGTATAAAAATGAATGTAAAATTACCCAATTTTTTTTTTAAATGCCATAGGTTCACTTTAAAAAAATATTTATTTATTTAGGCTGTGCCAGGTCTTAGTTGTGGCATGTGGGCTTCTTAGTTGCGGCATGCACGTGGGATCTAGTTCCCCGATCAGGGACCGAACCCAGGCCCCCTGCATCAGGAGTGCGGAGTCTTACCCACTGGACCACCAGAGAAGTCCCAAAATTACCCAAATTTCTATCATCTAGAAAATAGTGCTGTTGACAGTTTAGAGCACATCCTTCCAAAATTTTTTTTCATGGTACAATACACATAACATAAAATTTATCATTTTAACCATTTTTAAGTACACACGAATCATAGTTTTATAAGGTCTCCTGAATATCGGACTAATAATGCAACTTCAGAAACCTCCATGGGCCAGTGGGGAAGATGTCTGGGGGTAAGGGCCCTTCTGACATTGCTCAAGTGGAAACACAGATGCAGCCAGCCACTGTGTTTGGTAAGGTTGGTCCTGTTAAAAAATTAAAGCCAAGAATAACTCCATTTGGGTGTATGGAGGAAAGCAGGTCTGTCTCTTGACAGGGCTGCATGAGGAGAACTGAGGGGCATGGTTTTGCTGAACTTCTACAAGAGAACAGTCTGAGACAAGGAGGGCGAATGTGTCTGTGATTATCCATCAGGAGCCTCAGTGTAAGTTGTTTCTCTCTGCCCTGGCCTCTGGGGTGATCAGGAGCTGGGAACTTTGGAGGACAAGAAGGGCCAGGACGTGGCAGCAAGTCGGGTACAGATAACCAACCCTGGGGAATAACAGGCCCTTGGCAGGAAGGCGGCAGCCAGCAGACCAGGGAAGAGCGGCGTCAGCCTCCTCCACTTACATGGCCAGGCCAGAGCTTCCTTCCTCCAACCCTGCGGAGGGCAGGGGGCTGTGGGGGAGCCTCCAGTTCCCAAACAACGATTTCAGAGGGTGGTTGGGATGCTTTCAATCATGGAACCCCAGGCATTGATTCAGCAGATACCATGTGTTGGCTTCAGAAGATCCCTGAACTTGAGGAGCTGAAACAACCTGGGCAGGGCTACCCCCTCACCCCTGTGTGTTAACTGCACCCCCTTCCAGATCAGGAGTGCTGGCTCTCTTTGTTGATCTCCCACCACATTTACCGTGAGCCCTCACTCAGCCTTTCACACCCTCATTCCTGTTTTTTCCCTCTGTGCACTCCAACTGAGCTGTAAGATTCCTGAGGGCAGCTACTGGGGCTTCGGGGGTCTTCATAGCCCCCTGTTTTTGCCCAGTTCAGTGCCCCGTACAGAGCAGATGTTTAGGCAACATCCACATGGTGAGGCCTGTGTGAGAGACCCTGGCAACAAGAGCAGTTGGGGTTCTGAAAGAGGCAGTTCTAAGGCCCTCCGGATGGTTTGCAAGGCATCCAGGAGGAGGTGAGGAATACCTAGGCTCTTGGAGGTAGCACACAGTTCAGCTAATGGAGACGGAGCAAGCAGAGGGGGCATTCTGACGGGAGGACCTGCCGGGGCAGTGATGGGGTCGGGGCCGAGCCCCGGGAAGTCTCTCATGCAGTGACTCCCAGGTTGAGATGCCCTTGCTTGCAGGCCTACACCTGTGTCTGCCAGGAGGCGAGGGTGAGATGCAGGGGCTCCGATTACAGTCATGACCCGGGATGGTCTCGGGGGTGCCCCCTTTTCCAAGAAGCTGACTTTTGAGGAATTTGCCTAGCCACAGAAATCGTGATATGTTTGCACTGGCCTCAGCTGTTGATTAAACCTCCATCGGTGCAACTACCAACCCGGGAAGCACACTCTTTTATTCACAGTGTGTCCCCCGCTCCTGTTTTTCATGTTTATGGGCATCAGGTGGTTTGCAGAGGGATCCACACCCAGCGCACCCAATGAGGTCAACCGACGAAACGACAGCCGCCACCCTGCGGACCCTCGTTCTGGGAGCTGCAGGCTTGGGTCACCATCACCCCGGGCACGCCCCCTCCCTCCCGCCTTTACCCACCCCCAGTGCTTCTCTTCTGTCCCTGCTCCAGCCTCGCGCCTGCCCAAACTGTTGTTTATCAACACAGACCAGAACATTCCGCTGCCAGCAGAAACACACATGGCGATGGCGCTGCCATCCCACACCCTGCTGTCAACACACTCCCACGCGCTGTTGGCTGCTGTCAAAGCTGTGCTCACACACACATACTCACCCCCTCCTGCCAACACAGCTGTTCCCCGCTGCTTGGAATCAGGCCCTCTGTCTCACACACGTGTTCTCTGTGGGTTTTTCTCATGTGTACTCATAGCAGAGGCTCACACTTGTGGACCAGGCCAGCACACACTCTGCCCTCTGACCTGGGCTGTCAATCTCATCACTTGCAGCTGTGTGACCTTGGACAATGGACTTAACCTCGCTGGACATCAGACACCTCATCTGTAGAATGGGGATTATAATTACCTTATAGGCCTTTTCCCATAGGCTCAGGGGGTTGGGCGAGAGCACAGGCAACCAGGAAGTGCTCAGTGAGTGGGAGCTCTGAGGGTGGTGATGATGAGTGCTGTGTATCCTCTCTGGAATCTGGCCATTGGTTTTCCTTTCCCACGTCCGGCTGCTGGCCTCACCTTATGTTCACACCTTCCTGGCCATGTGACCTTGAGTGAGGCACATCACCTGTCCACTTCTCATATCCTCGCTGGCGAAATGGGTTTAACAACTGCCTGGCCTGCCGTGAGGGGCACGGGGAACAGGTTACCATCGTGCTTTGGAAGCCCATCAATGTGGTCACAGCTGCAGGGTGTTGTGGAAGAAAGGGATTTGAACGGGGCGACAGCCAAACTTGGGCTTTTTAGCCACTCTCCACCTCCTCTCATCTCCTCAGTCAACCCTCAAGCTGGAGTCAGTGTTTCCATTTGGGCTCTGCGGTGGGGCTGCAGTCCACCCAAGAGGCCGCCGCGGGGGCCTCGCTAAGCTGCCCACCTCCCCCCACCCGCTCCTTCCATCAGGCACAGCTGCTCTTCCCAGCAGGCCCAGTCTGCCGCGCCGAGCCCTCCAGCTTACTCACCTTCTCCTGCTCTCTCGCTTGCCCCCGGCCCTCTCCCTGTGTTCCCCTCCACCCTGTTGTCTTCTCCAGGACCCTTTCTGTCTTGTCTCTTCAACCTTGTCTTTCCTTCTCCTTGGCCAGCGAACCTGCTCTAGCCTTTTCTATTCTGGGAAACAGAGAGGTGTTCTTTTAGAGGGATATAGAAAACAAATGTGATCAGAGAACCGAGGCAGACCTGGGCTGAGAAGGTGGGTGTGCGTCACGCAGAAGCAGGCTCTGCAGCGGTGGAGCATCGAGTCAGGCCCTGTGGGTGAGCTGGGCTTCGCCCCACGCTGTAGCAACGTACCTTCCTGCCCCTTGATGGAAACAGGTGAAACTGCTGGAGGGCAGATCCTGGCCTGGTCCATGCTCAGAGGTTATGGCTTCTCCCTTTGACTCTGAGAGAGTCGCAAGCTCCGGCTGCCACTGGGAGGCCACTGGAGATCTGTTGGCTCAGGGGAACCATGGTAACGGGGCTGTCTCTATCCTTCGGGGCACTGGAAAGAGCACAAATGGAAACCCATATACCACATGTCTAGCTATCCAAAATGTACAAGTCAAGCTAAGAAGCTGTCAAATAAAATGTTTTATTTTCCTACCTCCATATATAAACTTTCAGAATGACCTCGAAAGTCAAGTTTGAATTTAGAATTCTTGGACTCTTCAGAGTCCCTCCCCAAGAACACGGGGACATGATAGAGCTTGGTTGGTGTGTGACAGTGTGTGCAAAGTTGGCTGATTTGGCATAAACATAAACTATGTTTCAATCTGATCAGTACCTTATGCTTTTAATTTCCTCCTAGGCTAGTGCAGCCAAAAGAGCTAGAAGGCAGTATGCACAGTGGTTATGAGCTTCATTCAAATCCCAGGGCTGCCAAAATCGAGCACTTAATCTTTTTGAGGCTCAATTTCCCCATCTGTAAAATGGGACTAATGATACCTCCCTGATTAAGTTATTGTGATTACTAAGAGAGATAATCCTTGTAAAGCCCTTAGCATGGTCCTGGAACACAATAATTGCTCAATAAGCTGTGAGCTATTATTTCTATTATAATTTCTCCACATGGGCAATGATAGCATCAGAGCAGGAAGTCATCCGCCTGTCTCTTCACTGCACACATGATGAAACAGGTCACTCAGCTAAGCAGAAGCAGATATGGAACTTGGGCTTCCAACTTTCCCACAGTCTTGGGTTTTTCCCTAGCTAAAAATAAAAAATAAAAAAATGGCGGCCCAATAATGTGAATACCCTTAATTTACTGAACTGCACACTTTTAAAATGGTTAATACAGCAAATTTTATGGCATGTTCATTTTACCACTGCGTTGGTTGGTTAGGGCTGCCATAACAGCCTACCACAAATTACCACAAACTGGGTGGCCAATTACAGAAATGTATTGTCTCACAGTTCTGGAGGCTAGAAGTCTAAAGGTATCAATAGCGTTGATTCCCTCTGAAGGCTGTGAAGAAGAATCTATTCCGTGCCTTACTCCTAGCTTCTGATGGTTTGCTGGCAATCTTTGGCTTTCCTTGGCTTGTAGAAGCAGCACTCCAATCTCTGCCTTTATCTTCACATGGTGTTCTTCCTGTGTATATGTGGCTCTCTCCGTGCGCCCAAATTTCCCCTTTTTATAAGGACACCAGTCAGACTGGATAGAGTCCACCCTATTGACCTCATCTCAACTAAAGACATCTGCAATTACCCTCTTCTTGAATAAGGTCACATTCTGAGGTACTAAGGGTTAAGACTTCAACACAGGAGTTTTGTGGGGGACACCGTTCAGCCCACGACAACCACAATGAGAAAGTGCGGCTACCTTGTACTCAATACCAGATTATAGGCAGGGGAAAAACACCTTTGGTGACATATCAGGGCTATGCTCATAGTAAGTCTTCAAGATGTGTTTCTTGAGGGACTTCCCTGGTGGCGTACTGAATAAGACTCCGCACTCCCAATGCAGGGAGCCCGGGGGTCCATCCCTGGTCAGGGAACTAGATCCCGCATGCATGCCGCAGCTAGGAGTCCGTGTGCCACAACTAACACCCAGCGCAACCAGATAGATAAATATATATTAAAAAAAAAAGATGTTTCTTGACTTGTGTTAAATCTGGTGCCAATAAGCTAAAAGGGCTGGACTCCCCCATTTTCCAAAATGAGTCCTTCTCTGGCCATGAACTAAAAGGATTTTTAACGACCAGTACTGTTTCCAGACAAGTACTTAATAAACTCTTTAAAAATAATTGGTTCTCTTTGGTTGGCTCAAGTCTGCAATCCTGGACACCATCTTGTTTTTACTACTTCTATCCTCAGAGAAGAGGTGAAATTCAGCTAGAGCAGGCTGAATTCTGTATTGTCTTGTTTTGCGTGTGAATAGCTTATTTTATTTAAATGTTTCCCTTTTTTTTAAGATTGACTGATTGATTGATTGATTGATTGCTATGTTGGGTCTTCGTTTCTGTGCTAAGGCTTTCTCTAGTTGTGGCAAGCGGGAGCCACTCTTCATCGCGGTGCATGGGCCTCTCACTATTGTGGCCTCTCTTGTTGCGGAGCACAGGCTCCAGATGCGCAGGCTCAGTAGTTGTGGCTCACGGGCCTAGTTGCTCTGCGGCATGTGGGATCTTCCCAGACCAGGGCTCGAACCCGTGTCCAGTGCATTAGCAGGCAGATTCTCAACCACTGCGCCACCAGGGAAGCCCCCTGTTTCCCTTTTTTTATGGAGAAATTCTTCAAACAAATAGAAAAGTTGCAAGAATGGCACAATAAACACCTACATACCCTCCACCTAGATGCAATGATTGTTAACCCTTTTGCCACATTTGCTTTATCTGCATCAAGTTTTTTTGGTGAACCACTTGAAACGAAGTTGCTGGCATCATGATGTTTCAGCTCCAAATATTTCAGCATGAATTTCCTAGGAATAAGCTGTTCTATATAATCACACGGTGATTCTCACATCTGAGAAAACCAGTTGTTCCATAATATCATCTCATATCCAGTCGGTACTCTAATTTGACCAGGCTGATTTTTCAAAAATTCTGAATCTAATGAACTCCAAATCTGTGAGGCTTAGGGTCTTGACAGTATGACTTGTGTAATGGGAAATTTTGGAGCTGAAAATTAACTTAACATCTAGAATCCTTCAGGCCCCACACATTAATGTTTCTTTTTCTCGTTTCCTTTGGCTAGCAAGCTAGCTCTATGAAAGCTCAAATGCATGCTTGGGGTGGGGCACTCCTGGAATTCCTTCTATTCTAAGACAGTGGCCTTTTGAGGAGTACCTGCAGGAAGACCTGTTTGGTCTGGGGACCTGCTACACTTGCCTGGGACCTCCCTGGGGGGAGTCGCCAAAGGGAGCTGGGTGGGGAGGGTAGCACGACCGACCTTGACCGGGGTGGAGACTCCCAGACTGAGCACTGCCTCCTCCACTGCTGGCCGGGTGCCAGTCTGGCGTGGTTGCCAGTGCTGCCATTGTCACAGGCTCTTTCTGGGGAGTTCCAGATGGCGGCCCAGAGGGTCATCCTGGCCTCCCAAAAGGCTGCTGCAAAGCAACACTGAAAGAAGGAAAAGAGGAAAATTCTGCAGTGAACTTCCCTGAGTTTGGCGGGCACGGTCTTCTTTCTTTCCCTTCTCTGCAAATCCAGGGCTCAGGATTAAGCCTTCAGTTTTAAAAACTGCTTCATAACTAGGAACAGCATTAATCCATAGAACCGTGCAAATAAAAAGGGGGGCCAACAAGGATGGAGGGTGTGGGGGGAATATCTGGTTTGTGATTCAGAACTGCCTTCTCCTCCAGCCCCCAGGCTTGCTCCAGCTTGCCTGCAAGTTCCAGCCAATGTATTTCTGGATGGGATGGGAGCCAGGGGTCAGATAAAGTTCCAACATATTTTGCAGCAGGCCTGACACTTTGCCCAGTGCTCTGGGCCCGTGAAAGCTGCCAGGATGGTGTGTTGGGAAAGCTAGGCCAGATGGAGCTGGTTTAAATGGGTTTGAGGGAGCGGGCAGTTGACTAACCGGACAACTCAGCAACACCCAGCCCGGTAACACCACGAACCAACGTGGCTGCCTGGGCCACTGAAGGGCCTGCACGCAGTTCCCAGGAAGTCACTAGCAGCCACCACGCTAATCCCCACCCCCCGCCCGCTGCATCTCCAGGACCAAGATCTGTACTCCCATCTTGTTATCTTTGGTAAAACAAGTAAACGCTTAACATACCAAGCACCTGACACGCATTATCTAATTTAATCCTCACAACAGCTCAGTGAAGTAGGTACTGTTATTACCCCAGCCAGACAGATAATAGCAAACACATGTAGATAACAGCTACACCTACACGTATGAGGCCCACTTCTGAACACTTGCCATGTGTTACCTAGTTTACTAGGGAAACCGAGGCACAGAGGGGCAAAGCCAGTCGTCCAGGGTCACACGGCTGGCTGGTAGGTGCGGACCTGAAACCGCTGGAAACTAGGTGACTCCAGATGGAGGGTCCACCCCTCACCACCCCGTGATTTTCCAGGTGGGGAACCTTTTCTGAGACAGGCAGGGGAAGAGAGACTGGGTTGAGATGCGAAACAAAGTGAAGGCGAAGGTCTGCACTCTTTTCCGCTTCCTGACAAGAATAATGAGAGGCACCCGTGGGAACAGAAACTCAGACATCTGACCCTGAGCCCTTTGCCACTCTTCCTTCCTCTCCCCTGGCCCACTTGGTCTGAACTGTGTTGTTCCAGGCCTCGTGGGAGCCACTGTGGGACAGACAGGGACAAGTGGGCAGGCCGCAGAAGGGCTTTTGCTCTCATCAAGCTGTATCTGACACTTCTCGACTCCGAGGCACCCAGCGGGCAGTGAGAAGCTGCCCTGTGCACCTCCCACAGCCGAGGCTGACTGTTCCAAATCTGGAACTGAGCCGGCTGGGCCCCCCCTGCATGAAGGCCAGGCTTCCTGTCACATTTTGGCTCTTCTGATAGCCCAAGGCCACCTGCAGTGATGTCACCTGGCAGGTCGAGATGCGCTGCCTGGTGTCAGTCCTGCTATGGTCATTGTCCTCACCAGCTCTGCTTTCACCTGCACGCGTGGACAAACGCACACATGCAGAGGAGCTGCTGTCCCCCGTCCCAGCTGCCCGCACACACTCATGGCCTCTGGACTGAACGCCGAGGAGGAAGCGTCAGGCCTTGCCTCGGAGCACCTGGCTGCGTGCTCTGAGGCAGCCCCTCCAACACAAAGGAAGGATAAGAGAGGACTCTCAGAGGAGATGATGTCTAAGCAAGGCTCTAGATACATAATAAACTGTGACAATGTCTATATCCTGCTCCTCAGTGGTACTTAGGTTGATGTATGCCGTCTTGACATTTTCTTATGTTTACAGACATATCTATGCCTTTATCTATATACATGCTCTGACTCCTGATATTTTTAATTAGAAAGGGACTTCCTTTCTTCACTTCTCAAGGCATCAGGAACACTCTTCCATGTGGGTATATATTGATCTAATGGCTGCGTAGTATCCACCGTATGGCTGTACCATCATTTGCAACAGCAGTCCCCTACTGATGGACATTTAGGCTGTTCTCAATGTTTTTGCTAATCAATCATCCATCCTTTCTTCCTTTCCATAAATATTTATTAACCTCTTACTATGTGCCAGGCACCTTGATCAGTGCTGGGTATATGGAGATGAAGAAAATGGACATGGTGGACTTCCCCGGTGGTGCAGTGGTTAAGAATCTGCCTGCCAATGCAGGGGACACGGGTTCGAGCCCTGGCCCGGGAAGATCCCACATGCCGCAGGGCAACTAAGCCCATGTGCCACAACTACTGAGCCTGTGCTCTAGAGCCCACAAGCCACAACTACTGAGCCCACGCACCACATCTACTGAAGCCCCCGCGCTCTAGAGCCCGTGCTCTGCAACAAGAGAAGCCACCGCAGTGAGAAGCCCGCGCACCGCAACAAAGAGTAGCCCCCCTCGCCGCAACTAGAGAAAGCCCGCACGCAGCAACGAAGACCCAAGGCAGCCAAAAGTAAATAAATTAATTAATAAATTTAAAAAAAAAA
This sequence comes from Balaenoptera ricei, assembly GCF_028023285.1. Taxonomy (NCBI): domain Eukaryota; kingdom Metazoa; phylum Chordata; class Mammalia; order Artiodactyla; family Balaenopteridae; genus Balaenoptera; species Balaenoptera ricei. The sequence goes on along the minus strand of NC_082654.1, from coordinate 62,372,872 downwards.
GAAAGAAAGAAAATGGACATGGTCTCTCCCTCACAGACCTTTCAGTCCAGTGGAGAGATAAACTTCTAATCCCAAGACGTGGTAAGAGTTAAGGAGGGAAGAAACAGGTAGCTCTAGAGGGAATAACAGGGCCCCTGCTTCACTGGGCACTTGAGAAAGACCTCTCTGGGGTGGGGACATTTCAACGGAGATCTATATGAGAAGGAGCCAATCATTCGAGGAGTGTAGGGAAGAGCAGTCTGGGCGGAGGGAACAACGTGAGCAAGGGCACAGCTGTATGTGTGTGTGGTATGTTTGGGGAAGTCTGAGATTCCTCCTAAGGCTACAGTGTAGGGGTGTAGTTGCAGTGAGGCTAGATAGGCTGGGTGAAATTCACGAGAGAAAGCCTTGAATACCAAGCCAACGAATTTGGACTTGATTCTCTAAGCAACAGAGCCACTCATGTCACTGAGTCTAGACACAGAATACTGAGGGCTCCTGCCTAGAAAGACCCAGGAGAATATTAATGTTCGAGAGGAAATCTCTGCTTCAAATGGAAGGTTCCTTTTCCTGCTTGCTAGGAGTTCAAAGCCTGTCCTGAGCTTTAGGGCCAGGCATGTTACCTTATTACTGAGTCCCCCTGAGAAATGTGGCCCAGAGAGATCAAGGCATTTGCCCAAGTGAAACAGCAAACCCATGCCAAAGGCAGAACCTAAGGCCCCAATTGCCAGCCTTCGGCTCCAGCCCTAAACCCCACCGTCTCTCACCTGGGCGTTCTTTCTGGCAGCCACTCAAAAGCAGGAGGAGGGTGAGAAAATGCACTTTAAAGAGAATTTGTGGAGCACCCACGAGTGTCAAGCACTGTGCCTGGCCTGGGAGGTACAGGCCAGTAAGGCCAGCCTGGAGGATACTCACAGCCCCCGAGACCTGCATGAGTTCCCCATCATCTTCACTCTAGAAATTCTCCCTGCGCCACCCCCTCCCGCCCCGAAAAGTTGTTATAAAATCATGCGTAACAAAGTGGCCAGGAGTTTCCGGCCTTGCTAAACTGGCTTACTCAATTTCCCTCATTTGTCCGCTCGGACCAGACGGAGCAAAGGGCAGCCATCAAAGGTGTCTGGGACGAGGCTCCGGCACCTGCCGGGTGAATGGGCCGCTGGGGACTCAGTCTGGCGGTGGTCTGGGCCGGGGGAGGGGGGGGGGACAAGGCCGGGGGCAGCCCGGTGCGCTGGGTGTGCAGTGTGCGCCACGTGCGGGAGGCCGCGAGCTGCAGCGGCCTGATGAGGCAATCGCCGGCAACGTGCGGCTGGGCCCGTGCGGGGCGGGGACTGGGGCGGAGGGGAGGGCGCTGGCGGGAGCCGCCAGCAGCACTTAACCCCCTCCCGGCTCCCTGCTCTCTCGGCCACCTGTGCTGGGCTCCAGGTGGGGTGCCGCGCTGGAAGCCCTCTACGCCGCCGCCGGCACTGGCTCGGCCCAGCGCCCTGAGCACACGCGTGGGGACGCGCGGGCGCACGGCCCGGGCTGGCTTGCTCGAATCCCCCCTGCCTCCCGGAAGCCCTGGCTCATTATCCCCGGGCTGTTGGTGTTCTCCTCCGCGCTGGTCCCCCCACCGCCGCACTGTGCCGACAGACACGCGAGTTCCTGGTGCGAACCCGCCCACACGCCTGGGCAGCTCCCCGTGGGCGCCGCACGCGCGGGGGCCCATCTGCCCCACTGGATTTGGAGAGCTATTCTAAGTCAGCCCCTAGATTTGTTGTCCTATGCTTGCTGGAACAAGCGCTGTGGCTTTGGGGAAGTTGCTTAACCTCTCTGAGCTTCAGATAAGTCATCTGTCGAATGGGGTTGATGATAGTACAACCTCACTGGATTGTAGTAGGAATTAAATAAGACAGTGTCTATAAAGTGTTAAGCCGCAGCGATCATTAGGACTCACCCAATAAATGATAACCATGATGATTTTTATAGAGGAGAAAATTGAGCTACACGCCCAGCTGAGCTCAGAGTGTCTGTAACGGGCAAGACTGGGCTTCTGGGTTTTGTTTTTGTTTTCTTTCCTATATCATGTTCATCTTTTCTGCCATATCACCCCTCCTCTCCTCGCCCAGGGCCTACAACACAAATCTCTTGATATTTGTGCCTACTACACGGCATCAAAAACTCTTTTTCGAGTATGTGGCACCTCAGGCCCTGCCAGCTACACCTGTGGCCTCCCAGCCTGGACTGTTGCCAGCTCTGGCCCCTGACTCATTGCAGTAAGTCACTTCCTGCCTCAGTCTCTCCATCTGTACTGTCCGGATAAGAGGCCTCCTCTCTCCAGTCTCCTGGAACTAGCAGAGGATGACTCAGACAAGGGTGGGGAAAGCCCACAGACACAGAAAAAGGCTCTTACTGGAGCCAGGGGCCACCGACTGATGCAAGGTTTGGGTTTTACGTGCAGTCCAGCAAGCGGGAACAGGGATGGTTTGGGGAAGGTGTAAGGAGCCTGGGAGAGCAGAGGAATTCCTGCCCCTCCCCAACATCAGACAGCTGGGGTTCGGGGACAGAGCCTCAGCCTAGGAGTTCAAGGGGAGAGCACTAGGTCTAGACTCTGCCACCCCCAGCTCTGTGACCACCAAAGGTTCATGATCCCTTTGATCTGTCTGCCCTTTCTGTCAAGTGGGAGTCGTGGCATTTCCCTTGCTGGGCTACTGTAAGGAGTGAAAGTGGTAACCCCGAGAGAGGGCAGAGTACACTCTGTGTTTCTAGGTGAGGGCTCAGGGTGAGGGAGGTAAGACAAAAGAAGGCAGCCCCCAAAGGCTTGGCATAGTCTAGTCACCCCAGGCTAGTGTCCAAGGGCCCCCTCCCCCAAAAGTCAGAGATCAGTGTACCTTCAGCCAACTCTAGACGTAACAGACCCCCACTTACACCCCATGAGGCACAAGAAATTTGGACTCAGAGTGGGTCCAGGGAATTCCCTGGCGGTCCAGCGGTTAGGACTCTGCACTCTCACTGCCAAGGGCTTGGGTTCACTTCCTGGTCGGGAACTAAGATCCCACAAGCCACATGGCACAGCCAAAAAAAAAAAAAGAGTGGGTCCAAACCTGGTCTCTACCATTTGCTACCTGTATGATGTGGGTGGAACAAGTTACTTACTGTCTTTGGGCCTCCACTTTTCCACACATAAAATGGGGACAGTAATGCCTGCTGTATGAGGCTGTTGTGAGGATAAGAGATAATGAGGTAAATATGAAGCGTTCATAACAGTGGCCATTGCTATTGTTGTAAAATGCAGTTTTTTTTACTTCACTGCTCCTCACCTTAACCTATCACAGGTGGAATATTATCATCTTGGGTCTTTGGGTTAGAAATGTTTACTGAAATCTGTAGTGTCTTTTTTTTAAGTTGATAGCCTCATGCCATGAGCTTTAATGGAAAGAGGTCTGTTTGCTGGGGGACTTTATAGACAATACTGTATTTGACATGTGACGGAGGCCTTATATGACACCCATTTTACAGATGAGAAAACCGAGGCAGGGAGAGGTCGAATAACTTGTCTGCTAGAAAATGGCAGCGCCAGGATTTAAACCTGACTCCAGATTGTCCCACCACACAGGGCCCTCCCTGCCTGTTGTGTTTCTGCTCTGTGTGTTGTCCTGCCCCTTCCTGAGTGGGCCTCTTAAGGTGTCCCCAAGGCCAGGGACAGTCATGATTATTGCTACCTTGTCTCCCAGGGTGTGGCTCAAGCACACAGTGGGTCCTCAGTCTATGCTGCTGACCAGAGAAGTTGAGTCCCGCTTAGCCGGGGGACGAGTCCTCTTAGGAGGGAAGTGACTCACACGGGCCAGCTGTGTCTGTGTGTCTCCGAGTGCGTCTCTGTTGTGGGTAGGGGTGGGGTGTGAACGTGGTCCTGTGGTGATGATGTGGAGGGAAACCCAGGCTGGTGATCCAGTTGCTGCTGTCTCTGCCAGCCCCAGCCAGGGCCAAGCCTGCCGAGTCACAGACCCCCCGGCCCTTCCCAGGCCCTGTCTGCTTGAAGCCTCTCTTCTCCTCAAGCTCCTACCCCACCCCGACACTCCTTGTGTCTCAGCCTTTCAGATGCTTCCTCCCCACCTCAGCGCCCTAGCTGAGCCTGGGAAGGGGTGGGGGCGGGGGTCTCAGGGCCATCCTCCTCCTCGGCCCAGTGCAGGCATCTGGCTGGGGCCATAGCTGGTTTCAGCTCCTCCTCCCCTGCCCCAGGAGAAGCTCTTTGGGTATGTCTAAGGCTGAGCCCTGCTATTTTTAGATGGCATCCCCTCCCTCCCCCTCCCAGCCTCATACCAGCTGGGGGAGGAAATGACTCACCTCAAGCCTAGACAGGTAGAGGCCGCCTCAGTGAGCCCCAGGCAGGCCCTGCCTGGTTCCAGCTCTAGGGCTGCCCTGCCCGGGGTCACCCCAGAGTGGCCTGCCCCCCAGCCTGAGGATAAAGCTGGGCTGGGATCAAGGCCCAGGATCCCACCAGGCTTTTCGTGGGCTCCCTCTGCTATTTCTCTCACAGGGCCTGGGGCAGGACACCTCCAATAGGTTGTGGACCCTCTGCTCACCTTAGCAGACTCTGGGCCTGTGCTAGGCCCCAGCCCAGTCTGAGTGGACTGACCATGGTCCCACTCATTAGCCTCAGTGGAGACCAGGGGTATAGAATGAAGAAAAACCCTGCTCAGTGGGGGACGGGGAAGGCACGAGGACCCTGGGTATGTGTGTGCTGAGTAGGGTGACCAGTTGTCCCAGCTTGCTCAGGTATGAGGAATTTCCTGGGACCTTCAGTGCCAAGCAGGAGAGTCCTGGGTAAGCCGAGACTGTTGGTTGCCCTGGCACTGAGTTATGGTCTGTATCTTGGGGAAAGGGCAGGTGTTGGGAACTTGTTTGGATGTCCTGGCCTAGTCCCACCCAGTCATGGCTGGAGGACCAAGTTCCTGGCCCGAGCCCTCTCTGCAGTCAGGGGATGGTGAACAGAAGTCCACCTCCGAGGGGAGGGACTCCGCCTGGGTTGTGCAAAAGGCCAGGAGCTCTGCACAGGTTGAGAGACCTGGGCAGCACCTTGGTCGGGGTACCTCTCCTTGCTAAAGCCAACGAGGGGAAGGTTGGGCCAGTCAGCACAGGGCTGAGTGCAAGGGTGAGCAGAGCCGGTGTTGGGGGAGGAGGGGTGCTGGGGAAAGACACTGGGAAGAGCAGGAAGTAATGACGAGAGCACAGGGTTGGCACTGGGGAGGCTCGGTTCCGGGCCCACTTACCGCCGGGTGCCTCAGTCTACTGTAAAATGGGGGAGAGGGGCACCTGTCTGCCTGCCCCAGCTACTTGCAGTAAGGACTCTGAGAGAATGCCTGGGGCAGTGGGTGGCAGGCTGGAAAGCTGGGGCTCGGGTAGTTGGTTAGTTGGAGAGGACTTGCTGGGGCTGACAGCCCACAGAGCTCTCAGCTGGTCGGGGAAGTGGGCCTTTGCCCTCCTCTCCAGCCCAGATCAGCATCTGGTCAACACAGCTCCTGGCCCTGAGGCCTCGCCTCAGGGGTCATATTAAAGGAGCTGTGGCTGAGGCCCAGACCTTGATGGGGGGACCCCGCTTTGCCATTGTCCTCCTCATCCTCCGGGTGTTGGCTCTTTTCCACAGACCAGGAGTGAGTGGCCTAGGCAGCAGCTCTGACACAACTGAGCTGGGCAGCCTGAGGCAAACCACTTATCTTTTCTGGGCCTCAGTTTCCTCATTGGTGAAATTGTGGGGTTAGATGAGGTCTCTGGTTTTTCAATATGTATTTTTGTAGTAGAAACTCTTCTCCAATCAAAGTTCCAGCTGCACTGAACGTTTGTTGTTTAGTGGGTGATTGAAACACTAAACAGCAGGGCAGGGCTGCTGGCCCCCTCTCACCTTCACCCTCGCACCCCCGGGGGCCCAAGGGCTCAGGGGGACACAGTATGAGACCCTTCTTTGGGGTGCCTGCCGTTTCTAACACTCTTATTATTTGTGCCTCGATGGCAAAGGTGTCCTTGTTTCCCTCTCTAGGTAGCCCAGAATTAGACCCCAAGCCCAGCACTTGGCACCGCCTACTAAATTCTCAAACTCCTGGTTCTTGCTGACACTGAGGTCTGTCTCAGCCTTTGTTACAGAGTTCAGTGGGCCCACAGGCCCCTGGTCCTGTCTCAGGGAAGTTACAGGACCAAAACCTACGCCACAGCTAACCTTGTGGGGCACTTCTGGGCTTGTGAAGGACTTCCATGACCTCATCTCATGTGCCCCCCGACAGCCTGCAGGACAGGCCTGAGAATCCCATGGGACATGGATCTTGGGAGATCGTCTCAAGATCCCCCTACCTGGGGTGCAGAGCTGGGCACCTAGCCAGGAAGCCAGGTCCTTTCCTGGAGCCACAGTCTGGGGCACCTGGCCAAGGCCCAGGCTTTCCTTAGCTTATCCCCGGGATGCTGGCATCTGCAGGCACCAATGACAGAAAGAGGAGGTAGGAATGTATGAGGAAGGCAGGAAAGAGGGAAAACTTTCTTCCTCATCCTGGGGGTCTGGGGCAGTCATTCTTCCCAGCCTACCGAACAGGGAGGGTTACCCCCACCCCACCCCATCACCTTCCCTGCTGAAGTCAGAGAGGGGCGGGGAGGGGAGGGAGGGCAGGAGGAGGAGGGGACGCCAGGACCGCAGAAGCTGGGACTGCACGAACGGGTACAGGAGGATGCCAGAGGCCAGGCAGCTGACCCGGGGTCACCCAAGGCCCCTGGGGAGGCCCCCGCCAACGCTGACATCAGCAGTGCCCTGGAGGGACGTGCAGTCCTCACGCTGTCTTCTCTGGCTCTCACGACAGCAGGCATGGGGAGGGGCCAGAGCGGAGTCAACAGTTCCTCGAATTGTGTTACCGCCCCGGCCTGCCAGCTCCTGAGCTAATAATACAAACAGATGTGGGTCACACAACTCCATCCCACGGCCTGAATCCCGCCCTGCTGCGTGAACCCCAGGCTCAAGTCCTGGGGCCCCGGGGTGAGGCCCTGTTTGTACAAAGCCCACCCCAGTCAGGCTAGCAGCCCATAGGTTCCACAGGTGACAGAGGCTGACATTAAGGACTCAATAGGTGAGGTCTGTGGAATGATGCTAATTGTAACAAAAATTTTTAAATGATACAAATGAAATATGATACAAATGTCCTTTACAGCCGAGGCTTGAAATCTGATCTCTGGACTCTGAGCCCAGTGCTTCAGTGCTGAGAAGGGACCAGAAGGAGACTGAGGCCCCTTGCAGTCCCAAGAGAAATGGCCCCAAGAACCACCACCCCCCTGCTGTGTGAGCCTGGGGCTCACAGCCTGAACGCCATGGAAACAGTTGCTACCCGTGTGGCACTGTGGGAGGCTGTCTGACACACAGGGCCCAGGATGCCATCCTCAGCACCCGGGGCCCTGGGTTGGTGACCAGCAGGTAGCAAAGCCTGCCAGCGGTGACCCTGAGGCCTGTGGCCAGGGCAGCACTGGGGCAGCCCAGGGACAGAACTGGGTCTGTGTCCAGGCGTGGGTGGTGCCAACTGGCACCGGCCTGAGCACTGGAGAACACATCCTCTTCCACCCATTAGGGGTGGGGAACACTTTGGACAGCGGTCAGAGGTCCCCTCGAGGATGAGCACTGTTTATGATTCTCATACTAGCCCCTGGTACAGCCATCCCCCCCTCAGGGAGAGGAGAAGTGGTGGGCATTTTCAGCAGGACTCTGCTTCCCCCATGAGGTGGGGAAAAGGGAGAGGCCTCACTCAGTGCTTATCTCACAGGAGCCTGGTTCACATATGCTATCCACCCAGCTGGATGCTGGTCCTCACTGGAGCCCTGTGAAGTTTGGCAGAAGTGTCCCTGGTCCTGCATGTGGGTTTATGGCTACAAAGCTACCTACAGGGTGACGCTGGGCAGGGTATGCGAGGTGGAGAAAGCTGCGGAAGGACAGCCACGAGTGGCCATCAGAAAGGTGTCTCAGTGCTGGGGGGTGCCCCTTTCTTCCTCAGCAGTGTTCATGGAGGCCCCACTGTGTGCAGGCCCCAGGGCTGCAGCACTGAACAAGTGGACAGGCCCCAGACAGGCCCTTGCCTCTTCAGGCTGTGAAGCCTTCTTCCAAGAACTGCACGAGCACCTTCAGTGAGAGGGCAGGGCAGGCCCAGGCTGCGGGAACACAGGCAGGCCTCCCGGAGGACAGTAGCGGAGCCACAGGAAGGCTCCGGGCAGAAGGAGCTGGGCGGCGTGTCAGGGGAGGGTGGGTGGAGCAGGCTGCATCGGGCAGCGAAGTCAGAGTGTGAGGGCCTGCAGGTCACCTGGAGACAGGAAAAGGACCTCACTCCATCCTCCCGGCCTCCACTTCCCTCATCTGTAAAGAGATCGTCAGCATCCTCCTGCACTGTTTGGGTGCCAGTCTCTTGGGCCCCTTCACTGTGTCCATCAGAAAAATGGCAACAATCCATCCAGTTAAGGTAGTGGGAGTGCTGACCAGAGTCCCTGAAGGCCCTAAGCCTGACCTCTTGGCTGTACGAGTACCAGCTCCACCGGAGAACTGTACCCCGTCCTCCCCAAGGAAAACTCCAGCCCGAGTCAGAGCTACAGAAGGCAGCCAGGCCCTCCCTGGGACTTCGTTTAGACTAAATTAATGAAGGGAAAGGGGAGAATGGGGTAAACAAGGTGTGGCAGTCAGACTCCCCACTCTTCTCCCAAGCAAAGCCCCAACTCCTGGGCTCTGGGAGGGCTGTCTGGCCCTGGGGGTCCTAGAGATGCCCCTCGCACCCCTTGTCCTGTCTGGGCCCTGGACCTTTATTTCCTGCCCAAACAGCTGTGGGGCTATTGGAAGTAACAGGAAGCCTGGGCTCTGTTCCTGGTGAAACATCCCTCCATGAGGGTCAGGGGGGACAGGGGTGACAGTGTGAATGCCACGGCCTAGGCCTCCAGCTTTGCCAACCTCTGTGCCTACTCCCCTGCTCGCCTCCCGCATGGCTGGCCTTACAGGGCTGTCTCCCTGAGGGCAGGGCCCAGCACCAAGAAAGGCTCAGACACGCTTGCTGAATGCTGAACAGAGTGGACAGGGGACAGCCAGGATTCGGGAGGCTCAGGGTCTCTTGTTCATTCATTCCCAGTGAAGTTCTTTCTCTGCCCAAGGCCACTGGGTGTGACTGGCGAGATGACAATCATAGATTGGGGACCTGGCATATGCATTGTTCCCTGAATGCAGTCCCTCCTGTACTTACCCAGCTTCAGGACTTTGCCCACACTGTCCCCTCTAGCCAGAGTACTCACCCCACCCGAGGCTCTGCCCAAACTCTCACCTCCTTCATAGATGCCAGTTTCTTTACCGAGAGTCCCCAGCCAGAGCCGCTCGCACCTCCACGCTCCCAGGTTTGTTGCCGTCACAGTCCTCTGCCCACTGGGGTCTGCTGAACGCCGGTTCACCTACCCGGCCGGTAGTTCCTCCAGGGCAGCCCGAATCTCAGCCGCCTTTGTGGTTTCGGTGTCTGGAGTGGGATTTGACACCCAGTTAGTGCTCAGTTAATCTTTGACTGAGAATGAATAACAACACTTAAATGGAGCTTCCTATGTACCGGACTGATTTTTTTAAAGTGTGTATATGTGATAACTTTTACTCCTCAAAATAACCCAATGAGGTAGGTGGTTTTATTACCTGCATTTTGAAGATGAGGCCACTGAGACAGAGGGAGCTTAAGTGACACACCCAAGGCCACCCAGCCAGTACGTGGATCAGCCCAGGAGGCAGCTGGGCTGTGGGGTCCACACTGACACCCAACTGATCCACCACGCTGCCTCTGGGGTGTGACTCCAGCTCAGGGAAGCCGCCCTGCATAGCAGGGTGGACACCTTTGTCATTGCTGGGAGAGAGAGTGCATGGCTCATAAGGGCAGCCCGGCCCCGACTCCAGCCCCTCAGATTAAGTCCATTTCCTTAGTGTGGTCTTTCCCCCCTTTCCCACCCTTCTGAACTCAGGACTCCTGCCACTCTACCTGGCACGAGTGGGTTTGATCCCCTCGAGGACAGCAAATGTTTTCAGAATGATTGCTCTGCCACATAGACCCCAAAGATATGCACAGCTTCATGGAGACCCTTGGGCATCACCTTCCCTACCTCAGGCCTCAGTTTCCTGCTCTGGGAAATGGGCAGACTTGCTCAAATCACATGGTGTGACCTTTGGTAAGGATTCTGAGCTGCTCCAGAGCCGACACTGTTGTCAACAGTCTATTTACCCGAATCTGCCTGTGCGCCTGCCCTCAACAGCCAGGTGACCCTGCCCAGGGAACTCGGGGCAGGGATGAGGTTACAGTCGGGCTGGGGTGTGTGTTCCTTGCCCCTTGGAGCAGTTCCCTTCTCGAGACCTGGGGGCAGCCTGGGACAAGGAGATAAGCTGGCTGATCCCAGGAGCCTGGACGGACTAGGCGCTCGTTTTGCCACCTGACAGTGGGTGGGGACGCTTGTCAAAGGCTCTTTTTTGCAGCAAACAGTCGACGGCGTCTGTCCCACCCCTTTTGGCTCATGGAGCCACACGGCCGAGGGCAGGGGGTTCGGGTGGGTTAATGGGGGCGGCTGGCAACGCCCCTGCCAACTGCAGCCAACAAGTGGCAGCTCGCAGACTGGGCTGGGCAGGCCGCGGTGACCCGGGCGGGGGCAGCCAATGAGCTCCCGGGCTGCAGTGGCACCACCGGGCAGCCTGCCTGTCTTTGGCTGGAGCGGCAGCAGCAGGGGCCTGGGGCCACCAGTCAGGGCTGCTGGGCCCTGTCTCTGGGAGGCCCGGGCAGATCTGCTGCTCCATTCACGTAAAGCCCTACTCGGGCTGCCACATTTCGAACTTCTCCAGCCCTCTGGGGGAGGAGGGTGGGAAGGCTGTGCAGCCAGAGACAGAAAGAAACTTTTCCCTTGCTCTGGGCCAGGGTGGGCTGGAGCTCCTCCCAGCTGGGAAGAGGGAAATCTGCTGGGCTCACAGCAGGCCTGATGGAATCAGAGGGATGGAAGGGAGGGAGCAGGACCAAGGGGAGGTGGGGGCTGTGATCGTGGCCCGGGCTGCCCACCCTGGACTGGTGTCAGGGACCCCAGGGTCCTGGCCTAATTGAGCCTCTTACCCTTTGCGGGGATGGAGTCAGCCCTGGAACAACACTTGTGACTGAAGTGGCTGTCAGCTGGGGCGAGGGGGCATTCAGGCTTGCCACCAAAACTCCTCGTGGTATGGGCTGGACAGTGTCAGCAGCAACAGGTGCTTGTGCCCTGCTCCCCACGCAGCTCAACCCCCTTGCTCAACACACACCCACCAAGGCCAACCAATCACATAATAAACATATATTTATAGATATACAATTTCAGAATTCTATTTCAAGAAATACAGCTTCTCAGTGGATCCATTAGGATCTATGTTCTTATTGCACATGGCTCAGCCCGTCTAGGGACATCTACTGAAACCAGAGGGTTGGGGTGGTGGGAGCCGAGCACCAGGGCCACCACGGGCAGGGTGCTCTCACCCACATCCAGTTCTGAGCATCTCTTTGGGAGGGGGCGGGGGGGGGGGAGGGCGCTTCATCACAGGGCAGGACCTTGTTTAAAAACCGTATTTGACATTTCTCCTTAACCAAGCTCCCTTTCCCAGCAAGAATCCTATTTGTTGGGGGACTTTTATAAAAAGAGCCAAGAGAAGCTCTGGGAGGGTGGTGATCCCCTCCTGGCTGGCAGCTTGGGGTAGTAAGGCTTTGGAGGATGGCAGGCTCAATGACACACCCACCACCAGAGGAAAATTTGGGAAAAACGGTAATTCCAAAAGGCCCAGTATAAACTGTGGGAATAAATAAAACCTCCCTCTCTTCCCCTGGCAGCAACTGCTGTTTTGAGAAAAATCCTCATTTGAGGGTGACCATAAGAAAACCCTTCTGGTTCAGGTGCATCCTTTATCCAACGTGCAAGAGAACGCCGGGTGGCATCATGTCCATGGAGGGTAGAGACAGAGGCGCCCACAGTCACGGACTTTCTTCGGGAGTCGGCTTCTGCCCCAGCGTCCTGGGCCCCACGTGGTTGACTCTGGGAGGAAAAGCCTTCTGGAGTCCTTGGTACAAGACTTAGGAAAAACCAGTAGCAACAATGGGGCTGTGCCCTGGGGCACCTATAAGGCAAAACTCACATAGGGACTAAGGGGGGAGGTGGTCAGGCAGAACCTGGTTCCCCTCTCCAACACTGCTGCTCTCAGTGGCATGGGGGGCAGGGGGCTCCTGGGCACCAGGACAAAGCGCCCACCTGAGCTGGCCAAACTTGCGGTGGGTGGTCTCATCCCCACAGGCCATCTGGGGCCTCTACCATGACTCAATACTGACCTGGCACCTGGCCCCAGGAGTCCTTTCTTCCCCCGCAGCCTGCTCCTCTCCAGTTTAACCATACCGCTGGCAACCTTCCAAGTTCTCTGCAGATTTATGCTATCATGATTACTGCTGCCATCAAAAACAGGCTGGGGTTGAGGGGAACGTTAAAAGCTGTGGCCCAACTTTCCTCATGCTGTCAGCTATGGCTAATGTCTAGCCTTCGAAGGACCAGGCTGCCTTCCCCAAACAGGCCTTCTTTTCTAAAACAGGGAAGAAATCAACTCAACAACTTAACCAAATCCCTGCATAGTTTAAAAAGTAGACTATATCTCTATATATCTATATATCTTTATATATGTTATTTACATATAAATAGATATATACATATACACGCATCTATAAATTACATTCTACAGAGAGTTCTCTTTCCTCCTCCTCTCTATCCTTGGCCAACACCTCTGATTACCTCCACTGAGGTGACTGGTGGTAGCTCCTGGGAGGGGGGAAGAAAGGCAGTTGGGTGCCCCCTCCCCCAGCCCTTCCTACAGACATTTGCTGCAAGTTTTACATTCTACTTTCGTTGTCATGGTTTCTGTATCCTAGGAGAGAGCCGATGTGGAGCCTGAGCCTCTGCCAGCCCTGGGAGGAAGGGAAGCAGCCCCATGGCAGGTTTTCCTGTCTGTCCTAACAGCTTTCTGCATTTACTGGGTGAGAGAGAGGGCAGTTGTGCAGCGTCCGGCCTCCAATTCCATTTTAATTTTTTTTTCTTTTTTTGTCTTTCCTTAAATATACAGTTCGTCACCTTGGCTCAGTGCATGTCACCACAAGTTCTCCAGGGATTTCATAGTCTGGGGAGGAGAGTGGTAACAGTTAGCTTGGCAGTTACGTGCCCCAGAGCCTCCAGCTCAGCCCACACTAACAAGCCAACTCCTCGGCCCTGTCCGGCGCTGCCCACCTCAGCCCCTGCCCCGTCGCCCTCCTGCAGTCTGTTTCTCTCTCCCAGAGGCACCAGCAAACGGCCTCAAAGCAGAGTCTGTAGCTGGATCCCTGCTGAGGGGACACAGGCAGAGGCGGGGGTGGGCAGCGGACCAACACAAAAAAGAACCATTAGCGGCTCTGCCCACACTCCTCTGGGCTTGGTCCAAGCTGTCCCCTCTGGCAAATGCTGGGAACAGAGCCTGCTATCCACACACAGGGGTAAAGGAGGCAGGGAGCCTGCTACCAGCACCATTTTTCCCCCACTCCTTCTGTGCTAAGGGTTCTCTGTTCGTTCGACCCTGAACTCATGACCTTCTGTTCCCTTCCTCAGACCACAGGTGAGATGCCTGGGTGGGCCGGATGCCTGCGGCTTCCAGGTGCAGTGGTGTTGAGAGGGCCTCTGACCCCACCAGACAAGGACCAGTCTGGGGGCACGGGCCCCTCCTGCTCCCAGCCTGTCGGCTCCCTCCCCTGGGCGCTGTCTGGCTGCCCAACCATCTTGTTCCATTTCCTCCTGCCTGGAAGGACAGGGGAAGAGGAAGGGCTCTCGGCCCACCCGTTCCCACGTGGTTCATCCTGGTGTCAGCTGGGGAGTGTGTGGGGGCTTTCAGGGGCTCAGTAATACTCGGCAGCCTAAATCCCAGGGCACAGATAATAGTCTGCTGCACTTGGGAAAGGGCCATGGGGGACTGGATGGCTGAAGTAGACCAAGGAGGCATGAGTGGCCCTCAGCAGCAGCCTTGGGCACCCCACAGCTCCAGAGCCAGCGAGCAGGGTAGGGTGCTGTGGAGGGGCACTAAAGGGCACTAAAGACTTCAGTTTCCCAGCACACCCCAGAGCTGTCCCAACTCTGCAGGCTGGAGGCCAGGCTGGGGACAGGGAAACTGTGCCGCGATCACAGGCTCCCTCCCTCCCTCCTCCCACCCTCCTCTGCCTCATGACCAAGACCAGAGCTGCCAGGAGTTGCAGGGCAGAGGAGGCCCTGGCTCATACTTGGACCTCGGTGGCAGGCTGGCCCAGGACTATCCATGCAGGGAGGCCTGCACCTCTGACAGTCGGTTACAGCTCGGGGTGCCCATCTTCTGTGCTTTGTGGTACATATCTGCGTCGCCAAAGTAGCGGGCCCGGTACAGCAAGCCTTCCTCTGCAAAGCAATGGGGCAGGGTTAGGGCAACCTCTAAGGCTGCTACAGTGCCTGCTTGGCCTGTGCGGGAGGGGAAAGGTAGTTACAGGCCCAGGAGCTGGGGCAGGGCTGGCTTCCCTTAGGGTAGACCCTGGAGGAGGAAATATGGTCCCACCTTGGGAGCAGAATAGAGGCCCCTTTCTATAGAGTATAGGCGAGGCCAGCCAAAGAGAGAACCTGTTATTCTGGTGAGACGGCCCCAGGGTCCCATGGATAGATCCAGATGCCCAGTCAGTGGGTGGGGAGGAGAAATGTTGTGATCTCTCTCTACATACTCACCTGCGGCAGCCAAACAACAGGCTGATTGCAGTGATTTACGGGAAGCTGGAGGACATCTCCAGGTGGCTCCTGGCTCCCAGCCCCAGGGAAACACAGGGGTGGAGGCCGGTTCTTGGCTAGGACATGGCTGGCGCAGGGCAGTGCCAGGTGCTGGGCCCACAGATCACTGGGGGAGCAGGGCTTTTTCCTTCCCTGCTCTCAAGCTTTGTGCCCCCAAACACACACGCACACACACACACGCGCACACACACACACACACACACATACACACTCACTTTGCTGCTTCTCCTTCCAACAGTTGTTTCGGAGATTGGCAATATAATCGTCTTCCACGTTCCGTTCAACCATTTTGAGGCTGGAGCCCGTGTACTCCTCAGAGAACGTGTCTGCCACGTAGTAAACGACGTTCAGGTGGTCGGTGACTCGCCTGTGGACGTGGCCCACCGACCTGGCCAGAAACAGACCAGGCACAAAGTGGGCTTGGGTCCCCAGGCCCAGGGCAGCTCTAGGGATGACCGGGGCTCCCAACAGGAGGTGTCACACAGGCCACAGGAGCAGCTGCTTCCTTCCCAAACTAGAGCAGGAACTCCACGCTACCCAAATGAGGGTGCGGAGAAAAGGCAGGGGGTCCCTCCCGAATGAGTGGCACAGACTACGGCAAGGCCCTCCTCAGGCCCCCTGCTTACCACACTGCTGCCGGCGCTTCTGCGGAGAAGCCCCTCTCTGGGAGGGCCTGGTCAGGGGAGGAGGGAACCCGGAGCGAGCACAGGCTCCACCTCTACCGAGCTGTGTGACCTGAGCTCCCTGTGCCTCCATTCCCTCATTCATCCCCTAAGCCAATCGTTGCTAAGGGCCTGCCTGTGTATCCAGGAGCTCCCAGTATAGAGTGAAGAGTCTTAGGAACAAAATGACAGGAAGGATTCCAAGGAGTTGCATCCTTCCAGCTCTTGGATTCTATCTTCCAGCTCCAACTGCAGGCTCTGCAGGCTCAGGGAAGAGCCTCAACATGCAGACAGGAGTTAGTGCTCTGGTGAGGACAGCCCCTGTCTGCCCATTCTTGCCTCTCAGCTCTCGGGCTGCAGAGAAAAAGGCTGGCATCAGGCCACAGAGCGCCTGTGCCGGCTGGTGTGGGTCCAGTGGACCGACTCTGCTCCCTGCTGGCTGAGAGGGATCCTGCCAGGCTCCCAGGCAGAGCCGGGCCACTAGATGGGAGCAGAGGGCTTCCAGCAAAAGGAGCTGAGCACCCGATCCTGGGCCAGGTGCTGGAAATAAATGAGGGGAGCTGACGCTTTAAAGGGGCAAATAACTTGCCCAAGTTCACTATCGGTGGTTGAGACCATATAGCCATTCAACAAATGTTGTCAAGCATTTCTAATGAGCCTGGCATTCTACGTGTATTACTCATTTTTCATAAGGAGGTAGATGTTATTATTATTCCCATTTTATAAATGAGGAAACCAGGGCTCAGAGAAGTTATGTAACTACTCCAGGGTCACATAGCTGCTTAGTTAGTAGAGGAGCTGGGATTCAAAGCCACCCTTGCTCTGACTCTAGAGCCCCTGTTCTTCCCATGGCCCCAGGGCCCTCAACCAGAATGGAAGAGAAGAGGTTCTTATTTCAAGGCCAGCAGGTAAGATGGGGAGAGTGTCATGCAGCCTGTGAAATCATATGCAAACCAGGTGTATGTGCAGTGTTCTAGGGGAAAGATCTGCAGGTTTCATTGCATTTTCTTAGGGGACTATGATCCTTAAAAGATCAAGAACCTCAGCTTCACAGGGAAAGTCTGGATTCTAAGCAGCTTTCTGCATTTTGATCAAGAACCCGCTGGATGAGGACGGGAAGGAAGGCCCCTGATGGGGGCTGAGACTCAAAGGCCCCCATCTACCCAGCATCCCGGCCTCACCCCAGCTGCAGGTACTCACGGTCTCAGGCTGAGACTGTAGGGTGGACTGGAAACCATGAGCTGGCTGAGAGCTGACACGAGGATCAGGATGAGGATGGGCATCAGCTGGACAAACACCCCCAGCCCACCCTGCAGGGAAGAGCCAACGGTCACCCAAGCCGGACCCGGGCGGGGGGCGACGCTGGCGGCAAACGCCACCAGCTCCCCCAGCACAATGGAGTCCGGATGGCAGCCAGCTGCCATGCAGATAGGCCATGACGCCGCTCCCTCCCCTTCCCTCCCACGGGTCCCCAAAATACAGAAACTCCTCTACCTGCCAGTTTCCCCAGATAAAAACAAAGCAGCAACTGGGGTTACACGCTGGGGTAGGAGGTGGGTATACGTATTCACTTGTGAGAGAATACCAAAAAAAAAGTGAGCAAAAGCGTCTGCCTCCAGACACTTGGGAGGCAGGGCTGGAGAGAGACCTTCCCTATATACACCCTTCTGAATTCTGAACCATATGACTATATTAACAATTTAAAAGCTGCCAGTTAAGAAATTATAAATAAAAAAATTTGTTCACTGTGTGATAATCTGTGATTTAAAAAACTCTTCTGTATGTTAAATACACACAAAATAAAAGTTTAAAACATGGATAAAAACAGAAGGCCACATTATCAGAGCAAAAGAGAACCCCTCTGCCTGGCGTAATTTTAAATATTCTGCAACTGTCCGCAGTATTTTAATCTTAGCTAACTGCTTTAATTTTAGTCAGCCAGCTGGTCTTATAATCTGTGGCATTCAAAATGTTTGATGCACTGTCTTGTTACAGCTTTTATATACTTTTTTTCTAATAAATTTTATTTATTTATTTATTTACTGGCTGCGTTGGGTCTTCGTTGCTGGGCACGGGCTTTTTCTAGTTGTGGTGAGCAGGGGCTGCTCTTTGCTGTTATTTATTTATTTATTTATTCATTCATTCATTCATTTATTTATTGGCTGCGTTGGGTCTTCGTTGCTGGGCACGGGCTTTTTCTAGTTGTGGCGAGCAGGGGTTACTCTTTGTTGCGCTGCGTAGGCTTCTCATTGCGGTGGCTTGTCTTGTTGCAGAGCATGGGCTCTAGGCACGTGGGCTTCAGTAGGTGTGGCTCACGGGCTCTAGAGCACAGGCTCAGTAATTGTGGTGCACGGGCTTAGTTGCTCCACGGCATGTGGGATCTTCCTGGACCAGAGATCGAAGCCGTGTCCCCTGCACTGGCAGGCGGATTCTTAACCACTGCGCCACCAGGGAAGTCCCTGTATACATTTTTAAAGAGTGCTGAAAAGAAGCAAGAAGAGCCAGCCCTATGTTGTCATCCTTTACAATTCTATCGTTAAGTTTAACTTTCCGTTGCTTGGAAAATGTCACTTTGGATTTACCAAATTGACCGGGACTTCCCCAGTGGTGCAGTGGTTAACAATCCGCCTGCCAATGCAGGGAACACGGGTTCACGCCCTGGTCCAGGAAGATCCCGCATGCCGCGGAGCAGCTAAGCCCGTGCGCCACAACTACTGAGCCTGCGCTCTAGAGCCCGCGAGCCACAACTACTGAAGCCTGCGCACCTAGAGCCCGTGCTCCGCAACAAGAGAAGCCACCGCAATGAGAAGCCCGCGCACCGCAACTAAGAGTAGCCCCCGCTCGCCGCAACTAGAAAAAGCCCGCGCACAGCAACAAAGACCCAATGCAGCCAAAAATAAATAAAATTAAATCTTAAAAAAAGGAAAAAAACCCAAAAGAACAAATGGACCTCACAAAGGCCATTCACACTGGAACCTGCCTGCAGGTAGAGAAATTTCTGCATTACATTCCCCAGCAGAGGCCATGAAACCCCTACTCTGGCTGTGGGTGCTGGGCAGTATGGCTCCCTCTGGTGTCCCTCAGCGGGATGGCACGGGGGGACCAAGATGGCTTCCCGGCTGAAGTTCTGGGGGCACTGCTGCCGCAGAATGTCAGCGAGGGGTATCACTCCCCAGCCCAGGCCCCATCCCCTCGGGTGGCACCGGGCACCCTCCCCGTCCCTTCCCCAGCGCTCTCCTCACTCACATCACCCTGGTTCTCCCTGCGGTCCTGCCTTTGATGGTACGTGTAGCGCATGCGGCCGTTGCTATAGACATGGACGTTACCTGGGGGGTCAGAGGGACTGAGTCAGGAGTGGGGCTGCTGGGAACGGGAGAGGCTGGCATCCAGTCTCCCACCATCACCACCAGGGAGGCCTGGCTGTCGGGACAGCGGGGGCACTTACTAGACGGGAAGCCACCTCCAAAGAACATGTTGAAGAGGTCTTCAGGGGAGATGTCGGCTTCAAAGCCGCGGTGGAAGTCCCCGTGCCCATGGCCGTGCCGGGCTGCCTGGTTCTTGTCATCGCCGAACTGGTCATACTGCTTCCTTTTCTCTGGGTTGCTAAGTACTGCGTATGCTGTGCCAATGGCTAGAAGGAAGGTAGAACGGTCAGGCCCGAGGATGCTGGGGGTGCAGCTGGAGGCGCCAATGGCGGTCAAGCGCTCACTTCCTTCAGGTACTCAAGTGGTGCTCTAGGAAGCAGGAGTCCTAGGGGCCAGCGGGAAGTCTGGCTGTTGAGCAAGAGGGGGCGGGTGGGGGACATGCAGGAGTACCTCTAAGTGAATGCGGGCAGCCTGGGCTGGGTGGAGGATTAATGCTCAGGCTCCTTACTCTCCACCTCGCGACGACGGTCCGATTTTTTCTACGCGCCAGGCCCTTTATGGGCATTATCTTTCTTACTCCTAACAACCCATCGCCATTTTACCAATGAGAAAACTGAGGCTCAGAGAGCTGAAGTGTCAGCTCACACACGTCTGCTGCTGCAGAACCAGGAATCAAACCCAGGTGTGTCTTGCTTCAAGTCTGCTCTCTGACTTTATGAAAACCACCAAAATGCCCCTACCTCATCGCTCTCTCTTGAGGTGTCCAGTGGGATGGGGCATCCCTTTCTGGAGGGTATGTAATCTTGAAGTCATAGCACGACATGAGGGCTGAACAAACATGTGATGTGCTGTTGTAAACCGGAGAGCAGCAGGAACTCCCAGGAGGGGCCACGTCCCCCGGCTCACCACTGCTGGTGGTGTGGCATGGCGAGCCCTGTCTTCCCTGGGGTCCAGGTCCCAGCCGCTCTTCCTTGGCGCAGCCCTGGGGCCTCCCCATTAGAGCTCCCCAGGTGGGAGGCCTGTGCCCCGAAGGCCCCAGCTCCGAGCCCTCCTTCGTCTCTTGCTCCTTCTCCAGCGGCCCACTCTCTCAAAGGAGTAGGTCAAAGCTGCATCTCTTCACAACCTGCAACCCCTGAGAATAAGGAGAATGCTCCTCCTGCTCCCATTGTGACAGGGCCCCGAGGCCAGGTGTGGTCTCTCAGTGCCTGTCGGGGCAGGGCTGCAGGCAGAGGTCAGGGCTGGAGAAACATGAACCACAGCTACCCTGCCTCCCCAGTCCCATTCTCCTTCTTCCCCTGGGGCTGGCGGACCAGCAGAGGGAAGACGCCTGCAGACTGCCTCACTGGGGACCAACCCCAAGCAGCCTGGAATGGAGCACCTGGGGCAGTGCTGTGAGACAGCACACTGGGTCTTGGGGTCTGCTCTGCCGCAGACTCCCCACTGGCTGTGGTCCCAGCCCCCGTACTGCACAGCACCCTGCTTGGGCCAGACAGGGCTAGTCACCATGCCATCCCCCAGAGGGAGTGAGCCTAAGATCCTGAAGGTTCCACTGAGGACAAGGTGGGTGTGAGAGAAGAGATGTCTGTGGAACTGCAGCGCCCAGCAACTCAGTGCTGGCACAGAACCGGCAAGTGTGCCTGATTTGTTCAGTGAAAATATAAATGATTAAAGGGCAGCTTATCATTTCAGCCAGAACTGAAGCACCCACCCCAGAACCAACAGACCCTGAGGCCAGAGAGACTTTCACATCCCCCCAGGGCAGGCCCTAGGCTGCGTGTGGTGTGAGAGGGACAGGGGGTGTGTATAAAGAGGCCAGGGTGGGTTGGCCACGGCTGCTGGTGCTGAGGAGGCCACCAAACTCTGACTCAGGGCCACCCAGTTTCTCAGCACAGGGAAACTATTACCAAGATCCCAGGATGAGGAAGTGAACATGGGTGAGTCAGGAGGCCTGCTTCTGCCCCTCAACCACCATGTGACCTTGGAGAAGCCACCGGTCCTCTCTTGCCTCAGCTCCCCTCCTGTAACCCCCGGGGAGTGAGGGGCAAGGAGAGAGAGGAGTGGCGCCATCTGTGCTCTGACAGACCATGTGGCTGGAGGTGGCTACTAGGACCTTCTTCCCAGGAAGCAGCTCCTGAGCTGGGAGGACTTGAGCCACTTCCCAAGGCCATTTCCTGGAAAAGCCCCTTTTCCCTCCCTCCCTCCTTCCCTCCCTCCCTCCCAAGGACAGGCGATCAAAACAGCCAAACACTAGGGAACCAGGGCCGGCTCACCTTTGAAAGCTTCAGTGGCGCCAGGCGCGCGGTTCTTGTCAGGGTGGAACTTGAGGGCCAGTCTGCGGTAGGCCTTCTTCAGGTCCTCATCTGAGGCCCCTCTGCTCACCCCCAGGATCTCGTAGTAATCTTTACATTGCTTGACCCTAGAGAAGGGAGAGGAGATTGGTGGGGGACCTCTACGTGGGCCCAGGTGGGGAGGTGTGGCGGGCGAGGAAAGAGCAGTGTGGGTGCACAGCTCTGAGCAGGCTTGGGGACCAGCAGGACAGGCCCAGTAGAGACAGCAAGAATACACTCAGGATTCAAGAGGGGGCAGTCGCTGTTTCTGCCAGGCCAGGAACCATTTCCCTGAGCTAACAGCACCCTCACTGCAGGCAACCACAGAAGGACTGTCGGTGTCCGTCAATCAGGGGCCTCTGCCCAAGGGCAGGTGTGTTCCAGGCTCTGCCAGCTCTACTCTCCTGGCTATCCGAGTCTGAGGGGGTAACAGAGAGGCCAGACACGGCAGGTGTCTGTTCACCCCATCACAGGGCCCTGAAGAGACGCTGTTTCTCTTCCACTGATTCTTATTCCTGGGGTCCCTGGAGAACCCCTGACTCTTGGCCCACAATCAGTTTCTATTGCTTATAACCCATGGGCTTGTCTGGTCAAAATCCTGTCTGGTCAGAAAGACTTAAATTTGGCAAATGCTTTTATGGCAAACTATAGTCACGCTGGGTCACACAGAGGCTGAACCCCAGGCCTGAAGCTTGCCAATGTCTTCACTAGCACCCAGGCCCATGTGGGAATGACTGCAGAGGGATTCCCGAGGCCGGCTGGTAGGGAGGCCTCAGGAGAAACGGGAGCAGGAGTAGCTACTGCTGAGAAGCCTTGGCTGGACCGGCTCAGCCTGGTAGCGAGCTGCTCTGTGCAGGGTCGGCCCAAGCCTTGGAGGGATAACCGTCTCCCGTCTCCACTCTACCCCACACAGGCTCTGATCCGAAAGGGCCTTTGCTGGGGGCAGGAGTGTGGGTTGGGGGAGTATCTGGAGGGGAGACCAGGCCTCATCTCTGACAAACAGGGCTGTGTAAAGAGGCCCAGGACCTGCTGGCCAGTGGCAGAGGAAGCCAGCAGCATCAGCTTTTCCAGCCTCTGCTGTGGGCTGTCTTGGTGGGAGGAACAGTAGAGCCCTGAGGCCGGCACTCCAGAGCCTCGTGGGAAACAAGGAGAGGGCCTGGTGAGCTCGGCTTCTTGAACCTCCTCCAGCCTTAAGACCCTCCCAGGTGAGGTGTATGACAGGCTGCAGGAAGCCTTCTCTAGAGTTGAAAATGTCCCAACACACCAGGCTCTGGCCCCTGCCCACCTGCCCAGCCCTCTACCTTTTCACGGCCGCTACTTGTTCGGCAGTGTAGCCTTTGGTGCTCTCTCCTCCTCCGGCTTCACCGTTGGCCGAGGGGGCGCTGGCCCCACCTGCTTTCCTATGAGTCGCCTGGGTTGCCTCGGCGGGTTGCGGTTGGTCGCCGGCCGACTGTGGTTTCTGGTTGAGGGACTTGATCAGGGCTGTGCAAAAGCAAGGAAGCTATTCAGGGCTCCTCCTCCAGCAAGGCCATGTGCAACGGCTGAGGGACTGCCTGGCCCTGGGAGATCCCGGGACCCCCACATCCCACCCAGTCTTTTTCCCAACGAAGCTCGCTCCTTCCCTGACTTGGGCCTGTGGAGGGCTAACGGGATAGTTGCCTGCTCTCTTAGGATCCACAGTTCTTAGGGTATAGATCATTTTTAAACTCAGCACAAAAATAAACCATTAACGCTTTAGGTTTTTAAAATCCCAAAGTGGACTTCCCTGGTGGTGCAGTGGTTAAGAATCCACCTGCCAATGCAGGGGACACGGGTTCGATCCGTGGTCCGGGAAGATCCCACATGCTGCGGAGCAACTAAGCCCGTGAGCCACAACTACTGAGCCTGCACGCCACAACTACTGAGGCCCGCGCCTAGAGCCTGTGCTCTGCAACAAGAGAAGCCACCGCAAGGAGAAGCCGTCACATGGCAACGAAGAGTAGCCCCCGCTCGCCGAAACTAGAGAAAGCCCGCGTGCAGCAATGAAGACTCAACACAGCCAAAAATAAATAAATAAATAAATAAATAAAATCCCAAAGTAATGTGTTTAATAGCCACCCTCCGTTGAGTGAGAAGATGGGCAAAGTACTCTGTAATGGGGATTCCACTTAGCAGGACCATCTGAGTCAGCTGGGATTGGTCAGAAGGCTTCCTGGAGAAGGCTTCCTCTCCCTTAGCCATGGAGAGGAATGGGGAGGCACTGATTCTGCCCCAGAGGGCCAGGGGTGGTGTGAGACTCAGGACTAACATCGGCTGTGCTCACTGCTTGCTATTGTTTACCTTTTCCAAATGGCTGGCCACATCAAATGTCCTACTTCAATGTTCATAGTCTATACAGGGCCTTAGCTGTCACCCTCAGAGAGGGTCACAGTTACTCAAACCCAAGTCCTTGGTGCCTGCCGACTCAATGAGGAAAGGCCCATATCTCTGGCAGGAGTCCCCTGTGCACATTTATTACAGGCACATAACCAGCTGTGAGCCCCCTAGTCACGCCTGGGGTACAGCACCCTGGGAAACCAGGCATCTGGACCACTGCAGGGACCCAGGACACCTCTGTGCAGAGCAAGGATGGCAGCACAGCCTGGATGGTCATCAGCTTCCTTCAAATGTGCCAGGTGCTTGCGGGGCTCCAGGCACCGTGCTGGGTGTCAGACACTCTCTACTGCGACGCGTGTGGGTCTCACCCAAAGCCTGGAGCAGGGCTCGCTGAGAGCAGAGCACTGGGGCTCAAGTGGACCACTGTGTCCCGAGCCACCGCTGCCCGTGAATTGCAGTAAATTCACGTGTTCTCACTGAGTCAGCAGCTGGGAAATCCAAACACAGAGGCTGACAGGTGAGCCCGCCCTGCATGATGGGGTGGAGAGGCTCCTGTAGCAAAGCCTGAGAAGGCGCTCAGAGGAGAGAGTGATGAGTGCTCACTATGAGTCAGCAGGCCTCGACACGGTGCTCTACATGTATTCGCCCATTTAACCTTGATAGTGACTTTAGAGGGGGGTTTTATTACTGCCATCCCTGTTGTAAGGAAGGAGCTGCGTTTGATCACCTTGCCTGTGGCTATACGAGATGAGTAGCAGCACTTAAATTCCAGGATGTCCAGCTCCTGAAACCACGCTCTTGACTACGTTGCTATCCCAGACCACAGGAGCCTGGCAGGGGGAGCCCCTTCCAGCACAGCTGTTCCAAGAGAGAAGTTCATTCACAAAGACCCAGGTTTCAAATCTCAGGTCAGCCACTTCCTAACACTCTGACCCTGGCTGATCTATGAAATTGCTCGGAATCTCGCTTTCCTCACAGTAGATAAGGATGAAATGAGATGTGTATAAGCACCTGGCACAAAGACTGACACAGAGTAAAAGTTCGAAATGAGGGGCTGCTAATACTGTGACCTGGGCTGATGAACTGGCTCGCCAGGGAGGTGAGGGGACCCAAGGTGTGGGCGCTGGGGAGCTGCAAGTCTTAGGAAGGCAAAGTCTCAGCACCCAGCAGGCTTTGGACCCAGTTGTAACCGTGAGACATCAGGCCGTACCAGGCCCCAGGTCTATGCCAGGCACCAAGGAAATGGCAAAGGAAGAAACCAACAGGTAAAGCGACGCTGATCAAGATGGCACTGAGGCAGGAGCTAGTTTGCTGGTTTCCTAGGGCTTTTAAAGAAGCTGTTTATTTCAATTTCTCTGGAAGCCCCAGTGGTCCAGGCTGATGCCCTAAGGACAACATGACCAGCCATTCAGTTGCTGTAGATGCACAGGAGCATCAGCCAGGAGATGGGATGGACTCTCTCCAGTACCTTTCAGGGAAGATTCTGGAAGCTTTTTAGGCAGTTACATGGAATCAGCCCCTCTAATTTCCCTACACTGCAAAAAGAGAGCCCAAAGGGGAATGGATGTGCTCTGGGTCACACAGAACGTTCCTGTTTGAGGTGGCAATTCAAGATTTCTGGTGTTGACAATTAAGTCTCTCTTGTGGCCTGGACATCCCCTCTGCTAGGCCCCGAATGTGGCCGCCTCATCCTGTCTCACTGTTACATCCCTCATGGCACAGTGGCTGATAGGCAAAGTAACAAAAGAGTAGGAGATAGAATAGTTTAATGTGGCGATGGAGTTAGACAGACATGATTGGGTTCAAATCCTGACTCTGCCCCTTCCCAGTAAAGCTGGCAGACACTTAAAAAGAAGGGAAATTGGTGGAAGAGACCAAAGCTGGGGTGGGGGCAGTAGCAGCTCAGGTAGATGTGAGAGCATTTCTACGGCCAAAGCTACTAGGGGAGGCCCCTCCTCAAACCCAGACTGGAGAGTCAGACTGCCCAGCTTCAAACCTGGCCTGCCACTTGCTAGCAGAGTCACCTTGGACAAGTTAACTTAGCTTCTCCATGTAAAATTGTATCTCCCTCAAGAAACTTGAAGGAGTAAATCAGTAAATGAGTGAATGCTTACAAAGGACTGAGCACAGTGCCCAGCAAACACTGTGTCATCTGTTACTGTAACTTCATCTCCAGGTGTCTCTATGTACCTGCAGTGCCCAAGCTAAGTGAGGAGAGGTACGCTGGATTAGGGAAGGAGCCTGGGAGTGGGGCTGGACAGTCTGGGGCCTTTGCTAATTAGCCATGTGGCCTTGTCAAGTTATCTAACTCCTCAGTGAAGACACAGTCCCTGCCCTCACAGAGTTGTTCAGGGGGTAAGTAAGATTCCATGAAATAAGGTAAATGGAAGGACTGATCACACAATGGGGGGTGCGCTCAGTCCTTCAATAGACAGCCCCATCCTGGACCTTGCCAGCCCTGGTACATCCCTCATTCCTGGACCCTGAATGCCAAACTCTCTCAGCTACCAATCCTCCCTTCTCCCGTGCGCTGGCCTTCCTGACTTAGCCTGGACCCCAGAGCCAGCCATTGCATAGAATCTTGAGCAGCCTTTGGCATGGACCTGGAGTCTGGGACGGCCTGACATCTCACGGTTACAACTAGGTCCAAAGCCTGCTGAGTGCTGAGACTTTATCTTCCGAAGCCCTGAGTTCCCCAGCACCCCACCTTGGGTTCCCTCACCTCCCTGACCAGCCTGTTCCCGTGGCTGGCCAGTTCATCAGCCCAGATCACAATATTACCAGCTACTCATTCTGAACTGTGTCAGTCTCTGTGCCAGGTGCTTCCACAGAATCTGAGGCAGCCGAGCTGTCCTCCATGGCTAACCCTCACTTTGTACGCTGGGGAAACTGAGGCCTGCAGATGTTCTCATCAGCTCCCTGGAAAACACTGTGCCTTCCATCATTGTCGCTAAGCCTGCAGTGAAGCCAAGGGCTACCAGGCTGCAGAAGCTGGACAGAAACTCTCAGAAAGGGACAGACTGGCCCCCTGCCCTGTGACTTCCCAGCTCAGGGCCCCGCTACATCTGTCCAGCCCTCGGTGCCTCCCCATCCCACCTCCTGCGGCAGAGTTTCAAGTCCCCTCACATCCTTTCACTGTGAGGTCCCTTGGCCCTTCGAGGTTCCTCTGAGCCTCCTCTCACCCCAGCCCTCCGTCTGTCCTTCCACTTCTCCAAGGCCAAGCTTCCACCCATGCTCTCGCGCCTTTCCCTTTCATTTCTCGACCTGCCCTTTTCCCACGCGGCCTCTGCAGCAACTGACAGTGCTGCTCACAGCCTCCCTGACACATGGCTCCATGGCTACCTGGCCACTGCCCTCTCCTGGGACTGCCTCTTCCTGCTGTTGCTCTAGCTCACTCTCCTGCTTCCTCTGTCTCTGCCTATTGCCTAAGGGCAGATGTGGCGATGGTCGTGCCTGCAGCAGCCTCTGCTACACGTTTCACACTTTCCCACAGTGACCTCAGCCAGGCACAACTCCAGTGGGTTCCAACCAACTGATGACAGCAGACTTTCAGCAGGAATCGGGAGCTCTCTCCTGAGCTCCAAGCTGACAGCTTCTTTGGAACATCCCACAGGCACCTTGCACTCTGCCCACCTCTTCCCACCCATGCTCTTCAGCCTTGGTTTCTTCCTGGTCACACAGGCTTGAATTCTGAGTCCCCATTTCTCCTCAGCATCCTTCTCTCACAGAAGGCTCGGTACCTTTCCTCCAGTGACTTTATCCTGATCCGTGCTGCCTTATCTCAGGCCCTCATAACTCCTAACCCACTCAAGGCAAGTGTCTCCCAACAGGTTTCTGCCTTGAGTCTCTCTTCCCACTGATTAACTCTTTATGCTGTTCTCTATTTTTTTAAAAAATAAATTTATTTATTTGTTTGTTTTTTATTTTTGGCTGTGTTGGGTCTTTGTTGCTGTGTGTGGGCTTTTCTAGTTGCGGTGAGCGGGGGCTACTCTTTGTTGCAGTACGCGGGCGTCTCATTGTCGTGGCTTCTCTTGTTGCGGAGCACGGGCTCTAGGCACACGGGCTTCAGTAGTTGTGGCACGCAGGCTCAGGAGTTGTGGCTCGCAGGCTCTAGAGCGCAGGCTCAGTGGTCGTGGTGCACGGCTTAGTTGCTCTGCGGCATGTGGGATCTTCATGCTGTTCTCTTTTTAAGAACAGTACCCTTATCTTCCTCCTGCTATCAAAAACTTCAGTAGTTTTTTCCATTAACTACAGAATAAAGTGAAAATATCCTGGCATGGCAGGAAAGAATTCCCACCATCTGGCTCCATCCTATTTTCCAACCATAGTCCTCTGTACACTCAAATTACTACCTCCACAGCCTCCACATCTTGTTAAACTCAATTCCTTCCCCCACACCTCTTACAATTTCCAGCCTCCATGTCTTTTTCCCCCGTATGCCCTTCTCAAGTCTCCTACCTTCCTCCAAAGTACAGTTCAAATGCGGCCTCCCATTCTACTCCCTGAAGCCTTCCCTCGCTGTGATCTACAATTATTTTTATGTCCCTGTCATGATACTGCTTATAGTTTATCCTCCACGCCGCACCCGCCCCCCATCTCCACCTCAGCAGACTGAACTCATGGAGGAAAGGGACTGGATTTTTCACATCCATCTTTAAGTTCTCAGCATCTAACACTGTGCTTAATTTTTGTTTAATCACAGCTCTTGTTTTATGGTTTGCAATATTATGTTTTCTGTAACTCTGTCTCCTTCACTAGATCGGAAGCTCCTTAAGGTGAACAATCATGTCTTACCAATCTTATTACCACTTAGCAACAAGCAGAGACTTTACAAATGAAACAAAAGAAAGAAGTCTTTGCATTAAATACGTATCTGGAATGAGTTCAAACTTTAAACATCAAGTGTAGACAACTACCTAATATTTTTTAACCAAGGTTTCCCCATCTCAAGCCCAAATTACCCCCACATCCTTGTCAGCTCAGTGCAGGGCTGCAGATGGCACAAGGTGAAGTTCACAGAGAATCACGAGCCATATACTCTTTTCAGAATAACATGAATATGACAAATATGCAGCAGGTCACTCTTCTGCCTGAGCAAATTCCAGTACTTGTGCCCCAGGAAGGACACCCATCCAAGCACCTGAACTGGACCAGGGGGCTTGCTGACAGAAGAGCTCCACAGGCCATGTTGTTACCATCCTTTCTTGGCTGCCTGTTTCTGAACCCTTGAAGTATCAGAGTCAGACAGAACGCTGAGAGCTGGAAGCCCCCCCCCCCCCCCGCCATATAGAGGGCTCCCCTTTTACAGAGTGTGATTTCACAGAAAAGTTCCTTGAGCAGGTTACCTCAGGAGTCCTGGAAAATACAGACTGAAACTCTCTCTAAGGCAAACAGGCCAAAGATCAACCCGCAGAATCAGGAGGGAGAAAAATTCAGGCATTCCAGGCTGCCTCTTCCACCACTATTACCCTTTCTCAATTTCATAACGCAGGCAAGAAGGGTTAGAAGGCTGACTGCTGCTGTTCAGTTTCATTTCATTCCTTTACTAAACATGTAGAGAGTCACAGAACTTTGCAATTTCTAGCTATGTAATCCTGGGTAATTCCCTGGCCTCTGAGGTTATTTCCTCATCTATAGAACAAAGATGATGATCTTTGCTCTGCCTCCCTGACAGGGCAGGCTCAAGAGAGAAAATGCACTGAAAGAGCTCTCTAAACTGAAAAGCCCTATGGGTATGATTGTTATTCACATTATCTGCGCCAACCCTCTAATTTTCCAGTTGAGGAAACCCAAGCTCAGAAAGATCACATGGTAGCAGTTAGGATGAGAACCCAGGTCTTCTGAGTACCTGCTATAGGCCACTTTACTAAGTGGTAACTGCAGGCGCAAAATCTGTATCTTTAATGGACAACCTCTTTCTCCCCTCCAGCGTGTATGAAGAAAAACTCCAAAGAAGACTTAGGTTAAAGAAAAAAAGGGTTCCTGGGTAGAGAGAGGTGATCAGTAGTATAGACAAC
This sequence comes from Balaenoptera ricei, assembly GCF_028023285.1. Classification (NCBI taxonomy): domain Eukaryota; kingdom Metazoa; phylum Chordata; class Mammalia; order Artiodactyla; family Balaenopteridae; genus Balaenoptera; species Balaenoptera ricei. The sequence goes on along the minus strand of NC_082654.1, from coordinate 62,343,356 downwards.
CTCACCATTCCCTCTTTGGTTTGGAAACAGACCAGGGCCGCTTAGCAGCCTGTGGCTGTCCAGCCGTCCATATGGCCGGCCATTGATGGACTCCTGGGGGCGAGGGTGGGTGGGGGAGGATAAGGCCATCGCTCTGAATCTCGCAAGCGGGAGAAGAGTCTCCAGGAGGGAGTGAAGAGCCCGGTCTCAGGACAGACGCTCCAAGGTGGTGTGTGGAATGTGAAAAAGGCAGGCTCTAGTTTGGGGAGGGTGGTCCCCGGCCCTCGCCGGGAGACGTGCGAGGGAGTGAAGATATGGAGATGCCTTTTCAGGCCGTCCGAAGGTCGGAAGTCCTCTTTCCCTCTATAGAACTCATTCTCTCCTTCAGAGGAGTTATCTTTATTTTCCTGAACTATAATATTTTCAGGCCGGCAACTGCCCTTGGGCCACCGAAAGGCCCCTTGGGAAAAGTAGTTTCGATTTCTCTTCCACGTAAGTTCCTTTCGCCCCGTCTGCCAGCGCCTCTCATTCTTGGGAACTCCAAATCTCAGAGCGTTCTGCAAGCACCTGGAAATCTGAAGTCGCTGTCGCCCCTGTCATCAGGTGTCCAGCATCCCGGAGAGGCGTGGGAGCCAAAGACTACACCTCCCGGCGGCCACCGCGCGTCTCAGTGCGCAGGCGTAGCCGCGCCTCGCCACCCCTCCCCCTCCTCCAACTGCTCCCGTCGGTCCGTTCCCGTATTCCCCCCTTCAGTTCTAATGTCCCCTCCGTGTCTCCGGCACCTCACACTCACCGCGAACTCGCGGCGTCGGGTACAGCCGCTGCGCCTTCTCCAGGAAGCGGAGCGCCCGGTCGGGCTGGTTGCTCTGGATGGCCTTGAGGGCGATGCTAATACAGCGCTCGGCTTCATCCTTGTTGGATTCCATGGCGGAACCAGAGCGCGGAACCAGGGAGGGGGAGGCCGGGAGAGCGAAGAGCTGCGCCAGCACCCGGCGCGTCGCGGGGCAGGCGGTCGCAGGGTGATGACATAAACCCTCCGCCCCTCCTTTTCCGAGATTTGAGCGAAGGCGGAGGCGCTACCGTATGTCTTCTAAGAGGGGGACGTCAAAGAGAGGCGTTAAGGGTGCAAGCCCACATTCCTGGAGTCCAAGGGGGCATATTCGGAGGTCTTAAAGTTTTGTATGCTTGCACGTTCTTGGTAGTAACTCTATGCGTTTGAGACGAATGTCTCTTATTTATTCATTCAACAGATATTTATTGAGTACCCACTATTTGCCCGGCTAGGTATGCAGTAGATGAACAAAACAAAGCCCCTGCCCTCACGGAGCTTACATTCTAGTGTGTGTAGTGGGGTGGGGAGACGTCCAATAAAGAAATATATTCAAATAGTGATAAATGCTATGAAGAGAAAAAGAAAAGATAAAGAAATAAAGGGACTGAGAGTGGATGGTGCTATTTTAAACAGCCTGATAGGAGAAATCTTCTCTCAGGAGCTGTCATTTTAATAGAAATCTGAATTCAGGAGAGAGAGAGAAAGCAGGTATTCCAGATGTGACTACCTGGAAGAAAGGTGGTCCAGGCAGAAGGAAGAGCAAATACAAGGGCTCTGAAAGGGAAATTTTCTTGGTGAGTTATTACAGATCAACAAGGAGCATGTAGGATTCCACTGTAGAGTGGAATCCAGTTCTGTCAGGCTTTTATGCCTACCGATCAATCCAGTGAAAGCAGTCTTACCAACGTTACCAGTGACCCACATTGGCAAATCCATCAGTCATTTCTCTCTTTTTTTTTAAAAAAAACCTTATTTTTGGCTGCGCTGGATCTTTAGTTGCAGCATGCGGGATCTAGTTCCCTGACCAGGGATCAAACCCTCTGCATTGGGAGTGAGGAGTCTTAACCACTGGACCACCAGGGAAGTCCCCATCAGTCATTTTTCAGTCCTTATATTATGTGGCCTTCCCAGCGAGATTTGGTAAGAGTCTTACTACAGGTGAGAGTTTGGGGGCTACTACTATAATCCGGTTGAGAATTAATAGTAATTTGGATAAAGGTGGAGGTGGTGAGAAGTAGTCAAATTCTGGATATATTTTGAAGACAAAATGATTTTGCTGATGGATTGGATGTGGGATGTGAGAGAAAGAAAGGAGTCAAGGATGATTCCAAGATTTTGCCCTGAGTAAGTGGAAGAACAGTTTCCATTTACCGAAACTGGGGGAAGATTGTGAGAGGAGCAGTTTGGTAGGAGGAATATTAAATGTCTGATTTAGGGTGTGTTAAGTTCGTGATGCCTTTTGGAGTCAAGTGGAGACGTAGAGTAGGAATTTGTATATAAGTAGGGTGTAAGGAAGAGGATGGGCCTGGAAATATAATTTTGAAAATTATCACTATATATAAATGACATTTAAAGCTTCGAGGCTAGGTGGACAAAGAAATATAAATAGTATTTAAAGCCGTGGGACTAAATGCCCCAAGGAAGCGAGTGTAGGTAGGGAAGAGGAGAGGTCTGGTTACCGAGCCCTTTGCCAGTTTCATATTTAGAGGTGTGGAACAGGAGCATCCAGGAAGGAGGAATGAAGAAGCAGCTCGGCAAGGTAAGAAAATTACTTTCACTTAAATGTTTCCAGTGGGAGGGAGGGGCCAAACTCCGGTAAACCCTGTGGGAGGACAAGCACTTGTGAGGACTGAGAAATGACCAATGGATTTTACAAGGTGGGGGTCGGTGGTGACCTTGACAGGACTGCTCTCAGCGGATAAGCAGTGAAAGCCTGACAGGAAGGAATTTCAGAGAGTGAGGGTAAGGAAGAAATGGATGAAGAACGTGGGGAATGTGAAGAAGACTGTGGGGAAGTTTTGTTTTTGTTTTTTAAGATGGGCTATATTATAGCATTCTGTGATAGGAATTATTTAATTGGGTAAGAAATTTTGGTAAAAGGAAAGAGAGGAGACAATTATAGGAATAGACAGAGGAGGTGGCATACCGGGCATGGTGATGGCATGGCTTTAGATAGTGGCATGGACAACTCATTGATTCTCAGGAGTGTGGCTGGGTATACTGTGGGCCAGCTGGCAGATCTGGAAGTGGGAACACGAGGAAGTTCTTTTCAGATAGCTTTTATTTTCTCAGTGTAATAAGAAGCAAGGTCATGGCCTCCTTGGCTACAGGTTCACCCTTGGAAATTTCTTCACATCCAACCTTTCTTTCCATTCCCACTGTTGTCTTCCCAATGAAAACTCCAAGCTGGGCTGTGAAGAAATCAGCGTCTCCTTAATATGACAGCCCTATGCTTAGAGAAAGTTAAGGTCTCCACAAATTGATCGGTCCTTCATATGTGTTAAAGGATAAACACTGGGGCACCTTTCAAATAGCCTCTCTGAGGTTTGTTGACCAGGACTGCTAGGTAGTCCCCTCTCTTGCCAAGTATCTCTTCCATCTCCTGAGTGTCACGAGGCACCCCCCTTGTCAGGCTGACAACAGGCACGTCGCTTTGTGAGAAGGCTGCTCCTGTGTAAAAGGCCTGTAATTTGTTGTGTTAAGGAACTGGACTGTGATTGCTCAGCTACTGGCTGGTCAGCCCTCCTCTCCTTTCCCACAAGGCATATCAATTTTGAGTCCATAGTCAATAATTTGGCTTGGTCGGCAGGGTCTGGAGAGGCGGCGGAGTGTGTGCGTGCGTGGTAGAACCTCTTCCTGCCTCGTTTCACGGAACTGTTTCAATTCAGAAAGTCTGTGTTGTTTCAGAAGGGATTATAAATTCAGCCTGAATGCTGGTCTAACCAGCTTCCATGTTATCACTCCCTACCTTTCTTAAAGATCTCAAACCGGGTGTCTTGTTTTTTGTCCGGAGGCAATTTGACTTTCTGTGGTTCCTTCTCAGTCCAAAGGCCGGGAAGAGAGTCACATTCCTGCTCAGTTCATGTTAAACATTATGGCCCTTGGTCTATAGATGTTGTTTAAAAATGGAACTGGTATGCCAGGGGTGACCTGAAATTACAGTTTCTCCTTGATATTTCTTGAAATCAAGATGTCATGATGTTGATCTAAGGAAAACATTAGAAACTTCTATCCTGACTAGCTGGAATCATGGCATGGGTGGGAGGATGAGGCCTAAAAAGAGAGATAACATCCTTAATTGCCTTCATAGAAATCCAGGTGAAGTCACTGGGAAAATGATTCTCCCAATGAATCTCAGCTTCTCATTTTGCTCCTAGAGCTGAAATAACCCTTGTGCTGTATTAGGTGACCACCAGCCTCCGGATTCCTCTCCTCCGGGGACACCAAGAATTCAGTCTGACCTTAACATGCTTTAATCTCCTACGGTCCCCTTCCCATCACTCTTAAGATACATTTCACCCCTCCCCCCGCCCCCCATCCATCTGCCTGTCCTCCTTAATTATCTTTTACACCTGTCCAAATCTAACTAGTTCTTCAGGGCTCAGCTTAAACTCGATCTCCTCTGTGGAGAGATGGAATAAATTTAATAGATGTCTACACTGAAAGCCAGGCACTGTGCAGAGTTTTAGGGATTCAGAGATGCACTGAGAATAAAGGACAGGACCCGACATCAGGGAGCTTTCAGTCTAGTAAGGGAGATATTAAAAGAATTAGAGGACAGTGTGGTAAGTACAACAGTGGGATTGAGTGGAAGCTTGAAGAGGCTCAGAAGAGGGAGCTGTTACTTGTGTGTGTAGAATTGGAAAGGTTTCCTGGGGGAGATGGCATCTGAGCCTGGGTCTGAGGCTGAGAAAGGACCAACTCCTCCAAGAGCTCTCCCTGCGCTGAATTCGCATAGCACTTAGTTTGGTTCCTCCATGGACACCCACCTTCACTGCCCTGCACAGTTGGTGCCCTTTGCTTGTGAGTCTGTTTACATCCTGTCTCCAGCTAAACCGGGATGGAGATCTTGCCCTTATGCTCCCCATAGTCTGAGCACAAGGCCTGACACCGAATAGGGGCTCAATACATATTTGTTAAATGAATAGAATAAATGAATCCCAGAGACAGGTTTTTCTCTCCCCAGACACTTTATCCGGGGTTTTCCTAAGCTAGCCAGGGGGATAAATTCCTTCCTAAGGCTCCAGGAAGAATTACCAAGTCAGTGGAATGTCCCCCACTTCCTGTCCTTTGCTCTTTTGCTCGCTGACTCCCCAGTGTCCCCTGCTGCCTCCAAATGCCTACCCACCAAGGCCTCCCTTTCAGAGAGCTCCAGGCTCCAAAATCTCTCTCCAAAAAAACTACCCTTACTGATTAAACTATGGAACACAATGGAATACAGCTGTGGGAATGGTTGGGAATGAGGCTTTCCAATGTATACTTTTTTAATGTAAGTCTGATTTTGGAAACATGTGAATGTTCACCTATTAAAAAAAAAAAGAGAGAGAGAAACCTAAACCTCACATTGAAGATGATGAAAATTCACCCAAGAGTGTGAATGACTGGTAGGTAACTGAATTTTCAATTTTAGCTTCAGTAAATTATTTGTTGAATGAACACATGAAGATGTCTCCATAGCATCTCTGATCTCCACTTCAGTCCCTTGCTCCCTATTTCTCCCTAAAGAAGGAGGAGACCTCACATCTAGGGAGGGCCAGAGGCTGCAGGATAAGGGCACAGGGCACTTGAAGTCCTTTCTCCCAAACATGTCTGTTTCAGGGACGTCCCACCAAGTATGGGTTCTTTGATTCAAATTCCTTTCACTTTGATGGTCTCTATTCCCAGCTTCTCTTGGGGAAGAGATGGAGCTGGTATTAGGACACTGATTCAGACCTCATGTGTTCATGGTTAGTTGGCCTTGAAATTGGGAGAACCCAGGTTTTTAGGAGATACCCTAGACCTCTTTCCTGGGTCCAGACTCATATCTACCTACCTACTAGGTATTTCTACTGGGATATCTCTCAGGCACCATATCAAAAAATTGCCTCATCATTCTCCACCCAAACCTGGTTCTCTCAGCCTCCCTACCCCCCTGAAGAGCACTATCACACACCCAGTTACCCAAACAAATTTGGGTTTCATGCTGAATTATTTCCTCTCCCTTACCATCCTCCAGTTTATATGCCCCACGCTTACCCCTCAGGCGTGATCTGAACATCTTCCAAACCTACAAATCTGTTAGCAACTCTCCAACTCTGCAGCCATTCCCCTAATCCAGGCTTCCAGCATCTGTTAACTGGATTATTATAGCAGTCTCCAACCTGGATCCCACTCCAATCCATCTGTAGCCTTGCAGGCGAAGTCATCATTCCAAAATGCAAAGCTCATTATGTCATTTTCCTGCTTAAAACCCTTCAGTGGCTCCTAAGTGGCATTAAGATAGAAGTCCAAACTCCTTATTGGAGCTTACAGGGTCCTATAGAACCTGGTCCTATTTTCTTTTTTTCTCCCTTATATAAAGCCATCTGGGTTTGGTACATTTTGTTGTAAGCAGATTTTTAACTATTGATCCAATTTACTATAGCTATTGAATATTTTGTTTATAAATTTAAAAAATTATTTATTTTTATTTTTTGGCTGCGTTGGGTCTTTGTTGCTGCGTGTGGGCTTTCTCTAGTTGTGGTGAGCGGGGGCTACTGTTCGTTGCGGTGCGCGGGCTTCTCATTGTGGTGGCTTCTCTTTGTTGTGCAGCACAGGCTCTAGGAGCACAGGTTTCAGTACTTGTGGGACTCGGGCTCTGTAGTTGTGGCTTATGGGCTCTAGAACGCAGGCTCAGTAGTTGTGGCGCATGTGCTTAGTTGCTCCATAGCATGTGGGATCCTCCTGGGCCAGGGCTCGAACCCATGCCCCCGGAATTGGCAGGCGGATTCTTAACCACTGTGCCACCAGGGAAGTCCCTTTTTCCAACTTTTTGAGGCAGATGCTTAGCTTATTAACTGTCAGCCCATCTTCTGTAAATAAGTATGGAAGTTGTTAAGATGTTTCTAAGTTTCCCTTTAGCTGTGTCCCACAAGTTTTCATATCTAGTATTTTCATTATCATATTCAGTTCCAAGCATTTAAACATTTCCATCATGATTTTTTCTATAACCTATTAGTTATCTATAAGTGTGTTTCAAAATGCCCAACAGTATTTTTTGTCATCTTTTTTTGTGAATGACCGCCATCTTAATTCATCCTTGGGTAACAAAATCATTCCCCAATCTGTACTTACTGGATACACCCTAGAACTTCCGTTCCCAGAAACATCCTTTTTGGCCTTTGGACCTTTGCACATTCCGTACCTGCTGCCCGGACATTCCTCCTTCCCCCTTTGTTAACTCCTACTCAACCCTCAGGTCTCAGTATTTTTTTAATTAAAAAAAAATTCTCTGCAAGCCTGCCTTGAACTTCCAAATCTGGATTAGATAGCCTTCTGCTTTTCTAAGTGCTCTCACACAGCTTGTACTTAACCTTTTTGCTTCTTTTCTGTTTTTCTCATTTTTAGATTCCTCCTGCAAACTCCCTGAAGACCTTGCTCAGTGCCTGGCCCACAGTAGGTGATCAGTAAAGAGCTGTAGAATGAATGGTGACTCTTACCCTCTCACTTGCTGGTAAATCCCATTCTGGAGCCACAGAGAACAGTACACGGCTGCTTCCCTCCCCTCAGGTATCGTCATATCCATCATGTCTCTCTTCGTGGTGATGGTTCATCTCTGGTTGTTCATCCCCCTCCGCCCCATGCCACCCAGGTCCCTGGGAGGCCTATTCTCTGGGGCAGGACTGGGGCTAGGCTGGACTCCAGCAGCTGCCCCTCCCCTGCCAGTGACTCCTGGCGCTGAGCCTTCTTGCCAGCAGGTGGCACCTAAAGCCTGAAAGCTGAACTACTCTGTTCCACGTTCCTTTTCTGAGCTGCTTGTTGGGACACATAATCTGGCTTGGGCTGTGCTTGGGCTTGGAGAGGATGCTCTGGCCTGGGAACCTGACTCCTGGCTCCCATGCTGCCGTCCTTTCCTCCTTGTCTAGCAGCAGTCACTGTCTGGCCTTTTCCTTTGTCTTAAGAGTCCTATTCAGTGCCTATGCTCCAACCAGACATAAAACTAGGTGGGGCACTAAAAACTATTAAAATGATGATTTTTGTATATCATGTATGTTCTTACGCTCTTTCCTTAGTAACTCTCTCTCCACATTCTCCCTGCTTGTCCTCTTAGACCATCTAGGAAGCCCAGCTGAGCCCATCAAGGAAGCCCGGCAGCCTGGCTCCCCTCTTAGTTTCTTTTCCTCTCCGAAGCTTAAAGGCTGGAACTGGAGAGTAATTTATTTTTTTAAGAAGTAGAGAACAATAACAAAAGTAGACAACAGCTGTGGGTGTGTAGGAGTGTTACTGACATGGGTCCTTGGACTCTTTAACCAACAGAAATTGATAAGAGGCCAGATGAGGAATTCAGGCAAGGCTTTACTGGGACTTGTGCTGCAGCACGAGGGAGTGAGAACAAGTAACAGGTGCCCTTGCTCGCTCTCCGTGGAGGGCAGACTGGTTCCTTCAGTGGGGTGAGGACAGAGGCAGATCTGCAGATGGGGCCGGAGGAGTGGCTTAGGTGCTCTGCCCACCCCCTTGGTGGTGCCGTGTGCAGGGATCATGCACAGTACCCTGCTTTTGCTCCCAGCACCTAAGTGGCAGTCGGTTTGTGGCCTTTTATCTTATTGCTCATAATTGCCCGGATTGCGGCATGCATGCGGTTATTTTTAATTCCATTAGTTTCTTTGTATTCTGTTGCTCGAGGAGATGTGTGTCCAGGTGCAAGCACTGCAGTAAAGGGCCCAGGTCCCAGCCTGTCTCAGGAGGAATTTATTGAGGCACTGCTAGTATCACTTTTACCTCGTCCGAGAAATATTTTTAAATTTGCTTTTGGTGGTGGACTCTTTCTTTGATTATGTCACTGCTTTGGGTCTGAACTTTGTGGGTGACAGTCTCACAAAAATTACATCAAATTACAGCAGCGTTGTTATGGGTGGGCAAGTGATCCTTGGGGGGCAAAGGAGGGGCCGCTAATCTTGTCTGGAAGAGGATTAAGGAAGGGACAGTTTGATCTGAATCTTGAAGGCAGAGGGGAAGGTTATTCTGTCTAGGTAGAAGAAACAATGGGAATAAAAAGAGAAGCACGTATCAGCCTTCTGTATTCCCAAATGCTCCCAGCCTTACCCCCAAACTCTGCCTGCTAAAGTCCCCTCAGCCTACTCACATGCTTCCTTGGTGAAAGCGCCGAATCCTAGCCACTACACCACCAGGGAGCTCACATGCTTCCTTGGTCAGGGACTTCCTTGGGGCATCCTGGCCTCTTCTGGGTGACTTAGCTTGTACCTTTCGCCTGCACATTTGCCCTGTTGTGCCAAAGTGTGGCCGTCCTGTCTTCTTGAGCACCTGGACCGCCTCTGCTTCCTCAGGCTCTCCTAGGAGCTAATGGAGTTAAGCTGGAATTCCATGTACTTGTCATAGGTGCTCTTGACCCTGGCTTTCAAGATGTTGCAGGTGAGATCCTTATCCTTTCCTGCTATGCTTTGGCTTTCAGCTTCGGTGAACCCAGGCCAGTTGGCAGGTCTCTTCTGGTGAGGGAGTGAATGCCCCACAGAGGCTGTGAAAGGGACTTCTCTTTCAGGCTGGAGAAATGAGGATTGGGGAAAAGAGTGATTTGGGGATTATGGGACAAATTTAAGAAAAAGCTCACATTTTGCTGATGCCTCAGCCCTGGGGCAATGAGCAAGGCAAAGGCTACACTAGGGTGCCAGGAATACATACCACAAAAAAGGAAACAGTGGAAGATAGATGAGGTGCATGAGTAGCAAACTCCTTTGAGAGATAATCTAATCTGCTCCCAGAAAGGATGTTAGAAGTGAGGTTATTAAATTGCTCTGGAGAAAATGCTGGGGTTGGTACTGTCCTTGTAGAGCCACAGGTGCAGACCTATGTCTCTGCTCTTCTCTGCCTGATAAACACTCCCTACCAACTTCTAGGCCTCGCAGGAAGCACTGGGTTTTTGGTGTGGTGGTGCTATTACACTGGATGCGAGACCCTATCGTGCCAAGGAGCACTACCTGGAGGTTCTGGAGGTTGTAGGAATTCTGGAGAAGAGCTGAAGGAGAGGTTTCTGGACCTGGAAGAAACCTCTAAGCCCATTAAGCTCAACCCTATCTGTCATTTTATAGTTGAGAAAACAGATGGGAAATTGCTTGCTTGCTCAAGGTCACACTGAGGTGGTGGCAGAGTTGAATCCACATAAAACACTGGTTGCTGTGGTTCTTTTTTTTCTTTTTTCTTTTTTTTGGCCGTGCTGCGCGGCTTGTGGGATTTTAGTTCCCCGACCAGGGACTGAACCCGGGCCCTCAGCAGTGAGAAGGTAGAGTCCTAACCACTGGACCGCCAGGGAATTCCCGGTTGCTATGGTTCTTAACACTTAGGTCCACCGTACCAGATGATGTCTCATATCCCCCACCACCCTGTCTTAGTTCCTTCTCGTGGGGCATGAGTAATCAAGGACTACATTGGACCTGGTAGCCTTGGTCCAGGATGAAATGCTATCCAAACCTTGCTGAAGTGCCTTCTCAACAGGAAGGACCAGGCTCTGGTGGAAAGAAAACAGGTCTGCTGCTAGGATCTCAAAGCCAGTGGAGAAGTGAAATGAAAAGGGCCCCAGAGGACCCTAAAATAAAGGAGACAAGAGCCTTTGGTGATGGTGGTGGGGCTTTACTGCAAACTGTTACAATTAAAGTGCTATTTTACAAGTGTTTAAGACAGGGCAGACAGGCTCTGAGCCAGGACTCAGCTTCAGAGGCACACGCCTGGAGGGGAAATGGCACTCGCACACGCCTGGAGGGGAAATGGCACTCGCAGGGGCCATGAGCTTAATCACTGCTGCTCATTTAATAAGCACAGTCGTGCTGGAGTCCTCTTAGGGAGCCTGAGAGGAAAAGAAGGGAGTGGAGAGAGCCATGCAGCAGCTACTTTAAATTCCTAATCTCGCTCCATTCCCACTGGGCACATCACCTCAGAGCCACCCTGGAGACTGACACAAATCCTTCCTCTGGCCCAGGCTTCCCACCAGCTCAGGGTGCCTGGGTCATCCTCGTTATCATTCATCACTGATTTCCTTTTTCTGCCAGAGGTTTTCCCAATTTGTAGCTTAAAAAACACCAGCAGGAGGAGAAGCAAGGAATGTTCTTGTTAATATAAATCCACACCAAGATGACTCAAGAAATGGGTGTTTCCCAGGGTTGGCAGGTACATGGATGGTTCCTGCATTCTTTGTCTGTAGGGTGCTTGAATAGGTAGTACTGTCGAACGTGCCAAAGGTCTGCGCTTTTAGGACCTGCTCATGTTTTTGAGGACCTCTAGGGAGAATCACTGGTTTAGAACCAGGGCCTAGCGGAACACTGGGAGAGGGGAAACTTGATGAGTCCTGAGATCATTCCCAGGAGGAGGGGAGCACTTCTTCCGGAAGCAGCAGCAGGGAGGACTGTGCCAAGGCTCTGCCCAAGGGGCCAGGGTGCCTGGCCTGGAGGCGCGGCTCCTCGTGCAGTTCTGGGTTACTGTTTGGGCAAAGCGAAGTCCCAGGCAGTTTCCTGTGCACATTTCCACATGGCCTGCATGAGGCGGGTGAAGCCCATGTCTTTGGGCTTCTCCAGGCCTCTCATCAGCCGTTGCTTCATGATAGAAACAAATTCCTTATTGCTCAGCTCTCCGTTGCCTAGAAGAAGAGGCAAACACAACAGGGATAAGTGACGCCCTTGGAACAAAGACAATGAGACAATTCCATTACTCACATCATGTAGGTCCCAAAGCCTAGCGCTCTCTCACAGCCAAACTCAATTCTCTTGGTTAAAAATGAACTGTGGTTTGTACTGTCCTTGATGTTTCCAATTGCAACTCAGTGATAGTTCAGTGTAGTGTGACAGAAGTTGAATGAGAATATATATGTCAGGTCCTGTGCTAGGTGTTGAGAATAAAGAGATAAAAATGACTTTGTCCCTTGAAATACCATCAGGTTATGGGAGAGACAAGTACATTATTTCAATAGTATGGTGAATGCCACAGTGGGGTAAACAGAGGATGCTATGGGGGCACAGAGGAAGACTATCTAACCCAGGCTGGGGAGGGTGCAAGTACAGATCAGTAAAGGCTTCCTGGAGGTGACTCCTAAGTTGAATCCCAAAGGATGAGCAGAAAGTGGCCAAGCAGAGGGGAGTGAGATGGGGGAGGCATTCCAGTAGTGGTAGTAGCATAAGCAAAGGCACCTGTAGGAAGCAGCACAGCTGTTAGAGAACTACAAGGAGTTAGGTATTGCTGGACACACAAAGATAGGGGTATGGCCAGTAAACCAAAGAGGAAGGCAGGAGACAGGTCCTCAAGGATCTTGTATCCTCATGAAAGGGTTTGCACTTTATCTTCAGGGCAGGAAAGGACTGGGAGAGGGGAGTAAGATGTAGTTGGATTTCCATTTTGGGTAGATTTCTCTAGCTGGATGATGGTGATAGACTGGAGAGTGGCACAGATGGAGTGAGTATGGGAGCCGTGGGAGTGGGAGTGAGTTAGGAGGCTGCTGCAATAGTCCAGGTAGACATGATGAGGCTTTTCATGGTGAAGACTAAAATCAAAACCTGGCTTTGGGTTAAGCCCATTTTCTCATGGCTTCTCATTTGACCCTCTTCAGTGGCAGACTCTCAGGTCTGGAGGAGAACCTGGAGAGCATCTGGTCTGACCCAAGGTCACTTCTCAAGCCACATGGAATAGTAACCACTCCAAAAGTAGAGGACAGTTACCATTTGACTAGGTGCCCAGGAGTAAATGTCTGCTGATTAAAAGAATGGCAGCCATTACTGGTGGTGACAGGAAACTAGCAAACAGACCTCTACTAATGATCAGTCTGGGAAGAAAGTGGTAAGAGGGAATAATTGGTTTACTTCTCTATAGAGTACCTGAAAACCTAAACGGGCCCATGTTTGCTGTCTGAAAAGAGCATGGGCAGCCTCAGGGATACCTCAGAGCAAGATTAAAACAAACAAAAAACAGGTAAAGCTAACCTATGGCACTAGAAGTTAGGGAAGTGGCCACCCTCGGGGGTATAAGTGACCAGAGGGCAGCAGCACCAGGCAGCTCTGTGGTACTGGTGATGTGCTGCTTCGGGATGATGCATGGGTGTGTTCAGTTTTTAAAAATGTATCAAGCTCCACACTTACGGTATTTGCATTTTTTTGTATGTATATTATACTTTAACTTAAAAAGTTAAAAAGTAGCCTGGCTGGGCTGAAAGTTAATCAGTAATATGGCTTATTAAGAATGCAATTAAAAGAACAAAAAGGTCTAAAAAGGATTCTTAATATTTTGTATAAAAAGAAGCTTAAGATGAAAAACCTGAAGTTATTTTTATTTATTTATTTTTTGGCAGTGCGGCTTGCAGGATCTTAGCTCCCCGATGGAGGATCAAACCTGTACCCTCGGGCAGTGAAAGCGTGGAGTCCTAACCACTGGACCACCAGGGAATTCCCAAAACCTGAGGTTATTTCATTCAAACTGCTCTGGGATTTGCTTCTTGCTTCCCTAAGGCCAGGGCTGATCAGTCTGAACGGCCTTTGTTACCCGTGAATTGGATATATGACTGAATGTCATTTGTGTGCATGTGTGATCTGTGACTGCAGCTCTAAATTCTGTGACAAACACGTCTGTTTGAAAATCGGAATTCTCTGTCCCCTGGCATTTTGACCTAAGATCTTGCACTGGTAGAAATGACAATGGCTTTCGAATTTAATATCTACTTCCCTTTTCTATAGATTAAGAAAATGAACCCCGGGCTTCCCTGGTGGGTTCGAGCCCTGGGCCGGGAAGATCCCACATGCCACGGAGCAACTAAGCCAGTGAGCCACAACTACTGAAGCCCGTGTGCCACAACTACTGAAGCCCGCGCGCCTAGAGCCCATGCTCTGCAACAAGAGAAGCCACCACAATGAGAAGCCTGCACACTGCAACGAAGAGTAGCCCTCGCTTGCCGCAACTAGAGAAAGCCCGTGAGCAGCAATGAAAACCCAACGCAGCCAAAAAAAAAAATTAAAAACCCCCCAAAAAACCAAAAAACAAAACAAACAAACAAACAAAAAGAAAATAAACCCCATTTACCACCAAAAGCAAGGGTAACAAAAGCAAAAATAAACAAGTGGGATTATATCAAACTAAAAAGCTTCTGCACAGCAAAGGAAACCATCAACAAAATGAAAAGGCAATCTACTAGACAGGAGAAGATATCTGCAAATCATATACTGATAAGGGGTTAAAATGCAAAATATATAGAGAACTCATGCAACTCAACAGCAAAAAACCGAACAACCTGATTAAAAAATGTGCAGAGGACCTGAACAGATGCTTTCCAAAGAAGACATACAGATGGCCAACAGACACATGAAAAGATGCTCAGCATCACTAATCATCAGGGAAATGCAAATCAAAGCCACAATGAGATACCACCTCACACCTGTCAGAATGGCTGTTAACAACAACAACAACAAATAACAAGTGTTGGCCAGGATGTGGAGAAAAGGGAACGCTGTGCACTGTTGGAGAGAATGTAAATTGGTGCAGCCACTATGGGCAACAGTATGGAAGTTCCTCAAAAAATTAAAAATAAAACTACCATATGATCCAGATTCCACTTCTGGGTATTTATCTGAAAGAAACAAAAACACTAACTTGAAAAGATATATGCACCCCTATGTTCACTGCAGCATTATTTATAAGAGCTAAGACACAGAAACCACCTAAGTGTCCATGGACAGATGAATGGATGAAGAAAATGTGATATGTGTGTGTGTGTATATATTGTGTGTGTGATGGAATATTATTCAGCCATAAAAAAGAAGGAAACTTTGCCATTTGTGACAACATGGATGGACCTTGAGGCCATTATGCTGACATAAATCAGAGGAAGACAAATACTGTATGATCTCACTTATATGTAGAATCTAAAACGAACAAACAAAAATAATTGAGTTCATAGATATATAGAACAGATTGGAGGTTGCTATAGGTGGGGGGTGGAGGTGGATGAATTCTGGTGCAGGGATTCAAAAGGTACAAACTTCCAGTTATAAGTAAGTCATGGGGATATAATGTACAGCATGAAGACTCTATTTAAGGGACTTCCCTGGTGGTGCAGTGGTTAAGAATCCACCTGCCAGTGC
Organism: Balaenoptera ricei; assembly: GCF_028023285.1. NCBI lineage: Eukaryota > Metazoa > Chordata > Mammalia > Artiodactyla > Balaenopteridae > Balaenoptera > Balaenoptera ricei. Next base: position 62,328,245 of record NC_082654.1, on the reverse strand, counting down.
AGGGGACACGGGTTCGAGCCCTGGTCCGGGAAGATCCCACATGCCACGGAGCAACTAAGCCCGTGCACCACAACTACGGAGCCTGTGCTCTAGAGCCCGTGAGCCACAACTACTGAGCCCGGGTGCCACAACTACTGAAGCCCACACGCCTAGAGCCCGTGCTCTGCAACAAGAGAAGCCACCCAATGAGAAGCCTGCGAACCGCAACGAAGAGTAGCCCCCGCTCGCCACAACTAGAGAAAACCCGCGCGCAGCAACAAAGACCTAAGGCAGCCAAAAATAAAAATAAATAAATTAAAAAAAGACTATATTTAAAAACACTGTATTGCATGTTTGCAAGTTGCTAAGAGAGTAGATCTTAAAAATTCTCATCATAAGAAAAAAAATTTGTAACATGTATGGTTACTAGACTTATGGTGATCATTTCGCAATATACACAAATATTGAATCATTATGTTGTACACCTGAAACTAATATAATGTTATATGTCAATTACATCTCAATTAAAAAATTAGGTCCCAGAGAGAAAATGATTTTTTAAAGGTAATAGAAGTAGATATTGATAGACCCTCCTTCTAAAAGGCTGGAAAATCAAACATTTCCCAGGACTTCCCAGGAGAAGAGGGGAACTGTGATGCTGGTTGCCATTACTCCCATATTCACTTCACAAACCAGCTCTTGGATACTGGCTTCAAAAATTATAAAAATGTTATTTGGAAAAAAACTCAAAGTACCTAAAAGTGATTAGAGTAAAAACAAAATCTGGGGAGAGTTACTCTCTCTGCAGCAGTGCTGTCCATTAGAACTCTCTGCGATGAGGGAAACGTTTTTATCTGTGCTATTTTCAATACAGGAGCCACCAGCCACGCGTGATACTGGAAGAAGTGAGTTTTAAATTGTATTCAATTTTAATTAATTTAAATTTAAATAACCACAGGTAACTGTGGTATCATATTGGACAGGGCAGCTCTAGAGAATAACCACCCTTCCCTGTGGATGAGGACTCTCCTTTGTCCTCGCTCTTGGGCTTCCTTTCACTCAGACCTCGGTTGTGGGTTCAGGGGGGAGATTTAAATAACTCAAGTTCAACTTAAAAAGTTAGTGAGGACTTCCCTGGTGGTGCAGTGGTTGGGAATCCACCTCCCAATGCAGGGGACGTGGGTTCGATTTCTGTCTGGTCAGGGCCCACATGCATGCCGCAGCTAAGAGTTTGCATGCCACAACTAAGGAACCCACCTGCCGCAACTAAGACCTGGCACAACTAAAAATAAATTAAAAAACAAACAAAAAAAAAGTTAATGAACACCTGTTATGTGCAAAGTACTGTCTGAGGTCCTAATTGCAGGGGAGGCGGGATCCAGAGGTGAATAGGACTTGTAACTACCCATAAAAAGCTCACAATTAGGTAGGGACATTAAGTCACATACACAGAGATGGAGTGTAACATGCAGCAATGCAGACAAATTGAACCAAGTTAAGGAATAAAAAAACCAGAGTGATTCATTATGCTGGGATCAAAAGGGAAGGTTTCACACATGCAGGAGCTTTTGATCTGTTCTTGAATTCTGTGAGCCTAGCTTCCTGGAGGAAGATGAACAGTGAATCTTGGCTGTGAGACAGGGAATTGAGGTCATATAGTACAGAGGGAGGCAGTGCACTTTTGCTTCAAATCCTGGATTCGCTATCTAATACTACCTTTGTGATCCTGGGAAAACTACTTAACCTCTCTGAGTTGCAGCTTCCTTATCTGTAAAATGTGGTTAATAACTACTCCTGTGTCAGAGGATTAAACAAGCAGCTTGCACAGTGTATCTGGCTCATAGTAAGCAATGAAAAAACTGTGAGATAACGAATAAGGACCTACTGTATAGCACAGGGGACTCTACTCAGTACTCTATAATGGTCTATATGAGAGAAGAATCTAAAAAAGATGGACAGATGTGTATGTATAACTGATTCACTTTGCTGCATGCCTGAAACTAATACAACATTATAAATCAACTATCCTCCAATAAAAATTTTAAAAAATAAAAATAAAAAAATTTAAGGCAAAAAAAAAAAAAAAAGAGACAAAAAACTGTGAGCCTCCATTGTTAATATTATCATCATTGTATCAGCCAACATAGCTGAGAAATAAGGCCAGAGCAGAACCAGGATCTCTTAAATGGGCTAAATAAACTGCAGAGTGCTCACAGACACAACAGACCTTGGTGTGCAGCTGGAATGCTATGATGGGTTGTAAATGACTAAAATGTGCCCTGGGTGGTGGAATGATCAGTACCATCTTCTTCCTAGAGACATTCAAATACTCAAGTGCACCTATCTACTAAGCAGTAAGCTGGGTCTAATTTTTTTTTTTTTTTGGCCGTGCCGCACGGCATGCGGGATCTTAGTTCCCCAACCAGGAATCGAACCCGTGCCCCCCTGCAGTGGAAGCGGGGAGTCCTAAACACCGGACCACCAGGGAATTCCCTTGTTTTTATTTTTAAGATCCTTAGGGTCATAAATGAATTTAGGCCTACAGGCAAATTAGAATTATAAGAAGAAATGGAGAACACAAACCAGGACCAGGGGTGGTATTTCTCAATGTCATGAGTCTGAGGGCTCAGCTACTGATGTGGGAAATGGGGAAGTTGAAGCAGTCTAGGCTGGTACCCTGGAGCTGGCTGCAAGGCTCCATCATAAAAGTGTCTACTTCAAGGGCAGTAAGGCTTGGTTTTTCCGCGGACTCCAGAGGGCCCCACTCACCATCACAGTCAAAGAGCGCAAACACGACATCACACACATGATCTGAGAGCTCCACTTTAGCCACTGTCCTGGCCACCTGCTGCATGGTCACTGAAAGAAGAAAGATGTTGAGTTAGCACAGCAGAGGGACTTCGTTTTGCTTTCTCTGAATGGAATGATAAAACTATTCAGTCACAATAAAAAATTTTCAAGTGTATTTACATCACATTTAAGAAAATGATAATTCAGTTTTTAATCCATAACCCCCTTTCCTTTTCACTTCAGATTCCATTTTCTTTCTACTGCTGCCACAGTTTAGGAGGTATATATAATTAAGTAAGAATGCCTGATACTAAATTTATAGAGAAAGTAGATTAGAGGTTACCAGGGGCTGGGGAGTTAGTGGTTAATCGGTACAGATTTTCTGTTTGGGGTGATGGAAAAGTTTTGGAAATAGTGGTGCTGGTTGTACAACACTGTGAATGTAATTAATGCCACTGACTTACATACTTAAAAATGGTTTAAATGGCAACTTTTGTTATATACATTTTACCACAATAAAAATTTAAAAAGTGAAAATCCACATAATATTTAAGGATGGAATTCTAAGTCTTCAGCATGCAGTGGTGGCTTTTCTAATAAATTATTACCAGAAGAGTGCCTTGAAAAAAAATAAAGAATGCCTGATAGTCTCCATCTTGGCATTTCCCTCCCACTGGAAAGAACACAATAACAAAAAGTCAAGGAAACAATGAGGCAGAGAAAGGATGGGGAAGTGGGGAACAAGGAGACTTGTCTGAGTGCACTGAGGCTTCACCCCCCAGTTGCTGACTGACAGTGGAGAATCTGCATGGCTGAGCTCCTGCCCTTCCTCCCAACAGGTTTTCCATCAGCCACTTTGTCTTTTCCAACCATGCCCCTTGGGAGAAGCGGTGGCCCCCATCTCACTAGATCAATACAGTCTCTCTTTTTTTTTCTTTTTCCAGATCTCATCAGAAAATCTCCTCTCTCTTGCCATTTTCTCTTTCTATGACATTTACTGTTTAACACTAGCAATCACGTGAGAACTGGGTTCTCACAAAAAACAAGCCAGGAAGGACGAGGCAATTTCCCCTGCCCTCTCTGCCATTTATCCTCAAGCCTGATCCAGCTACATCTATAAATTATGTTATTGCTTATAGACACGCTCTTCAGTGAGGTAGAACTCCCAGGAAAGAAAAAGATGAATTTCTATTTATAAACCAACTAGCAACGAAGTGTTCATATCTATAAACCTCAGATTAGATTCTTCTACAAGCAATGTGAACTTAAAGGCAGTGTGCCTTCTCTGCTTATTTCATTCCTATAATTTCAGTTCTTTCTTGTCATTTTTTTTCTGCATTTGCTCTTTCACTTCACCTCTATAGCCTCCATTATATTCACCACAGGGCCCCTGACGTCAGCTGATACAAATGCCAGAACAATGCAGAGGAGCAAGGCGACGCAGTAGAAAAACTGTGCTTGCAAGTCACAAGACCTGAGCTCTAGTCCTGGCTCCATCAACTTGCTGTGGTGGAGTCACCTGATCTCTTTAGGTATAATATTCTCATATTCAAATGAGGGGATGCCACAGGATAGCTGCTGAGGTGGCTTAGTAGTGCAAAGAATGGTTTATTGGTGTTTTCTAGAATCTGAGGGTGAGGGATAGGGGTGGAGGTACACAGAAATAGCTGAAGATCTTGTGTGGCGAAGGGTAGAAGAAAGGTATAAGGGCCACAAGCTGGGCTGTACCTTAGTGTCCACAGCCTCTGGTTGGAGGGGGACTAGGCTGCTCACGAGGGCGGGAAGAGTCAGATTCCTCCTCCTGCAGCTTTAGGTTACTGCTCATACCGCCCCTCTTCCCGGGATGTGAGTTAGAGTGAAAGAGGAATCAACATCCCTTGGAACTAAAAGACTTAAGCAGAATATATTATTGTGTGGATGTTCACAAGATGTGGTTAAGTGCTGACGGGGGAGATGGGGCCTCTACAAGACTGTAGAAATTCTAGGGTTTAGAAACTTAGCCTCGTAGGTCTAGACACTTGATTCTCTCAGTCAGCTCAGGAAGAACTGACTCCTGCTAACTAAATGGCCTGGGGAAGGAAGAGAAACCAGAAGGCCAATTTACAATGAAAACAGTAACTGTTAAGAGAACTAAACTGATGACAGCTGGTCATTATACTTCTCAGTAGGAAAATCTACTAAGGAAACTCAGTTCACCTCAGAAGATTGCTCAGTGAAAAGAGAATCAGATCAGAAGACACTGGATGCTCTCAAATTGTGATCATTTACTGAATTACCCTCTGTGGCCACAGAAATGTGTCCTGAGAAGTGGCTCAAAACCTGTTCGATGTAGATAAACATGAACGCTTTATGTTAACCATTCCTTTCTCTGCCAATGTTTGTTAACCATGCCTTTTTCACACCAATACCACACCTGTTATAACTGATAACTACCCTCTTTTTCTCTTTCCCAGTTCCATTTTCTCAGGGCAGAGTGCCTATTGCCAATTCTTTTTTTTAAATTGGAGTATAGTTGCTTTACAATGTTGTGTTAGTTTCTACTGTACAGCAAAGTGAATCAGCTACACATATACATATATCCCCTCTTTTTTGGATTTCCTTCCCATTTAGGTCACCACAGAGCACTAAGTAGGGTACCCTGTGCTATATAGTAGTGCTAATTCTTCTTGATGCTCCAAGTGCCTATCCTTTTCCCCATGAAGATAGAGCCTTTCCTCTAAATAAACCATTAACTAAATAATATCCAAGAATGTCAGTGAGAGCTCTTGGCTTTTTTTTTTTTTTTTTTTTTTAGTGAAAAGCTCATTAAAGTGGTATTAAATGGTTGTAGAATAGGGACTTCTGGAAGCCACTGTCAGGAATCCCTCATTACAAATACCATCTCTTGACAGAACAGTTACAGAATATGTTCCATCTCACATGGAGAGGGCTCTGACGCCATCTGTACTACAGGAGCTAAGTTATTCAAACCACTGGGATGTTACCAGCCAGCAAAGAGCCTGGCTGGGGTGCCCTTTCACAGTCCAAGATCCTCAGATAAGCCCCCAGGGTGTGAATCAGAGCAGTGGAGGAAACAAACATTAAACTAGCTGGTGAGCTGTACAGCCAAGAGCACTTGGAACAAGTAGGATGACAGCAGATTACAAGCCAAGTGCTTGACAGCTGGTCCTGAGAGTTGGCTCATTCAGATTTGCTTCCACATCTCTGAACCACAAAGCCATAATTAAATCACAGCAAGGAGAACAATCCCTCATCCCCTCCGCCCCAGATCTCAACTTCCCCATGCAGACCAGTTGTTGGTACTGGAATTTGGGCCTCCCTTACTTGATGATGCTAATTGATTGATGGTTGGGATTCTAATCTGAAAGATGTCTCTATGGAGCATGAAGTCACCCTGGAGAAGGCCTACGTTTCCAAGGCCTATCTATTCCTTTGGTACAAATCTGGTCCAGCTGCCTGAACAATAGATGGACATGAGATTGGGTGATTTCTACTAGATTGGGATGGGGAGGAATTTGCAGAAGCGTGCTGAATTGGCACTCAAAAACGTGTTAACCATCTGGCTTTTTGAAAAGTCCAGGCAGAATCTGAATTGTGCCAGGACCCCCAATTTACTCTCTGGCATAGTCCATGACTAGACAACTCAGCATCAGACAGAAACACATACTGAGTTTGTGTGACTATAATATCAGAAGCTATATTACATAAAACTATTCACAACAGTAGTTGAACAGAGGAAAGGAGAGTTCTGGAGGGATAAGACCCCAAACATCCACTTGGAATCAGAATCGTAGAACTGGAAGAGACCTCAGACGAAAGGTAAAATGCAGAGAATCTGAGTAACTTGCTCAGGGTCACAAAGCTAGCTAGTAGCACAGCTGGGTCTAGAATCTGGATCTTCTGACTTCCAGCCAATGCTCTTTTCCCTATACACACTGGATCCACTCGATCCCTTATATGGACAACGGATCCCCCCATGAATCTGTCACTCTGTTTTTTTTTTTTTTTTTTGGCCGAACCCCATGGTTTGCATGATCTTAGTTCCCCGTCACCCTCGGCAGCGAAAGCGCAGAGTCTTAATCACTGGACCGCCAGGGAATTCCCATGAATCTGTCACTCTAAACAAGAGAAAGAGCTCAGATGAAAGAAAAGCCAAGTTGGGGATTACTCCTTGCTAGTGGGCAGGGACGAATAACTGAGTAACAATTAGGGGTTGTGAAGAGCCAGCATTATAGTTTGACCACAGATCTGATTGCCCTATACATTAGCATTCCCTTGGAACGCGTACTGACAATTTTAAGAACTTAAAGAAGTTTATTAAAATGCAACCCAATGAAAAGCGTATGAAACAAAGGTGGCCCTGGGAGCTTCTATACCTCTGATGCATAGATAGACCTACAGACAATGTGACCCAGTTAGGAACTGCCTGTCTCTTCCTAATGCAAAGATGTTTGGAAAGGTGATACGCCACGTTGGGTTGACAGTCTCTAGCTGTGCGGCCATGTGATTATTCCTGTTTTCCTGGACTGCAGTGGAGAAAATCAAAAGCTGGCTGGTGACTGCCAAGGTTAAGTGAGGGAAGACATTTCTGCTTCAGCTTTGGAAGGGCTTATGATGCAGAGGTCCTAGTTTCTTAAATCCATGCCTAGATGGCTTCGGGGAAGGCGGGGACGGGGGAAGGATTTTCCTTTAAAAAGCACCTGTCCTTTCTTTTGCATCTTCTTCCAAGACACTTTGGTTAATACAACATACACATTTCAGCCTGATTGAGGGGGTGTGGGTGGGGAGGAAAGGACAATATTTAGGATGACAAGCAATTTAAGGAGCCAAGAGCAACGCAGTATACTAATAATGAAAAATATAACAATTCTGTGTTCCGCACGGTGCTTCTGAGCTGCAGGCAGGTTGACCCCCTCTGTGTGCTCAGGCAGTCCACTGTCAGAGGTGATGCTGGTGATCCTGGCTCTTAAATACTGGTATATGCCACAGAGAAAACCTGTGGTCAGGTTTTCTGAATCTCAGAGCATCATCCCAGATGACTGCTTCAATGGGCTTACATGATTAATCTAGTAAAACTGATTTACAGTAAGGTTTATTGCCATTGTTCAGTCTTGTATCTGGCGTCATTAAAAACACTCAACACATTTTGTCCACAAAGGGCAAGCATTTCTATCAGCACCATTAGGCAGTGATTTCAGGTGCCACGCTCAGAGGGCAATCACAGTTCAGTGGGGGAAACCATACAAACCATTAAGATGGAGAAATACATAGGAGAACTATCAGACATTAACAGACACATATGGGTCACTGTGGAATAGTCTGTATTTTGTTGGAGGTACATTTTGGATCCTAATTCTAAAGGATTAAAGAGACATACTGCTCCAGATTTGGCAGGTACAACAGTAGGTGATGGGGGGTGGGGGTCTGAGTAAAGTACTGAAAGCAGGAAAGGATGCTAATGCCTGACTAGAGAGCTAGAACAGAGGTGCAGGTGGGGATGAGATTTTGCAGGGGGCCAGTCAAGTCTCCTTGCAGGGAAACCTTTATAACACAGCCAGGTCTTATTTGGAGACCAATTTACCATATTAACTTGCTTTTCCCTCTTTGAGTCTTTAAATTTTCATTATTTTTTATTTTAAAAAGTTATTTTTCATTAGATAATACATTCAGCTATTTCAAAAGGGCTGAAATCTCCCTCCCAAACTTATACCCCTGCCCCCTAGTTGTCCAGAGGCAACCAATATCTCCAGTTTCCCCAGAAATATTTTATAGATATAAAATCAAATATTTATTCTTCACTTCTTCCCACGAAATGGTGGTTGGTATATTAAATGGTTTTGCTTGACTCATTTAACAATATATCTAAGAAATAATTCCATTCCAATACATAAACAGTTCTTTTTTAACAGCTGCATAGTATTCCACCAAGAGGATGTATCATTATTTAGATAACCACTTCCTCATATTATTCTAACCTCAATCTTGAGGAGGAAGTGCCTTTTATCCCCTCTTTACGAAATTACTTCTTTGGTGGGCTATGGTTGTCAGCTTCAACAGAGTCTGAATCTCTGATGGCTAAAGTTGAAAGCAACTGAGATATTTAAGTTCAGTTTGCTGAAATTATGCCAAAAGGCTAAATACTCTTCACCTTAACAAGTGTCTTAATAAAACTTCAGAGGTTTCTAAGGGTAGTAACCCCTTAAGCCCCACAAAAGCAGCACATGCGTTAAATAGTAATCTCTATACTTCCCCAGTTGGTATAATTCCTTTCTGATTCTTTTCATAGCAGGATGTAATGTTGGCTGATGTTTTTCTCACTTATCTATTTAAGTGGATGTTTTGGCAGTTTATCCTACCCTCACTCTCCTCTCTCCCCCAATGGTAATCATGAATCCCTAAAGCAGCTCTCTTCCTCCTTGGGGCACTTATATATAATTTTACTAAATCACAACATATTCAAAGCAACATAGTTAAGCCAGAATCAATCTTTAGAATTGCTAAGTAACTTTAAATTAGGGGAAAAAAATCAGGTCTCTGCAGAGAAAGTGCCTCATGAAGCAAACGTTTCTTTCAGAATTTGAGCTTCCCTGCCTACGTCATGAATAATTGTGTTTAAAAAATTGATGACTTTGTCTTAAATGAATGAAATTCTGGCCAACACTCCTCTTCACACATAAATGTTTTTACAAAATGCAGTAACGAACTGAAGCATAGGGGCTTGCCTCCACAAACTTTAAAAGAGTTTATAAAATAGGAGCTTTTTTCCCATAACCTCTTCCCCACACATCTTTATGACATTCCCATTTCCTGCCTTCGTTCTATGGCTGTCTGGGGATGCTTTCCCATACATTTCTGCTGTGAACTTTTCCCTATTTCTGCCTTCCCATAAAAGCACTGAGTCCCCAGTAGAATTCTCTAGGTCCTTCTCGTGGCAGTGGATGCCGCGTACTAAAGAGAACAATGGTATGGAAGTGAGTGAACCTGAATCTCTGGTCTCAGTTTTGCATCGCACTAGCTGTGATTTGAGCAAGTCATTTTCCTTCAAGTGTAAACAAAGAGGTTAAAACAATAAAGCAAGGGTTTAAGTAAAATGATTTCTAAGCTCTTTTCTAGCCCTAAAATTTTATGACTGCCATTCTTAACATCTTTTTAGATAACATGGCTTAGATTAGTTAAAATGTCCATATCTTCAGAAGTCCTCAAAGAATAGAATAGTGGTAATTTCTGGTATGGTGGGTAGAATTCTGAGATGGTTCTCAACATCCCCACACCCTGTAAAATCTCCTCTCTTTGAATGTGGGCAGGACCTGTGAATAGGATGTGATACCACTCTTGTGATTAGGTTACTTTATACGGAAAAGGTAATGGGATAGTCACTCCCATGATTACAGTTATATAAGAACCCATCTCAGCACACTGGGGAAAGAGATTCTCCTTCTGGCTTTGAAGAAGTGAGCTGCCATATTGTAAGAGGGCCTGTGAGAGGGCCGCATGGCAAGGAACTGCAGCAGCCTGCTGCGAGTGACAGCCAGCGAGAAAAAGGGACATCAGTCCTACAACCAAAAGGAAGTGAATTCTGCCAAGAACCCAGGTGAGCTTGGAAGAGGACTATGAACTCCAGATGAGAAAGCAGTCCTACTGATGTCTTGATTTCCACTTTGTTAAGACCCTGAGCAGAGAACCCAGTTATGCTATGCTCAGACCCTGACTTATAGAAACTAGGGGATAAACAGGTGGTATTTTAAGCTGCAAATTTGTAGTAATTTGTTATAAGCAAGAAAGTTAAGTAGGGAAGGTATTTATGGTTGGGAATGTCCTTTTGAGGTTCCTCAAATCATACTTTATATACAGCTACACTCATTCTAGGTACATTTTATGGAACTGTCACTTTTCTGCAACTACTATACCAAGCTCCATAAACTAGCTCTTATAGAGGCACTAGCCAAGATCTAATTAAGTTTTAAATTTCTTAACAAGAAAATAAAACTGCCACGCTTCTTTTGGGAATTCAACAGCCTTGCTCTGACTTCAAATGTATCTGATAATTATAAGTTAGTTCACTTTAACACAGATTTGGATACTTAGGCTATAACATGTCCCTTAAAACATTACAACATTCAGTAAAAAGCTGATTATTTATAGAATTTCAAATCTGGAAGCACGCTTGGAGATAATTAGTAAAACTCTAACTTGAGGTCAGAGAAATTGTGACTTGCCCATGTGTCAAGGAAATTAATGATATGGGAAGGTCTCATACTCCTATCATTCTCCTCCTCACTCTAGGTTTTTATTAGAGCTTTAGCATCCTTTTCAGGATCTGACCATGTTTAGAATTAATTCACTCATTTATTCAACATTAATTAAATATCTACTGTATAAATATACATAATTCTTCTAGGCTCGGAGTAGGACACAAAGAGATGGAAAACATGGTTCTTGTCCTCAGGAGTTTACAGTCCAGTAGAAAATTCCCCCTTGAATGTGAGATCCCCTGCTGTGGATACTAGAGATATTAATACTGCTTAGATATTCCTAGGAACAGAGAAGTTAAATAATGATAATGCCTTCTGAAAGCAATGATCCCAAGAATTTTTGGATGAATGATGAAACTTAGGAGAAACTAAAAGCTCCAATCTTCCTATTTAAAATATACAAAAAGGGCTTCCCTGGTGGCGCAGTGGTTGAGAATCTGCCTGCCAATGCAGGGGACATGGGTTCGAGCCCTGGTCTGGGAAGATCCCACATGCCACGTAGCAACTAGGCCCATGAGCCACAACTACTGAGCCTGCGCGTCTGGAGCCTGTGCTCCGCAACAAGAGAGGCCACGATAGTGAGAGGCCCGCGCACCGCGATGAAGAGTGGCCCCCGCTTGCCACAACTAGAGAAAGCCCTCGCACAGAAACGAAGACCCAACACAGCCAAAAAAATAATAATAAATAATAAATAAATTAATTTTAAAAAAATTAAAAAAAATAAAAAAATACAAAAAACCCCAACTTGTAACTTCTAAACTAATACGAATCTCAAAAAGTATCTACTGAAAAAAGCAGTACTACTTTCTAAGATAACAAAATTAAGCCTCATCAGGTTCTAGGATTATATATTTTTTTTAAAATAACTTTTTGGGACTCCTCTGGTGGCGCGGTAGTTAAGACTCTGCCTGCCAATGCACGGGACATGGGTTCGATCCCTGGTCTGGGAGGATCCCACATGCCGCGAAGCAACTAAGCCCGTGTGCCACAACTACTGAAGCCCGTGCTCTGCAACAAGAGAAGCCACTGCAATGAGAAGCCCACGCACCGCAAAGAAGAGTAGCCCCCGCTTGCCGCAACTAAAGCCCGCGTGCAGCAATGAAGACCCAAAGCAGCCAAAATAATAATAATAACAATAAATTAATTAATTAACTAAAAAAATAAGATAAACAGGCAGAGGAAAGTCAGTACCTTGGGGCTGAAAACAGAGCAGGCAGCTGTGTATAGTCATAATTTCAATCTAGTATAGTAATTTAGGGTTATCTCATTTAATTTTCACAATAGCCCTGAGGCAAGTAGCCTTTATCACTGTTCTACAGATCAGGAAACTGAGGTTTTGAGAGTTTCAGTGATTTGTTCAAAGTCACAAAGCTAATGAGTAATAGGGACTCAAAATCAGGTTTGAGTTTAAACCCAAAATTTATGCTTACAAATGTCTTGCATATATTTAGCTCTCAATAAATGCTAGATGTTGGAACCGTCTCTAAAAGTATAACAAAGTATTGCTACACCAACGAGTAGAGGTGATGAGGAACAGCTGGATCATTAAAAGCTGAGAAGTCCATCCATATCTGTATATCCTATAATTTGATGTCCAGAAACTGACAGCTTAGTATATACATATGTCTTTTCTGTTCTGTGGTATCCTTTAAAGGGATACTAACTTTCCTTGCTACATGACCTTATTTAAGTAACTTTAGGCTTTTGTGTATTGGTTTCTTCACCAAAAAGTTATATGGTCAGAAAAGTGAAGAACACAGATGTGTCTACTAAGATGTCCCTGTGTGGGATAAGAAGCTAGATTAGACAACTCCAAGAGTCTGTGTCACTGTAGGGTATGCATTACAGATGTCAGAGCGTGTCTGAGTGGGAGAACCTGATCCTAAACAGAAGAGACAATTGTAGGGGGAAAATGTCATATTTCACCTTCAAGAGAAGGACACTAACTCCAAAACATCATAGTTTACCAAAAGGACTTTATTCTCACCCAAGAATGGTCAACTCTTAGCCAAAGGGAACTGGGAGGAAATAGCCTAGAGCCTGTCTTCCCTAAGCTATTGAGAACCATAGTTCAAAATGGTGAACCTGCATTATCTCCTCCTGGATTGCGTTTCAGCAAAGATTTTCAAATTCCAGCAGCATTTTGGGATATACTGAGAGACAACATGACAGTCTGGATAGAACACAGACTGGGATCAGAGAGACCTGAGCTTGAATTCTAGCTCTACTTAGCAGGGTAACCAAGAGTAAGCTGCTTCATTTTGTATTTCCTTATTCATAAAATGGGGGATAATACTACCTAACTTTCAGTAAAAATACTTGGGATTGCAGAGAGTATCCTGTAGGGGATATGCCATAGGTTTTACTATTTATTTTCTTAGCTTGTCAGGTAATAAGGTAAACTGTACGTATAGGACGACTATAAAGAATTAAGGACAACCATGTCATAAATTATGATTTTCAGTTTAAATGGGCTTGTGCTGGGGCATGAGTACTAAAGGCCATGGCCTATATTTGTGCGATTATTTCCTGCATTATAGTTCAAAGTACATGGGGGACACAACTGGACCTACAAGTTTCCCAAATCTCTAATATCCTAAGGTGCTTATAATGGGGCTTTACCATACCTAGAAACCTTTTATTCTCTTGGCAGAAATAAGAATACTCTAAGTCATACAGGCCATAGCTCATTCTAGGGCTCCAACTCAAATAATTTCTAACTTTTCCATCATAGGATGCCATGGGGAAGGAGTCATGTTCAATTTTCCATTACCTTCTTCAGCAGACTAGGTAAATCATTCAGACAGCCCTTGAGAGGTAATATATCTAATTTTATGCCCAGTATGTATATGAATAAGCAATAGAACCAATTCCTCTTAAGTGCTAAACAAAAGAGATGACCTATAGTAGAAAGGTACTATAGTTCATGCAGAAAGGTTCTTTCTCCAAATGGTCAAAATTTAACAAAGGCATGTCATTCTTGCCTGAGAGTTGTCATTCTCACATGAACCATGTAGAACTAAAGAAATAGCCACAATGAAATTTGGCATTTTCAATCTGAGGGATTACATCACGCTGGAATGTAAATCTGCAGTTGCCACCTGCCTGGGTTCTCCAACTGTTCTGAGGAACATTAGCTCTATAAGTTGTTAAAAGACATTCTGAGTCAAGTCAAGTTTGGGAACTATATCACTCTCTTGGAGATTAATAATGCACATTAGCATACTAAAAAGTTGGCAGGAGTAGTGCTGCAGGAAGAAATTCTGTATAACCTGGCATTTTCCAAACTTATTTGAACCATGGAACACTTTTTTTGGGTTTTGTTTTAAACCCACAAAACCATTAACATAGTGCAGTATATAATGTTCTTCACAATGCTGTTTCGGAAATTCTGTACTAAATTATGTCTAAAGACAGGTTTGCAAGCTCTAAAATAGCCAAGGAAGAGAGAGTTCCAGGGCCTCTAAAAGGTGCCAATTTCTGAAGGTCCTAACCTTTTGAGAAAAAATGAAGACAGCTGAGACTGAGAGCAGCAGGCAGACAAAAGTACTCCTGTGTCCACCCCTGCCTCACTCTTTCCCCACCCCTCATAGGGGTCAGAGGCCCTAATTAGCACCTATCACAGCAACTTGAACAGCTTGTATCCTTTTCTTTCTCCCCTAATAGACTGTGAGCTTCTTGAGAGTAGAACCCTGTGCCCAGCACAGTGCCTATGCTGCTAGCTGAATGAACGGATGAACCACACTAAATCTGGTTACATCATCAACCTCATAATGGAAGCAGCAGACATTTATTAAACATTCACTGCATGATAGGCACCAGGTTAAGTGCTTTATGTAGATTTATCCTCAGGACAATCCTATGAGGTGGATATTATTATCCTGATTCTAAAAACACAGAAACTAAATTCAGAAATTGCCCAAAGCTACAAACCTAGTCAATGATGGAGCCAAGATTCAAATCCAGACTTTTATTCTTAACTATTACACTTTTCTTCCTCTCTTCTAAGATTCATCTCAGCAGTGAAATTCCATGATTCAGTGGAAGGAGAATTGGCATAGAACTCAAACGAATGGAAAAATCACTAGTATGACTATTAGGATCAGGAATGTTTAAAAGCAAAGGGGAGAGTGCAAGGAGAGCCTGCAAAAGATAGGCACATCTGGCAGAGCAAAGGAAGTGAAGACAGGCACATCTGGCAGAGGGAAGGAACTTGGAATGGTAGCCAAGCACAGGCTAGTCTTTCCATGCACACTGCAGTACATCACTTAACATTGCTGATATCATGACCCCCTTAAGCTCGGATGAAGGTGAAATGTATGTTAAGTCTAAAAGATAGGGGTTATAGTACACAATGAATTCATGACATGAATTTGTTCTCTGGGTCTACTGTCAAAGGTAAGGGGTTATTGGCTTGAGATCCTATGTCTTTTTCACATCTATCAAGATGTTCATTCACTCATTCATTTATTGAGCAAATATTTATAGGGTGTCTACTATATCCCAGATATTGTCCTAGGCACAGGGAATATATCCAGGAACAAGACAGATAAGCATTCTAGTAAACAGAGACAGATAATAAATGCACACATAAATACACAAGAAAATATCAGGTAGTGATAAAGGCTATGATACAGGCTGATGGAGTTACCAGGAAAGTGATTTATATGAGACCTGAGTTACAAGGAGCCAAATACACAGAGATCCTGGGAAAGAGCACTTGAGGTGAAGGAACAGCCCGAACAAAGGCTTTTGGGTGGGAATGAACTTGATATATCTAGAATATAAAAGAACATGTGGAATGGAGTGAACTGGTAAGAAAGTGATATTTGATGTACTCAAAGAGTATACAAGAACCATGCCATATGGAGCCCTGTAAGCCTAGGTAAAGAGATCAGGACTAGAGTAGGCTAGGTGGAGAAACAGAGTCAGATTCAGGATGTTTTAGAAGCAGGGACACGGATTTATTGAAGAAATAAATATGGGGATGAACAAGTACAGAATCAAGGATAATGCTTACTTTTGTTTGTTCAAGCTCCTGGACAGATGAGGCATAATTCAGTTAATAAGTATTTACTGAGGGCCTACTATCTATGTACAAAATATCACAGTTAGTAGTCTCTGCTCTACCTAATAAGCCATATTTGTGAAAATTCAAGCCGATGTATATAATTTATGGATAGAAATTGATGACAATAGTGAAGGCAGAAGATTTTAGGTTAATGCCTCTTTTTAAAAAAACTATAAAAGCTATAGACAATATAGTTAGTTTTTTATAATGTATATTGAGTAGTTAGGGAAGGCCTCTTTGAAGAAATAGAAGTTAGCCATGTAAAGAGTATAATTAGGTTTAAAAAAATGAATTTTTAAACAGACAATACAAATATTCTCACAGTAAATTAAACTCATATTTTTTTTGTTTCTATTTTTGCCTTACTTTGTGGACTATGTATGAGTGATATTTAGGTCTTGGTTGCTACAGTGCATTGAATGGTGGCCACCCCAAGAGATATGTCTACATCTTAGCCTCTAGAACTTGTGAATGTGACTTTGTTTGGAAGAAGGGGATTTGCAGATGTAATTAAGGATCTTGAGATGATACCAGGTGGGCCCTAAATCCAATGACAAGTGTCCTTACAAGAGATATACAGAGGATAGACAAACAGATATACAGAAGAGAGAAGGAGGGGGAAGACCACGTGAAGACAGAAGCAGTGATTGGTATTATGCAGCCACAAGCCAAGGAGTGACTAAGCCACCACAGGCTGGAAGAGGCAAGGGAAGATTCTTTCCTAGAGCCTTCAGAGGGAGTGTGGCCCTGCAAACATCTTGATTTCAGATTTGTGGGCTTCAGAACTGTGAAATAACTTTCTGTTGTTTTAGATCACCATGTTTGTGGTAATTTGTTACGGCAGCCCTGGGAAATGAATACACTTGGCTTCTCCCTCTTATTTAGTATGAATCTAGGCCAGTTTTCCCTAGATATCTATCTTTTACACTCAGGGACTCCAAAGTTAGACAGAGAAAACAATCTAAGAAGTAAAAAAAAAAGGCCAAATATCATCTATCTCAAAACCAAACATATTTTTGGATATCAGATATGACTGTATAATTTGTACCACTGCCTCTGTTAACAAGGATAATGAGGCATGAACGCTATGGAGAGACTAAACATCCCAGGAAATGGTTTGAAGTCATTTGAAAGAAACATTTTATCTTTTTTTTTTTTTTAACCACTAGGTTGCACTTTCCTTTGCTACCATTACCCTGAATCATTCTATTTTATACATCCTGTAATTTTAACACAGACAGTGATTCATCCTATATAATTGTTCTTTAAAGTGAATCTATTGTCTTTAGTTGGACTTTTCAAAAAAAGGTATGCAAATATAAATAGGAGCTTATTAATTTTATTTTAATAATAAGTGATGACTTCAAATCTTACATCTTTGGATTTGCAGATGCTGTCAAACCTGTTTTGTGAAACAAAGCAATACAACCAAAGCTATTCTGGAGAAATGACCCTGTGGTATTACACATACACATACATAACCTCCATGATTTCATTAATTTTTTCCAAAGCCTTCTACAAAGGTCAGAGGAGGTATTATTTTAAACAAACAAAAATAAATATGTAAACAAGCAAGGAGACAAATGCTGTTTTAAAAAGTTATGTGGATCAAGAAAATGAAATAAAAGGCATCCAGCTTGGAAAGGAAGAAGTAAAATGATCTCTGTTTGCAGATAGCATGATCTTATATTAGAAAATCTTAAGAAATCCACCAAAAAGTGTTGAATAAGCAAGACTGTGCTTATAAAATCTGAGTCAGTGCTTTGGAGAGATTTAAAAATCACAAATCACAGTACCCAATGGTGAAATAAAAACATTGTCAGATAAACCAAAAACTAAGAGAATTCACTGCCAGCAGATCTGTACCATAAATGGTAAAGGAAGTTCTTCAAACTGATGGGAAGTGATACCAGATAAAATTTTAGATATTCAGGAATAAATGAAAAACACTCAAAATGGTAAGTATGAATAAATGGTAAATGTGGCTAAGTATAAAAATTATTTTTTCTGTTAATTTACTGAAAAATATAATTGTTGAAAACAAACATCCTAACATTATATGATAGGGATTATAACATATACAGAGGAAATATAAAATGACAACTATAGCATAAAGGATGGGATGATGGTAAATGGAACTGTATGAATGCAAGGTTCTTACATTTCACTTGAAGTGGTACAATATTAACTTTAAGTAAACCATGAAAAGTTATAATTTCTAGAGAAATCACTAAAATATAAAACGCAAAAAAGTACAGCTAAAAGGCCACTAAACCCAACTCTATGTCTAGAAGAGATACACCTTAAAGACACAGATAGGTTTAACGTAAAAGAATAGAGGAAGACATACCATGCAAACAATAACTACCCAAAGACCTGGAGTAATTAAATCAATACCAGACAAAACAGACTTTAAGAAAAGGCATATTACTAAACATAAAGGGGGAATATTTCATAATGATAAAATGGCCAGTTCATCAGGAAAAGACAATAATCATAATCATTAAGTATGTATGCACTTAATACCAGAGCTCAAAATTAATGAAGCAAAGACTGACATCATTTAAAGGGAAAAACAGATGAGATTGGTTCAAGATGGCAGAGTAGAAGGACATGTACTCAGTCCCCCTGGTGAGAGCACCGGAATCACAATTAACTGCTGAACAATCATCAACAGGAAGACACTGGAACTCACCAAAAAAGATACCCCACATCCAAAGACAAAGGAGAAGCCTCAATGAGACAGTAGGAGGGGCGCACTCACAAGAAAATCAAATCCAATAACCACTGGGTGGGTGACTCACAAACTGGAGAACACTTATACCACAGAAGTCCACCCACTGGAGTGAAGGTTCTGAGCCCCACGTCAGGCTTCCCAACCAGGGGGTCCAGCAATGGGAGGAGGAATTCCTAGAGAATCAGACTTTGAAGCCTAGTGGGATTTGATTGCAGGACTTCGAAAGGACTAGGGGAAACAGAGACTCCACTCTTGGAGGGCACACACAAGTAGTGTGCACATCAGGACCCAGGGGAAGGAGCAGTGACCCCATAGGAGACTGAACTAGACCTACCTGCTAGTGTTGGAGGGTCTCCTGCAGAGGTGGTGGGTGGCTGTGGCTCACTGCAGGGACAAGGACACTGGCAGCAGAAGTTCTGGGAAGTACTCCTTGGCATGAGCCCTCCCAGAGTCTGCCATTAGCTCCACCAAAGAGCCAGGTAGGCTCCAGTGCTGGGTCACCCCAGGTCGAACAACCAAAAGGGAGGGAACCCAGCCCCATCCATCAGCAGACAAGCAGATTAAAGTTTTACTGAGCTCTGCCCACCAGAGCAACACCCAGCTCTACCCACCACCAGTCTCTCCCATCAGGAAGGTTGCACAAGCCTCTTAGATAGCCTCATCCACCAGAGGGCAGACAGCAGAAGCAAGAAGAACACAATTCTGCAGCCTGTGGAATGAAAACCACATTCACAGAAAGATAGACAAAATGAAAAGGCAGAGGGCTATGTACCAGATGAAGGAACAAGATAAAACGCCAGAAAAACAACTAAATGAAGTGGAGATAGGCAATCTTCCAGAAAAAGAATTCAGAATAATGATAGTGAAGATGATCCAGGACCTCGGAAAAAGAATGGAGGCAAAGATCGAGAAGATGCAAGAAATGTTTAAAGACCTAGAAGAATTAAAGAACAAACACCTAGAAGAGTTAAAGAACAAACAAACAGAAATGAATGATACAATAACTAAAATGAATATACCAGAAAGAATCTATAGCAGAATAACTTAGGCAGAAGAATGGATAAGTGACCTGGAAGACAGAATGGTGGAATTCACTGCCATGGAACAGAATAAAAAGAATGGAAAGAAATGAAGACAGCCTAAGAGACCTCTGGGACAACATTAAACTCACCAACATTTGCATTATAGGGGTCCCAGAAGGAGAAGAGAGAAAGGACTTGAGAAATTATTTGAAGAGATTATAGTCAAAAACTTCTCTAACATGGGAAAGGAAATAGCCACCCAAGTCCAGGAAGCGCAGAGAGTCCCAGGCAGGATAAACCCAAGGAGAAACACACCAAGACAGAAAGTAATCAAATTGACAAAAATTAAAGACAAAGAAAAATTATTAAAAGCAACAAGGGAAAAACAACCAGTAACATACAAGGGAACTCCCATAAGATTAACAGCCGCTTTCTCAGCAGAAACTCTACAAGCCAGAAGGGAGTGGCATGATATATTTAAAGGGATGAATGGGAAGAACCTACAACCAAGATTACTCTACCTGGCAAGGATCTCACTCAGATTCCACAGAGAAATCAAAAGCTTTACAGATAAGCAAAAGCTAAGAGAATTCAGCACCACCAAACCAGTTCTACAACAAATGCAAAAGGAACTTCTCTAAGCGGGAAACACAAGAGAAGAAAAGGACCTACAAAAACAAACCCAAAACAATTAAGAAAATGGTAACAGGAACATACATATTGATAATTACCTTAAATGTAAGTGGATTAAATGCTCCAACCAAAAGACACAGGCTTGCTGAATGGATACAAAAACAAGACCCATATATATGCTGTCTACAAGAGACCCACTTCAGACCTAGGGATACATACCGACTGAAAGTGAGGGGATGGAAAAAGATATTCCATGCAAATGGAAATCAAAAGAAAGCTGGAGTAGCAATACTAGTATCAGATAAAATAGACTTTAAAATAAAGAATGTTACAAGAGACAAGGAAGGACACTACATAATGATCAAGGGATCAATCCAAGAAGAAGATATAACAATTATAAATATATATGCAACCAACATAGGAACACCTCAATACATAAGGCAAATGCTAACAGCTATAAAAGAGGAAATCGACAGTAACACAATAATAGTGGGGGACTTTAACACCTCACTTACACCAATGGATAGATCATCCAGAAAGAAAATTAATAAGGAAACACAAGCTTTAAATGACACAATAGACCAGATAGATTTAATTGATATTCATAGGACATTTCATCCAAAACAGCAGATTACACTTTCTTCTCAAGTGCACATGGAACATTCTCCAGGATACATCACATCTTGGGTCACAAATCAAGCCTTGGTAAATGTAAGAAAACTGAAATCATATCAAGCACCTTTTACAACCACAACGCTATGAGATTAGAAATCAGTTACAGGGGAAAAAACATAAAAAACACAAACACATCGCGGCTAAACAATATGTTACTAAATAACCAAGAGATCACTGAAGAAATCAAAGAGGAAATCAAAAAATACCTACAGACAAATGACAATGAAAACACGACAATCCAAAACCTATGGGATGAAGCAAAAGCAGTTCTAAGAGGGAAGTTTATATCAATACAATCCTACCTGAAGAAATAAGAAAAATCTCAAATAAACAATCTAACCTTACACCTAAAGGAACTAGAGAAAGAAGAACAAACAAAACCCAAAGTTAGAAGAAGTAAAGAAATCATAAACATCAGAGCAGAAATAAATGAAATAGAAACAAAGAAAACAATAGCAAAGATCAATAAAACTAAATCCTGGTTCTTTGAGAAGATAAACAAAATTGATAAACCTTTAGCAAGACTCATCAAGAAAAAGAAGGAGAGGACTCAATAAAATTAGAAATGAAAAAGGAGACATTACAATGGACACCACAGAAATACAAAGCATCCTAAGAGACCACTACAAGCAACTCTATGCCAGTAAAATGGACAAAGTGAAAGAAATGGACAAATTCTTAGAAAGGTATAACCTTCCAAGACTGAACCAGGAAGAAACAGAAAATACGAACAGACCAATCTCAAGCAATGGAATTGAAACTGTGATTAAAAATCTTCCAACAAACAAAAGTCCAGGACCAGATGGCTTCACAGGTGAATTCTATCAAACATTTAGAGAAGACCTAACACCCATCCTTCTCAAACTCTTCCAAAAAATTGCAGAGGGAGAAACACTCCCAAATGCATTCTACGAGGCCACCATCATGCTGATACCAAAACCAGACAGAGATACTACAAAAAAAGAAAATTACAGACCAATATCACTGGTGAATATAGATGCAAAAATCCTCAACAAAATACTAGCAAACAGAATCCAACAACACATTAAAAGGATCATACACCATGATCAAGTGGGATTTATCCCAGGGATGCAAGGATTCTTCAATATATGCAAATCAATCAATGTGATACACCATATTAGCAAATTGAAGAATAAAAACCATATGATCATCTCAATAGATGCAGAAAAAGCTTTTGACAAAATTCAATACCCATCTATGATAAAAACTCTCCAGAAAGTGGGCACAGAGGGAATCTACCTCAACATAATAAAGGCCATATATGACAAAATCACAGCAAACATCATTCTCAATGGTAAAAAACTGAAAGCACTTCCCCTAAGATCAGGAACAAGACAAGGATGTCCACTCTCGCCACTATTATTCAACATAGTTTTGGAAGTCCTAGCCACAGCAATCAGAGAAGAAAAAGAAATAAAAGGAATGCAAGTTGGAAAAGAAGAAGTAAAGCTGTCACTGTTTGCAGATGACATGATACTATACATAGAGAATTCTAAAGATGCCACCAGAAAACTACTAGAGCTAATCAATGAATTTGTAAAGTTGCAGGATACAAAATTAATGCACAGAAATCTCTTGCATTCCTATACACTAACAATGAAAGATCAGAAAGAGAAATTAAGGAAACAATCCCATTCACCACTGCAACAAAAAGAATAAAATACCTAGGAATAAACCTACCTAAGGAGGTAAAAGACCTGTACTCAGAAAACTGTAAGACACTGATGAAAGAAATCAAAGATGACACAAACAGATGGAGAGATATACCATCTTCTTGGATTGGAAGAATTAATATTGTGAAAATTACTATACTACCCAAAGCAATCTACAGATTCAATGCAATCCCTATCAAATTACCAATGGCATTTTTTACAGAACTAGAACAAAAAATCTTAAAATTTGTATGGAGACACAAAAGACCTCGAATAGCCAAAGCAATCTTGAGGGGAAAAAAACAGAGCTGAAGGAATCAGACTCCCTCACTTCAGACTATACTACAAGGCTATAGTAATCAAGACAATATGGTACTGTTAGAAAAACAGAAATATAGATCAATGGAACAGGATAGAAAGCCCAGAGATAAACCCAGCACCTATGGTCAACTAATCTATGACACAGGAGGCAAGGATATACAATGGAGAAAAGACAGTCTCTTCAATAAGTGGTGCTGGGAAAACTGGACAGCTACATGTAAAAGAATGAAATTAGAACACTCCCTAACACCATACACAAAAATAAACTCAAAATGGATTAGAGGCCTAAATGTAAGACCGGACACCATAAAACTCTTAGAGAAAAACATAGGAAGAACACTCTTTGACATAAATCACAGCAAGATCTTTTTTGATCCATCTCCTAGAGTAATGGAAATAAAAACAAAAATAAACAAATGAGACTAATGAAACTTCAAAGCTTTTGCACAGCAAAGGAAACTGCAAACAAGACAAAAAGACAACCCTCAGAATGGGAGAAAATATTTGCAAACGAATCAACGGACGAAGGATTAATCTCCAAAATATATAAACATCTCATGCAGCTCAATATTAAAAAAACAAACAACCCAATCCAAAAATGGGCAGAAGACCTAAATAGACATTTCTCCAAAGAAGACATACAGATGACCAAGAAGCACATGAAAGCTGCTCAACATCACTAATTATTAGAGAAATGCAAATCAAAACTACAATGAGGTATCACCTCACACCAGTTAGAATGGGCATCATCAGAAAATCTACAAACAACAAATGCTGGAGAGGGTGTGGAGAGAAGGGAACCCTCTTGCACTGTTAGTGGGAATGTAAATTGATCCAGCCACTATGGAGAACAGTATGGAGGTTCCTTAAAAAACTAAAAATAGAATTACCATATGACCCAGCAATCCCACTACTGAGCATATACCCAGAGAAAACCATAATTCAAAAAGACACATACACCCCAATGTTCATTGCAGCACTATTTACAATAGCCAGGTCATGGAAGCAACCTAAATGCTCATTGACAGACAAATGGATAAAGAAGATGTGGTACATATATACAACTAAATATTACTCAGCCATAAAAAGGAACGAAATTGGGTCAGTGAAGTAAGTCAGAAAGAGGAAAACAAATATCGTATATTAACGCATATATGTGGAACCTAGAAAAATGGTACAGATGAACCGGGTTGTAGGGCAGAAATTGCGACACAGATGTAGAGAATAGATGTATGGACACCAAGGGGGGAAAGCGGCGGGGTGGTGGGTGTGGTGGTGTGATGAATTGGGCGATTGGGATTGACATGTATACACTGATGTGTATAAAATTGATGACTAATAAAAACCTGCTGTATAAAACAAACAAACAAAAAACTAAAAAAAAAAAAAAAAAAAAAAAGAAAGCCCAGAGATAAACCCAGCACCTATGGTCAACTAATCTATGACACAGGAGGCAAGGATATACAATGGAGAAAAGACAGTCTCTTCAATAAGTGGTGCTGGGAAAACTGGACAGCTACATGTAAAAGAATGAAATTAGAACACTCCCTAACACCATACACAAAAAGAAACTCAAAATGGATTAGAGACCTAAATGTAAGCCCAGACACTATAAAACTCTTAGAGGAAAACATAGGCAGAACACTCTATGACATTAATCACAGCAAGATCCTTTTTGACCCAACTCCTAGAGAAATGGAAATAAAAACAAAAATAAACAAATGGGACCTAATGAAACTTAAACATTTTGCACGGCAAAGGAAACCATAAACAAGACAAAAAGACAACCCTCAGAATGGGAGAAAATATTTGCAAATGAAGCAACTGACAAAGGACTAATCTCCAAAATTTATAAGCAGTGCATGCAGCTCAATATCAAAAAAACAAACAATCCAATCTAAAGATGGGCAGAAGATCTAAATAGACATTTCTCCAAAGAAGATATACAGATTGCCAACAAACACATGAAAGGATGCTCAACATCACTAATCATTAGAGAAATGCAAATCAAAACTACAAGGTGGTATCACCTCACACCAGTCAGAATGGCCATCATCAAAAAATCTACAAACAATAAATGCTGGAGAGGGTGTGGAGAAAAGGTAACCCTCTTGCACTGTTGGTGGGAATGTAAATTTATACAGCCACTATGGAGAACAGTATGGAGTTTCCTTAAAAAACTAAAATTAGAACTACCATACGACCCAGCAATCCCACTACTGGGCATATACCCTGAGAAAACCATAATTCAAAAAGAGTCATGTACTACAATGTTCATTGCGGCTCTATTTACAATAGCCAGGACATGGAAGCAACCTAAGTGTCCATCGACAGATGAATGGATAAAGAAGATGTGGCACATATAAACAATGGAATATTACTCAGCCATAAAAAGAAACGAAATTGAGTTATTTGTAGTGAGGTGGATGGACCTAGAGTCTGTCATACAGAGTGAAGTAAGTCAGAAAGAGAAAAACAAATACTGTATGCTAACACATATATATGGAATCTAAAAAAAAAAAAATGGTTCTGAAGAACCTAGGGGCAGGACAGGAATAAAGATGCAGACATAGAGAATGGACTTGAGGACACGGGGAGGCGGAAGGGTAAGCTGGGATGAAGTAAGAGAGTGGCATGGACGTATATACACTACCAAATGTAAAATAAATAGCTAATGGAAAGCAGTCGCATAGCACCGGGAGATCAGCTCAGTGCTTTGTGACCACTTAGAGGGGTGGGATAGGGAGGGTGGGAGGGAGACGCAAGAGGGAGGAGATATGGGGATATATGTATATGTATAGCTAATTCACTTTGTTATAAAGCAGAAACTTACACACCATTGTAAAGCAATTATACTCCAATAAAGATGTTAAAAAAAAAAAAGACCCTGTTAAGAAAATTAATAGGCAAGCCACAGACTAGGAAGCTATTCACAAAATATATATGTGATATAGGACTTATATTAGAATATATCAAGAACTTCCACAATTCAATAAGACAAGCAAACTTATAAAAATGGGTAAAAGATTTGAACAGACACTTCACCAAAGAAGATATCTGAATGATGAGAACACAAAAAGTTGCTCAATAGCAGAGGTCATCAGGGAAGTACAAATTAATAACACAATGAGGGGACTTCCCTGGTGGTCCAGTGGTTAAGAATCTGCCTTCCAATACAGGGTACGTGGGTTTGATCCCTGGTTGGGGAACTAAGATCCCATAAGCCACAGTGCAACTAAGCCCACGCGCTGCAACTACTGAGCATGCAAGCCACAACTAGAGAGCCTGAGTGCCGCAACTCCAGAGCTCACGTGCTCTGGAGCCCGTGTGCCACAACTACAGAGCTCACACACTCTGGAGCCTGTGTGCCACCAGAGAGGCTTTGCGCTGTAAATACTGAGCCTACGTGCTGCAACTACTGAGCCTGGGTGCCACAACTAGAGAGAGAAGCCCGCACACCTCAATGAAGAGCCCGCGTGCCGCAACGAAAGATCCTGCATGCCACAACGAAGATCCCACGTGCTGCAACAAAGACCCGATGCAGCCAAAAATAAAATAAAAAAATAAATATTAAAAAAACCAAACAAACACGAGATACCTTTATATACATTCCAGAATCACAAAAATTAAAAAAGACTGATACCACCAACTGTTGACAAGAATGTGGAACCACTTGAACTGCTGTACATTGTTAGTGGGAGTATAAAAAAGATACACTGTGAAAAAGGGTCTGAAAGTTTTTTTTATAAACGAAATACCTTTCTCTGGACACAGCAATTTACTCCTAGGTATTTATCCAAGAAAACTGAAAATACATGTCCTCAAAAAGACTAACACAAGAATGTTCATAGTGGCTTGATTCAAGATAGCCAATAACTAGAAACAGCCAAGGTGTCCAACAGAAGAGTGGATAAACAAATTGTGGTGTATTCATACAACGGATTACTATTCATAAAAAAGGAACAAACTACTGTACGTGCAACAACATGGGTGGATCTCAAGCACACGCTGAGAGAAACTTTAGAAAGAGTGTACATTGTATAATTCCATTTGTATGAAGTTCTAGAACAAACAAAATTAATCTATGGTGGAAAAATACACAGAATTAAGATTGCCTCGTGATAACCACGGGCAGAAATTGACTGTGAAAGGGCACAAGGGAACTGTAAACAACTACTGAACTTCAGTTAATATTCATGCTGAAGTATTTGGGAGTGAAGTACTTATGTCTCTAACTTAACTTTGAATGCGTCAAAAAATAAGAGAGATTGATAATCAGAAGGATGAATATATGCATAGATATTCTATCAGGGAAATATAGCAAAATATTCATTGAGGTGGATATATGGATGTTCTCTGAACAATTATTTCAACTGTTATGTATGTTTGAAATTTTGCATAATAAAATATTGGGGAAAAAACTGTTTTCAATTCCTCTGCTCTCTCACATTGACTGTACAAGCTGGAACTGAATTTGTATGAAGTAAGCCAATAGGGGGTGCTATTTTCAGAATCATGATTTTATCTTTTAAAGAAAAACACAAAAACTTTAACATGAAAAACAAACCAAACTATTCCTTCTCAACAAAGAATGAATTAAAATGAACAGCAACTTTACCTTCACATTATATATGTCATGACTCTGGCTCTAAAGAGAGAATTTCTGAATTTCATTCACTGTGCCTCAGCTTAGATGCCTGTTTCCAAGACTAATCATTTAAAGATGGGAATCTGCCTTGACTATATAGCCTTTAGCACAAGACAATATATTTGCTCAATTTGGCCTCTCAGGGTGAAATGCAAGGCTCATACAGTGTCAACAAAACAAATCAAAAAACAATGTCAAGAAAAATTCACGTATTACTGTTAAGGATGGGTAGTCACCTAATAGATTACAGATTCAGTGTTTATAGCTTCAAGAAAAAAATTTTGGGTTTCATTACCTTTATCAAGAGATGCCCCAGCCATATGGTAAAAGCTCAATGCAGTGTCTACATCATTAATGTTCTTTAGGAAAGTAAAAAAGTTCTCCACTTCTGGAAATGTCAGACCCTGAAAGAAGAAAGAAGAAGGCAGTTATTCATGCCTATAAATCAGAAATTTATGCTATGTCTAGAATAGAGACTCAACAAATTAGTCAAGGAATGTCAAATTTGTACACAACAGGGGAACAAAACTCTGGTATTTTACCCTGAGAAACGCACATTGGCTAACTGCTTTCCCCTCATATGTAAAATTTGACATGAAGCTGTTTAAAGTTATGGCTGGATATCTTTAAAGAAAATATTTCTAACTATACCCTCCAATTAGTCACAATATCTGTTGTAACACTTCCTAAATGAGCTGTAGCCACTTGATCTGTTATACATCATAACAAGTAAGACCCATCAGGACTTTCATTTTAATAATCTACTCATAGGCCAGTCAAGCTTTTTGAGGCTTAAGCTAATTGAAGAACCACCAAAGTCAGTAATATACATGGGAACGGTTTCAGCATTTAGCAGAACCCAAGCAACTGGGAAAATTGTTCATTATCTCAATTTAAAAGCTACTAATGAAGCAATTTGCCATGTAACTTTAATCTGATGAAAGTCTGTGAATGAGGAAATTCTTTCCAAAAGCTGGTCAAAGATTTGTTGATCTTTGATGCTACTTTCTATGATGGCTCAAGAGAGTAGCTGGATAAACAGGGATTAGAGGGAGGAAGATTTGTCCTATTGCCTGTTTCCCATTTCTCACACATCATGCTGTGATGGAAATGAATA
The DNA here is from genome assembly GCF_028023285.1 of Balaenoptera ricei. Taxonomy (NCBI): domain Eukaryota; kingdom Metazoa; phylum Chordata; class Mammalia; order Artiodactyla; family Balaenopteridae; genus Balaenoptera; species Balaenoptera ricei. The sequence goes on along the minus strand of NC_082654.1, from coordinate 62,299,327 downwards.
CAATCTCTAAGAAGTGAGTAACACTGGGGAGACACTCAGGTTAACGCCTTCTAATGAAGCATCAGGTCCTTTTATGGACTGCAGATGTTGATGGGCTTCTACTCAGTACTGATCCTCTTCCAATCTCCATTTCCCCAAACTACAGAGCCCAGGAATCCACATCGGTAACTCAGTAAAAAGGAAAGCTTAATATAGACAATCTATAGAACTTTTCTGGTACTCTCCAAACTGGCCAATGGTATCTTTCTCATTTTATCAAACTAAAAGCTAAAATACTATGTGTATGATTATGTCACTTGATCTTTTTAGTTTTTCTCCTTAGAATCATAGAACTTAAAATTTTTTAAATTATGGAATATGATGACCATATAGAAAGGCGCATAAAACAAACTGTTGTAAAATGAACACCCATAAAATCTCGATTCAGGTCAAGAAACAGACAATTATCAGCATCCCAGAAATCTCCCTCTCTTCCCCAACATGACCTTTCCCAGTCATGAGCCTCTTCTCCTCCCAGTGATAACTATTGCGACTTTTAGGATATTCATTTCCTTGCTTTTCATAAAAAATAGCTTTACTATCTATTTATGCATCCTTAGACATATGCTTAAGGAGTTTAAGTATGTCTGTTTAATTTTATAAATGGAACCATGCAATATGTATTCTATTATATATGGATTCTCTCTTTAAGATTTTTCGATGTTTTTGTGTATATCTGTAGTTCATTCATTTTTATTGCTCTAAGTATTCCATCGTGTGACTATCTATTCTATTTGGGCTATTTCCAGTTTTTGGCAATTACAAACGGTTGTCCATCTGTATTTAAGCATTCATTCAAACATTTATGGAGCACCTACTATATACCAAGCTCCATAACTTTTGGCAGTGAAAAAGGCCTATATTAAATAATTCTGCCCCAACTTGAGGTCATTCTCTTAAAGTCATTCTCAGAGGTAGGGTTCATTCCTTGTACAAATGCCATAGTATGCTATCTAATGTAAGCACTAGGCTAGAAACAACATTATAAGAGGGAAGAATTCCACTGGATCAGAAGCACAGGTTTTACAATATCACCTGCTTGTGGATGGATACACTAATACCATCTTCTCTTCCTCTCCATCAAAAGATGTGCAACTTCATAATTCCATCTGCCCAAAACTTTTTTTTTTTTTTTTGGCTGCATTCAGTCTTCATTGCTGCGTGCGGGTTTTCTCTAGTTGCGGCGAGTGGGGCTACTCTTCGTTGTGGTGTGTGGGCTTCTCATTGAGGTGGCTTCTCTTGTTGCGGAGCATGGGCTCTAGGTGCGTGGGCTTCAGTAGTTGCAGCACACTGGCTCAAGAGCGCATGGGCTTCAGTAGTTGTGGCTCGTGGGCTCTAGAGCGCAGGCTCAGTAGTTGTGGAGCACAGGCTTAGTTGCTCTGCGTCATGTGGGATCTTCCCAGACCAGGGATCAAACCCGTGTCCCCTGCATTGGCAGGAGGATTCTTAACCACTGCACCACCAGGGAAGTCCCTTCCCAAAACTTTTTATCTTTTTGAGCAAAGAACTGTTCCAGGTGCCTTTTATAGTCTTCCAGGGAATTGAAATTTTTTCTATTAAGATCTAAATAAGTGGAAATCCGAAGGTGCAATGTCTGGTGAACAGGGCAGATGAATTGGAACTTCCCAGCCAAACTGTAACAGTTTTTGCCTGGTCATCAAAGGAACATGCGGTCTTGCATTATCCTGATGGAAGATCATGTGTTTTCTGTTGACTAATTCTGGATGCTTTTCGTCAAGTGCTGCTTTCAGTTGTTCTAATTGGGAGCAGCACTTGTTGTAATTAATCGTTTGCTTTTCTGGAAGGAGCTCATAATAGAGGGCTCCCTTCCAATCCCACCATATATACACATCACCTTCTTTGGATGAAGACTGGCCTTTGGTGTAGTTGGTGGTGGTTCATTTCGCTTACCCCATGATCTCTTCCATTCCACATTATTGTACAGTATCCACTTTTCATCGCCCATCACAATTTGTTTTAAAACAGAACGTTTTTGTTATGTTTAAGTAGAGAATCACATGTGGAAATACGGTCAAGAAGGTTTTTTTTCGCTGAACTTTATGGAACCCAAACATCAAAGTGATTAACATAACAAGCTAGTGCAAATGACTACATTATTATGTGAATGCATTTATATGAAATTTCCAGAAAAGGCAAATCTATAGAGACAGAGGAAGATTTATGGTCGTGTAAGGCTACGGCGGAAATGGGGACTGACTGCAAGCTAGCATGAGGGATCTTTTTGGGGTGATGGAAATCTTCTAAAACTACATTGCAGTGATGATTACCTAACTCTGTAAATTTACTAAAAATCATTGATGGGTAAATTGGTGAATTGTACACTTAAAATAATTTATATATACTTTATGATATACAGATTATACCTCAATAAAACTGTTAAAAAATAAAAAGCAGTTATAGTAGAATGAGAAGAGGGGGAAGGAAAATTTGGCTTCCTCTGGAGTCAGCTCTAAAGCCAGATATCTAGTGCTGACAGGCCATAGGTAGTACAAACACATTGTAATGTTGTTTCCTTGCCTTGTCTTTTAATTGGTCATAGCAAATCCATCTGCCAAGAATCAATCTAATTGCCTGAACTCCCTCTGTGGTCCATTAAAAAAATGTCTCCTTCCTTCTTCCTTATATGCTATGTTTCTCACCAATCTAATCTCTCATCTGCTCCATTTTCTGCTTAGTTTTTAAAAACATTTAAATTATTTTTACACCAGGTAATATATGTATATGGTACAAAATGTTACACAGTACCAAGTAATTCTTCCTTTCCCTCTGTCATCCAGTCTCCCTCCCTACATGTGGTCACTGTCACCAATTTCTTGGGTACCTTTTCAGAGATGCTTCTGTGCTTGTCTTGCTCCAATAAAGCATTTCCCCATTGCAAAGCCCAGACATTTCTTCAACTGGTTGGTGTCTGGCAGCAGGGGGAAATTACACCATTTCCATTACTTGCATTTCTATAAGACTCTAATAGCCCTGAAACATCACTTTCTTCATATGTTCATTCCTCCTGCTGACAAAATATCAGTGACACCCACTATCAACTGGAAAGACCGCAAACTTCATAGCCTAGTATACAAAGTCCTCTACAATCTGATTCCATAATTCACCTTTCTAGCTATCTCACTAAGAACCTATAGGCTAGAGTATAGCAACACTGTTTTTCTTGTTTCCTCTAAACCTTTCTGCTTATTCAAATCATGGAGAATAAACAGTGACAATAAACAGGTTCATTAGTAGGAAGATTATGGACTCTGGAATGAGACAGTCCTGGCTTTGAATCCTAGTGCCACCTCTTAAGACACTGTGTGATCTCAGACAAATAACTAAGGCTCAGAAAAAGTATTTTTCATCTCAAAAATGGGGATTCTATCCACCAAGCAGGATGTGATAATTAGGGAGAAGATAAGTAAAATGCCTAGTACATAAAAAGTACTCAGTAAATAGTAGGGCAAAGTCCTTAGTTAGCTGGCAGGCTCATTACTACAGAGCCAGCGGCAGTGAATTTACTCTGTTATGCTCTGAAATACACTCTCTTCTCTGGTATGTGTAGGGCCTTGAGGGATAGGAAATAGGGAAAAGGTTGAGGTATATGAAACTAATTGTGTGTGTGGAAAACCAAAAATAAAATAGGGGAAAAATCCATAAAATTAAATCTCTTAATAGTAATTCACAGTTTAGTACTCCTTTGGGGGAAGTAAAGGTTTCAAAGCTAATCAGTAAAACAAAGCAAATCAGTAGAGTTCTAATCTTTTTTTAGTTTAACGGTCACACCTTGGGTGCTATACATAGTGGCTTTGGTGGGCACCCAATAATTGGAGTTAGAGTTTTTCAAGGGCTCTGCTAGCAATGTTTCTAGAATCTGATATCCTCTGAAGGCCACAATGTGGTTCAACTCTCAAATATCTGTGAGAATATGTGAACAGGGGAGCCCACATGAATATTATCCACAGAAAACATGAAAAGTTAATAATCTAATAGTTTTATTAAAATTGTTTGATAAGTACTAACCCTACTTAACGGCTAGTAGCAAGATTAATAAGCAATGCTATACACAAAGACTGTTGAGGATAGAGCTGTAAGAGGAAACACATAGCAAAAGCAAATACCTTTATAACCTCTGTTTGTCAAAATCCTACTCTGCCTTTCAGGCAAAGCTCAAATTGTACCTCCTCCAAGGTACAAGAATTCTTACTCAGTCTCTTCAGCTGGTTCTAATCTTTCTCATTGGTGCTCCCAAAAGATCTCATTATCTTTATTAGGGTACTTAATATACATTCATCAATGCATTTGACGAACATTTGCCTATGAAACATCGTATAGAGGATGGCAAAGATGAGTAAGACAGTGCTCTCAAGAGGCTCAAAGTTGAGTGAGTTGTCTTGTACCATAATTATTTATTATCTGTCTCCCTCCACTTGATGGCAGAGACTTGGTTTTGCTCATTCCTGTATTCCCAATATTTAGAAGAGTGCCTGGCACATGGTGGGTGCTCAATAAATACTGAATATGAAATTATATAGTTCTTTGCATACATCTATTTTTTACTAAACTATTACAGATAGGTGATGGTTTTATCTTTTATCTTTCTCACAGCACCTGGCTTTGTGTCTTGAACATAGCAATGTCTGCCACTGAACTGTAATTTTCAATTCATCCTTGAGTGGATTTGCTAAATTATTAAAGTTGCAGTTTCTGCACTCTTAATCATAGAGAACCGCCACTGTGAATTACACTTACGAAGTCTCAGAAAATTCTGTCTTTCTTTTAATGAGGAGAAGAAGGTAATTTGGAGGATGGAAAGTAAAAAAAAAGATAAAGTTGAGTCAGATTTGACCTAGAAGAAAAAGTCACAGAAAAAAGAGATATTGAGGGGAATGGGGACAATCTGATAGAGGATAGGGACTAAACTTTAAAACAAGGCAAAAACAAAACATGTTTCCCATAAAGCAAAAAAAGAAAGAAAGAGAAGAAAAATCTGTCTTTGTTAAATAAGAAACATGGCAGTTACTCAGAGCATGAATAGAGTAATTTTTCCAGGCATGGCAGGTTCCCCAATTCTTCCAGCTATTACTCAGGAACAAAACTAGAGACGCTGATGGAGCAGGCCTTTCCAGAGCAGTGGCTCGCAAGCCTAACTGCACATTAGAATCACCTGGGGAGACTTTTAAGAACTATTGATGCCTGGACCCACCCACTGAGCTTCTGATTCAGTTACTTTGAAGAGGGTTCCAACACCACATTTGTGAAAAATTCCCCAAGCGAGCCTACTGGGAGACCAGGTCTAAAGCACTGCTTTAGAGGAAGAGTATGGTTAGGAGAAATAGAATTTTGCTAGAGAAGGGACAAGATCTGTAATAGGAAGCCTTGGATTTTATTAGTCCAGACTCTGGGCGGATCATTAATTTCTCTTTCTCTCTGTCTCTGTATTTTCAAAGGCAAAATGAGATCTAACAAAGCTGTTAGAAACACAAAAAAGAAAAATGGCTGTGAAGCACTCATGGTCATAAAGTAATACACAAATATTTATTTAATACCACCACTAGGACCTTCAATCTTTTAGGTCTGGTTTCATATTTTGTACAGAACCCCACAGAGAAAATGATTAACATGTGCCAAATGAAAACACATTTTCATGTTAACAAATCCAAAGTGGAACAAAAGAAGCAATTAGGAAGCAGACAGTGATCCCCCTATAATGGGAAATGGTCCCAGAGAGATGGGCTGGTAACCTTAGGAGCAAAGGCCCTTCATTAACTCTCATTTTAGTTAATTGCTGTGTTCACAAACTAATCAACATGAGAGTACAATCAATCTCAATCTCTCTGCTAAGGCAGGCTAGAAATTCTGGGCCAGAAATAATTTAGCACCCCAGATTTTCATCATCTGACAAAATCTGTCCTTTCATTTCAGGGCTCTTTTGCAAGGTCTTCAGGTCCTAAATTAACTCCTGCCAAAGCTAAAATACTTTATTCCTTTAAGGGAGATGTCTCCAACAACCAATTTATTGCTTTTAAATATAAATTCACAACAAAACATGAATTAGCCTATCATGATATATAATTATTTTAAGGTCAAATCAATGCCTGGACTAAACTTTAAAAATAAGTCTGGTCAAAAGAAAGGAGTGTTCCCTATAAAATCCACCTGTATTTGCAATTAATTTTCTGAATTACAATTTCCAACAGATATGAGCTGGGTTTTAGGTAGTGTAGGAGTTCTCTCTGGAAGAAAAGCATTGTCCTCTGTCACTTTCTGTTAATGAGTCTTCCTCCACAGCCAAGGGAACACCTTGGGCTGGACTGAACTGAGAAGCTGACACTTTTTCTCAGAATCCAGCCTGTTCTCAGTTGCAGTCCACAGCCTGTTCAGAGGTCCGTTCAGCTTTTCAACATCCAAGACAAGGAGGAAAAAGTCTAGCTGATAAGAATTGTTTTCCACCAACTTGGGGCGATGCTATTCATGCAAGATTTCCTGCACGAAGACTAATAACGAAGAAAACTGAGACAAGCACTAGCAATCTTATTTCTTATTTTCAGTTACTGAGTCTTTAAAGCTTAGAGTCTGCATCTAGGACAAGGCTCTTCAATTCACGAGGCCAGGAATGTTAAGTGATTTGTCTAACGTCCACAGAAATCTCTGAGGTAGGACTTGAACTCATCTTCTAGCTCCATGTCTACCACACCACACTACCTTGGCAATCCCTCATGGAACATGTTTAGTGCCAGGTCAGTTTCCCAGTCACGGCCAAATGGTTAACTGTTGTCAGGTGGAAAGGGTACTGACTTGAGAATGAGATCTGGGTTCTAGCCCTTGCACTGCTCTCTCCGTGTGTGTGTGTGTGTGTGTGATCTTTAAGAGATCTGGCCTCTTTACTAGTTTCTGGTTCAGTTTGTTCATCCCACCCCCTGGAAAACCCCAGATGCGGACTCAGTTCTACCATCTGCCTCTTCCTGTACGAGGTACAGCTCTGGAGGGTGTCACAGAGCAGTGTTGACAAGTGTCATCACAAATCCATGGTCTGTAATCTCAGTGCTGCTCAAAAGAGGCCCAATCATCTCCTGAAATCTCTAATAATCTTATTCTCAATCTTTTTGCTTCTACGTTTGCTCCTTTCCAAACTACTCTTCATAAAGCAACCAGAGTCATCTCCTTAAACATACACACAACCATGCCATTTCACTGATCAAAACCCTTTAACAGCTTCTCTTTGCACTATGAATAGAACCCCAACTTGTTCCACACCTACAAGGTCCTGCATGTTCTTGCCCCCATCTCCCTCTCAGACCTCACCTCAGACCATTATCCTCTTTGTTAGTATGCTCCAACCACAACAGTCCCCTTTTAGTTCCTCACACATGCCAGATTGATCTTTCCTCCTGGTTATGGACTGAATGTTTGTGTCTCCCCCACCCCCCAAACTCACACACTGAAGCTTTAACCCCCACTGTGGCTATATTAGGAGATGGGGTCTCTAAGAAAATAATTAAGGATAAATGAGGTCACAAGGCTGGGGCCCTGATCCTATAGGATTAGTGTCCTTATAAGAAGACACATTAGAGAGCATGCTCTCTCTCTCTGCACAAACACTAAGATCATGTGAGGACATAGCAAGAAGATGGCTGTCTATAGGACAGGAAGAGAGCCCTCATTAGAAACCCAGTTTGCTGGCACATTGATCATGGACTTCTAGCCTCCAGAACTGTGAGAAAAGAAATTCCTGTTGTTTAAGCCACCCAGTCTGTAGTATTTTGTTATAGCAGCCTAAGCAGAGTAATACACTGCCTCAGAGTTTTAAACATATGCTATTCCTTCTTTCTGGAGCTTCCTCTCCGTTCTTCCTTCCTCTTTCCTTCTTTTCTACTTTCTTACTTCTTGTTCTAATATACCTTCCAATTGGACCACTGTAATAAAACAGCTCTCCGAAAGGTCATCATTTTACCAAAAACAATGGGTATTTATCATCTCATTTTACTGGACCGTTTTGGTCCCATATGACACTGTAGACCCCTTAGTTCATGAACACTCTTCTTCCTTGGCTTTGATTTCACTACTTCCTCTAGGTATTTCTCTAACCATTTCCTCAAGATTTCATTCTGGAGCTCTTTAAATGTTTGTGTTCTACTTGATCTTGCCCTTGGCTCATAGTTCTTTTCTGTTTAATATCCTCCTTGGGCAACTTCATCCATTCTTGTGGTTTTAACTCCAATAGTGTGTTGATGATTCCCAAATCTATCTCAGTCCTCTCAAGTAGATTTGAATATCCAATTGGCTGCTAAACATCTCTGCTTGGATAGTCCACAGGCATCTTAAACTCAAGATATCTACAAGTGAACTCTTTATCTCCCCCTGTAAACCAGCCTGTCTCTTTAAATTCGCAATCTCAGTTCATGGTGCCACCCGTGGTCTGAACAAAAAACCTGGGGTCATTTGGGGCTCTCCCCTCTTCCTCACTCACTGCTCTTTTTTTTTTTTCAGGTACCAGAGATAAATCAGTCATAATTAGTCATTATTTCACTCTCATTATGTTAGTGCCTTTGCAATAACAATATGCTCCCATGGTTCCTTTTCTTCCTCTAGGCAAAGATACCTACCTTTCCCTCTTTGAAGTGCTTCTTGAGCTGCTTCTGCATGGCAGTCAACTTCTTGGACTGCACCCCACTGTAGGCCAGCAGCATGCCACCAAACTGCCTCTCGGTGATTCTCCCATCCACAGGGTCATGGCGTTCAAACTGGGAAGGGAACAGAAAGAGTGTTCATGGGGTCAAATGGAAAGTACTCTGACATGGAATGCAGAATGATCAACTGTGTTGGATGGCAGAGAATAGCTGATGGCTGGGACCATATTTTGAACTATAATTCTCACCAAGATTTAAAAAAGTCAGTCAGAAACAAAAGATTTGTGTTGTTTTTTTTTTTAATGTATCTATTTTATTTATTTATTTTTGGCTGTGTTGGGTCTTCATTGATGTGCGTGGGCTTTCTCTAGTTGCAGCGAGCAGGGACTACTCTTCCGTTGAGGTACACAGGCTTCTCATTGTGGTGGCTTCTCTTGTTGCAGAGCATGGGCTCTAGCCGCACGGGCTTCAGTAGTTGTGGCACGTGGGCTCAGTAGTTGTGGCTTGCAGGCTCTAGGGCACAGGCTCAGTAGCTGTGGCGCATGGGCTTAGTTGCTGTGCGGCATGTGGGATCTTCCCGGACCAAGGCTTGAACCCTTGTCCCCTGCATTGGCAGGCAGATTCTTAACCACTGTGCCACCAGGGAAGCCCAAAAGATTTGTGTTCTTATTCCAGTTCTGCCACTAAGTTACCCAACTACTCTAAGCCTCAATTTCCTCACGGATAAAAAGAGCTGCTATAACATCTTATATACCTTCTAGATCAGGAGCTTCCTTGTGGGAATAAAAACCATGTTAAAACTCCATTCAAATTCATGAGTAATAGTATTAGTAATAAGTGCTCTCTGGATCATCCATGTCCCTGCTACTCAGAGAAAACTTAAAAGCTAATTATTACAAATTTGATCAATTATACATATGTAAAAGTCTTATCAGTTCCTTGATCTGTACGTAATATTGTTATACATTCAGACCTCTAAGCATTTCAAAGAAGAGTAGTGTTTTCAGGTTTCCCCCAAAATGGTAATCAAATGCTAGAACAACAAGAGCTTGAAAAAAATGTATAGAGCGTAGGATGCCTCAATTAGACATGCATACGTATCATAAAGCTACTAAAAAATCATGAAGTGTATTTAAACATGCAGATGGAAAGGTTAAGTATAAAGGACCTCTAGCTAATCTAAGTGATATCAGAAAACTAAGATTTTCATTTAAAAATGGAGAGAAGGGGCTTCCCTGGTGGCACAGTGGTTAAGAATCCGCCTGCCAATGCAGGGGACACAGGTTCGAGCCCTGGTCGGGGAAAATCCCACATGCCGCGGAGCAACTAAGTCTGTGCGCCACAACTACTGAGCCTGCACTCCAGAGCCCGCGAGCCACAACTCCTGAAGCCCAGGTGCCTAGAGCCTGTGCTCTGCAACAAGAGAAGCCACCGCAATGAGAAGCCCACGCACTGCAACGAAGGTAGCCCCAGCTCACCGCAACTAGAGAAAGCCCATGCGCAGCAACAAAGACCCAACACAGCCAAAAATAAATAAATAAAATAAATTAAAAAAAATAAAAATGGAGAGAAGAAAGTTATCTCAATGCCAGCTGCAGTGTTAGTGATACTTATAAATGCATAAATAATAAAATGGCTAAAGATGGGCCCAGAAACCAATTAGAAAGCAAAACGATTTCAAGATGGTAAAATTTCCCCATGGTTTTATTGGAAAATATCAGTTACCAGGAAACTTTCAGATTCCTATGTGGCAGGGCATAATCCTCTTCTCCTAAGAGGGTTATATATAGACATAAGACATGGCCAAGTAAGGTCATGTCAACAAACATTTCCTGAATGTCTACTAGTTGTTTAGCAGTGTGTTAGTCATTGCGGAGTACCGGAAAGTAGAAGATTCAGTTTCTGTCCTTAGGAACTTCACCATCTAGTAACAGGATAAGATTTACACATAAGACACAAAATAAGGAAGTATGTAGTTAAGAATGAAATTCTCTCTCAATTTTTTTTTTTTTTTTTTTGGCTGCACCATACGGCATGCAGAATCTTAACTCCCCAACCAGGGATTGAACCAATGCCCCCTTTAGTGGAAGCGCAGAGTCCTAACCACTGGACCAGCAGGGAATTCCCCTCTCTGTTTTTATTTCCTCGGTTAGTTTGGTAAGTTGATATACACCTTAATTTGTCTCCTCACCGGTCAGACTATGTCAGTGAGCAAGACAAAAAATTACATTTTATCAACAGCAATCATTTACTGAAAATGTACTACGAGCCAGGTACTTCACCCATATATTCTTTCATTTAATCGCTGTAACAACCCTGTGGAGTAGATATTATGAGCTCCATTTTACAGATGAGAAAACTGAGTGAACATGAAGTTAGAGCTCGGAGTCAAACGAGGCTCTATCTGGATCCAAAGACTGTATCTCAATATCATACTATTTCCTCCTTTTAAGCAGTAGTACATATTCATCCTATAGGATAGCATTATGTTGTTCTGGATGAACTTATAAAGCAATGGGATTTAATCATATTTGAGTGAGAAGCAAAACTACTTCCAAAGAAATCAACTTCATCAATATTAAGTGAAAGCCTCACTTTTAACTCAACCACTCAGTACTTCATGTTTGTCATACCATCACTTCTACAGAGCTGATTAATTTGTGACAGTACCAGAAGTTTTCAGGATTTAAGTTTGATTTATGATTCAATTTACCATACTGAAACAAAATGGAGGACTGATAAAATTTTTGCAAATGGGAGTACTATCTGCAGTGTTTAAATCAGATTTTCAGTGAAATGTGATTCCCCGGCCAAAGTTGGGCTTCTTTAAAGCAAGCGAAGCAAAGCTATGGTCCTAGGCTTCAACAATTTAGGGTGCTCATTTTACCCTTAACTGGAAGATTTCACAGCTGTGGAGAAATCCCATACATTTGAACTAGATGAGTTAAGCTGTATCCTACAAGATGGATTCAAGGTTGCAATGTCTCTTTTCATAGCATTGGCAGCAGCAGCAGTGTGCTCGAGGCTTATGAAAGACTGCATTCATCTGCCCTCCACAGGTGCATAAAACCTCACCTCTGCTATGTTTCAAAGGCAGTAAAGACAATTTCCAGTGGACATCCCCAAGTAACAATTCCAGTGCTCAAATTAGCATTTTTACTAATGTTCTTTGAAAACACAGACTTATCTTTTTCTATCATTATTATTATTGTTAATATTTTGATGTGGTTGGAACCTGAAACGGCTTAAAAACTATAAAACTCAGCTCCATGCAGTATAGCCCACTTCAAAGTTTACTACCTCCTCTGTAATTTGATTTGGGGCAGCACTGAAGACCTACTAGGCTAGGGAGCTTTAAGAGTCGTTTCTCAAGGACCTGCATTATGGCTAAATTTTCAAGGGCAATAGCTAGATATCATGTGGCACCATATGAATGTAATTCCCAAGGTCATGAGAGGGTCTTTGGGGAAAGACGTAGGTTATTGCAAAATTAAGACAGTGTAGAAAGCTCCTAATTGTATATCTGGAGGCAATTCATATGATTGGCTTGTATTTTATTTACCAAATATTGATTGAGCCTCTTAAGTTCCACTTCAATGACAATTAAGAAATTCCATTCTGTTTGATCCTGTGGCACAGAATGTGTGTGTTCCAGGACACCACCCACAATTTTCATTGCTCTTTCAGACTATACTACAAAGCTACAGTAATCCAAACAGCATACTGGCATGAAAACAGACGTAAAGATGAATGGAACAAAATAGAGAGCCCAGAAATAAACCCACACACCTGTGGTTAACTAATCTATGACAAAGGGGGCAAGAACATACAACAGAGAAAAGACCATCTCTTCAATAAGTGGTGCTGGGAGAACTAGGCACATGGAGAACAAAGAGATTAGAACATTCCCTCATACCATACATAAAAATAAACTCAAGATGGTTTAAAGACTTCAACGTAAGACCTGAAACCATAAAACTCCCAGAAAAAAAAAGTTTGTGACATAAATTGTAACAATATTTTCTTGGATCAGTCTCCTAAGGCCAAAGGGGAAAAAAAAAAAAACAACCAACGGACCTAATCAAACTTAAAATATTTGTAAATGATGAGACCAACAAGGGATTAATATCCAAAATATACAAACCGTCCATACAAGTCAGTATCAAAAAAACCCAAACAACCCAATCAGAAAATGGGCAGAAGACCTGAATAGACATTTTTCCAAAGAAGACATACAGATGGTTAACAGGCACATGAAAAGATGCTCAACACCGCTAATTATCAGAGAAATGCACAAATTGAAACCACAATGAGGTATCACTTCCCACTTGTCGGACTGGCTATCATCAAAACATTTACAAATAAATGGTAAGAAGGTGTGGAGAAAAGGGAACCCTCCTCCTATACTGTTGGTGCAAATGTAAATTGGTGCAGCCACTATGGAAACAGTATGGATGTTCCTTAAAAAACTAAAAACAGAAGTATCATATGACCCATCAATTCCACTCCTGGATATATATCTGGAAAAAATGAAAATACTAATTCAAAAGATACATGCAACCCAATGTTCATACCAGCACTATTTACAATAACCAAGACATGGAAGCAACTCATGTGCCCATCAATAGATGACTGGATTAAGAAGATGTAGTACATATATGCAATGGAATACTACTCAGCCATAAAAATAAGAATGAAATATAGTCATTTGCAGCAATGTGGGTAGACCTAGAGAACATTATATTTAGTGAAATAAGTCAGAGAAAGACAAATACTGTATGATATCACTTATATGTGGAATCTAAAAATGATACAAATGAATATATATACAGAACAGACACAGACCCAAAGATATGGAAAACAAACTTATGGTTACCAAAGGGGAGAGGAAAGGAGGGAGGGACAAATTAGGGGAATGGGCTTAACAGATACAAACTACTATGTATAAAATAGATAAACAATAAGGATATACTGTATAGGACAGGGAATTATACCCATTATCTCGTAGTAACCTATAATGGAGTGTAACCTGCAAAAATACTGAATCACTGTGCTGTACACCTGAAAAGAACACAATATTGTAAATTGACTATACTTCAATAAAACTAAAAAAAAAAAAAAAAGAAATTCCATTCTGTTGGATCCTGTGGCACAGAACGTGTGCATTCCAGCACACTACTCACCATCTGCATTGCTTCTTTGAGTCTAGGAAGAGAAATGAACAACTTAGCATTTTCTCTTCTGTGCCACTGCCACTTTCTCAAATGGATATAAGCTGCTGGCTCCCTGTTGTTTCCCCAGGGGGCTGCAGGGCAGGCAAAGAGGGGTCAGAGGAGAGGAGCCAAAAGACTGTCTGCAAGATTTTTCCTGGCTTCTTGTTCCCACCCTTGCCCCTTGTTGAGAGAAAGAACAGCTTTTTGGAAGGACAGATGGTCTATATATCCATTAGCATCTCGAGATGAAATGATTTAAGGAAGAAGGGAAGTGAGGAAGAGAAGAAAACATGTATTATAAACAAAGGCCAAAATAAGACTAGAAAAATAGTAAAAGGAAAAAGAAATCAGTATCTGCAAGTGGGTCTTGATTTATTAAAGTCTTCTGAAGTTAATATATTTCAACAAATGTAAACGTCAACCTTATTCTCTTTCACAAAATTATGTTTCAGGAGACTCTATCCCTCAGAGTAAATCCTGCCCTTTTACAAGTATTTCAGAATGATAATTTTCTTCATAGGCTTTTTCTAGCTTCTGAACTGTATGATTCAAGTAATGCATAGTAATCTTAAGCCACTGAGCTGAATATATCTATGTTTTTCAATCTGACAGTATTTGGCTTTTGAGATCTGAACCATGTCACTGCTGCTACTACCAGGAGTCTCAGAAAAACTGTTTTGCCCATCAGGAGGAAAAATGATTACAGGCAAAGTTCTCTACTGCAAACCACCCAGTGAGCATAACATACATTCCACAGTTTGAATATGAAATCTATGTTTCTACAAAATTGGCAATGGACATCAGAGAGCCCCAGGTCAAACTGCCTGGAGCCTGAATTTTCTTGATCTTTAATTATAAGATGCATCTTCACTGTCAACCCTAATATGATTGTCTTTTGGCTAAGGAAGAAGGCCTACAATTTGGAATGAAGGCAACATGGTTCAGTGCCCTGAGCAAGGACCAAAACAATCCATTAGCATCTGGGACCATGAGGTTATAGATTACCAAACTAAGCTGCTTGACTCTTCTACTTCAAATCCAAGGATTCTTTCCATTTAAAATGGTTTTTAAGGGACCTCCCTGGTGGTGCAGTGGTTAAGAATCCGCCTGCCAATGCAGGGGACACGGGTTCGATCCCTGGTCTGGGAAGATCCCACACGCTGCGGAGCAACTAAGCCCATGTGCCACAACTACTGAGCCTGCACTCTACAGCCCGTGAGCTACAACTACTGAGCCCGCATGCCCCAACTACTAAGCCCACGCGCCGCAACTACTGAAGACCGCGTGGCTAGAGCCCGTGCTCCACAAACGAGAAGCCACCGCAATGAGAAGCCCGCACACCACAACAAAGAGTAGCCCCTGCTTGCCGCAACTAGAGAAAGCCTGTGCGCAGCAATGAAGACCCAGTGCAGCCAAAATAATGCAATAAATTAATTAATTAATAAAAAAATTAAGATAAACAGGCAGAGGGGAGTCAGTGCCTTGGGGTTGAAAACAGAGCAGGCAGCTGTGTATAGTCATAATTTCAATCCTGTACAGTAATATAGGATTATCTCACTTAATTAAGAAAGTTCATGCTGGAGAGCAAATCAAGTGACTAAAAGACATGTGTACCAATCACACAGACCAGAAAAAGATTAATTTTCCAGTCTGAGAGTAAAAATTAGGAAGATAACAAGACTGATGTATGAAGTTAATACAGGATAATAAACATCATCATATTTGACTAAGGGTGTTGGAGAAAAATATTTTAAATCTGGAACAAAGGGATTCAAGGTTTGATAAGTTTGAGTTTCATTCCATACAAGGTAATATATTTAAATGACTAAGAATACAGGCTTTAGAATCAGCAAGGCCTCGGTCTGAATTTCAGCTTGAACACATACTTGCTGCTGTGACTTACTCCCTCTAAGGCTTCAAAATCTTCCCACTAAAAAATAGAGATAATATTCACAACCTCAAAGTGCTGTAAGGATTAAATGGGATAATGTATGTAAAGAAATTAGTCCAGAGTTTGGCGCATAGTTAGAGTTCCAATAAATGTAGCAATTAATATTCTTATCACCATGATATCACTTCTCAGGAAAGTGCCTCAATTGATTATTCTGTTCTTAGTAGGTATTAATTAAATTCAACGTACTAGGTCTCACTTTGCTTTTCATAATTGCTTTTGGCCAGTCTCTGTTTACAGAATACTACTTTCATATATGAAGAGCAGAAAAAGTGAATGCAACAAATTTTATTTATTATTCAACACAACAGAATAATTTCAAGATTAAACTACTTAGAGGTGGCTGAAGCAGAACAACTTAATAAGTCCTGTAATCTGGCCATATATTACTAGACAGAAAACTTCCATAAAGGAGGTGCTCAATAAATATGTAGCAAGTGAACAGAGACAGAACACCAGAAAATTAATTCACAGCACTCTGTCCTACTGTTGAGAGGATTTCCTATCTGAGGCAAGGATTACCTCTCCATTTCTCCCTTAATACCTACTTCCACGATATTGATTTCTGTAAGAATACGCTCGAGAATGTCTTTTTTTTTTTTTTTTTTTTGGCCTCACCTGAGGCTTGTGGGATCTCAGTTCCCCAAACCAGGGATTGAACCCGGGTCACAGCAGTGAAAGCCCAGAATCCTAACCACTAGACCACCAGGGAACTCCCGAGAATGTCATTAAATATGGCTAATCAGTAACATATTTGAGTTCTTATTAACTTGCCAGGTGCTGTCCTAGGAACTTACCTTATGCAATCCTCACAATGTTATATAACAGGTATTATTATTATTATTGTTGTTGTTTTATTTTATAGACATGGACACAAAAGCAGAGAGAAGTTAAATAACTTGCTCACACAGTTAATCTGGGGAGAAACTTCTCTCTGGTCTCAATCAAAACAGTTGATTTGTTTTCTTATCTTAAAGGTACCAACAATCATGTTTCCTTTTTTATCCTGGTTACTAAAAGCTTAGAGTCAAGTTTGTGGCCCCCCTCTAATAAAAACAGGAATTTATGACATATTTTTGATAATCTTACTCCTGGCTTTCTCTCAACCTTCTTCCATCTTTTTTTTTTTTTAAGATTTATTTATTTATTTTATTTATCTCTGGCTGCATCGGGTCTTAGTTCTGGCATGCGGGATCTTAGTTGAGGCATGTGGGAGCTTTTGTTGTGGCGCCCGGGCTCTTTGTTGCTGCGCACCAGATTCTCTCTAGTTGTGACGTACAGGATCCAGGGTGCGTGGGCTCTGTAGTTTGCGGCACGCAGGCTCTCTAGCTGAGTTGCGCTAGCTCAGTAGTTGTGGCACATGGGCTTAGTTGCCCTGTGGCATGTGGGATCTTAGTTACCTGACCAGGGATTGAACCCGTGTCCCTTGCATTGTAAGGTGGATTCTTTATCACTGGACCACCAGGGAAGTCCCAACCTTCTTCCATCTTTTAACTTTCATTTTTCAGCAAGTTTTATTTTTTGTCTCACTGAATGTATTCTTTAAGCCTTTCTTAAATCATTTTTGAACAAAGCAGGATATAAAAAATAGTGTCGGACATCTAGGTTTTTTCAATTTTTGGTTATAATAAATATCACCACTGGGATAAACTTTTTCTGTATTTATTTTTTCATCATTATTTTGGGGTTGATCTCTAGAAATGAATTATGAAATAAAAATCTATAGGCTCTTACAATTTTTTATTATGAAGTATTTGATATATACAAAATAATATATATAATAGACAAGTCATGAAGCATAATAAAAAAAACCACCCATGAACCTACCACTAATCTGAGGGAGGAAGCATTAGAACGAACAGTTGAAGCTCATCCCTCTGCCTCCCCTAAGAGGTAACCACCACTGGACTTCTTTCTCTATTGTCTTGTTATTTTTGTTTAGTTTAAAACACGTTTGTGTCCTTAAACAATATTATTTATTTCTTCCTGCTTTTGAACTTTATAAAATGGTATCATGCTGGATGTACTCTTCTGCGATTTGCTTTTTTTCAATCAACATTATATTTCTAGAATTCATCCATGTTGCTATATTTAAGCATGCTTCTTTCATTTTTACTCTACTATAGATTTCTATTATTTGAAAATACCAGTATTTATCAGCTTTCCTATAGATGGACATCTGAGTTATTGTCAGCCTTTTGCTATTATGAACAATGCTATTATGAATATTCTTATACCAGTGTCCTGGTGAAACAGTAACAAGAGTTCCAAGTCTAGGGTATATATCTAGAAGTGGAACTGCTGGCTTATCAAGATAATATCTAATTATTTTCCAAAAGAATCACACCAATACTTTTATCAGCCATGTATAAGAGCTCCCATTGCTTCACACCTTCACCAGTACTTGGTACTGTCAGACTTTTAGTTTTTTGCCAATCTAGTGTGTGTAAAAATGGTAGGTATAGGGCTTCCCTGGTGGCGCAGTGGTTAAGAATCCGCCTGCCAGTGCAGGGGACACGGGTTCGAGCCTGCGAGCCACACCTACTGAAGCCCACACGCCTAGAGCCCGTGCTCTGCAACAAGAGAAGCCACTGCAATGAGAAGCCCGCGCACTGCAATGAAGAGTAGCCTCCGCTCACCACAACTAGAGAAAGCCGGAGCAGCAACAAAGACCCAACTCAGCCAAAAATAAATAAATAAATAAATGTATTAAAAAAAAAAAGAAGAATCACTTGGAGATACCTTCGAGCTATGTTTCAAAAAAAAATGGTAGGTATAAACTCTTGAATGCTTTTGATATATATTGCCTAATTGATCTCCAGAAAGATGTATCAATTTATAATCTTAATAGTATAGTAGAACACCCTTGATAACATCAAGTATAATTTTTAAAAATCTTTGCTAGAATAAAAATGGTAACCCATTTTAATTAGTATTTCTTTGATTACTAGTGAGGCTGACCATTTTTCAAACATATGTACTGCTCATTTCTATTTCTTCCACTGAATTTTTTATGTTCCTTGCCTGTTTACTTACAGAAGTGCGGATATTTGTCTCATTAATTTATAAGATTAAAAATATTTGCCCTTAATTAATACAGTATAAATTTTTTTACCCAGTTTGTCCATCTTTTAATTTTGCTTAAGTCCGTTTTATGTACAGAAGTTTTAAATCTTTATTGTGGTGAAACGCATGGATCTTTCTCTCCGCAACTTGTTTCACTGGTTTATATCTAGCAACTCTTTCCTTGTTAGATAAGAGGCTAATTAAGTATTGACTTATCATTTCTTCATTTAAAAAAAGGAAACGTAACCTAAAATATTAAAACATATTCCTCAGTGTCTATCAATGAAAGTGATTAAATCCTCAGAACAAAAGCTAAGTTTGTTTTAAAAAGTCCTCCAGACACTGAGTGAAGTAAGTCAGACAGAGAAAGACAAATATCATATGATATTGCTTATATGTGGAATCTAAAGAAATGGTACAAATGAACTTATTTACAAAACAGAAATAGAGTCACAGATGTAGAAAACAAACTAATGGTTAACAAGGGGGAAGGGGGGGAAAAGATAAATTGGGAGATTGGGATTGACATATACATACTACTATATATAAAATAGATAACTAATAAGAACCTACTGTATAGCACAGGGAACTCTACTCAATACTCTCTAATGACCTACATGGGAAAAGAATCTTAAAAAGATTGGATATGTGTATATGTATAACTGATTCACTTTGCTGTACAGCAGAAACTAACAACATTGTAAATCAACTATACTCCAATAAAAATTAATTAAAAAAATAAAATCAACTGGGAATCTTTAAAAAAACCCCAATAAATAAATAAATTAAATTAAATTAAAGTAAAGTAAAATCCTCCAGTCTGCTGACTTTTTTTTAAACTAGTCTTAATGTTTGGGAATTTAGACTAAAATGGGGTCATTTAAGCCTAACTTAACCCAATTCTCCTTATTGAGGGAATAAGCTCAAGGAAATTCACTCCAGTTAACTTCCTTTTTTTGTTTAAAGGTATATAATCAGCTATGGAGTGATGGAGAAAGCAAGAAAAAAGTAGTTCAGTTCCAAAGAAAAGAAGGCCTAAAAGGACTTAGTTAGAAAAATTCCTCAGGTTGTTAAAGAATAATCCATTCTCTATCATTCATAATAGCAAATACTTACATAGCACTTATTATGTGCCAGATCCTGTTCTAAGTGCTTTCCATACACTAACTCACACAGCATTTTGAATTATACAAAATTTGTACGGTTATTTTTTCCTAAGATATGACCTTGATCAATATGAACAAGCCCCAAATTCTGGCAAAGTTAACAGCTATTTAATATTCCAATCAATCTATGAAGTTAGTGTTTCCACATGGAATTGCTATATCACGTTAGTCTCAAACTATTTTTTTCTCTAAGGTAACTCTTTCAGCAAGCAGTAGATCTTACCATATCCAATTTCTGCTTTCAACAACCATTTTATTCTAAATCACAGCAACATGAAAAAAACCTTAGTCTTGGCACTATATATTCCTTTGAGATTTGAGGCCCAACATTATTCAGAGTTCAAGGACATTCTTCTTTTCATGAGATCACAAGAGTTTTGGAAAACAGAAAGACTATCTACTGTAAAAAAATATAAAAGCTCCAATTTTAGGAGATAAGAACCAAGGATTAATCGTGGTAGGAAAGCAAAGTGCTATTTTTTCTCATTTGAGTGTCAAGTTTGTTTTCCTCTGACTTCATTATTTCTGCAGATAGCTCTCTGGGATCTACTGTCTAGCTGAAAATACAACATATTTCCATACTGCTTTTGTCCGAGCATTGCTGACAGTATGTCAGCACTCAGAAAAAAGTTGGAAGTTTAGCGTGTTCATTACTTGACACCTAATGACCACTATAAAAGGCCTGATGTGCTGATTTTACCTATAGGTGTAGTGAACTGGAAGGCAGGAGCCAGTGTGAAAAGCTGTTAAAAAATAATGATGACAGTTAAGACATACAGTTTACTCTGGGCTTGGTGTATTCATAGTTGATCACTTCCTCATCACAGTGAATGACTGAATAAAGAAAAATAAAAGCCTCAGCAAAATATTAGCAAACCCAATCCAGCAATATATAAGAGGGATTAAATACTATGACCAAGTGAAATATATCCCATAAATGAAAGGATAGTTTAACAACTGAAAGTCAATGAAGGTAAGACACATTAAGAAAATAAAGGTCAAAAACTACATAATCAAAAAAAAAAATGGGGAGAGAGGCAAACATTTCTTCTTGCTACCATTTTCATATGAGAATACGGGTAATTTCTCCCACTTCCATAATGGGAGAAAAACTCTCTAGGTCAGCAGACTTACTGCTTGCCAGCAGCAATTACTGGCAAATGATCAGAATATCAAAACTTGCCTAACAGAGGCAAGGAGGATATACATTTTTAGTGGGTCCCAGTGAAACAGCAGGGAAGGGGGCAGAGCACAACTTTTAAAAGAATGACAGAGCCGTTGAGGATATGACAAAGACTGGTTAGAACCGGTTAGGTCCAAGATGACATAAGATTTGACTTCCAGTGGACCTTAAGCCTCATTATACGCTCATTGTACTATGTTAGCATGTTAAGTGACACACCCACCAGCACCATGACAGTTCCAAGGCTGACCATAAAAGGCCAAAAAGTGGGCAGTGGCCCAATTCCTGGAAATCTCTGCCCCTTCCCCAAAATCGTTGGAATAATCCTCTTACTTGTTAGCCTATGAAATTACCCAGCCCATAAATACCAACCACCCCATGTTTTGGGGCCTCTCATCTTCTGAGATGGCCCACACTCTGTCTGTGAAGTGTGTTTCTCCCAAGGCCGTTCTAGCCTTTTGAGATGGACTGCATTCTGTCTATGGAATGTGTATCTCTCTAAATAAATCCCACTTCTTACCTATCACTTTGTCTCTCACTGAATTCTTTCTGCGATGAGACATAAAGAACGTGAGCTTCATTAAGTCCTGAGACCAGGTGTGTGATCTCAATTAAAAGACAGTGGGTTCAAATCCCAATCTGAGGGCTTCCCTGGTGGCGCAGTGGTTAAGAATCTGCCTGCCAATGACCCAACACAACCATAAATAATAAATTAAAAATAAAAAAAGAATCCACCTGCCAATGCAGGGGACATGGGTTCGAGCCCTGGTCCGGGAAGATCCCACATGCTGCGGAGCAACTAAGCCCGTGCACCACAACTACTGAGCCTGTGCTCTAGAGCCTGCGAGCCACAACTACTGGGCCTACGCACCTAGAGCCTCCACTCGACGCAACTAAAGAAAGCCCACGTGCAGCAACAAAGACCCAACGCAGCCAAAAAAAAAAAAGTCCCAATCTGAGTTGTGTGGTTTTCACCAGAATGATGCAAATTAGCCATCAACTCACTAAAATATGCAATATAAACTCCCCCAAGCTGTGTTGATTATGTACCTAATGTTTTTTGATAACAATAAAATATAAACATAAAGCCTTTCTATGGCAAGAAGAATTCAATCAGTTTTAGACATTCTGTATTCTAAAGGAGTCTTTCATCATCTGTGAAAGGATTTGGAATACCTCATGGCTCTAGGGAAAGGACTTTGTTTTATGCTAAGCATTTGGGTTTTTCTTTATCTTCTCTGTCTGGGATGTTGTTCCCCCTTCTTATCTATATGTACAAACCCTGTCCTTTCTTGAACTTAACCTCTCTTTTTGGCCCTACTGATTATTCCAAAACACACTTGATTTTCCTGAGTTTTCTGAAATCTTACAATAGGTAAGGTCTAGGCTTCATAGAAGAAAATAATTTGCATTATATTTTCCTTTCTTTTTTGAAAGTACATATATCTCTCATAACATTATACACTTCTTTTTATTTTATTTATTTATTTATTTTGGCTGTGTTGGGTTTTTGTTGCTGCGCGTGGGCTTTCTCTCTAGTTGCGGCGAGCGGGGGCTACTCTTTGTTGCGGTGCACAGGCTTCTCATTGCAGTGGCTTCTCTTGTTGCAGAACACAGGCTGTAGGTGCATGGGCTTCAGTAGTTGCAGCACGCAGGCTCAGTAGTTGTGGCTTGCGGGCTCTAGAGTGCAGGCTCAGTAGTTGCTGCGAACGGGCTTAGGTGCTCCGCAGCATGTGGGATCTTCCTGGACCAGGGATCGAACCTGTGTTCCCTGCATTGGCAAGTGGATTCTTAACCATTGCGCCACCAGGGAAGTCCCTAACATTATACACTTCTTGAAGGAAGAGTCCATGCCTTGTATTTTTTACTATGTCATAGCCAGAGCTGGGCCACACAGCATGTGCTCAATAAATAATTTTGGTTGGCTGATTAAATCTCTGCCTCATTTATAAGACTCACCTACAATTCTTTACTTATCATCTAGTAGGAACCTAAGACACCCTTTTCAGCCTACACTCTTGAATACCGAAGGAAAGACTGTGCCACTACTCTAGAACTGTAATTATTCCCAGGGGGAGAAAAAAAATCCTAACATTGCCCCTAGAGTTTCAAGGATATGATTAGCCGTGGCCTCTGCTATGAAGCTCCATTTGCTCCTTTACCTGAGTCCAGTTACACATAAAATTTCTCAATAATATTCAGTTTGCCTCTAACAAACTAAAAGAAACAATAAAAATAGGTAGGTAAATCAATAAGCACACAGGAGGATGCAGACAAGATAGGCAACGCCTGACTCTGCAGGCCAAAATAATTTGTACTCAGAGTCTGAGAACTATGCTGGAATGATAAATTAGTTGAGAACGGCAGGTACATTTATTCATTCAAGTAAAAACCACAAAAACCCATCAGTAAAGTTTCCCTTCTTCTGTCACTTGGTATTAAAAAACTACTATATCGGGCTTCCCTGGTGGCGCAGCGGTTGAGAATCTGCCTGCCAATGCAGGGGACACGGGTTCGAGCCCTGGTCTGGGAAGATCCCACATGCCGCGGAGCAACTGGGCCCGTGAGCCACAATTACTGAGCCTGCGCGTCTGGAGCCTGTGCTCCGCAACGGGAGAGGCCGCGATAGTGAGAGGCACGCGCACCGCGATGAAGAGTGGCCCCCGCTTGCCACAACTGGAGAGAGCCCTCGCACAGAAACGAAGACCCAACACAGCCATAAATAAATAAAAATAAATTAAAAAAAAAAACTACTATATCATGAATATTCATAAAATTCAAGCCAGGGTAGATGTCATAAAATCATTATAGTCACACTTCAGTCCATTAGGAAAATGAGAATATTTTGATCAAAACACAGAGACCCACTCATCTAAATTAAAAGTCTGAAATGTAGGATCTATACTCAGCTGAAGGTATCTGCAGGAGTCATCATTTAGTCTTTACTCACTGAAATTCTAGCTTGGTAGCCTCTGGGAAATAACTTTATGCAGTTCTATTTATTCTCTGTTCTGGCTCTCTGGAAGAATTAGGGTATTCTTCTTGTGTCCATATCAGAGATCTTTACTATTTGGGGTGTATAAATGAATCCAATATATTACAGTGGCAAGAATATAGGATCTGCAGTCAGACTGACTTGAGTTTGTTTTTTTTTACAGTTGGTCACTTACCAACTGTAAACTCCTGAGCAATCTATTTCACCTTTCTAACCCCTTGGTCCCTCATTTGTAAAATGGGTATTATAACAGTACTTTCCTCGTGGGATTATTCTGAGGGTTAAGTTAGATAATACATGTGAAATAATCACCTTATTTAATATTTTGATATATTTACTTATTTATATTTTTTACATTTTAATACCTCTGAAAGCAATATGCTTCTTACAATTGCTGTTGGCCAGGCAGCAGTTGTGACATTGTTGTCACTGCCTATACAAGATGTCAGAGCTTGCAGAATGAATGTCAGTGGCTTGGAAGAAAATCCCAGGTAACAGTGGAGTATTCCTTTAAGAAATGCTGCACTACCAATGCTCTTGATGGTTCAAAGGACAGTTTGGTGTGGAAAAACACAGACATTCATGATTCTGAGTCAAAAAGAAATTCAGAAGAACTGGGCCCTGAATGTGAGGAAGTTTTAGACCAATTTATTTTGCTTATAATGTCCTTTGATGAATGCACACGGATGACATATAATAAAAATCTAAGCCTAAAGGAGTACTTTAATAAGCATTAACTAAATATTTTTAGTGCAAAGAAAGCGTTTTTGTTATGATTTACTTGACAGCATTTTTTTCTTTTTTAGTGGTATATAAAATAATGGTACATCTCACCAATGCTTGTGTTTTAGATTCAATGAAATACAGTAGTACATTGCCTAGCACACACTAAGAGCTCAGTAAATGTTAGCTGCTATTAATAAAAAATGTTATTTAGCTACACATAATAATAATACAACACAACAATAATAATTTTGCTTCTGTTAACTTCAGCTCTGTTTAAAGAGAAACAAACTTTCTGTCCTCTATAAAGACAATACAGAAAAAAAATTGAGAAAGGAAAGGAAAACTACAACTAAGTAATTCTCTTAACTCTCTCCTTTCTACTCTTCACATGAATGTTTTTCATGTTTATGAGAAGAAAAGGAAAAGAGGTGGGCAAGAGTGGAACTATGCTCAGGGCATGGAAAGTTGAATGATAAACTCTCTTTCCCTATAAAAACTGGACTTCTGCAAAAAATTTATGGAAATAGGAGATGTAAGAATAAACTATAAACCCTGCAGTTACTACATATGGGACACAAATAAACAAGTGGGCTGAGAAATAATAATGTACAAAATGCTTCCTATTCTCTTGACTCTCATAATTACCTTTAAAATAGGTATAATAGGGCTTCTCTGGTGGCACAGTGGTTAAGAATCTGCCTGCCAATGCAGGGGACACGGGTTCGAGCGCTGGCCCGGGAAGATCCCACATGCCGCAGAGCAACTAAGCCCATGTGCCACAACTACTGAGCCTGCGTTCTAGAGCCTGTGAGCCACAACTACTGAAGCCCACGTGCCTAGAGCCCGTGCTCTGCAATAAAAGAAGCCACGACAATGAGAAGTCCGTGTACCACAACAAAGAGTAGCCCCCACTCGCCAACTAGAGAAAGCCCGTGCACAGCAACAAAGACCCAACACAGCCAAAAATAAAAACAAATAAATAAATTTATTAAAAATATTTTAAAAAATAGGTATAATAGTGACTATCTCTATTTACATAAGAGGAACCTGAGATATGAAGAGTAAATGGGACAAAGCCAAGACCACAACACAGTCTGGTGGGTTTTAAAATTACCCTACATGAATGTGTATTACTGACATAATTATAGGCATGATAAAATTATGTAACATTACTTTTTAATGAGTAAATGATTTAAAAAGCCCATGACCAGAGGCTGATTTAATATCATGTAACTACACATATGCCTAAAAAAATATGAAAAAAAGAAAACCTACTCAGGCAATTATAAGTTAAACTGCTAGTTTATACCCAGGAGGAGACAGCATCATTAAAAAGTTATTGCTTGATGTTTTCTATAGGAACAATGTCACAGATGCAAGATATGAAAAAATCAATTGTGGCTCAATTTGAAAAACATCTGTGTTCAAGGAATTCATCATGACAACTCTCTATGCTTCACAAAAGCTAGACAGTTTAACTGAAAGAAACACAGGTTTATTACACTAAAACAATGAAACGGTTCTATCTGTTTTTACCCACATGAACTAAGCTGAATATTAAGTTGTATATTCTCAAATTTCTACCTTCTTGGAAAATACTAAAAAACTATAGTTTGACGACACTATCTGTAAAATTAGGAATACATTCATTCCATTCTTTGGTCTCCAGAGCTCAAATCTCAATTTATCTCACTTCTTGAAATGACTGATCCCGTTTTGATTGGCTTAATCTTATCACCCATATCTGACCATTCAGAAAGCTACTACATAGGCAGTGAGTTCATGCTTATTAGGTACTATGGAACTGGTTATTATTTTTTAATATACTAAAAATTACCTTGGAAGCTGCCAATATTTTTTTGGAACATAAAATGGAGAGCTAGAGAGTGAAATAATATACAGAAATTAGAATTCAGGTTACGTTGACTGACAAGCATAAAGACAAATGCAAGAAAGACTGAGACTGAAGCTTAGAAATACGCAGCTCACTGAAGCTTTAATGTAGAAAGTGGGAAGAAATGATGAGTCCGAACATAGGCAGGTGAAAGGCAAAGTATCTAATGGACAAGATCACTTCAGTGATCATTCTCTTTCATTAAAAAAAAAAGATAATATGTTTTTCCCCTGACATAGGAAAATGAGGAAAGTCATTAAATTCTTTTAGATGACAATGGTTAAAAATAGAAAGAGAACTTGCTTTCTATTTCTATTGTATTCTAGGTTAACAATAAGTTTAGCTGTCTCTGCCAGGCCAATTACATGTTTTAGAGACCAACGAGTAACCACTGAGTGAGGTTATATGCTAAATCCCTCAGCACTAAAGGTTTTCTGTTTGTTTGTTTGTTTTTTTAAGTCACCGAGCTAATTAAGAAGGTTTTTCTTAAATGTTAGTTTTTCATTTTTTGTAAAGCAAATTAAGAGACATAGGAGATACTTTTCAATTACGTGGTAGATTCTCAGTTTTTAAAAAGAGCTAATTAGGAATTCTTCATGCTTAAGCATACGGGTCTTCAACACGGCAGTTAGTTAAAATAATCTAAACTCACTATGATACCCTATAAGGTACCTGAAAGTCATTTGAAGTTTGTTCATTTACTTTATGGGTTCAGAGACTACTGAGTCTTATTCTGGGCATGTTTTGAGGTCATTATTTTTAGTTTTTCTAGTTGTAGTAAGGCTTCTTTTTGGTTGTACATAATGGAAACCAACTCAAGTTAGCTTCAGCAAAAAAGAAATTTAGGAGCCCCAAGAAACAAAGGCAAGCTCATGAAAGGGAAAAGACTGAAAGCCAGGACTAGAACATTGTCAGGGCTCTCATTTCTACGTAGCTGCCTCACTCCTCATTTTCTGTTAGCCTTTCTTCCTCTGCACTTCATGGGTCTACACAGTGGGCAGCAGATGGTTACCCTGGAGTTCTGGAGTTTGTATGTTATAGTGCAACTATCAGAAAAGACCAACTATCCCTAGTACCAATTTCAAATTTCCTGTGGAGAAACTGATTGGTTCAACCTGGGTTGGGTATCCACTGCCGATCCAATTAGCTGAGGTGGGGGAAGGGGAGGGTGATGGGAGGAGAAGCAGTGGGAGGCGCAAGGTACAAATATGGCTTCCAGGAGCCCACACCTGTGTTTGGGAGGTAGGGTGGGACAAATCCTGGAGAAGAGGGAATTGTTGGAAGTTGAGTAGATAACCCAAAAGGTGCCTAATTTACTAAAACATAATGATGCCATTATGAGAGAGATTGAGAGGGTGTGTGCATGTGTGTGCACCTTCATCAAGCTTTTGTCCATATCTGAGGGACTATTCATCACTATTTCCTGAGCATCTAATTTGTGTCAGATACTGTGACAGTCGCTAAGGAAATAATAATGAGCCCAATACTCTATCAAAAGTTCTCGAGGAGTGTACTACAATGAAGTATCACCTCACACTAATTAGAATGGGCATCATCAGAACATCTACAAACAACAAATGCTGGAGAGGGTGTGGAGAAAAGGTAACCCTCTTGCACTGTTGGTGGGAATGTAAATTTATACAGCCACTATGGAGAACAGTATGGAGGTTCCTTAAAAAACTAAAAATAGAATTACCATATGACACAGCAATCCCACTACTGGGCATATACCCAGAGAAAACTGTATTTCAAAAAGACACATGCACCCCAATGTTCACTGCAGCACTATTTACAATAGCCAGGACATGGAAGCAACCTAAATGCCCACTGACAGATGAATGGATAAAGATGTGGTACGTATATACAATGGAATATTACTCAGCCATAAAAAGGAATGAAATTGAGTCATTTGTAGAGACGTGGATGGATCTAGAGATTGTCATACAGAGTGAAGTAAGTCAGAAAGAGAAAAACAAATATTGTATATTAACGCATATATGTGGAACCTAGAAAAATGGTACAGGTGAATCAGTTTGCAGGGCAGAAATTGAGACACAGATGTACAGAACAAACATATGGACACCAAGGGGGGAAAGTGGCGGGGGGTGGTGGTGGTGGGATGAATTGGGAGATTGGGATTGACATATATACACTAATATGTATAAAATGGATAACTAATAAGAACCTGCTGTTTAAAAATATAAATAAAATGAAACTCAAAAAAAAAAAAGAAAGTAGGACAGATTCTTATTGAATGTATGCAAATTATTATGTTGGCAAGAAAAATAAAGAGACTCAGCAGGAAAAAGAAAAAAAGTTCTTGAGGAGTGTTCGGAGACAGGTATTTAAGAAATAATCAGATGACTATATAATTAACTTATCTGAAGAAAAAGTACAGGGTGCTTCGGAAATACGTAACATAAAATGAAGTCTAGGGGCTTCCCTGGTGGCGCAGTGGTTAAGAATCCGCCTGCCAATGCAGGGGACATGGGTTTGAGCCCCGGTCTGGGAAGATCCCACATGCCGCGGAGCAACTAAGCCCATGCGCCACACTACTGAGCCTGTGCTCTAGAGCCCACGAGCCACAACAACTGAGCCTGCGTGCCGCAACTACTGAAGCCCACACGCCTAGAGCTTGTGCTCCGCAACAAGAGAAGCTACCGCAATGAGAAGCCCGCGCACCGCAACAAAAAGTAGCCCCTGCTCACCACAACTAGAGAAAGCCTGCGCACAGCAACGAAGACCCAACACAGCCAAAAATAAAAATAAATAAACTAAATAAATTTTTTTTAAAAATGAGGTCTAACTGAGCTCTGAGGGATAAGAAGGAGGTAACTAGGGGAAGGGAAAGGAGGAAGTGAGTATTCCAGGCAAATCAACATTAGTGCAATGGCCCTTGGGTGGAAGAGTGATTGGTATGAGATGAACTTGGAGGAAGAGGTGGCAGAGGTCAAATTATACAGAGCCCAGGGGTACTGGTTTAAGTCTTTATTCTAAGAAGAATGAGGAAAGCAAGAGTGGCTATAGTAAGACTAGTTGGGAAGCAACTAAAGTAGCTCAGCCAAAAGATAACTGTAGTTTAGACTCGAATGGTGTTGGATACGGACAGAAGTGGTAACATGAGATGGTGTTATTGACAGTGATTGTGCGAATGGGTGTGATGAAGCTATCTATGCCTAATAGGTTCTTTTCTGCTTCACACATATTTCTTTGAATGTGTTTCTAGCTACTTGCAAAGCCTATGGTTGCTTGGCTTTCTCACTGCTAACCTGAAGCCTTTACTAAAAGAAGGTCAGATAACTCCTCATTTCTGCCTGGCAGGTCTTTCCTTGCTGGTGCCAGCAGAATGTTCTCATATGTGAAATTATCTTCCTCAAATCTTTAAATTGCTTTTAATATCTTCACTTCTTGGGGTCCTATTAGACTTGCAACACCTGATACATTCATGTGAACGGACAATACAAGGTAACAGGGGCAGTGGTAACTATTAAGGAAGCTGCTCTCCTAATCTCCTGCAGCTCTCCAAAGTAGAAGAGGTCCCCTACTTTCAAGGGTATTTGACCTTAAGAGCTAGATGTAACATCGAAGACTAAGATACTAATATTGGTTGGTCATTCACAGTTCTATCTCTTTACTATAATAGTATAATTCAAATATAATTCAAATACCCACTTCTTCCCTTCTGGCTGTCATGCAGCTAGGAGGCAAAAATAAGCCTCAAATTATCTATGGAGGAACAAGCTGTCCATGGCTTTGTAATACAGAGAAGACTGCCACATAAACACGAGGTCAAAATTACTGCACCGTTTTCAGTATAGAGGCAAAGAGGAAGTTAATCAGTATTTCAGATCAGAACCAACCAATTAAATACACTAAATTATGTGTATTATGCCACCATGGTAATATAATGAGGAAAATTGTACATTCTTCTGTCACATATTTACCAGCACATGTTGGCAGAGAGAGGCAGGTATTTCAAATATTTGAAGCTATCTAATAACTATGGTTTGACATATACTAATTATAGCCTAGCAGTATTCATTTACTAAAACTGTGTAACTTTTACTCTGCTCTGAGGATCTGCCCCGTTGAGCCCTCTGGCAAATGGACATTATGATTACTGAAAAGCCCGAGTGGGAAGGTGAATCTTTTTGGATGACCTCTATAAAGCTGGTTTAGAAGGGCATCTAAGGCTACATCCCATTACGCCAGTTTGAAATTATGTTTCACTAGGCAGAGCAGGCTCCTGGGCACAGTTGACAAAGTATGTATAAAACCTGATCAGCTTTGGTGAGCTAATGACTGCATGTTCAAATAAATGGACTTATTAGTACACTCACCGGACCAACCAACTCTACAATTTATTATTCTTCCTTGGCATAAATTGAATGCAAAGCCACATTAACATCACATTTGAGGTTATACATACTCACAAGTGAGGAAAACCAAAGAGATTGTTCCCCTAGCCATCATAATCCCTGTAGGAGCATAAAGATATATATATATTAAAAGTGAACTAAAAAACTTAATTCAAATCTACAGTCAGGAAAAGAATACACCACAATATTCTTTAAGACAAGCTGTGGAGATATACTAAGAGAGTTTTGATTAACCTTTCCTGATGGAGAAAAGACAAAGCCTTCATGGGCTCTTTAAAGTCAAAATAAGATGGGACTTCCCTGGTGGTCCAGTGGTAAAGAATTCGCCTTCCAATGCAGGGGACATGCGTTCAATCCCTGGTCGGGGAACTAAGATCCTACATGCCGCAGGGCAACTAAGCCCACGCTCCACAACTTCTGAGCCCGAGCGCCTCAACTAGAGAGAAGCCCGCGTGCCGCAAACTACAGAGCCCACGTGCCCTGGAGCCTGCAGACCACAACTAGAGAGAAGCCCATGCGCCACAATGAAGAGGCTGCATGCTGCAACGAAAGATCCTGCATGCCACAATGAAGATCCTGCATCCACAATGAAGATCCTACGTGCCTCAACTAAGACCCGATGAGCCATAAATAAATAAATAAATAAATAGATAGATAGATAGATAGATAACAATATTTTCTTTAAAAAGTCAAAATAAGACAAAATCAGTAAACCAACCAGCACAATTTCCCAAGCATTAGAAAAATCCCAGCATTACTTTAGATCCAAACTTAAAAACTAGTCTCAATCAAATTCAACCTGATACTCACTTACTTAAGAAATGCTAAAAATTAGGTCAATTTAGCTGATAAGGGAATTCCTGACAGAGAGCAGAGTCTGTTCCCATTTCTTTAGTTAACATCACTGAATAAGATGAGTTTATACCTAAGTGAATAATTGGAAATTGTGTAAGGGGATAACCAAACAGTAGCTACTTTCTGCCTAAAAGTTCAAAGTCCATTAGACCAAAGAAATAAAAATTTTCAGACATCCAGAAGGTTATCACTAAGTGATGCATTATCCAGGTATTTTAATATGTATCATATTCTATGTATCATGAGTACAAAACTCCTTAAATCCTGAGTAAAAAAAGCAATCTGTTAGTTTTTAACACATTATTATTTTGTGTTACAGTGGGAATTTCCCAAGTTGATTACAAAATATTTCAGAAAAAAATCTACAAAGTACTCTCATAATGGACAGTGATTTCAAAGCGATCTTAACAGACATTTTCCTTAAATTACGAGCATGGAAACTAAAACACATCACATCATTTTGGCTGTACATTTGTTTAAAATGTCCAATACTTCTGCCACTAAGGGGAACAATATACCATGGTGCATAGCATAAAAGAGATTGAACTCCATCCCTTGGGGGGAAAAATCGAATCCTAGAGATTTAGAAGAGCCTTCTTCATCAATTCAAAAACTGCATAGTAGGGCATATTTCTCTGGAGACAGAAGGGACTGGGACAAGAATATAGCAAGCATGTGCAGAGTCTGGATCACATGAACATGCAGCTGGGTGTCTGGTGAAGTGGAGAGAACTATGGACATATGGTGCTTGAATACTACTAGGAAGCAAGCGTCTTCTGGGAAGGAAGAAGATGAGGCTGCAATCCTCTGTTCACTAGATTCACAGCTAATGAAACATGTGGGGGAGGACTGCAGTGACCCTGAGTAGTGCCAGGTGGTCCAGAAAGGCAATGAGGCATCTGCAATAAATCAGCCCAGGGCAGAAAGATAAACTGGTGGTTTGGCCTCTACAGTGAGTCAATTGCTGGGAAAGGGAGAGATGGTGGTAGGTCCATGAGACAGCACTACTGAAGATGGCATGTCACTGGAACTGTTTTTGACACAGCCCTCTGAAGGCTACTCTTTTACCCTGGGGAAGGTGGTGAGTGTACACAGGTGGTACCCTGTACAGATGGTCCCCAGTGTTCCTCATCTCCTAATATTCACTCTTGTGCAGTCTCCTCCCACAATGGACCATGTCATGAGAGCCCTGTGAAGAGGTCCACAGAGGAAGGAACTGAAAGCCTCCTGCCCGTGGGCATGTGAGTGAACTTGGAAGAGGATCCTCCAGCTTAGTCAGGCTTTTAGAGGACTGCAGTTCTGGCTGACACTGTGACTATCACCTAATGAGAGATAACCAGAAAACCCAGCTAAGCTGCTCTTGGATTCCTGTCCCTTAGAAACTGTGTGATATAATAAATCTTTGTTGTTTTAAACGGCTAAGTTTTAGGATAATTTCTTATGTGATAACAGCTGGCTAATACAGAGTTGTACTGCTCCAATTTTGGAGGGAATGGTTTAGAAACCATCTTCCTACTTTGAAGAACCACTAGAGCTTGAGCAGGAATCTATACCAGCAGTGGTAGTGACACCAATATCAGAGCTGGAGCTGCAGCATCAGACACATTACCTTGGACAAGACCAACTGTGAATCAACCCTATTAACATTAATTCACCCTACATGTCAGAGAGAGAGAGAGAGAGAGAGAAACAATTACCACCACAACAAAAATAACCCACCAGATAGGTAAGGTACTTGCACTACAGCAAATGAGATGCTTCCAGAGTTTCTGAGTTTGCACTTTGCCAGACTTAAGAGCACAGAAAATCCATGAAAACTACTATATAGGAAGGCGAATACTAGTATATTAACATCCTTGGCATTGACGACAGCAATAACTTTGTATTAATGGTTCTGTATATGATGTCCGTTAAGGAGACATCGCATGTGTTCAAGGAAACTACTTCCGTTCCTTAATTTCTGGCATCACGCTCCATAATGTATCCACCTGGAAATTTGAAAAATATTACCAAACATCTCACTGAATGATATCTTCCAGCACAATGAATTCAGTACACTTCACTTATTTTTCTAGTTGGAGATACTGGAAATCACTGATTTGGGGTAAAAAATTGAATCAACATAATGACTGTGAAACTGGCAATTTTCTGGAATCTTTTCAAACATTAAAGGTGACAAAACTGCAAAGGATATCAAGATGGGCCACTGGACGGAGATGTCAGGAAGTCACTGATTCTTCCCTCACCTCCTTTTCTGATAAAGCAAGAAGCGCAGGAGACACCAGCAGTCTCTGGGAAGGGTCTCTGTGGAGCAGCCCAACACTAGGCACCAAAACTACAAACAGGCAGCCACAGATGAATGAATAAATGAAGAAACCCTCCTAGAGTGCATGATGGATGCCAGGCATGGTGCTGGGGGCTTTCTTATCTCAGGCAGTCCTCCTTGCAACTCTGTGAGGTGGATATTATCCCAATCATACAATTGACAAAATAGAGGCTCCCAAGGCCAAAGAGGTAAAACTCAAATTCAGATCGACTTTCTAAAAATCCAAATGACATAGCTGTATACTATTATTCTTTCCACAAATATTTACTGTGCACCTCTTCTGTGCATACCTCCATCATTGTACTTTTCTTCCTGTACTATAATAACTGTCTAATTTCCCAGGCTGATTATATTGATAATTCCTTAAATTCAGGAAGCAGGGTCTACTTGCTTTCGTATATCCAGTATCTAACACAATGCCTGGTGTATACCTAAACACTCAATAATTTAAATTTGTTATTGGTTAAAAAAAAGACTAAGTTTTACATTTTTGGTTTTTATTTTTTCTGCTAGGCAGATAGGCTACCACATCTCAAGGAAAGACTGGTAAAGAAAAGGGGCATCCCCAAAAAGATTTTTTTGGCATTACTTTATTTGAGGTACTTTTTTTTTCATGCTAAAAATGATTGAAGTAGTTTATATTTCATTCATGCTAATGTTGTGGTGGATTGATACAAAATAAATAAGGAGAATGTGGGTGGGGAAGGAGAAAAGGCATTGATAAAAAATTTTTTTGTGCTGTTAACTGAATTCAGAGGATAATAACCTGATGTAATACCTATGACCCTCTAAAGTGGCATTTTTGCTCAGAGTCTGAATTCAACAGGCTGTAATGTATTATTCACAAATTACTGCGAAGCTGGCTCCGGTTCCTAAGACATTGTCCAGACTCCCCAGTCTCCTCTAAGGTTATGGCAGGCTAGAGGATAAAGCTATTTTTAAAAAAATCTCTTTTCCCTCTAAGAAAGAAAAAAGGCCAAATTAGTTAAAAGAAGGGGAAAAAATAAAAGGACAAACAAGCTTCTTTCCACTCATTAGTACAGTTGTTATTCTTTAAAGCCCAAATTCTTTCTTTTAAAATATCCATAAATTCTGAAGACCGTAATTTTGAAAGGCATCTTCAGAAACATGGCTAGAAGAGGAATAAAAATGGAAAGACCTGCTCAGATCCCTCAGACATCATTTAATCCCAACTTCTTCATTCTAAGTCTGAGTTAGAGGCCAAATTTGATCTTTCTACAGGTCCAGCTTGCTCCAGAAATCTGGAGAAAGTTCTCTCTTCTCTTATCTAGCCCCCTGCTTTTCATGTTTCTTAAGGATCCCTGTAGACCCAGACTTGAAGGCACAGGGACCCTTTACCAACCTGAGAACACCTAAGAGACACATTAATTTAAGTCTGGTTTGGGACAAACTTGATAAGAAAGGTCATTTTCTCTGTCACCCTCTCCTGGCTGTAGTCCCAGTGTTACTCAGCGCTCCCTTGCCTCTTCTCATCTGTTCTACAACCAGAACTAAGAGCGAACAAAAATTCTTTCTTTAGAATTTAGATAGAAGAAATTTCAGACTTAAAGCTGACTCAAGTATTGCCATCTCTGGGAAAACTTCCTGAGCAGTCCCTTGCCCTCTTACTTCACAGCCTGATTTACATGTCCCCTTTTATACCCTAAGTGCACTGTATAAATCTCTCTAGTACTGTACTTATAACACTGTGCAAGAATTTCTGGTTTATTCAGCTCACTTTTATAAGCTTCTTGGGAGTAGGGACAATATTTTGTTCATCCCTGAATCTTGAGCATTCAGCACAGCTCCTGGAAAGCTAGTATAAGTTAGTGGTTAAGTGCAGACTCTAAAAATGGGCAGAAGGCCTAAAGAGACATTTCTCCAAAGAAAACATACAGATGACCAACAGGCACATGAAAAGATGCTTAGTCTCACTAATTATTAGAGAAATGCAAATCAAAACCACAATGAGGAATCACCTTACACCAGTCAGAATGGTCATCGTTAAAAAGTCTACAAATAATAAATGCTGGAGAGGGTGTGGAGAAAAAGGTACCCTCCTACACTGCTGGTGGGAATGTAAAATTGGTGCAGCCTCTATGGAAAATAGTATGGAGGTTCCTTAAAAAATTAAACATCGAGCTACCATATGATCCTGTAATCCCACTCCTGGGCATATAGCTGGAGAAAACTCTAATTCAAAAAGATTTACGCACCCCTATGTTCACAGCAGCACTATTTACAATAGCCAAGACATGGAAGCAACCTAAATGTCCACTGACAGAGGAATGGATAAAGAAGATGTGGTACATATATACAATGGAATATTACTCAGCCATAAAAAAGAATGAAATAATAATGCCACTTGCGGCAACATGGATGGACCTAGAGATTATCATATTAAGTGAAGTAAGCCAGACAGAGAAAGACAAATATCATATGATACCGCTTATATGTAGAATCTAAAAAAAATGATACAAATGAACTTATTTATAAAACAGAAACAGACTCACAGACATAGAAAACAAATTTATGGTTACCAAAGGGGCGGAGGGGGAGAGATAAATTAGGAGTTTGGGATTAACATATACACACTACTATATATAAAATAGGTAACAACAAGGACCTACTGTATAGCACAGAGAACTTTACTCAATATCCTATAATAACATATATTGGAAAAGAGTCTAAAAAATAATATATATTTGTATGTATATATGTATAACTGAATCACTTTTCTGTACACTTGAAACTAACAGCATTGTAAATTAACTACACTTCAATTAAAAAAAAAAAGAGCAGACTCTAGAGGCAGACTGCCTAGAATCAAATCTCAGCTCCTCCTTTATTATGTGAGAGACCCTGGGCAAGTTACTTATCTTCTTTGTGCCTTAGTTTTCTTGTTTGTTAAATGTGGATAATTATAATACCAACCTCATAGTGTTGTGAAGATTAAAGGAAATAATGTACATAAAGCACTTAGAATAGTGCTTGGCTTATGGTGAACTCTCAAGAGATGTTGGCTAGTATTTTTATTAGGTAATATGTACTCAAATTATTGTTAAAATGCTTGGTACTGCTAGAGGTCTACACCCACAGACTGTTGTGGCTAGAAGAGTAGGCACAGATTAAACACAGATTATACATTCACAATCATCTTCTTTCATACTACTTTTCATTTTACTGTATCGCATTCAACTATATTGTAAATTAAGTATTCTGCTGTAAGACTAAAAAAAATTATCACTGTATTCTGAATTCCAAAGAGTTGACCTATGAACTTTTGATATGCTGGTACACAGCTCATTCATAAATTGAGAAGCATTTGTGTTCTACTAAAAAATGGTTGATAAGACTATTTGAATGATAGACTGAGGAAAAATTTCCCTCAGAGAAAGATCCGATTTTCATGATTTATTTATGAGCCCCTTTTTTCTTGTGGCCAGTTTAAAATTAACTTAGAATGTAAATTAGAGATATTTGACGACAGGAAAATCCTGGTGATTGCCAAGTATGATAAAAGGTATGACTAACATATTGACTTTGGAATTGCAACACCATCTGCAAATCAAAAAAAAGTATTAATCTCTAACAGTTTTCTGCACTTTAATGATCAATCTGAAAGGTCAGATTCAGAAGTACTAATTAATGCCTTTTAAAAATCATGCCTAGATCATGTATTTTAAACAACAAAGTATCACTCAACTTTTCCCTTCATTCTCCAAAAAATATGAAACAAAAAAGCACTGTTTTGTATAGTTTTTACAGAATAATTGTCAAGGTTACATTTACAACATCAAAGGAGCTTTATATCACCATGGACATTCTACCATGTATAGTATTTCCAGTCTGATTCTACCTATAAGTCACAAATGATAGCAAACTTGAGCTACAGGGTATAAAGGGAACTGCAAGAAGTTAAATGAGTTTGGTTTTGGGTGTTACATATCTTCTTTTAATGAGAAGATATATGTAACTCACCCTGAGAGCTAACTTGGTTTCATCAGGGCAAGACTTTGAACCTACCTGACAATGTGGTACAGAGAGAAGACAGAATGAGCTTTAAAAAGTGTTGACATCAAGTCATGGGTGACTGATTTATAAGGAATTATTGAGGACAATTAAATTTTTATTCTATTATTTTTATATATTTCTATTTTTAAAAAAATATTTAATTAATTAATTTATTTAGGCTGTGCCGGGTCTTAGTTGAGGCATGTGGGAGCTTCATTGCAGCATGCGGGATCTTTAGTTGTGGCATGTGGAATTCTTAGTTGTGGCATGCAGATTCCTTAGTTGTGGCATGCAAACTCTTAGTTGTGGCACATATGTGGGATCTAGTTCCCCGACCAGGGATTGAACCTGGGCCCCCTGCATTGGGAGCATGGAGTCTTATCCACTGGACCACCAGGGAAGTCTCTATATTTCTATTTTTTAAAGTGATGATTATTTCCTAAAAAGTCCCTTGGTGTCCCAGGCAAAGAAAGACTAGGTTTAAAACAAGGTTATTAAGATAATAATAAAGGTTTTTTTTTTTAAACCTTTAAACATGTACTTGGCTCCTTAAAGTTATAAATCCCTAAAAGAGACAAGTACTCTTTAATAACCCTTTTAATGACTTTTGGAAAATTCAAGCTGAAAACATCTAAGGATGGAATAAGGAACTATAGATTTATTACTATCCACATTCTGCTTTGTAGAGGCAAAAGTGGAAGAATAAAACTAAAAGAAACCCAATGAACATATCACATTTTGTTTCTTAGATTTAATTAAATCAAAGTCAACTCTCATCTTTAAGTTTACATAATAAGAGTCAGTTTCCCAGGGAAAAAAAAACCCAAACCAGGATATTAAGATAAAAAGAAATCTGCTCTGCCAAGAGTGTTCTAGTTCCAGAAAGTGTTTGGTTGAAAGCATTCTGGTCTCCTTTCCCACAATCTTTCAGCCAAGAAAAGAGCTGAAGTTTGTCTTTCAATATGGCCCTCTGTATCGGGACAAGAAAGATTTAATTCTACTTTAGTACTTTAAAGAGATGAGTACAAAGATGTGAGCCTGATGATCTAAAGGGTAGGCAATTCTGGAATTCCTTAATATTTAAATTAAATTAACCCTCATTTTTTTGCTCTACTCTTATTGGTAGATGGGAATAATTAGCATAGTTCTTTATGTTTCCCTGTTATCTTTCTTTCTGACTGAACAAATCTAGTTAACTTCAATATTTTTTTTCTTGAAGACTGGGAATGTAAGACAGTTACTGTTACCCTTTGAACTATATCTAATTTACCTTCAGATTGTTGATACTCATTCTATCTTAAAATGTGATAATCTTGTTGGTTATGCAATAAGCATGCGAACCCCCAAAACTAATAAAAAAGATCATGCTACAGATTGGAATTCCATTAGATGATACTCTTTCAGTTTCCTTGTTGTGTATTCTGGAGTTGGTTTCTTCCTTCTTGTATAAATTAGTTTTTGCTTTTCTTTGACATAATGACAGCTCCTTTTTCTCCTCCCCCCAAATTAAAATTAATCATAATCTTTCAAAGAGCTCTGTATTACCTTTCATTTTTGACTGACATCCTACTTGCTGTAGTCCTCAAGAAATCAATGAATATATTAACTGAAATTAGACTTGGCACCTGTCTCCAAGGAACTCAGCTAAATAGTTCTTGGGAGACTTAGATGGAATTTTTAATAACTTCAAAAGGGATTTTTAAAAAAACTGTGCATTCTTTTTTTGACATTAAGCCATTATGATTTATTAAAATGCATGTATATGTGGCTCTTATATGCATATGAAAATTTAAGTATTTAATTAAATAAATAGTTCATAATTTTATTCCAAGTCATTATAACTCCTTTTCCCAACAGCCTTAAACACAAAGGTATTTCATCATTATTGACTTATCTTTTCTTATAAAACTGTGCATTCTTAAGTCATTCTTTCAAACCCATGCTTTTTGAGTACCCAAATAAAGACATAAGGGTAGAATAAAACAAATATGACCAGAGATAAGAGCATTAGAACACTCTAAAAAAATCTAACAAGTTAATGATTGTTATGAAAAGAAACTAAACGGCTAGTTTATGTAGTATCTTATCAACACAAAAGAACAGTGTATTTCTTCTGTCATAACATTCAACTTGAAGGGCAAAGGAACTGGAAAAACATGGTGCTGAAGAAGGGAGACTATAAATATTCAAAACAATTTCTTTTTTGTTTCTAAATTTCAGAACGTTTTGTTTTTCTTTAGAGCTCTAAATAAGTCAGGCACAGAAACCTCATCTCAGACTAAAAGTAATAACAATCAGATGATGAATAGAAGAGTTCAGTCTGAAAGAGTGAGTTGGAACCCTGGTTGTACCATTTAATAGCTCTGCAACTTTTATCTTTTCGAATTTCAGTTTCTACCTCTGTAACACCGGTATAATACTGCCAAACCCAATAGGGTTGGGCGAGAACTAAAATAAAGAAGGCATGTAATATCTGTACAATGCCTGGCTCATAGTAGGCATTTGATAAATGTTCATGGACTTTTTCCCCTTCCCTAAACACTGTGGAAATTAAAATTGACAGATAAATAGTGTTCTCTTCACTCTCAAAGCTACTGTGGTGAGAAAAAGATAGAAATAACCAAATGGAGCTATAAGTCTTCTCGATCTAAAATTTTAAAGTAGATAAGTAAGCAGTGAAATAAAACTGGTAAGAGATAAATAGAAAGAATGATGGAACTATAAAACCCATATGAAAGTTAAGATACTGTTAATCATTCTTATTTTCCTCTTGGCTGTGATGATATTATATTTCATATTCAGTGAGGGGATAAATTACCCAAACTTTGAAAAGTAAAATTAAAAGTGTTTCACAAAAACAAAAACTGCTTCCATTTTCTAGATGTTTTATCAGAAAAATATTTCAAAATGAAAGTAAGGACTTTCAGTCATTCATCTGAGATGACCTGTTTACGTGTCTACTACACGCCAACTGTCATACTAAAGGGCAGAGGGTATACAAAAGAAGGTGAAAGTATCTGTTAAAGGCATAGTACATGCCAAGGGTTTTAGGCATGCACCACTGTGTTAGTTCACTAGGGCTGCCATAATAAAACACTACCAACTGGGTGACAAATAGCAGAAATTTATTTTTTCACAGTCCTGGAGGCTGGAAGTCCAAGAACAAGGTGTAGGCAGTGTTGGTTTCCTCTGAGGCCTCTCTCCTTGGCTTGCAGTTGGCTGCCCTCTTGCTGTCTCTTCACATGGTTGTCCCTCTGTGTACGTACACCACTGGTGTCTGTGTCTCTTTGTGTGTCCAAATTTCCTCTCCTTATAAGGCTACCAGGAAGACTGGATTAGGGCTCACCCTAATAGGCTCATTTTAACTTAATCACATCTTTAAAGGCCCTATCTCCAGACTGGGGGTTGGGATTCAACATAGCAATTCTGGGGGAAGACACAATTCAGCCTATAAGAAACATCATCTCACTTAATCATCACCGTGTTGTATAAATGAGGATATAGGCTTTGAGAGAATAAATAACTCATCGAATGTCAGATAGCCAGTAAGTGGTAGAAAGAAAATTTTAACCAAGGTCTCGTTATGAGTACACCAAAGCCTTTGCTCTTTCTGCTATTCACACCTCCTCAAAGAATTACACATCTAGTTGGGAAGACACAGTACTGATTGATGAAACTTTGAATATGGGGCTTATTGATAAGGAGGCACTTATTCATTGAACTTGTGTATTATATGGAAAGAAGGGACTCAGGATTACTAAACATTTATGTAATAAATAGAATATTTATTACGTTTTAGGCTGGGTTCTTTCACAAAAGAGTCTATTGGTTCCCTTACAGGAGGAATTGCTGATTGTCAAACAGAACAGTCTTGGTATGTCTTGGCCCAAAGCCTACAGATGATCCAAGTCAATGTCAAATACAAGAGGGCTTTCTAGAATAAATATCTTAGATATATTCTTTTAGATCTCTTTTCTTCTGCATTTGGGTGTAGGTTATGTGCAGGTATACATGTATGAAATCCCTAATCTGCTTCATAACATTCTACATTTATCTGCTTTATAACATTCTACATTTATCTGCTTTGTAACATTCGTTGGCAATCTACACAATATGTTAGTGGGCTTTAAGCTCTATAGCATCTCAGGATAAAAGACAAAAGTCCCATGCTCTGTCTCTGGAGACTCCATCCAGGAATGACTGTCAGGCTAGATTGTGGTGAAGCAGGCATCTGCTCCATGCTCTGATAACCTTGTATTGTTGTTTAAAGTTTGTTAAAAGTACCATTCTAGCTTGTGCTTTATTCTCTAACTACATTTGATGGATGTATACTATATGTTAAATTGTAATTACATAATTAATAAGTTAAATAATTTACACTCCTAGATTATGTTATAATGCTTCCAAAGAAGACCATTACAGGTATGCATACTATGGCATAGGTCTAGAATCCTGGTACATACCAACTCTTACACAAAAACTGTTGGACTCCTCAAAGACGGAAGTGAAACTCCCATGTGAAAGATGTCCTCCTTATACTACCAGGAAAGAAACAAAGACAGGCAACTGTGGACAAGTAACTAAAATATATGGGGGACTAAAGGAAGATAAGAATTATTTT
Organism: Balaenoptera ricei; assembly: GCF_028023285.1. NCBI lineage: Eukaryota > Metazoa > Chordata > Mammalia > Artiodactyla > Balaenopteridae > Balaenoptera > Balaenoptera ricei. Next base: position 62,256,266 of record NC_082654.1, on the reverse strand, counting down.
AACAAGATCTGTTTGTACAAATTACTCTCGACTTTGACTCCCCTTTTCTGGTGATAAGAATGCAAACTTCACAAAGCTAAGTTGCCTCTCTTTGTTCAACTTAGTATATAAACAATTAGGCCTAGCCACTTCATTGGATCTTCATTTTCCTATGGGGATTCTCATGTATGTGTAAAAATCTGTATACTTTTCTCTTGTTAATCTGTCTTATGTCAATTTAAGACTCAGGCCCAGGTGGAGACCCTAGGAGGGTAGAGGTAAAGTTTTGTGTCCCCTGCACTATATATACAATAAATATATAGTACTTACCATGTATTATAAGGGCTACAAGAGCCTCCTGAATTGTGGAAAACCATTATTTTGAGGTAAGTTCCTTGAATATTAATTATACCATTTCCAAAAAAAACAGTACAAAAGCACATTCCAAAGTTAGATCTGATTTTTAGTATGATCTATTCTGCTTTTCTCCTAGAGAATGAATATTAAACAGTGTTCTTACCAGTAATGGGAATTCAGTTGTGATTTTTCAAACTGTCTCAACTGAGGGAAGTGGGTGGAAGAGGTGGGAGTAGTATATTAGAATCTCCAGGGAAAAACAGGAGAGCAGATAGAGAAGTAATATTCAGAGTTTAAAAACAAAGCAGTGCTTTTCTCCAATACTTTTATGTGTTTTTAGTCATAGTATTTAATGTTTTGAAATTTCAAGTAACATTAAGGTAGGGCATATGTTAACCAAAAACAGAGGTTGAGGAACACCAGCATAAGGGAATTTTTAATAATCAGAGACTTCATTTTTTTGTCTCCAGACTAAAGTGCATATAGAAGGCATTTAATGAACGTTTTGAACTGAACAGACTCAGTAGCCAATTAACCCCAAACATACTTAATTCAACAAGTACACACATAGAAAAAGGTAATGCTCTTACAGAGTTGTGTCCAGGAACTGAACACCATGATGGTCTAAACTTTAAGTGGAAAAGTAAATCCCCAAACCCAGTATGACACCTTTGTAACTCTGAGCACATATATTTTTATTTCTGACATTTTGTGTTTCCAGCTGTTACTACCTTTGTAAACTTTCATAGAAAGAGCTCCTTATTATCCCCCTCTCCTTACCTCTTTGGTGCCTTCTACACAATAAACATACATGCTCAGGTTGAGAACTGCTCTGACCCCTGAACTTCTTTTTCCTCAAGCTGAGTATCCAAAGACAACTAAGATTTTCAATTTAGACTTTTTTGGCTTTCAGTCCCAGAACAAACTTATTGTAAGACATATTATTTCCTACTGCTGTCAGGCTGTAGATCACTGATAAGGCTCAAACCAATCAGTTCTCATGGTTGGAGGTAGATTGAAAGAATACTTATAGTGCAGGCCCCTCCCAACCCAGCAGCTCTACGTGCATACATGATGGACAGTGCCCTGAAGTCCAAGGAATACCTACTTCCAGCTTCAGAACATCGTGCTGAAGTTTACGCTGAAATTCAAGGAAGTTTTTGATTGTCAGCTTCCCCTTGAGATCAGCTCCAAAAAAGTAGGTTGTGAGGGCTGAACACAAGCCAGACTTGAGGGTGTTACCAGTTGTAGAACGATCTCTGTGACGCATTCCCATGCTGGTTTGGGAGCGAATGATGCTCTGAACCTAATGGAGAAGGAAACCCCCGTCCAGAAAAACATTACAAGGTGGAAAATATGGAAAAGTAAGAATAGTAACTGACTATCGACTGCTTACTGTTTGCCTACACTGTGCTACAATGCTCTCTTTTAATGCTCACAACAGTCCTATGAGATAAGCCCCATGATTATTCTCATTTTACAGATGAGGAATTTGAGGTACACTATTAAATAACTTGCTTGAGGTCAAGTAGCTAGCAAATAATTGAACTGGTATTCTAACACACATGCTTGACACCTTTATAATTGGGATACCTTTTAAAATCTCTCTTTAGAAAAAAGTATGCATTTGTTTTAGGCTCAAAACCTCACATACAACATTAAACTAATCATCAACCTCACAGTAATACCTTCCATATCTCAGGAGACGTTTAAAAATTTCACACTTCTCACTACTGACTCTCCAGTTGTGATGAGAGGCAGTATAGCTATAGGCAAATACTTGATATCACACAGATATTGAGATAACACATTTATTAGAATGATAATGTGAAACATAAAGTTGGTATGAAGTAATTCTCCAAGAGAAGATGGGGAATTAGTTTAATCTTTGAGAAGTTTTAAATGAGCTTTTGAAAACAAACAACCCAATCCAAAAATGGGCAGAAGACCTAAATAGACATTTCTCCAAAGAAGATATACAGATTGCCAATAAACACATGAAAGGATGCTCAACATCACTAATCATTAGAGAAATGCAAATCAAAACTACAATGAGGTATCACCTCACACCAGTCAGAATGGCCATCATCAAAAAATCTACAAACAATAAACACTGGAGAGGGTGTGGAGAAAAGGGCACCCTCCTGCACTGTTGGTGGAAATGTAAATTGATACAGCCACTATGGAGAACAGTATGGAGGTTCCTTAAAAAACTAAAAATAGAACTACCATAGGACCCAGCAATCCCACTACTGGGCATATATCCTGAGAAAACCATAATTCAAAAAGAGTCATGTACCACAATGTTCATTGCAGCTCTACTTACAATAGCCCGCACATGGAAGCAACCTAAGTGTCCATCGACAGATGAATGGATAAAGAAGATGTGGCACATATATACAATGGAATATTACTCAGCCATAAAAAGAAACGAAATTGAGTTATTTGTAGTGAGGTGGATGGACCTAGAGACTGTCACACAGAGTGAAGTGTAAGTCAGAAAGCGAAAAACAAATACTGTATGGTAACACATATATATGGAATCTAAAAAAAAAAATGGTTCTGAAGAACCTAGGGGCAGGACAGGAATAAAGACGCAGACATAGAGAATGGATTTGAGGACACGGGGAGGGGGAAGGGTAAGCTGGGACGAAGTGAGAGAGTGGCATGGACATATATACACTACCAAATGTAGAATAGATAGCTAGTGGGAAGCAGCCGCATAGCACAGGGAGATCAGCTCGGTGCTTTGTGACCACCTAGAGGGGTGGGATAGGGAGGATGGGAGGGAGACTCAAGAGGGAGGAGATATGGTGATATAAGTATATGTATAGCTGATTCACTTTGTTATAAAGCAGAAACTAACACACCATTGTAAAGCAATTATACTCCAATAAAGATGTTTAAAAAAATAAAAAATACAAAAAAAATACAAAAAAAAAAAAAACAACGAGCTTTTGAGAAAGAATAATTTGGGGGACTAGCAACCATGGCCTAACAATATAAAATGAGCTTTTTGAGGCAAGTCTATGATTGATAAAGCATTTTTTTCACAAGTTCCTGCAATCTTTTCTACCTCTTAACAAGCTAAAAAAACAACTATTCAGAATAATTAAAATTGTGATATGTAAGGATAGATAATAAAGGTATATTATATAAATAAATAATATATATAGCCTTGTGGATAATGATTTTTAAATTGCCAAATTAGAAAAGCATAATACTTAAAAACAAGATTTGTAACAATGGATTTCCATGGTTAAGTGTCTTTTATTTGTTTTATTTATTACCTATGACCATAAAAAGACTTATTTAACACAATTTAAAAGTCTCTGGCTCTAAAAGGTAAAAATAGTATAATGGAAAGACACAAGATGGGGAATCAGGACACACAGGGTCTAATTCTGTTGCTCTGCAGTGAAAGCACAATTTATGCAGTTCATTTAACTTCTTTGGGCCTTAGTTTTCTCATTGGAAAAGTTCACGGTTAGAGATCATTGTCTCTAAGTCTCCTTATAACTCTAGGCTAATATCATAAATGCTTCTGATTATGATTTTTTTCTGGGTTCATGTTTTATCATGTAAATAAGATTTCTTGACATTTGTTTTTCATGCACATGGAGACTTGAAAGATAGGTATACAATAGATTTTAAAATTATTTAAGTTGAAGTTTTTTAGACATTAAATTGAAATACAGGATAATCAGTACAGTGCTGCTTCTATTTGAAGGCAATACACAATTCATTTTCTCTGCCTGGGTGTGAGAACTGAAGAATTTTCCAATAGCAGTGAACCAGTATTGAGCATCAACGTCAAGACCTGTCATGATTTAAATTTTGTCTGTGCTATAATATTGCAGCTTATACCCTTCCTATGGTGGAAATGTGTATGTTAGCTTCAAAAGTGTGGTGCTGAAGAGTGTATGTGGAAATTTCATTCCTTTCTTCTGTCTCACAACTCATACTTTCATACTAAAGAAACATTTCTGTCACAGCCTCAGGTGAATGTAGCCCAAACAGTTATGAGATTTTTAAAAATATATCTTTTGCTAGGTTAGTTCTGTTTTATGATCTGCTATGAAATGGGTTAAAGAAAAGGATCTGGGGGCTTCCCTGGTGGCACAGTGGTTAAGAATCTGCCTGCCAATGCTGGGGACATGGGTTCAAGCCCTGGTCCGGGAAGATCCCATCTGCTGTGGAGCAACTAAGCCCGTGCGCCACAACTACTGAGCCTGCGCTCTACAGCCCGTGAGCCACAACTACTGAGCCCACATGCCACAACTACTGAAGTCCGCGCGCCTAGAGCCTGTGCTCTGCAACAAGAGAAGCCACCGCAATGCGAAGCCCGTGCACTGCAAATGAAGAGTAGCCCCCGCTCACCGCAACTAGAGAAAGCCCACGTGCAGCAATGAAGACCCAGTGCGGCCCAAAATAAATAAATAAAATAAATAAATTTATAAAAAAAGAAAAGAAAGGTCAGAGAAAACTTACACTATTTACAGTTGAGTAATGCTTTTTAGTAATTTATGTTTATGCATGATCAAAGTGATTTTTGAAAAAGATGAATAAAAGTAATATTAGGTATTAGTTTGCTTCACACCACATTGACTTTGAAGATACACAATGATGAAATATGTGTGTCCTCATACTGGTTCTGTTTAACTTTTTTTGTAAGCTTGACAAATTTACCGTCAAGAAAATACCTATTTAGCTGGAAATCAAAGTTTGAATGTTTTAAAGCTTAGTGCACTTTCAACTTAAAAGAATTATTATATTGCCCAAAAATGTAAAATGTAGAACGATGAAGCAGAGAAACTTCTAATGAGAGCTATTCACTCCTGAACCACCTTATAATTATTTTTGTTTCTCTAAAGAGTTTTTACATCAAAATTTCTTGTGATCAATGTTACAAGTTCCATCAGTTTAACAAGGCCAGTTATCAAGGGATCATATTAGATGAAATTAATACTCCTTTCTCCGTCAAGTGAGCAGAATGGTGGAGTGACTGCTCCAAGTCATTCAGCATTTCAACAGCAATGCCAAAAATGTTGGTGAGGATGTGGAGAAAAGGGAATCCTCAGGCACTAGTGGGAATGTAAACTGGCGTAGCCAGTATGGAAAACAGCATGAAGATTCCTCAAAACATTAAGACTAGAGCTACCATATGATCCAGCAATTCCACTTCTGAGTATTTATCCAAAGGAAACCAATCACTATGTTGAAGAGATATCTTCAGCCCCACCACCATATTCATTGCAGCATTATTTACAATAGCCAGGACATGGAAACAACCTAAGTGTCCACTGGCAGATGAATGGATAAAGAAAATATGATACACTCACACACACACACACACTGGAATGTTATTCAGACATAAAAAAAGAAGTAAATCCTGCCATTTGTGATAACACGGATGAACGCGGAGGGCATTATGCTAGATGAAATAAGCCAGACAGAGAAAGGCAAATACTGTATGATCTCACTTATATGTGGAATCCAAAAAAAAGCTGAACTCACAGACACAGAGAACAGATTGTTGGTTGCCAGAAGCAGGGGATGGAGGGTGGGCAAAATGAGTGAAGGTGGTCTAAACTTCCACTTATAAGATAAATAAGCCTTGGGGATATAAGCATGGAGACTATAGTTAACAAAACTAAATTGTATATTTGAAAGTTGCTAAGAGAGGAGATCTTAAAAGTTCTCATCACAAGAAAAAAACTAACTATGTGTGGTGATGAATATTAACTAAATTTATTGTGGTAATCATTTCAAAGTATATACATAGGTCAAATCATTATGTCATACACCTAAAACAATGTTATATGTTAACTATATCTCAATAAAAATAAAATAGTTCTGTGTAAAATAAAATTAAAAATACCAAAATAAGTTCTATTTATAATCATTTGAGGCCACCTGGTAACACCAGTGACGTGCAGAATTATGAAAAGTGAAGGTATTAGATGGACATAGCTTGCAAATTTGAATAAATATCTGTAGGTATTTTGAAACATTTGTCTCTATGCATTTCTTATTTAAAGATACACTATTCCTGATACTTTCTCCCACTTCCTTTTTGCCCCTTTACTCATTGTGAATACAAAAATGTTATCTCCCACATATACATTTTTTTCTGTTTTGAAACCACTTCTACCAATCATAATAATTATACCTGGAGAGATACTATGGCCCTCCAAGAACAGAAGTTTGATGGAAATGTAATCTCTTCCTAGGATTCAGAAGAAACTATATACTTTTATGGCTGGAACCTGCTACAGTAAAAGGCATCGTACCATTTTTCCTTCTCTTACAGAAATCCTTTCAGAACATATGTCATTCATCCTTGTATTCTGGAACTGCCTGGCACAAAGGAGCTATTTAATAAATGTTGATTGAATATATGATTGAATAACCACAACTTAGCCTCTCAGCATTAGAGTCTAATTCATGTTGGGGAATCAGAGCAACATTGACCTTAATAATATGCTCAAATAATTCCTTACATTTAGAGTAAAAACAAACAAAAAACCTCACCTATTAAAAGTGGAGATAATTCTGAAAAATGATACCTTAGGTACTTCAAAAATTGGATAGCATCAGAATATACTGACCAAGGCCACAGTAACTCCAAGGCACATGAAAATGTGTTAAATATTAATGTATTCAAAGGAAATTTCCAGGAAAACTTACCTGTTCAAACTCCTCCATGTCTACTTCTCCATCTCCATTCAAGTCAAACATCTTGAAGGCAATTTCAAAATTTCTCTGAGGAGCTGCAAGTTAGGAAGGAAGGAAGGACAGGAGGGAAGGAGGAAGAAAAAAGAAAAATATTTAGAAGGTATCGACCAAAAATAATCATTCCTTTAAGAAAAAAAGATAAACATTAAAATGTAATATCAAGGCACAGAATGCCACCATATGTATCTTAATCAACCTTTTAGCAATAGTCCTTAAAACCAAAAGAGAATTTTACCATGGCCAGTAAAGATAGCACTTGTCTATCTTTGTGTTTCAACACTCTCTTAAATACTTCAGCTTTGCTTTCTTAGAAACCATCCTCTCTTAACTGAATAATATTAACGTCGTTCTGTTACTTAAATATAGTGTTATTTATCTGGGCATGAAAGTCTATTTGGGGTGAGATATACTGCTGCAAAGTAAGAAGCTGAAACTCTAAGTCTTTGTCTTGCCTCTTTAAAACAAGCTAGCTTTCTACTTTGTTTTTTCTAGTCTCTCCACTGTAAGTACAATCAGGAGTTCAGTGGATATCATTCTGCCAACAGGTTATTATCTACACCGCTCTACTCAATGTCACTATAGCTCTGTGGTAAGGCAGAAAAGCACACTGTCAGCTACCCAGCTACCCAGCCCCCTATTTTAACCATGTCAGCTGGGTACACAAATTACTAAGCAAAGTACACTTAAATGTTTAAAAAACAAAATGAAAAGTGCAAAGCTTGAGAAGACAGTATATATTTTTTCCCTTAAGTGAATGATGAAAGTGTTTCAAGACTTCTTTAATGTTCCTAGGTTAATCAAAATAAAATTAATATATTTGTGCATTAGGATAAAATATAAATAGAACAGCCCTCCTTCCTTACCAATGCTAAACGTTCTAGTAAAGAAAACTAGGGACTTCCCTGGCAGTCCAGTGGTTAGGACTTGGCACTGTCACTGCAGGGGCCTGGGTTTGATCACTGGTCGGGGAACTAAGATGCCACAGGCCACGTCGCGTGGCCAAAAAAAGAAAAGAAAACTAAGTCGTTTACCTCCTTCCTTTGGTGCTTCAAATTTATATAGCTATAGAGAATAAATCGAAATAAAATTTCCTATATATCCTAATACTACTGAATTAAATTTTCAGTTAATATCACTTTTAGTAAAAAAAAAATAATAATAATTAAAGATTATATGTAGACAGAAGAGTAAAAAAGGGCTTAGTGTATTATGCATTGTTGTAGAGAGTCCATATTCCCATCATGCTCATGAATTTGTCAGTATCAACACTTTCTAGGCTTAAATTCCATTTTCAGCTAGCCAGACAACTAGGTGGGTAAGTTCCTGGTTTTTAGTTGCCTGGTGAATCATGTGCTTGTCAGTTTCCAATTGCCTGTTTCACTTGATAATGTCTTCCAACAGGTTTGCTCTTCTTAGGTCACCAGTATGATTGCTGAGAAGGATGCAGTGGGGGGGATTAGATTTTCGTATATTTATTGTCACTTCTTAAATTATTCCTACCTGTCTGGATGCTATCTTTTACTGAAGAGTTACTATGTACCAAGCATTGGGCTGGATAATTTTAAGCTGTTATCTGATTTTGTATTCTCAATCTTGAAAATTTTATTTCTTTCTTAATTTTCTTAACAGAGTAGGAAATTGGGGCTCAAAGTCACTAAATGACTAGCTCAAAATCACACAGCTAATAGGCAGCGGAACTGGTAAGTGAACCTAGGTCAACACTGACTCCAAAGGCCATAAATTTTTCATTATGTTCCACAGCCTCCAATATGAAGACAGTGGTACTTAAAATAATAAACCAATACTCTTTATTCTGGTATGTTTTGACTTAGAAACAAAACAACCAAACATGACTCACTGGTTATGTCAGTCTCTGTAATAGCTCAGAGTTTCAAGTGGTCCATCTAAAGGATTTACCTGATATCAAAGAAACATTGCATGTGCAGAGCTCAGTAGTTTAAGCTTGGTTGCACTCATAGGCATAGACAACATCAGATCTCTGATAGACTTGTCACATATTTTTAAAAATTCTAAATATGAATTTCTTTAAACAGGAGTGCCTCCCTGTTCTCCCCTATTGTCTCAAACTTGGCCCACTGCACTCACATACATTATTTGCCTAATCCTTAAAGATACTTGAAATTGTAACAACTGCAGACAATATGAGGTCACTGAAAGTTTTAAGTGGAGGAGTGCCACAATCACACAGGCATTCAGAAAGAATTTCTCTGGCTACAGTGTGAAGGATGAGTTGGAAAACAAGAACCAGCCTCAGAGAAGATCATAAAAGCTCTTGTAAATGTTGCAAATGTGAACTGAGGTGATGGCAGTGGTCATGGAAAGAAGGAAAGGTATCTGAAATAACTTGAGGCAGAAAGTATATAACTTAATGATTAATTAGCTGTGATGAGTTAAGAGTGAAAAAGGCGGACAGCATGACTGGCTTAGGCTACCAGGTAGCCTGCATATCACTAATCAAGAGATAAAAAGAATAGAAAAGGTTTGAGAAAAAAAATGAATTCAGATAGGACCTGCTGAATTCAAGGAGTCCATAGCATATTCAGATGAAAATGTTCAGGAGATAGGTGGAAATATGGGTCTAAAGCTTAGAAGAGAGAGGTTAAAGCTGGGAATCATTAGCATAAATATGTTAGCCGCAAAGACCTGAAATGAAGTTGTCCATGGAGAACTGAAGGTTGAAGAGAAGGGTAAAGAAAGGGTAGAATGAGTTGGAAACCAATATTTAAGGTGAAAGGAAAGAGCGAGGAAGCAGTGACAGAGGAGGCGGTATCACAACATCAAGAGAAATGTGGTCCAAATGAATAGAAATAGGGAAAGATCTGGCCAGAAGCAGTCAAAGTGTTGCTATTCCTGAATTAAAGCAGCATTCTCATTCCCTATCTCCACTGATTACAGAGGGGACACAGAGTTCTTAAAATTTTAGCTTTATCATGATCTGTTATTCCTACTGTCCTGTGAGTTCTGTGACGGCATATGCCCAGTCATTTAAATGACTGAATGAGTTATTATGGCAAATCATACTTATATATTCTCCTACAACTAAGGTTAAATTCACTTTACCAAACAAAGCACATCCTGTACTGCTTGAGGTTTCTATATCTTTTTATCCTGGCTTACTCCCAAACAGAGTATCTGCTTTATGTGGAGCGACTCAGAATGTTTATTAAAGAATATGTGCTGACACTTTCAGGCTGAGCTCCTGTGCCCTGGTCACTGATAATGGCAAGTCAGGGCAGCAGCCGTGCACACTCTCATTTAGGCCTTAGCAGTGTATCAGGCAAGGTCCTTCAAGGAGTAGTTCTCTCAGTCTATTCAATCTTCATCTGCTGACCACGTCAAAGCACTTAAGTAAAAAACCAGCTTGCTTTAAGTGAAACATGCTACACAGGAATATGCTGCTAGGCAATTTTCTCATACTCTCCTGTCTCCCTTTAAATGTAGGCTTTGGAGTAATTTTTAAATCTAGCTGCTCTGGAAAGCTAAAGGTGTCTTGAGTTTACATTAATTCACAACCCATTTCCATAGAAAGGTAGAGAGAGAGGAATTCTTTTGAATTCCAGGCTGCTTGTAGAGTGACAGTGAAGCTCTGCTCTGCCCGCTCCTTGTGTTAATGGCTTAATCTACTTCCTGCACATCAATTTCTAAAACAATTATACATTGGAACTGATCAAAACAATGGAATTCTATACAAAGTTCATCACTATACATCTTTTACTCATAATTCCATGATAGTCTTTGCTATAAGTAAATGGAGATACATTAGATCTGTTCTAGTTAAGAATAAAACATTTTTACATTATTCTATCATTGACAATAATGACAACAGCAATAACAACTCTAGACTTGTTCAAAGCACAGTAGATTTTTCTACATTGTTTTAGTAATAAGAAAAAAAAACGTTTTTCTATGTGTGGTAAGTCAAATAATCAGATAGCAACAACACTACCTGTCTCAAGATTTTCATGACTTTCACTTATTTTTCTTTAATAGAAATGCAAAAGACTTGGGCTCTAATTCTGGCTTTTCCACAACATAATGAGTCATTATGCCTTAAATTCTCTTTTGGTAGTACTGACGGAATGAACAACAACAAAAAAATGGACAGGTTATAACATCAACAAGTTTCTTATTTTCTTTTTTTTTATAAATTTATTTATTTATTTATTTATTTTTGGCTGTGTTGGGTCTTCGTTTCTGCGTGAGGGCTTTCCCCAGTTGCGGCGAGCGGGCACCACTCTTCATCGCGGTGCACGGGCCTCTCACTATCGCGGCCTCTCTTGTTGCGGAGTACAGGCTCCAGACGCGCAGGCTCAGTAGTTGTGGCTCACGGGCCCAGGTGCTCCGCGGCATGTGGGATCTTCCCAGACCAGGGCTCGAACCCGTGTCCCCTGCATTGGCAGGCAGATTCTCAACCACTGCGCCAGCAGGGAAGCCCAGTTTCTTATTTTCTGTTGGTTTGATTCTCCTACCACAAAATTCCCACCTCTACCATTCCTGTTTTAAAATGATGCATAGGACAAATGAGGTAATTAATATGCAATATCAGAGAACTCTGAGTTAGAAAAAAACTTCATATAATATGACGCACCTCTCTTCAATGATGAACCTGCCTACTGAATTTATAAGGATGATCACACAGCCTCTGATTATTTCTGAGAGGGAGGTCACCACTTCTGCGGTGTAACCATTGTTGGCCATATTAATTGAACTTTTTTCCTCATGCAGAGCCCAAATCTAATTCTTTGTAGCGCTTACAAATTGTCCTAATTTAATTTTCTAGAGAAATAAAAAAATATAACTGCTTCCTCATATATGCTGGCCCTCTGAATACATAAAAGCATAGTGTCATGTCTCTACTAAAGGTTTCTCAGAACTTGTTTCCAGAACTTCAACATCCTAATAGCCCTCTCTGGGGTACTTTAGATGGCCAATGCCTCCCATAAATGCAGTATTCTAAACATAGTTAATTCTGGAATGACTTATCCTTTCTAGTAACAATAGGACTTCTTCTTTGCAGACTAATATATTAACATTTTTCTTATATGAGGGCTTAGTGTCTTGTTTTCTCACATTAGGCTTGGGGAAAGGAGAAGAAAAACCTGCAAGATGAGGTTTCAAAAAAGTGCCCCTCTCTCAATTCTTCTGAATTCCTCAAGGTATGATGCCTAGGTGCAGCCTGGAAGAATCTTTCTGCCCTTTTTACACAGAGTGGAGAAAAAAAGTTCCTATGGTATGATGCATTGTAGTTGTACTATAGCATTTCCTTGGGATGATTTAGCTTCCAAAGAAGGGTGCTACATTAAATGAAAATGTCCTAAGAATTTTTTAAAAACATACTTAAGCAACAGCAGATCAATTTTCTTTTCAGTGACCTAATTGCCTTCTAAGTCTGATTTGACTTCTGTTAGTAACTATTTTACAGGTACTCTTTGATAATCTATTAGTCTCTTCAGCATTTTCTAATATTAGGTTTCATGATAAGAGCCAGTCTAACATTATACCTAGTAAAAGGACTGCAGATATTTGAAAAACAGAAGACTTACAGAATGATAAAAGATAAGGACAAAGTCAAGGAATATTTCCTTTCATAAAGCTATGTATCTTATTTAATTTTTATACACAGTTAACTTTGTATAAAGGTGTATTTATGTGAAGCAAGGCATAGCATGAACAATATCAGTGGCTCAAAAATTTAACAATTACACTTTCTGCATCAACTCAGAAGTCCCATAGTCAGGCTTGCCCTCATCATTGTCTTGTAGAATTATCTATTGACCAAAATATCCACTATTAATCATGCCATCTGAAGTCAATGGTGATGATGAGAATAACTATGGCATTTTGCTCTGAAATCAGGCAAATGATTATTCTTGAAATGCAAGATCTGAAATGGCAAATAAAAAAAAATCCACATCTACTATAATTGGTTATAGAAGACACTGTGTTATGATATAAAGTTAAAATCAAGGTTTTCGCTGTTGGTTGTGCTAGAATTACAATTTAAAACACTGTAGGGACTTCCCCGGTGGTCCAGTGGCTAAGACTCCGTGCTCCCAATGCAGGGGGCCGGGGTTCGATCCCTGGTCGGGGATCTAGATCCCACTTGCCACAACCAAGAGTTTGCATGCCACAACTAAAGATTCTGCATGCTGCAACTAGAAGATCCCGCATGCCACAACGAAGATCCCACGTACTGCAACTAAGACCCGGCACAGCCAAATAAATACATAAATATTTTTTAAAAAACACTGTAATAACTTTTTGACTATACTAACAAATTTTAGTTAATAACCATTTAGTGATTGAATATGCTCAAACATGGGTAAGTTATTTAGACTGTTTCCTGAATATGTTTTCTGTGGCTGTGCAGCTGTATGCTCCCATTAAATTGAAATACAGGGGGCCCAAACTACATAAAACAGTAAACATTCTACCACTTAAAATATCTAGTTTCTCCCATGATGTGCAATTTGAAATGATAAAATGATATGACATTTTTATTGATAACTTTTGGAATACAATATCCAGAAAATTTCCTTAGTGGGGAAAAAAGAAAGACAATAAAGTGATCTGAAATAGCTGAAGTTCATGGTGCGTAAATGTAACAATCTAGTTTTTCTTCTTGGGCTTGCTCTTTTAACACAGGAAAGAAAAAAACCCTCCCCTGGTGAAATGACAAACACCACAGATAAAGAAAAACAGACCCCAACTATCCAGGAAGAAAAAAAAAAGTTATCATAAAGAAGAAAGTATTGGGTTGTATCATAATTCTCAACAACACTTGAACACTGCAGAGCAAGTTCTATAGTATAGAATCTTGAGGGAAAACAAATTTTATTTATTTATTTATTTATTTATAAAATTTATTTATTTGGCTGCACCAGATCTTAGTTGCAGCACATGGGATCTTTAGTTGTGGCACCAGGGAAGTCCTGGAAAAACAATTTTAATTTAAGAATTACATACAAGTCAACTCATCATTTACCTATATTAGCAACAGAAGACAGTCTCAGACAGGCAAGGACTTTGAAACTATATAATCCACAGATTCTTCCTAACAAAATTCCACAAAAAACAGTAACAAAAGTCTTAAGCAAGGATTGGTAAACTATGATCTGCTGGCTAGCCATTTGTTTATGTATTGCCATGGCTGCTTTTGAGGTACAAGGGCAGAAATGAGTAGCTGTGACAGAGACCTTATGGCCAGCAAGCCTAAAATAATTATCTTGCCCTTTAAGAAAAAGTTTGCCAACCCCTGGTTGAGGAAATTCTTCAGCCAACAATGACAAAAAAATCAATCAAAATAAATAAATAAAGATGGGGAAGATGAGATCAATTAAGAAATGAGCAGTAAATTAAGTGAGCAATAAAATCAGTAGAACAGAGTTAAGCTTAAATAATGGTTATTGATAAAATAATCATGGCATGTGGCACTTATTAAATGTTTATTATGTATCAGGCACTTTATATGAATTATTTAATCCTCCCAACCACTCTGTGACATTGTACTATTATACCCATCCCCTGCTAAAAAAGAGGAAACTAGGACTCCCCTGGAGGTCCAGTGGGTAAGACTCCACGCTCCCAATGCAGGGGGCCTGGGTTCGAACCCTGGTCAGGGAACTAGATCCTGCATGCATGCTGCAACTAAAAAGTCTGCATGCCACAACTAAAGATCCCACCTGCCGCAACTAAGACCCAGCACAGCCAAAATAAATAAATAAATATTTTTAAAAAAAATAGAGACTATTCTTAAAAAAAAAAAAAAAAAAAGAGGAAACTAAGGTATTGGGTGTCCAGAGTCAAAGAGCCAGGATTCAAATGCAGACAGTCTACTAGAGTATGCACCACTCTTAGCCATTATATGAGAATGGCTATAAAATAATAAAGTATAAGATTATTAAAAATGTAAAAACTGTGTGGAGAGAAGAAAGTGAAAGGAAGATAAATTTCTTGACTTCCAATAGAAGACATCAAAAGAAACAGATGATTCTGTCCTAGATAAAAAAGCTACATACTGGGACTTCCCTGCTGGTCCAGTGGGTAAGACTCCATGCTCCCAATGCAGGGGGCCCGGAACTATCAGAGAACTGGTGGGGGAACTAGATCCCACATGCCACAACTAAAAGATCCTGCATGCCACAACTAAAAGATCCTGCATGCCGCAACGAAGATCTTGCATGTGGCAAATAAGACCTAGTGCAGCTAAAAAAAAAAAAAAAAAAAAAAAAAAGCCACGTCTCCCCCCAACCCCCACAGATACATATACACATACACATTTAAATTAACTCAAAGATTACCACGAATAGGAGAGCATTAAAATTACTTGGGAGAGAAACCCAATGAATAAAGCAAAAGCTTAAAAGAAAAAAAAATGGAAAGAAAGCACAGAGAACAAGACATAAGGTGATAGATGTAAAAACAAATAAATCACAACAAAGTTAAATGAACTAAACTCCTCTATGAGAACACGTGCTCTCAGACTGGGTCTGTTATTTATAAGAAATATATTGAAAACAAAATAATATAGAAAGATAAAAAATAAGAGGAAATACAAGAAAACAAAACAGTAAGAAAGCAGAGGTGGTAATATTAATGAGACAGAAATGAACTAAGAGCAGAAGGATTAAGAACAAACACCATTTTTATAGTACTCATAAGTACCATCCATAATGAAAATCTATTATATATTTTTACGTACAGGACAACATCACATCAAAATATATAACAAAATATTAGTTAGATGTAAAGAATAAATTACAAAAATTACTGTAATATCTAAGCCTTTGACATATTTTGCAGAAAATTTAATGAGGTTATGGACACTATATAATACAAACTACAAGTTCAATTTAACAGATATATATTGAACATTGCTTTCTGGTAAACAGAGACTGCATATATTTTTTTTTTTTTTTCACACACACACACACACTGTATTTTATTTTTACAAGAGATAAATCGACTGACACCAAGCATTGTACATGGATGACCACAACAAAAGCAACAATGATTGCAATTACCAAACATGAAACACACTCATACTATGTCATAGTATTGACATTCGAGACTGCATATATTTTTTAAATCTTCAAGGGAAATTTAGAAGGACATTAGATATTAGTCGACATACACACACACACACAACACACACACACAACAAACACAAGTAAAAGAAGAAATTGTAAATGCAGAATTTTTACAACTATAATGCAATAAAACTAGGTCACAGGAATAAAGCCACTTTGATCATCAGGCTAGATGCTGAAAAAGCATTTGACAAAATTTTAAGTCTTCCTAATCTTTTTTTTTCCTGAGAAATAGAGGTAGGAGGAACTTACTCAATATAGTAAAGAATATTTATCTGACACCAAGATTCACAATATACTTAACTGAAAAATGCCAAGGACATTTATTTTAATAAACGAAGTGGGGATGCTCACTATTACGGATATTATTTTGAAAGTTCTAGCCAAAGCAAATATATAATGAGATAAAATAAAGCACACATGTTAGAAAAAACAATTATCATTATTTGAAGATTATATAAATATAAATGTCTTCCTAAAAACTCCAAGAAAATGAACGAAAAACTTTCAGAACTACTAATAACAGTAATGTGCAGTTATAAGATAAATATATAATATATATATTTATATCTGGGATAGGTGGAGTATATAAATATGACTGGAAAGTCCTGTTTCTAAGCCTCTTGGGGGTTGTGGGGGCAGAACTCATGAAACCAATGATTGGTTGGAACAATTCTGGAAGTTGAAGAATGCTGACTTCTTTTGATTTTACCTGCTTTTAGTTATTGACTAAATGGTGTGTGTATAGGGAGGGGCAAATAATGGGAAGAGAAGAGAACGACTTTTAGTGGGATAATACTCATTTACACATAGAACTTAACATGTATTTTTTTCCTTGCGGTTTTACTGAGATATAATTGGCATTCAGCACTGTACAAGTTGAAGGCATTATAGCATAATGATCTGACTTACATACATCATGAAATGATAACCACAAAATTTTAGTGAATATCCATCATCTCATATAGATAGAAAATAAAGAAAAAGAAAGAATATTTTTTCCTTGTGATGAGAACTCTTAGGATTT
Organism: Balaenoptera ricei; assembly: GCF_028023285.1. NCBI lineage: Eukaryota > Metazoa > Chordata > Mammalia > Artiodactyla > Balaenopteridae > Balaenoptera > Balaenoptera ricei. The sequence continues at coordinate 62,239,055 of NC_082654.1, read as the reverse complement.
ACTCTCTTAGCAATTTTCATAAAAAACATATAGCCGGGCTTCCCTGGTGGCACAGTGGTTGGGAGTCTGCCTGCCAATACAGGGGACACGGGTTCGAGCCCTGGTCTGGGAAGATCCCACATGCCGCGGAACAACTAAGCCCGTGAGCCACAACTACTGAGCCTGCACGTCTGGAGCCTGTGCTCCACAACGGGAGAGGCTGCGAGAGTGAGAGGCCCGCGCACCGCGATGGAGAGTGGCCCCCGCTCACCGCAACTAGAGAACACCCTCGCACAGAAACGAAGACCCAACACAGCCAAAAATAAATAAATAAATAAATAAATTTATTTTAAAAACCCCAAAACATATAGCCGTGTTAATTATATTAATCATGTTGAATATCACATCCCTAGTACTTATAACTGGAAGTTTGTACCTTTTGACTACCTTCATCCAATTCCCCCTCCTGCCACATCCAGCCTCTTGTAACCACAAAGCTGACCTATTTCATGAGGTCTTTCTGAGTTCATTTGTTTGTTTGGGATTTTTGTTTCTTTGTTTGTTTGTTTTTGAAGTATAACTGACTTACAACACTGTTAGCTCCTGTTACACAGCACAGTAATTCAGTATTTCTGTACATTACAAAATGATCATCATCATAAGTCTAGTTACCATTCATCACCATACAAAGATATTACAATATTATTGACTATATTCCCCATGGTGTACATTTTATTCCCATGACTCATTTATTTTATAACTGGAAGTGTGTACCTTTTAATCTCCCTCACCTACTTCACTCAACCCACAACCCCTCCCCTCTGGCAACCACCTGATGTTCTCTGTATCTATGACTCTGTTTCTGTTTTGCTATGTTTATTTATTTTGTTTTTTAGATTCCACTGTAAATGAATATATTGTATTTGTGTTTTTCCGTCTGACTTATTTCACTTAGCATAATACTTCTAGGTCCATCCACACTGTCACAAATGGCAAGATTTCATTCCTTTTTATGGTTAATATTCCACTGTATATATATACACCACATCCTCTCTATCCATTCATCAACCAGTGGGCACTTAGGTTGCTTCCATATCTTGGCTATTGTGAATAATGCTGCAATGAACATAGGGTTGCATATATCTTTTCAAATTAGTGTTTTTGTTTTCTTTGGAAAAATACCTAGAAGTGGAATTTCTAGATCATATAGCAGTTCTATTTTTAATTTTTTGGGGAACCTCCATACTGTTTCCCATAGTGGCTGCACCCATTTACATTCCCACCACCAGTGAGTGTACAAGGGTTCCCTTTTCTCCACATCCTCGCCAACACTTGTTATTTCTTGTCTTTTTGGTAACAGCCATTCTGACAGGTGTGAGGTGGTATCTCACTGTGGGTTTGATTTGCATTTCCCTGATGATTAGTGATGTCGAGGATTTCTTTCATGTACCTGTTGGCCATCTGTATGTCTTTTTTAGAAGAATGTCTATTCAGGTTCTCTGCCCATTTTAAAATTCTATTGTTTTCCTTATGCTGAGTTGTATGAGTTCTTTGTATATTTTGGATATTAACCCTTATCAGATATATCATTTGCAAATAACTTCTCGCACTTAGTAGGTGACCTTTGCATTTTGTTGGTAGTTTCCTTTGCTGTGCAAAAGCCTTTTAGTTTGATGTAGTCCCATTTGTTCTTTTTTGCTTTTGTTTCCCTTGCCTGAGGCGATATATCCAAAAAATATTCCTAAGACTAATGTCAAAAAGCATACTGCCTATGTTCTCTTCTAGGAGTTTTATGGTTTCAGGTCTTAAAACTGAATCTTTAACTCATGTTGAGTTTATTTTTACATATGGTGTGAGGAAGTAATCCAGTTTGATTTTTTTGCATGTAGCTGTGCAGTTTTCTCAATACCATTTATTGAAGAGACTGTCTTTTCCCCATTGTATAATCTTGCCTCCTTTGTCATAGATTAAATGACTATACAAGTGCGGGTTCATTTCTGGGCTCTCTATTCTGTTCATTGATCTGTGTGTCTGTTTTTGTTTCAGTAAGTTTCAGACAAGTTCAGTAAATAATTTATAAAGGTATGAGATATCAAGTCCTGTCTCCATTTTTTCCAGCTCTATTGAGATACAATTGTAATGTTTACCACCATAAGGTTAGCTAACACATCTTTCACCTCACATAATTACCATTTTGTTGCTATGGTGAGAACGTTAAAGCTCTACTCTCATAGCAACATTTATGTACACAGTACTGTATTGATAACTACAGTCACCATGCTGAACATTAGATCCCGGCACTTATTCATCTTCTAACTGAATGTCTGTAGCACTTAGCCAACATCTCCCTGTATCCCCTGCTCCTCAGTCCCTGACAATCACCATACTACCCCCTGTGTCTGAGTTTGATGTTTTTAGATTCCACATGTAAGTGAGATTATACAGCATTTGACTTTGACTTATTTCACTTAGCATAATGCCCTCAAGGTCCATTCATGTTGTTGCAAACGTCAGAATTCCCTTTTTTATGGCTGAATAGTATTCCATTATATATTATTTTTATGTCATATTTTTATATGATATATACTTCCTTTAAATACATATGTCATATATATGTTTATATGAATATATATGCCATATTTTCATTACCCATGTGCCTCTTTTTTATGCTAGTACCATACTGCTTTGATTACTATAGCTTTATATATTATAGTTTTTAATCAGGAAGCACAATGCCTCCAGCTTAGTTCTCTCTCAAGATTGCTTTTGCTATTCTGGGTCTTTTGTAGTTCCATACAAGTATTAATTTTAATGTTTCTATTTCTGTGAAAAGTAAAATGGAAATTTTGATAGGAATTGCATTAAATCTGTACATGGCTTTGGGGGACAGGGTGGACATTTTAAGAATATTAATGCTTTTTTTTTTTTTAAAGCATCTTTATTGGAGTATAATTGCTTTACAATGGTGTGTTAGTTTCTGCTTTACAACAAAGTGAATCAGTTATACATATACATATGTCCCCATATCTCTTCCCTCTTGCATCTCCCTCCCACCCTCCCTATCCCACCCCAATATTAATGCTTCTGATCCATGAACATGGAATATCTTTCCATCTACTTGTGCCTTCTTCAATTTCTTTCCTCAGTGTCTCACAGTTTTTAGTGTATGGCTCTTTCATTTCCTTGGTTAAGTTTATTCCTAAGTGTTTTACTGTTTTTGATGCTATTGTAAATGGGATTGTTTTCTTTATTTCTTTTTCAGCCATTTAACTGTTAGTGTACAGCAATGCAATTGATTTTTGTACATTGGTTTTGTGTCCTAAAAGTTTACAGAATTTGTTGATTAGTTCGAACAGTTTGATTGGTGGAGTCTTAAGGATTTTCTATATACAAGATCATGTTGTTAGCAAACAGAAACAATTTTACTTCTTCCTTTCCAATTTAGATGTCTTTTTCTTGCCTATCTGCTCTGGTTAGGACTTTAGTAATATGTTGCATAGAAGTGGTGAGAGTGAGCAACCTTGTCTTATCTCTGATCTTAGAGGGAAAGCTTTCAACGTTTTACCCTTAAGATATTAGTTGTGGGTTTGTCATATATGGCTTTTATTATGTTGAGGTATATTCCTTCAATCCCCAATTCGTTGAGCTTTTATCATGCAAGGATGTTGAATTTTGTCAAATACTTCTTCTGCCTTTATTGAGATGATCATGATTTTTTTTTGTTTTTCATTTTATTAACTGGTGTAACACATTGATTGATTTGCGTTATGTTGAACCATTCTCACATTCCAGGGATAAGTCCCACTTGATCATGGTGTATGACTTTTAATATGCTGTTGAATTTGATTTGCTAATATTTTTGTTGAGAATTTTTGCAAATATATTCAGCAGGGATATTGGTCTGTGGTTTTCTTTTCTTGTATTATCCTTGTTAGCATTGGTTTTAGGGTAACACTGGCTTCATATAATTAGTTTGGGAGTGTTCCCTTCTCTTCAATTTTTTGAAGATTATGAGAAAAATTGGTATTAATTTTTCTTTAAATATTTGGTAGAATTCACCCAAGAAGACATCTGGTCCTGGGCTTTTCTTTGTTGGGAAGTTTTGGATTACTGATTCTATCTCCTTGTTATTGGCCTGTTCAAATTTTCTACCTCTATGTGATTCAAACTTGATAGGTTGTATGTTTCTAGGAATTCATCCATTTCTTCTAGGTTGTCCAATTTGTTGGTATATAATTGTTCACTGTAGTCTCTTGAGATCCTTTGTATTTCTTTGGTTCATTTGTGATGCCTCCTCTTTCATTTACAATTTTATTTGAGTCATCTCTCTCTTTTTTTTTCTGGTCTAGTAAAGTTTTGTCTATTTTGTTATCTTTTCAAAAAATCAACTCTTAGTTTCATTGAAATTTTCTATTCTCTATTTCAATTATATCTTCTCTGATCTTTGTTATTTCCTTCCTTCTATTAGATTGGGCTTAGTTTGTTCTTGTTCTTCTAAGTTCCTTGAGGTGTAAAGTTAGGCGATTTCTTTGAGATCTTTCTTTTTTCTTAATGTGTGCATTTATCACTATAAGCTTCTCTTTTGGCACTGCTTTTGTAGCATCCCATAAGTTTCACTACATTGTTTCCATTTTTGTTTGTTTCAAGATATTTTTCATTTCCCTTTTGATTTCATCTTTGACTCATTGGTTGTTCAGGAGTGTGTTGTTTAATTTCCATATATTTGTAAATTCCCCAAATTTCCTCTTGCTATTGATTTCTGGTTTCTTACCACTGTGGCCAGAAAAGTTACTTGATATGATTTCAATCTTTTAAAATTTGCTGACACTTGTTTTGTGACCTAATATATCATCTATTCTGGAGAATGTCCATGAGCACTTGAGAAGAATGTATATTGTACTTTTGGATGGAATGTTTTGTAAATGTCTGTTAGGTCCATTTGATCTCAAGTATAGTTCAATGTTTCCCTATTGATTTTCTGTGTGGATGATTTATCCACTGTTGAAAGTGAGATATGGGAGTTCCCTACTATTATTGTATTGTTGTCAATTACCCCCTTCAGATCTGTTTGTACTTGCTTAATATACTTAGGTACTCTGATGTTGAGTTTGTGCATATTTAAATTGTTATATTATCTGAATGAATTAACCCCTTTATCATTATATAATGACCTTCTTTATCTCTTGCTATAGTTTTTGATTTGAAGTCTATTTTGTCTGATCTAAGTATAGCTACCCCTGCTCTCTTTTGGTTTTCATTTGTGTGGAATCTCTTTTTGCATCCCTGCACTTTGAGCCTCTGTAATCCCTTTAGCTGAAATGAGTACCTTGTAGGCAGCACAGAGTTGGTTCTTTTTTTTTTTTTGTAACCCATTCAGCAACTCTGCACCTTCTGATTAGAGAATTTAATCCACTTATTGGTAAGGATTTAGTATTGCTAGATTGTTAAATTTTTTTCTTTGTGGTTCCTTTGTTCTTTCTTCCCTTCTTGTTGTCTTCTTTTGTGAATTTATGACTTTCTGTAGTGGTATACTTTGATTCCCTTCTCTTTATCTTGTGTGTATTTACTATAGGTTTTTATTTTGTGGTTACCATGAGGCTTACTCAAAACATCTTGTAGCTATAACAGTCTATTTGAAGCTGATAACTTAATTTTGATTGCATACAAAAATTCTACCCTCCCTCCCTCAACATTTTATGTTCTTGATTTCACAACACACATATTTTATATTGTGTATTAACAAATTATTGTAGCTATAGCTAATTTTAACACTTTTGTCCTTTAACCTCTATATTAGAATTAAGTGGTTAACATGCCACCATATTGCAATATTAGAGTATTCTGAATCTGGCTATCTACTTAACTTTATCAGTGTTTTGTATATTTTCATGTTACTAGTTAGTTTCCTTCCATTTCAGCTTGAAGAACTCCTTTCAGCATTTCTTTTAAGGCAATGAAGAGCCTCAGCTTTTATTAGGGAAAGTATTTATCTTGCCTTCATTTTTGAAGAACAAATTTGTTGGGTAAAGTATTCTTGGTTGGCAGATTTCCTCTTTTAGCACTTTGAATATATCATTCTGTTCTCTCCTGGCCTGCAAGGTTTCTGTTGAGAATTCAGCTGATAGGCTTACTGGGGTTCACTTGTATGAGACATTTTTTTTTCTCTTGTTGCTTTAAAAATTCTGTCTTTGTCTTTGATTTTGGTCAGTTTCATTGTAATCCGTCTTTGAGAAGATTGTTTTGGATTGAAATTTTGGGGTGGCTTATTAGCTTTGTGAACTTGGATGTCCTACTTTCTCCCAAGGTTCGGGAAGGTCTCAGCCATTATTTCTTTAAATAAGCTTTTTACACCTTTCTCTCTTCCCCTTCTAGGACTCCAATGATGTGTAGGTTTTTAAAATTAATTAATTAATTAAATTTATTTTGGCTGTATTGGGTCTTCATTGCTGCATGCAGGCTTTCTCTAGTTGCACCAAGCAGGGGCTACTCTTCGTTGCAGTGCACGGGCTTCTCATTGCAGTGGCTTCTCTTGTTGTGGAGCATGGGCTCTAGGCACGTGGGCTTCAGTAGTTGTGGCACGCAGGCTCAGTAGTTGTGGTGCACGGGCTTAGTTGCTCCGCAGCATGTGGGATCTTCCCGGACCAGGGCTCGAACCCGTGTCCCCTGCACTGGCAGGTGGATTATTAACCACTGCGCCACCAGGGAAGTCCTAGATTGTTTCTTTAAATGGTGTCTCATAAGTCTAGTAGGTTTTCTTCCTTCCTTTTCATTTTTTTTTCTTTTTGTTCCTCTCCTGGATGTTTTCAAATGATCTGTGTTTGAGCTCACTGATACTTTTTTTCTGCTTGGTTCAGTCTGCTGTTGAAACTCTCTATTGAATTCTTCATTTCAATTATTATATTCTTCACCTCCAATATTTGTTTGCTTCTTTTTTGTTTTCTATTTTTTGTTGAACTTCTCATTTTGTTTTTTTCCCCTGATTTTGTTAAATTATTTATCTGTGTTCTCTTATAGCTAAGCAAGTTTAGAACAATTATTTTGAACTCTTTGCCAGGCAATTCCTGTATCTCCATTTCTTTGTGGTCAGTTACTGGAAGTTTACTGTGTTCATTTGGTGGAGTCATATTTCTTTCCCTGATTCTTCATGATCCCCATTGCCTGGTGTAGGTGTCTAAACATTTGAAGAAGCAGTCATCTTTTCCAGACTTTATGAGCTGACTTCGGTAAAGGAAAACCTCCATCTGAGGATGGGGGCACATTGGAGTGTGCTGTGATCTTGGGCCTAGTGGTGCAGGGTGCAAAGTGTAGGGGTGTGTGGCATCTCTGGGTCCAGGGGAGAAATGGTGACTCACTGGCTCAAAATGATGGAGTCCATAGCATCAACAACTGTGTAGTTCTTGGCGAGCATTGCAGGGGGTCCACAGAGGCTGCAAAGGCTGTTGGGGCCCTTGGGTGACACCTCTGGGTCCAGCAGGTAGGGACCAGGGTAGACAGTGGTGGTAGTTGGAGCCAGTGGTGTACACACACTTGGCTGTAGGGGCCAGCTACAGGTGCCTGTGTAGTGACAGAGGTCACTTGCAAACACACGTGCAGTGGTGGAGGCCAAAGCAAGCAGTAAGGGCCAGGGCCAACTGCAGACACACTGCAGGCTGTGGTGGCTCTGGCAGTCAGCATGCACTACCGTGGCTTTAGGATCTTTCCTTGGTGCATACATGGCAATGGAGGTTGGCGGCATGCAAGGGCATAGCTGCAGGGGTTAGCCCTGAGCATGTGCACAGTGGTAGGGATCTAGGCTGGAGTCTTGCATTTGTGTAGCCTCAGAAGCCTGGACTTGCTGCTGGTGTGGGTCCCAGGTTCCAGTGGAGCAGGGGCTGGGGAGAGACTCTGGAGCTGGTGTCAGCAAGTGCAAATACCTGTGGGATAGAAACCAGTGAAATCTGCAGAAGTCTGTGGCAGCTGTGCTGGACATTGGTTTGTTTAGTGGGAAAAGGTGCTGGAGTCTTCTACAGAGCATGTCTCTGGCAATCCTGATGCTCCCACTGCATGGCTTACATTGGTATTCTTGCTATTCTTCCTTATTCTTAGCCATCTCTATATGTCTCAGTTTTGCTGGTCTCTGGGTGAAACTGCAGTGAGTCCTTTGTGTGGCTGGGAAGATGCACATAAATGGAGCTGTTTTTCCTTCCTTTTTGTGTGGATATTCTCAAATTATTCATTCTGCGGCGTTCATGAAGTTTCTTAAGTCGACTCCAGAGCTCTCCCAGAGCTGTCTTTGTTTGTAGACAGCTAACTGTTGATCTCTGTGGGAGGATGGAGGCTGGGGTCTCCGATTCTGTCATCTTTGTGATAGCACCAAGTGGAATCCTCACTCCAGTGAATCCACTTCTGGGTCTCCATTTATGTTTAAAGAAGTTTCTGAGATTTCAACATCAGGTCATATCCCTATTTTCAAAAATTTTATTACACTACTATCATGTCCACTGCATGGACCTCACCATTTAGGGAATCTTATGGCTTTGCAAGCGTCTTCTTGAAAATATTTCTAGAACTATTACAGGAATTTATAGGTCATTTATAATTTAGTGTGAATTCATTTAATATGAGGATTCAAAATTTTTTGACCTCAATTTGTTGTATTATGAGAAAGGAAACTGTCTTTTTGAAAGGAAGGGTGAAAAGAGACAAATAGAGATATTCCTTTGGTAGCTTAGCAAAAAGCTGTCTTTGTAGATCTGAATTAGCTCAACGAAAGAAAGGCTAATGCCACCTGTACAGCAGGAAGCTCCCTCTTTCTAACAAGACCACTTTGTCAACCAGGATGCTCCTGTTGTTACACAACTCCTGGATGTTCCTGGATGGTCCCTGCCCTCATCCTAATAATTACAGAGAGGGTCAGGGGGGCACCGTCTTTTTCTTAGAGCCCTCTCCCTGATGTGCTCCGGCTGTGTCTAAGCACTTTCTTCTGCTAAATAGCATGTGGATGGGGACTGGGTAATTTTGCTGCTTTTCTGCCTGTGAGTTTCCCCACTAGAACTTACTTTAGATTACATTTAGACTACATAGTACCAGTAGTATGTGTGTTGGTGTTCCCTTTGCATAATGAAAGGGAAAATAATTTTTTTTGGATGAAGAAATTCCTAGAAGGCAGAGAACTTAGTCTACCTCGACAGTTCACCAAAGACCAGTATTTTCCTCTCAGTTTGTCTTGGTAGAGATCTAAGGGCTTCCATCTGTGGAGAGAGCCCAGGGAAGAAAGAAGCCCCATATGTCCAACTAACGTTCCACTGCTGGAAAGCCTGTGCAGCCAAGCACAAAACAGAATTATGAGCTGGGTTAGTCCTATAAAAGGCCAGGGAAGGATTTCCTGATGAATTCAGCATAAAGAAAGAGACAGGTGAGTCTGACATTGGACCCAGTCCAACTCTGGCGGGTTTCCAGACCCAGTCCAGAAAAAGAAATATGCAAAGTCTGGACACTCATAAAGCAAAACTGCAGAGTCAGGATCTGAGAGGGCTTCACCCACCATCTCCAGAGGCAGCGAGCCCAAGGGGTTCAACAGCTGAGAGAGTCATTACTGTGATCTGTGGAAATGTGCTACACATTATTTCTTCTCCTCAGTCTCTAAGCAAGAATGTTGTTTTCCTGAGATCAAGAATTAGAACGGGAACTTCAGGGACCTGGATTCTCAGCCTCAGGAATGCAGCTGCTCAGGCACTGTCCTGGAAAGAGACTGTATATGATACAGCATCACATCTGGAAACAGATGCTTCTTTATGATACACAGTACCACTCTTAGTCTCCTGTCCTCCCCTCTCTTTTTTTTTTTGAATCTCTCTTCCTCATAAATACCTATAAGTATTAGAGCAAAAGTACCCCATTTTTGCCCCTAATGCTAGATATGAACTTGGTCAAGTCATGACTGTCTTTTTATCTCTGCTTCCTGTCCTAACATGAAATAGTTTTATGAAAATGGATAGATTAGTGTTGCTATAGTAACATAAACAGGAATCACTGTATTATTTTATATACTGAAATGAGTCCATTTTTAAAGGGTGTTACTATTGGTGCATAGGTCAATCGGATGAGCCCAAAGAGAAAGCAATATTTACAGTCTGCCCAAACTACCAGAATAATTTGCTCTGATTTCAGATAAAATCTTCACTACTTCTGTTGTTTTCCTAAGAATTCAAAATAAATTTCTTAAAGTCTTAGGAATAAATAGATGACAATGTATGGTTTATGCTGCTAATTTGCAGTAGGTGAACCCAAATAGATTTCTTTTTAAAACTGTAGGCAACTTGTTTTGTTTTGAGGGTTCTATTAGAACCCTCTATTTTGGCTAGAAATAAAGGAAAATAGATTTTCTTTTATTCAAACAGCCATATTTCTATACATAGAATATGACATCTTATAATTTTTATTCTTATTTAGGTACATCCTATACCATACACACAGAGGATCTATATCAAAATCTATAGATGTATATCCTAAAATGCATGTGACATACAATATCACATATCATATGTGTATCTATATATACACATATTTACTGATTGATTCTAATATAGTTGCTTTATAAAATACGTTTCATCCTGGTTACAATTAAACATAAACATATAAAAGATATACCTTCTGGTTACAATTTTTTTTTTCCTTTTCAAATCAGCAGAGGTAATTGCTTTAAAATTGTAAATTGTAGGTTTCATTTGATTCTCAGCAAATTTATGCATCCACTTCTGTTGAAAGTCTTATTTTTTCATATCAAAACTCTTGCCACACAGTGAAGTCAAGAAGTCTTCTAGCATTAAAAATTTTTTTCTTAAACTCCTTTTTTTTGACTCAGAACTTTCATCAAAGAAAATTTTATGTAAAAGCTTATAACCTTTCTGACTGAACAGGAAAAGGGATGAGGAAACCCTGAGCCTTGCCTACCTTCCCACTTCCTCCCACCAAGGAATTCCATAAATGGACTCTGCAGACCTAACGTTTTGTGGACTGTGGTTTGTAAATAGAACGTAGAATATATTCAAACTTTAAAAATTATCCACTGTTTATCTGAAATTAAAATTCAATTTGTGTTATGTATTTTTACTTGCTAAATTTGGCAACCCTATTTACAAACAATTATTTTAATGAAAAGAGCTCTCAGTTCCATAACAGAGGAGAGGATTTTCCCTTAGTATTCGTAAATATCTTGAACACATGATAACTTCTCTAATTTCAGTTCTCCAACTCACCAAGTGGGTTTAATAATTAAGGCTCTAACTACCTCACTAGTTATTCTAAGAAAGAATTAGGCTTTAGGGAATTCCCTGGTGGGCCAGGGGTTAGGACTCAGCGCTCTCACTGCCAAGGGCCTAGGTTTGATGCCTGATTGGGAAACTAAGATTTTATAAGCCGCATGGTGCAGCCAAAAAAAAAAAAAAAAAAAAAAAAAAAGAATTAGGCTTTAGCCTAAAGTTTCAAGATGCATGAAGTTATCACTGATATTGGTTTTTAAAAAATTCCATTAAAAAGCACTAACTACTAATAGCATATCAAGAGTCATTTATAAAATGCTTAATAATTAAACATTCCAAACTCACTCTGTTTTCTTCAAGCTGTATTATAGTCTGAATGTGAATAATTTAATAAATATTTTAAATAGAAAAAAAAAAAAAAAGAAGACAGGTAACTCCATCTGTGAGAATAATGGTGTTAGGATAAAACTATGCTCTGCTTTGAATATTTTCACCTCTGGGTGCTGAAACAAGTTGAATTATGCACTATTTTGCAACAATCCCCAACATGTGATTTGTTATTCTCTCAGGTCTGTGAGACAATTTCTCCTCATTAGAATCAAACAGTTAAATATTACTTTATATTTAGACTACACTTGAAATGAAACTATTGAAGGAAACATTGCAGTGAGTCCTTCTGTGGAGAAAATAATTATGGTTTAATTCATCTGCTTTATAAGTCTAGATTTTGCATCATTGCTTTTCTTAACGTGAGGCATCCAATACCCTCTCTCTCAAAGATTCATATTCACTCAGCTTAAAAGCAACTCTGTGACAGATGAATGACACAGAAAGACTGCAGTTAATTATATAATTGTCTAGGGGCTTCACAGGGTTAATGTATCTAATTTGCTCCTAAATAACAGATTAGATATGCAATGTGTTTGGCCCATGGAGGAATTCTAGATACATAAATACATTTAACTATACTCTAAGCCTCTATGTTTTTTCACTATAAGAATCTAACATCTTTTCTCTTTTTATTTCTGTACACCAAGGTACCAGTAAAATAAACTTTTGGAATTCTATAGTACCAGTCAACCTAGACATGACTGAAAGACAGGCTTTCAAACACAAAAAATAATTAATTTTAAGAGGTGTTTAAAAAAAGGAAAAAGTTTTAGAACCATTAGAGAAGCTTAATAAACTATGGCTATCATCCCAAACATCCTTAACTATTGTTGTTAATTAGCAATAGAGTAGCTATCCTTTTCCCACTGTGTCTAAAATAAAAAGGAAAAAGGCTAAAAGAACAAGAAAAAGGAAGAAGGAAAAAAAGTGTAGAGAATTCTAGTGCCCACTGATATCTGTGTTTTCCTTGAGAGGGATGGTGGTGGCAAGAGCACATAGGACCTTGAAGGCCACTGTAATGACTTTGGCTTTTACTTCGAAATTAAAATCCAAGAGAGAATGGAAGCCTTGGGGGATTTTGAGCAGAGGGATGATGTGATTTTTATGGCGGGATTCTGGATTATTTCAAAGTAGAGCTGACAGAATTTGCTGACAGATGAGAAATACAAATATTCAGGCTATTTTAAAAAATACACACACGTACTCGACACACACACACACTTTTTCTTTTCCTAAAATGGAATCGTGCAGTAAGTATGTACTGACTCATCACTATACTGTGAACAGTTTTTTATGCTAATAAATCTCTGCATTACATATATGAAGTACTGTATTAAATTTCATTGCATAGATTTATTGTAATTTGTTCAGCCATCTGTTTGATATTTGAGTTCTTCCCAATTTATTTTTTGACCATCAACATCATTATACATGTGATCATTTTATTAGTCTAAACTTGTAGAATTGCAATTGCTGGGCCAAAGTGTAACCACTTAATGTAAGTGTTTGGGAAACACTGACAAGATTCTAAAAAAGCATGTTAATATTTTATACTTTTACCAACACTATACAGTCAATTAAATTTAAGTGTCATTCCAATAGTTAATTCTGATGCACAAAGAGCTTTGGGTACACTATGGATTTGGTAGTCAAATGAGAGGAGGAGAAACTAATTGCCCCTTCAAAAGAGGTAAACAATACTAATCTTTATCCTAGTTTCTTGGAGTCCTTTAGACCTTTGAGAGTGATCTCAGTTTAGGAAAGACTTCATTCACCCCATGTAGTTTTGAGGACTAAGCCCAAGTCTAAGCTAGTTTAGCTGTAGGGTAGACCAGGTGGTAAAGCTGCCTGAGATGCAAGGTACAGCCACGATGCCTACACTTTGTATAGTTCCTAGACAAACCCATAACCTTTGATTTACAGGTCTATAGTCAGCCACAGGGTAGCCAGGACCCCATGAATATGGGGTAGGAGGAAGGGAATTAAGTTGCTATTCCTAGCAGCAATAATTGGAAAGAGCTGGTTGGAAGACCCATGTTTCTACTTTAACAGATTTTGACCATAAGGAAAAAACACTGAGAAATTTAACGTATATTCTTAGAACAGACTTAAAATTCATATTGACTTAGTCTTGCTTTCATTTGAAAATCCTAAGACAATGAAAGAAACCACAAAAGATGTTACTATGAGGTTACCACCAGCAATAGCTACAGAGAGAGCTCTTTATTCTTTATTGTGTCTCAGTGTGATTTATTTATTTAATGTCAACTGGCAAGGTTTTCTAAACAATATGAAACACTACCTGTCAAAAACCTGAGTTTAAAAACTTCATAAGATTGTGAAATGTTTCTGAATTCCTTCAGCAAGGTTTTAGCTGTATAGACACTTATTCCTTCGAACTACTGCTCTTCTTCCATTTACCTCTTTTCTAGAAAATACATTTCAGCACTGATTCTAAAATATTTTATATCTATATATAAAATTTATATGCTTATATATCTATCTATATATCTCTAAATAAAATTTTACACCTGAAGAAAAGAAATAGCTAATGTTCATAGTTCACAGTACATAACCTGTCTTTGAGTTATATCTCAGCCTTACTTACTGCATGATCTTCAGAGAGCTGCCAGAAACAGTCCCTCATTTAAATTGCTCTTCCTTAACACTGTTATTTGACAGCTGTGCTACAGGAAGAGTATTCAATGCCAGAGATGTCAAAAAGCTTTGATTCCCCAAGAGTTCCTGGGAGATAAATTCTAAAAGGCATGCCAGTGTTTTAGCCTTGTATTAAGGTCACGTTCTTCTTTCAAAATATATTTTCTTCAAATGCATGTTACTATTTTTATGCCCAAGGTACATATGCCTGTTTGATAGATTCCCCACCCCTATCTTCAGAGATCTAAAAAAAAAATAATCATCTGCTTGACATTCATTTCATTCTATGTGGTTTCCATTCCACGTGCTCAATAACAGCCACACTTATGCCAAGATACAACTTAATGAATACATGCTTACAATTAGCTGCTTTAAAAAAGAGATTGGATATTTGATACTTAATTTATGCTCATTTTGAAGGACGCTCTTTACATGTGACTTAGTTTGGTGTTCACCCAAAACACTATTTTACTTTTCAGTTTAGTGTCCAAATAGAAAAAAATTTTCTATTCTAATTAATTTTCTAGCTTTCATCGTGTATATATAGATAGAGAATAGCTATTATTTTAAAAGTTTTAAATACTAGGCAGGATGCTAAGGGTACTTGGAGCAATATAACATTTTAGTATGTATACTAAAGTAACTACTCAGAAAAATTCTTAGATACTTAGCCAACAAATATACATGGAGTACTTATTATGTGCCAGATACTGGGCTGGATACCTTCTCCAGAAGGGATAGTGATTAGGTAAACCATTCCATGACAACCAGTATTTCTTGCCCTGGTTTCCTTTTTGCACCTTCAAATTCTTCAGCATAACAAATAAGCATTTTCTAAAGCTATTCCAGGAATAGGTAAGCAACACATCATGAAGCCTAAGCATAACCAAATACTATTAAGTTGTGGGTTTTTGGGAAAAGTCAGACATATAGAATGGACAGATACATTTGATTCCAGTCCAGCTTCTAAGAGGCAAACAATGCAAAAAAGTGGGACTCACAGACCACAGCAAAGATTTTTACACATCATCAATTACTGAGGGCTGAATTCCTACAGAGCCACCCCAATCATAAACAAAACAAGACATGGTAGAGGCTGAGGAGGATAGGACAGATGTTAGGTGAGTTATAAGAGGGGAAGTTTCTATAATCTGTTCTTGGGAAATGAAGGGAAGACTCTGGCAGGAAGGTAAACTGAGGTCCATTTGACACTGTAATGTATGGAGATGGATGGGTGGCTGGGTCTCCTTTCTACCTAGAAGAGACCCAAAGAAGCCACATCCCAAATATCCTTTCATTCAAATATTTTTGGAATGACTAGTATTAGTAAGATACAGTGTTAGGTACTTTGGGGATACAAAGCCATATGGCATAGTTCCTACTTCAAGATATTATTTAGTGATAACACACTGTCTAAACTTGCATCAGTTAGAGATTCTTTCAAATTAACAAATACCTCTGGAGCTGTTATGAGGTGCCATAATTCATTCACAGTTCAATGTAAAAAAGTTTTAAAAATTCTGATGTTTAAAACAAGTAAAATCTCAGCTGAGATATGCTATAATAATAATAATATTATAATAAATAATAAATAATGTTATAGGTTACGGTACTTTCTAGAAGGCAGAGAATTTAGCCTATTTTGGAGTTTTACTTTTCTTGCTTCAGGAATTTTCTCCCATTGATAAATGAGACCTAAGAAAGAGGGAAGCCTTCCCCTGTTAGGCCTTCCTTTCCGAGAACCTAAGGAGCAGAGAAGGAAAACCAAGGGCAGACCTCCTCCTCTTCTCTCTTCTAGAGCTCCTATATGAATTTCATATATCACAGAGAAGGGGCTCCCTGGAAAAGTGGCAGAAAGCTTTACAGGCCAATATAAGCCATTCAAGAGAGTACAAAATGTATGCAGACATAATAATAATTTTAGTGGCAGCATCAGCTCATAGAGCATACAGAAAACACTCCTAATTACCTCACTCAATACTCTTTTGTTGGGACTTCCCTGGTGACACAGTGGTTAAGAATCCGCCTGCCAGCGCAGGGGACACGGGTCTGAGCCCTGGTCCGGGAAGATCCCACATGCCACGGAGCAACTAAGCCCGTGCGCCACAACTACTGAGCTTGTGCTCTAGAGCCCGTGAGCCACAACTACTGAGCCCGTGTGCCACAACTAATGAAGCCCACGCGCCAAGAGCCCATGCTCTGCAACAAGAGAAGCCACCCCAATGAGAAGCCCACGCACCGTAACAAAGAGTAGCCCTTGCTCGCCACAACTAGAGAAAGCCCGTGTGCAGCAACAAAGACCCAACACAGCCAAAAATAAATTAAGATAAATAAATTTTTAAAAAATACTCTTTTGTTTTTAGAAAATAGGCCCATCTTGACTACTTGTATTGAAAGGGTAGAGCTAAAGAAATCATGTGATCTCAACCAGATTTCCATAAGATTTTAGGTCAATATTAGAATTTTACTAGAATTATTACAATATTACAATTTTCAAAAAATGAAAAGGGATAAATTCAAATAAAACTATTCATAAAAAGCATGAAAAGGCTAATAAGAACTGATTTTCTAATGGGTGTAAAATTATAAAATCTTCCTCAAGATACAGTCAAAATACATTTAGACCTTATTTTTGTGTAAGCCACAATTGGCTTCTTTACTCTCTGTTCTCCCCTTGGCCTTGTGAACCCTCAGAACAAATCTCAAGCAATTGTTCCCAAAGGATAAACTTCCTTTTGCAGATGAAATAGTTTGATCTTCTAGTATAGTCACAAGGAGATTTGAGAGAGTTAAACACAAACACCACTTATTTCTTGTTAATGTGAACAAAATTCTTGTGTGGTTGTTGATACAAAGATGTAAATGCTTCAACTTTCTGTAACAACGGGCTCTACTGAAATGACACATTCAAATAAATCTCTGGCTCAAAATGAACTTCATAAACATTTAATATATTTAAATGCATTATTTTATTGTTTTGATAGAAGTTACATTATTATAAAATCAATGAGTTAACCATAAGAACAGGTTATGCTAGCGAAAGAAGTTAATGGTAAACAACACAGTGAAATATAATACTTTTGGCCTTACGGCATGCAAATGAGTCTTTCTGAAGTTCTAAGCACTTTTTATAGGGTAAAATACCACTGAACAAGATTAACCCTTTTCTGCTTTGTCTTACCCTTCATGATATCAATTAGGCAATGGCAGATAATCCTAGACACAAAAATTACACAGAAAATAGCTAAACCAAATTTTCTCTATAACTTCCCCAACTCCAATGTGTCAATAAAACAGATCTGTAACTGCCTTAGATCTGTTTACAGATCTCAGTATGTTGCCTTGCCCATATTTTATTTTTTATTTTTTTTATTTTTTAACATCTTTATTAGAGTATAATTGCTTCACAATGGTGTGTCAGTTTCTGCTTTATAACAAAGTGAATCAGTTATACATATACGTATGTCCCCATATCTCTTTCCTCTTGTGTCTCCCTCCTCCCACCCTCTCTATCCCACCCCTCTAGGTGGTCACAAAGCACCGAGCTGATCTCCCTGTGCTATGCGGCTGCTTCCCACTAGCTATCTATTTTACGTTTGGTAGTGTATATATGTCCATGCCACTCTCTCACTTTGTCCCAGCTTACCCTTCCCCCTCCCCATATCCTCAAGTCCATTCTCTAGTAGGTCTGCATCTTTATTCCTGTCTTGCCCCTAGGTTCTTCTGACCATTTTCTTTCTTTTTTTTTTTAGATTCCATAAATATGTGTTAGCAGACGGTATTTGTTTTCCTCTTTCTGACTTACTTCACTTTGTATGACAGTTTCTAGGTCCATCCACCTCACTACAAATACCTCAATTTCGTTCCTTTTTATGGCTGAGTAATATTCCATTGTATATATGTGCCACATCTTCTTTACCCATTCATCTGTTGATGGACACTTAGGTTGCTTCCATGTCCTGGTTATTGTAAATAGAGCCGAAATGAACATTGTAGTACATGACTCTTTTTGAATTATGGTTTTCTCAGGGTATATGTCCAGTAGTGGGATTGCTGGGTCGTATGGTAGTTCTATTTTTAGTTTTTTAAGGAACCTCCAGACTGTTCTCCATAGTGGCTGTATCAATTTACATTCCCACCAACAGCCCTTGGCCATATTTTTCAACAGACTCACTCAACCTGAAAAACTTATTTTCATCTATAACTTCTATAACATTTTCATTAGCCAGAATGGCACAGAATGGTACTGCTATCTCCAAGCCACATACACTTTGTGATCAGCTCTGGACTTCAATATGGCAAGAGGAATAAAATATTATAAACTTTCACTTGAATGCTGTTGTAATTTCCCAAAAGGTTTGTATATTTGTGAGAAAGATGCATCACAATGAGGATGTAGTTTGTCAGTAAATCAAATTCTCCTACAGTGAAAACCCACTTAATTAAATTTCTCTACTAATTCCTTCAAATATAAAGAGGGAATCAAAATCAGAACACATTGACCTATGCCTGATTTTCATTAGGTCTGTTCCTAGGTACTGAACATGCCATAGCATTTTTTTGCTTTTGATTTTTCTGGTGGCTTTTCAAAGATTAATAGTAAATAGTAAAAATGCTTAATAATCAACTTTTTGATCATTTTATTATTGTCTCAAGCTATCTAGAACTGTTTTTATGTTATTAGCCCACAGGGTCAATAACTTTAGTTAGAAAATGTGTGAAGACAAAAAACAAAAAATAAATATTTCATAACTGTCAGTGGCAAAGATCCTGATTCTAAGTTATATTATCATAACCTAGTGAATCTTAGCATTAGCTACTGAATGATCCAAATCAATAAATAATATATAGCATTCAAGATAAACCTTGACAACCTTTCTCTGTATCTAGTTATGGAGGAAAATCTCTGACTTCAACTATAAGATTTAAGACCATCGCTAATGTTGTAGTTGGTTAGTGCAGAGAACTAAGCCATGCTTCTGTGTTCTCATTCCATTCCTATTAACCTACTTTAAGGATCAAAGGCTCTTTGGAAATTATTTAATAATAATTATTAACAGTCTTCTTTATCTTGCCTAGAATGAATCTGAATTTATTTTATTAATGAGTAGTTATTTAGTAAATACCTAATATTCTACTTAATACAGATGTTATGGCTCATGTTGACAACTCTTCAAGTTAATCCTCAAACCTGATCAGAGAGATAAGGTATGAAGCAATAGAATTTATGGATTAGGGTAAGAGGGGGATACAAATATGTGAATTCTGAATTATAAGAAACCTTGTAGTTATTAGAAAGTTTATATACTTCTTAGAAGAAAGCTTATTTAGAAGTAGATTAATTTAAAAACATGTTTCCCTCACTCCACTGGTACTGGATGCAGACTGAGGACATCAATGGCTAAAAGAACGGCTCTCAATTCAGTCAGGATATAAATAGCAAAGTCAAGTCTCATGTTTGATAAAACTTCCTTTTGGAGAAAATTGAAAAAAAAATTCTTGTTTTGTTACTTTGCCACAATGCTTTTTATACAGTAGATATGTTTGTGATGAATATCATTACAAATTTGTAGCGAATATCATTACAAACCTATGATCACTGTCAGTCAGTTACATTCTAGGTAGGAAGATGGACAATAAAGAAGATAAATCAATTATCCACTTCTGGGTAGTTATCCGAAGAACACAAAAATACTAATTTGCAAAGATATAGGCATCCCTATGTTCAATGTAGCATTATTTACAAAGCCATGCCATGGAAACAACCTAAGTGTCCATCGATGGATGACTGGATAAAGAAGATGTGGTATACATATAAATATAATGGAACATTATTCAGCCATAAAAAAGGATGAAGTCTTGCCACTTGTGGCAACCTGGACGGACCTTGAGAGTATTATGCTAAGTGAAGTTAAGTCAGATGCAGAAAGACAAATACCATATGATTTCCTTCACACATGGAATCTAAAAAAAACAAATGAAGAAACAAAATAAAGCAGAAACAAACTCATAGAGAACAGATTAGTGGTTACCAGAGGGGAAGGAGGTTGAAGGGTAGGCAAAATGGGTGAAGGGGGTTAAATGTATGGTGATGGATGGTAACTAGACTTGTCATGGTGATCACTTTGTAGTGTATGCAAGATGTTGAATTATAATGTTGTACACCTGAAACTTACATAATTTTTTAAAAAAAGAAATCAATTATATAGACTGTTAAATAGTGACAAGTGCCAAGGAGAAAAAAGAAAGCAAAAAAGGGATTTAGGAGATGTGTATGCATAAGTGTGTGTGTATGACACGATAAAAGGTATTTAAAATTTTAGGCTGGCCAAAGAAGGCCCCCATTATCCAAAGCACATACAAAGAAGAGTGAGAAATTTATGCCACTGCTTATTATAAGCACAAGATATTGCTGCCAAATTGGTTGTTATTCTGGGTGTGTGTCCAAAAAATTCTTGTTTAGCTAAACAAATGAAACTTCTAAAAAGTTTAAATAAGAAGAATTAACTCTATTTAATGCAGGAAATTACACTGCATAACATGCATTTTTAGTAAAGCAGCTTTCCTTTTTTTCTTTTTTAAAAATATTTATTTATTTATTTGTTTGGCTGCACCGGGTCTTATTTGCGGCACATGGGATCTTCGTTCCCGTGTGCAGGATCTTTAGTTGTGGTGTGTGAACTCTTAGTTGCGGCATGTGGGACCTAGTTCCCTGACCAGGGATCAAACCCGGGCCCCCTGCATTGGGAGCATGGAGTCTTAGCCACTGGACTACCAGGGAAGTCTCAGTAAAGCAGCTTTCTTAATTTTATTTTTAGGAAACGAATCATGAATCGAAAGAGAGAAAACAAATAATTTACTATATAAGGTTGTTGAATTTTATTTTAGACAACATGGTAGAGTTTCTAAAGTACTGAGAGGTTCCAAGTGTCAATCCATTTGGGTAGAGTGTTTATATTCTTCAAAATGATGGCAATTTCTTGAACATCATTGAGTCTATTAATTTTGAAAAAAACCCCAGCTAATTAGAAATACAACAGTCTTGCATTATCTGGGTTATGCTGTTCACGTTGCTGTGGCTGGTTTTCCACTGGAAATCTCAAGAACGGTCCATGTTGTCCACCACAGTAACAGATGAATAAATATGCTAATGCAATTCCCCTAGTCCCAAGCCACTCCCCAGCAAAGCTTTTCGTGTTTAAAGAATTGCATTCCTTCTTGCAGGACAACCTGGGAACAATTTAGTGTATTTAGATGTAATGATTCCTGGTTATCCACAAAGAAGTTGATCCACTGAGTGCCTCATTTCTTATCGTCCTAGCAGCAATTAGAATGTGGGAAATAACTTGTCTCAATGTAATTTCTGTGGCATATTTTCCTCCATGTCTTGTTAAATAAAGTAAACAATGCAGTGTACAACATTCAGATTGCAAGGATGCTTGAACTGCCCATTATCTACAGGAGAGTTTTAGGACCAGTCTTGCCACAGCCCAGCCTTAGAGAAAGAAGAGGCACTATGGTAAGCTATGGCTTATCACTGCTGAAAATGTGACCACAGCAGTAAAGCCAAGTGACAGGAGCCCATATGATGGGATGGCCTGGGTTCAAACCCTGAATCATCTACTTACTGTGGGACTTGAGATACGTTCTTTAATTTTTTGTATGCCTCAATTTCAAAATGAAGATAATAAACCACAAACATTATAGGGTTGATATGAGGAAAATATATGTGTAATTGAAGTCCTCAAAGGAGAGGATGAGGAAGCAAGGTATTTGATGAAATAACAGTTGAAATTTTTCCAAATTTGATGAAAATTATAAACCCACAGACCCCAAAACTCAAAGAATCCCAAGACAAGAAACATAAAGAACACTATTTCGAAGTACATAATAATACCAAAACCAAACAACCCTGCTAAAAACTACATCTGTGGTTCTCCACCAGGGATTATTCCTCCCCATTCCTACTCCCCAGGGGACATCTGACAATTTCTGAAGACATTTTTGTTTGTCACAACTGGGAGGGGAAGAGCGTGTGTGACTGGCATCTAACGGGTAGAGGCCAGGAATTCTGCTAAACATCCTATAATGCACAGGACAGCCCTCACAACAATGAATTATCCTGCCTAAAGCATCAATAGTGCTAAGGTTGAGAAATACTAAAAGCATGTAATAATCAAAAGGCTTAAAACTAGTGATAAAGAGAAAATCATATCATAATTATCTCATTCCTGACAAATATAGAAAGTATATGACATTGTAATATTAAGCATTTTTTGGTAAATTACTCACCATGGTGATGCCAGGAGCTGAGCACCAGTAAGTAAAGGTGCCCAGACCTGTAGACCTACTTGGAGGGGTTTCCAGAACTCACAGGTCAATGTGACCTTTTTTTCTTTTTTTAACCTAAATTTAGGGAGCTACACAATGTGCAAAGTATTCTCAAGATTCTGCCGTGGTTCTCCTGACACTTAATCACAGGTAAGAAGTGGTGGGACCAGAATTTGAACTGAAGTCTGTTTTGAAAAAACACCAAAATAATAACTAATGATACACAATTTAAGATCAAAAAAGTGCTCTTAGTTTACTATCTTGGATCTTCGTAACAAGTCAATGCGCATCTACGTTGCTAGAGCAGTGGTCCACTACAAATTTATTCAGATACTTTGGTAGCCCAAGACAGTTGTTAGTCTATATTTCTTGGCATATTAGTCTATATTTCTTCATTTTTCTGTCAATTGGAGGGAAGAAGAGTGAAGGGTAGTCACAGCTATGGCAGGAACTGTGTATGTTATTTATTGAAAATTGTTTATAGTTTTTAAAAAAATTTTTATTGGAGTATAGTTGATTTACAATGTTGTGTTAATTTCACTGCACAGCAAAGTGAATCAGTTACACATATGCACATATCCACTCTTTTCTAAATTCTTTTCTCATATAGGTCATTACAGAGTATTGAGAAGAGTTCCCTATGCTATACAGTAGGTCCTTATTAGTTATCTATTTTATACATAGTAGTGTGTATATGTCAATCCCAATCTCCCAATTTACCCCTCCCCACCCCTTCCCCCCTGGTAACCATAAGTTTGGAAAACTGTTTATAGTTTTATCTTTATAGATGCCTAGCCTGGAGAAGGGAAGGAAGATATGGTTATTTTTGTTTGATATGTTCCCCCATGGAAAAAAAATTGAGAATCACTTCTCTGAAATATATAAATCAGATCTCTTTGGATCAATTTAGGTAGATTTTAATAGAATGTACATGGAGAGCTAGAGACATACTTTTTTTTTTCTGAATGGTTAAAAAAAGTCACACTAAAGGAAAATAATACTAAGAACACTCATAGTAGCATACTAATCAACAAAATTGTTTAGCTTAGAAAAATTAGAAATTCATCAGTGCTCTAAATGAGTCAAATTTGAGTTCTGTGTCTTAAGAAGGTATCGTCCAAGGTTGAAAAATCAATATTCAACACAATTAGAACAACCAAGCCAGTCTTCTTCTTTAATAGAGGAAATACTAGATCAATATGTGTTTTACTGAGGAAGTATAAACATTAATGAGGGCTAGAGGAGCAGGCAATATATAATTTATCTTGAGCTTCAAACAGTTAAAAGTAGATGTGACTTCACAGTTTTGTTTTGTTTTTTTCTTTTAACTTTACATTTTAACTTTATTTTCCTTCCTCTTTCTCAGGTGGTTCTATATACAAGTTACAGAGAACTCAAAAGAAATGAAATTTGATGTAACTTATCATTCATTAACTTTGCAAACATGCCTTGTTTCCCCCTCCAATTGACTTAACTCTTTTTATAGTCCTATATATTCTCTATAAATGAATAAAAAGAAAAGTTTATACTTACTAGAAAGAACAGTCGTAAGGAAAATGTAGTCTGAAAAGGATATGAGTCCACATTCTCCAAGGGTGTAAAATATACTGCCTTCATCAGCAAATTTTTCTCGTTCCTGGGCAATTTTCTATTGAATGTATGGGTTCCACCAAAAGATAAAAAGAAGATATAACAGAACGAGAATATAAATAGTTAGAGATGAATCACCATTTATCTGACAGTTTTATGCTATTTATCATAAGCATTTCTCTGATGGCCATTCCAAATTAATGGATCCTTTACAGTTTTTAAGATGATTAAAATTATAAGAAAAAAGATGATTTTGTTTGTTTGTTTGTTTCAACACTGGCTTAATGTGAACAATGGAATAAAATTTTCAATTTTATGAACTCCTGCCATTTAACATATAACAGGCCCACTTCAGGGCTGGTTTTATCTCTTAGTTTGAAAAACAATCCACCTTTTTCTATAGAGGTATATAAGGTAGAGAAAAAAAAAATGAAAAACTAAAATAAAATCAGTTCTAAATGCCCAAGAGAAACTATACAACTAGTAATGAGAAATGAAGAGGTAAGCAACTATTGTCAACACCCACACAAATGCTCAGAAAACTAATTTCTGAAATACTAATTTTAACTTTTACCTTATGAACCCAAAGAACCTTAGTTTTGGAATGTAGAACAGTTTACAAAGTAAACAGCATCTCTGAAATATAATGTCAAATCAGACACACACCAAACTTTAGGCATGAGTTAATTTAATTATATTTACTGTGACCTTGGTGGAGGCTCCTAAATTTCAGCTATTTGAAGAAACTCTCCCAAAACTTAGCTTTTACTCTAAGTATGTATTTATTTTCTTTAATCTATAAAGCTCACAAAGAGAGTTAATTCTCAGGTTCAGTAATGGTCTATGTGGGAAGCAGTCTCTTCCTGGGTGTTTAAGGAAACTTACCCTGTTTTCTGATTTGCTACCAAACCATAAACTTAGTGGTGACATTGAAGATACTTTCAAAAACTGAAAAGGATCCACCAAAGAGTTAGACTTGAAACACATTTCCATAAGTTCTGGACCAACCAAAGAAATTTCAGGAATTATTCTGGGTACCAAAAAAAGAAATATGAGGTTTTAAAAACCCAAACCAACAAAGCACAAAGTAATAACATCATGCAAGCACAAAATAAGAAGCAGCACTGCAAGCATAACCTTGGGAGGAGTATCATGAAAATTAAACCAACAAGCACCACCACACCACCATCCAGGTACACAACTATCCAATAGGTTACCTCTGTCTAGTGAAGATCCCATCATACACCACAAAGGAAAGAAAACTGGTTAAGCAATTGAAGACACAAGTACCAAATGAATCATCATGATCTTCTTAGTAAACCCACTCAAAATAGCCTCTACTGGATATTTGCTTGTAATAGGAAACAGTAACCATGGACAGGCAAAAATCCATAGTTGAACGCCTGCAAAGTGGTAAGAGGTTTTGATGGCAGTTTCTACTTAGGAAAGTGCTTCTGACTCATTTGTGATGGGCAGAAAGCCTGGTCCAGCCTGACAGCATTTAGAGATTACTTCTTTGAGTCAAAACCAAAAATGAGCCCACGGTCCAATATGTTCAATTAAGGTTAGATCTCATATCACACTTGATCGTCTACCAATAGATTAAACACAAATTTCAGACAAAAGAAGGCTACTGGATGAAAAGAGCAGCAAAGCTGTTCACTGGTAAGTTAGTATTTTAATTTCTCAAAAGAAAAAAAATGTACATTTTTAACATTATCCAAGATACTGCAAAAGTAAAGCATGTGAATAAGAAAAAATACACAAAATGAGAACAGGCTGTCAAAAGCATACCATTACTAGCCAGAATAAATTTGTATAGAAGCTGAGTAACCCATATTAATTATGTAATAATCTTATGGAGAGATTGCTATAAGCAAATAAAATAAATAATATATTGGGATCCAGAAGTCGAGAAACAGACAAAAGTCTAAGGACAAACTGAAATGAGGCAGATAAGCCAAAAAAGCGTATCTAACATTATTTTTCTAAGAACCATCTGGACTATGCTGCTGCTCAGAAGATAAAAAGAAAAATCCAAGTTTCTCCACAACTTTTTATTTTGATATACTTTCAAACTCATAAAAGTGGAAAGATCCGTATAGGGAACTCTCATATGCTCTTTACTCAGAATCACCAACAGTTTATGTTATCACCCTATTTGCTTTTCATTTTATATAGATACATATTTTCTTTTACACCATATTGAAAGTTGGAGACATATGCCCCTTTACACTTAAATACTTCAGTATATATTTCCTATGAACAAAGACATTCTCTTACATACTACAGTATACATTTCATAAAACCAGGATATTTAATACTGATAGTACTATTATCTAATCCACAGTCTATTATCAAATTTAGTGAACTGTCCCAATAATTTCCTTTACAGCTATCTTCCCCCCAGTCCAGGATGTAGTCCACAATCATAAATGGCATTTAGTTGTCATGTCTTTTTAATCTCCATTAATCTAAAACAGCTTTCTTTGCCCATCTTTATTTTTTCCTTTGGAGGTTTATGCCCAAATTTATTTTTTCCTTTGGAGGTTTATTATTATTTTTGATTGTGGTAAAATTCACATGACATAAAATTCACCATTTTAACCATTTAACCATAAAATGTGTGGGCCTTTTAGGTTTGGCTTCTTTCACGTATCATATTTTGTAGGTTCATCCATGTTGTAGCATCAATCAGTACTTCATTCCTTTTTATCGCCAAATAATATTCCATTGTATATATACCACAAATTGTTTATCCATTCATCCACTGAAGGATATTCGGGTTGCTTCCACCTTTTGGCTATTGTGAATAGTTCTACCATGTACATTCATGTACAAGTATTTGTTTGAATATCTGCTTTCAGTTTTTTTGGGTATATACCTGAGAGTGGAACTGCTGAGTCATATCATAACTCTAAGTTTAAGTTTTTGAGGAATGGCCAAACTGTTTCCCACAGCGGCTACACTATTTTGCATTAATACCAGCAATGTAAAAGGGTTCCAGTTTCTCCACATCCTCAATTTTCTTTTTCTTTCTTTTTTTTTAAAAATTATATCCATCCTAGTGAGTGTGAAATGGTATGTTATTGAGGTTTGATTTACATTTCCCTAGGGCCTAATGATGTTGAGCATCTTCTCATGTGTCTGTTGGCCATCTGTATTATCTTCTTTGGAGAAATCTCTATTCAAATCGTTTGCCCATTTTTGAGTTGGGTTATTTGTCTTTCTGTTGTTGAGTTGTAAGTTTCTTTATATCAATATATTCTATACACTAAACATATCAGATATAGGGTTTGCAAATATGTTCTCTCATTCTGTTCATTGCCTTTTCACTCTCCTGATAATGTCCTTTGGTGTACAGAAATTTTAAATATTGATGAAGTTCTATTTGTCTATTTTTTTCTCTTATTGCTTGTGCTTTTGATGTCGTATCTAAGACTCCATCACCAAATCCAAGATCATGAAGATTCACCCTGTTTCTCTAAAAGTTTTGTAGTTTCAGCTTTTATATTTAGGTCATTGATCTATTTTGAGTTAATTTTTGTATTAATGTGAGGTAGGGGTCCAACTTCACTATTTTGCATGTGATATCCAGTTGACCCCATACCATTTGTTGAAAAGATTATTCTTTTACCACTGAATGGTCTTGGCACCCTTGATGAAAATAAATTGACCATATATATGTGGGTTTATTTCTGGACTCTCAATTTCATTCCATTGATCCTTGTGTCTATTCTTATGCCAGTACCACACTGCTTACGTTTTTATAATTTTTAAAAACTGTGGTAAAATGTACATAATATAAAATTTACCACAGAACCATTTTAAAGCGTAAAATTTGGTGGTATTAAGTACAATCACAATGTTATGTAACCATCACCACTACCTAGTTCCAGAACGTTTTCATAACCCCATTTGGAAGGAAACCCCTTATCCATTAAGCAGTCACATCCCACTGCCCCCTCCCTCTAGCCCCTGGAAATCACTAATTTGCTTTCCGTCTTTATGGATTCATATTTTTTGGATATTTCATATAAATGGAACCATACCTAGTTATTTTCTTAGTGGCCACTCTGCAGATTACAATTAACATCTTAAATTTACAGCAACCTAGTTTGAATAAATACCAACTAAGCTTCAATAGTATTAAAAAACTCTGTTCTTGTACACTTCCATTTCCCTTTATGTTATTTTTGCAAATTACATTTTTATACAGTGTGCCCATTAACATAGATTGATAATTACTGTTTCATGCATTTGTCTTTCAGATTACAGAGGGATAGATAAGAGTTATAAACCACAAATAAAATAATACTGGCTTTTATATTTACCTATGTTGTTACTGGTACTGGTGTTATTTCTTAATATAGCTTCAAGTTACTATCTAGTGTTCTTTCTTTTCAGCCTTAAGTACTCCTTTTAGCATTTTTTGTAGGGTAGATCTACTAGCAACAAACTCCTCTGCTTTTGTTTGTCTGGGAATGGCTTAATATCTATCTCCTTCACTTCTGAAGGATAATTTTGCAGGTATAGAATTCTTGGTTGACAATTTTATTTTTCTTTCAGCACTTTAAATATGTCATCCCACTGCCTTCTGGCCTTCATGGTATCTGATGAGAAACTGGTTGTTAATCCTATTGTGTACAGTTTGTGTGTGGTAAGTTGCTTCTCTCTTCCTGTTTTCAAGATTCACCGTCTTTAGCTTTTGACAGTTTGATTATAATGTATCTCAGTGTGGGTCTCTTTGAGTTTATCCTATTGGAGTTATTTAGCTTCCTGGATGGGTAGATTCATATATTTCATTAAATTTGTAAAGTTTTGAGCCATTATCTCTTCAAATATTCTTTCTGTCCCCTTTTCTCTCTCCTTGCCTTCTGAGATTCCTATTGTACATATGTGGTACACTTGGTAGTGTCACATAGGTCTCATAAGCTCTGTTCATCTCCTTTTTTTTTTGTTTCTCAGACTGGAAAATATTAATTGACCTATCTTCAAGTTCACTAATCATTTTTCCTGTGTATTCAAATCTGCTGTTGAACCCCTTCACTAAAATTTTCCTTTCAGCTATAGGAAATTTTCAGTTCCAGAATTTCTATTTGATACCTTTTTAAAATTTCTATCTATTTTTTGCTATTAGTTCATACATCATTCTCCTTGTTTCCTTTAAGTTCATTGCCTGTAGTTTCTTTTAGCTCTTTGAGTATATTTAGGACAGTTGATTTAAAGTCTGTCTGTAATAAGTTGCAATATCTGAGCTTTCTCAAGGATAGTTCCTATTCCTTTTTTTTCCTGGGCCATACTTTGTTTCTTTACAAGCATAATGTTTTTGAAAACCGGACATTTTGTATATTACAATGTGGTAATTCTGGAAACAGGATTCGCCCACCTTCTCAGGGTTTGTTGTTGCTGCTTGCATGGGTTGTAGTCATTTCTTTAATGATTTTTGTAAATTCTTTTGTAAATACTTGGTCCAGCATGGTCACTCAAGTCTCTGTTTCATACCTTAGTAGTCAGCTAGTGATCTGACAGAGATTTCCTTAAGCTCCTGGATCCAAAGGGTGGGGGAAAAAAAAAACCTCTCAAGATCCTTGCAGACTGGCTCTGTGTTGGGCATTCTTTCAATGCTTAGTCACTATTTATAATTCTGCCCTTGCCTTCATTTCTTGCTTGCTTGGAAGCTAAACATCAGCCAGAAGTGAAAGGTTAGGGTCTGTTGGGGTTTCCTCTAAGTACTCATTTGGCCCTGGGTGTGCACATGGCCTTTCAGATTCACCAGTATATGGTAGAGCATTTCAAAGTCCTTGTTCTCTCACCCATCTCCTGCGGCAGCCTCTCCTTTCCCAGCTGTTTTGGTTTGTCTGCTGCTTGTCTTCAGCTGCTGTGGCTAGTATATTTACCTTTATGCTTTTAACAAATGCCACCTGGGAGGTCACCCCAGCCCTAAGAAAGCTCCAAGGTAGGCGAAACAAACACAAACCCCCAAGCTGATTCCTCATTGGCCAGACAGGTCAAGGCCCACATTCACATTCTCTGAAAACAAGGTCTGCCCTGCCCCTTCTGGCACCAGGGAGCTATACCGTGAACGCACAATCTTTATGGCTGCCACTGTGCTGGGGGGTGAGGGGTGGTCATCAGGTAAGTTAAAACACCACAACATTCTCTTACCAAATTTCAACAGCTTCTTTCTTCTTTAAGCATTCCCCTAGTTGCTTAAAGTCTGATTAGTTAGATTCCACAGATCTGAAAAAGCTGATCGACAGTTTTCACTAGCTTAATTATTGTCTTAGTGGAGGTGTGTAGTTTTGGCGTTACCTACTCTGCCAATTTTGGTCTCTTTATACTTTTTGACCTTGAACAATTTGAAAAGTACAGGTGAATTATGTTGTAAAATATCCCTCAATTTGAATTAGGCTGCTGTTTCCTCATGATTACATTCATATCTATTTGTCTATTATAAACTATGAATTCATAATGATATCTCTAATTCCATTCTAATACCACAGAGCACAATTTAGTCTTGCCCTTTACACATGTGTTACTACTCCCTTCTCCAACAGAGAGAAATCTGGTTCCCATTATCCGCAATATATTTACTCATTTGCTCAAGCTTAGAATACAAGGAAGATAGTTTCACAATTGCTAATTATCTCTGCAAAAAACGAATGTATCATCTAGAGTTCAATATTTGTTACAGATTTAAGTAAAATCCACTTATGGGGAAATGCACAAATCCAATATACGATTCAATGAGTTTTAGAAATACATATCTGAGTAACCCAGATATATATTTGGGTTATAGAACATTTCCACCATCCCTGATGTTTCCTTTATGCCTCTCCACAGTTAATTCCCACCATATTTTTGTGCCACAGATTAGTTTTGCTTATTCTAGAACTTCCTATAAATGGTATCACCAGTATATACTCTTTGGTGTCCAGCTTCTATGGTTCAGCATAATGTTGGGGAGATTCATCCACACTCTATTTATCAGTAACTCATTCATTTTTATTGCAGAGTAGTATAATACTCACCAATAAAATTTAAAATATTAAAAATAAATAATTTATGTAATTTATTTTGCATATAATTATATTGTGCATATAATAATGCACACAAGTAATATCACAATTTATTCATTCCTTTAATGATTAAACAGGCACTTTTCAGTTTTTGACTATTCTGACTTTCCTCAAAGTTGTACTTCTTTTACTGGCACCATCAATGTACGACAGTTCTAGTTGCTCCACATCATTGTCAACATTTATGTGGCCAGTTTCTTTAATTTAGCCATTTTAGTGGTATCTCATTGTGGTTTTTTTGAGCATTTCCCTGATGACCAAGTGTTTTAAGCACTTAGCTTATTGACAATATATCTTTCTCTGGGAAGTATCTGTTCAAGTTTTTTGCCCATTTTCAATTGGGTTGTTTGTCTTTTTATTACTGATCATTATATGTTCTGGATATGAGACTCTTTTCAATGTGGTAGCCAGACTCCAAAATAACCCCAGTGTTTCTTGCCTCCTGGTATTCATGTCCTTGTGTAGATCTAGTCTCTTCCCACATTGAATCAGGGTTGGTCTGTATAACTAACAGAATACAGCAAAAGTGATAATGTGTGACTTCTGAGGCTAAGGCATAAAAGGCCCCTTGCTCTGCTGGAGGCAAGCCAGGTCTCATTTGAACAGAACACTCGAGCAGGCTTGTGGAGAGCCTACAGGGAGAGGATCTGAGGCCTCCCAACCACAGTCAGTACTATCTTATCAGCCATTTGAGTGAGCCACATTAGAAATAAATCTTCTATCCTTGGTCAAGCTAGACGGCGAAGGCCCTAGCCAACAGCTGACAGAAGCCATTTCTAAGCCATTTGTTGAAAACACCTTCCCTTCCCCCATTTAATTATTTTGGCACCTTTGTTAAAAATCAATTTACCACGTAAGTGTGCATCCACTCTTCTATAATAGCTTCTGACTTGAGTAGCCTATTTTCTTTTGAAGGTCTTTTGATTACTAGCAAAGTATATGATTGTTTTCCAAAATATAAATAATGTAGCTTGAAAGACTGTGCATGAGATTCATCTGGGGTCATAGTTTAGGCCTAGCCACCTCTACCATTAAAGCAATTATAAAGTCTGCAGAGATAACAAAGACGTCACTGAACAGACCTTAAATTGTATATTGATTGAGAATTACTACCAGAACATACCTCCATAGGGGCTATTTTATACTGACACTTTCCAATGCTAATTCAGTTAGTGTGATTGTCTCCAGGAGGAAAACCCCTACTCTACTGCATTAAATAGGATATGTCCATGTTTGCAATCCTAGTCCTCTAAAGGAGAAAATATTTCTGCTTGCAGGGCTATCTATGAGACCTCTGCTGTACTGAATACAGTTACAGGGACCAGGAGAGGCCAAAAGAAGGTCAAATTGCTCTACATAAGAAAAAGTTGAAGAAGACATCTGGGAGAAAAAATATAGAAGGAAAAGGGACCCTCGAAAGGTGAGCCAAAAAGAGGAAGGAGACGTGACCAGAGAGTAATAGAAAGTATCAAAGTTGGGAAAACAGAGAAAAGAAAGCATGTGAGCACATATGTGCACACATGTGTTTGAGAGAAAGGACAGAGAGTACATGTTTTGCAGTAGCTCTTTAAAAACAAGAAAGGGGGGCTTCCCTGGTGGCGCAGTGGTTGAGAATCTGCCTGCCAATGCAGGGGACACGGGTTCGAGCCCTGGTCTGGGAAGATCCCACATGCCGCGGAGCGACTAAGCCCGTGAGCCACAATTGGTGAGCTTGCACGTCTGGAGCCTGTGCTCCGCAGCGGGAGAGGCCACGATAGTGAGAGGCCCGCGCACCGCGATGAAGAGTGGTCCCCACTTGCCGCAACTAGAGAAAGCCCTCACACAGAAACGAAGACCCAACACAGCCATAAATAAATAAATAAATAAATAAATAAATAAAAATTAAAAAAACAAAAAACAAAAAACAAGAAAGGGACTTCCCTGGTGGTGCAGTGGTTGAGAGTCCACCTGCCAATGCAGGGGACACAGGTTCGATCCCTGGTCCAGGAGGATCCCACATGCTGTGGAGCAGCTAGGCCTGTGCGCCACAGCTACTGAAGCCCCCGTGCCTGGGGCCCATTGCTCCACAACAAGAGAAGCCACTGCAATAAGAAGGCCCCACTCGCCACAACTAGAGAGGGCCCGTGCGCAGCGGCGAAGTTCAGTTGGGTCTTCGCAGTTGGCGAAGACCCAACACAGCCAAAAATAAATAAATTAATAAATAAATAAATTTTAAAAATAAATAAATAAAATAAAAACCAGAAAGAAAGATGTTTAAAGAGGACTTTTAAATTAGCTATGCTTTGTGATGTGCCCTGTGCAATACAGTCTTCTAATTCTTTAGTAAAGGTCTACATTGTTCTTCCATGCTTCAGGAGTTGGGGTGGGGGTAGAAGGAGACAGGGAGAGAAGTTACATTATGTTTTCTGAGGCATCCACTTGTCAAAGAGTAGTTCAGGTACATTTAGGATTACACAACTATCTATCAATATTAACTCTAAGAATTTATAAGTGTGTTTTCAAGTATCCAAAACTCCAAAGATAACTGTTATAAAATTCATGACATATATTAATCACAAACACCTAAACTGTCATAAAACCATCATATTTGATCCCTCAAATTATTTAAAGTTAGGAGGAGAATCAAATAAATATGTCAAGATTTGGAAAGAAGTGGGAGTTACCAGAAACCAATTTTTAGACTATTTTGTGTTGCATGACAGTTTGGTAGCTGATATTCTTAAACCAAAGGCCTGATTCTACCATAAATGATATCCTCAAGTCAAACAGCCAAGGCACAAGGAGAAACTGTGAAAATAGATATACTGAAGTTTAATAATGAATAAATTTTTAAAAGCACCGAAGTATGGTGAAAATGGAAAATCAAGATTCAAAGAAGGAGAGTGGAAGGAAGGTTTTTGGTTATTTTTTCTTATTCCTAAAGTCTTATCAGTGTTTAATTTTGCAAATTGAGAATGTCAAGTAAATTGTTCCTTCACTTAATCTTTTAGATAAAGTTTAATCTTTGACTAAATTTTAAGTCATTTTTGTCTTAAGCAAATACAATTTATATACTTCAGGGGTAATATGGAGGCACAGTGCAAGGAAAACATAACCTTCCTTAGCAGATTGGTAGTAATGTTCATTTTCTCTCACTGTCTCAGAGGTGGTTATTTATATTTTTTGTTCCTAATGAACATTTATATTAATATGTATTTTTACTAGTGAAATCTATCACAAGGATTTGTATTTAATTCAATATAAGTAATAAATTCAATATAAATAATAAACATAAGACAAACTAAAAGGAAGAAATCTATATAAAAGTCAAAAGAAATAGAATATATTTCAATTCTATTGTAAGACCATATAATGTGAGATTAAGTAATATATTAACATATCATTCAGTAAAAAAATTTATAGAAACTTATATTAAAGCTCCTGAGGTAAGATTCTAGCAACTACTTCAGTGTATATGCTGAAAATTAAACAGAACTGGGTATTTTAAAAAGAAGCTATAATTGCAGATACCTTACAGAGCATTATACTATTTTATGCATCTTAGAAGCTACATATCAGACACTACTCTAATCACTTGAATCTCTGAAGTTAAGGCTGTGAAAGTGGAATGCAGGTAAACTGATCACAATAGAATTTCTATTCAATTTACTGACAAATGTTACTCCCGTTGTGGAGAACAAGACTATGCAAATTATTTCAAAGCAGTGTGCTCACTGACTTAAAATGAAATTTAACTGTTTTACTGTTCATTTACATGACCTAGTCTTAGATCTTATATGTTTTAAAATTTAAAACACAGCTACAGACTCAACATCACTAAAACATTCAAATTACTGACCTTAAGTACAGGCAAATAAATTAATAATCTCATAAGAATCCTGGTAATGATCTCAACTGTACCATATCCTGAATCTTTTAATTTTTTAGATAAGCAGAAAGACTTAAGAGTAAACTTACAGCAAATCAGCAATTACATGTGTAACTACTACACTTCTCAGTTAGTCTAAAACCTCAATTGTTTTACCAGGATGGCTTTGTGCTGAAGCATTCACACTCTTGTTTCTGACCAATCACAAAAACTTATAAAACATCTGGCTAAAGTTGCAGGTACCATTAGGAGCCCTGGGACTGGGAATTCCAGACATGATTCCAACTTGTTAATACTCACAGTGCTCAAACAGTGAATTCTGTTATAAAAGGATTGAACAAAATAGGGCCAATAACTTTGCCTTTTAGGACTTGACTGGATAAAGCCAAAGAGAAAAATCATATCTAGGAGTTTAACCTCATTATTTATTCTAGTTAAGATCCACTTTTCAAGTTCTATAGTTTGAAGTAAACTTTTTTCTATCGAGTAGAAGTTGATGGACTATGCCAGCAAAATAAATGCTAACACATCATCTAGAACCTTAAAACATCTCTGGTATGTAGGAAATCTGATAAAGAACGCAGCTTTACTATTTAAATTAAGATGTCATCCTTTATGAAACTGAAATAATTGGACTGTTTTAATATTAACATTTCTCTATATTGCTGAAATACATTTCGAAGCCTATCTAAATCCCTCAAGAAGTCCTTGTGTTGTATTTCAAAAACAAATTAATAATAATAGTATGCTTCTCCCAAAAGATGCAATTTCAGCATATAATTTCCAAATGATAAATAGTATTTCTACCTAAGGTTGGGGTGAGGGCAGGGAGAACAGGTGTTAGAAAGAAAGAGAAAATTCAGCAATTTCCCCATGCAATTAATGCTCACTCTTCATTATTTAGTTGGTGCACAGATGCCAAAGCCTTGTGTAAGATATCAATCTTAAACAATCACACTATTCTCAATCAAACAGAAAATGTTGCACAGTTAAAATATGTGTTATTCTTCTTCCCCCATCCCATACCTGAACTTGCAGAAGATAGAATTTGGGGATATGTCAGATAAAAATTAAACCGAGATGTTTCTAATTTACAGTACTTTATGATTTCTACTTCTAACTCAGAGGTTCCAAACTTTGTAAAGGTATTATTGCATTTGAGGCAACAAACACAAATTACTGTGCAACAAACTGTGGAAGGTGAATGCTTAAGATCCTGGAAACTTCACTCTGCCAGAAAGCCATTCTCTTTTCAGTCCCAATTCTAACCACTTCAGCTCTGAGAACAACTCCAAACACCTAGAATGCAAATGTTTTCCTATTTCATTAACTAGATGGCTAAAGAGAATATGGATACAAATGAAGATGCTTAAGAAAAACAGTGGCAGAAGATTTGATTAAAGCAATGATAAAAATTCAAAAGTCTACTGGAACAGCATTAACTTCAAAGAAATGATATAACTTTATTGAAATGATTTATTTCAGTCTTCAGTATCTGATGAGGTGTTCTCAAAACCCTAGATGGGGAAAATCATCAACTCTATTAGTTTCTACCACATTATGCCTGCAAACTTGCTTCAAGGAAGCTCTGGGTGGGAGAATCTATATTTTGTCATTACTGATTATCTGCTACCCAAATCTAAGAATTTAATTTTGAATGTTGGCCACTCAAGTCAATCAGTGCTGAGAAGAACTGTCCTGAGCTCAGCAGCAGTCTTGGTTTCAGTCACATGGGTTAGAAAAGGCTTCCCTATCACTTCATGGAAAAACAACCTCACATACAAATTTTGAAAAATAAGTCAATATAGTATTTCACCTTCTCCCGTTTGGAAAAAATTATTCCAAGAAAAAATGCACCATAAGAACGAAAAAGAAGAGTTTCACTCTGAGGATCACTGTTCACACCCTCGATTTACACTGTTCTAGTAACTATCATCTCCCAGGAAATCCTTTAGATGAAGAATTTTTCAATCATTTTGAAATCAAACATTTTTAGGTATTCCTTGAATACCACCAACCATTAAAGACATATCAAGAATTTAAAAATTATAGTTTGCATGTTCTATGCCAGGCACTGTGTTAAACACTTGCATTATCTCTTTAAGTTCTCACTGCAATTCTATGAGATAGATGATACTACTGTCTGCACTTAACAGATGAGAAAACTGAGGGTTAGAGAAGTTAAATAAGAAGCCCAAGGTGACAGTGCTATAAAGTGGCAGGACAGGTCATGGTCTGACTCCAGAACCCATGCATGAACTATTATATGTTGTACTGTATCAAATGCACAGAAATACATCAGGTGTCTATACTGTTTGCAATTTCTAAAATTTAATGCAGATTGAATATTTTTGGAGCAAAACATAGTTTATTATTGTAAAATATTAATCTTGAGGCTTAGCTTGTATTAGCTCATTTATCTTGAAGTTGAAGATGAAAATCTAGTTAATGATGTAGGTGCACATCGTATTTTTATGCCCTGATTTGTTCAAATGTATATTTTAATCATTTTCAAAATGAGTATCTATAAAAGAATGTTATGATTCTCTATAATCTTCTTAATTAATAGATGTTACATTGATCTATAATTGGAGAAGCTTTTTATTTATATATAGAACTTTTAAAAAATGCACCATGGCAAAGCCAAATATGCAAACCAAGAACTATCCTCACACTTTCTCTGCAACCAAAGGTCATCAATACATATCAGTTGAGAACCCATTTTTACCAGAACAGAAGAAATAAAATGTTTTGAGTGGTTTTCATAGAAATCTATTTGTGCAACTTTGAAACATGATAGGGTGTTTGTGCTAAAATAATTTTAAAACGGAAGTTAGTTTGGAACGAAGTCCTCTCATATCAAAGTGAATTTCAAATCTTGTTTCATGATGGAAAAGCTAAACATAAAGGTGTTGGAAATGTAATGGTCAGTCATGTTTACGCTTTCAAATCAACAATGATAAATCAAATGGGTTCACAGATGACCCCAAATTCAAACACAACAGAATCTAAAATAAAAACATATTTAAAGACATCTTAATAGAAGTCTTAATATTTGGGACAACCAAGTAAACTATATCCTCCTTGGGAGCACTTAATGATTATATTATTGTTTCTTTGTTCAAGATGAAAAATCAAGCACATGGGTTAAATCAACAGACTTTAGTAGTGGTGGAACTCAGAGACTGGAAAGAGACATTATGGATACTCCTCACAGCAATATAGTAAGTACTGACACCATTCATAAGCTGCATCTGAAGAACAGCACTCATACTATGCTACCAGAAAAACAAAATGATCCCAGCCTTTCCACAGGCAATAGGAACTTAGCATGCAAAGGACAAATCCCTGTAAGGAAGCAAGCAAGAAAGTCCTCTTGTATAAAGTAACTGCTCATTGACCTTTGGAAGCTTAAACAATTTATACTAGTGTCACCAAAATGAGTGATATTTATAGAACCCAATATAAACAATTCCTCCACTACCTATTCTAAGAAAGAGTTTATTATTTTTAATATAAAATATAAATATATTTTGTATATAATATACAAAGCTTATTAATAAGATATTCTTAAGAATACAATAAAACTTGATTCTGAATCCTTGATCAACAAAGGATACTACCTTCAATAGTCAAAGTTTAAAGAAGACTGATGCTCTTTGTCAACTACAGAGGTTGACTACTCAATGCTGCAGGATCTGGAGACTTCCAAGTCCTTACCAATTCCTACCTCTTTTCTCTTCTCCTCATTGTCTAGTAAGGGCACCTAAGTGAGGCAAGTCATTTTAAACCTCTAAGCCTTAAACCACACAATTATCAAAGGAGAGGAAGAATTTTTAGCTGCCTCCTACAAACTGTCCTGCCATAAACAGAGAACTGGAAGTGGCTGTCCTCAATCACAGGTGTTAACACCTCATTTGATTTACACTCCTTAGCACTCTGCATGATGGTTGTGCCACAGCTATTCTAAAACAAAATCTCCAGGATTAGAAACATTGATAATGGGATTATCAATAAATTATTTTGATACAGTAATTTAAATATTTGTTGGTTTGTTTCAGAATGCAATTAAAGGCAAAGGTGGTAAAATAGTCTACTGCACCAATAACAGGATGATTGGTTTGGGGGTTTGGTAAGGAGACTACTAAAAATATATATCATTTTAAGAACAAGGAAGCACAGGAAAAATGTTGTATAAAAATAAACAGCGGGCTTCCCTGGTGGCGCAGTGGTTGAGGATCTGCCTGCCAATGCAGGGGACACGGGTTCGAGCCCTGGTCTGGGAAGATCCCACATGTCGCGCAGCGACTGGGCCCGTGAGCCACAATTGCTGAGCCTGCGCGTCTGGAGCCTGTGCTCCGCAACGAGAGGGGCCGCGATGGTGAGAGGCCCGCGCACTGCGACTAGGGGTGGCCCCCGCTTGCCGCGGCTGGGGAAAGCCCTCGCACAGAGGCGAAGACCCAACACAGCCATAAATAAATAAATAAAAAAAATAAATAAATAAAAAAAAAATAAACAGCACCTTGTGATCTTCATTAATTAAATAATTATTTTACACCAAAGGAGGTTCTAATTAAGCTTAGTTTATATTTTTATTAAGAAATGCAAGAGTAATGTTTTTAATGAATATATTTTGAATACATTTTAATAGTTTATAAACTATAATTAAGAAGTCTAAGCCTTCAAAGATCAATTTGAAAAGTACTTCTTAGGCGTGTCCTTGAAATTCTCCTTTGTCAGCCTACAATCTATTCTTTTTTATGATTTTCTCCATGTATTTGCTGCTTTTCCATTTAAAGTTGTTGATTAGCTCAAAAAAGCAAAATAATGAAGTCTTTCTAAATGTTCCATCTGTTTCCCCTTAAGTCATTTTATTGAGCAAAGTACAACTAAGCAACTGCTTATCTGTATTTATTATTTAAGAAATTTCAAAAGAAAAAAAAAAAAACTACTGATTTTTCACTTGAAGTTACTGTTGTCTCACCATCCCTGCTACAGTTCAACTAGGAACACGGCATCCCTACTACTAAGACTATTTAAATGACCCAAGTAACTGAGTATCCATTATACAATGATTAAAACAGTTTCTTGACCTTTGGTGTGACACATAATGTTAAAACTTCCTTTTAAATTATGCTAGGTACTATATTCTCAAGGACTTGTGCAGTGTTTGAATTGTCATATTAAAGATTTGTTAATTTAAAGTGACAGGAACTGAATCACTCTGAAGGGAGCAGGGAAAGGACATGAACATGCACTGAACCTTTGTCCCTGAAGCGTTACTATGGGTTTTGAAACATTAATTAATTTAAGGCACATGCTGCTGAGTCAGTACCTGCCAGGAATCCTGATCAGAAGAGGAGAAAAAGAAAAATAAATAACATTGTTTGATTATATGAACAAAAACTCCCAAATCAAATATATTTATATCACAAACTATTATAACATATAAAGGACCAAATGTGATTTGGAATAAAATCACTGAAAACCCGAAACAGGAAATGAGGAATACATAAAAATATTTTATATATTATCTGCTAGGTACAGTAAGACAAAACAAAACAAAAACCCAAATAACTCAATAACCTCGCCGAAATAAAACATACAATTACAGAAAAACTTCACATTACTATAAAAAGAAAATGCATGAATAATTACCTATTTCTTAAAGAAAAGGGAAAGCAAACACTTAACTTTTTTCCATGGGTAGTGAAACCATTTCTTTAATTAAGGTTTCCTTTAAGGGTATCTCACTATCATTTCATGATA
The DNA here is from genome assembly GCF_028023285.1 of Balaenoptera ricei. Classification (NCBI taxonomy): domain Eukaryota; kingdom Metazoa; phylum Chordata; class Mammalia; order Artiodactyla; family Balaenopteridae; genus Balaenoptera; species Balaenoptera ricei. The sequence goes on along the minus strand of NC_082654.1, from coordinate 62,198,148 downwards.
TACTATTTTTTAACTTCATGGCAAATTCATTGCTTTCGCACCTATATTTAACATATAGGCAACCAAACTCAGATGAGTTCAGAGGATTAATAACTACCCTAAGGAAGAGTTCAGAATGACTACTTAGAAACAGGTCTCTTGCAAAATTATGTTGCACTAAATAAAGTACTATTCATGTTAGTAACAAAAAGCCAGCCATCATGAAGGCTGGCACTGATGAAGCAGTTTAAGTTAGCTAATTCAGCTGGGTACCACTCCAAAGTACCTTCATATATCAAATGGTTTAAAAAAATTTTTTTCAACAAATAAACTTCACTGGCTGTGAAATAAAATTTGACCTGAACTTATCATACTTCTCAAACCAACCTTAGCAGCATGATAAAAGTTCTTGACTGAAAAATATATGCTATCAACAATTTACAAGCCTAAGGCTAGGACTGATGTGACAGAGGCCCAAAGGATTTTACAGTACTGTGGTGAGATGAATCACTGTGAACACAGAACAGCTCAGATATGAGAAATCAAACCAGAGGTCTCTCTCCAGTTCATAGACTAGCCATTTAATCCCGGCCAATTGCTTGTTACAGAGATAACACAAGGAGATTTTTATAGCTGATTTAACTGGGAAGGAAAGAACACCGGAGAGAGCAATTATGAAGAGCACATGCTTTTCTATAGCATTTCATACAAACCGAGATAGAAGATAACATACATGATAGCAGCTAACTCCTTTCATAAATTGAGTAAAGGGCTGAAAGTCATGCAAAATAGCTATAATTTGTAGAGCCAGATACTTTACCTATTGTCCTGAATTTACGGTTACAGAAGATAATTGACACTCAGAGGTTAAGTGGTCTCTTGCCCAAGGTTATCCATCAAGTATGTGGCACAGAGTCCATATCTGAATACAGGATTGTCTATATCCAAAACCACATTCTCTCATCCTGCGCTATTACACACTAACGAGTACAGCAATCCATAATTTTGTATTTTTCATATTCGATTCAGAATACTTACATCTACTAATCGTTTACATGTAGCTTGTCAAATACTTAGATGCTCAAATTGGAAATCCCTTGTAAAATATTTCAGACACCAAAACCAGATTTTCTGAGGACTGCTGTGTATAAAAGAGAACTAAAATTGCTAATTTGTAAGAAGAGAGAAAAATGAGAAAATGGTTTTAAAATAATTTAAAGAACTTTGGATGGGAAAGAAGGAAGACAAAAAAATCTGAGACTAAAAATAAAACAGAAAGTTACAACAGGTGTCAAAGGATTTTCTGAAATGTTGAATCTGTACTTGATTTCATTTTGGTAATGTAATTACATTTTAAACTTCTGCTTGTCTAAAGACTAACTATAATGAGTAGCTCTATTCAAATTATTCTACATTTAACACACAACCAATCAATATTTGAAAGAGTAAATAGTTTAGTTTATAACAGAAATACTATTTTCTCTGCTATCTTGACTACAATGACCCAGGATCCAGTTTTTGAAATATAGATGACAGTTTTCACCTTAAGAGTGATGCCTTCGATTAAAAAAAAAAAGAAAAAACGACAGCATTTTCAAAATGCAAGTGGTGTTCATGGCATATGAGAAAACAATGGAGCAAATAACAGTGAAGTTGAAATTCTAACTTCTAAATTCAGGCATTAAAATTTGTATATCTCTTGTTTTCTTCCTTTAAAATGAAACACTATGTGGTTTCTCAGGTTAATATTGGCTTCTAGCTATACTTCATCAAAGCAGAAAAAATTAACTTCAATACTCTTACCAAAAACAACGTGAAATAGCAAATTCTTTCTCACACAAATAGCATTAAGTTAGTAAAATAAAAGAAATATTTGATGAGAAATTTCTATTTACAAATAGATCATGCAGACAAGTAGCTTAGATATATGAAAGGTGGTATAGCATAGTCCTTAAGATGGTGAACTCTAGAGCCAGACTACCAATTTGGAATCTTGGCTCCACCACTTACTAACTGTATGATCTTAGGTCAAAAAAAAAAAAAAAAAAGTTACTTAACTTTTATGTACTTTAGTATCTTATTTGTAAAATAATGAAAACAGTAAGCTATCTAGAAGAGTGGCTGTGTGGATTAGAGTAATTATGTATAAACACTTAGAACAGTGTTTGGCATATAATAAACACTCAAAAAACTTCAACTATTCTTCTTTGTCCTATTATTATGATTAGTAGCAGTAATAGTTCCCTCAAGAGACAAATAGAGTCAAGCATTTTTCATTTAGATTTTACTTTCAACTGGAAAAATAAACCACTGACAACCAATGAGTGGATATGTTAATGGGTTTTTTAAAAGGGCTCAATCATCACCCCTAAAATAATATATAATTATGAAAATATTTGTGGAGAACTTCGGCATTCGAAGAATTGAAATACTTTATCCTCTTAGAATGTTACACTTTTTAGGGCAAATGGAAACATGGATCAAAAAGACATGGAACAAAAATAATAAAATTCTGCCTATATATTCACATTTATCAATAGAAAGACCTGAATAAATACATCAATTCACCAAGAATTTAGAATTGACTGGTTTCAAGTCTCTGGAAACCAAAAGAAAGAGAGAGCGAGAGAGATGTGCCCAATTAACAATGCAGAATTCATAAGAACATCAATCCTGCTATAAAAATTTGAGCAAAATTAAAGCAATTCAAATAAATGTGAAGATTCACCAAACTCTATCCTATAGGAATTTCAGCAACACCCCCCCAATTTACATTTCTTTGATCTGCAATACAATTCACTCTTAGAAGACAGGAAATCCCTCACATAACTTACTATACACGTCAAGGAGTAATAGTAATACTAGACCTTATTCCAGACTCATATTTTATCTGTGATATGAAGTAAATAATCACAACTCAAATAAAGCATTAAGAGTATTACATTACAGGAAAAAAAAATGTGCCCACACTCCCCTTGGGGAACCACGACTTTCCCTTAAAGGGAATGGATTTTTAAACTTCATTTACCAATATTTTTAAAAGAACTTTTACCTAGTAAGCAATTAAAAGCATTTCGTTATATTAAAGCTTTGCTTTTTAACTACAGCTCCATCTTTTTTTCTGCATATCTTTTCTATTATAAACCCTGTAATTGGTATTTCCTTTTCTAGACTTTGACCATACTTTTATCTCTTTCACCTCAATGTGGACAACATTTCATCTTAATTTGATTTAAATTGTTTTCCTGTTCCATGTAAACAAACATTCTTGTAAGTATCATAAAGGAGATGGGAATAAAACACAAGTTAATTTTTTCTTCCAAATTAGGAGAGATTCTAAGAGGACTGTAATTACAAATAGTGAAAAAATTCATTCCAGAGGCAGGACTTCTGAAATGTTCAGGGAGAGGTTAGGGAAAAAGGCAACTTGATAGAAAGGAAAGAATAAAAAATCTATTTTCCAAAAAAAGAAATACATGGTGGAATGATAATGATGAACAATTAGTTTCAATGGGCGATTCACTGTTACTTAAAAGAAGAGTATGAACTTTAAAGTTTTTAGAAGAGAGAAGAGGACTACATCAAAGCTCCGGAATACTGGTATTCTTTGCTTAGAAAAAATTTTACCTAGCCCATGCAGTTTTCTACTGTAACTTAAAAAAAAAAGGTAGGGTTTGAGATGGAGGAAGTTGTCTATTATAGGCGATAGGAACAGAAAATACAAAACATAATTTCTATACTTGGTATGCTGAGGAAAAAAAGGAGAAGTAAGAGAAACAGGATAATGAAGGGTATAAACCACGTGAGATAAACCACACCAATACAGGACAGCAATTAACTGATTAAATGAACAAATATTTGACGATTACGTAAAATACAGGCTCCACTTAGAAATGGTGCTTTGTTTTATAGACCAATTATTGGATGATAAAAAATTAAACTCAGGAAAAAATATAGTTTTCATTAAAGAAATAATCCAAAATTCATGAAATAACTGCATTAACAAATCATAAGGAGAATGCATGGACAATGTAGGGAGAGAGTGCATTTTTTTAAAATCTGTGATATATTACACTAAAACAAAAGCCAGACCATATTTTGTATTACCATCTATACACTAGTGCTAACACTCTATTTATAATAATTTTCAAATATCCTCTAATAGAAAATCTGAACTCTTTCAAGCTTTGAGGTTTTTAAACTTTTAAACCTAGTCTGAATATTTTTACAAATATCACTTAACTAAAAAATATATTCTTAAAACCAAAGGTCACTGACTATAGCTTCTTTATATTGAAATACAAGGCCTGTGTTAGTAGATGGTAGATAGTGAAATGCATAAATGATGCAAGTGCCAATAACAAGGTACTGCAAGACTTTTCTACAAAGGAAATTGCTAAGCATCCTTAGAGTAAGGGATTAGCATACATTAACATAAGGCAGTGATAAGCTCTAGAAAAAGATCTTCCCCAAAATTCAAAAGCTGCTTAATCAAATTCAGTTTCACAGACTATCAGTTGAAACGGGAATGTTTCATTTACTTCTTGAGAATTTTCTAGTCAAAAAGAATAGGAGAAAAGATGACAAGTATCAAAGTAAGAAATAACTGTTCAATTATTTGTCAATATCAGTTGGGCCATTCTTTTCTACTTTGTATCTGGAGTTTGTATGAAATTCAAGTACAAATGAGAAAACACCCCAGGAAGATAATACTACTTCTACATTTGTTCTTGCTTTCAATGACAAAAGCACTAAAGTGCAATTCAACTAGAGGGCAATAAAATAAGCTAGTGTTTCTTACTGGTCAAATGATGGACTTAATTAAATGGTGTGCTGAATGTTAAAACAATGTTAAAACAATGGGGGAATAAGAGGATGAGAATAAATATTTCTCTAAGCAATTTATAATTAGTTCATCTTCCAAGTTTAAAAAAAAGAGAGCGAGAGAGAAAGAAAATTACCCATTAAAAAATTCAAAGTAAGTTTGAAAGGAAATTCCTCACAGGTGTTAACTTTCTACTAATTTCTAATCATCATGCATGAAATTTACTGTAATTACCATGTACATCTGTTTTTTCAACAGGATATTATCTTAGGAGTTATACACTCTGGAAACTGCTACTCAAGAATTGAGATTTTCTGATTGGGAAAACAAAAGAGTCATGAAGAGCCAAAGGAAAATAATTAAGATCGACAGTTGAATAAGCATTGATTCTTATAATTATCGAGTGAAGAACTTGATGCATGGCAAAAATCCCTGGAAAAACTACTAAACTGATTAAACACTGAATGAAATTTGCACTCTTCATTATATAAGATTTAAAAACAGTATAGAAACTACTTTCTTAGACTTCATATGAAATAAAAGACAATTCATAAAGATATAAACTAGAGGTGAACTAAGTTTAAGAATCCTATTTAGGAAACATAACCTTCACTCCAAAACAAAACCTTAATAATATATTTGATAGAAATTACTACAGGACTTAAATGAAGAACCTGGAAAAGGAATTAAACATGCATATTACAACATGGATGAAAGGGAAATCTGTGCACTCTGCTAGGGGAACAAGCTATCTGGCTCAGGGTCACTGTCTCAGTTTTATACCTCCTTATATAAGTATCCCACTCCTCTATTTGCTTTCAGAACCCGTTCCCCTGGATGAAGTCAACTTTCATATGCCTGACTTTCATGTAGGTCATACTTTCAAAGATTATACATTAATATCCTTTAATCTTGTCTTTCCTACTCTGATTTCAGAATTTTATGCTTCAGTGCATAAACACTTGCAACTATAATCTGCTAAGATTGCCTTCCAAACATAGAAGCACTGCCATTTTTGTTTCCATAGCAAGATGGGTACACAAATACTTTAATGTTTTACTGCATTTTACTCTTGCTATTTTATAAAAATGAGTGGAAATCAAAAAAAATGCAAATGGCACAAATGATAAGAAATGTAGAGCTCATAAATTTAATACAATTGAAACAAACGTGGAGCTCATCAGTCATGCCAAAAGTTGCAAATTTTTAGCATCAAGTGGACAGGTACTGGCCAAAACAGGAAAAAATTAAACAGCACATATGAAACATGAGTTACCATTAGGACTTCTATATTCAGGAGCTCTCTAGGAATGGAAATTCCCCTTTTAACATGTAAAGTTGCTGTTCAACTTGCACATATTCAACTTCTTTACATGTTTTCAGGTTTACAAGAGAGGACTGAATTCTCATGCTACTCTGGATTCCCTCAGTAGCCAAAAAAAAAAAAAAAAGTGATCTGTAAAATTGATTTTGCAATAAGATATTAGTGGCATAATGAGTCATACCTCCAAGAAATATGTGATTGACTAATTGATTTTTTTCCAAGTCATCAAACATTTATTGATTACCTCTTATATGCCAGGCATGCTCTGGACTCTTGAGTGACATAAAGACAGATAAGATAGGGACCTAACCTGCCAAAGACTCTGAAATCAGACCCTGACATCAATGTCTGCAGCAACCCCTCACATGGATAAGGTATTTTATCATACATAAAGCAGAGACACCAAGGATCAGCGAGAAGACTGGTCTGCCCCAAAGCAGAGCCAGGACTCTGAACCTGGGTCTCCTAACATCTAAATGCCCTTTCTTTTTGTTCATGCTTTCTTTTAGAATATGTGCCACCTGAATAGAAAAGGTAATTTTTAGGCTGGAAGCCTTGGCTGAGATCTCTCAACTCTTAAGGCAGCCACTCATTCCTTCTACTTGTGCAAAAGACCTTAGCACTTATATCTTCACCTTACCAGTACATGTAGTTTTACATAAGGATGCAGGATTGACACATCCCTGCAAGATCAGTTTCTACTAACCCTGACTTCTACCCACCTAGACATTTGTTTGTAATCCTGCCTTTTCCAGACACTTCATGATTTTCCTTCTGATTTCCTTCTCTTTAAGCTTTGTACAGCCATCCCTGACTCGCTCTTCCTTCTGCGCTTTCTTCCTCCTCTTTAAAATTGACCTTTTACTTTTCTTTCTGACCCTGTGTAATATTTTCTTTTTCTTTTTGGAGAATTCAGCCTGAAAGGGGAAAACATGTTTAACTGACTGTTTTGAGACAATAAAATTGAAAGTTTTATTTTCTATACTAAATGATTTACTATATGATTTATTCAGGCATAAAATAAAGAATTGAAAGTAAGCCTAATGCAAATTTACATGCAATTTGGGGTGCTCTTCATAATTGTTATAAAGCTGTAAGGACTTCTGTAATTTTCTAGTTAGGATTATTGCTATACACTATCAAAGCCTAAGGAAGGTCAAATCAGATAGGTGTTTTTATAAGAAATGTAAATGTAATATTGGGGGGCTTGTTAACCTTTATAATGGCTATTGAATTAAAATTCAAATGTCAACATACACTGAATCAGCCCTTAATATATACAGCGGGTAACCCATCAGTAATACCCTATACGGAAAAACACAGAAGAACATTCTGCTTGATTTTTTTCTGTAGAAGCATTTGAAGGCACTTACAGGCCTCCCAACCTAAGCAACAAGCTTTTTTGATAAGACAAACAGGTATTCAGAAATTTCTCACAAATAATTCTAGAGGAACTTTAAAATCTTCTTAGTAAACAACAGGATATATACGTTGTATCATAGTTCACTCACCTTCCCATCAAAGCGTTTTATTGTATATTGATCCAGACCCAAGTCTGTAAAAGAGAAAAAAGCAACACTTAGTCACTGATTATAACTCAGGTGAAACATATGAAATGACAGCTCTCAGTTTTGTTTCCAATCATTCAATTAAACGTACTAGACGGTTTAGCCACAACATTATTCAAAGTCCATAGAAATGAAAATTTTGTCCCACCTTCAGACTCAAAGTGTCAGTGCTAAAAGATACCAACCTTTTACTTTATATATGAGAATATGAAGCTCTGAGATAAAGAGGGTAAAAGTTCATGTGCAAACCTATTCAACAGTAGAGTCAAACTAGAACCCTGGACTCTTCCCAAGGTGATGCTCTTTTCCATTACATCAAAATGATATATATTACCTCTAAATAAGGTGAGGGATATTAGTTTAATCTGAATGCATAATAATTTTTTGTATAAAGAGAGAAGACTTTAATATCAGAAGACATTTTGCAACACACCTAAACAGATAAATAGACCATCTTAATATTACTTTTTAAAGGTGGGTTAAGGGACTTCCCTGGTGGTCCAGTGGCTAAGACTCCATGCCCCCAGTGCAGGGGGCAAGGGTTTGATCCCTGGTCAGGGAACTAGATCCCACATTCCACAACTAAAGATCCTGCATGCTGCAAGTAAAGATCCCACATGCTGCACGAAGATCCTGCGTGCTACAACTAAGCTCTGGCACAGCCAGATAAATAATAAATTAAATAAATAAATAAATAAATAAAAATAAAGATGGGTTAAATAATAAATTTAACCTTGGGAATCCCTAGCATTGTGAAATCCTAAGCACTGTGAAAGATAAAAGCAAGTATATTAAGTGCTCCTGAGGGCTGGGATTTTCTGTCTTTGCTGACTCCTTTATCCCAGTACTTGGAACAGTGGTTGATCAATAAATACCTAAAAAAAAATTGAATGAGTAAGATACAATCCCTTCCTTGAAGAGTCACAATTTAGTAAGAAAGACATATGCATATAATAATATTACAAGGAAGGATACAATGAGTTCAATAAGAGGGTGGTGTGGGAGTTTTTAACTGGGAGGGTGGAGAAATTGGAACAGATCTGTGTTTTTCATTAAGTGCTCTTCACTATAGTTTGGAAAATATTTTACCATGTGCATCTGCCAAATAAAGGAGGGGCATGTAAGGACAGCCTGGCATGTAGTGAGAATTCCTTCATTTAAAAGCAAATACAGGGACTTCCCTGGTGGTCCAGTGGTTAAGACTCCATGCTCCCAATGCAGGAGGCCAAGGTTCGATTCCTGGTCGGGGAACTGAGATACCACATACCGCAACTAAGCCTGTGCGCTGCAACTACTGAGCTCGTGTACTCTAGAGCCCACGTGCCACAAGGAAGACCCAGAGCAGCCTAAATAAATAAATAGAAGCAAATACAGACATAAAGTAGGCCAAGAGATTCATAATTTCAAGTTGGAAGAAATGATTATTTCATCTTGTTATATTTAGATTTCTTTACCTGTCAAATGAAGCAGATGGTTGGATTAGATCAATTCTTAACATGGTTGGGGATGGAGTATGGAAAGTGTGGATGGATGAAAGAATTCACGCTATCCTTACTCACTACTCCTCTTGAGATTCTAATAGGCCAAATTATTGGGGGGGAGGGAGAGTATGGAGAAAGAAAGGAAAAAACACAGCATGTGTAGTTTGAAAATATAATCAAATGACTATCCTTCCATTTCTCCACCCTCATTCTTTGGGTCCCAGCTTAGAAACACTGGATGTTATGCTGTTTTCCCTAGGGTGCTTTCTATGAATCTCAGACTTCTCTTCAAAGAACTCTCACAGTCATTTAATGCTAACACTATCTCCCCCTTTTCATTAATGAGAAAGCTGACGCTCAAAAGGATTAAACGATTGTTTCTGATTTTAAGTCTAACAATCTTTTTAAATGGTGGCAGTTGCCTGTCTTTTTGAATCCATGGCAAAAATAATGTAAACATGCAGAAATACTATAAGAATAGTCTCAGTTTAAGCTTCAGAGTGAATATCTAAAAGGAGGCTTATTTTAAAGATGATAGCTACTCATTTTGCCAAAAGACAAAAGTGAAACAATCAAATATGTCATTCTGATATCTATAAATTAGAGCTTAAGTAAATGGAAACTCTATACAATTTTACTTAAGAAGTCCCAGCTATCTCTCAAAAATTTAGAGATTCATTTTTTCAGTTTAATACTAGAATTTATCCTAAAAAATGTACCCAAAGAATATCCTAAAATTTTATTAAAATAATTATATTTTCAGCTTACGTAAGTCAGCAAAAGTACAGTTCAAGTTCATCAGGTATGAGAGATAAATTTTTTTTAATTGAACTGCTGAAAACCAAAAACAAAGAAAAAAATCTTTGAAGCAGCCAGCTTAAAGTGCTGAAAGAAAAGAACTTCAACCCAGAATTCTTTATTTAGTGAAAATATTCTTCAAGAATGAAGACAAAATAAAAATGTTCTCAGATGACGGAAAACCTAGAGAATTCATCACCATCAGAACTGCTCTAACAGATGTTCTGTCCTTCAAGGGGGAAGAAAATGATACCAGAGGAAAGTATGGAACTTAAGGAATAAATAAAGAGCAACAGAAGTAGCTAATATCTAGATATATATATAACAGACTATTTTGATGGTTGAAGTAAAAACTTAAAACAATGTCTGGCAGAGTTTTCAACATATGTAGATGTAATACGTATGACACTACACCATAAACTGGGGAGAAATCTTTATAGTGGTTAGATATCTATATTCCCCTTGAAGTGGTAAAATTATAAATTCTCAGCAAACTGTGAAAAGTTAACTATGTATATTATAATCCCAATAGCAACCATTAAATTAAAGATACGCAAAGAAATATCATCAAACCCCCCTGCCAAAATCAATTAAAATGAAATATTAAAAAATCTTCAAATAATCTGAAAAGAAGGCAGGGAAGGGGTAAAAGAAGAACATAAAAAAGGGAAGACAAATAATAAAATGGTAGACCTAAATTTAAACATATCAACAGTTACATTAAATATAAATCATCTAAACACATTAATTAAAAGGTAGAAACTGTCACATTGGATAAAAAACAAGATCCAACTATATGTTGTCCATAAGAAACCCATTTTAAATACAATGATATAGGTAGGTTAAAAGTAACACGATGGAAAAAGATACATCATGAAAAATGAATCAAAAGAAAGACTGAGTGGCTACATAAATATCAGACTATGTGGACGTTAGAGCAAAAAAAATATTAGCAAGGATAAAGAGGGTCAATTATATAATGATAAGAGGGTCAATTCACCATGAAGCTAGAATAACCCTAAGCGTGTATTCACCTAATAAGAGTTTCAAAATATTTGAAGCAAAAACTGATAGAATGGAAAAGATAAATGGACAAATCCACAAATAAAGTCAGAGATCGACACCCTTCTCTCAATAATTGACAGAGAAGGGAAACAGATAATCAGTAAGGATATGGAAGACAGAAAGATGGGCTGCCTGGGACTTGCCTGGGAAAAAGTGGGAAGGCAGGATTACAAATGGGTATGAAACCATTCTAGAGGGTGATGAATACGTTCATTATATTGATTGTGCTTATGGTTTCACTAGCATATACATGCGATTAGTATATCAAAACTCATCAAACACTTTAAATATATGCTGATATTCTATGTTAATTACACCTTAATAAATCAGTAAAAAGAAGCAGACAGTACAACCAAGGAGAAGAATGGTATGTTTGAGAATACTGACAGCTTCTGTATATTAAAAATTATCAGAAACAAAATAAAAAGATGGGCCACAGACTAGGAATAAATATCTGCAATATATATGGCAGACTCCAATAGAGAATACACATAATACTTTTACTAATCAAAAAGAAATCAAATAGAAAAGTGAGTAGAGAAGATAAATAGGCAATTCATACACATGGCAATGTGAACAGCCAATAAACATTTGGAGATAAGCCTTACTAGTTACTAATGAAATGCAAAACAAAACCAGATACAATAATTTCCATCAGATTGCTAAAAATTTAAGTCTGATAATACCATGTCTTGGCAGGAATGCAAAGGAGGAAACTCATACATTCTTGGAGAAAAAATAAATTATTTTATCCACTCTGGGAATCAATTTGGCAATGTTTAGCAAATTTGAAGAGGGTATCCTACGGGCCAGCAAGTCCAACTTCCAGGTATATATTTTGAAAATAACTTTTTGTAAATATGCACCAGGAGACATACAGAAGAATGTTCACTTCAGTATGGTTTACAACAGAAAAAACACTGGCATATTAGATTTTTGTTCTCAAATCTTCACTTCCTCCTCCTTGACCTCTGTGGAAAATCCCTTAACTTTGGGCTTAGCCATGTGATTTGTTTTGGCCAATGGGATACTGGCAATTATGACATGACTAGATCCTTAAAATGGACTTCTGACGTTGGCTTGCTTTCTTGCACCTCTGCCAACAGTATGAGAGGATAATATCCCAGATAGCCCTTTCGTCTAAAAAGGATGAGAAACATATAGAACAAACTAACAAATCTGACAAAACCATCAAGCAGAGATGACCTAGCCTAGATTAGCCAGCCCCTAGCCTATCTAAGCAAGGCCAGCTGAGATCAACAGAGCACACCCTTTGTGACCTGAAGATGCATGAGGTAAATAAATGCTTGTGTTTTATGCCACTGACATTTTATATGGCTGTTTGTTATACAGCAATAGCTGACTGACAAAATTGGAAATGTTCATCTACGTGAACATGGGTAAATTAAATACTGGCATATTTATACAAGTTTAAACAACTGATATACATAACCATATAGCAGTGAAAATAAGAGAACAACAGCTACTTGTGTCAACAAACACACACATATAAACATAATATTTAACATATAAAAAAAGCATGGGAAATGTAGCAGCTCGAAAAGGCTAAGTTCTGCTACAGTAACAGCTTTAAAATCTCAGTGGCTTACAACAAGGAAGGTTTATATAGTGCTCATGCTACCTATCTATCATACTGGCTACAGCTCTGCTTCACATGGTATTGAATCTGGGATCCAGGCTGACAGGGCAGCAACCTCTATTTGGAACATGGCAGAGGTAAAAGAGAACACAGCAAACCACAAACTGACTATTAAAGCTTTTGCTTGAACATAATGTATATAATTTCTGCTCACATTTCATTGGTCAGAGGAAATCACATGGTTAGGTCCAAACTCAATGCTAGGAGATGAATACAATCATTCCCTAGGGAAGGACAATGGATATACATGAATGTTATAGTCTTCATCAAGAATGATAAACACCAGGGACTTCCCTGGTGGCACAGTGGTTAAAAATCCACCTGCCAATGCAGAGGACATGGGTTCGAGCCCTGGTCCAGGAAGATCCCACATGCCAGGGAGCAACTAAGCCTGTGCACCACAACTACTGAGCCTGCGCTCTAGAGCCCATGAGCCACAACTACTGAAGCCCCTGTGCCACAACTACTGAAGCCCATGTGGCTAGAGCCCGTGCTCCGCAACAAGAGAAGCCTGAGCACCACAATGAAAAGTAGCCCCCGCTCACTGCAACTAGAGAAAGCCCGCACGGAGCAATGAAGACCCAATGTAGCCAAAAATTAAAATAAATAAATAAATAAAAAAGAATGATAAACACCAAATTAAGGACAGTGGTGTCAGGAACCAGGGGCAGAGACCCTTATTTCTTACTATAAGAAACCCTTGTTTCTTATTATTCCACAAGAAGTCAGCAAATATTTTTCTGTAAAAGGCCAGATAGTAAATATTTTAGGCTTTGTGGGCCACTTATAGTCTCTATTGGAACTCCTCAACTCTGCTATCATAGTACAAAAGCTGCCATGGACAATACATAATGAAAGAGTGTGCTTGTGTTCCAATAAAACTCTTTTTATGGACACTGAAATTTGAGTTTCATATAATTTTCAGGCAGCACAAAATATTCCTCATGTGATTTATTTTTTTTAATGTAAAAAATATTCTCTGCTCATGGGCCATACAGAAACAGGGAAGTTCATTGTAGCTGGCCAACACCTGCTCTATACTCAGCATCACTGCAGGAAATTAAAATAAAGGATACATGCACCCCAATGTTCACTGCAGCACTATTTACAATAGCCAAGACACAGAAACAACCTAACGATAGATGAGTGGATAAAAAAGATGTGGTATATATATACAATGGAATACTACTCAGCCATAAAAAGGAACAAAATTGGGTCATCTGTAGAGATGTGGATGGACCTAGAGTCTGTCATACAGACTGAAGTAAGCCAGAAAGAGAAAAACAAATATCGTGTATTAACATATATATGTGGAATAAAATGGTATAGATGAACCTATTTGTAGGGCAGGAATAGAGACACAGACGTAGAGAACAGACATGTAGACACAGGGGGGGAAGGGGAGGGTGGGACAAATTGGGAGATTAGGTTTGACATAAATACACTACCATGTGCAAAATAGACAGCTAGTGGGAACCTGCCGTAGAGCACAGGGAGCGCAGCTCGGCGCTCTGTGACGACCTAGATGGGTGGGATGGGGGGGGTTGGAGGGAGGTCCAAGAGGGAGGGGATATAGGTATACATATAGGTGATTCACTTCATTGTACAGCAGAAAGTATCACAATATTGTAAAGTAATTTTACTCCAATAAAAAAAATTTTTTTAATAAAATAAAAGTAGAAGACAAGGTTCTTATATGGAAGGAACTTACCTTGTTGGGGCGAAAACATTAGAACAAAAATGTTTCAAAAATACATTCATAGTATATACTTTCATATGTTTCTTGTTACTTAATAGTGCCCTTTCATTTCAGCTTAAAGAAGTCCCTTTCACATTTCTTGTAAGGCTAGTCTAGTGATGAAAAATTCCTTTAGCTTTTGCTTGTCTGGAAAACTCTCTCTCCTTCAATTCTGAAGGGCAACTTTGCTGGGTAAAGTATTCTTGGCTGGCATTTTTTTCTTTCAGTACTTTGAACATACCATGCCACTCCCTCTGGCTTTCAAGTTCCTGCTGAAAAATCTGCTGATAGTCTTATAGGGGTTCCCTTGTATGTAACAAGTTGTTTGCCTCTTCTTGCTTGCAAGGAGTCTCTCCTTGTCTTTAACTTTTAACACGTTAATTATGTGTCTTGGTGTGGGTCTCTTTGGGTTCATCTTTCTTGGAATTTCCTGGGCTCCTGGATCTGGACATCTGTTTCCTTCCCCAGGTTAGGGAAGTTTCCAGACATTATTTCTTCAAGTAAGTTTTCTGCCCCTTTCTCTTTTCTCCTTCTGGAACCCCCATAATGTGACTGTTGTTGGTCTGTTGATGTTTTCCCGTAAGTCCCTTAAGCTATCTTCACTCTTTTTCATTCTTTTTTTCTTTTTGCTGCTCTGACTGTATAAGTTCCACTGTCCTCAAGTTCACTGATCCTTTCTTTCACTTCATCTAGTCTGCTACTGAACCTCTCTACTGTATTTTTCAGTTCAGTTATTGTTTTTCCATTCTGTGGCTTCTATTTGGTACTTTCATGTATTTTCGATCTCTCTGTTGAAATTCTCACTTTATTCATGCATTGTTCCTGTGAGCTTGCTAAGCATTTTTATAACCGTTATTTTGAACTCTTTATCAAGTAAGTCACTTATCTCAATTTTATTAAGGTCTTTTTTTGAGGTTTTATCTTGTTCTTTTGTTTGAAACATATTCCTCTATTTCTTCACTTTTTGTAACTGAGTTGGTTTCTATGCATTAGATAAAACAGCCACCTCTCCCAGTCTTGAAGGAGTGGCCTCTTGGGGAAGCTGAACCTTATCATTCAACCCTGCCCTAGCTCTTGGTTGTCCCTCAAGCCTTTGTGATTGTCCAAGTAACCTACTTTATTCTTGGAGGCTCCCAGTAGTTGAGGCTCCTACTTTACTCTTAGAGGCTCCCAGTAGTGCCAAGAACCATCAGTGTCCCAAAGGGGAGGCTCTCAGTCAGCACCTAGATTCAGGCTGACTGGAAGCCAGACCCTCAGGCAGCAGTTTTTAAAGTATGCAAATAAACTTCTTTCAGGAGAAGGCTGGGAGATGAGTGTTTGATTCCTCTACACTGAGCCCTGGGGTGATAGCCAGTTAAGAACTGTTACTTTGCTTGCTACCACCTATCGAATCCATGAACACAAGCCCCACTGGTCACCAGAGCCAAGCTATTAAGGGATGTGTCCTCTGGGTGGCAGCCACAAAAGCTGGGGAGCCAGACATATACACAAGCTCCTTTTTCATAGATACCAGCAACCTGGGTCAGGGCAGAGGGAGGGCACAAAAATGATGCTCACTGGCCTTCCCAGTCTCTGGAGAGGATTGTAGTCAGACCATAGATATGTGTTTAATTAGAAGCCTGCCCCTCAGGCCACAGCTATAAAGATAAGTTAATAAGCCTCTCTTACAGAACAACTGGGGTATATTTCATGCTGGTTATCTGTGCTGTGCCCTGGGAATGGGATAACCAGTTAAGAATTGCTTCTCCATTTGTTACAGTCCTATGAGACCTGAGAACGTAAGCCCCAGAGGCCACCAGAGTCAAGTGATCAAGGGATGTGTCCTGGGCGCCAGCTGCAAAAGTCAGGACGCCAGACATGTACACAAATTCCCTTCTGGGAGATACCAGTGACCTCAAGCAAGGCAGAAAGATACGCAAAGTTGGCTCCCACTGGCCTCTGCAGTCTTTGGAGAGTATTTCAGTAGGCATTCAGATGTGTTTTACACCAGAAGCCTGCCCCTTAGGCCAAAGGCTCAAGGCAAGCAAATGGGCCTCTTTCACAGAAACACTGGAGATGTCTTTCAGTCTGCTGTCTCTGTGCTGTGCCCTGGTGGTGGTAGCCAGTTAAGAATGGTTTCTCTGTTTGTTACAGAGCCCACCAGCCTGTCTTTGGAGAATATTTCAGTAGGCCCCTAGATATGTGTTAAATTAGATGTCTGCCCCTCAGGCCAATGCTTTAAGATAAGCAAATAGGTCTCTTTCACAGAAAGACTGGGCACTTTTCACTCAGCTGCCTTTGCACTGGGCCCTGTGGGGCAGCCGGGCATGAGCACTCTAAGAAATGCTCCCCAGTTCACTATAGCCTTGTGGGTCTTGTAGATGCAAGCCTCTTTAGCTTTCAAACCTAGATGCTCTGGGGGCTCATCTCTCAGGTGTAGGTCTCAAAAGCTGGCATGCCAGATTGAGGTTCAAAGCACCCGCTTCTCAGGTAGAAGTTCAGGTCTGTGAGTTCCCTCCTGACCACTGGTTACTGTGCCAGGGGTAGAGTTTATGGTGAAATTGTGTCTCAGCCTCTTCCATCTGTTTCGGTGTGGGTTTTTCCTCATTTGCCTGATGTGTAGGAGTTGCTCATCTAGTTCTGGGGTTTCTTATTGTTCCATATATAGTTGTAGATTTGGTGTGTCTGTTTGAGGAGGTGAGTTCAGGATCCTCCTACAACACCACCTTGAACCAAAATCATTGTATACAATCGAGTGTAAAATTATGTGTCTCAAACTAAAAGTGCTCTAGGTAAGGGTATCATTAAGGGCATGACTCTTATCCTAGAGAGAATATGGAGTCCAGGACAAGTAAATCACAGTATGATCTGTGTTTCCCCTTTTCACATCCTTTTCGTCTTCCATGTAGACATAATCAGATCAAGATGAATAGGTCAGCCAGTGGGATATGGTGGAAAGGAAAGAGAGATCCTCTTTGCTCTGACGAAAGCTCAAGTATACTTTGCTCTGACAAAAGCTCAAGTTTTTCTATATGGTACTTTAAAAACTCTCCCCATGCTGCTGCTTCTCCAAGTCATTGGCTAGCTACGCAAAACTGGTTATTACAAGCAGCACGACCCAGAGCTTGAAGCAACTCCCTTATCCACTATATCCAGAGGTTTTGATGATACTAAGATTGCACAGAAAGGGAGATGAGATGTATTCCAGTCATACACTCTACATATTTTTTCCTTTTAATGTTCTTCTTACTTACCTATGGCTACTCTAAATTCTTTTGGTATTCAGTACAAAATTATTCTTAATCAGCTTGTTACTGAAATTCATCAGCACTCCACTCATTTAAAAACTGCTTAATTTTAGGGCTTTGTGATTATTTTTGAACTGTTCTAAAACTAAAACTTACAAGTTTAGATCTGTTAGGTATCCTGGGATATGGTATGTGTGAAAGACATGACAAAACAAAGTTGAAATATGAGCTACTGGCTAGAGTCCAGATATCTGATGATAGAAATTCAAATTACAATTTGAATTACAGCCTCACTCTTTTCTTTATTTCAACCCACATTGGAATAATACATATTTTTACTTCTGCTACATCAACATTTGTGGAAATTTGTGTTCATGAGCAAACAAAAATGAAGCCAAATTTTCCATTAAATCTCATTTTAATATACTACAATTTTCCCTCATGATTATTATCTTAAAAGAAAAGCAATCATTCATTATTCTGGCTTTTTATGAAAACCAGAAATGTGCTTGGCATATTAGACATTTAGTAACTATTCTGTCCGTGTGGCAGGTCTTTCAATAATTAAAAAAACAAAATTACAAAGTTAAATGCCAAAATGTGTGTAAGCAATTAGAGTATATAATGATTTCCAAAGGAAAAAAAAAAAAGAACTTCCTTAAATGACCAGATAATCTTTAGTAAACTACCTAAAGTGTTGCTTCATTTTCACTGTCACACTGGAAGCAAAGTACAGTTTTATTTAAAGTTACTGTTACATATTAGATTTCATCTGGTTTTAGAAATAATTTGACAAGTACAAAATATTTTGCCATCATAAAACCCAGGAATATATCTTGCAATCCTTTTTTCTGTCTTACACACGTCTTCTTTAATCTTTCCTTCCACATGTCACAAAACAAGGTGCTAAAACTAATTCAAAAGGCTAAAAATCTAAAATTCAATGCAATTAATGGAAACTTTATATACCTTCTTTCTGATTATAAAAGATGTTATATTCTATAAAGGAAGAAATTTTTGTCTGTTTTATTCATTCCTGCATGCCCTGCACATAAAATAGTGTCTAACCCATAGCAGAGCTAATTGATCAATACTTGTTGAATGAATGCATGTGAAGTTTATTAGAAAATAAAGGAACAAGGAACATTCAAAGAAGAATAAAATAATTCCTCATAATTTCAACATTCAGAGAGTTAACATTTTGGTATATTCTCTTTCAGCTGCTTTGTACATATTTTCTACATGGCGGAAATACAAAGGATAGAGGAACGTATTAAATAACACCATGGAGATACAATCAGTAAAATCCAAAATGTGGGAAACTCTAGAATATAAATGACTTACATTCTTTTACGAATAAATGATGTACAGTTTGAGTTTCTTAAAAAGTAGAGTCAGTGCAGGAGGACCAGGAAAAGTGAAACAGGAAAGGAAGGAAAGCCAGTTCAAGGGTGTGTCATTGAGCTGATTACTGCTGTAGAAAACTAGGGCTCAATATCCCTTAGCCCACCCAAGAAACCATGTAGTTTGTATCCTCAGAATTGACCATCCAAGACAGTGGAGAGGAGAGTATTTATGCACCAAATCTCAACAAAGAGTAAAGTCCTTTATACCTCTATATGTGTGCATGTGCCAACACGGTTGAGCAGGCTCCCGAAGGGGACCCATGCTATAGCAGCAGAGATGCTCTATAGCAGAAACAAGAGATACATAGTGTAGCTGAGGGTCTTTCCTGTCAGGCTATATCTCTATCCTGCTAAATGCTGCAGCAATAATCTGAGCAAAAGGTAAAAGCTGGGCTGAGAGATGTGAAACAAGGCATAAAACTTGTCTTGCTTAATGGCAAGGAAAAAATGGCAAGAAGAAAAAGAGAGAAGAAAAACCCATAAAGAAAAACTGAAGAGATATCAAACATAGCGTGTGACCATTTTTGGAGGTTGATTTGAACAAATCAACTGTAAACAATATATTTTAGATAGGGAAATTTGAACGATGCCTAGATATTTGCTATTAAGAAATTACTGTAGGGCTTCCCTGGTGGTGCAGTGGTTGAGAATCTGCCTGCCAATGCAGGGGACATGGGTTCGAGCCCTGGTCTGGGAAGATCCCACATGCCGCAGAGCAACTGGGCCCGTGAGCCACAACTACTGAGCCTGCGCGACTGGAGCCTGTGCTCCGCAACAAGAGAGGCCACGATAGTGAGAGGCCCGCGCACCGTGATGAAGAGTGGCCCCCACTTGCCACAACTAGAGAAAGCCCTCACAGAAACGAAGACCTAACACAGCCAAAAATGAATTAATTAATTTAAAAAAAAACTAGTAAATTGGCCACATAAGATCTTTAAAAAAAAAAAAAGAAATTACTGTAATATTTTAAAATTATTGTTATTACTGGTACTACTATTGTTTTTTTTTTTTAAGTACTTATCTTTTGGAGACACATACAGAGGTGTCTTTAAAATTGCTTTAAATTGGCTTTAAAACAATCTGGGGTGAGGAGAAGAAGTAAGAAGGTTATAGATGAAATAAGGTTGGCCACGTGTTGATAGTTGTTGAATCTAAGTGACAGGTACATATGGGTTGATTATACTACCCTCTGTACTTTCTATGTTTGAAAATTTCCCTAAGAAAAAAATTTAAATATACGGTAAATTTCCTGCACCTTTGAATATTTCATTTTTCCTAGAGATATGTGAATGTTAATAAACATGGGCAAAACATTATAAATTCCTTGGTTAGAAAACACCGTAACTGTTTCTGGTTCCCCAAGCTCACATTGTTATTTCACATGTCTGTATTTCTGACCACACAATTTACTCACTCTGAGTGATGCCTCTGCCCGCTCATGTATACAATGAACTATTATTATTCACTTTTCAAAACCCATCTCAAATGCCACCCCCTTTAGGATGCCTTCCTTACAACACATAGTTTCTTTTTCATAGCCTACTACCGTAACATATATGACTGATTCTCACTAATTGTGAGAGTTATGTTCTATAAAGTTGCCATGAACAAAGAATCAGTGAATATTGACCTATTACTCCTAGGGGAAATACAGGGTTAGGTTCCTATGATCCTCTGGTCACAAGTTTTTTTTTAAACCAATCAATACACAGACTTATTTTATGTGTGTTTTTTTTTAGAGACACCTTTTTCTCTCTCCCCTCCTTCCATACATATTTGATATATCTATATATATATTTGATTCATTCTTTCTCTATATATATCCTTGATTAATTAACAATGAACTCATGGCCAACTCAAGCCTGAAGAAAGCTTATCTCACACACATATTTTCTCCTTAAGGCACATTACAGCCTTTTTATGTTTAAGAACACTAGACAGCACGTCAATACTACATGGGGTGGGGGGAAGAGGGACAGCAATCACCAAGATAAAGCACAAAAATTCTAAAAACATGGCACTAAATAAACAAAGCAAAGGACACATATGAAAGCTGAAACAAAAGGGCAGAGCATTACTTTGTTTGACCTCAGCTGGGAACATGTACACGGGGTGACTCAAGTTTTTTGCTGCACTGCGCATAACCACAGATGACTGCAAAAGCACCATTAAGTACTGATTATGGGGTTACAAGTAAGTTTTAGTGAGCATGCAAATTTGCAAATACAAAATTTGCAAATAATGAGAACTGACCATATATTCTTTATTCCCTTTTTAAATTGAGGTGAAACTCAAATAACATAAAATAACCATTTTAGAGTGTCCAGTTCAGTGGCATTTACTACACTCATAGTGTTGCATAACTACCACCTCTACCTAGTACCAAAATATTTTCATCACTCTAAAACAAAAACAAAAACAAGAAAACCCACCTTGTACCCATTAAGCAGTCAGTCATTCCCCCAACCCAGCTGCTGGCAACCAACAACGTGCTTTCTGTCTCTATGGATCTATCTAGATATTTCATACAAATGAAATCATATACCAATATAAAATAAAAATGAAAAAAAAAAAGAAATCATATGATATGTGGCCTTTTGTGTCTGGTTCAGGGTTCATCCACATTTGAATAATATTCCACTGTGTGTCTGTATCACAATTTGTTTATCCATTCATCTGTTAAAGGACATTTAGGATGTTTCTACTTTTTGGGTATTGTGAATAGTGCTACTATGAACATTCATATACAAGGACTTGTTTGAGTGCCTGTTTTCAATTCTTTTGGGTTTATACTAGTAGTGCAATTGTTGGGTCATATGGTAATTTTTTACTTACATTTCTGAGAAATTGTTTTTCATAGTGGCTGCACCATTTTACATTCTCACCAGCAACATATGAGGGCTTCAATTTCTCCACATCTTCACCAACACTTGTTTGCTTTTAAATTAGAGCCAACCTGTGTGATAGTATATCGTGGTTTTGATTTGGATTTCTCTCGTGACTAATGACATTAAGTATCTTTTCATCTGCTTATTGGCCATTTGTATATCTTATTTGGAGAAATGTTTATTCAAGTCCTTTGCCCATTTGTTAATGGGGTTGTTTAATTTTTTGTTGAGTTGTTAGAGTTCTTTTTCACTTCTGGCAGTTTGTGTATTACTAGGAACTTGTTTCATCTAGGTAATCCAATTTGTTGGAATATAATTGTTCACAGTATTATCTTATAATCCTTTTTATTTCTGTAAAGTAGGTAGTAATGTCCCCACTTTCATTTCTGACTTTAGTTATTGGCTTCTCTTCTCTTTTTTTCTTAGTCAGTCTACCTAAATGTTTCTCAATTTTGTTGATCTTCTTAGAGAGCCATCTTTTTGTTTCATTGATTCTATTGTTTTCTATTCTCCATTTCATTTATCTCTGTATTAACTTTCATTATTTCCTTATTTCAGCTATCTTCGGGTTTTGTTTGCTCTTTTTTTTTTAAGTTCCATAAGGTGTAAAGTTAGGAAAGTGATTTGAGAACTTTCTTCTTTTTATTTCATTTTTTTAAAATTTATTTATTATTTATTTATTTTTGGCTGTGTTGGGTCTTCGTTGTGGTGCGCGGGCTTCTCATTGTGGTGCCTTCTCTCATTGCGGAGTACAGGCTCTAGGCACATGGGCTTCAGTAGTTGTGGCGTGGGGGCTCAGCAGTTGTGGCTCGCGGGCTCTAGAGCGCGGGCTCAGTAGTTGTGGCACACGGGCTTAGTTGCTCCGTGGCATGTGGGATCTTCCCAGACCAGGGTTCGAACCCATGTCCCCTGCATTGGCAGGCGGATTCTTAACCACTGCGCCACCAGGGAAGCCCTATTCTTTTTAAATGTAGGTGTTTACAACTATAAGTTTCCCTCTGACCACTGCTTTTGCAGCATCACATCAGTTTTGCTAAGTTCTGTTTTCTTTTTCATTCATCTCAAAGTATTTTTTAAGTTCTCTTGTGATTTCTTCTTTGAGCCATTGGTTGTTTAAGAATGTATTGTTTAATTTTCACATATTCATAAATTTTCTATTTTTCCTTCTGTTATTGATGGATAGTTTCATTCTGTTGTGATCAGAAAAGATATTTTGTATGATTTTAATCTTTTAAAATTTATTAAGATTTGTTTTGTAGCCTAACATATGGTCTATCTGTCTATTCTGGAGAATATTTGATGTGTGCTTGAGAAGAAATGTATTCTAATGCTCGAGTAGAGTGTTCTATGCATGTCTATTAGGTTTAGTTGGTTTACAGTGTTAAGTCTTCTATTTCTTTAAAGACCTTCTGACTAAATGATCTATTCATTACTGAAAAAGGGTTATGAAGTCTCCAACCATTATTGTAGAACTATTTCTCCCTTCAATTCTGTCAGTCTTTCACATATTTTGGGGTCTTTCATTTGGTGGGTATATATATTTAGCACTGTTATAACTACTTAATGAACTGACCCTTTTATCAATACACAATGTCCTTCTTTGTCTCTTGCAACAATTTCTTACTTAAAGTCTATTTTGTCTGATATAAGTATAGTCACCTCAACTCTCTTTTGTTTACTATTTGTACCCTTCATTTCTAACCTATTTGTACTCTTTCATTTTCAACCTATTTGTACTCTTTCATTTTCAACCTATTTGTGTCTTGGATCTAAAGTGAGTTTCCTGTAGACAATATACAATTAGATCATACTTTTTTCTCCTGTCAGTCTCTGTCTTTTAACTTGTGAGTATACTTTTATATTTAAAGTGATTAAGGATAAGAAAGCACTTGCTTCTTCCATCTTGTTATTTGTTTTCTATATGTCATATCTTTTTTGTCCCTGGATTCCTCCAATCTTGCCTTCTTTTGTGTTTGATTGATTTTTTTCTAGTGTACTATTTCTATTTCCTCCTCATTTCCTTTTCTGTATATTTTTTAGTTATTTTCTTAGTGGTTAACCTGAAGAGTACAATTAACATCTTAAATTGAAAAAAATCTAGTTTGAATCAACATTAACATATTTAAATTGTTGTTTTACAAATTTGTCTTTTAAACCATACAGGAAAAAAAGGTTGTTAAAAACCAAAAATAAAACAATACTGATATCTCCCTATGTAGTTACCTTTACTGGTCTTTATCATTTAAAATTTTTCTTTGTATGACTTTGGTTACTATCCAGTATACTTTCATTTCAGCCTAAAGGATTTCATTTAGCATTTCTTATAGGGAATGTCTACTAGCAACAAACTTCCTCCACTTCTGATTATCTAGAAATGCCTTCATTTCTCCTTCTGGGACTCCTAATATGCGTATGTTGATACACTTGATATTGTCCCACAAGTATCTTAGGCTCTATTCATTTTTATCCATTCTTCTTGCTCTGCTCCTCAGACTGGACATCAATTGACCTATCTGCAAGTTTCTGGTCCTTTTATCTGCCTGCTCAAATCTGTGTTGAACTCTTTCAGTAAATTTTTCATTTTATTTACTTTACTTTTCAGCTCAATAATTTCTACTTGATTCCTTTTGACAGTTTCTATTTCTTTATAGGTATTCTCTATTTATTAATACATAATACGCCCTACTTCCTACAGTTCTTTGTCTATGGTTTCCTTTAGCTCTTTGAACATATTTAAGATAGTTGATGTAAAGTCTTTGTCTAGTGAGTGCAACGCCTGGGTTTCCTCAGGAATGGCTTCTGTCAATTTCTTTCTTTTTTTTTCCTATTAATGGGTCATACATTCCTGATTATTGTTGATATGCCATGCAATTTTTTAAATTGAAAATTAGATATTTTGAATATTGCAATGTGGTAATTCTGGAAATCATATTCTCCCTTCTTCCCAGGGTTTGACATGGTAACTTGCTGAGGACCACAGTCATCACTTTGTTTAGTGATTTTTCCAAACTATTTTTGCAAAGATTATATTCCTCATTATGTGTCATCATTGAAGTTTCTGCTCTATTATCTAAGCAGCCATCAAGTGACCTCAGAGATTTCCTTAAATGTTGGAGGCAAAAAGAATGAAAAAACGAAACAAAACAGAACCCAGCTCTCCTAGTGTTTGTAGATTGGCTCTGAGCTAGGGCCTTCTTTTGATGTTTAGCTAGATTCTCCTACAACTCCACCTTAACTTTCACCTGCTTCTTGCATGGACCACAACTATACAAGCCCACTCAAGTCTTTTCCAAGTATGTGTCTGGCCTGAGCATCACTCTGGATTCCCCAGGCAGTAGCCCTTGAAAGCTCTTATTCCCTGAAATGTCTTTATCCTCAGCCTCCTCCTTCAGAGGCTTTTCAGTCTGTCTGCTGCTGGTCCCATCTGCCCTCTCTTGGCCCAATGGCTACAGGTGGTATATGCCTTTAAATTTTTTCAGTAGATGACACCTGGAAAGGTACTTCAGCTTGAGGTGGGTGAAACAAAAGGCAAGCCTTTGTGCTGGTAGCTCAGGAAACTACCAGATGAGTCAAAATGCACAACCATTTTTTTTGCAGAAATAGTCTATATTGCCTCCCAGTGATCTCCCCATCACTAGTAAGCCAAACGAGGAATGGAGGCTGCCATCCTCATGGCTGCTGCTAAGCTGGGAAACAGGGCATGGTAGGCAGGTAAACAAAAGGCCAGGACACTTTCTTTCCAAAATTTAACAGCTTCTTTCTTCATTAAGCAGTTCACTGGTTGCTATAACTTTTTTATTAGATTCCAGTGATCCAAAAAAAGTTGATTCCATCCATTTTGGGCAGCATAATGATTGCTTCAGTGAAAGAATTGATTCTTGAAGCTCCCTACTCTGTCATTTTTTCCACCACGTCTCCCATATACATTTGTAAATAATTACCTTTAACTTACAATATTAAGCCCTTTATTTTCTTTCCTCACAACTTGTTTGTTCGGCCATTTCCTCTAAATGAGACACCCTTTCCTCTATTCTTTGTTTGTCTAACTTTTATTCAAATTTAGATGTATTCTCTAGAACCATTCTCTAAACTTCCAGACTGAGTTAAGTGTCCCTTCTTTATACTGCCATAGCACCAGTTCTTTAACAAATTGCCACATTCCTGAAATTACCTGTTACTGTCTTTGTCTATCCCACCAAAGAGTAACTTGACAGCAGTCACATCTGTAATCCATTGCCTTCAGGAACAGTCTAATTACAAGCAATGACTCTCAGCCAGAGGTGTATAATCTCCTTAGCGCTTTAGATTACAGGCTCCTCTTTTCTACTCCTAAACCCTAGCATAATGCCTAACATTCAGTAGCTACATAGTGAATATAATTATTACATGGACTTATACAGTTTAGGCAATACATAGAGAAACAAAGAAGCATATAAAGAAATAAATATCACAATCTTATTTTTCACTTCAGCAACTTACGTTCTGGTTGTTTTTCATTGGGTGTTATGGATCGCACAAAATCTTGTGGTGTCATAAACACTTCAGATTCACCATGCTCACTGATTACTTTCAAGGTGGCAAAATACCGGAAGATTTTGTCTGGTGTGGAATATGCGCGAATCCTATTCTCATATTCCATCACCTAAAATTGGAAATTCAGAGAGTGTTACTGTATTAAGCATCTCATTTTCGTGTATATTCTCTTATTTGGGGGGCAATTTTATATCTTTTTTTTCTCTAACTGGATTTTTTTATATTAGAAATTACTTGTGTCTCAAACACTTGTGATATACGATTCCTACTCCAATTGAGGCAATGCTTGTATAAGTTTTCTTCAGAATTTTGAATATTTTCTAATTTCTTAAATCATTGAAAGCTAGCAAAATTGAAAAATGTCATAAAAGAATTCAAAAGGTCTCAGTAAAAGAGTATAATACCATATATATGGGAGCCTATCATTTTTTAAATACCTACCGAGTTTTTAAAAAGGGACTGATTTTACAGTTTTTACTTCCATGCAATTTCTTGACTTCAAAAACAAAACAGACGTGGGACTTCACAGATCTGAATAGCTAACAGTCCTTCAAACAGAAAGTACATTACACAATAGCACAAAAAAATAAAATTACATATCATGGAAACTCAATTATTAACAGGTCTGAAGCAATAAGACTTTTACTTTTGATTAAAAAATTAGACTTCCAGGGACTTCTCTGGTGGCGCAGTGGATAAGACTGCGATCCCAATGCAGGGGGCGCAGGTTTGATCCCTGGTCAGGGAACTAGATCCCACATGCATGCCGCAACTAAGAGTTCGTGTGCCACAACTAAGGAGTCCGTGCGCCACAATTAAGGAGCGGGAAAGCTGTAACTAAGGAGCCCACCTGCCACAACTAAGGAGCCTGCCTGCTGCAACAAGGAGCCAGTGAGCTGCAACTAAGGAGGCTGCCTGCTGTAATTAAGATGCAGCGTGACCAAATTAATTAATTACTAATTAATTTAAAAATGTAGACTTTCAGATAACATTTAAATATAGCATATTTAGAAAAGAGTAGACTTGGGAAGAACACAAGCAAATATTTGAATAGGAACAAAATTATATATGGCATACGTTTAATTAAAAGATTATAATGTTAATATAAAAGCCTGTTTCCTTATCCTGCACCCAAGCCCCCATTCTGTACACGAAACATACAAAATACTGTATCTTCTGCATAATATTCTTCTACAGCCTACACAGTACTTTGGTGAAAAGATGTCTCTCATACCTGAATTTTATATGTTGAGTTAACCAACATTAAATAGTATCTTATAAATAACTGGTTAGAAAATGTGTCAAGGCAATATGATCTAAAAATCCAGTGAATTCAATGTCTATAAAGCAATTCACTATATTTAAAAAAACATTATTAATGTTTTAATTTACCTTATTAACACAGCTATTAGTGTAACTGTCATTTCTGGCTAGATGGTCACTTTGAGGTCACTGATGGCAGCCGCTTAAAAATGGTCTCAATTCCACTATGAGATGTGCTTTCAACCAATAAGAAAGGAATGCTAATTTGTAACTATACATGACAGGAACCTTTCTAATGCTAATTTGCATTAAAGTCTGAATACTGATTTCAGAAAAATTTTCAATAGATTTGGCATGTGGCAAACACACTAAGCAGTCCCTTGGCACAGCAGTCCCCAACCTTTTTGGCATCAGGGACCGCTTTTGTGGAAGACACAAAAAGCTGGGGGGGCAGGGATGGTTCAGGCAGTAATGAGAGCAATGTGGGGGGATGGTTCAGGCGGTAATGCGAGTGATGGTTCAGGCAGTAATGCAAATGACAAGGAGTGGCAGATGAAGCTTCACTCACTCGCCTGCCGCTCACCTCCTGCTGTGAGGCCCGGCTGCTAACAGGCCACAGACTAGTACCAGTCAGTGGCCCGTGGGTTGGGGATCCCTCCCTTAGCAGCCTTAAGACTTAGCTATGAGTCTTAAATCAAAGGCATTTTATATTTAATTACAACTATCTGCTGGGTCATACCAGCTATAGAACAAAAAATAATCGGTTTACAATATTTAGGGTATGGGCTACAGCTACTGCCAAAGATGGCTTTGTAAACTAAAAAGTCAATCATATATAAGATAAAGATAGAAAAATAACAACTTAAAAGTCAATGGTTTACAGACTGAAAATCAGATCCTTGATTGTTACCAAAAAAATATGCTGCTGAATATCATTAATTAGTTTTAGTTTGAAATAATAGGTCGAGGAGATAGACCTTCTCCATTCCCGCACTGGTAAGAGTTTAGTATAGACATACTGTATAGTATATTTTTGCTTTTTTTCACTTAGCAATGTATCTTAAAGACCATATCACACAATTTGATATGGAGCTGCCTCCTTTTAAGTAGTCATGTTAAAGGAACACTAACAACTATTATATAAAGGGTTTAAAATATAGCATCTAAGATAACAAAGGCTTGGAAGCTAAGATATATAGAAAACTGTTGAAGAATTTTGGAACATTTAGCCTGGTGAAAAGATTTACTAAGGAAATTATAATAGTTACATTCAATCATCTACTTAAAACATTCTTGAGTTTCATGTTAAGACAGCTGTCTTCACTAAAACAGCCAGACTTACTTGTATCAGAGTTCAGCATTATATTTCCTATATGAAATGCACAAGAGTAGCCAAATAGTAGCTGCAATCAACTACTATGAGAAATGGCAGGGCGGATAGGCTGGGTGGATAGGCCAGGTTGCTGGCACTTCCCAGATCCATGCCTTCAGCCAGCCAGCCAAAACCCCCTCCACACACCCCCATCCTGTGCCTAGTTACCCTACCCTAATGCCACGCAACACAGTTGGGCTCACACTACCTGCCCTGGGCATTTTACTGCATCCAAGATCCTTGCTCCTACCCGCATCTGGAGCTCCAGAGACAAGGGTCCTGATCTGCCCCCACTCTGAGTCTGCTTGGATGGAGCCTCTCCCAACCCCCATTTTTCACCAGTTTCCCCTGATGGCTTAGGGGGCTCATGTGAAGGGAAGTCAGCATTGAGATGCAGCCTCTGTTTCTGGAGCCTCTTGGAAAGCTCAGAAGATCCCAGAAAGGGCCCAGACCAACTTGGATGAAAGACCCCCAGTCCATCCCCAATATTTGTGCCTGGGAGAAATAGGTCCCTCTCAGCTCTACAGTTCACAGCCTGACAACTACAACCCCTGGAAAAAAAGTAAAGAACCAACGTCAAGATGAAAGCAGCCAACATGTGGCTTCCAAGGTCAATTCTACTCATGGCCATTCCACCCTGCAAGAAAGGGAGAAAGGGCATTGAAAAACCTTCTGGGAGATATTATGTGCCAGGTCTAGAAATGGCTAACATCACTTCCATTCAGTGGAAAACTAGCAAACTAGTAATATCCATTAAAAAAGATAAAGTAAAAAATCAGGGCTCAGGATCACCTTTAGAAATCTGAAATGGCATGATGTTAACTGACCTAGGGTACACCATGAGCAAAATTTTGTAACCAAAACATGTTATGTTAGAAGAATGCAATGGAAAGAGCAAGGGTTTTAGAGTTACACAGACTTATATTTGATTCCTTCTATTGTAAGTAACCAGCTATACTACTTTAGACAAGTTACTCAGTTGGTTCAAGCATTAAGTATATATGTATGTATGTGTGCACACATGTATATGTGTGTACATACACACATATATGCACAAACATACACACATTTACATGTGTACACATGTATGTACATATACTATGCCTGGAAGACAGAAAATGCTCAATAAATGTTACTTTCCTTCCATTTTTCATTTGTTCTGTTATGTGTATAATAAGTAAACTTACTTGGGTTTTCTAGTCACCTAAGTTCCTAAGGATTTTGTTTGGCATATAGAGCATATTTTATGTCTTTTATTATTCATGTTCACCTATCAATCAATTTAAAAGTATTTACAATTGTACTGAACTAAATAATTTGGCTTCTTAATATGAAGATGCCATTCCAAAACCAAAATAGCGACATCAGAAGCTCCCGAACTCCCCATCTCCCATGGATGCACCAAATGTACAGCTATACATGGAGTATTTCCCTCTGAAAGAAATTCAGAAACTAGCTGAACAATGCCTATACATTGGGTCAACGAGAAAGTACCGACATCAAAACTGGTAGGAAAGACTGAGACACACTCTTGCCATAAATCCCACCTCTAGCACAGTGCCATACAAATGGGAGGGAACTCTCAGCCTCCAGCTTCTCCCTGAGCAGTAAAGGGTTTGGATGCTACATCTAGCACCCCAACTTGTAAGACTCCCACTTGAAGGATGGGCCCCCAAAACAACTACTATGAAAGCCAATGGGACTTCCATCCATGAGATCCACAAGACTACAGAAAACAAAGAAACAGTTTTTAACAGGCTCTGGAGAACTCAGAGTCTCTGTTGCCCCAGGGATCAGTGCAGAGGAAGAAGGCAAAAAACACCTACCTCCCAGTCTTCCCTTGAAAAAGGTCTATTTGCACATATTAAAAGCTGCTGCCGGAAGGTCAGGCTTCTAATTTAGCACACATCTAAGGGCTGGCGGACACCCTCCATGGGGACTGGGGAAGAGAGTGGATGCCTCATCCAATTTCTCCATCTAGCCTACTCCAAATTGCTAGGATCTCCCTGGAAGGAGCTTGTACACACGTCTGCACCTCAGCTTTATTAGCTGTCATCTGAGGTATAAGTCCCTGAATCACCTGGCTCTGCAAGTCAACAGGGCTTGCATTCCTGAGTCCCACAGGACTGTAGCAAAAAAAGAAGCAGATTGTAATGGGTGCAGGAGGACAACCCTATGGCTATACACCTGGGCCAAGCTCAGGGGAAGCAGACAAAAACCTCCATCTCCCAGTTTCTCCCTGGAAGGAGCTTAACTAGCTAGTTTCCCAGATGTTGCCTGAAAAGCCAGCTTCCAATCAACATGCATCTAAGTGCTGACTGTGATCCTCTGCTTTGGGACACTGACAAGTCTTGGCACACTCTCAACTACAGGGAGGCACCAAAAACAAAGAAGGCAACTTGGACAATCAAAAAGGTTTTAGAGACAATCAAGAGCTTGGGCCAGGCTGACTGGCAAGGTTCATCTCCTACATGAGACCATTCTGCCAAGACAGGGAGAGATGGCTGTTTCATCTAAGGACTAGAAACCAACACAGAAAGTCTAGGAAAATAAGGAAACAGACAAATATGTTCTCAAAAAAGAACAAGTTAAAACTCCAGAAACAGACCTTAATGAAACAAAGGTAAGTGATTTCCATGATCTAGAGTTCAAAATAACAATTATAAAAAGATGCTCACCAAGGTCAGAAGAACAATGCACGAACAAAAAAAGAATTAAAACACAGAGATAGGGACTTCCCTGGCAGTGCAGTGGCTAAGAATCTGCCTGCCAATGCAGGGGACACAGTTTTGATCCCCGGTCCGTGCAGATCCCACATGCCGCAGAGCAACTAAGGCCATGCGCCACAACTACTGAGCCTGCGCTCTAGAGACTGCGAGACACAACTACTGAGCCCGCGTGCCTAGAGCCCAAGTTCCGCAACAAGAGAAGCCATCGCAGTGAGAAGCCTGCGCACCACAACAAAGAGTAGCTCCCGCTCACCGCAACTAGAGAAAGCCCACATGCAGCAACAAAGACCCAATGCAACCAAAAGTAATAAATTAATAAATAAATAAATTTATTAAAAAAAAAAAACCCCAAAGAGATAGAAATGTACCAAACAGAAATCACAGAACTAAAGAATACAATAATTGAACTGAATAATTCAATAGAAGGGTTCAACAGCAGACTAGATCACATAGAAGAAAGAATAAGTGAACTCAAAGACAAACAGTGGAACTCATACAGAGGAGCCAAAAGAATAGAGAATGAAAGAGAATAAAAATATCTTAAGGGACATATGGAATACCATCAAGTGAACCAAAATACACATTAAAGGGGTCCTAGAAGTAGAAAGAACAAGAAAAAGGGGGCAGAGTGGGAGAGGGTTGGATTGGGAATTGGGGATTAGCAGATGCAAACTGGTATATATAGAATGGATAAACCACAAGGTCCTACTATATAGCACAGGGAACTATATTCAATATCCTGTGATAAACCATAATAGAAAAGAATTTGAAAAAGAATGTGTGTATGTATATATATATACATATATATATATATATATATATATATATATGTATATATATATATGTGTGTGTGTGTGTGTGTGTAAATGAGTCACTTTGCTATACAGCAGTAATTAACACAACATTGTGATTCAACTATACTTCAATAAAAAAATGAATTAAAAATAAAAATTACAAAAAAAGAAAAAGGGGACAGAAGACTTATTCAATGAAATAATGATGAAAACGTCCCTAACCTGGGGAAAGAAACAGATATCCAGATCCAGGAAGCCTATAGAGTTCTAAACAGGATGAATCCAAAAAAACACACACTGTCAAAAGTTAAAGGCAAGGAGAGAATCATAAAAGCAAGAGAAAAGCAACTTGTTATATTCAAAGGAACCTCCCATAATACTATCAGCAAATTTTTTCAGCAGAAACTTTGCAGCCAGAAGGGAAGGGGATGATATATTCAAAGTGCTGAAAGAAGAAAACTGACAACCATGAAAACTCTACCTGGCAAAGTTATGATTCAGCATTGAAAAAGAAATAAAGACTTTTCCAGATAAGCAAAAGCTGAGGGAGCTGCATCAACATTAGACCAATCTTACAAGAAATGTTAAAGAGCTAATTAATTCCTCCAACTGAAACAAAAATGTAATAATTATTAACAGGAAAACATATCAAGATATAAAACTCACTGGTAAAGGTAAATATATTCAGAATGCTCTAATTTTTAATAGTAGTGGGTAAATCATTTCTAACTCTAATATGAAAGGTAAAAGGAAAAGTATTAAAATAATTACAATAATTTTACAATGGACATACAATATAAAAAATATAAATTGTGACACGAAAAACATAAAATATGGGGGGGAGTATATAAATATAGAGTTTTTGTATATGTTGGAAGTTATCAGCTTAAAATACACTGTTATAAATATAAGATGCTTTATGTAAACCCCATGGTACAAACAAAGCAAAAGCCTATACTGGAAACACAAAAGACGAAAAGAAATCTAAGCATATCATTGCAAAAAATCAAATCACAAAGGAAGAGAATAAGAGAGGAATAAAAGGACAGAGGAATTACAAAACACCAAGAAAACAAATAACAAAATAGCAATCATAAGTCCATATTCATCAACAATTACCTTAAATGTAAATGGACTAAACTCTAAAATCAAAGACACAGAGTGACTAAATGAATAAAAAAAAAAAAATCCAACTATATGCTGCCTACAAGAGACTCACTTCAGCTTTAAGGACACACCCAGACTGGAGGGAAATAATGGAAAAAGATATTCCATGAAAACAGAAGCTGAAAGAAATCAGGGGTAGGTAAATTTATATCAGAAAAAATAAACTTTAAGCCAAAGACTATAACAAGAGACAAAAAAGAGAATAATATAATTATACAAGATCAATTCATAAGGAGGATAAAACATTTATAAACAGTTTTATATCCAACAAGACAGAACCTAAATTTATAAAGCAAATATTAATAGAACTGAAGGGAGAAAAAGACAGCAATATAATAATAGTAGGGAACTTTGATATCCCATTTTGAACTGATCATCTGAATAAAAAATAAATGAGGAAACATTGGACTTGAACTACATTTTAGACCAGATGAACTCGAAGACATTTACAGAAAATTCCATTCAAAAGCAGCAGAATACACATTATTCTCAAGTGCACATGGGACCCTCTCCAGGAGAGATCACATGTTAGGTCACAAAACAAGGCTTTATAAATTTAAGAAAATTGAAATCATATCAAGTATCTTTTTTTGACCATAATGGTATCCAACTGAAGTTCAACTACAAAAAGAAGAAAACTAGAAAATTCAAAATATGTGCAGATTAAACAACACATTCCTGAAAAACCAACGGGTCGAGGAAGAAATGAAAACAGAAATTAAGAAGTATCTTGAGAGGAATGAAAATGGAAACACAAAATATCAAAACATAGGATGCAGCAAAAGCAGTTTTAAAAGGAAATTCATAGCAATAAATGCCTACATTGAGAAAGAAGATTCTTGGATTGGAAGAATCAATATTGTCAAAATGCCTATACTACCCAAGGCAATGTACAGATTCAATGCAATCGCTATCAAATTACCAATGGCATTTTTCACAGAACTAGTACAAAAAAATTTTACATTTATATGGAGAAACAAAAGACCTGTGTGGAGACACAAAAGACGGAGCTGGAGGAATCAGGCTCCCTGACTTCAGGCTATACTAC
Source organism: Balaenoptera ricei (assembly GCF_028023285.1). Taxonomy (NCBI): domain Eukaryota; kingdom Metazoa; phylum Chordata; class Mammalia; order Artiodactyla; family Balaenopteridae; genus Balaenoptera; species Balaenoptera ricei. Next base: position 62,163,283 of record NC_082654.1, on the reverse strand, counting down.
AAAGCCACAGTACTCAAAACAGTGTGGTACTGGCACAAAAACAGAAATATAGATCAATGGAACAGGACAGAAAACCCAGAAGTAAACCCACGCACATATGGTCAATTAATCTATGACAAAGGAGGCAAGAATATACAATGGAGAAAAAACAGTCTCTTCAATAAGAGGTGCTGGGAAAACTGGACAGCTACATGTAAAAGAATTAAATCAGAACATTCTCTTAACACCATACACGAAAATAAACTCAAAATGGATTAAAGAGCTAAATGTAACACTGGACACTATAAAACTCTTAGAGAAAAACATAGGCAGAACACTCTTTGACATAAATTGCAGCAATATCTTTTTTGATCCACCTCCTAGAGTAATAAAAATAAAAACAAAAATAAACAAATGAGACCTAGTTAAACTTAAAAGCTTCTGCACAACAAAGGAAACCATAAACAAAACAAAAAGAAAACCCACAGAATGGAAGAAAATATTTGCAAACAAAGCGACCAACCGGAGATTAATCTCCAAAATATACAAAGAGCTCATTCAGCTCTGTCAAAAAAACAAACAGGGAATTCCCTGGTGGTCCAGGGGTCAGGACTCCACACTTTCACTGCCAAGGGCACAGGTTCAATCCCTGATCGGGGAACTAAGATCCTGCAAGCTGCATGGCATGAGGAAAAATAAAAAATAAAAAAATGGGTGGAAGATCTAAATAGACATTTCTCCAAAGAAGACATACAGATGGCCAAAAAGCAAATGAAAAATGCTCAACATCACTAATTATCAGAGAACCGCAAATCAAAACTACAATGAGGACCTCATACCAGTCAGAATGGCCATCATCAAAAAGTCCACAAACAATAAATGCTGGAGAGGGTGTGGAGAAAAGAGAACCCTACTACGCTGTTGGTGGGAATATAAATTAGTACAGCCACTATGGAGAACAGTATGGAAGTTCCTTAAAAAACTAAAAATAGAGCTACCATATGATCCAGCAATCCCACTCCTGGGCATATATCTGGAGAAAACCATGGTTTGAAAGAATACACGCACCCCAACGTTCACTGCAGCGCTGTTTACAATAGCCAAGACATGGAAGCAACCTAAATGTCCATCGACAGATGAATGGATAAAGAAGATGTGGAACATATACACAAGGGAATATTACTCAGCCATGAAAAAGAATGAAATAATGCCACTGGCAGCAACATGGATGGACTTGGAGATTATTGATATCACTTATATGTGGACTCTAAAAAAAAATGACACAAATGAACTTATTTACAAAACAGATTCACAGACTTAGAGAACAAACTTATGGTTACCAGCGGGGAAGGGCTGGGAGGAGGGAGAGACTGGGAGTTTGGAATTGACATGTACACACTGCTATATTTAAAATAGATAACCAACAGGGACCTACTGTATAGCATAGGGAACTCTTCTCAATATTCTGTACTAACCTAAATGGGAAAAGAATTTGAAAAAGAGTAGATACTTGTATATGTATAACTGAATCACTTTGCTGTACACCTGAAAGTAACACAACATTGTTAATCAACTATATTCCAATATAAAATAAAATTTTTTTAAAAAAGATAAGAGATCTTAACAAGTGTTGGTGAGGGTATGGAGAAAAGGGAACACTTTTGCACTGTTGGTGGGAACATAAATTGATTCAGTCACTAGGGAAAACAGTATGGAGGTTCCTCAAGAAATTAAAAATAGAACTACCAGGCTTCCCTGGGGGCACAGTGGTTGAGAATCCGCCTGCCAATGCAGGAGACACGGGTTCAAGCCATGATCCGGGAAGACTCCACATACTGCGGAGCAACTAAGCCCGTGTGCCACAACTACTGAGCCTGTGCTCTAGAGCCTGCGAGCCACAAATACTGAAGCCTGCACGCCTAGAGCCCGTGCTCTGCAACAAGAGAAGCCACCACAATGAGAAGCCCACGCACCGCAATGAAGACACAACACAGCCAAAAATAAATAAAATAAATAAATTTATAAATTAAAAAAAATAGAACCACATGACCCAATAATCCAGCTTCTGGGTGTATATCCAAAGGAAATGAAATCAGCATCTCAAAGAGATATCTGTACTCCATGTTCATTGCAGCACTGTTCACAATTGCCAAGGTACGGTAACAACTTATGTGTCCATCATGCAATCTCAAGGGACTCCAAAGACCCAAAATAATTTTGAAAAAGAAGAACAAAGTTGGAGGACTCCAACCTCCTGATTTCAAAACTTATTACAGTCATAAGAAGAATGTGGTACTGGCATAAAGACAATCATATAGAGCAGACAAATAGAAAAGAAAGCCCAGAAATAAACCCTCAGACACATCATCAAATGATTTTGACCAGGGTGCCACAACCGTTCAATGGAGAAAGGACAGCCTTTTCAACAAATGATGTTGGGAAAATTGGATACCCACATGCAAAAAAATGAAGTTGGGGGCTTCCCTAGTAGTCCAGTGCTTAAGACACAGCGCTTCCACTGCAGGCATGTGGGTTCAATCCCTGGTCAGGGAAATTCCGCGTGCCACAAGGTGTGGCCAAAAAAAAATTTTTTTTCTTAATTAAACAAAATTCTTAAAAACGGATATGGCTTCCCTGGTGGCGCAGTGGTTAACAATCTGCCTGACAATGCAGGGGACATAGGTTCGAGCCCTGGTCCGCTAAGATCCCACATACCGTGGAGCAACTAAGCCCATATGCCACAACCAGTGAGCCTGCGCTCTAGAGCCCATGAGCCACGACTACTCAGCCCACGTGCCACGACTACTGAAGCCTGCACGCCTAGAGCCCATGCTCCGCAACAAGAGAAGCCACCGCAGTGAGAAGCCCACGCACCGCAACAAAGAGTAGCCCCCGCTTGCCACAACTAGAGAAAGCCTGCACACAGCAACGAAGATCCAATGCAGCCAAAAATAAATAAATTTTAAAAAAAAAAGAAAAGAAAACGGGATAGAAAAAGAGTACGTTTTTAAATAGGTTCTTGGGGAGACAAAATGACACATGGAATGGTTACCCATTCACTGAGACTTCAGTGAAAGAAATAAGAACTATTTCAGATATAGATTAGAAAGGTTTTATAACTCTGGGAGCTACTAATTAAGTAAATTACACTGATAGCTTTCATTTTTTCTGTGAAGCATAAGATATAGTCATCTGCTAAGCAGAAAGTGGGAGCAGAAAATGGAAGATTCAAAAATAAACATTTATTTGGGTCATTTTTGCCCAACACTGTAAAATGTAAAGTTTGACTATAAGTAAAGCTGATTGTGCAAGATAAATTTGAACTTTCCTCAAATTCACTCAGGGCAAAAGATTAAATAAATGTATCATTTTGGAAAAAATGGCATGATAGATAATTAACTTGTGATACATAACTTTTGTTCAAATTCAGTTTAATCAGAAGTGGATTTGGAAATGAGACGACATATTTAATAGCTTCATCCAAATAAAAGATCCAAGTTTCTCAAATTTCTCTTGCTTGCAATTATACACCCCCACAACACACACAAAGTAACTCAAATTATCTTGTTGCATTAATTAGCTATATTTTAGCAAGTAAAGGTAATTCCCTGAATTTCAATGTTAACATGCAAAATGTCTAAGAAATTAAGCCTTTTGCCTTTTCGTCACTGGTCTGCTGAATTCAAATGCCCAATATCATAGGCATTATTACAGAGGAGCTAAACGTTTCTCAGGTAAAACTGTATAACAGCATATTGTGTTAAAGATATAAAATGCCGGAATTATGTTGAGTTTATGCTGTCCTCAAAATTAGTTGATTTTTTGGAAATATTTATATATTTCCAAAGAGATTTTATTCTGCCTTTACAATTTGGCATCATGACAAATCAGTATATCACAGACTCAACTTCACATATATGAAAACATTCAGCATCAGAAAGATCTAAAAAGCAATAATCACCTCAGGTGGTTGAATTGAAAGAACAAAGAAAATACATGCTAATCCTGATTACCAATCCTAGGTCCTTTTCACTATCCCAATTAACTTCACATTCAAAGAGTACATTTGCCTTAGAACATGCCGGAAAATAGCAAAGAGGTGAATAACTTCAAAGTGAATATAAACCATCTGAAATATATGATAAAAGACTCAACAGCATTATTCTAAAATAGAATTAACTATAGTTTTAATTAATTTATAAGACTGTGTTCCATACTTTTCTGTCTCTGAATCCAGAACGTTTCTTCTTTTTCTCTTCTGGATAAGGCTCAAGACAAACACCTGAAGCCTTTTTTTCGTGGTTACAATCTTCCCCTTCATCTTTACTCTTCCCTTTATCACCAAGTTCACTCTTTAGGTTGTTTACAGATGGTGGAGATTGTGCAAGGGCCCTGGATATGCAAAAAAAAAAAAAAAAATCTATCAATCAAGGAGGTCCATCATATTAAACAAATAAAGATTTTCAGATAAAGCTTAGCAGGAGCAACAGCAATGAAATTCGTGAAAAGTTCTACATGAAAAGGTTCCTCAAAAAATTAAAAATAGGGGCTTCCCTGGTGGCACAGTGGTTGAGAATCTGCCTGCCAATGCAGGGCACACGGGTTCGAGCTCTGGTCTGGGAAGATCCCACATGCTGCGGAGCAACTGGGCCCATGAGCCACAACTACTGAGCCTGCGCATCTGGAGCCTGTGCTCCGCAACAAGAGAGGCCACGACGTGAGAGGCCCACGCACCGCGATGAAGAGTGGCCCCCGCTCGCCGCAACTAGAGAAAACCCTCGCACAGAAACGAAGACCCAACACAGCCAAAAAGATAATAATAATAAATAATAATAAATAAATAAATAATTTTTTTAAAAAAAAATTAAAAATAGAACTAACATATGATCCAGCAATCCCACTTCTGGTTATATATCCGAAAGAATTGAAAGCAGGGTCATTCAGAGATTTTTGCACACTCATGTTAATAGCAGCATTATTCACAACAGCTAAAACATGGAAGCAACCCAAATGTATATCGATAGATAAATGGATAAAGGGAATATGGTATATCTGTATAATAGAATAATATTCAGCCTTAAATAAAAAGGATATGACACCAAAAGCACAGGTAACAAACAAAAACAGGCAGGATTACCTGACACTAAAAACCTTCAGCAGAGCAAAGGAAATAATCAACAAAATGAAAGGACCATCTACACACTGGAAGAAAATACTTGCAAACCATATATTTAATAAAGGGTTAATATTTAAAATGTATAAAAGGAACTCTTACAACACAATAGCAACAAAATAAATAACTTGATTAAAGGTGCTCAACATCAATAATCATCAGGGAAATGCAAATCAAAACCACCATGAGATATCACCTCACACCTGGTAGGATGGCTTTGCTCAAAAACAAACAAACAAACAAATAACAAAACAAAAACCCAAAAGATAACAAGTGTAGGCAAGCATGTGGAGAAAAGGGATGCCTGGTACACTGTAGGTGGGAAAGTAAATTGATACAGCCACTATGGAAAACAGTATGGAGGATACTCAAAAATCTAACAATAGAATATGTTAGTTTTCTAACTAGAATATGATTAAGCAATCCCACCTCTGGTTACACATCACAAGGAACTGAAATCAGGATCTCAAAGAGATATATACACTCTCATGTTCAGTACAGTATTATTCACAGTAGCCAAGATGTGGGAGAAACCTAAATTTCTATCAATCAACACAGAATTTGCAAACGAAGTGACCGACATGGGATTAATCTCCAAAACATACAAACAGCTCATGCAGCTCACTATCAAAAACACAAACAATCCGGGACTTCCTGGAGGTCCAGTGGTTAAGACTCTGTGCTTCCATCACAGGGGGCAGGCACGGGTTCAATCCCTGGTCAGGGAACTGAGATCCCACATGCCACGTGGTGGGGAGAAAAAAAAAAAGTATCTCTTAAAAAAAAAAAACAAACAAACAGCTCAAGCAAAAAATGGGCAGAAGATCTAAAGAGACATTTCTCCAAAGAAAACATCCAGATGGGCAGCAGGCACACGAAAAGATGCTCAACATCACTAAGTATTAGAGAAATGAATATCAAAACTACAATGAGGTATCACCTCACACTGGTCAGAATGGCCATCATCAAAAAACCTACAAACAATAAATGCTGGAGAAGGTGTGGAGGAAAGGGAACCCTCCTACACTGTTGGTGGGAATGTAAATTGGTACAGCCACTATGGAGAACAGTATGGAGATTCCTTAAAAAACTAAAACTAGAGCTACCATATGATCCAGCAATCCCACTCCTGGGCATATATCTGGAGAAAACCATAATTCGAAAGGATACATGCACCCCAATGTTCACTGCAGCACTATTTACAATAGCCAAGACATGGAAGCAACCTAAATGTCCATCGACAGAGGAATGGATAAAGAAGATGTGGTACACATATACAATGAAATATTACTCAGCCATGAAAAAGAACAAAATAATGCCATTTGCAGCAACATGGATGGACCTACAGATTGTCATACTAAGTGAAGTAAGTCAGACAGAGAAAGACAAATATCATATGATACCGCTTGTATGCGGAATCTAAAAAAAAAGGGTACAAATGAACTTATTTACAAAACAGAAATTGAGTCACAGATGTAGAAAACAAACTTATGGTTACCAAGGGGGAAAGTAGGGAAAGGCATAAATTGGGAGACTGGGACTGACATATACACACTACTATATATAAAATAGATAATTAATAAGAACCTACTGTATAAAACTGAAGTATAGTTGATGTACAGTAAGTTACAGGTATATAATACAGTGATTCACAATTTTTAAAGATTATACTGCAGGATGGTGAATTTTATGTTATACATATTTTTTACCACAACAACAACAAAAATGCACTGAAAGAAGAAATGTGAGACCAAAAGAATCACAAACAGGTATTTAGATAAAAACTTGCACTTGAAAGAAAATTCTACATGAAGACAAATCATCTGATGGGCTTCCCATGTTCATCCTATTATGAACAGCAAGAAAAAAACTGAATGTTCAGTAAAGGCCCCTTGGGCTAACTAGAAATTGAAACTGATAATCTATTCTATAAAGATTTTTCCTACTTACTCAGCCAAGGTAATGACTCTATTCCTTCAACCTCCTACACTATTTAGTGACTGAACCTTAACATGTAATTTAGGCTGGTTTTACAAGACCTTCACTGTGCTTACCACCCTCTGGTTTAGTGAAAAGGACTAAAGGCATTACTAAGACTCTACTGGCAAAATTTGTAGAGGCCCTCCAAATACCTTGGCCAAAGCATTGTCATTGGTCCTTCTAAATCTCAGATCCACCCCTTTTGGAACTCATAAACTCTCACCCTTTGAAACAGTCACAGGATGCCCAATGCACTTGTCTCCTGCTTCTTCTGACCTACAAATGATAAAAGAAGAGATACTCCAATATTCCAAAGACCTAATTGCTTCTATTAAAATTAATCATGCTTTGGTAAAGCAATCTTTTCACAGTGCACTCTTTGGAGATGAAGACCTTAAGCATCACACCTTGCACCTGGAGATGCTGTCTACTGGAAAAGACATCTCCAGAAGAACTCTCTTCAAGCTTGCTGGAGAGGCCTCTATCGGGTACTGCTAACCAACCCTTGTGCTGCCAAACTCCAAGGAAGAGACTATTAGATTCACATCACAAACCTAAAGAAAGCGCCAAACCCTGACTGGACCTGCACGTCATCTGGTGACCTGAAACCAAAGATTTCCTGAAATTGAAGGAGACAACATCTGATGAGACAGCTATCCCAAGATATCTGGACAAGGCCTGTTGGAAATGTGTTGCCAAAACCTTTAATGATGACAATGTTTCAGATGATTTCCAACGTCTATGATCCTGGTAACAGTGAACTTCAGATAAAACGTGCATGAGAGTTCTCCCTCTTACACCTCCATGTTACTCAAATGTGACCTCAACAGGTTTCCAATCTGTGCACTTCCTCTCCAACGTCAGACATTAGATCCAGGAAAGTTCCTCCCTGGCACTGAAATATGAAAACTCACTGACAGTAGAAAACCTGGTTCTTGATCAGCAATGCTTTCAGAGAAAGATCTTGGTCAAAAGGGGAAAATGTAAAAAATTAATAAACAGAAACCTCAATTAGAGCCAGGGGGAGCTCTCACACTCTGTAATGATAGCAGAGCCCAACAGGAAGAAGAAAGACACCTCTTCTTTCCTGACAAGGACTCAGCCAATAAAAAGCCATGGACTCTGTTTATTATACCCCTCCCAACTTCTTTTTCACCCTATAAAAGACAGGCAGACCTTGAAGCAGAATATTTCCTATTTGTTGCTTTGACATGATAGCTTAATTCCCTGAAACATCTCATTTCATAGACAAATATTATCAATGCCAAATGATTTAGCAAAGAAATTCTGATACAAAGTCAAGCCAGAAATCAATCCCTTTTAGATAACAGAGACAACTGGAAGAATAAAAGTACATGCAGGAACAGGATGCTCAGATAACACTCACCTCTTCCACAAGAGACCAGTACTTGCAGTTACTGCAGATGCTCCAAGAAAAGCCACCATCATCAGCCGTCGCCTGATCTGGGTGGGCTGTGATGCTCTATGGTACCATCGAGAGCCCACTGCCAGCTCTGCTAATGCAGAAATAGAGTTAAGACGAAACATCCTGTGGACAAAAAGTAGAAATGTTATTCCTAGTTGGTGGCAGTGACAGTGATGATGATGATAATAACAGTATTAACATCACCAACAAATACTAAGTACTTAATGGCAGACAGTATTCTAAACACTTGGCAATACTATGTATTATCCCATTTAATCCTCAGAACAATCAGAGGAGAAAAGTACTACTACTTATAAACCTTATATATCAGTCAAGGTACAATTAGAAGAAACCACATGGTAATTTGAACAGGGAAAATTTAATATAAAGCATTATTAATTACAACAGGCAATTAAGTACCAAGGGGTAAAGAGACATTAGATACAGGGAGCAGTCACTACTTAAAGGGCTGTTGCAGAGCAACAAAAAAGGAATAAATCTGTAAACGGGCCACTCCCAACAGGGTTGAGATCCGGACACTCTGGTGAGGACGTAGCCATGGATGTCTGAGAAATTTACTAAAGTGCTACACCAAAAGAACTCACTGTAAGGCCATCTGCAGGTGACTGAAGGAGAAACAGACATTTCTTCTTGATTACATGACTTTTTGTAGTGGCAGTTCATTCAAATCACACAAAGTATCCATACTTCTCCCGTTTGATTTTCTCAAAGCATAGTTTATTTCTTCCTGATTTAAATTACCTTGCACTTTGTATGTATATCCACATATTCACGTATTTGTTCATACATAACTTTGCCTCCCCGCAACCCTCAATATACATAATTGCTTCTGAGCTTCCTTTAAGGCCAAAATTATTCTTTTCCTCTTTGAAAACACACAGTCTAACATAGAGCCTGTTACATTACAGCTGCTTAAAATATTTAACTATTTTACTTTAATATGAAAAATGTCAAGTTGAAAATTATACAGGTACTGGCTCTGAACATTTACGTACATTTCTCAACCCCAAGACACTAAGAAAACTATATCTTTTATTGTTTGGGTTCAGGTCAAGTTAGACTATTTAGCTGTCTCCTAACATCACCGAGGTGGTTACTGATTCTTCTCTGGGACCTATACCTATAATCTCTTAAGTAAACCTTTCTCCTAGCCTCCTTCATTCAACCTAGGTCCACTGCCAAAGTTGGAGCTAAATCTTGCCCTTAAAGATAAAGTTGGGGGGCTTCCCTGGTGGTGCAGTGGTTGAGAGTCTGTCTGCCAATGCAGGGGACGCGGGTTTGAGCCCTGGTCTGGGAAGATCCCACATGCCACGGAGCAACTGGGCCCGTGAGCCACAATTACTGAGCCTGCGCGTCTGGAGCCTGTGCTCCGCAACAAGAGAGGCCGCGACAGTGAGAGGCCAGCGCACCGCGATGAAGAGTGGTCCCCACTTGCCGCAACTAGAGAAAGCCCTCGCACAGAAACGAAGACCCAACACAGCCATAAATAAATAAATAAAATTAAAAAAAAAAATCCTTATAAAAAAAAAAAAAGATAAAGTGGGAAATAATTTTTTCTCCTATATGCTATGACCTAAGTAAGCTTCAGCACCACAATTCTTACATCCCTTCCCATCCTAGAAATCACCTCATTTTATTGCACATACTCTAGCAAATTCCAGCACCAAGGAGACTGTCTTTTATGTTTTCTTCCATCCGTCAACTTCTGATTCATTTTAAAATTAACATTTTCCAAACCCACAAATGCATTCATACGTAGCACTGCTTTCGTCTGTAACAAAGACAAGCACAACTAAAACATTCATATCTGGAGAAAACATTATTCATCACTGACAACAGAAAGAAAAGAGCATTTGAAAGTTCTCAATGTGAAAGACAAATAACATAACCAATTCAAAAGCTGGACTAGGCAAGGGGTATAAGGCTGGAAGAAAAGTTTACAACATCTGATCAGATATGGAGAATATATAAATGATCAAATAGGAAAGCTGCGATCACTTGAGAAGATCCTTTGAATGCTGCACTGAGAATTTTGATCACATATACAACAAACAGGGAGCCACTGAAGTCCTTAAAAGGAAAATAACATGATGCAAACATTTTTAAAAGAATTCCAATCTATCTAATAGCAGTGAATAGAATAAACTACAAAGAACCATAGGCAGAGAGAGCTAACAGGGAAGTAATGAGTACAGTCAGAGGCAGCTAATAACCAAAACTATTGTGATGAGCACCTAGATCAGGATGGTTAAGTATAGAAACCAAAAATAAAATAAAATTTTCCAAAGAGAAACAAAACTATCAGATATCAGTGTTTGACACACATCAATATCTAACTGCATTGGAATTCCCTGGTGGTCCAGTGGTTAGGACTCTGCACTCTCACTGCTGAGCACCCGGGTTCAATCCCTGGTTGGGGAACTGAGATCCTGCAAGTCGTGTGGTGTGGCAAAAAAAAAAAAAAAATCTAACTGCATAGAAGATGTGGAAGACAAAAAGGGGAAAGAAATTAAAATAATGACAACACTAAGGAATATGGTAGAAAGTGAAATGGAATAGGAATCCAATGACCCAAGATCTAGTCTCAACTCTACTACTAAACAGTTGTGCACAAAGGAAGTACATCTCCCCTCCTCAGAGAAGAGTATACCCATTGATGAGAGAACTACCTACAGGAGCTTTAGGGCTTCTTTCATCTCTTTAATGGTCCCATACCTCTGGTGAAAAAAGGTATGGCAAAATTTAATCTACTTCAATTGGGGGGGAGGGACTAAGACCATATCATATATTCAAGATTTATTAGCTTTGAGAATCCATACCTGTATGCTATGGCTCCAGAGGATTTTAAAGTTTAGAGGTTCTGAGTTATACTAACATTCCACTTACATTTGATGTTGTAATTCAAATGTTACTGTCTACATCTCATTTCACCACTGGTTTTAATCTCATTCCCCAAAGTACACATCAATATATATATCTAGTCATCTACTCTAGTGTAATTTCCAATAGATGCCAAGTAAACAGAGGAAAAAAATTATCCCACTGAGAACAGGCTCTATTATAATTTAATTCTCAGCTTTGTACTGAAGAAATAGTGTAACTAGGTGAATGTGTTAATTTTTGATGAGAGACCGTTTAAACAGATTTAAGGAGGTCAGCTTTCCAACTGAGTCTGGAAAACTGAATAGGCCAACTGGCAGCAGTTGTGCAGTAATGAAGATTAACATGCAGATTTATGACATGGATTAAATTAAATCAAAACCAGTGCATTTTTCTCCTTCCTATCAGTCCCCATCCTTCTCCCAAAAAAAGGCATGCCTCTAAAAAATAGCTTTGATTGCAACTGAAAAAAGATGAAGAGGTATTTCTAATCAAGAAATGTCAAGAGAAGCAAGTAAAAGATAATCTTGTTACCAAAGAAAAGCATTATCTATCCAACAAGAAACAGAACAAGTTGTTTTTTTAAAAAAACCAAAAAACCGAAAAACCTGTAACAGTGTATCACTGCTGTGTTTCTATATCTATTATTTTTAAACTATCATGCTTAATGTATTGCTTTTGGTAACTTTCAAAGGGTCACAGAACCAGAAAATCACTTAATTCAACATCCTTATTTTAAAGGTGAAGCAACTAAGATCTAGATAAGTTATGTAGTTTACTCATAGCTAATTAGTACAAAAACCTACAATAGATCCCAAAATTCTTGATTCCCAAATAAATAATGTAAGGGGGGGAAACCTTTTCAAAACTGTTCCCAGAAAAATAAATATAATAGCCACACTTCAAAAGGAGATCAAGTGTCCAATTACAGAAAGATAAACAATGTTATAATGACAGAATACAATGTAGTATAAATATTAAAAATGATAACCATTAAAAAGTATTAAAATATTATTTAACAAAATAACAGAAAGTTGGGCTAAAGATATAAAAAGACAGTTGAAAAACAGAAGTAAACATGGCTCTATAATCTATGAAGATACTTAATATCACATAATAAGACATGCATATTAAAACTATACTGACAAACTTTTTCACTCATTAAGCTGGCAAAATCCAAAAGTTTTAAAACATACTAGTTGGCAATGCTGTAAAAATGGCACTGCTGAGGAATGTGTAAATTGGTACAATCTACAGAGGGCAATTTGGTAATATCCATCAAAATCACCTATGTAAATTGCATATATTGACCCAGCAATTCCACTTCTGATATAATACGCTATTGATATACTTGCACACCTTTGAAACTACACACGCACACATTCATTGCAACATGGTTTGTAACAAACAGCAAAAGACTAAAAACCACCCCAGTGATCACCAAGAGAGAACTGGTTAAACTACGATAAATATCAATATATACAAGGCAATACCACATAGCAATAAAAAGAAAATGAAAAAACTATGTATAGATTTGGAAAGATTCTCAAAACATACTGTTATCTTAATAAAGCAAGGTGTGGGACAACATATATAGTATGCTACCTTTCATGTAAAAAGAGGGGAAACAAGAATGCATATTTGTATGTTCTTATTAATTAATTCTGGAAGGACACACAAAATAGTAATAGCAATAGTGCCAGCGGGGGTGGGAGATGGGTGAGATATGAAACAGGGAGATTTTTTTTTTAACATCTTTATTGGACTATAATTGCTTTACACTGGTGTGTTAGTTTCTGCTTTAGAACAAAGTGAATCAGCTATACATATACATATATCCCTATATCTCCTCTCTCTTGAGTCTCCCTCCCACCCTCCCTATCCTACCCCTCTAGGTAGTCACAAAGCACCGAGCTGATCTCCCTGTGCTATGCGGCTGCTTCCCACTAGCTATCTATTTTACATTTGGTAGTATATACAAGTCCATGCCACTCTCCCACTTCGTCCCAGCTTACCCTTCCCTCTCCCCATGTCCTCAAGTCCATTCTCTACATCTGCGTCTTTATTCCTGTCCTGCCCCCAGGTTCTTCAGAACCTTTTTTTTTTTTTAAAAGATTCCATATATATGTGTTAGCATACAGTATTTGTTTTTCTCTTTCTGACTTACTTCACTCTGTATGACAGACTCTAGGTCCACCCACCTCATTACAAATAACTCAATTTCGTTTCTTTTTATGGCTGAGTAATATTGCATTGTATATATGTGCCACATCTTCTTTATCCATTCATCTGTCAATGACTCTTTTTGAATTATGGTTTTCTCAGGGTATATGCCCAGTAGTGGGATTGCTGGGTCATATGGTAATTCTATTTTTAGTTTTTTAAGGAACCTCCATACTGTTCTCCATAGTGGCTCTATCAATTTACATTCCCACCAACAGTGCAAGAGGGTTCACTTTTCTCCACACCCTCTCCAGCATTTGTTGTTTGTAGATTTTCTGATGATGCCCATTCTAACTGGTGTGACATGATACCTCGTAGTTTTGATTTGCATTTCTCTAATAATTAGTGATGTTGAGCAGCTTTTCATGTGCTTCTTGGCCATCTGTATGTCTTCTTTGGAGAAATGTCTATTTAAGTCTTCTGCCCATTTTTGGATTGGGTTGTCTGTTTTTTTAATATTGAGCTGCATGAGCTGTTTATATATTTTGAAGATTAATCCTTCGTCCGTTGATTCATTTGCAAATATTTTCTCCCATTCTGAGGGTTGCCTTTTTGTCTTGTTTGTAGTTTCCTTTGCTTTGCAAAGGCTTTTAAGTTTCATTAGGTCCCATTTGTTTATTTTTGTTTTTATTTCCATTACTCTAGGAGGAGGATCAAAAAAGATCTTGCTGTGATTTATGTCAAAGAGTGTTCTTCCTATGTTTTCCTCTAAGATTTTTATAGTGTCCGGCCTTACATTTAGGTCTTTAATCCATTTTGAGTTTATTTTTGTATATGGTGTTAGGGAGTGTTCTAATTTCATTCTTTGACATGTAGCTGTCCAGTTTTCCCAGCACCACTTATTGAAAAGGCTGTTTTTTCTCCATTGTATATTCTTGCCTCCTTTATCAAAGGTAAGGTGACCATATGTGTGTGGGTTTACCTCTGGGCTCCCTATCCTGTTCCACTGATCTATATTTCTGTTTCTGTGCCAGTACCATAATGTCTTGATTACTGTAGCTTTGTAGTATAGTCTGAAGTCAGGGAGCCTGATTCCTCCAGCTCCATTGTTCTTTCTCAAGACTGCCCTGGCTATTCGGGGTCTTTTGTGTTTCCATACAAATTGTGAAATTTTTTGTTCTAGTTCTGTGAAAAATGCCATTGGTAGTTGGATAGGGATTGCATTGAATCTGTAGATTGCTTTGGGTAGTAGAGTCATTTTCACAATGTTGATTCTTCCAATCCAAGAACATGGTATATCTCTCCATCTGTTTGTATCATCTTTAATTTCTTTCATCAGTGTCTTATAGTTTTCTGCATATAGGTGTTTTGTCTCCTTAGGTAGGTTTATTCCTAGGTATTTTATTCTTTTTGCTGCAATGGTAATGGGAGTATTTCCTTAATTTCTCTTTCAGATTTTTCATCATTAGTGTATAGGAATGCAAGAGATTTCTGTGCACTAATTTTATATCCTGCTACTTTACCAAATTCATTGATTAGCTCTAGTAGTTTTCTGGTAGCATCTTTAGGATTCTCTATGTATAGTATCATGTCATGTGTAAACAGTGACAGTTTTACTTCTTCTTTTCTGATTTGTATTCCTTTTATTTCTTTTTCTTCTCTGATTGCTGTGGCTAAAACTTGCAAAACTATGTTGAATAATAGTGGTGAGAGTGGGCAACCTTGTCTTCTTCTTGATCTTAGTGGAAATGGTTTCAGTTTTTCACCATTGAAGACGATGTTGGCTGTGGGTTTGTCATATATGGTGTTCATTATATTGAGGTAAGTTCCCTGTATGCCTACTTTCTAGAGGGTTTTTATCATAAATGGGTGTTGAATATTGTCAAAAGCTTTTTCAAGATAGGGAGATTTTTATCACATACTATTTCAGTTTTAAAACTATGCTTATGTATTTATCCAGACAAACAGTATTTCATGCAAGCATCTTCAGTGAAGTTTAAAGACAGAATACAAAGTAATATGTGCATGCCAATTAAAATAATGTAAAATATGTGTACCTTTTTAATTTATAAAAAAATTTAGATGATGCAAATAAAATTTAAAGATTACTCTGGGGGAAGAGTTTTACTCAAACTTTTTCATTTAAAGAAAAATAAAGGCAGGCCCAGGTTGATGTTTCATCCTCCTCAGCCAAGAACTGTAATTTGCCAGACCTATTAGTGGGTTCAGGCCCAATAATGTCTCAGAAATCAACCCATATCATGGTGAATTTCCCTAGTAAGATAAGCCTTACTCAAATCAAATTCATATCCTGATACTCTGATTACTGGCACATCCTGATTCAACTTACCAAACTATTAGAACTCCAGACCTTATCCTGAGCCTGACTTAATATATCTGCTTGCACTTTCTATATTATTATGCCTCTGGTATTTATGACCTCTGGCAACTGCACATTTATAGAACAACTGCTTGGCTCTTCCACTCCTGACACTGGCCTACATAAACCTCTTTTGTACTATTTCTGACTGTTACCCAGCACTATTGTTAAAAGCAACATCTGTTAATACTGAGGCCAAAATAAATTTCTGAGATCTACCTAAATTTGGCTATCAACAAAACTCAGACGTCAGTTAACTAAAACTTCAAGGTTTCAAAGTGTCTAGTCTACATGAACTAAGATTCTGAGAAAACAAGGACTGAGTCTCCTTTATATCTGTATTTCTAGACTCTGTCTAGAGCTAGTATACATAGCTGATGGGTCAGTGCACTCCATGAACCTGGAAATATGTTTGCTCTCTGAGAACCACATTATAAAATCAGCACTATCTGGAGTGCCCACAAGAATTCACTCTAGTCATCCCAGTGGCAGCTGGATACTAACCATAGAATTGGATTCAGTAGGCCATCAGAGCCTCAGCCATTAAGTATCTTAATTATACACTTAACTCTCTTTTATTCTATTTCCATGCTCACTAAGTAATTTGTACTTCCTATTTAGATTGTCTTCAAAGAGAGAACATGTTGATCAGAAGACGGGAGTTTCTAGTTCTTATGGTAAATTAATAAATTGGCAATCTGCAATCTGGTTTATAATTTTAATCTCCCATGATATTACTCAGTCTAAAGAAGCTTCTCTGAATCCAACCAATTCCAAGGCAGTGATAAGATCCAGTTTAAGGACTTCCAAAGTTCAAAGCCAAGGTCTTGGACTATGGTGACATCTTGCCCCTCTGCCTTGCCATTTCATTCAAACTTACAACCCAGTGAGAATTTCTCAAAAGCTTTGTATGGCCAGAGTCATTGAACCTAGGGATCCACACTCACTTTCCCTTCTGCCCAGGGTGTAATCAAGTTACGGGAAGAGAATAAAGGAAGAGTCTAAAGAAAGGAAAATCATGGGAATATTGTTTTGCTGGACATGATACAGATTTTTGTGTGGAATAAGCAAGACTACTTGCATTTTTGTTACAATAATAATACAGGAATACACTTTTATTGTTGAAAATGTTGTTGTAGAGAAATACATAAGAAACTATGTATTCTTTTTCATACATCTGAAATTCCACCACTCTCCCTAGAAGAAAGAACAGAAGAGGGAAAATAAGAATGCATATTTGTATATCCCATCAAAGGATATACAGACATACCTCTTTACTACAGAGTATTTCATTCTATGACTGTTCCACTATGACTGTTTAACTATTTGCCAATTAATACAGTAACGTTGTTTCCATACTCTGCCATTACAAATATAGCTCAGAGACTTTTTTCCCTATGCATTTATTTTTATTCATTTTTATTCAAGTATATCTGTGGGACAGATATCTAAAAATGAAACTGTTAGGTTAAAAGAGTGTGATCGTTTTTAAGGTTTTTAAAAATTCTATTGAAGTATAGTTGATTTACAATGTGTTAATTACTTCTGTACAGGAAAGTGACTCAGAGATATATATATATATATTCTTTTTCATATTCTTTCCCACTATGATTTGTCACAGGATACTGAATATAGTTCCCTGTGCTATACAGTAGGACCTTGCTGTTTATCCATCCTATATATAATAGTTTGCCTCTGCTAATCCCAAACTCCCATTCCTTCCCTCCCCTACCCCCATTTTTGACTTTGATAGATACTGCTAAATTACCCTTCAATACTGACATTCCAATTTACACACCACCAGCAGTGTATGAGGGTATTCCTTTCCCTGCACTTGCTATTCTCAATCTTTTCCATTTATATGAGAGATAAAAAATCTAAGTAAATGAGTTTGATAATATCTGTTTAGTAAATGAGTTTGTTAATATGTGTTTACTTTTCAAGAGTCCATCTTTCTTTGGTGTTCTGAGGACCATTCGAATATTAAGCTGTATTTATTTTCTTTTGTTCCAGTCATATTCCCAGTCCTCAGCCTTCATCTTTCCTTATTTGCAAAAAAAAATAAAAGGCGGGGGGGGGGGGGCGGCATTTGTTTCACCTAGATTTTTTCAGTTATAAAATAGTATGTTTACGTTAGATGTAATATTAACACTATTTCATTCAATGTTATTTTTGAGTAGAATGTTATTTTTATTAAACAACAAAAAGGCTATAACTTCCTTAATCTGAACCATTTCAATACTCTTCTTATTCAACCTGACTGAGCTCCACCAGATCTGACTGGGAAGATTTTTTCCATCTAATGTTTTGCTTTCTAATGGCTAGTTATACTTTCAAAATACTTGAATTGATTATCCATTCATCACATTACTGAAAAGAATGATTTAATCTAAACAGTAACAAAGTTCTCAAAAATACCCCTCAAGTGTTTCATCTTCACACAAGCTAAAATTTACACTTCACACATACTAAAATTACAGTGTGCCCAATTCAACTGCAGTAGAGGGACATAGCTACTTCAGTGTTTCACAACAAAGACGGATGCACTTTTTCATATGTACTTTTTCGTAATTTATTTTACGAAAGCTACAACCTAGAACAACTTATTAAATACACACTAGGCAGTAGTGCAAACATCAACAAGTGTATTTATTTCACTGATATGTGTAATACTTCTTCTCTGCAAAGGGTGTGTGTTATCCCCAAAGTCCATGCAATCTATGAAAGCAATAGTTGCAATGAACACAGGAGAATAAATAACAGAGAAAAAATGAGCATCTCCTATTGTTATATTTAAGATTTATGGACTTCTGAGAGCAGAATTAAGTAGCTTCAGATTAGTCAGTCAAGTTGTTCCTTGGGCAAACTATAAGGATTATTGTAATTAATATTTTCATAATTGATTTCATATTCATAGTTTATATACCCACAGAGCTCAACAAACTGGGCTTATACGTCTTCATGAAAGCACAAACATGAGGACTGTAACTAATACAATACACAAAGCCTAATACAATACTTTGGGCATCAGACAGATTTAAATAGAAATATAAGATTTTGAATAATGCCTAATAATTTAAAAATATTGACTATATAATAGGCTATTGGACTGGAAGTGAGGATAGTCAAGTTTCTGGCTTGGTTTTATTATCGTTTCTAAATGTCTTAACATGACAAACTATTTCTGTATTACTCCTCTGACCAGCCCCTCTTTATTTTTAAAATTAATTTATTAATTTATTTATTTTTGGCTGCGCTGGGTCTTCGTTGCTGCGCACGGGCTTTCTCTAGTTGCAGTGAGCGGGGGTCACTCTTTCGCTGTGGTGCGCAAGCTTCTCACTGCGGTGGCTTCTTTGTCGTGGAGCACAGGCTCTAGGCGCGCGAGGTCCAGTAGTTGTGGCAGGTGGGCTCAGTAGCTGCGGCACGCGGGCTCAGTAGTTGCGGCGCATGGGCTTAGTTGCTCCACGGCAGGTGGGATCTTCCCGGACCAGGGCTCGAATCCGTGTCCCCTGCATTGGCAGGCAGATTCCCAACCACAGCGCCACCAGGGAAGCCCGAGGCCCTCTTTAGATGCAAATGAAATCCCACATCGTCCATAAAAGCTATGTAAAATAATTACCACTCTTGATTTCTTCCTCTGAATTCCTGTAGAATTAACATTCTGTACCATTATTATGGTACCTTGTTTACTAAATCATTTTCATGTATACCTGCCAACTTGCCAAAGAGACTGCAAATCTAAAGATATGAAGTATATTTTAGGCTTCTTAGTATCCTAAGTGCCAGTTAATAAATCTGAAGTTATTACTAACAGTAATAACAGATATTAATGTTCAATTACACTAGAGTTCATACAGAAAACTTAGGGCCTCTTTCTACCTCTACTACCATCCTGCTATGTGATCAGTAAAAGCCTTATTCTTCTCTAATAATGCAGGGAGATGCACGGCACAGGTTGTTATTCCTAAATCCTTTCTGGCTTTAAGAGTTCATTTCAGAAAAACAAAATGTAAAGGTGTTTTGTACTTTTTGGAAGAAAGTCATCCTGAATGGTTATTAATGACATAACATCCTACATTAGCCTCACTGGCTTAAGAAAATTTCATATAATCCAAAATGTCCAATTGTCATTATTTCATTTAAGTCATTAGCTATTTATTGAGCAAGGTACTGTGAGGGTACTGCAAGAGGCACAAAGATGAGCAAGACATAATGTGCCCAAGAACACCTTATAATTTGGTAGTGGACATAAAACAACTATTCAAATAACCATAATGCAACGCAGGAAAAAAGGTAAGAGCTATAAGAACACAGTAACATAGAGTCAAAGAAAGGAAAAATTACATTAGGTGGGTAAGTGGAAAAGGCGTAAGAAAGGATCCAAGGAAGATTTACTTAGGGTAGGAAAAAGTTAAGCATTCTTTACAAGACTTTGAATGTATTATCTTAGGAGCCTTTGTTATTTTACCTGAGGAATGGGATAAGGTACCAGAAATATAATCTTTACTGCACAACAATGACACTTCTAAAAATGCAGTAATATATTAGATTTCAATTATGCCAAATAATTTTTAAAACATCTCTATACATTTCTTTTAGATGAAATGAATCAGACTGAAAGTTCTGCAATGAAGACACCAGGATGACTGCCAAAATACAGTAAAGATTAATGTTCACGTCTAGAAAAGATGCATTTTCATACCTCAAAGTGACATTACTGACAGTATAAATAAGGAAAGCTCACACTTCAGCTCACTCTGTTCTGAGAAGTGAGTATTTTTCAACAGCAGAGAAAGAGCTATTTTAATGATCTGGGGAATGTAAAGTTAATTTAAGTCACAGAAGTCTCTAACAGTTAAAAAAAAAACAACAACACAGTAACTGTAGGCACAAAAATCATCTCACAGAAATATTAGGTTTGACACAGAACTTTTGTACATATTCTTGCTAAATGAAGATGCTATGGAAAAGCAGGTCAATATCCCATAGTACTCAACTTTCTGAAACTCTGTGAAACATTCCTTCGTCCAGCTAAGAACCTCCGAAGTTCACTTTTTCAAAATACATACACACCTGGATGCACACACATATCATAGAGACTTTTTTTTTTTAAACATCTTCATTGGAGTATAATTACTTTACAATGTTGTGCTTCTGCTGTATAACAAAGTTATATGTATACATATATCCCCATATCCCCTCCCTCCCACCCTCCCTATCCCACCTCTCTATGTGGTCACAAAGCACCGAGCTGATCTCCCTGCGCTCTGCAGCTGCTTCCCACTAGCTATTTTACATTTGGTAGTGTACATATGTCAATGCTACTCTTTTACTTCATCCCAGCTAACCCTTCCACTTCCCCGTGTCCTCAAGGCCATTCTCTACGTCTGCGTCTTTATTCCTGTCCTGCCCCTAGGTTCATCAGAACCACTTTTTTTTTCTAGGTTCCATTTGTATGTGTTAGCATACAGTATTTGTTTTTCTATTTCTGCTTTACTTCACTCTGTATGCTAGACTCTAGGTCCATCCACTTCACTACAAATAACTCCATTTCTTTTTATGGCCGAGTAATATTCCACTGTATATATGTGCCACATCTTCTTTATCCATTCATCTGTTGATAGACATTTAGGTTGCTTCCATCTCCTGGCTATTGTAAATAGTGCTGCAATGAACATTGTGGTACATGTCTCTTTTTGAATTGTGGTTTTCTCAGGGTATATGCCCAGTAGTGGGATTGCTGGGTCATATGGTAGTTCTATTTTTAGTTTTTTAAGGAACCTCCATACTGTTCTCCATAGTGGCTGTATCAGTTTACATTCCCACCAACAGTGCAAGATGGTACCCTTTTCTCCACACCCTCTCCAGCATTTATTGTTTGCAGATTTTCTGATGATGGCCATTCTGACTGGTGTGATTAGTGATGTTAGCATCCTTTCATGTATTTGTTAGCAATCTGTATATCTTCTTTGGAGAAATGTCTATTTAGGTCTTCTGCCCATTTTTGGATTGGGTTGTTTGTTTTTTTGATATTCAGCAACATGAGCTGCTTGTATGTTTTGGAGATTAATCCTTTGTCAGTTGCTTCGTTTGCAAATATTTTCTCCCATTTTGAGGATTGTCTTTTCGTCTTCTTTATGGTTTCCTTTGCTCTGCAAAAGCTTTTAAGTTTCCTTAGGTCCCATTTGTTTATTTTTTATTTTATTTCCATTACTCTAGGAGGTTGGTCAAAAAAGATCTTGCTGTGATGTATGTCATAGAGTGTTCTGCCTATGTTTTCCTCTAAGAGGTTTATAGTGTCTGGCCTTACATTTAGGTCTTTAATCCATTTTGAGTTTATTTTCGTGTACGGTGTTAGGAAGTGTCCTAATTTCATTCTTTTACATGTAGTGTCCAGTCTTCCCAGCACCACTTATTGAAGAGGCTGTCTTTTCTCCACTATATATTCTTGCCTCCTTTGCCAAAGATAAGGTAACCATATGTGCATGGGTTTATCTCTGGGCTTTCTATCCTGTTCCGTTGATCTATATTTCTGTTTCTGTGCCAGTACCATACTGTCTTGATTACTGTAGCTTTGTAGTATAGTCTGAAGTCAGGGAGCCTGAATCCTCCAGCTCCGTTTTTCTTTCTCAAGATTGCTTTGGCTATTTGGGGTCTTCTGTGTTTCCATACAATTGTAAAATTATTTGTTCTAGTTCTATGAAGAATGTCATTGGTAGCTTGATAGGGACTGCACTGAATCTGTAGATTGCTTTGGGTAGTATAGTCATTTTCACAATGTTGATTCTTCCAATCCAAGAACATGGTATATCTCTCCATCTGTTTGTATCATCTTTAATTTCTTTCATCAGTGTCTTATAGTTTTCTGCATACAGGTCTTTTGTCTCCTTATGTAGGTTTATTCCTAGGTATTTTTTTCTTTTTGTTGCAGTGGTATATGGGAGTGTTTCCTTAATTTGTCTTTCAGATTTTTCATCATTAGTGTATAGGAATGCAAGAAACTTCTATGCATTAATTTTGTATCCTGCTATTTTACCAAATTCATTGATTAGCTCTAGTAGTTTTCTGGTAGCATCTGTAGGATCCTCTATGTATAGTATCATGTCATCTGCAAACAGTGACAGATTTACTTCTTCTTTTCCAATTTGGATTCCTTTTCTTTCTCTTCTCTGATTGCTGTGGCTAAAACTCCCAAAACTATGTTGTATAATAGTGGTGGGAGTGGGCAATCTTGTCTTTTTCCTGATCTTAGTAGAAATGGTTTCAGTTTTTCACCACTGAGAACGATACTGGCTATGGGTTTGTCATATACAGCCTTTATTATGTTGAGGTAAGTTTTCTCTATGCCTACTTTCTGGAGGGTTTTTATCATAAATGGGTGTTGAATTCTGTCGAAAGCTTTTTCTGCATCTATTGAGATGATCATATGGTTTTTCTCCTTCAGTTTGTTAATATGGTGTATCACATTGATCGATTTGCGTATATTGAAGAATCCTTGCATTCCTGGGATAAACCCCACTTGATCATGGTGTATGATACCTTTAATATGCTGTTGGATTCTGTTTGCTAGTATTTTGTTGAGGATTTTTGCATCTACATTCATCAGTAATATTGCCCTGTAGTTTTCTTTTTTTCTGACATCTTTGGTTTTGGTATCAGGGTGATGGTGGCCTTGTAAAATGAGTTTGGGGTGTTCCACCCTCTGCTATATTTTGGAAGAGTTCGAGAAGGATAGGTGTTAGCTCTTCTCTAAATGTTTGATAGAATTCACCTGTGAAGCCATCTCCATAGAGCCTTTTTATTGCAATAATAAAATCTGAAACTCATGTCTGACGAGGGAAGAATGGAAGAGTAGCAATTTCCCTTCCTTGAACAACTGCACAGAAGAACAAATCAACCAAAGAAAGTCTATTTAAAACAAAAGCAAACAAACCATCCAGGAAACTACACAAATAATAACCAATATAAATTTTCTAAAACCACTAGGATGTGCTAATGTGTTGAGATGAGTAAGCTTCTTTCAATATTTAAAATTTCCATAAAACTACATCTCCAACTTTCGATTCAACTTTTGGAAATTAGGTAGCCATGGAGTTTTAATGGTTAATAAATACTTTTAATGTACTTAAGAACCATTAGAAAACTACAGGGTGAAAAAAAAAATCAGCTATCAATAAGGACAGTTTAAGCACTGCTCCAAAAGAAAATAGTGCCAAGAAAGTACTAACTGTACAAGGCAAAGGTCAGGGTGTGTAGAAGTGAAGAGGAAGAAGAGTAGTCCAGAGGAAGCATGTGGAAAACCATTTTTACTCTCCACCTCGCCTAAACATCTTTGGTTTATCCAAAATTAAGATACATTTCAATTTCAAGCCCTATCTAAGTCTTAAAATTTTTATGGTTACTTTGCCATATTTTTGGCAACACCAGCAGTCACAAAATCTTAGTATATAACATAAAATTTCATTTAAAATGTTTCTGTTTAAACAATTCTTATTATAGGATAATCCAGCAATATGCTGTTAACCAATATTTGATTATTCAATTGGAATTTTCTAAATGTCAACTCTCACAGAATACAAAACTTAATCTTTATCATCAAATGAAAGTATAAAGTGTTAGGTTAAGGTTTGCTATGATGTATATGATTTCAAGACAACAAACAGGGGTAGCTGAAGACATTAGCAGACACCTCATTCCTAGCTCCCAATATTTCTCCAAAAGAAATGCAGAACAAGAAGGGGAAAATAACTATATGAAAACCATGCATAAGGGCAGAAGGTATATGGGAAATCTCTACCTTCTCCTCCATTTTGCTGTAAACATAAAATAGCTCTTAAAAAAAGTAAACTCTTTTAAAAAATTCATGTGGAATCTCAAGGGACCACAAAAAGCCTAAACAATCTGGAAAAAAAGATGAACAGAAGTGGAGGACTCTCACTTCCTGATTTCAAAACTTACTACAAAGCTACAGCAATCAAAGCAGTGTGGTATGACATAAAGACAGACATATACCAATGACATAAAATATAGAGAGCTCAGAAGTAAATCTTAACATATATGGTCAACTGATTTTCAGCAAGGGTGTCAAGACCGTTCAACAAAGAGAAGACCTCTTTTCAACAAATGGTGTGGAGAAAACTGCATGTCCACATGCGAAAGAATGAAGCTGGACCCTTAGCTTACACCCTATGCAAAAAATTAACTCAAAATTGACCATAGACGTAAGCATAAGAGCTAAAACTATAAAACTCTTAGAAGAAAACATAGGGGTAAATCTTTATAACACTGAATTTGGCAATGGTTTCTTGGTCTGAACACCAAAAGCACAGGTAACAAAAGAAAGAATAAACTAACTTCATCAAAATAAAAACTTTTGTGCGTGAAATTATAGTATCAAGAGAATGAAAACACAACCCATAGAAGGGGAGAAAATATTTGCAAAGCATATGTCTAGCAAGGATTACTATCCAGACTATATAAAGAACTCCTACATCTGAACAACAAAAAACAAATAATCCAATTTAAAAATGGGCAAAGGACTTGAATAGACATTTCTCCAAAGAAGACACACAAATGGCCAATAAGTACATGAAAAGATGCTCAACATCATTAGCCATCAGGGAAATGCAAATCAAAACCACAGTGATATACCACTTCACACCCATTAGAATGGCTATTGTCAAAACTAAAAATGCACTTCTCAAACCTTTAAGATTTTCAAGCTGGAACTCAAATATGTAATGTACTGGCATGATAACAATACATCATGGGAATAATATCTTTATCATATGTAGTCCTAAAGTTCTTAATTGTTAATTTCCAGAAGAGCTTAAAATAATTACTTTAAACAAAAAATTCAAGGCCACAAAAAAAAAAAAATTTCAACGCCCTGGAACACAATATATTAGACTTGAATAACACAACTACACATTATTACCTTACAGAACTTCAAAAAGGATTGTGCAGGATAAGAAAAAATGCATCAGAAAGAATATTTTAAAAACCAGAAAGGATATATTTTTATCACCATGATCAACAACTTAATGTAATGGACACATATATAATAGAACACTGAACAGCTGTATATTACACATTCCTTTCAAATACACACAAAAATTATAGAAATTAACCACATGAAATGAAATGACATCAGAGTTTCACATTTAAAAATCAAGTGACAGTGGGAGTGGGAAGTTACAGATGAACGACTGGCCAAATGTTGATAAATAATGAAGCTGGATAATGGGTACATGGGAGTTTTGTATTGTATATTAAGACATTTTTCATAATTTCATATATGTTTCAAATTTTCATAACAAAAATTATTTAAAAAGAGATTATAGAGGTTCTGGCTCCAGTTAAGATGAAATGAGCACACTCCTTCCTGTCTGTCCCACTGAATGCAACTGAAAGCCCTGGATGGAATATCTATCTGAGGACTCTGAAAAGTAAATGTCAGCAGGCAGAATGGAAAAGGAAATAGATCTCAAGGTAGCGCTGAAATGGAAGTGAGCTTCCAAATTTTTTCCTCTGGTCTCTCCATGCCAGAATTCAAACTTAGCCTGACACCAAACATGTGCACTGGACGCAGACAGAAAGATCTCCAAGAAGAGCCATTTATTTCTGGTTTGATGAGTGGGAAAAGGGACTTACATGAGTAAGAGAGAGTGGGAGAAATCCCCTGGATTTGCGTGTGTGTGTGTGTTTGTTGTGTGTCTTTTTTTGTTTTCTCCCATCCCAGCAACAAAGCACTCCTACAGAGGAACCAGCAGCTGGGAAGTCATCTAAAATCAGAAGGGAAGAATTCTTTTCTAACCAGAGGAACTGTGCTCCAAGAGCACTGGGGCAGCTCTTCTATTTTTCTATCCTCTGTTCACTAGACCCAGGAGGCTGATGTAGTTGAATTATATGACAGGGTAGGGAAAGGAAAATTTCAGGTTTGAATCATGAGAAGCGGGGTCCTTGGGAGCAAGTAAGTGTTGGGGATATCACAAAGAAGGGGAGCTCAATAAAGTGAAACCATAAGGTTCAGTATGATCTCCTGAGCTCACCTCCAAGGTACACACGTAGATCTTACCCTAAGCAGTATAGCAAAGGATCTATGAACTAAAATATGGGGTAGACCACCACCAAGGTTCAAGACTGGCCACTGTGTGGGGCACAAAAGGGACAAATATGGATAGTACTGCAAAGGCTATGAAAACTGAACTGACATTGGAACTACAACCCATAAAAGGTGGGTTGGAATTTGCAGCCTGAACCTAACTAGACCAACTGCCTGCTAAAGAAAAAAAACCAACATTCTTTACAGGATTTAAGTAAGATCTGTAGTGTCAAAACATGACATTCTAGGAGAATTATTTGCTCACAGACCCACTCCAAAAAAATATATAAAGTTCTTCAGATGGAAAAAAAAAATACTGGAGGGAAACTTGGAAATTCGGGAATGAAGGAAGAGCAACAGAAATTGGGTTTCATTGTTTCTGAAAAGTTTGCTGTAACTCTTACCTTTGTTCCTTTGTGTGTAATATGTCACTTTTCCTCTGAGTACTTGTTATTTGGTGCATGCTAGACTGGTAGCAATGGGTTCTCTGTTGTCCTGGGATAGCCACAATTTTCAACAGTGACCTTGTGTCACTGGGTCTTGTGCATGGAGCTTTCTCAGTGGCCCTGTCTCTCCTCAGATGTAGACTTCTGAAGATCTCAGCTTCTGACAGTTTCCTGCCCCTCCCCCAGCGGTTGAGGATTTCTTTTTCTTTTCTTCTTCTCTAGAGTTAATGGATTTTCACCTGTGCTCTGAGGTGACAGGGTTGCCTTACACACTGGTAAAATTAAAAGTCCAACAACACCACATATTGGCAAAGATCTGGAGCAAGGGGAACTCTCACACTTGATGTTGGAAGTGTAAATTGATTCGAGCACTTTAGAAAAGTTTTACATTATCTTGATAAATTGAAGACATGAATACCTTTAACCCTGCAATTTTACTGTAGAAAAATTCAAACATATTCTGAGATATGAACAGGAATGTTCATTGCAACACTGCTTGTAATAACCAAAACTAGCAACAACCCAAATGTCTATCAACAGTTAAATGGATAAACATGTCCTAATTCCTAATGTGGATAATGAATAAACAGGGATCCACGCTATAGTCATTAATGAGTACCTTTATTTTTTTACACATTTCACTTCAAAATAAAATATTTTTTTTAAAAAAAGAATTACTAAATTAATTTTGGAAAATTTACATCCCCCCCCAAATGCTTTACAAATAACACACCGTAAGTCTCATAAATATAATGTTCAGTGGAAAAGAATATCATAAAAGAATATACATGGTTAGGTTTCATCTATATAAAGTTCAAAAACAGACAAAACTAAGTGTTTAGTGATACACATAACCATGATTATCACCAAAATTCTGGAAGATAATTTATCTCCTGAAGAGATAAATTGTTTTATCAAATTATGCTCAGAGACTGAGATTGTCTTTGCCAATAACTTATTTAACACAGGTTCATTGCGGGAATTATATAATAATATGTCACAAGCCAACAGCATACAGGATAATGTCTCTTAATAAGCCAATACAGAAATATACTCTAAAGCAATGGTAGATTGCTTTGGGTGGCTGATTCAAATGATTACACTATTGTTCCAGGCAAAGAGGAGATGAAAGAAATAAAGCCCAAATTTAGTTGAGGTGTACCTTTCTATAAGTTGGTTTTCTGAACAGTCAGCTTAGCCAACCAAGAGCTGCCAGTGCAAACTGAAGTCCCT
Organism: Balaenoptera ricei; assembly: GCF_028023285.1. Classification (NCBI taxonomy): domain Eukaryota; kingdom Metazoa; phylum Chordata; class Mammalia; order Artiodactyla; family Balaenopteridae; genus Balaenoptera; species Balaenoptera ricei. The sequence continues at coordinate 62,134,498 of NC_082654.1, read as the reverse complement.
TGTTGCTAGAGCTGGATGCTAGTGGAATGAAGGCACCAGTGCTGGCTGACAATATGATCTCCTTCACAAGACCGCTGCACTGTTTTCATCACTGCTGGCAAAGAGTAACCTTGCCACAGCAGGTCTTTGGAGAGTTATTTTAGATCAGCAAAGAGTAGCCTTGCCCAGATTGAACACTCTCAGTAAGTCCTCACAAGTTCTTGGTATTTAAAGTTTAAATGTTCATTACAACATAGTCACTCCTCCATATGTTCACATCAACAAGCACTTAGTAGCACAACAACTTTGATGATATCATCTTGACACAGCCTCCCCAATGTAAACAAATTCACCCTTAGATCAAAACAACTTCACTTAAGCCATAAACAAGTAGGTATGAAATCATAACAAACCAACACACAGCAAGCTGTGTGATCAAAGAAGGGCACATCTGGGACTTCTGGGGTGATGTAAATGTTCTTTTTGGCCTGATATGGCTCACTTTTTAAAATTATTCTTTAAAGTGTACATATCTGTTTCATGTAGTCTTCTTTATGTGCTATATGCCATATCTATATGTGATATATACAATATAAAATTCTTTTTTAACGATACCCAACCATTCAAAAGCTGATATTAGGCTGAGTTAATCTAACCATACAAGAGAACAAACCTAAATGGCCTATGTAAACCTACAACCATATCCTCATTTGTAATTTGCTAACCGTCTAATTCATTCGTTGCTAAGTCTGTTTGCTTTGCTCATAAAGCTGTAACATGGGAATGTATAGCAAAAGCAGTGGTTGACTAAACCTAACTTTACAAAAAGCTGAGACTAAACCCAGGAAGAGCACATTTTTTAAAAATAAGGGAAACACAAAATTTTGATCAACAATAATGTTATTATATGTACCATAGAACAAAGAATGCTTTATGCGCTTCCCTATTAAATTAAAAGCTCTAAATCCTACTGTGATATAGAAATATGTGAACATAAAATGAAGGAATCAATATTTAATAAGAATGTCACCTTACGTTTGCAGAGAACTTTATATTTTAAAATGCTCCAATGAATACTCTCATTTGCACTATACTCAGTTTCCAGAAATGGAAAACGAGGTACCTGTATTAAAATGTAATAACAATTCCATGTCAGAACTCAACTGTGAGGCCATGACATGTTTCTCAGAGTCTCATTCAACAGCAAAGAATCTGTAAGAATAATATACATTTCTGCCAAAGGAAGTCTCTTTCTACATAAATAACAATTTCAGCGGAATTTTTTAGTGTTCACAACAGACATCTTTATTGATACTCTTTTATAACAATCTGTCTATATTTACGTTCTCTCTAGAAACAAACCTGCTAGGCTGACAGCAATATTAGATATTTCACAGGATGTTTTCCTGCCTTTTTTACCTTTACTCCAATTTCTATTTACCCAGGTACTTTTTTTTTTGTTTAAGACTTTCGCTTATTTACTTGAAGATGTTTTAAACCTTAGGATTTAATTAAAGCAAAATTAGAACATCACAAATTAAAGTTCTACTAAACATGTAGATAAGTTTGTATTGTTGTATAGTTTGTTTTGTTCTGCTTTGTTTAATAAACTGAGGCCCAGAAAGTTAACTGTCTTACTCAAGGTAATCTAGTTAACTTGACCTCTTACTGGCCATTAATTTTGAAGTCAGCCAGACCTGTGTTTCTGACTTTGGCAACTTTGTGCTTCCATAGAACAGGGATACTTACTGCAAAGAACTATGAGGAGGATTAAATGAGAAAATGCTTGTAAAAAGCTGAGCACGGTAGCAAATTATGAATAAATGTTTGTTTGGAAGGCAGTATAAGAGAATGCTGCTAACGGTGATAAATCAAATAAAAACTGTATAGTGTAACATAAATTTCACTAAAATGTTACATAAACATATAACGCCTAAATATTTTCCTTTTAATGCAAACATTTAATTAAAACACAGAATAAGACTCCAATCATAAACTTATCTATAATCTATCCTTGCTATCTAATCAAGGAAATGGACATTTTTGTTTCTTTTTCTAATCTAAATACCATTTCAAATCCATGAAATCACTTTGCCATTTCTAAGAAACCTTGCATTTTGACTCAAAACTATCTACTCCAACAAGAAAAAAACAAACAACCCAATTCAAAAATGGGCAAAGGATTTGAACAGCCATGTCTCCAAGGAAGATATACAAATGGTCAATAAGTACATGAAAAGATGCTCAACATTATTAGTCATTAGGGAAATGCAAATCAAAACCACAATTAGATACCACTTTACACCCATGAGGATGGCTATTATCAAAAAAACAAAAGCAAACAAAAAAGAAACAGAAAACAGCAAGTGCTGGAGAAAATGTGAAGAAATTGGACCCTTGTACACGGCTGGTAGGAATGTAAAACAGTGCAGCCGCTATGGAAAACAGTTAAACATAGAATTACCATGTGATCCAGCAATTCCAACCTTAAGTATATATCCACAAGAATTAAAAGCAGAGATTCAGGGACTTCCTGGTGGTCCAGTGCTTAAGAATCTGCCTTCCAATGCAGATGACCAGGTTCGATCCCTGGTCATGGAACTAAGATCCCACGTGCTGCAGGGCAACTAAACCCATGCACTGCAACTACTGAGCCAGCGCACTCTAGAGCCTGCACACCACAACTAGAGAGCCTGCATGCAGCAAGTACTGAGCCCGTGAGCTCTGAGGCCCATACACCACAACTAGAGAGAAGCCTGTGCGCGCCACAATGAAGAGCTCGCATGCCGCAATGAAAAGATCCTGCATGCCGCAACGAAGACCCAACACAGCCAAATAAATAAATAAATGCAGAGATTCAAACAGATACTTGTATACCAGTGTTCATAGCAACATTATTCACAATAGCCAAAAGGTGGAAATAGCCCAGAAGTCCAACAACAGAAAAACAGATAAAAAAAATATTCTGTGTACATACAATTGATTATTTGGCCTTAAAAAGAAATGAAATTCTGATACACACTACAACATAGTAGTCAGATTCTATTTTTAGCTTTGGGTCCTTTAAATTCCCCTGTACCCCTTATGGCAGCGTGTAGTGCAGCTGCAAACGCCTCCAGATCATCATCCACCCTATCCTGCCTGCATGTAAGTTACCCACAACAAACTTCATAAATGCACTTTATGGAGTTGCCTGCTTTGTTTTTTGGTCTCAAAGTTCCTTCTCAGTTCAGAAAATATTATTCAATATCTCTGCTTTCCAACATGGGTCAACAGTAGGCTATTAGTAGTTAAGTTTGGGGGGAGTCAAAAGCTATATGTGGATTTTTGACTGCTCAGCGGGGGCGGGGGGGGGGGGGGGGGAGTGTCAGTGCCCCTAACCTCCACCTTGCTCAAGGGTCAACCATAATTACCAACCTACAAAGAGGGAACCAAGAAACTATATACCCAGACCTCACTCGTCTCCCATCCTCTGCCACTGGCCAAACCCTACTGGATACCAGAGCGAATGGAGCTTGTAGCATGTAGTCCATAAAGGTCAGCTTCTTGGAGCACAAGCAGGATGGAGAAGGGTAAAGAGTGAATATAGGGACTTCCCTGGCGGTCCAGTGATTAAGACTACACGCTTCCATTGCAGGGGGAATGGGTTCGATCCCTGGTCAGGGAACTAAGATCCCCACGTGCCGCAGCACAGCCAAAAACAAAAAAAGAGTGAATATAGAGGGAGCAAATGAAGACTATCGAGCACAATAAGACATACTACTTTACTTCACATTTCTATTTTATTATACAAAAGGAAGAATTATAATAAACATATTTTTCAGTACAAAGAAGTTGTTCCTGTTGCCACAAAAAGTAGGGAAGTGAATAGGTTAAAAAGAGAAAGGTTTTTTGTTGTTATTTAAAAAGAAAAGAAACCCACACATTATTTTATTTTTGGCTGCATTGGGTCTTCGTTTCTGTGCGAGGGCTTTTTCGACTTGTGGCGTGCGGGGGCCACTCTTCATTGCGGTGCACGGGCCTCTCGGTGTCGCGGCCTCTCTTGTTGCGGAGCACAAGCTCCAGACGCGCAGGCTCAGTAGTTGTGGCTTACGGGCCTAGTTGCTCCGCGGCATGTGGGATCTTCCCAGACCAGGGCTCGAACCCATGTCCCCTGCATTGGCAGGCAGACTCTCAACCACTGCGCCACCAGGGAAGCCCAACCCACACATTTTTGATAAGAGGATTCAGTACACAGTCTGCCACAATACCTTTGCAAACACAGAGATAAAATATGAAGAAAGAAAAAGGAACAATATACCAGAATATTAGAGCTAAAAGAGACCTTAGAAATTTTCAAATTTTCAGTACAAAAGGAAACAGGCCAGAGAGGATGATTCTTCAAGAAACGTCATTAAAATCATAAAGCTACTTAGCAGCAAAGTTGGAAACAGAAACTAGGTCTAGTAACTCCCATAACTACTTGTCTAATTCTCTTCCCATCATACTTACACTATAGAAATTAAGCTGGAAATGTTTCTATCAAACAAAATTTCTCTAGTTGTTCTATCAAACAAAATTTCTCTAATATCTAGTTTGATATTAACTATCAAACAAGTTAAAAAACAATAACCACCACTGAGACTCATAGGTTAGAATGCTTCTTATAGTAGTAGAACCCTAGGTTTCCCACAATAACAATATTCTGCCCTCTACCCTCTTAACCAAAAAATGACACTGTGTGAATCTTAATACAGTACACATAGTACCTAGAAGTTGAACAGAGACTTAACCTGAGCTTAAGAAAATATGCAGTCAGGAAAGAAATTATCAATGAGTTGAGAGCCATTTTCCTATAGAGCATGAAATTAAAACCTCTGGGTTAAATAAGTAATGCGAGTAATCTAAAGCTTTGACAATTGAATTGCTCCTTCAAAAGCTAGGATATATATGAAGAATGCATACTCCATTGGTCAGGATGAACACAAAAATCACTTCCTAAAAAGGACACTAATTATATACTTAGTTAAAAAAAAAAAAAAAAGAGTAAAAATGGAGTATCTGGAAGACAAAACCCATAAAATCAATTATAAAGAGAAACTAATGAAAAAAAAAAGGATTGAGAAACTAAGTGTTAAGGATTAAATTATTTATAAAAGTAAAAGCAAATTAAAAATGGCTTCTTGGGCTTCCCCGGTGGCGCAGTGGTTGAGAGTCCGCCTGCCAATGCAGGGGACACGAGTTCGAGCCCTGGTCTGGGAAGATCCCACATGCTGCAGAGCAGCTAGGCCCATGCGCCACAACTACTGAGTCCACATGCCACAACTACTGAGCCTGCCCACCACAACTACTGGAGCCCGTGCTCCGCAACAACAAGGGCCACTGCAATGGGAAGCCCGTGCACAGCAATGAGGAGTAGCCCCTGCTCGCTGCAACTAAAGAAAGCCCGCGTGCAGCAACAAAGACCCAATGCAGCCAAAAATAAATAAATAAAATAAATTTTTTTTTTTAAATGGCTTCTTTTGGGACATCCCCGGTGGCACAGTGGTTAAGAATCTGCCTGCCAATGCAGGGGACACAAAATCGATCCCAGGCCCAGGAAGATCCACACGCTGCAGAGCAACTAAGCCCATGTGCCACAACTACTGAGCCTGCACTCTAGAGCCCACGTGCCACAACTACTGAAGCCCGTGCACCCTAGTGCCCGCCTGTCACAACTACTGAGCCTGCATGCTGCAACTACTGAAGCCTGTGCGCCTAGAACCTGTGCTCCGCAACAAGAGAAGCCACCGAAATGAGAAGCCCGCGCACTGCAATGAAGAGTAGCCCCCACTCGTTGCAACTAGAGAAAGCCCACGCACAGCAACGAAGACCCAAAGCCAAAAAAAAAAAGACTTCTTTTCCATTAAAGAGAGATATTAACGGGGCTTCCCTGGTGGTGCAGTGGTTAAGAATCCACCTGCCAATGCACGGGACATGGGTTCGAGCCCTGGTCCGGGAGGATCCCACATGCCGTGGAGCAACTAAGCCCATGTGCCACAACTACTAAGCCTGCACTCTAGAGCCTGTGAGTCACAACTACTGAGCACGCGAGCCACAACTACTGACGCCCGCACACCTAGAGCCTATGTTCCGCGACAAGAGAAGCCACTGCAATGAGAAGCCCATGCACCGAAACGAAGAGTAGCCCCCATCGTCGCAACTAGAGAAAGCCTGCGTGCAGCAACAAAGACCCAACTCAGCCCAAAATAAATAAATAAATAAATATTTTAAAAAAGAAAGATATTAACATCAAACCTTTATAGTTCATTTAAAAACTTTCAAACACTCAGAAAATTTCAAAGAATACTATTATGAACACCACATGTACATTACCTAGATTGAACAATTAACATTTCACCTATTTGCTTCATCTATCTATGTCTATCAGGCTATTTTTAAGGCTGACAACTTCAAAGTTACAGACATTAAAACACTTTAAATATTTCAATAATATTTTCCTACATAACTACAATACCATTATCACACTTATTCAAATTAATTGCAATTTCCTAATATCTTCTAATAGTAGTACGTATTCAAACTTCCACAAAATATATAGCTGATTTTTCAAACTAGGATCCACACAAAAATCATGTATTATCTTTGGTTTTGTTTCTCTAATCTCTCTAATCTAGAATAGTTCCTTCATATACAAACTTTTTCTCCCCTGACCACCCTAATCTTATTTTATTAGCTATACATAAAATTTATCCACACCCAGTAGAATGGCTATTCTATGTTTGTTTGTTTATTCATTATATGAAAGTGGAATCCTTAGGGAAAAAAACAAAAAAAGAAAGTGGAATCCTTGTGCACTGCTAATGGGAATGTAAGATGGTGCAGCCACTACAAAAAACAGTATGGCAATTCCTCAAAAAATTAAACATAGAATTACCATATGATCCAGCAACTCCACTCTGGGGTATATACCCAAAAGAACTGAAAGCAGAGACTTAAACAGCTATTTGTACACCCATGCTCATAGCAGCACTATTCACAGTAGCCAAATGGTGAAAGCAACACAAGTGTCCATCAACATGAATGGATAAACAAAATGTGGTTTATAAACACAATGGAACATTACTCAGCCATAAAAAGGAAATCCTGACACATGCTCCAACATGTATGAATCTTGATGACATTATGCTAAGTGAAATAAATCAGTCACAAAAAGATAAACACTGTATGATTCTGCTTATATGAGGCACCTAGAGTAGTCAAAATCACAGAGACAGAAAGTAGAATTGTGGTTGCCAGGGACTGGAAGGAGGGGTATTGGAGAGTTATTTAATGGATGCAGCATTTCACTTCTACATGATGAAAATAGTTCTTGAGATGGATGATAGTGATGGTTTCACAAGATCTGAATGTACTTAATACCATTGAAGTGTACACTTAAAAAATGGTTAAGGGCTTCCCTGGTGGCGCAGTGGTTGAGAGTCTGCCTGCCGATGCAGGGGACGCGGGTTCGAGCCCTGGTCTGGGAAGATCCCACATGCCGCGGAGCAACTAAGCCCGTGCGCCACAACTACTGAGCCTGCGCGTCTGGGGCCTGTGCTCCGCAACGAGAGGCCACGATAGTGAGAGGCCCGCGCACCGCGATGAAGAGTGGCCCCCACTCGCCGCAACTGGAGAAAGCCCTCGCACAGAAACGAAGACCCAACACAGCCAGAAATAAATAAATAATTTTTTAAAAAAAATGGTTAAGATGGTAAATTTTATATTATGTGTATTGTACCACAATTTTTAAAATTGAAGAAAAAGGAAGGAAATTCTGATACATCCTACAACATGCATGAACCTTAAAGACTTAAACTAAGTGAAACAAGCCAATCACAAAAAGACAAATACTATATGATTCCACATATATGACAAACCTACAGCAGTGAAATTCAAAGAAACAGAAAGTAGTATGGTGATGCCAGAGACTGAGGGGAGAAGGAAGTAGAGAGTTATTGTTTAATGGGTATAGTTTTCTGTTTGGGAAGAAGAAAAAATTCCAGAAATGAATGGTGGTGATAATTGTACAACAATGCAGATACACTTTATGCCTGCCAATTGTGTACTTTTAAATGGTTTTTTTTAAATGGTAATTTTTTTAAAACAGTGGTAAAATATACATGAAATTTACCATTTTAACCATTTTAAAGCTTATAGTAAGTATATTCACCACACTGTGCAATCACAGCACAACCCTAATTTTTTAACAGAACAGGACATCTATATTGCATTTCTCAAATTCTGTATGTATCTAATTGCTTCCTTGTAGAATGGTTTAAATATTTCTCTAGCCCCTTTATTTCCTGTAAACTGGAAGTTACATCTTGACTTGTGTTCTTCTCCCATGTCTAATCTGCCATTAATAACATCAAGTGTATCTTTCATCTCAGACATTGTAGTTTCCATCTCTGGAGGTTCAGTTGGGTCTTTTTTATATCTTCCATGTTTCTATTTAAACATTCGCTCTTTCTTCTAGTTTCCTGACCATACGGAATACAGTTTTAAAAAACTGTTTTACCATCCCTCTCCACTAATTCTATCACCTGTGTCCTTCTGTTTCAGTTTTCATTGTTTTTCTTGTCATTATGAGTCATATTTTCCTGCTCCTTTGCATGCCTAGTAATTTCTGATTGGATGCCAGACACTGTGAATTTTACCTTTTTGGGTGCTGGATATTTTTGTATTTGTGAATCTGTTCTTGAGCTTAGTTCTAGGACATGAATACGTTACTTGGAAACAGTTTGACTGTTTCAGGTCTTGCTTTTAAGTTTTTTTGGCTGGGTCAGAGCAGTGTTTAGTTTAAGGCTAATTTACCCCACTACTCAGGCAAAACCCTTCTGAGTACAGTAGTCCCCCCTTAACTGTGGTTTGGCTTTCTGTAGCTTGTTACCAACAGTTAAGCTTGATCCAAGAATATTAAATGCAAAATTCCAGAAATAAACAATTCATAAGTTTTAAACTATGTGCTATTCTGAGTAGCCTGATGAAATCTCACACTGTCCTGCTCCGTGCCCCGTCCCCTGTCCCACCTGCCCCCCATATGAATCGTCCCTTTGTCCATCATATTCATGCTTTATATGCTACTCACCAGTTAGTATATACAGGCTTTGGTACTCCCCAGTTTCAGGCATCCACTGGGGGTCTTCGAATGTATCACCCACATATAAGGGGGGACTACTGTACTCCACCTGGTGACCTGTTAAAATATATTCCACTCTGGCTGGTAGGAAAAAACACTATCCCTGCCTTTGTTCGCTCTTTTCAGGTAGTTCTTCTCCTAGCCTCGGGTAGTTTCCTCACATGTAGTCACTGATCAATTCTCAGCTGAATACATGAGGGTTCTCCCTCCTTCTGGCTCTCTCATCTCTAGCATTATGCCCAGCAAACTCCAGTTGTCTTGGCCTCCCCAGACTCTCTCAATTCAGGAAGACCACTGTGCTCTGCCTGGGTTCGCCCTCCCTACTCTGCAGCTGGGAAATGCTCTCCAGGCAGCAAGTCAGAACAATCACAGAGCTCACCTCATTTGTTTCCCATCTCTCAGGGATCACTCTCCTTTGCTGCACAATGTCCAAAATCCAGGAAACAACTGTTTTGTATATTTTGTCTCCCCTTGTAGCAGCTCCAGGTGGGAGGGTAAATATGGTCCCTGTTATTCCTTCTTCACAGGAAATGGAAGTTAAGATCAATTTTTCTGTCCCTTTTATTCCTCATTGTCTTTGTATATTATTTTAAGGCAACTCTCAGACATGGTATCATTTCACTGCTATATAGTTTAGTATGCCTCTCCAAAAACATGGACTTTCTTTCTACATAAACATGTCACTGTTATACTTAACAAATTTAACAATAATTCCCTGGTATCATCTAATGTCCAGTCCATATTCCAATTTCCCCAACTTTTCAAAAAATTCTTTTCCTTGTAAACAACTGGTTGTTCAAATTCTCTTTAACGCTAGCATCTAATGAACACTACTCTGTGAGGGATACTATGCTAAATGTTTGATATCCATTGCCTTATTTAATCCTCAATAACCCTGAGCTAAGTATTATTATCATTTCTATTTTACTGAGAAGGACACCAAAGCTCAACACTTTTAAGAAATTTGCCAGTGGATGGCAGGGGAGGGTTTCTCTGATCCCAAGGCCATTGCTCTTAACCATTATGCTTCATTACCATCTCAGGAATTATGAGGATAGAAAGTCAGATGATATCAATGCTTAAGTTGAAAATCAAATTCTGAAACAACTTAATTTAAATGTTATCATAGATCAAAGACCCAAGAAAATTAGCAATGCTTCTTTATTTGAAATACATTACAATAGAATCTACTTGATCATTTTTAAAAATACAATTTCCAAATCTAAAAGTAAGTTTGATTTGAACAAGGAAGGAACATGATTGAAATACAAATTAACTATCATCTGAAACTAGCAAATGTAGATATAAGTGTATTTATAATAATCCACAATTCTGTCAAATAGAATGTGCTGGGATGATAGAAATGTTTCATATCTGCACTGTTCAACACAGTAACCACTAAAACAACCCAATCAAAAAATGGGAGGAAGACAGAAATAGACATTTCTCCAAAGAAGACATACAGATGGCCAAGAGGCACATGAAAAGATGCTCAACATCGCTAATTAGTAAAGAAATGCAAATCAAAACTATAATGAGGTATCACCTCACACCTGTCAGAATGGCCAACATCAAAAAATCTACAGGGCTTCCCTGGTGGCGCAGTGGTTGAGAAATCTGCCTGCCAATGCAGGGGACACGGGTTCGAGCCCTGGTCTGGGAAGATCCCACATGCCGCGGAGCAGCTGGGCCCGTGAGCCACAATTACTGAGCCTGCGCGTCTGGAGCCCGTGCTCTGCAACAAGAGAGGCCGCGATAGTGAGAGGCCCGCGCACCGCGATGAAGAGTGGTCCCCGCTTGCCACAACTGGAGAAAGCCCTCGCACAGAAACGAAGACCCAACACAGCCATAAATAAATAAATAAATAAATAAATAATTAATTAAAATTTTAAAAAGTAACCTTATTAAAAAAAATCTACAGGGCTTCCCTGGTGGCTCAGTGGTTAAGAATCTGCCTGCCAATGCAGGGGTCACAGGTTCAGGCCCTGGTCCGGGAAGATCCCACATGCTGTGGAGCAACTAAGCCCGTGTGCCACAACTACTGAAGCCCGCGCGCCTAGAGCCTGAGCTCCGCAACAAGAGAAGCCACCGCAATGAGAAGCCAGAGCACCACAATGAAGAGTAGCCCCCGCTCGCTGCAACTAGAGAAAGCCCACACACAGCAAAGAAGACCCAATGCAGCCAAAAATAAATAAATAAAATAAAATTTTTAAAAAAAAAAAAAAAAAAAAAAAAAAAAAAAAAAATCTACAAACAATAAATGCTGGAGAGGGTGTGGAGAAAAGGGAACCCTCTTGCACTGTTGGTGGGAATGTAAATTGATACAGCCACTATGGAGAACACTATGGAGGTTCCTTGAAAAACTAAAAATAGAATTACCATATGACCCAGCAATTCCACTACTGGGCATATATCCAGAGAAAACCATAACTCAAAAAGACACATGCACCCCAATGTTCACTGCAGCACTATTTACAATAGCCAGGTCATTGAAGCAACCCAAATGCCCATCGACAGACGAATGGATAAAGAAGATGTGGTACATATATACAATGGAATATTACTCAGCCATAAAATGGAACGAAATTGGGTCATTTGTAGAGATGTGGTTGGACCTAGAGACTATCATACAGAGTGAAGTAAGTCAGAAAGAGAAAAACAAATATCGTATATTAATGCATATATGTGGACTCTACAAGAATGGTAGAGATGAACCTGTTTGCAAGGCAGAAATAGAGACACAGACGTAGAGAACAAACGTATGGACACCAAGGGGGGGGGGATGGGGTGGTGGGATGAATTGGGAGATTGGGATTGACATATATACACTAACTAATATATATAAAATAGATAACTAATGAGAACCTGTTATATAGCACAGGGAACTCTACTTCACTTCACTATACAGTAGAAACTAACACAACATTGTAAAACAACTGTACCCCAATTACCTAAAGTCACCATAAATTCTGATCTGAACTTTCAAGGTGCTCAATGCTTAGCTCCCTTTGTATAGTGAAGGAACATGCTATCTTCCACTTACTGAGCTTTACTGAGCTCAGAGTTTGTGTAAAATTCACTCAATACATTCCCCCAGCCTGACAGTTATACTTGGAGGAGGCAATCTTTACTTTTTATGTTTTTTTAATTGAAATATAGTTAATTTACAGTGTTGTGTTAGTTTCAAGTATACAGCAAAGTGATTCAGTTATACACACATATATGTGGGTGTGTCTATATATATATATATATATATATATTCTTTTTCAGATTCTTTTCCACTTTAGGTTATTACAAGATATTGAGTATAGTTTTCCTGTGCTACATAGTATGTCCTTGTTGTTTACCTATTTTATATATTGTAGTGTATATATGTTAATTCCAAACGCCTAATTTATCTCTCCCCTGCCCCAGCCCCACTATCCCCTTTGATAACCGTAAGTTTGTTTTCTATGTCTGTGAGTCTGTTTCTGTTTTGTAAATAAGTTCATTTGTATCATTTTTTCAGAGTCTACATATAAGTGATATCATATGTTTGTCTTTCTCTGTCTGACTTACTTCACTTAATGTAATAGTCTCTAGGTCCATCCATGTTGCTACAAATGGCATTATTTCATTCTTTTTTATGGCTAATATTCTACTGTATATATGTACCACATCTTCTTTACCCATTTATCTGTCAGTGAACATTTAGGTTGTTTCCATGTCTTGGCTATTGTAAATGGTGCTGCTGTGAACACTGGGGTGCACGTATCTTTTCGAATTAGAGTTTTCATCTTTTCCAGATACATGGCCAGGAGTGGGTTGCAAGATCATATGGTAACTCTATTTTTAGTTTTTTAAGGAACCTCCACACTGTTCTCCATAGTGGCTGCACCAGTTTACACTCCCACCAACAGTGTAAGAGGGTTCATTTTTCTACACACCCTCTCCAGCATTTATTATTTGTAGATTTTTTGATGATGGACATTCTGACTGGTGTGAGGTGATACCTCATTGTAGTTTTGATTTGCATTTCTCTAATACTTAATGATATTGAGCATCTTTTCATGTGCCTGTTGGCCATCTGGATGTTTTCTTTGGAGAAATGTCTATTTAGGTCTTCTGCCCATTTTTTTGACTGGGTTGTATTTTTTATATATATCAAGCTGTGTGAGCTTAAGCAATCTTTAAAAACTTAGGCAGTCTGCTAATAATTATGTAGTTTAAACAAAGTTTTCTCATTTATTGCTATATATGCAATATAGAATTTTAAAACCTGCTAAAATCAAGACAAGCTGAATAATGAACAATCTTGCTAATTCTGCAGACACCTATATATTTTAAACTCTCTGGGGCTAAGCATTCTGAAATTGGGAAAATAAACTCTTCTAGACATTATTTTTTGTCATTGTTATTATTAACAATTACATTTAATGAGAATCTACTACATCCTAGGCACTTGGCATATATTAATTAATCCTTACAAGACCCTTTGAGATAGGTATTATCATCTCCATTTGTAAATGAAATAATCTCAAGTTCAGAGAGATTAAGTAACTTGCTCAATATCAAGTGATGGAGTTGGGTTTTAGAATATAGACCTGCCTGTCTAAACTAAAGCCTGGTAGCCAATTGTTAGCCACCAATGTTAGCAATCAAAGTTCAAATGTCCATTGAATCGAGCTACTAGCATCTTTTAAATGAAAACAAGAGTAAACAATATGCTGATTCTATCGTATTTTCTCTTAAAATATAATGAACCGACAGAATAATCCATAAAGATATAAAACCAGACATTAATGTTAACTGTAGTTTTAAAGTTAACACCCAGTGACAACAATTAGTGACTATTATCTTTTATATTTTACACAATGTCAAAATGAAGTAGTTTCTATGCAGATTTTTGAACACGGAATAATTAAAAGAATCAGCATGTAATCATATTTACTATATACACTTAAATATTTAAAACACTTTTATTTACTGTTTATAAACTACAGTTTATATAATCAAGTTCACCCACAGTACAAAAAATACTTACCAATAATCAATTTTAACAAGCTGGCCAAATATACAATATATTTAAAGTTAGAAAATCTGAATACTCCAGAGCATGAGTACTTACACATGTAATAACAATACAAATAGGTGCAAAGAGTTTAAATTTCAAGTTTTATAAATTAATAAAATAATACACATTAAAAAAGGAAACATCAACATGTAAATTTTAAAATACAATTAATTTATACTGGGAAAGGAAAGCAATTAATTTTTTAAAAATATATGTAATATTATTTTAGTGAACATCTGCTGTTTTTGTCTGCCCAGCAATCTTTCTGCCTTCTCCAGGAAATGACACCTCAATTTTCCTTTAGGAACTGTATGTCACCTACCCTTAATTCATGTGGTTTGAAAATGTATCCCCCTCCACCCCACTCCAGGGTGGGAATAAGATCCAATCCTAGCCACACAAAGCATTCCAACTGTCTGGCCACAGAGATTGCCTCTAAGATGGGCAATGACCCAAGTCAGGCCAAGGAGACTCCCACACAGTCGTTTGGTGTTATCATAGAGAAAGGGAAATCTTCTCTCTTCTGGAGTTTCTGAGGTTGTAGGATGTAAGCCTAATACTATTAGTACCATTTTTCCCAGGGAGTCTGACTCCAGACTCTACTTTTCCACACTGACTCCCAAAAATGCAAGGGGAACTAGTGGTTACCTGGTGGCAGGGAAAAGATAAATTAGGATTTCAACTTTGTGTCATACTTTCTACAATGTTTTTATTTTTCAAAAATAAGCACATATTACTTTTATAATAGGAAATATAAAACATTTAAAAATACTAGCCTTGTGTTTTGTTCTCATATATGCTGAGATATCAATATCTCATGTCTTAAAAGCATTAATAATTTTCTCATAATTTACAAAAGTGAGTAAACATCTACTTAAAAAGAATCAGCTTTTTCCCTCGGCACGAAATCAAGCTATTTTCATTTTGAGTGGGGGGAAAAAAGCTGTGAGTAAACTTTTTTAAAAAATTGGCTCTCTTTTAAAGGAAATAGTAAAAAAAAAACTCTACTCCTTATGGGAAAAAAATGGTAAACATTCAGCAATTGCTGCAGCCATTGTAAAAATTGCTCAAGAGGGAAAACTAAAGATTGAAAGTGGCCAAATTAGGTATAATAACTTTATCAATTACTTTAGTCCTATAATTCTGAATAATATAAAATCTGAAGTGTCAGTTAAATCTTTCAGTTATAATTATTTTACATAATATTGCATTATGGGAGAAATTAGATACCATTGGTAAATACAGGAAAGTCACTCTCAAAATGCACCCCTTGGAAATGTTAAAAAGTTTACTGAATATAGTAAATGTTCTATAGATTATAAATGAAGATAGCAATACACTCTTTTGTTCTCTTGCTCTTATTAGTTTCTATCACTCTTTCCTTTTCCCCCCAGGCACACAACCAACTCCTGAATCTTTCCTTTTTGTTAGCATTACTTTGTGTCTTATAATCCTCAGTAAGGACACTTAGAGCAGCTAGAGGCCAGAGCCACCTTCTCACAAACAAGTGGCAGTAGGTTCTAAAAATTTTTTAGAGTAAGGCAATATTTAACAAGCTCAATACCTTACCCAACGCTAGGAAGATAACGGGTGGTCGAACTGGCCAACACCTCTCTCAAGATGCTGGCATTTTATTAATTTGTCATACAGTTTAATGAAACCTAAACTCTCCTACAGCTATCAACCCCAAACTGTTTCACTCCTTTCTACTGCTAGATCACTTGCACATGTAACTCAAAGGAATACTTTAACATAAACAAAGGTATACCCAAGAAACTGCCCCCAAACCGATAGACACACCTATTGATCCTTATAAAACAGAAATAAAATAGGACTTTCCAGGTACCACAAGGAAAATAAAGTATTTTACTCTAGTCCCTTAACTATAATATGGTTATTCTACTTATATTTATAAATATCTACAATACTTTTTAGGCATCTGAAAGAGAAGATAAAGAAACCATGACATAACAGAGATCGCAACCTAAAAAACAGTTTGTTTTAAACTCTTTTCCGAACAGTCACACTGAGTCAATAACGCCCGGCTCATTCTCAAAGCATCGTATTGTGGGCCAGGATAGTATGGTGAGAAGGAAACTTGACAGAGAATGAAAACTGGTTACGGCACTGGGAAAGATAAAAACTGAACAGTCCAAGAAGCCTGCACTTTGTTATGTTCCTTCAGGTCCCAGTGATTTTTCCACTTCTTTCTTCGTTTCAAAGATTAATACTTCCCCCATCAGAGATCTAACTGTAAACTCCGCACCCACTTCCAACCACATCCACAAATCCCAAGGATGCGTCCCTGGTCACCCGTGAGAAGAGGGACGTCGGCGCTCAAGTGAACCCTGCGGTTGGGAACTCGGTAGTAGAAGTTCTCCTGGGACAGGGAGAAGGGATTGGGTGAGGTGAAGGTAAAGCCGAGGAAGGGAAGAAGGCAGGACTAAAGACTGCTCTCAAGCCCCTAAACTGAGCACATCAGGGAGAGACAGCTATCCCGCTCGACCAGAGAAGTCGCCTGACCCCAGAGCAGACAAACAGCCGGAAACAGCCGGCCCCGCAGGTCAAGTCCCTAAAGCTGTTTCGCATCCCCTTCCCTTTCGTCTTTCCTAAAAGGCTGTCTCCTTATACCCTTCAGAGTCCAGGACTTACCCGTCCACGCTGGAGCTCCAGCTGCTTCTCCGTCAAAGCCGCCCACCTCTGAAAACCATAGAGACGAAGAAACAGGCGAGACCAGGCTCCACCGCCCACCCTCACGTGACTCTCCTAGCCGCTGAGCCTGTCGGGATCGTGGTGAAACGCGTGTGGGAGGGGCACGGAGGAAAAGGAGTGGGGAGAGCCCAGGGAAGCAACCGGCCCCTCCCCGGCCTCGGGCCCCGCCCCCTCAGTGTTTAGGCGGGAAGGTGAGCGAGTACCCGGAAGATCTCTGGCTTTTTCTCTGGCGTTCCTCCCTCCCCGCCCCCCCACACAAGGGGTACAGGAGTCTTTTAAAGAGATTTATTGTGCGTGCTGCCACCTTGTTGGTACCCTTTTACGTGTTGGCTAAGCAAAAAGGAGTCAGTGAAAAGGAAATTGGACCACAGTGAGTTGGGAATTGTTCTTTTCGAACTGCATCTATGAGATTTAGGCGTCTGACAAAATTTGTCTATTTCTCGACCTTGAAGCTTTTTTCAATTTAGAAACCACCTCACCGCTTCCTCTACTGTGAGGTTTCTCAAATGTTCTCTTTGCAAACTAATGTTATTGGAGAGTTTAGTCAGTAAGCTGTTAGTAGCGTGTTTTTCTCTGATGTTGCTATCCCAACTAAGGCTCCAGAGGGGTTCTCTTTTCTGCTGTGGAAATAGAATGACAATATTTTGATTATGATATGACAGAACTTTCAAATAAAAATTTCTTCAAGAATTTACTTAGAGCTGTAGAAAAGCTACAACCATGGAAACAAAAGGAGGCAGACAGAACTATCACTGGGTTAAGTTGTGAAGTAAGCAGAACAACTATTCTCCATTTCTTCTCAGAGGACCGTCCCTCCCCACTACCCTAAGAACGACAAATTATTGTGTTCATGGCACTGCTGCTAGCACTTTACAGGCAACCCAATGTTTCTTTACAACCACCCTGTCGATGGAAACTTTTATTCCATTGCAGGTAGGGAAGCAGGCGAAGACCCCTAAGTGACTCAGAAAATGCTGGAGCTGGCACAGACCTAATCGAAAGGTCACCAAGGACATCTTAAGCAGTTTTCTTCAATCTGCTGTCCTCTGGATCTACTTGCCACAGGAGTTAGGAATCTGCTGGTTTGCTTCTCAGCTATCAAAATGTGCCTTTTCTGTGTTACTTTCCATTTAGAGCCTGTTCTCTGTTAAATGATAAGTCTGATAAAGACATCCTTCCAGGTTTACTAGTAGGCACTTAGCGTGGTATCCTTCTCGGGCAGCATGTCCATTCACGCTGATCGTGGGAATTTCAAGTTGTGTCATAGATTACTCTCCAGAACTCTCGGGGCTCCTGGAATCTTAACTCGTAGCTGAGTCAAGTGTGTCTCAGAATAAGAAAAAGAAAGTTATCAATACATAAATGTTGAACAAAGATCAATTTTTAATACTTGGTGAAATTCAATACTGATTTCGGTCAAAATTTGTATAAAACTAAATAACCAGTTCAGCTAATTGTTAAGTAACCTGTAAAAACATAAATCACTGGTCTCAAACTCTTTGGTCTCAGGACCCCTTTACACTCTTAAAAATTATTAAGGACCCCAAACAACTTTTGTTTATGTATGTATAACTATCAATACTTATCATGTTTTAGAAATTAAAACTGGGAATTTTTAATTTTTTTAGTCATTAAAAATAAGCCCATTATATGTTAACATAAACAACATATTTTTAATAATAACTATATATTTTCAAAAATATAAGTGCAGCATGGTTTTACATTCTTATTAATTTCTTAATGTCTAGCTTATAGAAGACAGATGATTCTCATATTTTTCTTCATTAATCTGCTTCAATATCACTCATCAAGTAGCCTCTGGAAAACTCCACTGTACACTCAGAGAATGATAGTGATAAAGGCAAATAACAGCTTCTTATTATTAGGAAAAAAGTCTTGACCTTATAGATCACTAGAAAGGATTTCAGGGAACCCCTGGAATCCATGGACCATACTTTGAGAACCTCTGTTTTAAACCATACAAATGTTAGCTACTTTTTTTTTTAAACCATTTGTCATCAAGTGGAACATTTCGTGGAAAGAGGAACAAGACAGAGATAATTTACAGAATAAACCAATCTTGTAAACGGGAGTATTCTTTCTTCATTTATCAGGAGCATAGAGTTAGTTAGCAGAATTTAGGATCATAACTGAACACAACTACATTCTGCATTAGAAACCAGTCCACCAATACTGTCTTTCAGCTTGCTATGCAAGGAGGTTCCTGTCACATGAATATATAATATCACTAAAGTGGGTTTATATCCCCTGCACAAACTAATATTGACTCAAATAAAATTTGAAGTTAAAATTATTTTCTTAAGCATATATTGAATGTCTACTATATTCAAGGCTCATAATAGGTGCTGGGCTTATAAAAATTTATAAGCACAGTTCCTGCCCTCAGGCAACTTATGTATATATAATGAGACTTACACCCTGGTATAAATGTATTTTCTGCCACGTTCAATAGTTCCCAAATCAGCTTTATGATCAACTGTCTCAGAACTATCTGGGGAGATTTTAAAGATATATATTCCTAGAGTAAGAAATATGATGTTTAAGGGCACCAGGGTGATGCTCAGGAATTTGGATTTTTAAAAAGTGACCCGAGTATTCCCATATAATGATGGGTTTGGGAATGAATACAAAGTACATGCAACAGAGAAAGGGACTTGGTCTTTGTCCCTAGTACTGTCACACATAAAATGTGATCTCTTTATTTCATCTTCAGTATTTCAAAAGTATATCATTGTTCAAAGACCTGTGTTATCAAGAGACAGAGTACATATTTAATTTCATTCAGTTAAAATAGAAATTGATGTACTTATTTCAAACATTTTATAGTTCATATGCCTTTATCACATAAAAATAATGTGAGATGTTACCACAGCAGTTTGCAGCACAAGAAGCAAAACATCTTTTGCAACAAGAATCTGATGACAAAAAATGTTATTTTATAGAGCTTTGATTCAATTTCTTTAATTTCTTTAAAATGAATTCAGTGAGATGTCCTATGTTTCATTACACTTATCTTCAGGATTCCACAGATTAGCTTATAGTATTTCAAAACCTACGCAATCTTCCATCACAAATTTCTTTTGAGGATATATTATATTCAAGCAACTATTGAGAGACTTATGATCCATAGTTGCTATTGCAATCTGTGTTCTTTGCTAATGTTGTAGCCAGAATTATATTCAAGTAAATATGAAAAAATTTAAAAATAAGCTTAATGTTTCCTTCCTACCACAAAGAAAAAAAAAGGAAATAGCTAAATCAGCTGTAAATATGATGATTTATAAAAATTGATATATATTCCTCTTGACCTTATGATTGAAAATAACTTCAAAATTAAAGACTCCCTACACAGACCTTGATTTCTAAATGCCTTTCCCCATGAAAAGGAATCAAAGCTTCTTGAAGAAATGGCTGATTTCAGGGCTAGGGCAGGAAGGTACAAGATGATCTGGAACATCTTGTTGGGCCAGAAATAAGAAAGTGATCAGAAAATAAAATGGGGGCATGCCAACAGCAACCAGCTTGAAGGACCTCTCACTGGGCAAATCTGGGATAATTAGAGTATCAAAATAAGAACAGTAATGAATTATGATCTATTGAATAAAATAAGAATTCATTCACGTATTCTAATGAGAGAGAGAAAGAGAGGGAGATAGGGGAAAAGGAAAGCTGTTCTCTAAAGAAAATGCCCACTGATAAATACAGAGAGTGGTGGAGTTGGAAAATCACCATTTTGCAACTATCATAGAAAAGATTAGTTTGGAAAACATCATCAATGGATTCTAAATCTAGGGGGATATTTTGATAAGCAGTATACTTTCAGATCTTGAAAGTATCTCTCCACAGATTGTGTATTTGTTAGAAGGGGGGAAAAGTAACTATACAGTGGAGAAACTAGGCAGCACTTTGATCAGTGACCATATGCCTCCTGATGTGATACCCTGAGAAAGACATAATATCACTTGAATCTAATCGTGAGGAAACATCAACCAAACCCATATTGAAGAACATTCTATTAAATAACTGTCATGAGGGGGACTTCCATGTGGTCCAGTGGTAAAGAATCTGCCTTCCAATGCAGGGGACGCGGGTTCGATCCCTGGTCGTGGAGCTAAGATCCCACATGCCACGGGGCAACTGAGCCCGCGCGCCTCAATGAGAGAGCCAGTGTGCTGCAAACTACAGAGCCCATGCGCCCTGGAGCCCACATGCCACAACTAGAGGGAGAAAACCCCCTGCAGGCCACAACTAGAGAGAAGCCTGCGCACCACAACAAAAGATCCTACATGCTGCAACTAAGACCCGACACAGCCAGGAAAATAAATAAATATTTTAAAATAAATAAATAACTGTCATGAAAGACCCCCCCCACCACCAAAATGCTGAGGAACTGTTATATATAAAAGGGACTAAAGAGACTTGGCAAAGTCGATACATGATCTAAACTGGAACTTGTACCAGAGCAGGGGAAATACTATAAAAGATTTATTGAAACAGTTGACAAAATTGGAATATGGACCATAGATTAGAAAAAAGTAGCTCCCACATTTGATAACTATGTGATGATTATATAAAGTAATATATATATTCATAGTAAATACACACCGAGGTATGAAGAGGTAAGGAGGCATGATACATGCAATCTATTCTCAAATTGTTCAGAAAAAATAAATGAAAATATCTAGAGAGAGAGAATGCAAATGCAGCAAAAAGTTAAAAGTTGGTGAACTTGAATAAATAATATTCAGGAGTTCTCTCTCCTATTGCAATATTTCTGTAAGTTTAAATTGTTTTTAAAAAGAAAAAAAGTTAAGGGCTCTCCAATTTCTCTCTCTTAGATTTCATTCCAAATGGGCTAGAACATTCATCATGAACCTTTTAATTTATTTAGTTTTTTTATTTCCACTATTATTACTAGTCAGGTGGTAATTATCTTTTATAATTTTAGTTGATTATATACTACCAGTAAGAAGGAAAGCAACTGACATTACAAAAGGCAAAAACAATTCCTTTTTTTAATTAAATAGTATATTTTTATTGAACCCAACATATCCAAAATAGCACTTCAACATGTAATCAACGTAAAATATTATTAATGAGATATCTTACAGTCTTCTTTTTTGATAACATGTCTTTGAAATCAGTGTGTATTTTATACTTATTTTATACTCACATTCCAATTTGGATTTTTTTTTTTTTTTTTTGGCCGCACTGCATGGCTTGTGAGAATCTTAGTTCCCCAACCAGGGATTGAACCCCGGGCCATGGCAGTGAAAGAGCTGAGTCCTAACTGTTAGCACTGTTAACACTGACTGAAACCACCCACCCTGGCCAGGCAAGATAGTAGCCACTTGCATGCATTATCTTAGAACAGGGGATCCTGGTAAGGAATGTGGAACTAACAAGTTATCACCAACTGGAAGAATTCGGGAAAGGTCAAAAGGAGAGAGGGGACACCAGTCCATGCATCCTACCAACCTCCCAGAATCCTTCTTGCTGAAATCCATGTCGGCTGAGCAATGTGTACACCACCAGGAAGGACCCTGAGTCAGAAGGATTGGCCAAGGACTTCCCTGGTGGTTCAGTGGCTAAGACTCCGCATTCCCAATGCAGGAGGCCTGGGTTCAATCCCTGGTCAGGGAACTAGATCCCACACGCCACAACTGAAGATCCC
The DNA here is from genome assembly GCF_028023285.1 of Balaenoptera ricei. Classification (NCBI taxonomy): domain Eukaryota; kingdom Metazoa; phylum Chordata; class Mammalia; order Artiodactyla; family Balaenopteridae; genus Balaenoptera; species Balaenoptera ricei. The sequence continues at coordinate 62,111,899 of NC_082654.1, read as the reverse complement.
ACATGCCACAACTAAAGATCTCGTGTGCCACAGCTAAGACTTGGTGCAGCCAAATAAATAAATAAATATTAGAAGAAAAAAAAAAGAATGATTGGCTAGAGACAACCCTGAAACTAACCCCATCACCATAAAACCTGAGACTGTGAGCCATGTGGCAGAGCAGTTCTGGGTTCCCTTACCTTCCTGCTCTCCACCTGGGTGCCCCTTCCCAATAAAGTCTCTTGCTTTGTCAGCATTTAACAAGCAAGTCTTTTTAAATTTAATTTTTAGTTTATCAAAGCTAACTAATTTTTAGTTTATATAAGCTAAGCATATATAGTTTTTTATAAGTAGTATAAAAGTCAAATAATTTGACTAGTAAAAATTGTTTCTAATCATTATATAACACATTCACATGGTTTAAAATTTTAAAAGTACAGTGGTATATGCTATGAAAAATCTCTCTTCCACCTCAGTCCCTGAGACACCCAAATCTACTCATGGCAACAAATGACATTAATTTTTATACATCCTTCATGCATGTACAAATATACATACACCCACATACCCTTTGAAGACCTTTTTATATATAAAGGGCTTCCTCAGTTTTTTGCATAGCAATGTGGTATTACATTGTATAGACATGCCTTTATTTAATCAGTCACCTGATTTGTTTAGTCAGACCTTTAGAGTGTTTCTAATTCTTCCTCTAAAAATAATCTGCTAAGAGTAACCTCAAATATATATCGTTTTGCTGATATGTGGGTAATCTATGGAATAAATTCCTAAAAGTGGAGTTGTGGGTCAAATTTTTCACAGGTTAGGTTTTCTGGGAAGCAGATTCTGGGACAGAAATTTAGAGTTCACGGTGTTTGTTTATTAGGGAGTGCCCTTGGGTTCAACATCTGCCGAAGGGAGAAGGAGGAAGTGGGATTGAGCAGAAGGAGAAGTTGAGCTTTGAAGGTGCCCCATGCAGCCTCAGCCAACCCCACAGGGAAGCTGTGGAGCTGAAATGACCTACCAGAATTGGCCCACATTGGGTGGAAAAGGCTTTTATACCCCTTGCTCCATCATTGGGCTGCCCCAAGAAGGCACTGACTTTAGATGGGGCAACTCTTTGCAGCTGAGGCAAAACTTGCATGGGCTGACAGTTGAAGATTGTCAGCTGACAGATCTTCCAGCAGCTGGGACAACAAGACCTTCCTTGAAAGGGGATATCTGGGAGGCCCATCTCCATGTCCAACCGAAAAGGGTATGTGACTTTGGTAGATTTTGCCAAATTGCCATACCAATTTATACTCCCACCAGCAACATATGAGAATACCTGTTTACCCATGTTCTCCCCAACACAGAATTTTATCAAACTTCTGGATCTTTGCCAATCTGATTAGGTGAAACATGATGTCTTGGTATAGGTTTAATTTTCTTTTCTTTTATTCTGAGGGAAGTTCAACTTCTTTTTGTCTTTTTTTTTTTTTCCTTTGAACTGTCTGTTTATATCCTTTGCATAGTTTCCTACTGGGCTAATTTTTTTTTTTACGTAATTTGTAGGAACTCTTAGTGTTAAAGAAATTAACCATACTCTCGCCACATACCCTCCCAATATAACCATATATCAATAATATTTGGTTAAATTAACATTTTGTGTTTCCATCATTATGACCTTTCCTTTCTTATATCATTTCTGTTTTTCCTATAGTTAATACTTTACTCACTTCTTAACTTTGCTTAGTTTTGTATGTGTCTATCACTAATTCCTCTTTCATCCCTTCCACGATGTACCACTGTAGTGTGTGCTACCAACATCTCTTGCCTGAATTATTGGGATAATTGCTTCTTTATTAGGCAATTACTAGGCAATCCAATTGCCTCCTTATTATAGTAAGTCCCCTACATACGAGCCTTCAAGTTGTGAACTTTCAAAGGTGTGAACATGCGAACGTTTATTCAAGAGGTTAGATAGAATTGAATCCAGCAAGGAACCAGAACCTGTGCCGTCAACGTCAGGCGTGAGTGAAATTGCAGCTTGCCCTCTGTCTCCTGTTGCTGACGATCCCTCAGCTCTACCATCTCCCACCTCCTCTCCCTCCTCCAGTCAGTAACTCTTCTTGCCTGTTCACTTGATGCCAGCCCCTGTATGCCAGCTGTTGTACTGTACTGCTGTACTTTTCAATGCACTGTACTGTAAGATTAAAAATGTTTTCTTTATTTTTTGTGCTTTTTTTTAATGTATTATTTGTGTGAAAAGTATTATAAACCTATTACTGTACAGTACTACATAGCTGATTGTGTTTGTTGGGTACCTAGGCTAACTTTGTTGGACTTATGAACAAATTGGACTTGTGAACTCGCTCTTGGAACGGAACTCATTCGTATGTAGGGGACTTACTGTATCTCCCTGTTTCCACCCTTATCTGCCTATAGTCTATTCTCCCAAAGCAGCCAGAGTGATCCTTTTAAAATGTAAGCCAATCATTTCATTTCTACAATGGCTCTCCCATTTCCCTCAGAGAAAAGCCAGTTTCTTCAGTGATCTGCAAGGCCATGCATGACACATTCCCCCACCACGTACCTCTCTGACCTCATTTTCTACTACTGCTCTGGCATCTCTCCCCCTCATGTTTCTTCACCTCTGCTGGCAGTTCCCTCTGCCTAGAAGGTTCTTCTGCCAGATAGCCACATGACTAATTCCCTAATTCCAATCCTTTCCAGTCCAATTCTTGGGTCTTACCTGAAGCATCACTTTACAGTGAGGTTTATCCTCACCATCGTATTTTAAATTGTCATATACACCCTATCCCCCTCCCCACCTAGAGCAATTTTAATCTTCCTTACCCTGCTTTACTTTTTCTTTTTTAATAACATTTACTGCCTTCTAATATAGAATTTATTTCTTTATTATGTTTATTATCTTACTCCCTGTGCTAGAATGAAAGCTCCATAAGGATAGTGTTTGTGCGTCAAGGTGAATATTCAATAAATATTTATTGTGAATTAATATCTTTTTTCTTTATATGTTCCAACTCATCAGAAAAGCTATTTTTGTGCCTCTTGGAACCCCCTGTCTTTACCTTTTGTTTTGTTGGCCTCCTGTACATCTGTTATTCATGAACTTGCCTTCATTATCAATTTGAGAATCCCCTTCACCTCTCTCCTATGGTAGATCTCCTAGTACCTAGACCCTTGTCTTCTTTATTGCTTTTCTCCCTCTTTTTCATGAGCATTTCCTTTTTCTTAGTTTATTCTTTCTTTTTGGTGGTAGCTTTCTAAGAAAGAATGCAAAGCTTCTGAGATTTTATATGTCAGGAATTGTCTTTCATCTGGCTGTAAGCTTAATTGATAGCATGACTAGGTATAGAACTCTAAATTAGAAACAATTTTCCTTGAAGATTTTTGAGACATTATACCACTCTCTTCTAGCTTCCAGTGTTGGTCTCAAGAAGTGAGATGAAATTTTAGTTCTTGATCTTTCACATGTTTTTTCTCTCTGAAAGTTCTTAGGTCTTCTCCTTTTTTCCCCAGTGCATGATATGCCATGTTGTGGGCCTTTTTCTTATTTAATCTGCTGGCCACTCAGTAGGTCCTTTATCAGGAAACTTGAGTCCTTTAGTTCTAATAAACTTTGATTTGTTTCTTTGATAATTTCCTCCTGTCTGTTTTCTCTGTTCTCTCTAGAATTTCTTCAGATGTGGCATCTCTTTTCAAAAAACACTCAGCAGATTTGTGTCTAGATTCTATTTATTAGACATAATTTGCACAATAGTACAGAAAGAGAACTGAAAGAAACAACATAATCCAGGATTTAATAACACATGAAATCCTCATCAAGAGACAAAATCAGTAGGCTATCACTTTCTAAGAATAGCTGAGCTAAAGGTGTCTCTTGGGCCAAACAGGAAGTCATCTCCCCTTTCAAGTCTCTCCAGATATCCTAAAACCTAAAATAGTACCTAGCACATTGTGGGAAATTGGTAAATATTAACTGAATGAATAGATGTCCTTCACAAGTATTTGCACTTAAGTACATTCTTTAGATAATATAAAATAAACACTGCACACACACCCCAAGCAGCATTATCTCTGGAGAGTCCCTAATTTTTATCCCTTAAAACATTTAAAATAATGAAGATCTAATATTTACATTTTTTGTCACATTTACTTCTCTATCAACCTGGAGTCACAATTCACATTCACTCTGGAGTAAAGGGAGCTATTTTGCTACAATACAAAAGTATCATTTTTGATATTTCAAAATTTCAATATCATTTTGATGTTTGACATTGATTGTCAAAAATTTAGTATACAGGTTTTTTGTTGTTGTTGTTGGCTGCACTGGGTCTTTGTTGCTGTGCACGGGCTTTCTCTAGTTGCGGTGAGCCAGGGCTACACTTCGTTGCGGTGCGTGGGCTTCTCATTGCGGTGGCTTCCCTTGTTTGTGGAACACGGGCTCTAGGCATGCGGGCTTTAGTAGTTGCAGCATGTGGGCTCAGTAGTTGCGGCACCCGGGCCCCAGAGTGCGCAGGCTTCACTAATTGTGGCGCGCAGGCTCAGTAGCTGTGGCTTGCAGGCTCTAGAGCACGGGCTGAGTAGTTGTGGCGATGGGCTTAGTTGCTCCGTGGCATGTCTTCCCGGACCAGGGATCAAACCCGTGTCCCCTGCACTGGCAGGCATATTCTTAACCACTGGACCACCAAGGAAGTCCTAAAGTTTTTTTATTAAGTGCTGGATATTTTCCAAGGTGAGGGGCTTAGAAATAAGCCGAGGAAGTATGATACTGTTCCTTTTTCCCCAAATCAAACTTCCCTTCATTTTTCTTCATGGATATGGATATTATATGATTTTGTCACATGATGAGGAAAAAAAAGCCAAGTGACCATGACTTTATTTTTTCTTTTAGGAAATCAAGACAAATACCCTCAAGGAATCCACAGCTTTCCCAGCATGGTATAGAATGGTATTTGAGACACAAGGTAGGTGAATTAGGTCCAGTATCAGTTGGCTTTGAGGATGCCCAGGGTTTGCTGTTTCCATTTTTGTTTGCTTTGCACTATAAAATATGAATAAACCATGAACTATGATTGACCTCTCCTTCTTTTACTTTCTGTTTTTACTTCTGCTGATATGCATTACTTAACGGCACGTAGAAATACAGGTCCTTAATATCTCATAGCCACCCTTAAGAGCTAAGAACAAGTGAGAGAGTAGAATTTGATTCTGAATGGAGAAGAATTCTGCTATACATAATCACACCACCCCAAAACTAGAAAACAGTGCTTAAATGATGGCTAAATACACCTTCTAAGATCAAACCCAGGAGATATTCTGATTGCTAATTAAGACCTTAAAACCATTCAATAATTTACATGTATATTTGCATTAACATTATTTTTAAGTTAAAGTATGTATTCTAATATTAAGCCATCTATTTGTCTATATAGTTTTCCAAGAAATTGTTTATACTTGCTATAAACAGTTGTGAGTTTAACCCAGGGGGCTAAATTCTTATGTAACATGTGTCAATTTGAATCCTTGGAGAAGCAGACAGCAAGATGAAATCTGATGTATAAGGGATTCATTGGAGAGAATGCTTATGAAAGACAAAGGGGAAAGGAGAAGGGGCATATAGGGAGAGTGAGGCAGGTCTAACACCTGTGACAGGAGAGAGGGAAGGAAGGATTGTGTGGGAAGAGCCTCAAACCATAGAGCAATTCAGAGAAAATCTCACCCAGGCCAATGGGAAGTCCCTGAGCTGAAGTTGCCAGTTAAAGGAATCCTGCTTTGTGTAGGAATGGACTGGTTCTTACACCCTGCTGTGCTCATTGGCTGGGAGTAGCCTAGGGGAAGTATGGCCTGACCCAAAAGCATGAGAGCCGAAAGTGTATCAATTGTCAATCAGCTAGGCTCCTGCAGCAGAATCTCTTAAAGGGAGATCTGAGTGTGGTACCTCAGTGGCTACCACAGTAAACCTCTTGTTCTGCACAAATCCATTACTTCATGTATGTTTGGGAAGTAGATTTGCCATGGTTCCTGTGGACTTCTTTTCCTAAGGGGAAACCTAGGAAAGGAAGATTAGTGGGACAAGCTACAGTCTCCCACAACAGCAGTTAATCTCAGGTCACAACTAGTATTCCTCATTTCCCTCCTTCACTATGCATTCTAAGTTTCTCTTGCTCTCAGCTATTACCTCCACAGGTCATTAGCATGAATCAGGTAAGTGTAGTATATTCAATAGAGTATATGCCCCAATTTTAGGAACATATTTTCCAGTAATATGTTCATGAGGTAGACAATGTGGAAAGTTCCTTCAAGAACTAGCCAAGGACCCCATCTTACATGTGTGTTTAAAAATTTGGATCATGCCCTCTGAATTTCTTTTTTTTTAAATATTTATTTATTTATTTATTTATTTATGGCTGCGTTGGGTCTTCGTTGCTGCACGCGGGCTTTCTCTAGTTGTGGCGAGTAGGGGCTACTCTTCATTGTGGTGCGTGGGCTTCTCATTGCGGTGGCTTCTCTTGTTGCAGAGCATGGGCTCTAGGCATGTGGGCTTCAGTAGTTGTGGCATGTGGGCTCAGTAGTTGTGGCTCACAGGCTTAGTTGCTCTGCAGCATGCGGGATCTTCCTGAACCAGGGATCGAACCTGTGTCCCTTGCACTGGCTGGCAGATCTTTAACCACTGCGCCACCAGGGAAGTCCTGGATCATGCACTCTTAATTTCTAAACAATTGTGGTGTCTATATTTGTGAGGAAAATAAAGTAGATAGTGAAACATGGGGAATATGAAGAGGCCACTGTTTTATTGGAAACCCTTTTTGATTGATTACTAGATATTTATTCTTTTTCAATGGTTCTAATATGTAATATATTTTACTATTAGAAAATTAAGTTTGCTCTACACAGGTAGATTGTACAGTATTTGGTTGAAGGGAAACAAGTGACATGCCATACGTTTGTAGAAGGGTTATATTCTTTTATATTTTTATTACTAATTCTCTTTAATAATTCTGTGTATTTATAGTACTGAAATCCCTTAGGCCACTTTCTTTAATTCTCTGGGTCTCAATTCCTCAGCCATAATCTATTATGGTATTTGTCGCTACATCATGCAAATTAAATAAGAATAGTATTTATTATAACTAAGTTTTAAAACATCTGTGAGGACTAATTGTTAATACCAGTTAAGTGCCTGGAATTTTTTGGCTCAAAACAAATATACTATAGTCGTTTTCTTTTTTAGGCAACTTAACAATTATCCTTGCAACATGTTTTTGGTCAGTCTTCATAAATGGCAGAAATTACTTAGAGGAAGATGAAAGCCACAGCTTTTGACTAGCAGTATAAGACATTTTCTTTGTACTTTTGTGCAAATAATTTAAAAGTTAAAAGTAATTGGGGGCTTCCCTGGTGGTGCAGTGGTTGAGAATCTGCCTGCCAATGCAGGGGACACGGGTTCGAGCCCTGGTCTGGGAAGATCCCACATGCCACGGAGCAACTGGGCCCGTGAGCCACAATTACTGAGCCTGCGCGTCTGGAGCCTGTGCTCCGCAACAAGAGAGGCCGCGATGGTGAGAGGACCGCGCACCGCGATGAAGAGTGGTCCCCACTTGCCGCAACTAGAGAAAGCCCTCGCACAGAAACGAAGACTCAACACAGCCATAAATAAATTAATTAATTAATTAAAAACGTGAATTTCTTTAAAAAAAAAAAAAAAAGTAATTGGAATTTCTCACACATATCACATGGGTATATTAGAATCATTAACATTTAGAACCATTAAAATCTATGCAAGATAAATTGTTCAGTATTTCAAAAGTAACCAAGTACCTGAGAATGGAAAGTTCTTTTTTATAGGAGAATTCTAGCTAATACTTACAGGAGAAATCATAGAATTTTAAATTATGCAGCTCCTAATGAAATAATGGACCTAGGCCATGATAACCAATAGATGCTAAAACCATTAAGAGGAAGGTTGAGTGGAGAACTTTATGATGGATCCATCTACCTGAAAACACTTGAATCTACTGGTCAAAATGAACATCATTAAAAGTAAGACAGCCTTGGTATCCTGGTTGGGATCCTGGAACAGGAAAAGGGCATTCAGTAAAAAACTGAAGAAATCTCAATATTACTGAACTGAACTTGGATCTGTTGGCCCACCACACAGCAAAACCAACCTACTGACATCAGGTTGTGGTGAAGGAAATTACAGCATTGTTTGCAGGGTGCCAAGCAAGGAGAAAGGGCAGCTAATGCTCAAAAGACCGGAACCCCCAAATGGTTTTCAAGGAAGTGTTTTTAAAGGCAACATACGAGGTGAGGATTGCAGCTCATGGACTTTCTTCTGATTGGTTGGTGGTGAAGTAACAGGGTGATGTTTTGGGGATCTTAATAATCATTCTTGGGACTTCCCTGGTGGTGCAGTGGTTAAGAGTCCACCTGCCAATGCAAGGGATACAGGTTCAACCCCTGGCCCAGGAAGATCCCACATGCCGCAGAGCAACTAAGCTCGTGCACCACAACTACTGAGCCCACGTGCTGCAACTACTGAAGGCCCCGCGCCTAGAGCCGTGCTGCTCCACAACAAGAGAAGCCACTGCAATGAGAAGCCTGTGCACCGCAACAAAGAGTAGCCCCCACTCCCCACAACTAGAGAAAGCCCGCGTGCAGCAATGAAGACCCAACACAGCCAAAAATAAATAAAATAAAATAAAAATAAATTTTAAAAAAAAACTTAATTTCTTTCTAAGCTAAAGCATTTAGTCAGCAATACTAACCATATATTGTTGTGAATCCAACCCTTGCTTGTCCTATTTCTCCACAAACACGTTAAATATTTCTCTTCCAAGGGACTACTTCTTGACCAGGGGCTAGAAAACCACCCCTTTTTTTCCCCTTGCTTACCATCGTTATGCCGTAGGTAGGAAGAGTTTCCCAATGAGGAGTAATGAACACAGCTCCACAGCCTAGATAAGCCTTTATTCTGAGTAGCAGTTAAAGTACAGCCACATCCCTTGGGAAGCTGCCTCCCTGTCTCCTGAATTAGTTTAGCGATGGGAAATCAGAGCTCAGAATACTTGCTCTAGCTAAGTCACATTAAAAAAATAGTACTTTGCTGTGTTTTAATTTTTTAATTAAAAAAAGTGACATATGCACATGACTAAAATTTTTTAAACAGTACTGCAAGGTACAAAATAAAAATAAAGATATTTCCATTTCTTGATTTATCAACTTTCAACAATATATATTGGTTGCTAATTATGAAAGATACAAAATTTAGCACTCTTAAATTACTTCTCGCTTTTCCTTATTTTCTCTCCCTTCAGTTTTAGTTGTTTTTTTCTAGTAGTTGGCTTTATAACTTTGTTTATTTATTTATTTATAAATATATTTATTGGAGTATAATTGCTTTACAATGTTGTGTTAGTTTCTGCTGTACAGCAAAGTGAATCAGCTATATGCATACATATATCCTCATATCCCCTCCCTCTGGGGCCTCCCTCCCACCCTCCCTATCCCACCCGTCCAGGTTGTCACAAAGCATTGAGCTGATCTCCCTGTGCTATGTGGCAGCTTCCCCTTGCCATCCATTTTACATTTGGTAGTGTATATATGTCAGTGCTACTCTCTCACTATGTCCCATCTTCCCCTTCCCACACCCCCATGTCCTCAAGTCCATTCTCTACGTCTGTGTCTTTATTCCTGCCCTGCCACTAGGTTCATCAGTACTGTTTTTTTAGATTCCATATATGTGCATTAGCATACGGTATTTGTTTTTCTCTTTCTGACTTACTTCACTCTGTATGACAGACTCTAGGTCCATTCACCTCATTACAAATAACTCAATTTCATTCCTTTTTATGACTGAGTAATATTCCATTGTATATATGTGCCACATCTTCTTTATCCATTCATCTGTCGATGGACATTTAGGTTGCTTCCATGTCCTGGCTATTGTAAGTAGTGCTGCAATGAACATTGGGGTGCATGTATCTTTTTGAATTATGGTTTTCTCAGGGTATATGCCCAGTAGTGGGACTGCTGGGTCATATGGTAGTTCTATTTTTAGTTTTTTAAGGAACCTCCGTACTTTTCTCCCTAGGGGCTGTATCAATTTACATTCCCACCGACAGTGCAGAAGGGCTCCCTTTTCTCCACACCCTCTCCAGCATTTATTGTTTGTAGATTTTTTGATGATGGACATTCTCACTGGTGTGAGGTGATACCTCACTGTAGTTTTGATTTGCATTTCTCTAATGATTAGTGATGTTGAGCATCTTTTCATGTATCTGTTGGCAATCTTATGTCTACTTTGGAGAAATGTCTATTTAGGTCTTCTGCCCATTTTTGGATTGGGTTGTTTGTTTTTTTGATATTTAGCAACATGAACTGCTTGTATATTTTGGAGATTAATCCTTTGTCAGTTGCTTCGTTTGCAAATATTTTCTCTCATTTTGAGGGTTGTCTTTTCGTCTTCTTTATGGTTTCCTTAGGTCCCATGTGTTTATTTTTTATTTTATTTCCATTACTCTAGGAGGTTGGTCAAAAAAGATCTTGCTGTGATGTATGTCATAGAGTGTCCTGCCTATGTTTTCCTCTAAGAGTTTTATAGTGTCTGGCCTTACATTTAGGTCTCTAATCCATTTTGAGTTTATTTTTGTGTATGGTGTTAGGGAGTGTTCTAATTTCATTCTTTTACATGTAGCTGTCCAGTTTTCCCAGCACCACTTACTGAAGAGGCTGTCTTTTCTCCATTGTATATTCTTGCTTCCTTTTTCAAAGATAAGGTGACCATATGTGGGTGGGTTTATCTCTGGGATTTCTATCTATAACTTTATTAGTTCTTTCTTTCTTAATCTCTCAATTTTGGTTTGAAAAATATTTCATTTCACCAGGCTAATGTATTGTGGGATTGCCATCAATGTCTAGAACAAGACAGGTGCATTATCTAGTGCATTTAAAATACAGCCAATAATTCTATGGAGTTTGAAACTATCAGCATTCTTTAACTAATGGAGCATTTAGTATCAAACTAATAAAAATTAGCAATAGGTTTATAGAATTTCTAGATTTTGAGAAAAAAATATTTTACAACCCTTGTTATAAACTCAGACTCTATGATATATGAAAATGAATTAAAACAATTTACCCCAGAATTTATCACCATTTTTACATCTCCTCAACAATTCACTTTTATTAGAGAAGGAGGTAGAATTATTGTAATTCAGCTAGATTAAGTCCCTCTTTATAAATAAATACTTCTAATTAAATTTTCAAAATAAGAACTTACGGTAATAGTATCAACAACTTTAATTTTGAATAATACGTAGTACTGCTTATCCGATATCAGGTTGCTAAGCTCTTTGTCATGTGATAACCATAAAAAGTACCAATTTAGATCCTATGGGATAACATCTAAATTAAGATGAAGCAATAGAAATACAAGTGATTATCTAAGAAGGATCCCCAACCACTTCTTGTTCTTTTATCTACAGGAAAAAAATTCTCCCGCAAGAGAGAGTTAGGGGAAGATTAGCCCAAAAGAAAATGAAAACCCTGAACTTTCTACACAGATAACAATGCAAAATAGATGTACTGTGTACTATCAATCATTACACCTTTGCAATAGGTAAAAAAACTGTTCTAAGTAAAATAAGATAAAAAGAGAAAAGTAAAAGTGGGAAATGATCCTCAGTCAATGTTTATATACTGGTTAAATCAGAAACAATATTCCAGAAAGAAATTACTTTTACCTGATGTGGAGTACTTTATAGTATAAATTCTTATTTTGCTGAGAATTGTATTTAGGATGAAGGAGAATAATAGTTATAGTATCTCAATAGTATCTCAAATTTTGCAAATAGTTACAGTCCTAATACTATATCCTGAACATTTCAGATCTCCTTTGTTTCCCTGTAAAAGCATATTTTGCAGTGCAAGCGTCAAAATACCACCAACTGTTAGTTTTCTAAAAATAAAGTTCAGTCTTTTATCCTGCAAAGATTTTATACATTAGTACTAACTGGAGACTGAAGTATCCACCTGAATTCTGTCAAGAATGTTGGTAGGCTGTGTGCCAAGGGGAAAGGCACTCTGAGTTGGCATTTGAAGCAGAGCTAGGTTGTTATCTCTGCTAGTTTTTAACCTCTCTGAGCCTTAGTTTCCTCCTCTGATAGTGAGGATATAATATTATCTGCCATCCTACTTCCCTGGAGAATTTTGAGTGTAAGAATGAGATAATGTATCTGAAAATGCATTATCATCTATAAAACAGTATATGAGTACTTATTATTACCTCAATAGATATTCATGGAGAACCTAATATAAGAATAACATATTAAGTAATATGAAAGCAGAGGAAAAGAAATGGATCTTGTCCTCAAGAAGAAAGAGACATCCTGCAACAATAACAGCTAGGAGGAGGGAGAAGGGAAGAAGAAGAGAAAGGGAGGGGGAGGAGGTGGAGGACAAAAGAGAAAGAGACATGACCAACATATTTTATTGTTTTGCTCAAAGCCATATTTGATAGTGTCTTTTGGTCTTCAATACAGGAGTCCTAGAAAAGTAAAAAGGTTTTGCCATAACTTCTCAATGTTCTTCCCTCTACTTTCATGGTGATCAAAGTTAATATTTTATTTTATTGTAATTATTATTTTTTAATTAATTTTTATTGGAGTATGGTTGCCTTACAATGTTGTGTTAGCCTCCACTGCACAACAAAATGAATCAGCCGTACACATACAGATATCCCCTCCCTTTTGGACTTCCCTCCCATTTAGGTTACCACAGTGCAAAGTTAATATTTTAAAGAAAGTTTAAATGTATGAATTATTTTATTTAATCCTCACAAAACTCCTCAAGGCAGGTATTATTAATCTTCTTTTACAAATTAGGGAATCAAAGTTCAACACATTTAAAGTTGTTGGTCCAAAGACCCACACCCGGATCTTCTGACTCCAAGTCCAGTGCTTTGAATTTCCATTTACTGAAGCAATTTCTTCTAACATCTCTGGGTCTTCCAGATAAATATTATTCCTAATCCTACCTGAAAATTGACAGTTGTGTAATAGCCAAAATTGGAAACAAGCCAAATGTTCACCACTGCATGAATGGACAACCACAAAAGACCCTGAATAGCAAAGCCATCTTGAGAAAGAAAAACAAAGTTGGAGGCATCATGCTTCCTGATTTCAAACTATATTACAAAGCTATAGTAATCAAAAAGTATGATATTGGCATAAAAACAGACACAAAGATCTTTGGAACAGAATAGAGAGCCCAGAAATAAACCAGAAATAAACACATATATGGTCAATTAATTTATGAAAGAGGAGCCAAGAATACACAATGGGGAAAGGACTGTCTCTTCAATAAATAGTGCTGGGAAAATTGGACAGCCACACACTGGATCACTAGCTTATACCACAAAAATTAACTCAAAATGGATTAGAGACTTGAATGTAAGACATGAAACCATAAAAATCCTAGAAGAAAACAGGCAATAAGCCCCTTGACAGTAGTTTAGGTGATCGTTTGTACGGATTTGACATGAAAAGCAAAGGTAACAAAAGTAGAAATAAACAAGTGATACTACATCAAAGAAAAAACTTCTGCACAGCAAAGGAAACCATCAGCAAAATGAAAAGGCAACCTACTGAATGGGAGAAAATATTTGCAAATTGTTTATCTAAGGGGTCAATGTCCAAAATATATAAAGAACTCATACAACTCAATAGCAAAAAAAAAAGAACAATCTAATTTTTAAATGGTTAGAAGATCTGAACAGACTTTTTTCCAAAGAAGACATACAAATGACCAGCAGACACATGAAAGGATGCCCAACATCACTAATTATTATGGAAATTCAAATCAAAACCACAGTGAGGTATCACCTCATACCTATTAGAATGGCTGTTATTAAAAAGATGAATAACAAGTGTTGGTGGAGATATGGAGAAGTGAGAAGCCTTGTGCACTGTTACCAATAATGTGAATTGGTGAAACCACTGTGAAAAACAGTATGGAGTTTCCTCAAAAAATTAAAAATAGAACTACCATACAATCCAGCAATTCCATTTCTGGGTATTCATTAAGAAAGTAAAAGCACTAATTTGAAAAGATATTTGCAACCCCATGTTCATTGCCACATTATATACAATAGGTAAGATGTGGAAACAACCTAAGTGTTCATCAATGGATAAATGGATAAACAAAATATGGCAATTATGTTATTCAGCCATAGAAAAGTGAAATCTTGCCATTTGCAACAACATGAATAGACCTTGAGGGCATTATGCTAAGTGAAATAAGTCAGACAGAGAAAGACAAATACCACATGATCTCATAGATACAGAGAACAGTTGGAGGACACCAGAGGCAGCAGGTGGGGGGGATGAAATGGGTGAAAGGAGTCAAAAGGTACAAACTTCCAGTTATAAAATAAGTGAGTCATGGGGGTATAATGTACAGCATTGTGACTATAGTTAATAATACGGTATTATATATTTGAAAGTTGCTAAGAGAGTAAATCTTAAAAGTCCTCATCACAGAAGAAAACTCTGTAAATATGTATGGTAATGGATGTTAACTAAACTTATTGTGGTGCCAGTTTCACATGTTCAAATATCAAATCATTATGTTGTACACCTGAAACTAATATAATGTTGCATGTCAATTATACCTCAATTTTTAAAAATACATGAATGGACAAATTGAGGTATAGCCATACAAGGAAAATAATTTAGCAATAATAAAGAACCATTGGGCTTCCCTGGTGGCGCAGTGGTTGAGAATCTGCCTGCTAATGCAGGGGACACGGGTTCGAGCCCTGGTCTGGGAAGATCCCACATGCCGCGGAGCAACTGGGCCCGTGAGCCACAACTGCTGAGCCTGCGCGTCTGGAGCCTGTGCCCCGCAACGGGAGGGGCCGTGATAGTGAGAGGCCCGCGCACCGCAATGAAGAGTGGCCCCCGCACCACGATGAAGAGTGGCCCCCGCTTGCCGCAACTAGAGAAAGCCCTCGCACGAAAGGAAGACACAACACAGCTAAAAATAAATAAATAAATAAATAAATAGAGTAGCTATTAATTAAAAAAAAAAAAGAACCATTGATTTGCACAACAACATAGTTGAATCTCAGAATAATTATGCAGAGTGAAAAAAAAGCAGGCAAAAAGAATATATACGGTTTGATCCATTTATATAAAATTCTAGAAAATGCAAACTAATGTATAGTGACAGAAAGTAGATTCGTGATTGCTTGGGGATGTGCGTAGAGAGGGAGGGCAGGACTACAAAGAGGTATGAAGAAATTTTTGGAGTGGATGGAAATGTTGTTATTTTAACTGTGGTGATGAATACATGTATCTAAACCGATCAAATTGTACACTTTAAACATGAGCAGTTTAGTATATCAATAAATAAATCAAGCTGGAGGAGGGAGACAATTAAAGAAAAATTTATTGTTGTTTTAATTTCCTGTAGAATGATCTGTGATTCTTTCAAAGAGCAGCCTATGTTGTCCATAATTCAAGAGAGTTCATTTAATTAGGTCAGTTTAATAATTTCTCAATTTGACTTCTAGTGGCTTTTACAACACTGACACCTTTATTTTAAAATCTGGACACTTTACAAAAAGCTGAGGAGAGTGTTATGATTCTTTCTCAGTAGGTAGCCTACCTGTCTCCAATATCTTTGCAGAATTTCTAAAAGGAATAAACTTTTCTCATTGTACCCAGCATTTTATTAAGCTTTGGAGTTGCAAGAAATGGAGAATTACTCGTAGGCTATTTTAAAGAAAGAGAGTCTATTGTAAAGCTACACTTAGACTAAAACTGGAACTGGATTTCAAACTGGAAAGTCAGCAGGATCTGAGGCAACTCTAAGAATTAGCTGTCCTTTCAGTCTTTCTTGTGGGCAGCATGCTCTCTCTCTTTCTCTTTTTCTTTCTACATGTCTACTCTATTGTCTTCCCTCTACCCATTGTTTTATTCTCTCTTTTTATCTTGCTGTACCTAAAATATCTTCCGTTTGCCCTTCCGGATCCACTCTTCAGCCTTCTGCACAATGCTCTCTTTCCCGGAAGCCTGGCCCTTACAGATTATATCAACAGAATGAGCTCAGTGTATTTATTCTCCTGGCTTCCTCTCTGCAAGGTTACTTTAGGCAGACTGTATCCCTCAACCATAGACCACCGCTCCTCTCAAGATGACTCACTCTACACAGCTCTCCCCTTCCAACCACTTCTTTCCTTTGCCCCTTCAGGTGTAGGGGTGGTAATAGCTCCCTTGCTACTTAGATTGGGTTCCTCCACTATCTCTGTGGTTCCCCTACACCCTGCCCACACATTTGTCATTAGTTCCTTTGTAGATAAACTCTCCTCACCTTATCCTCATTTGCACATGTCAAGTTTTTTGTTAGGATCCTGAGTTACATACTTGTTTCTCTTTTGTTTTTGTTTTTGTTTTTTATTTTACACCTTCTCCTTCAGTTCACCATGTTCCACCATGGCTCTAGTTCTACCATTTCCTGACATTCTCTGTATTTGCTAATTCCAATATTTGAGTGAGAAAATCTGAGGCAATTGACTCAATTTGTTTTGTTTTGTTTTTCATGCCAGGCTGTGTGGGAAGACACAGGCTAGCGTAAAGACTGGCAGCTCTTAGGACAGATGCTTGTCCCTGGGCCACACACCTGGGCAAGGGAAGTATGAAAGAGAAAAGTAACAAAGTACTGATTGCTCTGTCATCAGGAACCATGAGTGAGATGATTTCTCTTAGAAAGTACTTTGAGTACGGCAAGTACAATAATTGAAATGAAAAAAGTTAAGGATGAATAAAATATTCTTGTTATTCTTAACCATGCTAACATTTGGTAATACACTAATATCCATTCTCCTATGGCCTTATCACATTAAGCTTGCTTGTTCTCATCATTTATGATGATGACCTTGAGGAATCCAAGACTTGAGGTTGATTGAAATCACAGTCTCAATAAGATAGCATAGGCAGCTGAAGTATCAGAAGTAATACAAGCTTTAAAGCCAAATAAGCTTGGATCAAACCCCTAAAGCTGCTACTCATTTGCTTTATTACTCTAAACTCCCATTTCCTCATCTGTAAATTAA
Organism: Balaenoptera ricei; assembly: GCF_028023285.1. Classification (NCBI taxonomy): domain Eukaryota; kingdom Metazoa; phylum Chordata; class Mammalia; order Artiodactyla; family Balaenopteridae; genus Balaenoptera; species Balaenoptera ricei. The sequence goes on along the minus strand of NC_082654.1, from coordinate 62,094,798 downwards.
GTATACTTATATCTACCTTATAGAGTTGTTATGCAGATTAATGAGAGCATATCTAAAGCATAAAACATAGTACTAGATACTCAGTAAATGGTAGTTATTATGATCTCATATGCTTGTTTTAATTATTCACAGCAAAAGTTTTTGGCTTAATTTAGAAAAAAATTTTAAAGGCAGGGGAGAAGAAAAAAGAAAGCAGTTTATTACTCCTTTCCCTATCTTGCCCTACTTAGCTGCAGGTGCCTAAGATCTTCTAACTCAGTGAGTTCAGTCACACCGAATTTCAGAGTCAATCCGCATCATGCCTAATAATATATTGGAAATACCATTTCCACCAGCAGATGAGTCTGAAATCAATCTTGCTTTGAAAACATATCCTATATACCTACTGTATGCCTTTTCCTCAACTCTCATTGTTTTGACAGTCTGCAGAATTTTTAATTTGATTGCTGATTTGCATTATTTCTTCCCTTAGGATCAGTATCCTAACTTGAACCTGGCCTGGCTGTCTGGGGCTCAGAAAAAAAATCTGCTTAGTGTAGTGCTTGGCAGTCCCTTCTCCCTGGAGCTGACCCAAACTCTGTATCCCTAGGGACCTTCCACAAACTGGAAAGATCCTACTAACCCTACTTCTATCCTTATATGACCAGAACCAGTTTGGCAAATAGGTTTCATATAAGGTAACAGCACGTTACTGGTAGTCACTGCCTGGAGCACTGTGTTGGGTAGTAGAGGGCTCTTTCTGGTGGGGGAGAGAACCATAACTGACAAAGAAAGTCTGCCTTGGGGGCCAGGTTGGGGGATGTAAAAGAGAAAGGTTGGTGGTGCCACATATCAGCCAGCCTTGGCTCAGAGATTCCTACTGCTTGATCCCCATACTAAGTTAGAGTCCTTATGCTTTAATGCCAGCCATTAAACCTGAATTTTTCCACATGCTTTTGAACACTGTGATTTGGACTGTGGTTACCCTCATGGTCATGGCCATTCTAACCATTAGGTGTCTGTGACTGACAGTCATTGTTCTTCTCAAGGCAGAAGAGCCCACTCTACATAACCTCTCCCTTTAGACCTAGGGTGGTTGTAAGGTTTCTCACTGTTAGAAACCCTGGGTTACTTCACTATCATTTGCGGCTCCCCTGCATTCCACCTATCCCTTTACAAATGGTCTCTCCTCAAGTTATCCTATTCTGAGTGTGCCATTTGTCTCCTGTTGGTACCCTAATTAGCATGAGTACTTACTATGTACCAGGGACTGATGATATAACAGTAAACATAGTGATTAAAATTCCCACTTTCTGGAAATTACATTCTAGCCAGTTTCAAAACGCCTTATAGTCAGGCCTGCATAAGTTATAGCCTTCCCAGTCTGAAATTCATATGCCTGTCTTGTTATGAGTCACGATTAAGGAAGTGCACACATGTGCCTGCAAGTATATTTTTGTGTAAACCCCTATAATTAGGACCTTAGGAAACCCTAAGGGTAGGAACTCTCAGACTTCCTCAGATCTCTCACGTGTTGCCTTCATTTATTAAACAAATATTTATTAAGAGCCCAAGTTCTCAATACATGTAAGTTGCCTGTTACTATGTTCTAGGTATGCTGCAAGCTGAGAGATGGATGGTGGGTAGGGAAAAGGAGGGTACAAAGATGCATAGGATAGGTTGTGTGAGAAATAGACTCATAAACAATCACTGCACAATGTAAAAAGACTATAATAGAGGTTTGTGAGAGGTGCTGTAAGAGTGTAGAGGAGAGAATGACTTAATTCATTTGGGAAATTGGGAAAGTCTTCTCGAAGGTGATGTTGATGTTTGGTCTGAGCTTGGATGGATGAGTAATACTCTGCCAGAAAGAGGAAAAGGGAAGGATGTTTAGGGAGAGGAAAGGAGTTTTGAAAGGTATTGAAGGTGTGTCAGGAAATGACAAGTAGTTTGCTTTGCAATGTAGACTACCACATTGGGGATGGTGGCAAGGAATGAGACTGGGAAAGGAATGCAGGGTCCAGATTTTGAAGGGGAATTGTGTATGAAGAATTTGGAATTTATTCTAGTAAGTAGTGGGAAACTCTTTAATTTTAAACAAAGGAGTGAAACAATCAGATTTATGTTTTAGAAAGAAAATTGGGGGAGTTGGGGATATGGAAAAAGATTAAAAACATATAGACAAGGCTTCCCTGGTGGCACAGTGGTTAAGAATCCACCTGCCAATGCAAGGGACACGGGTCGAGCCCTGGTCTGGGAAGATCCCACGTGCCGTGGAGCAACTAAGCCCGTGTGCCACAACTGCTGAGCCTGCGCTCTAGACCCCTTGAGCCACAACTACTGAAGCCCGCGCGCCTAGAGCCCGTGCTCTGCAACAAGAGAAGCCACCACAATGAGATGCCCACGCACTGCAAAGAAGAGTAGCCCCCGCTCTCCACAACTAGAGAAATTCCGTGCAGCAACGAAGACCCAACACAACCAAAAAATAAATGAAACAAATTTTTTTAAAAAACCACATAGACATAGACTTTTATTGCAACAGTGTAAGAGAGAAATGTTGAAGGCCTAAACTAAAACAGTGACAATGGGAATGGAGAGATGAGGGGTGGTGAATTTCACTGATACTTAGAAGGTAGAATCAAAAGGTTCCAATGACTTATTAGATGTGGATGAAGATGGAAAGGGAGGAGACCAAGATGATGCAAGTGGATGGAAGACCAGTCACTAATCTGATAAAACTAATTTGTTAAAAAAAGAAATTGAAATCTGTCTTGCCAAACGAGAAGCCAACAAGAAGCAAGCAGATTATGTTGCAGAAGCTGAAAAAGTTCAGGAATTGGAGGTATCGGATATATCAGAAGCTGAGAGGTGAGCTGAAAACAGGTGAGTAGGTTGATAATTCTAATGTACAATGAGTGTTAGACCCACAGATCCTCTCTGTCCCCTTGGCAGAGTCAACAAGCATCCCTTGTCCACTCTAGCAATATCCTCTTGAACTAGAAAGGTCTTGAGGTCAGAGATATGAGGCAACGTAGAGGGCCCAGATGAGACATAAAAAGAGGATTAAGTGAGTCTCCCAAATCCTGAAATTGCCCCCTTCCCACTCAACTCCTGGAACGTTAGTACCCAGTCAGAGAGTCCCCAGGCAGATGCCTCTGACCAGCCTCTCCCCCTATGGAAATGCCCGCTAGGCAACAAGCCTCACTCATACACAGTAAACTTACAATCAGGTCTTTGAGTCCCTCACTCTTAAATATGAATGGACACTCAAGAATCACCAGAAAAGTGAAGAAACTCTGTTAACAAGAAAGCCAGAAATAGACGCAGAGAAAAGTGTCTTGGAGTAAACAGAGAGAGCATAGGGAGCTGAAGAAAATATTTTTAAAAATTAGTTTCCTCAGATAAAAGAAGATATTTCATTCATGAAAACATTTAAAGAACAATAAATAACTGGTAAATTAGACATATGATATAATTAAAGATTAAAGGAATTTCCTAGAAGGTAACACAAGAAGTCAGAGGTGAAGCATAGGAGAGAAGAGATAAGAAAATGAAAAAAATCAATCCAGGGACTGTGAGAGAACAGAAAAGGTAGAATGGAAGAAAGGATCAAATAAATAATATAACAAAATCATCAAAACTATCCATCAAGTGTAACAATAATGACATTTCAGAGTTCAAGGACTCAAAAAAATTTATCTCCTTTATACTTTTCTCAGGAGACTACTGGAGGATACCCAAATGCAAAACTAACCGCCCCCCCTCCAAAAAAAAAGGGAAGAAAAGAGATCCAGGAAACAGAAATTCAATACAGAAGGAAGGTGTAGAGAATCCAAAGGAAAGCTGTGAAATTGAACCTCAGGATGACAGTTAGTAGGCCTAGAGACAACACCACATCCGAATTAGAGCAGGGCAGAGGTTTCTAGAAGAAATTACTCTAGGAGGGAAAAACAACAACAGCAAAAACAACAACAACCAGATATAGTGAGCATATTGAAAGGATGAAAATGTCCGTTTACCATTTTGGTCTTTCTCCCAGAAACATATAACCCCAGTCTAACCATGAGAAGAATATCAGACAAATCCCAATTCAGAGACATTCTATACAAAATACTTGAGCAGTACTCCTCAAAACTGTCAAGGTCATCAAAAACAGGGAAGTCTGAAAAACTGTCAGATGTAAGTCCAAGAGGAACCTAAAGAAACATGACTGCAAAGCAGAATGATACCCTGAAACAGAAAAAGGACAGTAGGTAAAAACTGAGGAAATCTGAATAAATTATGAACTTTATTTAACCTATCAACATTCGTTCATAAATTGTAACAATAATTAATTGTAGGGCTTCCCTGGTGGCGCAGTGGTTGAGAATCTGCCTGTTAATGCAGGGGACACGGGTTCGAGCCCTGGTCTGGGAAGATCCCACATGCCACGGAGCGACTGGGCCCGTGAGCCACAACTACTGAGCCTGCGCGTCTGGAGCCTGTGCCCCGCAACGGGAGGGGCCGCGATAGTGAAAGGCCCGCACACCGCGATGAAGAGTGGCCCCCGCTTGCCGCAACTAGAGAAAGCCCTCGCACGAACCGAAGACCCAACACAGCCAAAAATAAATAATAAATAAATAAATAAAGTAGCTATAAAATTAAAAAAAAAAAAAAAAAAGAACTATGGTCTCTTGCAGCAAAATTTGGATTAAAAAAAAATAATAATAATAATTAATTGTAACAGTAGTATACCATACTAATGTAAGATGTTAATAGTAAGAGAAACTGGATATAGTTTAGGAGACCCCCTGTACTATCTTTACAATTTTTCTGTAAATCTAAAACCATTCTAAGTTTGTTTTTTTAAACAGCTAACTGGGAGAAGTGGGAGGCAATCATTAACTTCCGGAAAGCCAAGAAATTATATAAGGAAATGCTCTCATAGTATATCTCATGGCTTAGCAATTAATAATATTTATTTAATCCTAATCATGTAAACACTAATTATTGACTTCATGAAACATCATAATTAAATTGAGTTAAGAAAGAGGAGAAGTAAATGTGTGGGTGTAGGTATAAGATTTCCAAATCCTCATCTTCCATAGAAAGAAGTTAGTAAATAATGTCTAAATTAGAAAACTCAAGAAATAATAGCATAAATATATTATTTAGAAATATGGATGGAGGTAAGTGCCAGTAGAAATAGTTTTTAAAAGTTGAAAATGGCTGCCTCTGGGTAGCTAGTTGCAGGGAAAGTGTTGGGAGAGGAGGGGCAGTGCTCTATCATTTTTTGCTATAATCATTTTAGTGTTACTGACCTTTAAACCTATGTTATGTATTATAATAATTTGATAAAAATAAAAGTTTTTAAAAGAATGGAAAATATTTAGACTAAAATAGGGAGAGAATGATATTTCCTCGATGCTAATAGTCTAATAGTTAAACCTATGGTAGTTAATAAAAGGGAGCAAATGAGATGTCTTTCAAAAAAAAATGGATATTAAATTGCTCTCGGAGAGACCACAGAAATAATATGTAGATAGATACATATCTGAAAGATACAGAACACTTGATGTACTGACTAACTGTACTAATATGGTTAAAGAACGATTCAATTAGAATGTGGATCATTCAGCCACAGGAGTCTAGAAAATAAAGGCTCTCAGAGACTGACAATGGCAGTGCCTGTCTAAAGCCTGGCCAAGTGAAACGGTGCCCTGTAGCAAGTGCTCTATTCTGGAGATGATGCATAAACATTTGAAATATTTAGCAAACTTCTTTTTCTCTGATTCCATGCTCACCCAGCAACCTTGTAATTATAATTTGCCTTCCCATGTAAACTTCCTAAATGATGAGAAAGGATTACAAGGGTTAGTTTTCTTGACAATTATACTTTTCATTGTGAGATAAATAATCCAAGTGTTCTTATTTTACGTTAGTTTCTATGAACTAGGTTAATATCAGACAGCCCTCTGAGTGTCTTGACACCATTGTGTGGCTGACATATGAGGCCTCTGAGCCTTTGAAACTGAGGGCTAGATCCTAGCCTGTGAATTCACTTAGGTGGTGACCTTGGCAATACCCTGACTTCTCTATGTACCACCATCTCCTTTGAACTTCCTCACTTATGCATGAAGGGGTATTTTAATAATGTGACACAAGATACACATATCATTGTTCTAGAACTAAGTGATCCTAGTCTTTTATTTTTCCAATTCTGGTACTAAGTCAGATAGATGATAAATGACGAAAATCTCCTGTTGGGTTCTCATGAATGCACTAATTTGACATGATCTTTTGAGAATCAGTGCCTACATACACCCACACAGACTGAGATTTTGAACCCCGTTACTACTGGCAGTGATGTTAAAGGACAACTCACTGTCCACTACATCTGGACAGGATAATACCACTAGTCTAGTCTAGATGCAATTTCTTCTAAAGCTCACTATCATAGAGGTAGGTTCATGACAGGGAAAGGAATCAAGTTTGCTGTTACCTTCTTGCATTGTAGTTCAGGCCTTGCCCTTAAAAGGGTAATATATGAACCAGCAGCATTAGCAACACTTGGAAGCTTGTTAGAAATGCAGACTCTCAAGCCCATCCCAGTCTTACTGAATTAGAATTTGCATTATAACAAGATCTCTAGGTGATTCAAATGTACTGAATCCACCCCCATCCCAGTTGTAAAGTTTGAGAAGCACTGATCTGGGGCATGTTTTTCAAGCTGCGGTTGCAGCCCATTAATGGGTCATGAAATCAATTTAGTGGTTCTGCCACCAGCATTTTTTAAATGAAATAGAAAATATCAGAGTGCATTGCATGTACAAGAGTAAGTATTATTTTGTGAAACTCTTTTTTTTTTCAGTTTTTAAAAAAAATTTATTGAAACATAGTTGATTTACAGTGTTGTGTTAGTTTATTTTGTGAAACTCTTGTTTTAGTTAATAAATTTTTTTAAATATATTTATTTATTTTTGGCTGCATTGGGTCTTCCTTGCTGTGCATGGGCCTTCTCTAGTTGTGGGAAGTCCCTAGTTATAAATATTTTTATATTCACTAAATCCTGATGTAATGTGTGGGTCCTGGTCAAAAACGTTTGAAAGCCTCTGGTTTAGGGCACTGTTTCTCAAAATGTTGTCTACATGGAAATTCCCAAAAGTATTTTAAAATTTTAGGCCCACACTGAGGAAGGAACAGGAATTTGTATTTTAAACAAATACTCCAGATGATTCTGATTGTGATGAACACTAAATCGGAGAACCCCTAGTCTGGCAGTGATTCTCAGTCTTTAGCGTGTATTAAAATCACCTGGAGGGCTTGTTAAAACACAGGTGGCTGGGCCTTACTTTCTGCATTTCTAATTAAGTAACTCTGGGGTGTGGCCCAAGGATTTCAATTCTAACAAATTCCCAGGTGATGCTGCTGCTGCTGGTCTAGCCACAGGTCCAGAAACGTCAAAATACAACCGAGAAGGGCTTAGAATCAGGATATTTGCTTTAAGCTGAATTATTTCTCTAATTTATGGCTAAACCCATCAACTCAACAAACACTCCCATTAATTTCTTTATACATCATCCCAGTATCATCATATAGCAAATGGCCCTTTCTTTATAAATGTTTCAAGAAGGTTCTCTATTGAATACATAGAGCTTTTTACAGTTCTAAGAATCATGACTCTATCCAGCCAAGAAATATATACCTTTTGCCAGTTTCTCCTTTCTCTGAAGTGTACCTTCTATAGGCATCAGATTTGCACTCAGGAATGTGATTAAAGTTCAGAATTTGTGAACTTTTTTATTTACAGATTCTTTTATATCAGTACTAACCAATGCATGGTCCTTGGATAGGCAGCTCCCCTCTCACCTAAAAATGATCATCAGAAATGCAAATTTTTCTATACCACCCCAGACCTACTGAATCAGATTCTCTGAGGTGGGGACTAATAATCTGCTTTAACAAGCTCTCTAGGTTGTTCTTGAGCACCATAAAGTGGGAGAAGCACTGCGCTAGGTTTCTAACAGTTGCTAAACTGTAATATCCCTGTATCACCATACTTAGATTCAACTATGCTACTGGGGCACCTAGCAGCAATATCAACTTTGAGGGTGTGACCCTCGATTTTCAGACACCACAGCCAACACAGGGTATACAGCCTGTAGCCATTAGTCAAAAGTTTCCTATATTTATTGGAAATGTTCGTGTGTATACACTTCAAGAGGTTGCCAAAGCAAGTTACACATTTATATCTCCTGAAGCTCATTCTCAGAAATTCTTTTTCTCCTTTCCTGATACAGTGATTTTTTTTTTAAACCTTCCAATATACACATGGAAGTTAAGTATCATGGAAATATGTTAAACTGAAGGTTATGGGTGGTGGATTTTATAACAAAAGAAAAGTTTTAAAATTCAGAGGTTGAATAGAAACCTAAATTGGATGTATGTAGGCTGTTCAAGCATATGGAAATGTAAATCATGGGCCAAAACCTGTCCTAGCAACTCATGATCAACTCCTAATGAAGTCAGCTCATTCCATTTAGTGCAATACAATAGAGTTGCCATTGCCAGAGAATCTTCATTTTTTAAAAGTTCCCTGAAAATTGATTACTTCCCTATCACATTACTAGTATAAATCCCCCCAATAGAGACTGAAGCTGCTACTTTAGCACAACATACCTAATAACCCCATGAAGCTAACAATGTCCAAGATTGTCTGGAGATTGTGTGTGTGAGTGTGTGTGTGTGTGTGTGTGTGTGTGTGTGTGTTTACTACTTTTCAATACAAAGTGAGAACAAATAGTTTTTTTAAACATAACTTTTAGCTCCCTTTTTTTTATTTTAAAGAGGAGCAATTAGTCTTAGCAATATTCTTTCTAGTAATTAGTCACCGAAATATATATTGATGTGCTTTGCTTTCTGCTTCACATATGTACCCAATTTGCTGCAATCCCTAACTTTGTACAGTGTACACTCAGCAGCTGCAAATTGCTTCCATTTGCAACTACCTGCCAGGGTATTGTATCAGCATTAGAGATTTGTTTATTACTGGTGACAGATACAATGCAAAAGACCCAGAGTAGTTACAAAAAGTACAAAAGTCTTAAAAGTACTGTAAGCCCCTCTGAGCCAGTTGGTTTAGCTACGTAATCTCTAGCTGTAAATTAGGAGAGTGAGTTGTGTAATAGTTAAGAGCATGGGTTTTGGAGTCAGACAGGTCTGGGTTTCAAATCAAAGCTTGGGTATTTACAAGCTGTGTTACTTAAGCAAGTCACATAAATTCACAGAGCTTCATTGTTCTCATCTGGAAAATAGGAATAATAGTAAATAAGGTTGTTGTGAGGATTAAATAAGATAATGCATGTCAAGCACTACCAGTGCCTGGCATAAAATAAGTGCTCAGTGATTGTTAGTTATTATTATTAGTAGTAGTAACTGTTATTATTATTTCTCAGGCCACAGTGATTTATTCATGGTGAGTACCAAATGATTATATATCTCAAAAATGTAAATCCATCTGCCCCTAGATATAGAATTACTTTATTCTCTTCATGTTGACTCTCCTTTTTTCCCTTTGATTGTACTTTTCTTCTTGTGAGCAAACTCATGCTTCATAATAACTATATAATTTTATGATAGTACCTATATCAAATATCAGGTTACAGGGAACTTCATGCTGTGGATGAGGCTTGCTCTCTTGGAACCCGTTAGCTTTGAATCTGTTCTTGGCAGGAAGAGTGTTCTCTCTTTATACCCTGCGCTGTTTTCCTACTGATGTTGATTTTAATTCAAAATATTTCTCTTTTGCTTTTGGGTGTTGGGTGGGTGCACTATTGTATCAGACATGATTGTGGTGCTTCTGTGGGTGAGGTAAGCCTGCATTTGTTCTTAGTTTTTTTTTTAATTATTCTATGGCTTTTTTTTTTCTTTCTTTCTTTCTTTTTGGCTGTGTTGGGTCTTCGTTTCTGTGCAAGGGCTTTCTCTAGTTGCGGCAAGCGGGGGCCACTCTTCATCGCGGTGCGCGGGCCTCTCACTATCGCGGTCTGTCTTGTTGCGGAGCACAGGCTCCAGACACGCAGGCTCAGTAGGTGTGGCTCACGGGCCCAGTTGCTCTGCGGCATGTGGGATCTTCCCAGACCAGGGCTCGAACCCGTGTCCCCTTCATTGGCAGGCAGATTCTCAACCACTGCACCACCAGGGAAGCCCTGTTCTTAGTTTTAAATATGTGTCATACTTCAATAGTAATGATTACGTCCAACTTCCTAGGAGGGATCTGGCAGTCCTAGTCTCGGACCACAGAAGTGGTTTTTGACCAGCTGCTATGCTGCAACTTGGAGCTTAAAAATGGAGGAAATGGCATGAACAGTCCAGAGGAAAGTATCTGCTTACCTTTAAGTATTCAGGGATCCACCTTCATCTACATAGTAACCTGATTTTGGAATTGGTTAGGAGCCGAAGATGAAGCTACATGGCTGGACTCCGGGTGGGATTTGGTATATCGGCAGTAACAGAACTTCACAAAATATCCCCAAAACATCTGAGGAGTCTTAAATTAGAAAAATTCCTAATTAAAGTTGATAGTATCTCTAAATCTTTTCTTATGGTAATTCCCTGGCAGTCCAGTGGTTAGGACTCGGAGCTTTCACTGCGCGGGGCGGGGGGGTGGGGGGTGGGGGGTGGGTTGGGGGGGGGGCTCAGGTTCAATCCCTGGTCAGGGAACTAAGATCCCTCAATCCGCTGGGCACGGCCAGATAAAAGAAAATAAATCGTTTCTTATGTAGAACCTAATGAATTATAGGCATTTACCTCCTTTCATTCAATATACGAAAGATTGAAAATTACACTGTGCAGATATAGAGCTTACTATGACTCATTGAAAGTACGATAGGTCAGGAATGTTTATATTTGCCTAATACAACAACTCAAGCTTCAACACAAGATTTTGCAAAGTAAATCAAGCAGGGGAAAGATTGGTGTATATTTTTTGCAACTGTTTTTTAAAAATTGAACTTCATTTGAGAATCTCAGGATGACTAATTTATATGCTACCTCATTAATGAAACTACTACTTGAATGAAAGTATGAATTCGATTTCTGTATCCTTAGTACCTAGCACAGTACTTACCCTATTAAATGCTGGTTTGATGAATTGTTGATTGAATGAGTGAATGAGAAAGAGAAAGAGAAAAGGAGAAAAAGAAAGAAAAAGAATGAAAGGAAGACAGATGGATGAATGGATGAATGGATGTGGGATCATTTATCCCTCTTTTGAAGGTGGATAAATGATGAATTAAAGTGATTCATTGATGAAAGTCAGACTGGCAATAAAACAAACATACCCAAGTGTTCTAGACTAAAAATATTCACTCCCCGTCCCCACCACAGTGGGTATGTCTTACCCTTTAGATAGTCCTCAAGCCTAGCTATTATATTACATATTATATTAAAATCACATGCAGTACTTTTTAAAAGACATCAATGCCTAATCCCCACCCTCCACCCCCATCCCAGTATTTTTATTTTTATTTTTATTTTTTTATTTTTTTTTAACATCTTTATTGAAGCATAATTGCCCTACAATGGTGTGTTAGCCTCTGCTTTAAAACAAAGTGAATCAGCTATACATATACATACGTTCCCATATCTCCTCCCTCTTGCATCTCCCTCCCTCCCACCCTCCCCATCCCACCCCTCCAGGCGGTGATTTTAAAAGGTGATTCTAATGTGTAGTCAAAGCTGAGAATCACTGCATTAGGAAATTATAATTGTTCTTCAAGATTTTTAAAAAAAAAAGTGAAATGATACATTTGCCAAAACTTTTTTTTTTTTTAAGATTTTTTTGATGTGGACAATTTTTAAAGTCTTTACTGAATTTGTTACAATATTGCTTCTGTTTTGGTTTTTTGGCCCCAAGGCATGTGGGATCTTAGCTCCCTGACCAGGAATCGAACACGCACCCCCTGCATTGGAAGGGGAAGTCTTAACCACTGGACTGTCAGGGAAGTCCCCAAAACTTGTTTTTGTTTTCCTTCCAAAGCTTTTAAAATTCGGAGTTAGGTGTTTGCTATACCAAAAATAGTCTTAGTCTGTTTGGTCTGCTATAACAGAATACCACAGACTGGGTGGCTTAAACAACAAAACTTTATTTTTCACAGTTTTGGAGACTGAGAAGACCAAGATCAAGGCACCAGCAGATTAGGTGTCTGGTGAGAACCACTTCCTGATTCACCAATGGCCATGTTTTTGCTGTGTCCTCACAAGGCAGAAGGGGCAAGGGAGAGCTCTGGGATTTCTTTTATAAAGACACTAATCCCATTCATGAGAGCTCCACCCTCACAACCTAATCACCTCCCAAAAGCCTCACTTTGAAATACCATCATATTGGGGATTAGGGCTTGGGGGGGGCGGTGGTGGGAACAGAAACATTCAGTCTATAGCAGGTAAACACTAACAAGACACAAAACAGAACAAGATATTTTTGTTCTGACCATGTACATTAACCTATTGACCTGAAAAAGGAAGTTTGCTCACTGCTACCGTAGTCAACTGTAAAAAGATTTTTTGCTTGAAATTAAATATAGACCACAAGATTGGTTTGCCCAGTGTCATTGTAAGGGCAGGTTAGGTAACCCAGAAGTTAAAGCTCAAGGGTGCTACAGAACACCCTGGGGTGTGTCTAGATAATGCAATATTCTATTAATTCCAAGGCACAAAAGCCTGTACTCTTCTAACTTGCTTGTAAATCTCATGACTCATCTCAGCTTGGTTTCTTTTAAGGATAGGATCTTATTATGGTGTTCACAGACAAGTAAAAGAAAATAATTATATGAAAGCCAAATTGCATTTTCTTTTATCTCAACTACTGCAATAAAATTTCCAGCCAGAGGCCAATTTCAGACTCATGTTTTAGAGTTGTTAATGATGTTGAAAATATAAGATCCCTGAGGGCAGGAATATTTTGTTTGTTTTTTGTTTACTACTCATCCCAGTAAGATAGACTACTATGCACATAGTAGATACTTGATGAATATTTTGTTGAATGAATAGGTATTGTAATTTAGGTGTTGAATGGTGATTCCCAATTCCCAAACACTGAAAAACTCTGGGAACTCTTTAAGAACTTCATTTTTGTCACTATTATTACGAGAGTCTATAATGAATGTTACAATGGATATCTGTTATTTTAGTCCTTCCAGCATCACTTCCTCCTCCTTCTTCAGATGATGAAACTCCTCTTTCCCATTGGGAACCAACTCAATGTAGACTCCTTCTCGTCACAGGCTGTAGGGGGTGTACAGTGACCAAGACCTGTCCCATCAGAAAATGATTACATCCCTTATTCGCTCCTACTCACTCCCCTCCACATTTTAGTTCCTTATCCAAGTCAAGACACTCAGCCTGCCCTATGACTTTCTGCTGGAGCTAATAGGAAAGATTGTCTCTATCTGTTAGAGTCGATTGTAGATACAGCTTTGGAGTCTGGAGCCAGGGACAGTCGTCTTTCCCACTTTGGGACTAGAACCTGTATGTAGTAGTGAACCCGTAAGTAGTAGTAAGCCAATTAGAGGCAAGCAGAATTGAAAGATGGAGAGAGTGAGAGCACTTGTTTTCTTATGAACAAAACCTCATACATACTATTTTTAAAGTAGAAATATCCTTCTTGTTTTTCTGATTATGAAAGTAATAAATGCTCATTGCAAAAAAATCAGAAAATATGAAGAAAATTAAACTTATATTGAGTTCAACATCCACAAACTATCTTTTTGATATTCTTCCCATGCATATATACAAGTGCTATTTTTTCCTTATTTTAAACAAAAGTGAGATCCTGTTTTTTATAAGCTCCTTTCATCAATTTATGTATCATAAATATCTTTCCATGTCAATAAAGACATATTTAATCATTATTTTTAAAACCATGTAATATTCCATTGTGTAAGTTAATTATAATTTACTTAACCACCCCTGTTGCTGCAGACAGCTCTTAAAAGCTTTTGGTTGTTTTCTGAAAAAGCACTAAATCTTACATTGATTGATTCCTCATCACTCTCCCCTTTTTCTAAATTTTCCTGGCATAATTCAAACCGTTGCAGATTATTGTAGGTGAGGTAGAAGCAGATTTTTTGAGCTGTAGAAAGCATAGAAAGTAGTACTTTTGTAACCATGAGATCTTTCTTACCAAATTTTAAGCTTATTAATTTCATAGAAATGAAGAGAAAGCACAATTGAGCAGAACCCTGTGGGGCCTTCCCAGGACAGACCCCTCCCCCAGAACACTTTCAGCTTTAGCTCCTCTGCTTTAACTCCGCTCTGAAGTACCTGGATAATAGCAGCTGATGCACATTTCCTGAGTTGTTTTACAGATGCTAAAACCCCCACCAAACGGAAGAAATTAACTACTTGATGAGCACATGGCCGAGGAGGGATTGATAATGTTAACCCCTGTGACACCACCCTGTTATCTCACCATCAACCAATCAGAGAACTGTGCATGAGCTGATCACATACCCTGGGACCCCCCCACACCACCCCACACCTTACATCGCCTTTAAAAAGGTTTTCCTGAAACCCATCTGGGAGTTGGGGTATTTTGAGCACTAGCTGACCTGGATTCCTTGCTTGGCGCCCTGCTATAAACATAGCTCTTTTCTTCACCACAGCCCAGGGTCAATAGATTGGCTTGCCACTAGGTTCTTCATGGCCTTTTTTTTTTTTTTTTTTTTTTCCCTTAGATTCCGTGTATATGTGTTAGCATACTGTATTTGTTTTTCTCTTTCTGACTTACTTCACTCTGTATGACAGACTCTAACTCCATCCTAGTGGCAAGACGGGAATAAAGACACAGACCTACTAGAGAATGGACTTGAGGATATGGGGAGGGGGTGGGGTGAGATGTGACAGGGTGAGAGAGTGGCATGGACATATATACACTACCAAATGTAAAATAGATAACTAGTGGGAAGCAGCCGCATAGCACAGGGAGATCAGCTCGGTGCTTTCTGACCACCTAGAGGGGTGGGATGGGGAGGGTGGGAGGGAGGGAGATGCAAGAGGGAAGAGAAATGGGAACATATTGTATATGTATAACTGATTCACTTTGTTATAAAGCAGAAGCTAACACACCATTGTAAGGCAATTATACTTCAATAAAGATGTTTAAAAAATAAAAAAATAAAAAAATATAGAAGTTTTTCAATTAAAAAAAAAAAAAATAGATTGGCTTTACTGCATTCGGCAAGAGGAGCCAAATTTGGTTCCGTAACATAAGCATTATGTCCCCAGTGTTTAGTCAAGAGATGCCTCTTGACTAGTTTCCAAATTCATTAAAAAATAGTGTTTACGGGACTTCCCTGGTGGTGCAGTGGTTAAGAATTCGCCTGCCAATGAAGGGGACACGGGTTCGATCCCTGGTCCAGGAAGATCCCACATGGCGCGGAGCAACTAAGCCCGTGTGCCACAACTACTGAGCCTGCACTCTAGAACCCGCGGGACACAGCTACTGAGCTCGTGTGCAGCAACAACTGAAGCCTGCGCGGCTAGAGCCCGTGCTCCACAACAAGAGAAGCCACCGCAATGAGAAGCTCACCCACCGCAACGAAGAGTAGCCCCCGCTCGCCGCAACTAGAGAAAGCCTGCGCGCAGCAATGAAGACCCAAGGCAGCCAAAGATAAATAAAATTGAAAAAAAAAATGTTCTCTTAAAAAAAAAAATAGTACCTGTGGTGTACTATTTTGGTGCTGACTGTACCACTCTCTGATGACTACCAAATCTCTAATTATAAGGGTGTGGTTATTCAATTGGATGAGTAAACCCAGTTCCACAGCAGACACCATTTATTCTTTAGGATAACAAAGCAAGGTTTAGTAACCGGAAATCAAGTAATTACAGAGATCTAGAAAAATGTATAAATATTCAGTGTAAAGAAACTTGATAAATCAAAAGCAGAAGATATATGTTTCATAAGCAAGGGCTTTTGAAAGCAAGATGAGAAAATGAAACCATATCTCAAAGACTTTTAAAATGACAAAAGGGAACATATAAATTAATAAGTCTTGGACACTCTTGACATACTTTTCCAATGTAGCCAGCTTATTTTGAAATGGGAGCCAATTATAACAGAAGCCAATAATATAATGAAATATCTTTGATAGAATCATTTTGAAAAAGAGATGTAGGGCACATGAAGCTGCTTTTTGTGAGTGCCCGCTCATGCCTTATGCTTTCCTTTTACAAAAAAACAGCTCGGTTGCTATGGGGCAAGTCCAGTTTCCTGGTTATTTTTGGAGAACTAATGCATTTGTCACATAATTAAGAAACTTAAACATTGTTAGGAACAACTGTGGATAAGACTCTAAAGCATTACCATAGACTCCTAGGAAAATACTTCAAAGTGAATGTTTCTATTACCTTTCACCTGAGTTATATATTAAAGAAAAGATGACATAGTGGAGCTCTGTAGAGACCTATCCAAAAGCATGAACGCTAAGTAAGTAGTTCATGTTAGGACAATGGAATTTAATTTTCTCTTTTTTCGCCCAGCTTTATGGACATATAATTGACAATTTAAAAATTGTATATATTTAAGTATACAACTTGATGTTTTGATATACATACACATCATGAAATAATCATCATAATCAAGATACTTAACATATCCATCACCTCACCTAATTACCTTTTGTGTGTGTGTGTGTATGTGTGTATGTGTGTGTTGACAGCACTTAAGATCTACACTCAGCAAATTTCAAGTATACAATATACAATATAGTATTGTTAACTATAGTTATATTGTACATTAGATCTTGCATAACTGGAACTTTGTATCCCTTGACCAACATGTCCCCATTTCTTCCCCCTACTCTCAGCCCCTAGCAGCCATCACTCTTTGTTTCTTTGAGTTTGAATATTTTAGATTTCACATATAAGTGAGATCATGCAGTATTTGTATTTCTGCATCTTGCTTATTTCACATAGGATGATGTCCTTGAGATTCATCCATGTTGTTACAAGTGGCAAGGTTGCCTTCTGTTTAAAGGCTGAATAATATTTCATTGTATATATATACACCACATTTTCTTTATCCATTCATCATCAATGGATGCTTAGGTTGTTTCCATATCTTGGCTATTGTGAGTAATACTGAAATGAACATGGGAGTACAATTTTCACTTTTTTAAGTACCAAGAAATATGTACCATAATTAAGAGTCTTATAGAGATTCTTAACATCTCTCAATTTCTACATGGTATCTAAGAATTTTATTATTTTAGAAAAAAAATAAAATTGAGAAAGAAAATCTTTCCTTTGTTAACTTCTAGGAGGCTCTAAGTGATTTGTAGGCAAATTAACGTATGTGGAAATAACTTGAATTAGGACAATGAGTAAAAGTAGCTCTACTGTTAAATTGTTCACAATGCTTAGGCTTAAGTTTCAGGAGCATTGTGAAAGGTTTATTGCAAGATATATAGTATACTCAAAGACATGTAAATTTATACTTTCAATCACTTTGAGTTTCTTATTTTTTTTATTTATTTGCTTCAAAGAGAAATATTTCTTCTTGCAAATCATAAGAGAGCTTCCCAGGGAGAACTTTGCATAGATGTTTTTGTCACTTTTAAGTCCTAAAAAATCTTCTTCCATCAAACTTCCGAGACATAGAGGTATTGTTTCAGACAATACTGTAGAATTCAATAGCATGAGTTAACTTTATAGACTTCTTTCCTTGTGGTTAACCTAATAAGTAATTGTTAATATAATTAGTAATATTGGGGAAATAACATTGTTCTAGCAAAGAAAAAAAGACTGTTGTTACTATCAAAGTCTTTGTAATAGGTACAATGATTCTGAAACTTGATGTGGGAGAATAAGAATGCAAATAATAGAAGAGAAAAAAAATTTTTAGGACTAAGCCAACTGAATATAATAATATACCCAAACTACTACATTAAAACAGGGAAGTACACATTAAAAAAATAGCCTAGTGCAGAAATAGTCCCATTACGTACAGGAACTTACTGTGTGATACAGGAGATTTCATAAATCAGTAGAGAAAAAGGACCATTTTGGAATGGTTATCAATTTAGAAAAAATAGCTTAGATCAGCTTCTCATACTATACATCCAAATAAATTCCAGATGAATTAAAGAGTAGGTATAAAATTATGGTTAAGCAATAAAAAACCAGAAAAAAATAGAATGGAATGTGTAATAAGCCTCTGGACGGTGATTATTTTTTATACTTAGCAGCAATTTTTTTAAAAATCAAAGGAAAATATGAACAGATTTTCAGATTTTCTTTAAGTAACCAAAATGAATAAGCAATAACAGAATGGGAAAATATCTGCAAAAACTACTAAATCTAAAGGGCTATTATCTTTCTTATATAAAGGGCTCATATATATTGAAGAATCCTTGCATCCCTGGGATAAATCCCACTTGATCGTGGTGTATGATCCTTTTAATGTGTTGTTGGATTCTGTTTGCTAGTATTTTGTTCAGGATTTTTGCATCTATATTCATCAGTGATATTGGTCTGTAATTTTCTTTTTTTGTAGTGTCTTTGTCTGGTTTTGGTATCAGGGTGATGGTGGCCTCATAGAATGAGTTTGGGAGTGTTCCTTCCTCTGCAATTTTTTGGAAGAGTTTGAGAAGGATGGGTGTTAGCTCTTCTCTAAATGTTTGATAGAATTCACCTGTGAAGCCATCTGGTCCTGGACTTTTGTTTGTTGGAAGATTTTTAATCACAGTTTCAATTTCATTACTTGTGATTGGTCTGTTCATATTTTCTATTTCTTCCTGGTTCAGTCTTGGAAGGTTATACCTTTCTAAGAATTTGTCCATTTCTTCCAGGTTGTCCATTTTATTGGCATAAAGTTGCTTGTAGTAGTCTCTTAGGATGCTTTGTATTTCTGCAGTGTCTGTTGTAACTTCTCCTTTTTCATTTCTGATTTTATTGATTTGAGTCCTCTCCCTCTTTTTCTTGATGAGTCTGGCTAATGGCTTATCAATTTTGTTTATCTTCTCAAAGAACCAACTTTTAGTTTTATTGATCTTTGCTATTGTTTTCTTTGTTTCTATTTCATTTATTTCTGCTCTGATCTTTATGATTTCTTTCCTTCTGCTAACTTTGGGTTTTGTTTGTTCTTCTTTCTCTAGTTTCTTTAAGTGTAAGGTTAGATTGTTTACTTGAGCTTTTTCTTGTTTCTTTAGGTAGGCTTGTATAGCTATAAACTTCCCTCTTAGAACTGCTTTTGCTGCATCCCATAGGTTTTGGGTCGTCGTGTTTTCATTGTCATTTGTCTCTAGGTATTTTTTGATTTCCTCTTTGATTTCTTCAGTGATCTCTTGGTTATTTAGTAACGTATTGTTTAGCCTCCATGTGTTTGTCCTTTTTACGTTTTTTTCCCTGTAATTCATTTCTAATCTCATAGCGTTGTGGTCAGAAAAGATGCTTGATATGATTTCAATTTTCTTAAATTTACTGAGGCTTGATTTGTGACCCAAGATGTGATCTATCTTGGAGAATGTTCCGTGCGCACTTGAGAAGAACGTGTAATCTGCTGTTTTTGGATGGAATGTCCGATATATATCAATTAAATCTATCTGGTCTATTGTGTCATTTAAAGCTTCTGTTTCCTTATTTATTTTCATTTTGGATGATCTGTCCATTGGTGTAAGTGAGGTGTTAAAGTCCCCCACTATTATTGTGTTACTGTCGATTTCCTCTTTTATAGCTGTTAGCAGTTGCCTTATGTATTGAGGTGCTCCTATGTTGGGTGCATATATATTTATAATTGTTATATCTTCTTCTTGGATTGATCCCTGGATCATTATGTAGTGTCCTTCCTTGTCTCTTGTAACATTCTTTAATTTAAAGTCTATTTTATCTGATATGAGTATAGCTACTCCAGCTTTCTTTTGATTTCCATTTGCATGGAATATCTTTTTCCATCCCATCACTTTCAGTCTGTATGTGTCCCTAGGTCTAAAGTGGGTCTCTTGTAGACAGCATATATATGGGTCTTGTTTTTGTATCCATTCAGCCAGTCTATGTCTTTTGGTTGGGGCATTTAATCCATTCACGTTTAAGGTAATTATCGATATGTATGTTCCTATGACCATTTTCTTAATTGTTTTGGGTTTGTTTTTGTAGGTCCTTTTCTTCTCTTGTGTTTCCCACTTAGAGAAGTTCCTTTAGCATTTGTTGTAGAGCTGGTTTGGTGGTGCTGAATTCTCTTAGCTTTTGCTTGTCTGTAAAGCTTTTGATTTCTCCATCAAATCTAAATGAGATCCTTGCCGGGTAGAGTAATCTTGGTTGTAGGTTCTTCCCTTTCATCACTTTAAGTATATCATGCCACTCCCTTCTGGCTTGCAGAGTTTCTGCTGAGAAATCAGCTGTTAACCTTATGGGAGTTCCCTTGTATGTTATTTGTCGTTTTTCCCTTGCTGCTTTCAATAATTTTTCTTTGTCTTTAATTTTTGCCACTTTGATTACTATGTGTCTCGGCGTGTTTCTCCTTGGGTTTATCCTGTATGGGACTCTCTGCGCTTCCTGGACTTGGGTGGCTATTTCCTTTCCCATGTTAGGGAAGTTTTCGACTATAATCTCTTCAAATATTTTCTCTGGTCCTTTCTCTCTCTCTTCTCCTTCTGGGACCCCTATAATGCGAATGTTGTTGCGTTTAATGTTGTCCCAGAGGTCTCTTAGGCTGTCTTCATTTCTTTTCATTCTTTTTTCTTTAGTCTGTTCCGCAGCAGTGAATTCCATCATTCTGTCTTCCAGGTCACTTATCCGTTCTTCTGCCTCAGTTATTCTGCTATTGATTCCTTCTAGTGTAGTTTTCATTTCAGTTATTGTATTGGTCATCTCTGTTTGTTTGTTCTTTAATTCTTCTAGGTCTTTGTTAATCATTTCTTGCATCTTCTCAATCTTTGCCTCCATTCTTATTCCAAGGTCCTGGATCATCTTCACTATCATTATTCTGAATTCTTTTTCTGGAAGGTTGCCTATCTCCACTTCATTTAGTTGTTTTTCTGGGGTTTTTTCTTGTTCCTTCATCTGGTACATAGCCCTCTGCCTTTTCATCTTCTCTATCTTTCTGTAACTGTCTAAAGGGCTCATATAAATTGATAAAAGTACACTAGGCCTCAAAGAAATGGAGAGCAAAAAGACATAATATTAGTGATCAAAAATGTAGAAAAAAATATTGTTTAGTAATCAAAGAAGTACAAACTAAAACTATATTAAAGTATCCATTTTCACTTAGGAACTTATAAATATTTTAAGCAATCATATCAAATAAGCAAGGGTACAATGAACAGTACTTTCATACATAACTAAAGTCTTTTTTTTTTTCTTGTCTGCACCACACGGCTTGCGGGATCTTATTCCCCAACCAGGCATCGAATCCGTGCCCCCTGCAGTAGAAGCCTGGAGTCTTAACAACTGGACTGCCAGGGAATTCCTGACTAAAGTTTTGATAAACCCATAAGTCATCAAAATGTTCCTATCCTTTGACTCAGTAATTCCACATCCCCATACACATAAATATGTCTGGCAAAACAAGACTAATGCGCAAACCAAGTGATTCTGCTAAATAGGAAGTTTTACCGAGCTATGGAAAACAACTTATGAAAACATTTTAAGTAAAAAAAGATTAAAGCTTTGAACAAAAAGCCAGTAGGGGAGAATGGGAAATGGAGAATGAATATATTTAAGGAAGGGAAAAAAGAACATTTTTGGGAACATTTAGAAACAGTGAAGTGGAAAGATTTGGGGAAAATTGGGGATCAAAGACGTATTTTTTTCATAGTCTCCTTTGTCATTTTCAAGTTTTTGTTTTTTTAATTACCATGTTTGCAATTAATATAGATATTTTTATTCCTGCTTCTCTTGAGAAATGAATCACCAAATGCTGCGCTTTTTCATTGTTGTCCATATGTATTCTGTGTGTATATATATCTATATATATACTCTGTGTGTGTGTATGTGTGTGTATATATATATATATATATATATATATATATATATATATATATAGTAAGACTAAACTGTATTGTTTTTCTAGCTGGCTCACAGGAATACTTAGACAATTTCTTAAGTATCCTTACTGTTTCTTTCTTACAAGGCCTAACAACATAATATAAAATTCTGGATATAGGAAATTCTCACAAATATGCAGTCACTACTCACGGCATTGACTCATCCCCATTTTCTCTTCATCCCTTGCAATATCAGGTATACAAATAAGCAGTCCAAAGCTGTTAATCTCCCTTGTTAACAGTTTGTAATTTGTTCTAGGATTAATTCTATTAAGGCATTGATTGAATATAGATGCTAATCTCTTTTAGCAATTCCTAGTTTGGTCAGTAATTAAGGCCTTTCTTTCCTTACGTGGAATTCCTTGTGTGTCTGTCTCCTACCACAATTTCCTCAGTCCTCCACCCTCCCTCGCCCCAACAGGGAAGACTTCCTGTAAAACCATACTGTAATACTCCATGTTCAGTGCCTATACATGTGTATATTTACAAAATATAAATGTTGTAAATATGTTGGTTCATCCCCTATCATTGCCTTCAAAGCTGGTACCACTAAATTCTAACTTACAGATTTAACCAGCTCTGGGGACGGGGAAGGACGGGGGAGCCCTCATTTGTAGCATTTGCCAATTTT
The DNA here is from genome assembly GCF_028023285.1 of Balaenoptera ricei. Taxonomy (NCBI): domain Eukaryota; kingdom Metazoa; phylum Chordata; class Mammalia; order Artiodactyla; family Balaenopteridae; genus Balaenoptera; species Balaenoptera ricei. Next base: position 62,072,169 of record NC_082654.1, on the reverse strand, counting down.
TGTATTGTAAATACTCACACCATGGCCAATTTAAAGCTACTGACATAACATCACTGAACACAGAATTGGGAAGAGATGCACAGTAGCACACTATTATACAGTATTTCTATCATATAGACACAACAAACATAAATAACCTCAAGAGCACAGATAATAGTAAAATGTAGTAAAATAATTAGGAAGTAATGAATTTCAATATTTTTACCTTTGTATTTAATATAATTTTCTAGCTGTAAGTGTATATACTTAAGTTTAAAACATGGCTATGCTTAACACCTGGCTTGCAATAATATCCTGAAAATAGCAATTGGCTCTTGCTAGCTAGAACAACTTAGCTCTAACATACCAATGGTTTTAACCTTGCCCCAGATTCTAGAACCAAGCCCTAGTTTAGTAACTCAAATGAGTCAGTCTTCTATCAGAACAACTCATCTCAAATACATGGAAACTAGATTCAGATTAGATTACTGGTGTGCACTGAACATTCCCATTTGTTTCCCATTGTTCTAGACCATAAGGATGAAAAGTAGTTAAGACCCCTCCCACAATTTTCCCTGTGTCAATAAACAGCCACTCTGTTTTCAAGTTTTTCAGGCCTAAAGTCTGTGTCATCTTTGACTCCTCTCTTTCTCTTCCCTCTTACTTCAAGTCCATTAGCACATCCTGATGGCTCTACCTTCAGAATATAACCATATTCCCATCACTTCTTACCCCTCTACCACACCTGGATTATTGGAATAGTATCCTAAATGGTCTTGCTTCCATCTTGCCTCCTTGTGATCTAGTCTCAAAACAATAGTCAGACTGATCCTTTTTAACTGGTAAGTCACGTTGTGCCCTTCCTCTGCTCAGTAATCCCCTATAGTTTCTCATTTCACACAAAGTAAAAGCCAGAGTCCTCACAATGATCTTCAGGGCCCAAAATAATTGGTGTGTCTCTCTCTTTACTTCTCTGACATCATTTCCTATTCTTCCCCCTTCCTTGCTCTGCTCCAAATATGATGGCCTCCTTACTTTTCCTCAGATGTGCTGGGCAGGATCCTGCTTCAAGCAAGGCCTTTGCATTTGCTGTATTCTCTGCTTAGAACACTCTTCCTTAGCTGCATGACTCTCTCCTTCCCTCTTGTCTTGTCCAAGTCTTTGCTTTTATGCCCTCGTCGCAGTGAGGCCTTCTCTACCACCCTATTTAAAATTGCAACCCCACTTCCCACTCCCAGAATTGGCCACTTAAATTTTCTCCATAGACTCATTTCTATTGACATACCATATATTTTACTTATTTGTTTGTTTATTTTCTGCTTCCCCCTTAACTAAAATATAAGCTGCACAAGGCCAGTGAACTTTGTTCTGTTCACTGCTGATTCCCCACTGTCTAAAATAGTGGCTGGCATACACTGGTGCTTAATATATATTTATTGAATGAATAAATGAAGATCTGTCCTCAAGGAGTTTTACAGGTTTTCTTTCTGTATTTTTTGTAACCAAAGTAACTGGATTTCCTACCTTAGTAACTGGATTTCCTGCCTTCACCAGTTTCCTAGTGATTAATCCTCAACACTTGTTACCAGGCACCTACAGCTCTGACCAGCCTGCAAGGATCTCTGTCAGTTACCAGGCTAGCTCTACATCTTGGGTCTTCCTTGGCTGAGGTTTTTTTTTTGTTTGTTTGTTTTTTTGGTACTTATGTTCCTCTATTCCTTTAAATTTACCTTTCGGTTTCAGACCTGTCTTTGAATTAATATGATTTTCTGACTCAGTCTGAGAAGTTTCTCCTTCACTGTCTGAGTTTTGGATTTGCTAGTTCTCTAATGTGACAAAGAGATTGTATAACAAGATGCATTATCATCACAATCATTAAAAATTAAAATGGGCATTGTAAGGATAATACTTCTTTTAGCAATTAGATAGGTTATTACTTGTTATCTATCAACCCTCCTATTATCTACATGAGATAGGTGAATATCCCTATAAAATTCTTATGTTTGACACACACAAACCTAAATAGAGTAGCTGTCAACAATGGTTAGATTTTAAGATCCCTCACTACCTACACACTTTTTTCAGGCACTTACAAAAATCCTGGAATAACTAGGATCAACTGAGTAGTATCCTCATTTGTTAGCTGGTATTTGCTAGCTAGACAAGATGGCTATGGACAACTCTGAATTAATAAGCAGTCTCCCTCAAGTTAATATGATTAGGGGTGATAATGTGAATCAGAATTTTTAACTGCCAACAATCACAAATTTTGTGGAATAATTTTGTTTTCTTAAAGCATATTCTCCATAGCCTATTTTATTTTTGCAAAGATTCTGCAAAGAATGGCAGTATAAATAGTACTCTTTTCTAAGTAGAATTGATGTCTCAAACTCAGGGAGCATTGGTACCCAAAAATACCAGTAGATATAATAAAAAGGACATTTCTCTTTATGTGGCAACAGTCTAAAGAGATCAAAAATCTTTTTTTTTAATATTTATTTGTTTATTTATTTATCTATTTGGCTCCACTGGGTCTTAGTTGTGGCATGCGGGATCTTTTAGTTGCGGCATGCGAACTCTTAGTTGCAGCATTTGGGATCTAGTTCCCTGACCAGGGATCAAACCCGGGCCCCCTGTACTGGGAGCATGGAGTCTTAGCCACTGGACCACCAGGGAAGTCCCTCAAAAATCTTTTATAGCACTGATACAATTTCCATCACTGTATTTCTGTGAGGAAACTGGGGGAAAGAGGAGCAAATAATTTATCATGTTTTTACAGATAAAGAAACTGAGGCACCAAGTTAGACAATTTCTTGCCTGAGACCATAATGGTACATCAATTGTAGGAATAAGACCGCTGCATCCTCTTTGTTGTTAGCTTACAGGGTGGTTTTTCCAGATCACTCTGCACTGCTAATATAACTGAGATTCTGAGTAGTAACAGAAGATGGTCAGGGCAAAGTAATGGTAATGAGCCAGAGCTAGAAATGAAAATAGAGTCCAAGTCTTCTAACTCTCTGCCCACTGATCCTGCTGTTAAGCTGCAGGACTAAGTTACTGGACTTCATCAAAAAGTGGCAGCGTAATGCTATTAGAGGTTAACCAGTGTCAGTTCAGTTAACTTTTCATTATAGGTGGACAGAATAATTCATATTTTAACAATCTCTAAAGGAAAACAATCTCAAATTGAAATTCTTTTTGGACGTTGTCATATTTCTTCTGTTATTTAAGTGTTTACTTGTGTAATGTGAAAAAGGACCTTGGTTGACTGAAGCTCATTAGGAACTAGAAAAAAAGACATTACAAGTTAAAAATAATTATCTCTTTGCTTAAAGACGGTGTGAATCAGCAAGCTAGAGAGCTCAGGTTTTCAATGGGTTGGCTAGTCCATTGTGTCAGTCTGAGAATAGGCCAGAGGAGGAGAAGAAAATATAGAAGAGAAAGGGGGGAGGGTCATCTTTTGTCTTACATTTAGGAAATCTATTGCTTAACTTGGTAGATTCAGATGAATGAGACCAGTCATAATTCAGAAATCAAGAAACTTTTCACTAGACCCCGGATAACAAAAGCAATCTTGGGAAAGAAGAACAGAGCTGGGGGTATCATGCCCCCTGATTGCAGACTGTACTACAAAGCTACAGTAATCAAAACAGTATGGTGCAGGCATAAAAGCAGACACATAAATCAAAAGAACAGAATAGACAGCCCAGAAATAAACCAGGCACATAGGGTCTATTAATCTGTGGCAAAGAAGGCAAAAATATACAATGGGGAAAAACACAGTCTCTTCAATAAGTGGTACCAGGAAAACTGAACAGCTACATGAAAGAATGAAATTAGAACATTTTCTTGTACCATATACAAAAATAAACTCAAAATGGGCTTCCCTGGTGGCACAGTGGTTAAGAATCTGCCTGCCAATGCAGGGGACATGGGTTCAAGCCCTGGTCCAGGAAGATCCCACATGCCGCGGAGCAACTAAGCCCGTGCACCACAACTACTGAGCCCACGTGCCACAACCATTCAAGCCCGTGTGCCTAGAGCCTGTGCTCAGCAACAAGGGAAGCCACTGCAATGAGAAGCCCATGCATTGCAACGAAGACCCAACACAGACAAAAATAAGTAAATAAATAAATAAATTTATAAAAAAAATAAAATAAAATAAACTCAAAATGGATTAAAGACCTAAATGTAAAATGGGAAACCATAAAACTCCTAGAAGAAAACCTAGGCAGAATAGTCTTTGACATAAATCATAGCAACATTTTTTGGATCTGTCTCCTAAGGCAAAAGCAAAAGTAAACAAATGGGACCTAATTAAACTTAAAAGCTTTTGCACAACAAAGGAAACCATTGATAAAACCTACAGAATGTGAGAAAATATTTGCAAATAATGTGACTGAAAAGGGGTTAATATCCAAAATATGTAAACAGCTCATATAACTCTATATCAAAAAAAAAACAACCTATTTAAAAAATGGACAGAATACCTGAATAGACATTTTTCCAAAGAAGACATACAGATAGCCAACAGGCACATGAAAAGATGCTCAACATTGCTAATTATTAGAGAAATGCAAATCAAAACCACAATGAGGTATCACCTCATTCCTGTCAGAATGGCTGTCATCAAAAAGACCACAAATGGGACTTCCTGGTGGCACAGTGGTTGCGAATTCACCTGCTGATGCAGGGGACACAGGTTTGATCCCTGGTCCGGGAAGATCCCACATGCTGAGGAACAATTAAGCCTGTGTGCAACAACTACTGAGTCTGCGCTCTAGGGCCCGCATGCCACAACTACTGAGCCTGTGCACCTAGAGCCCATGCTCCACAACAAGAGAAGCCACTGCAACGAGAAGCCTGTGCACCACAACAAAGACTAGCCCCCACTTGCCGCAACTAGAGACAGCCCGCGCGCAGCAATAAAGACCCAATCCAGCCAAAAAAAAATAAATTTAAAAAAAAGAAAAAGACCTCAAGTAACAAATGTTAGTGAGGATGTGGAGAAAATGGAACCCTTGTGGAGAAAATGGGAATGTAAATTGGTGGAAAATAGTATGGAGGTTCCTCAAAAAACTAAAATAGAACTACCATATGATCCAGCAATTCCACTCCTGGGAATATATCCAAAGAAAACAAAAACACTAATTCGAAAAGATACATGCACCCCAATGTTCATAGCAGCATTATTTACAATAGTCCAGATACGGTGGTGACCTAAGTTCCATCAACAGAAGAATGGATAAAGAAGATGTGGAATATACATACAATGGAATACTTCTCAGCCATAAAAAGAATGAAATTTTGCCCTTTGCAACAACATGGTTGGACCTAGAGGGTATTATCTTTAGTGAAATAAGTCAGAGAAAGACAAATACTGTATGTTATTACTTATATGTGTAATCTAAAAAATAAAACAAATGAATGAATATAACAAAACAGAAACAGACTCACAGATATAGAGAACAAGCTAGTGGCTGCCAGTGGGGAGAGAGAAGGGGAAGGGGCAAGATAGGGGTAGGGGATTATGAGGTACAAACTACTATGGATAAAATAAATAAGCTGCAAGGATATATTGTATAGAACAGGGAACATAGCCAATATTTTATAATAACTTTAAACTTTAACTTTTATAATAACTCTAGAATGTCATATACCTAATATTGAAACTAATATTGTAAATCAACTACACCTCAATAACAAAACAGAACACTTCACCGAATGAAAAATATTCTAAGAGATACACTATAGTGAGCTGAGTTCTCATTATATAAGCTGACACGTGGTACTCTTCTCATGTATTTTCAAGGGCATGGACATTTTGCCCTGCTGGAAGAGATATAAATCTCATGTAGACTTCCTCAGTGGTGAAACTCCTCATATAAATCAGAACTCCAGAAAGGTGGGGGACAAATGAACAAAGACTTTATTATCTTCCATAATTCTTTTCCTAGTTTTTGACAACAATTTAGTAGATGAAGAAACATTAGTTTCCCTGGGTATCTCTCATATATACAGGGCATATATATGTTATTAAACTTTTGTTGGTTTTTCTGCTGTATAAAAAAGAAGGAAAAAAAAGAGAAACATCTTTAACATAAAATTTCTGGTTTTGATTAAACTGATATTTTTAAAGGTGCCACATAGCTTTATGTACATTATTATTATTTTTAACCTTTACAACAACCCAGAGAGGAGAATGTTGTTTTACAGGTAAGGAAGCACATGTTAAGTATTTTGCCCAAGGTCACACAGATTGCATAGTAGTTAGACGTGGGTTTAGAATCTAGATCTCCAAAATCACTTCTGATACCCTTTCTACTATGTCACAGAAGGCCATGGCAATACTTTAATTTTTACCTTTAAGGCAATGTCTAGATAACCTTTAGGCTACTCAATGGCTTTTTGAGAAATAGATTCAAGAATATTTGTTTTGCATCCCTATTTTTCTTGTTGCATATTTCTTCAGCAAAGTGTAGACATTAGATATCAGATTGTGGGTATTTTTGTTGCAATATGGTAGAAATGCATTTCCTCAAAAGTGCTGGGCACCATATGCCTGTTTGTTTTGGGTTCGCCAAGGGTACTACTGTAGGTTGAACTTGACGGTTGCAGGCAGAGTCCTGAAGTGAGAACTGTGAGTTGACTTGCTATAAATAAAGGATTTCCTATACTTTCTAAAACAAGGTAGAGGACCCTAGTGGATAAACTGAGCTACAAAGTTTTGATATTACTGCAGGCTAACATATCAGAGAGCCTTTAAATTTTAGAGGAAAATGCAAGCAAGTATTATTTTCAATTTACTTACTCCCTAGAAAGGTTATAATTATTGAGCATTTTCTGACTACCACCAATTCACAAGTTGTCACATGAAACATAAATTCTAACTCAACCCCTACCCAGTGAAATGTTGTCTCAGTGATTTGGTGATAAAATTATCAAAATCATTAATTATTAATTCCTATGGGACTACACCTAGAGAACTTGAGGTAAAGCCTCTGCCTTCTCTAACCAATCAATAAACCAAATAAATATTTGAATGTTCTCCATTATACACCAACCTCAGTGTTAGGCACTGTAGTGCCTTCTCCATAGCAAAATCTCAATATCATTCAATAATGATTAAGTGAGTGAAGGAAACAGAAAAAAATCAAAGACATGGCATTTGCCCCGAAGGTGCTGACTATCTAGTACACTAAAACATAACAAAGAAATTAATGTAGCAAAGAAATTATTTTGAAAACATCAAATCTCTTTTTTATTTGTATTTTTATCATGATGCTACTCTCGGTGGGCTCAGAGTGATTACTTTGGAGCTAATAGTCTAAGTTTCTATAGGATTTACTCTGAGACCACGTCCTGAACTATTCCATACCAGGAGAGGTAGTATAGTGGAATAAGTTAAGTGTGTGGACTCTGGTGTCAGATATCCTAGATCTTGGCCTCACTACTTACCAGCCAGGGGATCTTTAGCAAGGTACTTCTCAATGTCACAATTTTCTCATCTGAAAAATGGGGGCTAGTATAGTATTTTCCTCATAGGGATATTGTGAAGATTAAACAAGAAGTTATAATGTAGTTTTTATGTAGAACACAGCCCAAAACCTTGCAAATAACTAGTACTCAATATTATCTCTAACAATATTTCTTTCTTTCAGGTTAAAAAATACTCTAAAATCTAGACTTAATTAACCTTCTTATCACCTTGCCAAAGGGTCTGCTTCCACATGCTGCCTGCCAGATGGTCCACTTACCAATGAGAAACCTATGTGCTTACCTGTGATAAATTAGACCACTGAAGCTCAATGCTTTGTAGTAAAGAATAGGGTTGGCATAACTGAAAATGTACAACTACACAAATTCTAGGAAAGCAATTTTCTGTATAGGTGCGTGGTATAGTGAGACAAAATAAGCATGAGTCAGATCTCAATTTGATTCAGCTCTGCACAGAGTGCTTAGCCTCTTCGAATGATTTCTTAGTTATGTGCCTTTGGGAAAGTACTTAAACTCTTTGGGCTATTATTTTTCTCATCTGTAAGGTTGGGGAAATAATATCTAATTCACTGAGTTTTTTGTGAAGACAGTGACTACACAGAGTAGGGGCTCAGTAAATTGAGGACGGTGGCCAGCACTGTGAACGTTAGTTCTCTTCTGTTCTTCTGTAGCTATCTTGGGAAAAGAGTAGCAACAGCAGGGGTGGCAGGCAGGGCAGCCGCTCAGCAACATTATGATGGATGTGATTTATACAAGTCTGTCATAACTGGTCGGTCAGTGTACGAGGGGGCCAGTGAGGGTAGAAATCCAGTCTGGGCTCCATTCTCCAAGATGTGCAAGGGGCCTCTTTTGCTAATTTGTACAAAGATGCTCTATTCTCCACCCCTTTTCCAAACCACTTCCTGACTTTCAGTTCTTTCCCACCTTCCCCAGGTGCTCAGTGGCCTCATAGGGTCACGACCCGTCACTGCTGTTCCCACTGTAACCTACCTCACACCTCTCAGGTCATCCTATGCTATTGGATCCTGCCATGAAAATCCTAGTCTTTCCAGAGTCCCACTCCTCCAGTACTCTTCTGAGAGACGAGTACTAATTACGTAAACGATTTCCAGCTAAGGAAGACCTTCTTTTAGTTATACTGTCCATTGGTATTTTAATAAAGTATCTTTCCAGTGTTCCAACCCAAAGGAGCAAACAATGTGAGGGTTTGAGGTATCAAGGTAAAACGAATGTAGAGAAGCAGTTTGAAAACAGAGGCGACTTTTTAGCACAGCACACAGTAGCTGTCTATCTGGAGATGGCATTGAATATGGACCAGGAAGTAGAAACTCTGTACATTTAATGAACAACCTTGCCTGTCCCATATCAGCCAGTCCAATTAAAGAGTAAACAAGAACTTTGGACCCTATACCAATACCAACTTCTGAAAGAAGAGAATGTGGGAGGGGAAGATTTTGTGGTATAGTGAAAAGAGGACTGCCTTGAGAGTTAGGAAACTTGGCTCACAGTTCCGCCTTCACCACCAAACAGCTTTTGGCATTGGGGAAGTCAGTTGCGTGCTTAGATTTCAATGACTTCACTGTGGACTAAGAGACTGAATTAGAAAACCCTTTTTCACGTCTAACCTTCTATGTTGCTTTTTTTCCCACTGCAAACTGATTAGCCTGGCGGCGGGCAGGTGGTGGAAGCAATGCTAAATTGTAGCTTAAAGAGTATTATATTGAACTTAAATCAATGTAGTATAATGCTGGCTTCCAGAGAGGCAGATTATGTTAATGGTTAAGAGTGTAGGAGCTGGAGTCCTTCATTCCTGGGTTTTGGTACTGAACTTGGACAAATCACTTAACCTCAATTTCCTCATCTGTTGTTCCTCATCCTAATTAGTATTAGGAATACTAATACCTATGTCATAATGTTAGTGAGAGGATTAAATAAGCTAATACATATGAAAGCACTCAGCACAGTGCCTGACACCTAGTAAGTCCTCAGTAGTTGGTGATGGCATATTTCATCCTAACTCTGCTACTAGATTAATTCTTGATTGGCTAAGTCACTCACTTCTCTGAGTCTCCTTAAAAGAAAATTTTTTTTTTTGGTCCAGTCAGAGTATAGGACTAGATTATTTCTAAGGTGTTTTCTATTTCCATCTTTCAATCTCTATTTTTTATGTTTGTAATAGAAAATTTTGTTTTAGAAATTTGGCCAGTCTTGAATTAAGTAGCTCAATTATCCCTCCCATGTGCACAGAATAGTTTCCCAGAAAGATCACTAAGTCTGAAATGCTCCCATTGTGTGTGGGAGGATCATTGCTCGCTACCAGGATATGAGTTGTACAATTTTAATCCTCAAACCAGTGCCGCTGTACCTCTACTCCCAGTAACATGAGAACCTACACCTTTAGATTTCTGGGTCATCGGCCACACGAGAGTCCTAGGAGTCAGCATTATTGCCACATTGCTAAAATGCAGCAGCCACTTGGAGCCCCCAAGACATTTGTCTCAGCAGGCAAATAATCACATTCACTCATAGGTCATAATTTGATTGTGTGAATATACTGCATGTCACTGATTACTAGCATCATGTTTCTTTTTGGCAAGGAGCTCAGCACTGTAGTCAAGCCCAATGACTTGATCATAACAATCCTTAAATCCCATATTTGTGGGTCTGTTTCCTGGATCATTCCTGGTACCAATTCTGTATCAATCAGGAGAAAAAAACTATACCAGTTACATGAACAGAGACAATTTAGTATAAATAATTGTTAACTAGATATAAAGATGTTAACAAGGGTAAAAAGAAAACTTGAATAAATCATTAGGTAGCAACTGCAGGAAGCAGCTACAATCCCTAGGGCTGAGAAAACAAAGGAAAATGGTTAGAATTATTAAAACTTAGAGAAGAGGCTCTTATTAACAATTCTTTATATTAAATTGTCTCTTTTCAAGTAACTGGTGTGGTTTCTGTTTCCTGAATGTACGTACTGTGACTGGTACAGTGGTTGTACCAATTTACAACTCTCATGAGCAACAATGGAGGTTGAGATTGTACCATAGCCTTACCAGAACTTGATATTTTTCATCTTTTTCATTTTAACTATTCTGGTGGGCTTGAAGTACTATTGCATTGTGGTTTTTAATTTGCATTTCCCCCATGGGGAATGAACTCAAACACCTTTTCATTCATTTACTGGTTATTTTGATCTCCTCTTTTGTGAATTATCTGTTCAAGTCTTTTGCCCATTTTTCTGTTGAGTTGCTGCCTTTTTCTTATTGATTTGTGAGAGCTCTATATATATTTTGAACATGAGTTCTTTGTTGGATATATCACCCCAGCTCTCTCTCAATATGCCCAGTTAGCCTTAATAGTTCAGATGTGCTTCTTTTGATTAAATGTTCCTAGGGACTGAATTACTATGTTGTTCTTATTGTAGTACCTCAACAAATATAAGAGTAGTGGAGTAGAAGTACTATAACTTTCTTTGGGACTTCCCTGGTGGCACAGTCATTAAGAATCTTCCTGCCAATGCAGGGAACACAATTTCAAGCCTTGGTCCAGGAATATCCCACATGCCGCGGAGAAACTAAGCCTGTGCGCCACAACTACTGAGCCTGCATGTCACAACTACTGAAGCCTGCGCACCTAGAACCCGTGCTCCACAACAGAGAAGCCGCCTCAATGAGAAGCCTGCACACTGCAATGAAGAGTAGCCCCTGCTCACTGCAACTAGAGAAAGCCTGCACGCAGCAACGAAGACCCAACGCAGCCATAAATTAATAAATAAATAAATAAATAAATTTATATTAAAAAAACTTTCTTTACTGTGAGAAGATAGGAATATGTATTTCATTCATGTTTATTCATTCATTCCACAAATCTCTTTAAATACATGTTTATTTTTTTTATTTTATTTTTTTTAAAGTTTAATTTTTTTTTTTTTTAATTTATTTATGGCTGTGTTGGGTCTTCGTTTCTGTGTGAGGGCTTTCTCTAGTTGTGGCAAGCGGGGTCCACTCTTCATCGCGGTGCGCGGGCCTCTCATTATCGCGGCCTCTCTTGTTGCGGAGCACAGGCTCCAGACGCGCAGGCTCAGTAATTGTGGCTCACGGGCCTAGTTGCTCCGCGGCATGTGGGATCTTCCCAGACCAGGGCTCGAACCCGTGTCGCCTACATTGGCAGGCAGACTCTCAACCACTGCACCACCAGGGAAGCCCTAAATACATGTTTATTGAGCATGAATTATGTGCAGGGAATTATGCTGAGTATGTAAGTTTGCTTCTTTCTGAAGTATTAGAACTCAGCTTGGGAACTTTACACATACTGTCATTGTGATAAAATAAGAATCTTACATTAGATTTAAAAAACTTTTTCAGGAGCCCAGAACATTTTTGAAAACCAAACAATCATTGCCACTATCTGAGGCCAGTGAATGTCAGTCACCTGAAAAATTCCTGTGCAAATATTAAAAAGGCCTTCTAGATTTTATTGACATGTTTTTTATTCATTTACTCAAATCAAATATTTGTTAAGCACATATTATGGAAGCACATTAAATGGAAACTAATTTCTTAGATCTTCTTTTCTTCTGCATACTCATCCTTGGTGGGGTCATCCGGCTTCAATTACCAACTATCTATATGCTGATGACCCCCACATCTATTTCTATAGCATAGATGTCCTTCATGAGTCTTAGACTCAAAAAACCAAATGTCTGATGAATATTTTTGCTGGGATGTCTCAAGGCACCTGACATACATTTTCAAAACTGAACTCATCATCTTGCCCTAGCAAATCTTTTCTTTCTGTGTTTCCTCTTTCAGTGTATGGCATGAGCATCTACCCAGTTGCCCAAGTGAGGCACCTAGAAGTCTCCCTTGACACTTGACTCTCCTTCCTTCCCACGCACTAATATCCTACTAATTACCAATACTTTTCAATTCAACTTCTTATACAGTCTCTCTCAAATTAATCTGTTTTTCCCTATGGCCAATACTATAAAACATGCCACTGGTATTTCTTGCCTAGATCTCCTAATTTGTCTCCCTGCCTTTAGTCTTTCTAGTCTCCAACTATTCTCTAATGTCTCCCATTTCTATAATCCTTTGAGACTTATCTGTGCTCTTTGGGTAAAATCAAAATTCCTTAATAGGGTTTATAAAGTCCTATGTAACCTGCTCCTGTTGCCTCTCCCATCTAGTGACTCTTTGGCATTTACTCCTACTACTCTTTCAGATCTCACCAAATATTACTTCCCCTGAGATGCCTTCCCAGATCCTCAAAAATGGGTTAGATGCCCTCCTACAATACTCTCCTGCTTTCCTTATCTCTTATCATTAAACACTAAGTTCTGTGAGACCAGAGCCTTTATTTTGTTAGCTGTGGCAACTCAACCAACAAATCACATTATTTATTGAAATAATGAATGAATTTCTTGAAACTCAGGGAAAGCCACTGCTGAAGTTACAGAAGAAACTCTTTTATTATATTTAAGAAATATTTCAGATACTTTAATACACAGAGACATCTGGGCACAATGTAGTTACAACTAACACACTTGGAATCTGTATAAGCCAAAGTTTGTCTTATTTATTCAGATGCTTTTAGTGAGCTATTATTTGTGATGAGCATGTGTGAAAAATTTATCTGCCAAGATGGAACAAAGATCAAGAATTACCATCCTAAAAGATGCATTCCAGAAATGACTAACTAGGGTTTTACTTTTAAAAATTGGCCTATATGTAAAATTTAATTTAAAAGTTCATTCATTTCCCAGGATTATTTCTGGGAGAAGGACACATGTTGGCAAACAGGAAGTTTTTTGTGTTTGTTTATATTTTTTCACCTTCTAAAATACAAAATTGATAAGAAAGCAGAAAAGTCCATTTTAAAAGAACCATCAAATCTTTACAATCTTTCTCAAATCCTCTTAAGTGGGTTCTACATCATGGGAATTAATAAAAATGGCATTTCCCAATTAACTTGGGATTCTGAGTTTGGATCCTTTCACGTGCTCTCCTGGGTTTATAATCTAGAGGTATTTGTGAAATTTTCTTCTTGACAATAATTGTGTTTTTGATTGAATAGGTAATAGGTCTAATTGCTTCAGGGCCTTAAAGTAGGAGCATCTATAAATGCTATAAACCTTGCTTAAATTTTAACAAGTTTATTGAACAAGTTATTCCCTCTGATGCTGGATAAGCCAAAGGGCCCTGTTTCAAACTAATATATACATATAAGCAAAGCAAGGCATGAAGATAGGAATGAAATGTCTTCTTAAAATGCTCTGAGACTAAATATTGTTTATACTCTAAGCAGTAAAACAGAAATTATTTAAGTAGAACTGAACCCTACTACACATTGATAGCAAAAACTACAATTTCTTCATACGTCTTCCTAGTAATGTTGTTGGGTGTGGTGGTTATTACATTAGTAATATGTTTCAAATTCATGTTATATTGATGCTCTGAGATAACTCAAGGGATCTTTCAGGAATTTTGAGTGATATATAAATGTTATGGGAAGAATTGATCCCATTTCAAGGTTAGGATGGATAAATGAGCATTTTAGAAAAAGAAATACATGATGCAGAAAATGTGAATTTTGGAAAATTTCTCCTAGCATATTGCCTGGCATATAATAGGCATTCAATTTATTTTTCTTGATTGACTGATTGAATAAATGAATAAATAAATTATACTCATTCAGTTCTTGTCCCCTACTCTTATCCCAACTCTCAATTAATAGTAATTATTTTCTTAGTCTCCACCCAAATTTGAGATAATTTGGCTCCCAAGTTTTGGGAGCTGGAATGATTTTAAAGGGCCTAATTAAGAACAATTTGTTAATGATTATTATCTCTTCCCCTTTTCACTCTAAGCTGTCTTTACACTTTCCAAGTCTCATGCTGCTTTTTATTCCTTAGGCTAGTTTTTTTTTTTTTTTTTTTTTTAAATAATTAATTCATTTATTTATTTTTGGCTGTGTTGGGTCTTCGTTGCTACGTATGGGCTTTCTCTAGTTGAGGCAAGTGGGGGCCACTCTTCATCACGGTGCGCGGGCCTCTCACTGTCGCGGCCTCTCTTGTTGCGGAGCACAGGCTCCAGACGCGCAGGCTCAGTAGTTGTGGCTCACGGGCCTAGTCGCTCCGCGGCATGTGGGATCTTCCCAGACCAGGGCTCGAACCCGTGTCCCCTGCATTAGCAGGCAGACCCTCAACCACTGCGCCACCAGGGAAGCCCTTTTTTTTTTTTTTTTAACAAATTTTTAGAGAATGTATTTTGAAATTAGCATTTATTTTTTTATTTTTTATTTTTTAAATTATTAGCACCTTTAATTATTATTTATTTATTTATTTATTTATTTGGCTGTGTTGGGTCTTCGTTTCTGTGAGAGGGCTTCCTCTAGTTGCGGCAAGTGGGGGCCACTCTTCATCACGGTGCGCGGGCCTCTCACTATCGCGGCCTCTCCTGTTGCGGAGCACAGGCTCCAGACGCGCAGGCTCAGTAATTGTGGCTCACGGGCCTAGTTGCTTCGCGGCATGTGGGATCTTCCCAGACCAGGGCTTGAACCCGTGTCCCCTGCATTGGCAGGCAGATTCTCAACCACTGCGCCACCAGGGAAGCCCTAGTTTTTATTAAAGAAAAGAGAACAAAACTGTTTCTCTCTGCCTTTTAATAAACGTGACTCTTTCTGTCATCCTTTCCTTGATCCTTTCCAAATCAGCCGTGGTTGCCGTAAGTGATGGCTGAGAGACAAGATGCCAAGTGCAGTGGCTAAATTTAAAGAGCAGCATTCGCACCTGTTGTTAACTGGCAATGACCAGTCTCACACCCACAGTTTCCTCCACCCTCTGCCTCCCACCAAGTGCAACCCATAGCCCAGAATTTGTGTTCACGTATAAAAGTACTGATGAAGATTATATACATTACATAGAAATGGATAATGAATACAGCATTTGACACTAAATTAGTTCAGTTTCAGAGGAGCTGAACTTTGGGCAACACCCAGCATAATATAAAGATGTATCTGACATTGAAATAGGCAGGTGGAAGTGACTAGGTATTTGATGAATTTTTGAAGACTATTAATGGACTATCTCACCTGAGAATAATTTTCTTAGACCTGCCATTCTTTGTGAAATTATTTTGCCTATTAGCATTGGAGAGTCCTCTAAATGTAAATGTTGTGTAAAAGAGGCAATCCAAGAAGTACTTATCATCTAAAAAGTCAGCTTAAAGTAATTTGCCAGATTGGCAACTCTAACCTGGAAGAGCTGTGTAGGAGAAAGATAGTAACATAAATAATTCTGATAGAAAATACACATAAAAAGTGAGAGAAGAAGGGGACTGTGGCCCAGCGAGGCAGATTAGTCTAATCAAATAGTTTGGATACTCAAGGGAGTGGCAGCCTCATTGTCAGACCAGGTCACATCAAGTACCAAAGTACTGTGATAGAAAGTCAAACAACAAATTCTGAGAATTTAATTTTACCTGGGCATTTCCTCTCAGAGGAAGCCAAGCTGGTCTTCAGAAGAATAGAACAGGTGACTTATGGGTACAGTAGGAGCAAAGAGTTGGAGGTTGGAAGGTCAGGGCATGTTCAGGGTATGGGTAGTAAATACGTGGAGAGTCCTGAGAGAGGGGAACCCTTTACCAATTTGGAATTTTGTTGTAATTCAGCCTTGTCAGAGAATGTTCTTAGGATTTTGGGGGGCACTTTTGAATACTCTGGAATGGATAGTGTTGGGTTCCATAAAAATGTGTGCTGAATTCCTATGCACTTAGGAGGTGTGGTTTATTCAAGTGCAGAATCAGTGTCTCGCCCCTTTGGATCCCTTCAGATAGAGACAAAAGACTTCCTGACTCCAAAGGTCTACTAAATAGCAAAGGCTATAGGAGGCCACAGGCCAATATAACACAAAAAGAGCAGTGGGAGAGACTTCCCTAGTGGTGCAGTGGTTAAGAATCTGCCTGCCAATGCAGTGGACATGGGTTCGAGACCTGGTCTGGGAAGATCCCACATGCTGTGCAGCAACTAAGCCCGTGTGCCACAACTACTGAGCGTGCATTTTAGAGCCCGTGAGCCACAACTACTGAAGCCCGCGCACCTAGAGCCCGTACTCTGCAACAAGAGAAGCCACTGCAATGAGAAGCCCGAGCTCCACAACGAAGAGTAGCCCCCGCTTTCCGCAACTAGAGAAAGCCCGCGTGCAGCAATGAAGACCCAACGCAGCCAAAAATAAATAAATAAATTTATTTTAAAAAGAATCGATTAAAAAGGACAGTGTGAAACTTAGCTGCCAACCTCTCAGATCCTGAGAAATATGAACAAAGACAGTCATATTTGAACAAGCCCTGCCCTCCTCAACTCAATGTTTTCCCGGTGTTGTGTGCTTGACAGACATAAATAAATAAATAAATAAACTTGCAGACTGGATGTTTCTGACCTAAAAGAATGTTAGATTAGGGTCACTAAGTTATAAATGAATATGGAGTCAGTCATCCTTTGGAGGCCGGGGCATGAAATTCTTGCCACACAAAAGTTTTAAGAGGAGGTATGTAAACATATTTATGTAAATTATGTATATAAAGCATGTAAATGATCCAGTGGGAGGTTGCAGTCTCTATTAAAGGGGGAAGAAAAGGAGAAAAACAAAAATAAGGAAGGAAAAAAAATGTGTGTATGTGTTTGATGAAGTCAGACCAGATATTGCTATAGCCAGGAAAAGCTATGTTGTGGGGTTTGAGTATTTGAGTCCTTCTACAGATGGGTAGGTATAAAAAAATAGGAATAATGACATCTGGAAAAATAGTGAAGCCAAATCACCAGAAAACAGATCTAAGCTGCGGTTTATGATACTTCTTTAAAGGCTAAAACCCCTTTCTTCTCCCTCTCCTTCACATACTTTTTTTGATCTTTTAAGAATTGCTGATTTCACTTGAATAACTCATATTATCAGTAAACCATGAAACATAGCCCCCAGATCTCTAAGCAGATCCCTTTCATGTTTTCTTTTTCTTTTTTTATAAATTTATTTATTTATTTATTTTTTGGCTGTGTTGGGTCTTCATTTCTGTGCGAGGGCTTTCTCTAGTTGCGGCGAGCGGGGGCCACTCTTCATCGCGGTGCGCTTGTTGCAGAGCACAGGCTCCAGACGTGCAGGCTCAGAAATTATGGCTCACGGGCCCAGCTGCTCCGTGGCAAGTGGGATCCTCCCAGACCAGGGCTCGAACCCGTGTCCCCTGCATTGGCAGGCAGATTCTTAACCACTGCGCCACCAGGGAAGCCCCCCATGTTTTCTTGTTCATGTCAATAAACTGTGTGCGTCACCTACCCTGGCTATTCTGGAATGCTTAGGCAAATACTCCATTGAGTTGAGTCATACTTTGGAGCTGACTTTAGTGTACATTTTAGTAGGGAATCTAGTTAGAGTTTCACGCTCCAGAAAATCTGTTCTGATTAGTTTTAGCTAAAAGAAAAGATCAACCTGTTTTAAGGATTGGCACAGAAAACAATTCTGCAGTCATGTAGGTTTCACTGAACATATTTTTGTAATAATAAAAATAACATGCAGATGGGAAAAAGTTAAACCATTCAAAAGGATAGCTACCCCTTAAAATTTCCCAGAGGTAACTTTTTTTTTGTTTTTTTTTTGTTTATTCTTCCAGAAACCACTATCTGTCTAGAGGATGACTTTCTATTGAGCTATGTACATTTTCTCCTTATTTGGCCTAGCCAACCAGCTGGTATGAGATATGTCCTTTGCAGCTGTGGAAAGGTTTTCTCTGTGAAGAGATAATTGACATTTGTTTAGATTAATTTCTATCCCTGGATTCTTAGAACTCAGTTTAGTCAGTGGATCCTCAAAATACGCAGCCTACCTGTGGTTAATCAATGGTATCATCTTGGTAGATAAAAGATGACACATTTTGGTAAATAAAGAGAAAGCTTTTGGTAATCCCTCCAGTTTCAGATGTATGCACTTGAAAAAAAAAAAAACTATCGTGGTTCTTTTGCAAATCCACAGAACTAAATCTCAGTAATGCAGGATGCATGTCTCATTTTCATATTTTGATAAATAGGGGAAAGGCAATTCCAGTAGAACTTTTCAAAGCGTAAGATGGAGTGGAGGGCACAATACTGATTCATAGCCAAATTTGCGAAGACAGAAAGTAAAAACAAAACTAAAACCCGTGGTAATACTAGTAAGAAGGTGTAAAGGGACAGGAGAGAAGGGGAAATGGCAGAGCATGGGTAAATACATAAAATGCAGATGGGATAAATATAGATGAGTGGAAAATGATTGTAAGTGAAGTTACCCCAGGAATGTCACAGATTTCCAACTAGGGGGAGTAGTGTGTGCAGCTGTTGAATGGGGGGCTTATCTCATTCCTGAGCTCTCATGTTCCACCGTTGAGCAATAAATGCCTTTTGGGTGAGTGGTTTGAGTGTCTCACCTGGAGAAGCCAATCATCTTACAGTTCTGGGGTGGGTGGAAGGATTAAACAAACTAAAAGCTCCACTTCATTATTTACCTATTCTTGGCCAAAAAAGTAACATTTCAGTCAAACTTGAAAGAATATTATTAGAATAAGTGATACAATAAAATTGTGTGCCTGTTGTTTTGTTTTAAATTTATCACCTTAGGCTACACTAGAAAGATGTTTCCCAAAATTTAGGATAATACTTTTATTTGCTTACCAAACTGTTTTCCTGCTCCAGATTTTAAAAGGAGGTGTGAGAATTAACTAGCTCATAACAATAAGCAGACAGCAAGGAAATCCTCTTCTGAGGAAATTCAGGAACCTCAAATCTCCTTTCTTTCAGTCTTCAGTGAGCTGTCATTATGAGCTTGTCTCTGTGGAAGGATTTTTCAAGAGAAAGGGTTATTCCAAAGTGTATTCTAATGGCTAATTTAGCTAAATTATGAAAATTCATTAAGGTAACCTGTACGTGATTTTTATTACATTATCAGCATGCTCTGTTTCTATAGTTTAATAAGTGCACATAAGGTCAAAAGTGGTAAGAAAATAGAGTGTTGCTTCTGGAGAGTGTAAGAATATCAGTATAAAGGTGCTGTAAAAGTGAACTGAGTATCTGAAATGTATACAGGTCTGTTAATTCACTTTGATAACATGTACTCATTCTGGGACTTTGGTATCATAATCATTCTACCCCTCCTGTACTATGCTACATATCACAGTCATTAGATCACTCCATGATGGGATAATTTCAGCATATCCAAATACCATTAGTTATGAATGATAACTCTGGGCGTGTCGTTGGGAGTTCCAACATACCTAGCTAATGATTACTAATTTGGTGTCTATTTTGCTAACTTAAAACACGAAGCACAGAGCTTTGTACAAATATCCATTTCCCCAGTTACCCTTATCTTAGCTGTATCTTTGGTGAGGATTAGCCGAATCGAATATGCCATCTCTATTGCTGCTATTCTGAGGGGCTCGGGTGCCAATTACCGGTTCCCTAGAATTTGCCCGTAATTGACTATGTCCCACAATAGGTAACTCTGGAAGTGACAGGCAGTCTCTAGTGTGGTTCTCCCGCCTGTCGATTGGGCCTTGCAAGAAGCCCCGCCTCATCAACTCAGTCAAGGGCGACAGTTGGACCGGCGCCGGTGAGTGGCGGGTCTTAGCTCCGCCCCGGCCGTCCGCTGCGCTGCCTGGGTCGGCGCCGTTTCCAGTTGAGAGATGGCGGCCGCCGCGGGTAGATCGCTCCTGCTGCTCCTCTCCTCCCGAGGCGGCGGAGGCGCCGGCGGCTGCGGAGCGCTGACTGTGGGCTGCTTCCCCGCGTTGGGCGTCAGCCGCCACCGGCAGCAGCAGCACCACCGGACGGTGAGCGAGCGCGCCCGAGGGCTCCGGGGAGGGCGGGGCGGCGCTGGCGTGTGGGATCCGCCGGCGGGCAGGCCGCCGGGGCAGCGGGCGAGTTACCTCAACTCGCGGCCACTCTCGAGGTTGCCGGGCACCGAGGAGCCGCCGTGCCCTTCAGGCGCCTGCGGCTGCAACCAGGAAAAAAGGCAGGGCGGAGGAAGCCGAGAGGAGGAGGAGGAGGGGCGACGGCAGGGATGTTCCCGGAGGACCGGGGACACCAGGGCGGGGAAGGGACGGGACTTGAACCTCTCTCTGACCCGCCCCCGATCTCGGTCCCTCCCTCCTTTTTACTTAACAGCTCTGCCCCATTGCTCTCGAACTGAGCCCCGTTCAAGTTGTCCCCTTTCCCTCCTCCTCCAGGCGGGTTGGGGTGTCCTGAGTTGCCGCGGCTGCCTTGTGTATGTGTCAGGAGAGTGGCAGTGCCATACTGCTGGGAACTGTCCCCTGGAGGGCAACCCAGGACCCCAGCGGGGCCGCTCCCTAGTTCTCTTCTCGACCCTCTGGGAACGGGCAAGACGGAAAATCAAACTTTATCCCCCTATGTGACTTCCTGCGTGTGGGCATGGGGAACAGCACCCTTGCGATGGATGCTGCATTGCTTCAGAAGGCAAGCTCCAACCTCTTAGTTCCTTAAAGGTCCTCGGTGGTCCTTTTGGAGGGCTGGTTTATAAGCTTGTTCACGTGTGCCTGAAGAAGGAAGGTGGGCAGCAGGCAGAGGGGAAGAGAATATGACAAGTTGTTCACAGTGGCAGGGATTTGGTGGTTGTATTAACCAGTTATTGCTGGCTTTCATTGGCTGGCAACGCACAGGAGTTTCTATTTGAACAGCCTTGGTGTCTGTGTGTGTGTGTGTGTGTGTGTGTGTGTGTGTGTGTGTGTGTGTTTCTTTTTCAGTTGCAAGAGATCAACTTGGCATGCATGGGGTTCTTGACCTAACAAGTCAGCAGGTTCTCTTCCCTTGGACTTTCTAGACCCATACTGTTGGTCTCTGGCCAACTCCAAGAGAAAGAGTGTAGGTTTCATTTCCTAGGGCTAAGTTGTATAGTGTGGTAATAAGAGAATCACTGCAGACAGCCTGATAGCAGAAACTAGGATCTTCAGCTCTCAACAAATACACCCACCTGTCTTGTTCTGATCACATAGCTCTTGAGGGGAAACTGAACTGGAGCTTTTCAGAGGATACCCCAAGACTGATGACAGCATAAAATTAAGTGTCTGAAAGAGCAGTGAAAAGAACTAATGCTCTTTAAATGCAAGATGGTATTGTTATTATTAGTCATAGGTATGGACCCTATCCTCGTTCTTATGAGAAAACTGTACTTCTTCATTTTGGCATACTGACATATTGCTTTGCTGAAGCTTTTGGGTGAGAGCCGAGCTTTGCACAGTTCAGTTTAGATTTGCATGTTTCATAGCCTCCAGTTATGTGTTTTGTTCTCTTAAAAACATAAGGCAGAGGGCTTTCCTTGTGGCACAGTGGTTGAGAATCTGCCTGCCAATGCAGGGGACACGGGTTCGAGCCTTGGTCTGGGAGGATCCCACATGCCGCAGAGCAACTGGGCCCGTGAGCCACAATTACTGAGCCTGCGCGTCTGGAGCCTGTGCTCCGCAACAAGAGAGGCCGCGATAGTGAGAGGCCCGCGCACCGCGATGAAGAGTGGCCCCCGCTTGCCACAACTAGAGAAAGCCCTTGCACAGAAACGAAGACCCAACACAGCCATAAATAAATAAATAGAAACATCTGACTGTCTTTAAAAACAAAACAAAACAAAACATAAGGCAATCCAAAAATCTGATTGCATTCCCCTCCCCCTCAAACTATTTAAAGATTTCCCAAGTTGTCTTTATCTCTGTATTTTGATAATACATCTTCTGACTTCACAGTTTGTTTTTAAGACTATTTGGGTGTGGTATTCATTTAGCATTTTGAAATTAGTGCCTTTTATATTTTCCACTGTGTGAATCTGTCAGTCTGTGAGTGCCTTCCTTGTGCGGGTACTTCATGAAAGTGTTTTTCTGTGCTATTCTGGGGTGGATAAAAGTGATGTGCTGAATTTGAGGTGAAAGCACAGCTAAAATGAAGTGTTATTTCTGAAGGGCAGAAGTGTTGTAAGCATGGTGACTTGCAAATGAACTTACAATTGTAAGATTTTGAAAAAAAAAAGTTGTGCCTGATTATTTAAAATATGTAAACAGTTTTTTTCTTTTTCTACGATTGCTCCGAAGCTATCATGTATTTAGCTGTCTCCATCTCTTATTCTATGATTCCTCACAAGACTCAATTTGAAAGGTATCTCTTAGAGATTTGTTTAACTGTTGACATTTTATGCTTGAAATTAAGACCCAGAAAGGGAGAGACTTGGCCAGGATTACACGATGAATATACAACAGTTCTAGGACTCCCACCCACTCCAGATATTCTGACCCCCTTATTGTGTTCTTTTTATTATAAAGTGCAATTGCTCCTTCACATCTTTCTCCTCCCTTATAAAACTTACTATTGTTTGTTACGAAAGTACTGGTATTTCAAAACCCTATGAATGAGAATTCTCCTATGTTGGTTTGAGGCACATGTATTAGGCAATATAGGAACAAACCACTGGCTCTTATAAAGGTCCCTGAGAGACACTAAGGTTGAATCTTGCATAGGTGACATCCTGTGTATGTGCAGCAGATGGCACTCTGTGTTGGACTAGATCACAAGTCCTGCTTGTGCCACTTTTGTTCTGCTGTAGTAGGTATGGTAAATTAGAGCCAGGGGGACATAACCAATTATAGTACTGGTTAATTTTTTGCTTGAGAGGTATGTTTTTTGAAATTCATTTTTTCCAAGTTTGAAGAACAAGTCCAGAGCAATACAGTTCAACTAATATAGGTAAATGTGATTGCAAAGTAATAAAACATAGCTTGTACCCCCCCCTCCACCCCCCAATTAAAACATCATTCAACTGAGTAAATAGGAGAAAAGGTGCAGGGGCTTATTCAGTATTTATAGCACCATCTAGTGTAATTTTTTCTTTCCTATGTGAAGAGCCTGTTATTGCTTCCCAGCTTGTGACTGTAACTGAGTCTGATGTAAAATGTTTGTTACATGCTTTTCTGTGTGGTTAGTGAAGGTGACTATTTTCAAGGATGATTCTTTGAGGGGAACTGCCTTTATTGTGAGCTGTGTAATTCCTTTGCTAAATCAAACTGTCTCATCTCTGATTATGACAGCCTGACTGTTGGCATTTCCTAGTGGTCAACGGCTATGCTGAATTGCTAAATCTCTTACTTAAGTCTGTCATTATACTGTTATAGATTGTGGCTGTCCCTTTTTACTTTACACATTGTAGTTCTTTGGCAGTGATGTCATTTCAGTTTAACCTGAAAGTTTTAACAGAGGTTACATTGCCTGACACAGAGGTAAGTCCCAGTTCTTTAATTGGGCTCCTCATGATCTGGCTAAGTCTTACTTTGCCAGATCCACCCAGTACAAATACTCCACTGTACTTAAGCCAGTGTCTCATATACCCATATTAAATGTCTGTGCAGTTTTTGTAGCGGAATTTCAGTCTTAACCACCCCTCTAACCTCTAAGTTTCATTTTAGGTGAGAGACTGTGACCTTTGACTCCTGTTTGAATCTAACTTCCTCACTTTACAGATGAGAAAATGGACCTAATGGGAACTGAGGGAAGTGACTTTTCTGTTATGTTTGTGGTTAATGACATCTGGGATAAAAATTCTTTTAAATGGAGGTGGATTCAGGGAGAAATCCTAGTCTGAATCTTCATGTGTGTGTTTCCTAGCTCTTAATCCCTTTCCATTGTTCTATTCTGTCTTCTCTGAATGCTGATAGGACTTATTATTTTCAGGACACAGATTGACACTGGCTTGTTCTCTAAATGTTTCATTTGTGAGTACCTTATCTTACTGGGCAGCGATTGTGTATCTTGTTACCTTTTTGTCTCTCACAGACTTCAGAGCAGTACTAGGTACATAGATAACACTCAGACAAGCATTAATTGAATACGCACCCTTTTGTCTGCTTGCCAGTGAAAAGGTGTGCTCTATTTCCTCCCCTGGTTTGACTTGTTTAATGACCTGTTGCTTAGGTACATTTGGGTTATTGCTTTAAGTTTGGTATTGCCAGTGCTGTCTTTGGTTGTATATTACGCTTCTTTATGGTGGACTGATGCAGAGAGTTGGTAACATTGGATTAGCTCTACAGTGGTACACACTTTCTACCCAAAGAAGCAAAAGTATGATGAATACCCAGATTATTAGGAATACATGTTTGAATCAGAGTCTAGATTTATTGTTGTTTTAGTTGACGATAATGTTAAGATTTTGAAGGTTGTGGATAAATATGCTTAGAGCAGACTTATTATGGAAACTTTATCTTAAAATCTTGCTTATTTTGAACCCCATAAAATAGTCGAAGGAGTAAATTTGGATTTAGTCAACAAATTCTGATGATTTGAACTTTTCTGAGTCTCAAGGGGCTCTATTTTATGCTTTATGGAACTCTAAGAGGGAATCTAAATAGAAATGCAGCATCAAGAATGGTGTATGTTGGAGCTTCCCTGGTGGCGCAGTGGTTGAGAATCCGCCTGCCAATGCAGGGGACACGGGTTCGAGCCCTGGTCTGGGAAGATCCCACATGCCGCAGAGCAACTAGGCCCGTGAGCCACAACTACTGAGCCTGCGCGTCTGGAGCCTGTGCTCCGCAGCAAGAGAGACCTCGATAGTGAGAGGCCGGCGCAGCGCGATGAAGAGTGGCCCCTGCTTGCCGCAACTAGAGAAAACCCTCGCACAGAAACGAAGACCCAACACAGCCAAAGATAAATAATAAATAAATAATAAATAAATTAAAAAAAAAAAAAGAATGGTGTATGTTGGACTTCCCTGGTGGTGCAGTGGTAAGAATCCACCTGCCAATGCAGGGGACACGGGTTCGAGCCCTGGTCCAGGAATATCCCACATGCCGCGCAGCAACTAAGCCCATGTGCCACAACTACTGAGCCTGTGCTCTAGACCCCGCATGCCACAACTAAGCCTGTGTGCCACAACTACTGAAACCGGTGCGTCTAGAGCCCGTGCTCTGCAACAAGGGAAGCCACCGCACTGAGAAGCCTGCGCACCACAACAAAGAGTAGCCCCCACTCGCCGCCACAACTAGAGAAAGCCGGCGCACAGCAATGAAGACCCAATGCAGCCAAAAAATTAATTAATTAATTAAAAAAAAAAAGAATGGTGTATGTTGAAGACAAATTGAATGTGAAATTTGGTTTTGGGGCTGCCTACTGTTTGAAAGGGAAATCAAGGAGTGGTCATGGGCTTCTGTAGTAGCACTTCGTTGATACCATAGTCTGAGTAACTACTAAGATGTTGCTTTTATTTCTTTTTATATTCTAGCCTTGTGCGCCTTGGGTTTTCTTTAAAAAATTACTGTTTGTTTTCCTGTGATTAAGGACAAGATTACCTTTTAAGATCTCAAGATAACCACTCAATATAGGGGAATCCTCTATTCTTTATTTGACTGATTAATACAATACTGGAACAACATGTTATTAGGAAAACTAAGATGTTACCATGGAAGACATGTACTTAAAAGAGTCCTAAAATTTAGAGCTCGACAAGACAAGGTTAAGGAAATAAAAGTTCAGGAACAGTAAAGTGGCTTTTTCCTTGGTAGCCCAGCAAGTTACTGCAGAGCTGAAAATGGCTCACACATCTGCTGGTTTTCCCATTAAGTTCTTTTCCTATGAAATTACAAAATTCTGTGTTTCATTCTAAAAATGATTAAGCTGAGACTGGTTTTTAAAAGTGAATTGGGGGAAGTGATGCACGACCCTGTCTGGGAGGCCGCCCTGCCCCCGCTTCCTTTCACCCTGTCGCTGCCCGCAGGTGGTTGTGGCCGCCTTGCCCAGAGGGAGGCGGCGGCAGCGGTGTCGGCGAATGATGCCTGGGAAACTCCTCTGCGGGGACATTATGGAGCTGGAAGCACCTTTGGAGGAGACTGAGAGCCAGAGGAAGGAGAGGCAAAAGAGCTCTGTGGATGTCGGAATTTCGGATAAGGGATTATGGACTTGTACTTCCCTTATAGCGTTGTTATGAAGATTTAAACAAGATAAGCCGAAAACATATTACACAATGCTGGAGTGATAGAAGGAAGTCAAGGCACCATTATGACTCAGATGAGAAATCAGAAACAAGAGAAAATGGTGTTGCACATGACCTGGATGCTCCCAAACCCAAAAAAAGCTAAAACGGGCTTCCCTGGTGGCGCAGTGGTTGCGAATCTGCCTGCCAATGCAGGGGACACGGGTTCGAGCCCTGGTCTGGGAAGATCCCACATGCCGCGGAGCAACTGGGCCCGTGAGCCACAATTACTGAGCCTGCGCTTCTGGAGCCTGTGCTCCGCAACAAGAGAGGCCGCGATGGTGAGAGGCCTGCGCGCCATGATGAAGAGTGGCCCCCACTTGCCGCAACTGGAGAGAGCCCTCGCACAGAAATGAAGACCCAACACAGCCATAAATAAATAAATAAATAAAATTAAAAAAAAAAAAAAAAAGCTAAAACGAAAGAGAAGCTAAATCTGACACCAAGGAAGGATGTCATAGACTTTCAGATGAATTTTCTAAATCTCATAAGTCAAGAAGAAAAGATCTGTCAAATGGAGATATTGATGAATATGAAAATAAAAGCGAGTGTCATCCTTAGATAGTTCTACTCATAAATCAAGTGATAATAAACTAGAAGAGACCCTAATACGTGAACAGAAGGAAGGAGCCTTCTCCAATTTCCCTATTTCTGAAGAGACTATAAAGCTTCTGAAAGGTCTAGGGGTAACATATCTCTTTCCTATTCAAGTTAAGACTTTTGGTCCTGTATATGAAGGAAAAGATTTAATTGCTCAAGCACGGACAGGAACAGGAAAGACATTCTCTTTTGCCATCCCCTTGATTGAAAGACTCCAAAGAAATCAAGAGACAATTAAAAAAAGCCGCTCACCAAAGGTACTTGTTTTGGCTCCTACAAGGTAACTGGCAAACCAAGTAGCGAAAGACTTCAAAGATATAACTAGGAAACTCAGTGTGGCGTGTTTTTATGGTGGAACATCGTATCAAAGCCAAATTAATCATTTTTGAAATGGTATTGACATCTTGGTTGGGACCCCTGCTCGTATCAAAGATCATCTGCAGAGCGGCCGATTAGATCTTTCTAAACTGCGCCACGTTGTGCTGGATGAAGTGGATCAAATGTTAGATTTAGGTTTTGCTGAACAAGTTGAAGATACTATCCACGAATCCTACAAAACTGATTCTGAAGACAATCCTAAGACTTTACATTTTTCTGCAACTTGCCCACAGTGGGTATACAAAGTTGCAAAAAAATACATGAAATCCAGATACGAACAGGTTGACCTTGTTGGGAAAATGACTCAAAAGGCTGCAACTACTGTGGAACATCTGACCATCCAGTGCCATTAATCTCAGAGGCCAGCAGTTATTGGAGATGTCCTTCAAGTCTACAGTGGGTCTGAAGGGAGGGCTATTATCTTCTGTGAGACCAAAAAGAATGTAACTGATATGGCCATGAATCCACACATAAAACAGAACGCCCAGTGTTTACATGGCGACATCGCACAGTCACAAAGAGAAATTACACTGAAAGGCTTCAGAGAGGGTAGTTTTGGTGGCAGCCAGTGTTGCTGCCCGTGGTTTGGACATTCCTGAGGTTGATCTGGTTATTCAGAGTTCACCTCCACAGGATGTTGAGTCTTATATTCATCGCTCTGGATGCACAGATAGAGCTGGCTGGACAGGGATTTGCATGTGTTTTTATCAACCAAGAGAAAGAGGTCAACTAAGATATGTGGAACAAAAAGCAGGAATTACTTTTAAATGTGTAGGTGTTCCTTCTACAATGGATTTAGTTAAATCTAAAAGCATGGATGCCATCAGGTCTCTGGCTTCCGTTTCTTATGCTGCTGTTGATTTTTTCCGACCACCAGCTCAGAGACTGATAGAAGAGAAAGGGGCAGTGGATGCACTGGCTGCAGCATTAGCCCACATCTCTGGCGCATCAAGTTTTGAACCACGTTCTTTGATCACCTCTGATAAGGGGGTTGTGACCATGACTCTGGAAGCCCAGAAGAAATACAGGATGTTAGCTGTGCTTGGAAAGAACTTAACAGAAAGTTGAGTAGTAATGCTATGTCCCAAATTACCAGAATGTGCCTCCTAAAAGGAAATATGGGCATTTGCTTTGATGTTCCCACAACTGAGTCAGAATGGTTACAGGCAGAGTGGCGTGATTCAGACTGGGTACTCTCAGTGCCAGCCAAGTTGCCTGAAATTGAAGAATATTATGATGGAAACACATCTTCTAATTCCAGATAGAGGAGTGGCTGGTCAAGTGGCCGGTCAGGTGGTCGATCTGGTGGCCGGTCAGGTAGACAGAGTCGACAGGGGAGTCGATCAGGAAGTCAACAAGATGGTAGAAGATGAAGTGAGAACAGAAATTGATCAAGAAGCGGGAGCCACAAGCAGAGTTTTGACTGAGATAGTTAATCTACCAGTGTGAGCTTGCCCGTTTCTGCCTAATCATGTACATTATCCACCAAAAATTAGGTCATCATAGTTGAGGTCTGTGTCTGCTATTTGCAAAGAAGTTGGTTGTATTTTTTTTTTTAATATTTCGTAAGAATGGTTGTAAACAAATCTACTTATCCAGTTATACCTTTGAATAAAAAAACCTCCTTTAAAAAAAAAAAAAAGTGAATTGGGGTCAGATTCTTCCAGTAAGACCCTAAAGTCAAACTGAATCTTGAATAGTTACTCCCTGATTTAGATCAAGCTTGAGGACATCTGATAAAAACTTGACCTCTGCAGCTGAACACAAAAGGGAAACAATCTGTTTATTTATTTCACTGCACTTTGTTAAACACTTACATTGAGACAGCCTGTGTAAAAATGAAGGTTGACTTCAAGCAAAGTAATTTTAATAAGTTTAGTGAATTCTTGACTCCTAAACCGTGTACAGACTTGATTTTTTTTTTAATTGATAAGAGCATAACTTGGTCATTTATATCACCGACTGGGTCTAATAGCATACTAAAACTGAACTTTTTCTAATACAGTCTGGAATAATTGGATAATATGACATTGCATTTTGACATCTCTCTTAAAAATAAGCGGCTTTTCCAAAAGTTCTTTAATGACATTAATAATATTTATTAATCCAAAAGAGTGAGGTGTTTACCTTTTATGCTTCGTTACTAAAGTTTTCAGTTTTTACATTTTTTAAATTTATTGTCCACTTTATTTTGGGGAGAGCACTTGTAATAATCACCAGAAAATTGCTGAGCAGAGCCCATTGGGTGTATGATGCTATCCAGAGGGCAGTCTCAAATGTACAGTCCTGAGCCGTACTACCTTACAGGTTTCAAGATTTTTTAAATTCTTTTTTTGCCTTCTCAGACAGGCCCACTTTGTATAATACTTCTTACTTACCTATAGTAAATGGTGTTACAGGATGTTTAAGAATATTAATGTCTGCTTTAAACTTTAGAGAAAGTTAATGCAACTGATAGTTTATAAAATAACAGGAGAGCAAATAGGTTAGCTGAACTACCTGGCCTGTAAAGATAGAGTAGATATAGAAGAAAGCATCTAAGAGCTAAAGGCACTGTGTTTCCATGTTTAATTCTCACCATAACCCTATAAGAGGTATTATTGTGCTAGTTTGATATATTGTGCTAGTTTGAGGAAATTGAGGACGGGATAGGTTCATTTCTTCTTACGTGTCATAAACTGTTTTAATGATAGGGATGCAAAGATGGACAAATGTTTTGGAGCTGGGATTTAAGCCTACGTCTGGCTAGAATTAAAGCTGTACCATGCTGGTTGTCAGTGTGGGTCTTCCTTCCTTTTCAGCACCTGCTCCTTCAGTTTTGTTCCTTTCTCAAGCATCTACTGCAGTTTTTTCCAAGAGACCTCACCATCCCTCCCACTGACTACATTTCTTAAATCTCTTTCTCCACCCTCCCCACCAGGTATTAACTGATAAGAGTCTAAGGTATTATGCCTACCCCACACCCCCTCCAAATCTTTGAAATTTAGTTTAAGATTCTAAAAAGTCCCACCCAGTAAACCTGGTAATTACTGAGCATTGCATCTATATCAAACACTTTTATAGCATTGTATAGTATACTCCCCAACAACCCTTCAGGCAAAATACCATCCCCATTGTACAGATGAGAAAATAAAGACCTAGAAAGGTTAATACCTAGAGTCATTCAGAATATATCTGTGGAACTCCTACTCTGTGAGACACTGTGCTGGTAAGGAGAGATGTTTCTGTTGTGGTTCTAAGAGTTCACAGTCTGGCCAGGAGACAAGACTATAAACAAGGCTGTAACTGGCTGTGCTTTTTTTTTTCCCTATGGAGGTCAGTGGGAGCACTTAGACTTACCCGAGGATGTTGGGGAAGGCTTCACTGGTGAGGCCTTGCTTGAGCTGAAATATGAGGAAATATAATGTGTGGGGGACTGAAACGGTTGGTTCATATTCCAGGTAGCATTAGTATCTAACATGACAATATGAGGGAGTATGATGTATTTGAGAAACAGCCAGTAATTTGTTACAACTGGATATGGGCAAGAATAGCTGAAGATTAGGCTGGACAGTAGCAGTGATACCAATAATAATTAATATTTATGAAGTGCACCATGTGCCAAGCAGTGTACACAGTCTCACTTAATTCTTGTGACACACTATGAGTAGATATTGTTATGAGTAGGTATTGTTATTATCCTCATTTTACAGATAGTGAAACTGAGTTGCATCGGATTGGTTAAGTGATTTGCCCAGACAGTCAGTTAGTGACACATAGCTAGTAAATGACTTGCCTAGGATAACACAGCTAGCGAGTGGCATACCCAGCATATAAACCCAAGTAGTCTGGCTACAGAGCCTGTCTCTTCACCACTTGCTGTGGTGAGGGATCAGATTGTGAAAGGACTTGTGAAGGAGCTGACATTTTATGATGTAGTTCAGTGGTTTTTTAAAAAACTCAACCCACAGTAGAAATACCTTTTATGTTATGATTGAGCACATGCATGTATGCATAAAATTAGGAAAAGTCTCATGAAACAATATTTTTACTATGTATGCATAGTTTCTGTTCTCTTTTCTTAAGGAAGTTCTGGTTGGGACTCATTTAAATTGATTCTACAATTTAAGCCACAGTTGGGAAAAATACTACTTGTCAGTAGGTGAGCATTGGAAGAATTTCAAGTAAGGGAATCAAATGGTTATGTTTGTGCTTTTAGGTAGGTCACAGTGGCAGCAGTGTGAAGGCTTAATTGGAGAGGATGGGACTGGAAAGACAGACACCAGTAAGGAACATCTTAATGGACCAGGCAAAAGATGTCTGAACTAGGACAGCAGCCTTGAGGATGGAGAAAAGAGAATAGAGAGAAGGGAGATTTAGGAAGTAGAGTTGATAGTCCACAACCAATTGTCAAGTTCTATCACTCAGCTACTAAGTACTAGGTAGAAAGACAGTTCAATTCCAGACCTGTGTTACTGTGTTACTCAGGTACTGAAATTTTATTTCTTGACCTTTTTTGCGTGTTCCTTTTTATCATCGTGTGAAATATGCTTCTTTGTTGTCTTTTCTACACCTCTACTTTTGTATTTAAAAAAAAATCTGGTTTAATTATTTTTAAATGATTAAAAATTTTATATATAAAATCAGACACCCACCTTATCCCCTTATTTCTGCCTCCCCACCCCTACCTCATACTATCAGAATCTGGAAGATTTGCATAGCAGTATGAAAAAGTTCACATAGCATGATGAGCACTCAGCAAATCTTTGCTGAAAGAATGTGTCCTGTGTATTATACTCTCCCAAAGCAGAAACTCTTAACAGTATGTTCATTAACTAGAGGAATACTTTTGAGTAATTTTCTTGAACTTTGTCTTCTCTAACTTTCCATTTTTGTAATATTTGACTCCCTTTAGGGAATAGTAACCATTATATGTATGATGGTCTTACTTTTTAAAAAACAAACAACATAACTAGCCATTCCTAAGCATGAAATCTTAGTAAAATTTTAGCAGTTTTTCTTCCCATATTATAAATGTAGATACACAAGATTCCTACTGCTTCTGCCACTCCAGTTTCTCAAGAGCATTACTATATATATATAAAATTGAGAACAAGTTATTTGGAGTGATTCTCTAACATTTTAATTGACTGGACCTTACTGGATTGCTTTATTTAGAGAGCACATAATTCTTTGGTCTTCTAGGTGTTATAATACAAAGGTAAGTATTTACTTGATAATTATAACAATTTTTTAGAGACATTACAGTATCTGCTCTACCAGAGGAGATTGTATTTGAGATGTAGTTGATGAACCTTTTGAAATCTTATGGGAGCAAAGAATAGCTGTACCATCACAGAATCTTCTAATAGTTTTCTGAGATAGTTAAATAAATGAAAAGATGGAAGTGGTAAGAGTGTGTGTGTGTGTGTGTGTGTGTGTGTGTGTGTGTGTGTGTGTGTGTTTCGCAGTCACCAAAATAAAGGGTAAGTAATTGAAGAGAATTAGGTGCCATGTGGTATAATAGTTAGGGGTCTGGGTTCTGCTCCTTTCTCTTCCATTAACTTGCTGTTTGACCTTGAGCAAGTGATGTAACCTCTTTGATCCTATTATTTTTGTTGATTAAATAAGGATGCTTGATTAGGTGAGCCTAAAGGGCTTCTTTAATTCTAAGTTATGTATGTATTTTTATATAACACTTGACAAGTAACTTTTATGTTGTTTCATTGGGTAGCTTGTATAAAATCATAAACAGACGGACATATATTTGCTTATTCTCACAAGGGCCAAGGGCTTGAAGTGAAGAAAAAGAGCCTTCCAATTCCTTTTCAGGACAGTTTGCATAATTACTTTCTGACATCTTGATGAACAATTTACCCTGCATTCCTCATAATTCATCAAGCCTTTATTCCCATCTTTCTCATTTTTCTTCTTTTTCCAGTTCAAACTGCTGAGGGAGTTGGGGAAGAGGTGAAGATGTGGGGAATTCAGAGAGTTGGAGAGAGGGGAGGAGGAAAAAAGCAGTTAATGCTGGAGTGTTTGAGGGGAGACAGGACTGTGCTAGTAATTTGTTAATTCTGAGTTCTGGCCTGCCAGCCTGAAACAGAAAATGTTTCTTTGTATTTACACTACAGGAATCCCCAGTGGGAAAATCTTAACAAGTGATTAATTGCCGGTAGTAGTCTGTTCTCCCAAACTCTGTGAACTGAGTCTAATACAGTGTCATGAATGTAGACATTCAGTCAGTGTTGGACAAATGAGAGTCCAACACTGAGTTAAAAAGTCCTAGGGACCATTGTCTAAATTCTTCAGTCTGGTGAATAATGCAGCTGTGTATCATCTTGTTCTCTGCCTAGATTCTGCAGTAATAGGAATCATAGAACTATGAAGAAGGAATTACTTTTCTTTGATTCAGGCAGCAGCTAATAATCTTAAAAGAGTGCACAGATTGTGCTGAAACAAGCATGGCTGTATAAAACGCTAAGTAAAAATAGTAATGGAAAAAGATTGTAATGCTGTTATGCTATAGGTAATTTAAGAAATTGACACAATGACAACTACCTAGCAGGTATTTGGAGCAAGTGAGGGAGAAGAGAGAAGAGTGAAGGGCTGGGCACTGCCGAAGAGAGAAAGGAACTATTTGAACAAGGTGCTGCCAACTCTAGATTCCCTACAGATATATATTTCCAAAGATGACAGATTTTTGGAAGTGTTTATTTTGGAGCTAATCTTCTGTTTTTCCATTCTACCCCTACTGTATCCTGTATCTTGTACTGCCAGAATTCTGCTAGCTGCTGTGAAGCAGGGCTGTGGCAAGTGGCCAAGTGTGATAAAAACCTCTTTTTTCATTTTAAAACAGTATAGATATCAGAATACTTTAAAGAAGTATTTAAAGATAGATTGAATGGAGTGGAAAAAATAGTAAAAACCTAATAAGAAAATTGAAAGTTTTTGATTTGGTTTTGATGGAATAACATTTCTTTTGTATACAGAAGAATACCAGCTTATGTCTATCTCTGTCAGTTTCTCTTTCTTACCTCTCTTTCCCTGATCTTTGAGTGCTGGGAATAGAAGCTGCTGAGCAGACAGGAAAAATGAGTTTTCTGAGCAGAAAGAGGTAGTAGTGATTTTTTTTTTGTTTGTTTGTTTGTTTCTGAGGGGATCCCAAGGGTATACGCTGTGTGAATGTCTCATCTATATGCATGTTAATAATTGGGTTTTGTTTCCTTATTTTGTTCTCATTTTAACCCCAAAGAAAATGAAATTTATTTTTTCCATTTCTAGCTCTGACTTAAGCTTCAAAACAAAATGTTGTTCATGCACAGTTGAGATGGTAGAACAGAATTGTAGTATACCATATTACAGAATTTTGGAATATTCATTTATTAAAAGGAGAATTGAACTCCAGTCAGTACTTTCTTTAATTTTAATATCTCAGACTGCATTGGTAGACTGATTCAGAATCAACTACTTATAGAGTTCATAGCTTGGCCAAGTGCCACAAAATCTGGTGAGCTTTAGATACATAATGGCTCTCTTTTTAATGATTGCTAGAGCTTTTAGCAGTAAAAGGGGGAACATGAAAGGGAACTATGTGTAATAGCTTTCTTGCCTAATACAAGTATTCTTGGTAAGATTAAAAGTAGAGACAAGCTGAGGCTCTGAGTTACGGATCGGAGGTCACATCACAGCCAGCATCAGAAAGTAGCAGCACTAACAGAAGAATAGACAGAAAGTAACTACTGGGGAGCAGGCTCTCAGAGAAGCTCACTTGGAAAGGCCATAGCAACACAGAGGGTTGTTGTTTTTTTGGGGTGGGGCTGGGGAAGGTGGATGTCCTTCATAAGGAAATTATGTTGTGTTCAGTCAAACATATAAGGGGAAAGTCTTTTCTTTTTAAATTATGAAGTATGTAATATCTATAAAAACAAGTAGAATAATGTATTTCCTTTAGCTTGAGAAATTAAACAATACAACTGTAATTGCTACCCCAAGCTTCCTTCCTCAATCCTATTTCCTCTCCCCTTTTCCCAAAAGTAACATTCTCTCCAGTTCGGTGTTTCCCGTGCATGTGTTTATGCCACATATATCTCATACAATATTGTAAACATGTTTTAAACCTTATTTAGAAGATATTATACTGTATAATATCCTTATGCAATTTGTTCTTTTTTGCTTAATACTTTAATTATGTAGTTGATACCTGTGGTTCTGATTCATTCATTTTTAACTATGTGGTGTTTCTTTCTCTAGTGCACATGTTTAACTATTCTCCTGTTGACTGAAAGCCTTTTTAGCTGAATGTTTTAGGGGGAGAGGAAAGAGAAATATGTTATGTCATTTTAAAAGTTAGATTAGGAATGTTGTTTTGACTTTCAAAAAAGCCAGTTTCCTCTTTTGGTGTGGAATGTCCTCATTTATCGTTTTCCTGGGAAAACCCTTTATACTTCCCCAGAGAAGGCGGAGAAGAGTAATGTTTCATTACACAGATGAACGTATCTTGTACGAAATGCAGAACAGCATCTGCTATATTACAGTGAGCTCATGAGGGACTGAGCTGCAGCAAAAGCTTGGTTAGTTCTATTAAAATTCTCAGATTTTTCAAGCGCAGACAAGCTGTGGATGAAAACTTATTGGTATTTATTCATTGTTTCTTTTCTGTGTTTGGAATAATTTGCAATTTGGAACTACCTGCTTTATTTTGTAAAAGGATATGTCACTTATATGGTTAAAAACAAAACTGTTCTTGGATTGTGTCATGGTTTTGATGACGTAAGGGAAAAACAAGGTGTGGGTCTGAGGGGAAGTACTTCTTTTTGAGGAAGGTAGTTGGTGTGAAATAAGTATTTGTTTTAGTAATAAATCATATATATATATGTCAGTGTATATTCTTTCTTTGTAGTCATTGATTTAAAAAATCTCTGATAAATATTTTTTCTTCCCAGTTTCATGCTGTCTTTTATTTGCAATATATTTGATATGGTTTGAACAATTTTGCAGAATACACAATACAGAACTTCATTCAGGTTTCCCTCCAAATGATTTGCTATAATGCATTAACCAGAAATGCTGATGCAGCGAGGGAAACACTAATAAATGGGATGCTTTCCAGGGACTGTAGCTAAGGCAAAGCAAACACAAGCCAAAATTAAGAAGAAAACATTAGTTAGGCACCCAAGATGTAGTGTGGTCAGATATGCTATTAACAGTGAATATCTCATTCTAGTTAAATTAATTGAGGCCTAGGCAATTTGAATCACCAGACTATCTATTAAAAAAGTGACCCAACTTTAAGCATATTAGAATTAAGGGCTAGTGCAAGAATAGTCTTTTGGCTATAATTTATTTAGAATGAAAACTTAAATTATTTGCTTTTTCTTATTGGATGGATTCTGATGCCTCAAGAATGATTAAACTCAACTGTCTGTTTTTTCCATTGTGGTTCTGATGGAAAGGGTGCTGAATGGACCTCCAAGTAAAAGAAGAGTGTTTTTTGTTTGTTTTGTTTTGGTAG
Source organism: Balaenoptera ricei (assembly GCF_028023285.1). Lineage (NCBI taxonomy): Eukaryota > Metazoa > Chordata > Mammalia > Artiodactyla > Balaenopteridae > Balaenoptera > Balaenoptera ricei. The sequence continues at coordinate 62,035,189 of NC_082654.1, read as the reverse complement.
GAATAATTAGATGGAAAGAGGAGAGAGGATATTGCTAATTAAGAATGATTTTTGTTGTATCACTGTTGCTATTTTTCTTGCAAATTACACTAATTTTTTTCCACAAATTATTTCACCCATAAATAGTGTAGGTATGGAGAGAGGAGATAGGTATGTAAACAGGCTTTTAAAAATTGCTATTCTTGTTTTTGAATGATCTCTGACTAATTGGCCAAGAGTCAAGCATTTTAAAACAGGACTCCTAAACCAGAGAGTTGTATAGCTAGGCAATTGAATTGGATTTTTTTTTTTTTTAACTGTACCAAGATTTCTAAGTTTTGTAAACTTGTTTCTGAAATTAATGAAAGTTGCTGAACGAACCTGGGTAGCCTGAGACTTCTATTGCCAGGGACCCCTTAAGTTTTTAAAACTATTTCTTATTTCTTCATAGTTTATCAGGGTTCTATCTGTTTTTCAAATGCTGGAAGGGTACAGGTGGGGTGAAAAAAAGTTTCCCCTTAATATTATTTCTAGAAGTATTGATTTATGAGTTGTTGCTTCAGATTCTCTGTTTTTATTTCTCTATGAGCCTACTATGTGGTTATCTAAGATTTAATACTTTCTTTCTCTGAAGAAAAAAAGTATTATTTCAGAGTTTCTCATAACCAGTCTGGATTTATTCTAGGTTATAACTCATATTCTTTTAAAAGTGCCCTCTTGTCCTAAGGGTAACTTGTAATAAGCAGCAGCTAAGAATGACTTAAACAAGAGCTTTTCAGACTTTCTTTTCTTTTTCGGCATTATATGCTGAGGTACCCATGTCAGCAGGCTCAGGAAGGCCTTTACCTTTGACATTGACTTTACTTTTTTCTATTCTTTTAGGTCTTTCACTACCATTCCTACAGTGGTTGGCAAGATATCGTTTCCACCTCACTCTCCATGTACCATGCCAGTGACATCTTAGCTGCTAGAGTGTGGAGCTGGACTGTGGGAGTCAAGTAAGTGCCTTTTTTACTATTTGGCATGGTTTTTGCTTACTTTGCAAAGCCATGGAGAGGAACTCGAACTCCTTAAGATTAGTTTTTAAAAAGGCACTTGCTTGATCCTTGTGGGCCGGCTCTTTGCTCCAGCCTGCTATTGAATACCTGGTAGCTAACATGATGCTGCATTTAGCAAGGTGACTATCACAGAATGGAACATTTTTACTAAGGTAGACCCTAAGGGAGGATAGATCTGATCTTGGCTTGATTAGACCATTTATAGCGATGAGCAACCCCTGTCCCATCCCAGAATGAATCAGAGCTTCTGCGTTAGCACAAACAGTTAGTTACTCTGGCCTCCTGGAAATTTAACAGGTTATGGATGACCAAGCGTCTGCTGGTCTAAACCACTTGAGTTGCATGGAAACTGAACAGCTCTCCCAGGGAAGCCAATGACCTTGGCAATTTTCTGAATTTATTTAGCTTACTGTAAGGAAGAAGTGACTGTTGGTGTTAATGAGGTTTGGGTTTCTGTATTTATTGCTGAAGTTGCTAAAACCTGGTATTTTACTTTTGCAGGTCACCTTGTAAATTTTGCCTATGTAAATTAACACACCCCCTGTTATGTCATTAACAACCATGTAAGGGAGAGTGTTTTCCTGCTCTGTCTTAGGTATTGGTGATGTGACCTGTTCACGCAGGGGAAACTTGAACATTCTCAGGTATGTGAAGATCCTGATTCATAAGCATTTTCTCCCTGCCAACAAAACACAGTTTATTTCAGTGTGCATTCATGATGTAGTTTTACAAAATCAATCTTGCCAATTGATTTTCTTGCCCCTGATATTACAGAATAGGGATTGGCAAACTACAGCCGAGACCACTGCTTGTTTTTGTAAATAAAGTTTTATTGGAATAGATACATTTGTCATTTACATGTTGTCTATGACTGCTTTTGCACTACAGCAACAGAGTTGAGTTGCAACAGAGCCCATGTGACCCACAAAGCCTAAAATACCTGGCTCTTAAAGAAAAAGTTTGATTTCTGCTATAAAAGAACCAAACTTCAATTTGTATTTAGATATAAACTTGGTAGAACCGCAGTTGAATTCATTAGGTCGCAGATTAGACATAGAACTGAAGCTAGAAGCTAGGTCTCCTGCCTCGTTGCCCAGGGTTCCTTCTACTAGGCCTTATACCATGTTAGGGCTACTTGTTTTCCTTACTAGCTGTAAGGCACAGTCTTTTTCCTTTATTTTCCGTGAAGTAAAAGCAAAGACTCAATGATTTAAACCACAAAGAAATGATATATTGGAGAATTGACCTTACTTGGAGTTTAGATACTTGTATCATTTGACGATAACTGGGGAATTGCTTCTTAATGAATCACTAAGTGCTTATAGTGTATACTCAAAAAAGGTTAGGTTAGTTGGAATAAAAAGAAGTCTGAGCCTTGATAATAATTTTATAGCTAGGAGCAAAACTAAAATTGGCACAGATAGAATGCTTCCTGCATGTATCTATGTGTCTAAGCTCACAGATAGCAGGATTGTATGTATGCGTGTGTGTATGTATGTCTGTATGGGTGTCTTTCAGCTCTCAAAGTGCATTTGGATTACATTCTGAGAAGAGTTTAGCAGGTGTATTACAATCTGCAGATTACGTTACAGAGTTTTAAATGGAGTTTTAAAAATAAATTTTATTTTAAAACAGTTTTGAGTTTACAGGAAAATGGCTAAGATTGTACACAGAATTCCCATATATACCCCATCCCCATTTCCCCTATTATTAACATTTTACATTAGTATGGTACATTTGTTATAATTAATGAACCTATATATACATATTTTTTGTAATGAACCAATATTGATACATTATTATTAACTAAAGTCCATGCTTTATTCAGATTCTCTTAGTCTTTGCATAATATTCTTTTTCTGTTCCGGGATTAAATGAATTTTTATTAGTGTGTTCACTGATGTAGAAGGCATTTATATGACCACCTAAAGGTTAAACTAGTTTTGAAGTCTCTTTTAATTTCCAGGAGTGTGATTAAATGAGTACAGGCTTAACTGCTGCAGAGTTCTGACTTGTAACATTTATATTCTGTAACTTGTCGAGAAGGTGGTTACTTGACCTTATTGGTAATAATGGCTTTTCAGTTGTTGATCCTAAATTTTTAGCATCATCAATTCCAGAAAGGATAAGACAGACTTGGTTATTTCTGTTATTGTCACATGCAGAATTGCTGGTGAAAATATTCAAAAGTAAATTGCTTTCTTTGGAAGCAGTGTGGGTCAACTGTCCTATTTCAGTATGTGTATCCTTCTGAAAGTAGTTTTTGAAGTCAGCACCTTCTGATGAATCATTAATCATTCAAATTTCTCTGTAAAGACCTTAAACTATTTTCTTCCTTAAGTTTATTAGTTATTTATCAAAGTTAAACACATGGATGTTCTGTGACTTAGCAGTTCCACTTCTAGATTTATATACAACAAAATTGTGTGCATATAGTCACCAGAAGAGATGGACAAAATGTTCATAGTGGGCCTAATTGTAGTAGTCCAAACTGGAATTTTCCTAATGCCTATCAACAGTAGAATGGGTAGGTAAGTTTCTGGCATAATCACACAATGAATGTTAAACACTGATCACAGTGAACAAAGAACAGCTATATATAATAAGGTGTCAATTTCACAAATATAATATTGAGCAGAAGAACCCAGACACTAAAGAGTGTCCATTTACATAAATTTCAAAAACAGGTAAAACTATTTGGTGTCAGGAGATTGAATACCCTTGTGGGAGATGGCGAAAGTGTTTGGATTGGGATATGAAGGGGCTTCCTGAGGTGCTAGTAATGTTCTGTTTCTTGTTTTGAGTACTGGTTACGTGGGTGTGTTCACTTTGTGAAAATTCACCAAGCTTATATATTTTTCTGTATTTATGTTATTCTTCAAAGAAAAAAGTGTACAAAAGTAATAGCAACTCTGAAAAACACACACAGAAAATTCACTGCTAACATTTGCGGGTTATATGGAGAAAAAAACTGAACAAATTAACCTTATATCCTAGAATATATGGTGTCTGAATTATAGGGTTATCAAAGTGCCATTGTGTTACTGGAGCTGTTATAGTCCTCTTTGTATAATGAGATGAATAAAGTAGGTGTTAATGGCCGCTCTTTATTGTAACAAGGTTTGGGGAATGCCTCAGAAAAGACATCTTTTCTTTTTAGTCTGTATTAGATAGAGAAACCAAGTCACAATGTCTATCAATTCTTTTTTTTGTTTTTTGAATTTTTGAATTTTATTTTATTTATTTTTTATACAGCAGGTTCTTATTAGTTATCTGTTTTATACATATTAGTGTATACATGTCAATCCCAATCTCCCAGTTCACCCCACCACCACCACCACCCCTGCCACTTTCCCCCCTTGGTGTCCATACGTTTGTTCTCTACATCTGTGTCTCTATTTCTGCCTTGCAGAGCAGTTCATCTGTACCATTTTTCTAGGTTCCACATATAAGCGTTAATATATGATATTTGTTTTTTTCTTTCTGACTTATTTCACTCTGTATAACAGTCTCTAGACCCATCCATGTCTCTGCAAATGACCCAATTTCGTTCCTTTTTATGGCTGAGTAATATTCCATTGTATGCATGTACCACTTCTTCTTTATCCATTCATCTGTCGATGGGCATTTAGGTTGTTTCCATGTCCTGGCTATTGTAAATAGTGCTGCAGTGCACATTGGGGTGCATGTGTCTTTTTGAATTATGGTTTTCTCTGGGTGTATGCCCAGTAGTGGGATTGCTGGGTCATATGGTAATTCTATTTTTAGTTTTTCAAGGAACCTCCATACTGTTCTCCATAGTGGCTGTATCAATTTACATTCCCACCAACAGTGCAAGAGGGTTCCTTTTCTCCACACCCTCTCCAGCATTTGTTGTTTGTAGATTTTCTGACGATGTCCATTCTAACCGGTGTGAGGTGATACCTCATTGTAGTTTTGATTTGCATTTCTCTAATAATTAGTGATGTTGAACAGCTTTTCATGTCCTTCTTGGCCATCTGTATGTCTTTGGAGAAATGTCTATTTATGTCTTCTGCCTATTTTTGATTGGGTTTTTTGTTTTTTTAATGTTGAGCTGCATGAGCTGTTTATATATTTTGGAGATTAATCCTTTGTCCATTGATTTGTTTGCAAATATTTTTTCCCATTCTGAGGGTTGTCTTTTCATCTTGTTTATGGTTTCTTTTGCTGTGCAAAAGCTTTGAAGTTTCATTAGGTCCCATTTGTTTATTTTTGATTTTATTTCCATTACTCTAGGAGGTGGATCAAAAAAGATCTTGCTGTGATTTATGTCATAAAGTGTTCTGCCTATGTTTTCCTCTAAGAGTTTTATAGTGTCCGGTCTTACATTTAGCTCTCTAATCTATTTTGAGTTTAATTTTGTGTATGGTGTTAGGGAGTGTTCTAATTTCATTCTTTGACATGTAGCTGTCCAGTTTTCCCAGCACCACTTATTGAAGAGACTGTCTTTTCTCCATTGTATATCCTTGCCTCCTTTGTCATAGATTAGTTGACCATAGGTGTATGGGTTTATCTCTGGGCTTTCTGTCCTGTTCCACTGATCTGTATTTCTGTTTTTGTGCCAGTACCATATTGTCTTGATTACTGTAGCTTTGCAGTATAGTCTGAAGTCAGGGAGTCTGATTCCTCCAGCTCCGTTTTTTTCCCTCAAGACTGCTTTGGCTATTTGCGGTCTTTTTTGTCTCCATACAAATTTTAAGATTTTTTGTTTTAGTTCTGTAAAAAATGCCACTGGTAATTTGCTGGGGATTGCATTGAATCTGTAGATTGCTTTGGATAGTATAGTCATTTTCACATTATCGATTCTTCCAATCCAAGAACATGGTATATCTCTCCGTCTGTGTCATCTTTGATTTCTTTCATCAGTGTCTTATAGTTTTCTGAGTACAGGTCTTTTACCTCCTTAGGTAGGTTTATTCCTAGGTATTTTATTCTTTTTGTTGCAGTGGTAAATGGGACTGTGTCCTTAATTTCTCTTTCTGATATTTCATTGTTAGTGTATAGGAATACAGGAGATTTCTGTGCATTAATTTTGTATCCTACAGCTTACCAAATTCATTGATTACCTCTAGTAGTTTTCTGGTGCCATCTTTAGGATTCTCTATGTATGGTATCATGTCATCTGCAAACAGTGACAGTTTTACTTCTTCTTTTCCAGTTTGTATTCCTTTTATTTCTTTTTCTTCTCTGATTGCTGTGGCTAGGACTTCCAAAACTATGTTGAATAATAGTGGCAAGAGTGGACATCCTTGTGTTGTTCCTGATCTTAGAGGAAATGCTTTCAGTTTTTCACCATTGAGAATGATGTTTGCTGTGGGTTTGTCTTATTCGGCCTATATTATGTTGCGGTAGGTTCCCTCTATGCCCACTTTCTGGAGAGTTTTTATCATAAATGGATGTTGAATTTTGTCAAAAATTTTTCTGCATCTATTGAGATGATCATATGGTTTTTATTCTTCAATTTGTTAATATGGTGTATCAGATTGATTGATTTGCATATACTGAAGAATCCTTGCATCCCTGGGATAAATCCCACTTGATCATGGTGTATGATCCTTTTAATGTGTTGTTGGATTTTGTTTGCTAGTATTTTGTTGAGGAGTTTTGCATCTACGTTCATCAGTGATATTGGCCTATAGTTTTCTCTTTTTGTGACATCTTTGTCTGGTTTTGGCATCAGGGTGATGGTGGCCTCATAGAATGAGTTTGGGAGTGTTCCTTCCTCTGCAATATTTTGGAAGAGTTTGAGAAGGATTGGTGTTAGCTCTTCTCTAAATGTTTGATAGAATTCACCTGTGAAGCCTGGAAGGTCCTGGACTTTTGTTTGTTGGAAGATTTTTAATCACAGTTTCGATTTCATTACTTGTGATTGGTCTCTTCATATTTTCTATTTCTTCCTGGTTCAGTCTTGGAAGGTTATACCTTTCTAAGAATTTGTCCATTTCTTCCGGTTGTCCTTTTTATTGGCATAGAGTTGCTTGTAGTAGTCTCTTAGGATGCTTTGTATTTCTCTGGTGTCTGTTGTAACTTCTCCTTTTTCATTTCTAATTTTATTGATTTGAGTCCTCTCCCTCTTTTTCTTGATGAGTCTGGGTAAAGCTTTATCCATTTTTTTTTATCTTCTCAAAGAACCAGCTTTTAGTTTTATTGATCTTTGCTATTGTTTTCTTTGTTTCTATTTCATTTATTTCTGGTCTGATCTCTGTGATTTCTTTCCTTCTACTAACTTTGGGTTTTGTTTGTTCTTCTTTCTCTAGTTCCTTTAGGTGTAAGGTTAGATTGTTTATTTGAGATTTTTCTTGTTTCTTGAGGTAGAATTGTATTGCTATGAACTTCCCTCTCAGAACTGCTTTTGCTGCATCCTGTAGGTTTTGGATCATCAGGGTTTTGTAGTAATTTGTCTCTAGGTATTTTTTGATTTCCTCTTTGATTTCTTCACTGATCTTTTGGTTATTTAATAATGTATTGTTTATCCTCCATGTGTTTGTGTTTTTTACGTTTTTTTCCCTGTAATTGATTTCTAATCTCATAGTGCTGTGGTTGGAAAAGATGCTTGATATGATTTCAGTTTTCTTAAATTTACCGAGGCTTGATTTGTGACCCAAGATGTGATCTATCCTGGAGAATGTTCCGTGTGCAATTGAGAAGAAAGTGTAATCTGCTGTTCTTGGATGGAATGTCCTATAAATATCAATTAAATCTATCTGCTCTATTGTGTCATTTAAAGCTTGTGTGTCCATATTAATTTTCTGTCTGGATGATCTGTCCATTGGTGTAAGTAAGGTGTTAAAGTCCCCCCTATTATTGTGTTACTGTTGGTTCCCTCTTTTATAGCTGTTAGCAGTTGCCTTATGTATTGAGATGCTCCTATGTTGGGTGCATATATATTTATAATTGCTATATCTTCTTCTTGGATTGATCCCTTGATCATTATGTAGTGTCCTTCCTTGTCTCTCATAAGATTCTTTATTTTAAAGTCTATTTTATCTGATATGAGTATTGCTGCTCCAGCTTTCTTTTGATTTCCATTGGCATGGAATATCTTTTTCCATCCCCTCACTTTCAGTCGGTATGTGTCCCTAGGTCTGAAGTGGGTCTCTTGTAGACAGCATATATATGGGTCTTGTTTTTGTATCCATTCAGCAAGCCTGTGTCTTTTGGTTGGAGCATTTAATCCACTTACATTTAAGGTAATTATCCATATGTATGTTCCTGTTACCATTTTCTTAATTGTTTTGGGTTTGTTTTTGTAGGTCCTTTTCTTCTCTTGTGTTTCCCACTTAGAGAAGTTCCTTTTGCATTTGTTGTAGAGCTGGTTTGGTGGTGCTGAATTCTCTTAGCTTTTGCTTATCTGTAAAGCTTTTGATTTCTCTGTCAAATCTGAGTGAGATCCTTGCCAGGTAGAGTAATCTTGGTTGTAGGTTCTTCCCATTCATCACTTTAAATATATCGTGCCACTCCCTTCTGGCTTGTAGAGCTTCTGCTGAGAAATCGGCTGTTAATCTTATGGGAGTTCCCTTGTATGTTACTGGTCGTTTTTCCCTTGTTGCTTTTAATAATTTTTCTTTGTCTTTAATTTTTGTCAGTTTGATTACTTTCTGTCTTGGTGTGTTTCTCCTTGGGTTTATCCTGCCTGGGACTCTGCACTTCCTGGACTTGGGTGGCTATTTCCTTTCCCATGTTAGGGAAGTTTTTGACTATAATCTCTTCAAATATTTTCTCAGGTCCTTCCTCTCTCTCTTCTCCTTCTGGGACCCGTGTAACGCAAATGTTGCTGCGTTTAATGTTGTCCCAGAGGTCTCTTAGGCTGTCTTCATTTCTTTTCATTCTTTTTTCTTTATTCTGTTCCATGGCAGTGAATTCTACCATTCTGTCTTCCAGTTCACTTATCCATTCTTCTGCCTCAGTTATAATGCTATTGATTCCTTCTAGTGTATTTTTCATTTCAGTTATTGTATTGTTCATCTCTGTTTGTTTGTTCTTTAATTCTTCTAGGTCTTTGTTAAACATTTCTTGCATCTTCTCGATCTTTGCCTCCATTCTTTTTCCGAGGTCCTGGATCATCTTCACTATCATTATTCTGAATTCTTTTTTTGGAGGGTTGCCTATCTCCACTTCATTCACTTGTTTTTCTGGGGTGAATGTGGTTTTCGTTCCACAGGCTGCAGAATTGTAGTTCTTCTTGCTTCTGCTGTCTGCCCTCTGCTGGATGAGGCTTGTCCGTCCATTCTTTATTATGGAAAAAACTTATAAGCCAAGTAGTTGTGACTTGGGTGTATTGGTGTGTTTATATATGCTGGAATTTCTCCTTCTCTCTGATTGTCGTTAGATCAGTGAGTGAGCTTTCAAACCTAAACAGAATGTAGAGTCCTTTTCCCAAATGGCACCCCTTTTCTTGACTTTACTGTTTTTTTCTTATTGGTACCTTTTGTTCTTCCAGTTTGTTGAATTACAATTATTTTTTGGCTCTTCCTTTTTCCTTTGCACCCCTTTCTTACTCTTAAGAAAATTGTGGTTGAAATGCACATAACACACAATTTACCTTCTTAACTGTTTCTTAAGTGTGCAGTTCAGTACTACATACCTCATTTTACCTTGCTTTATTGTGCTTCATAGATATTGCGTGTTTTACAAATTGAAGGTCTGTGGCAACCCTGCGTTGAGCAAGTCTATCAGCACCATTTTTCTGAGAGCGTTTGCTCACTTCATGTCTCTGTGTCACTTTTTGGTAATTCTTGCAATATTTCAAACTTTTTCATTATTATATTTGTTATGGTGATCTGTGATCAGTGATCTTTGATGTTACTACTATGACTGGCTGAAGGCTCAGATGATGGTTAGCATTTTTTAGCAATAAAGTATATTTAAAGTAAGGTATGTCCATTTTTTTTAGACATAAAGCTATTGCACACTGAACAGTACAGTAAAGAGAACTTTCAGATGCACTGGGAAACCAGAAAATTCATGTGACTCACTTTATTGCAATGTTTGCTTTATTGTGGTGGTCTGGAACTAAACCTGTAATATCTATATCTGTATCCCACCCTTTTATTTGGTAACTAAATCTTAGTTGGAGTCTACCTTTCTCATCTCACTTATCTTGTACTTTGTGTTCCCATTATCACTATCCTTACTTGCATTTAAACTCTTATCGTGAGTCTGGACTTTTGTCTAAATAGCATCTAAACTTTCAGTGTTTCCTCTGCAGTCAATCAGCATTTCCTCCCACAAAACTTTTGGTTGACACCACCTTTAGGATTTAGTACAAATTCCTTAGTCTGATATTCAGGACCTTCTAAAATTGAGTTCCAGTCTATCTTTCCACCTTTAATAATAATGTTGTTTTGATAACCAGTGATTGCTTATTAACTTCCAGGTTGTGTGATGCACCATACATACATAGTTTTATTTAATTTATTCCTATAAAGTAGGTACTGTAATTACCACTGTTGAGGAAATAGAGGTGGAGGGTTCCAAATAACATGCCCAAGCTAGTACAAGTTATAGTTGTAACTTCTGTCTCCTGAATGCCTTGAGTAGACCCATGCCTAACCACCAAGTACATTTCCACCTTCATCCTAGCTCTTTCACTTTGCAGATCCACAGCTTGGAAGGCCCTTGCTTGTTCCTTTCTTCCCTCTCTCACAGTCTCATTCTATTCATCCTTCAGTGCCTAGCTCAAGTTCCATCTGTTCAGTGATTTTTTTTTTTCCCTCCCTGCCTCCTCCCTGCAGTTTATAGAATACTCACTAGCCTGACCACATATTGTTTTACTTTTATTGCCTTGAATCTGTATTTTTTAATATATGAATGATTTAGTTTAGTCTTTAGATTTTTAACCTCCTTGAGGTTGAGGGCTTGGATTATAGGGTTTTTTATATCCCCTGCAGTATATAACAATAAGTGTATGTGTTGATCATTTGAAATGATAATAGAATTGTTAATAGCTGAAGATATATAATGTACATCTAATCTAAGACTCTGTCTTAGTTCTTTGTGCTTCTTAATTCAGAACCAGGAATGACGTGTTTAACTTAGAGCTACGTATCACTGATTTGTAAGCAGGAAGCTTGATAACTATTGTCACATGCTGATTCACATCAGAACTGCTCTTTATATCAAGAGTTTGACTTTTTTTTTTTAAATTTTATTTATTTATTTATTTATGGCTGTGTTGGGTCTTCATTTCTGTGTGAGGGCTTTCTCCAGTTGTGGCAAGTGGGGGCCACTCTTCATCGCAGTGCGCGGGCCTCACTATCGTGGCCTCTCTTGTTGCGGAGCACAGGCTCCAGACACGCAGGCTCAGTAATTGTGGCTCACGGGCCCAGCTGCTCCGTGGCATGTGGGGCCTTCCGGGACCAGGGCTCAAACCCGTGTCCCCCGCATCAGCAGGCGGATTCTTAACCACTGCGCCACCAGGGAAGCCCTGACTTTTTTTTTTTTTAATTGAAGTGTAGTTGCCTTACAATATTATATTAGTTTCAGGTGTACAACATAGTGATTCATAGTGATTCATTGTTTGGAATTCATTCATTGTGATTGGAGTTATTATAAAATATGGGCTATATTCCCTGTTCTGTACATTACATCATTATATCTTATTTATTTTATACTTAATAATTGTACCTCTTAACTCCCTACCCCTATTTTGCCCCTCACCCCAACCCTCTCCCCACTAGTAACCACAAGTTTGTTCTCTGTATCTGTTAGTCTATTTCTGTTTTGTTATAATTGTTCATTTGTTTTCTTTTTTAGATTCCACTTATAAGTGAAAACATACAGTATTTGTCTTTCTCTGTCTGACTTACTTCACTAAGCATACTAGCCTCTAGGTCTATCCATGTTGTTGCAAATGGGAAAATTTCATTCTTTTATGGCTGAATGATATTCCATTGTATGTATATGCCATATCTTCTTTATTCATTTGTTGATGAACACTTAGGTTGACTTCTTCTCATTGTCTCACCACTGGCATTTTGTTTTAGACCACCAAAATATCTCACCTAGATTATAACAACAGCCTCCAAATTAGCCTCCCTGCTTTTGCCTTTTGTTTTCCGTGGTCAGAACTCAGGCAGTGGAAGTGATGACATCAGGCAGAAGACAACCATTCCAACAGCTTCAGATCTCACTCAGAGTGAAAGACAAAGTATGTTAAGTGGCCTCCAGGCAGGAGTGTGCTGATAAAATGGATCTCTGGAGAAGGCAAAGCTTCTGATTTGTAGCATACGCCTATTTCTGTGCTATAATTGTTCCCACTATGGGATTCAAAGTTCTAGAATGTATAACAGTCTGCTCTTCAGCTGGTTCCAGCAAGCTCCATCTTACCACTGCTGAACATTTGGTTCCCCGTCTCATCCCCAGCTGCTGTTTCTTTCCCCCTTACCCACTCCATTCTTGTGATACTGCCCTCCTTACTGTTCCTCAAACATGCCAGACATGCACCCACCTCACAGGATCTTTGAATTTGTAGTTTTCTTAGTTAGAATGCTCTTCTCCTGAATACATGCAGGTTTGCTTGTTTTTTTTTTCTCTCTCAAGTGTACTCAGATATTTTCTGTGATCTTCCTATGTAAATGTGTAGTCTTTCCCCTACATCTACTCACCACTCTCTTTCTCCACTACTCTGCTTTATTTTTCTTAGCACTTCCAACATATAATATGTTTATGTATTACTTGCTTTCCCTTCCTATACCTTTCATTAGAGCAGGAGCATTTTCGTCACTATATAATCGTTAGCACCCAAAAGAATGCCTAACACATAGGCACTCAAAAAGTTGTTGAATGAGTTAATATGTACTTCTTTTAAAGATGTAAATTGAGTGTGTGTATTTTCCCATCTGGGAACATCCTTTGTATGGAACGAATTTTTAATTTTTATTTTATTGGTTGTCCTGAGATGATTTCCAAAATACACTGCAGTGTTTCTGTACCTGTCTGATGCCATCCTGTAGTGATGCATTATTGCTTTTTCTAAGCAGTGTTTTCTGTAGGTGGGGATAATGGTTATATTTGCTGTTGAGACTGAAAATGAAGCATTTCATTTTGGTTGAAATGAAAATATCTGAAATACATATAAACAAATCAGTTTGGGCCTGTCACTGGTAATTGCAACTTGAAATTACTGTTTACTTAAGCTCCTTATGAGGAATGCAACAATATTTATGGAAAACTGTATATTTGGTAGTGTGTTAATCTCATAACAACATCATTGTGAGTTTGAATATCTGTGATAAGTAATGAGAAAATGGAATTTGTACACTTTATTCAAAGATTAAAATGGGTTTATGGGGACATTTTTATGTATAAATATTGATTTATAGACCAGTTTAGCATACTGAGTTTATTATAATTTAGCAGGTGTATGACTTCTCATGAACTAGATGCTGCCTGTTCCTCTTGATGTCAGTTGCTGCCTGTTTTTTTATGCTGAAGTGGAATTCAACCTACCACTTGACTTAGTCTAGGCATAGACAAACATTACATTGAGGTGGCAAGATTGAACTGTAGTTACTAACCAGAGTTTTCTTTCTTTCTTTCTTTTACACTTAAGTATTTTTACAAGTAAAATTCCAGTGCAGTAAGAATTGAAAACATGATAACCAGAGTTATTTTTTTCAAATTAATCTTTTGGGTGTAACCATATTAACCCATTTTTGTTTTGGGGTTTGATTCACAAAGGTCAGAGAAAAGGATGACTTGAACTAAAAGCTGTCGCTTCTTGGCAGACAATTAAGAAATGAAGAAAAAGTCTGGTTTTCTTTATGAGTGTATGTGTTACTTTCTTGAGTGACACCAAATAAAATTTGCAGTATTTCTTTCCTACAGACTTTTGAACATTGGAGAAAAAGCCCCCTTTCTTTTATGAATGCTTAACTTCCTTTGTTCTGTCACTTTTGTCTTCAGAAAATGTTTATCTTCTGGAGTTTTTAAAAAAAATTAAGACTGTTTTTAGAGCAGTTTAAGATTCATAGCAAAATTGAGGGAAAGGTACAGAGATACAGATTTTTTTAATAACAACATTTTTAATAATTACCAAATTTGTCAGAGAGAACAGAGATAAACTTAGTTTTCTGTTCCTGTGTCTGATGCTGTGATTCTTATTTTTTCTAACACAGTCAGAATTATTATCCATTTTAAAAGCTTGTATCTATTATATAACAATTGAGATATACAGAAAAATGGGAGGAAGAAGAAAATACTACTGAGAGACAATCACTGTTAACATTTTTATGTATTTCCTTCCAGACTTTTTTTTTTTTTTTAATTTTTGGCTGCATTGGGTCTTCATTGCTGCGTGCAGGTTTTTCTCTAGTTGTGGCAAGTGGGGGCTACTCTTCGTTGCGGTGCGCAGGCTTCTCATGGTGGTGGCTTCTCTTATTGCGGAGCATGAGCTCTAGTTGCACGGGCTTCAGTAGTTGTGGCATGAGGACTCAGTAGTTGTGGCTTGCGGGCTCTAGAGCGCAAGCTCAGTAGTTGTGGTGCACAGGCTTAGTTGCTCTGCAGCAGGTGGGATCTTCCTGGACCAGGGCTCTAACCTGTGTCTCCTGCATTGGCAGGCGGATTCTTAACCACTGCGCCACCAGGGAAGCTCCCACACATTTTTTCATGGAGTTCATCTTGACTCTGATAAAAGAATCATTGATCTTTATATACAACATAAAAGTATGTAACTATATTCTGCTTCCTTTGCTTAGCCTTTTACCAAATATTTAACAAACTTGTCATGAACATTTAATGACAGCATAATACTCCAAAGAGTGGCTGTACATTGCTTGTGTTTATAATACAATTTCCAAATAGACTTTGTTGATGGCACATTTGAGAATTTTATTATTATTATTTTTTAACATCTTTATTGGAGTATAATTGCTTTACAATGGAGTTAGTTAGTTTCTGCTTTATAACAAAGTGTATCAGCTATACATATACATATATCCCCATATTTCCTCCCTCTTGAGTCTCCCTCCCACCCTCCCTATCCCACCTCTCTAGGTGGTCGCAAAGCACCGAGCTGATCTCCCTGTGCTATGCAGCTGCTTCCCACTAGCTATCTATTTTACATTTGGTACTATATAGACTGGCTGAATGGATACAAAAACAAGACCTATATATATGCTGTCTACAAGAGACCCACTTCAGACCTAGGGACGTATACAGACTGAAAGTGAGGGGATGGAAAAAGATATTCCATGCAAATGGAAATCAAAAGAAAGCTGGAGTCGCAATTCTCATATCAGACAAAATATACTTTAAAATAAAGACTATTACAAGAGACAAAGAAGGACACAACATAATGATCAAGGGATCAATCCAAGAAGATGATATAACAATTGTAAATATTTATGCACCCAACATAGGAGCACCTCAATACATAAGGCAAGTGCTAACAACCATAAAAAAGGAAATCGACAGTAACACAATCATAGTAGGGGACTCTAACACCCCAGTTTCACCAATGGACAGATCATCTAAAATGAAAATAAATAAGGAAACACAAGCTTTAAATGGTACCTTAAACAAGACGGACTTAACTGATATTTCTAGGGCATTCCATCCAAAAACAGCAGAATACACTTTCTTCTCAAGTGCTCATGGAACATTCTCCAGGATAGATCATATCTTGGGTCACAAATCAAGCCTTGGTAAATTTAAGAAAATTGAAATCATATCAAGTATCTTTTCCGACCACAACGCTATGAGACTAGATATCAATTACAGGAAAAAATCTGTAAAAAATACAAACACAGGCTAAACAATATGCTACTAAATAACCAAGAGGTCACTGAAGAAATCAGAGGAAATTAAAAAATACCTAGAAACAAATGACAGTTTGAACACGATGACCCAAAACCTATGGGATGCAACAAAAGCAGTTCCAAGAAGGAAGTTTATAGCAATACAATCCTACCTCAAGAAACAAGAAACATCTCAAACAACCTAACCTTACACCTAAAGCAATTAGAGAAAGAAGAACAAAAAACCCCCAAAGTTAGGAGAAGGAAAGAAATCATAAAGATCATATCAGAAATAAATGAAAAATAAATGAAGGAAACGATAGCAAAGGTCAGTAAAACTAAAAGCTGGTTCTTTGAGAAGGTAAACAAAATTGTTAAACCATTAGCCAGACTTATCAAGAAAAAGAGGGAGAAGACTCAAATCAGCAGAATTAGAAATGAAAAAGAAGTAACAACTGACACTGCAGAAACACAAGGATCATGAGAGATTACTACAAGCAACTATATGCCAATAAAATGGACAACCTGGAAGAAATGGACAAATTCTTAGAAAAGCACAACCTTCTGAGACTGAACCAGGAAAAAATAGAAAATATAAACAGACCAATCACAAGCACTGAAATTGAGGCTGGGATTAAAAATCCTCCAACAAACAAAAGCCCAGGACCAGATGGCTTCACAGGTGAATTCTATCAAACATTTAGAGAAGAGCTAACACCTATCCTTCTCAAACTCTTCCAAAATATAGCAGAGGGAGGAACACTCCCAAACTCATTCTATGAGGCCACCATCACCCTGTTACCAAAACGAGACAGAGATGTCACAAAACAAGAAAACTACAGGCCAATATCACTGATGAACATAGATGCAAAACTCCTCAACAAAATATTAGCAAACAGAATCCAACAGCACATTGAAAGGATCATACACCATGATCAAGTGGGGATTATTCCAGAAATGCAAGGATTCTTCAATATACGCAAATCAATCAATGTGATACACCATATTAACAAATTGAAGGAGAAAAACCATATGATCATCTCTATAGATGCAGAAAAAGCTTCTGACAAAATTCAACACCCATTTATGATAGAAACTCTCCAGAAAGTAGGAATAGAGGGAACTTACCTCAACATAATAAAGGCCGTATATGACAAACCCACAGCCAGCATCATTCTCAGTGGTGAAAAACTGAAACCATTTCCTCTAAGATCAGGAATAAGACAAGGTTGTCCACTCTCGCCACTATTATTCAACATAGTTTTGGAAGTTTTAGCCACAGCAATCAGAGAAGAAAAAGAAATAAAAGGAATCCAAATCGGAGAAGAAGTAAAACTGTCACTGTTTGCAGATGACATGATACTATACACAGAGAATCCTAAAGATGCTACCAGAAAACTACTAGAGCTAATCAATGAATTTGGTAAAGTAGCAGGATACAAAATTAATGCACAGAAATCTCCTGCATTCCTATACACTAATGATGAAAAATCTGAAAGAGAAATTAAGGAAACACTCCCATTACCATTGCAACAAGAAGAATAAGATACCTAGGAATAAACCTGCCTAAGGAGACAAAAGACCTGTATGCAGAAAACTGTAAGACACTGAGAATTTTAAAGAATAAACATTCTTTCCCCTTGAAAAAAGTTTCAGGAAAATTGAAAACAATAACAACAAAAACACCCCTGTGATGATCCTTCTGTTGTGTGTTACTGTGTGAACAGAATTGGTTACTGTCCTGACCACATTCTTATACACTCAAAAGTAACAGCCACAAATTACAATAAAGTTATTTAAAGCATCTTTAAAAGTTCATCTGTTTGAGATGCTGTCTTCTGAAACCTTTCGCTATTTTAGTAAAGACTGTCAGGTTAAAAAAAAAAAAAAAAAAAAAGACTGTCAGGTTCCTCTGTGGCTTTTGGAAAGCTTATCCTTCTGTCTATAGATTTGGTAATCAAGAACATTAAGAAATAAACTCAAAGTGGGTATGGAGAGAACGTATCTCAACATAATAATAAAGGCCATTTATGACAAACCCACAGCCAACGTCACACTCAATGGTGAAAAACTGAAAGCCTCCCCACTAAATTCAGGAATAAGACAAGGATGCCCACTCTCACTGCTTCTATTTAACATAGTGTTGGAAGTCTGGGCACAACAGTCAGACAAGAGAAAGAAATAAAAGGTATCCAAACTGAGAGCAAGAGGTAAAACTGTCACTATTTGCAGATGACATGATACTCAATATAGATAACCCTAAAATTTCCGTACAGAAACTATTAGAACTAATAAATGATTTCAACAAGGTAGCAGAAAAGAAAAAGTGAAAAAACCATCCCATTTAAAATTGCATCAAAACAAGACAAAACAAAACAAAACAAAAAACTTAGGAATAAACTTAACCGAGGAGGTGAAAGGCCTATATGCTGAAAACTATAAAACACTGATAAAGGGAACTGAAGATGATTCAAAGAAATGGAAAGATATCCAGTGCTCTTGGCTTGGAAGAATTAACATTGTTAAAATGGCCATACTATCCAAAGCAATCTACAGATTTAATGCAATCTCTATCAAATTTCCCATGACATTTTTCACAGAACTAGAACAAATAATTCTGAAATTTATGTGGAACCACAAAAGACCCAGAATTGCTAAAGCAATCCTGAGAAAAAAGAGCAAACCTGGAGGTATAACCCTTCCAGACTTCAGACTATACTACAGAGCTACAGTAATCAGAACAATGTGGTATTGATACAAAAACAGGCACAAAGATCAATGGAATAGAATAGAGATCCCAGAAATAAACCCACACATCTATGATCAATTAATCTATGACAAAGGGGGCAAGAATATACGATGGAGAAAAGACAATCTCTTCAGCAAGTGGTGTTGGGAAAGGTGTACAGCTGCATGTAAAACAATGAAATTAGAACATCCCCTCACACAGTATACTTTGTAAATAAACTCAGAATGGTTTAAAGACCTAAATGTAAGACATGACACCATAAAACTGCTAGAAGAGAACATAGGCAAAACATTCTTTACCATAAATCATAGCAATATTTTCTTAGATCAGCCTCCAAGGCAAAAGAAATAAAAGCAAAAATAAACAAATGGGGCCTAATTAAACTTAACAGCTTTTGCACTGCAAAGGAAACTATCAATAAAAGGAAAAGACAGCCTATGGAATGGGAGAAAATGTTTGCAAATGATGCGACCAACAAGGGGTTAATATCCAAAATATACAAACAGCTCATACAACTCAAAAGAGACAAACAACCCAATCAAAAAATGGACAGAAGACCTGAATAGACATTTTCCAAAGAAGTCGTACAGATGGCCAGCAGGCACATGAAAAGATCCTCAACATTGCTAATTAGAGAAATGCAAAGCAAAGCCGCACATACCAGTCAGGATGGCTGTCATCAAAAAATCTGCACATAGGGCTTCCCTGGTGGCGCAGTGGTTGAGAATCTGCCTGCCGGTGCAGGGGACATGGGTTCGGGCCCTGGTCTGGGAGGATCCCACATGCCGCGGAGCAACTGGGCCCGTGAGCCACAACTACTGAGCCTGAGCATCTGGAGCCTCTGCTCCGCAACAAGAGAGGCCGCGATAGTGAGAGGCCCACGCACCGCGATGAAGAGTGGCCCCCACTTGCCGCAACTGGAGAAAGCCCTCACACAGAAACGAAGACCCAACACAGCCAAAAATAAAAATAATAAATAAATAATAAATAAAAAATTAAAAAAAAATCTGCAAATAATAAATGCTGGAGAAGATGTGGAGAAAAGGGAACGCTCAAACACTGTTAGTGGGAATGTAAATTGGTGCAGCCACCGTGGAAAACAGTATGGAGGCTCCTTACAAAACTGAAAATAGAACTACCATATGATCCAGCAATCCCACTCCTGGGTATATAAACAGAAAAAATGAAAACCATTTGAAAAGATATATGCACCCCAGTGTTCATAGCAGCACTGTTTACAATAGCCAAGACATGGAAGCAACCTAAGCATCCACTGACAGATGAACCGATAAAGATGTGATACACACACATACACACACACACGCACACACACATCAATGGAATATTACTCTGCCATAGAAAAGAATGAAATAATGCCATTTGCAGCAACATGGATGGGTCTAGGGATTATCAGACTAAGGAAGTAAGTCAGACAGAGAAAGACAAATATATGATATCACTTAGATGAGGAATCTAAAAATATGATACAAAGGAACTTATTTACAAAACAGAAATAGACTCACAGACATAGAAAACAAATTTATAGTTACCAAACGGGAGGGGCAGGAAGGGACAAATTAGGAGTATGGGATTAACAGATACAAACTACTGTACATAAAATAGATAAGCAACAAGGATTTACTGTATAGCACAGGGAATTATGCTCAATATCATGTAATAACCTATAATGGAATATAATCTACAAACAAATCACTCTGCTGTACACCTGAAACTGACACAATATTGTAAATTGACTATATTAAAAAAAAAAGAATATTAAGAAATAATCATTGTATAGGGACTTCCCTGGTGGTGCAGTGGATAGGACTCTGCGCTCCCAATGCAGGGAGCCGGAGTTCGATCCCTGGTCAGGGAACTGGATCCCACATGCATGCCACAACTGGGAGTTTGCATGCCACAACTAAGGAGCCCATGTGCCACAATTAAGGAGCCCACGTGCTGCAACTAAGGCACCTGCCTGCCGCAACTAAGACCCGGTGCAACCAAATAAATTTTAAAAAAAAAGAAAAAAAAGAAATAATCATCATATAAACTCTTCTTTTAGAATTGCTATCTGGTGTGTTTTTTTTTTTTTTTTTTTTTTTTTTTTTTTTTTTAAATTTATTTATTTATTTATGGCTGTGTTGGGTCTTCGTTTCTGTGCGGGGGCTTTCTCCAGTTGCGGCAAGGGGGGGCCACTCTTCATCGCGGTGCGCGGGCCTCTCACTATCGCGGCCTCTCTTGTTGCGGAGCACAGGCTCCAGGTGCGCAGGCTCAGTAATTGTGGCTCACGGGCCTAGTTGCTCCGCGGCATATGGGATCTTCCCAGACCAGGGCTTGAACCCGCGTCCCCTGCATTGGCAGGCAGACTCTCAACCACTGCGCCACCAGGGAAGCCCTATCTGGTGTTTTTATAGCTTGGGATTCTTTCATGTAGGTGTGTACTTGTACTAAAAAAAAAATTAGTTCCCTCTGTTATACATTTGTTTCCAGTTTTTTTGCTATTATTTGCATTGCTATAGTAAATAACTTTGTGCATTCATCATTGCTCCTGTGTGAGATTATAGAATGTGTTCCTAAAAGCAGAAGGTATGAGAATTACTGTCTGCTTACATCTTTGCCCCTGTAAAGTGTTACCAACTTTCGATAACAACACCAAACTGTGTCTAAATATACATCGGTACCTCAGTGTATATTTAATTTGCATCAAGTGACTGAAGTTGAACATCTATTTTTTTTTTTTAAAGATTGGTTTGACATAGACCACTTTTTTTTTTTTTTTTGACATAGACCACTTTTAAAGTCTTTATTGAATTTGTTACAATATTGCTTCTGTTTTATGTTTTGGTGTTTTGGCTGTGAGGCATGTGGGATCTTAGCTCCCTGACCAGAGATTGAACCTGCATCCCCTGCATTGGAAGGCAAAGTCTTAACCACTGGACTGCCAGGGAAGTTCCTGAACATCTATTTAAAGAACTGTTTATGTTTTTGTTTTTGTCTGTGCACCACGTATCCTATTTCTTAAGTCTTATAGTGATGTTGGTCTTTTTCTTTGTGATTTAACAGGAGCTCTTTGGTGAAAAAATGGTACCTCAATGTATATTTAATTTGCATTAAGTAAGTGAAGTTGAGCATTATTTAAAGAACTGTTTTTTGTTTGTTTGTTTCTCTGTGCACCAGATCTCCAATTTATTAAGTATTATAGTGATATTGGTCTTTTTCTTTGTGATTTAATAGGAGCTCCTTTTTTTTTTTTTTATCATTTAAATCCCTTAAGTCTGAATCTACACATTCAACTTCTAGGCACATTTTAAGGGCTGTATTATGTATGAAAGTAGGGAGCTACCTGTAGTTGCTGAGTGAATAAAATATTAGTCCTTAAAATATCTGAAGACAATTATGTGCATGGAGGTTAGATTAGATTCATTCCTTCTCCTTATGGAGAAGCAAATTTCAGCTAAACACATGCAAGAATTTTCTTTGATTATGTCAGCTTTAACACTGAATGGGTATCCTTGGGACTAGATGGATTCTTTGTTATTAGATCTGTTACTGGAAAGGAGATACCAACCCTTGTTCCTGTTCATTGCACAAAATAGGCACTTAGTGTTGAATAAATGAATGTTTGGATGATCAGGAAGGTTAGATTAGCTGCTTTCTAAAAACGCTTCTTTTAAATTTCCATATTGTTTTTATTTTAAAGATATTAATTTCAATGTCTACATATATTTTTATATAACTGTGAATTTATTTCTTTTCTCCTTTCTTGCCTAATTTCCTTTCTCTCTTTTTGTTCCATTTTGCTCCAAGGTAACCATGAGTATTTATCCTTCCTTATTTTTCTCCATACTTGAATCTTTATCCTATCTCTTTCTTGTCTACCTACCTATCCATACACACACACTCTCCTACATGCATGTATTTAGTGTTTTTCATTTAACTTTGTTTTATAAAATTGGATCATATTATGCCTTCTTTTCTGTATCTTGTTTTTCTCGCTCAGTAATAATTAGTAGAACTTCCTCTAAGTCAATTAGTGTGGCTCTAAGTCATTCATTTAATGGGTATATAAAATATGGCATTATATATGAGATTACTCCCTGGTGCAGCTGGTACCATTGTTTATTTAGTTAATTCCTTGCCCGTGAACATTTACTTTGTTTCCCATTTTTGTTGCTGTGAACATTGTAGTATTCATCTTTTGTGGCACAATTATTCTTTTTTTTTTTTTTTTTTTTTTAAGAAATCTACATGCAGTAACTCACATCCACTTCACAATAACTCTATGAAATGCATACAATGACTCCTCCCATTTTGAAAATTTATTTATTTATTTATTTTTGGCTGTGTTGGGTCTTCGTTTCTGTGCGAGGGCTTTCTCTAGTTGTGGCAAGCAGGAGCCACTCTTCATCGCGGTGTGCGGGCCTCTCACTATCGCCGCCTCTCTTGTTGCGGAGCACAGGCTCCAGACGCGCAGGCTCAGTAATCGTGGCTCACGGGCCCAGTTGCTCCGTGGCATGTGGGATCTTCCCAGACCAGGGCTCGAACCCGTGTCCGCTGCATTGGCAGGCAGATTCTCAACCACTGCGCCACCAGGGAAGCCCTTTTTTTTTTTTTTTAAACTTTGGGTTTATTTATTTATGGCTGTGTTGGGTCTTCGTTTCTGTGCAAGGGCTTTCTCTAGTTGCGGCAAGTGGGGGCCATTCTTCATCGCGGTGCGCAGGCCTCTCATTATCGTGGCCTTGTTGCGGAGTACAGGCTCCAGACGCGCAGGCTCAGTAATTGTGGCTCACAGGCCTAGTTGCTCCGCGGCATGTGGGATCTTCCCAGACCAGGGCTCGAACCCGTGTCCCCTGCATTGGCAGGCAGATTCTCAACCACTGCGCCACCAGGGAAGCCCTCTTTTTTTTTTTTTTAAATAAATTTATTTATTTTTGGCTGCATTGGGTCTTCGTTGCTGCACTTGGGCTTTCTCTAGTTGTGGCAAACAGGGGTTACTCTTCATTGTGGTGCGCGGGCTTCTCATTGCGGTGGGTTCTCTTGTTGTGGAGCACAGGCTCTAGGTGCGTGAGCTTCAGTAGTTGTGGAACACGGGCTCAGTAGTTGTGGCTCGCGGGCTCTAGAGTGGCAGGCGGATTCTTAACCACTGCGCCACCAGGGAAGTCCCACATTCAGGACTTCCCACTCCTCAGCAATCAGGAGTGGGATTGCTGGTTTAAAGGATGTATACGTATGATATATGTATATTTAGTAATATTTAATTATTACTGTCAGATTGTTTTCTAAAACCAACTACGTAAGAGAGTCTTTCTAAGGTCCCTGCTGATTCATGGAAGACCGTAAAATATAATTATGTAGCCTTTTTGTAGTTGTTAGTTACAGGATTTGCTGGATTCTTAAAAGACTTTATCTGAAGAGTTATCCTTATAAAACTGTCTTTCTGTGTTCTGGGTGGCTGTGTTGCTTTAATACAAAATAAAATTCCCTACTCAAAGCTCTAGTTCATGTACTTGGTACCAGTGTAATAGTCTAATAGACTAGAGAGTAAATGGAATTGAGACAGTTTTTAAAATCTAACTTTGGGGATGAGGTTGGGAAATAAAGGCCATTTTGGTAATAGATTTTTATCTTTAAATTGGGTATTCGCTTGGTTACAGGAGGATTAATTAAAGAATCTCTTTCTCTGGTAGTCTCTCAGCTTGAACAGATAAATATAGAGCACCAATGTTCATAAAGGGAATGCTGTAGAAAATGTGTGGGTAGCTGTTGTAGTTTTACACAGCTGATAACATCTAGAATAAAGAATAGATGAAAATGCTCATTGAGGATTAATGTTCTTGAAACATCATCAAATATACCATTCCCCAAGCCTGGCATTCAGAGCCATTCATAATATTGCCTATCTTGCATATCTAAGATTTTTTCCACCCAGCTCAACACACTTTTCCTTAATTCCATATTTCATGTTTGCCACACTCATTCCCAGTGCTATTCATTTGTTCTCATCCTTTAGAAGTCATATATCTCCCCTTCTACACCACTGTAGAAAGATGGATACAGTCCATCTTTTCAGTACTCAGGTGCCAGCTCCTTCATGAAGCCTCTGACATCTCCAATCCACACTGATCCTTTTTACCTCTTAACTCCTATAGCACTGATATTTTGAATTTCTTCAAACTGATTCCCAAGTACTATGCATTTATGTAGCAGTAAAGAGGTTTTTTTTGTTTTTTGTTTTGTTTTGTTTTTTAGTTTTTATTGAATGCCTCTTGTATGTGCAGCACTATTCTAAATACTAGATATATGGAGATGAACAAGCTAGACGATGTCCCTGTCCTCATGGAGTTTATATTCTTGTGGGGAGAGGCAGCCAATAAATAAAATAATTAATAAGAAAATAGCAGACAGTAAGAATCTGATGAAAACATTTACGAAGAATGAATCTGATACCTTAGTTGCAAATGGCAGAACCCCCTCTAGTTATTTAAAACAGAAAAAAAATTTTTTTCCCATTTTTAAAAATTGAAGTATAGTTGATTTACAGTGCTTCAGGTGTATAGCAAAGTGATTCAGCTATGTATATATTCTTTTTCAGACTCTTTTTCATTATAGGTTATTATAAGATATTGAATATAGTTCCCTATGGTAAGTCCTTGCTGTTTATTTTATATATAGTAGCTTGTATCTGTTAATCCCAAATCCCTAAATTTATTCCCCCCTTTCCCCTTGGGTAACCATAAGTTTCTATGTCTGTGAGTCTATTTCTATTTTGTAAATAAGTTCCTTTGTATCATATTTTTAGATTCCACATCTAAGTGATAACATACAATATTTGTCTTTCTTTGTCTGACTTACTTCACTTCGTATGACAATCTCTAGGTCCACCCATGTTGCTGCAAATGGCATTATTTCATTCTTTTCTATGGCAGAGTAATATTCCATTGATTGTGTGTGTGTGTGTGTGTGTGTGTGTGTGTGTGTGTGTACACTACATCTTCTTTATCCATTCATCTGTTGAGGGACGCTACTTAGCTAGGAACATTGCCCAAATTATACCACTGGTGACTCTACCACTTTTGCCACTGAGAACAGGTATTTGAATTTGCATTGTCTATGCTGAGTATGAGATGCAACTGCCAGGACCTTTGCCAATTCTGTGTCTGAAAGAAAGCTGATATTTCTCTGAAATGTTCTTCAGAATGGATTCCAAAACATGGTGTCTCCATTGTATCATATTTGTGATTGGAATGTCATGTGGATGTGTTTGATGGACAGAACATAGGTCACATACCTGCTTCCTGTTTGCAAGAGAGGCTGGGAAAGTGAATTTCTGACTTCTGACGTGGAGAGGCAGGACTTATGAGATGAGAAATTCTCCAAACATGGAAGCTGTTTAAAGGTGCTAGGTAGTTAAAAACCACGGGGAATCTGATATGGTAGAGAGGGTTGCAGGTTTAATTTATATTTGAGTACAGTGAAGGTCTTTCTGGGGTCAAGGTACTTAAGCTGAGACCTAAATGACAAGAAGAAATCCATGTAATGATAAGGGTGAAGAATATTTCAGTAGAGGGAACAATGAAAAGACCCTGGTTTGGGATCAGGTTGAGGGGCTGGGGCACAAGATAGTGAATGAGGTTGGCCTATTAGAGGAACAGAAGGATGGCTGATATTGCTGGAGTGTGTTGACTGTGAGGGATTATAGTGTGAGATTATGGAGAGATGGTTTTGTTTTAATGGAAGTTTGAAGATGCTCATCTTACTTCCTTTTTCTTCCCCTGAGATGTCCTGTTGAGAGTAGGGCTATAATTATAGATGTGGAGAAAAGAAAGAGATTTCTGTGTTATTAAACCCCATAAGCTGTTGGATATCATGGAGTGACTGAAATCATTTATATACTGTTTAGGAGGAGAACAGCATGAGGTTTCCAGCAAAGATAACAAATACTAGAAAGACTATGTGCCAGTAGGTATTGGGATTAAGCCTTCTGTTTTCATTCCAGTGCCCCAAGCCGGTGGGCCTTGAAATAAATTGCTTCTTTATCCCTCTTCCCTTGATGTACAGGAACAGTGTTTTGTGGTTACAGTTACTTGTAATGCGCTAGCTCTAGTGACTGCTTCAGATTAGCAAAAGTCTCCAACCCCAAATAGTACTGACAGATCTTTCCTATTAAAGAATTGCATTATATAATGAAGTGATAGAAAACGGCTTTTTAGACTCCTTTTTAAAAAGAAATCAACTACAAGCCACAAGAAATATATTTTACATCAAAATTCAGTACACACACATATACACATACACAGACAAGTTAACAATCATTCTATGAAATAGTACTCATCCTTACTTTGCACAATGAACTCTGATATTTTTTGTATTACACTTATTTTTTTTTTAAATTGGTTCTCCCTCTACTAAACTGATTTTTTGACAGTTGAATAGGTCATGTCTGGCAGTTTCAAAACTACTAGCTTAGGCTAATCACAGCTCACATGTGAGACAAGGGTCAAATTCAAAAACGGTACTGCTACTGCACAATGGGGAAAAGGTGAAATAGTTATTGAGGCATCAGCCATTACAGCAATTAACATTGCCCACCGTGAACTTTCACATGCATTATCTTGTATGATCTTACAAAAGTAGTACTGGAAAAATCCAAGGGATATGCACACAAGGAAAAGAGATTTTATCTTCTCATTTTGAAACTATGTTAAAACTTTCTGCATATTTAGGATAAGGAGGTCATATTCAGAAACTGTACAAGGATGCATTCTCTGGAAAGTACCTGCAGGATATGGCCAGCAGACATTATTAGAAATGACAATTAGAAGAATACAGTCTAAAAGAAGGCAGAAAAGATATAGTTAGAGCAGAATGTCTAAAGACATTTTTCTGAGCTCAAAAAACAGCTGTGATTTTTTTTTTTTTCTGGTATGTTTGGTTGTATTTATTTCTCTTCAGAGTATTTAAAAGGAAAAAAAAATCATTTGTCTCATCCTTTTTAAATGGCCAAAAATGTTAATAATTAAAGATGTACAGAGAACAAGCCTGTGAGAAAACAAAAGTTACTACCTCGTTTAGACTTAGAGTCTTTTATTCCAGTCTGGTATTCTTGTCAGTGAGCACCCATGGAATGGATATTGGGAGGCTATGGCTGTCCTTAACTTCAGTGTCAAATGATAGGAATCTCTCTTTTTTTTTTAAGTGACAGCTTTTTTGAGATATAATTTACGTACCATAGTTTTCACCTTTTGTATACAGTTCAGTGGTTTTAAGTATATTCACAGAGTTCGGCACTATCCAATTCCAGAACATTTTCATCACCACAGAAAGAAATCTTGTACTCATTCGCAGTCACTGACCATTCCCTCCTATATCCATCCCCTGGTAATCACTAATTTACGTTCTTATATCTACGGATTTTCCTAATCTGAACATTTCACTTAAATGAAATCACACAATGCATGGGCTTTTGTAACTGATTTCTTTCACTTAACATAATGTTTTTAAAGTTCATCCACGTTATAGCATACTTCAATACTTCATTCTTTTTATTGCATAATATAATCCATAATATTTCATTGTGTGGACATACATATTTTATTTATCCATCAGTTAAATGATGTTTGGGTTGTTTCCATTTTTTTTTTTCTTAATTAATTTGGTTGTATTTCTTTTTTTTTTTTTTAATTTATTTATTTATGGCTGTGTTGGGTCTTTGTTTCTGTGCGAGGGCTTTCTCTAGTTGTGGCAAGTGGGGGCCCCTCTTCATCGTGGTGCGCGGGCCTCTCACTACCGTGGCCTCTCTTGTTGCGGAGCACAGGCTCCAGACGCGCAGGCTCAGTAATTGTGGCTCACGGGCCTAGCTGCTCCGGGGCATGTGGGATCTTCCCAGACCAGGGCTCGAACCCGTGTCCCCTGTGTTGGCAGATTCTCAACCACTGCGCCACCAGGGAAGCCCTCCATTTTTGACTAGTACGAATAATGCTGCTATGACCATTCCTGTACAGGTTTTTTTGTGGATGTATGTTTTCATTTCGGTATATACTTGGGAATAGAATTGCAGGGTCATAGGATAATTTTATGTTTAATTTTCTGAGGAACTGCCAAACTATTTGCTAAAGAGGCTGCACCATTTTACAATCCCAACAGCAATTTATGAAGGTTCTAATTTCTCTGCATCTTTACCAACACTCGTTATTGACTTTTTTATTTTAGCCATGCTCGTGGGTGTGAAGTGGTATCTCTTTGTGGTTTTGATCTGCATTTCCCTAATACTTAATGATGTTGAACATACTTTCATTTGCTTATTAACCATTTGTATGTCTTCTTTGGAGAAATGCCTATTCAATCCTTAGCACAATTTTACTTTGGGTTGTTTGTCTTTCTCTTGTTGAGTCATAATAGTAGGAATGCCTTTTTAAAGCTTTTCTTCATTATGAATCTATCATCCATTCATTTTTCAAACTGATAACTCAGAGAATCTTTTCTCAAAGAAGGCAGTCATGTGTCCTTTTCAGTGTCTTTCAGTTTTTTAAAGTGTTGGTCATAAAGAGAGTAAGTCATGTTTTTTAAAAAGTAAAATGGAGATTGTTGATGTACAGACAGATAAATGGAAGAAATTATAAAGCACTATAAATTTTGATCAAGTGTTATAGGATCTGGTGAATTGAATTAAATCCCATTAATTCCTGTGGGAATCTGACTGAGCAAGGAAGGCATGACTACTAAATGTGTCAAACAAATGCTGTTGGTTTCTGGCACACTCCTTCAGCACATTCCCTTACCAGGAATATAAGAAACATTTGTACCTAGTATTGCAAGGTTTTGTGTGTAACATTTAGATTATGTTTGTTTTGCTCTCCCTCAAAATGAATTTGGGTATTCAAAGAATTCATAACTGGTTTAACTGGACCGTAAGAATGATTTACATAGCTATCATATGTACCATCTTTTGTAGTAGCAAATGGAGACTGTTAAGTGTATTCTCAGCTTGATTAAATTACAGGAGAGAGCATCCATGAGACCAAAAACGTCCTTTTGATTTTTTTTTCTCTACATTTAGTGGGTTTAATGAGTGTAATCTTTCAGTAAGAGCTCTTATGCCTGATTAGTATTAAATGGGAAAAAATAAATAGAATATCTGTAAAGAGTACTGAAAGAAAGGTAGAGAGAGCTCACACAGGCTTTGGTGCCAGACTGAGTTTCAAAATCTACCATTTTCTCCTTGGTTGACCTTGGACAAGCCACCTTAATCTCACTAAACATTGGTCTTCTCATCTATAAAAAGGGATGGATAAAATCTACCTGGTAAGGTTGTTGAGGCAACGTATGAAAAGCATATAAGCTAGTGCTCAGTTGATGGTACCTGCTATATAATATGTTTCGATTTAGATGGTCTTAGTCTTATTTAGCTCAATCTTGACAAGACTTTCTGATAATATAATTTCACAGAAGGTAGACAAAGCAAATCTGGACGTACTTTTTTTTTTTAATTAACTTTTTATTATAATGGTAAAATGTGCTTGTTGAAGAAAACTTGGGAAATTATTTTGAAAGTTACATTTAAATAACTCAAAAATAGGAATCTGTGAACAGAGGCTTAAAATGAGAATGTGGTACAAGAAGGAAAGAAGAATCCCTCAAAAGTAAATAATAGCAATGTTAATTGGAAATTATGAGTAAGAACTGGAAGAGGACTCTTTAAAGACTGATGCATACTACAAAAGAAATTTCTTGCTTTACCCAGATCTAAAACAGACATTTACAAAAGACCAGTGGGGAGGATATTCAATCAAGAGTGACTTTAGATTGTTATCAGAATGAGCTCAAAATGAGATGATGCGTCTAAACAGACAAAAACAACAAAAACATTTTTTAAACTGTGGAATAATAGGAAAAAGTAAGTATAGGATTGCTATTTATATTTAATGATGTTAAAACAGATGACAATGAAAGCATGATTTCTTACCTCTTATTCACATTTCAGATAAAGAACCTCCTTTGACTTGAAGGATGAAAATGACACTAATAAAAGATAGTCTGAGGATAGTGAAGAGCCTGTAGGAGCGCATAGAGTTATCCCAGAAAAAAATAAACTACATGGTAGTCAGAACTTACATGAAGTTCTTATATATATGAAGAACTTACATATGAAGTTATCTGTGGTACAGATAACTTACATGTGAAATTATCTGAGAAATCTTAGAAAATGAGAGAAATACTTGAAAATTGAAGATGGTTCTTCTGAGAAAGAGAAGAAAGTAGATTTGCAGACCAAAGAGAGATTAGTGACATAGGCAGAATTCTAGAATAGATGATTAAAAATGGATTTAAAAAATTGTAAATATATTAGGGACTTCCCTGGTGGTCCAGTGATTAGGAGTCCGTGCTTCCACTGCAGGGGGCACGGGTTCGATCCCTGGTCGGGGAACTAAGATCCCACATGCCGCACGGTGTGGCAAAAAAAAAAAAAAATTGTAAATATTTTTTAAAGAAGGAAGTAATAGTTGCAGAGTACCCTAATGTTCTTTCTAAATAGAGTTGTGAAACTAGTAGTTGAGTGAAATGCTTTGTCTGTGCTGTCCATTGTGGTAGTAACTAGCCACAGGTTACTTGAAATTTGCCTAGTTCAAATTGAGATGTGCTGTAAGTATAAAATACACATCAGATTATTTAGATGTTGAAATGATAACATTTTGGATATATTGTGTTAAAATATTTTATTAAAATTAATTTTACCTGTTTTCTTTCTTTTGTTAATGTAGCTTCTAGACTATTTAAAATTGTATACGTGGCTCACATATTTCTCTTGGAAATATATTGGATAGCACTGTGCTTTAGACATAGTATAGTTACTAAGTTATTTTTGAAAAATTTAAAGTTAAGGTATTGGATATTGAACCAAAGTTATAATAATTTCTTTGTAAACAAGATGGGAAAAAATGAGGACTTTACATTCTTATAATTAAGTGGACTTATAACTAGTTAAACCCAAAGAATTCTGATAAAAAGAATGCATATGTCTAATGGTGGGATGTTCTAGTTGTACTGACCATGATAAGAACAGACAGTGGGAACATGGTAGCAATAGGCAGACACTATACTTTTCATCTTCTGTTCAGCATTTTAAAATTTACTTATTTTTTCAAATTAAACTTTTAATTTTGAGATAATTATAGGTTCACATGCAGTTGTAAGAAATACTGCAGAGAGATCCAGCGTGCCCTTTACCCATTTCCCCCCAGTGGTAACATTTTGCAAAAGTGTAGTACTATATCCCAACCAGTATATTAACATCAGTACAATCCCGGGATTTTATTAGATTTTCTGTTTTACTTCTACTCATTTGTGTGTCTGTGCGTTAGTTCTATGGAATTTTATTACGTGTGTAGGCTTCTGTATCTGCCACCACAGTCAAGATACAGAACAGTTCCATCACCATAAGGATCCTTCCTCTTGTCCTTTTAAAATCCTACCCATCTTTTTGCTCCCCACTCCCTAACCCCTGGCAATGACTAATCTGTTATCCATTTCTAGAGGTTTGTCATTTCAGGAATGTTGTATAAATGGGCTTATGAGGTATGTAACCTTTCAAAATGGACTTTTTTTCACTCAGCATGTATCAATACTTCATTCCTTTTTTTCTTTATTGTGGTAAAATATACATAACATAGTATTTATTTTGACCATTTGTAAGTGTACAATTCAGAAACATTAAATACGTCATCACTATACCTAAAACTTTTTCATCATCCCTCCAAATACTCTAACAATTAAACAATAGCTTTCCCTTACCCCAGCCCCTTGTAATCTCTACTCTTCTTTCTGTTCCTATGAATTTGCCTATTCTAGGTACCTCATATAAGTGTAATCATACAATATTTTTCCTTCTGTGTCTGGCTTATTTCATTAAGCATAATGTTCTCAGGGTCCATCCATGTTGTAGCATTTATCAGGATTTCAGTCCTTTTTTAATAGGTGAAAAGTATTTTCGCATTCAACATTTTTATTAACATGGATGAACTATTGATGACTTGCTTTGCAAATCCGTATAGCTGGCAATAAGTTGTATAGCTAATGTGTTTTTTCAAAATAGAGATTGAAAATAGTTATTAGACTAAAAGGATGGACTAAATGATCAAGATGTGTTGAACATCAATAAGTGTAAAAATCCACGTATGATTCAAAAAATAAGTGTAATTGTAGCTAGATGTGATGTGGTTTAACAGCAAATAACATGAAAAATACCAGGGGGGGTTTCATTTGACAGAATGTTCAATATGAGTCCACAGTGTGATTTGAGCTCTGTTAATAGAAGTAAAGTGTCCAGAATAAGGACTATGATTGTTCCAGAGTACTGTGTTCATTTCTGGGTACCTTATTTTATGGTTGCACATTAACAGCACACGTACTCAAGAGAGAAATCAGAATGATCTGACAGGAAGGTAATAGCCACTCAGTATTAGAATAAAGGCTGTTGTGAAATGCCTTGGGAGGTAATCAGGTCCTTGTCAAAAGATTTGTTCAAGCAGAGGCTGGTTGAACACTGTCCAGGGATATTGTAGTGTATTTTAGTATCTCTGTTGGGAGTGGAGGAGGTGCTCCATTATACATACAACCTATATGGATCCTCAACCTTGAGATTTTGTAAGTATAGAACATTATAAGAACCTGAGGTTTAAACTTTTAATGATTGCTGTCTTTGGGGGATGAGTTGCAGGGGACTGTCACTTTCCATGTTATGTATTTCTGTATTTAATTTCAGTTTTTACAATTATTATGTATTATACCATTTTTTAAAAAAGCAAGGACAGCCATAAATGTTCTTGTTTTGCAAATCAGCACAACTTAATACTTTAATTTTTAAAGTTTCAAATGTAACAGTAAATTAGTATAAGCATTTTTAGTGTTTAAAACCCTTTATGTATATTGAGAGGTGTGTGTACACATGGAGGTTGGGTACATGATTTTTTTTATGCCTTTGGGAGAGTACTTTGCTTAATGCTTGCCTTTGTTCCTTTTAGTAGTTCTCTGGATGGTGACAGTGAAAGTTGGTTGGGCTTTGGCAGATCATTCTGCATGCTCAGATTTACCTCCAACCTCAGGTCTGGATTATTAGATAACTAAATAGTAAGATTCTGACTAATTTCTGTGATTCATTTTCTCCCCCATTGACTGCTGCCTAGTACCCCTGTAGTTGCAAAGGCTGATAGTTCTAAAAAGAAATGAGAGGGGAAAAAATTGTTGCATTCTCTTAGGAAAATGTTTCCTTCCAACAGAGACATCTTTTGTTTTCTCTCAGATGGTTCTATTTTATCCCCTGGAGACCGAGTGTTGGCCCTTTATTCTTGTTGGGAAAGATGGGTTATGACCAACATTTGCCTCCGGGAGGTATTAGGAGAAATGTTGCTAAGCTGCCTTAGTAAATAGGTTGTAAACAAAAACTCTGAGCCACATCTCCTCCCCCTCATTATTATCTTAGTAAATTTTAGCTTTGGTTTTGTTTTTTTTTTTAATTTTATTTTTGGCTGTGTTGGGTCTTTGTTGCTGTGCGTGGGCTTTCTCTAGTTGCAACGAGCAGAGGCTACTCTTTGTTGCAGTGTGCGGGCTTCTCATTGCGGTGGCTTCTCTTGTTGCGGAGCACAGGTTCTAGTCATGCGGGCTTCAGTAGTTGTGGCTCGCGGGCTCAGTAGTTGTGGCGCACGGGCCTAGTTGTTCCACGGCATGTGGGATCTTCCTGGACCAGGGCTCGAACCCATGTGCCCTGCATTGGCAAGTGGATTCTTAACCACTGCGCCACCAGGGAAGCCCCTTAGCTTTGGATTTTAATGATTTAAATGCTGCAGTTCTCTCATGTATTTTAAAATCCGTAACATTTGTCAGGGAAGAGATTTATTACCATACTCCTTTGCCTTAGCTTAACAGTACCCTTTTGATGATTTTTAGGCCAAGAATTTAGCAGTTAAGTGGTGGATGATCTTGGACATTGTTGCTTGATGTCAACATGAAGTTGTTTGGTGTTAGAAACTGTAGTACAAGAAGAAATGGTTGTGTTAGCATTTGATCAAAGTGCTTTCACAGATTGGTTGCTTTCAATGTTTATCAAAAGTTTCTATAAGAACCTATTTATAATTCACTACAGTATTATGTAAAGCTTCTTAGTCTTGTTAGTGAAGCATACAGGGCATGTGACTTGTGGCTTAAACTCTAAATGGCCACAAACATTTTTCTTGAAAATAACTTGCTTTTTCCAAACTTTAGGAATTCTTCAGTTAGTACCATAATAGTGAAATGTCCAAATGAAAAGTCCAACTTTCCACTCATGATTTGGGTCTCAGAGATGTTAAGGAGTAACTGTGTCTTGGAAGTAAGAAAACAAAGAAGGGTGATCACGAATGTAATAGTAGGAGCTTTCTGTTAGAGCAGGATAGGAACAAAAGTGGTAAAACAGATGAGCAGAAACCTCAATTCAAGAAATACTTATTCAAGAAAAATACTTAAGAAAAAACTGACTTATTCTGTACCTTCCATGTAAAAGACCCACATTGCTAGGCCATGGCCCCAGACCTCAAACAACACATAACCTAATTGTAAGAGGTTTTATAATTTAAAGCTTAAAAGGAGGGGATAAGGGAAGCAACCCTGTATGAACTCCACAAGAGGAAAGTTGTCAGTGTTTCCCCCTTTTCTGCTTCTTAACTTTTTATCTGATTTTCAAGAGTGGGCAATTCCTTTATATAGGCTTCAGGTGCAACAGGCTGTTGATTACACGCTAACAATTCTTTGTCTAATACTTGTAAGTTGGCATAGGAGTAGGGATAAGCGGTGGTATAGATGGGGTAGGTACAATTGTAGGTACAGTTGCTGCTTTAGTAGTCATGAGGACTTGCAGGCTTCTGGGAGTTAGTGCAGCTGGAGACATCCTGTAATAATTTAAAAGAATGAGAAAAGTTAGACTAGAACTGGGTACAGAGTTATAGTCTGTTATATAAAACCACTGGAAAGCTTTCTAGCTCTCTTAATGGAATAAAGCTTATAATTATAGTCATCAAAAAGTTTTTCTGAGGAAGATAAAGGGGGAGGAAAGGAGTAAAGTTTTATGGGTAAGTTCTCTGGAGGCACTGAGAAATTCCTCCCACTCATCCCTCCCTTAGTTATATGTTCAACAAATCAAAAATAGCCTCATGGAGTGGGGAATAGCACCAGTCATATATAGTAATAAAGTAGTGTGTACCCTATGTGCCAGATTTAGCTTTCAGACTGAGCAAATGTTAGAAAAGCCTCTACTTTTTCCTCTGGTTTGTGCTGTTTGTTTCAGGTAAAATGGGACAAAAAGACAAAGCCTTCCTAGAAAGTTTATCCTAAGCAAGGGAATGTGGATTTTTGTCTTGAAAAAAGAAATGTTGAGTACTGATAGCTATAGTGTTGACGTTCCTTCATATTTCAGTAGTTCAGGGTTAGAAATAACAGAACGTGAGGAAATGTTATATGAAACTTGTAATTTCTTATCTGTGGAAATTCTGTATTTGGTACACAGTTTTTAATGGTCACCCTTCTGCTTAAACTCTTCTGCCTGTTGCCTGGAGAATAAAGCTTAAAATTCGTGGGCTTTGGTATTGAAAGTCCTTCATTGTTTGAACCCAGTCTAACCTTCCAGGTTCTTCTTTTTTCTTCTCTCCCTTTAGCAACTCAGGCTTTTGCTGTGCTAGATTCCTGAGACACGCCTTGTGGTTCTGTCTTTGTTCATGGCCTCTTTTTATGTCGGCTGTCCTCCTGACCCTTTCTATTGGTCAAAATGCTGTTCGTCCTTCAAGACCCCAGCTCTTTATTCAAGGCCCCAGTAATTTGTACTATTATTTGAATACCCCCTTATTATTGTATTCAGCTAGA
The DNA here is from genome assembly GCF_028023285.1 of Balaenoptera ricei. NCBI lineage: Eukaryota > Metazoa > Chordata > Mammalia > Artiodactyla > Balaenopteridae > Balaenoptera > Balaenoptera ricei. The sequence goes on along the minus strand of NC_082654.1, from coordinate 61,998,758 downwards.
GACAAAAGTATATTTGGATATGTATTAGAAGGCAAGTAATATGTGCACTTAGTATAAATACCTAGGCTTAAATGTTGTGCCACAGGGATATGCTGCTCATAGTAGAGGCACAGGAAATTGTTTGAATTACTGAAGTCTGAACTGTAAATTGGAGTGTCTAGGAGTAACTTTCCTTAAAATTTTTTTGACTACTAGTGACTAGCTGCCGAAAAAGAAAAGGCTGGAATAATGAGTATACATTGTAGTCCATATTAAGATTTGAGATAGACCATTCCCTTTTATACACTTTAAAAATAACATTTGAGATTATGTTTAGCATAATTTGAATCTTGTAAAATTACATTGTGTCAAATAGGGTTTTCACAAATCAGAAGTGCTGGGAATTGGAAAGATGATAAAGTCAGACTAGATATATATATGCCTGTTTTCTTTGAATTCTAGCTAAAAAGTGTTAATTTCAGTTCTAGACAAATTTAGCATTTTAATAGCCTTCCTTGCAGCAGTCCTTCAGGCTGCTCTGTTTATGAGATAGAGGGGAAAATTTCATTTTAAAGAAAGCCAACTTCTTATGCTCCTGTAGTCTGACTTTTTGCTGGAGTAGGGCTGGGGGCAGGGGGCAGCTGTGGTTATTCAGCCTCTTTCTCCTTAAAGTAGGCTTAGTATATGAAGTTAACCAGTGAAGAAAATTAAGACTTTTAATGGTACTCTGCTTTGAACCTGTCAGTCAGTGTTTTTTTTCACCTTGCTGTATTTTACTTAATAATAGCTGGAAAAGTGTATTCTCTCTCATCATGATTTTTTCCCTTCTAGTGTGAAGCTTTTTATTCTCTTACCTCAAAATAGGAAGCTCCATAGTTCATGGCTGATCATGACAGTGAAATGTCAAACTATCCTATTAGGAGTGATTTTCCCAAAACAAAACTTCTTATTTATCGGTCTTCTTGGAATTTCTTGAACAACCAAGCTTCAGAAGTGTGATTTTTTTTTTTTTTTTTAATTTATTTATTTTATTTATTTATTTTTGGCTGTGTGGGTCTTCGTTTCTGTGTGAGGGCTTTCTCTAGTTGCGGCGAGCGGGGGCCACTCTTCATCGCGGTGCGCGGGCCTCTCACTGTCGCAGCCTCTCTTGTTGCGGAGCACAGGCTCCAGACGCGCAGGCTCAGTAATTGTGGCTCACGGGCCCAGTCGCTCCGCGGCATGTGGGATCTTCCCAGACCAGGGCTCGAACCCGCGTCCCCTGCATTGGCAGGCAGATTCTCAACCACTGCGCCACCAGGGAAGCCCAGAAGTGTGATTTTTAGTTCTGCATTTCTTTCTGCCTTCTGACACCTTTCTGTATGCATATCCTAGGTGTTATTTGTTTTCTTGATTTCTGACTGACTCCAGTGAGGTCATAAAAGCTGGTATAATTCAAACCAAAAGGTACTTTGAGTCATTTGCTCCTTTGCCCGGATAGCCAGTGTGTTGCTCTCAGGTGTGGTCGTATCTCTTAATGAACTATCTGTCAGGACAGATACTTTAATCCAGTTGTGGCGGTGGGGAGATGAGAGCGTGGTTCTGAGAGAGAAGGGTTTCTAAGTCTGATAGGCAAAGACTTACTGGATGTGTAAAAAGTTTCTAGCTGTGTTTGGCATAATGTGGGCTGATCCAGCATATTTCAGTAATTGTTAATAAAATATTAATGCATGTATTCATATATTTAATTATAAACACAATTAACTATCTTTTTTTCCCCCTCAGATACAACAGTTCATGAGTTTAATAATCGAACTCTTGAGAGAGCAGCATTTAACTGGCCATGACTGAATATAGGTTTCAATACACATAGGCAAATTATGTCAAAAATATGCCCCTGTAATTTATAGACATTCACTGCAAAAGATAAACATATAGAAACAGTCTTCTTTTGAAAGTGGAAGGTATTTTCATACCAGGTGGAATGAAAGACATCTGTACTGTGAGAAGAGTGTCCATGTTCCCTGCGGTCAGTGGTCACCACTGTTGACGTTTCCTGTGCCATGCTTCCAAGTTGACTGTGGCTTGTGGATTATTTATATCTAAAACTTCTGTTTGATTAGTGTTCTTGATTCCACTTGTTTCTGTTTTTTCTGTGTACTCTGTCCGTCTTTGTCAACATGGGGGTTTCTTCAGGCTTGCAGTTCTATTTAATTTATACTCTGTTGCATTACCATTTTTCTTTAGAGCTTTTCAGCATTTTTAGATACATTTCAGCCACTTTTTAGACTTCTAGGCCTTTGATTAAGTAAATAGTGCTCAGAAATGAATACAACTCTTATAGTCACAACCTACTGGTCACCACTGGTCAGTGTTTTTATTTATAAATTAAGAGCCATCATGGGCTTCCCTGGTGGTGCAGTGGTTGAGAATCTGCCTGCCAATGCAGGGAACACGGGTTCGAGCCCTGGTCTGGGAAGATCCCACATGCCGCGGAGCAACTGGGCCCGTGAGCCACAATTACTGAGCCTGCGCGTCTGGAGCCTGTGCTCTGCAACAAGAGAGGCCGCGATAGTGAGAGGCCTGCGCACCGCGATGAAGAGTGGCCCCCGCTTGCTACAACTACAGAAAGCCCTCACACAGAAACGAAGACCCAACACAGCCATAAATAAATAATAAAAAAAGTTACTTATAAATTAAGAGCCATCATTTTCATGTGTACATTGAGTGCTTGCCTATTCATTGACTAAAGTCACTGTGTGAAAACTGTAGCTAGTAGGATTCATGTAGGACACAGTGGAAGATAGGCAGACATATGTCTTGCCCAACAACTTTCACACATATGGGTATGACGGATAAGGAAGAGTCATTAATTATAAAAGGAATCTGTTGACCATGGGCAGGACTATGGCTAATTTTCAGGGAATGATTTTACCCATTGGAGGAGATAGAAAGCACCAGAGAACCTGAGTTAGGAAAGGTCTTTCTCCCGAAGACAGAGTTAGAATGGCTGCTTGCTCTTTGGACAACCCTGAGCTGATTTTTAGGGGGTGCAAAGCTGTAAATACTACTAGGAATTTTATGCAAGGCATGAAGTCAGGGAAAGGGGGGAAACAAGTACTTGATATTTGGCTTTCGTATCAAATGCATATGTGTGTGTGAGTGGCGGGGGTGGGGGTGAGGGGGCAAGAGAGAGTGTGAGCGTGAGAACGAGCCACTTGGTCACCACATTATGTTTCACGGCCTTGCCTGCAGATCAGCTGTCTAGAGAAGGGTTTCTCGATCCCCTTTGACATAAACATCATTATGAGGGGGAGATGGTCAACTTATCCATAATTCATTCCTTTAGTCATTCAGCAAATATTTATACTTAGTACCTTCTGTATGTCAGGCACTGTTCTATCATTGGAAACTTTTCTTCTTTTGTACTTGTTCATTTAAGGTGCTATATAAGTCATATTTCTACTTCCAGAAGCTTGCAGTATAAGCTTTATGATGTAAATTAGTTTATTATGAACTTAGAGGCAAATGAAAGAAACTTTAACAAAAAAGATTGATCTTGCATTATCAGCTGGAAGGGCTCTTATTGGAAGAGTAGCTGTGAAGAAACTGTGAAAGATTAGTATATGCATGGTAGAGTTTGAGACAACTAATTGTACTTGAAAATAACCCTTGTTCTATATAGTAGCTTTACCCCTACTTGAAGTTCTCTTGGTCCATGATGGCAGCTGATTCTGAGATGCTGAGCAGGATACCGTTCTATAGTATAATTACGCTCTGGGGATCTTTCCAGTAATCCAGCCATTTGTTTTTCGTAAATTATGCTGTAACTCATCTTCTTCACATATTTTTTGTTTTGTTTTGTTCTATTATTTGAAAATTATTTTAACCCAATTCCTTTTAAACCCACCCTTAATATAGGAAGTATTTTCTATATATTTTATAAATTTTGTCTTTGTATTATGTAATAACTGTCTTTTGGCTTCATTTTTCCTATCCTAGATCTAAAGCAGGGTTTTTTTGTTTGTTTTTGTTTTTGGATGGTTAATGTTAGCCATAATATGATGTTCCTACTTAGTGACAGACTGAGTGCAGACTTGATCAATGGACTGATTTCATTTTGCCAACTAGCTCCTTAAAACCAGAAGAGTTTGGTGAGGAGGAGAAAATACTAGAATTTTTGGCTGACAGGTCACAGCTTTGAGACAGAACATAAAACTGCAAGGCTGGTGGTTGTTCAAAGTCACAGGCCCCCTCTCCTTTCTTAAAAACATCTGGTTCATACCAGATTTCTTTGAGCTACAGGGCAGATTTCCTTCTGCCAGACCTGTTCCTGAGTTTTATTGGAGAGTATTGCAAGAATGTTCACATAGACCTCTGAGTCAGCAGATAGTCCCCATATCACCAGTTGAGATTTCATATTTTCTTTCAGCCACTGGGTGTTTGGTTTAAGAGTTTTCTCTCCTTAAATTGACCTGCCCCTCTTCTTTTGGATTTGTGTAATAAGATCTGCAAATAAGTACTTCATATTAATATTATAAATTGTTTATGTGGTTAGTTTACGTGAGTTAAAGATATATATAAAATTGAAAAGCTTATGGACAACTTAGAATAGTTTAATTCAGTTTTTTAAGCAAGCAGGTTTATATCTAAAGGCTCAAATTCTGTCTACCTAAAGGTATACTTAGTTTTTCTTCCAATGGAGCAAATAGTATTTAATATTTTATACATAAACAGCTACCATAGTATGTTACTTTTTGTCACAAGGACTTAGCAAACACAGACATTTTGTAAAACAGAGTATCCTCACAGTACAACTTTTTCAGTGAGAACCTTTTTGCTTATCTTGAAGGTTTTTTTTACTGTACCATGTACCATAATATTTTACATGGCCAGAATTTCTCACCGTAGGCTCAGTATCTTCCTGTGAAAGCCTGTAGTCACACTTGGCTGAGTAGCTATTAATTTTTTTTTAATTGTGTTACAATATACATATTAAAAAATTTACCATTTTAACCATATTTAAGTGTACAGTTCAGTGACATTAAATACACTGACATTGTTGTGAACTGTCACCACTATCCATCTACAGTACTCTTTCATCATTCCATACTGAGAAGCTATTTTTAATGTTTCTAGTGGACGGGCATCCCACCTGGTTCTGCTTGTATTTTGTTTCCTTGCATCAGGTTTTTCTTTGCATACTTCTGTCTTCTCGTTTATTCACTCAACAAATATTTATTGAGCACCTTCTGTGTATAGAGTAAGGCATGGAACCTAGTGGTGTAACCGTTAGCTATAATAGTCAAATACAGGACTGTTACCAACCACACTAGCACTGCTGTAATTTTTCAAAAATCAAAAAGAAGAAGCCTCCATAAAATATTTGAATATGGCCAGATTTTAAAGGAAAAATACTTAAAAGGAAAAAATACTTGATCAGAAGCTCCAAGTCATAGCACATACCTGAGAATCCAAAAGATTTTTTGTGGTTGTAAAAAAAAAAAAAAAAAAAAAAAACCTTTGTACAGTAGATTTTTAGTTAACTTTAAGTGTCAAAGAGGCATAAATGTCACCTGCTCTCTATATAAATATTACCTCCTTTTTAAATTGGATAAATCTGGCTCTAGAGAGATATATCATTTGAATTGTATTTATTGAAGCTCTGTCTGTCCTAAGCAGTAAGTCTAAGGTCCATTATTTTTAGGTCTCCTATTCCTTCTAGGATATGTAATAAGATTCAGTGCTTGAAATATCTGAAATTGCCTCCAAACAGAGATTATACTAGCTGCTTTGTGTTTGGAGATTTTATGCTATTTTTATAATTGTAATGTCAGGAGCTATCTGAAATTAATGCGGATTTGTCACAATTGCTACCATGTAAGGTAAGCCAGGATATAGGAGAAAGAATTTATTTGGTTCTTCTAATGCCAACTCTGAGATATCAAGACTTGTCAGTATATAGGGGGATCGGGCAGGGCCTGATTTATTATCTCTTACTTAGGAGTTTGGTAAACACTTCATGGTAGGTTGTGAAGCATGAAGTTACTTTATTTGAAATTTGGAAATAAAAAGGGAATTCTGGGGCTTCCCTGGTGGCGCAGTGGTTAAGAATCCGCCTGCCAATGCAGGGGACACGGGTTCGAGCCCTGGTCCAGGAAGATCCCACATGCCGCGGAGCAACTAAGCCTGTGTGCCATAACTACTGAGCCTGCACTCTAGAGCCCGCAAGCCACAACTACTGAGCCCACATGCCACAACTACTGAAGCCTGTGTGCCTAGAGCCCGTGCTCTGCAACAAGAGAAGTCACTGCAATGAGAAGCCCACGCACCACAACGAAGAGTAGCCCCCGCTTGTCACAACTAGAGAAAGCCTGCGGGCAGCAACGAAGACCCAACGCAGCCAAACATAACGACATACATACATATATATAGATATAGATATAGATATAGATATAAAAGTAAAGCAAAAAAAAAAAAAAAGAGGAACAGAAAACATCCATAAAAAAAAAAAAAAAAAAAAAAGGGAATTCTGAACCCAACAATGAAACTGTTTAGGCCTTTTCAGCCTAAATCTGGAGATGTGACCAAAAGTGGCTAAAAATATAAACTAAAAAAAAAAGGAAAAGTTTAGGAGGAGATGCAGGACAAAGTGTTATGGAGTAATAGTTTGAGCTTATTTTTGTTTGAACTTAGGTTGTCTCCTATTTGCTACATTTAGTCCAGCGGTCCCCAACCTTTTTGGCACCAGGGACTGGTTTCGTGGAAGACAGTATTTCCACAGACGGGGGCGGGATGGGGGCGGTATTGTTCAGGCAGTAATGCAATTGATGGTTCAGGCGGTAATACAAGCCATGGTGAGCCATGGGGAGCGGCAGATGAAGCTTCATTCGCTCGCCTGCCACTCACCTCCTGCTGTGCAGCCCAGTTCCTAACAGGCCACGGACCGGTACTGGTCCACAGCCCAGGGGTTGGGGACCCCTGATTTAGTCTGTGTACAGGGCCGAGGTTCTGCTTCCTCATCTTGCGTAGCACTCTTCTGTAGATGTGGGTTTCCTAAGCTGCCATTGTGGTCTTAAATCTATGGTTGGTTGCTTTGAGATATTTCAGAGATTGCACAGTGCCTAGACAAATAGTTAAGAATACTCCTTGAACCAGAAATTTTTAAAAAGAAAAAAAAAAAAAAGAACCAAAAAAGTGAGGAGCATTACATTTCAAAAATATTCCAAGTTTTGCTTTGGTTTTCATTTTCTTCTTTTTAAAATCTGTTAAAGAGAGTATAGTGCTTGTTACTATAGAGTTAACAAGGACTGTTCTTGTTACAGATAATATTGTTGCTTTGGAACTTTTGGTGCAATTGCAAAGACTTTTTAACTAACTCAGTATTATGACTGCTATTGTTATTATGAAAATTATGGAAACACATCAAAACATAGTCTATTACAGGACTGTTCAATAGAAATATAATGCAGCCATATATGTAATTTAAAACTTTTTAGTAGCCGCATTAGAAAAGGTAAAAAGAAACAGGTGAAAAAAATTGAGTTATTTTACATTTTTTTGGTACTAAGTCCTCAAAATCTTACCACACATCTCAATTATCATGTGACTAATGGCTGTCGTAACATTACAGTGTAGGTCTATTGTTTTATTCTCTTTATCCCATCACATCTATTACCAAGGAATGATAGCAAGTATTAACTTTTTCCTGTCCAGTGACCTGTCCAAAGGGTGGATGATAAGGAGATATAAGGAGTCTGGGTAGTTCATTCCCTGAGGAAGTTAAGTTCATTGTTTTAGATAGACTTTAAAAGAAATTCATCCTGGTCCATGTTTGTTATAGTCTCAAGAAATAATTGTAATTTGAAACCTGTCCTTTCTTTGATAATGATAGCACATCAAAGAAACAGAGGTAAACTTTCCATCTGGAGGTATAACATATTAGAGTCATTTAGCTTCCTTAGAATTTGGCAAATAGCACCCTAAAAGCACTGGCCTTGGATAAAGAAGGTGTGGTATATATACACAATGGAATATTACTCAACCATAAAAAAGGATGAAATTTTGCCATTTGGAGCAACGTGGATGGACCTGGAGGGTATTCTGCTTAGAAAAATAAGTCAGACAGAGGAAAACAAATACTGTATGTTTTCACTTGTATATAGTATCTAAAAATTAAAACAAACGAACAAATATAACAAAACAAAAACAGACAGATACAGAGAGCAAACCAGTGGTTACCAGAGGGAAGAAGGATGGGGGAGGGGTAAAATAGGTGAAGGGGAGTAAGAAGTAAAAACTATCAGGTATTAAAATACATAAATTACAAAGATGTAATGGACAGAACAGGGAATATAGTCAATATTTTATAATAACTTTGTATGGAGTATGATCTATAAAAATATCAAATTACTATGTTGTACACCTGAAACTAATATAAACGTGTGAGTCAACTATACTCCAATTTTTTAAAAAAAGCACCGGCTTCTCTACACATTCAATGGCTTTAAAACAAGAATGGAGACATGGGTAGAGATTTTAAATGGGTGATTTGTTTTTCTTCAACGTGACTCATAGGAGAGTTTCTCCTAAAGTATTAACCCTATGGGTATGGATTAACTAGAGTTTCAGGTTATTTATAGAATCCCAAGAAGAGAATTTTATTAGCTATAATTCACAAAATAAGTAAGTACAACACATTAGATTAAATTCATTTTTCCTGCCATTTTTTAAAAAAACTAGTACAAGGACTTCACTTTGTAGGACTACTTTGTATGTCTCGGTGATAGGGTTTGTGAGTTAGGTTTCTAAAGGGAAATAGGTTAAGGGTAGAATGGGCATATAATTCATTGTCTAAACCTCAGTACCTTTAGGGTGAAAGAAGGTGCTGTTAAAACTTATGTCAGCACAGAAGGTGTTAAACCAGGGCTGTCCCAGACAGACTAGGACACATGGTCACCTGAGTTAAAGGGCACTGTTTTAGCTTTGCTACCTTTTCTTTAGGCAATCCTAGTAGGCTGTGGAAAGTGAACTTCTGGAAGTTTTCACCATTAATGTCCTGATCTGTGGGTGGGGTCTCCTTCGTCTCAGGATTTAGATAACTTTTTATTCAGGGAACACTGAAATTGAGAAGTTGAATGAGAAGGAAAAGATAGGGAATTTTAATTTAACAGACTGGCAATTTCTCCCATTCCCGCAAGAAAGTTTTGCAGGCATGAAACCATTGTGACAGAAAAATGTTTCCTTTTAATTGTGCAAAGTTATTGTCTTTAAATTCCAAATTAACTTCATAAAACAAGTACAAAAAACTGAGCACTTCCCTCCTAAGAAAATTTTGTTGTAAGACTGATTACATATTTGATTTTTATTGTTCAGTGCCCTTGTTTAGGCTTTTTGTTAACCATCTTTGAGGGAGATGTCATAGTATTTATGTGGATCGTCATCTAACTGCATGATGGCCTTTTATATTATGTATAAAAGTATATGATCTATGATTTATGTATTTATACGTAAGTATTATGTATAAAAGTTATATGATATATGGTATCGTAAATCTCAGATATACATATCTCTGGAGGAGATCTTGATTTTTTTCAGACTTTTAAAGTTTATATATAATAAAATTGGCTTTTTTGGGTATACATTTATATGAATTTTACACACATGGAGATTTGTGTAACCACCTCAACAGTCAGAGTGCAAAACAGTTTCATCACCTCTAAAATTCTCTTGTGCTCTCAGTTATACTCAAACCCTCCTCTCATCCCTAATCCCTGGCAACCTTTGATTTGTTTTCTGTTCCTATACTTTTGCCTTTTTCAGATTTTCATATAAATGGAATAAAATGGTTTGTAACATTTGGAGATTGGCTTCTTTTACTCAGCATAATGCCTTTGAGATTCATCCATGTTGTTCCAGTGGTTCCAACAACATATTCCATGTTGTTCCAATGGTTTGTTCTTTTTTATTGCTGAATAGTATTCGATTGTATGGATGTACCACAGTTTGTCTTCCATTTTTGTGTACCATATCGTTTTCTCCTCTCTGATGACATGGATGTTGTGCTTTTTGGTATTGTCCTACAGATTCCTGAGGCTCTGACCTCCTTTGAGAACATTGCCATTCATCCCTCAGTGTCATTCATTCAGCAAGCAGTTTTTGAACATTATTCACCTATTGATAGTCATGCAGCTATTTCCAGTTTTTTTTCTAATAAAAATGTGGCTGTGAACATTATTGTACAAGTCTCCTTGGGTACATGTGCCAGGCTATCTCTGTGGTTTGCCTGTGATTAGGATTGCTGGGATACAGGTTTACATATTTTTCTTTACAGATGCTGCCCAAAGTGGTCATAGCTATTTACTTTTTCACCAGCAGTGTTTAAGAGTTCACATTGTTCCATATCCTTTCAACACTCGTTATTGTCAGGCTTTTTATTTTTTGCCTATATGATGGATATGAAATGGAATCTTAAAAGTCTTTTAAATCATTTTCCTGATTACAAGTGAGGTAGAGTATTTTAAAAATATTTGTTAGCTATTCATGTTTTTCCCACTGTGAGTTGCCCATTTATACCTTTAATCCATTTCCTATTTAAAATCAGCTCTCAGGATCAATTTTAAATGCTTTCTGTGTAATTACACTGTTTTAAATGTCATTACATCAGAAAAGCCCTTTTAATGGCCTCTGATATGAAATCAGTGGTCCTTAGTTTGTCTTTTCAGATCTTCTGCTTCAGAGATCATTGCTTGGAGCTTCCAGGTTGGTGAACATGTGGAGATGCAGGGGAAATGGTCTGCCTGGAGAGGCCCTCCTGCCCACACACCTTGCCCTGTGCATCTGTTCCATCTGGCTATTCCTAAGTTTCTGACTCTCTCTCCAGGTAGATAGTGTCAGAATTCAGTTGAATTCTCGGACACCCTGCTAGTGTTCAAGATTGCTTGTTGGTGGTGTGGGAAAACCCTCCACGCACATATGTTGGAATTGAGTCCTGGAACCCAAAATAGTTGTTACGTGTCAGGAAAGGGAAGATGGCACAGGAGAACAATCCCAGATGAGGTTTGGAGCATCTGTGAACCATCAGAGTCAGCCAGCCAGCTCCTCAGAAACCATAACACAGTTTTCATGAAAGAGAGAAAAATTAAAGTGAATAGACTATACCTTGAAAAGTTTCAAAATTTAAATTTGACTTTAAATGGTTTTTAAATACATTTCATATAAATTATGGCCACAGGAGCATAGATCATCTATCAGATGCAAATCTTCAATAACAACCTCTGTGTCAAAACCTATGTGTTTCAACTTTAAACACACGTCTAGTTTAAAAAAAAAAATCATTGCTCATTTCTGCCTTGTGAAAATTTGCACACTGTTTTGTTATGTTTTATGGACTATGTTCTCTGTATAAGTTCAAATTGGTGATGCATTTCAGCAGCTGAAACATATTTAGTGTTTTAAAACCAAATCAGCATTTACTTCATCTGTGGACCTCAGGTCTAGATGAGCAGCCATTTTAAACTTGTGATATGTGATATCAGTGTTGCCGTACATTGTTAGCAAAATATTGTACCAATGACAACATATTTGTACACTATTTAGCACACAAGTATTTCGTTTTGGAATATAATTTTGGAACTATTGTGTTTCTGGCTTCTAGCTAAGTCGTCTTTTAAAGCCATTTGAGGTGGTTGTTTTATTTCTTCGTGGTATGTTTATATGTGAGATTAGAGATGTTGTGCTTTAGTAATAATTAATGCACATTAAGTAAAGAAAATAATTCCTCTCTAGATGTGGAAAGTGCACATTAGCAATAGCAGTTCAGTATTATACTTGACGTTTGGCAGCCGTGTTCATCTGCCTGTTCATGACACAGGGAGACTTGTCCTTTGACAGATTATTTTGCTGGATGTCTAGTGTTTCCTTCCCAAATGGAGAAGCTTGAGTCACATGAGTCTGGCCTTGATCTTATTGGAGGTCAGTTTATATATAGTTTGTAGAGCTGCCAAGTAGAAACCAAAGATTACATGAAGTTAATCCCTTGAAATGCCTCATAGGACAAACTTTTTTGCTTCTGTGCTCTGTTGTGCATGATTCTCAGGTAGTAAAGAAGCTTGGGAGAAAGAACAGGGAGGTTTTTTGTTGTTTTCAGTTTGGAGGTTTGTCCTGCCCCAAGGAAGGCAGTGCATTCTAGGAAAAATAACAGTGAATTAAGCCTATTTATTGCTCCACTTCTGGCTTTATCTTTTATTTCATATGTTTAGGTGATTGCTCAGACTTTCCTCATTTATTAACTGGAGGTATCCCATGCCCTGAGTAACCCTGAGAGATGTGAGGATAGGCATATTTGAAGCTCTACTTTTACTGCCCTTGTGGGATAGCATGCGCCACATGAAATGCTACTAAACAAGCCAAAAGAATGCAGCAGGTTTTGGCAAACAGATTGTATTGCTGATGAAGCTGATTATCCCAACTGTCAATACTTATGCTTCCAGAAGTTTCCAAATTATGATTACCTTTTGATTGAGCCATTTGTGTGTAGTACCTGTAGCAGGTGCTCTAATAAGATTCCAAAGAATTAAAAGATGATGGAATTCATAAGGCTTGCATTTGTAGAATGTTTCTATTCTTGAGAAGCACTTTCACTTTTCTTTTATCGTGCATTGAAATAACTAAAACAGGGATTCTTTTTTTTTCCTCACTGGACATTCTACTTTCTTTTCTTTTTAACTTTTTATTTTATATTGGAGTATAGCCAATTAACAATGTTGTGATAGCTTCAGGTGCACAGCAAAGCGACTCAGCCATACATATGCATAAAACAGGAATTTTTATACCTATTTGTATGACATAGTATTGGCAGAAATAATTATTTCCATATGTATATCATTTTATAATAGAAAAAATCTTTTTCATACATTATGTCAGAGGAAACTCACAGAGGTTAAATGATTTACTGAGGACATAACACTATTTAGTGACAGATTCAGATTTGAATACAGAGCTTCTTGGTCTCTGTCCTATCAAAATGTGTCTTGATGGGGAGAATAATCCACAGTAAATATAGAATGTGCTTTTTGTTAGAGTGCCAAGAAGATACAGGCATAAAGTTGGGAAAACATTCTTTTCGTTCTTTAATACTGTATCAGCAAATGTGTAGCAAGCATTCTGGTGGTGTTAATAACCTTGAATAGCAACAAAATGACAACAAAACTTGTGAGCACATTTGGAAGATAGAGAGACATGGAGGAAGGATAAGATCTGATAGCAATCTTAGATCTGATAGCAATCTAAATCTTCGTTTTATTTTGCGTTTTTCCTGCTGTATGGTCACAGTTAGCATCATTCAGTTGCAGAATTGGAGGCCTGTTAAATCCACTGGTTTGTAGGCCTGTGGTGTATGTTCCTTGTAGCTGAATTATGGCTGCTGTGAGACTATAAGCTTGGAATTTACGGTTATAGAAGCTTTAAATATCCCAAACATTGCCATAGGGGTGGAAAGAGCTCTTTTCTTAAGGGAGCAGGATCAAATATCTATTTTGAAGTTGAAAGGGATCAACAGGCAGTTTCTAAGGAACACTGTTTCCAAGTTCAGAGAAACTGCAACTTTGCCACTATGTGTAAATCTGGTGATTTATGTGTGTCATGTGGATATAAAACACAGTCTTTCCTATTGAGAGGTTCTAATATTAAGCAAGAAGGTTTAGTGTTCTTTGAGATGATTTTTCCTTTTTTTTTTTTTTAGAAGTTATTTCAAACCTGATAGATTGTAGGATTTGTGGCTTTTTTTTTTTTTTGGACCGGATACCACTTAGTCTTAGACCCCTTAAATTTGTGTTGTTTACAGAGCTCTCTAATGAGTTAATTTTCCTCTCACAATTTAAAATGATCCATGAGCATGAGTATTCTCCCTAAAATAAGTAATACCCAAAACATGAATATATGGTGTAAAACTGTTAAATAAATGGTCAATTCTAACAGCAACAGTATTGTTTAACGTTCATCGTGCACTTACTAAGCACTAGGTACCAAGAACTTTCTATATTTGCTAATGCTTTAGATAAAAATTATAAGTAAATATGAAGTAGTTTATAAAATGCTTTCTTATTGTCACAATTCAACATTCATGGAAATGGCTTATGAAGTAGATGGTATTCATTTGAACAGACGAGGAATCTGAGGCTCAAGAGAGGTGTGATACTACACATGGTTGTTATAATTTATTGGTTACAATTTATTGACCACTTATTCAGTGCCTGGCACTGTACCACACACTTTACTTGCATCATTTTATGTAATCCTCAAAACCTCACTATGAGGGAAGTACTATTTTCAAACACTTTTTCCACACAAGGAAACTGAAGTTTAGAGTGGTTAAGTAACTTGCCCCACATTACCTAACTAGTAGTAAGTACTGGAGTAGGAAGTCACCACTAGCTTATGAGACACTTTTGAAATAGAAAAAGGCACCCCCTGTGGTGAACCAGTAAAATAACTGAAACTTCTTCTGGGCTGCCACACTAGTCAGCAGCTTAGGGCCTGGGTTAGGTGCCACCTCTTCTAGAAAATGGAGCTCCCCTTCCAGGGTGGATGGCTTGGTGAGCTGAACATGGGCAGAATTTCATCCCCATTTTGCTTTCTTGACCAGGTGCCTTTGTTCTATGCATAAACTTTATCACCCTACATAATGGTCTCAAAGCCAGGATTTCAATCTATTGGGTTGGCCAAATAGTTCGTTCGGGTTTTTCCATAAGATGTTATGGAGCGAGCTTTTTGGCCAACCTAACATGTCTATCTGACTCCAGAGCCCGTAGTCTGTTTAATAGCATACTGCCAATTAATTGCAAAGTTACCTTCAACCCAGTTTTTCTGACCATAAACACTTTACTCTTTCTGTTGTATACCATGCAGGTTGGCTGAGTTACAAATGACACTGGAGTTCCCATACTATGTTATGCCCATTGCCCAGTTTCACAGGCATTGTTTGTTGGTGTGATGGTAAAGACTTCTGAGGGTTTAGCAGGGAAGAGCTAAAGAGTTATAACCCACATGTCTCATAACAAAGTGTGACTTATACTGAATTCCTGGCTTCACCACCTACTTAGCTGTATGACCTTGACCATGTTAGGGAAAAAATATAGTATAATGGTTAAGAGCACGGATTCTGGACTCTGACTACCTGGGATCAGATTCTAGCTGTTACTTACTGTGTGAACTTGGGAAATTTACTTTATGTCTTTAAGCCTTGTCTATAATTTGAGGTGGAGTGGGGAACAATAGTTCCCATCCCAATGAGTTGTGAGAATTACTGTATGAGTTAAATATATAAAGTACTTAGAACAATGCCTGGCACATAAATATAGTAAGTACTATTTAAGTGCTAGTTTATATTTTGTTGTTATTATTGTTATTAGTATTACATCATTATGAGTTTGTGTCTATAAGTCAAAGCAGTTTGATTTGCTGAAACATCAATGGTCATCTAAATATGGTCTCTTGGGGGAATTCCCTGGTGGTCCAGTGGTTAGGACTCTGTGCTTCCACTGCAGGGGGCATGGGTTCGATCCCTGGTCTGGGAACTAAGATCCTGCATGCTGCGTGGTGTGGCCAAAAAAAAACCCAAAAACAAAACAAAAATCAATATGGTCTCTTGGGACTTTTCCCTGCCAGACAGGAGTTTTCAAAGATTGTGTCAAAGTGCTTGCTTTAGGGATACTAGACCAATTCCTAAAAGAGGTTTGCATAGCCATATAGTATTCTCCATTCATTTTTTCTGAAAAAAATAATGTTTGTACTGTGTTGTGCTTTAAGAATTGCATTTTTAGTAGATTGCTCTAGGTTATAGCCACTAACAATTACTCATACATAAAAAATTTCTTTTGGATCATTAGCCAGTTTGGGGAGCCTTTCTGAAGAAACTTCATAATTCAGTGGAGGTTCTTAGAGGTTATAATAGCATTATCATCGCTTGCTGCATTCATTGTTGGTATACTTAGCTTTTTGTTTTTTGTTTGGTTGTTTTTGTTTTTTGTTTTGTTTTTTGGCAGCGCCGTGTGACATGTGAGACCCTAGTTCCCTTATCAGGGATTGAACCTGCACCCCCTGTTTTGTAAGTGCAGAGTCTTAACCACTGGATCTCCAGGGAAGTCCCCCTTACCTGTTTTTTTTACCTGTTTTTTTTTTGGTTTTTTTTTTAAAGGAATTTTACAATATACCCATATATTCTGATATTCTTTTTTTTTTAAATTTATTTAATTTATTTATTTGGCTGTGTTGGGTCTTCGTTTCTGTGCGAGGGCTTTCTCTAGTTGCGGCAAGTGGGGGCCACTCTTCATCGCGGTGCGCGGGCCTCTCACTGTCGCGGCCTCTCTTGTTGCGGAGCACAGGCTCCAGACATGCAGGCTCAGTAGTTGTGGCTCATGGGCCTAGTTGCTCCACGGCATGTGGGATCTTCCCAGACCAGGGCTTGAACCCATGTGCCCTGCATTGACAGGCAGATTCTCAACCACTGTGCCACCAGGGAAGCCCCCCTTACCTGTTTTTAATGGTACTTTTGCTGTATTCAAAGAATAGCTCAACCATAGAGACTCCCTGGTTGACATTACTTTGGCACACCCAGCATATTACCTGAGAAGCTTTTGCCATCCATTCTGTTCACTGACCTTCACCGTCTGCCTTTTCTCCCCTCTCCACTCTCCGTCCTTATTTCAGCATGGGCCCTGAGAAATTTTGATCTCAGAATCCATAAATTCAAGCTTAAGATTTTTACTTGAGGAGTTATATTCAGTATTAAAGCACAGACTATATGAAAAAGCTAATTAACATTTCAAAAAGCAATAAATGATACAAATTGCCAGTAAGTGGTTTTATCAGTCAAAATCTCACTAGGGAGACAGAAACCATCTCAGCTATTCTCAGGTATTTACAACACAAGGAATTTTATGCAGGAAAATTGTAACACTGGTAATGGAGGAGCTGAGAACCAAATAAGAGATGGTGAAATAATCTAGAGATTAGCAACAAGAAGTCACTACTAGGAGGGACCTTCAAGATGGTGTAGGAGTAAGACGTGGAGATCACTTTCCTCCCCATAAGTACATCAAAAATTCATCTACATGTGGAACAACTCCTACAGAACACCTACTGAATGCTGGCAGAAGACCTCAGACTTCCCAAAAGGCAAGAAACTCCCCACGTACCTGGGTAGGGCAAAAGAAAAGAGAAAAAACAGACAAAAGAATAGGGATGGGACCTGCACCTCTGGGAGGGAGCTGTGAAGGAGGAAAAGTTTCCACACAGTAGGAAGCCCCTTCACTGGCAGAGACGGGGTGGGCGGGGAGGGGCAGCTTCGGAGCCACGGAGGAGAGCGCAGCAACAGGGGTGCAGAGGGCAAAGTGGAGAGATTCCCACACAGAGGATCAGTGCCGACAGGCACTCACCAGCCCGAGAGGCTTGTCTGCTTACGCGCCGGGGTGGGTGGGAGCTGGGAGCTGAGGCTCGGGCTTCGGAGGTCAGATCCCAGGGAGAGGACTGGGGTTGGCTGTGTAAACACAGCCTGAAGGGGGCTAGTGTGCCACAGCTAGCCGGGAGGGAGTCCGGGAAAAAGTCTGGAACTGCCTAAGAGGCAAGGGACCATTGTTTCAGGGTGCGCGAGGAGAGGGGATTCAGAGCACCGCCTAAACGAGCTCCAGAGATGGGTGCGAGCCGTGGCTATCAGTGCAGACACGAGAGACGGGCATGAGACACTAAGGCTGCTGCTGCAGCCAACAGGAAGCCTGTGTGCAAGCACAGGTCACTATCCACACCTCCCCTCCCGGGAGCCTGTGCAGCCCGCCACTGCCAGGGTCCCGTGATCCAGGGACAACTTCCCCTGAGAGAACACACAGCGCGCCTCAGGCTGTTGCAACGTCATGCTGGCCTCTGCCGCCGCAGGCTCGCCCCGCGTTCAGTACCCCTCCCTCCCCCGGCCTGAGTGAGCCAGAGTCCCCTGATCAGCTGCTACTTTAACCCCGTCCTGTCTGGGCGAAGAACAGACGCCCTCAGGTGACCTACACGCAGAGGCGGGGCTAAATCCAAAGCTGAACCCCAGGAGGTGTGCGAACAAAGAAGAGAAAGGGAAATTTCTCCCAGCAGCCTCAGCAGCAGTGGATTAAATCTCCACAATCAACTTGATGTACCCTGTATCTGTGAAACCTGAATAGACAACGAATCATCCCAAAATTGAGGCAGTGGACTTTGGGAGCAACTGTGGACTTGGGGTTTGCTTTCTGCATCTAATTTGTTTCTGGTTTTATGTTTATTTTAGTTTAGTATTTAGAGCTTATTATCATTGGTAGATTGTTTATTGATTTGGTTGCTCTCTTCCTTTTTATATATATATATATATATATATTTTATTTTTCCTTTTCTTCTTGTTTTGAGTGTGTATGTGTCTGCTTCTTTGTGTGATTCTTTCTGTATAGCTTTGCTTCTACCATTTGTCCTAGGGTTCTGTCTGTCCATTTTTTTTTTTTTTGGTTTGGTTGCTCTCTTCCTTTTTTTTTTATTACTTAAAATTTTTCTTTATTTTTAATAATATTTTCTTTCATTTTTTAAAATTATTTTATTTTATATTTTTCTTTCTTTCTTTCTTTCTTTTTTTTCTCCGTTTTCTTCTGAGCCGAGTGGCTGACAGAGTCTTGGTGCTCCGGCCGGGTGTCGGGCCTGTGCCTCTGAGGTGGGAGAGCTGAGTTCAGGACATTGGTCCACCAGAGACCTCCCGGCTCCATGTAATATCAAATGGCGAAAGCTCTCCCAGAGATCTCCATCTCAACGCTAAGACCTAGCTGCACTCAACGACCAGCAAGCTACAGTGATGGACACACCCAATGCCAAACAACTAGCAAGACAGGAACACAACCCCACCCATTAGCAGAGAGGCTGGCTAAAATCATAGTAAGTTCACAGACACCCCAAAACACACCACTGGATGTGGTCCTGCCCACCAGAAAGACAAGATCCAGCCTCATCCACCAGAACACAGGCACCAGTCCCCTCCACCAGGAAGCCTAAACAACCCACTGATCCAACCTTACCCACTGGGGGCAGACACCAAAAACAACGGGAACTACAAACCTGCAGCCTGCGAAAAGGAGACGCCAAACACAGTAAATTAAGCAAAATGAGAACACAGAGAAATACACAGCAGATGAAGGAGCAAGGTAAAAAACCACCAGACCAAGCAAATGAAGAGGAAATAGGCAACCTACATGAAAAAGAATTCAGAGTAATGATAGTAAAGATGATCCAAAATCTTGGAAATAGAATGGAGAAAATACAAGAAACGTTTAACAAGGACCTAGAAGAACTAAAAGAGCAAGCGAACAATGATGAACAACACAATAAATGAAATTAAAAATTCTCTAGAAGGAATCAATAGCAGAATAACTGAGGCAGAAGAACGGTTAAGTGACCTGGAAGATAAAATAGTGGAAATAACTACCACAGAACACATTAAAGAAAAAAGAATGAAAAGAATTGAGGACAATCTCAGAGACCTCTGGGACAACATTAAATGCACCAACATTCAAATTATAGGGGTCCCAGAAGAAGAAGAGAAAAAAAAAGGACTGAGAAAATATTTGAAGAGATTATAGTTGAAAACTTCCCTAATATGGGAAAGGAAATAGGCAATCAAGTCCAGGAAGTGCAGAGAGTCCCATACAGGATAAATCCAAGGAGAAACACGCCAAGACACATATTAATCAAACTATCAAAAATTAAATACAAAGAAAAAATATTAAAAGCAGCAAGGGAAAAGGAACAAATAACATACAAGGGGATCTCCATATGGTTAACAGCTGATCTTACAGCAGAAACTCTGCAAGCCAGGAGGGAGTGGCAGACATATTTAAAGTGAGGAAAGGGAAGAACCTACAACCAAGATTACTCTACCCAGCAAGGATGTCATTCAGATTCGACAGAGAAATTAAAACCTTTACACACAAGCAAAAGCTAAGCGAATTCAGCACCACCAAACCAGCTTTACAACAAATGCTAAAGGAACTTCTCTAGGCAGGAAACACAAGAGAAGGAAAAGACCTACAATAACAAACCCAAAACAATTAAGAAATTGGTAATAGGAACACACTTATCGATAATTACCTTAACTGTAAATGGATTAAATGCTCCAACCAAAAGACACAGACTGGCTGAATGGATACAAAAACAAGACCCATATATATGTTGTCTACAAGAGACCCACTTCAGACCTAGGGACACATACAGACTGAAAGTGAGGGGATGGAAAAAGATATTCCAGGCAAATGGAAATCAAAAGAAAGCTGAAGTAACAATTCTCATATCAGACAAAATAGACTTTAAAATAAAGACTATTACAAGAGACAAAGAAGGACACTACATAATGATCAAGGGATCAATCTAAGAACAAGATATAACAATTGTAAATATTTATGCACCCAACATAGGAGCACCTCAATATATAAGGCAAATGCTAACAACCATAAAAGGGGAAATCGACAGTAACACAATAATAGTAAGGGACTTTAACACCCCACTTTCACCAATGGACGTATCATCCAAAATGAAAATAGATAAGGAAACACAATCTTTAAATGATACATTAAACAAGATGGACTTAATTGATATTTATAGGACATTCCATCCAAAAACAACAGAATACACTTTCTTCTCAAGTGCTCATGGAACATTCTCCAGGATAGATCATATCTTGGGTCACAAATCAAGCCTTGGTATTTTAAGAAAATTCAAATCGTATCAAGTATCTTTTTCGACCACAATGCTATGAGACTAGATATCAATTACAGGAAAAAATCTGTAAAAAATACAAACACATGCAAGCTAAACAATACACTACTTAATAACCATGAGATCACTGAAGAAATCAAAGAGGAAATCAAAAAATACCTAGAAACAAATGACAATGAAAACACGATGACCCAAAATTTATGGGACACAGCAAAGGCAGTTCTAAGAGGGAAGTTTATAGCAATACAATCCTTCCTCAAGAAACATCTCAAATAAACAACCTAACCTTACACCTAAAGCAATTAGAGAAAGAAGAACAAAAAAACCCCAATGTTAGCAGAAGGAAAGAAATCATAAAGATCAGATCAGAAATAAATGAAAAAGAAATGAAGGAAACAATAGCAAAGATCAATAAAACTAAAAGCTTGTTCTTGGGAAGCCTAAACAAAACAAAATTGATAAACCATTAGCCAGACTCGTCAAGAACAAAAGGGAGAAGACTCAAATCAATAGAATTAGAAATGAAAAAGGAGAAGTAACAACTGACACTGCAGAAATACAAAGGTTCATGAGAGTTTACTACAAGCAACTATATGCCAATAAAATGGACAACCTGGAAGAAATACATAAATTCTTAGAAAAGCACAGCCTTCTGAGACTGAACCAGGAAGAAATAGAAAATATAAACAGACCAATCACAAGTCCTAAAATTGAAACTGTGATTAAAAATCTTCCAAAAAAAAAAAAAAATCTTCCAACAAACAAAAGCCCAGGACCAGATGGCTTCACAGGCGAATTCTATCAAACATTTAGAGAAGAGCTAACACCTATCCTTCTCAAACTCTTCCAAAATATAGCAGAAGGAGGAACACTCCCAAACTCATTCTATGAGACCACCATCACCCTGATACCAAAACCAGACAAAGATGTCACAAACCAAGAAAACTACAGGCCAATATCACTGATGAACGTAGATGCAAAAATCCTCAATAGAATACTAGGAAACAGAATTCAACAGCACATTAAAGGGATCGTACACCATGATCAAGTGGGGTTTATCCGAGGAATGCAAGCATTCTTCAATATATGCAAATCAATGTGATACACCATATTAACAAACTGAAGGAGAAAAACCAGATGATCATCTCAATAGATGCAGAAGAAGCTTTTGACAAAATTCAACACCCATTTATGATAAAAACCCTCCAGAAAGTAGGCATAGAGGGAACTTACCTCAACACAGTAAAGGCTGTATATGACAAACTACAGCCAGGATCGTTCTCAGTGGTGAAAAACTGAAACCATTTCCACTAAGATCAGGAACAAGACAAGGTTGCCCACTCTCACCATGATTATTCAACATAGTTTTGGAAGTTTTAGCCACAGCAATCAGAGAAGAAAAAGAAATAAAAGGAATCCAAATCAGACAAGCAGAAATAAATCTGTCACTGTTTGCCGATGACATGATACTATACTTAGAGAATCCTACAGATGCTACCAGAAAACTACTAGAACTAATCAATGAATTTGGTAACATAGCAGGTTACAAAATTAATGCACAGAAATCTCTTGCATTTCTGTACACTAATGATGAAAAATCTGAAAGAGAAATTAAGGAAACACTCCCATTTACCATTGCAACAAAAAGAATAAAATACCTAGGAATAAACCTACCTAAGGAGACAAAAGACCTGTATGCAGAAAACTATAAGACACTGATGAAAGAAATTAAAGATGATACAAACAGATGGAGAGATATACCATGTTCTTGGATTGGAAGACTCAACATTGTGAAAATGACTATACTACCCAAAGCAATCTACAGATCCAATGCAATCTCTATCAAACTACCAATAGGATTTTTCACAGAACTAGAACAAAAAAATTTCACAATTTGTATGGAAACACAAAAGATCCTGAATGGCCAAAGCAATCTTGAGAAAGAACAACGGAGCTGGAGGAATCAGGCTCCCTGACTTCAGACTATATTACAAAGCTACAGTAATCAAGACAGTACGGTACTGGCACAAAAACAGAAATATAGCTCAATGGAACAAGATAGAAAGCCCAGAGATTAACCCACGCACATATGGTCACCTTATCTTTGATAAAGGAGGCACGAATATTCCATGGAGAAAAGACAGCTTCTTCAATAAGTGGTGCTGGGAAAACTGGACAGCTCCATATAAAAGAATGAAATTAGAACACTCTCTAACACCATACACAAAAATAAACTCAAAATGGATTAAAAACGCTGGAGATGGTATGGAGAAAAGGGAACCCTCTTGCACTGTTGGTTGGAATGTAAATTGATACAGCCACTATGGAGAACAGTATGGAGGTTCCTTAAAAAACTAAAAATAGAACTACCATACGACCCAGCAATCCCACTACTGGGCATATACCCTGAGAAAACCATAATACAAAAAGAGTCATGTACCAAAATATTCATTGCAGCTCTATTTACAATAGCCAGGACATGGAAGCAACCTAAGTGTCCATCATCGGATGAATGGATAAAGAAGATGTGGCACATATATACAATGGAATATTACTCAGCCATAAAAAGAAACGAAATGGAGGTATTTGTAGTCAGGTAGATGGAGTTAGAGTCTGTCATACAGAGTGAGGTAAGTCAGAAAGAGAAAATTACAGTATGCTAACACATATATATGGAATGTAAGGAGAAAAAAAAAAAAGTCATGAAGAACCTAGTGGCAAGACAGGAATAAAGACACAGACCTACTAGAGAATGGACTTGAGGATATGGGGAGGAGGAGGGGTAAGATGTGACAGGGTGAGAGAGTGGCATGGACATATATACACTACCAAATGTAAAATAGATAGCTAGTGGGAAGCAGCCGCATAGCACAGGGAGATCAGCTCGGTGCTCTGTGACCACCTAGAGGGGTGGGATAGGGAGGGTGGGAGGGAGGGAGACGCAAGAGGGAAGAGATATGGGAACATATGTATATGTATAACTGATTCACTTTGTTATAAAGCAGAAACTAACACACCATTGTAAAGCTATTATACTCCAATAAAGATGTTAAAAAGAAAAATAAACAAACAAAAAAAAACATAAATGTAAGGCCAGACACTATAAAACTCTTAGAGGAAAACGTAAGCAGAACACTCTGTGACATAAAGCACAGCTAAATCCTTTTTGACCCACCGCCTAGAGAAATGGAAATACAAACAAAAATGAACAAATGGGACCTAATGAAACTTAAAAGCTTTTGCACAGCAAAGGAAACCATAAACAAGACGAAAAGACAACCCTCAGAATGGGAGAAAATATTTGCAAACGAATCAACAGACAAAGGATTAATCTCCAAAATATACAAGCAGCTCATGCAGCTCAATATCAAAAAAACAAACAACCCAATCCAAAAATGGGCAGAAGACCTAAATAGAAATTTCTTCAAAGAAGATATACAGATTGCCAGCAAACACATGAAAGGATGCTCAACATCACTAATCATCAGAGAAATGCAAATCAAAACTACAGTGAGGTATCACCTCACACCAGTCAGAATGGTCATCATCAAAAAATCTACAAACAATAAATGCTGGAGACTGTGTGGAGATAAGGGAATCCTCTTTCACTGTTGATGGTAATGTAAATTGATACAGCCACTATGGAGAACAGTATGGAAGTTCCTTAAAAAACTAAAAATAGAACTACCATGCGACCCAGCAATCCCACACTGGGCATATACCCTGCGAAAACCACAATTCAAAAAGAGTCATGTACCACAATGTTCATTGCAGCTCTATTTACAATAGCCAGGACATGGAAGCAGCCTAAGTGTCCATTGACAGATGAATGGATAAAGAAGATGTGGCACACATATACAATGGAATATTACTCAGCCATAAGAAGAAACGAAATTGAGTTATTTGTAGTGAGGTGGATGGACCTGGAGTCTGTCATACAGAGTGAAGTGAGTCAGAAAGAGAAAAACAAATACCGTATGCTAACACATATATATGGAATCTAAAAAAAAAAAAAAAGGGTTCTGAAGAATCTAGGGGCAGGACAGGAATAAAGATGCAGACGTAGGGAATGGACTTGAGGACATGGGAAGGGGGAAGGGTATGCTGGGATGAAGTGAGAGTATAGCATTGACATATATACACTACCAAATGTAAAATAGATAGCTAGTGGGAAGCAGCTCCATGGCACAGGGAGATCAGCTCTGTGCTTTGTGACCACCTAGAGGGGTTGGATAGGGAGGGTGGGAGGGAGACGCAAGAGGAAGGAGATATGGGGATATATGTGTATGTATAGCTTATTCACTTTTTTATACAGCAGAAACTATCACACCATTGTAAAGCAATTATACTCCAATCAGGATGTTAGAAAGAAAAAAGTCACTACTACCACCGCCACCCCTTCCAGCTGAATAAACTCAGGGAGGTACAACATTATTGCACAGAGTACAAACATCGATTCTGAAAAAAAAAAAAAGAAATATTATTTAATTTGGTTAGGTAGAGACAAGTACAATGTGATTCAACTCTCTATTTCTTTTTCCCCTGCCCCCCATAAGCACAGAAAGCCCTGTAAAAATTGCTATTTTTGAAGAGGAAGCTTCTCACTTCTTCTAGGATGTGCCAGCCTGCATGTCAATGCTAAAGGGTAAAAGTATTTTTAAAAAGCCATAAAAACTGTAATAACATCACCTAGTTTTATGGGTTTTTAAAAAATCTCTAAAAAGAGGGAAGGAACTTAATGCGTAGCCAAAGTAGTCTGAGGAGTGATACCGATCACATATAAGCCAGTGTTTTTCCCCACTAAAGAAGTGTGTACCCCCACCCCATGAGAATGTTCTTTGAAGTAACCTTTATGCTGTATCATGACCAAAGGTGTCTTCTAGTATTTGATTCTCAAAGAGATGGTTTATAAAATCTCTGCCACTCAGAGGAAGTGAAATATAGTTATTAAAGTAATACATTCCTTTTTTCTGCAAGCATGAATAGGCAGCTTTCAGCTTCTGGAAATAATTATCTAACTCCAACTTGCCCGTGGGTGGATTAGCATCCTTGATGAGTGTTGGTCAAGAAACAAGCCAATGACTTTGCTGAATGTGCCAGTTTTTTGGCTTTCTCTAAAAGAAGAAATCACAAAACCATAAGGTTAATTAAACTCTGATTTTCGTGGCTCTGTTTAATCTATTTCCTTGGCTTTGAGAACTTCAGTCATTTTTTTCAACTCTTCTGTTTCTTTAATATTACTTAAAATTTCTGTTGAAAGAATTTTAAGACAGATTTTAGAAGTAATGTGAGAGAGGACAATGATAAAACATTTAGAAATAGAAGTTTGAAAAATGCAATGTTATTTAATAGGATGAGCATCAAAGTTAAAAGGCTCAAATTCTATTTGTAACTCTGTCTCTATTCAGTTGTATCATTAAGGTTATATTCCTTAACCTTTCCATGTCTGTTCCTCGAGTCTCCATGTAGGATAATAGTATTTCTATTCATTGCAGAAACTTTACATGAGGTTTGAATGAGGTCTATAAAATTTGCTTTAAAATAAAAGCCCCTCAGTACAAAAATACAGTAATACTCTTTGTTATGGACTGAATGTTTGTGTCCTCCCAAAATTCGTACGTTGGAGCTCTAACCTCTAATGTGACCGTATTTGGAGTCAGGCCCCGTGGGGAGGCGATAAAAATTAAATGAAGTCATAAGGGTCGGGCCTCAATCCAGCAGGGTTGGCGCCCTTATAAGAAGTGGAAGGAACACTATAATTCACAGCACGAGGATGGCTGTCTACAGGAAGAAAGTTACCACCAGAAACCAACCCCATCAGACCTTTATCTGGGACTTCTAGCCTCCAGAACTGTGAAAAATAAGTCTTTTGTTTAAGCCACCCAGTCTATGGTATTTTTGTTACGGCAGCCCATGTAGATTAAGATACCCTTGACATTACATTATCTTTAAATCCTACAAAACTTTTAAATCTTCATTCAAGAAATGGCTCGCTGAAAATCCTGGTTTTAACACTTAAAAGTCACACTTTAAGAGAAAGGAATAATACTAACACAACATTGTAAATCAACTATACTTCAATAAAATATATTTTAAAAGAGAAAGAAAGGAATATTTAAGGAGTACTTACTTAGCACCAGGCATTGTTTTAGGTGCATTTTAAAAAATGTATTTAATAATTTAATCCTCAGAAGAACTGTAGGTGGTAGATATTTTTGTCCCTATTTTACAGATAAGGCAACTAAGACTTACCCAAGGTTGTATAGTTAGTTAAGTGATAGGAATGAGATTCAGAGTCCCTCTGAAGCTTTTAAATTACACTCTAATTCCTTCTGTGTTTCTGCTACTGTACTGCACTCAGTAGAATGCCAGGCAGAGTGCAAAGACCAGAAACTTAGTGAAGTGACTTAAGATTGCAGAGCTAATTAGAGAAGTGAAGATCAATATTGCTAACGTTTTGCAGTCCATTTTTAAGCCTGTGTAAGTGCTAACCATTAGTCATGAGAAATATCAGAAGATGTTGAACAAAATGAGTTGCATATGGAACCAATCTTAAACCATAAAATGAGCCTGAAATTTAGAATCTTTCTACTTTTTATCTCTCAAAGAATGGAAGTAACAGTTGATAAGAAAGATGGATAGTACTGACATGTGATTTACTGACCTGTCTTCATCCTAGAAAACAGATTCTAAGGTACAAAGATAATGAAGTTATGGCCAGATACCTTTTCTCACTTTCAAATGATGGTACTTTTTGGTATTTTATGATAACCACTGCAATACCTTCATGGGTACCTGTCACTCTGAAAACTCTTTGTCAAGTGTGAAGGTTGACTTTTCCCAAATTCCATTTTTGAGTAGTAGAATAAGCTATATAGGTATTGATCTAAAAAGTTCACTTCTTTTTACTCTTTAATTGACTTTGGATTTGAATTCCCAACTCCACGACTTTTGAGCTGTATAATTAATCTTGGGCAAGATACTTAATACCTCTGAGCTCCCACCCCCAACCCACTGAGGGTAATAGAATCACATTCAAAGGGTCATTGTGAAGATTAAGAATTCTTGGGACTTCCCTGGGGGTCCAGTGGTTAAGAATCCATCTTGCAATGCAGTGGACGTTGGTTCAATCCCTGGTCAGGAAGCTAAGATCCCACATGCCACCCGGCAACTAAGCCCACATGGCACAGCTCATGAGCCTGCGTGCCACAGCTAGAGAGAAGCCTGCGCACTGCAACGAAGAGCCTTCATGCCACAACGAAAGATCCCGCGTGTCACAACTAAGACCCGATGCAGCCAAAAAATAAATAAATATTTTTTAAGAAAGAATGCTTGTGAAACAATTACCACAGAGACGGGCACATATTATGTCCTCAAAAATGTTAGCTGATATCATTGTGAACTATGGTATTGACCATGCCTCTGAAGAGGGGACAATAACATCAATTTTAGAGGGTTATAAAATGGTACTTTGTACCTTCTGAATATTTCTAAAACCTTGATCCAGGAGATGAACTTCCAGTACTAATTTATTTTGTCAGATACTCAGGAGACCTAAATTAAAAACACTGTGGATAAATAAAATACAGTTGACCCTTGAACAAGTTGGGGTTAGGGGCGCTGATCCTCTATGCAGTGGAAAATCCCTGTATAACTTAGTAGTTAGTTAGCCTTCCATGTACGCAGTTCCTCCTTATCTGTGGTTCTGCATCCTCGGATTCAACTAACCTTGGATAGTGTAGAACTGTCGTATTTACTATTGAAAAAAGTCCATGTGTAAGTGGACCTGTGCAGTTCAAACTCATGTTGTTTAAGGGTTAACTGTAGTTCTTAATGGATATTGGGATAGATAGAACTAAAAATATGTTCCTAATGACAATATATACGAATTTTAAAATATTGATATAGGTGGTAGGACACAGGAACATGGATAAAAAAAGCTGCATACCTGAAGTTCCATGAGAAGACTGTGTCATAGTGAGTGAGTACTTATCCTGTTAATAAAAGGAGACAAGTCAAAAGAAGTAAACAAGTATTAATAGATCTCTGTGCCTGAAATGACTGGTGAGGAATGAAAGCAGTTCATGCTGCCAATTCTGAATTGAAGAAAAATGTTTTAATTATAGTAGTAGGATCTCTGGAATTAAATAATGAACATGTATCAGTTCTAAAATACTACTGAGCATCTCTACAGACAAGAACAGTGCTAGGTTACTGAGAATACAATTTAAAGTAAGATAAAGTTCCCACCCTCAAGCAGACACAGACAGTAATAGAAAAAGTCCCTAAGTATATTAGATTGTATTGCTGCAGTAAGAAATTACTGTAAACTTAGTGGCTTAAAAGAACACAAATTTATTAGCTTCAGTTCTGTAGGTCAGAAATCTTATGTGGATCTCACTGGGTTAAAATCAGGGTGTCAGGAGGGCTGTGTTCCTTTCCGGACACTTTACAGGAGAATTCGTTTCCTTGCCTTTTCTAGTTTCTAGAAGCCACCCATGTTCTTTGGCTCATAATCCTTTCCTCCATCTTCAAAATCAGCAGCAATGGGGGTCCAGTTCTTTTCACACTGCCATCTCTTTGGGTCTCTGTAGCTGGGAATGGTGTTCTGATTTTAAGGACTCATGTGATTAGATTGGACCCACCTGGATAATCCTGGATGATTATTTTATTTATTTATTTTTATCATCTTTATTGGAGTGTAATTGCTTTACAATGGTGTGTTAGTTTCTGCTCTATAACAAAGTGAATCAGCTATACATATACATATATCCCCATATCTCCTCCCTCTTGCGTCTCCCTCCCATCCTCCCTATCCCACTCCTCTAGGTGGTCACAAAGCACAGAGCTGATCTCCCTGTGCTATGCGGCTGCTTCCCACTAGCTATCTATTTTACATTTGGTAGTGTATATATGTCCATGCCACTGTCTCACTTCATCCCAGTTTACCCTTACCCCTCCCCGTGTCCTCAAGTCCATTCTCTAGGTCTGCGTCTTTATTCCTGTCCTGCCCCTAGGTTCTTCAGAACCTTTTTTTTTTTTTTTAGATTCCATATATATGTGTTAGCATATGGTATTTGTTATTCTCTTTCTGACTTAACTTCACTCTGTAGGACAGACTCTAGGTCCATCCACCTCACTACAAATAACTCAATTTTGTTTCTTTTTATGGCTGAGTAATATTCCATTGTATATATGTGCTGGATGATTATTTTAAATCCTCATCTCAGAAGTCCTTAACCGTATCTATACAGTCCCTTTTACCATGTAACATATTCATGGATTTTTCAGGATTAAAGTGTGGACATATTTTGGGAGCATTATTTTGCCTACCACACAAGGAAGAATAAAAGTTGGGCACCTAACCCATTTTAGGGATCCAGGAAAAACTTCCGGGAGGAGATCAGCTGAGTCTTGAATTGGGTGAAGGAGGCATATAGAGAGGTGGCTGCTTGTTCGGTCTCAACGGGGGAGAACCATTTGAGTTAAGGGAAGCTATATGAGTATATTGTATATGGAATTGTGAAATAGCATGGCCTGTTTATTTATGTATTTATTTTCAAGGAACCACAAATTCAAGATGTATGTGATGGTGGAATAGGGAGAAATAGGGCTGGGGAGAGAGATTTGATTACAATGGGACTTTGCACATTATGCTTCAGAGCTTTGGTTTATCTTATAGGCAACGGCATGACAGTGAAGAATTTGAAACGGGGAGGAGGGGGTTGACATCAGATTTCACTTTCGATGGATCATTCTCAGCTGTCTTGAGGGAGAATAAGACTGGAGGTAAAGAGGCAGTGAAAAGGCTGTTACTTTTGTTCAGGTATCTTTATATATAATTCAGTTGATTGAGTTTTTGGCCTAGGTGACTGGGTCATACCATATGACATAGAAGAGTACAGAAAGAAAAACTTGAGATATGTTAAGGTAATAATAATACTCTCCCCCTCATACACATATGCAAAGTAAAAGAAGAGCCTTTTAGAGAGTTAACCTAAATTCTTAATTTCCTTCTCTAAAATTAGCCATTTACCATCAGTAAGTAAGCAAAACAGTTGAGGTTGAACTGTTAGATTTTTCTGTCCTTAAGAGCAATCTTGTTTCCCTTTGACATCTACCTCACATATACATAATGTTGACTGGCCACATATTTTGCCTTTCCCTGCCCTGTGGCTTTCACTTCCACTAAATGATTTAAGGAGTCAGGGCATTGTAGAAGTCTATTCTAGTTTACTTTCTCTTTCCTTTGTTATGTTGTAGTGATTGAACCAGTTTCTGGCTTGCCAAGTAGTCCATTATTCAGTTTAATGGACAGTATAATCGTGACCACGGATGGAACTTGTTACTTCAGGATATAAAAAAACTTCAGGGGAGGTGGTTGCTGATTAAGAGTGGAATTTACATGTAGACATAGTATTTTTTCCTTGTTGTAATACAGCAATTTAATGTATTACATAGCTAGGAATTCTAGTTATTTGGAAAGTTGAGTCTGCGCTTGGTCTGGTAGCTGAAAGGTAGCATAACATGCTATAGCACATGTGTCCAAATATTTTCTGCTCACCAACTGGGCTAATAGTTCTTACATACACTGCTTAAACTATAAAATGTTTAAGCAGTAAATTGTACCTTATCATGAGGAAGAGTATGCAGTAGGGAATAATTATAATTTGAATTTAAATGGTTTGCATTCCCTTAAATAGATTTGGGGTTATATTTTTAATATTTCTAATTGAAAAATGGGGCACAGTCTACATAGAGTAACTAAGAAATGTAATTGCCATGAAGTTCAAAGTTGATTAATGTTACTTTTTGGCTACATGAAGAGAATGGGGTTTATCAGGGTGGTTCTGAATTTCTATATAGCACAAGTTCACTGTAAATTCTTTGACTAGTAGCCACAATATAGATTCATTAATGACCACAAAGTTATAGAATGAGATAAAACTGAGACTTACATTGATGTGATTTTTGCCTTTAGGAACAATTAGATATTAGGGCACAGAGAACAAAGGTCTTAGTGAAAATACTGTGCTTTGCCCAAATGAAATGAGTCTATAAAAATTTCAGTGGTTGATAGCATAGGATAGTTAATTTGACTATCTCATAGTTTAGAAAGGTATTATTTAAAAGTTTTGTCTATACAATGTTGCAAAATCTACAAATGGTTTCATTAGAGCTACTCATAAAAAATGAGAGATAATGGGAGAGGGTAATGAGTAAGAGGGAGGGAAAAGTTTGTTAGCCTTTTGTTCTGCTTTATGTCAGTTCCTCCTGGAAAGTTATTATTTCCTGGGACATGTCTTATGTTTCAAAGATTATTATTTTAATAACCTGTAGGGCTTTGTATTGCAGGTATCAGAGGCAAATATCTTCATCAAGGATAAGTAATCTTTTTTCTCACCAGTGAGTTACAGAAGCTCTAAAACTTTCCAGCATAAAAACAATCCAGACTAATATTTTTCATTTCTTGAAGTTTATATCAATTGGAATAAAATTAAGAGAAGGTTTGAAATTAAAAGTACCTTTTTCGTAGCTCTTTTCCCTTTAAAAAATTTTTGTACTTATAGGAAAGGTCCAACAAGACTAGATTTTCTTGGATGTCAGATAGCTTAAATGCAGTCTCACCTGTTAATTAGCATTACTAATTTACGGTAAAATCAAGGCTTGCCACAGTCTCTGAAGTTCAAATATGAGCTTTTATTTTTTGATGACCTCTCTGTATTGCTAGGTCCAAAATATGCAAGAAGCAGAAGATCATCTGCATTAATCATTACATTTAGATAATTGAAGTCATAAACTAGCAATCTGTAGCTTAGGGCTGCTTGGACTCCTAAAACCCTTAAGTACTTTTCAATCTTACCCTTAAATAATTTAAAAAATAATTGTCTTTTTTCAAATGTGCTTTTAGAAGATTGCAGAATCTTATAGCTAGGGTATTAAAACTGAACATTCAGGATTATAGTCCATTTCCCAGTACTTCTGATTCTCTGTAAAATTGGTAAGACACTACTTCATGGCCTTCTCATCCTGTATTTCTGATACTTATTAATCAATTATGATTGAAAACCAAGTTGTTTAACATTCTGTGGTTCTTCAAATGAACGTCTATGAATTAACGATTCTTTATTTCTTACGATTTAAATATGCTCATCAAATACTTTTCCAAAAACCAGTAGATGTGAAAGTGTTACTCAGGAGATTGTTCCTTGTTGGGGGGGAACTCTTCTAAAGCACCTGGCCTTGATTCTGTGGCTTCTTTTCCTTTTTAAATCAATTGTTTTGAGGTATAATTTACCATGCAATGAACTAAGCCTAAGTGTACAATTACTGAGTTTTGACAAGCATATAAATCTATGTAACCACCACCACAGTCACACAGAATATTTCCATTGCTCCAAAAGTTCCCTTGTGCCTCTTTGCAGTTAATCTCTTTCTGCTTCTGGCCACAGAATGGCAGTTAACCTGCTTCTGACATTACAGATTAGTTATAGATTCTGTATTAAAAAGTATTATTTTTTTGAAATTCGGATTATTTTATGTTTTTTAAAACTATTTTAATGGATTACGTTGGTTTAGGACTTCAGGGGTTTCCAAATTAAAACAGTTTTCCTTCTGCTGTTTATGGTGGTCCTCTTAGCACTGAGGTTTCCTAGGAAAGATATTACCTGCAATTTACAGATAAGAAAACTGAGACACGGATATAGAGACCCAGAGATAGTATAGGACAGTGTGAATTCTTGCTTGTTGAAAAAGGAGCTCAGTTGGAAGTTTTATGAAGGGAATGAAAATATCTATTTTGATTTGACTGTGTCTGTGCATTTTTGTTTCAAATCAGTTCTTTTTACCTCTTTTGTCTCTAGCACATTAAGTTCTGATTTTTTTAAAAAATTAATTTATTTTATTTTATTTATTTTTGGCTGCATTGGGTCTTTGTTGCTGCATGTGGGCTTTCTCTAGTTGAGGCAAGCGGGGGCTACTCTTCGTTGCGGTGCTCAGGCTTCTCATTTGTGGTGGCTTCTCGTTGTGGAGCACAGGCTCTAGGCGTGCGGGCTTCAGTAGTTGCAGCACTCAGGCTCAGTAGTTGTGGCTCGCAGGCTCTAGAGCGCTGGCTCAGTAGCTGTGGCACATGGGCTCAGTTGCTCGGCAGCATGTGGAATCGTCTGGGACCAGGGCTCGAACCTGTGTCCCCTGTGTTGGCAGGTGGATTCTTAACCATTGCTCCACCAGGAAAGTCCCGGTTCTGATGAATTTATAAAGAATGAAAATAAGGGTTTAGGATTTGTGCTGAGTCTCTCCCCCTGCCCCACTTTTTAAGTGACTTTGATCAAATCACCAGGTTTCTGAAGTTTAGTTTTCTTATCTGCAAAATTAAAATTAAAATTCAGAGTTGTCATAGGAATTAAAACAGAGTGTATGAATGGACAGAAGTCTATTTCATTTTGGGAGAGATTGTACTGGTTGTTTTGTCTTCTTCTTGTTAGGTTCTTTTAATTTAGGCACATGCTAGATGATCAGATCAACTTAAAACAACAACCTCTAAGGGAACATAGAGAATGCTAAGACTCTTAAAATGACATGTACTATCTGTTAGAGTGAAAATTTTCTAAGGGGAAAGAAGAAGATTGGAAATAAAGAGTAGTCAATTTTTGATCCTGAGAAGAAAATAAGAAAAAAATGACTTATAATTTTCTTTTTTAAAATTGCATTTATTTCTGCTCAAAATAAAATTAGCATAGAATCTTTCATACATTCTATCTCTGGCATCCTAGAATCCTCTTAAATGAAACTACTTGACTCTGACGTCATTTTGGTATTATAAAAATTCACCCCTCTTGTCCAGGTTGCAAGATAGACATGTTCTCTTTAAAAATCTGCTTTATAGGGACTTCCCCAGCGGTGCAGTGGTTAAGAATCCGCCTGCCAGTGCAGGGGACACGGGTTCCATCCCTGGTCTAGGAAGATCCCACATGCCGTGGAGCAACTAAGCCTGTGCGCCACAACTACTGAGCCTGCGCTCTAGAGCCCGCGAGCCGCAACTACTGAAGCCCGCACGCCTAGAGCCTGGGCTCCACAACGAGAAGCCACCACAAATGAGAAGCCTGAGCACCGCAACGAAGAGTAGCCCCCGCTTGCCACAACTAGAGAAAGCCTGCACGCAGCAACAAAGACCCAACGCAGCCAAAAATAAATAAATAAATAAATTTTAAAAAACAAACAAAAAAAATAGGTTTTAAAAAAATCTGCTTTATAGTCAGTAATAATAGGTTCTGAAGAATTTCTCTACTAGGGATTCTGGTAATTCATTTCTTGATTTAAAAACCTTTCAATAAATCTAGGCTTTAATATTCATTTTAGAATTCCAGTAAATTAGAATTAGGCAAATCAACCTTGAACTCTGTGCATTATAGGAACTCAGTTAGCAAGGTGATAATTTTAGCCTCTTAAATGATCAATTTTGGTCCACTCACATTGATTGTTGTTACTAATATACTGTATTTAATTGCCTCTAAGATGCCATTAGTTGTAAAATACACCATTATTTTATGTAGCATTTTAAAAAATGATTGAACTATGACATAATGCTTCATCATGCAAAATTTCATGCTCATTGAAAATTTTCTTTAGATATATAAAAATTACATAACACACATAAAAAGGAATACATAAGTGAAATAAATTGCTTAAGGTAACCTTAAAACTTCTTAATATTCAGAGCCCAGGTCTTGGGAATCATTTTTTTTTTACCCAGAGTTGTGGATATCCATATTTTTCTATACGGTGTCATCCTGTGTTTTTAGAAAATGTTCCACTATTGTCTCTGGAGTTTTCTTCCAAGCTCCTGACATATGTTCTATACCTTTTGATGCTGGCACTTTCTTTTCTTTTTTTTAATTGAAGTATAGTTGATTTACAATATTGTATTAGTTTCAAGTGTGCAGCAAAGTGATTCAGTTATATACATAATCTTTTTTTCGATTCTTTTCCATTATATGTTATTACAGGATACTGAATATCGGTCCCTGTGCTATATAGTAAATCCTTGTTGTTTACCTATTTAACATATGGTACTGTGTATCTGTTAATCCCATACTCCTAATTTATCCTTCCCTCCTTCCCCTTTGGTAAAGTTTGTTTTCTATGTCTTTGAGTCTGTTTCTGTTTTGTAAATAAGTTCATTTGTACCATTTTTTAGATTCCACATATACGTGATATCATATAGTATTTGTCTTTCTCTGTCTGACTTAACTTCACTTAGTATGATAATCTCTAGGTTGGCACTTTCTTGATTTTAGTGTCAGTGGAATGTCCATTCAACAGAAGGACTCATATTTCTTTCTAAAATGAACATTAAGTGATTTGTTGAAGGAAGTAAAGAGGTTGAAGTTGCAGATACTCCATGAAAACTAAGTTCTTGCTTGCACAGGCAATGACATCTGTGTCCAGTTGTTGCTTTGCTGTGAGAGATTCCATTGAAGGTAGATGCATTTTGATTTCACAGATGTTAACATGTGAAAAAAAAAGTTTGTATTGATGTAATGTAGTATCTGTATTTATTTGTTTATTTCTTTGAGTGTGTTTAACAGCCTATTGAGTTATAATTTAAAACCATACAATTCACTCATTTAAAGTATATAATTATTTTTTAGTATATTCATAGAGTTGTACAGCCATCACCACAATCAGTTTTCAGATATTTACATCACCTCAAAAAGAAACCGCATACCCATTTCCCCCTCAATCCTCCCACTTCTAGGTAACCAGTAGTATACTTCCTGTATGGATTTACTTACTTTGGACATTTCTCGAATAGAATCGTACACTGTGTGGTCTTAAGGTGGAAGATTAGGTTATTGATTTGAGAGTTTCCATCTGAGCACCACTTTAGCTACTACATTCCATAAGTTTGTTATGTTGTGTCTTCATTTTCATTCATGTCAAAGTATCTTCTCATTTTCCTTGTGATTTCTTCTTTGTTCCATTGGTTATTTAGAAGTTTTTTTAATTTCCACGAATTTGTGAATTTCCCAAATTTCCTTCTGTTATTGATTTCTGATTGTATTTTTTATGGTCAGAGAATGTACTTTCTATGGTTTCAGTCCTTTTAAATTTATTGATGCTAGTTTTATGGCCCAGCATGTGATGTCTTATGTTCCTATTCTTCTGTTTATTCTTTACTGCTTTCTTTTGCATTACGTGAATATTTTCTAGGGTAACATTTTAATTCCTTTGATGATTATTCTCACTAATTTTTTTTTTGAATTATTTTCTTACTGAGTGCTCAGGGCTCACCACAGATAACTTGCCAACATCTACTTAAGATTTATACTAAATTCCAGTGAAACATCAAAATATACTCCAAATTAGCTCTATTTCCTCCTCCCCTTCTGTGCTATTGTTATTATATATATTATAGCTATGTATGTTAAAAACCTAATAGTGTAATAATAATTACTTTATATAATTTTATGCTTTTTAAAGAAGCAGAGAGAAGAATGGAAGCAAGTTTTTGTTATAGAGTTTCTTATACTAAATCTTCTTATTTATCATTTGTTATCTTCCTTTCTGTGAATTCAAGTAACTTTTTGGTGTCATTTCCTTACTCCTATACAACTTTGCTTCTTCTTACTTATCTTATCTGTTATTATCAAATATATTACATTCCTAAATGTTGCAGGCTCAATAATACAACTATATACATATTGTTTTATATATTCAATAATTGCTTTTTAAATAGTTGAGAGGTGAAGAAATGTGCATTTATAGTATATCTTTGATTTTTTAAAGTGGATTTGAATTACTTTTGGGGTCATATGCTTTCAACCTGAATAGTTTCCTTTACTATTTCTTGTAAGGTAGGTCTGCTAGCAATGAATTCTCAGCAATTAATTCTTTCAATGTTTGTTTATCTGGGAATGTCTTTATCTGTCTTCATTTTGAAAGATGGTTTATGGTTTTACCGAATATAAGATTCTTTTTTTTTTTTTTGGGGCTGCAGCGCATGGCATGTTGGATCTTAGTTCCCCAACCAGGGATTGAACCCATGCCCCCCGCAGTGGAAGCACAGAGTCTCAACCACTGGACCGCCAGGGAAGTCCCCTGAATATAAGATTCTTGGTTGACGTATTTTTTGGGTTTCAGCACTTTGAATATGTCATCACACTGCCTTTTAGCCTTCATTATTTCTGATGAAAAATCTGGTGTAATCTTTTTGGGATTTCCTTGTGAGTGAGAAGTTGTTTTTCTCTTGCTGCTTTCAGGATATTTACTATGATATGTCTTGTATATGTATGATATCTCTTTGTGCTTTTCTACTTGGAATTTGTTGAGCTTCTTGGAAGTGTAGATTGTTTTAATCAAATTTGGTAAGGTTTTAGCCATTATTTCTTTGAGTATTTTTTCTCTTCCTTTCTCTACTTCTGTGAAAAAAGTTTTCTTCTCTCTTCTCACCATGCATATGTTGCAGTGCTTTATGGTTTTCCGCTTTTCTCTGAGACTGTTCATATGTGTTCATTCTTTTTTCTCTATGTTCTTCAGATTGTACAATGTCTATCCATCTATATTCAAGTTTGCTGATATTTCTGCTAATTGATATTTACTGTTCAGTCCCTGGAATGCATTTTTCTTCTTGGTTATTATACTTTTCAACTCCTGAATTTCCATTATTTAAAATAATTTCTATATCTTAATGATATTGTCTATTTGACAAGAAATTATCATGGCTTCCTTTACTTTTTTAAAGCATTTTTTCCTTTAATTCTTTTTTTTTAAAAGATTGACGTTTCTTTTTATTACTTATTTATTTATTTATTATTTATGGCTGTGTTGGATCTTCGTTTCTGTGCGAGGGCTTTCTCCAGTTGCGGCAAGTGGGGGCCACTCTTCATCGCGGTGCGCGGGCCTCTCATTATCGCGGCCTCTCTTGTTGCAGAGCACAGGCTCCAGACACGCAGGCTCAGTAGCTGTGGCTCACGGGCCCAGTTGCTCCGCGGCATGTGGGATCTTCCCGGACCAGGGCTCGAACCCATGTCCCCTGCACCGGCAGGCAGACTCTCAACCACTGTGCCACCAGGGAAGCCCCTTGAATTCTTTAGACATATTTATAATAGTTGTTTTAAAGTCTTTGCCTGCTAAGTCCAACATCTGAACTCTTTCAAAGGCAATTTCTGTTGCTTGCTCTTTTTTCTTATGTAGGGCCCATACTTTTCTGTTTCTTTGCGTGTTTCATAATTTCTTACCAAAAACTGGACATTTTATTTTAATTATTTTTTTAAATTAATTTTTATTGGAGTATAGTTGATTTACAGTGTTGTGTTAGTTTCTGTTGAACAGCAAAATGAATCATTTATGCATATTCATATATTCACTCTTTTTTAGATTCTTTTCCCATATAGGTCATTACAGAGGATTGAGTAGAGTTCCCTATGCCCTACAGTAGGTCCTTATTAGTTATCCATTTTTTTTATATAGATTTTTCCAGATTTTTAAAAAAAATTTCCATCTAAGCATGGCTTTAGCTGTGGCGCATAAATTCTTTTTTTTTTTTTAATTTAATTTTATTTATTTATTTATTTTTGGCTGTGTTGGGTCTTCGTTTCTGTGCGAGGGCTTTCTCTAGTTGCGGCAAGCGGGGGCCATTCTTCATCGCGGTGCGCAGGCCTCTCACTGTCGCGGCCTCTCTTGTTGCGGAGCACAGGCTCCAGACGCACAGGCTCTGTAGGTGTGGCTCACGGGCCCAGTTGCTCTGCGGCATGTGGGATCTTCCCAGACCAGGGCTCGAACCCGTGTTCCCTGCATTGGCAG
Organism: Balaenoptera ricei; assembly: GCF_028023285.1. NCBI lineage: Eukaryota > Metazoa > Chordata > Mammalia > Artiodactyla > Balaenopteridae > Balaenoptera > Balaenoptera ricei. The sequence goes on along the minus strand of NC_082654.1, from coordinate 61,959,236 downwards.
GCAGATTCTCAACCACTGCACCACCAGGGAAGCCCCAGTTATCTATTTTATATATAGTAAAAACTGGATATTTTAGATAACATATTGTAGCAACTGAGGATATGATTCCACCCCCAATTCCCACACATTCACCAAATTGGATGTTGTTGTTTACTTGTTTATTTGTTTAGTGGCTTGTCTGGACCATTTTAGTGAAGTCTGTTTTCCCTATAGTGTGTAGCTACTGATATTGTTCCTCAGAAGTCACAGTCTTTGGCATGCACAGAATCATCCTAGGATGATGGTGGTTTTAGCAGGGCTCTCTTTGGCTGTCTCTTTCTCTGTTCTCTTTGTTTAGCTGTCTGTCTTTATAGGTATCACACCCATCTGTTAGCTTCCGCTAATTGCTCATTATCATTATAATTAGCTCATTATCAGTAATGCCTGTAACATAAATTCTTCCACAGGCTGATGCAATTAATATTGGGCCTCACTGCAGGTGTAATTTTGCAGCCACCCTGTGAGGTTTTTTTGTCAGGAGGACTCTTCTTAGCTGCTTCTTTCCCTGGTTCTCCCTAGTAAAATTCTAGCTGTTCTAGCTTGTTACTCTCAAAGATTTACCAGTCTCTTAATTGCTTACCACCAAAATCTCTATTATCTTCTGCAGTGTCCTCACTATTAACTTTCACACACTGTGTTCCAAATAAAGTCATTTCCCTTGGGGAACACTTTGGAGCTTTCTCTCTTTTTCTGTCCTGCCTTTACCCCTGGGCTAAACCTCTGCCACTGCCTGGAGTAGGGAGTGAGCTAGTGGCCCCTTCTCTTGGAAATGACACTGCTGCTTGGTCTTCTGGGCGTCTTCTGTTGCAGAAACTTTAACCGAATGAGCAAGCTGGGGCAAGGGCAGTTGGGATCCCAGTGTTCCTGACTTGCCTGCTGTGGTATAACTTTTGTCCCACAAGTGGGGGCTGGCTGGAAGAAGTGAGGACCAGACCTCTCAGCTGCTCTTGTCTCTTACAGAGCTTCTGCAACAAAGAGGTGGAAGTAGGAGAAATGCAGGTGGACTGCCCCTCCTAGCAGATATCATAATCCTCAATTGGGATTTGGGTGTAGAGGAAGGCCTACCTTCTTGGTTGCTCTCATCTGAAATAGCAACTGTGGCTTGATAGTATCTAAATTTCCTTACAACTTATTTACAAATTTAGAAAACAATATCTATTTGTAAGCTGCATAATGTTGCTCTAATAATGTCTTTAACACTCATACAAAAGTGTAGTAATATCAAGATGGCTTAAAATAGCAAAAGTTGCAGTAATTTTTTTACATGGGGTTTTTATATGTTATATATGTTACAAGCTAGTGAAGAACATGCAGCACACACATGAGAGGATATATTGTTTACTGTTTTCTATTATGCCTAAACAGTTGAAAATATTGAAAATGTATAACCATTTGTCCTTGGGCCTTATTGGATGTTGAATGCAGTGAAGTAGTTTTTGGATCTAGGGTATCTGTGATTAGCTCATAACAGCATTAAGCCATGAGGTTGCCTTTCATTGCTGTTACTTGTTATCAAATAGAAAAATGCCTTTAGGCATTAGCTAGCAGAAGGTGAAATACTTAGTTTCATTAGTTCCAGAGACTTGATGCAGTATAGTTACACACCTCACTGCTGAGTGACAAATCTTTGCTACTCTTAAACTCTTTGGGAAGATTATTTTGGAATATATAGATGGGTCTGATATAATCACAAGGGTCCTTATAATAGGGAAACAGGAGATGAAAGTTAGTGGTAGATGTGATGTGAGGAAGGAAGGGGTCATGAGCCAGGGAATGGAGGAGGCCTCTAGAAGTGGAAAAGGGTAAGGAAACAGATTCTTGTCTCAGAGCCTCTAGAAGAAACTAGCCTTACTGAAACCTTGACTTTATTTAGCCCAGTGAGACTCATTTCGAATTTCTGACCTCCAGAACTATAAGAGAATAAATATGTGTTATTTTAAAACACTAATTTTGTGGTAATTTATTACAGAAAGAATAGGAAACTAATAAAACAAGGAAGACCTGACTTACTGTAACTCTGTGGTGAAGGTAGTCTAGTGCTAATAAAATATTTGTATTTTCTGAGTACTTTGATTTTTGTTTCAGGAAAAACTTGTCTGACTTTTAAAGGTTTAGGCATCTTCATAGTTTTATATCCTAGCAGTTAGACTGCACTAAGATTATCTGATGTCACCTTTCTTCTGTTTCTAAAAGTGAAATGAGAAGTAGATCAGAGCAGAAAGGTTTAATTAAATTCACACAAATAATCCCATAGGTTATTATTATACATTACCAAATTAATGCTTTCCTTTTTGTTCTGTATTACTAATATGATTGCTTACATTGTTGCCTCAAAACCAAGACTTAAAATTAACTATTAAAGGCTAATAAGTTCTATCATCACAGGCTTATCTAAGACTTCTGTTTTGAGCAAATACAGGCTTTTTTCAGAAGTAAATGGATTTTAAAAGCACAGTGAAAGGAATGTTCCATTTAAATGGTTAGCTAGTAAGTTTCACAAATACAGTATTATTTTTGAAACTGATTAACATTTAATGCAGTTATAAAATTTCCTGCATAATTCTCAAATTGTGTCATTGGGAAGCTGTATGAAAACTGCCATGTATTAAGTAATTATCACATGAAAGATGTTCAACAGTGATGTGAGAAAAAAATTTGTAAAATGACATGCTTTCTTTTTTTCTTTTCTCTTCTTCTTCTTTTTTTTTTTTTTTTTCTTATTTATAGGTAAATCCTCACTGAGACTACCTAGTATAAGAAACAGGGAAAGGAAGATTTTTTATTTTTAAGCTGCTTGGAGCCTAAGTCATAATTTGTAACTAGAGCATGGGGGTCTTGTTGCCAAGACTGCCCTGAATGACTAGGTTGCCCAGCCTAAGTCTGTTGGCTGGTTTGATTTTTATTATTTAAAACTCTGTTGTTGTTTAGCAAGTGATATTTATTCACTACAAATAAATTAGAAAATGCAATTGTGTGAAAATAAGACCTAGTGATACATTCACTGTTAACAGTTTGGTATAGAACCTTTCTGACTTTTCCTGTATATGTTATTTCTAAGCTGTTTTTATCACATAGCATTACATTGAATATATTTTCATGTGACACTGACATGAGAATTTTAATACGTGGCAGTTTTTCATAAAGCTTAAGTTCAGAATCTGGAATCAGACTTTGATTCTGGACTTTTCAGCTTAACACATGACTTGGAAAATAAACCTCATTTGTAAAATGGAGATAAATTATAGGATTGTTGTAAAGATTAAATGAGGTCATGTGAAGCATTTAACACAAAATCTGATACACAGTATCATTTAATAAATGGTCACTATCTTTATTCAAGTGTTCTGTTACATGAACATACTATTGGTAATGTAACAATTCCTTATTGTTAGAAAACTTTTTCTAATGTTTCACAGTTGTTAAAAAAAAAAATGCAACATTTAAGCAACCTCTAAAATGCCAAGAAGCCTTATGAGGTGTGGGATTGGAGGATTGAATTTTGGGATGGCTCATGATCAAGAGTAACATCCATATACTCTTTTTTATTTTTTAATAGAATGATAGCTCAGTCTTATTTTGTAGGCAAATATATGTAAAATAATGTACTGCTATAGTCTGTTTATACTGTATCTCTAATACTGAGTTATTTCACTGTTTTTTTTTTTAAATTTATTTATTTATTTATGGCTGTGTTGGGTCCTCGTTTCTGTGCGAGGGCCCTCTCCAGTTGCGGCAGGCGGGGGCCACTCTTCACCGCGGTGCGCGGGCCCCTCACTATCGCGGCCTCTCTTGTTGCGAAGCACAGGCTCCAGACGCGCAGGCCCAGCAATTGTGGGTCACGGGCCCAATCGCTCCGTGGCATGTGGGATCCTCCCAGACCAGGGCTCGAACCCGTGTCCCCTGCATTGGCAGGCAGACTCTCAACCACTGCGCCACCAGGGAAGCCCTATTTCACTGTTTATAAGTTCAATTTAGAATGTGGTATGCGAAAAGAAAAGACTTCCAGTTATGTTTACTTAAGTATGTTGTTTAAACAGGACACTGAGGTATACAATAACAATTGGTGCATGAGATGACCTATAGTTGTAATGCTCTCTTTGCCAGTGGTTAGGTGTGTGATTTTTGGACAAGTTACTAATACCATTGGACTATAGTTTCTTCTGAGTAAAATGAAGACAGTGGACTAGATCAGCAATTTTCAAACTTGAGTATTGTGCAGATCCTTTCAAAGGAATATCCAAACTCTTGACTTAAACTATATTGTTGTTGTTCTTAATTATGTACTCAGCTTTAGTGTAGACAAACATGAAGCTAAATAGAAGTTCCCTCTGCTACATCCATGTAGAGCTACAAAACCAAAACAAGTGTAGTACAAACAAAACTACAAAACCAATGTATTAACAACATCAGCATGATGAATGATAATGGTTTGCTGAAACTAAAATGCTGCTTCCCATGTGAATATGTTATTCCTTGCTACACTGTAGGTTCTTTTGCATTGGGCTACCTAGACTACAGTGCATGAGATGATAATTTAATTCTCCTGACGTGTTGTTTTTGTTAAAACTATTATAAATCTTTGATTTAGTGTATCGTGATATCATTTGGCCTTTACTGGCTCAACTGTATTGCCTGCCTCTCTACTTTTCTCATTAGCCTAGGATAGTGAGGGAAACTGATGATTTCCTGTGTTGGTAAATACAAATATGGGCACAAATATCCTGGCAACACTTAATTATAAAGTATTCATTCAGATGACCCAAATTTTCAAAGATCATCAGTGGTAAACGCAGAAAATTTTAAATGTTTTATAGAAAACTCCTAAATTCTTGAATATACAGCCACAGATTTGGGCTGTGGTCCATATTGAGAACATCAAACTAGATCATTAAGACACTTCTATGATTCTGCGACTAGGAAGCTGTTCCTGTAAGTAATGATGGCAACATATACACACATTCCAGGGTGTCTTACTGTCTTAGATTAGGAAAATGTATTTTTGAAGTAAGGTTATTTTTTTTTTAAAGATTTAATTTTATTTATTTTGGCTGCATTGGGTCTTCATTGCTGCGTGGTGCTTTCTCTAGTTGTGGCGAGCGGGGGCTACTCTTCATTGCTGTGCACGGACTTCTTCTTGCAGTGGCTTCTCTTGTTGCGGAGCACAGGCTGTAGGCACACGGGTTTCAGTAGTTGCGGCACATGGGCTCAGTAGTTGTGGCGCACAGGCTTAGTTGCTCCATGGCATGTGAGATCTTCCCGGACCAGGAATCGAACGCATGTCCCCTGCATTGGCAGGCGGATTCTTATCCACTGCACCACTGGGGAAGTCCCGGGTATTTTTTAAGTAAGCAAAAATTATATTGTGTAATTGCTGGAGGGCAGTGGTTCTCAAGAGGAGGTAATTTTGCCACCCTCCCACCCCCCACGGAGATATTTGGAGACATTTTTGGTTGTCAAAAACTGATTGGGGGCAGCATTGATTCTGGCATCAGTGGCTAGAGGCCAAGGATGATTCTAAACATACTACAGTGCACAGGACAGCCCCCTACAACAAAGAATTATCCAGCCCAAAATGTCACTAGTACTGAAGTTAAGAAACCCTGCTGTAGGCCAAGGGTCCCCAACCCCTGGGCCCCAGATTGGTACTGGTCCTGTTGGGAACCGGGCTGCACAGCAAGAGGTGAGTGGTGGGCAAGTGAGCGAAGCTTCATCTGCCGCTCCCTATTGCTCCCCATCGCTCACATTACCACCTGAACCATGCTCCCCCGCCCCCACTGCTGCTGTAGGGCATTATAACCAACACCAAGGGTAGTTTTAGAGATAAAGAGAACAGCATGATCATATTCATAGAAACTTCATTATTGGAAGTACAAAACGTCCTGTAGCCTATCCTATAATATCAACCAGAACTACTTAAAATCAAGTATTTGTGAAATAGATACTAACTTTAAGAAAAATTTTTTTTTCTGTAATGGATCAAGGAACAAAAGAATGGAAGTATGGTGCTACTCGGGTTTTTTTTTTTTGGTGTTTTTTTTTGCCCGTGTTGGGTCTTTCTTGCTGCACGCAGGCTTTCTCTAGTTGCGGTGAGTGGGGGCTACTCTTAGTTGCGGTGCACAGGCTTCTTATTGCGGTGGCTTCTCTTGTTGCAGAGCATGGGCTCTAGGTGTGCGGGCTTCAGTAGTTGTGGCACGCAGGTTCAATAGTTCTGGCTCGCGGGCTCTAGAGTGCAGGCTCAGTAGTTTTGACACACGGGCTTAGTTGCTCTGCGGCACGTGGGATCTTTCTGGACCAGGGCTCAAACCTGTGTCCCCTGCATTGACAGGCGGATTCCTAACCACTGCGCCACAGGGAAAGCCCACTACTCAGGTTTTCTTAAAGCAAATGTGGTTTCTATATGTCAGTTGCAGAAGCTGTTACCTAAGAAAATAAACTTTGATTTCTCATACACTTTCTCTTTAATTTTTGGTATAAGTCTTTATGTTACACAATTGAATTTGAAAGAATAGCCTTTCTAATTGTGGTTCAAAATCATATCAAAGCGATGCCTGAAATACGAAAATCTACCTACCTATCCTGTATGAAACCTTGCTGAATGAAAAAAGCATTGTGTTTTAGCACTAGGGTCACTTTTTCTTTTAATATTTTTTGGTTTAGTTTTACTTCTTATCATAGAAAAATTTCAAAATACACAAGGTGAGGAGAATAATATAATTAATCCATGAACCCCAACATGCCCATTATTCAACTTCAGCATATGAACATTTTGCTAATCTTGTTATATCTTTCCCCTCCCCCCACTAGCTCCCTTCCCAGAATTATTTTAAATCACATTACAGACAACATATTATTCCATCCATAAATACTTTGTAACTCTGTTTTTAAGTGAAGTCAGAGAAGGTGTTATCTTGTGGGTAGGCTATGGGGGAAGTGGAATTGTGGCAAGTGTTTGGAATGGTGGCTACTGCAAATAAGTGGATAACCCAAAGCCTTCCATGTAGTAGAAGCTCTATTAAATATTTATTGAATTGAAAAATCTAAGTTATTGTGTGAAGTAATATTACAATTTTAATGTGCCACAAAGGCAATTTACTCATTTTTAAAAATAGTTTTTATGCCGCCTTTAATTTTAGCATTGGCTTTAATCACAGCCTGGCCCCCACTGCTGCTCCTCTCTTTCCTCCTGGCATTTTACTAATCCATATCTTTTCTTTTGACCCTTTCCCAAGTATATGCTCATGACAGTGAACTCTTGGAAATCTGTTACAGCTTTTGTTCTTCCCCTTAAATATTTGCACTTTTAAAAATTCTTAAAGCTAGTGAAATGGGTTTTAAGCAAGAGAGTGACATGAAAAGATTAGCATTTTAGAAAGATAATTTTGGTTATGTTGTGGAGGATAGATGGGAGACAGGGACTTGGAGATATAGAAACAGATGGATTTAACAGCTATATAAAAGCTAGAACTCACAGTTTTTGGTGACTGAAGGAAGGAAGGTGGGAGGAAGAAGTTAAGAATGATAGCCAAGTTTATAATTTCAACAACTAAATGATAGTACCATTTTCTGAAAGGAGGAGTACAAGGGAGAGAGCAGATTTGTGGGGAAAATATTCTTCTATGTGATTTCCTAATTTGGTGAGTGGCGCGGGGGAAGAATCTTCTCTTGACTCTCAGTATGGTGTTCTAGTGAAACGAGAATTGTTTTACTTGAGCAGTACTGTGATTTCATTCATGCTTTTAAACTAGTTTATGAGAAGAAAATCTGCTGGGCTGCTTGTATTCCCATTTCTTCACGGCATGCAAGTTTTGTGTAGTCATTATCTGGACCAACACTTGTTACCTGACAGTCACATGCCAGAGGTGGTAGACAAGAGAAATAACAATGAAAGTTGGGAACATGTTATAAGGGAATCCTCCAATCCCCCATCCATTCTTTACTTAGTTGTCTTTTATAACTTAGAGGCCACTAGATGTTTGATTCACACTGGTGATAGAAGCCCAAGTCCTGAGGGAAAGTGACCCCAGATTTTCCTTGTTCCATGCACCCCTAAGCTTACTTTCTTAGAATACTGTTCCATCGTAGAATTTTCTTTGCCTGGTGAAGGGTCAGTGTAATATATGTATTAAGAAACTTTCAAAAGTTTCATTTATTCATTAGTTAAGATAGATTTCTTCCTTCCTTCCTCCCTCCCTCCCTCCCTCCCTCCCTCTCTCCCTCCCTCCCTTTCTTTCCTTCCTTCCTTCCTTCTTTGGAGCAGTTTATTTATTAACTTCTTTATAAATACTTAAATTCTCATAATTAACAACTCTTGTTTTTAGTAGACGCCTAAGAAATTTAGTGTGTAAATCTTCACTAATTTCTGTATTATCTTCACAAAAGAACATTTTACTCCTCTTTCTTTTCTGCTTCAGATTATATATATGATCTTTATCCAAAATAGTTGGTACTAAGTCATCAGTAGTTTCATCATTCTCATCATTTGAATCAGGTGGGTACCAAGATAGGGCTAATACTAGTACACTAATTGCAGCTGAGTGCATTTGTTTCATGTGAGTTTCTATGACCAAAGGACACTGAGAACCTCTCAGGGTAAAAGCTGGAGCCAGTGTCATCTCGGGGGCTGGGTCTCCCTTGTGGATAATTCCTGGCTATTCTGGGTTCCCAAAGCTCCAAGACAAGATGATTCCACCAAATTGTAGATTTCTGTACCAACTGTAATAAAATACATGTAACTCATAATTCAGAAGTGACAATTCTCCCAGGTAAGGTTCAGAGGTTTTGGAGGGTTTCATAGTGATCTCAACAGCTTTAAATTCTTGATATTTGTTTCACTGCTGATTGTGTCACTCTTTGGGGAATCAAAATTTTCCCCCAAGTGAGTAGTTCATCAGTGAAGTTCTGGAAGAAGATCAAGTCCAAAAGGATCTCCAGAAGTAGCTTTATTTGGTCTTCCCATTTTTAAACCTATCATCAGAGAGAAAATAAATAGAATAGAAAGTGACAAAATGATACAAGTCCTTTTTTGAAACTTCGATGATGACATGCTTTAAACTCCAAACTAGTAAATGTTTAGCTGCTTATTTCTGGGAAGGACCAATTCATACAGTCCTTCAAACTCTGTACTGCATAACTCCAGGGAGTAAAATTCCTATATATGGAATGTAGCAGCCCAGGGTCTAGGAATCTGGCTGTCAGCAGGGACTCTGCCAGCAGAGCCAGAGAGGCTGGGAGTAAAGCAAAAGCCAGCAGCCTCAGCACAGCAGAAACCCAACCAGCCCCACCACCCAAAAGGAGCCTGAGGGGCGGGACAGAATAGATTTTCTTTATGAAACTTAAAGACAGTAAGGAAAATGGTACCCAGTGGAAAACATTTAGAAAAATAAATTTTGAAAAGAAGTGATTTGCTTCTCAAGTCCATCCCTATGTCTCCCCACCTCCATTACTCTTTTTTTTTTTTTTTTTGATAGGTAAGACGTGGATTTATTTAGAGAGATTCACATTCCATAGACAGAATGCGGTCCATCTCAAAAGTCAAGAGTGGCCCCAAAATACGGGGTGGTTAGTTTTTATGGGCTGGGTAATTTCATAGACCAACAAGTGGGAGGATTATTCCAACTATTTTGGAGAAGGGGTGGGGATTTCCAGGATATGGGCCGCTGCCCACTTTTTGGCCTTTTATGGTTAGCCTTGGAACTGTCCTGGTGCCTGTGGGTGTGTCATTTAGCATATGCTAATGCATTTCAATGAGTGCCACCTCCATTACTCTTATCATTCTTTAAAACCATAACAAACATCGCAAAACCTTGAAGTTAACCTTCGAGCTACCTTTGGCCATCAACACCTAATGGTTATTAGAATATTATACTTTTTTCTTTCTCGGCTTTGTGGCAAATTTTAAAGGCTGGGGGAAAGTATAGTAGACAGTGTACCTTAACTTTACTGTTACTATTATCACCAAGATAGCTTTTTGGAATTCTGTGGCTTGATCTGCCCCTGGATTTTAGTATTGGATTTCAGATATGATCTAAAGAAATGTGGGTGCTTCCAGTTAAAGATGGTAGATTTTTTTCCAGCTTTATTGAGAAATAATTGACATACATCACTGTATAAATGTAAGGTGTAGAGCATGATGTACAGTTTGATTTACATATGTTGTGAAATGATTATCACAGTAGGTTTGGTTAACATCCATCATTTCATATAGATAGAGTAAAAAGAAAAGAAGAAAAAAAATTCTCTTTTTGGTGAGAACTCTTAGGATGTATTCTGTTAACAACTTTCTTATAAGTATACCCTTATTCATGGTTTTGCTTTCTGCAGTTTCAGTTACCCATGGTCAATCACGGTCAGAAAATATTAAATGAAAAATTCCAGAAATAAACAATTCATAATTTTTAAATTGTGAGCTGTTCTGAGTAGTGTGCTTGCCATCCTGCTCTGTCCTGTCCAGGATGTGAGTCATCCCTTTGTCCAGCATATCTCTCCCATTAGTCATTTAATAGCCATCCAGGTTATCAGATGGACTGTCTTGGTAACATAGTGCTTGTGTTCAAGTAACCCTTATTTTACTTAATAATGTCCCAAAGCACAAGAGTAGTGATGCTGGAAATTTGGATATTCTCTTACTGTGCCTAATTTATAAATTAAACCTCATCATAGGTATGTATGTATGGGAAAGAGCATAGTATATCTAGGATTCGGTCCTATCCACAGTTTCAGGCATCCATTGGGGGTCTTGGAACATATACCCTGCAGATAAGGGGGGACTACTGTTAGATCGTTAACTATAGTCAGATGGTTCATTGAACACAGATTTACCTTCACTCTTTCTCAAAACTCCACTAAAATTACAAAGGTTTTTGGTTTTTTAGGCATAAATCCACAATGGGAACAAAAGACAAAGGAAAGGGGAGGGAAATGGAAGGGACTGGAAATTTTAGATTCAGAAATCTGAAGAGAAGAAGAATGAGTACTTCTTTACTGAATCCTGAAATTAGTAATGGTGTAAATTGAAAAGGAACCTGGCTTACCCTGAAACATCTTCCAATACCTTTGTGAAATGGGAATGAGACAACAGGAGAAATTAGTTGAAGGATTCATTGAAAATCTCTTTACATGGTACTTAGTCCCCCAGATTCTCTTCCCCCATCCTGGAAGAAAACTGAAAATTTAATCCCCCCAAAAAAATGAAACAGAGATTTTCTGGAATGAGGAACCCTGGACACCATGAGGGCAGGGGTAATGTACTGAAAGAGGAGGAATAAATGGAAATTGATGTATTGAATATTGGTATTTCTAGCCTGCTTCCCTCATTTGGCTCTGAGAACATTGGCAGACAAGCTTTTACCTTCAAAGTAAGAGATTGGTAATTTTCTCTGGAGAACCTGACATAATCTGAAAGAAAAGACTTAAAGATACTAATCATGTGGGTATCCCCAGGGAAATAGCACAACCAGATCACTTTTGCAGTGAAGACCACTATTTTCATAAAGTTTCCAATCAGCTTTTTAGCCATCACTCCCCACTCCTAAATATGAGGAATCAGTGAAAGATCACTAGATATTTGAGAAACAGTTTTAATATGAGCAAAGCCAAAGCAAATAGGAAACAGCAGTTTAAAGGGAACAGAGCTTATGCAGGAAGAAGGAAAAAAAAATTTTAATATATCACTAATAATCCTCAGAAAAAAAGTAATGCATCTAGTATATGGTGCTCTAAAAAAGGAACTTTCAGAAAACCAGATTTTAGAAATTAAAAACATAACAGAGTATTCCATAAAAGTTTTGAAGTGACCAAGAAACTAGAACTAAAAGAAAGAAATATAATTTAGGAGAGAAGAGTAAGAAAATTAGAGGACCCGTCCAAGAGATTCAATAACCAAAAGAGGTTCAAGTAATAGGAGTTCCAGAAATAGAGAATAGTAGAAATGGAGGAGAAGAAATCATCAAAGAAGCCATTCCAAGAAACTTTCCATAACTGAAATACAAGTTTCTATATTGAAATAATCCAACAGTTGCCAAGCATAGTGAGATCCACATCAAAGGACCTCTTAAATTTCATAGTAATGATTTTAAAAAAGAAAATCATACAGAATCAAGAGAAAAACAGGTTTTACTACAAAAGATCAGAATTCAAAGCTCAAGCTTCTCAACAGTGAAATCTACTAAATATTGGAGAAATGACCTCTAAATTTTGAAGGAAAATAGGGTTTTTTTTTAAATGTATTTATTTATTTATTTATTTTTGGCTGCATTGGGTCTTCGTTGCTGCGCACAGGCTTTCTCTAGTTGGTGGCGAGCAGGAGCTACTCTTCGTTGCGGTTCGCGGGCTTCTCATTGCGGTAGCTTCTCTTTGTTGTGGAGCACGAGCTCTAGGTGCACAGGCTTCAGTAGTTGTAGCACGCGGGCTCAGTAGATGTGGCTTGTGAGCTGCAGAGTGCAGGCTCAGTAGTTGTGGCACACGGGCTTAGTTGCTCTGCGGCATGTGGGATCTTCCCGGACCAGGGCTCGAACCCGGGCCCCCTGCATTGGCAGGCGGATTCTTAACCACTGTGCCACCAGGGAAGTCCCCAGAATGTTCTTTTAATTTGGTGATATTGTGATGCCCATTTAATTGGTCTGACAGGCACGTAGAGATAGTAATTCAATGAATAGTTTATTCATTTATTTCTGGATATTTTTGCCATCTTAATTTAATTTTAAGAATTGGAACACTGGAATGGGGTGAAGGGGGATGATACTATGGAGGGAATGTTAGAGAGCTTTTTGCTGTAGAATTTGGTGTCTTGTTATTGGTAATCAGGAAAGATTTGATGGTTTGAATTTGTCAGGCAAGGAGTTTGGGGATAAGAAGTTGTTGAGGCTGAGGCTACTCGGAGCCAGTAGGGACCTCTTTGTTTAGATGTATAAACTGATCATATCCTCAGCCTGGGCTGCCAGCTTTTAAAATTTCTCCCCATGTGTTACTTTTTGCTGCTGACACTTTGCTTTTTGATACAGCCTCTTCAGTTTCTTAGATTTAATAATTTTAAATGAATTGTGGGGTTAAATTCATCTTAAGACCAGCCAGGTTTTAGGTTGTGAGTATTCTCAAAGGCAAAATATACACAAAGTATACTGTGTGTGAAACATCATCCATTCATTCCATTTTTGATTAAAACAAGGCTTTGGGAGTTGGGGTGTTTATGTCTGTTTTCAGAAACAGATGGTTGTGTGGTTGTACTAGAAGCAGATGTTTTGTTTTTCTGGGAATTGATTGAGACTTAAGTGTGAAAGCTTAACCTGAGCTAATTCTTAGGGAAGGATGAGAAAGACAAGTTGCTTAGTTCCCAAACATACTTTAGAAAAATAGCTATCTACTTTTCATGTCAGTTCCTTTCTTTTTTTTTTTTTCCTTCCTGTGGTTGCTCTGATATAGTTAAAGTCTTTGTGGCTTGGCCGAAGGGCCAGTGATCCTGGAACCCATTTTAGTGAGAGGATCTGTAGATGATCCAAATGGTCAGTTCTAATGAAATGAGGACACTGTGATCTGTGGTCATGCATAGGCCACAAAAAGGGGAGACTCCTTTTCACTCTCATCAGAGTGGGGGGTCACTTCCATGAGGGAAACCAGTGGTTGTTGCCGAGACTACAGACTCCCCTCTGTAGTCCTTGGATCGTGATTCTCCATACTCTGTCCTGGATCCGTTCTTCACCATTGCTGATTCCACAAAATATACCCTAACCACACATTCAGTGGGAGGAACTCAAGAATTGGCAATACAGAGGAATGCATATCCCTTCTCAGTTTACCCAAAAATCTCCGTTATGAAGTGGTTATAGAGGTGTAGCAGTACTTGAACTGGTCCATTTCCACTTATAGTGTGCCTGGTACATTCTCACCTTCATACCATATGTATTCCTTAGCCCATGCACTCCCAAATGTTCTTTATTCTTTCTCTAAATCCTACTTATTTTTAAAAGTCTAACTGAATTTCAACCTCTTCTGAGGAACCCAGTTTTAACTTTTGTTTTCTTATTTAACGTTGCAAGGATGTGTGTCTAGTTTCCCTTACTAGTTTTTTAAGTCCCTTATATGTAGGACTCATGCTTTATTTGTATCTTGGCTGGTAGTTAGCAAAGCCAGGAACAACAGAGGTTATTGTGATTCTAGTGTAGCTGTCTAACCATGAGCCAACATCCTACAGTAGTATATCAGGGACTAGCCCATTTATCAAAAGATAAATGATCAAGAATGCAGAGAATTTAGAAATGTTTGTGACTGGTGGTGTCTCTCACTGGACCCTTCTTCTGCTAAGGCAAACCTGAGTAATTTATAGCCTATAGTTCTACAGGAAAGTGTGAAGGGAATTCCCAGACAAAAAAAAAAAAGAAACAGTAACTCAAGTGGTTTGAATTTTTTTGCTGAATGCACTTCAAGCATAATCAATATCCACCCTAAGTACTTCACTGAACAGTTCAAATGAAACCACTGCATTGCTCGTGCTCCACCTTGGCTAGAGAATGTCATTGTGTAGATTGTTTTCAAGTTGGATTTTATTACCTGACAAAGGTATGCCATCTGGGTGCATCTAGTGAAACTTCTAGATATTTCGAAGGATTAGATTATGGTTTTTAATTCCCTGCCGTTCCTTCACCCCTACCCTCATGTCCAAAACAAGTGTGATGCTATTCATTTTAGAATATTATTTAGGACAAAAGGTGTGATAAAAGCAAACTAGTGGCTCCTTGAAGGAGTGTGTTTTGGACTCAGATATGGAATTGCCACATGCTACTACTTTGGGCCTGTCTTTGGCATCTGAGAGACTTTTGCATGTACTGTGTGAACACTTTCTTCTTCCCTAGGAGAGCTTGGTTAGTGGAACAGTGTTGGGATTTCTAGCCCATTTTCTGCTGAGGGAAAAACATGTCAAGTTAAACATTGCAGGATGAATAGAGGCTTTTGGGGCAGGGGCATGGGGAGAGCTGTAGTATCCAAAGTGTTATCAGAGGAAGGGAGAGAGCAGAGATCATACCAAGAAAAACACAAGAGTGGAGTGAGGTGGAGAACAAAATGTAAGTCCCTAAAATCAGATGCATGTGGGAAGGATCTTCTTCATAATTAACTACAAATTCAAAAAAAAAAAAAAAAAAGCAGTATTGTTTTTTATTTTCTTCTTTTCTTTTTTAAAAAATTCTTTTACTTTGTCTTTGAGTTTTTGGTTTCAAAAGCAGGTTAAATAGAAGCTTATTATGAAGTCTAGAACCATAGGCATTATTGAAATTTACCAGCCCCCAAAAGTCAATATCTAATTACTGTACCTTTTTGGCCTTTCCACATAATTAACCCTGCTGCTTGATCCAAGGGAAGCCAGGGGAAGACCAGGCACTGTTGGATGATGTAGCTCCTTGCTTAACCCTTCATGTTGTGCTGCAAGGTTGAATAGCCCATTTACTTGGATCTGTGAGGGGTTGCATTAAGATATTTCCTTCTACTCCCTCTTGAAAACCAGTGAAGAGAATGCCTAATTCAGAGAGAGAGAGAGAGAGATTGCTTGCTTTGAATTTGACTAAAAGGAAGTACATAGGCTTTTGTTTTCTTTACTTTTGTTTTTTCAGATCTTATCAAATTAACACTGTCAAATTTGGGAAAATGTGGCTCTGTTTTCTTAATAGATCTCTTAGAAGCATGTGTCTTATGCAGATAGTAATTGTGGTTTTTAAAAGCTAATGTGCGTAAGTTACTTACTTAAAATCAAGCTGTCTTGTAGCCATGCATAATTTTCTTGAGCATTTTGTTGAAGGTAGTTACACTTTTTAACTGGGTACATATAGTTTTAGGAGAGGTTAAAGAATAGATTTAAGTAAGCTGGCTGCCTGCTGGCATGTCTAAGAAGGGCAGAAAGTCCTGCAAAGCAGTTGTCGGCAGGGATTAGATCTCTGGATGCCCTTGTTTGTCAGGAAAAGCCCTCTGTGCACCCAGCAGCTCCCATAAATGTTAATGTGGCACTATGCAGGGAGCCAGTGCTGGGGAAAAGCCTGTCCCTGGGTAGGCGTGGGTGAGTGTGAGAGGGCTGCTGGGCGATCTGCCTCCCTGGCTGAAGTAGATTGCAGAGCGACCTTGCCTTTTCAGGGCACTGGTGTGAGGAATTCCTGCTACCCAGTGAATTTGGGGAGATTCCTAAATGCTGATATATTTTCAGCTCTAAAGTGATAATGCCCTTGTCGGAGTGAGGAGCAAAAAGCACATAGGGGATGATTTTAAAACATGAATCAACCAATTCCTAGTGTATGTCTTTTACTTGCTTGATAGAGCTGTTCAAGCAGAGTCTTAACTTGTTGTCAGGGGAGTTGGGATTCCACATAGTTAAGGGATTGCCCTTCTTTTCCATTCCCCAGGGCTCCTCCTTCCTTTAGATATTTAGCATGCAGATATAGTTTCACGATCCAGCAGGAGAATCTCCCCAATTTCCACATATATCACACGGTCAGCGAAGCAAATGATTATAGTGGCAGCTCCACACAAACCTGGCAGTCCTACTGCTAGCAGGTTTCCAGTAACCTTGGTGTCTCTGCAGCAAGGTTAGTGGCTGTGTATTTACTGAAGCTACAACTTTCTTTTTCTCTTCTCTCTCTGCTTCCACACATTTCCCCACCTCCCCTCCTGCTACCACCCCCTACCACTTAGGTTTATAAACTTGCAGATGGTATGCAGGGACTAGATGTGCATTTAAAAAATACATTTTAGAGTTTTTTAAACAGTGTATTACAGAAATATATTTCAATGTCCAAAAACATTCTCTAATTGTCACAGTTAGTGGCAGATTAAGGAAACAGAATATAAAATAGACTATATTCTAGGAAGTCACGCTTGTTGAGTAGGCATTT
Organism: Balaenoptera ricei; assembly: GCF_028023285.1. Classification (NCBI taxonomy): domain Eukaryota; kingdom Metazoa; phylum Chordata; class Mammalia; order Artiodactyla; family Balaenopteridae; genus Balaenoptera; species Balaenoptera ricei. The sequence continues at coordinate 61,942,332 of NC_082654.1, read as the reverse complement.
ATCCGACAAATTGAAATGAGCTTCTTTTGTGTGTTGGCATATATTCCAGAATTGCAATTGTATTCACTTTTTAGTGTTTATGTAATTTTTGTTGGCTCCTTTCATGGAAGTAAGGGCTCACTTTATCTCTGACCCTTGTCTTATTACAAGTAAGATCCTACAAGAGCAGCAATATTCACCTTAGTATAATTTGTAAAAAAGAAAAAAAAGCCATTATATGTGTAGCCACTTATTTTAATTTAGTGTTAGTTATCTAATAGTAGAAGTGGTTGAAGGAATCCTTTTGGAAAGGAGATTTTTTTTTTATAGAAATTAAAGGGGTGTTGCTCAGAAACTCTTAATTAATAGATGTTTATCGAATATATACTATGGGAACATATTGAGCACTTTACAGATTCTAAAGAAGAAGAATATGTCCTTGTCTACAAGGTGTTTCTTACCAATTTGAGGAGATGAAAGTTGCCTATGGAACAGTAAGTGAACAAGACTGTTTTAAATAAGGTATTAAGCAATGCAGTAGAAGTTCAAGAATAGAATGATACATAATGGACTGATTTGCCATAGAAATATTTTCATTAGACATGAGATTAGTGTTCAGAGATGTCACCCCGTTTAGTTAATGTAGTTCAGGGTAGCTGTTGGTGGAATTCTGGCTAGGTTTATACACACAGACATACACACACACACACATAACTGTTTTATGCTGTATTTGAACACATCAGCCTGGAGTGAGCAGCCATTCTTTTTGCTACCTAAAAACAAGTCACGTATGGCAGAAAGAGATGAGTTTTTAGAATCGGATACATCTGATTTCAAATCCTAGCTGTGCTGATTCTTAGCTGTATAACTTCCCTGCACCTCAGTTTTCTCATTTGAAGGATTAGGATAATAGTTACTAATTCACAGATTTGTTGGGATTAAATTATTTTGTAACACAAACATTGTTTCTCCAGTTTTCTCACTGAATTCAGTCCTCCTGGAAACATGCCAACACTGGTAGAAAATGTGAGTTTGAAGCTTTAGGTATTTCCTACAGTACTTGTTCTTATGCAAACCATCAAATTAGTGCTCTCCTACCCTCTCTTATAAATCTATACCTTCTGAACTTCAAACAGCAAAATAGCCAAGAAAATTTCTATAGAGAGAGGGAAAGATTTTTCAGGGACCATATTTTAATCTCAAACTTAAAAGGGTAAACTTCCTATCAGCTTTATAATGTAATATAAAAAGATTTTAGTATTAAGCCAAACAAAACATAATTTGAAAGACAAACCTGCTGCCCCCTGCACCTTATAAAATATCTTGCTGGACCCAGCTGAGGTCCCACCTCCAAGAAAGCTTCTCTGGTCACCCCTGCCCACAATAATCTTGACTCACTGAAAATTCAGTTTCTCTTGGTTATTTAAATTTCATTGAGTTTCCTCTGATTTGGCACTTAAACATTGTTATAAACCAGTGTATGTGCATTTTATGATTGTTTCATGTGTTGCTAATTAGATTGTAACCTCTTAGCCATCACAGACCTTGGCTTAATCCTCTCTATTTTCTTCACAGCACCCCAGTGTTGCTCCGTACATAATACATACTGAATTGATACCTTTTTCTTGAGGAAAGTGATAACAATTGTCAGGAAACAAGAACAGAGTCTATTCTGTACTCTAGTCTGTGGAGGGAATTCTGGCCTGTTCATTTAATAGGTATCTAGGCCATTACCAAAACAAGTAGTTGTTGACTTTGAGTATATGACTCCAGCTAGTTAAACAACTCAGTTACTGCTTTCCAATGTAGCACTGAAATGATGGGATTGTAGTGAAACCACATAGGTAGTAGGCTGTATAAATAGTTGCACATACAAACTAGTGATGAGTAAATTTCATCTAATGCGTTCTATTTAGAAATGTTACACCACACCATATTGCTAAGGGATAGGTAAATAAGATGTGTTTAAAAAATCATTTTGTATTTTTGCATTGTCACCTAGTAGTACATCTTGAGTAGTTGACTCAACAGAGTGCTCGCTTGGTAGTCTATAACATCCCCTGTTTTAAAAGCTGCTGTAACGGACCAGGTGGTTTGTTGGAATAAACCTCACATTTGCTAAGTAGGGACTCGAGAGAATAAGCATTGGGTATGTCTGAATTTCTTCCTCTGGCAACAGTCTAGAATGGGGCATGATGTCTTGGAGCCAGTTTTGCTGTTTTCCTGAATCTTTTATGTCTTGTTATCTCTTTCCTTAAGTGGAAGAATAAGACGGTGCTTAGAGTCCTTGAGTCCTGTAACTGGTTCATGTGCGCCTGTCTCGAATGACTACTGTGTCTACTCCTTGAGGCTTATTATAAGGGGTGAGATTGGGGTATTAGATGAGTAAAAAGTAGAGGGCAGGCTTGTAATTTCTCACTTCTTTTCTTTGGGTCCTCCCATTGACTATCTCTAAGTTCACCAATGCTCAGGTACACTCTAGGGACCTTAAAACCTATCACAGTCAAGTGAGCAGAACTGACATGCTGGATAACTTGACCAGTTCCAAAAATGGGATTGAATGGCTAGCAATTTTGGAAACAGGGTACTTAAGAGTGTAATCTTAGCACAATAGGCAGTAAGATGTTTTAGATTTAAATAATATTATGTAATTCACATTCTGTCGTTGGTAGTATGAGTACCATTTAATACATAACAGAGTCAAATGGCTGGAATTTGAGTGATTGCTAATGCATATTCATTATATTACGGCATTCCTCAAATGTCTATAGCTTCTGTGATGTATTTAGAACTACATTAGCTTTAGCTTGATGTCAAGCAAGTGTTGAAGCTATAAGAATTTATAATGCTAGCTTTATATTATTTTATAGTCTAATCATCTTATTTGAGCTTTCTCTCTCTGATTTTGTTTTATGGGGAAATTGTTCCATTTTCATACTACATCCAGATAAAATAAGGTTAAACCATGTTTGACACACAGGATTAGCTCTTCCTCTCATCCCTTCATTCAAATGTAAGATCGGTGAAGTTCATCTCCAAGGCTTCTAGCTTTCCCTTTCTGTTCCTATTAACCCCTATTGAGTCCTGTTCTCTCAGAATTCTCCATCAAATTTGCATCCAAGAAAAAGATAGACTATCACTACATTAATCTTTGTGACCCTTCTGGGCTTCTGAAATTAGATTCATATTTCTAATCATGGTACTAAAGCAGTTATCCTCTTTCAAAGGCATTTCAGACTTCATCAAGCCATCTAAGTCACACAATAAAATATGGAGTACTAGAAAAGAAATTTGAAGACCAGCTAGCATGATCAGAGATCCTCAAAAGGATGTCAGTTCCTCTTCTCACTACATGGCCCACCAGCCACTTCTGATATATTTACTGGCTTTGGTTCTGGTTTGAACAGTGGCTCAATTCAGGAGACTTTGTGGGAACCTGTTCTGTGCCATGCATTGTCATAGACCACTGAAACTGTAGACATATACATCAGAATTCTGAATTCTGTAGATCTTTCTTACCCCTACAGCATTACAGTCCAGCATTTTGGTCTGGTTCTAGTGTGTGTCTTTCATGTTGCAAAATTTAGCAAAGGAGAGGAAGGAAAAGCTGTTCCCTGAATCTGTATCAAGTGAATGTTGGCTTTTTTCAATAGAATGAGAAGGGCAGTAACCTTTAGGCTAGTTCCAGACTTGTCTATTTTCAGTACTTTCTGTCCCCCTTCTTCCACCCCCCTTTGGGGTTGGGTGTGGCGGGTAAGATACACAGGAAGTTGTATGTGTCATATACTTCCCAGCAGCCTAAACAAACATACGAAGATTGTTACCTGAATGAGGTCTAAGGTGAATCATATATACTCCTCTTAGAAACTGTGGTATTAAAAAGAAAACTCTGCAAGATAATTCTGATGTGTTTTATTTTCAAATTCTATTATTTTGTAAGTAAATGCAGATGAAAGTATAGTAAGTGTGGAGTTGAAATACACATCTCCTGTTGGGTTTGATTTGGTTTGATTTGTTTATTTTCGGCTGCGCCGTGCAGTATATGGGATCTTAATTCCCCGACCAGGGATTGAACCTGCACCCCTGCAGTGGAAGCGCGGAGTCTTAACCACCGGACCGCCAGGGAAGTCCCCATCTCCTGTTAAATTGAATCTCTTTTTGCTTGATAAAATAATAACCCTGGGTATTCCTGGGATTCCCTGGTCCTTATTATTTATAAGTTTGTGTCTAGGGAAGGCTCTGGCTACACAGTAAGAGCTGCTAGGCATGCTATATGCCACTATGCTCAGAAAGCTTTGATTGCAGAAGTAGTTTTGTGAATAATAGCACTTCATTTGAAATGTAATCTCCTAGGATCTCATATCCAGTATATAATTTAAATCATAATAGTGCTTTTCATTTTGATTATAGAGAAATAAGGAACAAAGAAATATATTGTGGCCTGACAAAGATAGATCAGATATTTTAGAGGCATTTCAAAATCGTGAAAGCCTTGCTCTATTGGTATATGTTTAGTGGATATTCTTCAGAGTGATTGATTCTCCCTGGAAGGAATAGTGTTCATATTGATATACTCTTTTTTTTTTTTAATAAATTTATTTATTTTATTTATTTATTTTTGGGTGCATTGGGTCTTCGTTGCTGTGCGCGGGCTTTTTCTAGTTGTGGCGAGTAGGGGCTACTCTTCATTGTGGTGCGTGGGCTTCTCATTGCGGTGGCTTCTCTTTGTTGTGGAGCATGAGCTCTAGGCACGCAGGCTTCAGTAGTTGTGGCACGCAGGCTTCAGTAGTTGTGGCACGTGGGCTCAGTAGTTGTGGCATGCGGGCTCAGTAGTTGTGGCTTGCAGGCTGTAGAGCGCAGGCTTAGTAGTTGTGGCACATGGGCTTAGTTGCCCTGCGGCATGTGGGATCTTCCTGGACCAGGGCTCGAACCCATGTCCCCTGTATTGGCAGGCAGATTCTTAGCCACTGCGCCACCAGGGAAGCCCTCATATGATATACTCTTGATAGTCTTTGTAGATGGGGGAGGGGTTGAAAGTATTTTAAGAGAAATGATCTTCTCATTGTTGAGGGCTAAGAAGTGGTGGGTGGCACTTTTTGTCTTTGTTGCCCTACTTGTTCCCAACAATTTAAAATTAGTGATGGGTCTTGTGTCTTAAGTATCTTTATATTATTAAATGACTATAATGTTTTCAAGTCAAATTTAAGTCTATAAAACTCAGCTGCTGGCCTGTCTCTTAAAGTTGTGCAAAATGGACAAAAGAGAATTTTCGTTTAATGCCATGTATGGACTGCAAACTGTAATCATTAGTATTTATTATTTTCACTCCTTTCTGTATTATTACTCTCTTTACCATACCATCTATACACCTAGTCTAGGGGAAAGGGTATCAAAGTTTTTTTATGCTAGTCCTTAGATGGATTCTCTTTAGAGAATGTTTTTCTCTTTAAAACAGTGCTGAAAAAGTTATACTCTTTCTCTTTCTCTTTCTTTGAAGTTTCTGCTTAATTATATAGCCTATTTAGATATAGGATAAATTACTTTTGTTTGTATCAGGAAGGCTTTCAGCCAATTTGCTTTCCCTTAGTTATTGAAATTCCATGAATCACCAAGTACGACTAATCTGAATAATTACTGTTTGAGTGCAGGTATATTACTTGTAAGTTGATCTCTGCGTATTTATGTAAGAATATGAAATTCTATTAATTTATTAAAAAATTTTCCGCTTCTGAACATGTTTTCTTATGTGTGGGAAATTCTTTCTAAATGCTGAAAAGCAACAGACATTTTTAAATGACTTTATCCAGAGGAGATTGCTACCTCAGTTCCCTTTATCAGTAGGAACCATATGAATAATAAAGTGTGGGGCCTTTGAAGTCAAGTTTGAATCCTGGCTATTCCGCTTCCTAGCTGTGTGACCTTGGATAAAGTCATTCAGTTTCTCCATGTAAATATGGGAATAATGGTAGTACCACCTCAGGAGTTTCTTTTGAAGATTAAATGACATCAGTGCATGTAAGGTATAGTGTGTTACATGGTTAGTGCCCAATAGATGCTGGTGGCAATGATGATTATGCTGCTTTTCAAGGTTTACTGCAGTAATCTGAGTAGGAGCAACAGCTATTGAAACCACTCAAAAAGAGAATAACCAGAAAAAGGAAGAACTATCAGAAAATTTTTATAGAAGCTCAGTAGTCTTGGGCCACTTAATATATAGGTAAACAGTCCTGTATCCTTTTGTGGCCATGAGGGTTTAATTTATTCAGGAGGGGTAGACTGGGTTCATGTTATATATTACTTTGTAACAAATCACCTTGAAATTTAGTGACCTAAAACAACAACAGTTATTATATTATTATCTCTCATGGTTTTGTGGGTTGATTGGGTGCAGCGAGATAGTTCATGCTTGGGGTGTCTTTCATGTGGTTACAGTCAGATGATGATGGGGTCTTCCTCACACATGTCTGGCTGGGCTGGCTGTTAGCTTGTACCTCAGCTGGGGCTGTATTATGGAATATCTATATATGGCCTCTCTATGTGACCTAGAATTTCTAAGCACATGGTGACTGGCTTTCAAGAGTGAATCTCTCAAAGGAGCCAGGTGGAAGCTTTGTTGCCTTTTATGACTTAGTTTCAGAAGTCGTATCATTACTTCTTCCATATTCACTGGTCTACCCAGATTTGAAGAATCATAGATCCTCCTCTTGATGGAAAGAATTATTGGCTTCATCATATTGTGAGAAAAACCTGTGGGATAGGATATGTTGTGGTGGCCATCTTTAGTAAACACAGTTTTCCAGTCTGCCCTCTATCCATAAGCATTCATTTTCCACATGCAAAATACATTCAACTCCTCTACCAAGATCCTCAATTCACATTCCATTACAGCAGCAACTCCAAGTCTAGGATCTTATCTATATCAAGTCCAGGTGTGAATGAGGCACCACAGGTACAGTTCCCTGCATACAGCTCCTTGAGAACCATCCCTTCTTTATTTGAAGGCCTGTGACTAAAGAGATAAGTTATCTGCTCCACATACATTGCAACATATAATGGCAGGACAGGTACTATAGGATAACCATGATAGATGCTCCCATTGAAAAAGAGGGAAAAACAAGCGATACATAGCAGTCACGTATTGATAGCAGTTCTGGAATCTAGCCAAACACATATTGCCAGTTGCTTGATTAGGCTCAATCTTTGTGTCTTTGGGGTTGTTTGCTAAAATTCTTGACTCTGCCCTCTGGGCTCTTGATTCTGCTGAGTCATCCTTGCTTTTGCATTAAAAATTAGTCTCGGGCTTCCCTGGTGGCGCAGTGGTTGAGAGTCTGCCTGCTAATGCAGGGGACATGGGTTCGATCCCTGGTCTGGGAAGATCCCACATGCTGCGGAGCAACTGGGCCCGTGGGCCACAACTACTGAGCCTGCACGTCTGGAGCCTGTGCTCCGCAACAAGAGAGGCCGCGATAGTGAGAGGCCCGTGCACCGCGATGAAGAGTGGCCCCCGCTTGCCGCAACTGGAGAAAACCATAGCACAGAAACGAAGACCCAACATAGCAATCAATCAATCAATCAATAAAATAAATAAATCTTTAAAAAAAAAATTAGTCTCTATTAGTCTCTTTCCTTCTTTTTTTTTTCTTTTTTTTTTTTGCTCTTGAGTAACCTTATAGAAGTTTGGGAGGTCCAAAGCCTCCCTTCATTTTGTTTTGTTTCTGACCTTTTCTGTCCATGTCGGTACAGTTTCTGCATCCCAACTTCTGTGAGCTTCTTATTAAATCAGCTTATAAATTCACTCCATTAGACAAACCCGCACCAAAAATTTCTTCAAGGTAAGCCCTTCTCAACCTCGAGCTCCCAGTGAGACTGCAGCGGGACAAGACCCTTCAGATTCTTAGAAACCCTGTTGTTTAACGGAGAGTATCTGTGAGGCATGCCCTTATTGATAGCCTTTTTTTTTTTCTGTTTGAAAGGATCTATAAGGCATCACCTTAAGTCTTGTCAAGGTCTTAATGAAGGATCTTAAAGGTTCATTTTCAATTTGATGTTTGCCTAGAACCTATTTCTTTTTTTTTTTTAACATCTTTATTGGAGTATAATTGCTTTACAATGGTGTGTTAGTTTCTGCTTTATAACAAAGTGAATCAGCTATACATATACATCTATCCCCATATCTCCTTCCTCTTGCGTCTCCCTCCCACCCTCCCTATCCCACCCCTCTAGGTGGTCACAAAGCACCGAGTTGATCTCCCTGTGTTATGCGGCTGCTTCCCACTAGCTATTTTACATTTGGTAGTATATATAAGTCCATGCCACTCTCTCACTTCGTCCCAGCTTACCCTTCCCCCTCCGCATGTCCTCAAGTCTATTCTCTACGTCTGCATCTCTATTCCTGTCCTGCCCCTAGGTTCTTCATAATCTTTTTTTTTTTTTAGATTACATATATATGTGTTAGCATACGGTATTTGTTTTTCTCTTTCTGACTTACTTCACTCTGTATGACAGACCCTAGGTCCATCCACCTCACTCAATTTCGTTTCTTTCTATGGCTGAGTAATATTCCATTGTATATATGTGCCACATCTTCTTTATCCATTCATCTGTCGATGGACACTTAGGTTGCTTCCATGTCCTGGCTATTGTAAATAGAGCCGCAATGAACATTGTGGTACATGACTCTTTTTGAATTATGGTTTTCTCAGGGTATATGCCCAGTAGTGGGATTGCTGGGTCGTATGGTAGTTCTATTTTTAGTTTTTTGAGGAGCCTCCATACTGTTCTCCATAGTGGCTGTATCAATTTACATTCCAACCAACAGTGCAAGAGGGTTCCCTTTTCTCCACACCCTCTCCAGCGTTTATTGTTTGTAGATTTTTTGATGATGGCCATTCTGACTGGTGTGAGGTGATACTTCATTGTAGTTTTGATTTGCATTTCTCTAATGATTAGTGATGTTGAACATTCTTTCATGTGTTTGTTGGCAATCTGTATATCTTCTTTGGAGAAATGTCTATTTAGGTCTTCTGCCCATTTTTGGATTGGGTTGTTTGTTTTTTTGATATTGAGCTGCATGAGCTGCTTGTATATTTTGGAGATTAATCCTTTGTCAGTTGCTTCATTTGCAAATATTTTCTGCCATTCTGAGGGTTGTCTTTTCATCTTGTTTATGGTTTCCTTTGCTGTGCAAAAGCTTTTAAGTTTCATCAGGTCCCATTTGTTTATTTTTGTTTTTATTTCCATTAGAACCTATTTCTTAATTTGAGAATAGTTTGACTTCTGTAGAGATAAGTTTTGAAATGAGAAAAAGTTATTTTCAAACCCAGAAAATCCCAGGTTATTTATATATCCTCTAAAATTTTTTTGAAAAGAAAAAAGGTAGATTTTTTTTTTTAATAGCTTCTCTCTTCCACTTGTATTTTACTATAGATAGCTACAAGAAGGTAGGTAGCACCTTTAAAACTCTGCCTCAAAATCTCCTTAGCTAGAACATTGAGTTCATTAGGTACATTTCCTTTTTTCCACATTACCGCAGGTGACAATATTGCCAAAATTTCCACCACTACATATACTTCCTCTAGCTTCTGATGAAATTTTCCTCATTTTCCTTTAAGCTCTCAACAGCAGTCTCCTTGAGGCCTATCGTGCCTCCACCTGCCACCCCATTTCAGAGTCAGCACCACATGTTTTAGGTTTTTGATATAGCAGCACCCCACTTCCAGGAATATTGACTTTGGATTGTCAAATAAAAGTTGTTTCATAATCCATAACTAAAATGAGTAAATTTAAGAAAAATTTCCATTAAAACTGCTTAAAAATTGAAAATGTGTGTGTATGATAATTGTGATTATATTTTAAAATAATTTTATCTTTTAGAGATATTGAAATATTAGTGTATAAAATGATATAGCTTCTGGGAACTTGCTTCAAAATAATATATAAGTGGGGGAAATGGAGTGTGGGGCAGATGAAATAAGATCAACCATAAGTTAGCAATTGTTGAATCTGGGTGACAGGTACATGGGGATTCATTGTACAATATATTTGCGTAAAATAAAATAAAAAGTTAAAGTAAAAATACTTTGGGAGTTCTTCAGAGGAAAATTAAAACTTAAAAAGATTTTATACTTAAAAGGGTAAGCTTTAGTTTCATGGAAAAGTCACTTATGTGGGATACTCAATTTTCTGATTGTGCCAAGCAAATGAGGCATTATTATATGGTGCTTTTGGTTACCTACAGTTGTGCACTGAAACTTTTGTTCTCAATTTTTTCCTTTTTTTTTTTTTTTAAATTTTATGATTACTTTGTTTATCCACAAAAGCTACCTCATTGTTTACTTTACTGGATCTTGCCTGGCATTGTAACCAAAAAAGTTACTATACCAGGTGATTTTCAAGCTATTCTCCTGCAGTACCCCTAACTACAGAGAGTGAGAAATAGACCCCCTCAGGACCCTAGGGTATCTTTGGCAGGTATGAAGTTTCTTTGAAATCCCATTTTCAAATTCCCATTTGAAGCTTGCATACATTTTAAAATTCTACTATGTACTAAGTATGTATATCTTTTTTTTAAATAAATAATTTATTAGGCGTGCAGGCTTCAGTAGTTGTGGCACGTGGGCTCAGTAGTTGTGGCTCGCAGGCCCTAGAGTGCAGGCTCAGTAGTTGCGGCACACAGGCTTAGTTGCTCCATGGCACATAGGAACTTCCCAGACCAGGGCTCGAACCTGTGTCTCCCGCACTGGCAGGCAGATTCTTAATCACTGCGCTACCAGGGAAGCCCTATCTTTTTATGTATAAGGTTTCACTGGTATCCAAAAGTAGAGCATTCCTATGAAACTTTGTAAGCAGAAATGGCATAAAACAAAGAAGCAATTACTTTAGGACAGCTCTTGCTAATGGATGCACAAAGTAAATCTAAGTAAAGCACAGATTCTCACAGACACAGTTGAAAGCTCTGGTGGCTTGATGCCAAGATGCTGAGTGTGGTTCCCAGGGAAGGAGGTTGGCAGTGCCACTCTCATCGCTCGGGTTGTGCACTGCCTCTACCACGGCTCATTGCAAAACAAATACTGAATGCTATTTTTTCTTTTTGCCTTTTTTCATAAAGATGAAAATCATCTTCAGATTTCTTTTGGTTAGTGAAACCAGGTACTAATGTAAGTCTTCCATAAAAGTGAAGTAGGTAAAGCAAACTTTCAAAAAGTGGGGAAATATCAAAATACTTTCTATCAGACTCCAAGACAAATAAACTCTAGGGAGTTGTGCCAAGTTTTCCTCTAACACCAAATAACACCTGGACACACTGTTAACTTATTCATCCCTCAGTTGGATCACAGATCCTGGTGACTGGAGATGCTGGCTTCTGATAAGGTGCCTATGATGTGGTATCTGTTTCTTGGCCCAAGTGAACAGATTGGTTTAAAATAATGCTACTTTGTAACTGTTAGAGCTCATTGATCCACCAGGGGTTTCCACAAAACACCAGGAAAGCCAGGTCCATGCTCTGATTACCTTTGCCCTAAACTACACGCAAGTGCCTTAACATTTCTCGAATAGAAACATTTAAAACAGTTATAGAGATATTGCATCCTATATAAGGCAAGGCCAAAGCCTTAAAAGGGAAATTTAAACAATCCTTATTTCCTCTTTGACCAAGAATTGTTTAACAAAAAGTTTTTGAACTTCCAGGCAGAAGGACTTTTTTATTTTCTGGTTTTGCTACAAATTTCTAGTTTTATTGCACTATGATTACAGAATGTTTCCTTTATTTTTGCTACGTTTTGGAATTTATTGATATTTTCATTGTGACTTAATGTGGTCAGTTTTCATAAATGTTCCATGGACATTTGATAGGTACAGAATATACCCACATACCTATATACATACATATTCTAGCTTATTAACTAGATTAACTAGCCTTTTCCCTATTATTTTTGTCTACCTGATCATGTTGGTCTAAGAAGTGAAAGTCTCCTGTTACTAATATATTTCTGTGTGTTTCATCTTGTATCTCTTCTCTCTACTTTATGATAAATAGCTTCTGTGCTATTTGGTGCACAGATGTTCATAATTGTTATATTTTTGTTGTGAATCATAACTCTTAGGGAACTGCCTTAGATATCTCTTTCTAGCTATGTGACCTTGTAAATGTTATCTAACCTCTATGAGCTTCAGTTTGATGGCAAAACAGTATTAACATAATTAAATAACTTGAGGTTTTGACATTTTTTATTGTTATTTTTCCCTAATTACAAAAATAATTCATATTCTTGATACATACAATTTGATTTTTTTTTTTTTTTTTTTTTTGGCCACGCAGTGTAGCTTGCAGGATCTCAGTTCCCCAACCAGGGATTGAACCTGGGCCATGGCAGTGAAAGCCTGATATACTAACCGTTAGGCCACTGGGGAACTCTCCCAATTTGATTTTTTTTTTTTAATTGGAGTGTAATTGCTTTACAATGTTTTGTTAGTTTCTGCTGTACAATGAAGTGAATCGGCTATAGGTATACATATATCCCCTCCCTCTTGGACCTCCCTCCCCACCTCCATCCCACCCATCTAGGTCATCACAGAGCACTGAGCTGAGCTCCCTGTGCTATACAGCAGGTTTCAATTTGATTTTTATAGAAATGAATAAAGGAGTAAGAAAACTACCCAGTGTGGCATTATTTCTTATTAAACTAAATGCATTAAAGGGAAAAAATAGCTACCCATTATCCCAGCATCCACAGGTAACCAATGTATTTTTATTGCATCCTCCCAGAACTTTTTTCTATGTGCATTAAAAAAATTTTTTTTTTAATTTTAGGAATCTTTTCTTATTAGAGTAATATGTGATATTTGTAAGTAAGTCAGAAAATACAAAAGTGTTATAGAGTAAAAAGCGAGTCATCTCTCCTAAGAGATAAAACCATTAACAGTTTGATGTAGATTCCAGACTTCTCTATGCATATACAAATGTGTGGATATATTTTAAGCGCAAATACAGAATCATATTATATATTTTAACACAAATATAAAATCATACTGTATTTAATTTTATAACTTAATTTTTGTACATAAGAGGTCCATGATACATTCTTTTCAAAGATTTGTATGTGGATCAACCTCATTCTTTTTTAACAACTATATAGTGTTTCATTGTATTGCTATATCATAATTTATTTAGATTGTTTCCAAATATTCACTATAATAAACAGTGCTATAGTGAACATTCATTCATTCAGTAAATATTTAATGAGCACCCTCTGTGTGCTAAGCACTGTTTTTGGTTTTGAAAACATGGTGGTAAACAAAACTAAATTTGGAGCCTTCATGAAGTTATTCTCCAGTGAACACTCATATCTATATACTTGTGACAAGTTCAGTATTAAAAATGAAAGCAGAATTGTTGGGGCAAAGAGCACCTGTTAGATACTACTAAATCTCTTTATTCTAAAGAAAAGCCCAACTCATTTCATTGTTTTTCATAACTGTCATTATTAAGATTGAACATTTTTTCTGGTTATTTGGCCATTTGTATTCTTTTATGAATTGCTTATTTGTATCTTAAGGATTGTAAATAATATATGATAAGTGTGTCATAAATTACTTTTGAAATATATTAGACATCTAACGGTTGGATCATTATAGTTTCTATTTTTTTTTTTTATAGTGAATCTGACAAATAATGCAAAAAGATGGAAAAGCCTCTTTTTCATCTATCAGCAAGTAAAAATTTTCTTACTGAATGACTTACCCTGTCTAGAAATTATGTCCTCTGAGTTAGTCTCTTCATTTGAAAGCCTGAAAATCACTGAAAATAAAGGCAAACATCCTCTAACAGAATACTGAAAAAAGAGAAAGTTGTACTTTCCTAAAGAAAATCTTTGAATTGAATTGTGTTTGGATGATTTTTTAATCTTGCCAGCAAGCACTAAAACATTTTTTTAACTGAAATATAATTTACATCCAATTAAGCACACAAATTTTAGGTGTTGGATTTTTTTTTTTTTAATAGCTACTTTATTATTTATTTATTTATTTATTTTTGGCTGTGTTTGGGTCTTCGGTTCGTGCGAGGGCTTTCTCTAGTTGCGGCAAGCGGGGGCCACTCTTCATCGCGGTGCGGGGACCGCTCTTCATTGCGGTGCGCGGGCCTTTTCACTATCGCGGCCCCTCCCGTTGCGGGGCACAGGCTCCAGACGCGCAGGCTCAGCAGTTGTGGCTCACGGGTCCAGCTGCTCCGTGGCATGTGGGATCCTCCCAGACCAGTGCTCGAACCTGTGTGCCCTGCATTAGCAGGCAGATTCTCAACCACTGCGCCACCAGGGAAGCCCAAGGTGTTGGATTTTTAAAAAACTGTTTCAGTGAAGGGAGAAACCAAAAAGTTTAGCATATTATCATTAACTTGGGGAGGTGGGGGTAGGCAGAGACCATATCCATAGTGCTTTGAAGACTGCCCTCTAAAAAATTTGTAGTACTTCTAGTGTTATAATACAATATTGTCTATTAAGCTAGGTAACTATTACTGTGTGGTAGAAATTTAAAATGCTTTAAAAATAGAGGTGGTGAGGGGTTCAAATTGATTAAATAATTTTCTAGATAATTAGTATTAACTGGACACTTCTAGTCCTTTTTGCTGCAAGTATTTTCAGAAGATCTATTCTGTTGATTTTATAGGTATACAGTGTGTTAATATGACTCTTTCTTGAATGATTATAATGCCAGGTATAATAACTTCAGGGACATTATTTTGAATATAAATTTATTTTTCATCTTCTAGGATTGTATTATAGAAGCTGTAGGATCAAAATGATTTGATAGAATTTTATAGTCAGGACCTTAAAAATCATCTAATCCAGTCCTCACGTCACAGATGGAAAAACCAAAGTTCAGAGAAAGGTGAGGGACTTGAGAGAGGTCATGGTCTTAGACAGTAATGGAGCTAACATTAGAACTCTGGCCTTCTGACTCGAGTCACGTGTTCTTCCCACAAGCCCAATTTCTTTTTGAGAGGCTTGGACTGACTCTGACCCACAGATTTCTTAGAAGATTATCTTTGGTAATTCTTTGCCAGCTTGTTTTCTTGAAAATTGCTACAATATTCTAAAAGAAAATAGGAAACATATCTTGTTTCTTGAGGGTTCTAGGTAATTAATTCAAGGTAACCCTCAATTAAGCATGTTTTCCACATTCGTGTAAGATTTCCTTTAAGAATACATATGTGGCCTTTGAGGAGTTGTGATACCAAGTGCTCAACTGAAAAATGGAAACTTCCACAGTTGAGAGGTCAGCCCGTACTATCCTGAAGGCCAAAAGGCATTTCCTGATTCAAATGGTTCTAGAGGCAGACTCTTAGTGTATTCTGAGGATTTTCCTTGCCTCCTTTGAGACAATCATCTATCCTTTGCTTCAGTAACTTCAGCATTTTCAGTGAGTTTAGCAAGCATAAAAGATAAACAAGACAAAGAAATTTTGTTAACCCCATTTCCATTTAAAAATAATTTTGTATTTAATTGAAATACAAATCAAGCCTATTTGAGTTTTCTTTAAAAAAGAAAATAAAGGTTAATGAGTGACCCAAAGCTAATAGCTCTGGTCAGGGCTTCTGAATGTCTTAAAAGTCCTTTAGTGAAACTGGCAGGGACCTATAAATGAGGCCTACAAATTTGTAATTTCATCAGAAACTGAGTGAAAAAGGAAAATTATGGTGAAGGCAAATACTTAGATGCTTTAGGCTGTTGGATAGCCGCTGCTCTCAGAGACAGCCTTGTGCCACTGTATTCAGTATGTATATATCTTCAAAATAGTCAGCCTTTGTTTTTATTTATTTGTTTGTTTGTTTGTTTAGGCTGCGTTGGGTCTTCAGGGCTGCACGCAGGCTTTCTCCAGTTGCGGTGAGCTGGGTCAACTCTCTGTTGCGGTGCACGGGCTTCCCATTGCGGTGGCTTCTCCTGTTGCGGAGCACAGGCTCTAGGCACGCAGGCTTCAATAGTTGTGGCTCACCGGCTCCAGAGCGCAGGCCCAGTAGCTGTGGCGCACGGGACTAGTTGTTCCGCGGCATGTGAGATCTTCCCGGACCAGGGTTCGAATCCGCGTCCCCTGCATTGGCAGGCGGAGCAGACTCTTAACCACTGCACCACCACGGAAGCCCTCAGCCTTTGTTTTTAAAAGCAAACAGAACGTTAATTTCTTTGCATAATCTTTAAAGATTCACCTTCTGTTTTCTGTTTTATGCCTTTATTTCAACATTAAAATAATATTTGTTTGTATATTTCTTCTTATTCTATAAATGCCTATAAAAAGTGAGCTGGTAAATCTGTACAATCCTTTACAAAAACATCACCACTCAAACTTCTTTTGAAATATTTGTAACTCCCATGTAATTGCGTTGAGTAGCTTTTCACTACAGCTTAATCTACGTGGTTTCATTCCCCGTACAACCTTCAGGTCATGTACCAAAAGAATTGTATCGTATTTCATTTGTGTTATTCATGACTCATTGTTTCTCTATTTCTCTTATAATAGAATAATACCCTGCCCCATTCTTCTTTGTGAGATTTATTGTCAGAGAAGATAGTCTTAGAATACTTTCCAGGAGCAAAATTAGGTGGGTTTTTCCATCTGGATAATCTGTTTTATGTTATTGTGGAGGAGAATATAGCTCACAGAGTAGATGGTTATTTTTTTCCTGCTTGTGTGTTTGCTTTAGAAACCATTTCTTCACAAAATCAGCAGCAGTTCTAATTTTTCCTGTATTTTTTCATCCAATTGGCTTTCATTTTCCCCTGCCTTCTGCTTGCTTATTGTAATAAAGACTCAGTGAGCCTAAGGACACTGCAGAACTTTCATTTAATGATGCGATAGTGGAAAGAATGAAAAAATACTTGCCACAAAGAAAAATCCAAACCTGTGAACCTGGATTGTTCTGTTTGTTCCTGAGTAGCATCCTCTACTATTAATTTATCTATGCACACTGAAAACTCAGGAAAGGGGGCTTGTCTTTGAAGGCTTTTCTTGGAGAATCCCAGTAGGTACTGAATTCCAATCCTCCTAGTTTTTTTGTAATCAATAACTTTAAGCTTCCATTTTGTATTCTTAGTATTTTATTATGAAAATTTTAAACTTTTGTGAAAGTTGGAAGAATAGCTTAATGAATCCCATGTATCCATTACCTAACGTCATCAGTTATCAACCATATGGCCGATATTTCATCTTTACCCTCACCTATTTCCTTGCACACACACAAACAGATACTGGATTGTTTTATGCAAATCATTTATCATATCATTTTCAAAAAAAATACTTCAGTATATTTCTCTGACATATAAGGGTAGCCACAGTACCATCATCACATCTAGAAATATCAACATATTTCCTTCATATCATCAAATAACTAGTAATTGTTCAAATTTTCCTAATTGTCCCATACATGTTTTATTACAGTTGGTTCATTTAAAACAGAATCCAAACAAGGACCATACATTATATTCTCTTTTAATCTATAGGTTCCTATTCCCTCACCTTTTTTTTTTAGCAATATAAGTGAATATTTATTTAGAATGAGAAAAGAGCTCTAACAATTTGTACATTTCAAAAGCCAACAAATACATATTCCAGAATAATAACAAATTTTTTAATTAATTAACTTCCTGAAACACTTTTATAGTACTTTTTGATGCCTACATATTTTTGTCTTCATACTCTTTTATCACTTCTTCATATGACAACAGTTTTTTAAGGTATTTTTCTATAGAGGGCAAAAACTAATTCAGCCTTTTCTCTAGCATGGTTGATTGAAATTTGTTTTTTATTGTCAAAAGTTTGGGTGCAAAAAAAGAGCAAATTGACACACAGATGCACTCATTGTTTATAGTATTACTACAAATAGGAGTACCAAGTAATTCTGTTTTGTGCTATTTCCAACAAAAATGAAAAAAAGGTATGGTGCATTATAATTGTATGCATGTGTTATCAAATATATATCTGACAAAAGAGAACATCATTTTGGCTAGGTATGATTGAGAACTGAATCTTCCACTTAAATTTTTTCCCCTTGTCATTTATTTCTTGAGACAAATCAGATCACTTGTGCTGTAGAAATTCCCTATAAACTTTGCTAATCCTTGTGATATCTTTTAACATATTTTCCTCTCACCTGTATTCCTACATATTGTTAATTAAATGTAGAGGTGCAATCACATTCTAGTTCAATTTTTTGGCAAGAATACATCTCAGGTGATTCTGTATACTTCCTGTTGCGTCATATCAGAGGGCACAATGTTTATATATCTCTCCTTTTGTTAAGACATATTAGCACTACCCCCAATTTTCAGTTTAACTTTTTTAAGCAGTCTAAAAACCTGATGTTGAAACTTTGCTTTAATATATCAGTTTGGAACTTTTAACATCCCAAAACAAATTTATGTTTTTCTTTTCTAATATTAGACATGTAATGTTTTCTTAACAAAAAAAAAAAGACTCAGGTCAATTCGAATTCCCAGAATAGACCTTCTTTTTTTTTTTTTTTAACTTCTTAATTGGAGTATAATTGCTTTACAACGGTGTGTTAGTTTCTGCTTTATAACATAGTGAATCAGCTATACATTTACATATAACCCCATATCTCCCCCTCTTGTGTCTCCCTCCCACCCTCGCTATCCCACCCCTCTAGGTGGTCACAAAGCACTGAGTTGATCTCCCAGTGCTATGCGGCTGCTTCCCACTAGCTATCTATTTTACATTTGGTAGTATATATAAGTCCATGCCACTCTCTCACTTCGTCCCAGCTTACCTTTCCCCCTCCCCATGTCCTCAAGTCCATTCTCTACGTCTGCGTCTTTATTCCTGTCCTGCCTGTAGGTTCTTCAGAAACATTTTTTTTTGGATTCCGTATTTATGTGTTAGCATACAGCATTTGTTTTTCTCTTTCTGACTTACTTCACTCCGTATGACAGACTCTAGGTCCATCCACCTCACTACAAATAACTCAATTTCGTTTCTTTTTATGGCTGAGTAATATTCCATCGTATATATGTGCCACATCTTTGTCCATTCATCTGTCGATGGACACTTAGGTTGCTTCCATGTCCTGGCTATTGTAAATAGAGCTGCAATGAACATTGTGGTACATGACTGTTTTTGAAATGTGGTTTTCTCAGGGTATATGCCCAGTAGTGGGATTGCTGGGTTGTATGGTAGTTCTATTTTTAGTTTTTTAAGGAACCTCCATACTGTTCTCCATAGTGCCTTTATCAATTTACATTCCCACCAACAGTGGAAGAGGATTCCCTTATCTTCACACCCTCTCCAGCATTTATTGTTTGTAGATTTTTTGATGATGGCCATTCTGACTGGTGTAAGATGATACCTCATTGTAGTTTTGACTTGCATTTCTCTAATGATTAGTGATGTTGAGCATTCTTTCATGTGTTTGCTGGCAATCTGTATATCTTATTTGGAGAAATGTCTATTTAGGTCTTCTGCCCATTTTTGGATTGGGTTGTTTGTTTTTTTTGATATTGAGCTGCATGAGCTGCTTGTATATTTTGGAGATTAATCCTTTGTCAGTTGCTTCATTTGCAAATATTTTCTCCCATTCTGAGGGTTGTCTTCTCGTTTTGTTTATGGTTTCCTTTGCTGTGCAAAAGCTCTTAAGTTTCATCAGGTCCCATTTGTTTATTTTTGTTTTTATTTCCATTTCTCTAGGAGGTGGGTCAAAAAGTATCTTGCTGTGATGTATGTCATAGAGTGTTCTGCCTATGTTTTCCTCTAAGAGTTTTATAGTGTCTGGCCTTACATTTAGGTCTTTAATCCATTTTGAGTTTATTTTTGTGTGTGGTGTTAGGGAGTGTTGTAATTTCATTCTTTTACATGTAGCTGTCCAGTTTTCCCAGCACCACTTATTGAAGCGGCTGTCTTTTCTCCATTGTATATTCTTCCCTCCTTTATCAAAAATAAGGTGACCAGGGGCTTCCCTGGTGGCACAGTGCTTAAGAATCTGCCTGCCAATGCAAGGAAATGCTTCAAGCCCTGGTCCGGGAAGATCCCACATGCTGCGGAGCAACAAAGCCCATGAGCCACAAGTACTGAGCCTGGGCTCTAGAGCCCATGGGCCGCAACTTATGAACCTGCATGCCACAACTACTGGAGCCCGCACTCCTAGAGCCCGTGCTTCACAACAAGAGAAGCTACCGCAATGAGAAGCCCGTGCACCACAATGAAGAGCAGCCCCCACTCACCGCAACTAGAGGAAGCCCACACGCAGCAACGAAGACCCAATGCAGCCAAAAATAAAATAAATAAATAAATAAATATTTTAAAAATAAGGTGTCCACTTGTGCGTGGGTTTATCTCTGTGCTTTCTATCCTGTTCCATTGATCTATATTTCTGTTTTTGTGCCAGTACCATACTGTCTTGATTACTGTAGCTTTGTAATATAGTCTGAAGTCAGGGAGCCTGATTCCTCGTGCTCCGTTTTTCTTTCTCAAGATTGCTTTTGTTATTTGGGATCTTTTGTGTTTCCATACAAATTGTGAAATTTTTTGTTCTAGTTCTATGAAAACTACCAGTGGTAGTTTGATAGGGATTGCATTGAATCTGTAGATTGCTTTGGGTAGTATAGTCATTTTCACAATGTTGATTCTTCCAATCCAAGAACATGGTATATCTCTCCATCTGTTTGTATCATCTTTAATTTCTTTCATCAGTGTCTTATAGTTTTCTGCATACAGGTCTTCTGTCTCCTTAGATAGGATTATTCCTAGGTATTTTATTGTTTTTGTTGTAATGGTAAATGGGAGT
This sequence comes from Balaenoptera ricei, assembly GCF_028023285.1. NCBI lineage: Eukaryota > Metazoa > Chordata > Mammalia > Artiodactyla > Balaenopteridae > Balaenoptera > Balaenoptera ricei. The sequence goes on along the minus strand of NC_082654.1, from coordinate 61,921,565 downwards.
GTTTTCTTAATTTCTGTTTCAGATTCTTCATTGTTAGTGTATAGGAAAGCAAGAGATTTCTGTGCATTAATTTTGTATCCTGCTACTTTACCAAATTCATTGATTAGCTCTAGAAGTTTTCTGGTAGCATCTGTAGGATTCTCTACGTATAGTATCATGTCATCTGCAAACAGTGACAGCTTTACTTCTTCTTTTCCAATTTGGATTCCTTTTATTTTTTTTTCTCCTCTGATTACTGTGGCTAAAACTTCCAAAACTATATTGAATAATAGTGGTGAGAGTGGGCAACCTTGTCTTGTTCCTGATCTCAGTGGAAATGGTTTCAGTTTTTCACCAGTGAGAACGATGTTGGCTTTGGGTTTGTCATATATGGCCTTTATTAAGTTGAGGAATGTTCCCTCTATGCCTACTTTCTGGAAGGTTTTTATCATAAATGGGTGTTGAATTTTGTTAAAAGCTTTTTCTGCATCTATTGAGATGATCATCTGGTTTTTCTCCTTCAGTTTGTTAATATGGTGTATCACATTGATTTGCATATACTGAAGAATGCTTGCATTCCTGGGATAAACCCCATTGATCATGGTGTATGATCCTTTTAATGTGCTGTTGGATTCTGCTTGCCAGTATTTTGTTGAGGATTTTTGCATCTATATTCATCAGTGATATTGGCCTGTAGTTTTCTTTCTTTGTGACATCTTTGTCTGGTTTTGGTATCAGGGTGATGATGGTGGTCCATAGAATGAGTTTGGGAGTGTTCCTCCCTCTGCTATATTTTGGAAGAGTTTGAGAAGGATAGGTGTTAGCTCTTCTCTAAATGTTTGATAGAATTCACCTGTGAAGCCATCTGGTCCTGGGCTTTTGTTTGTTGGAGGATTTTTAATCACAGCCTCAATTTCAGTGCTTGTGATTGGTCTGTTTATATTTTCTATTTCTTCCTTGTCCCATCTTGGAAGGTTGTGCTTTTCTAAAAATTTGTCTCTTTCTTCCAGGTTGTCCATTTTATTGACCTTTAGTTGCTTGTAGTAATCTCTCATGATTCTTCGTATTTCTGCAGTGTCAGTTGTTACTTCTCCTTTTTCATTTCTAATTCTACTGATTTGAGTCTTCTCCCTTTTTTTCTTGATGAGTCTGGCTAATGGTTTATCAATTTTGTTTATTTTCTCAAAGAACCAGCTTTTAGTTTTATTGATCTTTGCTATCATTTCCTTCATTTCTTTTTCATTTACTTCTGATCTGATCTTTATGATTTCTTTCCTTCTGCTAACTTTGGGGTTTTTTTGTTCTTCTTTCTCTAATTGCTTTAGGTGTAAGGTTAGGTTGTTTATTTGAGATGTTTCTTGTTTCTTGAGGTAGGATTATATTGCTATAAACTTCCCTCTTAGAACTGCCTTTGCTGTATCCCATAGGTTTTGGGTCATCGTGTTTTCATTGTCATTTGTTTCTAGGTATTTTTTGATTTCCTCTTTGATTTCTTCAGTGATCTCTTGGTTATTAAGTAGTGTATTGTTTAGCTTCCATGTGTTTGTATTTTTTACAGATTTTTTCCTGTAATTGATATCTAGTCTCATAGCGTTGTGGTCAGAAAAGATACTTGATACAATTTCAGTTTTCTTAAATTTACCAGGACTTGATTTGTGACCCAAGATATGATCTATCCTGGAGAATGTTCCATGAGCACTTGAGAAGAAAGTGTATTCTGTTGTTTTTGGATGGACTGTCCTATAAATATCAATTAAGTCCATCTTGTTTAATGTATCATGTAAAGCTTGTGTTTCCTTATTTATTTCCATTTTGGATGATCTGTCCATTGGTGAAAGTGGGGTGTTAAAGACCCCTACTGTGATTGTGTTACTGTTGATTTCCCCTTTTATGGTTGTTAGCATTTGCCTTATGTATTGAGGTGCTCCTATGTTGGGTGCATAAATATTTACAATTGTTATATCCTCTTCTTGGATTGATCCCTTGATAATTATGTAGTTTCCTTCTTTGTCTCTGGTAATAGTCTCTCTTTTAAAGTCTATTTTGTCTGATATGAGAATTGCTCTGCCAGCTTTCTTTTGATTTCCATTTCCGTGGAATCTTCTTCCATTCCCTCACTTTAAGTCTGTATGTGTCCGTAGGTCTGAAGTGGGTCTCTTGTAGACAACGTATATATGGGTCTTGTTTTTTTTTTTAATTAATTAATTAATTAATTAATTAATTTGTTTTTGGCTGTGTTGGGTCTTCGTTTCTGCGCGAGGGGTTTCTCTAGTTGTGGCAAGCGGGGGCCACTCTTCATCGCGGTGCGTGGGCCTCTCACTATCGCAGCCTCTCTTGTTGCGGAGCACAGGCTCTAGACACGCAGGCTCAGTAGTTGTGGCTCACAGGCCCAGTTGCTCCGCGGCATGTGGGATCTTCCCAGACCAGGGCTCGAACCCGTGTCCCCTGCATTGGCAGGCAGATTCTCAACCACTGCGCCACCAGGGAAGCCCTGGGTCTTGTTTTTGTATCCATTCAGCCAGTCTGTGTCTTTTGGTTGGAGCATTTAATCCATTTACATTTAAGTTAATTATTGATATGTATGTTCCTATGACCATTTTCTTAATTGTTTTGGGTTTGTTATTATAGGTCTTTTCCTTCTCTTGTGTTTCCTGCCTAGAGAAATTCCTTTAGGATTTGTTGTAAAGCTGGTTTGGTGGTGCTGAATTCTCTTAGCTTTTGCTTGTCTGTAAAGGTTTTAATTTCTCTGTCGAATCTGAATGACATCCTTGCTGGGATGTCAACTAAGAGTAATCTTGGTTGTAGGTTTTTCCCTTTCATCACTTTAAATATGTCCTGCCACTCCCTTCTGGCTTGCAGAGTTTCTGCTGAAAGATCAGCTGTTAACCTTATGGGGATTGCCTTGTATGTTAGTTGTTGTTTTTCCCTTGCTGCTTTTAATATTTTTTCTTTGTATTTAATTTTTGATAGTTTGATTAATATGTATCTTGGCATGTTTCTCCTTGGATTTATCCTATATGGGACTCTCTGCACTTCCTGGACTTGATTAACTAATTCCGTTCCCATATTAGGGAAGTTTTCAACTATAATCTCTTCAAATGTTTTCTCAATCCCTTTCTTTTTCTCTTCTTCTTCTGGGACCCCTATAATTTGAATGTTGGTCCATTTAATGTTGTTCCAGAGGTCTCTGAGACTGTCCTCGATTCTTTTCATTCTTTTTTCTTCAGAATAGATTTTCTTAAATGAAAACTATACAGTGTAAAAGCTACTTAGTTACATTAAGGAAGATTCTCTTAAGTTTTGTTTTCCTTTTTTTTTTTAAATTTTTATTTATTTATTTTTGGCTGTGTTGGGTCTTCGTTTCTGTGTGAGGGCTTTCTCCAGTTGCGGCGAGCGGGGGCCACTCTTCATCGCGGTGTGCAGGCCTCTCACTGTCGCGGCCTCTCCCTTTGCAGAGCACCGGCTCCAGACGCGCAGGCTCAGTAGTTGTGGCTCACGGGCTTAGTTGCTCCATGGCATGTGGGATCTTCCCAGACCAGGGCTCGAACCAGTGTCCCCTGCATTGGCAGGCAGATTCTTAACCACTGCGCCATCAAGGAAGCCCTGTTTTCCTTCTTCATTCCACAAGTATTTATACATATGATAAATACTTATTGAGAGCCTGCTATGTGCCAGGCGCTGTAAAAGTAACATGGTTCCTGCTTTCATGGAGCTTACAGTCTAGTAAAGGAACAGATATTAATCAAATAATCTAGCAATTAAATATAAAGTTATAATTTTTAAGTGCTTAGAATAGAGCTATGGAGAACTCTGAGAGCATATTTTAAGGGGATTGTCCTAGTTTGGTTATCAAGGAAGTAGTGATTGAGATCTGCAAAAATGAATAGTCATTAATCAGCTGAAGGAATAAACTGGGGTCTTTCTTTGAATGGACTGAATGAGGAAAGACCCCCATGCCCAAGGAGGAGAATGTAGAATGTAAGTAAGTGCAAAAGCGGTGTATACTGACTTACAGAGAGTGGGGAGAAGTCTGGTATGAGACATAGGTCGGCAATAGGTCATGAAGGGCTTTACAGGGAGCTATGTGGAGGTCTTTAATTCAATAATTCATTCAAATTTGCAGATAGTATTTGAATGAACGTGTCCACTATGTGTTAGGTACATTCCTCTTGTTGCCAGGAACATATAGTTGAACCAGTCATTAACTTTGTGCTCTAGTAGTGGTGTAGGCAGAAGGGAAGGGAACAAAAACAAATAAATCAATAAGAATCACATAGTGAGAAGCACCAAGAATAAAATAAAGCAGACTTTTGTGGTCACAGTGACTGTTGAGCCACTTCTGAGTGACCAGAAAGAGAGGACCCATCTGAGTAGGGGATATTTAATGAAACCTGAATGACAAGAAGGAACCAATCCATGAGGAACATTCTAGGCAGAGAAATTATGTAAGGCCATGAGACCAGAACAAGGTTGGTGAGTTCAAGGAACTGTAAGAAAGCACTGGGCTGGGATCTATGGAATAAGGGTAACAGAGGTACAAAATAAGCTTAAAGAGGGATATAACTCCTATACAGCTGTAAAACCATATTACGAGACTAGTAAAATTCAAGTGGCCTTGGTTTTACGTGATAATGTTTTGCTAACATTAAATGGCCAACATGAAATATGATTATGGTACTGATTACCACTGCTCGGATTCTTTTGAGTCAATCATACATACATCACTGAGTGTGGTGTGATGTCTCAATTCTACCATTTTTTCTTTCTGAAATTATACAGGAGCTTTATATAATCTATCATGATCTCACTTGGCTGCATAGAACTTCTTTTCACTAACACAGTATAAAACACAAATGTGGAAGTGAATTTCATAGCATTACTCCAGTTTATCTAGGTTTTACTTTTTTACAGTCTGTGTGGCACAGCTATACAGAGTGACAATTGCTTTAGTAATTAATGTGGTTTCTTAAGTCCTTGAGAAACAAGAATTATTGTGCTGCTTTCCACCCACAGGAGCAGCATTTTCATTTATTATTTGGATACCTAGGTAAGTTTAAAAACCTGACTTTAGCCATACATAAATACCATTACAAAGTGATTCATCCTTAGAGACGGGGGGAAAGACTCTTTGACAGTAATTTATTTATTTATTTTAATAATATATATATATATTTTTAATTTTTTTTAAATTAATTAATTAATTAATTTATTTTTGGCTGTGTTGGGTCTTCGTTTCTGTGCGAGGGCTTTCTCTAGTTGCGGCAAGTGGGGGCCACTCTTCATCGCGGTGCGCGGGCCTCTCACTGTCACGGCCTCTCTTGTTGTGGAGCACAGGCTCCAGACGCGCAGGCTCAGTAGCTGTGGCTCACGGGCCTAGTTGCTCCGCAGCATGTGGGATCTTCCCAGACCAGGGCTCGAACCCGTGTCCCCTGCATTGGCAGGCAGATTCTCAACGACTGCACCACCAGGGAAGCCCTATATTTTTTAATTAATTAGTTTTTTAAATTTTTGACTGCTTTGGGTCTTCGTTGCTGTGCATGGGCTTTCTCTAGTTGCGGCGAGTGTTGGCTACTCTTCGTTGCAGTGTGTAGGCTTCTCATTGCAGTGGCTTCTCTTGTTGCAGAGCATGGGCTTTAGGCACGCGGGCTTCAGTAGTTGTGGCACGCAGGCTTAGTAGTTGTAGCTTGTGGGCTCTGCAGCACAGGCTCAGCAGTTGTGGCACATGGGCTTAGTTGCTCTGCGGCATGTAGGATCTTCCCGGACTGGGGCTGGAACCCGTGTCCCTGGCATTGACAGGCGGATTCTTAACCACTGCGCCACCAGGGAGGTGCCAACAGTAATTTAATAGTTCCTCATTAACAACACAATCAGCTGAAGTAAAACCTAAAGGAGAATCTTGAGGGAGATGTTACCTAATGTTAGTATTTTAATGACTTTTCATTAGGCCAAGTGTGCTTCTTCTGAAAAAAACAATTTTTTATATACACTGAGGTGCTTCTCCTTGGAGCCAGTAACTTTTAATGTGGTCTAAGTCAAGAAAGCTAATGAAATTTGCTCAAGTTAAATGAGTTCTTTTTTTGTCATTTTTATTAGCAAGGGAGGCTAGTCATCATGTAATAATCAAAGCCCAGATTTTAACTAAATTCTAAATTGTTTATTGGAACAGTGAATCTAATGCTTTGATTTTTCTACCTCCTTTTCCTTCTCCATATTTTTAAAATTTATTTATTTATTTATTTATTTATTTATTTATTTATTTATTTATGGCTGCATTGGGTCTTTGTTGCTGCATGCAGGCTTTCTCTAGTTGCGGCGAGCGGGAGCCACTCTTCATTGTGGTGCACGGGCTTCTCATTGTAGTGGCTTCTCTTGTTGCGGAGCGCGGGCTCTAGGCACGCAGGCTTCAGTAGTTGTGCCACGTGGGCTCTAGAGTGCAGGCTCAGTAGTTGTGGCGCACGGGCTTAGTTGCTCTGCGGCATGTGGGATCTTCCTGGACCAGGGATTGAACCTGTGTCCCCTGCATTGGCAGACAGATTCTTTTTTTTTTTTTAATTTATTTATTTATTAATTTTGGCTGCGTTGTGTCTTCGTTGCTGTGTGCGGGCTTTCTCTACTTGTGGCGAGTGGGGGCTACTCTTCATTGTGGTTCGTGGGCTTCTCATTGCAGTGGCTTCTCTTGTTGCAGAGCATGGGCTTTAGGAGCACAGGCTTCAGTAGTTGTGACATGCGGGCTCAGTAGTTGTGGCTCGCGGGCTCAGTAGTGTGGCTTGCGGGCTCTAGAGCACAGGCTCAGTAGTTGTGACGCACGGGTTTAGTTGCTCCACAGCATGTGGGATCTTCCTACACCAGGGATCGAACCCCTGTCCCCTGCATTGGCAGGCAGATTCTTAACCACTGCACCACCAGGGAAGTGCGGCAGGCAGATTCTTAACTACTGCGCCAGCAGGGAAGTCCCTGATATTGGACTTTTAAGTGTTTACTGGCTATACTAAGGGGTGGCCAACAGAAGGCAGGGCGCTGAGAATCTCTTCCCTTTTCTCACCCAGGAACATGTATTATTTGTAAAATAACATATTCTGTTAATGTGTATTTATAAATTATTAGCAAGATAAACTAATGAAAGAAAAAACTTGAAAAGCAATCACTGATTTCTGTCCAGATTCTATTTACTTATTTAAACATCTAATTACTTTTCCAAATAGAAACAGTCACTTAGATACAATCTAGTCAGTAAGCAAGATGAAATAGGAAACTTTATGATAATTTTTAGACACACTTATTTTATTTTGCTTGATTATAAATGATTTCTGTAAGAAATACTTAGGAAAAGAATAACATGAATTTAAAAAATAGATATATTTTACAACAACATATCCCTAATGGATATTAGGTTTCTTTTGTCATTGTATTTAGCAGTTGGCTTACCTTTTCTCCCACCTGCTATCTCTGAAACTCAGCCAGATCCTCTTGTCTTTGGCTCTGATGCAGAGCTCATGACCAGCCAAATAAAAAAAGGATTCAAGTTAATGTTTGCCCTGAAATTAGATGAATCTACTGTAGAAATTTTTTGTGAGATAGGAACAGTCATGGGCATCTGAAATACTAACTTCAGAAGGCTTATATAATCCCAAGAAAATATTTTACAATTTGACACAAGAACAAAGTTTCCCAAAGAAAAAAAAATTGTTAAATTTTCAGGTGAATTCTTCATATTCATGGGATAGACAGCTGTTAGATAAAGGAAACAATAAGCCTCTAATAACACACATTTTTAAGGTCATGATTTAGAAGGAAGTATCCTTCTAGTACTTTGAGGAAGAGTTGGGTTCGTTTATTTTGTGGAAAACATTGAAAATTATAAGAAGTTTTGGTGTTATCCTTTAAGCAAAGAGAAGCGAATGAAAGTGTTTTGAAGAGGGGATGGTATCATCCTGTCTTTATTTAGGGGTGTGACTGGTACCACTCTGATGAATATATTAGAAGGATGGGGGCTATTGCAGGAGTAGTTAACAATAGCAAAATTTTTTTTTTTTTAGTGTTTTTGACTGTCAGTGTCAGTGCTTTTATACATTAGCCCTTTGATACCTCACCTCTGGACTTACAGATGCAGAAACTAAGGTTTGAGGTAGTTAAAAACAAAAGCAAAACTTGCTCGAAATCACAAAGCTAGTAAATGGGGGAGGTGAGAATCAAATCCATTTGTAACTTCAGGGCCTGTGCTCTTAACCTCCGAATTATACCAATGTTGGTTTAAAAAAAAAAAAGATTTAAAAGGAGTAAAAAAGGAGCTAAAAGGGTGGTGGTGAACTTAATAAGCTATGGAATTGGCTAGGAGTAGGAAGTGAAGATTCTAAGATGGCTGTGAGGCTTAAAGCCTGAGGGAATAACCAGAAGATTGGAGTTAATTAATCAAAATGGGAAACACAGGAGTGGAACAGGTTTGGGAACATATAGTTCAAGAAAATGTAGGTATATTTGATAGAGATATCTAGCAATTGGAAATTTGGATCCGAAAATCAGTACAGAAAGGACTCAAGTTATTATTTTCATTGTGATAATAACTTGAAGTTCTAAAAAAGATTGTGCTCTCTAGGCATAATGAAGTGTGACAAGAGAAAGGCAAAGAAGAGACCTAAATAAGGAGTATTTTGGGGATAGCTGAAAGAGCGATAGTCATTGAAGGAGACAACTAATCAAAGACACAGTAGGACAAGAAGTAAATTCAGGAATTCTTATAGCGTCATAAAATTCAAAGAAAAGAATTTCAAGAGGGAGGAGGTAGTCAGTAGTGTCAAATGTTGCCAAAAGGTATTAATATATGAGAAATGAGGAAAAGGTGATGGAAAATTTGACAGTGAAAAAACTAGTTTGGGTCGACAGTAGTATCAGTGAAGGTAGAGTTTGTTGGATGGATGAATGTGTATAATACATAAATAAACATGTTTAAGGTTGGGAAAAAGAGCCAAAACTGAAGGAGTAAAGAGATTAACTTTGAAAAGGAATACAGATGCTTCATCTCCTGATATAGATTAAGAGAGAAACTAATACAACATTGTAATTCAACTATTAGATAGATAGATAGATAGATAGATTAGATAGATAGATGGATAGATAGATAAGGAGGTAGATAGAGAGGAAGAAAGAAAGAAAATTTAGAAGCTTTTCTATGGAAAAGAAAGAAGTCTTGGGAGTGAATTTCAGAAGATCTTGACCTTGGTATAGTAAGAGGTGAGGTCATTTACTGAGAGGTATAGGAAGCACTTCTGTAAGGCTCTTTAGGGAAAAAGTCTGAGTGTCTACTAGAAACGTGTGAAAGCATTTACTGAGCAAACTTCATCATCTAGCTAAGGTTGGACAATGTGAATTTGTAACAATATCTGTTAAGACAATTATATTGCCTTTTTTAATAGTCCTTGCCTCATCCTATGATAGGAGTTTAAACTCAGATCTTGTACTGCCAGTTTCTTTAAATGAAAATGCATAATTTATAATGTAAGAAAAACAGACTATAAAATAGATGATCAGACTTAAGTACACACTGCCTTTCAGTTTTTTTTGTAATAGTTGTTGTTTTGAGAAAAAGGTTATTGATGTTAAAGGAAACTCACGTTGTAGTGTCGATGAGCCAAAATAACATTTGTTGATATCTCGTTGATGTGTTCATATATGTTTTTTGTTGAACTGAATTGGCATTTTTATGAAATAAGCATTTTCTTGTGCCTTTTGTAGTTATTCGGGTAGCAACCAATAAACTTGATCTTCTATAAATCCGTTTAATAAGATTTGTACTGTAAGATCAGTGGGACTCATTCAGATTATTTTTACAATTGAATTTCCTTTTCCTGATTAGGCAGCCACCCAATCCTTGTTTGCTTTTCTTTCAACCAGTGCATTTGAATTTCAGAGCAGGAGGAAAGGAATCTTTCAAACTCGGTTTAATTTGATAGAAAAGGCACACTGTTATAAAAATGCGTAAGTTGTCTTTGAGCTTATCGTTTAATGATTTCCTTTTATCTCTGTATTCAGAGACTGAGTAATGAGACTCTTTAAATATTTGAAAAATAAATTTCATATTAACCAACTTATCCTTGAAGATAAATGATAATTTCTCAAGACAGCATGAATATTTTTTTAAAAGAATTTTACCAAAAGACCTTACTTGCTTTTTCAGTCTAATTTTGGTACCTGTAGAATTCTAAATGATGTCTTTTCTTTCATTACAGGTATAACCTAAAACATTTCCCTGTGTCTTCCTTACATTTCAGGAGAAAAACAAATTTCCCTCAGCCAAGCCTGTGTTCCTTGTCATTTATATGCTAGATACACTTGAAGGCAATTTCCTATATTTTATATATTTAATATTTTATATATATTAGATATATTTTTTTATATTTTAGGAAACGATATTATCTCTATTCATTTTGGATGTGTATAGTGATTTTTTAAAATATGGAAAGTATAATGCTTTTAATTGTAATTTCAGGGTTTCTTATACTTCATTATCGATGTGAGGTGGAGACAGTGGGCAGAGCAAGAGACAAAAGGACCTCTGATCAGTGACCAGAGAGAACAGAATTCTATAAAGAGATTTAAAGGTTGAATACAGGATGTGAAGGGGCAAAGGAGCTTCAGGGGTGGTCTCTAGTGGATAATCTTTAGTATTCATTATTGAAGATATGCTCTAAAATAGCATTTGAAGTGAGGGGCTGTTTTCTGACAATACCTAACAAAACGTATTATTGTTGCAATATGAAGCAAATTTTTGCAAAGCAATATAAAGAGGAAGTGAGCTTTCTTCCCATTACTGCTTTAAATAATTTTTTATCAAATACTTAGGTTTTATGTCGTCTGTTTATTAGTGTCCTGCGGGAGATTGGTGGAGCGGGACATCCAGCCCTTGAGTAAACATAAGATCTACAGCTTGACAGTTTAGTCATCTCTGTGGCTTGGAGACTGAAAATGTGCTTTAACTGTCACATCTTATTCCCGGATCACTTTCATCAGTGTCATTTCTAAGCTGTAATAAACATTAAGTAGCATGAGGACGCACTGCTGCCAGCACTTGGAACACAGTCTATTTGTTAGTCCAGTAGCCCAACCCAGTGTTCTGGAATTTCATATATTGAGGATGACTCATGTCATCCAAACAGATTCCCAGAAGGAAGCTGAAATGAGGCAAGCTTTTAGCAAGATGAATAGAACCCACTGGAACACAAATTCAAATGATATAGTCAGCCATACACTGCTGGTGAGAGCTGCTGACCAGCCAACTTGGAAATTAACACTTAGGGACAGAGGATCCTTTTGTGAGCAAAGGCATCAACCAGCAATGTGATGTAAGACTCAAGAGCTACATGTAAACAACTCTGAAGACTGCAGAAACCCAAACCTTCAATTATAGACGGTGATTTTAAAAAATCAGGCATGTTTAAAAAAAAAAAAAAATCAGGCAAAATTTGGGAAAGAATGTAAGAGGGTTTGTTAATGTGAATACCATATCTTTTGAAATCTGCACTATGGACAGCATATTTTTGTGATTTTTTTTTCTGATTGTGAAATAATACATGATTACTGTAAATAATTTGGGAACTATACAGATATAATCACCTAAAATCTGTTTGGCACATGTCCTTCAAGTCAATACATAGACGTTTTTAAAACATAATTCAGCTTCATACTGCACAATGTGTATTATAACTAATAGCATGACCTAGACCCAAAGAATTTTAAGCATTAGAAATCACTTAATCTAACCTTCTAAAATTGGAGGAGATATTTGAACCAGAGTGGCAGAAGATGGAAAAGTGAAAGCAATTATATACATATGTGTCAACAAATGAGGGCCAAATCAAATAAAAGAGTACAACAAGGGATTTCAGGGATGCTCAGGTGAAACTGCTAATAGTAACCCTAAACCTAATTGTAAGCATGCTATGGAAGTCTTTTAGAGTACAGCATTCTGCAACTACTTTTAATCCAAGTGATACAACTGATTTGGCACAGCTGCTCGAACAGATCTCCAAACAAATGTTGTTCCTGGCACAGGTTTCTTCTAAGCAGTTCTTTCACACTGCTGATGTTGGATTTTTATCTTCCATTCCCCTATGCATTAAAACCTATCAAGCCTATAATTTATTGCTTTAAAAGATTAACTCATTTTAAAGTATAGTGTGTGAGGAGAAGACTTCAGTTAAAGGTAGCAGAGTGAAGAAAGTCTTACTCTTCCCTTCTCCTTTGAAACTCACTAAAAATAAGAAGACAGGAAAATAGAAAAGAAGTCCATCATTAGAGAAACGAGGCATAAGGCTAAGCCCCAAAATACAAACAATGAAACATAATTTGCTGGGACTTCCCTGGTGGTCCATTAGTTAAGACTGCACTCCTAATGCAGGGGACCCGGGTTTGATCCCTGGTCGGGGAACTAGAGCCCGCATGCCGCAACTAAAAGGGCCTGCATGCCGCAACTAAAAGGGCCCGCATGCCACGAGGAACATCCCGCATGCGGCAACAGAGATCCCGTGTGCCACAACTAAGACCCGGTGCAGACAGATAGATAGATAGATAGATAGACAGATAAATAAATAAATAATTTAAAAAGGAAAGAAACATACTGTAAATACTATAAAATCTAGACCACATGCAGGAGGATGTCTGAACCCCTCCTTGGAATCCCAAGCAATATACTGATTTCGCTAAAAGTAAGTGTTGTAATACTTTAAAGGTCTAACCAGTGAGCCTTTATTGGAGTTGTGACATGTCATTGTTCATAGACTCGAAGAAATTATAGTTATGATCTGTAACAGAAAATATAGTAACAATTTTTTTAAAACCTCACCAACACAAATGTTAAGAGATATTAGGACAATAGAAGGAGATGAAATATCAGTGGGTAAACCTCAGGAAAGAAGTATAAGAGAAAAGGAAAATCATTAGAATAATGAAAATCATATTAGAAATTTTAAGAGAGAGTAAATGTAGTCAGAGACATGGCTGAAAGGCTTGAAGAAATTTAATAACGTTAAATAAGAAAATATAAGATATAAAAATTATAGACAAGATGATAAGGGAAAATAAAGGAGATCTAACATCTATATGGGGTCAGCAAACTTATTCTGTAAAGAGACAGTAAATATTTTAGGCCTCTGTGGTCAGTACAGCTTCTGTTGCAGCCATTCAGCTCTGTCTCTTATAGTGCAAAAGAAACCATAGATGCTATGTATGGCTTTGTTCCAATAAAAAATTATGTACAGAAACAAGTGGTAGGCTGGATCTTGCCTGCTCTGTTTGCCAACCTCTGTTCTTAATGAAAACAACAAATGGAACTGAAAAAATATTTAGAACTATAATAGAAGAAAAACTTTCCTGAAATAATCAAAACCTTGAATCAAAACGACTACCCTTTGGCCTGGGAATAATTAATATAGATGAGCTGATATCAAGGCATGTTTTGGCCAAATTACTGAACTTGAAGGACAAAGAAAGAGTTCTGTGGACATCTAGATAGTGGGGTGGGGGACAGAACTTTAGCTTTTTCCTCAACAAGAAACAAGGTTAGAAAACAACAGGGGAATGTCTACCATGTCCTGAGGTTTATCTAGTATTTTTCAACCAGCCAAATACTTTAAGCATGACTACAACACATAAATGTACTCGAGCATGGAAAAGCTCAACAAACATAATACCCATAAGACCTTTTTAAAACAAATTATAGGATCTCCCTGGTAGCGCAGTGGTTAAGAATCCGCCTGCCAATGCAGGGGACATGGGTTCGAGCCCTGGTCCAGGAAGATCCCACATGCTGCAGAGCAACTAAGCCCGTGTGCCACAACTACTGAGCCTGTGCTCTAGAGCCCACAAGCCACAACTACTGAGCCCGTGTGCCGCAACTACTGAAGCCCACGTGCCTAGAGCCAGTGCTCTGCAACAAGAGAAGCCACCTCGATGAGAAGCCTGCGCACCGCAATGAATAGTAGCCCCCACTCATCGCAACTAGAGAAAGCCCACTCACAACAACGAAGACCCAACGCAGCCAAAAATAAATAAATAAATTGATTTTAAAAATTTTAAAAATAAAAAAATTATATCGTAATAAAATACGATATAATCAGAAGATGAATCAAAATATTCAGAAGTAAACCATGACAAAATAGTGTAACAGTGAGAAATTAAATTCATTTCATTACAGAACTTATATCCCTCAGTGGAAATTATACTTTTAGAATAGATTATAAATTTATAAACTATGATATTATAAAAATAATAAAATTAACAAATCAGGTGGGGAAGGGGGATAAAAGGAAGTATAAATGTGCTCCTTTCTTCATCTTTCATAGCATGTAATCAATAAATACTCCTTAAAGTTGAACATAGGTAAAAAATTGCTCTGGGCTCTTAATATTTTTCATAATTTTTTTCTTTAATCTAGAGGGATCTTTTAAGAATGTCATGTGATGCATCACTCATTAGCAATTCTTCAGTTTTACACCAGATCCTTTTTCTTCAGATAATTCAATGAAAACTTTTAAGTACTCTAAGAATAACATGTAAGAATGTGTTGGAAGGGGCCAAAAATAAGAATTCATTTGGTTGTATAGTAGAGTTTTTAGTAGTCATTTAAATAAAATGAAATTTCCTCTTGCTTCCTGTACTTTAGTCACTGAAAAGTATTCCAGTTGGTGTGTGCTTTCGAGTAGCTAATACAGGATATAATTATAAGGCATAACCTAAGACATAACCTGGTGAAGTTACTGAGCTTCATTATAAAAAGTCTTCTGAGAAACCAGGCTAACAAGCAAGTCCATATAAGCAGGATGAGGAGTTGGTAGCATAATGTCATAATTTAAATAGTCGAATTTAACAGTTTGATTGATTAACAAAAAGTGTTATGCAGCAAACTTTTTGTCAATCTTTTTTTTTTTTCTATTTCTTTTCATTGCTGTGAATTTATAGTTACTTATTGGAGTTGGTTTCCTTCATACTCCTCCCCTGGCATACACTCTAAAATCCGTTTAATCCAGAAGGATTCAGAAAATAGTGTTTGGTTGGTTCTCTCCTTATAACCTCTATTACTCTGTTGCCTTGTATATATACATTTCAAATAACATGATTATGTAAGTAAGCTTTTACTTTGGAAGGTAGACTCTCCTCAGGTATGTTTGTTTCTTACTCTTCTACCTGGCAGCATTTACACAATACAGTAATAAACCGTTTAGTCTTAGCTAGTTTCATCTCATCACATATCCTTTCCCTGCGGAGTGCCAATATTATTTGGTTTTATTGACCTTACCACCTTCTTTTTTTTAATATATAAATTTATCTTTATTTATTTATTTATTTTTGGCTGCGTTGGGTCTTCGTTGCTGCATGGGGGCTTTCTCTAGTTGCGGCGAGCGGGGGCTACTCTTTGTTGCGGTGCACGGGCTTCTCGTTGTAGTGGCTTCTCTTGTTGTGGAGCACGGGCTCTAGGTGCATGGGCTTCAGTAGTAGTGGCTCACGGGCTCTAGAGTGCAGGCTCAGTAGTTGTGGTGCAGGGGCTTAGTTGTTCCGCAGCATGTGGGATCTTCCCAGACCACAGCTCAAACCCGTGTCCCCTGCATTGGCAGGAGGATTCTTAACCACTTCCACCAGGGAAGTCCCAGCCTTACCACCTTCTTGATAGTAGCCTGAGGTATGCTGGCTTGCTAATACTTTATAAGGAAACGTAATGTTATTTTATTTTGGATAAGCATTTGAATCTGTTCTTTAGGTGTTGCTTGCAGCGGCCAATGGCCTTAGTATTAGAATTATTATTGTCTTTAACATGACAGTTACTAAGTGGCTACTATAAATTAGTATTAAGAGAAGTACATGACACTGTTTCTGTTTTCAAAGGGCTTGCAATCTATTTGGGAAAAGTATTACAAATGTCAGTAAAAGCTGGAAGTATCTTATTTTGTATTAGTAAAGTGATAGAGGGAGAGTAGTGGAGACTTAGTGAACTTGAGTGACCCAGAGGACTCTGAAATGTTATCCCAAAGGAAATTAACGTTTATTGAGTGCCTTGCATGTACTAAGTACTTCAAAAATTCAATCAAGTAGTAATTCTAATCTCTAAATGTGGATAATATTTTGACTTGTTTTATTCTTTTACAATTATTTAAAATGGAAAATAGCTGTTTGAAAATAGGCAAAATCAACAGTGTTCAGCTTCCTTCTTGGAAAGGAATTAGATGATAGGGCAATAATAGAGTAGAAAACCTAAAAGACTTAAACAGCTTATAATTGAACAACTGTTCTAGCTGTATTATAGGATGGAAAAAATGTGATTTTGAATGTAAAGTTTCACTTGGTAATATAGGTCTTTGTCCTCTTCTGTGACTTCTCAGATTTTCATGTGCTTCAAATGTAGAATGATTAATGGGAGGGGTGGACTAAGTGTGAGCAAGTCATGATTGGTCTGTTGTGGTAATAATGATGTTCACAGTGTTTTTGCTAACTTACTCTATGAAATTAAAACAGAAGGTACTGTTCAGGGAAGCCACTTAAGTTTCCTTTGGCCTTTCTGACTTCTGTGATTATTTCTATTTTAGAACCTTGAACTCCTTTAACACACCCTGATTAAAGAATCAACTAGCTTCTATTTATTGCAATTGTTACTGAAGATCAACTATTGAATTATTTAGTAGTGTTGAATTAAAAGAGAGAGAATTTAATATTGTGGCCATCCTCAAAGAGCTTGTGATGTCAAGGTATGTAAAGACAGCATTGACTCAGCATTGTTTAAATGATGCTATTCAGAGACATTAAACATATTGGCACTGGATGTTCTTATACACTGGAAATAAAAATAACTTTCAACTTTTTTTTTTTTTAAAAATCAGGTCAGGTATGTATGTATTATGTATGTATTTATTGGCTGCGTCAGGTCTTAGTTGCAGCACACGGGATCTTTTGTTTGCGGCGCACGGGCTTCTCTCTAGTTGCAGCACACAGGCTCTCTTGTTGTGGCGCATGGGCTCAGTAGTTGCAGCGCACGGGCTTAGTTGCCCCGTTGCATGCAGGATCTTAATTCCCTGACCAGGGATCGAACCCGCGTCCCCTGCGTTGCAAAACAGGTTCTTAACCACTAAACCACCAGGAAGTCCCAAAAGTAACTTTTAGCTCTTAATGCTCTTACTCCTCCTTTTATAAGAACATTAATTCAGTATATAAACAGATGTCAGTTTTGATTGTTGTATATCTAAAATACTTTTTTCTGCTCCGTATGATAGGAAAGGATTTGAGATATTGAGTGCCATTTGAAAATTTGGTGGGTGAACCTCATAGAGAATGGTTTCTGGATCCTAACCAGCATCTCTAAAAATCAATAGGCAAGAGAGATTTAGGTCAATTTTTATTATTTTGACAAATTGGGGTGAACCAGGATAGGCCTTATAACTTGCATAGTTCAACTGAAAAGCTGCTTTGAGGAAATAGCTTTCAGTGCAAGTCCGACATTTTGGTGAGAAGGGAGAGTGGTAATAGAGAAAGAAAAGAGAGGAGAAAACATGTTTGCATGTTTATTTAATGAAAGATGGGCTTTAGGGATTGACACTGCATTTCATATAGAAACACTAAAGGAGGCATTACTGAGACCCTCCCATTGGAGAGTAGTGAGGGCAGGAGTAAATCTCCTGAACCACTGCCAGTCTGTCACCATTAGGCCTCCATTTAGATATTGCAAAGTGTTTTTGACTAACAAAATAGCCCATCATGACTGTAGCAGCTCCTATTTGACTTATTAATAGAGGAATTTATTACCTTCCTTCTCTTCTGCTTAGATTAGCTTTGGGATATTGAAGATCTTAATGTATCCTAAAATTAAGAGTATTTTTTTAGGCAAGGGTTTCAAGGAAGAACTAAGACACACATGCATGCACGTGCACAATGTTAAGGCAAGTTGTTAGTCCTTTCATCACTTGTTGCTACTCCTATTTCCCACTGTTTGCTTCACCCCAACATGTTAAATACTCATCAGGAAGTTTAGATATCAGCACACTAAGTTTAAAATATCAAGATATATATAAGAAGCAGTCAGAGAAGAAAGTTTTTTCATTCAAGGAGCTTAGAATAGTATAAGTATTTAGTACTTGCAGTTCTCTAGTCTATAATAGCCTATCAGCCTTTGCACTTGTGGATTTTTAGTAAATGCTTTCCTTTTTAACTTTTTATGTAGAAAAATTTTAAATCTACAGAAAAGTTGAAAGAATAGTATAGTGGACATCCAAATTCCTTTTATATAGATTCACTAATTGTTAACATTTTGCCAAATTATGATTTTTTTCCCCTACTGAGGCTTTTGAGACATCATTAACACTTCATCCATAAAAAAGTGCAGCCTGTGTTTTCCAGGAGGAAGAACATTTTTCTGTGTAACCATAATATAATTATTACTCAAGAAATTTAACATTGAAACAATGCTATTAACTAATAGTGTATTGAAACATATCATAATTAGATGGTATTGTTGACTCAAGGAAACATGTTTTTTTCTGCCCACCTCAAAGATAAATACATTTTCCCCCTTGAAAATCAGTTTGGGGACTTCCCTGGTGGCACAGTGGTTAAGAATCTGCCTGCCCATGCAGGCAACATGGGTTCCAGGAAGATCCCACAGGCTGCAGAGCAACTAAGCCCTGTGCGCCACAGCTACTGAGCCTGCACTCTAGAGCCCACGAGCCACAACTGCTGAGCCCACCTGCCACAACTACTGAAGCCTGTGCGCCTAGAGCCTGTGCTCCGCAACAAGAGAAGCCACTGCAATAAGAAGCCCGCACACCGCAACGAAGAGTAATCCCTTGTCGCTGCAACTAGAGAAAGCCCGCACGCATCAACTAAGACCCAACACAGCCAAAAATAAATAAATTAATTAATTAATTAAAAAAATTTTTTATTTTATTTATTTTTTTATGCAGCAGGTTCTTATTAGTCATCCATTATATACACATCAGTGTTTACATGTCAATCCCAATCTCCCAATTCATCACACCACCACCCCCACCTCCCACCGCTTTCCCCCCTTGGTGTCCATACGTTTGTTCTCTACATCTGTGTCTCAGTTTCTGCCCTGCAAACAGGTTCATCTGTACCATTTTTCTAGGTTCCACATATATGTGTTAATATACAATATTTGTTTTTCTCTTTCTGACTTACTTCACTCTGTATGACAGTCTCTAGATCCATCCATGTCTCTACAAATCACCCAATTTCGTTCCTTTTTATGGCTGAGTAATATTCCATTGTATATATGTAGCACAACTTCTTTATCCATTCGTCTGTCGATGGGCATTTAGGTTGTTTCCATGTCCTGGCTATTGTAAATAATGCTGCAGTGAACATTGGGGTGCATGTGTCTTTTTGAATTATGGTTTTCTCTGGGTATATGCCCAGTAGTGGGATTGCTGGGTCATATGGTAATTCTATTTTTAGTTTTTTAAGAAACCTCCATAGTGTTCTCCATAGTGGCTGTATCAATTTACATTCCCACCAACAGTGCAAGAGGGTTCCCTTTTCTTGACACCCACTCCAGCATTTGTTGTTTGTAGATTTTCTGATGATGCCCATTCTAACTGGTGTGAGGTGACACCTCATTGTAGTTTTGATTTACATTTCTCTAATAGTGATGTTGAGCAACTTTTCATGTGCTTCTTGGCCATCTGTATGTCTTCTTTGGAGAAATGTCTATTTAGGTCTTCTGCCCATTTTTGGATTGGGTTGTTTGTTTTTTTAATATTGAGCTGCATGAGCTGTTTATATATTTTGAAGATTAATCCTTTGTCCATTAATTCGTTTGCAAATATTTTCTCCCATCCTGAGGGTTGTCTTTTCGTCTTGTTTATGGTTTCCTTTGCTGTGCAAAAGCTTTTAAGTTTCATTAGGTCCCATTTGTTTATTTTTGTTTTTATTTCCATTACTCTAGGAAGTGGATCAAAAAAGATATTGCTGTGATTTATGTCAAAGAGTGTTCTGCCTATGTTTTCCTCTAAGAGTTTTATGGTGTACGGTCTTACATTTAGGTCTCTAATCTATTTTGAGTTTATTTTTGTGTATGGTGTTTAGGAGTGTTCTAATTTCATTCTTTTACATGTAGCTGTCCAGTTTTCCCGGCACCACTTATTGAAGAGACTGTCTTTTCTCCATTATATATCCTTGCCTCCTTTGTCATAGATTAGTTGACCGTAGGTACATGGGTTTATCTCTGGGCTTTCTATCCTGTTCCATTGATCTATATTTTTGTTCTTGTGCCGGTACCATACTGTCTTGATTACTGTAGCTTTGTAATGTAGTCTGAAGTCAGGGAGCCTGATTCCTCGTGCTCCATTTTTTTCCCCCCAAGACTGCTTTGGCTATTTGGGGTCTATTGTGTCTCCATACAAATTTTAAGATTTTTTGTTCTAGTTCTGTAAAAACTGCCATTGGTAATTTGATAGGGATTGCATTGAATCTGAGATTGCTTTGGGTAGTATAGTCATTTTCACAGTATTGATTCTTCCAATCCAAGAACATGGTATATCTCCCCATCTGTTGGTATCATCTTTAATTTCTTTCATCAGTGTCTTATAGTATTCTGCATACAGGTCTTTTGTCTCCCTAGGTAGGTTTATTCCTAGGTATTTTATTCTTTTTGTTGCAGTGGTAAATGGGAGTGTATCCTTAATTTCTCTTTCAGATTTTTCATCATTAGTGTATAGGAAAGCAAGAGATTTCTGTGCATTAATTTTGTATCCTGCAACTTTACCAAATTCATTGATTAGCTCTAGTAGTTTTCTGGTGGCATCTTTAGGATTCTCTATGTACAGTGTCATGTCATCTGCAAACAGTGGCAATTTTATTTCTTCTTTTCCAATTTGTATTCCTTTTATTTCTTTTTCTTCTCTGATTGCCATGGCTAGGACTTCCAAAACTATGTTGAATAATAGTGGTGAGAGTGGACATCCTTGTCTCGTTCCTGATCTTAGAGGAAATGCTTTCAGTTTTTCACCATTGAGAATGATGTTTTGCCGTGGGTTTGTCATATATGGCCTTTATTATGTTGAGGTAGGTTCCCTCTATGCCCACTTTCTGGAGAGTCTTTATCATAAATGAGTGTTGAATTTTGTCAGAAGCTTTTTCTGCATCTATTGAGATGATCATATGGTTTTTATTCTTCAATTTGTTAATATGGTGTATCACATTGATTGATTTGCATATATTGAAGAATCCTTGCATCCCTGGGATAAATCCCACTTGATCATGGTGTATGATCCTTTCAATGTGTTGTTGGATTCTGTTTGCTAGTATTTTGTTGAGGATTTTTGCATCTATATTCACCAGTGATATTGGTCTGTAATTTTCTTTTTTTGTAGTATCTCTGTCTGGTTTTGGTATCAGCATGATGGTGGCCTCGTAGAATGCATTTGGGAGTGTTTCTCCCTCTGCAATTTTTTGGAAGAGTTTGAGAAGGATGGGTGTTAGCTCTTCTCTAAATGTTTGCTAGAATTCACCTGTGAAGCCATCTGGTCCTGGACTTTTGTTTGTTGGAAGATTTTTAATCACAGTTTCAATTTCATTACTTGTGATTGGTCTGTTCGTATTTTCTATTTCTTCCTGGTTCAGTCTTGGAAGGTTATACCTTTCTAAGAATTTGTCCATTTCTTCCAGGTTGTCCATTTTATTGGCATAGGGTTGCTTGTAATAGTCTCTTAAGATGCTTTGTATTTCTGTGGTGTCTGTTGTAACTTCTCCTTTTTCATTTCTAATTTTATTGATTTGAGTCCTCTCCCTCTTTTTCTTGATGAGTCTGGCTAATGGTTTATCAATTTTGTTTATCTTCTCAAAGAACCAGCTTTTAGTTTTATTGATCTTTGCTATTGTTTTCTTTGTTTCTATTTCATTTATTTCTGCTCTGATCTTGATGATTTCTTTCCTTCTGCTAACTTTGGGTTTTGTTTGTTCTTCTTTCTCTAGTTCCTTTAGGTGTAAGGTTAGATTGTTTATTTGAGATTTTCCTTGTTTCTTGAGGTAGGCTTGTATTGCTATAAACTTCCCTCTTAGAACTGCTTTTGCTGCATCCCATAGGTTTTGGATCGTCGTGTTTTCATTATCATTTGTCTCTAGGTATTTTTTGATTTCCTCTTTGATTTCTTCAGTGATCTCTTGGTTATTTAGTAACGTATTGTTTAGCTCCATGTGTTTGTGTTTTTTGCGTTTTTTTCCCTGTAATTGATTTCTAATCTCATAGCATTGTGGTCAGGAAAGATGCTTAATGTGATTTCAATTTTCTTAAATTTACTGAGGCTTGATTTGTGACCCAAGATGTGATCTATCCTGGAGAATGTTCCGTGCGCACTTGAGAAGAAAGTGTAATCTACTGTTTTTGGATGGAATGTCCTATAAATATCAATTAAATCTATCTGGTCTCTTGTGTCATTTAAGGCTTGTGTTTCCTTATTAATTTTCTGTCCTGATAATCTGTCCATTGTTGTGAGTGAGGTGTTAAAGTCCCCCACTATTATTGCGTTACTGTCGGTTTCCTCTTTTATAGCTGTTAGCAGTTGTGTTATGTAAAAAGGTGCTCCTATGTTGGGTGCATATATATTTATAATTGTTATATCTTCTTCTTGGATTGATCCCTTTATCATTATATAGTGTCCTTTCTTGTCTCTCATAACATTCTTTATTTTAAAGTCTATTTTATCTGATATGAGTATTGCTACTCCAGCTTTCTTTGGATTTCCATTTGCATGGAATATCTTTTTCCATCCCCTCACTTTCAGTCGGTATGTGTCCCTAGGTCTGAAGTGGGTCTCTTGTACACAGCATATATATGGGTCTTGTTTTTCTATCCATTCAGTGAGCCTGTGTCTTTCGGTTGGAGCATTTAATCTATTCATGTTTAAGGTAATTATCGATATGTATGTTCCTATTACTATTTTCTTAATTGTTTTGGGTTTGTTTTTGTAGGTCCTTTTCTTCTCTTGTGTTTCCCACTTAGAGAAGTTCCTTTAGCATTTGTTGTAGAGCTGGTTTGGTGGTGCTGAATTCTCTTAGCTTTTGCTTGTCTGTAAAGCTTTTGATTTCTCCATCAAATCTGAATGAGATCCTTGCTGGGTAGAGTAATCTTGGTTGTAGGTTCTTCCCTTTCATCACTTTAAGTATATCATGCCACTCCCTTCTGGTTTGTAGAGTTTCTGCTGAGAAATCAGCTGTTAACCTTATGGGAGTTCCCTTGTATGTTATTTGTCGTTTTTCCCTTGCTGCTTTCAATAATTTTGGTTTGTCTTTAATTTTTCCCAATTTGATTACTATATGTCTCGGTATGTTTCTCCTTGCGTTTATCCTGTATGGGAGTCTCTGAGCTTCCTGGACTTGGGTGGCTCTTTCCTTTCCCATGTTAGGGAAGTTTTCAACTATAATCTCTTCAAATATTTTCTCTGGTCCTTCCTCCTCTCTTCTCCTTCTGGGACCCTTATAATGCGAATGTTGTTGCGTTTAATGTTGTCCCAGTGGTCTCTTAGGCTGTCTTCATTTCTTTTCATTCTTTTTTCCTTAATCTTTTCCACAGCAGTGAATTCCACCATTCTGTCTTCCAGGTCACTTATCCGTTCTTCTGCCTCAGTTATTCTGCTATTGATTCCTTCTAGTGTAGTTTTCATTTCAGTTACTGTATTGTTCATCTCTGTTTTTTATTCTTTAATTCTTCTAGATCGTTGTTAAACATTTCTTGCATCTTCTCGATCTTTGCCTCCATTCTTTTTCTGAGGTCCTGGATCATCTTCACTATCATTATTCTGAATTCTTTTTCTGGAAGGTTGCCTATCTCCACTTCATTTAGTTGTTTTTCTTGGGTTTTATCTTGTTCCTTCATCTGGTACATAGCCCTCTGCCTTTTCATCTTGTCTGTCTTTCTGTGAATGTGGTTCTTGTTCCACAGGCTGCAGGATTGTAGTTCTTCTTGCTTCTGCTGTCTGCCCTCTGGTGGATGAGGCTATTTAAGAGGCAAGTTTCCTGATGGGAGGGACTGGTGGTGGATAGAGCTGGCTGTTGCTCTGGTGCGCAGAGCTCAGTAAAACTTTAATCCACTTGTGTGCTGATAGGTGGGGCTGTGTTCCCTCCCTGTTGGTTGTTTGGTCTGAGGGGACCCAACACTGGAGCCTATGTGGGCTCTTTGTTGGGGGTAATGGCGGACTCTGGGAGGGCTCCCGCCAAGGAGTACTTCCCAGAACTTCTGCTGCCAGTGTCCTTGTCCTCATGGTGAGCCACAGCCACCCCCACCTCTGCAGGAGTCCCTCCAACACCAGCAGGTCAGTCTGGTTCAGTCTCCTGTGGGGTCACTGCTCATTCCCCTGGGTCCCGATGTGCACACTTCTTTGTGTGTGCCCTCCAAGAGTGGAGTTTCTCTTTCCCCCAGTCCTATCGAAGTCCTGCAATCAAATCCCGCTAGCCTTCAAAGTCTGATTCTCTAGGAATTCCTCCTCCCGTTGCCGGACCCCCCAGGTTCGGAAGCCTGACATGGAGCTCAGAACCTTCACTCCAGTGGGTGGACTTCTGTGGTATAAGTGTTCTCCAGTTTGAGTCACCCACCCAGCAGTTATGGGTTTTGATTTTATTGTGATTGCACCCCTCCTACCATCTCATTGTGGCTTCTCCTTTGTCTTTGGATGTGGGGTATCTTTTTTGGTGAGTTCCAGTGTCTTCCTGTTGGTGATTTTTCAGCAGTTAGTTGTGCTTCCAGTGTTCTCGCAAGAGAGAGTGAGAGCATGTCCTTCTACTCTGCCATCTTGAACCAATCCCCCTAAATCAATAAATTTTTAAAAAATTATATTGAAAAAAAAGAAAATCAGTTTGAAGGGAAAGTGTTTGCCATTTATTCTATGAATTTGAGTAGTATATATCCGTTACAGTGCAGGAAGTAATAATTGTGCTTGAAGTGGGCATCTTTCATCCATGAATATCTGTTGAAAGGCGCGATCCATTTGCCTTACATTTGTGCTTCAAAGAATATTTCATCTGTGCTGTGCATGTGTGTAATATATATTTACAAACTTTGTGTTTTTATTGCTGTTGCTTGCTAACATTTGTAGAGAATTTGTCAGTAAGAAATAAGATATTATGTGCCATGTATCATAAGGACTGTTAGATTTGATTCTTAATAATTTTTCTCATTCTCCTCTTAGACAAGCTATACTCATGAACTGCCCAGCTTCATTGTTGGAAGGAAATAAATATTTTTGGTATCTCGGTGCTGCTTTGCCTTCATGCTTATATTAGCTGGAGGGCAAATGTTTAGCTGATTGTCACAATTACTCATTCTTTGCTTTGAAAGAGAGGCATAATAAGGAATTATTTGATATTTTACTGGCAAATGGTCAAGTAGATGTCTCCTTTTGGACTTCTTATTCATCCATTTGACAAGGATTTTTTTAATGCAATAATAACATGAAGTTTCACAGTGTTTTGGTCAGTAGTTATTCCCTACCACATCCTGTATGTGTTCTGTCTGTTTGTTTGTTTTTCCGCAAATGTTGACATGATACTAGATTCCACACAGTCATCTGCTTTCAACTCAGTTTTGACACCAGGATTTGAACTTTGTACATCAAATTCTATTCCTCAATTCAGTGCCCATTCTGCCAACTGAAATTAATTTTTACTTTATCTCTAAAGCGTTGTCCCATTTTTAACTTTCTAACTCCCTTGTGATCATTACTCTTGTCTAGGAGAAGCAATAGGCTTCTGTATTGCAGGAAACAGACTAGAAAGGGAACGATCTGTTATGAAACTCAAAGAGCAAAAGTTTATAAGGGCTTAAAAAATTCTTTTTCATCAAAACATTTGGTCCCCAAAGCCTGCATGAAATACAAGATAGATATTTTCCTAATTAAGTGTTCCCTTCATGTAAAATATAGTGAAGTAATCAGCTAATTTTAAACTTCATCTGGTATTTAAGTATTATCCGTTATATGTGATAAGCTTTTTGAAGAATGTATATTCTTTCTAGAAAACTGGTTTAAAAACCAATTAGTCATGTAGCTCTAAAGAGTAAAACAACCAGTCCAACCTTTGCTTCCGTCCTTAATAAGATTAATGTGCATGTCTGAGTTCTTAACATGAAATCTATCTAATCATCAGAAGGAAACGAACATGCTTTTCTGCTTGAATTTAACCCCACCATGTTTAGGGAAGCAGTTTATTCTGTTTGGAAAGTTCCTCACAACAGTTTCTTGAAACAGCATGTTTCTTTGCAGGAGTAGAATTGCTTTCTAGTCAAGCAACAAACAAAGTTAAGCCCTTTAATTGTCACCAAAAATTGTCAGCTTTAACTCAGTGGTATTAAAAGCCTCTGGCAACACCACATCCAACAACTGTAGGTACTTGGCTATTTTCAAATGTACATTGAACGTTTTCCAAAATTGACCATAAGCTAGGCCATAAAACAAATCTTGGAAGACTAAACATTGTTTAATTGTCACTTCTCCCTAAATTGATCTATGTATCCAGTATACAACCCAGGAAAAATTTTTGTGGGAATTAATAAACTGATTTTTAAATGTATAAGGAAATGCAGAGGGCTAAGAATAGTCAAGACTATCATTAAGAAAAACAAAATTGAAGTATTTACAATATCAAATATTAAGACTTAGTAAAGCTATAGTAAATAAGATCATGTAGAACTGGTGCAAGAATAGATGAATAGACAAATGGAACAAAGTAGAAAACACAGAGATAGACCCACACACCTGATTATGGCAAATCCTCCATCTCAATTCAGTGGAGAGAGGATGGTCCTTTCAATACATGGTGCTGGGTCAATTTGATGCCATATAGAAAAAATAAATTTAATCTTGGCTTCACCTCACAGCAGTTAAAAAAAACCTTCCTGGTAAAATATAGATATAAATGTGAAAAGTAAAATAATAAAACTTGTTAAAACACAGAATATCCTTATGACCTTGGAGTAGGAAAACATATCTTAAATAAGATACAAAAAGTACTAATGATAAAGGAAAAGATTGCTAATTGGATTAACATTAAAAATTTTTGTTCATCAAGGTACCATTAAGAGAGAAGCAGCAAGCTACAGACTGAGAAAAGATACTAACGATATGTGTATCTGACAAAGGGCTCATATCCCAACTATATTAAGAAATTTAATAATCAATAAGAAAAAAAGGTTATCTGACAAAAAACTGAGTGAGAGTCTTGAATGGATACTCACAAGAGGGTATCTAAATGTTCACTAAATATAGGAAAAGGATCTCAACCTCATTAATCATCAAGGAGTAAAACTACTCGGAGATAACATACACACCTACCAGAATGGCCACAATTTAACAAAACTGACAATACCAGGTATTCACAAGAATGTGGAGTTGGGCTTCCCTAGTGGCACAGTGGTTAAGAACCTGCCTGCCAATGCAGGGGACATCGGTTCGAACCCTGGTCCGGGAAGGTCCCACATGCCACGGAGCAACTAAGCCCGTTCGCCACAACTACTGAGCCTGCGCTCTAGAGCCCATGAGCCACAACTACTGAGCCCACATGCTGCAACTACTGAAGCCTGTGTGCCTAGAGCCCGTGTTCTGCAACAAGAGAAGCCACCGCAATGAGAAGCCTGCGCATCGCAACGAAGAGTAGCCCCCGCTCACCACAACTAAAGAAAACCTGCGCACAGCAACAAAGACCCAACACAGCCAAAAATAAATAAATAAATAAATTAAATAAATTTAAAAAAAAAAGAATATGGAATATCTGGAACTCTTTAACGCTAGTAGGTGTCTAAGTTGTTACCTGCTATTTTGCAAAACTGGCTATATCTGTTAAAACTGAACATATGAATATCCTATGACTGAGCAATTCTACTCCTAGCTATATACCCAGACAGAGGATGTGCATACATAAGTGCACCAAAAGAAGTAAAGAATGTTCATCAGAGCATTATTAGCCAAATCTGGAAATAGCCCAAATGTCCCTTTTGGAATATTCATACAATGGATTCATATAATGGATACATAGATATGCAACGATGAAAAAGAACTAACTACTGCTGTACTCAACAACATGGATGAATGTAATACATATAATGTTGATAACAAAAGCCAAATTCAAATTAATAAATTCTGTATGGTTCCATTAATATAAAGTCCAGGCCTTTATCAGAAAACAAAATCTACCTTTTTTCCAGGCTGAAAAGCCTAACTGGAGAAATGGTGTTTGTCAAAGACTGTTTAAAGGATAAACTGTTCTTTTTTTTTTCTTTCTTTTTAATAATTTGGAAATTTTTAACACAGAAGATTATGGAGAATTATACAAAAACAGTTACCCTTAATCTAAATATTTGTATTTTGATATATTTGTATCAGATCTTTTTTACTAAGAAAATAAATAATAAATATACAGTACAATACAATAAAGTCAATGCTACCTTTGTTCCCATCCCCAATTCCAAAACCCTTTTTCCCCAGAGCGTATTACCATAAAAATGATATCTTTCCCATTTATTTTAATAGTTAATATTTAAATATATTATTGTATATACTATATATAAATACATGTGAAAAGGAAAACAATAATATGTATGTATATATTTGTTTCTTTTAAACTTAACATACAGAGTACTCTAACTTGCTTATCTTTCTATAATTTTTAAATCTTGAGATTTATCAACTTACAGATCTATTAATAGCTCTTAATTCTAAATGAACTTTACTATATGAATTATTGCACTTAATTGTCCATAATATGTTATGCTGTTCTAAATTATAATCTTTTGAAATCAAGCTGACTCTGCCAAAAAAAAAAAAACAACTTGATTTGTATTATTGTACTCTCTCAAAGATTGCCTTTACTCAATTATATTTTGAGATGACACAGTCTCATCTTTTATCAAAAAGTGATATAAGAAACAACCTTGTGAAATTTCTTATTTAATATCCAGAATTTGGGGGGAATCCTTATATCCACTATTATTACTCAGAGCTTACTATATCAAGCGCTGCATCAAAAATTTCTTTTAGAACTTTGTGCTAGAAAATATTTGCCTTTCCTGACAAATTGCTATGCTTTGTCCCTTCTATTAATGAGAATTATCACTGATTATGTCGCCTTTTTGTCTTGGAGGCTAGGAGGCCGTAATAGTTTTTTATTATTTCTCTAACAAATTACAACAAACTTTGTGGCTTAAAACAGCATAAATGTATTATCTTATATAGTTCAGTAGGTTAGAAGTCCAATACAAGTCTCACTGGGCTAAAACCAAGGTGTCAGCAAGTCTGTGTTCCTTTATGGAGGCTCTAAGGGAGACTCTGTTTACTTGCCTTTTCCAGCTTCCAGAGGCTATACCCTTGCCATGGCCTCTTCCTCTAGCAACACTGGGGAGAGTCCTTCTTGGTCTTTGTCACACTTACATCTTTCTGGTTCTCTATAGCGACACCTTCCTCTATTTGAAGGTCCCTGTGATAACATTTGTCCTATCCAGATAATCTCCCTATTTTAAACTCAGTTTATTGGCAACCTTAATCCCATCTGCAGCCTTAATTTTCCCTTGCCTAAGTAAACATGCCAACAAAATCCAGAGATCGGGACATGGACATCTTGTGGGGCAGGGGGGCAGCAGGGGAAGGGTGTTATCCTGGCTACTGCAGAGACTTAGAGCCAAGTATGGAACTTAATTTAGCCTTGTTGAAGGTTTTTGTTTTTGTTTTTAATATTTATTTATTTAGGCACACTGAGTCTTAGTTGCAGCACACAGGATCTTTGTTGCGGCATGCAGACTCTTAGTTGCAGCATGCGGACTTTCTGGTTGTGACGTGCAAACTCTTAGTTGCAGCATGCACGTGGGATCTAGTTTCCCGACCAGGGATCGAACCCGGGCCCCCTGCATTGGGAGCATAGTCTTAACCACTGTGCCACCAGGGAAGTCTTGACCTCATTGAAGATTTTGATGGGCCACATCAAAACTTCTTTTCTCCCAATTTTTATTTTCTAATATTTTTATTTTTCTTGGTCCTGGTTTTTTAATTTCAATTTCAGAATTCTAAAAAAATTTACCACCATTTTGTGGTGTGTTTATATTATAGTTGCCTCAAATTCTTTGTACAACAGACGAAGGATAAATAAAATAATTTGAAAACTTAGACCTTGTGCATGCTTAGAAGATGAAGATGATGGTAATGATAGTGGTAATGACCTCTCTCTGTATATAGATAAGGATCTGCTAGTCTCTCAATCTCAGTCTCAATTGTGTAAAGTTGTGACCAGAATTGTTAGCTAAGACAGCACACTATTCACATGTTAGCCAAGACACAGAAACAACCTAAATGTCCATCAACAGATGAATGGATAAAGAAAATGTGGTATTTGGGCTTCCCTGGTGGCTCAATGGTTGAGAATCCACCTGCCAATGTAAGGGACGCAGGTTCGAGCCCTGGTCCGGGAAGATCCCACATGCCGCAGAGCAACTAAGCCTGTGCGCCACAACTACTGAGCCTGCGCTCTAGAGCCCGTGAGCCACAACTACTGAGCCCGTGTGCTATAACTACTGAAGCCCGCATGCCTAGAGCCAGTGCTCTGCAACAAGAGAAGCCACTGCAATGAGAGGCCCACACGCTACAATGAAGAGTAGCCCCTGCACACAGCAACAAAGACCCCACGCAGCCACAAAAAAAAAAAAAATGTGGTATTTATATACAATGGAATATTACTTAGCCATTAAAAAGAATAGGGGCTTCCCTGGTGGTGCAGTGGTTAAGAATCCACCTGCCAATGCAGGGGACATGGGTTCGAGCCCTGGTCCGGGAAGATCCCACATGCTGCGGAGCAACTAGGCCCGTGAGCCACAACTACTGAGCCTGCGCTGCAGAGCCCACAAGCTACAACTACTGAAGCCCATGCACCTAGAGCCCGTGCTCTGCAACAAGACACTGCGATGAGAAGCCCTTGCACCGCAATGAATATAAGCCCCCACTCGCCACCACTAGAGAAAGCCCGCACGCAGCAACGAAGACCCAATGCAGCCAAAAATTTAAAAAATTTTAAAAATTAAAAATGAAATAATGCCATTTGCAGCAACATGGATGGACCTAGAGATTATCATACTAAAAGAAGTAAGTCAGAAAGAGAAAGACAAATACCATATGATATCGCTTATATGTGGAATCTAAAATACAACACAGTTGAACATATCTGAGAAACAAAAACAGACTCACAGACATAGGGAACAGACTTGTGGTAGCCAAGGGGGAGGGGGTTGGGGGAGGGAAGGATTGGGAGTTTGGGATTAGGATATACAAACTATTATACATAGGATGGATAAACAACACGGTCCTACTGTATAGCATAGGGAGCTATTCAGTATCCTGTGATAAGCCATAATGGAAAAGAATATGAAAAAGAATATATATATGTATAACTGAGTCACTTTGCTGTACAACAGAACTTAAACACAACATTGTAAATCAACTATACTTCAAAAAAAAATTTTTTTAAAGAAAGAAAAAAAAGAATTGTTAGCTAAGAGATTGGCCCCCATGTGATTCCTAAACAGATGGAGAGGTCAGCTGGAGTCAGAGTGGGCTGAGGAACATTCTGGGTTGAGTGTTTTCAGCTTTGAATTATATATGAAAATCATCTTAACTATCATATTTGGTCTTACCCTTTGTACTTACTAAAACCTTTAATGACTATTATTCCTTTGTTTTAATTTTAAGTAATATATTTATAATCTGAAGTTACACCCTGGAACAGCTTTGTTAAGAATATATTTAAAGATCAAGCAAATTAAAATAAATCCCCTTCACTAAAGATAGTAAAAGGAGGAAAGTTAACCAAAATCTGTGTATCTATATGAGGCCAGAGTGTTAAAGACAAATAAGACTTATGAATGTTTTAAAATTTCCTATTAGTTGAAGCTGGATTTGTTGTTCTTATGGTGTTCCTGTTGGATAAATTCTGGAAGGAATGAAGGAAGAACACCAGTCAGCTAGTACATGATTCTTTTGCTCGTATTCCAAATTGAGATTTACAATTACACAGGACAGTTACATTAGAAATGTAGGCAGCATGTTTATTTTGTTTTTAATTAGGTACAATAACTTACAATAAATGAAAAAGGAATTCTGAAACAAAATAGCTACTTTCCCATATTATGTTTTGCTCTTCTCATGGTATAAGTCTGTTACACTTACACAATACACGGGAGGGTAGAGAGTGATTTTTATAGCAGCTGTTGTGTCCCTCTCGTTGCAGAGGAATAAAAAGAGCCTGTAGTTACTTATATTCATGAGTGGTAACTACATTCTTTTTCATTATTAGCTGAAGCTAGAGTGAAAATAAAAATCACAGAAGGCCTACTTTTGGCTTGAAATCGTTTACTTCATTAATGTAAGGAAGATGTGACACAACTTCTCACTACCACTTCTTTCTCCCCTTTTATTTTATCCTAAGCTAATAAAAAATTAAGCAAGTCTGTAACTAAAAGACAAAATATAGGAGCAATATGGGGGTATACGTTACTGAAATTTTATATATAATGATTTTTTTTTCCCCTTCCATCCTAGCTTTTCTCATGCATTTTAAAGGTTTCAGAAAAATAAATAAATCCACTATACTTTAAAAAAGAGAGAATAATACAACAAGATATTTGGGGGTCAGTAAATATTATATTTATGTTAATTATTTTTCTTTCTCAACTTTTATTTGGAAAAAATTTCAAACCTACAGAAAAGTTGCAGAGAGATTACAATATTACAGTCTTACACCCTTTACCTAGATTCATCAATTATTAATACTTTGCCACATTTGCTTTATTTCTCTCTCTTTACACACACGTGTATATATGTATACAGGCATACTATTATTTATTATTTTCTGCTTTATTTGATAGTGTCACACATCCTAATCCTTCAGCTCTAAATGCTTCAGCCATGTTTTTCCTAAGAACAAAAATATTCTCCTGCTCTTGTTCAAAATACAGAATCTGATTTTACTTTTTCATGAATCCTGTCTATTACCTGTGTTTTATCAGCATTCAAGAACAAAGGAAGTAGTGAGGGGAATTATTAATAGCAGCCACCCACTTCCTAAGTTATTCACCACTATGCATCTTTCAGAAACCAAGTGTGAAAATGAAAGATAGAGGTTGATTTTCAAACCTAAATAAATATAAAGTAATTGATGGACAAGGCCCCTGTAGCATTAAAAGTAAGCCCAATTTCGTAAGATATCACATACAGTTGAATCATTTCCACAAATACCTATTAGTATTTATTTTCATATATTCATAGACTTTCAGAGTTGGAAGGGCCTTACAATGTATGTTGTATAACTCATTCATTTTACAGATGAGAAGAACTGAAGTTCAAGGTCACACACCAGAGATGAGATTAGAATCTGGCTTTTCAAACTCTTAATGCAGTATTCTTTCTTTTATGTCATGTTGCCTCCCCATGAGCCCTTGTTGCTTGTGTTGGGGTCTTGATAAATGCGAAAGGTAAAATGTCTGAGACTACGACACCTAACTAACTAATGTATCCCTAATGTAATAACTAATGTAATCTCATCTGGATGAACTACAGCCATGCTTCTCAGACTTTAATGTGCATGTGAATTTCCTAGTCATGTTGTTGAAATGCAAATTATGAATCAGTAAGTCTGAGATAGGGCCTGAGAACCTGCATTTCTAACATGTTCATCCGATGCTGATGCTGCAGATCCGTGAACTACGTGTTGAGTAGCAGTTATCTAGAACCAGCACAGAAATCTCATAGCCTCCGGACACCAGCAAAGTAGAAAAAACTACAAAATACTTAGGTTATGTAAAGTATAGAGAATAATATAACTAATACCTATTTACTCATCATCAAGCCAAAATAAAATACTTTTAAAAGTTCTTGTTTTCCTCAAATATCGTGTATTAACGCATATATACGGAATCTAGAAAAAAGGTACAGATGAACTGGTTTGCAAGGCAGAAACAGAGACACAGATGTAGAGAACAAACATATGGACACCAAGGGGGGAAAGCGGGGCGGGGGGCGGGTGGGATGATTTGGGAGATTGAGATTGACATATATACACTAATATGTATAAAATAGATAACTAATAAGAACCTGCAAAAGAAAATTTTTTTTTAGAGTTCTTGTTTTCCTAACTTTTATGTCACTTTAGAGAAGGGAGTTTTATCCCAATATATTAATTTATAGATGCAACTACCTATTTCCCCAATATTGTTATATACTGAGATTCCACAGACTTTAATGATACTAAGGAAGGAAATATTAATTCAGGTGATGAAAAGAACCATAGTCAAACTGAACTGTCAGTCAAAAAGCACAACCAATGAAGTTCCATTTTTACTCTCAATAAAAAGATCTTTTAAACCAGCTACCTTTATTCAGTTAACAAATACTGAGAGTTCACACTCCCATGTAGTTTACATTCTGATTTCATTCCTTTATATCTAAGTCTGTATGCTGTTTTGAATTGTCTAAATGATTATTGAAAGGTACAAATGCTAGGTTTTAAGGATTTTGCATTTGGGTTTTTTGTTGTTGTTTAAAAAGAATAACTAGCAGTATACTTAGTGGCCATCTCAATACAACATGGAATACATTTGTAACTGGAGCAACTAAAAATAAAAGACATTTCATATATATGAAGAAATTTGTTCTCTGAATATCTCCCAAAATGCTTATAGAAGTAATAATTACTTCATTGTTACTCAGAGTAGTTTTAGCAGTAAAATAACAAGGCAAAGTCATAAAACATGTCAAGGATAGTGAGGTATAAGGAGGAAGACAACTCAGATAAATATTAATTAAGCTTCTACTTTCTCCTAGTGTAGTGGGGTGGGGTACCAATATAAAAAGAAACGAAGGCAGTCTTCAAGGTGATCATTGCTCTGAAGGGGAGGCAGGCATCCAAACAGATAATTAGAATACAGTGTGACAAATGAAAACAGGTATGGACAAAATCTAGGAGCAGTGCAGGAAAGTTGCAGAGGAAATGGAGTTAGAGAATGTAATATATTTTTTAAATGATTAAAGAAACTACGAGAATTCAGAATTTCTATAAAAGAGGATGGATACATAACATGATAATATAGAGTCTAGGTGAAAGGTGTAAAAAGAGTTTTGACTGTAAAATTCAACTTTGCTGTTTGTTTGAAGTTTCATAATAAAATGTTGGATAAAATAATAGTTATAAAAAAACAGATAGTATGATATAGAGGGGCCACAATTTTTACTTTTCTTGTGAGTGAGTGTAGGTTCTTAATAAATAGAAGGAAAGGAACAAAATAGAAGAGAACTTACCAGTTCACAGTGGGGAAGGCAGGTTGTCACTTAAGTAAAGCAGAAATGCCTTGCACTGGTATCATGAACGTGTCTGTCCTGAGACCCAAGAGAGTAAAAGTGCATCCATTAAGGAAAATGTAGCAACCATCAGGGTGTGAGGACATTCCAAACGTAGGTGTAGAATTGCCTCAGATACTAGGGGTTTCGACTACACAATGAAATTTTAATAGATATTGGACTCTAGTTCTTATGCAGTATAAACGATAGGTTGTAATTTTGGGGTAATATCAAAATCTTAAATAGAAACATTGTTTATCAATGAATTTATACCAAATTAACTTAATAAGTAGTGATATACTAGAAATATTGGTAATATTTTCAATCTTAGAGCCTAGATATTGATTTCAAAACCTAATTTAAGAGAATTTGCTTTAATGAGCATTTCTTGATACTATTAAATGGATAGATATTTGTATTTACTTGGATTTTAAAATGACCTTTATGTCAATTCATATTATGTTAAATGATATGATATACAGCTAGTTATGGTTAAGGTTTGAATGCTCTGATTATTTTAGTCTGTTGTTCGATCAGCAGTGAAGATTGTGTGGCTAAGGTCTTGCTTTGTATGCTTTTATATACATGTATGCTATTATATACATATGTCTTTATATACGTTCGATCCTCAAAGCACTGTGAGTTGTTGAACAAGTATTACTTTTTAAATACCTTATTGATAATTTGGGAGCTAGATTTCATTTCCTAATTAGAAAACTGATATTGAAAGATACAACGAAAAGTCCTTCATATTGCCTTGTTTTGTAGATGTGAAATTCTCTTGAAAATCAAAGGTATATAAACTCAGTCATGACTTCCATTATGAAGTAACAATATATTCTAATGGGGAAATGTTGCCAATGTTATAATAAAATGTAGGAACCATTTAAAATAATATAATCAAGGAGAAAATAATTTTCCAATATTAAACTGTATTATATAATTTAACTCACAAAATATACCACTTTCACTTAAACTGTATCAGAAACTTTGTTTCCTTGGTGAGTTATTGAAAGAAGAATAAAATATGCCCTGTAGTTAGTCTAAACCTTTAAGTGTTTTTTACAGTACTTTCTGAAGAGATTCTCGTTTAAACCTTCAGGTTTCTAGCTTTAACATCACAAGGTGTTTATATTGTATAATATCTCTTTGTTTAGAGATGGTTGTGGCTTTTGAAATGTGTTAAACTTACTAAATTCTTTTTAATAAGAGGCCCTTAAAGAGATTGATTTGTTTTGAGTTCTGGGGGGTTTTTTTTGGCTGCGCCACGCAGCATGCAGGATCTTAGTTCCCAGACCAGGGATCGAACTTGTGCCCCCTGCAGTGGAAACCACTGGACCTCCAGGGAAGTCCTTGTTTTGAGTTTATATTTCTGAATATCTTAAATTTTGGTAGGATGTTGGTCATTCACATGTTGTCACATTTATACTGTCACTTATCCTTAAATGAAATCAGCCTTGTGAAATAGTTTTGTTGTCATTGCTGTCTTTAATTTAACAGCTGGGGAAACTGAGACTTTGGGGTTGAAATTCAAGATTTCAGCTGGCCCCAACTCTTCTAACTGCAGATCTCCTATATCTTGTGGGTTTGAAGTCATGGTGCTTATTTTAGTATATTGGTAGAGTTGAAGTAGTGAAAAATTATTACTGATGTAATGCTTCAACAGTTTTATTACGTCAAGGGTACGGATAAAACTGATGCCAAATTGTAGAAGCTGTTATAGGTGTGTCCTGCTTTAGAACACCTGAAATAGTTTTACACTGTTAATCCTAGTATGCTTGTAAGCACTGGATTCTAAAGGTAAGTTTGGCAAAGTTGTTGAAACCTGGGTACCCTGGTCTTAAAGAAGAGAAACTTTTGGAACATGTATTGAAAGGATCCATTCTCATAAGCATTCCTTGTTATACTACGGGAAATGTAACAGGAATATCATTTGACATCTAAACTCATGATATAGTAAGGCTATTTATAACAAGGTTTTAGCCATGGACAAGTGTATATAATTATTCCATCTAAAGCTTTTTTGACATAATTAATATATTTTTTTATACAGTTTAACATAGGTAACAGATATTTGTTTCCTAATGAAATTAGGTCCCAAAATTTTCGTAAATAAAGGGAACTGTGTTAATATGGAAATACCTTTTTCCTCTTTCTTTTTTTCTCTATTTTTTTCTATTTCCCCGCCTCTGGTTTAATGTACAACTGGCTGTGAATATTTGCAGGGTATTGACAGGTTATTTAGACTTGACAGTCTTCCCAAGTTGCTGGCAGGAATACATTGCTGAGTTTGCTCTTCTGAACAGTGAATGGTGCATGTAGGGGAAATTGCATAATTTATGATAGAACTAAAGGATTTTAAAGTTAGTTTTGACTTGAATTTAATAATTTTCTCTGGGGTCATGGAATGTCTTTTTATAATAATAAAGTTTGATTTTTAAAATTATCTTGAATCTTATGACTTAGGAAAATAAAGTTACAGTGCTTTGTACTCAGACTCTTAACTTGATAATGCTAGCATTTTTCTTCTCCTGGGGTTAAGATTTAAGGGTAATGGTTATAATACCAGGGCAGTTGTTAATACTTTCCTTTACTTTCACTCAAAGCCCTGTTTTTCCTAGAGGTTCTCAAGTTACTTATCAAAGATGTGGACTATCTCATACCAAAAGTATAAACTTGTATTTTCTTTTCAAGGGACCGAGTAGGCACCAAATCACCTTGTTCAGTTGGCATTGATTGCCTAGAGGTTTACTCTTTCTCTGATGATTTCTGCTCATTCTGAATATTTACTTTCTTAACCTTAATCTTGTTCTCTGCCTATGAAATTTAAATATGTGAATAATACATGCCATTTGCCTGAATGTTTTTCTTTTTTTACTTCTTGACATATTTTTAAAACGTTCAGCATCAGTCAAGTATTTATATTAAACTCTTCCTATTTTCTTGTGATTTATTAAGAACGTACAATTTAAACAACAAAATATATTTCAGTCTAGGAGAGTCATGGAATACAATTTAGAATGCCAGTGCCTCTTTGGTCTTGAACACTTATATTCCTTTCCTTATATTTTTTTGTCTTTGTTTTGCTTTTGTTTGTTGTTGTTATTGTTGCCATATTTCAAAGAAAAAAGGCAAGAGCAAAATCATTTTTGTTCCCATTGGCCTTATTAGACTATAGGCTATTAGAAGGGTTAAAGAAAGAAAAGGACCTATATGTGTGTTTGTGGACACTTACTAAGTAATATTTTGTAATTGCCAATGTCATTGTAGAAGTGACTGGGAAGACTTTGGGAAAGTGGGAAAGTGAATTATCTCAAAACAACAGAGGGGTTCTACAGCAAAGATCAGCAAACATTTTCTTAAAGGGCCATATGGTAAATATTTCGGGCTTTGTGGGCCATATGGTCTCTGTTGCAGCTACTCAACTCTCCTGCAACTACACAACTACTCAATTCTGCTGTTGTAGTGTCAAAGTAGATGAATGAGCTCTAGATAGTAAGTAAATAAATGAGTTTGTTTGTGTTCTAATAAAACTTCATTTACTTTTGTAACTGGTGTAACTGGTGGCTGGCCTGCCAACCCATGTTCTATAGCATTCTAACAAATAATATTCATAAACAGCCATGTGTTTATTTAGTTCTCTGCCCCAGAAACACATCTTTTATTAATGTTGAGGATAATCTGTAAAATCATAGAAGACAGAGGATTTCCTGTTTTAAAATGGCCTAGTAGATGTATACTGAAATATTTTCAGGTAAAGCAATATGATGTTTGGAATTTCCTTTAAGATACTCTGTGGAAAAGACCTGGTTCATATAGATGAACCGGATTTGACCAAATGTTGGTAAATATAGAAGCAGATGATGGGTGAATGGAAGAAATTCATTACACTGTTTTCTCTACTTCTATGTAAGTTTGAAAAAGTCCATATTAAAAAGTTACCACTTAAATAAATAATGGCCCAGTAAAGGCAGCAGTTTCTTCCTTCTCTTGGAATCACTTTGAAATAGAAAGGAGAATAAGAAACAGAAATACAAGCTCCATCTTCAGTACAACCAGAGAGCTCTCTGCAATCCCAAAGCACAATACTGAAGAACGGCTGCCAGATCTAGTAAAGGGAGTGTGTGAGAAGACCCCAAGAGAGGATGCGTATGATATGGTTGCAGATCCCCAGCAAAGCTGAGAGAGCTTGGTTCTCCAAAATAAGTGGCTGGCCTCAGACTTCTCCAAAGCAGCA
This sequence comes from Balaenoptera ricei, assembly GCF_028023285.1. Taxonomy (NCBI): domain Eukaryota; kingdom Metazoa; phylum Chordata; class Mammalia; order Artiodactyla; family Balaenopteridae; genus Balaenoptera; species Balaenoptera ricei. The sequence goes on along the minus strand of NC_082654.1, from coordinate 61,882,004 downwards.
ATCAACACTAACACTTTACCCACGAAGTCCTCAAGGAAAGATTAATTTAGGAATCTTGTGCCAATCCAAATAATCATTCAATATAAAGGCAAAGACAAACATTTTTTAACATGCCAAGCTTTAGGGAATTTAGCTCCATGAGTCCTACCTCTATAAGATGAAGTTCAGCCAATCAAGAAATGAAAGGAAAAATGACAGTTAAAGTATTGTTAGTAAGCCCAGAGTCCATCAATCTATAAAATTAAGATTAAAACAAATGTGAAGATTAGGTTTTGCAGAGCAGAGTATGAATGTTTAAAATTTTGACAATGTTGACAGTTTTCTAACGAAAGTTGGAAGGGTGCAGGACAAATGATGTAAAGTGGTAGAAACCCCAGTTTTTTAACAAGCTGTCAAAATATGTCATCTAAAATCAATAAATTCAATAAAAGAAGTGTGTGGGGTTGGGGGGAGGTATATAGGTAGATAGATGATAGATAGATAAACACTAAGAAAAGTTACATAATAAATAAAATAAACTGGATAGTAGAAGGGAGGGAAAAAGACACGTAACTATAAGTTCATCATTGCTCATAATAAGAGAAAATATATATATATACATATATATATCAGGAGTACCAACTGATGGAATTGCCATTTTTAATTGGGTTGGCTAGAGTAGACCTCACTCAGAAAGTGAAATGTGAACAAAGATTTGAAGGAAGTGAGGGAGCTTGATAGTTTTCTGGAGAAATGGTATTCTAAGTAGAGGTAATAGCTATTGCAAAGGTTCTGGAACAAGAGTATAGCTGGTACGTACAAAAACCAGAAAAGAGCCTAGGGGCTAAAGCAGAATGATTGAGAGAGTGGTATGAGGTGAAGTCAGAGAGATAATTGGGTATCAGATAATATTGGGCCTTAAAGGCAGTTCAAAGAACTTAGATCTTACTCTAAAATGACTACTAATCCAAGAAAAAAAAAACTTTCCATATTAATATTAGAAGTACGTGTTTAACTAAAACAAAGCAAACATAGACCATTTAGTAAACTATTTTTAAGAAGAAAGAGCAGCAATAAAAACAAAAAACATAAAAATTTTATAGCATAAAATTTGACGACTGAAAGGACATTAAATATACGTTATATTAATAAATATAAATAGGCTAAACTTTTCTATTAAAAGAATGCCAGATTAGATCACAAAGAAAGCTATAGAATCATTCCTAAAACAAAGAAACTCAGGAAAAGTAACAAAATTAAAGGACAGGTAGAGCATTAACAGGCATTTGCAAACTAAAAGGAAAAAATTCAGGGGTCATGATCCTAGTATTGGACAAGACTTAGTACAAAAAGAATTACATTAGATTAAAGGGGACATATAAGATCTGAATAAAGAAAACCTTTAAATGCTTCTCAGGAACACAAAGACTAAAATAGAAAGGCTTACAAGGTTCCTGATTAAGAATGACTCAAAAATCACATAGATGTCAGTTTCCTTATGTTAATCCATTGAGTTAATAAGATCTCAACTTCAAAACAAACAAACAAACAAAAAAAACTAACATTTATTGAATACTTATTCTATGCCAGGCACTGTTCTAAGTGCTTTATGTGTATTCATCATTTAGTCCTTACAGCAACTTTATGTGGCAGGTGCTAGTATTACGTTTTGTCCATTTTTCAGTGAAGAAACTTGAGGCACAAAGAGGCTAATGAACTTGCAAAGGTTGCAGTTAGAGTAAGTTACAGAATCAGAATATGAACTCAGGAGTGATTATAGATTCTATGCTCTTAATCACAATGCTGTGTTATTTTTGAAGCTGATTGTGTGTGTGTGTGTGTCTGTGTGTAACTAGAAATACTGACTCTGAAGTTCATATGGAGGTACAAATAAGCAAAAATAGCGAGGAAAATTCTTAAAGGAAAGTAATAAGGGAAACTATCCCACCCTACCAGATGTAAAAATATAAAGCTAGGATATTTAAAACAGTGTGGCTACTATGACATGAGCATATAGATCATTGGACAGAAAAAGATCCAAATTCATATAGGTGTTTGGAAAATTATAAAGGTAGCATTTCAAATAAGAGGGGAAAATGAATTATTAAATATAAGGGATAGCTGTGTTATCATTAGAGGTTAGTTGGATTGCTGCTTCTTAACTGACTAAAATTAATTCCTAATAAATCAAAGATTTAAACTTGAAAAATCAAACTAGAAGCCATGGAAGAGTTTTATAGTATTCTCGAAGTAGGGAAAGCCGCTGATATATGACACAGGACCGTTAAACCACACAGAAAAGATTGAAAAGTTTGACTCTTAAAACTTGAAAATTGTGTGCATACAAAAACACCATTAGCAAAGTAAAAATAAAAACAGGGAAATTTTTGTAACATATTTTGTTGACCAAGGGATAATTTTCTTAATATTTAAAGAACTTCTACAAAATAATATTCAAAGACCAAGATCCAAACTTAAAAAATGGCAAAAGATGTAAATACTCAGTGCATAGAAAAGCAAATACAACTAACTCTTAGATTAAAACATGTATAGATTATCACTCTTAGTACAAAAAATGCAAATTACAATTATGGTGAAATACTGGTTTATCTTGAAATAAACCAAAATGTTCATCACTATCATCTTAGGATGATAGGAGTTTGAGAGACTTTTCTTTTATCTGTATTTTTAAATTTTTCTCAAAGAATACATACTATTTAAGTAATTAAAAAGCTATTATTTATTATATACATACACATATGCATATAACATTTGTTGTTGTGTCCTGACAATGGATGTGTCTTTTTGTATTTTCTAGGTGCACCAGAGGCTCTCTTCTTGGCCTAGTGGAGTTGTTTATTGCAGTACTGTTGTGCCCTCTGATGGTGAGTTTCGGCAAATCCATTTTTATGTCCAATGCTTTTTTTTCTTCAACTCTGTTTCCCATTCTCAAACTGACATATAGATTTATAAACCCTACTCTTTCACTTGAGGTGGGCTTGGAGTCAGAGGGAGAAGGTGTTGGGAGGGACTAAAGAAGAGAAATAAAATTTGAATGAGGATATAGTAAATTTAGAAGAGAGATCAGGAAGAAAAACTAATAGACTTAAGTTTTCATAGATCATGGAATAATACTGTCAACTCTTTCCATTTATGTTTTAAAACTGGGAACATAGTTAATGTGAAGATTGCAGAAGGACCACCTTTGCAGTTTCCTAACCATTGAGTCTTCATACTATGGATAATGATCAAACACTCCAGCTCCTTCAGGGTATCAGAGCCTAGACAGAAGCAATTCAAAGTCTGAAACCTCCTGTCCTTTCTTGTCTTTTTCTTCCCTTACGCTCAGGGCTGTGATACTCTTCTCTGTTGTGAGAAAAAATTGAAAAAAGATGCTTGGGGACCACAGTCCTTTGGAAAAGTCCATGATGATGCAAATTGGCAAGAGGATCTAAGCTTTGATTTTATTTACAGTAGTGGAGGAGATAAGTTTACAACTCTTCTTGTCATTTCTTTTACCCGGCATTACACATTTACAGTTCAGACTATTTGCTTAGAGTTGACTGTTAAATATATTTTCTCTTTGTAAAGTTTAGTGTGATAGAACTCTAACTTCAACCTTATAAACATTAATTCATAGGCGTAGCAACCATTGAAAGAGCATCCTGCAAATGTACAAGGAAACCTGAAGTTGAAGAAACCTCAGATGAACCATTTGAAACTCCTAGGATCCCCTGTATTTAATCAGTATAGATATTTGCAGTGTTATCAGAACCCGTCCCAAAGCTGTTTAGTTATCGGAATACACAGACAGTGTGCTCATATTCCCTAAACTTGGAGGAAGTATCCATTTTTGGTTACTCATTTGTAGTGTGGAAAGGTTAAAAGGAAAAATAGGCCAGAATCAAAATAATGAAAAATGGTAGCTGGCTTTCTTTTTCCTATCTCTTAGAGACATAGAGAGTTGATAAAGTGATATTAGTATATAAATTAAAAAGCAGTAGGTGGGTATCACTCTTGCCCTTAGAACTGTCTTGGCCCATTAAACAGCCAAATGGGGGCTGTCCACATCTATACCAGCACCACTCCAAGGTCTTATTACTGTCCTCCATTGCCACTGCAGGATTACATCATTGGATAGTTTCAATAAAGGGAGAATTTCTCCAATATAAAAATATTGTTCATAGTGCTGAATCCTCTCAGCTTTTGCTGAACTAGCAGCAATTCATTTAAAAATTTCTTGTTTTTATAATGTTGTCGAAAACTTAAATATTCAGGGTCAGTATTTATATATATTCATTAAGTTATATATATTCAGTGGCAACTAAGTCACACTACAACAGGACACTTGTGCCAGTAGTTGTTACGATATTCAGTGGCAAATAATTTGAACTAATGAATTCATACTGAAATTTTTATTATGAATTTTACCATGTAATACAGTTACTATTATCCTAATAACAATCTGTATGGAAGTCTTTCAGTAATGTAACAATGTACAGTTGTACTGGGGTATCTGGCTGAATGTTACCCCAGGACAAAAATGCTAGTATGTTGCCTCTATGTTGTGTGAGGGGTTGAAGACAATATTTTTACAGAGGTAAAAGGATACATACTTCAAAAAGAAAAAAAGAGAAAGAGATGCTCCCAAAATTCCTACCAATACTATTGCCCTTCTTAAGAAAATCAACTCGTATTAATTATCAAGAAACAGAAGCAGAAAATGATTTGATTTAATGCAACTCAGTGTCCTTACTACTCCCAAATCATATACCTTTCTTATGTTGTACTTCTAAATTAATCTTACCTTAGGCTGGTATAGCATATATGAAAACTCTGCTTAATACACAGCTACTTCAACAGAATTTAGCCACCATTAGTAAACATCTCTACCATCATTCATTGCTTCTTGTTATGACTACTGGGTCATATTCTATAGCAAGTGAGGGCTTGACCCTTTTTTTTTAAAAATACAAAATCTAAAATACCACATTATATAATTGTGATATTTATATACCTAGTATATAATATATATACCTAATATATACTGCCTCTCGATAATTGCTTGTTAGTTTTGTTGTTTGACAAAATCTTCTAGTTATGACTATGATAGCCGATGTAAAATATATAGGTTATCTTAAAAGTTTAACCTCCCTACCAAAGCAATCTAAAAGGTTCTTAATTTTTCTTGTGTCATAAATACTTTTGAGGATCTGGTGAAAGCTCTAGATTCTCTCTCTAGAAAAAAAATGTTATATACACATAGGAAATGTTATATATAATTTCTTAATGATACAGGCTCTCAAACCAGCTCATGGAATCCCTAGTCTCGTGAACCTCAACTGAACTGCTCAAAAGAACTGAACCTCAGAAGAACTGCTTTGGCTACACTGCACACAGGTGCACATGCACATCCCTGTACCCATGCCCGTGTTCCCTTTCATGAGAGGCATTATGCTTAGAGGTTAAGTGTCAAGCTTTGGAATCAAGGTTTGCATCCCAATTCCACCACTCGACCACCTTGTAACCTTAGGCAAAGCAATGAACTTCTTAAAACCTCCTTCCTCATGTGTGAAACGGAGATAGTAATAATTACCACCTCCAAGAGAAAAATGTACTTACCGTACAGAAATAGTACTTACCCATCAGAAACTCTTATTCTTTTCTTTTTTTAATATATATATATTTATTTATTTATTTGGTCTTAGTTGCACCGGGTCTTAGTTGTGGTAGGCGGGCTCCTTAGTTGCAACTTGCCAGCTCCTTTAGTTGCAACACATGTGCTTCTTAGTTGCGGCCGGCGGCCTTCTCAGTTGCGGCTCACGGGCACCTTAGTTGTGGCTCACCGGCTCCTTAGTTGCAGTACGTGGGCTCCTTAGTTGAGGCCGGTGGGCTCCTTAGTTGCAGCTCACTGGCTCTTTTAGTTGCGGCACGTGTGTTCCTTAGTTGCGGCTTGCGGGCTCCTTAGTTGTGGCATGCAAACTCTTAGTTGCGATATGCATGTGGGATCTAGTTCCCTGACCAGGGATCAAACCCAGGCCCCCTGCATTGGGAGCTCGGAGTCTTAACTGCTGCTCTACCAGGGAAGTTCCCAGAAACTCTTATTCTATAAAAAGTGCTGTGGTAGTGTTAAAGACCCTTAATCAAAAAAATGTGGTTTGGGGCTTCTTGTTTTAATTTTTCTGTGCCCCATATCCTCAATTGTAAAATGACTAACTGAAATTTTTATGATTGTATGGCTTATAGCCTATTTAAAGTCTTTCAAATCTTTCAGGGGTTCCCCTTCATGGTAATGAAAATTAAGGATTAATGATGAAAGTAATTCTGTTAGAGACAGGTTGACTGTATAATTTATCATTCAACCCAGGACACTTTTGAGAGTAAAAGGAGGACACCCAGAGTTGTCCTGACAATTTTAAATATGGTAAACCAGGACACGTCTTCACTGTAGGTAAGCTAGAGTAAGAGCAAGAAAAACAGTCTCTCTGGCTGCCTTCATTTCTCTATCCAGAAATGTAATGTTACTCAATTAGCCTTGTATTGGGAATTGCAGTAGAAAGCTGTGTCTTTTTTGTAGTTAACAAAAAATGTAGGATTTCCTTACAAAAATTGTTTGAGGACAAATAATGTTAGCATTGAACAGTTATTGAAATTCCTGTTTAATAATAAACAATCATCTGTTTAACTAACCCAAATATAGATAATATATATAAATTCTTAACCTAAGTAAAGTCTGTGGATGGTTTGGGGAACTGGATATATGCCCCAGTTTTTTCTTTGGTTTTTGTCCCATTCCTTTTTTTAAAAACTTTATTGATGTATATTTTATATATCATAAAATTCACCTATCATCATGCAAGCATAGTAACAATCCAGCTTTAGACTATTTCCTTCACCCCTAAAAGTTCTCTTGTTCCCGTTTTGCAACCAATCCCTGCTTCTACCCTAAACCTGAGGCAAACACTAGTCTGCTTTTTCTCTCTGTAGTTAAACCTTTTCTAAAAATGTCATATAAATGGACTCATTCAATATGTAGTCTTTTGCATCTAGCTTCTTTTACATATCCTGTATGGATATATGTTTTCATATCTCTTGGGTAGATACTTAGGAGTAGAATGACTGGGTCATATGGTAAGTATGTGCGTAATATTTTTTAATTGAAGTGCAGTTGATTTATAATGTTTCAGGTGTACAACAAAGTGATTCAGTTTACATACATATATATATTCTTTTTCAGATTTTTTTCCCATTATATGTTATTACAAGATATTTAATATAATTCCCTGTGCTATACAATAGGTCCTTGTTTTTTAACTATTTTATATACAGTAGTGTGTATCTCTTAATACCAAATTCCCAATTTATCCTTACCCCCTTTTCCTTTGGGTGACCATAAGTTTGTTCTCTATGTCTGTGAGTCTATTTCTGTTTTTTTTTTTTTTTTTAAACATCTTTATTGAAGTATAATTGCCTTACAATAGTGTGTTAGCTTCTGCTTTATAACAAAGTGAATCAGTTATACATATACAATATGTTCCCATTTCTCTTCCCTCTTGCATCTCCCTCCCTCCCACCCTCCCCATCCCACCCCTCTAGGTGGTCACAAAGCACCGAGCTGATCTCCCTGTGCTACGCGGCTGCTTCCCACTAGCTATCTATTTTACATTTGGTAGTGTATATATGTCCATGACACTCTCTTACCCTGTCACATCTCACCCCACCCCCTCCCCATATCCTCAAGTCCATTCTCTAGTAGGTCTGTGTCTTTATTCCCGTCTTGCCACTAGGTTCTTCATGGCCTTTTTTTTTTTTCCTTAGATTCCGTATATATGTGTTAGCATACTGTATTTGTTTTTCTCTTTCTGACTTACTTCACTCTGTATGACAGACTCTAACTCCATCCACCTCATTACAAATACCTCCATTTCATTTCTTTTTATGGCTGAGTAATATTCCATTGTATATATGTGCCACATCTTCTTTATCCATTCATCTGTCGATGGACATTTAGGTTGCTTCCAGGTCCTGGCTATTGTAAATAGAGCTGCAATGAACATTGTGGTACATGACACTTTTTGACCTATGGTTTTCTCAGGGTATATGCCCAGTAGTGGGATTGCTGGGTCGTATGGTAGTTCTATTTGTAGTTTTTTAAGGAACCTCCATACTGTTCTCCATAGTGGCTGTATCAATTTACATTCCCACCAACAGTGCAAGAGTGTTCCCTTTCCTCCACATCCTCTCCAGCATTTATTGTTTCTAGATTTTTTGATGATGGCCATTCTGACCGGTGTGAGATGATATCTCATTGTAGTTTTGATTTGCATTTCTCTAATGATTAATGATGTTGAGCATTCTTTCATGTGTCTGTAGGCCATCTGTATATCTTCTTTGGAGAAATGTCTATTTAGGTCTTCTGCCCATTTTTGGATTGGGTTGTTCGTTTTTTTGTTATTGAGCTGCATGAGCTGCTTGTAAATCTTGGAGATTAATCCTTTGTCAGTTGCTTCATTTGCAAATATTTTCTCCCATTCTAAGGGTTGTCTTTTGGTCTTGTTTATGGTTTCCTTTGCTGTGCAAAAGCTTTTAAGTTTCATTAGGTCCCATTTGTTTATTTGTGTTCTTATTTCCATTTCTCTGGGAGCTGGGTCAAAAAGAATCTTGCTGTGATGTATGTCATAGAGTGTTCTGCCTATGTTTTCCTCTAAGAGTTTGATAGTGTCTGGCCTTACACTTAGGTCTTTAATCCATTTGGAGTTTATTTTTGTGCATGGTGTCAGGGAGTGTTCTAATTTCATACTTTTACATGTACCTGTCCAATTTTCCCAGCACCACTTATTGAAGAGGCTGTCTTTTCTCCACTGTATATGCTTGCCTCCTTTATCAAAGATAAGGTGACCATATGTGTGTGGGTTTATCTCTGGGCTTTCTATCCTGTTCCATTGGTCTATATTTCTGTTTTTGTGCCAGTACCAAACTGTCTTGATTACTGAAGCTTTGTAGTATAGTCTGAAGTCAGGGAGCCTGATTCCCCCAGCTCCATTTTTCGTTCTCAAGATTGCTTTGGCTATTCGGGGTCTTTTGTGTTTCCATACAAATTGTGAAATTTTTTGTTCTAGTTCTGTGAAAAATGCCAGTGGTAGTTTGATAGGAATTGCATTGAATCTGTAGATTGCTTTGGGTAGTAGAGTCATTTTCACAATGTTGATTCTTCCAATCCAGGAACATGGTATATCTCTCCATCTATTTGTATCATCTTTAATTTCTTTCATCAGTGTCTTATAATTTTCTGCATACAGGTCTTTTGTCTCCTTAGGTAGGTTTATTCCTAGATATCTTATTCTTTTTGTTGCAATGGTAAACGGGAGTGTTTTCTTAATTTCACTTTCAGATTTTTCGTCATTAGTGTATAGAAATGCAAGCGATTTCTGTGCATTAATTTTGTATCCTGCTACTTTACCAAATTCATTGATTAGCTCTAGGAGTTTTCTGGTAGCCTCTTTAGGATTCTCTATGTATAGTATCATGTCATCTGCAAATAGTGACAGCTTTACTTCTTCTTTTCCGATTTGGATTCCTTTTATTTCTTTGTCTTCTCTGATTGCTGTGGCTAGGACTTCCAAAACTATGTTGAATAATAGTGGTGAGAGTGGGCAACCTTGTCTTGTTCCTGATCTTAGTGGAAATGGTTTCAGTTTTTCACCATTGAGGACAATGTTGGCTGTGGGTTTGTCATATATGGTCTTTATTATGTTGAGGAAAGTTCCCTCTATGCCTACTTTCTGCAGGGCTTTTATCATAAATGGGTGTTGAATTTTGTCGAAAGCTTTCTCTGCATCTATTGAGATGATCATATGGTTTTTCTCCTTCAATTTGTTAATATGGTGTATCACATTGATTGATTTGCGTATATTGAAGAATCCTTGCATTCCTGGGATAAACCCCACTTGATCATGGTGTATGATCCTTTTAATGTGCTGTTGGATTCTGTTTGCGAGTATTTTGTTGAGGATTTTTGCATCTATGTTCATCAGTGATATTGGCCTGTAGTTTTCTTTCTTTGTGACATCTTTGTCTGGTTTTGGTATCAGGGTGATGGTGGCCTCGTAGAATGAGTTTGGGAGTGTTCCTCCCTCTGCAATATTTTGGAAGAGTTTGAGAAGGATAGGTGTTAGCTCTTCTCTAAATGTTTGATAGAATTCACCTGTGAAGCCATCTGGTCCTGGGCTTTTGTTTGTTGGAAGGTTTTTAATCACAGTTTCAATTTCAGTGCTTGTGATTGGTCTGTTCATATTTTCTAGTTCTTCCTGGTTCAGTCTCGGCAGTTTGTGCATTTCTAAGAATCTGTCCATTTCTTCCAGGTTGTCCATTTTATTGGCATAGAGTTGCTTGTAGTAATCTCTCATGATCTTTTGTATTTCTGCAGTGTCAGTGGTTATTTCTCCTTTTTCATTTCTAATTCTATTGATCTGAGTCTTCTCCCTTTTTCTCTTGATGAGTCTGGCTAATGGTTTATCAATTTTGTTTATCTTCTCAAAGAACCAGCTTTTAGTTTCATTGATTTTTGCTATTGTTTCCTTCATTTCTTTTTCATTTATTTCTGACCTGATCTTTATAATTTCTTTCCTTCTGCTGGCTTTGGGGTTTTTTTGTTCTTCTTTCTCTAATTGCTTTAGGTGCAAGGTTAGGTTGTTTATTCGAGATGTTTCCTGTTTCTTGAGGTAGGCTTGTATTGCTATAAACTTCCCTCTTAGCACTGCTTTTGCTGCGTCCCATAGGTTTTGGGTCGTCGTATCTCCATTGTCATTTATTTCTAGGTATTTTTTGATTTCCCCTTTGATTTCTTCAGTAATCACTTCATTATTAAGTAATGTATTGTGTAGCCTCCATGTGTTTGTATACTTTACAGATCTTTTCCTGTAATTGATATCTAGTCTCATAGCGTTGTGGTCGGAAAAGATACTTGATACGATTTCAATTTTCTTAAATTTACCAAGGTTTGATTTGTGACCCAAGATATGATCTATCCTGGAGAATGTTCCATGAGCACTTGAGAAAAATGTGTATTCTGTTGTTTTTGGGTGGAATGTCCTATAAATATCGATTAAGTCCATCTTGTTTAATGTATCATTTAAAGCTTGTGTTTCCTTATTTATTTTCATTTTGGATGATCTGTCCATTGGTGAAAGTGGGGTGTTAAAGTCCCCTACTATGATTGTGTTGCTGTCGATTTCCCCTTTTATGGCTGTTAGTACTTGCCTTATGTATTGAGGTGCTCCTATGTTGGGTGCATAAATATTTACAATTGTTATACCTTCCTCTTGGATCGATCCCTTGATCATTATATAGTGTCCTTCTTTGTCTCTTGTAATAGTCTTTATTTTAAAGTCTATTTTGTCTGATATGAGAATTGCTACTCCAGCTTTCTTTTGATTTCCATTTGCATGGAATATCTTTTTCCATCCCCTCACTTTCAGTCTGTATGTGTTTCTAGGTCTGAAGTGGGTCTCTTGTAGACAGCATATATATGGGTCTTGTTTTTGTATCCATTCAGCCAGCCTGTGTCTTTTGGTGGGAGCATTTAATCCATTTACATTCAAGGTAATTATCGATATGTATGTTCCTATTCCCATTTTCTTAAATGTTTTGGGTTTGTTATTGTAGGTGTTTTCCTCCTCTTGTGTTTCTTGCCTAGAGAAGTTCCTTTAGCATTTGTTGTAAAGCTGGTTTGGTAGTGCTGAACTCTCTCAGCTTTTGCTTGTCTGTAAAGGTTTTAATTTCTCCATCACATTTGAATGAGATCCTTGCTGGGTAGAGTAATCTTGGTTGTAGGTTCTTCTCCTTCATCACTTTAAGTATATCCTGCCACTCCCTTCTGGCTTGCAGAGTTTCTGCTGAAAGATCAGATGTTAACCTTATGGGGATTCCCTTGTGTGTTATTTGTTTTTTTTCCCTTGCTGCCTTTAATATGTTTTCCTTATATTTAATTTTTGACAGTTTGATTAATATGTGTCTTGGCGTGTTTCTCCTTGGGTTTATCCTGTATGGGACTCTCTGTGCTTCCAGGACTTGATTAACTATTTCCTTTCCCATATTAGGGAAGTTTTCAACTATAATCTCTTCAAATATTTTCTCAGTCCCTTTCTTTTTCTCTTCTTCTTCTGGGACCCCTATAATTCGAATGTTGGTGCGTTTAATGCTGTCCCAGAGGTCTCTGAGACTGTCCTCAGTTCTTTTCATTCTTTTTTCTTTATCCTGCTCTGCAGTAGTTATTTCCACCATTTTATCTTCCAGGTCACTTATCCTTTCTTCTGCCTCAGTTATTCTGCTATTGATCCCATCTAGAGTATTTTTAATTTCATTTATTGTGTTTTTCATCATTGCTTGATTCCTCTTTAGTTCTTCTACGTCCTTGTTAAATGCTTCTTGCATTTTGTCTATTCTATTTCCAAGATTTTGGATCATCCTTACTATCATTATTCTGAATTCTTTTTCAGGTAGACTACCTATTTCCTCTTCATTTGTTAAGTCTAGTGTGTTTTGACCCTGCTCCTTCATCTGCTGTGTGTTTTTCTGTCGTCTCATTTTGCTTATCTTACTGTGTTTGGGGTCTCCTTATCACAGGTTGCAGGTTTGTAGTTCCCGTTGTTTTTGGTATCTGTCCCCAGTGGCTAAGGTTGGTTCAGTGGGTTGTGTAGGCTTCCTGGTGGAGGGAACTAGTGCCTGAGCTCTGGTGGATGAGGCTGGATCTTGTCTTTCTGGTGGGCACGTCCACGTCTGGTGGTGTATTTTGGGGTGTCTGTGGCCTTATTATGATTTTAGGCAGCCTCTCTGCTAATGGATGAGGCTGTGTTCCTGTCTTGCTAGTTGTTTGGCATAGGGTGTTCAGCACTGTAGCTTGCTGGTCATTGAGTGATGCTGGGTCTTGATGTTGAGATGGAGATCTCTGAGAGATTTTTGCCGTTTGGTATTACGTGGAGCTGGGAGGTCTCTTGTGGACCAGTGTCCTGAAGTTGGCTCTCCCACCTCCGAGGTACGGCCCTGATGCCTGGCTGAAGCACCAAGAGCCTTTCGTCCACATGGCTCAGAGTAAAAGGGAGAAAAAATAGAAAGAAAGAAAGAAAGGAAGGAAGGAAGGAAGGAAGGAAGGAAGGAAGGAGGAAGGAAGGAAGGAAGGAAGGAAGGAAGGAAGGAAAGAAAGAAAGAAAGAAAAGAAAGAAAGCTATAATATAGTGAAGTAAAATAAAGCTATTGTAAAGCAAAGCTATACAGACAAAATCTACCCCAGAAGCATATACATATACACTCACAAAAAAAAAAAGGAAAAGGGGAAAAATTAATATATCCTGCTCCCAAAGTCCACCTCCTGAATTTGGGATGATTCGTTGTCTATTCAGGTATTCAACAGATGCAGGCACATCAAGTTGTTTGTGGAGTTTTAATCCGCTTCTTCTGAGGCTGCTGGGACAGATTTCCCCTCCTCTTCTCTGTTCGCACAGCTCCTGGGGATCAGCTTTGGATTTGGACCCGCCTCTGCGTGTAGGTCGCCTGAGGGCGTCTGTTCCCCGCCCAGACAGGACGGGGTTAAAGGAGCAGCTGCTTCGGGGACTCTGGCTCACCCAGGCCGCGGGGAGGGAGGGTACAGAGGAGGCGGGGCGAGCCTGCGGCGTCAGAGGCCGGCGTGACGTTGCAGCAGCCTGAGGCGCGCAGTGCGTTCTCCCGGGGGATGTTGTCCCTGGATCACGGGACGCTGGCAGTGGCGGGCTGCACGGGCTCCCGGGAGGGGCGGTGTGGAGAGTGACCTGTGCTCGCACACAGGCTTCTTGGAGGCGGCAGCAGCAGCCCCAGCGTCTCACGCCCGTCTCTGGGGTCCGCGCTGATAGCCGCGGCTCGCGCCAGTCTCTGGAGTTCGTTTAGGCGGCGCTCTGAATCCCCTCTCCTTGCGCGCCGCGAAACAAAGAGGCAAGAAAAAGTCTCTTGCCTCTTCGGCAGCTGCAGACTTTTTCCCAGTCTCCCTCCCAGCCAGCTGTGGTGCGCTAACCCCTTCAGGCTGTGTTCACGCCGCCAACCCCAGTCCTCTCCCTGTGATCCTACCGAAGCCCGAGCCTCCGCTCCCAGCCCCGCCCGCCCCGGCGGGGGAGCAGACAAGCCTCTCGGGCTGGTGAGCGCTGCTCGGCGCCGAGCCTCCGTGCGGGAGTCTCTCCGTTTTTCCCTCTGCGCCCCTGTTGCTATGGGGTCCGCGCTGTTAGCTGCGGCTCGCGCCCGTCTCTGAAGTTCGTTTAGGCGGCGCTCTGAATCCCCTCTCCTCGCGCACCAGGAAACAGGGAAGAAAAAGTCTCCTGCCTCTTCGGCAGCTGCAGACTTTTTCCCGGACTCCCTCCCGGCTAGTTGTGGTGCACTAACCCCTTCAGGCTGTGTTCACGCAGCCAGCCCCAGTCCTCTCCCTGCGACCGAAGCCCGAGCCTCAGCTCCCAGCCCCGCCCGCCCCGGCGGCTGAGCAGACAAGTCTCTCGGGCTGGTGAGTGCTGGTCAGCGCCGAGCCTCCGTGCGGGAAGTGCGGGAATCTCTCTGCTGTGCCCTCCTCACCACTGTGGCTGCGCTCTCCTCCGTGGCTCTGAAGCTTCCCCCCTCTGCCACCCGCAGTCTCTGCCCGCGAAGGGGCTCCTAGTGCGTGGAAATCTTTCCTCCTTCACAGCTCCCTCCCACTGGTGCAGGTGCCGTCCCTATTCTTTTGTCTCTGTTATTTCTTTTTTCTTTTGCCCTACCCAGGTACGTGGGGAGTTTCTTGCCTTTTGGGAGGTCTGACGTCTTCTGCCAGCGTTCAGTGGGTGTTCTGTAGGAGCAGTTCCACGTGTAGATGTATTTCTACTGTATCTGTGGGAAGGAAGGTGATCTCCGCGTCTTACTCTTCCGCCATCTTACGGTTGACTCTATTTCTGTTTTGTAAATAAGTTCATTTGTATTTTTTTTTAGATTCCATATATGAATGATATCATATAATATTTGTCTCTCTGACTTCACTTAGTATGATAATCTCCAGGTCCATCCATTATTGCTGCAAATGGCATTATTTCCATTGTATATATATACCACTTCTTTATCCATTCATCTGTCGATGAACATTTAGATTGGTTCCATGTCTTGCTGCTATGAACATTGGGATGCATGTATCTTTTCAAATTAGAGTTTTCGTCTTTTCCATATATATGCCCAGGAGTGGGATTGCTGGATCATATGGTAACTCTATCTTTAGTTTTTTAAGGAAACTCCATACTTTTCTCCATAGTGACTACATCAGTTTACATTCCCACCAACAGTGTAGGAGGGTTCCCTTTTCTCCACACCCTTTCCAGCATTTATTATTTGTAGACTTTTTGATGATGGCCATTCTGACTGGTGTTAGGTGGTACCTCATTGTAGTTTTGATTTGCATTTCTCTAATAATTAGTGATGTTGAACATCTTTCCATGTGTCTCATGTATGTCTCCTTTGGAGAAATGTCTATTTAGGTCTTCTGCCCATTTTTTTAATTGGGTTGGGTTTTTTTTAGTATTGAGCTGTACAAACTGTTTGTATATTTTGGAAAGTAAGCCCTTGTCGGTCAATTCATTTGCAAATATTTTCTCCCATTCTGTATGTTATCTTTTCATTTTGTTTTGTTTATGGTTTCCTTTGCTGTGCAAAACCTTTTAAGTTTAATTAGGTCCCATTTGTTTATTTTTGCTTTTGTTTCTATTATTCTAGGAGACAGAGCCAAAAATTATTGCTATGATTTATGTCAAAGAGTGTTCTGCTTATGTTTTCCTCTAGGAGTTTTATAGTATCCAGTCTTACATTTAGGTCTTTAATCCATTTTTAGTTTATTTTTGTATATGGTGTTAGAGAATCTTCTGATTTCATTCTTTTACATGTAGCTGCCCAGTTTTCCCAGCACCACTTATTGAAGAGACTTTCTTTTCTCCATTGTATTCTTGCCTCCTTTGTCATAGATTAATTGACCGTAAGTGCGTGGGTTTATTTCTGGGCCTTCTGTCCTGTTCCATTGATCTATGTGTCTGTTTTTGTGCCAGTACCATACTGTTTTGATGACTGTAGCTTCATAGTATGGTCTGAAGTCAGGGAGCATGATTCCTCCAGCTCCGTTCTTCTTTCTCAAGATTGTTTTGGCTATTCAGGGTCTTTTGTGTTTCCATACAAACTTAAAATTTTTTGGTTCCAGTTCTGTGAAAAATGCCATTGGTAATTTGACAGGGATTGCATTAAATCTTTACACTGCCTTGAGTAGTGTGGTCATTTTAACAATATTGATTCTTCCAATCCAAGAACACGGTATATCTTTCCAACTGTTTGTGTGGTCTTCAGTTTCTTTCATCATGTGCTTAACTTTTTAAGAAACTGCAAAATTGTTTTCCAAAGTAGCTGTCCCACTTTGCATTCCTACCAACAGTGTTTAAGTGTTCCAGTTTCCCCGTATCCTCCCCAACACTTGGTATGGTCAGTCTTCTTGATTATAGACATTGTAGTGGATTTGTAGTATTATTTCATTGTGGTTTTAATTTGCATTTCACTGATGACCAAGATGTTGGGCATCTGTTAATATACTCATTAACCATTCAAATATTTTCTTTGATGAAGTGCCCAAACTTTTTGCCCATTTAAAAAAATGGACTGTCTTCTTAGTATTGATTTGTAAGAGTTCTTTTTATATTCTAGAATTTTTCCTGTTACTTTTAAAATAAATTTGTGGGAAAGGGTGGACTTTTTAAATCATGTTTTATTATTAATAGCTGCTCATATACAGTTGGAGATTCTATATTTATTGTCATCATTATATTGAGGACATAAACATACCCCACCACTGTCTTTCATTCCAACTTTTAAAAACTTGACAACAAAAAAGAAATGAAAGTAATGAAATCATGAAAAATGATAGAAGAGAAAGCCACAGTGTTTTAATGTGGGCAGAGTTCTCATCAACCTAAATGTGAAGTTGGGAAAGCTGAAACACCATTTTATTTTTCCATTTTAAAAATATATCCTACAGTTTGAATTTTTTTTTGTAAGTAGAAGTTTCATATTTTGAAAATACCAAAATATGGTTGAACGTGTTCCATCACAAAAGTCTTTTTTTGAAGGCTTGTATAAAATTGACTTTCACATTGCTAAGAAAAACAGCCACATGAACATGGAAAGACGTTTAAGCTTTATGTGCTGACAGTATTTAAACTGGCTTAGTGTGGAGCAGAAGTAAATTTATGTCAAATTTCAGATGATGTTATCCATTCTAGGATTGCTGTCACTTGTTTCAATATTTTGAAGTAAGTTTTGAGGGAATTGGAAACTATCCAATTTTTGTCCAGAATGCATGCGACTTCATGAAACTACTGATATTGCTCTAAGGAGTTAGTTTCTAGTTTTTGTCTGTTAATATGCATGTTGATACAAAGAAAAATCCCAAATATGTGATTTCTTGTGGAAATTAGAAAAGCTGTTAACATTAATGGCTATCACCATCTTTGAAATAGTGTTAAATTTCTTTTCCAAAATAACTACCAGGAAAAAAAATTTTTTTTTACTCTAAGGAAGATCTTGGTACTCTACGAACAGATGGCACATCTTCCAAACTTAGAGACATGCATACGTATACGGCCTCAGAGAAGAAAGGAGCTCTACCCATTGCAATAATACATTGGTTTTTTTCATTGGCACATACTGGCAGTGAAGACTTTGAACAGCCCTAAAAGAAGGCCTGCCTGCTACCACAGAAGTAATCACTATTATGAGAACAAGATTTTATGAGAAAAAGAATCAAAATAGAAATTTTTCCTTTGTTAGATTAAACTTTGGAGAGGAGTTTGCTTTTTAAGAGAAGAGAAAGTTTATCACAAGGAAGTGTTTAGTTGTGGCTTGATTTACTTGGGGATATTTGGGCCTTTATGAATGAGCATAATCTTCCAATTCAAGACCTTACAGTCATTATTATGGATTTGGTAGAAAAATCATGAACCCTTTCAACCAAGCTGTAGCTGTGAAGTAGGTAGAAATAGACAACCTTGTGAATTTTCCAGCTGCTGTAGGAAGTTTCTCTCTAGGCTAGTCATGAATGGAGAGGTTTGTCAGTTTCTCTACAAGAATTAGAAAAACCTTAGAGCTCTTGAAGATTACCTCCACTCAGAAACCTTAAAACTGGAACTCGGATTTCCAATCGTTTCACTATTGATATTGCATCAAAACAGTGAGTGATATGAATTCAATTCTAAGAGTCTTAGAGAAATCTTAGGTTCCTTGCACATGCCTAGCCAAGCATCATCTGGTGAAGTGAACTATGAGAGCTGTGATTATGTTTGTTACCACATACCTCTCCCAGAGTCTCAGAGTTTTTACAACTTCTTTTCGTCAAAACAGAAAGGTACAACCTTTTTAGATATCAAAGATAATGTCCAAGTTATCATGTTCCCAAACCAGGCCACTGTGTGACTTCTTTATTCAAGCCAAACAATAGCAGCCTTGTAATTGAAATGTTCTTTTATATAGAATTAAAGTTTATTTTCTGTTTTAATTTGTAAATTTTTGTTTTATTTCTTAAAAAAAAAAGAACAGAAAATGGCTGTTAATTTTGATTTAAAATGAGGTAAAATGCTTCAGTTTTTGTAAACATTTATTTTTAAAATACTGCAATGCAGTAGTCTGCTCATAACAAAATACTGTAGACTGGGTGGCTTAAACAACAAAATTTTATTTTCTCACAGTTTTGGAGACTAGAAGTCCAAGATCAGGGTGCCAGCATGGTTAGGCTCTGGTAAGAACTATTCCTAGCTTCCAGATGACCACCTTCTCACTGTGTCCCCACATGGTGGGGGGTGGGGAAAGCTCTTACTCTTCATATAAAGCCATTGTCCTATCAGATTAGAGCCCCACCCTTATCTTCTCCTTTAACCTTAATCACCTCTTAAAGACACTATCTCCAGATAGTCACATGGGGAATTCGAGCTTCAAAATACAAATTTTGGGAGATCACAATTCAGTCCATAGCAGGTAATATGAAGGAAGTCATTTTCCAATGCAACAAAATGATGGTATCTAAAATTTTTATGTATAAATCACTTTGAATTTTTTCAGGAAGTAGGTCTAAGAAGGGAATCCATACCTTCTTCAGGTTCTCAAGGAGGTCTATTATCCAAAAATACCTAGGCACATGGAATTTGTTTGTATAACTTAAGCTTTTTTTCTTTCCCCTTGTTGCCCTCAGTGGAACAAGTCATTTTTGTTCTCTTGGGGTTTAAAGGCATGATTGGAAATTTTCTCATGGAAACTTATATGATTTTAGGCTTTGGGTTTTAAGACTGTAGATTTTAGAAAAAGCAAGAAAAACTATTAAGGCAAGCGTTTTTCCATATTCTCATTGAATCTCCTAAGCAGCCTTCTGAGGTATTAGACTCTGCATTATAGGTAAGGAAACGGAGGTAAAGTTATATTCAGTAATGGGCTCATGCATTCAAGGTATCTCCTGTGGTAGAAATTCAGTACTACCAAATCTGAGATTCCAAAATCCATCATTCTTCTACTGCACTTGACTCTCTGTACTTCAGGATTATATTCCACTTTTTACCACCCAGAAATTAAAGTGGACCAAGGGTCAAGGTTTAATGAAGTTACTTTCAAAGCAGCACCATATAAAGCATTATTCTTTTTTGTTTGTTTGTTTAAATATTATTTATTTATTTATTTTGGCTGCATTGGGTCTTCATTGCTGCACGCAGGCTTTCTGTAGTTGTAGTGAGCAGGGGGCTATTCTTCGTTGCGATGCGTGGGCTTCTCGTTGTGGTGGCTTCTCTTGCTGCGGAGCACAGGTTCTAGGCATGCGGGCTTCAGTAGTTGTGGCACTCAGGCTCAGTAGTTGTGGCTCGTGGTCTCTAGAGCGCAGGCTCAGTAGTTGTGGTGCATGGGCTTAGTTGCTCCGCGGCATGTGGGATCTTCCCAGACCAGGGCTCGAACCCATGCCCCCTGTGTTGGCAGGCGGATTCTTAACCACTGCACCACCAGGGAAGTCCCAAAAGCATTATTCGTAAAAAGAAAAATATGTTAGAGCACTATATTAGGACAGGATTTTATTTTTACAAAAGCAAAATAAAATAGTTAATTCTCAGTAGAATGAGTAGATGAATGGAAGGAAGGAAGAGGATGACCTTTTACTTAGCACAAATGCTTTTGACATTTATGAGAGATTAATTATCTTCATAAACAGATTTTAAAAGAACCAGATTTAATGAAAGGTACATAGGTTGTACTACTATTTAACATAAAACCAATAATACCATGTATTTTTAAAAGATTTATAACTTTAAGTGTTTTCACAACTTTTATCATTTAAGCCTCGTAATAACTTCACACAAATGTTTTTACATAGTTCTAAAGAGAGAGGTTCAGTTGTACAAATACTAATTCACCTTAGGTTCACAATGAAATATATAGCTGATTTCACTAAGTTAATTTATACTACCAGTTGGAAGGACCCAAATGACTGGATTTATCAAACTACTAAAGTTATGATTCTATAATTGGGCTTTCTTATACTGATATGAAAAGATTTTTTTACATAAATATTTACCTGCTTTTCAAAATGAGTATTCTTCAAATGATAGCATGTGACAGATTTAGCATTTTTAATATACTATGAATAATTTAAAGAAATTTTAAATTATTTTACATATCTAAGTAAATCTGAGGATGTTTTTGCCCTAATGTATAAGGAAGGGCCTTACTATCACCTAAATAATATTTAATTTATTCTTTTAAAATGATAATCTTATGTTTTGTCTAATATATCATAATTTAATGATATGGACTTTTGGAATTATATTTATGAACAGAGAAGTGAATATTAAAAATAAATTATTTGAAAGTATCTATGAATGAAAACTAATTAAAAAATCTGTACAGCATTTATTGAGAAGAATAAACTTTATTGAAGGACCTAAAAAAAGATAGAAATAAATGCAGAGTTATAATATGTTAATGAATACGAGAACAACATTGTAACAATTGTCAGTTTCTCTCACACAAATTTATAAACTCACTACAGTGTTAATATGAACCTCAATAGGAACTGATGAACTTATTCAAAAATTCATATGAAAGAATAAAACTATACAAATACTTAAGATAAATTTGGAGTAGAAAGGGGAGGGAAAGGTTTACCTAAACCACATATTAAGATGTATTTTTAAAACCATAATACTCAAAACAGTGAAGTATTGGTGCAGGAAAGATTGTAGGACCAGATTAGAGAAACCTTGCATATATGGAAATTTGACATGTGATAGAATTAGCTTTGTAAATCAGGAGAAGGGGCAGAGTCAATGGTTCTGTTACAGTTGATTTCTTATTTCACAAAAGTATATTTCAGATGGCATAAGGAGTAAAATGTGAAACAGCTCTAAAAGAAAAAAAAAAGTTAGCCTAATTTATATCAGAAACTAAAACATGCCTCCAGAAAGCTATTAGAACTAATAAATGAATTCAGTTAAATTTCAGTGTACAAAATTAATATATAGAAATCTGTTGCAGGAATTCTCTGGTGCTCCAGTGGTTAGGACTCTGCACTTCCACTGCAGGGGGCACAGGTTCGATCCCTGGTTGGGGAACTAAGATCCTGGATGGCACGTGGTGCAGCCAAAAAAAAAAAAAAAAAAAAAACTGTTATGTTTCTATAAACTAACAATGAACTATCAGGAAGAGAAATTAAGAAAACAATCTCATTTACAATTGCATCAAAAACAATAAAATACCTAGGAATAAATCTAACCAAGGTGGTAAATACTTGTACTCAGAAAACTGTAAGACATTGATGAAAGAAATCCAAGATGACACGAACAAATGGAAAGATATACCATGCTCATGTATTGGAAAAATTAATCTTGTTAAAATGATCATACTCCCCAAGGCAATCTACAAATTCAGCGCAATCCCTATCAAAATACCAACGGCATTTTTCACAGAACTAGAACAAATAACCCCAAACTTTGTATGGAAACACAAAAGACCCCGAATAGCCAAAAGAATCTTGAGAAAGAAGAACAAAGCTGGAGGTATCATATTCCCTGGTTTCAGACTATACTACAAAGCTACCACATCAAAATAGTGTGGTACTGGCACAAAAACAGACACATAGATCAATGGACCAGAATCGAGATTGCAGAAATAAACCCACACTTACATGGTCAATTAATCTAAAACAAAGGAGGCAAGAATATACAATGGGGAAAAGACAGCCTCTTCAATAAATGATGTTGGAAAAACTGGACAGCTACATGCCAAAGAATCAAAATGGACTACTTTCTCACACCATATACAAAAATAAACTCAAAATGGGTTAAAGACTTAAATGTAAGACCTGAAACCATAAAACTCCTAGGAGAAAACATAGGCAGTACACTCTTTGACATAGGTCTTAGCAATATTTTTTGGATACATCTCAGGCAAGGTAAACAAAAGCAAAACTAAACAAATGGGGCCACATCAAACTAAAAAGCTTTTGCACAGCAAAGGAAACTATCAACAAAATGAAAAGGCACCCTACTGAATAGGAGAAGATATTTGCAAATGATATATCTGATAAGAGGTTAACGTCCAAATTATATAAAGAACTCATACAACTCAACATCAAAGAAACAAACAACCTGATTAAAAAATGGGCAAAGGACCTGAAGAGACATTTTTCCAAAGAAGACAAACAGATGACCAACAGACACATGAAAATATGCTCAATATCACTAATCATCAGGAAAATGCAAATCAAAACTACAATGAGATATCACTCACACCTGTCAGAATGGCTATTATCAAAAAGACTAGAAATAACAAGTTTTGGGGAGGATGTGAAGAAAAGGGAACCCTCATGCACTGTTGGTGGGAATGTATTGATAAACTGGTGTAGCCACTATGGAAAACAGTATGGAGGTTCCTCAAAAAATTAAAAATAGAACTACTATATGATTAAGCAATTCTACTTCCAGGTATTTTTTCCCTGTGTTCATTGTAGCATTATTTACAATATCCAAGATATTGACGCAGCCTAAGTGTCCATAGATAGATGAATGGATAAACAAGAGGTGGTATATATGTACAAGAGCATATTACTCAGCCATAAAAAAGGAGGACGTCTTGCCATTTGGGACAACATGGATGGACCTTAGGAACTTCATCTAACCTTGCTGGGCTTTATTGTTCTTAGCTGTAGAAGAAGGGCATTAGTCTGTATGATTTCTCTGACCCTTCCAACACTAAAATTCTATGATTGTATTTCACATTCTTGATGCAGAATAGTACAGAAAGGGGAAAGAAAAGAAACAGGTGATGGCAAGATCATAAACCACTGGAATCATCCATCATATAATATAAAGTTCAGTTCAAAGTATCTCTGCAGAAAACACCCTAAATGTGCTTCCTTATTGTACCAGTTCCCTTTCATAATAAGTCCTTAAGAGATACACAGTCATGTTGAAACCAAGCAGGACCCTGTGGGGCTCCTGGGTACAAGTCCTTTCTGTGTCCCTGTTTCTTGTTTGTAGAAAATGGGCTTCATTCAGCCTCAGCCTTCCCTGAGTTCCAAAGGGCTGATTCACACTGTTGCTAATCAGGGAGGGGAGGGAATGCAGAAACAAGGGAGGAACAGTTAAGCAATAGTGCAGCCTTGGGGCAGGGTCCTGGTTCCTCCTCAAGGAATATACATGACAGTATCTTTGAGTTCTTCTGCAGGAACTAAGGCCCCCACCCAGGTGGAAGATGGTAACTTCAGGCTGGGCGCATGATTCCTGGGGCACCGCCCTGTTACCTCACCACCAACCAATCAGAAGAAAGTCACAAACCCTGCAGCCCTCACCCCAAACTTTGCCTATAAAAACTTCTCCCCCAAAACCATTGGGGAGTTTGGGATTTTTGAGCACAAGCCACCCATTCTCCTTGATTGACCCTGCAATAAACCTTTCTCTGCTTCATACTCTGATGTTTTGGTTTGTTTGGCTTCACTGTGCATCAGGCACACGAACTTGTGTTCAGTAACAGTGTTCATAAAATGATATATTTTAGAGGAGATTTTACTAATTATTTTGAACACCAACTAATTTTCCTACTATAAATTTTTAACAGTTGGCTAAATAACAAGCATTTGTATTATATGATTTTTTCTACACCTAATGCTCCAAAGCCTTTTTTTTTTTTTAAATACTTCTTCAACCCCATGTGTCTGTTGTCCTTGCACTTCTCTTCTTACTCTGGAAAATTCCTGGCCTTTTAATTTTTATTCCTAAATCAGTTGTCATATTCTGTCTCTCAGTATTTGTATGGGATGCCCCGTAATTTCTAGGTTTCTTTGAACCACACTGCTATAGAACATACTTAGATTATTTCTTATTTATTGAAATGGAAATCAAAGCAAAAGATTTTTTTTAACCAACCAAAAAGTTACTTGATGCAATTTACACTTAAAAAGAGTATTTATCTCTAGAGAATAGTAGCTGACAGCTGTCATTAGCTTGTAAATTCCCGTTGTGACTTCACTACAACCAACAGCAATTTTGTATATTGTTAAACTTGAGGAACTATGGTAATTGTTATTCTTTGGTTGCACAACAAGAAATCTAACATTTGCATTACAATCTAGTGTGTGGGAAAGAAGGAGACCTGGGGATTTATTTCAAAAGCAGTATTGTAATAAAGGTTTGTCAGTTCTGAAATGTGCTATCCGTGCAGAGTTTCTCAAAGCTTTCATATATAATTCCTTTTAAAGGCTTTATAATCTTTAAAGGAAAAAGTTAAACTGAGTGATAAAGACCTTAATTTTATCTGTTGACTTTGTCTCAGTTATTTAAAAACAGTAACCCCTAAGCACTTTCCTGTGAAACTGATGTATTAGTGAAATCTTCCATACTTTATGTGTTTAAGATTCACAGATTCCTATCTTTTATTTAAATCCAACTCTGTCTACTTCTTGAAATCTGTGTGTGAATACTTTTGCATATATCAATAGAAAGAAGACTGGATTGGGGGGAAGAAAACACCAGGTAGACAAGTTAATCACCTAATTTTATGACCCCATCATCATTACTGCTTATAGAACAAATAGGAATATTTATGTTGCTGGCTTTGACTTTACGGAAACAATAGATTGCTAAGGATTCTTTTAAAAATGAGAAAGAAAATGACAAAAATTTCAAGTTACTTTAGATATTGAAAACTTTAGGTGGTACATGCTATGTATTAAGTTCATATTACTATTTTTGGCCTCTTTTTCCTTAGGAAACTCAGACTCTCCTTTTGGAAGGAATAAACAGAGATTTCTGACTTTGCTTCTTTTTAGTTTTTATGTAAAAATTCAAATCATTTATCCACAAAGGATTAACTGCTGTGGGAATTACTGTCCTGCTGTCAACAGCTAGAACACCAGACAGAATACATGAAAATGCTGTTTCTAAACATTGGACAGTAGGCAAGACAGGACTTTGATCTCTGAGAAAAGAGAAGCAAATGAAATTAACCTTACATTGCTTCAGCTTGCAGCCTGAGGCTTTGGTTAAATTCTAAACCACAAGGCCAGGCTATACCAACTTCCAAGGAAATAGCAATTACCAGAAGCTGTAAAATGAATAACTCTTAGTGCTCACTCAGAGCCAGAAATAATTTGACTTCCCACCAGCTAGAGAGGAGAGACATCACTGAATACATGAACATTCAGCAGAGACTCCCAGAAGAACCATAACTTGGAAGTGGGGCCAAATTGGCCCTAGAATAAAGAATTCTCTAGACCTGTCTTAAAAGACCTGAGAGGATCAAGCTAATATGCAAGTAACTTAACTATACAACAAGATCCGGTATTCAGCAGTGTAAAAGTCACAATGTCTAATCTCCCATCAAAAATTACTAGGCATGTGAAGAAGCTGCAGGGTGGGGGGTGGGGGGGCCAGAATCAGTCAACAGAACCAGACCTACAAATGACAGAAATGATGGAATTAACAGACAAGGATTTTAAAATAGTTATTATAAATGTGACCCTTATATTCAGAGAGAGAGAAGAAAACATAAGCATGATATGAAGAAAAATAGAAAATAGAACAATAAACAAAGGGAACTTCTAGAGGTGAAAAATAATCTGAAATGAAAACCAATATAAATGGAATTAATAGCAGATTAAACACTACAGAGGAAAAGATCAGTGACATTGACATACATAGCAATTAAAACTATCCAGAATGAATCTGAGAGGGGAAAACTCCTAAAATAATATGAAAAGAGTTTTAGTGCCCTGTGTGATAGTACCACATGGTGTAATATAAGTGTAATTGGAATCCCATAAGGAGAGGGGTGGGAGACATAAAAAATATTTGAATAATGGCCAAAATTTTTCCAAATTTGATGAGAACGATGAGCCCACAGAGCTAAGAAATTTAACAATTCCCAAACAGAGTAATCATAAAGAAAACCATAGAAAGGAACATTATAATCAGATTGCTGAAAACCAATGATAAAGAGAAAATATTAAAAGCAGCCAGAGGAAAAAAGACATATTACATACAAAGGAACAAAGATAAGAATGTACACAAATTTATCATATACTGTGCAAACCAGAAGGCAAGTTCTTTAGAGCACTAAAAGGAAAAAAAAAAAAGAGCCAACCTAGAATTTTTTACATAGCAAAAATGTCTTTCAAAATTGAAGATGAAATAAAGACTTTTTCTCACTTTACCAAAACTGAGAGAATTTATTGTGAACGTATCTGCACAACAAGAAATGTTTAAGGAAGCTCTTGAGACAAAAGGAAAATGATACCAAATGGAAATATGGATCTATACCAGAAACAATGAGGAACACCAGAGGGTAAATATGTGTATAAATATAAAAGACATTTTTCTCATTTTAAAATTTCTTTAAAGTATAATCAGTTATCAAAGTAAAAATAATGTATTGTGTGGTTTATAACATGTAGAAATAAAATACAGAACAATACAGGGGGAATGGAAGTATATTGTTGTAAGGTTCTCTACACTATACCTAAAGTGGTATGATATTACTTGAAGGTTAACTGTGATAAGTTAAAGATGTATATTGTAAACCCTTGAGTAGGGTTCAGCAAACCCAATAGGCCAAGTCCAGTGCACTCCTTATTTTTGTAAATAAAGTTTGTTGAAACACAGCCATGCATATTCGTTTACATATTGCCTAGGGCTGCTTTTGCACCACAGTGCAGAGTCTAAAGTTGCAGCAGAGATCTTATGGCCTACAAAGCCTAAAGTACTTAATGTCTTCTACCCCTTTACAGAAAAAGTTTGGCAATACCTGCTATAGAGTAACCCCAAAACATGAAAAGGTACAGTTAATAAGTCAATAGTAGAGATTAAATGTAATAAAAAAATACTCAGTTAATCTAAAAGAGGGCATGAATCAAAGAAAAGTGGAAGAAGAGTAGAGTCAAGAAAAGTAGCAAGATGGCAGATATACACAACAATATTTATAATTTATTAAATGCTAATGATATACACACTTTAATTAAAAGACAGAGATTGTCAGATTGGATAAAATAGGAAGACTCAACCATATGCTGCCTGCAGGAAACCCACTTGAAATATAAAGACGTGGGTAGGTTAAACGTAAAAGGATGAGAAAAGGTATACCATATGTCCACACAAAGACTTGTGAGTAAATAATCGTAAAGGGTTTATTCATAGCAGTCCAAAACTGGAAACAATCCACATGTCAATCAACAGGTGAATGATTGAACAAATTGTGGTGTATCCACAATTTTAAATGCTACTCAGCAATAAAAACAAATTAACTACTAATGCATGCAGCAACACTGGTGAATCTCAGAATCATTATGCTGAAAGAAAGAAGCCAGATACAAAAGAGTACATGCTGTATGATTCCAGTAGTATAAAACTCTAGAAAAACTAAATATAATCTGTGGTGAAAAAATCCAATCAGTAGTTGCCCAGGGGTTAACTTGAATCAGGATCAAGAGAATTTGGGGGGGCTAATGGAAATGTTCTTTATCTTGATTATTATGTCAAAATTCATCAAATGTTCATTTAAAATAAGAGTGTATATTGTTATTTATAAACTATGCTTCAATAAGGGTTACTTCTAAAATTTAAGTCACGAAACAATGTAGTGTGAGGCTTTTGTATTCATTGTAGGCATTATAATTTACTAGACCAGGTGAGGAAATAAGATGTAAATGACTACAACTATGAAAAGTTTGAGGCATTTAGAATCTCCAGAACATTATTCTATGTATATTTCCTCTCAGCTCTTCAATTTTGAGGGATACGAATCCTTAAAAACTTTATGGAGTGTATCTTTTGATTCTTAAAAAAAGCTAATAAAGAAACATTATCAGGGACTTCCCTGGTGGCACAGTGGTTAAGAATCCGCCTGCCAACGCAGGGGACAAGGGTTTGAGCCCTGGTCCGGGAAGATCCCACATGCTGCAGAGCAACCAAGCCCGTGTGCCACAACTACTAAGCCTGCGCTCTAGAGCCCACGAGCCACAACTACTGAAGCCCGGGTGCCTAGAGCCCGTGCTCCGCAACAAGAGAAGCCACCGCAATGAGCAGCCTGCACACCGCAATGAAGAGTAGCCCCCGCTCGCCGCAACTAGAGAAAGCCCGCGTGCTGCAAGGAAGACCCAACGCAGCCAAAAATTAATTAATTAATTTAGAAAATATTTTTAAAAAAGAAACATCACTCATCTTAAAGCAGTATGCTAAGTGGGTTTTTTTAAATTAATTAATTAATTAATTATTTTTGGCTGGATTCCATACCAGATTTGATTCCAAACCCTGTTTTCCTTTCACAGACTAGTGATAAATTATCATCTTTATTTATTTATTTTTTAATATTTATTTGGTTGCACCAGGTCTTATTTGTGGCAGGTGGGCTCCTTAATTGCAGCACGTGGGCTCCTTAGTTGTGGCATGTGAACTCTTAGTTGCAGCATGCATGTGGGATCTAGCTCCCTGACCAGGAATTGAACCCAGGCCCCCTGCATTGGGAGCGCGAAGTCTTATCCACTGTGCCATCAGGGAAATTCCTAAATTATCATCTTTAAATGCTTGGTTGCTTGTGTAAAAAATTCTGGTTCAAAATTTATTTATTAAAAGATTCATTTGAAAATTATTTTGAAAGAGTTATTCTGACATTTGTTTTAGGGACTAAGGTTCTATAAATCAAGACTGTTAAGGAACAAGATAAGGAAATAAGGAATTCTGTGCCGTTCTGTTGTAGAAAATCCTTTCAGTTGTGTAGCTTAT
The DNA here is from genome assembly GCF_028023285.1 of Balaenoptera ricei. Classification (NCBI taxonomy): domain Eukaryota; kingdom Metazoa; phylum Chordata; class Mammalia; order Artiodactyla; family Balaenopteridae; genus Balaenoptera; species Balaenoptera ricei. The sequence continues at coordinate 61,852,722 of NC_082654.1, read as the reverse complement.
GATAATGGTTCCCTTAATAACGTTTTGTTAGTAAATCCCAAAAGTTGAGCTTTGGCCTCTTGCTAACCTCAGGAAAATGTTCAAGAGAACTTAAAAGGAATTGTTTTTTATTATATCATAATATGTCCAAATTGTATAAGAGAATGCTTACTTATCAAGCACCTTGGATATAATATTATATGTACTACAGAAATATGAGTTGATTGTCCTTGAGTAAGTCTCACTTATTAGTGTATTTTCACATGTCATTCCCCACAGATTCTTAAAAAAGCTCTGGCTCCCAAGAGCCACCTTCTACAGGGTATAGAATTTGGCCCAGCAATCTCTGGCTACTTAATAAAATTTTCCTAAATGGATTCAGGGTTTGTATTCACCAATACCAAGAACTTTACCTTAAATTCCTGGGAAAGCCTCTCCTTGACCCACTTAAAAGATAATCCTTTGCATATTTTCTTTTTTCTGCAAAGTGAATTGTGTGATAGATATGATCTTCCATAAGCCATTTCCTGGAATAACCTTCAACTAAAGCTAAAGGGCATATTCTTGAACCTTAGAAAACATTTTAAGCCACACTAATAATAATAAACCCCCATTTAAGAAGATTAATAATGTCACTTTAACTTATAATGAAATCTAATTATCATATGGTTATGGGTCTTTTTCATTCAGATGTGACAGTGGTGTATCAAAATGGGTTACCTGTGATATCTGTGAGGCTACCATCCCGGCGTGAACGCTGCCAGTTTACACTCAAACCTATCTCAGACTCTGTTGGTGTGTTTTTACGACAACTACAAGAAGAGGATCGGGGAATTGACAGAGTTGCAATCTATTCACCAGGTATAGTCACCTTCATTATTTTTTTTTTTTAATTTTTATTGGAGCCTAGTTGCTTTACAATGTTTTGTTAGTTTCTGCTGTACGGCAAAGTGAATCAGTTATACATTTACATATATCCACTCTTTTTTAGGTTCTTTTCCCACATAGGCCATTAAACAGACATTTCACCAAGGAAGACATACAGATGGACAAGAGGCACATGAAAAGATGCTCGACATAACCAATCATTAGAGAAATGCAAGTCAAAACTACAATGAGGTATCACCTCACGCCAGTCAGAATGGCCATTATCAAAAAATCAAGAAACAATAAATGCTGGAGAGGGTGTGGAGAAAAGGGGACCCTCCCATGCTGTTGGTGGGAATATAAATTGATACAGCCACTATGGAGAACAGTATGGAGGTTCCTTAAAAAACTAAAAATAGAACTACCATACCACCCAGCAATCCCACTACTGGGCATACACCTTCATTATTAATTCCCACCCACCCATCATTTCACTCCAAATTGTTTTTACACACACACACACACACACACCACTGCAAAAGAATCCCATGCTCTTAACTTTAGGACACAATCTTTTGCTTAGCAAATGTCAAGAGAGACAGTGATTTCTCTCCCAATTTTCAGAATATGATTGCTCAGTTTTAGCAAGGGTATATACACAGGGATCTCATTCAAAAGCACCTCACATATAATGCCATGGGCAAAGATGAACCATCAATCACATTTATACTTTTGAGACCTTTTGTCATTACCTTAGGTGTAGACTAAACTTTTCTAATAGTTGAGCCATCATCTCTGAAGATATGAAATATTAGGCCTTCTTTTTAAATCTTCTTAGGTCTTTCACATAAATGTTTACAAAATAGACATATGGTTTGAAAATAATATAAGGCACTAAAAATTCCCATTTGACATGATATCCATTTCATTTATTTTTTTTTAAGTGCCTTACATTTTTCCCACTTTCACTTTGAAAATTTTTAAACCTACAGAAAATGTAAAAGCCTAGTACAGTAAGTACCTATTTACCCTTGGATTTACTCAGTTGTTGCTAATTTGCCACATTTCTGTAGTTTAAGTATTTTAAATATTCTTAATTCTCAACTCATCTTGTAATATAAATAATAGATCAGCTTGGTGTACTTTGCTAACCCTAGCATCTGCCCCTGCTGGATTATTGGCAACTAATCAGTAACTATACTGCAAAGTACCATATATTAGAAAACATGGGGTGTTTTACTCAACCAACTTCCATCATAGACATCCATGCACCTCTCCCGGTGACCCTAGATTTCCAGCTGACACCTATACATCTATGTAATTATTTCACTTGTTCATAAAGTTCTTCCAGAAAAACACGTTGTTAAATCTTCACCAAGAAGATTGCCATGAAAACAGAAAGCCTCAGATAGTATAAACTTTGTTTAGCATAGAACTTAGGGATAAGGCAAAAAGTTAACTGAAATTTAAAAGAGAAGACATAATTTTAAAATCTGTTTTGAGGATTGCTTTTTTCCTGACCATTCTTGAATAATTTTGGACATATGACCTTCAAATTTTCACATTTAAATTTTCACAGATGGCGTTCGAGTTGCTGCCTCAACAGGGATAGACCTCCTCCTCCTTGACGACTTTAAACTGGTCATTAATGACTTAACGTATCATGTACGACCACCAAAGAGAGGTAACAAGTAACCTTGATAAGGCCAGAGAAATGTGAGAACAGCTTTTGGAAAGAACTTTTTTTCCCCTGGGTAAACTTGAGAAACAGACAGTATTCAAAGAGCAGTCAAAGTTTTACATATAGGTAGCACTTCGCTAGTACACTGACTAAAACATAGACACCAGAATGCTTTATTATCAGCTCTTGTCACTGTTTCACATAAATGAGTGTTCTACATAACTTAAACTCCTTCCTTCCATACAAGCTAAAAGTTTTATTATTTTAATAATGTTATTGGGGCAATCTTTCTTAAAAATTAGGGAATTCCCTGTCCTCTTAAACATTTGTAACAGGAATTAACCCCTTTTTTTTGATGGCTCAAGGTTAGCAGTTTGAAAGTCAATTATTGTACAATAGTAGTCCTTGGGAACTTCGGACAAGAATATGCTTTTAGGCGAAAAAATGGGATATTTGCCTCCGGTGCCAAAAAACTCAGTAATCAAATATTTTCATGAACTACTTTTAAAAACCAAAGTTAATGCAAAAAATCCATGATAAACAAAATATCAAAAATTTAAATAAAGACAAAGTTCGTTTTACTGATTTTTCTTTTCACCCCACACTCCGATATGGCTTTGCACAGTACTGATGCTACTAAATAGCCCTCTAAAATAACATTTTGAAGTGTGTCTCTTTTGGTCATCTTTCTCTCTTTGCCCTTGATATTCATTGTCACTCACTGCTGTCGTTAATTCCCCTTCCACCACCACCACCCCCTCCATCAGCTTCCTAGGACATTTGTTATTTTCCATTCTGCTTTTGAGAATTGTGTCTAATGTAGAAAAAGTTCTAAGTAAAAGCCTAAGTATTGAATGCCTCCAAAATCTGGTCCACATCTACCTTTAAAGTTTTTCTCTTTTCCTCTTAAAAGATGCCTACTTTTCCTCCACCCTCTAGTTCCTTTGCTCTTTCCTTTGCCATCTCAGTGTTTTCTCACCTTTCCTCTAAGATGCCTTTTTCTTTTCTTCCTAACCTCCTATTTCCTCAGGTCAAAATCATCAATGTCAGCTCTTCCATGAAGCCTTTCATGATCCCATTCTTTCTTTTTCTTACTCCCAGCCAACCAGAAGTGATTATTCTTTTCTCTGAATTCTTCATTCCTTTTCTTTTCAAATGATCAGAGAGGGAAGGCACTGTGATTTTTGTATACCCCATTGACTTAGGTAGTCATCCTATATTGAGCGAGTTAAATGAGTTAAAGAATCCTTTAAATAGTAAGACATTACTGAATCAGATCTTATTAAGTTGGAATAATTGAACATGTAGACCAAGGATTGTTAGCTATATATTAGCTATACTAATATGTTTTTCTTCTTTATTGCCTGATTCTTGGACTAGACGTTCTCTTTAAAATAACAGAAGTACAGGCCTTATTTTACTCAGTTTTGTTGTTGTTGTTGTTCTTTAAATTTGCTCTTTATTTTTTTCTGGCTTTATTGACATATAATTGACATATAACACTGTGTAGTTTAAAGTATACAGTGTGATGATTTGATACACATATATGTTGAGAAATGATTACCACAACAGGATTAGTTAATACCTCCATCATCTCACGTAATTACCATTTCTTTTTGATGAGAACACTTGAGATCTACTTTCTTAGCCACTTTCAAGTATACATTACAGTTTTGTTAACTATAGTCACCATGCTGTACATTAGATCCCCAGAACTTATTCATCTTATAATTGGAAAATTGGTACCCTTTGACCAACATAGAACTACTGTATGATCCAGCAATTCCACTTTGGTGTATATATCCAAAGGAAATGAAATCAGAATCTCAAAGAGATATCTACACTCCCGTGTTCATTGCAGCATTATTCACAATAGCCAAGCTATGGAAACAACCTAAGTGTCCATCTACAGATGAATGGATAAAGAAGATGTGGCGTGTGTGTGTGTGTGTGTATATCTAAAATATTATTCGGCCATGAGAGAGAAGGAAACCCTGCCATTTGCAACAACATGGATAGACCTTAAAAGGGCATTATATTCAATTTTTGTGTGTGTATGTGAATTTCCTAGAGAGTTCATTCTATTTTGATTTTCTACTGCATTAGTAAAATATTAAAAGTTGACTAATATATTCTTATATAAAGTATAACAATCTGGAAAGTAAAGATTTATGTTGTCAAAAACTAGAGGTATTGGGACTTCCCAGGTGGCGCAGTGGTTAAGAACCTGCCTGCCAATGCAGGGGACACAGGTTCGAGCCGTGGTCTGGGAGGATCCCACATGCCGTGGAGCAACATAGCCCGTGCGCCACAGCTACTGAGCCTGCGCTCTAGAGCCCACGAGCCACAACTACTGAGCCCACGTGCCACAACTACTGAAGCCCGTGCGCCTAGAGCCTGTGCTCTGCAACAAGGAAGCCACCGCAATGAGAAGCCCGCGCAGGACAACGAAGAGTAGCCCCCTCTCATCACAACTAGAGAAAGCCGGCGCAGCAATGAAGACCCAACGCAGCCAAAAATAAAATAAATAAATAAATTAAAAAAAAAAACCAAAAACTAGAGGTATTTTAATCAATGAATAATTCCAACCATCTTGTCTAATACTGTGTTTTTAAAAGAGAAATGAAAGTTTTAATTTTTTAAATAGGTCTATTCTCAAGTTGAATAAGGAAAGTAAAGGTAGAAACTGAAAAGGGGAGAAATTATATTTGATTCTCTGGTAATCAGTTTGGCTGCCTTACAACTCTTTGTTTTATCTGTATCTCAGAACTGTGGGATATCTATCCACCTTCCCTAGAAGTCAATTAGAATGTGAAGTTTGCAAGGGTCAGAAGTCTATAATTCATGGGATAATTGTTATTTGAAGTATGAAATTTCATAAGCTCAATAGTAACATTAGTATAAAACTTTAAAAGACCATTTTAATATTTAAATTTAGACATCAAATCTCTCTCAGCTCTGTTATTATTAGTCAATGAGTGATTATGTCATTATATACTTTTTTCACAGAAGCTTAAATAATACTGTTTTAAGTTCGTAAACACTTTTCCCTCAATTTTTATTTATTTATTTATTTATTTATTTATTTTTGGCTGTGTTGGGTCTTCGTTTCTGTGCGAGGGCTTTCTCTAGTTGCGGCGAGCGGGGGCCACTCTTCATCGCGGTGCGCAGGCCTCTCACTGTCGCGGCCTCTCTTGTCACGGAGCACAGGCTCCAGACGCACAGGCTCAGTAGTTGTGGCTCACGGGCCCAGTTGCTCCGCGGCATGTGGGATCTTCCCAGACCAGGGCTCGAACCCATGTCCCCTGCATTGGCAGGCGGATTCTCAACCACTGCGCCACCAGGGAAGCCCTCCCTCAATTTTTAAAACATAGTAAAAAAAAATCTTTTTTTCTTTTGAAATAAACGTAAGATAGGTTTTCATTTTGTTTCCATCATATTATCTTCCTCCCAGTCACCACTGTTTGTCAGCTGCAGTGAGTAAGAGAACAGTTGAATTTCTGTATTTGAGGAGGGATGCCGATCATGCAGATGAGTAAACATACTCCTCTTCCCCACACTGTCACTGTTTTTAGTGAAAAAGCTAAATGGAGAAAAGAAGTTGAAGGCACTAGGTTTTGGGTGTTAGATAATGAGAAGAACACTAGGATTTTATATATACATGGAGCAGATGGAACAAATATACTTTATCTAATAAAAGTTAAAATAGTTAATGATGGAAAACTTTTCCAGAATAGTTTTTTAAGTTTTGACAGTTTTTTTCTACTCATTCCTTACGCCCCTTTAATTTTCGCTTTTCTCTCCTATTTTTCTTTTCCCTGTACATGGATAGCACTTTAGAGCTAAAAATGCTCTATGAATGTTGTGCACCAGTAAACCTTAACTTCACATACTTCAGCAGGCACTGAGGATAGAGGGCTTATTCATATAGGATCTAATATAGCCACGTTTGATGTTTATGTGGGATTGGCAGTCATAGGTATTACGAATACCTAAGTACTGACAACCCTTGTACCTAATGCCAAAATTGGAGGGAAGAGGCAGGAAAAAACTGAAATGGAACAAGGGGGCAGGTCATAGCAGCAAGGCTAGCTGCAAGTTCCATTGCATTCTTTTGGTTACCAAAGCTGTATATGGCTGGATTCCCCTGTGAGCACTGGTCGTTGAAAGTTTTTGTGCTAAGGAGACTCATCTTGATTGGCAACACTAAGCCCTTTCCCCCATTTATCCATCCAGAGGATATTGGAGACCTTGCTTCTCTCCTAATAATGTAAGTAATTGAGAGAAAATGTTGAACAGGCAAACCAAATACCAACTATAATGAATACCTTATCAGAGACTCAGATAGCCAGAATCCTTCCCAAACCATTATAGTAGCTGAAAAGACTTTTTAATCCCCATTATTTTTGCACATCTCCCTGTCTTTGTGTACCTTAATTATCCTGGCACTGATGGCATGTGCAGAAACATTAATAAACATCTTAATTGCATTTTTAGTGAAGCATACACGGATCATTCCAGAAGTGTTTTTGTTAAGCCATTAGCAGATTTACCTTCTCTCTTCCTATAATTTCATCTCCAAATAGGTGGGCACATTTTTCAGGGTCAAGGGTTTGAGGTTGTTTTCCTCCACCATGACAATACCTTGGAAGCATATTCTTCCTGTCAAGAAAATCTAACAAAATAAAGCTGTCTCTTGAGTTTGCCAGGGCTTTACTGATCAGAAAGATAACAACTCTGTGTTCAGCCAGGTCTAGAACTGGACATCTGTGAGATTGATCTCCTATGAATTATCATTTTATAGTCTTTTCATTGCTGTTTGAAGGTATGTTGTAGCACATTAAATTTTATTTGCTTTGAATGATAATGCATTCACAATGTTCAACTCCCAGAGTCAAAGAGTATATGGGAAAAGATTTTCTCATCCCTGTTTCACAGCCACCCTTTTCTCCTCTTACCAGCAAGCATTGTTCTTAGTTTCTTGTTTCCTATCAGAGAGTCAGTGCATTCATAAGCAAATGTGAATGCAAAATCTTTTTTCCCTTTTTATGCAAATAATAGCATATCATACATATACTGTTCACGTCGGTCAGGGTTCAATTGGGGAAGCAGAAGCATGTGAATAAAGTGGGATAAAAGATTTTTTATAGGAATGAGACTTTGTACAGTTGTAGATGAAGGTAAAGAAGTAAGAGTCTGTAAAGGGGAGCTTGGAAGATCAGAGAAAAGTTACTAATTTTGAAGTGATGGCACATGTGGACAAATCAAAGCTTGCCAGGGAACCTGGAAATTCAAGTGCGTCCAACTAGTAGGATAAGAAGAATTAGCAAAGGAGGGCTGGTAGAGAGATCCCTAGGACAGTGTTATCAAATGGAACTTTCTGTGATGATGAAAATGTTCCATTTCCGCACTGTCCAATATGGTAGCCATCAGTCACATGTGCCTACTGAGCACTTGAAATGTGGCTAGTATGGCTGAGAAACTGAATTTTAAATTTTATTTCATTTTAAATAATTTAAATTTAAATAGCCACACACAGCAAGCAGTTACTGTTTTGGACAGCACAGCTCTAGAAAGCTGCATCTGGCTGTGGGCGTGGATTTGCTGTTAATCATCAGAGGTGGCAGTTGAGAAAAAAGAGGTGGATGCAGAGCCAAGGAGAGCAGGCACACACCGGCATCTCCAGGCACCTCTGCATCTGTCTCTCACTACTAACGACAACCTTCAGAGCCTGATGGCTTCTGCTTCACTTCTGCCTTCTAAAACCTCACTTGAATCTCTCTTTTGGCTAACTCTAATTCAGAACCATACAGGGAATTTGGGGGAATTTGGGATATATGGGGAAACATAATTCTAGTTTAACTAGATGTCAAGGTATAAAACCACTTTTCTTACCTAACAGTGTATTCTGAAGATCTTAAAATACCAGAACATAAAGAATTCCTTATTCTTTTTCACAGCTGCTATGTGTTACATTGTATGAATGTATATTATCATTCACTTAGCTGCTGATTTTATAATTTATCATAGTGAAAAAAATCAAAAGAGAAATATTTTTGCAAACTTGGAGTGAAAAATATGTTTCTACCTATAACATAAAACACAGAAGAAGCCATGAAAGAAAAGACTGATATAAAAAATAAATTTTCTACACAGTAGAACCCGTAATATGAATATTAATTTTAAAATAATAAGTCTTCAATGAATGACATTCTAATAGAAACTCTTTTATAAAACAAATACCAAGCCTGATTTCAGATTTTATAGATTTTCAGGTTATGATTGTCTATACATATTTGATCATTAACATGTGTGTGCTTCATTAAGAAAAGGAAGAGGAGAGGGTCTGTTTAGTTTGTTTGCTTGCTTCCTTCTTTCCTCCCTTCCTTCTTTCCTCCCTTCCTCCCTCCTTTTCTCCCTCCTTGGATTTCTAAGCAAATACAGTGTAACTATGGTATTGAAAGTGGAAATGGAAAAAGAAAGGACATGGAATAGAAAAGTCATTGGACTACCAGTCAGAAGACCTTTTCCCACTCTCTGCTAGCCGTGCAGCTTTGTGAATATCATTATTAGACCTCATTAAGGAGAGAAACCACCTCATATTTGATTTTTTTTCCGCTCTGTAGTGAATAGATCAGTACCTAATACAAAAATGTTTGTTAATCTTATCTCTCTAGGACTCAAAATTCCTCATTTATAAATTGTGGATTATATGCTGCCATGAGGATAAATATGGGATAATATATGTGAGAGGATTTTGTTTACCATAGGTAATTTATACCTACCTAAAAAATTATCTTTTTGAAAGAGGACTGAGGACTTCCCTGGTGGCGCAGTGGTCAAGAATCTGCCTGCCAATGCAGGGGACACAGGTTTGAGCCCTGGTCCGGGAAGATCCCACATGCTGCGGAGCAACTAAGCCCATGCATCACAACTACTGAGCCTGCGCTCTAGAGCCCATGAGCCACAGCTACTGAGCCTCCGTGCTGCAACTACTGAAGCCCGTGAGCCTAGAGCCTCTGCTCCACGACAGGAGAAACCACCGCAGTGAGAAGCCCGCGCACCGCAACGAAGAGTAGCCCCCGCTTGCTGCAACCAGAGAAAGCCTGCGTGCAGCAGCGAAGACCCAACGCAGCAAAAAATAAAATAAATAATAAAAAAAAAGAAAGAGGACTGAGCTTGCATGAGAAATATTAATATTGATATAGTAAAAGCCTCATAACTCAGTTCCAGGCCTGGGGGTCAGGAGGCATGGACTCTACCACTTCACTATGACATTCTAGAGTGCAGTTTTCTCTTTTTGTAACTTTGGAAAGTGTAGAACCATATGTGAATGTGAGCTGCAACTTCAGTGCAAAGCAGACTCTGTTGACATAGATGACTTCTAGAACTCAAAGTGTTCTTTTATCTGTTGCCATTAATGCAGCACACATTCATTGAAGCATGCAAGATACTATGCTAGGTGCTATATCCCATTTTACTATATCAGCTCTTCTCTAATCCAATTTGCTACCCTTATTTGAATTTTTTTATTGATTGAATTTCTGTGATAACTGTACTAAAAGACATCCTTGAAGAATATTTGAAATACACACATTTCTAATTCTGACTGTGGCTTATTTTGATTTAGAAAAAGGCTGACCTTCTGCTGTAGCTAACAAAATGTCACATTTAAGGCTAATAAGATTCTGAAACAAAAGCTTTACTTCTGGTGCTTTTTAAAAAGTTATTTGACAGCTGAGATCAGCTGACTTTTTATTAAATTTTCAAAACAATTTTTAGATTTCTGGAAGCACATGCTACTCACAGAAGAGGATATTGAATCAAAGAATTATTTAATCTTTTACCTTTTCAGTTATTCTCATAACTTCATGCCCTTTCAAGCTTGATATTGAGACCCATACAGCTATTCTGTCTTTGCCCAACGGGAATAAATAAAAATTGATATGCTAGGGGGAAGATATATAGGGGCTAAGATTATTAGGATAATGATAGTTTTATTTATACCCTTGTATTTGCAAATTTGAACTACTGTATATTTTTTCCTTAAGTGTTAGTTACTAAAGGGAAAAAATGACCAATTAAAATGGCAAGACCACAGATAAATTATAGATCAGAATTTTAATAAGCATGATAATCAGATTAATTCTAAACCTCTCTACTAGTTTTTGACATATTACTTTAAATTTTTTGTCTTTATCTAATGAAGATTATTATTACTTGTAGCCTCATTTGTAGCACTTATACTTCCAAGAATATAATGGTGGATGTTGGCTTCAAAATTTTCAAGTTGCCCAAATATGAGCTTACTTTCTAGGATTTATAGACTCTTGCTTTTTAAAAAGGAACTATCCCTTTCCTTCAGTTTAACATTGAAGGTGGGACCCCTATAGTGGATGAATCTGCCTTGTTCTTATCATTAATAGCCCTAGGAATAGCAACTCTTCATTTAAGGCATACATTTTTTTAAAAATGTAATATTTTTCTTTCAGACCTCTTAAGCTATGAAAACGCAGCAACACTGAATGATGTAAAGACACTGGTCCAGCAGTTATACACTACTTTGTGCATCGAGCAGCACCAGTTAAACAAGGAAAGGGAGCTTATCGAAAGATTAGAAGATCTCAAAGAACAACTGGCGCCCCTGGAAAAGGTGCAGATTCAAATTTCACACTTTTCTTTTCACCAGTATTTTTTCCAGAGCGTATATGTTTGCTTTTTTTCCCTCCGAGTTTTGTGTGATTGCATTGTGTCAATCAAACTAGTCCAGTAGTTTTGGGAACTGAATCATACAAAGCTTCTGATTAAAGCTAAGAAAGGACTTAAAAAGGAATAGTTTGGAGCCTTGATAATGGACATAGAGCTTTGAGATCTAAATATACTGCCCTTAACCAGACTTACTACTTTTACAACAAAGATTGGAATAATTGCTGATCAAGAAGGGTTCTAAGTGAGGTGGATAATCATTTTAGCCAACTTAAGAATTAATATTATATGGAATATTATGCAACTGTTAAAAACAATCGTGTAGATCTAATATTCTATAGAAAACACTTCATGGTATTTTATGAAAAGTAAATTACAAAACAATGTGTATATTAGTGCATACTATGATCCAGTTTTTAAGTGTATTATGCATATAGCCATACACACAACACACACACACACACATATATACAAAGAAAAAAATTAGAAGGAACATATTCCCAAATGCTAATAGAATAGTAGGATTATGAATGATTTTTCTTCTTTACACTTTCCTAAGTGTTTTACAATGAACATGTGTCATCCTTTTTTTTTAAATAAAAATACAAGTATTTCCATTTTAAGAAACCAGACTATATTAGAGATTAAGGAAGGGAACAAATACTCTTAATACTGTGCTTTTTCTGATTTCTTTAAAAGTAAGGAACACATATCTCAAGGTTGTTTTCATTAAATTTAAGACCATTAGAAATGTTGGATAAATTAAATTTGAGGAACTGTTGTGAAGGGGGATGAAATTTAAATCTGGTATTTCAAAATGTAAAGCATTTTTTAATGTACCAACTATAGCAAAATAATTATCATCCCTTATTGAATATTTACTATGTGCTAGGAATTGTCCTAAGTATTTTACTTGTATTCTCTTATTTAATCCTCAGAACAACTCATTAATGAAGTTATGGTAATGAGCAGATCAGGGCCTGAACTCAGCCGTTCTGAATCCAGAGTCCATGCTCTGACCCACTGTGCTGTTTTGCCCCTAGTAGACCTTTTGAGTAAAAAACTAATGATAGATTAAATCTTGTACGCTGCAGTGAGAGAATATTGGCATGTTTTTATTTCTCTCTTTCAAAGAAAGCAATCTTGTGGTTGGATAAAGACCCGCTGAAACTTGCTTATTCACTCCCATAATTTCACCATATTTTCAGCTACTTCTAGGATGAAACATGAAACACAAGTGTATCAAAAATGTTATTCCTATAAAATAGTACTCAGTAAAAACTACAGATATTATTTAGGAAGACAAACTATATTTCCTAGAATTGAGACTAACTTATATCTTGATTACAAGCCGTTTCTTTAGTGAACATTGAACAGTTTAAATAAGAGTTTAAGATTGGTTCTATGTCAAAATGCTTTACAGTTGACCAGTCATGTGTGCCCTGTAGGTACGAATTGAGATTAGCAGAAAAGCTGAGAAGAGGACCACTTTGGTGCTATGGGGTGGACTTGCCTACATGGCCACACAGTTTGGCATTTTGGCCCGGCTTACCTGGTGGGAATATTCCTGGGACATCATGGAGCCAGTTACCTACTTCATCACTTATGGAAGTGCCATGGCAATGTATGCATATTTTGTAATGACACGCCAGGTAAGAATTCCTCTTCAAGTAACTTTCCATGAGATAGTACAATGTTGGTTGTCAAAGTAGTTCTCTTTTCTCTCATATTCTTTCTAAGGCCAGTTCCCTTGAAGTAATCATTTATCCTTTATACATAATCACTCACACAAACACACATATGTGCACATGGACGTGCATGACAATTATGTATCAGGCACTAGTCTAAGTGCTAGAGATAGAGAGATAGATATGACATGGCTTTGGCCCTCATGGAGCAAACAGACTATTAAGAGAGCCATATAAACCATTAAATTCATAAAATTATCATAGTAAGCTACAGAATAAGAAGGCAAAGGAGAAGAGTGGTCAGCTGTAGGATAACTTGCTCAGTTGGCTTGGCTTTTTATGTACTGTGTGATTAATTTAGCAGTCAGATGGTGTAGTCCCAAGCTTTTGGTCTTTATTGAATGTTTGGAATGGAGAATTGGTGATAACTAATCAAATAGTTAAACTAAATTCTGGGCTACTTCTAAATATATTAGGAGTATAGGTGTTTGTTGTTGTTTTTACTTCATGGAAGACAGGTGAAAATTAGATATCTAATCACTATTCTATTCTTTATCAACCAAGGCTCATATTTTAAATATCAGTGTCTAGAACTAATTTTTATTGTTAGTGCTGTATTTTTAGTAGCTTGGAAATCCATAATGGTCACTTTAGGAAGTATGAAGGATTTATTATTACTTATTTATTATTGCTATATGTGATACAACCACAGATCCAGGCTCCCTTGAATAAAAAGTATTTGAAATAGCTGAGAGATATGAGAAACCTTTTCTATTTTCTTAGGTATCAGAAGAAAGCTGAGAGTTGCTTCTCTTATATTTTTATATGGCCACTGTTGAACATAGGCATTTTGTTTCTGTTGTCATTAGACCAATGGTCATAGGCCTATTTTTGTGTGGGAAAATGAAAGCCCAAGGGTGTTATTTAACCTTTCTGGGCCTCCCAAATATGTCTAGTGGAGAAGAGACAGTAAACTGTTCGTGTCCTGCTATTGTTTGCCCAGTGTCTCTAGCACCTAATCCCATGTCTGGCTCATGTTCGTCACGCTACCTGAACAGAGCTGACAGCCAAATCAATCTTATCTAACCACACCTCTGGACATGGCTTACATATGTGTATGTGTCTGTCTATGTTTCCTTCCCTCTTCCTCTGCCCTGTCACTGTCCTTCATATACCCCTTTAATGGATCCTTTTTATCGACTGAAATCCAGACTCCTTAGCCCAATATTCATAACTGGTTGCTGTCCTTTCCAAATGTCTCTCAGCTCCTCTGTGTATGTACTAGGTATTTTAAACACATCAAATTACAGTTGACCCTTGAACAACAGGGGTTAGGGGCGTCAACCCTCTGTGAAGTAAAAAAATCCATGTATAACTTAAAGTCAGCCCTCCATATCATGGTTCCTCTGTATCCATAGTTTTTCCATATCCATGATTCCACATCTGGGGATTCACCCAACTGCAGATCGTGTAGTGCTGTAGTATTTACTATTGAAAAAAATCCGCATATAAGTGGACCTGTGCAGTTCAAACCCATGTTGTTCAAGGGTCAACTGTGTAGTCTGTATTTCCCCCAAAATGCCCTGAGTTTTTCACCACTTCCTTCCTTACTTCATACCATTCTATTAACTGGGAAGGTTTTCCCTGTAGATCGCTACCTGTCATATTTCAAGGTTTACTTAAATGCTTATTTTTCATGAACCTTTGACTACTTCCCTGCAGCCGACTTTGATCTGTCCCTCTTCTGAATTCCTATAGCACATTGTGCCTCTCATTTCACTTATCCTATGCCATCTTGTATTATAATTATTCATGTTCAATGTCTTTTCCCCTCTACTAGACTATGATATCTTTTGAGGCAAGGCGTTCAGGTGTTTTTTTCAATTTTTATTTCCTTACCATGCCTAATACAGTGCCTATCTGTCCTACTATTTAAATGCTGTCCTACTTCTGTGATTCCTAAATGTTTTTGCTGCCCCCAAGTGACAAGTTGTAAAATAGCAGTAGTAAACAATTTAGTCTTTTGTGAATAGGAAAACATTGACCAAATAAAATGTAAATAGAGTTTCTCATGTTAAATATTCTTCCCCATATCAGTATCCATAATTAACACCCATGAAACAAAATGCCTGTTCAACAGCATTTAAACTGTTCAATGAGCATTTATTAGCAACCTAAATATATTCCAAAAGTATATTAAGTTCCAAAGAATTTTCAAAAGATAGGTTCCTTGACATCATAAAATCAAGTGAAATATTGACTTTTACTGACTAATATTTCAGTGAGACCTGAGTACCATTTTCTATCATGTGAAAAAGGAGCCTGACAATAAGAATTGCCATTCAGCAAAGTTACTTCAGCAGGCATGTGAACCACCATTCAGCCCCCTAGCCCAGGCGTTTTCTACAAAGGGGAGGTCACTCTCAAGGGGGTGAAAATTGGTTCTGGGGGAGTAAAACATCTTAGATATTACAACAGATAAACAGATACACAGTACATTTGTGGTATTAAAACTTCTTTGAGGGACTTCCTTGGTGGTCCAGTGGGTAAGGCTACACGCTCCCAATGCAGGGGGCCCGTGTTCGATCCCTAGTGGGGGAACTAGATCCTACATGCATGCTGCAACTAAAAAGCCCGCATGCCGCAACAAAGATCCCACGTGCTGCAGCTAAGACCTGGCACAGCCAAAATAAATAAATAAATATTTAAATATTTTTTTAAAAAAAACTTCTTTGGGGAGGAGGGGCAATTAAGGAAAAAATATCTAAAAAGGCAACTTAAGGGAACAATGATGAATAAAGGTTAAGAAACACTGACCTAGCCTTTAATACCCTTTGTCATCTCAATTCCAACATCCAGCATTTATATTCTACTCCAGCAAACTACTTCAGTGGCCATTCAGGACCTACTTAGAATAAAAATTAGCATGCCTAATAATTTAGTATGCCTAAACCTTTAGGCTCCTGACATCTCTCTTAACTTTTTTCTGTCACCTTCCTCGTGTGTTGCTTCCTTTTCTGTCCAAATTAGACCATATTGTCATTCTGTTCAATCTCTGCTCCATTGTCTTTCCACCATATATACTCTATAAACTCCTAATCTTGGATAAATTTAGCTATTTATCCTATATCCAGGCTACTGAACATTGCTAGAGAAAAATCATGTAATAGTGTGGATTGGACCACTGCTTGTGTTTCTAATTAGATTTTCTTCCGCCATAACCCTCTCATTAGTTATTCTAAGACTTCACATCAAGCTCCTCATCCCACCTTTAACTTTGCCTCCTACCTCTCCTGGAAAATTGAGCTTAACAGATACAAGCTTGCAAATTCCTAAACCCTGTGAGTTTAATAGTACCATACCTACCTTCACACTATTTCCTTAAATTCAAATAAGAGGTGGCATTTTCCTGCTCAGGGCTAGCTCTTCCACCTGTTCTTAATCCCATTACCCCCTTCCAGAATCTTATGCCAGTATATTTTTTGTGTTCCCTATGTTATCAAACTCTCCCTCTCTGACTCCCTTTCCTTCATAACCAAGCTCTATGTGTATCTCTTCTCACTTATTACCAAATTACCAAATTTCTAGAAGAGAGTCTAGCATGTAGTTGCTTAGTAAATGCTTGTTGCCCAAAAGAGGAAGCATAGAATAGATCTGAATAAATTGAGTTAGTGTGTACATTTACATCCTCAGCAAACATAGGTAAGTGGCCTAGTAATAGCAACTTAGATGAAACCTAGAGGGCATTCCCTCAAGTTTTTAATCCAACAGTTATCCCTTAGGTCAATATTACTTGATTCAGACCATGATTCTATCCATTTTTAAAAAGCTTCCACAGTCCCTTCAACCGCTATTCATTCATTATCTGTCATCATCAATAATTAAATATTTACTTCTGTTTCTAGTTATGGCATCCTAGGTAATCAGAACAATGCTCCCTTGGAAGCATTGAGATAGAGATAGAGATTCAAGATTCAAGATTCAATATCTCTATTCAAGTCACAGAGATTCATGTCCAGGGATTGCTAAAGTAGGTTGAAATATTTTTGCTTTGGTGTGGAATTTTAAAGGCCACTACTGTAGAACAGAAGAACCTGTTGTAGGCTCTCTCAGAGACTGTAGCTCATCTTTCGATCATCCCAATCTTGTAAATTGGATTGAGGTAGTCCTAGAATGCTGGTGATCCCAGAGTGCTGATATCACTGGTTCCAGGCCAAAGAAAACATTAATCATCCCTGGGAGGAGATAACATTATCCTAATAATAATAATAATAATAATAATAATAATAATAATAATAATAATAATATCCTAAGCCTTACATTATTACTACAAATAATTTTGCAAATACAAAGTTAGGCATACAATAAAAAATAAGCAGATACACAGGAAAACACCTACAGAAACAATAGACATTTGAAACAGACACAGATAGGAGATCTAGTTACTGGATTTATCAGACATAGCCTTTAAAATAATTATACTTACTAGATTCAGGGAGATAAAAGGTAAGGTTGAGAATATTGGCAGATAACTTGATTCTTTAAAAAACAAATGAAAATTCTAGAAATAAAATTTAATGGATGGATTTAACTGCAGATTAGACATAAGAGAGATAGAGTGACCTGGAAATAAATCAGAAGAGAAACCATTCAAAATAAAGTATGGAAAGACAAAAAGAAGTAAAATATAGGAGAGGGTGAGAGAGAATGGGAAGAAACAATATTTGCAGAGATGTTGACTGAGAATTTTCCAAAATGATGAAAGACATTAATTTATAGATTTAAGAATTCCATCAAATACAACCAATATAAAGGAAAAGAAATCCACATCTAGACACATCAGTAGTAAAACTGCAAAAGACAAAGACAAAGAAGAAATCTTAAAAGTAGCCAAAGAAGAAAAAGAAAGGCTTGCCTTCAAAGGAGTCACCGTTAGATAGCTGACTTCTCAACAGCAGAAATGAAAGCCAGAGGTAATGGAATGGTACCTTCAATGTGTTGAAAGAAAATAACTGTCAACTTAGAATTCTATACTCAGCAAAAATATCCTTCCAAAATAAAGGTGAAATAAAGATGCTTCCAGACAAACGAATAGAGAACTTGTCACCAGTAGATCTGTACAAAAGGAAATACTAGAGAGTGTTCTTTGTGCAGAAAGAAGATTATCACAAGTGGAAAGTAAAAAAAAAAGCAGGAAGGAATGAAGAGCAATGAAAATGGTAAATCTGTGAGTGAATCTAAATGAATATTAAATGTATAAAATAATTATAATAAACTCTTATAGAATTTAAAATACAGAAAAAACTAAAACATACGACAGTAGCATATACGTCTGGAGGGGGCAAGTGAACTTGAAATGTTCTAATGTTCCTTCATTGTCTGGGAAGAGGGTAAAAGTACCACTTGCATTCAACTTTGAATGAGAAGTCCTAGCCAGTACAGAAGGCAAGAAAAAGATACAGAGGATGAAAATATTGGAAAGAAAAACAATTGGCATGATTCATAGATATTGTACATAGAAAAATTTAAAGAGCGTATATAGATAATTGGTTAGAATTCATAAGTGAGCTTTATAAGGTTACTAGATACAAGGTCAATATATATAAATGAATTGCATATCTATATGCCAGCCACAAATAGTTAGAAAATGAAACTTTTTAAGAGATGAAACTCAAAATGACTTTTAAAAATAAATCATGCAAGAGATAGCTTCAAGAAGGTGGAGGAGTAAGACGTAGAGATCACCTTCCTCCCCACAAATACATCAAAAATACATCTACATGAGGAACAGCTCCTACAGAACACCTACTGAATGCTGGCAGAAGACCTCAGACCTCCCAAAAGGCAAAAAACTCCCCACGTACATGGGTAGGGCAAAAGAGAAAAGAAAAAACAGAGACAAAAGAATAGGGATGGGACCTGCACCTCTGGGAGGGAGCTGTGAAGGAGGAAAAGTTTCCACACACTAGGAAGCCCCTTCACTGGCAGAGACGGCAGGTGAGCAGGGGGGAAGCTTCGTAGCCACGGAGGAGAGCGCAGCAACAGGGGTGCATAGGGCAAAGCGGAGAGATTCCCACACAGAGGATCACTGATGACCAGCACTCACCAGCCTGAGAGGCTTTGCTCACCCACCTGAGCGGATGGGGTCTGGGAGCTGAGGCTCAGGCTTCGGAGGTCAGATCCCAGGGAGAGGACTGGGGTTGGCTGCGTGAACACAGCCTGAAGGGGGCTAGTGCGCCACAGCTAGCTGGAGGGAGTCCGAGAAGAAGTCTGGAACTTCCTAAGAGGCAAGAGACCATTGTTTTGGGGTGCGCGAGGAGAGGGGATTCAGAGCACCGCCTAAACAAGCTCCAGGGACGGGTGCGGGTCATGGCTATCAGTGCGGACCCCAGAGATGGGCGTGAAACGCTAAGGCTGCTGCTGCAGCCACCAAGAAGCCTGTGTGCAAGCACAGGTCACTATCCACACCTCCCCTCCTGGGAGCCTGTGCAGCCCGCCACTGCCAGGGTCCCGTGATCCAGGGACAACTTCCCAGGGAGAACACACATCATGCCTCAGACTGTTGCAACGTCACGCTGGCCTCTGCCACTGCAGGCTCGCCCCACATTCCTTACCCCTCCCTCCCCCTGGCCTGAGGGAGCCAGAGCCCCCTAATCAGCTGCTACTTTAACCCTGTCCTATCTGGGCAGGGAACAGACGCCCTCAGGCGACCTACATGGAGGTGGGGCCAAATCCAAAGCGGAACCCCAGGAGCTGTGTGAACAAAGAAGAGCAGGGAAATCTCTCCATGCAGCCTCAGGAGCAGAGGATTAAATCTCCACAATCAACTTGATGTACCCTGAATCTGTGGAATACCTGAATAGACAACGAATCATCCCAAAATTGAGGCAGTGGACTTTGGGAGCAACTGTAGACTTGGAGTTTGCTTTCTGCATCTAATTTGTTTCTGGTTTTATGTTTATCTTAGTTTAGTATTTAGAGCTTATTATCATTGGTAGATATGTTTATTGATTTGCTTGCTCTCTTCTTTTTTTTTTTTAAATATATATATATTTTTCCTTTTTCTCCTTTTGTGAGTGTGTGTGTGTGTGTGTGTGTGTGTGTGTATGCTTCTTTGTGTGATTTTGTCTGTATAGCTTTGCTTTTACCATTTGTCCTAGGGTTCTGTCTGTCCATTTTTTTGTGGGTTTTTTTTGTTTTCTTTTTTAGTATAGTTTTTAGTGCTTGTTATCATTGGTGGATTTGTTTTTAGGTTTGGTTGCTCTCTTCTTTCTTTCTTTCTTTTTTTTAATTGCTTTTTTATTTTTTTATTTTTAATAATATATTTTTTATTTTAATAACTTTTTAATTTAATTTTAATTTAATTTATTTTATTTTTATTTTATTTTATTTTAGTTTTCTTTCTTTCTTTCTTTCTTTTTCTCCCTTTTCCTCTGAGCCGTGTGGCTGACAGGGTCTTGGTGCTCTGGCCAGGTGTCAGGCCTGAGCCTCTGAGGTGGGAGAGCCGAGTTCAGGACACTGGTCCACCAGAGACGTCCCGGCCCCACATAATATCAAATGGCGAAAGCTATCTCAGAGATCTCCATTTCAACACGAAGACCCAGCTCCAACAACGACCAGCAAGCTACAGTGCTGGGCACCCTATGCCAAACAACTAGCAAGACAGGAACACAACCCCACCCGTTAGCAGAGAGGCTGCCTAAAATCATAATAAGTTTACAGACACCCCAAAACACACCACCAGACATGGTCCTGCCCACCAGAAAGAGAAGATCCAGCCTCACCCACCAGAACATAGGCTCCAGTTCCCTCCACCAGGAAGCCTAAACAGTCCACTGAACCAATCTTAGCCACTGGGGGCAGACACCAAAAACAACGGGAACTATGAACCTGCAGCCTGCAAAAAGGAGACCCCCCAAACACAGTAAGTTAAGCAAAATGAGAACACAGAGAAATACACAGCAGATGAAGGAGCAAGGTAAAAACCCACCAGACCAAGCAAATGAAGAGGAAATAGGCAACCTACATGAAAAAGAATTCAGAGTAATGATAGTAAAGATGATCCAAAATCTTGGAAATAGAATGGAGAAAATACAAGAAACGTTTAACAAGGACCTAGAAGAACTAAAGAGCAAACGAACAATGATGAACAACACAATAAATGAAATTTAAAATTCTCTAGAAGGAATCAATAGCAGAATAACTGAGGCAGAAGAACAGATAAGTGATCTGGAAGATAAAATAGTGGAAATAACTACCACAGAGCAGAATAAAGAAAAAAGAATGAAAAAAATTGAGGACAGTCTCAGAGACCTCTGAGACAACATTAAACACACCAACATTCGAACTAAAGGGGTCCCAGAAGAAGAAGAGAAAAAAAAAAGGGACTGAGAAAATATTTGAAGAGATTATAGTTGAAAACTTCCCTAATATGGGAAAGGAAATAGGCAATCAAGTCCAGGAAGCACAGAGAGTCCCATACAGGATAAATCCAAGGAGAAACATGCCAAAACACATATTAATCAAACTATCAAAAATTAAATACAAAGAAAAAATATTAAACGCAGCAAGGGAAAAACAACAAATAACATACAAGGGAATCCCCATAAGGTAAACAGCTGATCTTTCAGCAGAAACTCTGCAAGCCAGAAGGGAGTGAGAGGACATATTTAAAGTGATGAAAGGGAAAAACCTACAACCAAGATTACTCTACCCAGCAAGGATGTCATTCAGATTCGACAGAGAAGTTAAAACCTTTACACACAAGCAAAAGCTAAGCAAATTCAGCACCACCAAACCAGCTTTACAACAAATGCTAAAGGAACTTCTCTAGGCAGGAAACACAAGAGAAGGAAAAGACCTACAATAACAAACCCAAAACTATTAAGAAAATAGTAATATGAACACATGTATCGATAACTACCTTAAATGTAAATGGATTAAATGCTACAACCAAAAGACATAGACTGGCTGAATGGATATAAAAACAATACCCATATATATGCTGTCTACAAGAGATCCACTTCAGACCTAGGGACACATACAGACTGAAAGTGAGGGGATGGAAAAAGATATTCCATGCAAATGGAAATCAGAAGAAAGCTGAAGTAGCAATTCTCATATCAGACAAAATAGACTAAAATAAAGACTATTACAGGGACAAAGAAGGGCACTACATAATGATCAAGGGATCAATCCAAAAAAAAGATATAACAATTATAAATATTTATGCACCCAGCATAGGAGCACCTCTACATAAGGCGAATGCTAACAGCCATAAAAGGGGAAATCAACAGTAACACAATCATAGTAGGGGACTTTAACACCGCACTTTCACCAATGGACAGATCATCCAAAATGAAAATAAATAAACACAAGCTTTAAATGATACATTAAACAAGATGGACTTAATTGATCTTTATAGGACATTCCATCCAAAAACAACAGAATATACTTTCTTCTCAAGTGCTCATGGAACATTCTCCAGGATAGATCATACCTTTGGTCACAAATCAAGCCTTCGTAAATTTAAGAAAATTGAAAACATATCAGTATTTTTTCCAACTAAAATGCTATGAGACTAGATATCAATAACAGGAAAAAATCTGTGAAAAATACAAACACATGGAGGCTAAACAGTACACTACTAAATAACTAAGAGATCACTAAAGAAATCAAAGAGGAAATTTTAAAATACCTAGAAACAAATGACAATGAAAACACGATGACCCAAAACCTATGGGATGCAGCTAAAGCAGTTCTAAGAGGGAAGTTTATGGCAATGCAATCTTACCTCAAGAAACAAGAAACATCTCAAATAAACAACCTAACCTTACACCTAAAGCAATTAGAGAAAGAAGAACAAAAAGACCCCAAAGTTAGCAGAAGGAAAGAAACCATAAAGATCAGATCAGAAATAAATGAAAAAGAAATGAAGGAAACAGTAGCTAACATCAATAAAACTAAAAGCTGGTTCTTTGAGAAAATAAACAAAATTGATAAACCATTAGCCAGACTCATCAAGAGAAAAAGGGAGAAGACTCAAATCAATAGAATTAGAAATGAAAAATGAGAAGTAACAACTGACACTGCAGAAATACAAAGAATCATGAGAGATTACTACAAGCAACTATATGCCAATAAAATGGACAACCTGGAAGAAATGGACAAATTCTTAGAAATGCACAACCTTCTGAGACTGAACCAGGAAAAATAGAAAATATAAACAGACCAATCACAAGCACTGAAACTGAAATTGTGATTAAAAATCTTCCAACAAACAAAAGCCCAGGACCAGATGGCTTCACAGGCGAATTCTATCAAACATTTAAAGAGCTAACACCTATCCTTCTCAAACTCTTCCAAAATACAGCAGAGGGAGGAACACTCCCAAACTCCCTCTACAAAGCCACCATCACCCTCATAGCAAAACCAGACAAACGTACACAAAAAATGAAAACTACAGACCAATATCATTGATGAACATAGATGCAAAAATCCTCAAGAAAATACTAGCAAACAGAATCCAACAGCACATTAAAAGGATCATACACCATGACCCAGTGGGTTTATCCCAGGAATGCAAGGATTCTTCAATATATGCAAATCAATCAGTGTGATAAACCATATTAACAAACTGAAGGAGAAAAACCATATGATCATCTCAATAGATGCAGAAGAAGCTTTCGACAAAATTCAACACCCATTTATGATAAAAACTCTCCAGAACGTAGGCATAGAGGGAACTTATGTCAACATAATAAAGGCCATATATGACAAACCCACAGTCAACATCGTTCTCAATGGTGAAAAACTGAAACCATTTCCACTAAGATCAGGAACAAGACAAGGTTGCCCACTCTCACCACTATTATTCAACGTAGTTTTGGACGTTTTAGCCACAGCAATCAGAGAAGAAAAAGAAATAAAAGGAATACAAATTGGAAAAGAAGTAAAGCTGTCACTGTTTGCAGATGACATGATACTATACATAGAGAATCCTACAGATGCTACCAGAAAACTACTAGAGCTAATCAATGAATTTGGTAAAGTAGCAGGATATAAAATTAATGCACAGAAATCTCTTGCATTCCTATACACGAATGATGAAAAATCTGAAAGAAAAATTAAGGAAACACTCCCATTACCATTGCAACAAAAAGAATAAAATACCTAGGAATAACCTACCTAAGGAGGCAAAAGACCTATATGCAGAAAACTATAAGACACTGATGAAAGAAATTAAAGATGATACAAACAGATGGAGAGATATACCATGTTCTTGAATTGGAAGAATCAACATTGTGAAAATGACTATACTACCCAAAGCAATCTACACATCCAATGCAATCCCTATCCAACTACCAATGGCATTTTTCACAGAACTAGAACAAAAAATTTCACAATTTGTATGGAAACACAAAAGACCCCGAATAGCCAAAGCAATCTTGAGAAAGAAAAACAGAGCTGGAGCAATCAGGCTCCCTGACTTCAGACTATACTACAAAGCTACAGTAATCAAGACAGTATGGTACTGGCACAAAAACAGAAATATAGATCAATGGAACAGGATAGAGAGCCCAGAGATAAACCCACACACATATGGTCACCTTATCTTTGATAAAGGAGGGAAGAATATACAATGGAGAGAAGACAGCCTCTTCAATAAGTGGTGCTGGGAAAACTGGACAGCTACATGTAAAAGAATGAAATTAGAACACTCCCTAACACCATACACAAAAATAAACTCAAAATGGATTAAAGACCTAAATGTAAGGCCAGACACTATAAAACTCTTAGAGGAAAATATAGGCAGAACACTCTATGACATACATCACAGCTAGATCCTTTTTGACCCCCCTCTTAGAGAAATGGAAATAAAAACAAAAATAAACAAATGGGACCTAATGAAACTTAAAAGCTTTTGCACAGCAAAGGAAACCATTAACAAGATGAAAAGACAACCCTCAGAATGGGAGAAAATATTTGCAAACGAAGCAACTGACAAAGGATTAATCTCCAAAATATACAAGCAGCTCATGCAGCTCAATATCAAAAAAAACAAACAACCCAATCCAAAAATGGGCAGAAGACCTAAATAGACATTTCTCCAAAGAAGATATACAGATTGCCAACAAACACATGAAAGGATGCTCAACATCGCTAATCATTAGAGAAATGCAAATGAAAACTACAATGAGGTATCACCTCACACCAGTCAGAATGGCCATCATCAAAAAATCTACAAACAATAAATGCTGGTGGGAATGTAAATTGATACAGCCACTATGGAGAACAGTATGGAGGCTCCTTAAAGAACTGAAAATACAACTACCATATGACCCAGCAATCCCACTACTGGGCATATACCCTGAGAAAACCACAATTCAAAAAGAGTCATGTACCACAATGTTCATTGCATCTCTATTTACAATAGCCAGGACATGGAAGCAACCTAAGTGTCCATCAACAGATGAATGGATAAAAAAGATGTGGCACATATATACAATGGACTATTACTCAGCCATAAAAAGAAACAAAACTGAGTTATTTATAGTGAGGTGGATGGACCTAGAGACTGTCATACAGAGTGAAGTAAGTCAGAAAGAGAAAAATGCTGTATGATAACACATATATATGGAATCCAAAAAAAAAATGGTTCTGAAGAACTTAGTGGCAGGACAGGAATAAAGACGCAGACGTAGAGAATGGACTTGAGGACACGGGGAAGGGGAAGCTGGGACGAAGTGAGAGAGTGTCATGGACATATGTACACTACCAAATGTAAAATAGCTAGTGGGAAGCAGCCACATAGCACAGGGAGATCAGCTCAGTGCTTTGTGTCCA
The DNA here is from genome assembly GCF_028023285.1 of Balaenoptera ricei. Classification (NCBI taxonomy): domain Eukaryota; kingdom Metazoa; phylum Chordata; class Mammalia; order Artiodactyla; family Balaenopteridae; genus Balaenoptera; species Balaenoptera ricei. The sequence goes on along the minus strand of NC_082654.1, from coordinate 61,826,955 downwards.
CCTAGAGGGGAGGAATAGGGAGGGTGGGAGGGAGGCGTAAGAGGGAGGAGATATGGGGATATATGTTTATGTTTAGCTGATTCACTTTGTTATAAAGCAGAAACTAACACACTGTTGTAAAGCAATTACACTCCAATAAAGTTTAAAAAATAAATAAATAACCAAATAAATAAATAAATCATGCAAAAGATGTACAAGACCTCTATGTAGAGAAACATAAAATTATAGGAGAGTTAATAAATATAATGATATAGCATGTTCATGGACTAGAAAAGTAAATAGTGCAAAAATGTCGGTTTTATCCACATTGATCTATTAGATTCAGTGCAGTCCCAGTCAGAATCCCAACAGATTTGGAGTTGGGGGAAGAGATTTTAATAAACTGATTCTAAAATGTATATGGAAATACAGAGGACTAAGAAAAGCAATAAACACTTGAAGAAAAACTAGGTAAGAGGATTTACTCTATCAGATATGAAGACTGCAGCTTTAGTTACAGTACTGCAGTGTAAGACAGTGACACAGGGATGGACAAATAGTCCAGTGGAATAAAAGAGAGAAGTAGAAATAGACCTAGTATAAATGAACTTTTGATTTTAAAAAACTGGCACTGCAGGGAAAGAGTTTTTTGATAAATGGTGCTAGGACAATTGAATATCCATATAGAAAAAAGAAATGACCCCATCCTTACACTATAAACAAAAATTAATTCCACACAGATTGTTGATCTAAATATAAAAGGTAACACGATGAAGCTCCTGGCAGATAATAATATAGAAGAATATGTTAGTTACTGTGGAAGAGGGAACGACTTTTTACACAGAATGAAAAGTGCTAACCATAAAGAATAGGAATGATAAATTAGGCTATATTAACATTAAGGATATCTATTTATTAAAGAGCACCATGAAGAGGGAGAGTGGGCTGGGAGGAGATGTTTCCAGTATGTATATCCAACAAAGGATCCATATCCATAATATATTAACAAATCCTACAAATCAGTAAGAAAAAGACACACAATCCAGTAGGAAAAAAATGGCAAGAGGTTTGTACAGGCACTTCTAAAAGAGGATATGCAAATGGCCAATAATATAAAAGAGGATATGAAAAGGCCTCAGCCTCATGAGTGATCAGGAAAATGCTATATCTTTTCAAGAGAAATAAAAACGTGTCCACACAAAAATGTGTACACAAATGTTCATAGCAAGATTATTCATAATAGCCAAAAAGTGGAAAAAACCCAAATGTCTGTCAGTTAACAAATAGATAAATAAAATGTAGCACAGTGGTCCCCAACCTTTTTGGCACCAGGGACCAGTTTCGTGGAAGACGATTTTTCCCCGGGGGAGGAGATGGCGGGGGATGGTTCAGGTGGTAATGCGAGTGATGGGGAGCGGCAGATGAAGCTTCGCTGGCTCGCCCACTGCTCACATCCTGCTGTGCGGCCCAGTTCCTAACAGGCCGCGGACCGCTACCGGTCCGCAGCCGGGAGATTGGGGACCCCTGATGTAGCATATCCATTTAATGGAATATTATTTGTCAATAAAAAGAAATAATGTACTGATACATGCTACAAATAGATGAGCCTTGAAAGAAGCCAGACACAACAGGCTTTTTTATAATTCCACTTATGAAATATCCAGAAGAGGCAAATCTATAGAGACAGAAAATAGGCTAGTAGTTAACTTAGAACTGGAAGTACAGAGGGAAATAGGAAGTGATGTTAAAGGGTATGGGGTTTCTTTGGGGGATGATGAAAATATTCTAAAAATTATTGTAGTAATGGTTGTACAATTCTGTGACTATGCTAAAAAGCATTGACTATTATACTTTAAATGGGTAAATTTTATGGTTTCTCAAGTAAAGTTGTTTTTAAAATATGAGGTAGTAAAATAAATAATATAAATTAGGAGTTTGGGATTAACATATACAAACTATATAAAATAGATAACCAACAAGGACCTATAGTATAGCACAGGGAACTATACTCAATATTTTGAAATAACCTATAAGGGAACAGAATCTGAGGTAGTATTTCTGCCTAACTCGTTTTTTAACTGACAATACTAAGTATTGGCAAGGAGGTGAAGTGATGGCAACTCATGTCCTGCTTATGGGAGTATAACTGGTACAACCGTTTTGATGTTACTCCTTAAATTTGAACACAAGCATACCCTGTGGTCCAGAATTTCCATTCATAGGTTTATACCCAACAGAAGATAAGTCCAGAGATGATCTTGACAGCATTATTTACAACAGCTAAAACCTAGAAACAACCCAAAAATCTATCAGTAGTACAACAGATAAATTGTGATGTAGCCACACAATAGAATATAACATATCAATGGAAATGAACAGACTACAGGTACATGCAAAAGATGAATATCACAAACACGATATTGAGTGAAAGTAGCCATACACAATGCATACTATCTGACTCCATTTTTATAAAATTCAATAAACAGGTAAAACTCAGCTGTAGAGCTCAGGGGAATGCATGCTTAAGTAAGAAAGCTGTAAAGAGAGCAGGAAAACAGTTACCATAAAAGTCAAGGTAGTGATTACTTTGGTGGGGAAGGAGGGGTTAGTAATTGGAAAGGGGCAGGAAGGGGGCTTGTGAGTTACTGGTGGTATTCTATTTTCTCTGGTGATGATTAACATTTATTACATGATGATGATTCTTTATGACGTACATTTTTTGTGTGTGTACTCTTCTGTGTGTGTTTTGCAATAAAAAATGTTTAAGAAATAAATATGTAATACAGCACATGTCAGTAGTATATCTTTATATGTGCTCATGTGTACTGAATCTAATCAATAGTAAATGCTTATTTTGTGAAGATAGTGTGCTAAGGAGTATAATTTAATTTCTTCTTTATTTTTGTAGGAATATGTTTATCCAGAAGCCAGAGACAGACAATACTTGTTATTTTTCCATAAAGGAGCCAAAAAGTCACGTTTTGACCTAGAGAAATACAATCAACTCAAAGATGCAATTGCTCAGGTAAGTTTTACAAAAATTAAAATAAATCCCAGCCCCATCTTGTATGGCATTATTATCATCATCATCATCTACAATCAAGTACTTAGATGGGTAAACTCTGAAAGAATGATCCAATCCTCTTCTTCCTATGTAAATTATTCCTCAATTGATAAAAATGACTATTTTAGCATGGTCACCACTCCAGGAAGTTTCATAACACAAGCAGGTGAAAAGATAATGGGTCCTATCTATCCTTTTATAACTAGCATATTGAAATTTTTAAACCTATTTTTATATTTTTCATTTTGTTTCTTTAGAGAGGTCTGTTTTTACTTTTCTCTCTTTTTTTAATCTTTCTGCAATTGACCCAAAGATCTCTCACCTAAGATGTGTGGTAGCAATGGAGCCAAAATAAAATCCAGGTCAGAGAGAGACTACTAGAAATGTTTGCTAGGTGCAGGTCAGAGATTATTGAGCCAGAAATGCTTTTTTAAAAGACTGATATCTTATTTTTCATAACAGCTACCTCTTTCACATTTCTGATCGTGCCTCCCTCTCACTCTGATATCTTTGATTTTGGTGAAGAAATCCTCATTCCTTTTCTCTGCAGTCTTTCATGACTTTAGAGATTTTTTAAAAACCTCTGGAAGCCCTTCCATTCTCTTTAATGTTTAATTACTCTTCTCTGGACCTTCTCCGCCTTCTCTGTCCCTTTTTGGTGACGGGGTTGTGCTTTGAATAGGCTTATTTCATCTCCCTGCCTTGGCCTAAGTGAATTCTTACCTTCTGTTGCTCTGTGTGGTGGTTCTCAACTGAAGGGAATGCGTCAGAATCATCTCTGGAGCTGTTAAAAATACAGGTGCTTCAGCCCCGCCCTAAACCTATTAATCCAACTCCTCAGGGGTGAGGCCCAAGCACATGTGAGTTTTGAAAGTGCTGCAGTTGACTGCACATCCCTGTTTTAAAAATTACTGATTAGTGAAAAACTTAAACAACTACTAGACAAATAACTAAAGTCTTGAGGAGCATAAATTTGAATTCTGGCTCCAGGCAAAAAGTTTGTAAAAGGGCTTCTCTCTGGAGAAATGCCATCAAGGTGCATCAGATGCTCCCACATTCTTGAGCCCCTGAGTCCTGCCCTGTTGATTGCACAGTCTTTTCTGGAGGCTCTGTTGATAGCTGAAACTGCCAGGACAGACTTCTGTTTCTGTCCGCTTTGTTGTCCTGTGCTTTTAACATTCTTTGCCTCTGAGGCACTCTTACTTTGAGAGTGATTGAGATGATTTCTCTGACTCATAGTGATGGAGGGAAGACAATTTCCTCTTCTCAGGAGACAGTAATATCATTGAAAGCTTGACTAGCCAGTTTTCTCACCTTTTGTTTCTATTTTAGGCAGAAATGGACCTTAAGAGACTGAGAGACCCACTACAAGTACATCTGCCCCTCCGACAGATTGGTGAGGAAGATTGATCTGCGGAGAGCCTCTGAATCCCAGCAGAAAGAACACCTGTTTATAACTATGGCCTTTTTAATTAAAGCATTGCAGGTGGAAGCTGGGAGCCATGTCGGGGTAGAGGGTTTTTACCTTTAATTAAAAAACAAAAACAAAAGGATCTTAGGGAAGAAAGGAATGTTAAAATCTGACCATCAGGCTTTGTGGAATATAAGCTCAAAGGGCTTAGTGAATACTGTCTTAATCAAGAATCTCAGTTTCTGGATGAAAATAATGCATTATTATTATAGTTGAGAGAAAATGATGCTAGGGGTGTTGTTTCTTGCATCTTCTTTTCAGGGTCAGCAAAATAGTAACACACCAGCACCCCACTCAGCTCTAAATTTTTTTTTAATTTAACTTTTCTTATTTTTGACATAGCAGTAAATAAATATACCAGAAAAGCAAACCCTCGAGATATGTGGGTGGCAAACAGAGTCTGAGCCCATGTCATTAGCATTTATTTTAGATTGGACCCAGTCTCTGCAAAGTTACCAGGAATCTCTCCCGTTTGTGTCCCATTTCTGACCACCCACACCTGTTGGTACACTAATTTTATCCATATGATAATTGGAAGCAACTTATGACTGATAATTGACACTTTGGATTATCCCTTCATACCTTCTTAAATGTCTCAATATTCCAGTTCTCTGGATCACTGTCTAGAAATAATTGGCAACACTGCATGAGGTTTTTTTGTTTTGTTTTGTTTTTTACTAATTAATCTTTAAGAGGAGGACAGATTTCCCTCCTTTATTTAACTATCCCATTGATACTCCCCTCTCCCTCCACAGCTCAAGCCAGAGGCGGAGTGTTCAGCTGTATTACCAAATCAGGAAGATGTAAGGTTTACAAATTGGCTAAAAATCATGGCTCTGTAGCCATTTCAGAACCAGAATAGTTTCACTGCTGTTAATCTGTTTGTGTGACAGCATTCCCGGCCACCCAGATGTCACTACCTTGTCTGGAGGCCTTGTTAATCTCGAAGGACACACACTCCCACACTGTTTGTGAGCCCTCCCACCTCCACCACTTCAGTAGTTGTAAATCAAGTGTGTGGATCTCAAAGGGTGCAATTTATCTTTGTACAGGAATACATTTCTATGGCTTCTTTCAGCCTACCCTCTTCACCCTATTTTTTCTTATCTTAAATTGAGAGAAAAAGGAGTTAATCTTATACTCTATCAAAATATTTTCTACCATATTTCCAGATGACATCACACTTGAAGAGTCAAAGGAATCTGTGTCTACTATCCTGTTTTTAACTACTGCGGGGGCAGGATGGAAAGGATGATGGGGCTTGCCACACAGCTGATTGATTGGCTTTTTTCTTTCACATGATTCATCCCTCTTCATTGTGGCAAGGGGTTTCTTTCTCTTTTTCTTCCTCCTTTGGGATCATTGTGTATGAAGAGAAACACTTTAAATGACAAACCCAGACTCCAGGTGCCTTGCAGAGGTTGAAGGCCAGCCAGGATTGCTGCTGCTGCTTCTGCCACCACCCCTTCCACTGGCATGATGGAATGAAAGGATGCATGTCTCCACTTCTCATCTCTCCTCCCACTTCCTTCCCCACCCGCCACCCCCAGTCGTTCAACCCCCTTCCCTCATTTATTTCTGTTAAGTTGTATGAATTATTTTTAAACCATTTATCCTGTTTGTACACAGGGTTTTTAAGAAGAAACAGCACAGTGCAATGAGCAAATCCTTTCAGGGTGTGTGGGAGGCAAGGGGAGGGAGGACATGGAGAAAAGTCCTTTAAACAAATAGCAAAATATTGAACATGTGTAAAATCCTGTATCATTTATGAAATATGTATAAAAAGCAATGTACCTTCTGGAACAATAAATACTTATTCAATTTTTGAACTATAGCATCTCATTCTTTAAAGCAAAACAACCAAGATCAGAAACAAAAACAAGCTTATTCTGATTCAAGGTGGAAAGATTTTTACCTCTAAAATTAATTTTTATAAAAATACCATTTTGGGGGCTTCCCTGGTGGCACAGTGGTTAAGAATCCACCTGCCAATTCAGGGACACGGGTTCGTGCCCCGGTCTGGGAAGATCTCACATGCCGCGGAGCAGCTAGGCCCGTGAGCCACAACTACTGAGCCTGTGCGTCTGGAGCCTGTGCTCCACAACGGGAGAGGCCACGACAGTGAGAGGCCCATGCACCACGATGAAGAGTGGCCCCCGCTCACCGCAACTGGAGAAAGCCCTCGCACAGAAACGAAGACCCAACACAGCCAAAATTAATTAATTAATTAATTAATTAAAAATTTTTTTAAAATACCATTTTGAAATTAAGTTTTGTTCCTGGAGCCTATATTTTTACAAGGCATTTCATGAATTCTTCCTGAACTTAAGATGGTCAGTATTTTCCTAGTTTTCCAGAGCCACTAGAGGTTCAGTGACCTCTGCAACCGTGATAGAGCCAAGGACAGCACTGACACTAATATCCTTATCTCCTGATTAACAGGAAATATCTCCATTATATCAGATCACCAGATTGCCCAATGTGGTCTCCTGGACTCCAGAAACTTGTTCAAGGATGAACTAAGATCAAATACTCATTATTTTAAGAGTTTGTATCAAATTTATAATGATCACCAAATGGGAAAATATCACATGCCACCTAGACTATCGAAGTCATTTCAAAAAGCATGTATTAAATGTCTGCATTAAGTGCAGTGTGAGATGTACTAAGAGCCTCCACAGCTACGGTCCTGCCTCCTGGCAGCTCACAGCAACCGAACACAAACACCCCTAAGATATGTAAGGTTTAAGAAGATAAGATTGAAAATATTAAGCCGTTGTTTGCATTCAACAAATAATAACTACACCCATGCACCTATGGTCAACTAGTCTATGACAAAGGAGGCAAGAATATACAATGGAGAAAAGAGTCTCTTCAATAAGTGGTGCTGGGAAGACTGGACAGCTACATGTAAAAGAATGAAATTAGAACACTTCTTAACACCATACACAAAAATAAACTCAAAATGGATTAAAGACCTAAACGTAAGGCCGGATACTATAAAGCTCTTAAAGGAAAACAGGCAGAACACTCTCTGACATAAATCACAGCAATATCTTTTTTGATCCACCTCCTAGAGTAACGAAAATAAATGAGACCTAATTAAGCTTAAAAGCTTTTGCACAGCAAAGGAAACTATAAACAAAATGAAAAGACAACCCACAGAATGGGAGAAAATATTTGCAAAGCAACTGACAAGGGATTAATCTCCAAAATATACGAACAGCTCATGCAGCTCAGTATCAAAAAAACAAACAATCCTATCAAAAAATGGGCAGATTTAAATAGGCATTTCTCCAAAGAAGACATACAGATGGCCAAAAAGCACATGAAAAGATGCTCAACATCACTAATTATTAGAGAAATGCATATCAAAACTACAATGAGGTATCACCTCACACCAGTCAGAATGGCCATCATCCAAAAACCTACAAACAATAAATGCTGGAGAAGGTGTGGAGAAAAGGGAACCCTCCTACACTGTTGGTGGGAATGTAAATTGATACAACCATTATGGAGAACAAAACAGTATGGAGGTTCCTTAAAAACTAAATATAGAACTACCATATGGTCCAGCAATCCTACTCCTAGGCATATATCTGGAGAAAACCATAATTCAAAAAGATACATGCACCCCAATGTTCATTGCAGCATTATTTACAATAGCAAAGATGTGGAAGCAACGTAAATGTCCATTGACAGAGGAATGGGTAAAGAAGATGTGGTACATACGTACAGTGGAATATTACTCAGCCATAAAAAAGAATGAAATAATGCCATTTGCAGCAACATGGATGGACCTAGAGATTATCATCCTAAGTGAAGTAAGTCAGACAGAGAAAGACAAATATCATATGATATCACTTATATGTGGAATCTAATAAAAAAGTGATACATATGAACTTATTTACAAAACAGAAACAGACTCACATCACGAAATCAAACTTCTGGTTGCCAGAGGGGAAACAGGGGGGAAGTGATAAATTAGGAGCTTGGGATTAATATATACACACTACTATATATAAAATAGATAACTAATAAGGACCTACTGTATAGCACAGGGAACTCTACTCAATATTCTGTAATAACATACATGGGAAAAGAATCTGAAAAAGAATGGATCTATGTATATGTATAACTTATTCACTTTGCTGTACACCTGAAACTAGCACAACATTCTAAGTCAACTATATTCCAATAAAAAAAAAAATTTTTTTTAAGGCAAATAATAACTACATATTCCACAACATCCTCTTAGGCTCTGGTGAATAACGGAGAGTGTTAAATCCATTAGTGAGCATAGGTAATGCAGTTTTGCTAAGGGATCATAGACTTTTAGAGCTGGAGAAAGTAAAAGGGTTCTCAGAGTATGGTTCCCGGAACAGCAACTTACCTCTCCAGAAATGCAAGTTCTCCACTCCCTACTGAATCAAACTAGGAGTGGAACCAGCAATCTGTGTTCAACAAGCGCTCCTGGTGATTCTGATGCGAACCACTGACCTCATCAAACTGTGGCTTTAAAGAGAAGGAAACTGAGGCATAGAGAGGGCATCTGTGTCATAACTCATCAGCGAATTCTATGATCAAACAACCAGACTGAGTGAGGATTGGTGAGTATGGTGACTATGGTAAATGGAAAGGATAGAGATCATGTCACATGTACATACTATTGTATCTTGCTTGTAAGGGTGTAGTGGTAAGCACACAGTAGATGCTTACAAAAACAAATACAAATAGGTTGAATTTTTAAAATCTGTCTGGAAAGATTTCACAGAAATGTGGAACTTCTTAGATTTTGGAACTCAGTTTCACCAAAACTGTTAAGGGTTGTCGTTCATTTTTGTCACTGCCAACAACCTTTAGTTTGTTGCTCCCCAAATAAGTCCAAACTCCTTGTCTTCCAAAATGCACTATGTGGTTATTTCCTTAGGATAAATGTATAGGTTAATTTTAACAAGCCCTACTGAATATAAAATGACCCGCTTTATAAATATTCATTTATGTATGTTTTATAAATGCATCATCCACTGAGCAATCCTTCCGCCTTGAAACTGCCCTCAGCTCTTGTGATGACTACTTCTCTGTAAATCTCTGACTACTTCTCAGCCTATTTCGCAGCATCCTCTTCCTCTGCCCACATCTTTATATTAGGCTTCTCCAAGGTTCCATCTTGGACCCCATTTTCCATGAATGATCTCATCCATTCCCCTCCCCCAATTTCAGTTACCATTTATACGCTGGTAGCTCTCTCAAATTGTTATCCTAGCTCAGATTTCTCCTGAAGAGTGGTTAATTTATCTCCTAACTGATCTATTTCCCCCACTCCTGCCTGTGCATTAAATTCGTTCACTGTCACCGGAGTATTTTTGTTTTAATTTCTAATAGCACATACTTTAGAAAAGTAGGAAAATACGAACAAGAGTTAACATTAAATGTGACAGGCCTCTGCTCCCCGTGGGCCCCGTGCGCCACCGGCGGCTGGCTCGCTCTCCCGTTGTGGCCCGCGGGAATTTTCGCAGGCGAGCGCACTTCCCCGCGCAGAGGAGCCCCAGGCGGGCAGGGAGGCTCCGAGTGAGCGTCGGTTGGTGGACGTGGTGCCTGCGCGTGGGGCCTGAGAAGTTCTGGGCGAGTGCGCAGTCGGCTCCTGGGGCGGTGCGGGGCGCGTCTCAGGTCTCACACTTGTAAGTTTCGGCAAAGAATGCGGTGCTTCTTGAGGCACGCTGAGCCATGCTATACAAAGCTTCAAATCTTGGCGCAAAACCCAGAGACCTTGCCAGAGCAAAGAACAGAAGTACAAATGGACGACTGGTCAAAAGGGCCTAGATAAGTGGTGGTTGTTATTGTTCTTCCATCCAGCTGTGAAAGAAACCTTCATTGCCTGTATTTTATAATCAACCAGTATATTTTAACACCAGGACAGTGTTGCATTAGTCCAGACATAACCCATAGTTATCTTGAACAAGAGACCACTGGGAGAAATAAAAGTACACAGCCAGATGAGCAACTGCCTGTGAATTCTAAGGGAAGCATGCAACAGAAATCCAATGAATTAGTTAATGAAGCTACATATGAGGGCATAGAACTGCCAGAGCAGAAATCAAGGAATTTTCAAGTCATCAGTCCTCATCTAGGTGATGAGACAGCTCACTGCACCACAGAAAAATCCAACATTATGGAACATAGAAATAATGATTTGCGTTACAAATGTATGATTCCTTGTCAAGTTACTTCAGACTTAAAGAGGAGACAATAGCATTGCTTCTAAAAGAATTGGACATTCGCAAAGCAAGCAATAAAAAGCTTCAAGAAAAACTGACTAAAGAAGATAAAGAACAGAGAAAACTAAAGCTTAAACTGGAACTCCAAGAAAAAGCAACAGAAGCTCAAATTGCTGAAAAAACAGCACCTCTGGTTGAAGAGGTGTATTTTGCAGAGGGAACGTGATGAAGCTATTATGTCTCGACAGCAGTTAGCCAATGAGGAGAGAAATGAAGCAATTGCACGAGCCAAGCATATGGAAATGTCTCTAAAACTGCTAGAAAATATTATCCCTGAAGAAAATGACATGAAATTACAGGAATTACTGAACAGAATAAACAGTGCAGACACAGGGATAGCTATTCAGAAGAATGGAGCTATAATTGTGGATAGAATCTACAAGACCAAGGAATGTAAAAAGAGAATAACTGCAGAAGAAATTAATGCAGTGATAGAAGAACGGGATGCTGCTTTGTCTCAGGTGGAAGTTTTTCTCCCTTTGGAACTAATAAGACCTCTGGATTAGCAGAATCTCAGTTTGCAGAGATGGGAAGCAAAAATCTTAGTATTGGATTACTATGGGTGATAATGAATGAAGCCACTCCCATTTCAACCCCTTGATTCCTGGACCCGTGAATATTGGCTGTAGATGAAAAAGTACCATATACTGGATTCTGGTTTAGAGCATATACACTGTCATGGAGAACCTTGTCCTAGCCCCACCAGGTATTGCCACATATCTGGCACTATAATCAAGTCTTCAAAAATCCATTCCACTGTTTTATCAAGCTAGCTGTGTCAGGATGATGCAGAACTTTGTAAGATCAGTGTTCATAAGCATGAGCCCATTGCCACACTTCATGTGCTATGAAGTGAGTTCCTTGATCAGAACAATGCTGTGTGGAATCTCATGGTGATATGTAAGGCATTCTATAAGTCCATGGATGGCTGTTTTTGCACAAGCATTGCATTCAGGGAAGCAAGTCCATATCCAGGCAAAGTGTTTATTCCAGTAGGAACAGTAAAGAGCAGTTTTAGTAAGAAGGTAGGAGAATGAAAGTTTGTGATCCAAGAGCAGAGTTTCAGAGTTAAGAATTAAAGAGGACTAAGGACAAGATATGGCTAGGGTTATTGTTTGAAGGTATATTTTATTGGAATAAATGAGTCAAGAAATTGTGAGGCTAGAGTGCTGTATGGGTGATTCTTGCTTTTGTCTAGAATATTGGCAAGAAAAAAAATTTTTTAATGTGGGAAAGTAACCTTTGTTGTCAAATCACAGTGGTACAGATGAGAAGCAAGTCATCCAAATCAGTGCTTCTCAAACTGTCTGTGGTGAAAACCAGTTTAAAAAAACGTTGTTCCAATGTGTTATGGAACACTACTTTTATAATGTATAATAAAAATGACTTATCAAAAAAATTAAAAAATAAAAAATAAATGTGAGAGAAGGGAAGCTAAAAGACACCACACGAAGTGGTCAGTGAAACCCAGGATGTGAGACATTCTGTAGGACAAAAGACTGGGTTTCTTCAACAAGTATCATGGGAGGTGGAGGGACTGTTATAGATTAAAAGAATTTAAGAGACCCAACCACAAGCAATGTATAGCTCTTGTTTGTTTTGCTTTTTTATAAATTTATTTATTTTATTTATTTATTTTTGGCTGCATTGGGTCTTTGTTGCTGCATGCAGGCTTTCTCTAGTTGCGGTGAGCGGGGTCTACTCTTCGTTGTGGTGCGCGGGCTTCTCATTGCGGTGGCTTCTCATTGCGGTGGCTTCTCTTGGTGCGCGGGCTCCAGTAGTTGTGGCTCACGGGCTCTAGAGCGCAGTAGTTGTGGCGCACGGGCTTAGTTGCTCTGTGGCATGTGGGATCTTCCCGGACCAGGGATTGAACCCGTGTCCCCTGCATTGACAGGTGGATTCTTAACCACTGTGCCACCAGGGAAGCCCCTATAGCTCTTGTTTGAATCCTGACTCAAACTAGCAATACAAAGAAATTTTTGAAACAACTGGGGAAATTTAAATATGGAATGAGTTATTAGATGATACTAAGGAATTACTGCTACTTTCCATAGTTGTAATAATGACAATATGATTATATAAAAAAGAAAGGCCGGGCTTCCCTGGTGGCGCAGTGGTTGAGAATCTGCCTGCCAATGCAGGGGACACGGGTTCGAGCCCTGGTCTGGGAGGATCCCACATGCCACGGAGCAGCTGGGCCCGTGAGCCACAACTACTGAGCCTGCGCGTCTGGAGCCTGTGCTCCGCAATGGGAGGGGCTGCGATAGTGAGAGGCCCGCGCACCGCGATGAGGAGTGGCCCCCGCTTGCCGCAACTGGAGAAAACCCTCGCACAGAAACGAAGACCCAACACAGCCAATAAATAAATAAAAATAAACTTAAAAAAAAGAAAAATAAAGCAGTTAACATGGCAGATCATGCACAATAAACAAAATAGTTACCTTTAAAAAAAAAAAAAAAAAGGTCATTTGTTGGAAATGCATACTGCTGTATAAATGATTGACAAAATGTTAACTATTATTGCAGCTGGGTACTCATTATTGTTTTTTCTACTTTGTATATATTTGAAATTTTTCAGCGTAAAAAATTAAAATGAAAGGGCTGGTCAACTAAAAAGGAAAAAATAGGAATAAGAAAAATATCCTACCATCCTGGGAAGGCTTGTTTACAGAACCAAAGGACTATCTGGTAAAAGTCCTTGACTCTGGCAATCAATCCTGGCAGCAAATCTGGGTTTATCTCATGCACACGTCCTCCGTTTCTCTGCAACACATATGAAGCAGTCAGATGGCTTCTCAGGGACAGGAAATTGCAGGGTTTTGTTATTTCTGTTAAGACCATTGCCACTTAGCAGCACTACCCTGCAATGAAACAGTTCCTTAGTCCCAGAGTCATCCATTGCTGCCATCAGATTGCAACTTAATAAGCTAATAATGATCAAGTTGCCTGTGTCCCACTAGCATTAGTGATAAAGTAGCTGAGTACAAGTTAAATCAGTGGAAACCCCTTGCTAGACTGTAAAGTCTGCTTGTGGGAACCTCTTTTACCTTAATCACTGTCAAATACCCGTGACCAGCATGTTACCTGGCCCCTAGTAAGCACTACTGTTTAACTGAACCGAAACCCTAGAGGAAAGGGGCCACAGTAATTTGAATGCTACTTAGTGTAGTAAGAAAATGTGCTAAAAGATTATGAAGACAAATTTAGGGACTACTTCCTAAAAGACAATAATATTTCTTTCCCAGGCACTAGAAATTCAGTTATTAGGAAAAGAAGCATAGATGAGGAAAGTTTAGGAATAACAGAAGCCCAAAGCATCAGGTCAAGGTAAGATTAGGAGAGAAAAATTTTGGTTTCACGTGGATCCTTGTTTAATATCATATTTAAAAACAAACAACAAACAAAAACCTATTCTCTACCCTTCTTTCTATCCTTCCCCTTCACATTATCTTCAGTAATAGTGCTTGCCAATTCTCATTCTACGCACTGTAGGATGTCAGGAAGCTGGCAAACTCCAAACCTGTAATTATTAAGGTTATGTCTAGTGACATGTAATATACAGGACCCTACATTGTCCCTCTCTTGTCTAAAAATGAAACTCTAGTAAACTTTGTCACTTACTTTTCAGTGTCGTCAATTTAATGAATAGTTCCTAATCTGAAGCCCCTACCCCTATCTTAGTGTGAGAATTAGTGAAATAAATAACACTTAACCATTTTAAATTTGCAGAAGAAAGGCACTATGAAAACATGAGATACTGCTGCTCAAACACAACTTAAACCTTGTTTCTTTAGGAAGTTTTGATACCAAAGACCATAATAAAACAGACTTGGATGCTTGCTTCAAGAGAATATTGTCCTCATTCCACACCTGTCCTTACTACTCTTTTGTGTGCTATTTTAAACTCCTTGACCACCTGACCAAGACATTTTCTAAAGATCATTTCCAAAAATTAGGCTTTATCTCATTCTCATGTAATGTGCAATGCTATGGCTGCAATATTATGAAATCAGTTCCTTGAAGTCACAAAACAAGATTTTGATGTGAGGGGATGTCCCTCTTTTAGAATTCCCTTCTGGATAAGATACTGGAGGTCTCATTGCAGGGAAGTCTTGAGAAAAAAACAATAGGAGGATGAGGGATTGTGAGGGTTTTTCTTTTTTTTCCCCTAAAGAAAAATATCAATAAAATAACTCTGTTGACGGTGTAAAGCAGTGCTTCTATCTGGGGTCAAGGCCAGAGCAATGGACACCTTATCCCACTCATCCTCTTCCTCTGATAAAGCCCCAACCAGTACTGAAAAGTCTTCTTCACAACAGCCTAGAGGCCTTTTTTAAAAGTGTTTGAAAAAGAAGCGGACAAAGGAAAACTGAAATGAAGAGGATTTTCCAGTCTGTCTCTGGAGGCTGGTCCAAAAGGATGCTTCAGTTCCTGCTCTTCACCTGCCTCTTCATCACAGTAACACTTGGGTCACCAGTGGGTAAGTCTTGTGTCAAGTACTTGGCACGATGTACTTTTTGTTGGAGTAATTTGCTGTTATGTACAGGTTATTAAGAGCAAGATTCCAGTATCTTAAATACTGGTTCTAGAATAGGAGAAGAAAAGTCATTGAAAACCTATGGAGATATATTTTCAGAGAATTTCATTTTATGTTCCATTTAGCCTTTTGCCTGGGCATCCAAAATTTCCATGGATCTGCCAAATCCAAACAACTTTCCATGAGCTAAATATTTCTTGGAGTATCTGTAAAAGGAATCCTAACCTCTTTATATTCTAGGCACTTGTATAGTCCCAACTTTAAGAGGGAAAAAAAAATTTTTTTAGAGCAGAGGAGAGAGTTTTTTTTTTCATTAATACAAGGGACTGAGTGTGACCCTAAAGGCACAGATCTGGATAAATCAGACTTCTTAGTCTTGACATCTGAAAATATGACTTTTTGCAGAGACTGAGTGAATCTTAAACTGTCTCCCCCCTTGGTACCTCCAGACTTGATACAAAACTGGCCAACAAAGCAAAGTGTTAATTCCAGTTTGTAACAAATTTCTCTCTCCTTTTCCCATTAGAATTTAAGTTCTAACTAGAAGAGAGAGTGAGATGGCGAGAACCATCCTTCTTGGCACCTCTGAGAATCTCAGTGTTTAATTGTCCCTATTTCTTCGGGGTAACTAAGGCCTTGCTCTAGTACCTTTAAGAATAAACATTAAAAATAGGCTTGAGACCCTAAGGAGACATGTAAGACTAAATGTCATGTGGTATCCTGGATGGGATGCCAGAATAGACAAAAACAGGCAAAAACTAAAGAAATCTAAACTATGGACTTGAGTTAATAATAATGTATCAAAAAATAATAATAATAATAATAATGTATCAACACTGGTTCATTAATTGTGGCAAAGATACCATACTAGTGTACGATTGTTTCATAATAGAGGAAACTGGGTGCCAGAAAATGGGAACTTTTTGTACAATCTCCTCAATTATTCTCTAAATCTAAAACTGGTCTAAAAAAGTCTTAAAGATAGGTTTGAGCTAAGTTTAATCACCCTGTATTTGCTGCCAGTAAGTAACCAAGAGTCGCTTGAGTCAAAGTGGTCCTGCCCTCAACTTCCTCTCCGCTTTCTCCCCACTCTCTTCCCTGGCTTACTCCTCCCTCTAGTACCTCCTGTACCCTCCCACCAGACACCTTCTCCCTTCCCAGATCTTTTTTATTTTATTAATTTCTTTTCCAGACCTTCTAGGACGTTTGACTCAATGCCATAAGCAAGATAAAGGGAGAGCTTTGGGGGCTAGGGATTGGGTGGGGGTGCGGTTGCCTGAGAGGAAAGGGTAAGTGAGAGAAAAGGAGAAGAGCGGAGGGGGGAAGGGGCAAGCGAAATGGGGAGAGGGGACGGAGGGAAGCGAAGGGGGAGAGGGAAGGAAGTAGAGGAGGGGCTTCCGGCCCGAGCGTGCGGGGGCAGAATCTGGCGACCGGTACTATCCGAGGGGCGGTGCCCGGGATGCGGACCTGGAGGGTGAGGGACGCCTGGTCCCCGGGACGAAAGGGCGGGGATGCTGACATTTGCTCTCTGCTTTCGGCCACGGCGAGGTGCCGGCCCTGGGGGCGCACGGACGTCCGGGCTGACGAGCGAACATCCTGGTAAATAAAGGCTGACCGGCTGTCTGCCAGCTGGGGCCCCCTGACTCGAACTTTGCCCACCAGGCTGTTCTCTGAAGCTCTCTCATTTGAGGGGTGAATTATGTGTGCGTGTGTATATATACGTCAGCAATTCAGGACGCAACATGCATAATACCGAATTCCAGGCTCCACATTGAGAGACTGAAAAAAGGAATTAACGCCAGCGGCCAGATTATTAAAGGATTAAATTACTCCCTTTAAAGGGGGTGAGTGGAATGGGTTTATTTAATGTTAGGAAATATTGCATGGGTAACTTTTAAAATATGTATTTAGTTTACAGAAGATAGTAAATTTCTCTTATTTGTGCCATGTATCACCTACAACGAGAGGAAGTAAACTTTCAACAAATAGCACAAGAAATGATAGTTAAATTTAAGGAAAAACTTTATAAATCATGAAATAGTTATTGAGGGAGGTTTAGGAATTTCTGTAAAAGCTATTAAAAGTTGAGTACTTAACCATGTCTTATAAAATTAGAGCCAAGGAGATGAACCAAATATTTCTATGAATTTATAATCACCTGTGAAATTGCCCTGGAAATCTGTCTTCATAAGAGAACCACAGCTGGGAGAGCAGAGAAGGGAATTTTTCCCTTTTCAGAGGGTAGAGAGTCTGTATGAGGACATTTCTTCCTCTCAAGGGACATCAAACCATGGTCTAGGGCACAGTCGGGAAACCGCAGGGACATTATAAGGAGAGGGTTGCTCCTGGCATGTGTAACTCTGCAAAAGTGTTACTTCCAGAATATGCAATATCCTACTTATTTCTTGTCCCAAACGGTTATTATACTCTCAGTGGGGCCATAAGCACTAGGCTACACCCTCCTCTACATGTGACTGAAGTTTTGAGAGTAAACTTGAATTTGAAATGTAGACTGGGAAAACCCAAAATATTTTCTAGACAATTTAGATTTTATGATCATGGCCTATCCACACTTAATTATTGTGCAGTATTTGCTGAAGCTGAATTTCCTGCCCACAAAGTATATCAGCCTTAATATGAATTCCCTGCCTACAATATCTATTAAGTCAGCCTCACATGCATTAAGAAGGATGGTACTCTGGCTAGGACTCCTTTCTAGAATTTCTTGATTTTATAGATTCTTTGTAAGAACAATTTGCCTGTGTTAATTCAATCTTTTCCTGAAATTGAGAGAAGCAGTGAACTGGGGATATTGGTGTATTCAGTCATTAAAATGTTTTTGATGAGATATTTGTCCATGTTAGTTATGCACTAAAAATGCATGCTTGAAATGTTGCTGTATTCTAGACAGTGATGCCCTGGCTAATTGTGAAGACACAAAGTTCATGGTGTTTTCAATAAGGTGATGGAACATGTACCAACATTCACATGGAGAGTATCTTTGGTAATTACTTGACACTATACTGTGTATTTCAAAGCAGCTGACATATGCCAGAGGCCTATTCCTTCTAAGGTGGAATGAGCTTTACACATTCATTATCAAGCCAAACTGCCTGCTAATGCAAAATTCCATCCAAAATCTTGCTTACAAATGACCATCCAACTACTTTTTGAAAATTTCCAAAGATGAAGAGCTTACCACACTGTGATACAGCCTCTCCATTACTAGATAACTGAACTGAAATGCACTTCCTCATAACAATTTGTTCTTGTCATTGTAACAGAAAGCTAATTCCTCTTTCGCAAGCCGTTCCAGATTTTTGAAGACTGATGCATATTCTTCAGGGTTGGTTTGTTTGGGTTTTTTTCCTCCGAACAGTAGTTCTCAGCTTCTTCCCCAGTAAATAATTGTTAGGCTCCCTTCTAAATCTGGTCACCTTCCTCTGGACATCAAGTTTGTCCATTACTTTCCTAAAATATAGCCTCCAGGTGTGAACACAGTACTCAAAATATAGTCTGACCAGTGCAGATTTCAGTGAGACTATAACCTCCCTTGGTCTGAACAACTATCCTATCAGATGATTACTCTGGATAAAAGGTTTAGTTCAATGCAAACACAAAACCTTAAATAGATTTGAAATAATTTTTCAAATGTAAAAGGCATTTATGAAATATGTTTACGTCAACTTGAGGAATCTTAAACAGCTACTTTTGGTGACTTTAGATTATCTCTTTCTTGAACTAAGAAGCCAAAATGTAAGACCACGAAGGTGGACTCAGGCTATTGCCACTGTGATCTGAAACATCATAAGGTGCCTCTGAGGTGTCCTTTTCATTCCCAGCCCTAGATCCTTGTTCTGCTTACATCAGCCTGAATGAGCCGTGGAGGAACACTGACCACCAATTTGATGAGTCTCAAGGTTCCCCTCTGTGTGACAACAATGTGGATGGGGAGTGGTACCGCTTCACAGGCATGGCAGGAGATGCCATGCCCACCTTCTGCATACCAGAAAACCACTGCGGAACCCATGCACCTGTCTGGCTCAATGGCAGCCACCCTCTGGAAGGTGATGGCATTGTGCAACGCCAGGCCTGTGCGAGCTTCAGTGGGAACTGCTGCCTCTGGAACACCACGGTGGAGGTCAAGGCTTGCCCTGGAGGCTACTATGTGTATCGTCTGGCCAAGCCCAGCGTCTGCTTTCATGTCTACTGTGGTTGTGAGTACCTTCCCCTGGGCTCTTTTCCCTCCCCCACAAGGCCACATATGGCATCAAAGAGAAAAACGCTGTAAGAAATTTGGTTATGGTAGTATCTCAGAGTCTGAAGAACATTGATTTAGGGCCATGGATACCTCCAGATCATGATTTCTGAGGTCTGTTCTTAGATTTCTGAAAAATTCCTGAAGACTAGAAAGGGAAAGGAGCTATGACTTTGATCAGTTTTACTTTGTCTTCCACTCCATTCAAACAGAACAGTAGAAAGTGAAATGTTGACTTACGTTATTTAGTGTGGATTTCCAGCCTTTTTGAGCATGGAAGACCCCTTCTTAATATATATTTCAGACATCCATATGGTAGCATTGTGCTTAGTGCCCATTGATTTTTTAAATGATGTATAATGGGAAGAAGCCACTTGAGATCAGTAATACTTTTAAATGAATTTTCATGTTATTAATCCCATAAAAATCTGTATACATTTAAAAAATAGACTGCATAGAAGAGTAGGACATAATGCTTATCTAATCTACAGCTCATGTTTGCTGAGGTTTTAGATTTGCAGAAGGTCCATGGTCACCCAAGGGCCTGTGGATCTGAAGTTGGGACTCATTGGTCTCAATGACAGAACATGTCCCTAGGCAGCATCTCTTGCCATTGGGTTATATAAACCCTGATCAATGAAGAATTCTCTTGATGTTGGCTAGGAATTCATACCCCATTCTTGAACTCATGAGGCTTTCTCATGGATGAGAGTGTCCTCTGGTCCTCGCCCTTCATGAAAGGTCCTCTTTATGTTCCATAGATTTTTATGACATCTGTGATGAGGACTGCCACGGCAGCTGCCTGGATACCAGTGGGTGCACGTGCTCTCCAGGAACCGTGCTAGGCCCCGACAGACAGACATGCTTTGGTAAGAAACCCATCTTGCGGTAGAAACAGGCTATTAGGAGTAAAAGACAAATCAAAAACTCTTCCTGACTCAGAGCGCCATCATTTTTCCAGTTTGTGTCTCTGAAAACTCAGAATGGAGTTTGACTTTTTAGTTCATAACTAAAGCCTCAAGCCAAATTTATATCATGTGTCGGGACAGTCAGGGATTGCATTGTCCAATACACTAGCCACGAGCCATGTGTGGCTATGAAGCTCTTGAAATGTGGCTTGTGTGACTGAAAAACTGAATTGTAATTTTACTTAATTTTAATTTAAAAGCTAATATTTGATTCAGTCATTGGAAAACTAAAAATGTGTGGGACAACTTGAGTGAACTGTAAATTTTATGACTCTAAAATACAGCTCAAGCATTTCTGATGAAAATTTATCATCCAAATTGAGACATGCTATAAGTATAAAATACACACCAGATTTTGAAGATTAGTTCAAAAAAAGAATAAAAGATATCAATAATTTTAATATTGATTATATATTGAAATGAAATATTTTAGACATACTGGATTAAATGAAATCTATTTTTTTTAGTTTATTTTATTTATTTATGTATTATCTTTTGGCTGTATTGGGTCTTAGTTGCGGCACGTGGGATCCCTTTTTTTTTTTTTAATTAATAACTACTTTATTTATTTATTTATTTATTTATTTATTTATTTATTTATTTATTTTTGGCTGTGTTGGGTCTTCGTTTCATGCGAGGGCTTTCTCTAGTTGCGGCAAGCGGGGGCCACTCTTCATCGCGGTGCGCGGGCCTTTCACTATCGCGACCCCTCCCGTTGCGGGGCACAGGCTCCAGACGCGCAGGCTCAGCAGCTGTGGCTCACGGGCTTAGTTGCTCCGCGGCATGTGTGATCTTCCCAGACCAGGGCTCGAACCCGTGTCCCCTGCATTGGCAGGTGGACTCTCAACCACTGTGCCACCAGGGAAGCCCGGCACGTGGGATCTTCGTTGAGGCATGTGGGATCTTCAGTTGTGGCATGCGGGATCTTTCGTTGAGGCGCGTGGGTTTCTCTCTGGTTGTGGCACACAGGCTCCAGAGTGTGTGGGCTCTGTAGTTTGTGGCACGAGGGCTCTCTAGTTGAGGGACGTTCGCTCAGTAGTTGTGACGCGCCAGCTTAGTTGCCCCACAGTGTGTGGGATCTTAGTTCCCCAACCAGGGATTGAACCTGCGTCCCCTGCATTGGAAGGCAGATTCTCTACCACTGGACAACCAGGGAAGTCCCTGAAATTTATTAAGATTAATTTTACCAATGTCTTTTAACAAAATTTTTAATGTGACTACTAAGAAATTTTACATTACATGTGTGTCTTGCTTTGTATTTCTGTTGGATAGCGTTGGTCTAGAATTATCTAAGGACATACTCCTATAGCTTCACTAATATAATTTTGGTTTGTCTGAGTAGCAAGAAAGGGGAGTCAGATTATTTGTAAGAAATCCAGAGTTGTCCAATTGTATACATGTTTTGTTGTCTACAGCAGGGAGAAAATAGAGTTGAAAAACCCAGGACTGAAGATCATCTGTTTTCTGTTTAGTGTTATGAAGCTTTTTGTATTCAGACTCAAATAGAGTTAAAACAAGTCTAGAGAGAAAGGGGAGGACTACCCCACAGCTGCCTCCTCCAGAAGAAGAGTAACAAGATCAGGATGGGATAGGGCATCAGGATGAAAGGGATATCAAAGGGTTCTTATTTTAGAAAAGCTTTTGTTCCTCAGTCTCTTTAATGAACTCCACTGGCCATCCCATGGAGCATGGTTAGGCACTCCCATAACAGTTGTTAGGGCTCTTGCCTGGTTGATTTTGACTATGTGATTTAATGTAAACAGGTTCGGGGTGTGGGGGACGATGGTTCCTACAATTCCCCTCAACCCCCCTCACACTACACACACACACACACACACACACACACGCACGCGCGCGCGCGTGCACGCGCGCATCTGTTGGAAAATATTTGGCTTCCTCTTAAGGCACGAGTTGTTCATTCATCTCTTCTTTTGTTTTAATATAACTTTTGAATAGGTAATGTATTTAAATGGCTCCCAAGTTAAACAGCATGAAGGTATACAGTGAAATATCTAGCTCTCTGTCCCCCATTTGCTCCATTTCCCTCTCCTCCAACTCCATCCCAAGTAAACTTTTTTTTTTTTAATATTTATTTTATTTCTTTATTTTTCTTTATTTTTTTGGCTGTGTCGGGTCTTAGCTGCAGCACACGGGATCTTTCGTTGTGGAGCACGGGCTTCTCTCTAGTTGTGGCACATGCACTCCTGGGCACGTGGGCTCTATAGTTGTGGTGGCTCACGGGCTCTCTTGTTGAGGCGCGTGAGCTCAGTAGTTTTGGTGCGCAGGCTTAGTTGCCCCATGGCATGTGGGATCTTAGTTCACTGACCAGGGATCAAACCCACGTCCCCTGCATTGGAAGGTAGATTCTTTACCACTGGACCACCAGGGAAGTCCCCCAAGTAAACTCTTACATTATTTACTTACATATGCTTCCAGGGTTTCTTCAGGCAGATATAAAAATAAAAATATACATATTTATTTATTTTTTGCCGTTTTTTAAACCAAAGGTTGCATATTATACACACCATACACATCTCTTGCTTAACAATTTATCTTGGACATCTCTGCCTATCGGGACATAGGGAAAAGCCCCCAGTTTCTGCCTGGGGCCTGTCTGTTGGTTTCAGGGAGATCATGAATTCCCTGAAATTAGAGGCAAAGTTTTGTGTTTATGTGCATGTGTCAATGTTACTTTAGTTTTTTAAAAAACATATAACAATTATAATTATTTATTATAAATTATTTTTTTCAGGCAGAGAGTATAGGAAAATAATATAACAGACACTCATGTACCCAGATTTATAGCTAAATTTTTCTTCCTTTTTTAATTTTTAAAATTTTTTTAAAAAATTTATTTGTTTATTTTTGGCTGCGTTGGGTCTTCATTGCTGCATGTGGGCTTTCTCTAGTTGTGGCGAGCAGGGGCTACTCTTCGTTGCGGTGCATGGGCTTCTCATTGTGGTGACTTCTCTTGTTGCGAAGCGCAGGCTCTAGGTGCACGGGCTTTAGTAGCTGCAGCATGCAGGCTCAGTAGTTGTGGCTCGTGGGCTCTAGAGCGCAGGCTCAGTAGTTGTGGCTCACGACTTAGTTGCTCCGCGGCATGTGGGACCTTCCCGGACTAGGGCTCAAACCCATGTCCCCTACATTGGCAGGTGGATTCTTAACCACTGCACCACCAGGAAAGTCCCTCTTCCTTTTTTTAAAATAAAATTTTACAGATACAAATAAAGCCATCTCACTCCATCTCTTTTACCTCTCTCACCCTCCAGGGGTAGGCACTGTTCTGAAGTTAGTGTGTGTCCTCCTGGTCCCTGTTTTTATGCTTTTATTATTTATGTAATAAATAACAATAAAAACATAATATAACAATAACAATATATAGCATTGTTTTGTGTGTTCTTAAAATTAACATAAAAATGATACCTTACCTCACGTGTGAGATTTTCTCTAGAGTATACCCATAAAAGTGGAATTGCTGGGGCATAGAGTATCTAAGGCTGTTAAGTGACAATAAACTCCCAGATAACAATGGCTTCAATAAGTAGAAGCGTGTTTCTCTCTCAGGTAAGAAAATCAGTCTCGAGGTAAGCAATCCAGGCTTTCGACAGAGGGTGAACCCAAGCACCAGTGTGGCCACTCCCAGGAGGGCTGCGAGCACCTCTAACCATCCACTGTCCAGGCAGTAGGGGCTCTGATGAAGGGTCTAATCTTATCAACTATATTTTTCATTTCTAAGAGTTCTGTATGTTTGTTTTGTTTCAATTCTGCCTTGTCTTCCTACACAATTTTATTTTGGTTACTGGCCTTTCTTTTATCTGTTTAGTAATTTTTTAAACCCTTGTATTATGGATTTTTCTGGATTATTCTGTCCTCTCCAGTTCAAAGCCTCCCATTTGTTATCTTGTCAGCTTTCTCATAGTGGATCATCTCCTCCTGCATAGTGTTTTATGATAAACCACCTTCTGTTGTAATTGTTTTTCTCTGATACTCCATTCTTATTACCTGGTTTGAGGAGCTTTTTTTTTTTTTACTACAGAGAGTTTTTCGATTGCTTTTGTCACAGAAGCTTCACCAGTCCAGGCCAAATTTTACATCAGTTTCTCAGTTTCAAGATCCCCATGCCAGGTGGGAATTATGAGTTCATACTTCAACCGTGGCAGGGCCCAACTTGGGGTTTATGAAGGCTCTTCTCCTTCCTAGAGCCTCAGGCAGAGAGCTCCTTACTTCTCTCCTGGGCCTCGGAGCAGAGTCCTTCTCCTCCCCCTTTCATTGTGGGGATACCTTTTCCAGGGTCCTAGACTTGAGCAGGGTTTCAGTTCCAGCTCATCTCCTCTCGTGGGCCCAAGGCCATGCCTTCTGTCACCTTGTGGGTATTTAAACCCCAGTCCCTGGTTTATAACCTATATCCAAGCCATGACAAATTTAGCTCCTCAGGCTCCCCTTTTTTTGTTTGTAGAAGGAATGGGGTTGACATTTGTTGCCAACTGTGCATTTTTTTTTTTATAGCAAGAGTCCATGTCCTTCATCAGATTCTCAAAAATGTTAGCAATCATTGCTTAAGTACAATGTGGGAATATTCCAATATTTAAAATAGATTTTGAGGGCAGTTGTTCATGTTATAAAGAAGACTGCTTCGCAAAAAATTCTGTCCAACATATCCTTCTGCGATGCAAATTCCTCTAATGCATTTAAAACACAGTTTGATTTATGTTTTATTTATTTAGCAAATCTTCAGGAATTGGAGAAAGTGAGACTCTCCAATACAAACAAGCAGGTGAACCCAAATAACAAAGGGGACTTCATTTCCCCAACAGTTTTGCCCTGAGGAGGGAACTGGCAAGCAACCAACTAACTGCCTCCCGCTCCAGCAGAGGGCAGAGGGACAAATAACTTGGTGGGGAGATGAGGTTAATAAAACTGATTATATTGGAGTTGGTTTGTAGAAAGTCTATGGACAGGATCTGAAAAGATGTGGAGTTTCTGCTAAGGGGCTTGGGAAAAGACTGCATGGCTCAGCAGTATGTAAATGGTGTGGTCTCTCTTCTACAGATGAAAATGAATGTGAACAAAACAATGGTGGCTGCAGCGAGATCTGTGTAAACCTCAAAAATTCATATCGCTGTGAGTGTGGGGTTGGCCGTGTGCTAAGAAGTGATGGCAAGACATGTGAAGGTGAGATGGGCAAGAAGGGATTCACATCAGGAGCCCCCAGTAAGCCATTGGCTTATTCTTTGATGTTCATAAAACTGGCCAACGTCAGAAGAGAGTAACAATCTGGCTGTGTAAAGAAACCACAAATCATCATCACTGAGCATCATTGCAGGATGCTCATGTTGCAGACAGAATGCAGTGTTGATTTTGTCTCCAAGCTTTAGCAGGAGGGAGCTGTTGCGTTTTGCAAGAGGCAAAGAGCTGCATTTTAATTTGGGGTATAAAAATAGGGTATTCCGTGTTTCTCAAACTTTAATGTGCCCACGAATCACCTGGGATCTTGTTAAAGTACAGGTTCTGATTCAGTAGGTCTGGGGTCAGGTGAAGATACTGCGTTTCTAAATAACTTCTAGGTGACACCTATGCTGCACATCCAGGGGGCACATCTGGAGTAGCAAGATAATGGAGGTAGGTAGCATAACAAATGGTTTACAGCAGTGTTTCTCAAACTTCCCTGCTGAGAATCACCTGGGTGCTTTTTTTTTCTTTTTTAAATTTTTTATTTATTATTTATTTATTATGTTTATTTTTGGCTGTGTTGGGTCTTCGTTTCTGTGTGAGGGCTTTCTCCAGTTGCGGCGAGTGGGGGCCGCTCTTCATCGCGGTGCGCGGGCCTCTCACTATCGCGGCCTCTCTTGTTGCGGAGCAGAGGCTCCAGACGCTCAGGCTCAGTAGTTGTGGCTCACGGGCCCAGTTGCTCCGCGGCATGTGGGATCTTCCCAGACCAGGGCTCGAACCCGTGTCCCCTGCATTGGCAGGCAGATTCTCAACCACTGCGCCACCAGGGAAGCCCCACCTGGGTGCTTTTAAAGCTGGCCTTTCCCAGGCCTCTCTCCTGGAAACTCTGGTTCAGTGGGGCGGGAGGGGCCTTACAGTTTGTGTTTTTACCAAGTTCCTAGGTGAATCTTACCATCTTGGAAGTTTGGGAAAACATGAAGCCATTTTTTTTTACTCATATGCTTTGAATTTATTAGAGATTAATAC
The DNA here is from genome assembly GCF_028023285.1 of Balaenoptera ricei. Lineage (NCBI taxonomy): Eukaryota > Metazoa > Chordata > Mammalia > Artiodactyla > Balaenopteridae > Balaenoptera > Balaenoptera ricei. Next base: position 61,800,206 of record NC_082654.1, on the reverse strand, counting down.
ATTTTTAGAGATAAGTAAACTTATCTATTTTTTTAAAGCCTATTGCGCATTTTATTCACATAATTTCTGAACATATTTGTATATAAACTTATCTATTTTTGATAGTAGAAATGCTGTATACATTTTATATAATTAAGTACTAAAAAGAATTTGTAATGTATGTCAAATAATTGAAATGGAAATTGTCTACTATTACGACATGAAACTTAGATAATGTCCCTTCTCTAAGGCCCTTGCAAATTATCCCAACTAAAATTTCATCACTCCCACTTTAATAAGTCTGAATCTCATGATATTGGGAGTTGAGAGACGAAAAAAGAAAAAAATTCTGCAGATTATATGAAGAGATAAATGGCTTAATTATCATTATTTACAGAGGACATATGATTTGTCCCAGAGGATAATTGAATTTGTGGCATAACAGATTATAATACTGCTTACGATTTCACTTTATTCTAGTTATATTCAAAATAATAAAATACTACCCCAAAAGGAAAAATCATAGCTAGTACTCACAATTCATTTCATGCAACAAAGTTTGCATTATTAACTCAGGGACCATTAACCAGGATATCAAACTACTGTCCCTTGGAAAAAGACTAAATGTACTTTAAATTTTATTGAATAAGAGTGATGTCCTGAATCCTCCTTAAATCTTATTTTATGCAATAATCTTTAAATATTTAAATATTAATGAAATGTTCCATGAGGAACATTTATAATTACTCATGAGTATTTTATTGGAAATATTAAGTTAATCCTCATATAATTTTAAAACCTAATAATCATAACTGAAAAGTATTTTAGCAGAAGATAAAATTTGAATATGAATTACACTTTAGGACTAAGATTCATATTTGAAACCCTACTTTTTTTTTTTTTGGTTTTGTTTTTTGTTTATTTGTTTTTATGGAAACCCTTACATTTTATTGGGAGTCCAAACATATTTGTTTCTTTAGCTAGTCTGTTAGATTAGCATATCTTCTTTTTTAAAATAAAAAGCTCTTTTTAATTTTAAAGTAACTTTTATTGTTTTGTTTTATTATGAAAGAGTTATGTTCATAGAAGAAAATACAAAGGAGTAAAAGAACGATAACTAACCACAATCCCACTTGCAGATATAGCCATTCTGAACATTTTGGTATGTCCTTGGAAGAGACTTAAAATCCTTCAAACCAAATAAGAATTTCAATTTATTTTGTGCTTTGCAATTTTAGACCTGGAAATATCCTGAGTGAACATTTAATCCAACCCTTTCATTTTACATATATTGAAATTGAGGCCCAGGGAAATTAACTGACTTAAGGAAGACCATTTTTAAGAAAAAAATTTCCTATTAATGTTGACTTTAACATTTTATAGCATATTTTATGCTTTCTTCTATACCATTATATATCATTTTCAGCTATTTCAAAAACCCATAGGAATACTCTTATCCTTTTTAACTGTACAGATTTATAAACAGGTGATAGCCTAATCTCTCCTAAATTTTGCAAAGGTTAATTCATTGCAAATTTATTCTCTCTCCCTGTTTCACAAAAATTGATTCATCTCAAGTTAATTTACTGAGGACTAATATTTTTATTATTAATGAAGTGAGACTTTTAACTATAACTGGAAATTGGCTCATATCTTTCCGTGAACATCTTACATGATTTGAAAGCATTCCCTTTTTTTTTTTTTTGGCCACGCCATGTGGCATGTAGGATCTTATTTCCCCAACTAGGGATCGAACCCAGGCCCTTGACAGTGAGAGTGTGGAGTCCTAACAACTGGACCACCAGGGGATTCCTGAACGTATTCCCTTTTATTATCTTACCTCTAAAACAGGGGCCAGCAAACTTTTTCCGCATAAACACAATAGTAGATATTTAAGGCTTTGCGGACCATATGGAATCTGTTGAAACTACTCAACTCTGCCCTTGTAATAAGAAAGCACCCATAGACAATAGGGAAATAAATGGGTATGACTGTGTGCCAATAAAACTTTACTTACAACAACATGTAGCAGGCCATAGTCTTTTTTTTTTTTTTTTTTAAGGAGGCCATAGTTTGATGACCCATGATCTAGAAGATCATATCCAGAGCCCACAAAGGTCATTATTTTTCCTCGCTAACTATGACATTATGTGGTAGTTTCTTCATTTTTCAACTGAATATTTTTCCTTTTTGCACATTTGATGAGTATGCTTTTTGAAAATGGAAAACTTTTAAAAAGAAAACTTTAAAAAAACTACCTCGTAAGAGGAATGTCACAAAGAGCTCAGTTGAGTGGAATCTTTCAGTGTGTTGTCCAGGTTTCATTTTTATAATGTGCTGTCAGCCCAAGAAACATATCTCCAGTGCTATTATTCCTAGAGATTTGAGGAGAGGGGCTGGTGATCCAACCATTGGTAATAGCTCTGACTAACTCTGATCCATTTAGCTGCTCTAGGTGAATTTATATTCTATCAGTCCCTTTTACATCAATAATGCTCTATAAAATTTCAAAGTGGGTGGACTAAATGTTACAGAAATTAAGAAATGACTTTCGGGTCTTCCTCCCCAAAATTGTAGTCTAACCATGAGAAAAACAGACAAAGCCGGATTGAAGGGCATTCTACAAAATGACCAGCTTAAATGGTTAGAGCTATGTGTGTTGTAAGATTGCTCTTTGTAGCTTTAACATTTAATAAACTTCTTTGTGGATGTCATGTCTCAGTGACTGAGTTGGGCCCCAGTGATACTGTGATAAGTCAAGTACAATGCCTGATGCAAAGTACCAGTCCAAGAACCAGAATTCTTGGGGAAGAGGGCTACAATATCATTCCCTTTTCTTTTGGTTTTTATTGCAGACATTGAGGGATGCCACAATAACAATGGCGGCTGCAGCCATTCTTGCCTTATGTCTGAGAAGGGCTATCAGTGTGAATGTCCCCGGGGCTTGGTGCTGTCTGAGGATAACCACACTTGCCAAGGTAGTACACGCTCAACCTCTGCTCTTAATTCCTCCCTCTTAATCTCCCTGCCTTCCTCAACCAACTGTGTCAAGATTCTCATCTTTTAGAACACCACCTCTTTTAGCAGCGTGTGTTCACTCTGGAACCATTCAAAAATTGTGGTAAAAAAATATAACATAAAATTTACCATCTAAACCAATCTTAAGTGTATAGTTCAGTAGTGTTATATATATCCACATTTTTGTGCAACGAATCTTCAGAACTTTTTCATCTTGCGAAACTGAAACTCTATACCCATTAAAACAAGGACTCCTCATTCCTTCCTCCCTCCAGCCCCTGGCAACCACCATTCTACTTTCAATTTCCATGAAGTCAGCTACTTTAGGTACCTCATATAAGTGGACTCCTACAGTATTTGTCTTTTTGTGGTTGACTTAATTTCACTTAGCAAATTGTCCACAAGGTTCATCCATGTTGCAGCATATGACAAGATTCCTTCCCTTTATAAAGCTGTTCCACTGCATGGGTATACCACACTTTGTTTATCCATTCATCCGTTGATGGACATTTGGATTGCTTGTCAATAATGCTGCTATGAACACGGGTGTGCAAATATCTCTTTGAGGTCCTGCTTTCAATTCTTTTGGACCTATACCCAGAAACAGGATTGCTAGATCATACAGTTTCCTTTGCTTTTTACTTTTGATTTCTTTCTCTAATTTCTATTATTAGTTGTATAACTAATACTTAATTTAGATGGAGTTCCTCTCTTTTCTAACAGATAATTGGCTTATGAAAAGTTGAAAGCCCTGGGAACTGATCCTTCCCCCTACATGTACAATCTGATCATCAACAATCCTCTGAGAACGATTTTCTGGAAATCTAGTTATTTATGTCCAGAAAATTAATTCACTCATCCAGCAAGTATTTAATGAGCACCTATATGTGACTTCTTTATACTAAGCCGTTGCTGTGATATGCCCTCATATACTGATACTGCCCTCACATATTGTCTGACAGTACCCTTTGTACTCCTTTTAGAATATTTGTACAGTCTAGAGAAGTGAACGCTAAGGAAGAGCAATCTTTTTATATTAAATTAAAGTGAATTTTATAGTTTATGGTTTATTGAGCAATGCAAGGACAATTTAGAACTCTTCCCCAAGTGCGCTAACGCTGTTTTTCTTACCTCTGTTTTATGGGGCAGTAATTAATGGTAAAGTCAAAGCGGTGGCGTTATGTAATTTAAGCCTATATCAAAGCAGTGCTTTTTCTGTGTTGCCAATAAATTGTGTTTGTGCTAAAAGTTCATCCTTTAGGTGTTTCAGTGCATGGAGTTATGCTAGACACACTTGGAAATAAATGTTCGTTGGATTGAAATTTTGATACAGTATTTTCTCATTTGGGAAACAATATAGTATTTGAGGAGCATTATTTGACCACAACCTTGGGAGTTAGGAGTCCAGGTTTTATTCACCAATTTGTTTTGAGCCTCAGAGAGTTCCTTGAGGATAGAACAAAAAGCTCAAGGTGTGGGAGGGAGAAGTTATTTCTCCTAGAATCCTCCTTCCCTTCTCCCAGTTCCACTTTTCCGGTTCTTACAGCAGTTTCTGCCCCTGCAGTCCCCGTGTTCTGCAAGTCGAACACCATTGAAGTGAGCATCCCCAGGGACCTGGTCGGCGGTCTGGAGCTCTTCCTAACCAACACCTCCTGCCGAGGCGTGTCCAATGGCACCCACGTCAACATCCTCTTCTCCCTCAAGACATGTGGCACAGTGGTCGAGGTAGGTTCTTCCTGAAGGACCCTTGGGGAATGACCAAATCCAGTTATTTGGGAAGTTGTTGACAGAGGTGTGCAGTGTGGCTTGTGTCATAGATGAAATATTTCCACATAAAAGAATGGAGTTCAAAAAATCATATTCCATTCATTTAACAAATGTGTTATTCAGCATCTGCTGTGCTGTGGTCCCAACACTGGAAGGACAGCGGCTTAAAAAGAATTCTGCTCTTTCTGTTCTCAAATAGTACCATCTCTCCAGTATGTGCAGACATTTTTCTAAGTGCATCAGCACCAGTACCAGGAGGCTGGCTATGTCTCCTCTGACCAATTATTGTACTTGAAGATAGTGACTGATATAGATGATGGTTCATTTATGAGGTAGCAAATGAGTTCAGGGATTGAACCAGTTAGAGGTAAAAGGTTTGTACTTTCCTACAAGAATCTGTGCACAGCCCTGTGCTGGGAGCCTGAGGGATATGTGAAATAAGATTCCTGACTTTTAGGAACATACACAGTAGTATTGAGATAAAAACACACACAAATTATAAATAAGAGACAGTGATACAGTTGACGGGTGGTATAGGAGTCCAGAAAGGGACAAACACTGGAACAGTCAAGACAAGTGGGACTTGAATTGGGGTGGAAGCATGTGTGTGGTTTATACAGGCAGAGACGAAAGGAAAGGGCATTTCAGATGGGAAACAAGTGAGCCAGTCTCTGAGACGGGAATTCTTGAGGCTTATGCTGAGTGAATGGGCAACACAGCCTGATTGGAAAAGGAGACTGGAAAAGTAGATGGGGGGAGACTATGCTTCCAGACATCTGCTTTGTGTGCTGTGGTGAGACATTTGGGCTTTTTCCCATAGGAACGGGGTTAAGCAGGCACTGTCATGATGAAATCAGAAGTGGGCAAGATGGATAGAAAAATGAGGACCTGGACCCAGGAGATCAGTGTAGAGGCCCTTGCAACCAAATACTTATTTATTGAATCCAACTTAGAGAAAATCAGAGAGCTAATGAGATTTGGGGTGAGACATGGGGGAGATATATGAGGAGAAGGTCCCACTTTAGGCAAATTGTGTTTGTTGTATCTGTGGATAATCAAATGGAAATGCCCTACGATGAGCCAGGGGTTCTGGCGCACAGGAGAGCAGAGAAGGCTGGAGATGAAGAACTAAAAAATCATCTGGGTAGATGCGACAGCTGAAGTCTGCGTGGGGTTGAGCTCAGCACAAGGTCATGCTGCAGCACCATCACCAGGTCTAGGATTCCAGAAAAAGAATAATGGACAGAAGCTGTTCTTTTCTAAAATATCAGAGCTTTGAATTGGCTGATTCTGCATAGCTCAGGTTTTTATGACTAATACTCCAAAGGGATGTGTGGGTTGACCATGAAGTGGTATGTAAAACTCTTTAACAGTCAAAATATCTTGCTAAAAGGAGGAGAAGCAATTAAAAAAAAAAACAAAAGCTTCAGGCTTCAGCAACCAAATCTCTCACGTGCTTTGATGTCAAAAGAAATTTGGAGAACGTTACGGTGGGCGGGGGCTGAGGCGCTCTGTGGAAATAAACATAGACTCTCCTCTCCTGGCCCTGGCCTGGCTCAGGTGGTGAACGACAAAATCGTGGCTAGCAACCTTGTGACAGGTCTACCCAAGCAGACCCCAGGGAGCAGCGGCGACATCATCATCCGGACCAGCAAACTGCTGATCCCTGTGACGTGTGAGTTCCCGCGCCTGTACACCATTTCCGAAGGCTACGTTCCCAACCTTCGCAACACCCCGCTGGAAATCATGAGCCGCAGTCACGGGATCTTCCCTTTCACTCTGGAGATCTTCAAGGACCATGAGTTCGAAGAGCCTTACCGGGAAGCTCTTCCCACCCTCAAGCTGCGAGACTCCCTCTACTTTGGCATTGAGCCCCTGGTGCACGTGAATGGCTTAGAAAGCCTGGTGGAGAGCTGCTTTGCCACCCCTACGTCCAAGATCGACGAGATCCTGAAGTACTACCTCATCCGGGATGGGTAAGTAGGCTGCTTGGACGATGGATTAGCCCCAGTTCACATCCGACCTCTGGGCGCGAGAGCAAACTCAGTCATTTCCTAAAACCACCGCAGCACTCTCGCCAGCTCTTAATTAGTTCAGAAACCATTTGTGCGCATTTTGGTGGTAAAAACTGGTGAAGGAGAGGGGAGTCCAAAATGACTCCAAGGGGTCTAGCTCGTATGACTGACTAGATGACCTTAACCAAGATGAAAGGACACAGGTCGAAAAGCAGATTTGCTGTGAAAATATCGAATATGATAATTCCGAATAATAATATTGTATTGTAAATACCTGCAGGATACTAAGGCAGAGAAGTTCAGTGGGCAGTTGGAAATGCGTGTCAGACCCAGGAACAAGGTCAAGACTAGAGACAAAGGACAGAGAATTGCCCCTGTTTATAGTCAAAACTATAGGATTAACCTGCCCAGAGAGATTGTAGAGCATGGGTGGCAAGTGGGGGCTGAGAAATGCAAGAGGGTTAGGAAGTGGGAGCAGCAAATGCAGGCCCCTCTTTTAAGAAGTTTGGTAGTGAAAGGGAGAGAAGAAATACTTGGTCAGTTTTAGGAGAAGAAGGATCAGGTGAAGTTTGTTTCTGTTTGCTTGTTTTATACAAAGGCGATTTCCGTATTCCCTGAGGATGCTTGGATTGAGAACTTTGCTTGTCTCCGTGTATCACTGGAAGCCTGCAGTTACCACGCCCACTGCTTACATTCCCAGGAAAATTACACTCACATCCCAAACTCATAGTAGTATCTCATCAGTTTCTTCCTCATTCTCAACGTCAGATGGGACATATCTCAGGCAGATCAGGACCTGCAGCTTAAGAAAAGGCAAATAGTCTAGTCAGAGCACCATAGGTGTGCCCCAGTTCATGCCCTTTGCTAATTGGCCTGATAGACTGAAATTTCTCCTTTGCTTTTAACTCCCCAGATCTCTCACCACAGGCAAGCTTCACCTGCTGCTATCATTCTCCTGCACAATGATTTTCAACCCTTGATGCACATTAGGATCAACTGAGAAGCCTTTCTAAAAGTAGCAATACTCCAACCTGGTTCTCCACTCTTATTGCCTTAATTCCAGCTCTCATTATCTTTCACCCGGACAGGTAAAACGCTTTCTAACAGCCTCCTAAATCCCAGCTCTCAAGTCTCAGCTCCACAGAGCCCTGGGTATCCAGCCAAAAGAAAAAATATTATATATATAGTCAGATCCCTGCTGAAAACATTTTGATGCCTCTTGATTTCCTTTGGTTGGTAAATTTAACTGTTTATCAGCGGGAGTACTTCTAGTTTCAGATTCCTGTAGCCTCCTTAGCTTGTTTTCAGAATCTGGAAACTGCATCATTCTGAGCTGCTTTAGATGGCTAAGAGTAAGTCTCATAGGGGGCTGAAGCCCTTTAGACTTCTTACCATCTTAAAGGGTTCTCCACAAAGTTTTAAAATGAAACGTAGAAGCATCAATTTTTATGTCTTTTTTTTAGTCACATAATTAGTGCTAAGTAGATTAGGGAATGGATTTACTTTTGGGGGAGAATGGATTTGGGTTCCTTTCAAATTTTTTTACAGCTTTATTGCAGTGCTATTTGCATACAATAAATGTACATATTTAAAGTGTACAGTTTGATAAGTTCTGACGTATACACCCTGGTGAAGCTATCACTACAATCAAGACAGTGAATATTTCACTTACCCCAAGTTTTCTCCTGCCCCTCGTATTTACTTTTTGCAAACATAAACGTATAGTCTTAACTCATTTACTGGGAAAACATGTAACCTGCAATCTCAATAAAGCTTGTTATTCAGACCCTCAGTTAGGACTGACTATATATTTTTATTTTAGACAGTTCTAAGAAGCTGTGATGTTTAATTTTCCAGCCGTTAGTACGCACAGAACAACAAGAAAATGCTATGGAAGATATTAAAATTGTTAAAAAGCATAGACGGAACTCAAAAACACTGCTGTGTGGGCCTGTTTCCACTATTCACAGGAAAACAGTCCCATTTCCGGTGCAATATTAGATAGTACAATATTGGCTAGGACAATAATGGTGCATTTGAGATAATCCCTCAAGATAAAATCCAACTCTCAGCTTGGCTTGCTCTTCCTCGCCCTCTGACCTCTACCTTCTCCAGTTTCTGCTCCTGCCAAAGGGAACCATGGGCAATTCCCAAATTCTGTTGTTCCTTACACCCTCCTGACTCTGCACCTGCTGTTTCCACTGCCTGAAATCTTCTTCCCTTTTTCTTCCTGTTTGATTCTTACTGGTCCTTCGAGACACATTGGGAGTTCTTTCCTCCATGAAGCCTTCCCTGATTCTTTCTGACCTGAACTAGATATCTTCCTTTCTTCTTCCTCCTCAATGCCTTGCCTACAGTAAGTCATTAAATATTTGTCTAATGAACTATTGAATGAGTATTTATCATAATACTAATCTGGGGCTAGTTCAGAGCCCCAAAATAAACATAATGCAGTTTACTTATATTTCTAAATTGTTTGATTATTCACTGTCCTCAGCTTAAATTTAATTCAGGCTGATATTTAACACATCTGATTCACCTCCCTCTAGTTTAGTTGGCATATGCTCTGAGAATGCAAAATAATTTAATGCAAACCTAAGCAAAGTAGAATTAGAAAGTTTATCTCCAGAAAAAAGAAACATTGAATTCCAAAATCAAATATTGGACAACTTTTGGGTAATCAGTTATTTTGGATTTTCCTATACCATTGTTACTTTCTTTTAGCACATGAACTTGGAGTTGATGAACTAGCATTGTCTAATCACAGCAAACACCAAATCAAGAGCCAGAATTTGTCTTGGGTTCTATTCTGTAACGTGTTGCCCTGCAACAACTCTTTCTGCCACATCTTCCCTTTAAAAAAAAATAGTATTTTTACTACTCAGCCATAGAAAAGAATGAAATAATGCCATTTACAGCAACATGGATGGACCTAGAGATTATCATACTAAGTGAAGTAAGTCAGACAGAGAAAGACACATCTCATATGATATCACTTATATGTGGAATCTGAAATATGATAGAAATGAACTTATTTACAAAACAAAAACAGACTCACAGACATAGAAAACGAACTTATGGTTAACGAAGGGGAAATGGGGGGAAAAGTTAGGAGTTTGGGATTAACAGATACAAACTACTATATATAAAATAGATAAACTGCAAGGTCCTACTGTATAGCACAGGGAACTATATTCACTATCTTGTAATAACCTATAATGGAAAAGAATACGAAAAAGAATATATATGTATAACCAGAAACTAACACAACACTGTAAATCAACTATACTTCAATTTTTTAAAAATAGTATTTTTAGGTAAAGATAAATTGAAGATGCTGAGGCATTCACATGAAAAGTGCCATTTTAATGTCACATTACTATTGTTATCATAGGTACTGGGCTTTAAGCTCCCTGACGTCACAGACCATATTGGTCATCTCTATCTCCTGTGCAGCCCCCAGCAGAGTGTGTCACACAGATTAGATATGCATTAGGTATTTATTAGAGAACATAATCAGAAGATGGTATAAATTCATTTAACCTCAGGAAAATGAAAATGCGTACATAAATACAGGAAATAACAGAAACCACATTATACGTTTAGATCCTCTTCAGTTTAGGGGAATAAGGTAGTAGTGGTAATACAAGTCAAGATGTCTTATTTTTAAATAATTTTATTGGATTTTTCAACTGCCCTGAAACAGCAATTAACAATGAACTAGAAAGTGGTCTGTAAGCATGTGGAGCCAAGTATCAACTTTTATAGGCTTTTATATTTGATCCCACTTTTTTACTGGCCTGGTAGACGGGAACTATTAAGTATCCATAAAAGGAAAACAGTCAGGAAAAAAGTTCCTTTTGAATTCAGAATGGAAAAGACAATACATGTGTGAGTCCTGGCCTTTAGGAGAAACGGTTCATCAGTACTAAACCTTCGCCTCAAAGTGGAGCATTACTAACCCTTCTTTACCCTCAACTAATCCTGAGGCGAGCCTAGGAGTTTCACTTTAAGCGGTAGACCTGAGATTAAAACCCCAAAGCCCTATCAAACTAAAATTTAGCATTAAATCTGGGAAAAGAGGAATTAAAACATTTTGGAGGTGAATGATTTTCCCCAGTAGATCCAGTTATTCTCTAAGAAACTGACATCTTTATGCAGCTCTTTGTTGTACAAATTGGGGTTTGCTCACCTTTGGATCCCCTTCAGGGGCGAGTGTCTATGAATACAGTGAAATCTAGTTAAAGAAAACCCTTCTCAAATCAATAATAAAGTACGTAAATGCAGAATTCCTGCAATATATTACAAATGAAAATACAGCCTTAAAAAGATACCTTGATTTCAAAAGATATCTCTGAAACAAATGTTGCTGCTGTTGCTAATACTTCAATACACTGACTTAACAGGAGGTCCTTGTGCCCAGTTTGTGGGTACAGAGAATGAGAGACGGGACCGACAGCGTTAATGAGCAGGCCTGTGTCTGAAGATGCCTTCACAGGGAGGGGATTTCATTTTTCTTTCATTCTCAAAAATCTTGAGTGCAGCCCAGCCTCCTCCACCCAGTTTGCCTCTCCTTGGAACAAACACGTTGGACTGGATTGTTTTTCCACCTCTGTTTAAACAATCAAGTCTTACGTGCTATCCTGCCCTACTTCCAGCTGTGTTTCAGATGACTCAGTAAAGCAGTACACATCACGGGATCACCTCGCAAAACACTTCCAGGTCCCTGTCTTCAAGTTTGTGGGCAAAGACCACAAGGTGAGCTGAACACCTTTACCTTGTAAAGGTATCTCTCCTCTCCAGCCTTCCTTCATGGTGTCCCAGTTTGTTCACATTCTACAAGCCCACAGTTAGGATCTGCATCACCTCTATGAAAAATACTATAAAACTGGCCATCTAGAAGCTTAACACCTCCATGAATGTCACAATTACCTGCCCCTCCCCCCAGTAAAATAACTGGGCTTGTTCAAAGAAAGTACTATGTGATTATAATATAAAATCCTTGTGAGCAGATGTGGTTGAAAAAGCCTGTGTAGTGGTCACGTGGCAAAGTATATGGACAGAATATTTGCAGAAAAGACAAATAGTGAAATGTTCAGTGAAAATAGTACTTACGTGCCAATTAAAATAATTATTATAAGACTATTTTATACATATTAAATTTATAAAAATTATAAATCCCAACTTGCAAGGCTAGAGGGCGATGTATACAGTGGCAGTATAAATTGGTATACTTTCTGGAAAGTGGTCTGACAATGTGTAATAACCATAAAATTATCATCGTCTAAAAATTTCAATTCTGACAGCTTCTCAAAAACAAAAAGTAAAACATGACTTGTTGAATGTGTTTATAGAGCACTGTTATGAGAGAGGTGTTGTTTAAACCAAACAGTGTATCAATTAATGCAATATTAAGCAGTTAATGCAGAATGAAATACAGAAAAAGGAGATATGAAAAAACTATTGTCATAAAAATTTACATGCAAATTGAATGTGATAGTTTTTTTTTTAATGTATATACATGGATAGAGGTTATAAGAGGCTATGTATACTCTGTAAGGTAGAAGGTTTTTGTTTTTTGTTTTAGTAGAGTTGTCGAAACACATAAACAAAAGGAAGTTTAAGAGACCAACAGTCTTTTCCATACTGCATTTAAGTGTATTTATGTCCTGTCCCGCTACATCATTATTCTAGAACAATTGTTAACCATGATGACTAACCCTGATCTTCCTCCTCAGCTAGGCAGCATGCATGGGGAAGTTACTTATAGGAAGAAGCTTGGAGAAAGAACTTGTTATTTTACACAGAAGTGCGTGGGAGCCCATGTTATGCCCAGACCTTGATGTGAAGAACCAAGATGTTAACGTTATTAGATGTTGTCTTCACAGAGGTCTCTTGTGTCCCCGCACAAAGGCAGAAGTTATGGATGTGGGGTTTTAAATCACCCACATGACTCATTGTGTTTGCCACGTTACTAAATGTGTGAATATGGGCAAGTTCGTTAACCTCCTAAGTCTCAGTTTCCTCATCTGTAAAATGGGGATGACGATATCTATCTCAAAGGGTGGTTGTTTAGATGAAATGAGATAATACATATGAAACGTTTGGTATTGTGTCTGGCTCCTAGTAAGCAGCCCCCAAGTGGCAGCTCTTTTCACTGTTTTTGTTCATTATCATTATGATCTTTCTAGGAAGTGTTCCTGCACTGCCGGGTCCTTGTCTGCGGGATGCTGGACGAGCGTTCCCGCTGTGCCCAGGGCTGCCACCAGCGAATGCGTCGTGAGGCAGTAGGAGGAGAGAATGACAGTGGTCCACAGAGCCAGGTGCTGACAGGCGGCCCCATCAGCATTGACTGGGAGGACTAGGGTGACCCAGCACCCGAGTCCTACTTCTGGCTGCCTATCTCTATGGAATTCTCCCCTCGCCCTCTGAGAACATCAGCCGACACCCTAGAACACAGCGCTGCTTTAAACCTTATACTGTGGGTTTAGACAAACTCCCAGAACTGACTCACTCTGACTCTAGCCCACTGTGTCGGGAAAGATCACCTCACTGCTGACCAACCTGTCTCAGGTGGGGCTTCATCTTCCTAATGTGGAAAGCTGCGCTGTGCACCAAGAAAGCAGCTCACCCCATGCCCCCCATTTCTTTCCTGCAATAAAACACCTAGTGTTGGATGCAGTAGCATGACTAAAATCAGAAGTTGGGTATAGTATTTCAAATTAGGAACTTAAAAAAATTAAATAGTTGCTTGAAATTATGACTTAAATACCCGCTGACTCCTTAAATATGTAAACAATAATTATACCCTGAAATTTCCATTCAAAGACAGAGTAGTTATAGAAGATTTGGAAGTTTATCACTGTAAGTGTGTACTAAAAAAATACTATTTGGATTTTCTCCTGCACAATATTTTCCTCTGAGGTTTTTATGCTGTCTTAAGTAAACTATTTTCAATTAATAAATGTTAATACATTCACTAACTTGCATTTAAGTGGTTCAATGACTGAACTGCAGACAGAATTAAAATGTGGTACCATATGCCCTGTTATTTGGCATTCCATGCCCTCAGACTGATAAGACAATAGAAAAAGGTATAAAACTATACCATACTCTATTTTGTAGGTGCTTAATAAATTTTATTGAGATAAATATCCTAAACCACAGAGATTAATGTTATCTGCAGTTAAATCTGCTTTCTTAATATGCCTATTCATTTTATGGCTTTACATAAGATCAGAAAACAGTTTTTCTTCTTTTTTTTTTTTTTAGAAACAACTGCAACAAACACATCGTATTGGAACCAGTGAAATTAATTAACAAAAGGAAGGGAAAGGAGAAAATGATGTAGATCAAAGGTTGGCAAACTTTTTCTGTAAAGGGCCAAAGGGTAACTAGTTTAGGCTTCCTGGGCCATACAGGCCCTGTCACAACTACTCAACTCTGTTGTCCTAGCACAGGAACAGCCGTAAACAAATGTGAGCCTGGCTGCGTTCCAGTAAAACTTTACCAAAACAGGTGTTGGGCCTGATCTGGCCCATGGGCCTTCATTTGTCAATCCCTGACTTTAGTGGCCCTCAGGCCTCACAGGTGCATCAGAATTACTGGGGAGTGTTTTTAAAATACAAATACTAGGTACCACACCCCACAGAGATTCTTTGGTTTTTTAATGCTCCTCAGGTGACTCTAATCTGCAATCAGGGCTGAGAACCATAGTTGAGGGAATGGCTCTCAGTCTCTCACTCCCCTCAGTTTTCAGGGATTTTCCTAGCTGTCTTCAGTGGCAGTTTTTACCAAGGGCTTCTCAGATGTTAACAGGACACTAATACCACTTAGTAATTGGGAATTTCAACAGGAATAGTTCAATGAAGGAAAAAAAATGGAACCTTAGAGGCCTAACGCCATCTGACCTCTACCTCCGTTGGCTTTAATCAGGTAAGCCTCTGACCTTGCCTTGTTCTTATCTCTTCAGCACCAGTGGGAATAACTGTTATCATTGATGGAACTTACCAGGTTGGGTTCTGTTCTCTTCTAAGTGAAATGGAAGCATATTGGTGATAATGGAATTCATTCATCTCTTTTCAAATTTTCTAAAAAGTACACTTTATTAAATGTGAGGTGCCTACTGGCAACTGAAACATGGACCAGAGTAAGTCATTGCCTCCCAAATGGTTGGACTCTCCAAAATTTCACTTATGAATATAATTATTAATTCCAGGAATCCTGGTGTTTTAGTCTTTAAACTAAGAACTGAATTTCCGGGCAAATATGTCTTGGCTGGGGAGACCAGTGTTAAAGTGAAGCGTAGTCTTCAAATCACTCCATGTCTTTTTTCCAATTCTCCTCAAACGATGACTCACTTTTCAGCTGTAGAATAGTGTTTCCTTTCTCCTGCTTTGCGGTATCCAAACTTTTGGAAAAAAGAATGAGACACATCTGCCGTACTACCATCTCCCAGACTGACGGCTGTGGTGTCACTCAAAACGGGAAAGGAATCACCTCTTCCTCATAAGTCTTCTTTCTCCTCTTCTGCACAGATGCAGGCTGCCCGCTGACTGTTCATAAAGGGCCGGCAGCCCAGGGTCCAGACAGTGTTGAACACAGTATCAGCCAGAGAATCACAGGCTACTTGAAAAAGATTAAGAGAAATAGAAAGGTTAATATACAAGACTACCCCAAGTAGTCTGAGTAATTTCGAAGAGGCAGCGTATTTCTAAGGATAACATGATACCCAGAGGAAAGTAGAGGCAGTGATCCAAATACAGAATTTAAATGAAAAAATAGATTTAAGAGAAGCTTTTTCAGAGGAGCTTCTATCCAATCTAGTAAAGCAGAACACACTTTGGGATGCCCTCCTTTTACGGGCCTCCAGGTAGATACCATGATTAGCAATCAGAATGCCCCTCATCACTGTGCTCACTCCATGGAAAATTTACCTTTTTTTTTTTTTTCAGAATACTCCCTCAAATAACACTACTATGTTTCCTATAGCTTTCCCTATTCAAGTGTGGGATGAATAACCAGGTTGCTAATATTTCGTGGAGGATTTTTGCATCTGTATTCATCAGGGATATTGGCCTGTAATTTTATTTTCTTGTGGTGTCCTTAATCTGGTTTTGGAATAGGGTAGTGCTGGCCTCTTAAAATGTCTTTGGAAGTGTTCCCTCCTCTTCTACTTTTTGAAAGAAGGATTGGTATTAATTCTTCTTTAAATGTTGAAGCCATTTAAATGGCTGATTAATTCTTTTTTGAATGTTGAAGCCACTTTAAAAGTGAAGCCACCTGGTCCTAAATTTTTGTTTGTTGGGAGATTTTTGATTACTGATTCAATCTCCTTACTAGTAACAGTTCTGATAAGATTTTCTATTTCCTCATGATTCATTCTTGGTAGGTTGTATGTTTCTAGGAATTTATCCATTTCTTCTAGGCTGTCTAACTTGGTGTATAATTTTTCATGGTAGTCTTTTATGGTTCTTTGTATTTCTGTGATATTAGTTTTAATGTTTCCTCTTTCATCTCTGATTTTATTTATTTGCATCCTCTTTTTTTTTTAACTATTTTAAAAAACAGCTCTCAGTTTAATTGATCTTTTCTATTGTCCTTTTAGTCTCTATTTCATTTATTTCCACTCTGATCTTTCTTATTTCCTTCCTTCTACAAACTTTGGGCTTCATTTGCTTTTCTTTTTCTAGTTCTTTGAGGTATAAAGTTAGGTTGTTGATGTGAGATCCTTCTTTTTTTTGATGTTGACATTTATTGTTATAAACTTCCCTCTTAGGACTGCTTTTATTGCATCTCATAAGCCTTGGTGTGTTATATTCTCTTCTGATTTCTTCTTTGGCATATTGGTTGTTCAGTAGCATGTTGTTTAATCTCCACATTGTTCTCACCACTTCTATTCAATACTGTACTAGAAGTTCTAGCCAGGGCAATTGGCAAGAGAAAGAAATAAAAGGCATCTAAATTGAAAAGGAAGACAATATGCAGATGACATTATCTTGTGTACAGAAAAGCCTAAGGAATCTACTAAAAATTTATTGGAACTAATAAATGAGTTCAGTAAGGTTGCAAGATAAAAGATCAGTATACAAAAATCAATTGTAGTTGTATACATTATCAGCAAATTATCTGAAAATACAATTAAGAAAACAATTCCCTTTATAATAGCATCAAGGGATTTCCCTGGTGGCACAGTGGTTAAGAATCCGCCTGCCAATGCAGGGGACACAGGTTCGATCCCTGGTCCAGAAAGATCCCACATGCTGTGGAGCAACTAAGCCCTTGTGCCACAACTACTGAGCCTGCATGCTGCAACTATTGGAGCTCACATGCCTAGAGCCCATGCTCTGCAACAAGAGAAGCCACTGCAATGAGAAGCATGCGCACTGCAATGAAGAGTAGCCCCCACTTGCTGCAACTAGAGAAAGCCTGCATGCAGCAACAAAGACACAACACAGTCTAAAGGCCTAATGTTGCTTTTATAATGCATAATTTTATACATTATTTGTAGATTTCTACATATATATGATTTCCCTCTGAGATTGATGTTAGTTTTAGTTAATGTATAACACACTAAAGTGTAAAGATTTATAGCTTACTCAATTTCACACAGTACAACATTAGTAAAGTCAGAAAGCTATCCATAAGTCTTCTTATCAAGTGCTATTTCAAATGGAAGAATAAAGTCACAAATATCAGGAAAAAAAAGAAAAAAAAGCATCAAAAAGGATAAAATACTTAGGAACAAACTAAACAAAGGAGTATAAGACCTGTGCTCTGAAAACTATAAAACATTGTTAAAAGAAATTAAAGAAGACCCAAATAAGTGGAAAGACATTCATGTTCATCGATCAGAAAACATAATTTTGTTAAGATGGCAATACTCCTAGGGATTTCCCTGGTGGTCCAGTGCAAAAGAATCCACCTTACAATGCAAGGGACGCGGGTTCGATCCCTGGTCAGGGAACTAAGATCCCACATGCTGCAGGGCACCTAAGCCCATGCACCACAACTACTGAGCTTGCACACCTCAACTAGAGAGCCTGCATGCTGCAAACTACAGAGCCCACATGCTCTGGAACCCGTGCACCACAACTACAGAGCCCATGTGCCCTGGAGCCTGCGCGCCACAACTAGAGATGAGAAAACCCTCACGCCACAACTAGAGAGAAGCCTGCATACCATGACAAAGAGCCCACGCGCTGCAATGAAAGATCCCGCATGCCTCAACAAAGATCCCGTGTGCTGCAACTAAGACCCAAAGCAGCCAAAAATAAATAAAATAAATAATAAATAAATCTTAAAAAAAAAAAAAGATGGCAATACTCCTCAAATGGATTTACAGAGTCAACAAAAGTCCTATCAAAATTCCACCTGCCATTTCTTGAAGAAATTGACAAGCTGAACCTAAAATTCATATGGAAATGCAAGAGATTCAGAATATCTGAAGAAATCTTGAAAAAGAACAAAGTTGAAGGACACTTCCTGATTTCAAAATTTACTACGAAATTACAATAATAGGAACAGTGTGGTACTGGCATAGATCAATGGAATAGAATTGAAAGTCTAGAAATAAACACTGCAATTATGGCAAATTGATTTTTGGCAAGGGTGCAAAGACAATTTATTGTGGGAAAGAATAGTCTCTTTCAACAAATGGTGCAGGAACAAATGGTGGGAAAGAATAGTCTTTTTCAACAAATGGTGTATGTCCACATACAAAAGAATGAAGTTGGACCCCTTTCTTACACAAAAATTAACTAAAATGTATCATAGGTCTAAATATATGAGCTAAAACAAAACTCTTAGAAGAAAACTTAGGAGTAAATCTTTGACCTTGAGTTAGGCTAAGCCTTTTTACATATGACACCAAAAGTACAAGAAAAATTTTTTAAAAGGATAAAATGTACTCAATCAAAATGTAAAACTTTTGGGCTGAAAATTATATCATCAAGAAAGTGAAAAATCAACTCATAAAATGAGAGAAAACATTTGCAAGTCATATATCTGATAAAAGATTTGCATCCAGAATATATACAAGTCTTATGACTCAATAATAAAAAGATAAATAACCCAATTTAAAAGGGGGCAAATGAATAGACATCTCTCCAAAGCAGTTATTTAATGGCCAATAAGCACATAAAAAGATGCTCAACATCATTAGCCATCAGGGAAATGCAAATCAAAACCACGATGAGATATAACTTCACACCCACTAGGGTCTGTAATAAGATAGATAATAACAAGTGTTGGCAAGGATGTGGAGAAATTGGAACCATAATACATTGCTGGTGGGAATGTGAAATGGTATAGCTGTTTTGGAAATCAGTTTGTCATAAAATTACCATATAACCCAGAAATTCCCCTCCTAGATATATATCCAAGAGAAATGAAAACATGTCACCATAAAAACTTGTACATAAATGTTCATACCAGAATTATTCATAATAGCCCAAAAGTGGAAACAACCCAAATGTCCATCAATTGATGAATGGATAAAGAAAACATATTATATCCATACAATGGAATGTTATTCAGCAATAAAAAGGAATGAAATACTGATACATGCTACAATATGGATAAACCTTGCCAAGTGAAAGAATCCAGTCACAGAAGACCACATATTTTATGATACCATTTATATGAATTGTCCAGAATAGGCAAATTTATAGAGGTAGAAAGCAGAAGCAGACTAATGGTTGCCTAGAGCTAGCCAGGGGAACGATGTAGTGGGACTGCTAATGGCTCTAGAGTTTCTTTTTGGAGTGATGAAAATGTTCTAAAGTTAATTGTGGGGCTGATTGCATACCTCTGTGAACATATTTTAAAAAGCATTTAAATGGTTGAATTGTATAGTATGTGAGTTATATGTCAATAAAACTGAACAACAACAAAAAAATGAATGATCAGAGTATTTCAAGCAGAGGGAACTGAAGAGGCAGAAAAATTTGCGCCATCAACCCACATAGTTTGGAATAGCAGAAGTCAGGAAAGAAATCAGAAATAAGCAAGATGATGCTGGAGAGGTAGGCTAAGACTGAATCAGAAAGGGCTATGAATGTCATGCTAAGGACTTGGATTTAATCCTTAGGAAGAGGAACCTATTGAAGGACTTACACGGAGGGTGGAGATGATCAGATTCGTCTGGTATGAAAATATACCTGGTTTCTATGGGGTCAATAGATTGGATGGGACCCAGAGATTGGGTTAATCTGTAGTAACCAGGCAAGTGATATATCAAAGAGATATTTAGGAGAAAGAATCAATAGGATGTTGCTTGGAGGGAGTAACTTGACCTGACCCTAGATTAGCAGCAGGCACTTTTTCACCTTTTGTAGGTACAGATAGATTGATACTCCCTTTTACAGGGCCTAATTAATTATTCATATTTTCAAGCCCTCCCACATTCACTTCAGGACGACACTCTAGACATTGATCTATAACAAGATCCGAGATTCTTCCTGTGG
This sequence comes from Balaenoptera ricei, assembly GCF_028023285.1. Classification (NCBI taxonomy): domain Eukaryota; kingdom Metazoa; phylum Chordata; class Mammalia; order Artiodactyla; family Balaenopteridae; genus Balaenoptera; species Balaenoptera ricei. Next base: position 61,779,961 of record NC_082654.1, on the reverse strand, counting down.
CTGACTTTCTCGGTGGCGTGGGGCCAGCTCTTCATAAGCCTGAATTTCAAACTTCACTATCTAAAAATATACAATGCTAATACCTGGATGTAATGTTCGGGCTTCAGAAACTAAAGGATTACAACTTTTCCTAAGGTAAATTAGGAAAAAGAAATTACAGAATCAGTGCTAGAAATTAGGTAGGTAAGCAGTTGTTTGAAAATAATTATCCTCAAAGATATAGAGACCTTTACACAAAAAAGATAGATTTTTAAATTAAAATTATTTCCCTGATGAGAACAAAATAAGGAAAAAAAAAAAAAAAAGGCTTAAACCCAACCACGTAGTCCTATACAGAATAATTCCTGATATGGAAAATTATTTAACAGTGGAATGGATAACGAAAGCCAGTTGGGCAACTCTTGCTCTGTCCTTAGAGGATAGATTTTTATTTCTTTGGGAAGGCTTTGGTATGGCCCTGTCCATCAGGAGTGGTGCCAGCAGCTCCTGGGCAGGACAGCAAGAACTTAAGTGAAGGATTGCCCAGAATCTTCCTTCCCCCTTGCTTGCATTGGTCACAGAGTTCTATAAAGAAAGATCAGTGAGCTCTGAGTCTCTTTGAGTAAAAAGGCTCTGGCTACATTTCTGTGTGAAAACAGGAACAAAAGTCCCTGCTCACGGGTAGATGCACTTAAGATTCCTACCTTCTACGTTGGAGACAAAGCCCAGACTCCGCTTAAGGTCAGAGCAGATAGAGTGGAGACACCATCGGAATTTTGCATCACAGCGATACTTGTTGGCACCGCAAGTGTCATAACAGACGTCCAGCTGGTTGCAGCACTTGGTCATTGCTGGAATGCCCAAGTCCATCTGAGGAAAAGTGAAGGAAGAAAAGTGAAGGAAGAAAATGCCACGTTTAGACCAAGGACCTTAGGCAACCTTGCCTACCTTGTTCTCAAGTTCCTGTTACAGATTCAGATCAATTCAGAAGCACCGATGACTGGAAAGAATACATCAGGTTGACAGTCACAGGATGCTAAGTTTTGATCATGATATAGTTATTAGTTTAATAACTTTGAATGGCCCACTTCTTTTTCTTTTAGGGTTTAGTAATTTAGTAATTCACAGGCCACTATAGTGCTAAAAATAGAAATCAGAAAGTTAGGCAAGAGGGCATAGCTTCAAGACTTGCAAATTCAACTAAAACCTATGCTATATGAGATTTTGTTTAAACAAAAGATTCCAAGGCTCAGAAGTATGAAAAATTAAGCCTCAGTTCATGAAGAGGTCACCAGCATTTATCAGGGATCCATCCCATGCAGCACTGTTTTAAGTATGTGTATATGTGTTTGTATGTATTGAGGAGTAGAGTGGGGATAGGACATAGTTCCTGACCACAAGGGGACTATGATCAAACAACAATGTAACACACACACACACACACACACACACACACATTTATAAAGCATCCTATAAACAATTACAAATGTGTCATAAACTAAGTTCATAGACTGCCACATGTAGAGTTATCAAACAGGAGTTTTTTTGAGAGGATTATTAGAGATGACGGTAGACTTAAGATACAGCAGATAAAGAAAGGAAATAATAAGCAAATCATATGTGAGCAAGTCAATTAGTTTGTTTAGTCTTTCAAGGGTCTTAGCAGGGTGATTTATTAAGGAGAAAGGCAAGTTGATAGATGGCCTTGACATCCAAAATAGCAAGTTAGATTTGATAAAGACTCTTGAGGAAGGAAGGGACATGATACAATAAGTGATTAAAGAGGAGTAATCATTCTGTGGTTTGTAAAACAGATGAGAACAGGGTGAGTTTAGACATGGATCTTTTTTTTTTTTTTTTAACATCTTTATTGGAGTATAATTGCTTTACAAAGTTGTGTTAGTTTCTGCTGTATAACAAAGTGAATCAGCTATACATATACATATATCCCCGTATCTCTTCCGTCTTGCGTCTCCCTCCCTCCCTCCCTATCCCACCCCTCTAGGTGGTCACAAAGCACCGGGCTGATCTCCCTGTGCTCTGCAGCTGCTTCCCACTAGCTATCGGTTTTACATTTGGTAGTGTATATATGTCCATGCCACTCTCTCACTTCGTCCCAGCTTACCCTTCCCTCTCCCCGTGTCCTCAAGCCCATTCTCTAGTAGGTCTGCATCTTTACTCCTGTCCTGGCCCTAGGTTCTTTTTTTTTTTTTTTAGATTCCATATATATGTGTTAGCATACAGTATTTGTTTTTCTCTTTCTAACTTACTTCACTCTGTATGACAGACTCTAGGTCCATCCACCTCACTACAGATAACTCAATTTCGTTTCTTTTTATGGCTGAGTAATATTCCATTGTATATATGTGCCACATTTCTTTATCCATTCATCTGGTGATGGACACTTAGGTTGCTTCCATAGACATGGATCTTTTGCAGTGCTTCTCATAATATAGACTTGGACTTGGGTGGAAGCTGTGAAAATCTGGTTTCGAGGTATGGGTGGGGATTGATTAACCAGCTACCATAGATCCTTTCCTCTTGGGTCTCCTTAAGTGTTCTCTTGTTTGAACTTTTACTACAAGACCACCTAGAGCAGAATATGGACTTTGGTAGTTTAAAATGCCCTTTTAAGCAAAAACCAAAACAAAGCATTATTACATTAAGAGATAATCTAACTCATTAGACTAGGCAAAGGCCTGGACTCAGCAATTCTGGGTAAATTCCCATCATCTGATACCTGAAGCAAACTACTTTGCTTGCACCTCACCCCTAAACCTAAGAATACATCACAACAGAGGTAACAGAATTAGATGAGTACAGTGGCTATCATTCAATTCAACTCAATTGGAAATTCTTGAACTAGTTCTAAATAATATTTGTACCAGTAAACAAAATGACATTACTCCCAAAATAGAGTGCACACCACTTCCTTAGCTACTAAATTGATATCAAGTAAAAGATATTAGCCAAAAATACTCTGTTTCTCTAATGTATATTTGGAAGGATTGTCTTTCTTCTGTGTCCATTCACATATTGATGATTGTGGACCAGGTTAGGCATACAGCTGTGCAGGTTGTGCAGTGAACAAGAGTGTCATATCTAAGGGTGCACCTTCCCACAAGACATCATAGATTTATATATTTATTAAGAAAAATATCCAGCCAGTGGCAGGCATTTCCTTTTCTTACAAAATCAGTATATTAAGCTTAGTTTCTGACAAATGGAAGAAAACCATCTTGAGGAAAGGGAACTTTTTTTCAATTTGCACAAAAATGCCACATGGGTGAGCAGCATTTTAGTTAGAAGAATAAACATTATGCTGCTTAGAAAATTACTACAAAAATCTTTTGAACCAGCAGAAAAGTGACGTTTAGCCTGATTAAGACACCAACTAAAGACATAGCTAAACTATGATTTTAGATATGAAATCCTTCTACCTACATTTTACATGAAACCTCTTTTCTAAAGTGAAAAAGGTAAAAGGGCTTCCAAGGGGTCTTAAAAGAAATTAATTATTCCTTGTTTTTAGAGGAAGTCGACAGTTTGAGAAACGGTCAGAGGCAAAATGATAAATGTTTAGCCAGTGGCTGGTTGTGTGTGTGGGCATGTGGATGGGTGGAGGTGTGTTTGCCGGTTTCTATGATGTTAATACTCCAAACATAGTTGGTTGGACGGTACCGTCACCAAGTCAGCCGCTTGCAAAAGTGCTGAGGATACAGCAATCAGCCCTCACTGGTACTGGTCAGTACCAGTTTGCTCCAGTACATCACTGGAAAGTCTCACCAATTTAAATAAGTCAAACTTGTCAGATGTATTTCAAATTAAGTTATGTTTGGGTCACTAAGGCTCAGCTGATATTTGCATTGGTGCTTTCAGAGTTCACTACACAACGGCTTATCTGGGGGATAGCTGCCTCTGAGAAAAGGAAATCAGAAACTTTCCTTGAAAATTACCTCCCTTTCTCTGTATCCAATTTAAAATACTAATCGTATTTCTCAATCATATTCCATAAGTGTTGAGTTCCATCAGTGGTAACTCTTGGATTAGTTTTAGTTAAAACCAATCACCTAAGAAAACAATGGTGGTGTACATACACTTTCTGGTACCTTGAGACCCAGGAAATAGGAACTGCAGCCGTTGGGCTCCTGAGGCTTGTATCCAGGTCTGGGCATTGGTGCCTTTCCTAGCAGGGGAAAGAGAGGAAAGAAGCGGGAAGAAATGTTTAGAAATTAAGCATTTGGGAACATTCATCAAATAAAAATGATCTAAAAAGCATGTTCAGTTTTTCCTTTAAAAGTCAGTGCTCCTGGGACTTCCCTGGTGGCGCAGTGAAGAATCCGCCAGCCAATGCAGGGGACACAGGTTCAATCCCTGGTCCGGGAAGATCCCACGTGCTGCGGAGCAACTAAGCCCGTGTGCCACAACTACTGAGCCTGCGCTCTAGAGCCCGCGAATCACAACTACTGAGCCTGCATGTCGCAACTACTGAAGCCCACACACCTAGAGCCCGTGCTCTGCAACAAGAGAAGCCACTGCAATGAGAAGCCCGCGCACTGCTACAAAGAGTAGCCCCCACTCGCCACAACTAGAGAAAGCCCGCGCACAGCAGCAAAGACCCAACACAGCCGAAAATAAAATAAATAAATAAAAAAATTTTTTTTAATTAAAAGAAAAAGTCACTGCTCCTCACCAGACTTAAATTAGGTGGTGATGATGATTATGATGATATCATAAAAGAGTAATAACCTTCAGACCAGGTTGGCATTTTTCTCCTAATATTGAAGAATTTTATGAGCACTTATTTACTAACAATTCTAATGTTTCTTACATGCATGACCTTGAAGATAAGGTCTGTGGCAAAACCAAACTAAAACTCAAGGTTTCTCATTCTTTTATCCACTGTAAGACCACATACTATGTACAAAGACCTGATCATACACTTAAGGGATCAGAATTAAAACAGTACCACAAACTTTTTTAGAATAACGTGAAGGAAATTTTGCAAGATTCCATAAATGCAGACAAAGCATTGTTTACCAAAGGGCAAAGAAAACACCCCAATGAAACATTTTAGGTATCTGTGTCACAGAACTAAGGCAAAACTATCTGAAAAGCTTTGGATTTCTTGGTTTCTCCTACATGGCTTTTGGGTAATTTTATAATCTTGCAAATACATACAGAGAAGCTTTGTCAGTGTGTCAAGGGTAGTCATTATAGATAAAGATAACCTTGACCTGAGATGACCTCAGGACAGTCATCTGCAGTGAGTATTTTTATCCCATTATCCAGACAAGGAATATGGGGCTAAGAGGTTTTGTGACTTGCCTGAGTCATATAGAAAGTGGGGGGAATTGGGATATAAATCCAGATATCCTGTTTGTCTCCAAAGCCCATGTTCTTTCCCCAGTTCCTTTGCCTCATGTAGGAGATGCAAGACATAACAAAAGACGGAGGAAATAAGCTAAGAATTAATCCTCCAAGTGAGACATATGGCATTTCCTCTTTCTTTTCTTTAGTCTTCTCCTACCAGGTATTTTATTTTCAATTATTTTGCATTATGAAATATTTCAAAACTGAAGTCAAAGAAACAAATACCCATGTACCCACTACACAAACACAATGAATGTTAACTTGCCAAATGTGCTGTAAATATTTCTTCTGTTTAATTAAATGGTGTAAGTACAGTTGAAGCCCCTTTGCACCCCATCTTTCTGTTTTAATTTTTAGGTACGAAGTCTATGCTTTAGAGCCCTCCCTCCTTATTATTCTTAAAAACTGCCTTCATTACTCTTGGACTTTTACTCTTGCATATGAATTTGAGAGTCAAATTAGTCTATATGAGACATGTAGATTATGTCTACAAGAGATGAAATGAGGATTTTTATTTAAAATACATTGAATTTATAGATTAATTTGGAGACAACTGACTTTCTTATAATATTCTGAATTCCCAAACATGGGCCCAATATAGCTTTCCATTTACTTAGGTCTTCCTTTATGTCTTTCAACAGAGTTATAATTTTCTCCATATATATTTTTTTTAATTTTTATTTATTTTTGGCTGTGTTGGGCCTTTGTTTCTGTGAGAGGGCTTTCTCTAGTTGCGGTGAGTGGGGGCCACTCTTCATCGCAGTGCGCGGGCCTCTCACTACCGCGGCCTCTCTTGTTGCGGAGCACAGGCTCCAGACGCGCAAGCTCAGTAGTTGTGGCTCATGGGCCCAGTTGCTCCGCGGCATGTGGGATCCTCCCAGACCAGGGCTCGAACCCGTGTCCCCTGCATTGGCAGGCGGACTCTCAACCACTGCACCACCAGGGAAGCCCTCTCCATATATTTATTATACCTCCAAATACTGTATTATTCAGATGCTTAAACAAGATAGGATATCTCATCAAGATCCAGAATTAAGGCTCAGAAGGCTGGAATGATAAATCTGACCCTTTCTGGAACCCAGGCTGCTTCTAGCCTTCAGCTCTACCAGCCCTGGAATTTAGCCCTGACTCTCATGGTCCAAGATGGAGCTTCAGCCAACACATCCATATTACAAGCAGCAGGATGGAAGAAGGAGGTGGAAAGGTCAGAGCTCCTCTCTTTAATAAACACACTCCAGAATGTTACACACATCACTTCATCTTACTTCCCTTTGACCAGACCTTAATCAAATGGCAACACCTAGTTGCAAAGGTGGGCTAGGAAATGAAGTTTTTCTTCAATGGAGGCAGCCATGAGCCCTGCTGGAAGTTGGGAGGAGGGCTTATGAATGTAGAAAAGGGGGGCAATAAGCAGTCTCTGCCACAGTCTGTTTGGGTATTTGTTGCTGTGGTACAACATGTGTATATGATGGTGTTTCAAGATGGCCCTCAGTGATCCCCATCTCCTGGTATTCATAACCTTGTGTATTGTCCTAGGGTTGGTCTGTGTGATCAACAGAATATGGCAGAAGTGGAGCTTTGTTGCTTCCAAGATTACAGTATAAAAAACTACAACTTCTGGGAAGGGTAAGCTGGGACAAAGCGAGAGAGCAGCATTGACATATGTACACTACCAAATGTAAAATAGATAGCTAGTGGGAAGCAGCTGCATAGCACAGGGAGATCAGCTTGGTGCTTTGTGACCACCTAGAGGGGTGGGATAGGGAGGGTGGGAGGGAGACGCAAGACGGAGGGGATATGGGGATATATGTATACATATAGCTGATTCACTATGTTATACAGCAGAAACTAACAACATTGTAAAGCAATTATACTCCAATAAAGATGTCAAAAAAAAAAAAAAGGCTACAACTTCTGTCATGGAAATGTCCATTGGTAAAGAACTAAAGCTTCCTGCTAACAGCCACATGAGTTTGGAAGGAGATCTCCTGCTTCAGTCATATCTTCAGAGACTGTAATATCAACAGGCAGTGTGACTAAAACTTTATGAGAAACTCAGAGCCAGAAACACCCAGCAGAGCCCCTAGATTCCTGACACTCAGAAACTGTGTGATACAATAAATGTTTGTTATTTTCTGCTTCTAAGTTTGGGGGTCACCTGCTACTCAACAATACTTAACTATTGCAGTTGCCATTATGATTTGCATCTCTTTTTCATTACATTTTTTTCTACGACAGCTTTATTGAGATGTAATTAATATATTATACGTTCACCCATTTAATGTGTGTAATTCAATGGGTTTTAGCTTTTCACAGAGTTGTGAGACCATCACCACAATCTAATTTTAGAACATTTTTATCATCCCCGTACCCATCTTTAGCAGTCACGCTCCATCTTTCACAGTTCATCCATATTATTTTTATGGCTGAATAATATTCCATTCTCTGGATCTACCCCAGTTTGTTTATTCATCCACCATTGATGGACGTGGTGGTCATTTCCATCTTTTGGCTATTGTGAAGAGTGCTGCTATGAATAATTGTGTACAAGTATTTGTTTGAATATCTGTTTTCAGTTCTTTTGGGTATACATACCCGAGGAGTGGAATTGCTGGGTCACATAGTAATTCTGTTTAACTTTTTGAGGAACTATCAGCAGGCTTTCTTCAGCAGCTGTACCATTTTGCATTCCCGCCAGAAATGCACAAAAATTCCAATTTCCTCAATCCTCACAGTTTCACTACAATGTATCTATAGGTGGACTGTGTATCCTTACCCGACTTGGAACAAGCTGAAGTCTCGGGTGTCTTTCACCTCTGGAGAATTCACAGCCCTTGTCTGAATTTTTTATTTTCTTCATTCTCTATAGTTTCTCCTTCTGGGCCTCTTATTACTGAATGGTGAGTCTTTTTAATCCTGTCCTTCATATATCTTAATCTCTCTTTCATATTTTCTATCTTTTTCTCTCTGTACTGAATTTTTACTAGCTTCGTCAAATTTATTTTCCATTTTACTAATTATCTCTAGGTTGACTAACTGCTAGGTTATCTGCTATGTAACCCATCCACTGAGTTTTTTTCTTCTGATGACTATAATTTTCATTTCTTGGAGTTCTATGTAAATCTTCTTTAAATCTGTGTATTCGTTTTCATTGAGTTCTGTTTTTTAATTATGTTTTCTATTCCTTCTTTTATTTCTTTAATAATTTCAAATGTTGTTATTTTTTTATTATCTCCAGTCCTTGGGATGCCGTTTCATTTCTTAATGTCTACTGACTCTCCCGCATGGTGGATTATCTCTTCGAAGGGTATGTAATTGTTTTCGGGAGGGCTTGTTTTTCTAAATGAATTCCTGTGCCCTGTGTCACATACTACAGAGTAGTCCCTAATTGCTTTTGCTGTGGCTCTAGGAGTCCCAAGATAAGTGAGACACATGTCTTTATGTTAATTTCTCAGCTTGGGATACTCACACGAGGCCAGCTGTATAGATTCAGATTCCTCACCTATGCATAGTGTATGCTTCAGGAGTGATTTTTTTTTTTTGGCTGCATTGAGTCTTCATTGCTGTGTGTGGACCTTTTCCAGTTGCAGCAAGCAGGGGCTACTCTTCCTTGTGGTACGCAGGCTTCTCATTGCAGTGGCTTCTCTGGTTGCGGACCACAGGCTCTATGTGTGTGGGCTCAGTAGTTGTGGCTCACGGGCTCTAGAGCGCAGGCTCAGTAGTTGTGGCGCACAGGCTTAGTTGTTCCGCGGCATGTGGTATCTTCCAGACCAGGGATTGAACCCGTGTCCCCTGCATTGGCAGGTGGATTCTTAACCACTGCACCACCAGGGGAGCCCAGGTAGTGATTTTTCTTAGTGGATGTTCTTTATTCCTCCTCCAAGCTCCAGCCCCAGGTGGACAGAAAGCATTCTTGCTACTTCTTGGAATATTGGATAATCCAATAATCTAATCCCTTTTAAACAGACTAGACAGTTTCTCAGGCTCTAAGCTTTATGCAGACTGTTCAGTTCCAACTTCCCGATTCTTACAGGTGAAATTTACTTTTCCTCTGTCTGTATGAGCAATAAAGCCCATTCCTCAGCCCCTGGAGTCTATATGTGTTCCAGACTGACACCCCCAAGGGCCATGGCAGCATCAGCTCCTGCTACCACTTTGGCTTTTTGTTTCCCGTTCATTTCTGGAACTTGAAGTTTTCCCTTTATTTCATTCTAGGTTGAGTGTGTGTTTTTTGTTTTAATATTTTATTTCCACCTCGTCTTTCTTGTTATTTGTAATGGAGAGGTCCTGTACTTGTTGACAGAGTCCACCAGCCCACCAGTAATCCCTGCATTACTTTTCAAAGGTCTTGAGAAATATAACTTAGCATTGATACTCTACTAACCTGCCATGTGTGTGTGTGTGTGTGTGTGTGTGTGTATGTGTGTGTGTGTGTGTGTGTAGCACTGGGAATAGGGGAATGGGTAAAGTGTATTAAATAATATTAGTAATCAAATTACACATATGAAAATAATCACACTATGATACAATTAAAGCGTATTGTCTCTTGGAGGTGAGACTATGGTGATTTTATTTTTTCTTCAGATTGTTCTTTTACGAATGTTCTACCTATACTAGCTTTATAGAAATCAGGAAAAAAATTTCAATGAAGAAACAAATGTCTAAATTTGATGGTGAAATTTAACTCTTTAATAATTTCTCTGATAAAGGGCTTCTGCAGCAGACTCAGTCCAGTTCCCTGAGTTACCCTCTGCCCTTTTTGCAGTTGGTAACTCACAGAAGATAAAACTCTGATATCCCAGTTTGAAAGCTAATGGGACACCAACTATAGACACGCCCCACCTGGCCTGATATTGATGACAGTTTTTTTTTTTTTTTTTTTTTTACGAAAGCTGGAGAAATTCTGTTTGAAGCTTGAATTAAAAGTTCTAAGAAAAAAGGTGATGGTTTGAGTCCAGACAGAAATAAGGTACTATATCCTCATATTACAGTTGGAGCAGATTTGAGTTGCGTTGAGTCTTTTCAGTTTGATGTTTTGAGTCTAGGCATCAATAATGTACAATGTCCACAAACTAATTTTATTTTTTGGTTTTGGCTATTTATAGGAGTGGGAGGCTGACCATCTGATCTTCTGGATCAGGGCTTGGCAAACACCGGCCCAAGTCCAGCCCATTGCCTGTTCTTGTATAACCTGCCAGATAAAAATGATTTTTATATTTTTAAATGATTGGGGGAAAAGTCAAAACAAGGATAGTATTGTGTGACATATGAAAGTTATTTGAAATTAAAATTTTAGTGCTCACAAAAAAGTTTTTTTCAGAACACAGGAACACTCATTCCTTACGTATTAGCTACAGCTGCTTTCACAGAAAAAAGAGCCGAATGTCGTTATGATCTTGATGTGAGGATGGTCTTTTAAGCAAGACAAAAGATGCAGAAGCTATAAAGAAAAGGACTGATAGACTGGTTCTTAAGAAAATTTAAAACTTCTGCATAAAGTGAAACACCACAAAACACTTAAAAGACCAATGAGGGAGTTAGGCATGAAACCCGAAAGTTCTACCAGCAGGAAGGTCCGCTGCCTCCCGGGCCCCACCGTTTTTCTCTCTGTTTTGTCACTGAAAACAACAGTAAAAATGTCTGGGGCTTTATCACCCAGGTCAAGGGTTAAGCCTCCTAGGAAGGTGTGGCCCTTCGCCCCACCCAGCTGGTTCCTGCAGAAGTGGCTCTGTGTGCTCCACTAGAGGTCTACCTAGGAGTCCAAGGGCCGTATTTGAAGGGCACATCCTGCTTCCTGCCAGAAACCCTCAAATACAGCATGAGGAACACAACAAGGGAACAAAACAGAACTGTGACAATTTAACTGAAGCAATAAACTCTATTTCAGTCACTAAAACACATTAAGTTACTGCATGAGGTAAGGCGAGCTACTTGTCCTGGTTTGCCTGGGACCATCCTTGTTTTAGTACTTAAAGTCCCACATTTCAGGAACCCGCACCCCTTCCCTCCATCACCAGCAAACCTGGACATTTCCTCACCCTTCTCGAGAACAACCTTTGCTCTCTAAGTCAGTAGCTGTTTTCTTTTTGGGGGCCACAGGTCCTCTAAGAATCTGATGAAGGCTGTGAATTCTTTGTCTAGAAAAATGTATAAACTCACAGGTTCATAAAATTTTGCTGTAAGATTTCAAACAGATAAAAAGTTCTCCTGAAAATAAGAACGCTGATATTTAAGGATACCTTTCTTCCTAGAACTAAACCCAAGAAGAAAATCATCATGAGGTCCTTTTATCGAAGTGTGACAGTGTGGATAATAGCTTCAATCATGATTTACAAGACACAGAAACTCTGCCTCAGAGACCTTCATAAAGGCACAGAACACCTAAATCATCATTTGATGATCTCTTCCAGAAGCTGAGAGGGTGTTGTCCAGCCACTGGGATTTCATGTTTTTTAATTTTATTTTGAAAGGGAATCTGAAGAATCAGAATGCATAGTTAACCTGTTCACCAGATTTTCTCATAACATTTATAAAATTTGTTTGGTACCTGCCATGTTCCATATGGCACTAATTCTTTATATATATTATCTTTAATTCTTACAACAACCTTGTAAGGTAGGTATTATTAACATTAGTTATAAACATGAGGAAACAAAGGTTGAGAGACGTAAGTTGCCCAAGGTCATCAGCAATGAGACTCCCCCGCCCGCCCCCCCAGTACAAACCCCTGATTTTTCCATTACTAGTATTTCTCAAAGTCTGGTTTGAGGACCACGTGTGCAGTTCCTAGCACAGACCTACTGAATCAGAATTCCTGAGGTGGGAGAGGGAATTGTGTTCACATTAGTGCAGACACCTTAAACCAATTGTACCATGTATGCTATTGATCCGTGCTGAATCTCGTTATATTTACAGCCCCATCATTTGGCAAGTTCAGATGTTGTGTGTTGACCTGAAAACGAATTGTAGATACAAGAAGTGTGGAAAGCAATATTGATACGCTAGTGTAGGCTAGCAGGATACAAATACACCTTTGCCTGTCTGAACAACCTATGGGCTGAATGACGCCTTAAATAGTGCTCTCTACCTTGGTCGCACCTTGCAATCACCTGGGAAACGTTAAAAATAACGATGTCTAGGTCCAGCCCATGGAGATTCCCATTTAATTGATTCGGGCAGCAGGCATTTTTTAAAGCCCCCCCCTCCCCAGGTGATTCTAAGTGCAGAGCAAGGTAGGAACCACTGTTTTAAGCAGTGGTAAGTACCTACCAAATGACAATTTTTTTTCTTGTAGACTAACTGTTGCTAACTTTTTCCTTCTGACAAAAAAAAAAAAAAAAAATTGCAGTTTTTAAAGCAGTTTTTTCCTCAAAGCGTGGTCCCAGGACCACCAGCAGCAGGATCACCTGCGAACACTTAAGAATGCAAATTTTCTGGTCCCACCCCAGACCTACCCAATCAGTATAAGAGGGGTGAGGGCCAGCAGTCTGTTTAAACAAGCCCTTCAGGGGATTTGCAGCACGGCAAGTTTCTTTTAGAGAAAGAGAAGCATTGTGCACAAGAAGTGTATCACAAGGCAAACAGAGAGACTCAGTTAGTTATTAGGCGTTATCTGTTCAAAAGCCTGCTTGATCCACAATCAACTTAAGAAGAAGTTCTGTACTGCTTGGGCACAGCCTCCAGGTTCTTGGCTCTGCTGCGTTCCAGAGGTAACAAGGCTTAACCCCCTATTTCCTGCGTGTTTTTCAGACCCCTGGTCAGACAGGTCCTGTTTTGTAGAGTGAGTGGAGTTATTTGTGTTCCTGCAATCTCTCTGTTGACTATTCCCATCCCCCACCCGTGGCTGATGCATCGACCGACCCAGGTGCAGGCTTGCAACCAAAATTTGCTAAAATCTTTTAATGCCGTTTTTCTAGAGAAAAAAGAGGGTTTGGTTCTCGTTTCCCTTAAAAAAAAAAAAATCCTTCTGTTATCTATTTGCTCAGCCACAGACCTAAGTCTTGTGTTGCCTCCAGGAAGGAAAATAGCACCAGTGTTGATCAAATATCTGAAGTGAGTTAACCGTTTCCTGCCCTATCCATGCAAACTAGGTGAGAACAGTCCCTGTGGCAAGGCATCTCTGCATTAGTCTAACACACCTTGGACGAAGACATTGCTAGCGGTCCAGGTGGGTCCTAGCACAGATTTACCCTATGGAATCTTCACAAAGACGCTGCAGCTTCCTTTTTTCAACATTCCCCTCTGAGATGAAAGCTTCTGTGCTGTAAAACTTTTTTTTTTTACTATTTGAAATGCATCCTCTTTATTTATTTATTTATGGCTGTGTTGGGTCTTCGTTTCTGTGCGAGGGCTTTCTCTAGTTGTGGCAAGCGGGGGCCACTCTTCATCGCGGTGCGCGGGCCTGTCACTATCGCGGCCTCTCTTGTTGCGGAGCACAGGCTCCAGACGCGCAGGCTCAGTAATTGTGGCTCACGGGCCCAGTTGCTCCACGGCATGTGGGATCTTCCCAGAACCAGGGCTCGAACCCGTGTCCCCTGCATTGGCAGGCAGATTCTCAATCACTGCGCCACCAGGGAAGCCCCTGTGCTGTAAAACTTTTGGTTCTGGAGGCTTAACCATGGTCTCTTAATCACTCCCCGTTTATAAGGAAGGGATTTCCCCCGCTCAAAGGTTAAAAAGGGACTGCGAGACTGGGTGAGTCCAGCAAGTGTGTAGCTCTTTTGAGTCTCTCTCCAAGCTGAGTTTTATCTGTTGAGCATCTGGAGAAAATATTTCTCAAGTGTTTTCCTGCTAGGCTAAACTCACCATTTTCATCTCTTAATCCCATGATGAAACATCTGGTAAACTAAACAGTGAAGCAAATGCTGTATGAGGCTGTGTATGCTTTCAGAAACATTCTCGTTTGCGTTTGAAGTTACCCCTTGCCTCCCAGCTGCAAGGTCCAGGGCTCCACATTCTGCTCCCGTTACACTGAATTCCAGTGCGAGGTGAAGGAAGGACAGGCCACAGGGTCTGCTCTTCTGCAGCCAGGCCTGCACGCAGGCTCCCGTGTACCCTCTTTACAACTCAGGTGAGGTCCTACCCATTCAGTTCCACATCCCACACCAGGCCTGAGGGACAGTCCCAGGCCTGCTTGGTGCCTGATGCCTGGTGGACAGAGGCAGCTGGCAGACACCCATCCTACCCACCAAAGGACTGCCATTGCTGACTGAGGCAGGGACAGCTCTCTTGGGGGAGGGGCGGGGTCAGGCAAATTGATCAGAGACTGACAGATCTGGAAGGAAGGTGTGAACTGCATTCAGGGGGAGAGGCGAATCCATTTCCAAGCTAGGAGCAGAGTAACTGAGGAAGCTCAGAGTTTTCTGGCAGAATTTTCCCTGAATGTTCAGCTTAGTTTCCATCCCTAGGAACACCTCCCAAAGACATCTCTTATTCTTTCTCCCCACCCTTGCCACCTTTTCCTAAGTACCTACCTGCCTCACAATAAACCCATTAAACTGTCCACAGGGAAACAATTCTCGCAAAACTCCTTGGAATAGGTTTGCCAGGTAAAACACAGGAAGTTCAGTGAAATTTACATTTCAGATAAACAACCAGTAATTTGTCACTATAAGTGTGTCCCAAATATCTCACATATTTTAACAAAGTCTTGGTTGTTTATTTGAAATTCAGATTTCACTGGGTGTCCTATATTTTTAGTTGCTGAATCTGGCACCCCTCTAAGAGGTGGATAACAGGAAAAAGCGCATGACAGATTGTGGCCCTGCTCAGGCTGTTCACAGGTCCACCAGTGAGAGTCTCACCGGAAGAGAAGCCGTGCACTCACCATATCGGCATCTGTACTGACAGACTCCATTTTTCCCTCCCAGCAGTTCCAGAAAGGAATCGAAGTAGCTGTTGACAGATTCAAAGCTGCCCCGGATGTGCCGAAGGCCCCAGTCTGAATAGGACTCCTCTGCGTCAGGGCTGGTGTCACTCTGAGCCAGGCCACCCCCCAGGCTGAGCCACAAAATCAAGAAGCTGGTGGCTAGCGTCATCCTGTAGCCAGGTAGGTACTGAGGTCCCTCCTCAAACCCCAGCCAGTGTCCCAGGAAGTCTGGGTACACGGCCCACCGGCCAGATGCCAGGCAGGACTGGGAAAGGGATTATCTGGAGCACTCAATCTGTGTGTTCCCCAGAGGTGGACTTTAAACCCAGCTCTGGAGGTTGGGATGAGATCAGGGCAATTAGAAAGGGCAAAGGTTAAGCAGTAGGAGGGCCTATCTGAGGGATGGCCAGTGAGGGAGAGAACACTTCAGAGCGGATTCCCCGGCCCTGGAGCAGGGGGATGTTAGCCAACTTTTCAGAGGCATGAGTTGTGGAGCAACTGGAATTCTATCCCCAACCAGCTGGTTAACCTATGGATTAGTTACAAGTTTGGTCCCCTAGGACAGGCCTCTTGACACAAAGGACCTAGCCACACCCCTAAGCCAGTCACCTACGTATGGTAACTAGGGAGAGGTAGGGAGATGCAGGAAGATGTATAAAGGACTCAGGAAACCCCCAGTGATGGCGGGTCAACAGTGTCACCTGTACCAATGATCCGGATATTGTCAGAGTTTGCTGTAAGTGTGCATGATGGGAGGGTTCAGATTTAGGACCCCAGCTTCTGCGTCGGTCAATGCTTGGCTCTCAGACTCAGTCCTCTAATCTGGCAGAGCTCCTCATCAAAGCCATCCTGGTGCTGGGGCATTTTTGCCTCTGTATTTACAGCAGTATTTTTATTTACGCTCAGCAGCGTCTGGTATCTACAGATTGCCCTGAGATAGAGCTGGGGTAACTCAGCGCTCCTAGTGTTGTTCTTCCATTGAGTTGCTTAAAAGTCAGAGAGTTTATCAGAATCGCTATTTGAAATTTTAGGCTTTAAAAGTGTTGACCGAAGTCTAGTGTTTTGGCATCATCTTCAGTTTATACTTTGCTTTTAGTCATGTGAAGAAATAAATTCCATCCATGAAATCACTAAGCTAAAAAACGATGGCTTTATGGACCAAATGAGTCACTTAGCTTCTCTCTCAAAAGTCTGGAAAGCCCCAGAGAAAATAATGAATTAAATTTCTTCATTTTAGATAAGAAATGTATTTGTCTAAAGACTCAGACTCCAGGAAGGGTAGTAGTTATAAAATATATCATATGAACAGCAACAATGCCACCAATATTTTAAAGTACATAAAATTTTTCAAACCACTGTGTGTGTGTGTATATATATATTTTAAAATTTCACATCAATTCTACGAAGGAGGGTAAATACCATTCCTGTTTGAGAGGTGAGAAAACTGAGATACAAAGGTTAAATGACTCAGTCAAATATAAACAGGCTATCAAGGATAAGAGCTGAGGGTCAGAACCAGCTGTCACATAATCTGGGGTGCCCAGTCAAAATGAGAATGCGGAGCTCCTTTTCAAAAAGCAGGGAAAAAGAGCCATTAAAGGACCTAAAATATAAAGTTTTCCTTTAAAAATGTTTTACTGTGTTATCACTGTTGTAAAATATAATTGGGTAATAGTGATAACTGAGTAACAATGTAAGCTTATAAACTGCAAAAATATTTTTGGTGTCATAATTTTATATAATGCGATATATAATACTTCATTAATATATGATGTGATTGATCATTTTTCTGACTTGCTTTTCTGTAAATTCATCTATTAGGTCATTAAAATTTGTACTTTTAATAACTTCATTTTCAGTTCGTACAACTGAAAGCAATGTCAGTTGCTCTTGGCAAATGCAAGGTCACAAATAATATTTGATAATCTTTAATTTTGAGAAGGCTCTGCTGACCCAGCTCTTACTGGAGCTAGTAATAGTATTTTTCCCCCATTTCTTGATACCTTAAATTTTTTTGTAATTGCAGTAAACTATTCATACTTACTATTTTAACTTTTTAAATGGACAGTGCAGTGTCTTTACATTAGGTACATTCACAATGTTGTTCAGCTGTCGTCACTTTACATCTCCAGAAATTCTTCATCATCCCAGATTGAAACTCTATGCATATTAAACATAATTCCGCATTCTTTTCCTTCAGCCTCTGGCAACCACTATTCTCCTTTCTGTCCATATGAATTTGTCTATACAAGGTACCTCATAGAAATGGCTCATACGATATTTGTCCTTTTGTGTCTGGCTTGTTTCACTGAGCATAATGTTGTCAAGGTTCATCCATGCTGAAGTATGTGTCAGTACTCATTATTGTGAATAATGCTGCTGTGAAATTAGTATGCAAATACCTGTTTGAGTCCCTACTTTCAATTCTTTTGGGTGCATACCTAGAATTGGATTTGCTAGATCATATGGTAATTCTACATTTAACTTTTTGAGGAGTCATCATATTGTTTTCCACTGTGGCTGCACCAGTTACATTGCCGCCAGCAATGCACAAGGGTTCCAGTTTCTCCACATCCTTACCAATGCTTGTTATTTTCCTTTTTTTTTGACAACAGCCATCCTAATGGGTATGAGGTAGTATCTCATTGCAGTTTTGATTTGCATTCTCTAATGATTAGTCATAGATAATGAATACCTTTTCAGGAGCTTTTTGGTCATTTGTATGTCATCTTCGGAGAAGTGTCTATTCAAGTCCCTCTTTGCCTAGTTTTTTTCCTCAGTGTTTTTGAGATATAACTGGAATATAACATTATGTAAATTTAAGGTGTACATCATGATGATTTGATACTTATATATTGTGCAAGGATTACCACAGTAAGGTTAGTTAACACCTCCATCACTTCACATAATTATCATTCCTTTTGGTGGTGGGAACATTTAAGATCAATTTTCTTAGCAACTTTCAAATATATAATAAAATGTTGTGAACTGTAGTCAATGTGCTATAGACTACATCCTCAGAACGTTTTAAAAAAAATTTTTATTGGAGTATAGTTGATTTACAATGTGTTAGTTTCAGGTGTACAGCAAAGTGAATGAGACATATAGATACACATTCTTTTTCAGATGTTTAAAAAACTTTTATTGGAGTATAGTTGATTTACAATGTTGTGTTAGTTCAGCTGTACAGCAAAGTGATTCAGTTATACAGATACATATATTCATTCTTTTTCAGATTCTGTTCCCATATAGGTTATTACAGAATACTGAGTAGAGTTCCTTGTGCTGTACAGTAGGTCCTTGTTGGTTATCTATTTTATATATAGTAGTGTATGTATGTTAATCACAAGCTCCTAATTTATCCCTCCCCCTCCACGTTTCCTCTTTGGTAACCAGAAGTTTGTTTTCAAAATGTGTGAATCTGTTTCTGTTTTGCAAATAAGTTCATTTATATCATTTTTTAAAATTAGATTCCACATATGAATGAAATCACATATTTGTCTTTCTGTGTCTGACTTACTTCACTCAGTATGACAATCTCTAGGTCCATCCGTGTTGCTGCAAATGGCATTATTTTGTTCTTTTTTATGGCTGAATAATATTCCATTGTATATATGTACCACATCTTCTTTATCCATTCCTCTGTTGATGAATATTTAGGTTGCTTCCATGTCTTGGCTACTGTTCTCTATAGTGGCTCCACCAATTTATATTCCCGCCAACAGTGTAGGAGGATTCCCTTTTCTCCACACCATCTCCAGCATTTATTGTTTGTAGATTTTTTGATGATGGCCATTCTGACCAGTGTGAGGTGATACCTCATTGTAGTTTTGATTTGCGTTTCTCTAATAATTAGTGATGTTGAGCATCTTTTCATGTGCTTTTTGGCCATGTGTATGTCTTCTTTGGAGAAATGTCTATTTAGATCTTCCCATTTTTTGATAGGGTTGTTTGTTTTTTTGATATTGAGCTGCATGAGCTGTTTGTATATTTTGGAGATTAATCCCATGTCACTTGCATCATTTGCAAATATTTTCTCCCATTCTGTGGGCTGTCTTTTCATTTTGTTTATGGTTTCCTTTTCTGTGCAAAAGCTTTTACATTTAATTAGGTCCCATTTGTTTTTTTTGTTTGTTTTTATTTTCATTGTAATCTAGGAGGTGGATCAAAAAAGATATTGCTGCGACTTATGTCAGAGAGTGTTCTGCCTATGTTTTCCTCTAAGAGTTTTATAGTATCCATCCTTACATTTAGTTCTTTAATCTATTTTGAGTTTATTTTTGTGTGTAGTGTTAGGGAGTGTTCTAATTTCATTCTTTTACATGTAGCTGTCAGTTTTCCCAGCACCACTTATTGAAGAGACTGTCTTTTCTCCATTGTATTAGGTTGGCCTAAAAGTTCCTTTGGTTTTTAAGTAAAAATAAAAGACACATTTTTCATTTTCACCAAGAACTTTATTGAACAACATATTCACCGTTTTTTCCCACTACCTTCTGCCACTTTTCAGGCAACTTCATAATTCCATCTTCTCAAAACCTTTTATCTTTTTGATCAAAGAACTGTTCCAGCTGCCATTTACAGTCTTCCAGGGAATTGAAATTTTTCCATTAAGAGAATTTTGTAAAGACCAAAATAAATGGAAATCCAAAGGTGCAATGTCTGGTGAATAAGGCAGATGAATCAGAATTTCCCAGCCAAGCTGTGACAGTTTTTGCCTGGTCATCAAAAAAACATACAGTCTTGTATCATCCTGATGGAAGATTATGTGTTTTCTGTTTACTAACTTCGGATGCTTTCATGAGTGCTGCTTTCAGTTGGTCTAATTGGGAGCAGTGCTTGTTGGAATTAATCATTTGGTTTTCCAGAAGGAGCTCATAATAGAGGACTCCCTTCCAATCCCACCATATACACAACATCACCTTCTTTGGATGAAGACTGGCCTTTGGTGTGGTTGGTGGTGGTTCATTTTGCTTGCCCCATGATCTCTTCTGTTCCACATTATTGAACAGTATCCACTTTTCATCACCTGTCACAATTTGCTTTAAAAACTGAAGATTTTCATTACATTTAAGTAGAAATACGGGCAAGAAGGTTTTTTTCGCTTAACTTATGTGAACCCAACCATCAAAGCCATTAACATAACGAAGCTTGTGCAAATGATTTGGATGTTTTGAGTATGTCGGCTATCTCCTGCGTGGTATAACATTGATTGTTCTCAGTTAATGTCTTGGTTTGATCACTGTCAACTTCAACTGGTCTACCTGACCGTGGAGCATCGTCCAGCCAGAAATCTGCAACGCAAAACTTCACAAACCACTTTTGACACGTTCGATCCATCCCAGCACCTTCTCCATACACTGCACAAATCTTTTCTTGCATTTCAGTTGCATTTTTACCTTCCTTGAAATAGTAAAAGCATAATATGCAGAAAATGTTGTGTTTTTTCTTCCATCTTCAATATTAAAATTCACCAATTTTAAGTTTTTTTTTAAATGCATGCTGATATGACACCTGTCACAATACAAAATTGTTTCGAATGAAGTTAAAGACAACTAAGCACTACTAGAGTAATCGTATGGGAAAAAACCGAACGAACTTTTGGGCCAATCTAGTATATTCTTGCCTCCTTTGTCATAGATTAGGTAATCATAGGTGCATGGGTTTATCTCTGGACTTTCTATCCTGTTCCATTGACCTATATTTCTCTTTTTGTTCCAGTACCATACTGTTTTGATTACTATATCTTTGTAGTATAGTCTGAAGTCAGGGAGCCTGATTCCTCCAGCTCTGTTTTTCTTTCTCAAAATTTCTTTGGCCATTCAGGATCTTTTGTGTTTCCATACAAATTATAAAATTTTTTGTTCTAATTCTGTTAAAAATGCCATTGGTAATTCAATAGGGATTGCATTGAATCTGTAGATTGCTTTGGGTCATTTTCACAGTATTGATTCTTCCAATCTAAGAACATGGTATATCTCTCCATCTGTTTCTGTCATCTTTTATTTCTTTCATCAGTATCTTATAGTTTTCTGAGTCGAGGTCTTTTGCCTCCTTAGGTAGGTTTATTCCTAGGTATTTTATTCTTTTTGATGCAATGGCCAATGGGATTGTTTCCTTAATTTCCTTTTCTGATCTTTTGTTGTTAGTGTAGAGGAATGCAAGAGATTTTTGTGTATTAATTTTGTATCCTGCAACTTTACCAAATTCACTGATGATCTGTAGTAGTTTTCTGGTACCATCTTTAGGATTTTCTATGTATAGTATCATGTCATCTGCAAACAGTGACCATTTTACTTCTTGTTTTCCAATTTGGATTCCCTTTATTTCTTTTTCTTCTGTGATTGCCATGGCTTGGACTTCAAAAACTATGTTGAATAAGAGTGGCAAGAGTAGACAACTTCATCTCCTTCCTGTTCTTAGAGGAAATGCTTTCAGTTTTTCACCATTGAGAATGATGTTTGCTGTGGGTTTGTCATATTTGACCTTTATTATGTTGAGGTAGTTTCTCTCTATGCCCACTTACTGGAGAGTTTTTATCAGAAATGGGTGTTGAATTTTGTCAAAGGCTTTTTCTGCATCTATTGGGATGATCATATGGTTTTTATTCTTCAATTTGTTAGTATGGTGTATCACATTGATTGATTTGCATATATTGAAGAATCCTTGCATCCCTGGGATAAATCCCACTTAAATCATGGTGTATGATCCTTTTAATGTGTTGTTGGATTAGATTTGCTAGTATTTTGTTGAGGATTTTTTGCATCTGTGTTCATTAGTGATATTGGCCTATAATTTTCTTTTTTGGTGATATCTTTGTCTGGTTCTGGTATCAGAATGAGCTTGGGAGTGTTTCTTCCTCTGCAATTTTTTGCAATAATTTCAGAAGTGTAGTTGTTAACTCTTCTCTAAATGTATGGTAGAATTTGCCTGTGAAGCCATCTGGTCCTAGACTTCTCTTTGTTGAAGATTTTTAATCACAGTTTCAATTTCAGTGCTTGTGATTGGTCTGTTCATATTTTCTATTTCCTCCCAGTCAGTCTTGGAAGGTTGCAGCTTTCTAAGAATTTGTCCATTTCTTCTAGGTTGTCCATTTTATTGTCATATAGTTGCTTGTAGTAGTCTCTTAGGATGCTTTGTATTTCTGTGGTGTCCGTTATAACTTCTTTTTCGTTTCTAATTTTATTGATTTGAGCTGTCTCCTTTTTTTCTTGATAAGTCTGGCTAAAGGTTTATCAATTTTGTTTATCTTTTCATAGAACCAGGTTTTAGTTTCACTGATCTATTGTTTTCTTCATCTCTATTTCATTTATTTCTGCTCTGATCTTTATAATTTCTTTCCTTCTAACTTTGGGTTTTGTTTGTTCTTCTTTCTCTGGTTGATTTTGGTGTAAGTTTAGGTTGTTTATTTGAGATTTTTCTTGTTTCCTGAGGTAAGATTGTTTTGCTATAAACTTCCCTCTTTGCTGCATCCCATAGGTTTTGGATCGTTGTATTTTTGTTGTCATTAGTCTGTAGGTATGTTTTGATGTCCTCTTTGATTTCTTCAGTGACCCATTGGTTGTTTAGTCTCCACGTGTTTGTGTTTTCTACAGTTTTTTTTCCTGTAATTTATTTCTAATCTCAAAGTGTTTTGGTTGGAAAAGATGCTTGATAATGATTTCAGTTTTCTTATATTTACTGAGGCTTCCTTTATGGTCCAGCATGTGATCTATCTGGAGAATGTTGTGTGTGCACTTGAAAAGAATGTGTATTCTGCTGCTTTCGGATGGAATGCTCTATAACTATCAATTAAGTCCATCTGGTTTAATGTGTCATTTAAGTCCTCTGTTTCCTTATGGATTTTCTGTCTGGATGATGTGTCCATTGGTGTAAGTGGGGTGTTAGGGTCCTCCACTCTTACTGTGTTACTGTCATTTTCCCCTTTTACGGCTGTTAACATTTGCCTTATATATTGAGGTGCTCCTATGTTGGGTGCATATATATTTACAATTGTTATATCTTCTTCTTGGATTGATCCCTTGATCATTATGTAGTGTCCTTCTTTGTCTCTTGTAAGAGTCTATTTTAAAGGCTATTTTGTCTGATATGAGAATTGCTACTCCAGCTTTCTTTTGATTTCCATTTGCATGGGCTATCTTTTTCCATCCCCTCACTTTCAGTCTGTATGTGTCCCTAGGTCTGAAGTGGGTCTCTTGTAGACAGCATATATATGGGTCTTGTTTTTGTATCCATTCAGCCAGTCTATGTCTTTTGGTTGGAGCATTTAATCCACTTACATTTAAGGTAATTATCAATATGTATGTTCCTATTGCCATTTTCTTAATTGTTTTGGATTTGTTTTTGTAGGTTTTTTTTCTTCCCTTCCTCTTTTGTGATTTGATGACTATCTTTAGTGTTGTGTTTAGGTTGCTTTTTCTTTTTTGTGTGTGTATCTATTGTAGTTTTTTGCTTTGCAGTTCCCATGAGGTTTTATATATATATTTATATTTATTTATATATATATATATGTATATATATATATATATATATATATATAATATGGTTGTTTTAAGTTGCTGGTCTCTTTCCCTCTTAGAGAAGTTCCTTTAGCATGTGTTGTAAAGCTGATTTGGTGGTGCTGAATTCTCTTAGCTTTTGCTTGTCTGTAAAGTTTTTGATATTTCTGTCGAATCTGAATGAGAGCCTTGCTGGGGTAGAGTATTCTTGGTTGTAGTTTTTCCCCTTTCATCACTTTAAATATATCACACTGCTCCTTTCTGGCCTGTAGAGTTTCTGCTGAAAAATCAGCTGATAACTTTATGGGGATTCCCTTGTATGTTGTTTGTTGCTTTTCCCTTGTTGCTTTTAATATTTTTTCTTTGTATTTAATTTTTGTCAGTTTGGTTATATGTTTCTCAGCATGTTCCTCCTTCGGTTTATTCTGTATGGGAATCTCTGCACTTCCTGGACTTGAGTGAATGTGTCCTTTCTCATGTTAGGGAAGTTTTTGGCTATAATCTCTGCAAATATTTTCTTAGGCCCTTTCTCTTTCTCTTCTCCTTCTGGGACCCCTATAATGCAAATGTTGGTGCATTCAATATTGTCACAGAGGTCTCTGAGACTGTCCCTATTTCTTTTCATTCTTTTTTCTTTATTCTGTTCTGTGACAGTGATTTCCACCACTATGTCTTCCAGCTCACTTATTCGTTCTTCTTCCTCAGTTATTCTGCTGTTGATTCCTTCTAGTGTATTTTTCATTTCAGTTATTGTATTGTTCATCTCTGTTTATTTGTTCTTTAAATCTTCAAGCTCCTCGTTAAACATTTCTTGTACCTTTTCAGTCTACGCCTCCATTCTTTTCTGAGATTTTGGATCATCTTTACTATCATTTCTCTGAATTCTTTTTCAGATAGATTGTCTATCTCCTCTTCATTTAGTTGTTCTCATGGGTTTTTATCTTGTTCCTCCATCTACAACATATTTCTCTAACTTTCTGTGTTTGTGGTCTCCTTTCTGCAGGCTGCAGAGTCGTAGTTCCTCTTACTTCTGGTGTCTGCCCCCTGGTGGGTGAGGTTTGTTCAGGGGCTTGTGCAGTCTTCCTGGTGGGAAGGACTGGTGCCTGCCCTCTGGTGGGTGGAGCTGGGTCTTGTCCCTCTGGTGGTCAGGGCTGTGTTAAGGGGTGCGTTTTGAGGTGGCTGTGAGCTCAGTATGACTTTAGGCAGCCTGTCTGCTGATGGGTCAGGCTGTGTTCCTATCTTGCTGGTTGTTTGGCCTGAGGAGTTCCAGTGCTGGAGCCTGCAGGTTGTTGGGTGGGGCCCAGTCACTATATTGTTTCTCTTCCTTTTATCTCTTACCTCTGAGACACAATAGTCCATGGAATCCAGAATTATATTATCACAACCCAACTTCCTTTCATTCAGGTGGAACACATTGCAGTTCTTTTTCTTTTCCTTTGTGCTCAGTGTAGTTTCACTTGCTTAAGGGTACTACATCCAGAGACCTGTCACCCGGCCCTTCAGAACAGAGCTCCTGGTGTGAAATGGCTCTGTCAACACCTCAGTTCCAGAACTTACTCACTTTGTAACTGAAAGTTTGTATTCTTTGACTGACATCTCCCCAATTTTCCCAGCCCTCAACCCCTGGCAACCACTTTTCTATTCTCTGTTTCTATGAGTTCTGCTTTTTTAGATTCCACATATAAGTGATATCATAAAGTGTATGTCTTTCTCTTTTTGACTTATTTCACTTAACGTAATGCCCTCAAGGTCTATCCATGTTGTGGCAAATGACAGGATTTCTTTCTTTCTCATGGTTGCATACATATAATTTTTTATTAGGGTGTTTCCATATACTGGCTATTGTGAATAATGCTACAGTGAACATGGGGATGCAGATATCTCTTTGATCATGATTATATTTCCTTGAATATATGCCCAGAAGTGGGATTGGTAATCATATGGTAGTTCTACTTTTAACTTTTTGTGGAACCTCTATACTGTTCTCCATAGTGGCTGAACCAATTTATTTACCCACCAACAGTGCATAAGGGTCTCCCTTTCTCTATATCCTTGCCCACACTTAACTCTTGTCTTTTTGATGATAGCCATTCTGACAGGTGTGAGTTTATCTCATGTAATTTTGATTTGCTTTTCCCCGATGATTAGTTATGTTGAAAATCTTTTCATATGCCTGTCGGCCATCTGTATATTGTTTTTGGAAAACTGTCTATTCAAGTTGTCTATCCATTCTTTAATCTGTTTAGGTGTTCTTGTTACTGAGTTATATGAGTTCCTTGTATATTTTGGATAGTAAACCCTTATCAGATACATGATTTGCAAATATTTTCTCCCATTCTGTAGGTTGCCTTTTTATTGTGTTGATCATTTTCTTTGCTGTTCAGAGCTTTTTAGTTTGATGTAGTCCCACTTGTTTATTTTTGCATTTGTTGCCTTTGCTTTTGGTGTCAAATCCAAAAAAATCATCACCAAGACCAGTGTCAAGGAGCTTACTGCCTATATTTTCTTCTAGGAGGTTTATGGTTTCAGGTTTTAGGCTCAAGCCTTTAATGCATTTTGAGTTGATTTTTGTGTATGGTGTAAGATAGTGGTACAGTTTCATTATTTCGAATGTGGCTATACAGTTTTCCTAGCACCATTTACTGAAGAGACTGCCCTTTCCCCATTGTATATTCATGACTCCTTTGTTGTAAATTAATTGATCATATATATGTGGGTTCACGTGTAGGCTCTCTATTCTGTTCCATTGATCTATGTGTCTGTTTTTATGCCCAATACTATACTGTTTTGATAACTGTAGCTTTGTAATATAGCTTGGAATCAGAAAATGTGATGCCTCCAGCATTGGTCCTCTTTCTCAGGATTGCTTTGGCTTTTCAGGTCTGTTTTGGTTCTATACAAAATTTAGGACTGTTTGTACTCTTTCTGTGTAAAATGCCATTGGAATTTTCATAGAGACTGTATTGAATCTAGAGGTCTCTTTGCATAGTATGGACATATTAACATCCTTCCAATCCATGACCATGGAATATCTTTCCATTTATTTATGTCATCTTCAATTTCATTCGTCAGCGTCTTCCAGGTTTCAGTGTATAGGTCTTTTACTGCCTTGGTTAAATTTATTCCTAGGTATTTTATTCTTTTTGATGCAATTGTAAATGAGTTTGTTTTCTTAATTACTCTGATAGTTTATTATTAGCATATAGAAAGGCAACATTTTTGTACATTGATTTTTGTATCCTACAAATTTACTGGATTTGTCTTTAGTTCTAATAGTTTTTTTGTGGAGTCTCTAGGAGTTTCTACATATAATATCACATCATCTGCAAATAGTGATAGTTTTACTTCCTCCTTTCCAATTTGGATGCCATTATTTCACTTTCTTGCCTAATTGCTCTGGCTAGGACTTCCAATGCTATGTTAATAAAAGTGGTAATAGTCAGCATCCTTGTCTTACTCTTAATCTTAGAGGAAAGCGTTCAGATTTTCTCCATTGAGTATGATGTTAGCTGTGGGTTTGTTGTATGTGGCCTTTATTATGTTGAGGTACATTCCCTCTGTACCCATTTTGTTGAGAGTTTTTAATCATAAATGGATGTTGGGTTTTGTCAACTGTTTTGCTATATTTATTGAGATGGTTATATGATATTCATCCTTCATTTTGTCGATATGCTGTATCACATTGCTTGATTTGCAGATATTTAACCATCCTTGCATCTCTGGAATAAATCCCACTTGATCATGGTGTATGATCCTTTTTTTTTTTTTTTTTGAGGTTTAATAGGACGCTAGATTCCACATTTATTTCTGCTGAAATGAAGAAATAATGAAGGCAACTCCTTCTAGGTTAATGCAAGAGACAGCATTACAAATCAATATATGTCACCAACAGATAAAAGACACATGTCTCTTGATAATCAAAATTCAATTTTTGTAAGCAAAAAACCCCCGGCAAATTCAAAGCAAACTTTTTTTTCTACAATTCTTCATTTATACCTGATTAGCCACCTGTTTTTCCTTACATATGAAAGTTTTAAAATGGCGTGACTGATGTTCTCATTAAGTGGTATCAGAGAATCAGTTTTTGTCAACAGATTAAACATTTGATTCCAGCTTCTGAGTAATTATGTATTTTTTCTTTCTTCTTTTTCTTTTTTTATTGAAGTATAATTGACTTACAATATTATGTTAGTCTCACATGTACAACATAGTGATTTGATATTTTTATACATTACAAAATGATCACTATGATAAGTCTGGTTACCATCTGTCACCATACAAAGTTATTACAATATTATTGACTTTATTCCCCATGTTGTACATTTCATCTCCATGACTCATTTATTTTTGCAACTGGAGGCTTGTGTCTCTTAATCTCCCTTACCTTTTTCACTCATAGCTCTACCCCCTCCCCTCTGGCAACCACCTGTTTGTTCTCTGTATCCATGACTCTGTTTCCATTTTGTTATGTCTGTTCATTTGTTTTGTTTTTTAGATTCTACATATAAGTGAAAGCATATGATATTTGTCTTTTTCTGTCTGATTTAAATTTCGCTTAGCGTAAATACCCTCTAGGTCCATCTTTCTTGTCTCAAATGGCAAGATTTCATTCTTTTTAGTGACTGACTAATAGTCCATTGTGTGTGTGTATATATACACACACATACTACCTCTTCTTTATCCATTTATCTATACACTGACACTTAGGTTGCTTCCACATCTTAGCTATTGTAAATAATGTTCACACAGTGAACATAGGGGTGCATATATATTTTCAAATTAGTGATTTTGTTTTCTTTAGAAAAATTCCCAGAAGTAGAATTGGTGGATTGTAAGGTAGTTTTATTTTTAATTTTTTGAGGAACTGCTGTACTCTTTTTCATAGTGGCTGTACCAATTTACATTCCCACCAACAGTGCACAAGAGTTCCCTTTTCTCCACATCCTTGCCAACACTTGTTATTTGTTGTCTTTTTGATAATAGCCATTCTGATAGGTGTGAGATGGTATCTTATTATGGTTTTGATTTGCATTTCCCTGATGATGAGTGATGTTGAACATCTTTTCATGTGTCTGTTGACCATCTGTATGTCTTCTTTGGAAAAGTGTCTATTCAGGTTCTCTGCTCATTTTTGTTTTTGTTTGTTTGTTTGTTTTTCTGTGCCCATTTTTTAAATCATGTTTTCTGGGTTTTTTGTTTGTTTGTTTTTTATTTTGATGTTGAGTTGTATGACTTCTTTGTATATTTTGGATATTAACCCTTATAAGATAAATCATTTGCAAATATCTTCTCCCATTCAGTAGGGTGCCTTTTTGTTTTGTTGATAGTTCCCTTTGCTGTGCAAAAATTTTTAGTTTAATATAGTCCCATTTGTTTATTTTGCTTTTGTTTCCTTTGTCTGAGGAGACATATCCAAAAAAGTATTGCTAAGACTGATGTCAGAGAGCATACTGCTTATATTTTCCTTTAGGAATTTTATGTTTTCAGGTTTTACCTCTGAATCTAGTTCATTCTGAGTTTATTTTTGTGTGATATAGTGTGAGAAAGTAGTTCAGTTTGATTCTTTGCATGTAACTGTCCAGTTTTCCCAGCACCATTTATTAAAGAAGCTGTCTTTTCCCAGCTTCCTTTGTTGTAGATTAATTGACCATATAATGTGGGTTTATTTCTAGGCTCTCTATTTTGTTCCACTGATCTGTGTCTGTTTTTGTGCCAGTACCACACTGTTTTGGTTACTGTAGCTATGTAGCATAGGTTGAAATCAGGGACAGTGATGTCTCCACCTTTGTTCTTTCTCAACATTATTTTGCCTATTTGAGATCTTTTCTGTTTTCATACAAACTTCAGAATTACTTGCTCTAGTTCCATGAAAAATGCTATTGGTATTTTGATAGAAATTGCACTGAATCTGTAGATTGCCTTGAGTAGTATGGTTATTTTAAAAATATTAATTCTTCCAATCCATGTGAATTTGCTTGTGTCATTTTCAATTTCTTTCATCATTGTATGATAGTTTTCTGAATACAAGCCTTATACCTTCTTGGTTAGATTTATTCCTAGGTATTTTATTCTTTTTTGCACAATTGTAAATGGGATTGTTTTCTTAACTCCTCTGATATTTGTTGTTAGTGTATAGAAATGAAACAGATTTCTGTATTTTAATTTAATATCCTGCAACATTACTGAATTCATTTATTCTAATTTTTTTTTTGGTGGTGTCTTTAAGATTTTTTTATATATATAGTATCATGTCATCTGCAAACAATGACAGTTTTACTTCTTTCTTTCCAATTTGGATTCCTTATGTTTCTTTTTCTTTTCTGATTGCTATGGCTAGAATTTCCAATACTATGTTGAATAAAAGTGGTCAGAGTGGGCATCCTTGTCTTGTTCCTAATCTTAGAGGAAATGCTTTCAGCTTTTCACCCTTGAGTATGATGTTGGCTGTATGCTTGTCACACATAGACTTTATTATGTTGAGGTATGTTCCCTCTATACTCACTTTGTTAAGGTGTTTTTTTTTATCATAAATGGGTGTTCTATTTTGTCAGAAGCTTTTTTTTGCATCTATTGAGATGATCATGTGATTTCTATTCTTCAATTTGTTGATGTGATGTATCACATTGATTTTTTTTGTGTGGATATGGGGCCATCCTTGCATTTCTGGAATAAATGCTACTTGATCATGGTGTATGATCCTTTTAGTGTATTGTTGAATTTGGTTTGCTAATATTTTGTTGAGGATTTTTGCGTCTATGTTCGTCAGTGTTACTGGACTGTAGTTTTCTTTTTTGGGGGTGTCTTTGTCTGGTTTTGGTATCAGGGTGATGCTGGCCTCATAGGATGAGTTTGGAAGTATTCCTTCCTCTTCAGTTTTTTTGGAATAGTTTCAGAAGGATATGTGTGAACTCTTCTTAAATATCTGACAGAATTTACCTGTGAATCTGTCTGGTCTAGGACTTTTGTTAGGAGATTTTTTGTTTTGTTTTTGTTTTTTTATTACTGGTTTATTTTCATTATTGGTAATCAGTCTCTTCATATTTTGTTTCATCCTGATTCAGTCTTGGGAGATTGTGTGTTTCTAGGAGTTGATCTATTTCTTCTAGATTGTCCATTTTATTGATATATAATTGTTTGTGGTAGTCTTTTATGATCGTCTGTATTTCTATGGTTTGGTTATAACTTCTTCTCTTCCATTTCTGATTTTATTTATTTGGGACCTCTCTTTTTCTTGATGAGTTTGGCTAAAAGTTTATCACTTTTGCTTATATTTTCAAATAACTAGTTCTTAGTTTCATTAATCATTATTATTATTATTTTTTAGTCTCAGATTCATTTATTTCTGCTCTGATATTTATTATTTTTTTCCTTCTACTAACTTTGGGTTTTGCTTTTTCTTCTTTTTCTAGTTCATTTAGGTGTAAAGTTAGATTGTTAATGGGAGATTTTTCTTGTTTCCTGAGGTAGGCTTGTACTGCTATAAACTGCCCTTTTAGAACTGCTTTTGCTGCATCCCATAGATTTTTGGATCATTGTTTCTATTTTCATTTGTTTCTGAGTATTTTTTTAATTTCCTCCTTGATTTCTTCAATGACACATTGGTTGTTTAGTAGCATATATTTTAGCCTCCACATGCCTGTTTTTTGCAAATTTTTTCTTGTAGTTTATTTCCAGTCTCATAGTGTCGTGGTCGGAAAAGATGCTTGATATGATTTCAATTTTCTTAAATTTACTGAGACTTTTTTTGTGGCTGAGTATGTGATCTATCGTGGAGAATGTCCCATGCCCATTTGAAAAGAATGTGTTTTCTGCTGCTTTTTGAAGGAATGTTCTGTATATATATCTTGAGTTCATCTGATCTAAGCTGTTGTTTAAGGCCTGTGTTTCCTTATTGATTTTCTGTCCGGATGATCTGTCCATTCATGTAAGTGGGGTGTTAAAGTCCCCTATTATTATTGTGTTACTATCAATTTGTCCCTTTTGGTTTGTTAATATTTGCTTTATGTATATGTAGGTGCTCCTATGTTTAGTGCATATAAATTTACAATTGTTATATCTTCCTGTAGGATTTATCCCTTTATCATTATGTAATATCCTTTGTCTCCTGTTACATTCTTTGTTTTAACGTTTATTTTGTCTCATTGATACCCCAGATTTCTTTTCATTTCCATTTACATGGAATACCTTTTTCCATCCCCCTCACTTTCTGTGTGTGTCTTCAGATCTGAAGTGAGTCTCTAGGCAGCATATATATGGGTCTTGTTTTTGTATCCATTTGGCCACTCTATGGTTTTGATTGGAGCATTTAGTTCATTTACCTTTAAAGCAATTATTGCGAGGTATATACTTATTGCCATTTTGTTAATTGTTTTCTGGTTGTTTTTGTATTTTTCTTTTGTTTCTTTCTTCATCTGTTGCTCTCTGTGATTTGACTATCTTTAGTGTTATGTTTGAATTCCTTTGTCTTTTGTGTGTATGTATCTATTATATATTTTTGGTTTGTGGTTACCATGAGCTTCAAATATAAAAGTATAACTATATATAAAAATATATATGGTTATCTTAAGTTCAAACACATTCTAACAACCCTGCAGTTTTACTCCTTCCCCCCAACACACACACATTTGGCATAATATTTAACATCTAGTTATTTTGTTAGTAACCTTGATGTTGTCTCAGAGGTCTCTTAAACTATCCTCATAAAAAAATTTATTTTCTTTTGTCTGTTCAGCTTGGCTGATTTCCACTACTCTGTTCTCCAATTTGCTGATCTCTTCCTTTAATCTATTGTTGATGTCTTCTAGTATATTTTTTATGTCCGTTATTGTATCTTTCAGCTCTGTTTGTTTCTTCTTCATATTTCTAGCTCTTTGTTAAACTTCTCATTGTGTTCATCCATTTTTCACCCGAGTTCATTGAGTATCTTCATGATCATCACCTTGAACTCTTTTTTTTTTAAATTTACTTACTTATTTATTTATATTTGGCTGCGTTGGGTCTTTGTTGCTGTGCGTGGGCTTTCTCTAGTTGTGGCAAGTGGGGGCTACGCATTGCGGTGCGTGGGCTTCTCATTGTGGTGGCTCCTCTTGTTGCGGAACATGGGCTCTAGGCACGCGGGCTTCAGTAGTTGTGGCTCGCAGGCTCTAGAGCACAGGCTCAGTAGTTGTGGTGCACAGGCTTGGTTGCTCTACGGCATGTGGGATCCTCCCGGACCAGGGCTCGAACCCGTGTCCCCTGCATTGGCAGGTGGATTCTTAACCACTGTGCCACCAGGGAAGTCCCACCTTGAACTCTTTATTGGATAGATTCCTTATTTCCACTTAGTTCTTCTTCTGGGGTTTTGTCTTGTTCCTTCATGTGGAAAATATTCCTCTGTCACTTCATTTTGCCTAATTATCTGTATACTTCTATATATTATGTAGGTCAGTTACTTTTCCTGATCTTGGAAAAGTAGCCTTATGTAGATGTCCTATGGGGCCCAGCAGCACACTTGCCTCTTGTTTCCAGGGCTGTACACTCTAGGGTGCCCCCTATATGGGCTGCATGGGCCCTTCTGTTGTGGTGAGGCCAACTAATGTGGGAGTCCTGGTAGGCATGGCTGGCCCCAGGTCTGCAGCCACTCATGCAGTGGCTGCCAGCTCACTGGTGGATGGGGTCAAGGCGTAGTTCAGGTGCCTATGTGGCCTGGAGGGTCCTGGGGTTGGTGATGGCCTGCTGGTGGGCAGGTGCCACCACAGCTGGCTTCCCAGTATGTGTAGTCATAGGGCTGGATTCAGCCTGCTGGTGGGTGGGGCCATGTCCCAGCATGGCTGGTTGCATAGTCAAGGGAGTCACAGGGCTGGTGCCAGCCTGTTGGTGGATGTGTAAGCCCCTGGCGCTAATAGGCTACAGAGAGGACTCCAAAATGATGCTTGCCAGCACAAGCATCCTTGTAGTAGAATAAGCTCCCCCCAAAATGGTGCTATCGGCATCTATGTCCCCAGAGGGAGTTCCAGTTGGCTCCTGAATCTCAAGGATGCTCTCCAAGATCAGTAAGTGGGTCTGACCCAGGCTCCTTTCAAATTACTACCTCTGCACTGGAACTCAGAGTGTGTGTGATTATATGCATGCCCTTTAAGAGCAGAGTCTCTGCTTTGTACAGCCCTCTGGCTTTCCTATACACAAGCTCCACTGGCCTTCAAAGCAAGACATTCTTGGGGCTTGTTTTCTTGGTGCAGGACCCCCAGGCTACAGAGCAGAACATGGGGCTCGGTCTCCCCGCTCATCAAGGAGAACTTCTGCAGTTGTGATTATCCTCTCATTTGTGGTTGCCTGCCCTGGGGATGTGGTGATTATCCTCCCATTTGTGGTCGCCTACTCTGGGGATGTGGTTCTTGACTATACAGCATCATCTTGTAGTACCTTCTTTATATCTTTAGTTGTGGAAAACCTTTTCTGCTAGGCCTCAGGTCGTTCTTATAGATAGTTGCTCTGTAGATAGTTGTAATTTTCCTGTGCCTGTGGGAGTAAGTGT
The DNA here is from genome assembly GCF_028023285.1 of Balaenoptera ricei. Lineage (NCBI taxonomy): Eukaryota > Metazoa > Chordata > Mammalia > Artiodactyla > Balaenopteridae > Balaenoptera > Balaenoptera ricei. Next base: position 61,745,733 of record NC_082654.1, on the reverse strand, counting down.
GCTCAGGGTCTTCCTACTCTGCCATCTTGGCCACACCTCCCTGGTGTATGATCCTTTTAATGTATTGTTGAATTCTGTCTGCTGATACTTTGTTGAGGATTTTTGCATCTATATTCATCAGGGATATTGGCCAGTACTGTTATTTTCTTGTAGTGTTCTTGTCTGTTTTTGGTATCACAGTAATGCTGGCCTCGTAAAATGAGTTTGGAAGTGTTTCCTCCTCTTTGACTTTTTGGAAGAGTTTGAGAAAGATTGACATTCTTCATTAAATGTTTGGTAGAATTCACCAATGAAGCTATCTGGTCCTGGATTTTTGTTGGGGCGTTTTCGACTAATTATTCAATCTCCAACTAGTAACTGTTTGTTTTTTGTTTTCTTTTTTCATATTTTCTATTTCTTCCTGATTCAGTTTTGGTAGATTGTATGTTTTAAGAATTTATCAATTTCTTCTAGGTTGTCCAATTTGTTGGTGAATAATTGTTGATAGTAGTCTTTTATGATCCTTTGTATTTCTATGGTATCAGTTGTAATGTCTCTTTCCTTTCTAATTTTATTTGAGTCCTTTCTTTTTTTCTAGGTGAATCCAGCTAAAGATTTACCAATTTTGTTATCTTTAGAAAAACAACAGCCCTTAATTTTAGTGATCTTTTCTGTAGTCTTTCTAGTCTCTATTTCATTCATTTTCATTTTGATCTTTATTTCCTTCCTTCTACTAATTTTGGGCGTTCTTTGTTCTTTTTCTAGTTCCTTGAAGTGTAAAGTTAGGTTGTTTATTTGAGATCTATCTTATTTCTTAGTGTAGGCATTTATCACTATGAACTTCCCTCATAGAACTTCTTTTGCTGCATTACATAATTTTGGTATGTTGTATTGCCATTTTCATTTGTGTCAAGGTATTTTTAAAATTTCTCTTTTGACTTATTCCTTGACCCATTGGTTCTTCAGTAGAATGTTTAATCCCCACATATTTATGAATTTTTCAGTTTTGTTCTTGTAATTGATTTCCAGTTATACCATTCATGTCAGAAAAAAATGCTTGATCTGATTTCAATATTCTTAAAATTATTAAGATGTATTTTTTTGCCTAATATATGTTATATCCTAGATATGTGCACTTTGAGGAAAATATGCATTGTTACCTTGGGGTGGAATGTTCTGTATGTATCTATTAAGTTCCTTTAATTTAATGTATCATTTCAGGGTGAAGATCTGTTCACATTGAAAGAGTTTGGTGTCCTATGAGCTTCATGAACTTGGATATCCAAATCTCTCTTCAGATTTGAGAAGTTCTCAGCCATTATTTCGGTTTTTTAAATTAATTAATTAATTATTTTGGCTGCGTTGGATCTTCGTTGCTGTGCACAGGCTTTCTCTAGTTGCGGCGAGCGAGGGTTACTCTTCGTTGCAGTGCACGGGCTTCTCATTGCAGTGGCCTCTCTTGATGCAGAGCATGGGCTCTAGCTGCGTGGGCTTCAGTAGTTGCAGCACGCAGGCTCAGTAGTTGTGACACATATGCCCTAGAGTGCATGGGTTTCAGTAGTTGCAGCGCATGGGCTCAGTAGTTGCAGTGCGTGGGCTCTAGGGTGCGCGGGCTTGAGTAGTTGTGGCACACGGGCTCAGTAGTTGTGGCACGTGGGCTCAGTAGTTGTGGCACACAGGCTCAGTTGCTCCACGGCATGTGGGAACATCCTGGACCAGGGATCAAACCCATGTCCTCTGCACTGGCAGACAGATTCTTAACCACTGTGCCACAAGGGAAGTCCATCAGCCATTATTTCTTTAAATAAGCTTTCTTTCTCCTTCTCTTGTCCTTTCTGGGACTCCAATAATTCACAGACTTTCTTTTGATGTTGTCCCATAGATCAAGTTAGCTTTTTCTATTCTTTTTTCTCCTCTTACTGGATAATTTCAAAGGTCCTATCTTCTAATTCATACCTATTTTTCTTCTGCTTGATCCATCCTGCTGTTGGTGCTCTCTACTGCATTTTTCTTTTACTTACTGCATTCTTCAGATTTTCTGTTTGATTCTTTTTTATGATTTCTACCTCTTCGTTAAGCTTCTCATTTTGTTCATGTATTGTTTCCTGATTTCATTGAATTGATTTTCTGTGTTTTCTTGTGGGTCATTGGGGTTCCTTAAAACAATTCTTTTGAATTCTTTATTTGGTAAATTGCCGATCTCCACGTCTTTGGGTTCAGTTACTAAAAAATTACTGTGATCCTTTAGTGTTGTCATGTTTCCTGATTTTTTTATGTTCCTTAAATCTTGCATTGTTCTCTTTACATTTAAAGCAGGAGTTACCTCCTCTTGTCTTTAATAACTGGCTTCAGGAGAGAAGTACCTTCCATCAGCTCTGCTAGAAATTCTCAGCATTTATCAGATTATTTGAATGCATCTGCTCCATGCTACCTGCTCCCTCTTTTGGCTGAATTCTTAAGCTCATATGTCTTCTCTCAATCCTGCAGTACACTAGGCCTGGTGCTCACAGCCTCCCTTTTGCTTAACCAAGGGCAGACTTAAAACTTAAGCTTCTGGTCTCTCCCTGGCCTGCAGAGTCAGGCTGGCTTTCTGTGAGTCCCCACTAGCCATCTGCCGAAGCTCATTCCAGGCATCATCAGGAACATGCATCAAGAGCCAGCCACAAATTGTGGGGATATAATGGGTGAGGCATGCAGAGTGCTGGAGTTGGGGGGATCAGTGGGCAAGGAGGCATCCCCAGTGACTCGTGGGTGGGCTTCTTGATGCAGTCCCTGATGTGGCTAGGATTTGCATCCCTTTTATGCTATCCAAGAGTCCTATTTGTCACTCTCCCGGCCTCTTCCTGCCCCCCCAGTGATACAGCTGATAACTCAGTACTCTGGATGAAGTAAGAGATAAATGGGCCTCATTGGCTGTATCCTGTACAGCTGGGTAAAGCTTCTTTGCCCAGTTTTTAATTGCAGTGGTAGTTGTTGAGTTTTAGGAGTTTTTGTATACTCTTGATATTAGTCTCTTATAGGATTTGCAAATACTTCATCCCATCCTATGGATTGCCTTTTCACTCTCTTGATAGTTTTAAATTTTGCAGAAAAGTTTAAATTTTGGTAATGTCCAATTGATTTGTGTTTTTCTTTTGTTGACTGTGCTTTTTGTGTCATATCCAAGAAAGCATTGCCATATCCAATGTCGTGAAGATATTCCTCTATGTTTTTGTCAATAGTTTTATAGTTTTAGCTGTTACATTTAGATCTTTGATCCATTTTGCATTAATTTCTTTTAAATTTATTTATTTTATTTATTTATTTTTGGCTGCATTGGGTCTTCATTGCTGCACATAGGCTTTCTCTAGTTGCAGGGAGCGGGGGCTACTCTTCATTACGGTGCATGGGCTTCTCGTTGCGGTGGCTTCTCTTGTTGCGGAGCACGGGCTCTGGGCGCATGGGCTTCAGTAGTTGCGGCACATGGGCTCAGTACTTGTGGCTCACGGGCTCTAGAGCGCAGGCTTAGTAGTTGTGGCACACAGGCTTAGTTGCTCCACAGCATGTGGGATCTTTTTTTTTTTTAAAGACCAGATATTTTTTTAATTAATTAATTAATTAATTTTTATTTATTTATTTTATTTTTGGCTGCATTGGGTCTTCGTTGCTGCATGCAGACTTTTCTCTAGTTGCAGCAAGTGGGGGCTACTCTTCATTGTGGTGCACGGGCTTCCCATGCAGTGGCTTCTCTTGTTGTAGAGCATGGGCTCTAGGCACATGGGGTTCAGAAGTTGTGGCTTGCAGGCTCTAGAGCGCAGGCTCAGTAGTTGTGGTGCACAGGCTTAGTTGCTCTGCGGCATGTGGGATCTTCCCAGACCAGGGCTCGAACCCGTGTCCCCTGCATTGGCAGATGGATTCTTAACCGTTGTGCCACCAGGGAAGCCCTGCATGTGGGATCTTCCTGGACCAGGGCTCGAACCCATGTCCCCTGCATTGGCAGGCAGATTCTTAACCCCTGTGCCACCAGGGAAATCCCATTCTGCATTAATTTTTACATGTGGTATAAGGTAAAGGACCAATTTCATTCTTTTGCATGTAGATAGCCAGTTTTTCCAGGACTATTTTTTGAAAAGAGAGTCCTTTCTACCTCTCAATGGCTTTAGCACCTTTGTCAAAATCATTTGACTATGTAAGAGGGGGTTTACTGTGGGCTCTTTATTCTAGTCTATTCTGGTCTATATTTCTTTCCTTAAGCCAATAACACAATATTTTGATTACTTCAGCTTTGTAGTAAACTTTGAAATCAGGAAGTATGAATCCTCTAGCTTTGCTCTTTTTAAAAATTATTTTGGCTATTTGGGGCCCCTTAAAATTCCACATGAATTTTAGAATGGGTTTTTTATTTCTGCAAAAAATGTTTTGGGTTTTTAGTAGAAATTGTATTGAATATATATATCCCTTTATGTAATATTATTATCTCAATAACATTGTCTTCTAGGCCATGATTAAAGGATGTTTTCCATTTATTTATGTCTTTAATTTCTTTTAGCAATATTTTGTAATTTTCAGTTGAAAGTCTTTTACCTCCTTGGGTAAATTTATTCCTAAGTATTTTATTCTCTTTGATGATTTTGGAAATGGATTTTTTCTTATTTTCCTCTCTCAACTGTCAATTATTATTGTATATAATTGCAACTATTTTTTAAAATTGAGTTTATATCCTGCAACTTTGTTTAATCCATTTATTGGTTCTAGTGGGGTTTTTTGTGTAATACTTAGGATTTTCTACATATAAGGTCATGTCACATGTGAATAGAGATGATTTAACTTCTTCTCTTCCCATTTGAATGCCTTTTGTTGCTTGTCCTTGCTGAATTGCTCAGGCCAGGACTTCCAATACTGTGGGGAATAGAAGTGGTAGAAGTATCTTGGTCTTAGGAAAAACCTTTCAGTCTTTCACCTTTGAGTATGCTGTTAACTGTGGGGTCTTCTAAAATCATGTTGAGAAAGTTCCCTTTTAATTCCTAGTTTGTTAAGTTTTTACCATGAAAGTGTGTTAAAATTTGTCAAATGGATTTTCTATAACATTTGAAATTATCATGTGGGTTTTTCGTCCATTCTATTAATGTGGTGTATTACACTTCATACATTGTACCATCCTTGCATTTCAAGAATAAATCCCACTTTAGAAGAACAAAATTGATAAATCTTTAGCCATAAATGACCAAGAAAAAAAGACAGGATTCAACTACTAAATCAGAAATGAAAGGGGGAGCATTACTACCAATTTTACAAAAATAAAAAGGGTTGTAAGAGTACTATGAACAATTGTACACCAATAATTGCATAACCTAGATGAAAGGGACAAATTCCTTAAAATGCACAATCTAGAAGACTGGATAATAAAGAAATGGAAAATCTGAATAGACTTATGACTAGTTTGGGATTGAATCTATAATCAAAACCCTCCCAACAAAGAAAAGCCCTGGACCAGATGCTTCACTGTTGAATTCTATAAAATATGTAAAAAGGAACTAGCACCAATCCTTCTCAAATTCTTCCCAAAAATGAAAAGGAAAGAACACTTTTAACTCATTTTAAGAGTCCAGGGCTTCCCTGGTGGCGCAGTGGTTAAGAATCCGCCTGCCAATGCAGGAGACATGGGTTCGAGCCCTGGTCCGGGAAGATCCCACATGCCGTGGAACAACTAAGCCCATATGCCACAACTACTGAGCCTGCACTCTAGAGCCTGTGAGTCACAACTACTGAGCCCATGTGTGACAACTACTGAAGCCCACGCACCTAGAACCCGTGCTCTGCAACAAGAGAAGCCACTGCAGTGAGAAGCCTGTGCACCACAATAAAGAGTAGCCCCTGCTCGCCACAACTAGAGAAAACCTGTGTGCAGCAACAACGACCCAACACAGCCAAAAAAAAAAAAAAAGAGTCCAGTATCACCCTGATACCAATGCGAGACAATAATACTACAAGATCAGAAAACTACAGGCAAATATCTCTTATAAATATTGATGCAAATGTCTTCATCAAAATACTATCTAATTGAATTCATCATCATTTTAAAAGATTATACATCATAACCATGTGCATGCCACCTCTTAGCATCATTCCACCACCACTGGGCTCTCAAAGCTAGAAATTAAATTTTACTTTTGAACATAAGTAGCACTTTATCTCTACTTTCATAATACCATTTCAACTTGGTATTACAGTTATTTGTATATAGTATGTTTCTCAGATTTTCCTCTATATTCAATCATATAATCTGCAAATAATGAGAAATTTTTTTTCCTTTTTATCATAATTTCTTTCCTTGGCCAAGACTTGTAACTGGTATGTTATAAGTAGTTGTGTCTAATTTAAGCAAAAAGATTATTTAAAATGATATGAATTAGGTCACTAAAACTACAGAGGTAGGAGATGCTGAGCTTGGATGCTAACATAGCAAGGAAAAATGCTGCCACTCAATATTTATGAAACTCTGCCATAGAAGGGCCAGAAAAACTAGCTGCCACCACCATGAAGCTTGCAAAAAGATCCAGTTTTAGCACGTGCAAATACTGCCATACCTTGCTGTCAAGTGTGTTTGCGTGGTAAAACATACCTGGATTCCTACAGACAGGAAGTCTTAAAAATATTGTAGCTTTCAGTCTATTTAGTATAGCAAAATAAGAATTTAAACAGGTAGAGTGAGTCCTTCTGAACTATCTGCCACGTACCTCTTTTCTTTTTCTTGTTATATTTACCAGAACCTTGACACCATTTTGAATGGAAGAAGTACTAGCAAGCATTTGACATTACTTGTGGTGTTAACTGAAATTCTTAAAAACAAGTTTCAGGGCTTCCCTGGTGGTGCAATGGTTGAGAATCTGCTTGCTAATGCAGGGGACACGGGTTCGAGCCCTGATCTGGGAAGATCCCACATGCCGCAGAGCAGCTAGGCCCGTGAGCCACAATTACTGAGCCTGCGCATCTGGAGCCTGTGCTCCGCAACAAGAGAGGCCGCGATAGTGAGAGGCCCGCGCACCGCGATGAAGGGCGGCCCCCACTTGCCACAACTAGAGAAAGCCCTCGCACAGAAATGAAGACCAAACACAGCCATAAATAAATAAATAAAAAATTTTTTTTAAAAAAGAAAAGAAACCAAGCCTCCTTAGTGCCCACCAGTGCTTCTTATACTGCTCCAGCTAACTATAAAATGTCAAATATAGGGAAGAAAATAGCATGTGCAGTTGAAATGTTGGTATTTGTTACCACACATCTGGATATTGGTAAATATACTGATTTAAGATTAAATTCTCTTTTAAAAAAAACAAAACAAAACACAAGTTTCATAATCAAGTGTGATATTTATTAGAAGTTTATAGTAGATACCCATAATCAGATTAAGGAGGTTCCCTTCTACTTCCAGTTTCCAAGTTTTTTTTTTTTAAATCATGTATGGATGACAAACACCTTCCCCAACAATTAATATTACCTTTATTAAGGCTGTGGATTCAATTAACAGATTTTATTTTATTTTTATTTTTTAATTTTATTGGAGTATAGTTGATTTACAATGTTATGTTAGTTTCAGGTGTACAGCAAAGTGATTCAGTTATACATATGCATATATTCATTCTTTTTCAGATTCTTTTCCCATATTGGTTATTACAGAACATTGAGTATCGTTCTTTGTGCTATACATTAGGTCCTTGTTGGTTATCTATTTTAGGTCCTTGTTGGTTATCTATTTTATATATAGTAGTGTGTGTATGTTAATCACAAGCTCCTAATTTATCCCCCCTCTCCACGTTTCCTCTTTGGTAACCATAAGTTTGTTTTTGAAATCTGTGAGTCTGTTTCTGTTTTGTAAATGAGTTCATTTATATCATTTTTTAAAATTAGATTCCACATATGAATGAAATCATATATTTGTCTTTGTCTGACTTACTTCACTTAGTATGATAATCTCTTAGGTCCATCCATGTTGCTGCAAATGGCATTATTTTGTTCTTTTTATGGCTGAGTAATATTGCGTTGTATATATGTACCACATCTTCTTTATCCATTCCTCTGTTGATGGACATTTAGGTTGCTTCCATGTCTTGGCTATTGTAAATAATGATGCAGTGAACATTGGGGTGCATGTATGTTTTCGAATCACGCTTTTCTCTAGATATATGCCCAGTAGTGGAATTGCTGGATCATATGGTATTTCTACTTTCAGGTTTTTTTTTCAAGTCTCTTTTTAAAAAATTTATTTATTTTATTTATTTTATTTTTGGCTGTGTTGGGTCTTCATTGCTGCGCGCAGGCTTTCTCTAGTTGCGCTGAGCAGGGGCTACTCTTCATTGCAGTGCGTGGGCTTCTCATTGTGGTGGCTTCTCTCATTGCAGAGCACAGGCTCTAGGCACGTGGGCTTCAGTAGTTGTGGCACGCAGGCTTCAGTAGTTGTGGCTCACGGGCTCTAGAGCGCAGGCTCGGTAGTTGTGGCTCACGGGCTCAGTTATTCTGTGGCATGTGGGATCTTCCTGCACCACAGCTTCAACCCGTGTCCCCTGCATTGGCAGGCAGATTCTTAACCACTGCACCACCAGGGAAGCCCTATTTTTAGTTTTTTAAGGAGCCTGCATACTGTTCTCCATAGTGGCTGTACCAATTTACATCCCACCAACAGTGTAGGAGGGTTCTCTTTTCTCCACACCCTCTCCATCATTTATTGTTTGTAGACTTTTTGATGATGACCATTCTGACTGGTGTGAGGTGATACCTCATTGTAGTTCTGATTTGCATTTCTCTGATAATTAGTGATGTTGAACATCTCTTCATGTGCTTTTTGGCCATCAGATTTTTAAAATATTGAACCATCTTTACATTCTTGGGATAATGTGGTAATGTTTTTAATTATTAATTCAATTTCTTTACTTGAAATGGTGCTATCCAGACTGTTTCTACTTGAGTAAATTTTGGTAATTTTTCTCTTTCAATAAATTTGTCAATTTCAATAAATAAAATAAATTTGTCAATTTGTCAATAAATTGTCTAATTTTTGATATAAAGATGTTCATAATTTTCCATTATCATTTTTTTTTGATGTGGACCATTTTTAAAGTCTTTATTGAATTTGTTACAATATTGCTTCTGCTTTATGTTTTGTTTTTTTGGCCCCGAGGCATGTGGGATCTTAGCTCCCTGACCAGGGATTGAACACTCACCCCCTGCATTGGAAGGTGAAGTCTTAGCAACTGGACCGCCAGGGATGTCCCTCCATTATCCTTTTAATGCTTGTAAAAACTGTAGTAATGTCCCTTTTTTGATGCCTGATATTGGTAATTTGTTCCTTTTCTTTTGGCTCTTTATCAGTCTAAAGATTTATCAATTTTTATTGATGGATTTAAGAAAATAGCTTTTGGTTTCACTGAATTTCTCTACAGTTTGTCTATTTTCCTTTCATTTACTTTTGCTCTTAGTTTTCTTCTGCTTACTTTTGGTTTAATTTGTTCTTCCTTTCTAGTCTTTAAAAAAAAAAACAACACTTTTATTGAAACAGAATTCACATACCATACAAGTGAACAACTTAAAATGTACTATTTAATGACTTTAGGTATATTCAAAGAATTGTGTTTTCATCATCACAGTCAACTTGAGAACACTTTCATTAACCCAAAAAGAAACCTAATGCCATCACTCCCTAATTTCCCCACCCCAGGCAACCACTAATCTGCTTTCTTTTTTAGATTTGTCTATTCTGGACATTCATATATATGGAATCATACAATATACAGTCCTCGGTGATGAATTTCTTTCGCTTAGTATATTTTTAGGGTTCATCCATCTTGTAGCATGTATCACTACTTCATTTCTTTTCTTAAAAAAATCTATTTCCTATTTATTTATTTATTTATTTATTTATTTATTTATTTATTTATTTATTTATGGCTGTGTTGGGTCTTTGCTGCTGTGCGTGGGCTTGCTCTAGTTGCATCGAGCAGGGGCTACTCTTCATTGTGGTGCGCAGGCTTCTCATTGCAGTGGCTTCTCTTGTTGCAGAGCACAGGCTCTAGGCACGCAGGCTTCAGTAGTTGCAGCACCCAAGCTCAGTAGTTGTGGCTCGCAGGCTCAAAAGCACAGGTGCACGGGCTTAGTTGCTCCGTGGCATGTGGGATCTTCCCGGAGAAGGGATCAAACCTGTGTCCTCTGCATTGGCAGGCGTATTCTTAACCACTGCGCCACCAGAGAAACTACTTCATTTCTTTTTCTTGCTGAGTAATATTCCCCATTGTATAGCTTTTCCAGCTTCTTAAAGTGGAAACCAGGTTATTAAATTTGGACCTTTCTTCTTTCTAATGTAGATATTTGGTGCTGTAAACTTGCATCTAAGCACGAATTATTTCCATCATACTTACTAAAGATTTTCTCTATTTTTCTAGTTGAATACATTTATTTTATTATTACTTTTTTTGGTTTTTATAATACCTTTAATGTTCCAAGAAAAAAAGGAATAGGATGAAGAACATGATATCTGATGAATACATCTAGCAGGCTCAACTGTTATACCACCTGAAGATTTTAAAGACAAGTTCTTCAAACCAGCACTTCATCACAATGAGTACATTTCTTTCAGCTGTTCTTGGTGAAGTGACTTAGATCAGGGTTTCTCAACCTTGGCACTACTGACACTTGGGACTAATAAATTTTTTTTGAGATGTAACTCACATAACATTATATTAGTTTTAGGTGTACAACATAATCATTCAATACTTATATATATTGCAAAATGATCACCACAGTAAGTCATTAACATCCATCACCACACAGAGTTACACTTTTTCCATGTGACTTCTTTATCTTATAACTGGAAGTTTGTACTTCCTGACCTCCTTCACCTATTTTGACCCCCACCCCCATCCCTCACCTTTGGAAACCACTAACTCTGTCCTCTGTATCTATGAGTTTAGGTATTTTGTTGTTGTTTTATCTTTCTAGGTTCCACATATAAGTAAGATCATATAGTAGTTATCTTTCTCTGTCTGACTTATTTCACTTGACATAACATCCTGAAGGTCCATCTCTGGTGTCACAAATGGCAAAATTTACGTTTTTATGGATGATTAATATTCCATTGTGTGTATATATCACATTTTCTTTGTCCATTCATCCACTGATGGACACTTACATTGCTTTCGTGTTCAATGCTGCAAAGAACATGAGGGTGCCTATATCTTTCCGAGTTAGTGCTTTCATTTCCTGCAGATAAATAGCCAGAAGTGGAATTGCTGGATCATATGGTAGTTCTATTTTTAATATTTTGAAGAACCTCGATACTGTTTTTCATAGTAGCTGCACCATAAATACACTAATTTTAAATCTTTTTTTTTGTTTTATACTGTAAATGTTAAAAGTTAAATATTTTTCTGTAGTTGCTGCTATATCCTATGGGTTTGATAATTAGTATTTTCATCATCTTTCATATCTAACTAATTTCCATTCTGGTGTCAGATGTTCATTCTCTAGATTTCTTGGGAAAGTGTCACAGGAACAATATTTTCTGAGTTCTTGCATATTGATAGATTTGTCTGTGCCGTTTATACTTAAAGGGTAGTTATGCTGGATATAAAACCTTTCGTTCACATTTTCTTTCCTTGACTACCTTAAATATATTTTATATCCATTTTCTTCTGGGATAAAGTGTTGCTGTCGACATCTACTAATGATCTAATTCTCTCTCCCTTATAAGTAATGTGGTCTTTTTGCCAAAATGCTCAAAAGAAATTTTTTTGCTCTTTAAAATCTGGTCATTTTACGAGTATGTATTGATGTTGGTCATTCTGAGTTGTTATTCTCTGGTACACAATGTGCTCTTTCAATATATAGTTTTAAACGTTTTTATCTTAAGAAAGTATTGTGTCCGTCCCAGCCTACTGATAGTGACGCTATTGGGTAGGAATGCCTGAGACACTTGCCTGGGTCCCTATTACTTGTGGGAGCCCCTGCAGATGTTTTCTGGACTGGAGCCAATGTTGTGGCTGGACCAGCCCTTGTGGTTCTTACTATGATTGCAGGGAGCACCTCAGCCAAAACCATCAGGGAACTTTGAAGAACAAGATTACTCAAATATCCTAGAGGGTACACAGCACTACCAAGGGCCACACAGTAGGTCACGGGTAGAGTGGGAGGGAGGGAGCACAAACCTGGTGGTCTGCCTTTATTAAGTTCTGAGGGTGGGGTGCCTGAGATTTTGTGGGTTCACTCTTTATTGGCAAGCTTCAAGTATAAGAGTGGGAATAGGGCATGGGAAGTGAAAAGCAGGTATGCTCCAGTGGTCATTTATCTAGGACACAGGGCTTTCTAAAAGGGAAACTTCATGTGTGGGGAAGCCTGATTCCTTATCTAGTTGTTTTGCTTGTAGCTGTGTCATATAGCTGGCAATATGGTTATTCAAGATGGATGCCTTTGAAATGGATGTCTCAGCACTCAAAAGCTTAATGTCAGGCATACTACAGACAATTTTCTTGAAATATAACTTTTAAGCATGATTCTCTTTACTTGGTTTTGTTGTTTATTTAGGGATTCCCATTATCTCTGTTAGATCTTCTTTGCTTATTTTCAGTTTCATTTTCTTTTGGATTGTTTTATTAATTTCTTTTTTATTTTAAAAACTGTCCTCCTTTTTATCTTTTATTTATCCATTTATCTGTTGATGGACACTTGGGCTGCTTCCACCTTTTGGCTCTTGTAAATACTGCTGCTATTAAAGTGAGTGTACAAATAAATATCTCTTTGAGTCTCTGCTTTCCTTACTTTAGGATATATACCCAGAAGAGGACTATATAGTGGCTAAACTATTTTACATTCCCACCAGCGATGTGTGAAGATTCCAATTTCTCCACAGCCTCACCAACACTTGTTATTTTTTATTTTTTATGATAATAGTCATCTTAAAGAGTGTGAGAGTTTATCTCATTGTGGTTTTGAGTTGCATTTCCCTAGTCATTAGTGATGTTGAGCATCTTTTCATGTGTTGATTAGACATTTATATTTCTTCTTTGGAGAAATGTCTATTCAAGTCCTTGATCTTTTTTTTTAAATTGGGTTATATTTTGTTGAGTTATGTGGATTTATTTCTAGGCTCTCTATTCTATACTAATTGTCTATGTCTTTATGCCAGTATCACACTATTTTGATTACTGTAGCTTTGTAGTAAGTTTTGAAATCAGGAAGTGTGAGACTTCTATTGTTACTCCTTTTCAAGATTATTTTGGCTATTTAGGGTCCCTTTTGATTCCATATTAATTTTATTTATTTTTTTGAAGTATAGTTGATTTACAATGTTGTGTTAATTACTGTTGTACAGCAAAGTGATTCAGTTATACAATATATACATTCTTTTTTTCATATTGTTTTCCATTATGGTTTATCATAGGATTTTGTACATAGTTCTCTGTGCCATACAGTAGTAGGACCTTGCTGCTTATCCCATATATAAAAGCCTACATGTGCTAACCCCAATCTTCCAATCCATCCCTCCCACAACCCTCTCCCCCTTGACAACCACCAGTCTGTTCTCAATGTCCGTGATTCTGTTTCATAGATAGGTTCATTTGTGCCGTATTTTAGATTCCACATATAAGTGATATCACATGGTATTTGTCTTTCTCTGTCTGACTTACTTCACTTAGTATGATAATCTCTAGTTGTATCCATGTTGCTGCAAATGGCATTATTTTGTTCTTTTTATGGCTGAGTAGTATTCCACTGTATATATGTACCACATCTTCTTGATCCATTCATCTGTTGGTGGACATTTAGCTTGTTTCCATGTCTTGGCTATTGTGAATAGTGCTGCTATGAACATAGGCGTGCATGTATCCTTTAGAATTATAGTTTTGTCTGGCTATATGCCCAGGAGTGGGATTGCTGGATCATATGGTAATTCTATTTTTAGTTTTCTGAGGAACCGCCATACTATTTTCCACAGTGGCTGCACCAACTTACATTCCCACCAACAGTGTAGGAGGGTTCCCTTTTTTCCTCACCCTCTTCAGCATTTGTTATTTGTAGACTCTTTAATGATGGCCATTCTGACTGGTGTGAGGTGGTACCTCATTGTAGTTTTTTTTTTTTTTAAATCCAAATTAATTTAAATTCTAAATTTCCCCCCTTTCTGAGCTTGGGCCTACTTCAGGCTGGAAAACTAGCAGCAGTTTCTGACCCCTCTGGGTTGGGTCGAGGAGAGGTAGAATGGGGGAGAGAGCAGTGGCCGGTGCTGCTGTAATTGGGCCATCATGTGGTGACGGTTGTCTGTGGAGGTGGTGTGCACAAGGGGGGCCCTTCTGCTCATTGTAGTTTTGACTTGCATTTGTCTAATAATTAGCAACGTTGAGCATCTTTTCATGTGCCTATTGGCCATCTTTATGTTTTCTTTGGAGAAATGTCTATTTAAATCTTCTGCCCATTTTTGGATAGGGTTGTTTATTTTGTTATTGAGTTGTATGAACTGTTTGTGTATTTTGGAAATTAAGCCCTTGTTGATTGCATCATCTGCAAATTATTTTCTCCCATTCTGTGAGTTGTCTTTTCATTTTGCTTATGGTTTCCTTTGCTGTGCAAAAGCTTGTAAGTTTAAGTCCCATTTGTTTATTTTCATTTTCATTTCTATTGCCTTGGGAGACTGACCTAAGAAAACATTGGTATGATTTACATCAGAGAATGTTTTGCCTGTTTTCTCTTCTAGGAGTTTTATGGTGTCGTGCCTTATGTTTAAGCCTTTAAGCCATTTTGAGTTTATTTTTGTGTATGGTGAGAGGGTGTATTCTAACTTCATTGATTTACATGTGGCTGTCCAACTTTCCCAGCACCACTTGCTGAAGAGACTGTTTTTTTCCCATTGTATATTCTTGCCTCCTTTGTCAAAGATTAATTGACTGTAGGTGTGTGGGTTTATTTCAGGGCTCTCTCTCTATTCTGTTCCATTGATCTGTATGTCTGTTTTTGTGCCAGTACCACGCTGTTTGGATTACTGTAGATTTGTAGTATCTTCTGAAGTCTGGGAGGGTTATGCCTCTGGCTTTGTTATTTTTCTTCAGGATTGCTTTGGTGATTCTGTGTCTTTTTTGGTTTATATGAATTTTAGGATTATTTTTTCTAGTTCCATGAAAAAGGTCATGAGTAATTTGATAGGGATTGCATTAAATCTGTAGATTGCTTTGGGTAGTATGGCCATTTTAATAATATTCTTCCAATCCAAAAGCATGAGATATCTTTCCATTTCCTTGAATCATCTTCAAATTCTTCTATTAATGTTTTATAGTTCTCAGCATATAAGTCTTTCACCTCCTTGGTCAGCTTTATTCCTAAGTATTTTATTTTTGGGGGTGTGATTTTAAAAGGTATTTTTTTTTACATTCCCTTTCTGATATTTCATTGTTGGCATAAAGAAATGCAGCCAATTTCTGTATGTTAATCTTGTATTCTGCTACCTTGCTGAATTCGTTTATCAGTTCTAGTAGTTTTTGTGTGGAGTCTTTAGGGTTTTCTACATACAATATCATACCAGCTGCATATAATGATAATTTTACCTCTTCCCTTCCAATTTGGATATCTTTTATTTCTTTTTCTTGTCTGACTGCTGTGGTTAGGACTTCCAATACTATGTTGAATAGAAGAGGTGAGAGTGGGGATACTTGTCTTGTTTCAGGTTTTATCAGGAAGGATTTCAGCTTTTCACCAGTGAGTATTATATTGGATGTGGATTTGTCATAAATAGCTTTTGTCTTGAGATCTGCTCCCTCTATACCCACATATTAATTTTATGATGGGTAAAAAAAAATCATTGGGATTTTGATAGGGAATATATTTTCCCATCCTTTTGCTTCCAACTTATGCATGTCTTTAGATAAAGTGAGTCTCTTTAAGACAGCATATACTTAGGTCGTGTTTTTTATCCATTATGTCAATTTACGTCTTTTGATCGGGGAGTTTAATCCATTTACATTTAAAGTAATTACTGCTAGGGATGGCAAAATTACTTTTGCCATTTTTTCTTTATATCTTTCTTTATATCTTATATTTCCTCTATTACTGCCTTCTTTTCTGTTTACTTTCTTTGTAATGACACGTTTTGATTACTTTTCATTTCCTTTTGTGTATATTCTATAGATACTTTCTTTATGGTTAGCACGTGGACTACACATAACATCCTAAAGTTATAACAATCTAATCTGAAGTAATACCAGTTTCTGCAACCCCACACAAAAACTCTACCCCTTTACAGATCCACTCCCCTTTATGTTAATGAAGTCACAAATTCAGCTTTATATATTGTACTCATTAACATATTTATAATTTTTTATGCATTTGTCTTCTAAATCCTCTAGGAAAAAAGAGTGGAGTTGTAAACCAAAATCACAATGTTGATTTTTCTGTTGTTCCATGTATTTACCTTTATTATAGATATTTATATTTTCATATGATTTCCAGTCAATGTCCAGAGTCCTTTTAACTTGAAGCATTTCTTGTAGGGCAGGTCAAGAGGTAATGAACTCCCTCAGCTTTTATTTATCTGGAAATGTCTTAATTTCTCCCTCATTTTTGTAGAATAGATTTACTATGTACTATGATTATGTCTCAGGGTTTTCTCTGAGTTTATCCTACTTGGAATTCTTTATAAACTTCTGGAATTTGTCAATCCATGACTACAAATTTGGGAAATAATTGACAATTATTTTTTCAAATGATCTCTCAGAAATTTTCTTTCTTCCTCAGGGATTCACATAATGTATATACTGGGCTGTTTGATAGTGTCATGTAAGTCCCATTGGCTCTGTTCACTTTTCTTCATTCTTTCTGCTCCTTGGACTTGATAATTTGAAATGACCTGTCCCCAAGTTTGCTGATTTATTCCTCTGCCTATTTGAACCTGCTGTTGAACCCCTCTAGTGAATTTTTCAATTCACTTATTTATTTTTCAGCTCTAGAATTATTGTTGGTTCTTTTAAACTAATTTCATAATTTTTATCCTTTTGTTGATATTCTTATTTTGTTCATATATCGTTTTCTGGCTTCTTTTAGCTCTTTGTCTATGTTCTTCTTCAGCTCTTTGAGCATATTTAAAACAGGTGTTTTAAACTCTTAGTTTAGTACATCCAGTGTCTGTGTTTCTTCAGGGATGGTTTCTTCCAATTAATTTTTTCCCTCTGAATGGGAGAAATGAGAAATGTTTTCCTGTTTCTATGTATGCTTTGTGATTTGTGTGTGTGTGGTGGGGGGGGGGGGTGCTGAAAGTTAGGTACTTGAAAGAGTAGCCTCTCCCAGTCTTTGCAGAAGAGCATATTTGAATCCTTGGGATCAGCATGGGGTTCAAGGTCTTTTCTTGGCATGCATCTTGCCTGGACCTTTGTTGATGCTTTTCTCCATCTCCCCATATACATGGCTGCTTTTTAAAGTCTTGTTTTCCCTGGAAGTCTCATCCAGCCACTTTTCAGGGCCTTCTATTGTATTCCACTACCTGTAATCTCTTGCATCAGGCTACTCCAGGTCTGTCGTTCCTCTGCAGCTTTAACAAGCAGTGTCTGATGCTTCCCAGGGCTTTTCCCAGCTATACCCTTTTCCTTCTGAGCTCTGAATTAAGTGAAAAAGACCAGTCCTTCATGCAGCTTCCAGACAGATTAAAAGGTTACAAACAAGATCTGCTCTGCTCCTTCTGGTTAAAGATAAAAACTGGGAATGGGGCAGCTACTTCCTCCCACCTGTGCTGTACCAGGTTTGGGGTGAGGCAAGGTTAAGTAAAAACACTGTGAAATTTCCTACCACTTTGAACATGGCTTTTTCTTAACTTGGCTTTCACTTGGTTAATTTAAACCTTTGGCTGTTTTCCAGACCTCTATAAAGTTACTTCATCCAGGCTCTAGTTGCTGGTTTCATGTTTCCATGGGGGAACAAAGGTCTGGAGCTTCCTAGTCCACTAGCTTCCTCTAGAACCGATGTTCTTAAATATGTCTTATACCAACAAGAATAAGTCACATTAAGTTTAAGTGGTCTTAGAACTAGAGGAAATGTTGATCCACATCTATCACCCTAAGGACAGTATGTTGATTCCTTGATACATTATATGCTAAGCTAATTAATATTCTGAATTGTTTTTGCCATTATGCCATGACATAAAAAGTCTGCTCCCACTACCCCACCAAGATCCAAACCACAGATATGAAGCTCTTTAGTGCTGTTAAAAATGTAGAATCAAACAAAATTTGTACTGTTCTAGAGCAATGCTATTTAAAGCCAGTTCTCACTGAGATATAAGGAGCTTGTACCACAATGTAAATAACACACTGCTTTCTTCATCTTGATAATCTTGCTATGAAAAAAGTCAACTGAACAAAACCATGTAGTTATGGATGTACTGTATTTACATTTTGATGTAATCTCCTTATCTCATTGTGGAACAGTAAGTAACAAACCCCATGGCAACTCTTTTGCAAGCCACACTCTAAGTAGGACTGTTTCAGAGCACTTTTAATGATTGCCTTACTTCAACTTTTCCATAGACTATTTTCCTATAGTTGCAGAATTAAAAAGGGAATGTGGGAAAGATAACACTGATTATTTTTAGTAAGAACTTTTTTCCAATCTCATGATAAAAATCTGAAAGGTGTTTCATGTTACAGAGCCTTAACTTTTGTGCCTTTTGAATGTAAAGTAAAAATAGAACATAACTTACTTTATAGGTGAATTTAATTATTTCATCTTCTAAGAGTTAACAACTATAAGGTTATTTACATAATATGATTTAACCCATGAGATATCCAAACCCATGTAAAACCTATATTGCAATGGAGCTTAATTACGTTTATGACTTTAAGGTAGATATTAAAATAATAATTTTGGCTCTTTGTAGACTTAAATAAGTGAATGCCTTTTCTAGAAGAAATTGACTAAAGATAAAATTCATCTCCCTAAAAAGCCATGAAATGTCAAGGTGTACATCACTCTACATATTCTCTTTAAAATGTTCTATTCTGAATCTTTTAAAGTGCTTAGCCTAAAACAGATTTGTATTATAAACAAGCCTGTTAGGAATTGGAACAACCAAATGACAAAATTTAAGGATTTTCTTTTTTCAGATTTTAGAGCTCATTTTATCTGTGATTATCTTGTTTTGTACAACTGAGTTCAATAGAACAGTGCTGCAATGGGAATTCAACAAGGCCTCAAAAAGAAGGATATAAAGACTACCACTCCTTTTCAGTGGTTCCTTTTATTTAAACTTTCACATTTGATAAAACTACCTATTAATTTTTTTTTTTTACAACTTAGTCTTCCTGCATCAAAATGTATATTTAATTGAAGGCTACATTCACACAGAAAGTAAACTTCCAAGTCCTCAAATAAAAGTCAATAAAGCAGGCAGCCAAGAAATTTATAGTTCTACTACAGTTACTTTTGCAAAACTCATTAGTGTGGTAGAAAAATATCCAAGGACATTAGGAAATTGGAATATGAAATCTATTTCATTCTGATAAATCTGATAATTTAATAAACAGTACTCTCTAGTGCTGACAATTCATTCTTATTTCTCTAAGTTACCCAATACTGCTCCTGCTAAATAACAAACTTTTACCCCAGTGAAGTAAGTGCTGCCAAGAGAAGGGATTGGTTCTCGTGCTGCTGGGCATCCAGACTAAGATGTCATTTTTCCTTCCGCTTTCTCCTAGCAATCTCCATTTCATAATTCTGTTTATTCCTTCTCAAGTGATTTAGTTATTTAATCATGATTGGGTATTTGTTGTTGTTGTTATTTTGGTATTACACTGTAAGTTTCTTAATGGCAGCCATCTAGTCATTCAATTGTTTAGCTCATTAGGCCCTACACATGGGTTGTTCATTTTTCAGCTATATGGACTTAAGTGGAAACCTGGCATGGAATTTACATATAACCAGCAACACATGACTCTGTAAGGATATTTAGATTCTTCTCAGCAGCAATAATATATATCTTATATACACACACATATATAAGGTATTATATTTTTATATGTGTGTGTGTTTACTGCTTACAACAACTCTTCTCAATCCTTTTATATTGCAGTAACCATTTTATTATAAATTCACCAAAGTATATGGTTGGTTGTGTCTTTCATTACTGCGTTTACCATCTAGCTTTCTGAAGAATCTTAAAGTCACTTCATTATTTTTTTAAATAATCCTAGTAGGTTATTACATAGTTATGACATTTACTTACCCTGCTGATTGAGTGTTCTGGTGGATACTTCAGTTAACTCCAGTTAACTTCAGTTAACTTGGTGATACTGGTGATAACTCATGGTTAAAGTTAATGAATGATGAAACTTCCAATCTTAAAGGATGGACACTTAGGGTTGGTGAGGAAACCACAGTTTCCACATTTTCCAATGATAGCTCTAGCCCTCATTTATTTTAAAGTTCAGCATAAAAAAAAAGGATTGCAAAGTTTGATACTGGAATATTTTTCTCCTTTTCATTTGGAAAGAAAAATAGTTGGTAATTATGAAACTTAGGAGGGTTCTGTAAGACCTAACACTGACAAGAGTTTACCAATCCCTGTGTGGGGTTTGGGGTTGAATATAATGAAATTTGTAAGATTATGGAATATGTTATTTCCGTGTGAAATAGATATTTTTTATTCTACTTTCTAAAACACGTGGCAATTAAGGATTAGTATCCTTTCTTTGAACACCCATTTTATTTCTTCAATTTTGAATTTACATTGCTTCCATCTAAAAAAGATTTTTAAAAAATCTGTGGTCACAAAATCTGATTAGATTAATGAACTTAATTCTCAATATTTCTTACTAAAATACTTGTAGTGGAACAAAGGATAGTTCGGAGAAATAAAGTTCACAGTTCACTTTTTTAAAAAAATGGTGAAGTAATACCCTCTTTCCCAGAGAATTAACCAAATTCTTCCTTATTTAAATACTGCATAAAGGATAAAGAGCCCTTATGTGAACTATGATTCACCATAAGAAATATAAAGGTTAAAGGGTCAATTAACATACTTCATTAGGTTCAGAGCTTTCTACTACCATACCATGTATTTGAACAACAGAAAATCTTAAGTAGCATTACTGTAAAAGCTCCATAACCATAGTAATAAAGTTGTAGAGCTCCCTTTGAAGGTAACATATTTTGATTGATTAAATATCTGAAAGTGAAAAGAGCCTTAATTTTCTACCATAACAATGTGACTTTAGAGTGAATGAAAATCAGGAGGATAAATCTAAGTCCTAATTCTAAAGAAATAATCTGTTATTGCTATAGCACACATTCACATTTAAATACGAAAAATACCACACAGAAAACGGAAACATTTAAAAAAAAAAAGATTTAAGATCATAAATAGGTCACTGTTGTCACAACACATTTCAGAATTGAAAAAACAAACATTTTGGCTTTTTAGGAAAAACTCCTTTTTTATCAATTCCCTCATCATTGAAAGGACTTGTACATTTTAAAATTTCCAGTCTCCTAAGGCACGATATTTTTTTAATCCGAATGCCAACATCATCATCCCCCGCTGTAGGTAGCTGAAATAAGAGGCAAGGAATTAGCACTAAGAAAAACAGTAAAATTTTTTGGACAAAATCATCAGTCATTTAAGAAAAACAAGAAACAGACTAAGTCATGATCATTTTAGTTAAGAAGGCCCAGTCTTTTAATGTAGGACCTTCTGTTAAAATTTTTTTTTTAAATCAAAGTATTGTAACTCAGATTTAATTCACCACAGAGGAGCTAGGAAAGAAGGGGATTGGTAAAGTAAAGCATACTTTAAAAATGACTTGGGAGAAAAAAAATCAAATTAGAATAGCATATGGAGGGGCAAACATTGTATGGAACCCAGTTTACAGGGCTAATTTATTCCTAGTCTTCAGGCAGATCCAGAAGGGAGTTAAGACTAGGTAAACATAATACCTAGGTACATACTATACGGCATCTGTTCCTTAATCACACGGACCATTCTAGCCTACCACCCACCAACTGAGATGTACTGAAATACTATAATCAGATGCTTAAATAGTATTTTTTATCCAACCAAAAAAAGTTCTTTAAAATATACCATAAATGTAAAAATTCCTCATTTTTTTTTTACCCTGCCTTGCTTTGTCCTCTGTGATACCAAATGAACTTTAAGGTTTCATATGTAAGATGTGGTGTTTTAAGTGTTACTTTTAAAAGAAAAAAAAAACCCACAAAGTTAGTGATTGTCCACAGATGAAACATGGGATGAGGTTCATGACTGAATCAATCATGGAGTGTTAGTCAATTGTAAACTCTTCAAAGTTAAGACTGGGACATGTGTGTATCAGACACATTAGAGTACAACAGGAGAAAAAGAGAAGTCTGTTTGTCATTCCAATTCCGACAAGGTGCATGGTCTTCGAAATTCCTGTCCACGTTCATGGAGCCATTTATTGGATACTGTGAAAGAAAATAATATATTAATGTCCCCCACTATCTAACTAGTATTTAATTAACTCCTAGGAGCTAGGACTATAATGAAGTTTCTACAGGGGCTAAAAAAGTTCAAGACCAAAACCAGACAAAGACAGATGCTACTTAGGCTGTCTTTTTAAGAACTTCACTAAATGCTGGAAATAAAAAAGATTTTATATATATGTATGTACATTTGAGAATCTGTGCATGTGTATTTCCTAAAGTTTCTAATGTTCAATGTAAGACTTGAGATGTAGGTACAGACAGAACAAAACACTGTTTTACTTGTTTGCAAAATACCACTTCTAATACAAAGACATTTTAAAAGTGAACACAACTCTATGATTAATCTCTCATATTATGTGCTCATCAAGTTTCCTTTGTTCCAAGATACTGTTTTTTAATATACCCCAAAAGGAATTAATTTCTTTCTCCTCCTCCTTCTATATCATAGAACCCAATCAATGGCATCAACATGTATAAGATATTTAAACTAGCACTCATTAATTCTTAACTACTTTGTTACCTTTCTTAACCCGTGTATCCAATCTTTTATTCATCAAACCCTGCTGATTTTACTTCTATGATCTCTTCAATCTATTCTTTGCTCTCCAAACCTTTTGCTGCTGCCTTAGTCCAGGCTTTTATCATCACCCATTTAGACAACAGAAAACAGCCTTCTAAACTCATCTCTCCTCCACTAGCCTCTCTTCATTCTAGTCCAGTGGTTCTCAAACATTAGTAATCATCAGGGGAGTTCTTTTAAATCCTGATGGTCAGGTATCACTCCTTAATCTTGCTATGTCCAATACGGTAGCCTCTAGACACATGTAGCTACTAAGCACTTGAAGTGTGGAATGTGGCCAAGTGACACATACGGAAATAGATACATGGGGTTAAATAAATCTATATAAAAACAAGTTCACCCATTTCTTTCTTTTTTTTTTTTTTTTTTTAATGTGGCCAGTCCTATACTTGCATGAACCGGAGAGTACCTCTCTAGCCTCATATGATTCCTGGCCCTGGTCCCTAACATGCCTGGAAAACTACTGCTCTATCTTCAAGACTAAATATAAAAATTAAACTTCGAAGAAGCCTCCCTAAATGTAAGTAGTTACTGTCTTCTGTTTATATCTTTGTATTAGTATCTACTACAAGAGACAACTGTGAACCCCATGAGAGGAAGATTCAACTTTGAGTAAATTAACATTTCTTAAATAATAAGTGGAAATAGTGTTAAAAATGTCATAAAAAATCTGATCTGCTGAAAGCAAATTTATATTAAGATCAGAAACTTGCTTGGTTGAATCCCTTTCAGTGTTAAAGTCATAGTAGGCAAATCTGTCAGGATTTTTTTTTTTACTTTCTTTTAAGATGTAAATTATAATTATTTTTAAATAAGAGACAAAAATCACAAATTCTATTAAGAGAATATAGGAAATATTTACCCCATTTGTTTCCAACCAGCACTGGACAGGCTGCATGCCGTGTACTATAATCTCCTTCTCCACTGGCAAACAGATTATACCAGAAAACAGCAGTTCCCTGTGGAAAATACAAAATTATCCCCAAACAAAGTATCAGGTTATTGCTTTTTATAGTAACTAAATTTTCCTCTGTTCTATGGAAATAATTCTCTATGGCAGCACTATATCTTCCTCTAATATAGTTCTGAAGGTATCATATAATCTACAAAATTTTGGTGATCACATGAAAGCATTAATATCAGCGTTACTTAATAAAAAAGTGTATTTGCCAAAGCTAACACATCTTACAATAGCAAGTATCATATGGAACCCATTTTAGAAATGAAAACTTCTAAATACTAATCCCTCGTTGTTCATACCTTTAGGTACTCATGGTAAATTGTACAATATCTAAAATTTTCCCTAGACATAATGTAGTCTTTAAGTATACTACCTTTAAAAATGTTATTTACTACTTAGACTATGAAATATAGGTGCATATATTCCTCAGGAAAAAAATACAGAGGACCCCCCCCCTCCCAAATTAAAATAACAAACTAAGCTTACCTTTTTGGGCCAAACACTAGCTCCTACTTCAGGAAAAACAGTGGCTCCTCCTGCTGACACATCACTCATCTAATAAGAGATGAGAGTATTATCGAAAGTGCTGGTAGAATAAAGTTAAACATGCCACTGTGAGGTAGATTTGATACTAAATACTAGAATGAGAATATCTGGACTTCTACTTACATAAATGGGTTTGTGCATGATAGTCAGTTTCTAAAAAATACGATGCTATTTAGGTTTACATAGATATATAAAAGCAAAGGAAAGACGAAGTTAGCAAGGGAGATTGGGGTATAATTTGGGATAGCTATTTCTTTTATAGCCAGAGGTAAAAAGAGATGATTTAAAACTGACAAATCAAGTAACATGGGGTATAAATATGTATTCTATAGCACTAGAATATCATCTCCACGGGGGCAGGAATTTTCATCTGTTTTGTTTATTGCTGAGAATAGCCTCAAAACAGTAGGTATTCAATAAATATTTAAATAAGTGAATTCAAACAAAATAGAAGTAAACACCAAGAGTAAAGTAATAAACTAAAACCAGTTTTGTCATTTCTCATGGTAGGGTAGCAACACATATTAACTAAAAAATATAAGATTAAAAGATTTATAAAGTTATATTCTTTTTTTTTTAAGTTATATTCTTAATGGTGAATTAGAATAAAAACACAAACCTTCCAAATTAACTGAAGAAGCACATGCATAAAATGAGGCAAAGGGAAACACAGATCATATAGTGAAGATTTTTTTCAAAAACAACGTAAGTAGAATGTAGAGTCAGACTAATGTATCACAAAGCAAAATCCAACTATATGCTATATTCAAGAGTCACATCTAAAACAAGTGATTTATAGGCAAATGCTGTACCAAAGAAGAGTTTGATCTTAGTATCAACCACAGTTTAAAGCTAAAGGCATTCAGTGATATAAAGAAGTGTATTTTACCATGATAAATATATAATCGATATCAAAGAGCTAATAGCTCTTAAGCAATGAAAAAATTAACTTTAAAGAAATTTAAAAGTTGTGCTATGTGGCCCATCTGAGAAAAGCATTCAAATAATGAAAAAAATGAATACTAATCTAATAAAAATGCTATATATAACTAAAAGGGGATATAATTATCTAATATATAGTCTAATAGTCACAAATAATCTAACATTTATGGATATTGGACCAAATAATATAGCATCAATTTTCTTGTATTTCTTTGCTTTTTTTAAAAATTAATTAATTAATTAATTAATTAATTTATGGCTGTGTTGGGTCTTCGTTTCTGTGCAAGGGCTTTCTCTAGTTGTGGCAAGCAGGGGCCACTCTTCATTGCAGTGCGCAGGCCTCTCACTATCGCGGCCTCTCTTGTTGTGGAGCACAGGCTCCAGACGCGCAGGCTCAGTGATTGTGGCTCAGGGGCCTAGCTGCTCTGCGGCATGTGGGATCTTCCCAGACCAGGGCTCGAACCCGTGTCCCCTGCATTAGCAGGCAGATTCTCAACCACTGCGCCACCAGGGAAGCCCTGCTTTTTTTTTTTTTTAGTTTATTTACTTTATGTATTTATTTTTGGCTGCCATGGGTCTTCGTTGCTGCATGTAGGCCTTCCCTAGTTGCAGCGACCGGTGTGCCACAACTACTGAGCCTGTGCTCTAGAGCCCATAAGCCACAACTACTGAAGCCTGTGCACCTAGAGCCCGTGCTCCGCAACAAGAGAAGCCACTGCAATGAGAAGCCTGCACACCGCAATGAAGAGTAGCCCCCGCTCGTTGCAACTAGAGAAAGCCTGTGTGCAGCAACGAAGACCCAACACAGCCAAAAGAAAAAAAAAAAGTTATGTACTGCCTTTTGGGGGATACTTGCTCTTAGAATCCAGTCTCATGCTATGAGGAAGCCCAGTCCACATGCTGGTATTCTGGCCAAAAACCAGCCTCAACCTCAGCCTTTAAGGTGACCCCAGTGCCAGCCATCATCTGATTGTAAATGCATGAGAGATCCAGAGCAAGAACCATAAATGAAGCCCAATCAACCTCACAACCATGAAAGATAAGAATCAAACTGTTACTTTAAACCATTCAGTTTTGGGGTGATTTGTTATGCAGCAATAGATAACTGGGGCAAATATTATGATCAAAGCTTAATTTTTTCTATATGTATGAATATATAAACAATTAAAAAAATAAAGATCATACTGTTTTGAAACTAATGAACAATGTGAGAATGGTTACCCTTGAGGAAAGGGCTTCTAGCATGCTCTAATGCACTATTTCTTGATCTGGGTGCTGATTATGCTAGTGTTCACTTTGTGAAAATTTGTACACTTTTCTGATATGATATTTATCAATAAATTCAAAATAAAATTTTATTAAGATAATGTGTATATATACACATAAATTCCTACAAATACATGGAGTTGCTTATATACACATTATAGATGACTATAGATGACAGTGCATACTCCAAAATATCACACTGCCTCCAAATAGTGGGACTAGGTATAATTTTAACTTTCTTCTTCAGGTTGTAATAAGTAGAATCTGAAAAAGTTATAAATGCAAAGAAAAAATTCTTAACTCCCTTTACTCAGTTGTAAAAAAACATTAAACTAGGATGTTAATCAAGAGCTAAACAGAACAAACATCTGAACACATCAAAATAAATGAGTCATGTGATCAAATCCCAACTTAAAAATTTTAGCTATAACTTACATAAAACAGCCATGTAGCAATTCTATTTCCTGTCCCCAGCTCTTTGAAAGCATCTGGTTCATCTTTCTGTGAATAAAACACAACTCAGTGGTATAAAATTCAGTAATGCAAATTCTCCAATGGCAACTAACATCATTAATATGCTGAAAAGTATGCTAAAAACAGCCCCAAAAGGTTCCTTTATGATGTTCAGTGCACTATATACAACAGGCACTCAGATATTTGTTGGTTGTTGATTCAACTAGTACACTGAATACTTTTGATAAGACCATTTGGGGGGAAAAAACAGATTTGTTAGCCTATATAATGAGAACCAATATCTACTATCCACAGATTATTTTAAAAATTAATACCTATAGTTTTAGCTTCCAAAAAAGCAAGACATGAGTCTCTCAGCTACATTCATAAAGTCAATTCTCTGTGGGTAAAAAAAAATTTACCTTGAGATTTACTTTGAACTCATGATCCATTCAAATGTCACTGCTACTATTCTTGACTGTCTTTTGGGCTGTCAGCACTTTAATCTGGCTGGAGAATTCACGTCTGGCTATTTAAAGCTAAATTAAAATATAGTATAGTCTCTTGGCATTTTTCCAGGAAAATGAAAATCATGTATTTTTCACACAGAAATTTATACACATCGATTTGTCATATCCTCAAATTGTCCGTTAATGTCCTTCAAAGGATGAATAACTAAAATTGTCGTATACCTATACCACAGAATACTACGCAGCAAAAAAAAGGAACACCCTGTTGATATGTTCTGCAAAAACATGGATGAACCTCAAGGGAATTATGCTGAGTGAAAAGAGACAATCTTAAAGGATACATGCCGTATGTAACATTTACATAACATTTCTGAAATAATTTTAGTGACGAACAGGTTAGTGGTTACCAGCAGTTATGGATGGGAGGCAGAAGGGTATATGTAGCTACAGAGCAGTACTGCAAGGGAGTCTTACAGTGATGGTGCAGTTATGTATCTTTACTGTGGTGGTAGTTACATAAAGCTACACATGTAATAAAACTGTATAGACAGACAGACATGAGTGCGAGCATAACTGGTGAAATATGAATAAGCTCTGTTGCTTGTGCCAACACCAATTTTCTGGTTTTGATAGTGTACTATAGTTATGCAAGATGTTAACACTAAAGGTGCTGAGTGAAGGGTGCATGGGATCTCCCTGTATATTTGGGGGGAAACTTCCTAGGAATCTACAATTATTTCAAAATAAAAAGCTAAGAAAAAAAATTTAGTTACATTAATGTGAGGACTTAAACTGTAGTCTTTCACATCATCCAAGATCCTCAGACATTTTTCTATAATTGAAAACAGATGGAAAAGAGACTAAAAATATATTCTTTGCTAGCCTGCCCAGAGAAAGAGTCTAGGATTCTGGGATTAAACCAGTCAAGGAATTTAATACAATACAGACTGTTTTCTTTCCAAAGAATATACTCTTATTAAAAAATGGTAATAGATCAAGAAGTTTATTAGAATACATGGCACATTCCTTAGAATTCATGTAATTATGATAAAGCTTAAATTAAGATTTGGTAATGACAATTTATAGCTTGATATGTTAAAATTACTTAACTTTTTTATTAAAAACGCTAAATGTTTATTGATCTTAAGCAAGAGTACTTGGGCAAGGACAACTTTTTAACAAACTGCTTTAATATTATTTATTCTCTAGCCTCTGCATCTATTTTATGTTTTTTATCTTCCTGTCTTTCAAAATGTAGTCCTGTAATTTCTTCAGATTTATTGCCCAATTCACTAATTCACTGCAGCTGTCTCTAATATGTTTAACTTATACACTAAATTTTAAATTTCAACAATTTTTTTGACCTAAAGCTTCTGTTTATTTTTCAAATATGTTAAATCATTTTGAGAATTCATTAATTTTTATCCTCTTTTATTTTTAAAGTATTATATAGTTATTTTTTTCTACTACTCTTAAATTTTATTAATGCCTTCAGTTTGTGCATCATTTAAAACAAGGTATGTGCTTTAAAAAGCACTTTATACATAAATAGATCAAGAGATGGTTAAGCAATTTATCCCTAAAACATGCACATCATTTTTATTCACGTGTGTATAAGAAAGGGAAATAAGCTTTAAGTCTTTTTCTTGGGATTAAAGACATTTGGAAATTATTATTAAGGAATGCTAAATGTTTTCATGGAACAAATGTGTTTTCCAACAGGAAGTGCTGATGTAATTAAAAGGCATTAGTGTTGATAAAAAGGACTGAAAAAACATTTGCACTATACATGATCACCAGGAAAAGAGTTCCAGGGGATTGAAAATATATGTCAAATAAATGAATCAGCATGAATTGAAAGGTATAGATGGAAGAATAGGTTGCAGGTGCCAGATTATGTGACACATATAAATATTGAAGGCACATGACTAGGCTAAACAGGTGACTAGGTTTTACAGACCAATTTGTTCTTTCATTGGGAAAATAGTCAAATGTAATGTAATGTCCATTTACCGGCATTTATTGATAAATAAATGCAATTAGATCTAGGGCAGCAAATGTTGTCCTTTCAGATACACACTAGAAGTTCACAGTAGCTAACAGATGCCAGAGTAGCCAAAGCAGTATGATTACACTCCAGTTTTTTCACACTGCAGTTACATGGATGTTAGCTAAAATGTCTTGTATCCTTTCTATGTATCATACTGTCTACTCTCAAGTTTCACAAAAGAATTCTTCAAAACTAGGCAGATTAAAGAACTTAACTAAACCGCAAAGGATGCTCAAACTATTATTCAACACCAGTCAAACCCAAATCCTGGAGTTGACTGCTGACTATATTCAGTTTGGGCTTTTCCACTGTGGTTCTCTTCTTTTTCTTTGGTGAGCCAGAGGAATGTGCCTCCCCACTCCGTCCACTACCCATTCTATTATCTATACAATTGCCCTAAATATCCACCAAAGAAAAAGGAATATGTAAAAAACCACAACCTTCAACAATATTTAAACCACTGTCTTCTCAAATCAACTGCAATGGGGAAACAGAGGATATCAAGCTCTGCGAGGTTTGTGAAAGATCAAAACTTTCTTCCTAAAAGTTAATAATAGGCAGACAAGGATAATTCTGTTTGCTTCTAAGAGGCTAGCAAAACGTTCCCCATCTCCCTGAGATAAAACGTTTAATACTTTACCTGCTTGGGCTCCTAGAAACACCATCAATTAATTACAATTCCCCAAATAACAACAATTCTCCATGTATATTGTTTCCAAGCACTTAAAACTCTTCAAAATCAAAGGACATTAAGATGAGATGTTAGCAATACTATCTGTCTCTTGAACTTTTGTGTGCACAAAGGTCATCCATAATTTCAGCAGACAGCTCAAAAGACAGGTGGTTTCTACCTTGGTGATAGCTTTGTGCAATTATAAACAAAAATGTATGTATAAGTAGATGACACTAGTTAAAAAACCAAAGAAACAAAATGCCTTTTTAAGGCTACTGCTGCAATAAATGGTTCGGTCTGAAGTGCACTGGAATAAACTGGTTGATAGGACAAAGATAAATCTGGAGGCACAGAACAATATTAAAAACAAAAAAGAGAAAGAAGAGGGTTGAAGAGACTGGCAGACACCGTCTGTCAGTATTAAAAGGCTTGAATCAAACGGATTGCTTTTAACTCCTTGTTCTCTCGTACCCTTGGTTAATGATAACTTTTTTATTTCTTCACACAGCTTGGCCATGTAAATCTACCACAGAGAGGTGACACAATAATATAGATGAATACGACTGATATGATGATGATGATGATGATGGTGAGCTTGAGATTCTTCATACACATGGCTCGGGCAAGATTTCTGTTGGTTGTTTTGAAGGTGACGAATCCACGAGATTTTCTGTTTTATCTATCAATAATTCCAATCTTTCGCCTTGCTGAGCTCCCAGATCTATGTTTCTGACCATGATTCCTTTAAGTTCACCCACTTGGGCTTGAGTCCCCGTCACTTTATCTAGGCCCTTATTCTCGGAGTGATGCTTCAGCTGTGCAGCCAAGACACTTGAGAATTCACTATTCATGGCATATGGGAGCCCTGTTTGTGCTCTCGAACCATACGTAGTCTGGAACCTCTTTTTTATCTCATTCAGGAAATTAAAGGCTCGGGAATGCTCAAAATCATCATCAGTGATACAAAGATATATAATCCTGTCTTGGCAGATGTAATGAAACAAATAATTGCCATGTGAGTACGTTAGCTTGTTATTTTCAAAAGGTATCTTAGCCAGAATCTGCTCTGTCACCTCCAGGAAGTTGCCTCCACACCAAGCATGTTTGGCAAGGATAGTGGTTCCCCTGGCAACAACAGCAAAAAGAATGGCCATGGCTTCAATCCGATCTGTCTGGGCACCATGTGAGAACTCGGGGATCGGGACAGAGTTGCGCAGGTTAGTGTGGGCTCGCCAACTGCCCGCTCCCAGAGGAGGCTAGGCTGGACCTATATAGTTATTTTACATTCTGTATCTGATAACTGAAGTATCTAACATCCTGGGGGCATCTGTATCTGTTGGCAGGCCTCTGCTTTCCAACTGCCAGAAAAAGCTCCCCATAACACATCATACTCCAGCTAGGATGCAAGAGGAAACTCTTTTGAAGGGTCTTGACTCAAAGCAGATGATTTTCTAGGCCATTCTTTCTTTCTCTGAAGGTGTAATCCTTTTGGAGATTTAGGTTTCATTCAGGGATCTCAGTTCAGTAGCCTACACTATAGCAGGTCCTCTCACAGAGCTGTTAATCCCCAAAGCTCTAGATTCCTGGAGGTACATGCCTCCAGTCTCAGCTTTTTTGCTCCCTTTAAACACTCTAATTTTAGTCTCTAGGTTTATCTCTGTTCAGTTTGCCTTTGAGAATTTCCTTTACTTTCTTCAAAGCTCAGCGATGCATTTAAAAGTATCCTAAGTTCTTTTACCGTGTCTCTAGGTATTTTTCACTGCTTTAAAAGGCTTTACAGAATATCTATTCCACCATGCTTCCACAAATTCCAAATAAGCTATGAATTTTTAATACTAAAAGAAGAGAATTAACATGTCATGCCTAAGCTTCAGTGGAACTCCTTCATTCGCCTTTTTTTTTACTTACCCGTGCAAAATCAAAATGGGGTTCATACTGTCCTCCAACTCCATAATTAGCTACCTGAAGGAGAGAAACAAAACATCAATGAAAGAACTATCAAGATTACTATTCAAAAACATCTATGAGTCCCATTTTGGCCTCTTATATATCATGGTTAGGTACTTCTAAATAAATGAGAAGCAAAGCATTTTTTAAATCAATAAAGAGTTCCTAAAAAACCAAGGATGAAAAACTAAGGATAGCTACTATATGCTATTATAGAACCTTAGTTAATATGCTTTTCTTTAGCAAATGTTTGGGGGACATGGTTTTCCTTAATACATAAGAAACTAAAATCTGAATTAGAATTTTAGAATTAAAAATTTCTAGAATTAGAATTTCAATATTTTTATTATTAATTTTCACTAAATACTTTCCTTGGGAATTTAAATCAAGACTCATGTTTTCCAAAGCCCAAAATGCTGGCAAACTCCCAATCTACTTTAATGAAATCCAGTTTCCTACATATTTTTTTTTTCTCTACTTAGGTAAAAAAGGGAAGAAGTTAACACCAATTTAATTATTCCTGTTGGAAGGCCCTGACAACTTCATTTGGATGTGACAATGCCCCAGCATGAAGCAGCAAAAGAAAGTATGAGAAATATTTGGTCTGAGTTCAAGTTCCAGATTTCTTAGTTACAATACAGTAAATGTAACTTTGGATACAACCTCAGTTTTCTTATTTGTAAAATAAGGATAATGATACCTTCCTTAACTCCCTCCTTCCACCTCAATATGACAAAATGCTCAGAAAATGAAAGGAGAATGTAATTTAAAGAGCATTATTGATGAAATGAAATGAGTACATAATTAAAAGTGTTGCCCACAGCAAAGTCCAAGTCCTATGTAAATTATTATTACTGTGGATATTTTACTTCTTATGTTGTAGATGCCTTCGTTGGGTTGGATCAGACTATTAAGTTAGATCAAGTAGCCTGAAAGAGCCTGTGAAGGTTTGGCAGGTGAGAATAAATACAAATTAGGAAAGAAAAAGACACATCATAGTTTTTTTAATAACAAATGAGTACCAAGGAAGTTGTAGATGACCATGGAGTAAATAACTTAATATAAGCAAATTTAAATTCAGGAAGTCCTGTTTTGCACATTTCCAAAATGCACAAATCTCAGATACCATGGTTTAGCTAACCCTTAACACCAGACCCCCAACGACACAGTGGACATTCAGTTACCATGTTACATTAACTGTGAGTAATCGCATAAAGTGCAAATATTGCTACTAGCTCTCCAGTCCACAAATTACTATACAAATAACAGCTACATATCATGATCAATGACCAGTCATGTCACTTCTTTCAAAGTCTATCAATCAATCAGTGATTGGTCACTGCATATCTGTTACTCAGTTCATGCACAGACAGCAAAGCATGTAGTTATGCTGCTTCCTTATTTCCCAGTAAAAACCTATGTGATATTTTACAAAAACAGACAATTAGAAGAAGAAATTGGCCAACAAGATACAGTACAGCAGAGAAATGGAAAGCAATAATGCTGTAAGTGAAATTCAAATCAAATTTAAATGGGCTTGGTTCCAGGACAAGATGGGGGAGTAGAAGGACCTGAGCTCACCTTTCCTCTCGTGAAAACACCAAAATCACAACTAATGGCTGAACAACCATCAACAAAAAAGACTGGAACCTACCAAAAAAGATATTCTACTTCCAAAGAAGAAGCCACAACAAGACAGTAGGAGGGATGCATTCATGATCCAAACAAATCCCATAAGTGTTGGGTGGGTGACCCACAAAGTGCAAAATATTTATATCACAGAGGTTCTCCCACAGGAGTGAAAGTTCTGAGCCCCACGTCAGGCTCCCCAGTCTGGGGGTCTGGCATTGGGAGGAGGAGCCCCCAGAGCATTTGGCTTTGAAGGCCAATGGGGCTTGATCACAGGAATTCCCCAGTACTGCGGGAAACAGAAACTCCACTCTTGGAGGGCACACACAAGGTCTTGTGTGCACGGGGACCCAGGGGAAAAAGCAGTGACTTCATATGAGCCAGGGTCAGACCTATCTGCTGGACTTGGAGGGTCTCCTGGCGAGGTGGGGGTGGCTGTGGCTCACTATGGGGACAAGGACACCAGTGGCGGAGACACTGGGGAGTACTCACTGGCGTGAGCTGCCCTATAGGCTGCCACTTTGACGCCAAGACCTGGCCCCACCCAACAGCCCTTAGGCTCCAGTGCTGGGACGCCTCAGGCCAAAAAACCAACAGGGCAGGAACACAGGCAGACAGGCTGCTTAAGTCTTCCTGAGCCCACAGCCGCCTCTAAACACATCCCTTGACACGGCCCTGCCCACCAGAGGGACAAGACCCAGCTCCACCCACCAGTGGGCAGGGACCAGTCCTTCTCACCAAGAAGCCTGCACAACCCTCTTAGACCAGTCTTATCCACTAGGGGGCAGACACCAGAAGCAAGAGAAACTACAATCCTGCAGCCTGTGGGACCTCAAACACAGAGAGTTAGACAAAATGAGATGGCAGAGGACAATGTTCCAGATGAAGGAACAAGATAAAACCCCAGAAGAACAACTAAGTGAAGTGGAGACAGGCAATCTACCTGAAAAAGAATTCAGAGTAATTAATAGTAAAGATGATCCGAGATCTCAGGAAAAGAATGGAGGCACAGACCAAGAAGATACAAGAGCTAGAAGATATAAAGAACAAACAAACAGAGATGAACAATACAATAACTGAAATGAAAACTACACTAGAAGGAATCGATAGCCAAATAAATGAGGCAGAAGAATGGATAAGTGAGCTGGAAGACAGAATGGTGGAAATCACTGCTGTGGAAAGGAATAAAGAATGAAAAGAAATGAAGACAGTATAAAAGACCTCTGGGACAACATTAAATGCACCAACATTCACATTATAGGGGTCCCAGAAAGAGAAGAGAGAGAGAAAGGGCCTTAGGAAATATTTGAGGAGATAGTAGCTGAAGACTTCCCTAATATGGGAAAGGAAACAGTCACCCAAGTCCAGGAAGCAGAAGGTCCCATACAGGATGAACCCAAGGAGGGACATGCTGAGACATGTATTAATCATATTGACAAAAATTAAAGAGAAAATATTAAAAGCAACAAGGGGAAAGCAACAAATAACATACAAAGGAATCCCCATAAGGTTATCAGCTGATTTTTCAGCAGAAACTCTTCAGGCCAGAAGGGAGTGGCACAATATATCTAAAGTGATGAAAAGGAAAGAACTACAGTCAAAAACACTCTACCCAGCAAGGCTCTTGTTCAGATTCAATGGAGAAATCACCAGATTTACAGATAAGCAAAAGCTAAAGAGAATTCAGCAACACCAAAACAGCTTTACAACAAATGCTAAAGGAACTTCTCTAGGAAGAAAACAAAGGGCCACAACTAGAAACAAGAAAATTACGAAGGTATCACCTCACACTGGTCAGAATGGCCATCATCAAAAAGTCTACAAACAATAAATGCTAAAGAGGGTGTGCAGAAAAGGGAACCCTCCTATGCTGTTGGTGGGAATGTAAATTGGTGGTGCCACTATGGAGAACAGTATGGAGGGTCCTTAAAAAACTAAAAATAGAGCTACCGTATGAGCCAGCAATCCCACTCCTGGGCATTTAGGAAGCAACCTAAATGTCCATCAACAGAGGAATAGATAAAGAAGATGTGGTACATATATCAGTGGAATTTTACTCAGCCATAAAAAAAAGCATGAAATAATGCCACTTGCAGCAACACGGACGGACCTAGAGATTGTCATACTAAATAAAGTCAGACAGAGAAAGACAAACATCATACGATCACTGTACATGGAATCTAAAAATGATACAAATGAACTTATTTACAAAATAGAAACAGACTGGCAGACTTCAAAAACAAACTTATGGTTACCAAAGGGGAAAGGTGGGGGGGGGGATAAATTAGGAACTTGGGATTAACATATACACACTACTATATATAAAATAGATAACTAATAAGGACATACTGTATAGCACAGGGAAATCTACTTGGTACTCTGTGATAACCTATATGGGAAAAGAATCTAAAAAAGAATAGATATACATATATGTATAACTAAATCACTTTGCTGTACACCTGAAACTAACACAACATTGTAAATCAACTATACTCCAATACTAAAAAAAAACCTCATGCTGAGCCCCCCTCCCCCTGCCAAAAAAGAAATCAAACTTAAATGGAGACACAGAAGAAAAGACTGACAAGGAAAATGCTTCTAACTTTTGCTGTTTGAGAAACTCTAGATATGCAGTCAGAGGAATTTGGTGAAGGTAAACTTACTAACATAAGGAAAGTGATCATGATGAAAAGGATGAAGAAGATGTCTTAGAGGAAGTGACTGGAAAAAAATCAACAATAAAAGATCCCTCAGAGATATTTAACAACATTGAAAGCACAAAGGAATAAAATGTTGAAAGCTGATCCAAACTTAGAAGTATGACAATTTGCAAAGGAAGAGAAAAGATGCTCACTCTGTATCGTAAGTTTCACAATGAGATGAAGGAACATAAACTATTCTTGGTAAGTGTTTACAAAGAAATAAAACACTGTAATCCTCAATATTTCTAATCTTTTATATTACTGAGACAATTCAATAGGGAAGATTAGTTTTCAACAAATTATGCTGGACGATTGGCTAACCACATGAAAAGAATGAAGTTGGACCTCTATCTTATACGATATTAAAAAATTGACTCAAAATGGATCAAAGACCTGAATGTAAGAAATAAAACCATAAGAATTGTAGGAAAAACCATAGGTGTAAATCTTTATGTCCTTGGATTAGGCAATGGTTTCTTAGACACCTTAAGCAAAAGCAACCAAAAAAAGACCTATCAGACTTCATAGAAATTAAAAACTTTTTGCCAAAGGACACCATCAAGAAAGTGAAAGACACACCACAGAATGGGAGAAAATATTTGCAACCCATACACCTAATATGGGTCAAGTATTCAGAACATATAAATAACACAACTCAGCAATAAAAAGAAAAACAACCCAATAAAAAATTGAAAAATTTCTATTCAAATCCTTTGCCTAAGATATAAAAATGGCTGGGGCTTCCCTGGTGGCACTGTGGTTGAGAGTCCGCCTGCCAGTGCAGGGGACATGGGTTCAATCACTGGTCCGGGAGGATCCCACATGCTGCGTAGCAACTAAGCCCGTGCACCACAACTACTAAGCCTGGCTCTAGAGCCCGTGCGCCACAATTGCTGAGCCCGTGCTCTAGAACCCGCGAGCCACAACTACTGAGCCCCACGCGCCTAGAGCCCACACTCCGCAACAAGAGAAGCCACTGCAATGAGAAGCCCATGCACCACGACAAAGAGTAGCCCCTGCTCGCTGCAACTAGAGAAAGCCTACACGCAGCAACAAAGACTGAACAGAGCCAAAAATAAAATTAAATAAATTTTTAAAAACATGGCCAATAACTCATGAAAAGATACTCAACATCATTAGCCATCAGGGAAATGCAAATAAGAACCATGATGAGATAGCACTTCAAATGTATTAGAATGACCTTAATAAAAAAACTGGACAAGAACAAGTGTTGCCAAGGATGTGAAGAAAATGGAACCCTCATACACTGCCAATGGGATTGTAAAATGGTGCAGCCATTCTGGAAAACAGTTTGGCAGTTCCTCAAATATTAAAGTTACCACAAGACCCAGCAATTACATATGTAGGTTTATATCCAAGAGAAATTTAAATGACATTGGTACGAAAATTTGTAGACAAATAGCATTAGTCTTAATAGCCAAAGAGTGGAAACAATCCAAAAGCCCTCCAACTGATAAATAAATAAAACGTGGTATATCCAAACAAGAGAATGTTAATGTTATTCAGCCATGAAAAAGAATAAAGTGCTGATACATGCTACAACATGGATATACCTTAAAAACACTGTCAAGTGAAATAAGCCAGATACACTAGGCCATATATTGTATTACTCCATTTACATGAAATATTTAGAATAGGCAAACTTACATACAGAAGGTAGAGAAGCAGTTGCCAGGGGCACTAGGGAGGGGGAATGGAGAGTGACTAGTTAACTGGGGTTTCTTTGGAGGTGATGAAAATAGTGGTGATGATTGTACAACCATGTGAATATTAAAACCAGGGTAAATTTTATGGTATGTAAATTATTTCTTACTAGAAAACAGAAAAAAATAATTTATTTTAAAAAAAAAAAACTGGGCTTCCCTGGTGGCGCAGTGGTTGGGAGTCCGTCTGCCAATGCAGGGGACACGGGTTTGGGCCCCCGTCTGGGAAGGTCCCACATGCCATGGAGCGGCTGGGCCCGTGCGCCACAGCTACTGAGCCTGCGCTCCAGAGCCCACGTGCCACAACTACTGAGGCCCCCGCGCCTGGAGACCGTGCTCCGCAACAAGAGAAGCCACCACGAGAGGCCCGCGCACCGCAATGAAGAGCGGCCCCCGCTCGCCCCAACTAGAGAAAGCCTGTGCATAGCAACGAAGACCCAACACAGCCAAAAATAAATAAATAAAATAAAAATAATTAAAAAAAAAAACTGCCATGGCCACCTGACAGGCCTAGGAATGAAAAAAAAAATCACAGTGTACTTAATAAATACTAGTTTTACATATTTTTCATTTCCCTATAAGTTTATACTCAACAGTAAGAGTTTTTAATGTCTTGATAAAAAATTTTAAAGGTCACAGAACAATTTTTCCTACTGATTATTAAGATCACTGTATATGGTTTCAGCTTATATATTCACTTTTACAGTCTCAAAGTATCATGCAAATTGAGTACTGCCTGTATAGTGACAGAAAAAATCTCATCTGAAGCATCTTTTGAAGAAGTGTAGGATGTGATTACCTACCTGTAATTCCTCTGCTGTGGAGACATCTAGTCCTGTTAGATCTTGTATTCTCATATTAATTCGAGATACCACAGGGTTTTCATAGCCAGAGAGCCAGGCACTAAAAACAAGAAGAAAATTATTAGTTTTACTGATAAAGTTTCAATACATGAGGACCAATAGCTGTCATTTAAAAAGCCATAATATACAGGACATTAAGGCTTTATCTATAGGCATTTACTTCATTTACTTCTTTGATACGATTTTTACTAATGATGTTATAATTTTTAAAATATGTTACATTCTACAGTTAGAGGTTGGAAAGGGAAAAAAACTAATATCATTTATTACTGAGTTTTTATGAAAACAGATGGATTAATGTAAGAAGACTATATAGGACTATCTACACTGAGAATTTTTTTAATTCTGGAAAATACATACATCAAAATGAAAACAACTGTTCCTTTTAGATAAGGTATAGGAACTGGCCAGGGTGAAGGTCATAGGGGTTTTAGCCTG
Source organism: Balaenoptera ricei (assembly GCF_028023285.1). Classification (NCBI taxonomy): domain Eukaryota; kingdom Metazoa; phylum Chordata; class Mammalia; order Artiodactyla; family Balaenopteridae; genus Balaenoptera; species Balaenoptera ricei. Next base: position 61,706,055 of record NC_082654.1, on the reverse strand, counting down.
ATTTATATAATGTTAATGTTTTATAAGAAAAATTCATGTATTACTTGCCTAAATAAAAAAGTTTTAAAAGGTACCCAACACACCCAGTAGGATGGCTATAACCAAAAAGGTGTACAATAATAAGTGTTGGTGATGATGTGAAGAAATTAGAACCCTCATATATTGCTGGTAGGAATGTAAAATGGTGCAGCCACTTTGGAAAACACTTTGGCAGTTCCTCAAATTGTTAAACACAGAGTTACCATATGACCTAGCAATTCCACTCCTAGGTGTATACCCAAGAGAAATTAAAACGTGTGGTCATACCAAAACTTGTACATAAGTATTCATAGTAGCATTATTAATAATGGCCAAAAAGTGGAGATAATACAAATGTCCATCAACTGATGGACAGATACATAAAATGTTATATATCCATAAGACAGATTATTGTGTCATGAAAAGGAAGTAATGATACATGCCACCACATGGATGAACCTTGAAACCATTATGTTAAGAAAGATAAGTCAGACACAAAAGGTCACACATTATGATTCCATTAATATGAAATGTCCAGAACAGGCAAATCAATACAGAAAGTAGATTAGTGGTTGCCACGAGAAGGCGGTATTAAGGAATGACTCCTAATGGGTACAGGATTTTCTTTTGGGGTGGTGAAAATGTTCTGGAATTAGATAATGGTGATGACTGCACAGCTAAAAAAGACTAAAAACCACCGAACTGTATACTTTAAAGGGTGAATTTTACGGTATGGGAACTATAGCTCAATAACATGGCACAGCAAAATTCAACTCTCTCCTTTACATATGCTTTTTCCCAGTCTATCAGACTTTTTCTTTCTTCACTTCTCTCATCAAGCTTTGGTCCATCATTTCAACAGTATTCTTTTTTTTTTTTTTTGGGCCGCGCCACGCAGCTTGCAGGATCTTCGTTCCCCAACCAGGGATGAAACGTGTGCCCCTGCAGTGGAAGCGTGGAGTCCTAACCACTGGACCGCCGGAGAATTCCTCAACAGCATTCTTGATTAAAAGCCTAAACTCACCTGTCTGGCAAAAAACACAAGCCTGATGAATTTCTTTTCTCCAAGCTTATACCTATATCACCAAATCGTATTGGAAAAAGTCATGAGATAGGGCAGATATGTTCCACTAAAAATTCATGAACACTGGGACCTCCTTGGTGGCGCAGTGGTTAAGAATCCGCCTGCCAATGCAGGGGACATGGGTTCAAGCCCTGGTCCAGGAAGATCCCACATGCCGCAGAGCAACTAAGCCCTGTGTGCCACAGCTACTGAGCCTGCACTCTAGAGCCCGCGAACCACAAGCACTGAACCCGCAGCCTGCAACTACTGAAGCCCGTGCACCTAGAGCCCGTGCTCCACAACAAGAGAAGCCACTGCAATGAGAAGCCCGCGCACCACAACGAACAGCAGCCCCCGCTTGAAGCAACTAGAGAAAGCCCACGTGCAGCAACGAGACCCAACGCAGCCAAAAAAAACAAAAAACAAAACAATCATGAACACTAACTCCAAATGGGCCTTACTCTTTCTCTCGCCTCTATTCTGAACCCCAACCCACCTCAGACTCCTTTACTCAGTGGATTACACATCTCCTATGTCACAGATAAAATAGAAACCATACAATCTTTTCCTTATACATAGTTCATTCTAGTTCATTCCAGTTCCAAGAGGAGATTTCTCTCCATTATCTAAGGCCAATCCTCTGCCTTAAATTCTATTATCTCCTGCCATTTTAGGAACCATAAATCATTGATGAGCCCTTCTCTCTCTCATATAATCAATATCTCTTCTCAATAATTCCTCCCACAGCTTTTAACGGGGCTTTAGACTCTCCCATTAAATAAATAAGCAAAAATTTAAATTTAAATTAATTTAAATTAATTAAATTTAAATTCTTTCCCTCAATTCTTTCTCTCTCCAGCCACCAACTTCTTTCTCCTCCATCTTCAAGTCAACCTTTTCACTGACTCCTCACTTCTCAATCCATTCCAATTTAGCTTTAGTCCCCATCACTCCCATCAAAACTGCTCTTGCTAATATCTCACCCATAACCCTACTATGCTACTAAATCTAACAAGATTTTCCCATTCTCATAGTATTTGCTCTTTTAGTAACATTTCAGAATGTTCATCCTTCTTGAAACTCTCCCCCTGACTCATTCATTCTCCAGGTATTCCTTTAGTCTCTCTGGATGTTCCCTCCTGGTCTCCCTCAGCCTCTCACACTGTATTTTGCCTTTCTCCCAGTGCCCCAGTAGCACTTATTCAACAATGTTTCTTCTTGCCCAAAGGCTAGTGCACATGCTCATCTCTACCCAGAGTACTCTTCTGCTTAACTTTGCAAATTTAAGCCTTTGGATTATCATTTTAGTCATCTCTTCTTCAGAGGAGCCTTCCTTGACTCCTCCTGTGCCAGACCAGGTTTTTGTTTTGTTTTGTTTTTGGAACAGTAAGAGGAAAAAGTTTTTAAGTAATCACATGAAATTGACATGACATGCTATTAGAAGTGAACGAAGATAAATAATACTGTTACAAAATTTACATTTCTCATTACAAAATTTACATTTCTCACATCCATTTCAGAGGAAAATGCATCAGGATTCCTCTTGATCTGATGGGCTGATTTCAGTAAAATCATTTTTTTTAATAGTAAATAACAGTATATTTTCTCAGACTGCTAAGAAGTGGTCAGAAAGGCAACTATAAAATCTATAATGAAAACAACTGACAGGATTAGGGCTGTTTCATGAAATATTAAGAACTATATCTCTTTTTTGGCTGTTAAATCAATGCACCTTTTCACTGGTAAAGCAATTGTTTACTGTACCAGAGAAAAGGTGCACTGATTTAAAGAGCTTCTTCTTAAGTAATAGACATTCAATTGTTCAAAACTGAAGTGAGTTTTCTTTCTAATGTTGCCCTCTTTTGGAGAACAAGCAAATATCTTTGTCTTTTGTATACAGTTAAGCAAATATTGTGAAATGCAGCTATTGTGATCTAAATTTTATTCCTTCACAATTAAACGGGGGCAATTATTATTATTAGGAATAAGCCTTTGAAACACTGCCAGCTTTTAAAACAGCAAGGCTTCTGAATAACTTCTCAAAACTAGCTTTCCATTTTGGTGCGTGACCTGATACCTGACATATTTGATCTGTATTTTAGTCATTTCTTCTAATATCTACACTTTGCCTTCAATAAGTGTTAGTGTTGTGGTTTCAAACAATTTTTACATATAATAGAGTAAGTTTTCATTTCACCGAACTGAGTTTTTTCCACTCATATACCTGTGGAAGGTAATTTGAGCACACACATATTTGCATACATATTTGTGTGTATACATATACATTTTTTAAAGTAAGTCGCTTTTACCATTAAAGCTAGACAACAGGGGTAACTTCGAGGAACAGTTTGTCTTCCTTAGAAATCCTTTTCTAGGTTGAGAAGGGCAAGTACAATTTGCTGAAGGATTTGATGTACCTCTAGTCTTTTCATCATGTGTCAATCCCACACTGTCATGTCTTATCACCACAGCTACATACATGTCCACTTCCTCAGTAGCACTAGCCTCGAGGGTAATGTCTATCGTAAACAGGACATTGTTGACCGAGCACTCAATACTGTTCACAATCATTCAGCAACTCATTCTCCACTTTGCCCAATCTTGGTATCAAAGTAACATTGACAACTCACCAATATCTTCCTCTGTACACTGCCCAAGTACTAGTTTCTGTGCTCCCACACTCCCTGAAGAATAGATATACACGTTCATTCCAGCTTCTCCATTCTTAACTGCTGGAACTACATCTTCAAAGAATGCTACTTTCATGCACCCAGCTGTGAATGCTGCTCGCCACGTAGCCCTGAAGTTATTTCAGTACCAAGGTCTTTCTGTCCAGAGACATTTGCCAGCACACATTATCTACCACAGCACAGACCATCTATTTTGCGTCATCCACTCCATTTCCCTGATGCTGCAGGGATCAGAATACCCCAACCCCATGGGAATCCTCTTCAGCCTGTTTCCTCAAAAGACTGAGGTCCTGGGACTTCCCTCATGGTCCAGTGGGTAAGACTCCACACTCCCAATGCAGGAGGCCCAGGTTTGATCCCTGGTTGGGGAACTAGATCCCACATGCATGCTGCAACTAAGAGTTTGCATGCCACAACTAAGAAGTCCACATGAAGCAACTAAGAGTCTGCATGCTGCAACTAAGAAGCGCGCATGGCGCAACTAAAGATCCCACATGCCACAACTAAAGATCCCACATGCTGCAACTAAGACCCAGCACAGCCAAAATAAATAAATATTAAAAAAAAAAAAAGATTGAGGTCCTGCTGACACTCTTCTTTCCAAGAGGAAAGAAGTATCTTTGTCTCTTTGTTAAGATACTCAATGTTTTCTTTGATGTAAAGAACTTAAGTGTTCGTCACAAAACTAATCAAGCTTGTGGTACCTTTAATATCTAATGGATCACGGTGACTTTGGTGGGCACCTACTGGATGCTACTATGAGAATCACCCTAGATTGGGAGGTGGGAGGGTAGTGGCACCTGTGCCTGCAGAACCATCGTGGGCATCTCACAGCCCTCCATTAATCTCAGGGTTGGCAACTACCTGCAACCCGAAGCACATCAGGGAGACGCTACCTCCATGCATCTGGAAGTGGAGAAGGCAGCCACCCCAGTATGTTTTTATAGTACTACATATCCTTCCTTTGTGGCATTTATAACAATTGTACATTAATTTGTTATTTGATTAAGGTAAGACATCTTCATTCAACTACTAGTTCCAAATACATATAAATTCTGCCTGGTTTTGCTCACCACTATATCCATAGTGCCTGGCACATAGTAGATGCTCAATAAATATTTGCTGAATGAATGAATCCTGAAGACGTCTTAGAACTAATCCAAGATTTATTTTACTTTACCATAAGTATTTGTCTGATGATCTCATGCAAATTTATAGGGATTGGCCAAGTAGAATTCCTCTGTGTCACAGAAATAGGAAGAATCCAAGAATTTTATTTTTATAAAGGATGTAGCTGATAAATATACTAAGAACTTATTTCTTCCAATTCTGACCAAGTTCCTGGTAGAACTAATCTCGTATGTCAATGTACCTTTTTTGCCTAGCAACAATTTCATAGATTTTTGAATTTTATAAGCAACCAACTACTGACTTGATTTTTATAGATAACTGCAACACAAGATTGGCAAGTGTTCTAATAAAGTTTCAAACTAAATACATCTTGATAAAATAACTGTTCCTATTTCATCCTGGAACCTATCACCCAAGAGAACCTGTCTTCTGACATCTTCAACTCTCTTTTCTGCTACCACCAATTCTTAAGCATCTATTCTTACATTTTTCTCTTGTACTTTGGTAGAAGCATTGTACTTCAGCCTTTCAGAGGCTGGAGCGTCTATCCATACTTTTGAATCTACCTTTTCCATAGGCCTTACTCCAGCAGTTATTGGCTCCCTTTCTATCTTTAATCTTTTCCTTGCTTACTAACTCTTCAGACTGAAGTCCCCTGTTACCAAGAACACATTTACTTTTGCCATTTTAGCAAATTATCATTCCAGTCTTTTACTTTTATAGTTTTAAAATTATGGAAGCAAGAAATGCTTGTTATATTCAACAAATGGTTCTGGGACACTGGATAACCATATGCAAAACAAAGAAGATGGACCCCTACCTCACACCATAATAAAAAAATTAACTCAGAAGGGATTAAAGACCTAAATATATAAGCTAACATTACAAAACTTTTAGAAAAAAAATTGGCATATGGTTTACCTATGACCTCAAAAGTACAAGCAGCAACAACAAAAATAAACAGGACATCATCAAAATAAACGTTTGTGCCTCAAAAGACATGAATTTCAGAACAGCATTATTCATAATAGCCAAAAAAGTAGAAATAACCCAAATATCTATCAACAGATAAGATAGATAAAAGGTGGCATATCCATACAAAAGAATGTTGTTCAGCCATACCTTGAAAACATGCCAAGTGAGAAGCCAGACACTAAAAGTCCATGTAGTATATAAAAAATATCCAGAAGAGGCAAATCCATAAAGACAGAAAGCAGATTAGTGGTTGCCCAGGGCTGGGGCAGGGAGAGGACTAAGGATTGAGGGGTTATGGCTAAGGAGTATAATGAAAATGTTCTAAAATTAATTGTGGTGATGGATGCACAAGTCTCTGAATATACTAAAAACCACTGACTTGTACACTTCAAATGGGTGAATCAATAAAGCTATTTTTTAAAGAAATACTTATTATAAAAATTTCAAACACGGTGGCGCAGTGGTTAAGAATCCACCTTCCAATGCTGGGGACACGGGTTCAATCCCTGGTCAGAGAACTAAGATCCCACATGCCGCGGGGCAACTAAGCCCGCGCACTGCAACTACTGAGCCTGTGCGCCACAACTACAGAGAAGCCCGCGTGCTGCAAATACAGAACCCACGCTCTCTGGAGCCCACACACCACAACTGGAGAGCCTGCGTGCAACAACTATTGAGCCTGCATGCTCTGGTGCCCATGCACCACAACTAGAGAGAAGCCCACACACCACAACGAAGAGCCCCCGCGCTGCAACGAAAGATTCCACGTGCCGCAACTAAGACCCAACGCAGCCAAAAATAAAATTAAATAAATAAATAAACAAAATTAAAAATTTTTCAAACAGTATAAAAGTGTATGAAGTTCCTTTCCTAGTCCCACTCCCCACAGGTAAACACTATTAACAAATAGATATGTATCCTCTCAACAGTTCTACCCCGTGTATAAACAAACATACAGAGAGAATTAAAAAAAAAAGAATCCACCCTTCAATCTTCCACCATAATATACACATACACTTTTTCCCCCTGAAAATACTTCTGACATCTTTCCTAGTCAATACACATAGCACTGCCTCATTTTTTAAAAATTATTGTGGTTAAAAAATACACAACATAAAATTAACCACTTTAACCATTTTTTTAAAAATATGGTAAAATACACATAAAATTAACCACTTTAACCATTTTTAAGTGTACAATTCAGTGGTGTTAAGTACACTCACAAAGTCATGCAACCATCACCACTATCTATTTCCAAAACTTTTTCTTCATCCCAAACTGAAACTCTGTACCCATTAAACAGTAATTTGCCATTTCCCTCTCCTCCCAGCCCCTGGTAACCTCTTATACACTTTTTGTCTGTATGAATTTGCCTATTCTAGGTACCCCCTGTAAGTAGAATCATACCATATTTGTCCTTTTGTACCTGGCTTATTTCACTTAGTATAATGTCCTCAAAGTTCATCCATGTTATATAGCATGTATCAGAATTTCATTCCTTTTTAAGGCTGAATATAGTCCATAATTTGTTTATACCACATTTTGTTTAACCATTCATCCATTAATGGATACGTGGGTTGCCTCCACCTGTTGACTACTGTGAATAACGCTGTTATGAACATGGGTGTACAAGTAATCTGTTTGAGTCCCTTCTTTCAATTTTTGGGGGTATATACCTAGAAGTGGAATTTCTGCATCATATCATAATCCTATGTTTGACTTTGTGAGGAACTGCCAGCCTGTTTTCCACAGCAACTGTAACACTTTACATTTCCATTCCTCATTGTTTTTTAAATTACTGCTTTTCTTTTTAAAATAAAATACCTTTAATTTCAAAATGACCATGAAGGTCAGTCAATAAAGCACTGGTTAAATAAGGTTGTTTCTAATTTTTCTCTAGTACAAACAATATTGTAACAGAAATTTCTGTATATCTTTGCGTACTTATGGGAATATCTCTGTAGGACAAATTCCTAGATGTGGAACTGCTAGATGACGTTTACAATTTGATAAATGATGTCAAATTGCCCTCCAAAAAAGTTTCAGTGATTTATACTTCTATCAACTGTTTATGAGAGTGCCCATTTCATAAAATCCTTGCCAGTATCAATCTTTTCAATCTTTGCCAATCTTAGAGGCAAAAATATTTTAATTTTTTTACTTTTTAAAAAAAGTTTTAATCTGCACTTCTTGTTATATCACAAATGATCTCAATAGAAGGTTTGAGGCTTAGCAGTTAAGCCTCAGATGAGAGAAAGTCATTGATAACTGCAACTTAAAAATAAACTTATCTTAATTGTGGTTCTGCCATAGTCATTAGAGAGGAAAATGAGTTCTACATAGGAAGTTATTTCACTTAATTTGACTTTTACATGAAAACCTCTCCAAAATATACTAAGATTTTCCTAAGCTGGAGAACTCCATATGTTTAAAACATTTTATTCATCTAGATCCCACCCTTAAAGCATTACTGCTAATCCATCTTCAGCAACATTATTGTAGACCTATCGGGTAGTTGAAGAAATTAGCTCTGAGTTGTTTTAAAAATTTAAAAATTCAGTGGAGACAATGATACTATAATATGTTAACTGTCAATTCTTTAGGATCTGGAAGTCTTACTCCTACATTAAATTAAGTAATCAGAAATCAACATTCTTTCTTCTAGTACCCAGTGCTTTAACTGAGTTAGAATGTAAAGTTATAGTATTTACTGTAACAGGAAAAAAATCATTTGAATAACATTCTTTATCTTTTGTACAATTATAATTGAAAATGTCAACTAAGTTTTACAGTGTTTTTTCCACAAAACATAATTTAGTGCCAGGAGAAAAACAGAATTCTTTCTCCAGATAATTTTGTATGTGTCCCTTTTTTCCATTAATAACTAGATAACCCAAAATATATTTATTTTGTTCTTAATGACAGGAAAGTGAGAGCTAAGTTGTACATGCAGAGTAACACTGCAATATTTTTTTTTTCATTTCTAATGAATTTCTACTGTTGAAAAATCTTTATTATTCTTTTAATATATGCTTTTTAAAAATATCACTGGAATGCTTTATTTAAGTAAGGAGAAACATTCTCACACTGCATGACTGTATTTCTAATACTAAGGAAGGCATGCTCAAGTAAATAGACAACACCATTTTGGAGGTTTTGAAGACTGTTATAAAACCTCCAAAGGAAATATGATTAATATAACTTGAATGCCACTATGTGATTTTTTGCAAAGGCAAAAGATAATGCAGGGCCCAAAGTGCCAATTACAGAGGGCAAAACTTTCAATAATTCTTCTCTAAGTGCTTAATAGTTAACAAAGAAAGGCTAATCATCCAGACTGGGAATTTATCCAGTCCCTTTGGTTCTTAGTGGGACCATTATACAACACTATAGATCTATCCATTTCAGTTATCTCAATCTGAGAACCACTGTTCTACCCAATAGAAGGCAATGCTGTTGTTAAGAGTTATGCCAGGGCTTCCCTGGTGGTGCAGTGGTTGAGAGTATGCCTGCCAATGCAGGGGACGCGGGTTCGAGCCCTGGTCTGGGAGGATCCCACATGCCGCGGAGCAGCTTGGCCCGTGAGCCACGGTTGCTGAGCCTGCGCGTCTGGAGCCTGTGCTCGGCAACGAGAGGCCGCGATAGTGAGAGGCCCGCGCACCGTGATGAAGAGTGGCCCCCGCACCTCGATGAAGACTGGCCCCCGCTTGCCACAACTAGAGAAAGCCCTCGCACAGAAACGAAGACCCAACACAGCCATACATACATACATACATTAAAAAAAGAATGTAAGCAGACAAGAATAGCATTAAAAAAATAAAAAATAAATAAAAAATAAAAATTAAAAAAAAAAAAAAAGAGTTATGCCAATTTGGACTTCCCTGGTGGCGCAGTGGTTAAGAATCCACCTGCCAATGCAGGGGACACGGGTTTCAGCCCTGGTCTGGGAAGATCCCACATGCCGCTGAGCAACTAAGCCCGTGCACCACAACTAGTGAGCCTGCGCTCTAGAGCCCACAAGCCACAACTACTGAGCCCGCGTGTCACAATTACTGAAGCCCGCACGCCTAGAGCCCGTGCTCCACAACAAGAGAAGCCACTGCAATGAGAAGCCTGTGCACCGCAACAAAAAGTAGACCCTGCTCGCCACAACTAGAGAAAAGCCTGTGTGCAGCAACAAAGACCCTACACAGCCAAAAATAAATAAATAAATTTATTTTAAAAAATTATTCATTAAAAAAAATTATGCCACTTAAAAAAAAAAATCTGATATCATTCAAAGCTATTTGCGGGGCGGGTGGCAGTGGGATGAATTGGGAGATTGGGATTGACATCTATACACTAATATGTATAAAATAGATAACTAATAAGAACCTGCTGTATAAAAAATAAAATAAAATTTAAAAAAACAAAGCTATTTGCATTGCCCTCTATATTGTAAAAATATTAATATATTTTTACACTGTATTTGCTCCTTATTAACATGGGGAAAATTAAATCTTAAGCATAATAAAATATCATAGTGTAGGAATCTGTACTTGAAAGTAAAAAAAATGAAATCACTTCCAAGAAGTGATTCTGATTCCACCAAAATCAAAGAAGCTTTTTCTATCATACTAAATAGACTGTTTATTTGCATATCTCATTATTTATATTGCTTTAACTGGACTTATGAGCTCAAATAACTAAACTGTCTTCTCAGAGCATACAACTGAACGTTTACCTCTCAAAAACTAAAATTCCATTTCTCTGATTTAGCCAAAATTATTAGCTTCTCCATTAACAAGTTGTAGTAAATTTCTTTTTTTTTAATATTGGAAAAGACAGAAAATGATTTGCCAAAAGTTCACAGATAGTCAATAAAGTAAATTAAAACTTTATGTTTAAAAAAAAAAAAAAAAAAAAACTTTATGTTTTTAAACAGTAATGGATTTCCACACATACTTTGCCCAAAGAAAATTCTATTTGCTAGAACACTGGAACATATTTTTACTTCCACAGATGATGATGCAATCACTTAAGAAATTTCTCAAAATACAGATATTTGAAATTCCCTTCTGAGCCTTTCAAAATACAGATGTTCCCAGAGTAAAAGGGATCACATTAACTGACATCAGTACACATAAACTCTTTCTGCTATTTTGCATTTGAGATGCCTTCTTCAGAGGCATAAAATACGAAGGAAACAGAAAACACTCATTTATTACACTTGTAAAATCTTCAAATTCAGATTTACAGTGATGGGTAGAAAATGTCTTGACATAGCTATCAAATTTCCAAAATAGTAGAAACTTTTAATTTGTTAAAATATGAAATGTATTAGATATTTTATGGAGCAAATTCCTTCCTTAACAGTTAAGAGCTCTCTCTCAACATAAATATTTTATTTTTAAAAGGGCTGATGAACAATTTTCCTTAAGAGTAAAGATGAAAATCACTGTGCTGTGGAACTCTTTTTTTTTTACTACTTTACTATGTTGTTTTGAACACAAACACACACCCACACTGCATACTTTGCCAAGCCTGGGTGAATTTATTGTAGTGTTACTCAGTCTTCTAATGCTTCTAATGCTACTGGCTAAATATCTTCTGCTATTATAAATAATATGAAGTATCATTGGGCCTTTCTCAAAAATCCAATAAAATTGCTTCTCAGAGCTATAAAATTATAATATTTAAAAAATAAGTTCAAAATATTTAGAGGTATTTAGTTCCTAACAGAGAAAAAATGTTTGTAGACCACCTTTCTGAGAGTAATTTATTTTGAATTGTTGGTAAAAGCCCAATGACTCTGTGGGCTGAATATTTTGTCAAAAGGTCTACTGTATATATAGAAAATTTCCAAAAATGACTTCTAGAACACTAAGTTCATAAAATTTTGTTTTAAAACGATTCCTAAAAACAGCAAAATCTGGAGAATTTAGATACTTACTAGCTTTATGACAGTAAAAATGCCTAACACCATGTAATCTGATAAAATATATAATGGATTTAGTTATTTTTTTAAAAATAGATAACGGCTTCATTTTTTTAGACATGAATAAGGTTCTGTAAATGGAAAATTAGCTTACTCAAAACGAGGGTTACTTACTATGCACAGAAGCATTATAAACCATGGCTCAATATGTCTATCCAAATTAGTTACTGCAAATCCTTACCTTGTATTAGTGTTACTAAAATCAAAATCACATTATAGGAATGTGATTAGGGGCAAGGGGACAGGTAGTGGTATAGGGCAAACAGTTAGGAGATCAGAGTATGTGTGTGGGGATGCTGAAGGTTAATATGTGAAGGACATAAAGCTTTGCCTAAAAAGAGTAATTAAGGAAATGAAATCAATGCATTCTGTCTAGCCTTTATAGTACTTTTGCTATGACTTATAGCAACAATGTTAACTTTTTTTGTTTGAGTACCTAAGATAGTTGTTAAAATCTATGTACTCCTTTGCACAATTTTTAGTTGACAAATGAAATTTTTCATCGTAAGAGTTTCAGAGGATTTAATTCTGTCATTCTGAAAACAGTGGTAATTTCTGAAAAATGATTACTTGTTTTATGTATCCAGTGGACTCTAAATACCATAATGATTTTATGCCCACCATCATCCACTTTATAAAGAATACATTAATGAAGCATTTTTTAAAAACTTGGAAATTTTACATTATTCTTTTCTTTTTTTCCTTGAACTTGCATTTTCATTCCATTCTTATCTTAAAACAGTGGTTCTCAACAGGGGTAGAGAGGTAGAGTTCCCAGGCATGGTGGTGGGAATTTTGCCTACCAGGGGACATTTGGCCATGTCTGAAGACATTTTTGATTGTCACAACTGGGATGATGGGTGCTTCTGGCATCCAGTGGGCACTAGAGATGCTGCTAAACATCCTATGAGGCTCAGGTCAGTCAACAAACAACAATCATCTGATCCAAAATGTCAATAGTGTTGAGGTTGAGAAGGCCTGTCCTAGAGTGATATATTTCTATGACCAAAAGTCTTTTATTCATCACATTATACTTCTATACAAGAAAAATATTTATGTAAACTGATAAAAATATAAATTTCCTATAACATAAAGGCCTAAGTGTTAAAAAAAAAAAAAAAGTGTCTCCTAGAATGGTTTATTACAATTATAATTAGTATACATTAATCTAAAGAACATGATTAAACAATCATCATTAAATATAAAAAGTGAAAATATATTAAAATATTCCTAATGAGATGGATAAAGCTCATTTTGTTATTTTCAATTAGGTATTATATCTGTGAATAAATATTGCTACAATGAGACGGAATTCAGCTCAATGATACTTCTATTTTCATTTTTATGAGAGCTGAGAAACCTTTATGTAAATAAGTAGATGGAAAAGGAGTTCTGTTGAAATAATGTCACTTATTTTGTGAGCTCCTATATGTTATATACACTTATAAGTTATATAGTGACCTTTTACTAAAAATTATTTCAGTGATCTATCAGCCAATAACTTAAGGAGATTCTCTTAAATATTGTTAAAAGTAAAGAATTTGAAACCAACTGACTTGCAGAGGATTTGTTAGGTAATCCTTCAAGGCATTCATTTTCTCACTACCTACAGCTACTGAGTAACCCAGAGATTTTTCAACCCCTGCTTTACTACAAAGACCAAATTAGGCCTTGTTCAATGAAGACTCTTTGGGAACTTCCCTTACTTTAATATGAGAACACAACTTCACTTATCAGATAGGGTTTGGGATATCTCAGCAGGCATTTAAAAATCTAGTAATTTCTATTAACTGCCCCATAACCACATCCATCATGAAAAGTCAGGCACGGGTGTCATCCAATACCTATGCCTAATAGCCTAGGTCTTAGAAATCATATGATGGGTTTTATGAAAATTAGATTCTAAAGAAAGAAAACAGTCCAAATATGACTAAAATTCTTCCCATTACTCCCTTACCTCTTAGATACTCTGTACTGTGCTGTGGTCAATTTTCCAGTCTCAGGGTCATGTACTGTAGCTCGGCTCAGCTACAAAAAAAGAGAAAGGACAAGGACTTACTCAAGTAGCAGGCAATTTGGGGCTTTTGTTTTGTTTTGTTTTGCCAAGCCACAGGTGATTGGAAGGGTTCAGATTGGTCTGGATGGTAGGTAATGGTTTCGAATCAGCAAAAACATTTAGAAAGGTGGCAATACGAAAAGCCACTTCCAAATCAAGAGAAAATGGGTTGACAGATTTTTGTTGTAGATTGTCCTTTCACTTTTTTTTAAAAAAATCATTTGAAGCTCTATGTAAATTTTTTATAGCACTGGGTTTCACAGGTGCTTTCTCAGATCTAGAAGTTTAATGTTCTTTAAATTATTTGACAAAAGAATAACTAGTGGTCTCTTTAGTCTCTTTAAATTCATTTTTTAAAACTCTCACCAAGCTATAACTGTTGTTAAATCTCTCTGGTGAAGTAAAAGGCAACTAAACTCAGAAGCAATAGCATTTGGAAGACTGAGATCTGAAGCATAACTCTGTTCTTTCCATTGCCAGCTTTTAAGTCAGCAAGTTTTTTAAAATAAAAACTCCAACAGGAGAAATAGATTACTCCAAAATGACAATGTTATTTTATAAGATGCATGAACAAATGCCAATACAATCATCATGAAGAATGATGTGAATTCACCACAGCATTTATGAATATGAGAGAACTACATAAACAAAGACTACTCCCAGATTAATCCAGGCTGCTGCTTTCTTTCCCCCCATCTTTGGCAAGAAAAAGAAAACAAGTATAAAAGCCATTTCCTGGATATTTGATTCCTAACCTGAAGAGCGATGCAAAGCATATTAACTCCCTAAAAATAACAGACCAATTAAATATTAAAAACAGAACTTCTAGTTAAAGGGAAAGACCTGTGAAACACAAAGCAGTTTATCCATGCATAAAAATAGGTGGTGACTTGACTGGAGACTGAAAATGACCTACTTCCCTTAAATGAATAATTCCTGTAGGATGTACAAAACACTCATTAGAGGGCAGAATATGCAGCATACACATCTCTTACCTTTTGCTAATTCTGTAATGTACCGTCTCCAAGTCTCCTGTTATTGGGTTTGAAATGGTGGCTCGCCTCAGCTGTGAAGCCAACCATCAAAATAGTTGCATTATAAAACAAAAAAAAAAAAATGAATCACATTTATCCAATCAGTCAGAATTCTGGGATTTTTTTTTTACAAAGGAGGCTAAAAAGAGAAAATAATTCCATAGACTTCCAGTCACCTGTGTTTAGCCTTGAAAGCCTGTTGATTTTTAAATTTTTTATATTTTTTAAAGTTCTTTAAAATTTTTTGTTTTTGTTTCACATGAATGGAGGGTACACAAACAAAAGAGACTGGAAATTAAATTTCTTTCAACGGTTAGAGGACGTGAAGTGAGGAAAAGAAATTTCTAAAATTTGAAGTCTAATTTATAGTTATAAGAATGGCTATTTGCAGTTAATAATCCATTCCAAACTTTTTGTTTTAATTTTCTCGGTGATGGAAATGTTTGCAAAGATAATGTTCAAAATTTGTTTCAAGGTCATCTTTTCTTCCTTCAAGATGTAAATAAACAGTGAAATAATCTTGGATGAGCACAAAGACAGATGAAAGGAACTCATAAATGTTAAAAAACAGAAAGAGAAGACAGCCAAGATAATGATTTTAAACTTTTTTCTAAAAATGAAGGATGATTCAGATGTTAACAAAAGAGTATAAAATTTTTATTGCCATTGAATTTCTTGATCAAATAATCCAACTGAGGCATCCACTTTGAAGATTGAGGCCTCCAAACCCAGAAATATAAGACTTGATCTCCAAGCTGAAATGAATTCCTAATAAATATTCTACCAAGGTAATTTTGGTTTACTGACCACAAATAGTGAAGTACAATCCAAAAGAGAATGACAGAATATGACGTGATTATAAGTGGCATTCTGCTTAAGAGATTTATAAGAACTCCCTTGGACAACATCCATACATATTAGACTGGCCTTTTCCATTTAAAATGTAATCTTTAGTAAAAAACAAAAAGTACCCATTTGGAAAAGTAGTAAAACTTAACAACAACAACAACAAAAATTCTGACTTCAAGTTTATTCTACAGTACAGATATCCAGACAACTCAACTTTTATGATATAACACGGAACAGCAAACTGTGGTCCATGGGCCAAATTCATCCAGCCACCTGCTTTTAAAAATAAACTTTCATTGGAATATAGCCACATTCATTTATGTATTTTCTATGGCTGCTTTTGCACTGCAACAGCAGAGGTGAGTAGTTATATAACAGGCTATACAGTCTGCAAAACCTAAAAAAATATTCACTACCTGGACCTTTACAGAAAAATTTGCCAATTCCTGTGTAATAATCAAGCAAAAATATTCCTAGTGTTTATTTAACAATCTCTTTATGAAAATGATGGCGGTTTGTATTTTACTATCAATAAGACCAAACAGATTTTAAGAACAAGCTGATGGGAAAAAAGGCAAGAGCATAAAGGGCAATCTTTCTCACACTCTCGCAAAAGAAGAATTTCTATGCTAAACACTAAGTTTATAGGATTGTGTTTACAATAAATTGTTTTTCTTATTAAGATAAATGATGTGGGTTGAAGTCAGAAAACTATGATGTCGTTATTTCAGATTAGCAAGATGTTTGTACCTAGTTATATCCTTCTAGTAATAATGTACCTAAACAGGAATAAAAATACTTCAAGTATTATTTCAGATAAAACTATAGAAGATATAAAAAGCTGGTCTTTGATTAGTCTCTGAGATTAAAGGACCCCAAAGTACATAGAAAACTTTTTCAGGAAGATGCTGAAACACAAATTTGTCAAGTGTGAATAAAAAATCTCATCTATGATTTTCATAAATAAGGGCTTAAAACCCAGTTGCAAGGTATGTTATTTGTATTGATAACAGAGAACAACTGGTACAGAGCTTAGTTAATTCCATTAGTTTGCAACAACAATATCTAAAACTATCTATGGGCTTATTGCCACGTCAATTATCATTTTTATAATCTTGCAAAGGAAAAAACTGAAACACCGGTAGAGTAAATTGAGGAGAGAAAAAAAGAAAAAAATTATTTACCCTTGGTTTTGCTAGATCTTTAACAATTTCAATTTCTGCATCAGAAATAATATCATGGAAGCGAATAATACGAGGCTTGTCCCACTCATCCTCCTGTTTGGCTGGAGCCAGAATAAATTTAGGATTCCGGTTTCCATCATGGTAGCGGCAAAAGAGTTTTTTCTGTCTCCGAGGAGTCTAAACATAAAGTTAAAAAAATTATAAATATATTAGAGTAATAGTATTTTTAATGCTTGTTCCTATGAAGATAAGAAACAATAATCATGCTACTGTATACACAGAGTATCTGAGGAAGAACACACAAAAGAAAACAGTACCCTGCAAATATTCTGCATCAAATGGGACCTTCAGGATTTTAAAAGTTTTATTAATGATTATTTTCTGGAAGAGATGGTAGGCCTTAAATTTTTAAAAGGTGAGGTTTCTCTTTAACCCCTTCTCTCATCAAAATAAAGTTCAGGCATTGTAAATATGAAAGAAATAATAAAATATTTATAGAAATATGAAATGAATGACCAGCACTGCTCCAAACTTCACAAAGTAACTGGGAAGCACTCAGAAAGTTTCTAAAAGAAAAAAAAAAGAAAACAAAACAAAACCTAACCAGGTTTTCCCAAATACCTCCCAATTTTAAAAAAATTTAAGGGATTTTTTTTTTAAAGTAAAGAAGAAAATGGGTAGCTCTGAAAAAGAGAAAATAAGTTATTAAAGAAGCCAGGTGCTTTTACTAGCAGGTATTAAAGACAGAGTGGTCAACAAAACAAATAAATGTTCCTTTCAATCATCTATGTATTATATTAACTAAGTAAGTTATTCCATTGCTGATTCTTCTCTTGATGAAACAAGTATTTCATATTATGAGGTAGGAATAATATTAGTTTTGGTTTTAATTATTAACTATACAAAAACAAATAATGATTCATGTTTATTCTTGTACTTTATTTACCTAGAATCAAATCCAAGGTTTTATATCAAATAAGTTTTTTATATGATGATGAGATGAATTTAACTATTCTGAGAAAAAGGATGCTCTTTTGATCTGGGGCAGAGTTGACATGTGTGTGTTACATCAACAAACTGGCAAATTAACAGACTTCTGTTTTTATATCTGTAGTTCTATTTTGCTCTCTTCTTTAAGAGATTCTAAGGGCAATAAAAAATATCTGCTTACTATTGGAAATCTGAACACTGACTAGATATTTGATGATACTATGGAACTACTATGAATACTGTGATACTGGAAATACCATGATAATGGTATTGTGGTTATTTTTTGAGTCCTTATCTTTAAAAGATACACACTAAAATATTTAGATGTGAAATTTTAAAAAAATGTTTCATGAGTCTAATTTGTATTTACTTATTAGCTCCCAAAGCGAAAGTAAACATGTTCTTCTGGGAATCCACAAACTTATCAAAAATGTCAACATAAATATGATCTACTTATTTGCTGTTAGAGGTTAGGCTGTCAACAGTGAGTCATCAAATACCAGGAAGTCATCAACATAAAAACATAAAACCCAGCTTCAGTTTAACAGTAGTAGAGAAAAAGATACACACTATTCAAATGTTTTCACTTAAAAGTACTCACTTCAAAAATTCACTAACTCCTTCTACGTATGCCTGCTTTCAACTGAACACTAGTACCACATGATATTCCTTAAATAAGGATTCCATGATCAATTAATGTTGAGAAACAAAGTATATCCTATTCATAATGCACATTATCATAAAAAGGATCTGAAAAGTCCTAAGGCTGAACAAAAACTATGTTCCCCACGCTTGAACTTTATTATTTTTGGCCTATTACCTACTAAGTATCCTGAAGCACTGGTAATCTGAGTACAAATACATAAATATAGGTATACAATAAACAAAGCGATATTTATAGACACATTTTAGTATTTTAAAGAATAAATGTTAAAGCCAAAATCTGTTTAAAGTCTTTGTGCAGTTTTAATATTTCTTAAATAGATGAAAACATTTCACTAGGCAATCTTGTCTAGGTTGACTAGGAGCAGAACCAAAAGAGATCACTGTATAGATAAATCCATTGTTTCACAGGGTGGGTTAGAATGGTATATTATTTCTATTTAAGATTGCTGAAATCTTTTTTGCATTAAGATATAAGAAAAAACTTTATCACTTCCCTTAAATTATCTGATTCTTCACCTTAAAAAGCCTGTTTTAATCTATGAAAAGGGTAATAATTACCAAAAATGCATTGTAATGGTATATGATTCACAAGTTTTGTTTTAAAGCTATTTTGCTAAGAGTTGGAGCATATTAAGTGTGACACCTCAATAAAGTGATGTGGCATACTGTAATACTTTATCAATAATTCTGATTTTTATCACAAAAGTTTAAAAATAAAAGAATTCTGAAATCTCTCTAGAACTATGTACAAACACGCACACACATGCACTTCCACACACACACAATTGGCTTTTCCACTTTACCATTTTGATACCCTCCCCACGGCACAGCATTTCGTACTTCTGTCTCTCTGGCAGGTAATCCGCAGCAACCCCTTTTTTCTTCGGTGTGGTTTTCTGATCAGATTGATCATCTGAAGCAGACTTATTGGCATCTTTTTCTTTAGCCATTATATACTCAAAATATTTTAAGTTACCATTAGCTCTCTGATGTTCAGGATCTATTAGAAAAGAAAGAAAGCATGTCCATGAGTAAGCTTACAGTTGTTCAAGCATCAGAATACAACAATATACAAGTGGAGGAATATATAAATTTACCTTCCAAACCAGGATGCTTTTGAGAGTGAAAGGAGGCACTAATGAAAATTATTATACCAAAACAATAGGTGTAAACCTGTACTGCCCCAAGCACATCAAGACATATAGTCACCCTATACAAAAAGAGTTCTGGAGATGGAAATCAGCCATTTATTTCAAAGTAGCAATTACCGCTTCTACTTTGAGAATGTTCCATGTGAGAAGTTACTAATCAGCTTTGATGTCAAATGAATTTTCAAGTATTACTTATTACACTTATTTGAGGCAATGGAAAAGATTTTTCTGAGATTGAAATGTAATGACCATGGGGAAGACAAGGTATACATTTCAAAAGCAACCTTTACCACAGACACACTATAAACACAGAACACAGTCTACTTCTGAGGGCTGAGTGGACTTCCATCCCAAAATTCTAAGTGAGACGGAAAAGAGAAACTAAAAATATGATTTTCAAATAAGCCAGAATCCACTAACTGCCTTGGAATTGCTAGTCATAATTGTTAGCTATCTTTTAGTAGGGGAAAGGAGGACTACTCCACCCATCCAGGAGAAAAAAAATCCAAACAACCACGCACACACAAATGAAAAAGACAGAACAGAACACAGAAACTTCACTTGTGACATTAATTGAAGTGTTTAAAAAATCTAGCCTTAGATTTGTAAAATACTTCTTGTCTTTGAGAAACTGCTCATAATATATGTTGTGATACACACAATATGAGTCTACTTTTGTAAAAGAAAGGGAAAAGGGGGGAGGGGGTATACTATGAGGAAACAAAAAAAATTGGTGGGTATCTCCGAGTGATTGGCTCTGAGTGATGACTCTTCTGTATCTGTTTCTACTTTAAAATTTTTTCTACAATGAATGAAGTATTTTTTAAGTCAGGAGGAAAAATATCACTAAAAAATACTGGGAAAAAAAGGGTAATTGAATAAATATCTCAATTTATTAATTCACTCAACTAAGAAATAACCTAATTATCAAAAGCTTATTTTCAGATGACCAATGTTTTTGAACTGTTCGACTCTCCTAACATACACATATTTACCTATTCATAAAAAGAATTTTTTTTAAGTTTTAGAGCTTCATTATACACAAAAGACCACATGAATTTTTTTAGCATACAACTCCACCACAGATTCTGAGTTAGTAGGTCTGGCATGGAAATCAAGGAATTTTCATTTCTAATAAGTATCCAAGTAATTCTGATGCATGTGGCCCCTGCCTCATACTTACAGAAACACTACATCTCTGTTCAAAATACTAGTGGTAAAATCTTCATAAGATATCATATTTTCCTAACATTTGAATATGACAATCAAATATATTTCCAGTCTATTTACTTCTATGAAAGAATTTCAACCAGAGGATATAAAATGGAAAATCTCATGCATGTGCCCTCAGGACCACAAAACTTAAGGACTGAGAGACTGATTTCCCATAAATGCCTGATTTTCAGAAAACTGATAATATTGGAATTTTCTTAAATTATAGGGAATTGGTCAGGGGTTGCCTCATATCAATCTTAGGAAATGTTGCTTATGGTTTCCAGGGGCATGAACAAGAAATCACCCAGGTTGAGTTAGTCTTAAAAGTAAGCTGAACTGAGCTTTGTTTGTATGACTGGACTGCTTTTGTCTGCTTAGGGAATGTTCAACGCTAGTCCCCATTTGTTTTTGATTTGAACAGACTCTAACTGAACTCTCCCCTCTTTACATTCCCTGCCCATAAACATAGCCTACCCCAATCCCTCAATGGTCTCACCTGTAGCTTCCTACATTTTGCAGGTCCTGAATGCAATTCCTCTGCTATTACTGACTGAACTCATCTTTTCGACAATTTTGAGTGTGCCTCATTTTACCTTTTTATTTAAGGTTGACATTTCAAATCACTATTTCTGAATATGAAATGCAATAAACCAAAAACTTCCTTCAAAGGACACCAGTCTATATTTAATATGGCAACAGGGTAAACAAATATTTTTGACTGAGTTAGCTAGGTTAGATCCAATTTTGAAATTCCTGAAGAGTACAGAGCAGAGAAACACAGCTACTGTTGTAGTACTGTTAGGTGAGAAAGACCAGTTGCCATTTATTTAGAGGATAAACAGAAAGATAAAGTACATCTGACAGATGAGCTCCTGACTTATGACAAATAAAAAGTAACAAAGCTATATGACAAATATATACAGTCACACATAATTATAATTAGTATATCTATATATCCACCAATACATCTTTAACCTTGAATTAGGCCAAATTAACATACCTAGTTCAAGAAGCTTCTTTGTGAGCAAAAGTGCCTTATCCATGTCTCCCTGCTGGTACACCGCATAGCTCAAATAATCTAGAACAGAGACTTCATCAATGGTAGAAACCTCGCCTTCATCCAGCTGCCTTAGTGCTTGTTCCATCCACAGTTCTGTATGGTAATAATCTGCTTCTGTGTAGGCCACTTTGCCCAACTCAAAACAGTCCTCAACTGTTAGAAACGATTTGTGTTTTACTCCTACGGAAACAAAATACAGAGAACTTTAGGAATCTTAATACTATTATATATTTATTTAGGACTACACAGCTTTCAAAGTACTCTCTCGCTCTCATTTGAACCTCACAACAACCTTCTGAAGTAGGAAAAGCAGGAATTATCCTAAGTTTATAAACAAAGGAACAATCTACAAGGTAATGAAACATGGCAAGGATCACACAGCTAATAGGTAACGTGGGACCTATAGAACCCGAGACTTCAATTATCAGCCATCATACCAAAATGAAGCATCAATTAAGTTGAAGCATGCAATTTTCCAACACAGCGGGAATCACCATATGAGATATATCTAACTCTTAACCAACAATCTGGGCAAGGGATAAATGGACAGGAAGAGAGACAAACCTTTCAATTGATTCTTTCCCCTCTTCCCTTCCCCTACAGTAATCCTTTTCAAAAGCACTAATGGTATGTAATTTACATACCATAAAGTTTACCCAGTTAAAGAATCCAATAGTTTTTAGTATATTCACAGAGTTGTACAACCATCACCGTAATCTAATTTTAGATCATTTTCATCACCCCAAAAAGAAACTCTGTAACCATAAGCAGTCACTACCCATCATCTCCCCTTTCCTGCCCTAACCCTAGACACCACTAATCTACTTTCTGTATCTGTAGATTTGCCTATTCTGGCTATCTCACATAAATGGAATCACACAACATATGGTCTTCCATGATTGGACTCCTTCACTCAGCATAATGTTTTCAAGGTTCTTTTTATTGCCAAATACTAGTCCATTGGGATAGACTACATTTTGCTTATCAGTTGATGGACATTTGAGTTGTTTCTACTTTTTTGGCTTTTATTAATAATGCTACTGTGAACATTCATGTACAAGTTTTTCTGTGGACACATTTTTTCATTACTCTTGAGTATATGTAGCACTGGAATTGCTGGGTCTTATGGCAACTCTATGCTTAACATTTTCAGAAACCGCCAAACTTTTTTCTAAAGTGGCTGCACCTTTTTACAATCCTACCAGCAATGTATGAGGGTTCTAATTTCTCTACATCCTCACCAATACTTGTTATTCTCCACCTTTATTATAGCCATTGTGGGTATGATGTAGTATTTCATTGTGGTTTTTAAATTTTATTTCCCTAAATGATGTTGACCATCTTTTCACATGCTTATTGGCCATTTGTATATCATCTTTGGAAAAATGTCTATTCAAATCCTTTTGCCCATTTAAAAATTTGGTTACTTGTCTTTTTATTATTGACTAATTATTTGTTTCAAATATTGTACAATTACCATTACTTTCATAAGAATAAGGAAAAATAGAGAAAGAACTATAGAAAGAAATAAATGTAAAAAATATACTCTGAATGATAGCAACCATATAACACTGCATTTTTATAAACAGTAAATCAGGTGAGTTAAGAGGAGACTTTAAAAGTCTGAGTATTTTATGTTGTTTTTTGTGTATACCATGTTAAGTAAGCAACAGAGAGAAAATTACATCTGGACCACATATTCTGGGGTGGCCCAGAGGGAACTGCTTCTGATATAAAACACAGTTGATCCCTGAACAAGGGTTTGAACTACACAAGTCCACTTATATGTGGATTTTTTTCAATAAGTACACATATGTACTGTAAATGTATTTTCTCTTCCTTATGATTTTATTAATAACATTTTCTTTTCTCTAGCTTACTTAATTGTAAAAATACAGTATATAATACATGTAACATACAAAATATGTGTTAATCAACTGTTTAAATTATCAGTAAGGCTTCCGGTCAGCAGTAGTCTACTGGTAGTTAAGTTTTGGGAGAGTCAAAATAAGACACGCAGATTTTCAACTGCTCAGGGGGTCAGCACCCCTAACCCCAGCATTGTTCAAGGGTCGACTCTACCTAGAAATGCTGAATTAAATGTAACAATTATCCATTTGTACTATGGCCAAGTTCGCAGGAATTAAGCAAATTTCTTGGGGCCAAAACCCAAAAGGAACTTGAAACCTAGGGAGGTAAGCAGAGGATGAAGCTGCGTCTCCTCTGGAGGCAGGCACCAGATCAGAATACTAGAAGCTTGATTTTTAACCACCAAGAAAGGGACAGGAGATAAAGCCTCAGGCCCACGCAAAGTGACAAAGCAGACCCTTGAAGAACTACATCTTGAATGGAAGAATGAACTAGAAAAAAAACTCTGTCAGCTGGCAAAGAGAAACAACAAAAGAACTTATTTTTCCTCAGTCTTCACTGCAGGTAGGGGAAAAACAATCCCTTAGAACTCCACAGGCACACTTTCAGGGAGGTTTTCATTTCAAACATATGCTGTCTCCATGGTCTGGGAAACTAAAGCCAAGAATTTAACTTAAAGTAGTCGTAGGTTGGTAATGTAATAGGACAACTGGCAGAAGCAACATTTAAACTCTGCAAAATGCTCCCTCACCTCAGGTTTTGCAATATTCCAACACACAATCTGAAGAAATGCATACAATCCAAAATCACAAAGCACATGATGAAACAAGCCACTATGAGCAAAATTAGCAGAAACTATTAAAAACCAGTATTAGACATCCCCCAAGGTCTTCAGATGTTGGTGTTATCAGATTAAGAATACAAAAAAACTATGATTAAAATGTTTAAAGAATTTTTTAAAAATAGAAAATATGAACATGTAAGATACCCTAAAAAAGACCAGGCAGATTTGAGTGGGGGGAAGAAATAGAACTTCCAGAAATTAAAAATATTATCAATGAAATAAAGACATCTTGGTCAGGTTAAACAGCAAGTTAGACACAACAAAAAAGAGAATAATAAACCTAGAAGCGAGAACTGAATAAATTACCATGGGATAAACTACCCAGGATGCAGCAGAGAGGAGGAATACACATGAAGTTCTAGTTAAAAGACAAGAAAGAAAAAATAAGAAGACAGGGCTTCCCTGGTGGCGCAGTGGTTCGGAGTCTGCCTGCCAGTGCGGGGGACACGGGTTCGAGCCCTGGTCCAGGAGGATCCCACATGCCGTGGAGCAACTGGGCCCATGTGCCACAACTATTGACCCTGCACTCTAGAGCCTGCGAACCACAACTACTGAAGCCTGCGCGCGTAGAGAAAGCCTGCGCGCAGCAATGAAGACCCAATGCAGCCAAAAATAAATTAATTAATTAAAAAAAAAAAAAGAAGAAGACAGAAGACAACAGCATGTGTCAGAAGAAGACAACAGAATGTGGAAAAGGCACTATTTAAAGAAATATTGGTGGACAATTTTCTAGAATTAGAATACATGAAACTTCAGATTCAGGAAGCATAGAGAATAATAAGCCAAACAAAGTACATGCACGGGCTTCTTAAAGATTTGTTTCAAGGAGGAAGAAAACAATTCCAAAAGAAAAGTCTGAGGTACCAAAAAAAAAAAGATAACCAAAGAAATTGGTATACATTTAAAGAAAAGTGAGCCATCAGATTCGCAAAAATCTCAAAGTTTGAAATTTTTTTTGTGATGCTGTGGGGAAATAGGCACTCTCATATATTGCTGCTAGAAATACAAAATGACAGAACCATTATGGGGGGAAACTGGGACAATATTAGCAAAATTTCCTATGCATTTCCTCTTTGATTCAGTGGCATCACTTCTAGAAAAAATATCCCAAAGATCACTTAGCAAAAAAACAAAATAATATATGCACAAGGTTAATGGAAGTATTATTTTTATAAAAGCAAAAGACTGCAAACAAACCAGATGTCCATCAATAGGTGCCCAGTTAAATGAACTATGGTAACTCCACAAAATGGAGTAACATGCAGCTGTAAAAAGAAATGAGGAAGATTTCTATATAGGATATGAAGTACTATCTAGAACATATCAATAAATTAAAATGCCAAAGTACACGAAGTATTTATACCATGCTGCCTTCTCTGCTGATGTTGAGAGGAAATAGGAATATATATACATTTGCTTATATTTTCAAAAAGAAACAGTGGAAATGAAAAAGCTAATAAAGTGGTAGTTACATATAGGAAGAAGAAAGGAACAGGTTGAGGAGTACAGAAATGAAAGTAAGACTTCTGTCAGTGGACCTTATTAGTATAGTTTGGACTTTGAAAGAATATAAAAAGTTCTGCATAACTAAAACTAATATGAGAGAAATGGTGAAGGTGGTCAAAAGGTACAAACTCCCAGTTATATGATAAATAAGTCCTGGGGATGTAATGTATAGCATGGTGACTATGGTTAATAATACTGTATTGTATATTTAAAAGTTGCTGGAAGAGTAGATCTTAAAAGTCCTCATCACAAGAAAAAATTTTTTTGTAACTACGTGTGATGGTGGATGTTAACATCTTGTGGTGATCATCTCACAATACGTACATATCCGCGTCATGTTGTACACCCAAAACTAATACAGTGTTATATGTCAATTATGTCTCAATTTTAAAAAAGTTTATTTGGGCACCGCTTTTAAATAAAACATTAATAACAGCATTTTTCAGTTTTAGTTCTCACATGCTTTAGCTCATTTGATTCTCATGGCAATCCAATGAAAAAGGTATTATGTCAGACCCCAAAATGGATACTGCCCACTATGCTAGTTACAGTTTCATGTTCCTCTATTGGACAATGTGTTATCATGTTTCATTTGTCAACACATTTCTAAATATAACAGAAACCAAAACAATATAAAGTTTTTGAACAACAGAAGAGGACAAAGATAGGATATGAATTAAAAACTGAGCCTGTGACAAATTTGCTTTCAGTGAAAAAGATGTAGAAGAAGAAGGAGGAGGAGGAAAAGGAGGAGGGGAGAAAGAAAAAGAAAATTTTTTCCAACTTTTGATACCAACGTTCAAACAATAAATGTGAGACTCACAGTGGTTTAATGTTAATGTCAAAATATCTTATCTCCTATACGAAGTTTTCTGACCTAAATAAACAGAGATAGCATGTTCATGGATTAGAAAATTATCTTTTTAAAGTGACAGTGCTGCCCAAATTCTCCCCAAGATTCAAAACAACCCTAATAAAAATTCCTACAGGCATTTTTGTAGAAACTGACAAGCTGATCCTAAGATTTATATGGAAATCCAAAGAATTTAGAATAGCCAAAGCAATTTTAACAAAGAACATAGTTGGAGGACTTATTCACAGTGTTTGCAAGTATGTGAAGGAACTGAAACTCTCATACAGTGATGACAGGAGAATAAAATGGTACAACAATTTGGTGGTTTCTTAAAAATTAAATATATACCTACCATGCAACCCAGAGAATTCACTTCTAGTTATTTAACCAAAAGAAACATATGTCTGATAACATCACGAAGGAAACTGGTAGAAAAAGGAATACAATGGTGTTTTCCTTAACTTTTGATTGACTATACTTCAACAAGGCAGTAAATTGGCTAAAACCAGACTTAGCTATAACCTATCCAATGGTGTCAACATGTTTTGTTTTGTTTTGTTCTTAATGCTAGCAGAAAAGGAGTTCATGAGAAATAAATTAAGAGGAAATAAAATCATGGGCACATTTTGCTAGTGATCAGACATTCACTGTCTAGGGCATAGCATGCCCTGGTCTGAGGATATGACCTGTTACATTCTAGTACCAAGCACAGTCCTAGCATGGAGATGTATGCATTGGAGGATCACATGGACCAATACAATTAAATATTCAAATCATACAACTACCTCCATTCACTTTTTTTTTTTTTTGCCTCCTGTTAGTCACTTATGGATAGTAACTGATTATCAGTGTACTACTAAAATGAAGATGAAGATCCATATTTTGACAGTTACTAACTCTCTACTCCACACTCTAATCTAGAAAAGGATACCAAGAAACTAACTTATTAATAGTTTAACATGACACAATTTCAGAAACAAAAGAAACATACTGAATTTTGACTCTCCTATTATTTTTCAGTTATGAGAACTGGAATACAGTTCTAAGATGAGCTTACAAAGCAGTAATTAAGAATGTTTTTTCTCAGGGACATGCAAAAGACACAAGAGGAGAGTATGCCATTAATACCCGTAGAGAGCACCAGAAATATTTTTTACATGACCTGATATCCTGGCAACATTATCTGAAAGCACAATGGGGATAGTAGAGTATCTTTAGCTATTCTGCCTTGGTAGTTAAAGTATCTCTGGTTATCTTACCTATTGATCTATTCACAATTATCAAAGGCAAAATGCCTAGGAATTGTATTAAAGAAGAAAATGAAAATGAAGTGATGTAGCATTTGAAAGGGAAGGCTGCCTGCAAAATAGAGAACATGAGAAGAAAAAGTAAATGGACAAGAAGACAAAGAAAATGAGATAAGGAAAGTGATGCTGGCAGAAAAAGACTATAAAAAACTTTCATGCAAAGCACAAATAGTTAGAATTTGACGAGAAAAAAGAATAAGCTGCAAATTCCTTTGGTTCAAAGGAAGTGGCATGGATGACTGATGTTAGCACGTCAAACCGAATGTAGTAACCCAAATTTACAGTTAAAACTAACATCAAAAAGAGTCCTTTTAATTTATTATCACAATATAAACTATAATATTATATGACAGTATAGGAAAATTTACTTAGAAATACATTTTTTGTGGCTCATCCATAAACTGGGAGATTTAAAAATTCTTACACTTTATAGGAACACTTAGTGGACAAAAACTTGATTTGTAAGGGACAAATATGTTTAAAATGCATACACTTGGGAAGTTGATATCTTGCATCAGAGGCACTATGGTACACTCATAGCTGAGTGTGCTCCAGAGATGTGCAGAGAATCTACTGCTTGGTGTAGTTAACCTTATCAGCTAACCAAGACAGTGATGCAAATGACCAAGAAGAACATTCAACTTCCACCTGAAGTAAATCAAATTTTAGATATAAGACATTTTCTATCCAAAAAAAAAAGTGTAGGGGGCACACAGTTTTGAGGGCATTAGCCCGCTGTGGTCCCCCCTTTTTTCTGGCAAAGCAATAAAGCTATTCTTTTCTACTTCACTCCCCCACCAAAAGTGTAATATCTTCAGAAGCTAAAAATCTACTCAACAAATCAGGGTTAGGAACAACCTGAAACTAAAGGAACAGTCTATATGAACGGTAAAGGCATCATTAATGCCAAAATCCATATAACTTATCAGATTTTATATTAAAATATCAAGAAAGCATTTCAAAAGGTAGGCCCAAAAAGGAGAAAGAAACAGACAAAATTAATCAAGGAGTTACATGGCATCAATATAAATCCACTGAAATAAGCATTTCTCTGATTTTGGGGGGAGGGCAATTAAAAAAAACAAATCATCCTTCCCCCAACCCTCATCCCTATCGTGTCACACCTCAACTGCTATAATTTTAAATCTGACAAAGCCAAGTGTTGGCAAGGATATGAAGAAATGGGAACTCCCACACATTGCTGGTGAGAGTATTAATTGGTACATCTGCTCTGGAGAACAATCTGGCCACATCTAGTAAAGTTTGAGAAGCTTATATCCAAGAGAAACTCTTTTATGTGTGGAATAGACACAAGAAGACATAAAGATGTCTGTTGAAACCTGCAAAAAACTGGAAATAACCTAAGCTACCACTATCACCTCTTACTTAATTTTTACAACAGCCTCCTCCCTCATTTCTTTGTCCCTACCCCCAGATCTGAATCCATTCTGCAGCCAGAATGATATTTCTAAAACAAAAATCATATAACCTCCCTGTTTGAAACTTTTCAATAGCTTCTCATTGCACTCAGAACACTTCAAACTCCTCCACATGACTTACAAAGTTCATCAGGAGATGGCTTCTGCTTACCTATCTAGCCTCATCTCTCACTACTCTCACAAAACCAACTCCCTCCCACTGTTCATGCACTCACCCCTTGAACAAACTACTTGTAAGATATCTGATTTAAATGTTCTCTCCTCTCTGGCCTATATACATGTTCTGTTTGGAATATTTTTCTCATGCCCACTATATTTCCCCCCTCCCCCAATTTCCTAGCTAATTCCTTGTCCATTACATCTCGATTTTTAAAAATATCCTGTCTTCCAGGAAGTCTTACTTTATGCCTCTCTCTTATCAAGTCCAGAATTGGGTTTTCTCCTATGTGCTCCCACAGTATCCTAAGTTATCTGCATCTAGGCATTCATCATACCATATCATAATATAAGTACCCTAAGGGAAAAAGCAGTGTTATTCATTATCGCATCCCTAGTACTTAACATAATGGTTACTATGTTAAGTAGATATTAAATAAACATTAAATAGTTAATATCTATTAAACAAATTGATGTTTTAAACCAGAAGTGAACTAAAAAACATAAGGCAGGACTTCCCTCATGGCGCAGTGGATAAGACTCCACGCTCCCAATGCAGGGGGCCCAGGTTCAATCCCTGGTCAGGGAACTAGATCCCACATGCATGCTTCAACTAAGAGTTCACATACCACAACTAAGGAGCTGGCAAGCCACAACTAAGGAGCCTGCGAGCTGCAACTAAGGAGCCCACATGCCACAACTAAGGAGCTGCTTACCGCAACTAAGACCCGGTGCAACCAAATTAATTAATTAATTAATCTAAAAAACAAAACAAAACAAAGCTGTGATCTTCAGAAGTGTTATAATGTACCATATTAGTAGAAACAGAAAATAAAATGTGCAAATTTGTACTTTTTTGGAAGTCCAACTTGATGAAATTACATTCCAGCTTAAAGGAAATTTTATATAATATTATATCATGGTCAGTTTTTCCACTTGATACTTCACTCCAAATTTAGGAAGATGAGCAAGAAAAACATCTTAACAAGTAACTCATCCCACTATATTTTCTTAAGGAGAAAATCAATTTCAGTATGACGATAGAGGTAATATGTTTTATTTCTCCAGTTGATAATGACAAGAAGATAGTAATGGGGTAAGCCACACACTCACAGAAAAAGAGAGATGGCAAAAGTAAATTATCATGTGAAGTTAGATATTAGTAACACAAGTAAAACTGGAAAATTTCAAATTTTGCAGAAATTAAACAACACACTCTTTAACAACTAATGGATCAAAGAAGAAATCACAGGGAAAATTAGAAAATACTTAAAGACAAATGAAAATGAAAACACAACATACCAAAACTTATGGGACACAATGAAAGCAGAGCTAAGGGAGAAATTTATAGTTATAACACTCACATTAAAAAACAAGAAAGATCTCAAATCAACAACCTAAAAGCTAGAAAAACAAGAACAAACTTAACCTAAAGCTAGCAGAAGAAAGGAAATATTAAAGGAGAAGTAAATTACAGAATAGAAAAACAATAGAGAAAATTAATGAAAACAAAAGTTGGTTCTTTGAAAAGAATTTTGTCAACAAAATTGACAATCCTTTAGCTACATGGACTAAGAAAAAAAAGAGATACAAATTACTAAAATCAGAAATAAAAGTGGGGATACTACTATTGATTCTACAGAAATACAAAGGATTATAAGAGAGTTCTATGAAAAATTGTACACCAACAAATTGAATAACCTAGATGAAATGGACAAATTTCTAAAAACACAAAACCTACCAAGACTAAGAAAAAAATAGAAAATCTGAATAGACCTATAGCTAGTAAGGAGACAATCAGTAATCAAAAGTCTCCTGACAAAAGAAAAGCCCTGGACCTAATGGCTTCACTAGAGAATTCTACCAAACATTTAAAGAAGAACTAATATTAATCCTTCTCAAACTTTTCAAAAAGAGAGGAAAGAACACTTCCTATCTCATCCTATGAGGCCAGCATTATCCTTTATACCAAAGCCAGAAAAAGACACTACAAGAAAACTACAGACCAATATCACTTATGAACACTGATGTAAAAATCCTCAACAAAGTACTAGCAAACAGAATTCAGCAGCATATAATATTAAAATGATTATACACCATGACCAAGTAGAACTTATTCCTGGAATGCAAGGATGTTTCAACATATGAATATCGATCAATGTAATACACCACATTAACGGAATAAAGGAAAATAATACGATCATCTCAATTGATGCAGAAAAAGCAATTGACAAAATTCAGTATTCTTTCATGATAAAAAACACTCAACAAACTAGGAATAGAAGGAAACTACCTTAACATAATAAAAGATATATTTGAAAAACCCACTCAATGGTCAAAGACTGAAAGCTTTTCCTTTGAGATCAAGAACAAGAACAAGGATGCCCACTTTTGCCACTTCTATTCAACTTAGTACTTGAAGTTCTAGCCAGGGCAACTAGGCAAGAACAAGCTCAAAGGTGCCCAAACTGGAAAGGAAGAAGTAAAATGATCTCTGTTCACAGATAACATTATCTTTTTTTTTGCCACACTGAGCAGCTTGCGGGATCTTAGTTCCCCAACCAGGGATTGAACCTGCACCCTCGGCAGTGAAAGCATGGAGTCCTAAGCACTGGACTGCCAGGGAATACCCAGCAGATAACATTATCTTATGTTAGAAAATCCTACGGATTCCACAAAAAAACTGTTAGAACTAATAAATGAATTCAGCCAAGTAGCAGGATGCAAAGACAACACAGAAAAATTAGTTGCATTTCTATGTACCAATGAACAATCTAAAAGAAAATTACTAAAACAAGTCTAAGCATAACATACTTAGGAATTAACTTAACCAAGGAAGTGAAAGACATACAGTGAAAACTACAAAAAAACTGCTGAAAGACAACATAAATAAATGGAAAACACATCCCATGTTCATGGATTGGAAGACTTAACATTATTAAAATGTTAATACTACCCAAAGCAATCTACAGATTCAACACAATCTCTATCAAAATACTAAAAACAGAAACAGAAAAACCCATCCTAAAATTCATACGGAATCTCAAGGGACCCAGAATAACCAAAACAATCTTAAAAAAGAAGAACAAAACCGGAAGACTCACACCTCCTAATTTCAAAACTTACTACAAAGCTACAATAATCAAATAGTGTGTATCAGCATAAAAACAGACTTACAGACTAATGGAATACAGAGCCAGAAAAAACCTTTGTATATATGGTCAAATGATTTTTGACAAGCATGGCAAGACCATTCAATGGGGAAAGGATGGTCTTTTCAACAAATGGTGCTGGGAGAACCAAATATCCACATGCAAAAGAATGAAGTTGAACCCTTACCTAATACCACATGTAAAAATTAACTCAAAATAAATCAAGGACCTAAATATAAGACCTAAAACAATAAAACTCTTAGAAGAAAACATAGGACAAAAGCTTTATAACATTGGATTGGGCAATGATTTCTTGTATATGACCCTAAAGGCACAGGCAACAAAAGAAAAAATAAACAAATTGGACTTGGTAAAAATTTTAAAATTTGGATACAAAGCACAATATCAACGGAGTAAAAAGGCAACCCACAGAATAGGAGAAAATATTTGCAAATCATACATCTCATAAGGAATTAATATCCAGAATATATAGAGAACCTCTAAAACTCAACAATAAAGAATGAATAGCCCAATTAAAAAATAGACAAAGGACTCGAATAGATATTTCTTCAAAGAAGATGTACAGGCGGCTGCTAATAAGTACATGAAAAGATGCTCAATATCACTGATAATTGGGGAAATGCAAAACTGCAATGAGATACCACCCACTAGAGTGGCTACTATCAGAAAAAAAAAAAAAAGAAAATAACAAGTGTTGGCAAGGATGTGGAGAAACTGGAACCCTTATGCACTGTTGGTGGGAATGTAAAATGGTATATCTACTATGGAAAAGAGTATGTTGGCTCCTCAAAAATTAAAAACAGAATTATCATACGACCCAGCAATTCCACTTCTGGGTATATACTCAAAGAATGAAAGAGTGTCTTGAAGAGCTATTTGCACACCCATGTTCACAGCAGCATTATTCACAATAGCTGATGTGTGGAAGGAACCCAAGTGTCCATCAACAGATGAATGGATAAGCAAAATATGGTATATACATACAATGGATTATTATTCAGCCTTAAAAATGAAGGAAGTTCCGACGTATACTACAACCCTTGAGGACATTATACTAAGTGAAATAAGCCAGTCACAAAAAGACAAACGCTATATGATTCTACTTATATGAGGTACTTAAGAGTAGTCAAAGTCATAGAGACAGAAATTAGAATGATGGTTGCCAGGGACTGTGTAAGTGGGAACTGGGGAGTTATCGTTTAACAAGTATAGCGCTTCAGTTTCACAAGATGAAAAGAGCTATGCAGATGGATGGTAATGATGGTTGCATAATAATGTAAATGTACTTAATACCATAAACTGCACATTTAAAATTGGTTAAGATGGTAAATTTTGTTTTATGTTTTTTCCACAATAAAAATAAATTTAAGCAAATTACCATGAAATCAGCTGTAACTTAAAAAAAGGGGGTTTTGCCAAAAATAGGTCAGAAAGCAGGATGCTTCACACTGTAGAACACTAAAAATCAGTACATACTCAACATGTCTTGGTTTTAAATTATTGAATATATAAACTTTGATTATCAATTTCCTTATAACTTAACATACAAACACTGGGTATTCTAAAGAAAGACATTTGGAAAACTGGTTGTTTCTTTTTCTTACATGCTAAAATTGCCTACTTAAGTTAGTCCCTATAATTGTAAGATTTCACAGTAACAAGCTAGCAGCTTATCCACAACTATTCAGTCCTAGACAAAGGGTTGTTTTGTCCTCAAAGGCTGTGAAACAAATTAAAGTTAAAAATCTTAAAATACGGAAGTCTTTTTATATTAACATTGTCCTAATGGACTGAACGGAAAAGCCAGGTGATAGGATTTTTTATAGACCAGAATAATTCTTACCTGGAAGATCACCCTTTGAGATGGTATCTGTATCCAAATTGTAGGTATCCTGGAGACGCAACAGAGCTTTGGCTGCCCCAACCTGATCTTCATCATTAGGGAAGTACTGTCTCTGAATGGTTAGGTTAGAGATAAAACCTTAAAATAGGGGGGAAAAAAAAAAGAGTCTAGACACGGGTATGAAATGTACAGTGTGGGAAATATAGTCAATAACTATGTAATATCTTTGTATGGGGATGACATATCAGAACTAGACTTATCACGGTGATCATTTTGAAATGTATAGAAATATAGGATCAATATGTTGTATAACAGGAACTAACATAGTGTTGTAGGTCAATTATATTTCAAAAACAAACTCATACAAAAAGAGATCAGATTTATGGTTATCAGAGGCAGGAGGTGGATGTGCGGGGTAACTGAAGGAAGGCTGTCAAAAGGTACAAAGTTCCAGCTATAAGATAAGTAAGTACTAGGGATGTAATGTACAACACAATAAAAATAATTAACACTGCTGTATGTTATATATGAAAGTTGTTAAGAGAGTACATCCTAAGAGTTCTCATCACAAGGAAAAGCATTTTTTTCTATTTTTTTAATTTTGTATCTATGTGAGGTGATGGATGTTCACTAAATTTACTGTGATAATCATTACATGATGTGTGTAAGTCAAATTTGTGCTGTACACTTTATACAGTACTGTATATCACTAATATCTCAATAAAATTGGAAGAAGAAAAAAGACTCTAGAAACTCACAGACTTCCAATTTCCAATATAGAGTCTTAAAAGGATTTTTCAAAATCTATTTTATTATAATTTTCCACCATACCACGTGTAACAAGAAAAAATTAAATACACTGAACGAGACTTGACATACCTCTAAGTTGTTCATCTTCCCAAACCATTTTTAATGTTGCTTAAGTAATCTGAGGTCATTGCATAAATTATATCTGTATTAGTAGGTAAAGATCAACTAACATAATAGAGTTTGAAATTACACAACACAGCCTCCACTAAGCTTGAAAAGTGAACATTTAAAGATTTGAAAACAACGTTCATTGGCAACCAATTATACTTTCAGATAACAGTAAGTAAAATGTATGCTCTTAAAGTTATGTTTTCTTCTTCCATGTGCCACGTATCACATAAATGTGTAAATATATAAAGTTTGGTGGAATTCTTTAAGGAGAAGGAAGAGACATTTATTATATATTTAAGAGTATCAGGTAAGCTAGTTTATTAAAATATATTTAGATCTGTTTAATGATTAAATATAGTGTTCATCAATCAAGGTTTGCACTCTATAAATCCTAACATTAATTTTAAAAGGTTTTACATAAAATACAGCAAAAATAAAACTAAGAAACTAATTACTGATAACTATGTAACTCCTAAGGAGAACGTATGCTAAATACTCCTTAAGAAATCAATACAAAAAAAAAAAAAGTGATTTAAAATTTTAATAACATGTGTCATCATTTGCAAATCAAAGTTAGGTACAAGACTTCCCTCCATTCTCATTTACTTATAATCAACTATGCATACTTTGATCATCAAAAGGCCAGGCATTTTTATGTTAATTGAAATGTACAAATGAACAACTAGCTGGAAGAGGCCTAAGTCCATATTAAGCATTAGTTTTAAGACCAACTCCTAGTCACAATATCCACATGGAATTTTACAAGCAAGTTTTACAGAAGACTGGAACGTTTTTATGCCCCAAAACAAAATCTAAATCTAAATTTAAATCCTCTCTAATAAAAAGAAAAAACGTATATCTACTATAGCATTATGGGATGACTGCCACAGATTAAAACGCCTAAGTCTTAAGGTTTACTTTATAAAAAAACTTAGTTCATACTTGAGATTTTTTAAAAATATAATAAATAAATGTGTGTGCATATGTATATATGTATACAAATGCATACATATATGACCTTAAAAATGTTCTCATGGTGTTATATGACAACAAATAATCACAGGTACTATTTCCTTCTCATCTCAAAGAAGTATTCACAAATGCTTGCCTTAATTTTTCTTTTCAAGGTTTCCTGTCTTATGCGTAATAGTTTAGTTTACTGCTCACAAATACCTGAAAGCACCCTTGGAGTGCTTCATCTACACAGTTGGCTCAGTTCTCTGTCTCTTTTTTTTTTTTTTTGCCACCTTCAATCATTCAACAAATAACCACTATGTACTAAAGCATAATACCTCTACTTCATTAAACTCTGGCCTTAGTTTTCCGTGTCTGTTACTGAAATATCTAAAATATCTCAATACTCCAACTACAATTTTATTGTTTCAGTTAGAAAGACATTCATTATTACTGTTTGCAGCCTCAATTTTTAAATTTATTGTCTATGTTAAACAAAAGAATCCTAAGCTTCAAAGTACTATGTAAAACACAGCTAACATTTTTCCTTATTAGTATCACTGCCAGTACATTAAAAATTGATTAGAAGATAAAGACTTACCCATAAAATTTTTTAAATCTGAAGGTAATCCTAAAATGAAAACAATTACCCTCAGAAATGAAGCTGTATGCCAAATAATTGATTCACTTTTTTAGATTTCAAAGCAAAAAGGACCATGTTAAATGAAGAGCAGAAATTACATTTTAACAATACAGTTTTATTTTTCTTTACTTCCAGTTTTTATTCATCTTTTTTTTTAAATCAAGAATTCAGGATGTAGACTAAATTAACTCTAGTCAAATCAAATACATCTCAGCAATAATTCAGTTACAAGGCTGAACACCTGATGTTCTGGGAACTGAATTTATCACTTCTTCTGGCATGTCTACAGGTGGTCGCAAAAAAGCCCTACTTTTTTTTGGCTCATTAGTCTTACCATCTGACTTACCATCCGACATATCCTTAAGGACCAGATTCTCCAACTCACTCCACTCAGTGTTCAGACGTTTCATTAACTTAAATGCATTTACAGGGTGTCCAACAAATCCTTCTGGATCTTTTGTTGCTGTGCTGGTTAACTGATCTAACTTCTCTGCCCATCTAAAAATGTAAGACATAAGTGGAATCTACATAAAGCATATACACACTCAATGAGGAAGAACACTAGTAAAGCACTCAAAAAAGATTAGAGGGTTTTGAGTTAAAACTATACTTAAAATCCTTTTAAAAGTAAAATTATAAAGGATTTTTAAAAAGCAAGATTCTCTTACAGATAAGATCTAGCTTGGCAAAATCAAAATATAACTACAAGACTTTTTGTTTTAGTTTTGTTTCTCCCAAATGGTTACAGTAAACGCTACCTATCTTAGTAAAAGTTGTGATTGGATCCCTCTAGTAAGAATCTAAAAATTCATTTCCCTACAGGCCCTTAAAGCCAAATAATTGATTATTACAAAGTAATCAGCCCAATCCAATTTCAGTTACATGTTCATTTAAATCAAACTTACAGCAAAATTTTATATTCAGTATCTAGAAACTGTATTTTAAAACAAAAAAACTGAATACTTAGCTACTCATTAAACAAAGGCTTGGAACTCTCAGGTCAATTAAATATGAACCTGAGTCAATTAAAAATAAATTAGGGGACTTCCCTGGTGGCGCAGTGGTTAAGAATCTGCCTGCCAATGCAGCGGACATGGGTTCGAGCCCTGGTCTGGGAAGATTCCCACATGCCACGGAGCAACTAAGCCCGTGCACCACAACTACTGAGCCTGCGCTCTAGAGCCTGCAAAGCCACAACTACTGAGCCCACGTGCCACAGCTACTGAAGCCCGCACGCCTAGAGCCTGTGCTCTGCAACAAGAGAAGCCACTGCAATGAGAAGCCCACGCACACAACTAACAGTAGCTCCCACTCACCGCAACAAGAGAAAGCCCGCACACAGCAACAAAGACCCAACGCAGCCATAAATAAATAAATAAATAAATAAATAAATAAATTTAAATAAATAAATAAGCATTTAAGGAAAAACTATATCAATTAAATAATACTATACTTATCACTGTAATCTCTAGAATGGAACCATAGGACTGAAGGATAAATAGCAGCGGAAAATTGCTCCAGAAGGTGGCTTGATTAGGGAGGTTAGAAGAGGATAGAAGATATTAGCAACCATTGAAAAAAATTTGTCAGTCAATGACCCATACCCATTTATATTCTTATCTCAATCCATATTCTTCAAGTGAAGTCTTAGCCTGGGCCTAACTTCTGTTTTCTGTGCTCCTACTTTAGCCATTTCAACTGGCTTTTTAAGACAGAGGGCTTTCATTTTCACTCAAAGAATGTTTTAGCTCTATGAAGAAAACATTAAGGTGGAATCAGAGTCATAATAAGTAAAACACTTCGCTTACTTTTTTATTTGTTCTAATTTGTCCTCTTCTGCCTTAATATAGTCTTTCAGGGAAGTCACCAGATCTTTTTCAGTACGGATCAAATCAGTCATCTGACCTAGAAGGAGAAAAAGGGAAGAAAGTAATCAAATACCCATACTGGTCAAAACAAGTATTTTAGAATAATTTAAGAATGATTGAGAACGCTTCATTCTCAGAGGATTTACCTGGCATGAATCAGATATGTTGGAGAGAGCATCATTTTTTTTTTCTTTTTTTCCTTTTTTTCAAACCAGATAAATAAAAATAAAGCCAAAAACTCTTCTAATCATGTGTTCCAATTCAAATTTTCAAGCTACTTAATTCTGCAAGCTTGGACCATATCGACAAATTGTCTTTTCAACTAAAAATTTATTTTTTAATTTCAAAACCTTACTTTCCAGGGATCAATGTTTCTTCTTCCCTACCTCCCCCCTCACCTTTTTGTGGTTTTGAGACTACTTAGAACTAAATTTTTATTCAATAAACAAAGACCACACGAACAAAAAGTATACTTCTCAACTGCAATTCAAATATCCATATTTAGTTATTCATAATGGTAAAAGAGAACTCATCATTTTACATCCCAAAATTAGGTTCATAACTATAATACTTGTTTGTGTTTTATTTAGCTCCACAATCATGTGAGGGTAGAACTGGTTAACAGGATGACAGAAAACTTCTCTTTTAAGACATATGAAGTATGCATATAGGAAAACATAAAAGACTAAGTATATACATTAAATGATTTGCTGGGTGGATTCATTACCAGAGAATTTTCTTTGGTATGCTCTTCTAAATTTTCATAAGTTTCTAATCTGAAAATGTATTCCTTTTGTAATCAGAGAAAATAATTTAAAGAAAAAAATTGAATTTAAAAACGAGAGAGACTTTTAGAGGGGCAGGGACTGAAGTAATGTTTCAGCCTCTGGGAACACAATGTATTTTTTTTACTGATCTAAAAACACTAAAAAATGGAAATTTTTAAATGCAAA
Organism: Balaenoptera ricei; assembly: GCF_028023285.1. NCBI lineage: Eukaryota > Metazoa > Chordata > Mammalia > Artiodactyla > Balaenopteridae > Balaenoptera > Balaenoptera ricei. The sequence goes on along the minus strand of NC_082654.1, from coordinate 61,665,667 downwards.
AACAACAAAAAATAATTAAGACTTACCAATTGAAGTAAAAAAGCCTGGATCAGCCAAAGACTGGGGAAGTAGAAACCCTACAACTAAAATACACCAGATCATCTTCAGAGGCTTACTTTTACAGGATCGCACACCTACAAGAGAAATATGGCCATTATTTTAAAAAAGGAGGACTTCCCTGGTGGCACAGTGGTTAAGAATCCGCCTGCCAATGCAAGGGACATGGGTTCGAGCCCTGGTCCGGGAAGATCCCGCATGCCGCAGAGCAACTAAGCCCATGCACCACAACTACTGAGCCTGTGCTCTAGAGCCCAAGAGCCACAGCTACTGAAGCTCACGCGCCTAGAGCCCGTGATCCACAACAAGAGAAGCCACCTTAGTGAGAAGCCCACGCACTGCAACGAAGAGTAGCCTCCGCTCGCCACAACTACAGAAAGCCAGCACACAGCAACAAAGATCCAACTCAACCAAAAATAAATAAATAAATAAATAAATGTAAAATAAACTAAAATGTTAGAATATGCTTAAAGGGAAAAATGGTTTCAGAGCTTTCTGATTAATCCTCTGAATTCCTAACTTGTTCCATCTTTTCCCTACAATGGCTTTAAATTTTAAAATAAGTTCAATTAAAAGTTGCAGATTTTGGGGTGATGAAAACGTTCTAAAATATACTGTGGCGATCAACTGGTGAAGAACACTGTGAAAGTACTAAAAACTACGCAAGCATGAACATGGGTTAACAGTGTGGTATATGAATTATATCTCAATAAAGCTGTTTTATTTTTTAAAAGTTGTACAGAATTAAAAAAAAAAATACCAACCAACCCTGTCGATTTAAGCTAGCAATTTTTCTCAAAGGGCCCAATGCTGAGCTTTTTCTCTTATCTACTGTGTTCTATGTAAAAAATCCTTAGCCCAGTACAAAGCTGTGGCATTTTTTTCTAAAACCTGGCAGCAAAGTCCTTCTGTCTTTTTTGCTTTGTCCCCCGTAGTGCTGTCTTTTCTGGAATGGATTCTTCATGGCAGATGCAGATTATCAACTAACCAGCAGAAAGATTTTTACCCTGCTTTCCCAAAGGCCCTGTTAGCACTCTTCTCTTGCTCCTTTCTCCACAACATACATGGACTTTAAGTCCTTCTCCCTTATTACCTTACAGGAAAATAAATTACAACTGCAGTACCATTTGCCCCAATAACAGACACCCATTGGTTATTCTGACTTGTCACCCTATTCCTCTTTTGTACAGGCACCTCTGACTCTTCCCAAGTGACTTCTCCTAAAGCAACAGGTTCAAGTCCACATTGGAAAACTCCCTATTACACACATACACACACAAAACACTTTCCCTTAACTTGAATCAATAAAAATAGATCACCACAGAAACTGACACTGACATCCTGGAAGTACTCCTAAGTCTCCTCCCTCAAGTCTGCAAACTTCCAGTTACTTCCAGAACCACACAGTAGTGAAATACACTGTTCTCTTGGCTATTTTACAGTAACTCTTTGGGAAGGCGTCTAGCGTGCAGCAGATGCAGACACTTCCTCTCCTGGGTTCCTGCCAAAGCACAAGACTTTTTCAAAATCCTGGGCTGTCTGAACAGTCTAGAATTTTCTCACTGTTTAAACAGATTTCTGCCATAATTTCTTCATAAATCAATGTTATTTCCAGCAAATACAAATGCTTTTGCTGTACTAACAGAAGGCTAATCAGAAATGTTGTCTAAACGTTTAACTCTGATGAGAAACTTTACATTTGTCAGATAAGAGCTTATCATTTTTTTCATTGCTAAAATATATTTTGTCCCTAAAGTTTCTGTCATCTTTTATCATCCTTAAACCTCACAATGAATCAAGAACCATTAGCCTACAGAAATTACAAAAAAGCAGCTTGAAAACTGCTTTATTCTAGATGGAATAAAGAGTTATAATCAACAAAAAAAAAACAACAAAAGGAAAAGTTATTGGATCTCTGAAAGGAGAGTAGAATTTTTACACTTAAAAATGATAAGAGGGGCTTCCCTGGTGGCACAGTGGTTGAGAATCTGCCTGCTAATGCAGGGGACACGGGTTCGAGCCCTGGTCTGGGAGGATCCCACATGCCGCGGAGCGGCTGGGCCCGTGAGCCACAACACTGAGCCTGCGCGTCTGGAGCCTGTGCCCCGCAACGGGAGGGGCCGCGATAGTGAAAAGGCCCGCGCACCGCGATGAGGAGCGGTCCCCGCACCGCGATGAAGAGTGGCCCCCACTTGCCGTAACTGAAGAAAGCCCTCGCACGAACCGAAGACCCAACACAGCCAAAAATAATAAAATAAATAAATAAATAACAGTTCTTTTAAAAAAAAAAAATGATAAGACAACCTATCAAAAGCCAGATGGAATTATATACACAAAATAATTTAGGTTTATGTATGTTTTTAAAAAACTAAACTACAAACTAGGAAACTAAAGAAAACAGAGCTCATTTAAGGAACTCCTAAAAATCAGTAAGAAAACTACTAAGATGTTAGTAGATAAGTGGATTAAGAACCCAGAAAGCCACAAAAGAGGAACTATAGTTAACTAAACCGCCAAAAAACAAAAATAAAAACTCACTCATTGGTATTCAATGACACAAAAAATTGAAATAAGATGGCCAGTTTTTGCCTATCAAATGAACAACTAAACAAATTTAACAACTTAATTTAAAATATCTAATGATACTGTTATATGTCAAGAAACTTAAAGTGAACATATTCCTTACTTGTAAATTTAAATGAAAAACAAGATTTAAAAATTAACATCAACTCTCATTCATTGCTGGTGGGATTGCAAAATGGTACAGCCACTTTGGAAGACAGTTTGACAGTTTCTTAAAAAATTAAACATACTCTTACGATATGATCCAGCAATCATGCTCCTTAGTATTTACCCAATGGAGCTGAAAATTTATGTCCCCACAAAAACCTGCACATGTATATTTATAGCACCTTTATTTATAATAGCCAAAACTTGGAAGCAACCAAGATTTCCTTTAGTAGGTGAATGGATACACTGTGATACATCTAGACAACAGAATATTATTCAATGCTAAAAAGAAATGAGCTATCAAACCATTAAAAAAAAAACATGGAGGAAACAAATGCGTATTACTAAGTGAAAGAAGTCAATCTGAAAAGGCTACTATATACTGCATGATTCCAACTATATGACACTCTGGAAGAAATAAAACTATGAAGAGAGTAAAAAGATCAGTGGTTGATGGAAGGAGGGCGGATAAACAGACGGAGCATACAGGAATTTTAGGGCAGTGAAAATATTCTACAATATCATAATCATGAATATGTGTCATTATACATTAGTTCAAATTCATAGAATTTACAACACCAAGAGTAAAGGGGTAATGTTAAACTATGGACTTTGGGCAATTATGACATGTCAATGTAGATTCATCAATTTTAACAAATATGCCATTCTGGTGAGGGACTATGCATGTGTTGGGGCAGGGAGTACATGGGACATCTCTGTACCATCCTCACAATTTTGCTGTAAAAAAATGAACTCCTGAAAAAAATAAACATCATACAACCCTGCTGGAATCTGTATTGAATGAGATTGTTTCTACTACACTCTGACAGAAAGTTATAAATAAATACTAATCAAAACAAAGAGGGGGGCTTCCCTGGTGGCGCAGTGGTTGAGAATCCGCCTGCCAATGCAGGGGACACGGGTTCGAGCCCTGGTCTGGGAAGATCCCACATGCCGCGGAGCGGCTGGGCCCGTGAGCCACAATTGCTGAGCCTACGCGTCTGGAGCCTGTGCTCCGCAACAAGAG